>NC_090923.1:607109095-609609095 GCF_040938575.1 Ambystoma mexicanum | reverse complement strand
GACGACAATAAAATCTGTGGATATGTGTTGCGAAGGAGCAGAGGGTCATCTGGTTGAATAAAATGAACAAATGGTGGTCATCTGGTGTTCGTGTGTAGGCATACTGTACAAGCTGACACGTAATCACGGACATCGTTTGCCAAATGAGGCTGACAGAAGTGTCTAGTGATCAATCCGTTTGTAGATTGTATGCCTCTTTGGAAAGCCGCTACCGAGTCATGGCACATGCTAAGCACCTCCCTTTGCAGGCCTTCAGTATGAATGAATAATCACTGGGCATGGAATAACAAGCCTTCCAGACTGTTTAGTTCATATTGTGTTGTGACTCTTTGATAAACCTCATCAGAGTCTTGACTCAGTGCATGCACTTGTTGGAGGAAGTTAATGACATAGTATATGAATGTAGCTTTAGTAAGGAGTTTCTCACAACTGTTGCCATCAAGTTTTTAATTGAGTTGCGGGACATGCCATCAGCCAACATATTGGTTTTACCAGGAAGATATTTAAACAGGAGGTCATACAGTGACAAGAAAAAAGGCCAAAGGGCCTGTTGGCTGTTCTGACATTTGGAGTGCTGAAGCAAACTGAGACTTCTATGGTCCATCCTTATTTCTACTGGGAACGGATAGCCCATTAGTACATATTGCCATTCCTTACAGGCCTGTCTTATAGCCATCAACTCGTTGTCTAATACTGTACAGTTTACTTCAAAGTCAGTGGCGTCAGGTGAATTTTTTAAGTGCAGGGGTGTAAATGTTTTACACTAATATGCGGGCGTGACCGAGTCTAGTGAGGGAGCCCGAAGCAACCACTGGACTGTTTGGGGGACCAGAGGTGGGGGTTCTCCCCCTCCCACCCACCAAACATATTAAAAATTATTTGATTTAAATGGTGTATTTTACAGCAAACTTCTTGTGAAAATTTGGGTAAAAAGCCACACAGTGTAAAATAGATTTTGTGGGGTAATGCATGAAAACATGGAATAGATTCAAGTTACCAACTTATTTGTAGCTCTTTCTGCCAGATTCCTCATGCGTCTGAGCACTGTAACAGTCGCAGTTATTACTACCAAATGTAATGGTGCTCAATTTAACAACCTGATTAGGAGGAAGGGCTGGTTTGCCCTTGCCATGATTTCAACTTAAAAAGGACAAAAGGCGTTTAGCTCGCTGGGCATCCAGGCAAAAATAATCCTTTTTTGTACCTATCCACCACCCACTTCTGTCCCCTGCCCCTTCCACCTTTTCAGACCAGAGTCAGCCAGACGGAGACATATATAGATTACCCCACTTATGAGAAAAAGTGAGGCAGAAGGGAGGCCAAGAAAGGAAGAAGCGAAAGATAAAAGCAATGAATGATGGCGAGAAAAACTCGCCTAAGGGGCAAGGAAAGGCATGCAGGATGAAAAACTAGTGCGGGGCAGAAGGAGGGAGACAGAGAGGAATGCACTGTAGCTGGGATGAGGGTGGGATCACGTAACTCGCACTGTTACACCACTGATTACGTGTGTAATCTTTAAGTAGAGAGGTGTATTGTGTGAGACCGTATTTGTACTACTATCTCGACTAGAAACCAAAAGGTTATTCACTCACTGCAAAATCAATGTGCGACACGTTCACAGTCTCCCCTTTCAAATTTAAAGAAGAGTTGTTAGCCTCTGCCTGCAGTAGCTATACTAAAGTGAGTCGGAAAAGGAAAGCAGCATGCCTTTGTGAGTATGCAAGGCAGGCCCGACACCCTTTCTCTGCTCTGTTGTCACGCACGGCCCTATAACACAAGACCAGTCTGTCAGCAATGCACCTAATATGTGCAAAACGCTGCTCAAGTTCATCAGGCCTTCTGCTACAGGCATATTTAAAGTAGGGCGGGCACTCTCCCAGTGAAAGTAATTCTGTTTTATGATTACATACTTGTAGATGAGGGCACAAATGTATTTCACTCAGCTTAAACTTGGTTGTCAATGGATAACTTCTCACTGGCAAGTGTATTGAGAAGCTCGGTGAGCGTCACGTCTTAATTTGTTTGCCAGCAGTAAAAGCAGCTATTTCCCTAAGTAAATTGTACTTGTCCTTAATGCTTATCTCACTATCATTTGATATACTGCTTAGCCCTTATCAGCTTCTGAACTAGGCTCTGTACTGCAGCCAGCTTAAAACTGAAGTTTATTTAATAAAGTAGTAGTTACAGCTACATTCTGTTTTTGGAACTGTGTTTCTATGTTATTTACAGGGAACCTTCGAACTGTCTGGTGATTTGGGTGGGTAATCAGCTCATGTTACGCAAATTGCTCTGGTGATTTGGGTGGGTAATCAGCTCATGTTACGCAAATTGCTGAACAAGGAAGTTCACCAATGAATGCAGGCAGCATCTTTCCCAGAGCCATTAGTAAAATCCATTTTCCCATCCAACGCATGTCTCCCACAAAGCCATGATTCCATATTGAAACGCTGCCCAACCTCACCGAGAGAAACACAAATTGTTTGAGACAGTTGTGAAGGGCTTCCCATGGGCAGAAGAAAACAGCCCACCTCTCACTAGCCCACTGGCCACCCCGAACGGAGAGAAGACAAAGGCCTCGGGCAGGCTCCCAACTTTGTACCGCTCGACGAGCAAGTGAGGCCTATAGGGAGATGGCCACGGGATAGAAAGAGTGAGGGGCGGGCCGGCAGAACACACAGGACTACACATTGAGGGTCATTGAGGAGTGAAATTAGAGGAGTAATTGTCGATAACGACTAACTTAGCTTCTCCAGGCTGGTGCCTCTGCCTAGGAAGGCTCTGTGGCTCGGCTTCTTATTTCGGATGGTTACTTCCTGCATTCCGAAGGCCAACCCCGCCATGATAGGTTTCTGCACGCTCTCTACAGACCCGCCCACCTGTAACTAATAACATTTCATTGGCTGCCAAACAGCCAATAAAATGTAAGATGTCTGACTGACAGCCACAAAAGACTTCTCAATCAAAATGCGCTGTCTGTTCATGTCATCTTGCTGGCAGGCTCAATCTTTGACGCCCTGACAGTCTCCTAATTGTAACGTGCTTATGTAATTTACAGCCTGGAGGCTCTATGCAGATAACAAAAGAAACGTGCATGAAATGGGACACGTCCCTACGCCCAAATCTTGCTTCACACTCGAGATACTCCCAGGCACCGAGGGCTGCCCAGCATACTTATTTATTTTTAATTCAACTTTTCTGAAACATGTGCTGTGCGTATTGACTGCACACCAGAGACCAGTGCAGTCAGAGTAGACTAACGCACAGCACAGTGCCACAGTGTGCGATCCCAACCCCACCAAAACCCCCGCGGCATGCTACTAGCAGGCACTCAAGCCATGGATTTGGATAGGTAGGTGATGGATGTTCCATCCCATCTTCATGGCATTTTCTGGAGTAATCAGATTGGACAATGTACAGTGTTGTAGCTTGATTGCTCTGTGTGATGTCTGAGTGAATGCAGGGCCTCATGGAATGGTGAGGTGGGGCCTAGAGTGTTGGAGGCTTGGGAGTTCCACAGAGTGATGGTTGGGACTTGGAGTATGGCAGGGAACCAGGACAGATGCTTGTGACCTTCTCTCCTACCTGCATCTATGTAACCAATAGCAAATAATGCATTTTCTGTTTGTACTTACCTGTGTCAGCCTGTTTCCTGCTCCATGTCATCACCATACATGCCAACCCTCCCGATTTAGGCGGGAGACTCACGATTTTTTCATTAAAAACAGTACTTTTTGTTACTGTCTCCCGTCTAAAATAACAATATCCCCAATGCATTCTTATGGGGGAAAATGCATACCCCCAATTTCGGTGCTGAAATCTCCCTCTCAGGGGCTTCAGAATGTTGGCATGTCTGCATCACTGATCCAGGCACGTCTTGCTAGGGAGTAAGATACTACATTTTGGCGGCAAGGATTAAACTAAGAGAACGCAGAGAAGGTGGGAGAGCGAAGGAGAACTGAAGTTGAGAAAGCCTGATGCCGTGTACCAGCTGGGAGAAGCACTGCCATGGTGAGCTGGTGGAGTAGAAAACGAAATTTGTGCCATTGAGGAAGATGGCTGTGGCATCAGGGGATGGCAGAAGTCGAACACCATTCAAAGGGTGGTAGTCCTACTTTAGACAAATGGAAGGAGGCTGGAGTGGCATAAGGAGAAGAAGTTTGCCACATGGGGAGCCGAGTACGCTGTGCAAATAAAGCCGAGCGCCGTTAGGCTCCTGTAGAGAAGTGGCTCATGAGAGTTGTAGTTCGATGGAGGAGCATTCTGTAAAAGGTACTGGAAAAAAATGAATTTTTGGTGCTCTGCAAGGGGCTTAAGGGAGCCATGGGTGGCACGCGCTCGACTGAGCCCCCTGCGTTCCAGCCATTGCCATTGGGCTGCAACGCATAGGATTAGCCCCTGCGTCGTTGTTCGGATCTCTGATGGAGCGTTATGTATCCAGAAGGCCTGCATTAGAGACTGAAGGAAACACTAAAGGGAATGCCTCGTCAACGTTGCAAGCGTCATGACGTTCCCGCAAACAGGTACTTTATGGCATGCAGGAGAAGGATTTTGGAGCTGCGTAGGAGAGCGCTGTTTGTTTTTGCCAAAGGAAATGCGTTATCAATTGAATTTCGTCCGACCAAGAGGGTCAATGGGTTTTGCTGGCATTTGGAGATAAGGTACTTTGTTTTTGTACTGCAATTCATACGAGCGTTCGCTGCGGCTACAAAGAAAAAAAAACGGAATGGTACCTTCAGTGAACAGATGGAGTTTTATTTACAGCGAGCAGCACCGCGTGTGCTGCGAGGGATGCTGACATTTACCACCGAATTGTTGGTGCGACAGCAGCGCTTGGACACATTTCTTAAGAGTAGTTGTTTCTGTTGAGAAGCATTTTTTAAATGAAATTGGGTTGGCAACATACGATGTGATTACGGCAGTGTGATGTGACAGAGCTATGTAGTATTGAAACGTTTTAGTGAGTGGCCAACACGTTTAAATTGCAGGAGGGCATTAATACTGTGTGCCACAGGGCAAGAAATGATATGACTAGGAGAATACATTTCAAACAGTTTTTCTGAGGTTGTTGCTGAACGTTTTTATCGTGATGAGTTTATGAGATGAATGGAGATTAATGCTATGGGATTGCATGAGTTGATATGTGCAGCGTGTGTTGTGATAGTGGGAAATGCATTTTTAAACACAGCATGTTTAATGGGTACTGCACATGATTTATTTGGAGTAATGATGAAATGTTTTTCTAAAAGGAGTTTGAATATGAAGTTTGAGTTTAAAAAAATGGAGATGTCCACAGAGTACTGTTGATGAGATTATGCAATTATGCAGGGATGTGTTATATGTGGGGAGTGGGAGAGCCTCAATGACAAGTTTAATGAGAAGCCGCTTAGGATGTGTATGGTGATTTCACGTGCGCCCCGACATGGTGACTGATCACCACCATGGCTGGTGGTGCAACACATCCCGATCTTTGAAAATGTATATTTTAAATGCACATTGGTGTGTAGTGACAAGGCATAAAATAAGCAGTGTCGCGGAGCAATTTGCAATGCAATTCTGGAGGTTTGCTAATTAAATTGCCACTTGTGTAGCAAAGTTAGCTATTTAAGTTACTCTGTTGAATGAAATTACAGCTCAGCCTGCATTCCTCTCTTGCGTTCAGAGCTCTCTCCGCCCTCTTTTCTCTGTTCACTGCAAGTTCAAGGGGGTTAATGGACAGAGAGTGAAGCAGTAATCATCCCCTTCACTCATGTGCCAAAAGGCCTTTGTGGGTGTGCTATGCACATTTTATTTTTATTTACAAATCGTTACAAACCAGAAATAATTGGGATAATACTGTTATTAAGCTAACTGTATCCTGTCTGACAAAGACTAGTATGTGTTAGTTATTTTTATTTTTTTTAAGTCTTCAATTCCTTTTCTAAAAAACGTGATAGGTTAGATAATGCATAATTACAGTATTAATACTGTAAAACACTGCATTGCCTCCATGCTTTACAGTGAAGTGTATCTAAATCTCAGTGTCAGCTAGATTTCATTTTTTTAGGAAAGATGCATCATATTGACGAGTGGACACCTTTGAAAATGTACATGGCCATGCAGCCAAATGCTTTGATGACAAACCTAGTCCTGTGGCCTGCTGGTTATATACAGCTTGCAACTGGTGGTCAGCCCATGAGCTGATCCCTTACTCCTTGACATTCTATCTTACCATGTTGGTTTATACCCGTTACCCGGAAAGTGAGATTGCCGCAAACTACAATTTTCTGCCTAGTTTGCCGAGTTCTCTTCCTGCTATGCCATCCACTCTAGCTTACATAATAAATACACACACCTAACTTGATATCTAAGTAGCGATCAATAGTTTTGTCCATTCTGTACATCTACAGACCTACTACAAAACTGTACACTGTAGTTGGCCTCCAGAGCTCACTTTGCTCTATGATTATGATTGTATTATATGTTTGAACCTGCAGTAGGGAGAGCTGGCCAAACTGTTTTAAGAGCCTTTTTTATCATATCTTATTTATTTGTGTCCGTTCATGCAGCTAACCTTTTTAGAGACTGTCATCCAGGGCTTGCAAAGTATTTTCGCCCACTCGCATAGTCAAGTAGTTTTTAAGAAGGGCCAGTACAATTTGCAGGGGGTGTTGGAAACGTTTATTTAAACTTTACTTTGTTTGCAGTAAATGTCAAATAAAGCTTTCAATGTGCATGGCTGGGCTCTGGGTTGCAGCAGTGTGCCAAGCTAAAGTGGGTTTGTGTTGACATGCACCATTTTACAGAAAGAATTTGCAAGGCCTGACTTATCTCACTAATGTCCTACTTCAGCGGTATACAAAACTGCTGTATTGTTGCTCATTCTATATCTTGGGTACATGTATCTTCTGGTGGCATTAAACACATTAGTACAAAATTGCTAATCAAATGGGTTTGTTTGCTAATCAAGAAAAATGTAATTAGCAAAAGCTGCTAATCAATTTTTGAAAACTAATTTATGCCTTGAGTGAATATGTGTTGTGTGGACAGTGAGTTGGAGTTTGCGTCCGTGAGCGCAAAGTATAGCAGTTGTGTATGTGTGAGAATTAGCACGTGTGTGTAGTGGTTGTGTACGTATGAGATGTAGCACATTTGTGGTTGTGTATGTGTGAGAGATAGCACGTGTTTGGAGTTGCATCCATGTTTAGTGGGGTGGCTTCCACACTGTGGCCAGCTGTGTTTGCCGTGGTATTAGAAAACCTTCATAGGAACCCTGTATTATTTGTGGAGGTTGGATACTTAGAGAAGGAGTGCTCCAGTGAGTTTAACCCTTAGAGTAGGGTAGTTTTGTAGACACCAGGGCAAGAGGCCCATGATGTAGTTTGGAAATAGTTTTACCGCAGGTTGTGCGTCTGAGTTTTGGGGCAGGGGACCCGTATTGTAGTAGGTAGTTCGTTGTAGGTGACCGCACATGTTCTCCAGTGTTGAGGATGGTGTCTTTTAGGAGTAAGGTTCATACTCCTAGTAGTTGTTCTGTGGTGTCAGGCGGTGCAGTGTAGAGTGAAGTATTGTAGTCTAGCACACCATTTGATTTTGTTTGATAATTTGTTTTTAGGCCAGTGTTTGTGAGTGTGGTTTTATTTTTGGGTGATGTTGTGGTCGTCGAGGACCAGGTGAACCACAAACTGGCAGGTGTTACTGATGATTAATCTATGTTTAAAGAATCAAATTTGGTTATTTTTGGAAAGTTTCGGACTGCACTACATATTTTTTCCATCTTTTGTTTGCATCTGAACTGTTGTTGCTCATTTTTGAGTTTTGCATTGTACTACAGTTTACATTCTTGTGGTGTTTATTTTGACGGTTTTGCATGGTTTTCTCTGTGCATAGGCCACGTACCACACCTTTCCTTTTTGTGGTTGCGGTTTGTGATTTTTTTCGTGATCTTTGTTTAGTGAGTCATTTTGCTATAATTTTGATCCTTTTTCATGTTTTTCTTTGGGGAGAAGGGATGACGCATGGTTTGTTTGTGGGTACATGGTTGAGTCTTTGGAGTTTTAGTTGGCATGTTTAGGAAGTTTTGTTTGGGCCTTTGCAGTAGTCACAGGTTTGGGGCTACGATGCTTTGGCAAGTGTTCTGCCTCATAGAGGGGCGTAGTTTGTGCTCAGGTGTGGCAGACCTGGCGGAAGGAGTTTAGTTTAGGAATGTTTTAGTGTGTAGTTCAGTTTCATTGTCCTGATAGTGGTTGTGATCTGTTACTTGTGGTGGTTTTTAAGGAGGGAGATGTGTTGTAGCTTGATTGATCTGTGTGATGGCTGAGTGAATGCAGGGCCTCATGGAATTGTGAGGTGGAGCCTGGAGTGTTGGAGGCTTGGAAGTTCCACAGAGAGACGGTTAAGACGACTTGGAGTATGGCAGGGAACCAGAACAGATGCTTGTGACCTTCTCTCCTACCTTCTTACCTGCATCTATGTAACCAAGAGCAAATAAAGCATTTTCTGTTTGTACTTACCTGGGTCAGCCTGGTTCCTGCTCCATGTCATCACTGATATTTGCACATCTGGCTAGGGAGTAAGATACTGCATACGGCTTCTGTGGATTCGGTTGTTTTCGTACCGGTGCAGTAGTAAAGGCCATTTTTAGGTCTAGAAAGGCCAGTTTGGTGGCATCATCCCACAAGAAGTGTGCTGCTTTCTTCAGTAAATTGGTTATGGTCTGACTTCTTTTGGGGAAACTTGGAATTAATTTTCAGTAAAAACTGGAAAAGCCCAGAAATCTCTGAAACACTCGGACCGCCTTGGATGCAACCCTGTCAGTTACTGCCTTGGTCTTCTTGGGGTCCATGCTGGTCCCTTGCACTGACAGACTATAAGCCAAATAGACTACAGTGTTATGATGGAATGAACACTTCTCTAGTTAAGTGCGTAGTTTTTGTTTTCTTTCTTAAATGCATCAACACCTCCCGAACATGCTGGTCATGTTCCTTAAGGGTTTTGGAAAAGACAAGAACTTTATGTAGGTATACCACGATGGAATGCAGAAGAAGATCTGCAAAGATGTGATCCATGAGGCACTGAAAGATGGATGATGCGATGGCCAGTCTGAAAGGCATTATGCGGTACTTATAGTTGCCGAACGGAATCCGGAATGCTGTATTCCACTCAACGCCATAGACTATCCAAATCAGATGATATGCGCCTTTCAAGTCCAACTTTGTGAAGAACCTACCACCCCTAACAGGCTCAAGGATGTCAGGAATGAGGTGTGTGGGATACTTATCCTTCACTGTGACAGTCAATGCACGTTCTTATTCAGTGGTGCCTTTCTTTGGGATTGAGAATAGCAAAGTCACAGCTGCTGATTTCGATTCTGTGATTAAACCGTTGAGTATGTTAGTATGTAGATATTCCTGGAGGGCTTTCTTTTCTGGGCCGAAAAGAATATATATCCTACCAAAGGGAACATGAGCTTGTGGCATAAGTTAGATAGCACAATCATCTGTCAGATGGGACGGCAAATCTTTATGGTCATAGTCAATAAACGCATCCTGAAATTCAAGATATTGATCAGGTACCATGTGGATAGCATCCACTCTCGTTGTGAATGGATACCTTTCATCTTTGCAGGTAGAGGAATGCAAACAAACTGCTCCTTGATGTAAGCAATGCAAAATACAGTATCTGGACCCCAAAAACAGTGGACTTGCCGTCCAGTTGATGAATGGATTGTGGGTTCTGAGCCATGGTAACCCTAGGATGAGAGGGTAGTGTGCAGCTTTAATTAAGTCAAATTCAACATCCTCCTCATGGGAAGCAATGGTATATGGCATATTTCCTAGGTGTTTGTTTTATCTGATTATGTTTGGCACAGGGATCTTCCAAGAAATTGCCTGCAGCTCGACAATCAACCAATGCTGGAACATTAGATGTTATAACATTTTCATAACGGCTATAAACCATGAGAACCACCATCATTGCCTTCTTGTTCTCCAAGGTAGCAGTAAAGGCACAAGGCTTAAACTCCTGGACATTTATCCCCTTACGACTGGGATATGGGATTTTCCAAACAGCGAGGAACAGCGATTGTTCAATCCCAGTGCATGTGTTCTTTTGAGGTGCAATACCTGCATGCTCAGAAGCAAAGCATTTGTCTAGGAAGAAAAGCAATGTAGAGCAACACAGGTTTGAATCCCGCTCCCACGCTTAACTACTGGACTCCGGTATTAAGCATGCTGTAAGAGATTCCTTCATTAAACCTTGCACACATCTTCAATTTCTCTCCTCAATTTGTAGGTTCAGGGTCATCTGTGTTCTTGGCCATGATTTGTATGCGCTCAGTGATATTCAGGGGGACACAGTTCTTTTTTCTCTCATTGTGCCGTCCTGAATACGGTATTCCAATTGCATGACGAGGGAAATCAATTCTGCCAGATTGGTAGGACAAGGCACTTTAATTAGTTGGTTAAACCACTTCTAAACAGCGACATCAAAGAATCTTCTGGCCATGCCGTATCTGCAGCCATCTGCTTAAATTGCGTAATCTAGGATAGGATGTGTCGAGGTCCTTGTTTTAAGTCCAGCAGAGCTTCTTGAGAAGAAATTGTCAATTCAACCAAACATAGCCGTAAGGCTTGTCAGAAATCCTCGATACCTATCAAGTACCTGATCATTGGTCATAACTAGTGGAGTGGCTCAAGCCAAAGCACTCCCTGTGAGACTGGATACCATGTACCCTACTTTCGTTTAGTCTGACGGAAAGAAGGAAGGTTTAAAGGTGAACTGCACCGTTCAGGTGTCTATGAACTCTTCCAGTTTCTTGGGGATACCGTCCCACTTCCCACCGGGGAGTGTGCCAGGAGAAACATCAAGTGGAAGTACATTTCAAGTTGTTGCCATCTGACATAGGTCTTGAGAGTTTGGACTTCTGCGATCAGTGCCAGAACCGCAGCCACTAACTGGTGCAATTGGTCCATAGTGAGGCCATTGCTTACTGTTAGGATGATCCATAACCTCTGACAGCAGGGCTGGGTAGATTCAGCAGTGTTCGGAGGGGAGTCCGGGAGGCCATTAAGGAAGTCACCTACTGGGAGTCCGCCGCCCTAAGGTTAATCCAGGCAGGCCATGCACCCTAAAGGGGTGACCCCCGTGGGGAAGAAAACCCTTCTGAGGATACATATCACAGAGTCCTTAGTCTAGCAGGAACCAGTGGAGACGTCCTGAGAGAGGGGAGCCAAAAAGAGGCAGAACAAGGAAGGAAGGAGGGGGACAGGGAGACTGGAGGAGGAACAGGGAAGGAAGCAGCAAGTGGGAGCAAGCAAGCAAAGTGCAACAAAGGAAGCATCAAGGCTCACCTGAGCGTAGCAACGCAGAGACCCAGTGCCTTCCACTGCTTAAAACATTCTGCTGTGTCTCGTGACACTGCCCAATTCCCAAACATCTCAGTCTTGACGGCCGCCATCTTGGGGCAGTCCACGATGCATGGGACATTGTGTGCATGGCCTACACAGAATAACGGGGATAAGCACCTGACAATGCAGCAAGTATGCCAGCATTGTCATAGAGACCAGGGCCATGTTGGAATCCTGATAGTTAGACTTGTTAGGCCACAACCAAAAAAGAATGTTGTTTTGTGACGTTTTATGGATTTCCTCAATTTTTCATCCTACTTAAAGCGGTAGTCGAAGAGTTACTTCAAAAGTCAATAGAAACTTGTTTGTACGTTGAAATCTGGTGAACACAACATGAAGGAAGCACACCAACACAAGATGAGGAGAGGACATGCCAGAGAGATCAAGAAGTTTGATGACCCCATGATGATAGCCGAAATGGGAGGCGTAGGATGTCAACTGTTCCTACCTTACTGTTAATATTAATGGTTCAGCAGCCCTGCTCAGAAGCAGCATTGTTGGACGATTAAAACTGTAGCATTCCTAATGTGAAGTACATCTACTACACTACTGAACACTTAGCTGTCCTGCTTAAAAGTATCATAGCACTTAGAGTAAAGAAGCCCCATTGAGAAATGATGGCAGGCCTAGTAAGAAGTTACTTTTCATTTGTTGTAGAAAATACTGGAAATTAGCTTTCCTGACACAGCTCTGTAATATGACCATACATTTGTATCACATTTAGAAGGGGGGCAATCGCCTTTGTATGCTAAATAGTTACTGACCGTAGTGACAACTGTATGCCTAGTCGGTATTCATAGGATGTCCTTCTTACAGTGACCAGAGTAAAGCACTCTGAGCAGCAGTAATTAAAGTGTTGAAGGCTCTTGCATGGGCACACCAGCTCCTCCTCTCATGTAATCCTTGGCTCCAACTGCCAGTCCCTTTCACAATAGGCATTAACTACCATAGTGGGGCAATTATTAGCAGCTGAAGGGGGGAGGGCTCAATGGAGGAAAGGGAACAATGGATTAGGAGTACAATAGTCACTGTGGTAAGTCCTTTAACTTACTCCTTCATTCTGTCCCTTTTCCTCCATACTCATAGGAGACAACCAAGCATTGTTGAAAAGGGTGGAGAAATCCCTAAAAACACTTTAAGGGTGAACCAAGTTAACCAAAAAAGGTTCCAAAGGATCGCATGGTCAAACCTGGCCTTCGCCTGTGGGCTTGCATCCAATAAGTAATGTCTGTAGAATGTGACTGGTGTCATTCCTATGGCAGCTT
Source organism: Ambystoma mexicanum (assembly GCF_040938575.1). Lineage (NCBI taxonomy): Eukaryota > Metazoa > Chordata > Amphibia > Caudata > Ambystomatidae > Ambystoma > Ambystoma mexicanum. The sequence goes on along the minus strand of NC_090923.1, from coordinate 609,596,446 downwards.
TGCAGATGTCCTCAAGTGGCACATGTCTATGAAATGCAAATGAAGCACCTTTTGCCTGAAACAAGTGGGCATTAAGGCCTTTGGAGGCCGGCTGACGCTGCACTCTATAGCATTTCAGGATGCACAAGACACACACTGAGCGTTGGAGTCTTTGGTGGCCTGAAAACTAGGGGAAGTGCCACCAAAGGTGTCAACTAATCTGTCTGAGGATATAATCTATCTAGTGTAAGCAAGATAGGATTTCAGTGTCCTGTAAATATCTGGGTTGTGCAGAACTCTTTCAGACTCCCCAAGTCCAGAAGAAACACTGGTTGACTTATCTGCTAATTTACAAACACTCTGTCACCACCTTAGGAAGCATTGATGGTTGAGTGCATAAAAAAAGTATTCTATTCAGCAACTCTGCTATGAAGCTTGTGAACACTCTTGTCCCCATAAAATCCAGCCGGCCAAAGATCAAACATTCCGCCCCATGGTGCACCCCCGAGCTAGCCTCCAACAAATGCTCAATCAGAGCCCTGGAGAAACCAGGACTCAGATTACAGAGGCCAAAGCTGCTTACTACTCCGCCACCATTGCTGCACCCTCCAACAGGAGCAAAGCCCTCTTTGAAGTAGTAAAGCATTCAAAACCCTCACTGGAAGCCGAGGTACGAGCAACTAAGAAAAAACGTAATGGTATTAACACATTTTCTATCGAAAAATAGACAAAAATCAAAAGACAATCAAATCAACCTCTCACAGCTTTAGCATCCCCTGCACGCACACTGCCCTCTGGACCGAATTCCATCCTCTCATTCCCCAGGATTTCCTAAAAATGATTACCTCCCTCAAACCTACTTCTTACTCTGATGATATAATTCTGGCCTCCATCATTAAACAATTGATGGACCCGGCACTCAGTGCGCTCCTGAGCATGATCAATGCCTCTCTCACAGAAGGATCATTCCCGGACACCCTCAAAATTGGTCTCTTATGACCTGTTTAGAAAAAAACAACCCCAGTTCCAGAGGACCTAGCCAACTATCGGCCCATTATGAACCTCCCTTTTATTGGCAAAATCCTGAAAAAAAGTAGTCAGTCAGGGTTCTGCCCCAAGTGCAGCATCGAGACAGCCACCTTCCCGGTGGATGAATGACACCCTCCAAAACATAGATAAGGGTGACTCATGCCTCCTTCCCTTCCTTGACCACTCAGCTGCATTCGACACTGTCGACCACTGCATCCTTCTCTCCCACCTTGCTGACAGGAGGGGATTCTCTGGCACTGTCTTGAATTGGTTTACCTCCTATGTCCCAGGCAAACACCTGTTAAAATGGATTTCTAAACTCTGACCTAGTGGGCAGATATTTAGGAGGTCACCCTCGGTTTAATGAAACAGGGGAACCTTCTGGACAAGCCAGACCAATCCAGGTAGCTTAGCAGGCAGTGAAGACTAAGTCTCAGGAGGGATGAGAGTGATCGGGAGCACACATAGCAACGAACCACAAATTACTTTTAGGACCTCATCACGAGTTGGGTGGTATCCCGGCAGTATTACCGCTGGAATACCACCCAGGCTAATAGCATTACCGCCACCCGGTCCAGCACTATTAGTGCCGGATCAAGGGTTGGGCGGTAATGGGTATTCCCCGTTCCCTATTGGGTCCATTGGACCCAATGGAGCATTTTTGGTGCTAGTAGCGCACGCTATTAGCGCCGCGCTAATTGCACCCAAAAATGGGCATTAAGTTGGTGCATTTACCCCCAGTTTAGCTGGGGGTAAATGCTGCCAGACTCGTGATTGGGCAGACCCTTAAATGCAGTGGTAAGAGTGTTACCGCCGTGCTTAATTTATAAAATAATAAGTGCCAGTGCCCAAAGAATCCTGGATCACTGTGGTGCCAGCGGCCCGGCTCAGTGCTAGACTGGCCCACAACTGCCCATCACACTGCTACTGTTCCATATCACATGTTTAGCGCTGCAGCATCTGCTGGCACAGGCTACTAGTGGGATGGATGCAGAAGGAGTACACATCTATCTTTGTTTATTTCACAACTTATTTTATTAAATGTTTTAAATCACTGAAAGTACTGTGGGATTAACTAGATTTTTCAGGTTGGCATTATCTTGCATTCTGGGAGTTATAGTTTAACATTAAAACCACAATGATATTCTTTTGGCTTAAGATGTTGCTATAAGGATTTACATGTTGTCATGTGGCTTTAATTAGAAATTAGTGGTTTTTGTAAGTAAACTCTACAAGCCATTATTACTCCCTCTTCGACATCCCCTGCTATGACCTAGGATATGGCCACTGGCCACTACATGTCTTTTTTATGTAGGCTTCCTATGCATATTGAAGTGTAGGTTTTGTTCGGGATAGCCTTCTTATCCTCTGCCTCGGCACCCATAGTGCTGCCTTGCACATAAAAAGCAGGACAGGCACCATGCACCCTTCACCGCCTGACAATAAAGGTCCCGCTGCTACGCAGAAGTTCGAGGCCGGAGTTCTACAGAAACTACAGCATCTGGGAATTTGATTGGCAGCTCCATAAGCAACCCAATGACATTCATGCCTCCTAATTACCTACAATTATTTTAGCTGCCACAAGTGCTCCAGTGTTTCCCACTGCTGACTAGTAGCTTGTGTAACATCTTCTTTCTGCTTTGCACTCAGTTTCCATATGGGCCCATCGATTTACATGTTAGCATTGTCACAGATAAGCTTCACTCCATGGGTAAAAATCATTGGCAACGCCAACAGTTTGGGCTTTTGTGTAGGCATGGGAAAGGCACTTGCCAGGCACTGCCGTAGTGGTATTACCTGGCTATGGATGGTAGCAGGTGAAAAATGGTGCAAATACCTGGGCATCTAATAGTAGTGTCTGGCAAATGCCTAATGCTTATACAAAAGCCAAAACTGTTAGCTTTGCCATTACTTGTTTTTAACAGGACTTCAGTGAAGGTCATTCATAGTGCTTATAAATCAAGTGGCTGAAGGCAAACCTGGTTAACACATTTTTATTACACAAGTAGCACGCCTACAGCGCCAATTAAGTCATTAACTCTTAAGAAGAACTGGCAGGCACTTCAAGTGCAAAGTTTGATGGTAAGGCTCCATTAAAGCAAGCTCAAAGAGTTCCAATGAGGTGGTGTTTTTAGCGAGCAGGGGAAGGAACTGGGTGGGAATAGCTTTAGGGATTAGAATGGATATGGGCACTGGGCAATCAATGGGTGGGCAAATAACCAAACAGCACCTACAAGCTGTGTGTGCCTCCTCATATGCCAGTTCTCCCTATCTGTACTCGAATACAATGGTTTCACTTATAGGTGTACCACCTAATAGCCCAACCTAAAAATGGAGCAAGAACAATTTCAGTGCTGTAAAAAGAAGATTGCACAATATGAGAGAGACACCAATAAACCGCAGGGCAATCAAAGTACAGCATATGTTTTGCATAAACTTGGGGGTCTGAGCGAAGGAGTGCATGTGTATTTAAGATGCTAGTTAGGAAGCAGATAGCAGTCACACGTGAGGGTTCTCCGTCTGGCCGAGATGGAGAGTGAGACCTCACTCACTAGCAGCCTCGGAGGGGGAGTAGTAGAGCATACAGCCCGGCACTGGCGGAAACAGACAGCAGGTCAGCTGGAAGAGCCGGTGAAGGTAATGGGTGTGATGGGTTCACCAGATGGCAAGAATATTCCCATGCAAAGACGTTCACGAATGCAGACTCCTTGTCACCAATCAAGCAACTACAAAGTGCAGCATGTTCGGACACCTGTGAGTGCACTGGGCCTGTGGGGTCAAGAGGGAATTAGCGGTTGTTTGCGTGCTTCATAATAAGCCTGTGTGTCGGAGCATTACTGCTGGGAGGGATGCTGCGCCTTGGGGGGTTAAGGGCCATTTCATCCTCCTTATGCTTTTACATTACTATCAAGGGCCGATCTTGACTCAGAAAAGGGCCTTTCTGCTGTTAAAGGGAATTCTTAGACACGGCAGGATGGCATAGCAGAGATATACTAGCAAGAAAAAAGACCAAAAATATAACATGCACAGTTTAATATCAACTGGACTGGAGCGAGCAAGTCCAGCTAGGAGAACAGAAGTCCACATATATGCAAGGGCTCCACAAGGGCAACGCAGCTGTCAAAGGTAGAGCAGGTTTCCTGCAAACCAGGGAAGCTTGCCGGCCACCTGAGGCACCATGTGCCCCAGCCAGACAGGCCCTAGGTGCTGCAACACTAGAGAGAAGAGCACAGCCCCTTAGACCCACATGTTCCGCGTGGGCAATAACTGCCATGCTCATACGATGTGTGTACCATGCAGTGGCAACCAGTGTCCTGGGATTGCCCATGTACCATCTTGGCCTCTTGCCAATGCTTTGGGCACTCGAGATCCAGAGCAAGCAGCACCACAAACGTGCCCTGCCAAAGCTTCACCATCAACTTCCAACCACACCACATCTCTGCTGCAGGGTCATGCCCTCTGCTCGATGCCGACCCCCCCACAGAATCATGGTTAGTTATGCAGAAAGGCAAAACCTCGGAATGCAGAGTTTGCTACCACTGGCTTGGTGCCTGGTTATTCCACCCGGCAGCTTCGCCTGTGCCACACCGATCTTTAATTGGATGGTAGTTTAGACTTGATCACTTTTCAAAGATTAAAGGTAGCTTTATGTAGGTTAGGTTAGATCATGAGCACTGTTTGTTAGCGGGAGCAGCGATTCACATCCAACATAAATCAGGGGATCGCCTTCAAGGGATCTCACTTGCAACCAGAAAGGCCCTCTCCTTGGTCGAAATGCCATTTGGGTGAATTTGATATTTAGTCAAAAGTTGGGCACTGCATGTTTTATATTTGACAGGCTATTCCTTCAGGAGGGTCTGCGGCTTGCGGGTGCAATATTTGCGCGAGAGCCTGCTTGCAGGTGCTGCTAGCCCCCCCTTCACCTTCTACAATCACTGACCTGTGCTGCTTCCTGGGCCCCGCTCTGCCCCTCTTCAGGGTCTCCTCACAGTTCACAGATGGCTCTGGGGAAGAAATTAATGGCTGGCTGCCCCTCTCCTTCATTCAGCTTTCATCGCTGCCTTTTTCTAGTGTACAAACAACAACAAAAAATTCAAAATATGTATATTTTAAAATATGTACAGAAATAAAAATGTCCTGGTGCTGCCAAACAAAAAAAGAAGACAGGAGGTGGCACGGGCAGGGATGCGGGGCATCTCCTCGGCTACTGGTCTGCTGTGTGCTATTTTTTCGTAGAGCGGATTCCGATGCGGAAAAGGGACGAAGCCATAGACAGCCCACCCCCGAAACATGTACATGAGCTCTGTCAGCTCACAAGAGTCCACCAACCCCCACCCACAACAATTTGTTGTTACGAGAGAGCACGGCTGCCTCCTGGCTGGCACCAGGCTGGCAGGTAGCTGGGACACTGTCAGCATGGCCTCAGCAGGCGACTGCATTCATCAAAGAAAGTTAACCCTTACGTGTTAACTTTCTTTGATGAATGCCTTCATCCCCTGGGCACTGCTGCGCAGCGAGCCGTGATCAAGGGCAGCTGCAGAAAGAGTGCCGGTGCTGAAAAAACTGTGACGGTGTTGGTCACCGGCAAACACCGGCACACATTAAGAACTGGTTACCGCCGAATTTAAGGGCTAATGCCCAACTCCTGATGAGGCCCTTAGGCAAGTGTATATGAAAAATATCTATACATTTATTGTCGGGCGGACCAAATAGACACAAGTAACTTTAGCAGTGAGAAAACAGTTATCACACAAATTCTTACACTATACTATATATATATATATATATATATATATATATATATATATATATATATATATATATATATTACAGTTCCTAATGCAATTTCACTTAGCAGAAACAAAAACAACCCGTGAAGAGAGGGTTAAGTTAGCACACAAATGGCATTAGGTAATTCTTCAGAGTTCGTTCCCTAACATTCGAGTCCAACCCTAAGAAGTGGGGAACCTTGTGCTCAACAGTTTAGTTGTGCGTAAAAACGCACAATTGCACAGATGAACAAAAAGCGGGTCTTCTTGTAGGGGCTGTAGCAAGTCAGGAAGGGGCTCGAGGCAATGAAGGATTGGTTCCCACTATACGAGTAGGCCCTGTCCTTGGCGGCAAAGCAATGTTCAAAAGCGGGGAATAGCTAGGGAATAGCTAGGGAGTGCAGGCTAACCCAGCCAAGTTTGAATATCTTTAAGATATACTCATGCGTAAAAATGATCGGCTGAGCCAGGGGGCCACCGGTAAGTTATGCAAGTACTCACCGACCCTCGGCACTGTCCGGACCAAACCTTGCCAGTTTAGTCGAGGTCGCTTGTAGGTTCGAGTCCTGCAGTTTTGCAGCGCTCCAGCGTCCGTGACGGGAAAGATGCCTTTTCTCAGCTTTTGAAGGAGGTTTGAAGAAAATTCTGATGCAGTTGGCTTCAGGGCACACGAGACCAGTGGAACTATAGTGACCGTCACCAACAGGTAGTGACATGGGAATCGTGGATACAGGCAGCATTTCACACTCTCCTTTTTCGGGACCCAGAGGAGCTAGGCAAGGAAAATTTAGCAGGAGTATGCACAGGACCACAATCAAGCGGTGTCCCAAATCTCGGGTCTGCACTCGAGATGGCGACGGTGCTATGGATTACCATGAGGTGGAGCTGGACAGTTCGCTGGATGGCCCAGGAACACCTCCGAAGGAGCTCATTCAGTGGGTAAGCAAGAGGCGCAGAGACTAGCTGTTCCCACTACTCCAAAGGGCATAAGTGCCTTGGCAGGTCTTCTAGGTCGAAGAAGAAAGCAGAGGTCTGACGTGACAGCAGAGGGCAAAGAGTGCCAAAACCTTCCAAAGCATCTCTGGTAGTTTCACAAGTCTGTTTCTTCATGTAGAAGACTTGGCTCCTTCTGTAGCTCGCTGAGAACACAGGTGATCGACCTGGAATGGCTGCAGAGCCCCTTCTCTTATCCAAGATTAACTTCACAGCGAAATCGAGGACTTCCAATAGAAGATCTACTCTCTTGCAAGCATTCCAGACGTGGACCAATCATGGCCCATGGTGGTCTCATTCATTCAGGCACTCCAGACATCCTGACACCAGTAGTGTGGATTGGGACTAGACAGTCCCAGCCCTCTTCCTGGGCACACATACGTGACAGGCATAAGCCATCGGTTTATGTGGGAGGCTGCATGCCCAAATAAAAAAATCCTTGGTTACTCCACCTGGGTGCAGGCAAGGGAAAAAATGTCCGTGGTCAGAACAAAAGACTTTGTGGATCGGGCATTTTCGGACCTGGCCAGTCTTGAGCCAAACTCGGTAACAAAGTTTAACTCTGTAAAAAGAAATAAAACATTATGAAATGTTGCCACCAAACTGCTGCCACCAGTTTGTCCCAGACACACTCATACAATCACCCAGAAATCCTTCAAGGGTGTCTAGGGCCATAAAACAAAAAGGGGCCGAAGCGACAGTACTGGAAGGTACATTGTGCACTGTTAAAAAGTTACCAAGAAATGGAAACACAGTCAAAGACTAAGGGAGACATAGTTTCCCAGTACTGACAGTCTGAAGGACATGTCATTTTCTCCGTAACAAGTGAGCAAAAGTCCGGTAGGAGTTCAGCTGAAGGCTGGGCTCCACTGGAAAACGTCAGGTTAGGATACCCAAACAAAAGCAACAGGTTTGAGGGGTCCATAAATGGAGGGAACATTGCACATAAATTAAATCTTTCCTAACACTATCCAGGCTGTTCAAATGAACTTGTTGCATTATAACTGACCCCGGGTCTCCTGCGGAGTCCCCCAAAGTTCCATCCTCTCAACAATCATTTTTAACCTTTACATGGAGCCTTTGGGCACTCTCCTCAAAGATCCCAATATAGCCATCCATCAATACGTGGACAATACTCAGTTGTACATGAGAGTAAATAGCATGCAGGACATCATTTGTCTCCACAATTACCTAGCCATCATTCAGTCCTAGATGTCGACTGACTACCTCAAACTAAACCCATCCAAAAATCAATTATATGCCCCTAGAATGATGTGATCCACAACTCTCAGTCTCAGCAAAATCCGTATGCGTCACCATTGACAGCAGTCTGTCCTTCCATAAACACATAGCCAAGAAGGCCCAAATAGCCTAGCTCAGAAATCTTCACCCTTTGAAAAATGAAACCCTTCATCCTGTCGCAGGACTTCCGGACCATAGTGCAGGCCTAGTGGTTTCACACTTTGATGGGGGAAATTCTCGCCTCATGGGGCTCCCAGGTTCTCACTTGGCACCCCTAAAAGCAGTACACAATGCTGCAGCAAGTCTTATTACAGGAGCACAGCAATTTGGCCAGACTACCCACATTCTATGTTAACTACATTGGCTTCTACTCTAAGCCAGGATTCTCTTCAAGACTGCATGTATCATCTACAAAGCAGTCACAAGTATAACACCAGCGTACCTGGTGGCTAACGTCCACATATCTGGTGGCACATGCTACTCGCGCAGCAAATCGACCAATCGGCTTAAATCATAACTCGTCTGCCAAGAGAGAACCCGTGAACAATCCTTCCTTTGTCATTTATTTTAAAAATGTTTTTATTGGCATTTCAAAAATACTTTGAGAATAGCTGAAATATAGATACCATATACCAACAAAAGAGAAAAAAGGCGAAAGGGAAAACACATTTAACTAATAACCAAACTTTAAACAAACAACAAACAAAGGTCCTTGCAGTACCATGTCTTCTTCTGGGGCTAGTTCCGAGGCGGGATGGAATCGATATGGGGTCAGCAGCAGAGGAATGTTGCAGTGTCTGAGTGGGGCCAATCGGTCTATCATGGGGTTCTGTATCAACCGTGTGTGCAAGTCTTGTGGGTAAGTAAGCATTTGTTCACGGAGGTTTGTCGACGGATGGATGGAACATGTCCCATAGCAGAGATTTCCAGGCTTCATAAGTCATGCTCAGGCCTTCCCCAGTCTTAGATATTCCTTCTCCCCATATCCTGGTTTCCGCCTCTGACCAATGTTCTAGTTCCTTAAGCCACGTGGCGTAGCGGGGGCCGGTCGGGGCTTTCCACGTCATAGCGATAGCTCTTTTGGGCAGAATACAGGCCATGTCCATGAATTTGACGTTGTGCCTGATTTTGCTTATCCGCGGATAGGAGCCCAGCAAGCATTCCTTCGGTGTCCATTTGTAACGAGTCAGACCTGCTCTTCTGCAGGCTTCTTCGATTTTGGCCCAGAAATGCTGCATCTTTGGGCAACTCCAGAACATGTGTGCCATTCCTGCATACTCTGAGTTGCATCGGGGGCATAGCGGAGTTGGGGGTCTGCTGAACCTAGCGATTCGGCTGGGGGTCATGTACGTTCTATGGCGAACATTTAGTTGGATTAGTCTGAATCTCGCATTTCTTGATACTTCTCTAGGGTGTTGTAGGATTCTTTCCCATTCCTGTTCGGTTATGCTTACTCCCAAGTCCTTTTCCCATGAGTTCTTTAGGGTGTCACTTTTGGGGTTAGGTCTGTCTGTGAGCTGGGCATATACCCTGGAGGTTGGTTTCCAACTGTGTCCCAGGTTGTGCATCAGGGTCAGGGTTGGATTAGCTTCAGGTCCCTCGGGCCATTCTTTCCATTTCTGTTTTGCCACTTCTCTGATTTTTCGATAACAAAGGTATTGGCCTTTGGGGAGTCCTTCGTTATTTCCAGGGTCTCAAACTCTCGGAAGGAGCTGTCATCGTGCATGTCCCCCCAGCTGTAAATGCCGTACCTTTCCCATAGTCTTGTGAGCGCCAGTTCCCCTCTGTTAGGGCAGGTGTCGGTGATCAGCGGTGTTTCTGGGGAGTATGGATTCTCAGTCTTCAGCAACTTCAATGTTCTATCCCATACCTTGCGGCCCAGCTAAATAAGCAAGGGAATCTTCGCTGAGTGTTTCAATCGGACCCAAAGAATTTCTTTCAGTCGCACTGGAGCTATTAACTGGCTTAGGAGGTCAATCTCTGAGGTGGTTTCGTCTGCGAGCCATTTGGCCACAAAAGTGAGCTGGGCAGCCAGAAAGTATCTCTCTAGATCTGGGAGTTGAACTCGGCCTGCCTTGTAAGGTAGCATCAGAATGTCTAGGGAGAGCAGGTCCTTAAGTAGTGTGCATAGCAGCCGGAAAAAGGAGGCTGGTATGTAGTAATGGATGTTTTGGAAGAAGTACAAGAAGCGTGGTAGTACTATCATTTTGGTGATGGCCATGCCACCCATCATAGATAATGGAAGTCTAGACCAGAACTTTGTGGATTTCTTGAGTCTTTTTACTGCCAGTAGGGTGTTGCCCCCGTGTGTCTGTTCGGGGGTGTGCCAGATATTGATGCCCAGGTATCTGAATGTGTGCGGCTCCCAACCTATCCCTACATCCAGAAATGTTGTTTTTATGGTCCCAACCAGTCCCGCCAGTGGGAATATGCATGACTTCTCTGGATTGAATGATATCCCTGATACCCTTGCAAAGTTTTTAAGTACCTCTTGGATTGTGGGTATATTGAGTTGTTGGTCTCTTAAGTAGAGTGGGACGTCGTCAGCATATAGCGAGATCACATGGTATGAACCCCCAATTTTTATACCTGCGTCGAAAAATTGTTTCCTAATATATATTGCTAGAGGTTCCAGCCCAAGGATGTATAGCATTGGAGAAAGGGGACATCATTGCCTGGTGCCCCTCTGTATGTTCCATGGTGCTGACACTATTCTTCCGGTTTTAACTCTGGCCACTGGTATCTTGTATAGGATCTCAATCCAGTGGATGAAGTGTTCGCCCAGGCCGAATTGTTTCAGGGTTGCTAGGAGCCACTCCCAGTATATGGAATCAAACACTTTGATAGCGGCCATGGAGACTACTGCATAGGATTACTGTGAGCCGGTTGTGTGTGCTATGATGTTTTGTAATCTACGTAATTTGCTATTGTGCTATGGCCCGGGACAAACCCATTCTGGTCTTTGTGTACTAGGGTCCCAATGACTTTTGATAGTCTGTTGGCAAGTATGGTAGTCAGGACTTTTATGTCATAATTAAGGATAGCTAATGGCCTGTAAGAGCCACATTCAGCTGTAGGTTTCCCAGGTTTGGGTATGGGGATCACTAGAGTCTTGTTCATGCTGCTTGGCAATACCCCAGTCTCGAAGGCTTCCTTGAAGACCTCATGTAAAGTTGGAGTTAGTTCAGCAGCGAATGTTTTGCAGAACTCTGGGGGTAGCCCGTCGTTCCCAGGGGTTTTACAAGTGTACAAAGTTTTGATCGCCTCCTGTATGTCCGCGATTGTTGTATCCTGATTTAGTGTGTCTCTTTGGGCTTCTCCTAGTGTAGGGAAGCATATTTCCTCTAGCGTATCCTGCATATCGTCTTGGGGTACGCTGGAATTGTGATTGTACAGATGAGAGTAAAAGCATTTGAATGCCTCATAGACCTCTGTTTGCATGGTGTGTATGGCCCCTGTCTGGTCTGTGATCTCAAGAATTGGCAGTTTCGGGTTGTCTTTTTTACACAACCATGAGAGTAGCCTACCTGGTTTGTCACCCTCTTAATGAGCCCTGGTGGATTTTGCGATGTAATCGAATTTGGTCAATCTGGCCCAAGCTTCCTGACAGACTTTCCTCGTTGTGGACATTTCCTCTTCGAGTTCTTGAGGCTTATCGGCCGTGGCCTCCAGTCGTCTGATCTTCTCTTTGCCGGCCTCCAGCTCTTTTTTAAGTGTCTGTCGGATCCCACCGGCACTGGCTATGACCTCCCCACTTACTACTACTTTCAGGGACTCCCAAATGGTGCTCCATCTACTCGCACTCCCCACGTTGTTGTCCATGTATTCCACTATTTTGTCACGGAGCTCTTCCTTGAACTCCCCGTTGGTTAGTTCTTCCGTTGGTATCCCCCACATTGGTATAGGTGGTCTGGGGCCCTTTGGTTTCCATACCATGAGGAGCGGAGAGTGCTCGGATATGGTTCTGCTCAGGTAGGAGGCGGATTCTATTTGAAGTAATTGTGCGTTGTCTATCAACAGGTAGTCTATACGAGTATATACATCGTGTGGGGATGAGTAGAGAATTCCCCACCTTCAGGATGCAGATCTCTCCATACCTCCAACAGGTCTAGCTCTTGTATAACTCTCTGTAGGGTGGAGGAAGGCTGGTTGGTCGGCTGCGTCGGAGGAGCGAATCTGTCGAGGGTGAGGTCCCGTACACAATTGAAGTCGCCTCCCCATATAAAGAAGCAGTCTCTATAGGACGCTAGTTTCAGTTGCAATTTGGCAAGATACGCAGAGGTTCCTCAGTTGGGGAGATACGTGTTGACTAGGCACACTTCTCGTTGTTCGATGCTCCTCCGAAGTATGAGGTTTCTGCCCTCGGGGTCGACCTCCTTGGATCAGAGTTTAAAGGGTAGAGTTCCACTTATCCATGTGTGCACTCCTTGGGTGAGCTTAGAGTATGCTGCTCCGAAGCCCTGTCCACCCCACCAGTCCGGTATCCGTGAGTCGAGTTCAGCAATGAGGTGCGTTTCCTGAAGCATTGCGGTGGAGATATGTTTTTTTCTCAGGAAGGACTTGATCATGTTTCTATGCATGTAGATGCCCATCCCCCTGACATTCCATGTCAGTATCTTGATGTCAGCGTCCATATTTATAGGAGTGGCCCTCAGGCCCGATGTGATGTGCCTCCCGGTTCCGTAAGATGGTTGTATTGAAGACTGCAAGACCTTTCAACCAAAAACAAAAAGTGTAATAAACAAAACTTCTGCACCCAGCAGCTGCACTAAACTGCCAGCGCTCAGGTGACCCCACGACATCTTGACCCATCCTGGTCTTCATGTTTGGGTAGAATTGGGTCACCAACTGGCTGACCCTAGTCCGCTCGCGGGGGTGTACCTGGTAGCTCGGGTTGGGTGCCCCAGCATGTCCCCCGATAATCACAAGGATTTCGACCTGACTGCAAAGTGTTCGAAGCTGGTGATCTGATGTGGTCACAGAGGTCCTGTAGGGCTCTGATGTCATCCCGGGCCCCATCTCGCGGTTTATGTCACAGCGTCCTCACCCTCTGCCATGTTGTTATGTTCCAGCCACATGGTGGCTGCAGCTGGGGTTTCCAGGAAGACCGCTATCCCCTTTTATTGTACTTTGAGCCTCGAGGGGTACATCAACATGTATTTTAAATTAAGTTTCCAGAGCCTGGCCTTAATGGGAACAAAGGAGTTCCTCACCCTGTGTACCGTTGGTGCGTAGCCCTGGTATATGGCAATTGTGGCGTTATCTCTCGTTATTTCTCCGCCCTCTCTTGAGTGAAGCAGTATGAGCTCTCTGTCCTGGAAATTCAGGATTCTCGCTATTATTGGTCTTGGGTCCGAGCCAGTTGGTGGCCTTTTCTGGAGGGTTCTGTGGGCACTCTCAACCGCAAAGCCCTGTGACGGTCTACCCGCACCAACCTCTTGCTGCAATAGTGTCTCAATGAATGCTGTGGGGTTGGGACCTTCCATTCCTTCCGGGACGCCAAGGATGCGCACATTATTCTGTCTGGGTCGCCCTTCAGCGTCTTCAGCCTTATCTTCCAAGAACGTATTCCTTTTTTCCAGTTCTAGGACTCCGGTTTGGACACCCTTCAGTGCTACAGCAGTTTCTTGTTGCCCTGCTTTGGTAGCTGACACGCGCTCGGTGAGGTTGCGCATATCCTGGCGCATCAGCTGCATGTCCGATCTGACTTCTTCTATTTTAGTGTCAATAAAGTAAGGCAGCCCGGCAATAGCAAGTTTTTGTCCTTATTGGCTTCCATCTGCTCCGGGCAGGCCCTGCCAGTGTTTGGTGATTGATCGCGTGGCTTGGCCGCTGCAAAGGACTCCATAATTGTGGAACCACTTTTCTTCTGGTTTTTAGACGGAGACATGTCTCGTGGGGACTAAACAGGATGAAGTCAGTTCATAGATTGGTGATGTGGGTGGTAAGACCGGCTTTGCCGTGGGGTCGATGGATAAGTCCAAGGTCAATCGCCGAGCCCAGCCTGAGTCAATCAAGCTTACTGTGAATCCCTGGCGTTTCTCCTGCTGGGAGCTGGGATTATATGCACTGCGTTCACTTTCTGTGCGTTGCTCTTGTCACTCAGTGTCGCCTTGTGGGGCAATACTTCAGGGTCAGTGGGCACTGTAGCGCTTGGGAATCGTTGATGCCCCACTTGTGTAGGACCGGGGGCTCAGGTTTGTGCGTGACTCAGCTGAGGGCTGAATTGTGGAGTGGGGTTTCCTGTTGCAAAGCTTGTCAGGCCATGAAGGGGTGTGTTGGCGTGGACCAGGTTTCAGTGTTCCTTCCTTGTCTTGTGGGTTATGCCCCGGGCCAGGTTGTGTGGCCGTGGCCTGTCATGAGTTGCCCCACCGGTTGGGTAAGATAATTCTGCTCAGTTGGGTGGGCGGCTGCGGTGGGGGCAGCAGACCGCCCTATTTTGTTTAATTCCAGGTGTCCTTAGCTCTCAAGTTCAAGGACAGATCACGTTGCCCGGTGGGGTCAGCAGTATTCCCACAGTCCTTGCATGCCAAATGGGTGTCCCACCCCCGTGTTGCCCTTTCGTGGCCTCCCCTGAAGGCCCACCGCACCAGCAGCATACGTGGTACTTACAGCACTGTGAGCGGGTGTGGGCAACTTGTGTGTCCTCGACCTGCAGCCCGTAGGTGGCCCAGTCTGGGTCTCCACACCCGGGTGCCAGGGGAGCTCAGCCCTCGCTGCCGTGAGAAAAGTTATGCAGCCTCATTGGGGTTCCAGTTCAGCCACGGATGTCGCGGTTGCCGTGCCTTTCCCAGTCCCGTGCCTTTTCTCAATGATTGACAGCAGATACCCCCTTGGTCTGCACTCTCCTCGCGCATCCGGGGTTGATTCCCGGTCCACGGGGCTTCTAGTAGGCCTACCGCTGGCCACAACGTCCAGTGCTACTGCGATGGCGTTCAGGCGGTTCGACACTCGTTCCGGTGGCTGCGTATCTTTCACTTCAGCGGCTGCTTAGCTGTTAAGCTCTTCCGATTTCTTTCCTCTCAGGGGCGCGTTGTAGGTCGGGGCCGGCACCGACTCTGCACAATTCCGAGCCGTCCGGCTTTGTCGCCTCCAGTTGGGCCCCCCAGTCAGAGGGTGGCACGTTCTCTCACTGCGGGGGAGGGCACGGATCAAACGGGCGAACACCTCTATCTCCGAGCTGTTACAGCATTATTCAGCATGGCGCGTTGCCCCTTCCCCAGCTGACTTTCAGTCGGCGATCTCATCCGCCATTTTGTTGCGCTGGGAGTGCTTCTTACGCGGCTTAGAAGTCCAACTTGCCCGCTCCGTTTCTGCTCCAATTTTGGGCGATCAGCTGCAGGTTCTCTTCCCCTACAGTTAGATGTTGGTCCCAACGTGGGACTCTTCCGCAGTCGGTTGTATTAAGGATTGTCGTGAGGATCAGATAGGGAGCTCTCCAGAGGCAGCTCCTCACTCCATAGGCACAGGCCACGCCTCCCCAATCCTTCCTTTGTCATGAATCCGGATTCCAAGATGGCCAGCAAGAGGAGAGCACCATCACCGATGCTCTCCTGATCCTCTGGGCCGCAAGACTCCTAATCAAGTGACAGTGCCCTCCCCAGGGAACAGATTTGGAATTGGAAGTCTCCGCACTGATGGGGCTACTTAATGCTCCTGCTCCGGTAAAGCAGAATGGGATCTCCTGAGTGAGGGACGCTGACACAGAGCTCAGGAGGAGGCCCCACCTGAGCACAAAGCAGAGGCCACAGGAAGACGGACGAGACCGCCCGGATGGAGACAGCTGCAGGCTCGGTGAGAAGAATGAAAGGAGAGCGAGAGGCACGCCCAGGTGGGCAAAAAAACGTCAGAGGTCTGCGAGAAGAGAAGGCTTTGGGAATCCCAGAAGAGGGCAAAGGAGAACGGCAAAGGGAGCGACACAGAATCCTCAGGGCACCGGGAGGTCTGCCCTTACCCCTCCATCATAAGCAGGGATAACATCACAGTAAGCAGGACCAGGGGAGGCAGAGCTCCTACATGAACAGGAGCCGCGGTGGAGCTGAACTGAGGGTGAAGGGGAGAGAGGCCCAAGTCAAACTCCCGAGGGGATCAGCCCCGGGGAGATGCTTCAAGGTCGCAAAGACGCAAAGTACTTAGCGGGCGGGGAGAGAGGCCCAGATCCGGCAGAGTAGAGTGAGTGGCGTGCCCGTAAGAAGAGAGGTGGGGGAGGAGCAGAAGCGATGGCAAGGCCCTCATTAGGGCAAAGACATTGGCCCAGGAATCTGGAGGGTCCAGGAGGAACTCCACACAACAGAGTGGTGTGCACTGCGGTGCGAGAGGGCAGAAAGGACTCAGTCCAATGCAAGGGTGCCTTAACCCCTTGATGAGGGGCAGCCAGAAGAAAGAATATCACGCCAGGCACCCAGGACCTCAGGAGATCACTAGCCCCACCCCCAGTGCCAAATATCACCAGCAAGGAGGGCCAAAGATGGATGCAATCTAACCCAGGAGACAAGGAAACAAAGAACGATTCCCCCCAGTTGGACAGAGCGGGATAGTCCGCAAAATACCAACTGGATACTAACAAAAGTCCCCTCAATTGTCAAGCTAATACACAGCTCACTAAAGATTCTGAACTGGAATGCACTAACCCTCTCCCACAACTAACACTACAAGAAAAACAGAGGGAAACAGCCTACATCCCAAACAATAAAAAGGAGGCAGAGAAGTGTCTCCATCTGGCAGGGTGCTGTGCACCAGTGAGGGAATAGGCCTATAGAAAGGAATAGGGCAAGTTATAATGTCTAAGACCAGGGGAAAAGACCAGCCTTCAACATCGAAGGGACCCAGGAAACCCCCCGAGAGCAACCTCCAGAGAATGTGGAGCAAGGAGGTTAGCTACCCCCAGGAAACCCAAGTGGTTTAAGAGCAAACAGAACAGGGAGATCCCCAACTAGAAGAGGGTCAAGACCAAAATGTGACGCAGTCACTGCTTAAACAATACTTCACTGACTTTGGGGACAGAATTGCTGAAACAGTCCAGAAACAAATGACTACTATGATATGATATGATAGGTTTTTATTAACGCGCTTAATACCCTATAGGTTTCTAAGCGCAGACCTGTGTTGCTCTGTGTTGTCTTGCTTCCAAGGCGAGCACATTGCTCCTGAGCTAGCCTCCTGAGACAACAGCCTATTATGAGGGAGGATCTGACGGCAGCGCTCCAGGAGATAAAACAAGATGTGAACCAAATGGGGGGAAAGGCTGGACACTCACGAGAAAGCTTTACAGGAGTCGACAGAGGACTTGGAGTTTCAGACAGAGGACTTGGAGAACAAGTCGAGGAGATCAAACATTCAGAATAAAAACATGTCGGAGGAGGTGTTAGACAAAGACCTGGAAGCAGTGATAAAAGGTATTTTAGAAGACCTATTAGTTGCAGGGGAACAGCCAGAGGTGAGAATAGACAGAATCCACATAGTGTGGAACCAGGGGCACGACACAGAGATGTTCTGGCAGCATTACAAAACTAAGGAGCAGATTCAGCAGTTATGAAAGAAGGCCAAACATATAACATATAATGGGTCTGAACTGTTGCTTTTCCAGGACTTGTCCCAGACAACCTTGGCCAAAGGAGAAAAATGGCCCCGGTCGTGCAGGCACTTCGAGAAAAGGATATCTGATGCAGGTGGACGTTCCCGTTTGGTATGGTGTTCGAATTGCAGGGGAGGCAATACCGGATCACTTTCTATGAAGAAGGAGAGAGGATTTTGGGGTCGAGGAAGAGGACCAGGAGGCAAGGGCCCCTCAATCAAAGGACCAAAGAGCTGGGAATGGTCAATGGTGGTGAAACCTAAACGAAACAAGAAGGGGGGTACCAGCTCCAACTGAAAGGACTGGTCACCTGAGGGGAATGCGGGAGGAAGCAACATCCAGTGAAGGACAGATCTTTGTCAAATTGTCACTGAGGTACAAAGGGCTAAACAAGCATTAAGCCTGGGGAGGGCGAACAAAGAGATTGACTTAATAGATCCTGAGGGGAGGCGGGTGTTGGGGATGGAATCAGGAATGGCTTGTGTGGAGCCGCTGATGCATATGCTGTAATGCGTAGGGGGCTCAATTCCAGAGGGGGGGGGATTCGGGGATGGGGCTAGAGGCCGGTTGAGCCCCTCCAGCCAAGGGGAAGGGAGGGGAGCAGGGAAGGTGTATGGGGGATGGAGGAGGGGGACCAACCATGGATGGGGGAGGTTGTATAGAGAAGCTAGATAATACTATGAAAATGGATAATCTCAATAAATTAGGCATCATATACTTGAATATAAAGAGACTAATCTCCCCTTTGAAGAGGAAAAAATTGGAGAGGTACATATGGAGGGAGGGACCCGATATAATAACATTACAAGAAACCCACGTAGACACACAGGACGTGGAATGCCTGAGATTGCAAGGATAGCCCCAAATTTTTCAGTCCACAGAAAAGAGCAAGAAGGTGGGAGTGCTAATAGCCATATGGAACACCCTTGATCTTATAGGGCCTCATTACGACCCAGGCGGTAATCTTCCGTCATTACCGCCATGGCGTAATGAGCGTTTACGCCGTGGGCCGATGGCGTAAAGAGCACCACATTACGACCCATCGCGCACGAGCATTACGCCATGGCGGTAATGCAATTAACGCCATGGCGGAAAAGGCCCCTACCGGCATCGTAAAGCGAGCAAGGTGCACTTCGGCCACCGTAAGTAGCGGCCACCGTAATTAGCGCCCACCGTAATTTGCGGTGGCCATACTTAACGGCCACCGTAATTTGCGGTGGCCGTAAAAAGCAGGACTGGAAATAGCGTCATCGCGCCGGAACCGGAAACTGCACGTCGGCCATCTTTAAAAACACAATCCATTGCCATCCTACCGAACAACACCAGATCCAACCCTGACACCTGTCCCAACCAATCACCCACCCATCCAAGTACCCGAAAATACCTAAAGTTGTAAAGAAGGCATGTGACCGCCAGCGCCAGGAGAGATTCAGCCGGGAGGAACTCTGCATGCTTGCGGAGACCCTGCAAGACAACGCAGGTGTCGTTTTCTCCCCGGAAATGACCAGGTCAGCGATAGCGAAGAAGAAGGCCATCTGGGCCCTGGTGGCCGAGCGCGTCAGCGCGGTGGGGACCGTACCCCGCACCCCACAGCAGTGCAGGAAGCGCTGGGATGACCTACGCATACGGGTCAGAGCCGTCATCTCTGCAAACCGCAACCTTGCCCTGGGTACCGGTGGAGGGTCGGAATCCCCACTAAAACTCCAACCGTGGGAGGAGATCTGTGCAACCACGATTGGCATGGAATCCATTGAAGGCGTCGGAGGGATGGAAAGGGGAGCTCCGACATCAGGCGATGAAGGTAGGTGCCTCAAACAAGACATGCCATAGTCACTGCAGTCCATTCATGTGTAGCACAAGGTTGCCCTACAGTGTAAATGCAACACATTTCAACACTGCCCATAGCCACATGCGAGCACCACCCTGTATACACTGCTGGCACCCGCATACCTGCATCCACATTCCACACTAAAAGGAGACAACCTGCATGGCCCTGCCTGAAATCTGCCTCATCTACTGACCAGAATAATGTCAATCATTGTCATTCCAAAGTCTGCAGACCCATCAATAACGCCCTCCCTCCTTTGCTCCACCACAGGCACAGATTCACACCCCGAGGACCAGGACACCCCTGCGACGAAGAGAGCCAAGAAGGCCATCAATACCGTCCCCGCACCCTCAACCTCAGCTGCAGTGAGGCAGACCCCACAACAAGCAGGACCCACTGCGAGCATACCGGACGTCCCACCGGCAAGCACCCCTGTAGGCAGCAGGCCAGCAGCAGCTGCTCCACCTCTACCGACATTGCCTGCCACAGAAGGCATCGGGTCAGCGGCCAGCAGCAACATCGGTGAGACAGCTGCAATAGCTGCATGTTCAGACTCAGACATGGAGCACGAGGTCAGAAGCCCCACTGACCTACTACATTCCCCCTGTTTCTCAGACGCCAGCCCCCATGAGGATCACACACAGGGGCACACAGAGGTAGAGGAGTGGCCTTCCACCCCATGCCCAGTCCTCACTCCACAGGAGGGGAGCAGCCCCTCCATCACACCACCAGCACTGGCCATGGGCCAGCAGGGGCAGCAGTCCCTCGAGGACATCACAGAACGGCAGCAACAACTGTCCACGATGCTGACTGAGCATGCCGCGGAATGTGTGGGGGCTAGGGCAACCATTGAACAGGCCACGGAGACCCTAAGGGCCGAAGTAGCGCAGAGCACTGCCACCCTGAGGGATGCCATGCAGGCCATGTCCAGGGACATCTGTGCTGAACTTGCCGGCTTGCGTCGTGCGCTCACTGAGCTCACCCACACCCTACAGGACGTGCATGCACGGGGGCAGACAGGGACATCCTCCACTGCCAGTTCTGCACAGAGCAGCCCCGTGCGACGTTCCGGACGTAACCTGCGCTCCACAGCCAGGGGTGCCCCGGGGGCCGGGAGAGGGGGCTTGTAACAGCCTGTGGCCACTGTCACAGGCATCTGTTGACACCTACATGGGGTGTGTTGGGGTGTGCAGGGGGGAGGTGGGGGGGTGTGTTGGGGTGTGCAGGGGGGAGGTGGGAGGGGGTGTGTTGGGGTGTGCAGGAGGGAGGTGGGGGGGTGTGTTGGGGTGTGCAGGGGGGAGGTGGGAGGGGGTGTGTTGGGGTGTGCAGGGGGGAGGTGGGGGGGTGTGTTGGGGTGTGCAGGGGGGAGGTGGGGGGGTGTGTTGGGGTGTGCAGGGGGAGGTGGGAGGGGGTGTGTCACAACGTTTCATAGTTTGAATACACTTTTTTCTTTCCGAAAAAGAAATGTGTGGACATTTTCATTGCGTATGTGTGCTTTATTTGCGTATGTGTGCTTTATTGGTGTACAGTCCACAGTGTGCATGTCCCAGAGCCACACAGTGCCCCAAGTGCAGTCACCATGTGATACACACCAGCCGTGTGTGCTAGAAGCAGTGGTCGATGATACTTTGGCGCATTGCACGCCCCTCCTGTGCATCGCCTCCTCCATGGGGTGCCGCCCCATCTGCACCCTCCTCATCGTCAGGTGGTTGCAGTTCTGCATCAGGGGGCAGGGGCACATTCCATCTGACGCACATATTGTGTAGCATGACACATGCCATGACGATCTTTGCCACCTTCTCATGGCCATACAGGAGTGCCCCACCAGACCTGCTGAGGCTTCTGAACCGTGCCTTCAATAGGCCGAATGTCTGCTCTATGACCACACGAGTACGTGTATGTGCACGGTTGAAGTCCTCCTCGTGCTGGTTCTGCGGGTTCCGGACTGGTGTAAGGAGCCACCTCTTCAGGGGATAGCCTGCATCACCTGTATGTAGGCGAGAATGTATGTGTCAGTCATGTTGTCTGATCAAGAACATGATGTTCCACCATGGCTTGCATCCAACTGTTACTTTGGCTCACTTCTACATGCACTAATTGATTCACACAATGCAACCAGTATATGCTCATGGCTCCCATGGCCTGTTTTGCATGCCATCACCCAATGTATGCAGAGGGGTTGTGTGCATTGTGAGTGCCCATCCTCTGTCTCCGTTCTCTGTGTTACTCACAGCCAGGTGACGTATGCATCCCCCCCCTTTCAGCCAGGTGGAGTATGCATCATCCCCCCCCCCCCTTTCAGCCAGGTGGAGTATGCATCATCCCCCCCCCTTTCAGCCAGGTGGAGTATGCATCATCCCCCCCCCCTTTCAGCCAGGTGGAGTATGCATCATCCCCCCCCCCTTTCAGCCAGGTGGAGTATGCATCGGTACGTCATTCACCTGCCCACTTCCATGACATTGGACTCACCGAGTAGCCAGGATCTTGGCCCTGCATGTCGCTCCATGTAGCGTGGTATTGTGGAGTTCCTCAGGACCATAGACTCATGGGTTGATCCGGGGAATCGGGCACAACAATGTGTGATGATCTTGTTGGAGTCACAGACCATTTGCACGTTGATTGAGTGGAACTGTTTCCGGTTGCGGTACGGTACCTCCATGGCACGTGGAACCACCAATTCCACATGGGTGCAGTCGATGGCACCAATACAACCGGGTATGCCGGCTAGTGCATGGACCCCACTTTGGTGTTTGCAATCTCCTGGCCAGTCCGTGGTAATGAGATGTGGTCGTCTGTGTGCTTGAGGAGGGCATCGAGCACTTGGATGAGTGTTCGTGAGAATAATGGTTGTGAAATGCCATGCAGGTGCCCCACTGTGTGTCGTTGTGTGTCATGTCTACGATGGCGGTGATGGTGTCCCGGTCCAAACGGTACAGGGTGTGGATCTGCTCAGCAGTGAGGTTGAATGGATTGGCTCTGATGCGTGGGATTGGGGGCTACCTGCGTGGTGGCACTGGCTGTGCTGGTGGGGCTTGCTGGGCCTGCCTTGCCCTCCTTCTCCTCCTGCGTCTCCTCTGTGCTGCCTGTTGTTGTTGTTGCTGTTGTAGCACATGCATTGCTATCAGGTCCTCCAGCCCCAACATTGCTAGTCGTATTGGTATCATTGTGGAGTGTGACTGGGTGTGGGAAGGGGTGGGGTGTGCTCTTTTTGTACTTCCTGAGTCTGTATTGCCTTCACTTGTGCTGTTTCTGTGCACCTGTGGCAGCTGCATTCACTTAACATGGCCCTTTACGGTTGGTTCGCGATGGCGTTATTAGCACCATGGCGGTAAGGTACTTAACGGGCTGGGTGATGGCGTTAGGTGCATGTCCGCTTGGGTCGGCATTTGCGTACCTTTCCGCCATGGCGCTAAGTACGGTGTGGGCGGTCGCGTGCGTGCACCCTTAGCGCAGTTAGCGGCAGCGTTAACTACGATGCCGCTAATGGCATCGTAGTTAACGGTCACGGGTCATGATCGGACCTGGCGGAAAACGATGGCGGTAACCCTTTACCGCCATCGTTTTTCACTTAGCGCCAGGGTCGTAATGAGGCCCATTGTAACTGACCTGGATAGGGATGCCCATCACAGATACCTAGCTTTGACCCTGAAGGTAAGGGGGGGAGGGTTACATGATAGCAACCATCTATTCCACAAATACTGGTCAAGATGCCTTCATCCAACATCCAACACGCTCTGGTCAGACTAGAGAAATTTGCATAGGGTCCCATAATCTTGACGGGATTTTAATATGGCATTGGATCCAGAAAAGGACAGATCCACGAAAACCAAAGGGAGCCCTCGGGAAACCTTTGAAATAACTAATTGAGAAAGTGGAGAGGTTAGCCCAAGTGGACATATGGAGGGATGAAGGGGGCAAGGAAGGGTTCACATTCTTTTCTCATGTCCACCATTCATCGTTAGGAATAGATTATATGTGGAATTCCAGGAAACTCCTGGGACGGGTAAGGGCCATAGAGGTGGGGGAAATAATCTTGTCAGACCACACACCCTTGACATTGAAAATAGGTAGAAGGCCAGGTCCCCCAGGACTTTGGAAATGAGGTACCCAGTGCATCTGTTTAGGGAGGAGGCTCTGAGGAATGAATTAAAAAAGACAATTGTGCGCTTCTTTGAGGACAACTGGGAATAAACATCAGCGAAATGAGGTTGGAAGCCTTCAAGGCAACAATCAGGGGGAAAGTCATTGCAATCAAGGCTTGCAGGGATAGGGAACTAGGGCTACTAGAAAGAGATCTAGAGGGAAAACTAAAGAGGGTAATGGGCAGGATGGAAGTTGGAGCGAGTGGGGTAACGAGAAAGGATTACAGAGCTATAAAGGGCAAACTGCAAATTATACAGGCAAAGGCAGCAGAAAAATCATTGGCTTTTTAAAAATAGAAATGTTAACCCTCCGCCCCAGGCCCGGATGGCCTAACCGCAGCCTTCTATAAAAAATTCGCCAGAATTCTGGCCCCACAATTATCCGCTTTATTCAACTCCTTCCTATCCACGAAAACTGTCACGAAATCCATAGCCGAATCAATCACAATCCTGCTACATAAACCCGGAAAAGACCCTGAACTCCCAGAATCCTAACGGCCCATCTCACTCTTAAACAATGATGGGAAGATCTTCGCCAAGGTACTAGCCAGAAGACTGGGCCCAACTCTTCCAAGCCTAATCGACCGGGACCAAACAGGATTTATCCCTGGCAGAGGGACAAACGACAACATTCGACGAGTTCTAAACCTAATTGAAGGCGCTCACAAATCTAAAACAAAAATGGCAGTAATCTCATTAGATGCACACAAAGCCTTCGATCGGGTGGACTGGGGATACATCCAAGAAGTCCTCCAACGCCTCGGCTTCGGCCCCAACTTCACAGCTTGGGTCATGGCTAACTATCAAATTCCCACCACACAGCTCCGAATTAATGGCACAAGGTCCGAACAGATACGCATCACGAGAGGCACCAGACAAGGTTGCCCGCTCTCGCCCCTGGTCTTTGCTCTATCAATGGAGCCTTTCGCTGCTAGAATCAGACAAAATGAAACCATAAAAGGAATCCAAGTGGGTAATCACGAGTATAAAATCGCACTCTATGCTGACGACGTGCTCTTAACGATTACAGACCTGGCGGCCTCCCTAAGGACACTATGGAAAGAGATAGAGGAGTTTGGCACCATGTCAGGATTCAAAGTCAACTTAACCAAATCCTCAACACTACCCATTAACCTAACCCACCTGGACGAGGCCACCCTCACACCGCTCTCACCAATTCCCTGGGCCAAAGACGCCATAGGATACCTCGGAGTCCAGATCACCGAAAACCCAAAGCGACTATACTCAAAAAACATCCCACAATTACTTAGCACCCTTCAAAATGATCTCAAAAGATGGAAACAACAAGAAATCTCATGGTTCGGACGAATCTCAGCGGTAAAAATGAACCTAATCCCCAGATGGATATACCATTGCGCAGCCCTGCCAATACAAATCCCACCCCCAGCCATACGCGCACTACAGAAGACACTAATGGAATTTGTGTGGGGAGGGAAGAGGCCCAGGATCAACAAACGAATCATGATGAAAGGCAAACCTTCAGGAGGAATGGGTGTCCCTGACCTAGCCAGATACTCGCAAGCAGCTCAACTATCACACGCATTCGCTTGGGTGCAGGAAGCTGACCCCCCGCTATGGCGTCAAATTGAGGAGTCCTGGTGCCCGGTCCCCCTATATGATCTCCCACACCTACCATCGCTAAAACCTCAACCCAACTCCGGGCCTCTTTCGGCCACGACCATCACAACCCAATGCTGGAAAGCCGCAGCTCGGAAATGGGGACACTGTAGCCCCCTAGGACCCTTGTCACCTATCTGGAACAACCCGGAGTTTACCCCCGGAAACCCGCCACGAGATTTTCACGCTTGGATAGCGGGTGGTCTGGCAAAAACCAGCGATTTTATTGAAGTAGGCCTACCCATCACCTTCGAGAGATGCAAATCAAAATTTGGAGTGGGGGAACGGGAAAGATTCCGATACTCACAAATCAGACACTGGATCTCGCACAGAAGAACCCGGGACAAATGCTCGAGGGAACCATCAGCCCTGGAGATCACATTAACTTCCCCGACTAACAAAGGGAAAATATCCTCCATATACCGGCTCCTAGAAAGATCGGACCCAGCAAAGAAAGAAAAATATATGACGGAATGGGAAAAGGATATTGGCCGTGAAATAACAACAGAAAGCTGGGGGCAAATCTGGTCCAGACTACATAAAAGCTCACAATGCGTCACGAACAAGGAAGGAGGCTACAAACTGTGCTACAGATACTACATCACCCCTGTCCAAATCCATAAAGCCAACCCGGACTTCCCCGCCACATGCTGGCGAGGATGCCAAACCCCCGGATCTCTCTATCACCTAGTCTGGAGCTGCCCAAAGGCAGAAATATACTGGAAAGAAGTCCTGAAACACATCAAAGAAATCTCTGGCCTCTCCATTCCTTGGGACCCAGGAATTGTCCTCCTGGGCGAAACCGGCGATGGAGCATTCCCAATCTCAGGTCACATTTCCCGACTATGCAACCACCTGCTATTAGCCGCAAAGATAGCTATGGCCCGATTATGGAAAGACAAAAATGGCCCCTCGATCGCCCTATGGTGGGCCAAATGCTGGGAGATTGCAGTAGCAGAAAAAATCACGGCAATCCGCTCGGACTCCCTAAACAGATCCCTGAATATATGGGACCCATTCTTGGACTATGCGGCCAAATACCCAACCCTCACCAGGAGACCTCCACTCACTAGATGGCTCCAATGTAGCCCTCTCTACTAATCACCGTTCAATCACCGAACAGACCGGAACAGAGGGAACAAGCATCCAGAACTCCGCCACCCAGCGCCACATCCAGAAACTGTCCACCATTTCCTCCACCCTACGACTCACATTGGGCTACAAACACACTAATTAAATATTTAAATTATAATATTTTGCATTGTTGCATGTAACACTATATCCTGCAAGATCAATAAAATGTTGTTATGAAAAAAAAAAAATAGAAATGTTACATCTAGGCCAACAAAGCTGACAGACCTTTGGCCAGGATGTTGAGAAGGGAAGAGAAGTCTAAAACAATTGGCCAGGAATTCTTATGGTTTTATACAGAACTATATAGCTCAGGGTGGGGGCGTGGCTAGGCAGCCATGGACTAGGCTGCTCTCCGAGGCAGCTCCGAGTATCCGAATACTGATCCGAAGCAGCGCACTAACTTTTAGCAGAGAACCTGACATGAAAACTATATCAATGCAATACGAACATATGGAGCCTCTGATGCACGTAGCTGCATGCAAATGGTAAGGAAATGGTAAGAGATATGATACATTGTTGCCCTCCGTGAGCACTTCGGGGTCTGATACAAAATAGCGGTGGTCCTGCAACAAAGGGATCATCAAAGCGAAACCCAAGATTGAAGCGAGTGCCGGCGAGGACGGCGGAACAGGCACCCTCTGTATACTATAGCTGCAGCTGACTGGAGACGACACTGACTAATAAGGTCATCGGATGACTTGACTGCCTTGAGTCGCCAGCCTGTGAGCCCATTGCCGCGGTGAGTTGCCTGTGAACATCCGTGCAGGCAGAGGACGGGGCCCTTGGCACTCCGGAGGCAGCTGCAAACGGAAGGTGGGGTACGCGCGTGGGAACTTGACGGCGCTCTGCAAGGTTGGGAGGCATTGGAGAGGCCTGGGGCAATGGATGGCGACAAGTGATGCAGTAGGCATTCCATGCGCAGGAGCGGCACATGAGCCCCCACGGCAACAAGAGGGTCATGCAGTGCTGATGCGGAGCTGATACGGAGCAAAGCAATGTCGGATCCAGCTCAGGCCGCGTAATGTGGAACGAAGCGAGCAATCTTGACCCCGATTTCAGGACGAAGACCAAAGGAATGACATGCAGAAGCAGCCCGGCCTGCAAAGAAGCGCTGTGGAGCGCCACCAATGTGTCCCCTCCCCTGGTAAGACAGGGAACAGATGCAACGGGGCAATGAGCTAAGCAGACTGCACATAAGAAGAAGGGGTACTGCTGCACAGCACTAGAGGTGAGCAATATCACGGGGGTTGCGCACAGTGAAGCTAAAACCCCCTATCCGAGGCAGCAAGCAACAGGCCTTGCAGTGGAAAGTGGAGGCTTCAAGGAAGCACAACCCACATAATAAATAGACAGGGGAGAGGAAAAGCCTGTGCAAGGCGAAATGGACACCCATGGCTAGCCATAAATAACAGAGGACCGCCAGAGGCGCGCATAGATCGATATCAGGGCATAGGTGGCCCTGCCAAACTGTAGCAGGCTAACGCCTGGACCGCCTTACACTTTCATAACGGCACCCTGACCCAGAAATAAGGGCCAGATGAGACACCAATAACCATCACACAATACTATCCACGAAGAGAGGGCACAAACGGACGCACGAGGGAATGCCTTGAGAGGGCTGAGTCAAGGCCCCCAGCACTGGACTCTCGTAGTGCCGGGTCCCACATTGATCAACTACAAAGAAAGGTCAGTGGGAAAGAGCTGCCGATTCCCCACGTGGTGGACCAGTACACCAGGCAAAAGAAGCACACGCAGACAGTGCCGTAGGGAGCTCTGCAGCCACGAAGAAAGGGCTGAGGGGCGGCACGAGAACCTAAATACCATCAAAGTGACACAACCTTGTACAGGGAACAGACGGTGCAATGGCTCTAAAAGGAGGCAAAACTAAGGGCAAACATTCAACAATGGACATATTCACCAATTTGCAGCAGTCCCTGACCACTCTAGCACAAGATATGGCCACTATACCCGCAGATGCCGCCTTGCTAAGAGATGACCACAGGATCCTAGCAGCCATCACGGAACTCAAATCCACGTAGGGAATAGCGATGTCGGATCTGAAAGCGGCACTGGAAACCAAAATAGACGCAATAGGGATAGAGGTCACCCTACTGAGACAGGATGTGAGAGTGCTGGCAGAAAGAACAAGTAGCCTAGAAAGAGCCGTGAAAATCAACACGGACACCAGCACGAGTAATGCCACGGAGGTCCACATATTGAAACAGCAAGTGTCCAACCTGGAAAACCGGGCAGAGGAAGCCGAAGGGCGAGCAAGACGCAATAACATACGCGTGGTCGGCCTACCGCAGGGAGAAGAAGGTCAAGACCCTACGGACTATGTGGAGAACATTATCATCCAGGAAATAGGAGCGAGCAAGCTCTCCCAGGGGTTCACGATTGAACATGCGCACAGGGCCCTGATGAGAAGGCCGCAACCCGGGGCCCCTCCCCGCGCAATTATAGCGAAGATCCTGAATTACAGAGACAGGGAAAAGATCTTGGAATTTTTCCTGAAAGGAGGAGCAATACAAGGTCGTCAGCGACTATCACCGCATACCCGGATTATACCATGTGGGTGCAGAGACAGCACTACAGCTATGTGGCGATAAAAAGGAGACTGCGCACAGTCGGATACAAATACATGCTTCTGTACCCTGCGAAGCTCAAGGTCCTACACAAAGGCAAAGCACACTTTTTTGATACCCCAGAAGATGCGGCGAACTGGCTGGATGCCCACGGTTGCCCAGAGCAGGGAGATGATCAGGAGCGAGACGAACAGGATAAGTGATTCAGTGCCACGCATGATGATGCTGGGTGAGATGGGAATTGTAGCTAAGATATTGGATAGGAATATAATGGGTGCAGAGAAAATGCGAACATTAACCAATTGTTACGCTTAGCATTTGGACTTGTTGGACTGGAATATAGACTGTAATAAAGTTGATATGAGTGGTAGGTGCACTACGCCTGATGGTTAATACAGGAGACACAGGATGGAGACGACCTATCCCCAGTAGGTAGAGTAGTAGAAGCACCATTAGGGCGACATCTCCCTGCTGTGTCCTGAGTATGGGCAAGCGCCAAGAAAAGGGCTAGATGCGGGGGTGCCTGAGATCCAGTGATGGAGCTGGGCAACAGTTGGGATGGGGGAGGGACATGAGGGAGTTGGGGACCAAGTTGGGTGTGGAAGGAAGGAGGGAGGGGGGAAGTTTGGGAAGTTGTAGGGTTAATGTTTAAGGGTAGTTTAAGTTGGGAAATGAGCTTACACACGAGGGCTGTGGTGCTTAAGGCAGAGATCAAGAAGACGCACAGGGGGGCCAGGAAACGGCTGGAATATGGGGGACCTTAAGATAATTTCTTGGAACGTCAGGGGTCTGAATAGCTATCTCAAAAGGAATAAGGTTATGATATATTTGAGAAAGCAGAAAATAGACATAGCGTTAATACAGGAGACTCACCTCACAAAAGACAAACTAGAGGTTGTCTGTAAAAAGTGGAGCGGGACCCTTGTCGGGGCAATTTATTCGACCTATGCCAGAGGGGTGATCACCTGGGTAGCGCCACATGTCCCATTTCAGTTACTACAGTCCACAGTGGAAGCGGATGGGAGGATGGTGGTAATTCGGGGACTGGTGCAAAATAAAGAAATATGTATTGTAAACACATACGCCCCGAATCAAGATACAGTGACATATCTGAAGACCCTGTATAAGAAACTATGCCCGTGCCTGCGAGGGACAGTGATCTGGGGAGGTGATTTCAACTGTACATGAAACCCGAAAGTAGACAGGTCAGATGATAGACAAAACAGGCCCACCCCCGCTGCCGGAGCCCTGCTGACCCTGTTAACAGAGTTTCGGCTAGAGGATGCATGGAAGGTGCACCACCCACAAGATAGACAATATTCGCATTACTCAGCTCCACAGAATTTGTATACAAGGCTAGATTACATGTTTGTTACGCAGGAGGTAATTGCAGAAACAGTACTGGTAGAATACAAGGCGAGGACCACTCACCGTTGGTCCTAATATGGCAATACCGACCCTTGAGGGCCAGCATCCCAACATGGCGACTTAGAGCCGAAGCGTTAAAGGATACAATGTTCAGGGAGGACCGAAGGGAGGAGATTTTAAACTACTTTGAGACCAACACTGGGAGCGTCGAGTCCACTGGAACATTATGGGACGCTTTCCAAGTGGTGGGGAGAGGAATAGCGATAGCCAAATCTAAAGGGTTGCAGGGAGGCATATTGAGGGAATTACAGGGAGCCAAAACCAAGCTAGAGAAAGCCCAGGAAAGGGGGGGCAGCACGAAGGAGGATGCCGAAACTATAAGCCAACTGCAACAGGAATGTGCAGAACACTGGGAGAGATTATGTAATATAAACTATAGAAAATATGTAGAGAGGCAGCATGCGGGTGTAGACAAGCCAGGAAGGCTGCTGGCTTGGTTATATAAAAGAGAGACCCCCAGACCTACGATTAGAGTGATACAAGGAAAAGATGGGCAACTGGTAGACACCCAAGAAGGGGTAAAATGAGAATTCCTTAACTACTATCGTACCTTATATAGGGATACGGAAGGAAGCGATAGTAGGGAGATACAGGACATGCTGGAGGATATAGGCCTGCCGAAGATAAGCGCAGCGGAGCGAATGGACCTAGATGCCCCAATTACTCTAGAAGAACTGGGAGAGGTGGTAACGCAACTGCCCACTAGTAAGACCCCAGGGGCTGACGGACTCCCCAGTGAATTTTACAAAATGTATACAAAAGAGGTGCTCCCCCTGTTGCTAGCAATGCTAAATGAGGCATATGAGACGGGATGGCTACCAGAATCCCTGAAAGAAGTGGTTATCGTCCCACTCCCCAAACATAATAAGCCAGGTACGGACTCCAGATCGTTCAGACCATTATCAATGTTAAATCAAGATAGTAAAATGCTCACGGCGGTGTTGGCAAACAGAATGAAACAGATTATTAATTAACTAATACACCCTGATCAAACAGGCTATGTACAGCGTAGAAACATATTGAATAACCTTAGGCGAATCCACAGAGATATAGAGCACACAAAAGAAGACTCTGGTGAGATTGCAATTGTTTCACTTGATGCAATAAAAGCCTTTGACTCGGTCAAATGGCCTTGGCTGATGACAGCACTGACCAACAACGGCATAGGCCCAGGGTACCTTAAATGGGACAGACTGCTATATAGCGCACCGCTAGCCAGGGTGAAAACGGGAGCGATCTTCTCTGAAAAGTGGCAACTGAGTAGAGGTGAGGAGGGTTGTAGACACACTCACCTAATCTTAAGTAATTTTCATATGGTATGTAAACGTATTATATATTGTTTTAAGGTGCGGGGAAGGAAACGTGACCCTGGCACAGGATCACTGTTGCATGTACGTAGAGAAAAGAAAGAGGATCCAAAGATAGGAGCCCTCCCGTCCCCTGCACACTATCAGTATTCCATCAACTGATGGATAAATCAAATTTTCTTTTTCTAGAGTTTACTAGTTGGTACTCTTTTTGGTGAAGTAAATATACAAACAAACAATGTTTTAGCATAAAAGCATATTAGTTTAATCCGTACAAACAGATTATGTTGTCATGGGGTCAAAATGGTGCAGAAAGCAAAATCAAATACAATGTCAAGTATTCAATGTTATCCAAATAAGTAACAATCATGTGTGTAGACATTTCACAAATGAAAAGGCTGACGCGTTTCGGGATCAATATCCCTTCTTCTTGAGCCAAAAAGGTATGAACTGTAAAACAGCAGAAATAAATAAAGAATATGTCAAGCTATTGGAAAATAGTATAGATATAAGTTTCATGTTGAAGAACAACGAATTCAAGGCAAACTATAAATAGCAAACATTGGTGGGTTGGTTTGGTTTCAATAAGTAAGGCTGAACCTTATGTGAAAACCTTTAGAGAAAGGTTTCTGATCTTTAAAAGAGGTTTATTTATAGCTCAAAGTGTCAAAAAGAAACCACTGTGACCATCATGCAGTTTACTCCTGTATGTTAAAGTGATACACTAATTAGTGTCTGGAGATTGTTTATTGCCATATATGACTAAAGTTTTGCATTGTAACTGAAAAAAAAGAGAAAAAAAAAAAAGAAATGAGCGTACCTTCTAGTCGTAGAGTGAAGATGCTTATGTTGGGCAAAATAATTTATTTGTCATTTGATGCCGAATCCACAGAAGATTCTGGAGTATAGGACTATTCTGTTTAAGGTACGGAACCTAAATATGAGCAAATGACACTGGTATTAAGTGAAGTTGATAGTTATAGCTGTAGCATGATTTTTTGAAAAAAACTGATTATACCGGTGATAGTTGTTATTGCACACTATCATGTTAATAATTAGCTGAACTGACTAGAGTAGAAATTGCCGTGGTTTAACTGAGTAGAGGTACCAGGCAAGGGTGCCCATGGTCTGCGATACTATATATCTTAGCACCAGAGCCCCTGGCAATATACCTGAGGCAGCAATATGATGGAATAGGGATTAGCATAAAAGGGGAGCCACATTTGGTTTTCCTATATGCAGATGACATGCTGCTGTACATAAGATACCCTGAAGAGAATCTTCAATATATCCTGGAAGTGATGGAGAGGTTTGCGATGCTGTCCAGAATAGCAGTGAACCCCCAAAAATCATGTATATTCCCACTGGGGAGGTATGTAGGGGTCCCACAAGATCAATTACCAATCTTACAAATACCATGGGTGACACAAACGTTGAAATATCTGGGAATAGATATTTATCGTACGGTAGAAGCAGAACACCGGTATAACACTGAGAAAGCAGTAAAGAGCATCAAGAACATTATGAGGTTTTGGTCCAAACTCCCTCTGGCAATGATGGGTAGAGGGGCGCTGCTGAAGATGGTTGTACTGTCAAGACTATTGCATTTTTTCGGGAATATCCCATACCTGATACCAAGGTGATTTTTTACTAACCTACAGAGCATTTGTAGGGAATTCCTATGGCACGGGACCAGGAATAGAATAGCCCTTTGGAAGCTGCAGAATACGCATGATAAAGGGGGTATAAAACTCCCGAACTACAAGATCTACTATGTAGCTAGTCAATTACGATATGTGGCTAAATGGTTATCAGAAGACCCGACCTCAGAATCGAGTTTATTGAGAATAGAGTGTGCCCCGTACTTCCTGAAAGGAATGATATGGCTGCCCAAACCAGAAGTGAAAGAGCGCTCAAAGATGTTGCTACTGGGCTGGCAGATATGGCACAGAGATTGTCAGGCCATGGAGAACCCGGCCCGTGTTCCCCACAAGTACCGCTGGTTGCATTGAAGAGAGGGGATGAGCAACTACTGAAGGCAATTAGGAAGCACTGGGAACCGGTGGTAATAGCACCACTGGGGGACATATGGCAAGTAGAAGAGATTAAGGCATTTGGGACATTGATGGAGGAAACAGGGTTACATGAAGGGCAATATATAACATATAACAGAATAGTACACTGGAAGTAACACTAGAAGAGCAACCTGACGCTGCCATAGAAACCATATACTATATAGCAGATGGAGGGCACAAGATATCCAGAATATATGAGCTATTGATGTCTAAGGTGGGGAGGGAAGTGGCATCACTGAGATCCGACTGGGAGGACGAGGCCGGGATACCCATGAGTGACAGGATGTGGGAACGGGCCCAACGGTACCATAAGAAAGTATCTAGGAATGTGAGGCTACAGCAAATACAGCTATACATAACCCACAGGGCATATATTACACCCCAGAGGATAGCTAAATTTAAAAATGCAGAGAGACAAACGTGCCCCAAATGCAGTGAGGAAAATGTGGGGATGACGCATATGTTTTGGGCATGCCCCGAAATTGGGAAGTTCTGGCAAGAAGTAGCCCGCCAACTCGAGGAGAAAGGGATTAAGATGGATGTTGAATCAGTGTGGGCATGCTTGGTAGGGGGATTCCCCAGGCCACGTAAATTAAAACATGTAAGCAAATTAAAGGACCTAGCATATATACTTGCTAAGCGTAGAATAGCCATGGGATGGAAGGCATGTTACAGACCTAGCATCGAAGTCTGGTGGAAGGACCTCCAGAAATGGACCGAGGCTGAAACAACAGTATGGCAAGAAATGAGCAATAGAGGAGGGGAGGAAGAGGCAGAAACCCTGACAGCCTGGAGGTATTTAGTGGTCACATTGAACGGGTCTACCCAGGACTGGTCGAGCGACTGGGACTACGCTGCGGACACGGGCAGAGGAACCCCTGTGGAAGATGAAGATGCGGAAGGCGAAGTGAATTAGGCTCATATGGGGGGGAGGGATATGGGTAAGCAGTAGACATTGAAGGAGATGTGCACATTTTGAAACATTAAGACATGTACTGCAAGGTTTGGTTGTATGTTGTTTGATTATAATAAAATTAATAAAACATAAAAAAAACTATATAGCTCAGCAAACCCTAGAGAGCAGAGTCAACATGACTATATAGAAGCAAGGGAATTGGCTCAAATAACAGATCAGAAAAGAGAAGCACTAGAACTAGACATTACATCAGAGAAGAGGCTGAGGGTCATTATGACCCTGCCCAATAACAAATCCCGTGACCCGGATGGCTTTAACACAGAATTGTATAGATCCTTCAGACAAACATTGACTCCATACCTGATCCCTCTTCTAAACGAAATTGGGGTAGGGGAAAAATGACAGCAACCATGGTAGAGGCAATAAGATTGAATGGGGAGATTGAGGGGATACCATTTGGGGTAAGGGGTCATGGCTGTCTTCGCGGATGATATGCTGCTGACCTTGATGGACCCAGAGGGCTCACTCAGGGCAATGGAGAGAGAGATACTCAGTTTGGGACGGTAGCAGGGGTAAAAATAAACCCCCATAAAACAGAAATTCGGAACCTCACAATATCAATAGAGATAGAGGCGGGGCTAAAGGGCACGCTTCCATATAGATGGGTTGAGAAGTCCATAACCTAAATAGGAATAAAGCTAACAAAAACAGTGGAAGAGCTTTTTTGGGTTAATTTCATGGCCTTGCTAGAAGTAAAAAAGA
Source organism: Ambystoma mexicanum (assembly GCF_040938575.1). Lineage (NCBI taxonomy): Eukaryota > Metazoa > Chordata > Amphibia > Caudata > Ambystomatidae > Ambystoma > Ambystoma mexicanum. The sequence goes on along the minus strand of NC_090923.1, from coordinate 609,561,045 downwards.
ATAAACTGGTACATTGGGGACCTCTAACGATAACCTGGATAGGCAGAATCAATGTTTTAAAGATGGTTATTCTTCCAAAGCTGCTGTACTATTTTATGACTCTCCCTATCCAGGTCCCTGTCTCCTTCTTTCCAGCTGTCCAAAAACATACTGGGAGATTTGTCTGGAATAATAAAAGACCAAGGATAGCTAGAAATGTTATGATAATGCCTAGAAACAGGGGAGGTATGGGGGAACTGTACCTTAAAATATACTTTATGGCGGCACAAATAAGAGTAATGAGGGACCGGCTGAAAGATGACCGGGAAAAGATATTGAGGGCAATGGATAAGGCAGTATTAGGGGAAAACCTTGAAGAGGTCCTGTGGAAACCGAAGGGAGACGGACCAAAAAAGATGTATTACAGTAGGATACTGACGGTGGGAAGGCACTCCTGGGACGGGCTAATAAGGCAGGCCCATATCACCACATTTCCATTTCCACCAATTTTTGGCAACCCAAGTTTCACCCCAGGGTATGGAGAAAAGGGCTTTGGGGCGTGGCGGGAAGGAGGCTGCCAACATTTCTGGGACATGTTTGTGGTGCCAGATATTAAATAATTCCCCCAATGTAAGGCAGACTTGGGAGAGGAAGAATTGAAGAGTACTGGTACTTTAAAATAAGGTACTGAGTCATGCAGCCATACATTAAGGGGGCATCAATGTGTAGCCTAACCCCTTTTGAGAAATATCTAGTGTCTGATTCAGGGGATAAACATTTAGTAGGGACAATTTACTCACTTCTCAAACAAGGGGAGGAACCTGGGGAAAGGAAATACATGGTGTATTGGGAGAGGGTAACGTGCCAAGAGATAGAGGAAACAGAATGGAAGCAATTGTGGGCTAAAATACCCAAGTTAACAAGATCCCTACAAATCCAAAACCGGGACTAATGTCAGGCAGAGGAACTCCCAGGAACCCCCTTGTTTTTTGCATATTTAAGTAACTTTGGGTCTCACCCTAAATTACTAGGGGAATCCAGACGTGGACCCCTTGCTCACTATTCTTAGAGAGGCACAGCTCCACCCTACTGTCTGGGGTTGCTGTTGGTACTCTTGTTCAGAGGAGAATTGCCTAGCATTTCAGTGCTGGACTGCCCCAGGGTAGGACAAAGACTGATATGTTTTGGATATTTCTCCTCTGTGAAAGATAGTGAGCTAAAGACTCTGGGTAAGTCTCTCGTAACCGGGACTAATGTCCAGCAGAGGGACTCCCAGGACCCCCCTTGTTAATTAGCAAAGTGGGGGATACCTGCCTCCCCACACTTGTTTAGTACATTGCAGTCCTACATTCAGTGAGAACCACCACTCACTGCCCATGCAGGTGTGCAATAGCACCTTGAAGAGTTTATTATGCGCAGAATGGAATTACCATACTAAATGACCCCAGACACAAATAACCGGACAGACCCAAAGAATATGGCAAAGTACTACTTTGTCAGTTCAAAATAAAGTAGGTCAATCTGGCAAACCACAAGCAGTAGTCCGCACACTCACACACAATTTTAATTACACAAAGGCTTTATACATCAATATGTGTCAGCTATGATGTCATCTTACGTGGCAAACTTAAAACCTATTGAATGGAGGGGTTTGTTAAGGGAACATATGTACCTATAGTATATGTGTTAATAACTTCATTGGCTGCCCCTTATCTAGTAGGCACTCCCTGAACTACCTATAAATACTTTTAATACTGATTTTAACAGAATACAGTAGCGGATTGGCCTGTGCAACTTTGTATAGCAGGTTGCTACATGGACCCATATGATTGGTTGGCATTCTCTCCCAACCTTGGTCTTTCGGCTTGTTAGCAGCACGTAAACGAAACAGAACTCAGGTGCAGAGACCAGCGTCAGACTACTACGCACTTGCTCCAATTAGTCCATCATCTCTCATCAGTCAGGACTTTAGCCAGGGGTTCTCATTTGTAGATGACCTTGCAGCCTGTTCTTTGCTGTGGAATCTTTAAGGGAGTGTGTGTTAACCCTTATCTTCATTCGAACTTAATGAATGGCCCTTTTTTTCACCCTCTGAGTCGCGTGTGAGGAGACTACAAATGTGTCCATTTCGACCTCTTATTTAATGTTATTTCATTTAATTGTACTAGGTGCTATTACTTTCCTTAGCCTTTAGAGACTTGTTCACGCCACCTTGCAAAGACTTTCTGCATTTTAATTGTCCAATACTTGGCCCTTGCAGGTGTTATCTTCTTTACTTAATCTAAAAGAAATACGTCTCTTACAATATACTTTTTCCTCCCCTTGTGCCTTGCAATTATTCCTTCAAGTAGCATCCTTGATGCCAAGCCAATGGGCTCCTCTCCATCCGTCACACAGAGCTGTTTTTCCACCGTCACCCCGCCCTGCAGCCTTGGTCTGTTTCTGCGTTAGCTCAGCTAGATTCAATGAGTCTGACGTCCATCTTTCCATCATGGCCGCTTTAGTCACATTATAGGTTGTATCTCAGCAAGCTTCTATATGTCTCCTCTACCTTGCATTTCCTCATATACACATTTACTTTGCCTCTTTTTACTTATTTCTTTGATACGCAGGAGTTCTTCAGACTTGATGAAATGTTCCACTTGTTGCCTCAGTTACATCTTTTATTCTTTTGAATATTCATAAATCGTTTTAGTGCATCCATGTGTCTTTACTACAAGACGTCACTCTGCAGCTGTTAGATGTTCTTTACAGTTCTTCAATGTTAATTGCGAAATGTCTCATCCATTTAATGTCTCAGTACTAGGGTACATTTAATACAGTTGTCTGAGTGCATAACATCTCTCGTACATGCGATGCAGCCTCATGACAATGCTTCATGTCATATATATGACTCTTTCACTGTCGTTCCAACATGATGGAGGTGAGGGGGCGCAGCTTAACAGTGATGTATTTGTCTGTTCCTCTACACAGGGAGAGAAGAAATACCTGAAGGGCAAGCCAAATGACCTTCACCTCTAGCATGTTTATGTGCAGTTTCTGATCCTGAGAGCACCATATGTCACAAATGTTCCCCACCCCGGCATTGACGCATCGGTTCTTATACACCAAGAGTTGTCTGGCACATGCAAGTCGGCCAACACAGAGGTTTGGCAGCTGAGACCACCAGTGGAGATCATATATAATTCCTGGAGCTATAAGGACACAGGATGTCTGTGGTTGAGTCCTGCTTACAGTATTGTGCCACCAGCAACAGAGTCTGCCTCATGTGGAGCCACAAATGGGGCATGACAAGAACACAAGAGGGCCTGAGGCCCAGCAGTTTCTGAAACCACAGAGCTGGGGGAGCTTAAGCAGCTAACACACCACAAGCACATCTGAGTAATGCTAGTTATTCTGTCCTCTGGGGAAAGGCCCTTCAGTCCTTGGTGTCCCACATATATCAGATGAAGTAGAGGCGCCTAGTTGCCCAGAGAGTGGACCTCCTCCAATTGATGGAGGGGCCCAGAGAGAAAGCCAGGTTCTGTGCACTCATTATGGCTTGTGCCACCTGGTTGGTATAGGAATCCTTCACTATACTGTCATCCAAGTATAGCTATATATGGATGTCTTCCCGTCGGAGGGTGGCTGCCAACGCACCCATGACTTTTGATAAATAAAACCCTGTGAATGGTACTGATATCAAAAGCAGGGCTTTTTGTACTGTAAATGAATATTCCTCAAAGAGAAACACAGAATCCTCAGAAAGTGTTGGCCATATGGTAATATACATTTATGCCTTCTGCAAATCCACTGCACAAATCTAACTGCCACTTTGGAGAGTGGTAAAGATTTGCACTGTCTTCACTGTAAAGACTGGAGGGGGGTAGCTGTACTTCTGCCCTCTATATGGCAGAAGCACAGAGCACCCCCACCAAGATTCTCTATATGGTAACGTTGGGTGAGCAATTAAGGCTTAAGCTCTCAGGAGGTGGTGCAGGCTGGTTCTTAAGTACAGTGTAGTCCCCAAATCTCCACAAAGGAATGTCCACACACTATGTTACAGATGACACAGTTCTTTATATAAATAAGGTTCTGAATATATATACACACACAATAACATACTTTGTGCTCAGGCAATACTAAAATGACAAATATGTACAATCTATGTATCTATGTGGTACCACAGTTAACTCTTGATTCCATTAAAGTGCACCAACTGCTGACAGTCTCAATGGCATACCAATTAAATAGTAATGTGAATCAACAATAGACATAAGAGGGAAGACAGGTTGGGTTAAACAACTGGCAGAATACTGGGTCCCTATCACTAGACACAGTTCTGTGTGAGGATCCCCCCACCTGGGCAACCTGTAAATAAAGTGTATCAACACGTCCAGTCCATATATAGTTTAATATAGTCTTGGTTCCTTCTAAAAAGGTTCTACTACCACAATCTAACTGGTTTAGCAGAGTTTGACGTCGGGTCGTCGACTGATCCTTCTTGAGTGAACTCCCTTTAAGGCAGGAGCCACGGATCGTCGAGATTCCTTGAAGAAACAGAGAACAATGCCCTTGAGGCAGCAGCTTCGGTCCTTGCGGTGCTAGTCGACGATTGGTCGTGGACTTCCTGCGAAGATGAGGCGTGCGGTACATCTCGATGACGAGAGTTTGTTGCCGCAAAGCAGATCGATGAAGAAAGTAGGCCCAGCAAGGGCATCAGGTTGTCTGCTTTTGGCGTCGGCGATCAGGACTCGACCACGGCTGGCTTTGGGATCTTCATCTGTGTCTTTGTGGACTTCGGGTGGCGGGAAACCCACAGGCAGATTCTCCTCGGTTCGTCGGTGACCTCGACTTTCTCCGGCGGGACAAAGTGGTCGACGGTGATGAGCAAGGGAGTCCTTGATTTCAAATTGTCTTAGGCAATGGAGCGTTGCGGCTCTGGTCGACGAGGTTACAGCGGTGAAACTCAGTTGACAGTGATGGTCGTTGACGGCATTGACGTCCTGGCGCTTCACTTCATATTCCTTGGCGGTCTCCGTCCCCGGTCGGCAGCCTTTCGTTGACGTACTTCCATGGAGCCTTGGTGCAGGTTAGCTGGTGCACGATGTTCCCTCGTAGCTCAGGAAGAGGTCTCCTAGCCAGGTCCTCTCTTGGATCAGTCCTTGAATGCACGGCAGCTTTCAGATTGCGTTGAAGGAAAGCAGCAGCAATTTTTCTTCTTCCGGCTCAGCTTTGAGGATAAGCATCAAGTTTCGACTTCAGCTTCTAAACAATTCCAGTAAGTGAGTGGTCCCCAGATATACTGTTCTGTCTCTCATTCACACTGCTGAGCGAGGCTCAGGCAGCCGATCATTCAGAAAGCCATTCAGCAGGCAGGCAGACAATCAGGCTCACAGTGCATTCAGGCCATTCTTCTCCATCCAGACACTCACAACAAAGAATGTGGATAGGGACAAGTACCCAGCCATTCAGCACTCCACACTGCATTCATGCCAGTTTCAGGCAGGAGTGTCTCATTCATTGTGTCACACACCAGAAACCACACACCCATAAAATGAAATGTATATTGGTCACACACTCCATTTACCCAGGTCCCACCCCAAGGGTGTACCCACAAAATACAGTCATTGGGAAGGCACCTGCCAGTCTGGCCTGGACTTCCCCCCCAATCCCATATATGGAACTTCCACACAACAGCCAGTCAGGGAAAGGGACTGAGTCAGGGCTTCCCAGGACTTTGGGAAAACAAGGTAACCGGCAATAAAAAGCAAGAGGCCACAGGGGCCATCTTGTCTATCAGGAATCAACTGATTCGAATGGCAGTGCCTGGGTATTGCAAAATGTAGGATACTCAGAGCACCTGTCAAATTCAGCATGGAGCTGCCACCAGCCCATAACCTCCCCTGCGGGCCATACACAGGTGCCCAAAAACATACACTAGGGTACAGGGTTGTATCCCCACCCATGGGTGCCATAAGGGTATCCCAAGGGTCTATTCACCAAACCAAAAAGAGGAAGAGCTGCACTGCCAGGAGTCCCACATGGACTCCTGTCCAGAAAATAACACAGAACACACATGATAAAAGGAGTACTGGACAAGGACATGGAGGCCCTGTCCCTCCAATGCATTTCTGACATCACAGTCGCCCCCCCAAGACTGAGGTTAGGGTGCTCTAATCTCCCACGAGATTGACACCCTCATCCAGACGGTCAACATACCTTCTGGAAAGGCCATCCGCATTATCATGACTCTTTCATTGCCTATGCGCAATGGTGAAGTCTAGCCCTTGCTGGCTAATGGACCACCTGAGCAGTTTCGGGTGTTCACCCTTCATCTGCATAAGCTATTTTAAGGGCTTATGGTCTGTTTGAACCTTGAAGGTAGACCCCCGTAAGGTAGGGCCTAAAATGCCTAAGGCTTCAAACTATGCTAAAACATTCCTTATCAACAGTAGCCCAACAGTAGCCCACCTAAATTCTCTACCCTCGAGTTGTCTACTGATGAATATGAAAGGATGTTTCCTCCCTTTGTCATCTAACTGGGACAAGACAGCTCCGATTGCGGTGTCGCAGGCATCAGTCTGAACGATAAAGGGTTTGCTGTAATTGGGTGCACAAAACACAGGTCCCCTACACAGACTTTCCTTCAAGCCAGCAAAGGACCTCTGACAGTCTTCCGTCCAAATAACATTCCTTGGTTGTCTGGGCGAAGTCAGAGCTGTCAGAGGGCCAGCTATGGTTCTATAGTCCGCCATGAAGTTGGGGTAATACCCAGTGAGGCCTAAAAAAACTCTCACCTGGTTTTGATTAGTTGAAGTCTCCCAGTCATTTACATCATGTACCTTACTAGGGAGAGGTTGGATTTGTCGCCCTCCTACCTCATGACCAAGATAAGTGACTTTCCCCTGAGCTATCTGGCACTTGGTGGCCTTGATGGTGAGGTTAGCCGTTTTCAAGCCCTGCAACACCTTATCCAAATGAGTCAGATGCTCTTCCCAGGTGGAACTGTAAACAGCAATGTCGTCTTAGTGGGCCACACAAAAGGCCTCCAGCCCACTGAGCACATGCTTGACTAATCTTTGGAAGGTGGCAGGTGCATTTTTCCAACCCAAAAGGCATGACTCTAAACTGGTAGAGCTCCTCAGGCATTGAGAACACAGTCTTTTCCTTGGCATGGTCCGTTAGAGCTATTTTCCAATAGCCTGAGCTAAGGTCAAAGGTGCTCACAAATTTGGCAGCACCTATGGTGTTCACAAGGTCATCAGTCCTGGGCAATGGGTGCGCGTCAGTTTTGGTGACAGCATTGACCCCTCTGTAGTCCACACAGAACCGCTAATCCTTGGTACCTACCTGGGAACTTGCCTTGTGGACAAGGACCACTGAACAGGACCAGGGACTGGTTTAGAGTTCAATAACATCCAGATCCAACATCTTGGCAACCTCAGCCTGGATGTGGTTCTTAACCGTGTCTGACATTCGGTAGTGCCTGCTTTTGATAGGAACACTGTCACCAGTGTCAATTTCGTGCCTGCACTATGTGGTAAGGCCTGGTGTCAGTGTGAACAGATGGGCATACTGCCGGAGAAAAGCTCTGCAGGCCCTCTGCTGCTCTGGTGTCAGATCTGGAGAGAGATGCACTCCCTCCACTGAGCCATTCTGAGGGTTACTATGCAGCAAACCAGGAAGGGGATTACTCTCATTCTCCTCTTGCCCCGAAGCTAGCAGAAGACATCAGACTTCTTCAGCTTGATATATGGATGCCAACCCTCCTAGAATCACTTCGAATTTTTCAGGTAGACGTCCACCCTGTAATTATTCACTGTTCTTAGAGAGGCACAGCTTCACCTCACTGATGATGCCCAACAAGGCTGTAACACGTGTATGGGGTTGTTGTTGGTACTCTTGTTCAGAGGAGAATTGCCTAGCATTTCGGTGCTGAACGGCCCTTGGCAGGACAAGGACTGATATCTTCTCTGTGAAAGGGACAGTGAGCTAAAGACTTAGTAGAGTCTCTCCCAGGGGTTATTCACCCAAGAACAGGTCATTGGGCTGTGTTCGTGCTGGTAGAGAGATTCCCAGGCCCCCCTTTGTTTTGCAATTATTCAAACATCTCACATGAATAATTTCCCCACACAACGTGAGAAATATTCAAATCTTTTTAAATTAAATGCGGCCTGTTGCAAGGGCTACATATATTATTTTGATATTTTTAACCGTAGGAGTGCTCTAAGTGTTGTTATGATTCGATTTGTTTAAACCTTGGAAATGACTAGCTTTGAAAGTCATTTACAATCGCACATTTGTTTTTCCAAACAGGGTTCAAATACCCATGACATTTAATTTCCAGTTCTGGCTGGCGCTGCCTAAAACGTTGGCACTTCACTTTTTAAACTTTATAACAACCAAAACTGTTGGAACTCGTGTTTGGCCTTACCGCTCTAAGGTATTGTGTAATTCTTTCACACGTTCTATTCTTTTTCAGACATGTTGTACATAAATTGATTAAAAACCTTTTGCCTATGCCTTTTCAAGTCAGTACTCCCGGCTGCTTTTGTGTTGTACAAACCTTACCACAACTATCCTTAAATGACATTAGGTTCAATTGCTTTTAGTTCTCAGAGTCACCAAACCAGAAGAGTTGTTTTTCCTGCCACATCCTTCCACACACGTGCTGTGCCGGCGAGGTTTCCTCTAGCTTGTTCCCTAAATGTTCTGCCCCCAAATTCGGGTAAGACTAACATTTGGGTCCCTAAGTTATGCTACAGTCTTAATAATTAGCAATTGCAAAAGCAGCCTAGCATATTCTGAAAGCAATCATTTGACATCTTTCTTTTATGTCTGCTTCCCCACAGGGTTTAGTTGTTCTTCGCCCTGAGGAAGGATTTTTTCGATCTCACCGCCCATTCGGTGGCTTTGTTGCCAAAACGTGTTTCAGATGTCTATTCAACTTGTGAATTGTTCTAAAAACTATTTTGCAATTGACACACACACGTAGGCAGACCTGCTCTTGACCAATAAGCCAATTAAAATACTAGAGCAATTGGCACTTTAGGAAGCACCTAACTAGGGTGCCTCAACACTATTTCATGTTTTTTAGTTTGTAATGAGTTTTCCTTATTCATTGTTTTTTTCTCTAAGTTCTAAATTTGTTGAAAACTTGGAATTTTGTCTGAACATGTGTTTTTCTGTTTTTTTCACACGTTTTTTAACAAAAGTATTTCTTTGTTTTTCGCTTTTGAAATTCTTTCTTGAATTTGTCACATTCAAATAAATTAGAAACTTGATTACATACGGTATGATCATATTGATTGCATTCAGAAGATGGGATGGCTTAAATCATGGTTGAACTGATATCTGAAATGATACACACATTTGAATAATCATAAATAATTTTGAACTTAGTCTACAGCAGTGTGCACCTCTGTGTTATTGTTTTCATGAGACTTCTTCTCGCCTGTGGACAGCAGCAGTGTGGACCTCTGTGTTATTGTTTTCATGAGACTTCTTCTCGCCTGTGGACAGGCTTGAGCCTGTTGACGTGGAATACCTGAGGGACTACCCCTGCGACTCCCATGTCAACCAGATAATTGACTTTGCCCATCTTGGAGATTATCCTGAAGGGTCCAGTCCACTTATCTGCCAAATCCCTAGGCTTGGTAGGCTCCATCACAAGGATCTCTTGTCCTGGAGCCTAATCCACTTGTGATGCTTTAAGGTCATGCCTGTATTTGTTCAATTCCTGGCTTGCCTTAAGGTTCGCTGTCGCCTGGCCCTTCATCTGTGTCATCCTCCGTCTGAGGCCTAACACATAGTCCCCCACATGCTTGGCAGGACCTGGAGGAGTGGCTTCCAAACCTTCTCTGATCAAGGCAAGAGGCCCCCATCACGGGATCTCCAAAGAGCAACTTAAAGGGGCTGAAACCAACACCCTCTTGAGGTACTTCTCTGTAAGCAAACAGCAGGCATGAAAGGGGGAAATCCCATTTCCTTTTTAGGGGCTCTTCCAAAGCACCCAGCATGCCCTTGAGAGTTTTAGTAAATCTCTCCACTAGACCATTAGTCTGGGGATGGTAGGAGGTGGAGAACTTGTAGGTTACTCTGCACTCTTTCCACATTGCTTGCATGTAACTCGACATGAAGTTGGATCCTCTGTCAGAGACCACCTGTTTAGGGAATCCAACTCTGGTAAAAATGCCCAGGAGAGCCCTGGCAACCACCGTGGCAGTAATGGTTCGAAGGGGTATAGCTTCATGGTACCTGGTGGCATGATCAACCAAGACCAGGATGAACCGATGTCCACCTGAAGTGGGCGGGTCAAGGGGGACTGACAATGTCGATGCCAACCCTCTCAAATGGTGTGCCAACCACTGGCAAATACTGCAGTGGGACAATGACACTGCCTCCAGTCTTGCCAGACAACTGACAAGTGTGGCAGGTCCTGCAGTGGGACTCCAATTCTACTCCCATCCGGGGCCAGTAGAAGTGTGCAGAGAGCCTCTGCTTAGTCTTCTTGGTACCAAGATGACCAGCTAAGGGCACCTCATGCGCCAACTGCAACAGGAAGGGCCTGTAAACCTTAGGTAGTACCAACCTCTTGAGGGCACCAGGTTCAGGTTTAGTGGGCTCACTACAAAGGATCTCACCCTCCCAATAAATGTTGAATGACCTAGGCACTTCACCTTGTGCCTGGGCCCAGGCCTGGGCCTGTTTTCTCAGACCCTCGAGAGAGAGTGGCATTCTCTCTGACCCTTGCAGAAGTCTCCCCTAGAGGGCCCCTTCATCCAGCAAGCATTGAAGGTCGGGGTGATCCTTTGGATTGAGCACCTCTCCCGCAGGAGGGTCTTCTGGTTCTTCTCCCTCAGGAGTTAAGTCTCGGGTTACCACTGGAGTCAGCCCGTCTGGAGCATGAATCCCAGTGGGTGCTGCTGAAGCAGCAGGAAGAGAAGGAGCCCCCCTTCGCAGAGGTGGCCTTCTTGCTCATCCATCTTGCCTTGGGTCTCCCCTTTGGCTTGGGTACCTGACACACAGTCAGACCCGGTGTTACCTGTGACCTAGTGACTCCAGCAGCAGTCAAGGGCAGACCATCAGAGATCAACCCCAACTCCACTAGATCATTCCCTAACAAAATGTTAGCAGGTACATTGTCCTGAACCAGGACAGGAAGCTTTGATGTCTTGTTCGCAATCATGATGGTGAGTAGGGATGCAGGAGATAATTTGAGAGACCCACTAGCTGACCTGTAGTTCTCAGAAGAGCACCTACATAGTCCTCTGGCATGAGCAGGGTCCTGTACACCACTGTCATACTTGCCCCAGTGTCTCTCAAACCAGCAGAAGGCTGGCCATTCAGGAGGACACCTCTCAAAAATCTAGAGGTGTTTTGTGGGATTGTAGTCAGTACTTCTGCGTACTGGTCCCAGGCCCCAAGGGACACTAGGGAACTCTCTGCAGGAGCACCAAATGTGATTCCTGTAGAGGAGGGCAGGATAGTGGCCTCCACCTCAGGCATGAAGTAAGGGTAGGTCAGGCTGGCAGCCTGGACTCCAAGTGCCTTATCTTTATACTTGGAGGTCACCCTTCTTGTTGTCCAGAGCCCCACAGTCCCAACAAGTGCCAGGAAGGCGAGGTACGGAAATGGAGCCACTGGGAGCCTGCTTTGCAGCAGGAGGGCCACTACTCTTACTCCCACCCATATAGGACTTATCCCCACTAGATGTATGGGTCTTCGGAGAGGAAGATTTAGATTTATTCGACTGTGACTGCTTTTGGGACTCCTCAGACCTCTGAGAGACCCCCTTTTCTTTGTCCTTGTCCTTCCCACTGGGTTCCTTAGGGGACACCAGGTGTGAGATCCACTTGTCAGCCAGACTGGCCGGCTTAAAGGGATCCAAAATGTTCGGGTCAGCAACATGCCGGCGCAGCTCTGGTGAAAAGGCTTCAGAAAAATGCTCAAAAAACAAAAGGTGGGACAGTGCATCAAAGGTTTTCACCTTGTATCCATCAATCTACCACATCATGTTCATATGTGCAGCACTCACCCAGTCAATCCAAGACACATTCTCTCTTTTGTTATATTCCCTGAACCGTTTAAGGTACTGGGTAGGTGTCTTGCCAAACCTGGCAATTAAAGCAGATTTCATGCGCTAACCCCTTTCTTCCACACTCAGTTTCAGAATACAATCATAACCAGTCTGAGGCACTCTACTTAACAAACACATAGCCCAATCTCTTTAATCAACATCATGGATTCCACAAGCCATTTCAAACCCTTCAATCCACTGGAGGATATCAGAACCCTCCACATACACACCTACCAAATCTTTCATAAACTTGGTGGCATGGGACCTGACACTGTCAACTGGTTTGGCTGAAGTCTCCACTCTAGCTTTCTCTAGCTGGATTCTCTGACATTCAGTGTCCTTGTTTTTAAGTTCAGGATCCCTGTCTTTGAGTTAAAGATCCCTATTTTTGAGTATTACTTGCTGTGCCAACTCCCACTTCTTTAGTTCAGCTTATGTTTCCAACTTTTTATATTCAAAGGCCAATTTCATCCTAAATAATTAAAGTTCCAAGGAATCCCCTGAAGAAACAGTGCTGGCTTTCAGAATAGAGGCATGTCATGGCCACTGGGCAAGGGCCCATGTCTTCATCACCTACAGGGTCCAAATGGACCCAGTCCTGGCGCCTCTGGCACCAGGCTCATAGAAAAGTGTGCTTTGCACACTTTGTGCCTAAGGCACGTGTATCAGGGCCGGGCGTGGCCATAGAGGATCATTGGGGAGCACGTGCAAGAACCTCTGGGAGGGGCGAGGTGGAGCCACAAGGCGGGGCCAAAGTGAGGGGCTGGGGCCAGCCTATTTAAAACCAACCCGCCCACATTCTGTCGCTTCACGTTAGTCTGCTTCTGCAGCCTAACGCTTACCGCCGTCCTTACCTGTTTTCCCTGCTCTTCTCCTCGTCGTGCATCTTACCTGATTCCAGCCACTCCATCGCTGAAGGCGCATCTTACCTGATTCCAGCCACTCCATCGCTGAAGGTGCATCTTACCGGCTACTCCATCGCTGAAGGCACATCTTACCTGTCTCCAGCTACACCATTGCTGCACGCGCATCTCACCTATCTCCTGCACTCCATAGTCTGCAGCGCATCACATCTTACCTGACTCGCATCGCCATCGGAGTTGGAGCGCTTCTTCACCCAATCCGGACCTCCAGCTACGCGGGAGCTCATCTTCCATTCTTCATCTTCGCAGAACCTCCATCCTGCAGCCGTGGACCGGCCTCCGAACAGCCAGCCTCTGCTCGATGCCGTCAGACTTCTCCTGCAAGAGAAAAGAACACAACAGATTAGGGGTCATACAAATGACTAACACTCGGCCGCGCCATACCTAAGCTTAGCGTTCTACATTAAAAGCCAATTTACCATCTAGTTCAAAGGCTTCATCATCCTCTGGGGAATCACTGGACTCGCTCCAAACACTGCAACTCCGGGTAGTCATCTTCACACCTATAGAGGAGAGAAAGGACATTGCAAGACTTACGAACTACAATCACGGCAAAAGACATTATAATTAACAAACAATAATCATTGCTAAAAGACTCACCTTCTAAGTGGTTGGTCGCAGCTGGTCTGGATCGCCACTTCCATGGGCCAGTGAAGCAACTAGGTCCACTCCATGCACCCCTGCTACAAGAAGCAGGACGGAGAGCTCAGCATTACAAACAAACAGGTGAGCTTGCATGGGTAAACGCTTGAGCACTTCGTTATTGAATGTCCATGCGGAATGAGATATGTTGGCCAGACAAAACGACAAGTTAACAAACGGATAGGGGAACACAGGTCACGGATCCGGTGCAGGGTACACACAGCACCCCTAGTTTCACACTACATTGAACATCAACATGGAGTAGAAGACATGAAATGGTGGGTTGTCGATACCATCCTCAATAATACCAACACCACCAATGCACTTAACCACAAAGAAGCATGGTGGATCTTTAAACTAAAAGCAACCACCAGAGGCCTCAATGAGGCGGTGCCGATGAACTATAGCTAAAGCTTACCTTTCCCCAGACCACCGCTACAATCAAAGTATACACCTAAAGGGTCAATGTAGCTTTACAGAATACATCTACTTTGCTTAATGTGCCACTTTATTACTTGCCTCACGCTAGTACTTCCTCGGCTCTTTGTACTCAGTGTACTAAATGCATTAAATGATAAAATGACAACAATATATGAGGATTTAGACTCTAGGCATCTGTCTTTGTAACCTCTGATGTCTTCTTGCCGTCTGTACATTTGTGTATATTTTGTTGTACATCCTTTTGTGACCCATATACGCCTTGATACAACCTTATGTACATACAAGATGCATGTTGCATAACTGTTTGAGTCTTCTACAATATTCAACTGCTGCTTTGTAGAACACAGTGCACACCGATTTCATACATCAGTGTCTTCTGATTTTTCTCATACACTTACGGCACAGCACTCCGGCCGAACCGCTGAGTTGGCCGCCCGACATTTCATTTTATTTAATTTTCTATCTTTACATCGTCCTCCCTAATCTACAGCCACACATTAAGATGGCCCTGTATCTCTTCAGATTAGACTCCACGTACAACACAAGTGTCCTCCACAGCTTCCATGACAACCACAATGACAACCACAATGTCGACACTTCTGAGCATGTGCGTAACGAGGTACACATTACACCTGCACATGCGCAGATGCGAGTGTCTACGCTTCTGCACATGCGCATTGCCCTCTAGTACACAGCTCCTTCTGTTTATGTCAGTTCGAGTGCAGCATTCATGGCTGCCACAGCGAACTGCAGATGCTCCATCAGCGGGACCGCGTCTAATTCAGGTAACAATGATGCCTCTTCTACATAGGACCTTTGCTACCTCCATACAGTGGCCCAACTTGCACAGGGCCCACAACACGCCACTTTCGACCGGCCCGCCTGCTGATTCTCGTTTCTTCTTCTGTTTTCTTCTTTCCTTCTTTGTTTAGTGGGTTACTTCGCATCCACTTTCTAGGTATATGCAGCTGCTTCATCTGCCTGCAATCTATAGTTGACAGCACGTAGCTACCCCTCACTGCCAGCATCTCAGCACTGGCCCACAGCGTTCTTACACGCTTCCAGGACACCTCCATAATTTACCGACCTAGAAGAACAGGTAATTTGTAGTTTAACACCTGGGAACTGGATCATTTCGGTGGTGATTTTGCACACTCTGAACCAAAAAATATTTTTATACTTGTATTCATATTTGGTACTCATCCAGGCTGCATACTGGTTAAAACCATTTACATGTTCCTATCTCTCTCTTAGGAACATACCAGCGTTTGCTCCCCAGACCCTACACCAAGGCCATTTTCTCACTGTCCAGCAACAGTGAAAGTTGAACCTCACCTTCAACCTTAATCCATTCAGGTCAGTCTCTGGCTAGCACAAGCCACAAGTTTGGGTTTCAACTCTCTTTAACAGCCGGGGGGCGTTTCAATTTTAATTAAATTGTCCTTTGTTTTTATGACATGCGAATATCCCGTTGTGCTTTTTGTAACAACACTAAAGTGACTTTATTACACTAAAACCATCCTCACTTGATTCCTCCTTGTAGGGAGACTGGGTTTTCAGCCTTGAAGAAGGCGTTTTTTGCCAAAACGTCACGGGACCACACACCATCTGGCTCAGATATGCCTGTCCCCACACACCATCTGATCAATAACTAGACGTAGGCCAAAGACTTGGTTACCTCCCTCAAGAACGTAACACACCTTGGAAACAACTACCAGGATGCTCTTTGTAAAAACCTAATTCTGGTTTACTATTCACTGTTGCATGACCTATGTGATCATAATTGCTGTAACAATTGCCCTGCTCTTATGTTCATGCACTAGCAATTCTAGGACCATGTACAAATAACTTGAAAAGTGTGTCTGAAAATTGCCTTTTATTTTTGTTTTGTTCGATTTTCAATATGTTTGCCAACGTGAAGGCAAGTGTTGTTCATAAAAATTACTAAATACTAAGGGAAACAGAACCCCTATTTCCTCTTGTGCTTTGACCTTAGTCAAATAAATAAGCTAAAAGTCAACCTTGAGATTCTTCTTTTTGTATTTATACCTCGGCTAATCATGAGTATACAATGTCTTTGATATTCAGCATGTCGATTGAGATAATCTTTGCAGAAAATTAAAATGCAAATTGAAGTAAATATATGTGGCGGGACGCCACCATTTTGTTTCAAAAATGAGCACTTCGTTCTGGCATGAAAGGGTTGAGGGTAATCACAACACCACCATGCCATTCTCATTGCCTCTCATCCTCTCTCGGGGGCAGTATCAGCCTCCAGAGGAGTCAATCCAAGGGAAGCCAAGTCGAGGGAGGGCTCCAACCGTGCCCCAACGTCCCCGCAGAGACCAGGTTAGCGTAACAAGGCAGCAGGAGTGGTGACACTCCCAGAAACAGATTCAATAACAAGCCATGGGGCAGGGTCCTCAATGGTTGCATCCCCCTTCATCAAGAGCTTCACAATCTGCCAGGTAGTCCACCAGGGCAGCTATCAGCTTAGCCCTAGACTTATCTTCAAAGTCTAACTCCCTGGCTTCACAGGCACTCTGGAGAGCCTCTAAGCTCATCCTAGTGAATTTACCATTTGTAATAGATTCCATTTCTTGTAATGTAGTTATCTAGTATACAACTACACCTCAAATTCAACAAGGTGTGGATATTTTGTAAGTGGCAAGGTTACACACTGATTCTTAAAACCATAAGCATCCCCCGATGCCACCAGTGTAAAGACTGGAGGGGGGTATCTGTAGTCCTGCCCTCTATATGGCAGAGTAGAAGCACAGAGCACCCCAGCCATGATTCTCTGGGCCTCATCACGAGTTTGGCGGTAACCCTTAAATCCGGCGGTAGCGCTGTTACCGCTGTATTTAAGGGTCCACCAAATCAGGGCTTTGGCGGATTTCTCCCCAGCTCTGAGCTGGGGGGAAATCCGCAGAAAATTCGCGCTCATACCGCCGGCGGGAAATCCGCCGGCGGTATGAGCATGAAATTTCCCCATTGAGCCCAATGGGGAATGGGGCATTCCTGAATGGGCTGAATGGGGAATGGGGATTTCCAAATCTGCCAAACCCATGATCCGGCGCTAATAGCACCGGTGGGTTTGGCGGTAGGGCAGATAGCGCCAGCGCTATTAGCGCCGGCGTTACCACCCAACTCGTGATGAGGCTCAGATGGTAACGTTGGGCGAGCAATCAAGGCTTAAGCTCTCAGGAGGTGATGCAGGCTGGTTCATAAGTACAGTGTAGTCCCCAAACGGCCACAAAGGAATGTCCACACACTAGGTTAGTGATAACAGTTCTTTATATAAATAAGTTCCGAATACACACACAATAACACACTTTGTGCTCAAGCAATACTAACATTATGAATATGTATAATATCTATGTGGTACCACAGTTAACACTTGATTCCATTAAAATGCACCAACTGCTGACAGTCTCAATGGCATACCAATCAAATAGTAAAGTGAATCAACAATAGACATAAGAGGGAAGACAAGTTGGGTTAAACAACTGGCAGAATACTGGGTCCCTACCACTAGACACAGTTCGGTGTGAGGATCCCCCCACCTGGGCAACCTGTAAATAAAGTGTATCAACAAGCCCAGTCCATATATTGTTTAATATACTCTCGGTTCCTTCTAAAAAGGTTCTACTACCCCAATGTACCTGGTTTAGCAGATTTCCACATCAGGTAGTCGACTGATCCTTCTTGACTGAACTTCCTTTAAGGCAGTAGCCACGGATCGTAGAGGTTCCTTCAAGAAAAGGAGAACAATGTTGTTGAGGTAGCAGCTTCATTCCTTGCAGTGCTTGTTACGATCGGTTGTGGACGTCCTGCAAAGATGAGGTCTATGGTACACCTCGATGATGAGAATTTGTTGCCGCAAAGCACATTGATGAAGAGCGTAGGCCCAGCAAGGGCATCGGGCATTGTTGTTTGACATCGGCGATCGGGACATGACCACAGCTGGCTTTCAGATCTTCTTCGGCGTCTTTGTGGACTTCGGGTGGCGGGAAAACCACTGGCGGATTCTCCTCGGTTCGTCAGCGACCTCGACTTTCTCCAGCGGGAGAAAGCAGTCGACGGTGATGAGCAAGGGAGTCCTTGATTTCGAAGTGTCTTAGGCAATGGAGCGTTGCAGCTCCGGTCGACGAGGTTACAGCGGTCCACCGAACCTCGGTCGACAGTGATGGTCGTCGATGGCCTCGACATCCTGGCGCTTCACTTCAGATTCCTCGGCGGTTCCAGTCTCCAGTCGGCAGCCTTTCAATGACTGACTTCCAGGGAGCCTTGGTGAAGGTTAGCTGGTGCACAATGTTCACTCGTAGCTCAGGAAGAGGTATCCTAGCCAGGTCCTCTCTTGGATCAGTCCTTGAAGGCACAGCAACTTTCAGATTGCGTCAAAGGAAAGCAGCAGCAATTCTTCTTCTTCCGGCTCGGCTTCGAGGACAAGCATCACGTTTCGACTTCAGCTTCTGAACAATTCCAGTAAGTGAGAGGTCCACAGATATACTGTTCTGTCTCTCATTCACACTGCTGAGCCAGGCTCAGGCAGCCAATCATTCAGAAGGGCATTCAGCAGGCAGGCAGCCAATCAGGCTCACAGTGCACTCAGGCCATTCTTCTCCATTCAGACACTAACAACAAGGAATGTGGATTGAGACAAGTACCCAGCCATTCAGCACTCCACACTGCATTCATACCAGTTTCAGGCAGCACTGTCTCATTCATTATGTTGCACACCAGAAACCAGAGATCCATAACATGAAATGTATATTGGTCACACACTCCATTCACCCAGGTCCCACCCCAAGGGTGTACCCACAACATACAGTCATTGGGAAGGCTCCAGCCAGTCTGGCCTGGACTCCCCACAATACCATATATGGAACTTCCATCCAACAGCCAGTCAGGGAAAGGGACAGAGTCAGGGCTTCCCAGGACCTTGGGAAAACAAGGTAACAGGCAATAGAAAGCAAGAGGCCACAGGGGCCATCTTGTCTTCTATCAGGAATCAACTGATTCGAATGGCAGGGCCTGGGTTCCCAAAATGGTGGATACTCAGAGCACTTGTCAAATTCAGCATGGAGTTGCCACCAGCCCATACACTAGGAGTAAAGGGATGTACCCCCACCCATGGGTACCATAAGGGTATCCCAAGGGTCTGTTCACCAAACCAAAAAGAGGAAGAGCTGCACTGCCAGGAGTCCCACATGGACTCCTGTGCAGAATATAACACAGAACACACAAGATAAAAGGACTACATGACAGGGACATGGAGGCCCTGTCCCTCCAATGCATTTCCAGCATCACAGTCACCACCCTAATTTTTTCTGTGAGAAGTAAAGGATTGAGACGGGAAAGTCAAGGATCAGCATGCATCCAACGTTGTCCTTCGTCATGAACCAAAAGAGCTGAGAAAGGAACCCCAGGCCTTTGTCGAAAGGGGGGACACTTTACACAAGCACCAGATATTGGAGCTTGTCAAAGTTGGCCTCCAACATCGGATTGGGAGTTATTGGGGCGGGAGCCTGTAACCTCTTGAAATCGCAGAGAGAGTCCAGGCATCCTGGGTAATCTGTTTCCACTAATCTTGGAACAGGACTACCTGACCCTAAAGAGGGGTCATATGCTCATCTGCTGCTGCTCCTCATTGATTGGGTTTCTAGTCTCCATCCACGGGGTGGGGCAAGAACTTTGTTGTGTTGATGGTTGCATAGGGGGGCTGAGGACGAACGGTCCTGCTGATCTCCTCTTTCCCAGCACCTTTGCTGAAAACCCCTGAAAGCCTGGTCTCCTTTTTTGGAGGAAGGAGACAGATGTTTTGCCACCAACTTCAAAATGTAAGTGCGCGATTTGGACTTAAGTGTCAATTTTTCCCCATAATCAGGACCTTGTTCATAGTGGAGTGGAAAAGTTGCAGCCTGCTGAATGGGAGATACAGCACTTTGTTCTTGGCACCTGGGAACTGCTTAGTACTTCCAATCCAGTCCTGCCACCTGATGTCCCATCCTGTGCATTTACATCATGAGGCAGTGTCAATGTGGTTGGCGGCTGCTTTCTAGGGTTCACTGGCAATCAATTTGGCTTCTGCCAGTCCCATGGAGAACTGCTACCTTTTGTCCTCTGGAAGCCATTCTCATGTCATATACTGAGGAAACAGGCAGCCAAAATTGCATCCGGATTTGCCTTCTGCAAATGCAATGTGCAGTTGGAATAAACTCTTTCCTATAGCATCCAAGGCCACCTTCTCCCTGCCTAGGGGGATAGTGGATATTGCTGACTCATGGTTGGTCAGGGAAAAGGCAGCCGCAACCTCCGCCGCAACCTCATCTGACTGGGCTGTGGGGTGTAATGCCAGACAGTGGTTCTCATCTCCATGTGCCCGTTTTTTGACTTCCAAATGCTTTATTCGCAGCAGTAGCATGGGACTGGTTCCAGGCCCATTTAGCCTTTGTGACCACTTTGGGCTGAATAAGGATTCCTGTCCTCGAAGCCTTGCCTTGGTGCACAGATGCCAAAGAAACAGTTTCTAGTGGAACGTGATTGGGTACTGAGCGTCCAAGATATTCCATGACCCGCAAGGCCCTCTCTTGGAAAGGCCACACTGGAGAGAAAGTCGCCTCCTCATCCTCGTACGTGCTCTCTGTGTTCACTCACCTCCTCCCCTGAAAAAGGGTTGGCGGTGCGGAGAGAAGGGAATTAGGATAGGGTCTGGGGTTGAGGCCACTGGAGCAAAATGGCTAGGCTGGTCCACCTTGGTAGACTGGACAGACACTGCTGTTGTCACTGGCGGTACCAGGAGGGCAGGCAGGAGCACCTGTGATGGATTAGTGAAAATCACCTTCTTTACAATGTCTTAAAACAATTATTTCACTGTAGCTGTCATCAAAATGTGCATAACTGTGCAGCAAATTAAGCCCTCCTATCTGGGGAACCTCTATGCTGCCTGGTAGACGGGTTGCGACCCTGAGGCAAGGATATGAACTGGGCATCCAAACTGGATCAGGGGAGCTGTAGTTCAACGCTGAGGATGAATGGGGGTCAAGGAGGAGGACCAATTCACTGTAGGCTTCTCTACACTTTCAGGAATTGTGGATCCCTTTGAGCTGCTAGTTGCAGTATTGTAAGGCGCTATGTTCCCAAGAGTAGTCAGCCCTGGTGAATTCTACTCTTGAGGGACTTCCACTAACAGCAAGTCAACATTATGAGGACTTGAAGCCCCACCCAGGGCTGCAAAAGGCTCAAAGTTGGCTGAAGGGTTTTCTGAGGGGGATTAACCATGGTGCACAGGCGGTCCTGGGATGTGCCCTTTAGAACCGCAGAAAAGGGCTGATAAGTGGCTGGCAGAGATATCGCAATTGACACCTAGGGAAGGAGATGGCAATGCCATATACCTAGCATTGGACTCGTGAGGGCTTCCATGCTCCTTCGAGCCTTTGGTACTTTGCCCCATGAGAATCCAACCAACTAATCCTGCAGTGACCCCTCAGCTGAGCCAACAGTTGACTGCTCATGTGGCATCCTGGAGGTGTCCCCAGGAGGAAAGCTGCTTATGCGACATAGAAGTTTTAAACCCCCGATTAGCAGGGTGATCCTCTGGGAATATGTCACATTTGTGGGGAGGCCATGTGAAAAGAAAATGTACCTTACATTTGACGGATTCCTGGAAAACGGTCAATGGAAAAGGTCTTGGCTGCCTGAGAGACTGGAAGAAAGTGTGTGCATTGAGAGCGAGTTGCTCAGAGCAGCCACCCCACTAGCCAACCCAAGCAATATAGGTGCAGATGATGAGGGTGCGTCTAGGAAATCAGACCTGCTGAAGGGGAAACCAGGAATGGCGCATAGGGGAATCCACGAAAACAATTTTAACTTCGCAGCAGGGGTGTTGCTAGGTCTGGAAAAGATCTGGGGCTATGCTAAGGTTGGGAATGGCTGGACTCGCTAGCCTTTTGGTTGTATCCCTAAAGCTTCTATCCGGGGCTACAACCAATTGACCCAGGGATATAGCCCCCATTTATGACGCATTTAAGGAATGAACGCTTGCTGGAATGCTGTTTGCTGGCTGCATGAAGCAGGTGGTCCCCACAGGGATCATGGTGATGAAAGGGGATGTGGGGTGGGCACTACTTAGGTACTTAAGGTATGATGCTGGTCTAGTGTAATACTGCTAGAGAGCTTATAGGCGTCAGTCAGAAAACCAAACTACAGAAAAAAGTGTCTCGTGAAATGATCACCAGACCTGAGGACGCCAAGGGCTGTAGCAAGGACTACTGCAAATTAGAAACATTCGTGTCAGCAGGCCTGGACTGACCCACCGGTAGGCCAGGCACATAGGGTCTCTTTACTTGGGGGAAGGATACATGGATGAAGAGGGTGGATGTATTGACCTGCGAAGCTGCCCGTGCATAATTACTTTATTGAAAAGACTTTTTCTCTGTGAGATTCATTGTTCGTTCTGTAAATAACCTCCTTGTTCTTGTGACTGGGGATGCAGGGGGAGCGAACATGACATCCAGATTCAGCCTGGGTGTGGTTCGCTCTGCATTCTGCACGCGGATTTTGGGGCTCTTACCTGCGCATTGTGGAGTGCTACATAGGAAACGCAGGTGCCCTGGTGTGCTCTCATACACATGCGCAGGTGCTGGCCCGGCTCCGGGGACGAGCTGCCTTTAAGTGCAGCAAAGTGACCTGCGTCTGAGTCAAGCATGCACCCCAAGCTTAGCCAACAATACGGAAGAAGACCTCTGGCAGCCCTCTGCTATCCTGCCCTGCCACTGCACGTCGCCTGCCCATCCCGGCCTGCATGCAGCTACCTACTGCGCACAGGGGCACTCTGCCGGATTCTGAAACAACATGATTGTGGACTTGGCCACTGGCGACCTCATTGGTAATTATAGTTTGTCACTTAAATCTGCACTGGGCGTGGTATGGGTTTGGAATTGTATTGGGATGGTACGTTTGAATTTATGGATGGCAGCGGCGCATCATGAATGGCTGTCTGTCTGCCATGATCACTGCACTCCATGGTATGGGATTGGATTTAATTTGAGAACGTTTAACTTAATAGGTGGCTGATGGCTGACGGTTGAGGGCTGACGATGCTGACTGACTCTGCTAGGGTGCAGGATCACTGCACTGCATGGTATGTATGGGTTTGGATGCACCATTATGTTAGCAAGGCCACGTGGGTATCAGCTGCACTGGCATAGGTTGATGATTTTATAGCTGCGTGACAGGTGAATCTAAAGTTGCATTTTTGAAAAAACCCACCTCTGCCTCATTCCAAATTGTGCCTTGAAAATTAAAGGAATGGTGTGCTCAGAAATATTATTGGCCAAAAAGATGGCCAATAATAAAAAAAAATATAAAGAATATATTTTTTTAAAGTCCCTATGTAAAGTATTGAGCAAATGAAGCTCAAACTTTAAAATGGGAAGCACTAGGAGGCATCCATTTTGTGAAATGGATGCCGCCTGTGCTTGCCTTTGGCACTAATGAAACAAAAGCCAGCAGCTGTAGTCAACAAAAGCGACCATTGGTGCCGGATTCGGAGGACGGAGACCAGAGACTGCAGGGAGGAAAGCTGCAGCTGCATCTCGGTAAGTGCTAATTTCTTTTTTTTAAATAAACACTAGCTGCGTTTTTTTCCCCAATTTTTCCAGGCTGGAGGAGCCCGGAAAACTTAGAAATAAAACCGCAGCCTTTAAAACGTTGTATTTGTTTGCGGTAGCTTCAGCTTGGAGCCCCTTGGGCCCCTTGGGCTCCAAGCTGAAGCTACGGCAAACATAGATACAACGCTGTTGTGTTTAAAAATGCTGCGGTTTTTCTTTCTAAGTTTCTCGCCCTCCTCCGAGCCGGAGGAGCCTGAGAAATTTAGAAATAAAAACTGCAGCGTTTTTGAAACACAACTGCGTTGTGTTTCTGCCTGCCGTGGCTATCACTTTGGGTCTCTGGGGCTCCCCCAAAAGTGTGCTGTTTGTCTTCAATGTATGTGTTGTGGGGCTGCTGTTACACCCTGTCTTTGTTGGTTTAGGTGGTGGCTGCTATTTGAGGTTAACATTATGGTACTTTAATAAAAGATAAAACAAATCAGGTTCTAGCCTGTGTGACTTCGTGGTGGATTTGTCAAGGTAACGCTATGAGCTGACTGTGTGCTTGTAGATGCTGCTGTTTCACGACCCTGTGTCTGTGGTTAGCTACTCAGCTGATGGCTGTTTAGGTGGCTTGGTTAGTTGCATAATTGCATAAACTGTTATTTTAGTTGCCTATATGTTTGCTTTATGAATTGCAGTTGCTCGTGTGTGACTTGTAGGGGCTGTTTCCTTTGGGCCTGCAGTTGTGCACCATAATGTGTTGTGTAGAGTTATTTGTTGCAGTCACTTTTGTGTGTTTTCAATGCATTATCACAGATTTGCATTTATTTTAGGTTTGCTTCTGCTTGTATGTACTTGTGCTCTCGGGCTAACTGCTGTTGAATCCTCTTTGTATGCCAATGTTGTAGGGGGATTGGCTTGTGTATTCTATGAAATGGGGTGTGGTTGCTGCCCATGTTTGTAACATGGCTGTTGTTTTTGCGGTTGTATCTTGAGAGTGGCATACTGACATTTCCCCTTTGGCCGGATGAGGTGACACCAACACATATTCAATCAGTACTGGTAATGTGTGTAAATAGGAGTTGCAGGTCCACGGCTGCACCCTGCTCCACCTACTGACAAGCAATACAGAAAGGTGGCTTTGCCAGGGCTCCTGTAAACTCTGGTTTGGACTGACTGATTTCAGCGGCACTCTTCACTGTGGGCCTTTTTGAACTAGAAGGGAAAGCAATGCTAGGTGCAGGCAGCAGAGGATTTCAAATGTCCACTGGCAATGGGGTTCAGATAATGGACCCCTATTGCTGGGGTGTTTCTGAAATATACCCCTGTGGCCTTTGCAATGCAAATCGAGGTTACAATGTCATTAGTACTTTACAGCTGAGAGAGGGGACTCGGATGTATGTGGAGGCTGGGGACATTGGAGACGTCTGTGAGCACTGGATCCAAATGTGTTATTTGATATGTTTCTTACTGTTATTCAGACTGATATTACACTGGTGGTTTGTCCCACTATTGTTGAAGATCTATTTTAAGAGATCATTAACTTATTTAAAACATGACTTTTTTAATCCATATATGTTTACAACATGCTTTAAATACACACATTTAGGTTCATTTTATTCAACATTTTCTTGGGAGATACTCCCCAACCCCCTAATAGAAGGGTTGGGATCACATGCTGTGCTTTCTCGTTTGTCGAAATATGGGGCCGCTTTGAAAACATTTTCCAGGGCCACTTTTGGTTCCCAGCCCACCCCTGTATGGAGAGAAGTTGTAAGCAGATCGAGTCAACTGTGGGCTGGGAGTTTGTGAAGTCCCACCTATAATGCTCCTATAACGCAATTATGTATGTGTGTAACTAAAATCATGATTACCTAGGCACATGGTCAGGTCAAAGACCTGTCCTATGCGTAGCACATATGAGATTTTAAAACGTGGCCAAAAAAATGGGTTTGTTAACGCGTGTCTAAGCCGGGGGTCCAATGTTTTGGGTGAGAGCCCAAGCTGTGAGAGTGATGTCTCTGGATAATTCACCGAGACCAGGTAGGATTGTGTGTGATGTTCTGGGTTTGCAGAGGGAGGTACTTGCGCTGCCATTAGGGGAGGAGGTACACAAATGTGCGTGTCAAACTTGAGAGCAAGCTGTGTTGATATGAACACTAAACCAGCCGAGTTAGAGCGGCGTGGTACATATTGAGAAATATTGCTCGTACCTCATAGCATCCACAGCATTTGCGCCAGCACGAAAATCCATACCGCCGTAAATGCTGGGAGTATTTGTATGGCGGAGAAGAAGAAGTGGAGGAAACTCAAGTTACATTTTGCTCCTCCTCTCTGCCATACAAAGGCAGGAAAATGGAGCCTGACGTGAGAAACATGTGTTAAAGACTTACACAAAGATATTACGCATGGATCATACTTTACACTCCATTGAAAATTAGCACCAAAGCGTTCAGGAGTGCTGATCTATATAACATTGAGAGCATAATTACAAACAGGCATAACATAAAAATACCATAGTACAATAACAGAAGAACCACAATAAAACAAACCTACATGAGGTATAGGACCAACATTTTCTGAAAACCTTGGACCAGAGCCGGTTTTAGTGTTTCTGGAATGGCAAGTTCTTGAATCTGTCTCTCACTTAAATTATTATATTTGAATTAAACATTTTGATACTAGTGTCTTATCGCAAACACTTCTAGTTGTATTCATCCAGTGACAGGACAAGTTTGAAAGAGGACTGCAAATCTGCAAGAGTGCTGTTAAAACCATGAAGCTTATGAAGGTCTCTTTGATGGGCTTTCGATGCCCACTGCTAGACGGCTTCTGTATGGAAGTAACCCATGTGCAAGACCTAAATGAGAAAATTAGCAGTTCTTGCTTTACTTCTGAAGAAAAGTAGACTGTGTTGAGACTTTGGGCCTGATTAATGGAATTACGTGCAAGAAATTTTGCAATGGTCAACTCACCGAAAAGGCCACTGCGCGAGCCTACGCGATTACGAAAATCTGTGTGCAACGTATATGCATGGATTTGTTTGTGCAAAGTAACCGTGTTCACAAGTCCAGGCTGTAACACCCCAGCCACGCCACACGCAAAGCAGGAAACTGCCAGATCAGCTAACTGTGCACTGTCCCACCAGGCACGAATACACGCACCGTTCAGCTTGGAGGAAAACACACATTACACCAAATAAGTTATATGTCAAAAGATAATGATGAAACACTTGTGTATGAGCGCGAGAGAAATAAAATATCAATCAATCTTTCGCGCAGAAAATAGGCTACACTCACCCAATCTGAGCGTGCAACTCTGTGGATTCATGGAATAGAATGCACAGAACTTTTCCTGGACTTGCGTGGATTTTGCGATGGCCTGGCACGCCTGTACGAGTCGTCGAGGGCCTTGCATGAGACTCCAAGCAGTGGGTGGACATGGCCTGCACAGAGGGCTGGCAAGGGGGCTGCACACCAGAAATGGGGAATGGGAAATAACGCCACAGTTATTCCCCATTTCTGGTGTTCAGCCCCCGTGCCAAATGAGTTTTGTTCAACCAAACACACATTACATCAAGTTATATGTCAAAAGATAATGATGTTCAAGACTTTAAAGGCAAATAATTTGGGTAGAGTACATGAAGAAGAGGTGGAATGACCTCAAGTCGGGGTCAGGACCCTCATCCCCAATCACTGTCAGGAGACGGCTGCCACTGGAGGTGGCACAGTAGAACCCCTCCTACTGACACCATGGCAGGAGCTGGTCAGTGGGATACTGCACATGGTCCGGATCGGGGGTGTGGGCACGGCAGAGCTAGGAGCCAGCAGCCTAGCTGGATGTGATGAGTACCACCGTGATACATGCAACAATGACTGCACAACCCTGCAGGCAGAAAGCAATCACTCCCCTGCAAGGCTCCAGGCCCCATTGACAGCAACCAGTGACCGCCAGACCCCTTCCTCACATGACACCAATGCACTTCCAACATAGCCACCATGCAACCATGCAACTTGTCCATGCCCATGGATGCGCAACAGTTGATAGTTGCGTCGCAGCCACATGCACCTCGGCTACCATGGCCAATGTACAGACACATTGAGGAGTACACATCTGACAACATGCCCACCTGACCTGCACAAAACCAAAAGCACTGCACCCACCTGACTGCACCACCAGATAGCTGCCACCAACAGTCCTGACACACCACTGCACAGGACAGGCCATGGGCCAACTAATCCCTATGATGCACCTCCAAATCTAGCAGGCCATCCCACACCTGGTTTTCAGTACACAATGTATGCCATGTACCCATTGGCCGACAGATGATGCCAGCCCCTGCCCCCCAGGAGGCACAACACACAGTGATGACAATATACAAGTGACAGTGAATGTTGTTTTCCAAAGCACATCAGCAACAATGTGGTAACACACATGTCAATTTGTCCCAACAGAAACCCAAGACACCCATGAAATGTCCCCCGGAGGCTGGACCTTCCAGGACACCAGCAACAACCACTGGCAGCAAGCAGCAAGGCCAAAGCAGTTGAGAGAGTGAGAGTGTGCCACCCAAGAAGAGGCACCAGTTCACCAGGCCACTGACAGACACTGCTGCCAACCCAACGGACAAGCCCACAGGGCCAACACAGACCCCAGGTGTGCGATTTGCGCCACCAAGAAGAGTCCAGGCCGTGCCACATCAGGCCCGACTGCGGACACACAGGTGGGTCAGGGTGAGGATGAAAGCCAGAAATAAGAGCTGGCCACAGCAGGCACAGATATAGATCAGTATGAGGGTGCCTCCCCTGCATCCAGCCACCTACATTCGCCCACTGCAATTTTACCTCTGAGTCCTCCCCCCGCGCAGCCTCTCACCACTGCACACACCACCGCCCAAGCGTGATGTCCGCCATGCCCTGCGCTATGCAGAGGACTCACCAGACGATCATGGTAGGGATGCTCAGCGTTATGGCCAGCATGAGGAACATGTGCAAATGCTAACACCATCACCAGTGCCTACCCCAACACTGTCTGGACCTTATGGAACAGAGGCAGGCAGACATGCGCAGCACAGCTCAGGAACACTTGGAGCATGCCGATGCCATGCATGACTGCATCCAAGGGTCCTCGAGGTGGTTGTCGCGGTCAATCGACGGTCTATGCGGGAGCACAGTCACATGCAATTCAAGCCTATGTCTCACCAGCCAGAGGGTCAGGGAGCTGGCTGAACAAATGTCCTTGTCACATGAGACCATGGCTAAAGTCATACATCTGAACCTAGAACATCTACAGGGGAGCATGAGGAGCTCACAGTCCGCTACTGTTAAGATTTGATGGTCGTGTAGATGATGAAACCTCCGTCCTCAAGTACCACACGGGCAAGTATAGAATATAACTGCCCATGCAATCTTTGGGGCCACAGGTGTGGAGTACCGTCAGCCTGGAACCAGGAACGCCGAAAGTGAACCCCCTGACCACTGTAAAGCAAGCAACGAGGTTAGAGAAATCAAGGCAAGACAGTGAATGGTTTACAAGGACAAGTCACACTCATTCTTACCCCAATGCCAGTGGTCAGATACCCTGGGTGAAGTACTGGGCAGGATTCTATTATGGTCAACGGCTTCAGGCAGCAGATGGTAATGTGGCACTCTTGATAGAAAGAAACACCTGATTTTGCCAAGAAACGTGAGCAAAGTACTGTGATGGAAAATCCGTAATCAGTCCAAGATGTAGTCCATGGTCAGAAACCGGCTGGTCACGACATTAACAATGGAAGATCCAAAAGAAAGTCTGAGGGAAAAACCAAGTTTGTATTTTGATCCGGGAAAGATCGCCAAAGCAAAGGTACCGAGGAGAAGCAGACCGGGTCCGTGAAGACAGTCCGTGATCAAGGATTCCAAGAAACAGAAGCAGGGAAAGCGCTCTACAAAACTTGCCGTAAGCAGCTGTGAAGCGACGTGTGAGCGTTCGCTCGATTCGTTTGAAAGGCAAAAAAGGTCATGTGAGCGCATCACGTGTTACGCTCCGTGTCACGTGAGCGCGTCAAGCGTTGCTTGAAGGCAGATGCTTCTGATGCTTCCTTCCTGATTACATGATGCGTGCTCCTCGTCTCGTGTAACCAATCGAGCCTGTCACTTCCTGATCACGTGTCGCTTAACGCGACGGGGCCCAAAACCAATCCAAAGACCATGAAGTGGCGTGAACAGTCTCCATGGTAACCGCCACTGGAGGTAAGGGGCTTGAGTCGGAAAGGAGTTTCTCTTGAGTCGTTTGCTATGCCAACATGAGCTGTAGTCCAACCGCCGTCGGGAATTACATGGGGACATGGTGGTAGTGCGGTGTGTGACCGGGGACGTGACAGCTACCTCTACTGAGGGGTCAGCGCAGAGCACCCCGCCCAGGCGCACACAATGGTGTGCCACAAATGCTGACAGGCCATCAGACAAGGGGGATAAGCGCAAGCGCTAATGCGAGTAGCAGTTGTAGCTGGGTTTGGGAGTTTGGGGGTTGGTGGTTGTTGTTGGGGTGGGGTGGTGGTTGTCAGGGGTGAGGTGGTGGTGGTTGTTGTTGGGGATGGTCGGTGTAGTAGGGGTGGGGGTAGGGTAGGTGGTTGTAGTAGGGTATGTTGTTGCCTTATTGCCAGTACTAAACACACTTGAATGTTCTGCATGTTGGTAGTATCAATTGAATGCAATTCAGACAGATGCATTCATTGCATGTATGGGTGTCATGTCTCTGGTGTCAAAAATAATTTTCTATGAGCTCATGTCGGAACATCCATCCTTCCCTTGCTTCGACACGTAGGGCCTGGGGTGCCCGGTCCACTCCTCCAGCCTCTTCCTCACCAGATCTAGGGGGGTCGTTGTCCTCATCTGCAGGCATTGACACATTCCTGCGTATGCACATGCTGTGCAGCATGGTGCAGACCACTATGATTTTCTCTACTAATTTGGGGCTGTACATCAGTGCACCACCTTGTGATGTAGGCACCTGAACCGGGATTTCAGAAGGCCAAATGTCCTCTCAATGCAAGATCGTGTTCTCCCCTGTGCATCATTATAGGCCATCTTCTGTGGTGTGTTGGGGTTTTGCAAGGGGGTCAGCCATGGCAACTGTGGGTATCCAGCATCACCTGCAAAACATGAATGGACTGTGTTAGACATGGCGGTGTGTTGACCATGGTATAAGTGCATGGTCATGACGTGCATACTCCTATGTGCATGTCTCAGTGGATGGGCACAGGGCAACTTGTGTGCATAGGGGTTGTTGGAGTGTGGTCAACATGGCTACCTTGCAGTCATATGCATTGTGGGAGTCGCCAGTAATGTGTAGTCTGTCAATGATGTGACATTGGCAATGGACTGGTCAGCTAATGTGTGGCACTACGCCATGTGGGGTACATGGATATGCCTACATGGGTTGTACATTGACTTTATTGTGTGGTGCTGCCTAGCACGGCTGGATGCCCTGATTCATCACATGTGTCAAGTCTGTGTCCTTGTGTGGGTCAGTCAGGGTGCCTGGACTATTCTGGGTGTCATTGTTATTGCATCACGGTACTTGTGGTTTATTCACCTCACTGCTACTGATGTGCACCATGTGCATGTGAGTGGTTTTGCCAGTCAGGTCTGAGGGCTACTTGCCCATGAGCCAGGTGTGCTGTCCTCTGTGCCTCTCCATGTATGCAGGCAGGGTGCTGTTATACAAAATAAGTGCATCATGTGTCACACCACTATATCAGGCACAACAGTGACTGATGGTGAGATAGGCATCACAGGTCATCTTCACGTTTATGGAGTGATATTGTTTCTGGCTGCGGTATGCCTGTTCAGTTGCCTGGGGTGGTACCAACGCCACATGGGTGCAGTCCAATGCCGCTGTTGTGTGCGCAAATGTGCGATGCTGTCGAAACTTGCCTTTGCTGCATGCACCTGTGCCTGGGTGATGGGCTTGGAGATGTGCTGGTGTGCGTGCATCATTAGGGCACCCAGGACTTGGTCCAGCACCTTAGAAAATGTGGGCTGAGACATGCCATGCAGTGCCCGTACTGTATGCTGGAAGGCACCTGTGCTGCAGAAATGTAGGACGGACACAAGCTTCAGCAGAGGGTGGAGGGGGGTAACTGCTCTGATGAAAATGGCACTCTGCAGTTGTGCCTGGGTCAGGATGAGTAGATCTGCGATGGTTGGACAGTCCAGTCCATGAGTATGGTCAGACACGTGGGATTGGTGCCCTCCGCTTCATGCGTCTCCTACGCATTGGTTGCGTCTCTCATTCCCTGCTGTGGTCTGTAACTCAATGTAGAGTAGCAGGTTGTGGAGCCCTTAATCTATGTCTGCTTGTGGCTGCATGTTGCTTGGATGTGTGTTGGGGGTGGGTGAGGGCCTTTTATGATCCGCCTGAGTGGATCTGGTGCACCGTGCCCTTGATTTGTGACACCTGTTTGCATTTACCGCCACCTTTTTGGTGGTGATAATTGGATGTGTTTTTTCACAGAATGACCTCAGATTTTGAGGTAATTCTGCTGTTTTTTTAACTTGTACTTTCATGGTAATGTGTTTTTGTGTTTTTTTTTTTTTTAGCAAATTCCGCACACGGAATTACCTCTGGCTCGTATTCCGCTAATTATTGTCAGAGTTACCGCTGAAGGTGATTCCGCCCCTGGTATCTCTGCATGCGGTGTTACTGCCAAATATTCTGGAAGTCATAATTTGATGTAGTGGTAAAGTTGGCGGTAACCATGTTACTGCCAACTGTACCACTTACCCCCAAACTCGTAATGAGCCCCTATATGATCCTCATTCACCACTCAAGGATGTGTAAGGAAGTCATGGTATCAAAAGTACGGCAGACACAATAAAGTATAGTTCAAGGGTGTTATTGAACTTTGCATGTGTTGGAAAAATGCCCATCTAAACTTAATTCTAATGATGAGAGCAAGCTACGACCATCAAATAAAAGAAAATGCTGTCCTAGTCAAGTCCAGTCAAATCAAAAATGGCCTATACTAAGAAACCGATTGCCAAACCCTACTCTAAAGAACGAAAGGGGTGTGGGATGTTGCATTGTGTAAAAATAGTGTGTAATAAACAAAAAGGTCCAGGTAACGTGGTAGTCCAGGACTGCTGAAATTTATCTTCCCTTTCCCCACATTTCAGCATGGGACAAGGCGGAACGATAAAGCACCCGGAGCACACTCTGGCCTCTTTGGCAGTCTCTAAGACACCCCAGGACCTTTAAGAATAGCGTCCCTTTTATATTGTATCAAGTCTCTCTGTGTTGAGATGCCTTAGTCCATATTTAACAATTTAAACCATTTTATGTTCTCTTCTCTTGGTCTCCCTCAGCCGGGGCCAGACCTCTTTCTCTTTCTTCTTCTCAATGGAATCTCCCTCCATCAGGCTCGGATTCCCTTTTTCTCATAATACACAATAGATCCCTCTCAGCTGTGTTTCAAAGAATGCTTCACACAACTTATTTTCTCTTATCAAGACAGACTCCCTTCGATCGGGCGCAAGCCTGCGTTCCTTTTTGCCAAAATCATAAGTTCAAAGACTTTTGATTGTGCCTGGTTTTCCGTCTAACCAGTGCAGGACCACTTCGACACTTTCACACCTCACTGCTTGCACATCTTTACGAGATACTCCTTCCAGAGATCTTCGAATGAGCACACACGGGTGCTGGACCACTCTGTCTCAATGTATCTCTTTTGCTCTTCGTTTCTAAGGATCACTTCCTTTCGCCTTGCGCTTTCATCTGCATTCTCTATTCATCCACTTCATAGCACAGTTCAATTTATCAGATTTTCACCACACACAGCCTTGGTTTCAATGTCAACCGGTATCGCAATGTTTCCTCCAACTCACTGGCTGCACTGAGCTGCTTGGTCGGGGTCTGTTTCTATGGAGCCAAGGACAATACTCTGGCAGCTGCAGCTCCTTCCTGCTTTGTCTTACAACGCATGAGAGTCTTGGCCAGTCTGCACCTGTAGGACTGCAATTCTTTGTCACTCCGGCAAAACAGAAAGGTGATGGCTGGAAGGTTTTGAATTAATCAAAACCACAGGCAAAGTTCTGGGCAACCCTCCACACCATCGTTTTTCAGCCTGCCAAGTCATTACAGAAGGGGAAAAACCATATGCAAATCAGGCTTGGTCCTACCCCAAAAGGGGCAGTCCAGCCCGAACTGCTAGGTCACATCCCTTCTGCACGATACCACAATCCTCCCCAGACATGTTTCAGCCTTGTTGGGCATCATCAGTGAGGAGTAGCTTGGGACTCTAGGCCCGGCAGGCTCGGAACCCACGTCTGGGCATACCCGTCCCACTCGGGGTGACTTTGGCAAAACAGAAAGGTTATGGCTGGAAGGTTTTGAATTAATCTAAACCACGGGCAAAACTCTGGGCAACCATCCAGACCATCGTTTTTCAGCCTGCCAAGCCGTTACAGAAGGGGAAAAACCATATGCAAATCAGGCTTGGTCCTACCCCAAAAGGGGCAGTCCAGCCCGAACCGCTAGGTCACATCCCTTCTGCACGAGACCACAAGCATCCCCAGACATGTGTCAGCCTTGTTGGGCATCATCAGTGAGGAGTAGCTTGGTTGGGTTGGGTGGAAGTCTGTCTTCCCCAGAGCGCTCAGCCTGTGTAGCAATGTTCCTGTAGGAAAGTGGGGGTTGGGGGAAGATTCCCAGATAGCATATGGGATGGCAAGGGGTAATAGGAAAACAGGGAGGGGATACTACATCCCTCCATTGGGTGCCCCACTCCCACTCCCCTGGCACCCCTCATAAAGGAGATCCTCCCACACTGTTCCATCCCCGGGGTCTGGATCCAGTAGCGATGGCCATGCCCCGGCCACTTGGGCAACAGATCCCAAGGGCCTTGTCTGTGGGACAGCCTCTGGTTTCTCACAGATGCCTCTTGTCAACACTTGTTCAGCCTAGTGCTTCAGCCACTTGAGGTGGCAATTCATCAAAACTTCTGCATAAACCAGATGCAGAGCTCTGGCCTGGAATATAAGGTCATGATGTACACATCACCTCCTAATTTTGGCTTCGGAGCTGGCTACTAGTCCCGTTTTGTTTTTACCAATGGATGAATGTCTCTATGGATCAAAGGTCAATTGATCAAAATCAGTCATGTTTTCACCATCAGAAGATTGTCTTCAAGGTCATGTACTTCATTGCCCTGATGGCAGATTTGGTAACTGGCATGGAAAGATTGGAATTACGAAATCTGGCAATCTAAGTCATGGAGAATTGTATGAAAATTAACACATTACCAAGAATTCTATACAATTGTGGAGCCTTATCAATTGATAAGAGAATTCAAACAATGCATAAGAAATTGCTTTGAGGGTCGGGTAAAATCCTCTTGCACCTGTGGAAACATCTGACGTTTGTAGGTGGTGAATTCCATTTACCCAACCTACATTGATACCATTGTGCTCTTGTGCTCCAGTCTGGCAACATGTGGGTGTCAGACGACGAGGAAATGCCTAATTCTATCTATCTTTTGCAAGTTCATAAAGCGCCTATGTTTCGCTGGGTCATAAAAGAGAGGCACACGAAATACAAAGGGGTTTCCCCATTGGAAAAAGGCTTTTGTAAATTGGGCTAATTGTATGGTATGTTAACCCTGTGGAGACAGGGCTGCCTCCCTACAATCTCACATGCCAGAAAAGAATGCCTCTCCTTGAGTCACTTTGCATTTTTGTAATTGGATTCCTAGCATCAAAGCACTGTTCCCCTTAAAACACACATATCAATATGAGGAAGAGTACAAGGCAAGAGCTACTACGTACTACGAGAAACCAAAGGGTGTCTCACCTGCTAGTCCTCAGGGACTCGTCATTCAGGTGGCCAGGACATGGCCATCACTTTTGGGGTTGACCAATGCAGGGATCACCTGGGTGAGGGGCCTTCGGGGAGTGGGGGTGAGGCAGCCAACAGTGAGATGCGGTATTCCCCCCTATTTTGTTTATCCAATCCATCCTATGTTTTAGGATGCTTCAAGGTCCCAACCCCCCA
This sequence comes from Ambystoma mexicanum, assembly GCF_040938575.1. NCBI lineage: Eukaryota > Metazoa > Chordata > Amphibia > Caudata > Ambystomatidae > Ambystoma > Ambystoma mexicanum. The sequence goes on along the minus strand of NC_090923.1, from coordinate 609,525,373 downwards.
CCCCCTTTTTACACAAACACTGGTCCGAGGAAGAGGGTGACTGAGAGTAACAACCTTAACTTTCACACATCGTACTGGACATGTCCCGCTAATTAGGTCAGGTAAAGTCAGGCACTTGATTCTAAGTGCATACACCTGATACAATTAGCTCTCCTCACACGAATGAAAGAACCCAAAGACGAACTCTGAGCAAGACGGAAGGCGAGTATGAGCAGGGCTTCTGGGACGAAGTCAAACTTACTTGAGTAGAGCGATAGACCAAGAGACGATAGCAGATGGTCGAAAACCCCAAGAGTTCCCTACTGGAGGTTGTTGCCTCCGACAGGCCGCCGGGTGAACGGCACAGTTGGGGAGGCGAGGCCAAGCCTGTGGTACTAACCATGACTCTTGAATTGGGAATCGCAAAACCAAAAAGAGATGCACACAGCCGGTGAGTTGGCAAGCGACCTGAAAGACCAGTGTGTTTTAAAGGTTGAAGTAGCAACATTATATCTCAAGTGAAGACTGCACATGTGTGAATGAGATGCGAGGAAAGGCAGACCTGTGAATGAACTTTGAAGTAAAAGACAGCTGCAAAATCAGCGATACTAAGTAACAGAGTGGTCTGGTGAAAGGAAGTAGCCCCTGTGAAATGTAAATTGTTTAAAGCGATAAAGCGAATGAACAGCAAAAGTGAAATAAAGGAGTTTAACTCTTAGATAAGGGTAGAGTGAAAGTTGAACTGTTACATTTGAGTCAAAGTGATCCTGCAGTGGTCTGTAAAGAATGCCACACACATTCGAAAGTCTTTGACAACCGAAAGTGGTCCAAGCCCGACAGAGGGAGACCTGAAGTGAAATAAGCTTGGGGAAGGGAGCCCCCTTGCAAGTTTGTGTTGAACTTTATCGTGAGAGGTCTGAGCTCGACAGAGGGGGACCTACAAGAACTGAGTGGTGAGAGGTCTGAGCCTGACAGAGGGGAACCTATCAGAACTGTGTGGTGAAAGGGTCTGAGCCCGACAGAGGGGGACCTTTGTGAACGTTTTGGTTGTAATATTTTGGAAGTCCAGAAAAGAGACTTTAACATGGAAGGCCAGACGGGCCTTGATCCACGTTTTAGAACTCTTTATTGTGTTGGAAACAAAGCCACAGTGTGCCATCCTGCCCACAGTGACAGCCTTACTCCATGAGGTCTAACATGGGGAGGAGAGCTGGTTCAACCATTTGAACACTGATTTTTCGTTTTGCATAGATGTTTACACTTTTTTATACAAGAGGTAGGGCAGGCATTAGGTTTTGTTAGCATAGGCCATTTTCATTTGACGGACTGCACTAGGACTACTGCGTTATTTATTATTTGATTGTCGAGACTACTCCCATCTTAGTTATAGGGCGAACTAGGAGTTTCTCCACCTCAACAATTTCAATACAGGTTTTAGATATTGTACCCATTGTAACAGTGTCATACTTGTGATTCCATGCCTCCCCTACGGTACTGAGAAAGAACCCCTCAACCTAAATCAAATTCTGCACATTGCCCAATGAAAGACCATTAAAATGATGAGGTTGGAGAGCTGTATGACCAGGCAAGAGAATCCTACCCTTGTCTGAAAAATGCTATGAATCTGTGTGGCTCACCTACACTTTCTTCCACTCACAAGTATAGTATTTGTTGATAATATCAAATGCTCGAGGCTGAAGAGTAGATGTGTATATAACGAAACGAACAACATGATGGACATGATGGAGCCATAAGAGAAAAATAATACAGACATTTAGGAAATACCTTAGCCGAGTCTCAATGGAATAATATCCTCTTTTGCATCAAACCATCCTCTAGAGATTGAAGGATAAAATCGATGAAACAAAGGATTCTATTTAAATTATATTGGGCCTCATTTAGAGTCTGCCGGTCCGGAAACAACGGTGGCGGTAAACCTGCCGCCACCATTGTTTCTGGACTGGCAGATTACGAGTTCTGCAGGTGGAAGGTGTCACTCCCGCCAGGTCTGACCTGGCGGGAGTAAGCCACCCGCCTGCAAACGGAAATGGAAACACCGGCTCCGGTGTTTCCATTGTCCCCATGCCCATGGAGTCCTACTGGACTCCATGGGAATGGGGATTTACGGAATTCCGCCTCCGGAATTACCGCGTCACAGGGGTTGTAATGCCCAGGTGATTCCGGCACTCTAGAGCCCATCACAGCAATGCTAGGAGCCACAGGATGAGTACACTATGATTTGGCTAATGAGTTCCACAACATGTGCACAAAAATAGGTATTGTTTTAACTATGATCATGTAGTGGAGGCATGGCAAGAGAACCCTATGTTTAAGAGTGATATGATATTTGATGAGGTATGTGTTCATGGTCCAAACATATTGTTTATGATTTTTACTTAATATGAAAGAGGGCTTGGCCTCCATTGCATATGTTCCCCACAGCTGGTTTACATTTTGATCAACAATGATATTGTTCTTTTTCCGAGATGTATCCTTTATGCCTGTTGTTTCTGTTAAATAAAAACAATTGTAATTTAAAAAAAAAAGATACTTTGGTCTTGTTGAAACAGTTGTATCTACAGGAGACAGTGTGGCTCATTACTAAGTGGCACTCCCTATCACCTAGGTGAGCTTGTTCAGAGGCATTAAGCACATCTATGTGTGGGGGCTATTACCTCAGGTGACCAGAAGGATTAAGCATTAAATACATTGAGAGAATTAAATATGGATATGTAGTTTGTGAGAATTCAAGTATAATGTAAAGTATGGAGGGTAAAGCCCACAGCGTCTAAGTGCCCCCACCACCTGAAAAGGATGGGTGCCTTGTATGGAATAAATGCACAGTACTTGCTAAGTGCTCAGAAGGGATTTCCTCAATTATGACCATATGTGCATCAGGGAGAGAGCCTGAATGGAAAGACACAAATGATAATGCATCTATTCAGATGTCCGATTTGAGTACTTTAATGTGGTGGGACCCAGTCAGAAAGATCTGAACCAAAATCACAGCAAGGCAAAGGTGCACTATTCTGTAAAATTTGATCCCAGCCTCTTACCTTTTATTTGAAATTGTTATGAGTTTAGAAGGTAACACAGTGCAGGGCCTAAAAAGACATAGCATGCCAGAGGTGGTTTTAGGGCATTATGATACAAACCATGTTAACAGGCTCACCACAATGGCAAGTAACAGTCACAACACCAAGAGGACTGTGCACTGAAGTGGAATTCTAAAGCTAGAAATAGTGGTTCATGTACACAAGTAAAATTGATGAGACCAACACCAATTCTGCTAGATTTCTTTGACTTGTTGACCGCCTTTGATCAAAGGTGTTGGTAAAAGCTAACCAATGGTTTTTACTTTTTTGTATCGGTTACTACCAACTGTATAACTCTTGCTAGTTTTGACACTCTCCCATCTCAATCCAATCCAAAATTCAGGGTTCCTCAGTTGTCTGTCCTCTCTCTTTTATTAGTTTACATATATATAAAACCCTTCCACGATTTTCTCAAATCCTTGGAAGTGGATTCCATTGTTATGCAGTTGGTCCCAGATAAGGGAATGATTAGGGGCTTTTCTAGAAAGTGGTGATAGAGAGTGCAGTGTGGATGTGAAGTGGTAGGTTGTTCCAAGCTCTGGCTGACCACTTGGTGAATAGTTGTTTCTGTGTACATGTTAGTTTGTAAGGGATTTCTATCAGGCACACACCCAAGTCTCGCCTAGCACGTAGTGCGCAAATGAAACTCTTATTTTATTTTTGTCTATAAATTCAATATACTGAATGATATGCCACTCATATCACACCCTTCTCAAAATACCCCCCAGGTCACACTGAAACAGGAATCAGGCTAGTTTGTAAAGGTAAAGATTTATTTATTTAATATTCAATCACACATAGGTTTAATATAGATATATATGGGGCAGCAATCACCCAAAGGGTGACAATACAATTCAGAAAGATCAGCAAAGAAATTGAATTCACTTATAAGGAGGCAAAATAAAAAACACAGGGAAAAAGAACAGTTTGTTGTGCACACAGATAGCGTTTAGGTTAATGTTCCCCCTGCAAAGTTTTGTTTAAATACAAATGAGCAATCCTAGACCAATGTGAGTAATCAGCAGGTTTTCAGGAATGAAATACAATGTCTAGAGTATAGGCAATCCTCCCTCCCAAACAAGAGAGAAAACCTTATTTTGGCAAATGACACTTAGAAAATGACAGGTGAAAATGGCTTTGTGAAATACTGCAAAATGGCGCAAAAATGCTTAAATGGATAGATATTCTAAGAAAAGCAACACTCGTCCTAACATACATGAGCTATAATATAAACAACAATACACATTTGAGATTAGGATGGGATGGAAAAAACACTTTGAAATGGGGAAATGACAAATGTACACTTGGGAATTTTGCAAACTTGCGGCAAGCGTTTACTATGCCATATTGAAGAAAAACGGGTCAAATACACTGTATTAGTTGTGGATGTAGCTAAGAATGTGAGGTTTCAGTGAGAGTTGAAATTGTGTTTCTATCTTTAAAACTGAATGAGTTATAGAAGTTTTAGTGAGAGGTGTTTTTGCAAAATAGGCACGAAATGGAAAACAGAAATGCGCTTTTGAAAATGACAGATGGGTTTGATTACACTATATTATGACTATGAAAAAGAGAATGCCACAGATGGATTTACAGTCACGTGATCAGCGTAACCCATCCTGTTGTGGATACTCTACTTCTTCCTGAGATTTACTTTAGTTATTCAAAATCACTAGGGCGTTATGGTTTTGGAACACAGATGAGACAATCAGCGCAAGAAGGATTCTACCAATACTAGAGTTCTGAATTAAAGATGGGATTGGTTGAGATAGGGATAATACAATGCAGATATACTACGGGTCACTGTTCTTCCTGTTAATACTTACAGAAGAAGTTATTAAATTGGACCGTCAGCTATGTTCAATGAATTGTGTCTGGTCTACCAGCAGCAGGGCACCTCTAGCCGGATTGGATCAGCAAGGCGGTTCTGGTCAATTTGGACTGCACCTCAGCCTGGATTTGGAAGGGCCCCTTCTCGTGGACACAGTAGATAGCAGGATGCAAGTTTTCAGCGGGCAAGCCTTAGTGGTAGCAAGCCAAGCTGAATCAGAATTAAATCCCTTCAAGTTTGGGATGTTAGCAATTGGGTCAGGCTATCAATAATTGTGCAATGCTAGAGTCTGGATTCTGCAAAGAAATCTGGATCTTTCAAGAATTCTGGAGTCAGCTACAAGATGAAAAGTTCTGCAATAAGGTGCTGGGCGGACATCTGGATGGGTTCCGGAATCAGTGTGTTCTAGAAGCAGTGTTCTGGTAGCATATAAAACTTCTATATTTATACATTACAAATGCCAGCCCCCAGTTTATGGTGTGGGTAGAACTTCAAAACACACCCCTATGTCTGTGAGTGGCTACTGGCGTGTGCTTTGTCCTGGTTGGCAGTCTAAACAGAGCTGTCATTTTATGACAGGATTTAGGAACTCCCATCTTGTAGCTGGATTTTTACACAAAACATACTTTTGCACAAATGTACATTTCTACCATTATGTACCCTCATAAAATTGTACACATATACTTTATACTCGATTATCTACATTTGCATTCACTTCCCATCTTTGTGAGAGCTATATTGGTAATTCTATGGATTTTTAGCAATTTTACCCATAACACTTTGGATTAATAATTTCTAATTTGATACATCTCTGGCCGCTGATTAGAGGATCATGTACATACAATTTTAAGCTTGCAACATTTATAGTTTTGCCACAATCAGTGTTTTAGTGTATCTTTGGTTCCTTATGTAGTAAGAACTCCTACCACATTTTCAACTGTCCAGCATGAGCTAAGATTTATAAGTTTGTATTTTTCACTTGTCTACTTATTTTGGCTGTCATGTTAAATGTCATAAAGTTCTGAGGCAAAAACAAGTAATTTTCATTCAAAATCCAGTCCAGGTTTTTTTTTCTTACTTTCAAGTGAGCAAATGGCCAGTCCTTTGAAGTTCACTGAGAAACCTCCTCCACATCCGGCCCCTCCTTTAGGAAGATGGATGTCCAAGCCTTCCTTTGTCCTTGGGTCATCTAGGAGACAAATGTCTCAGGCTTTCTTTGTTTTCATTATGCGGGAACCATTAACAGCCATTAGCCTTTCTGTTCCCAAGGAAGTGTCAAGCAGAGATGTCAGTTTTCCCAAGCCAGGCTATCGGATCAGAATTACATAGTGGATTGGTCCCAGACTGAGCCCTTTGACATTACAGTTTTTTCATTTCCCATATAAAATATAAGCACAGTTTATAAAGGATTTCAACATTTTAAAAGAATTAGCCCTTCACCAACATGGTTGAAATAGTGGATATTGCAATTTTTCAGGACCAAGAAAATACATTAAACTGGGTTTGACAGCCAATTTTCTGATGTAGCTGTCAGTCAGTGAGGCCTGGATTCCTCTGACTGCCTGGAAAATCCAGGATTTCAGCACACTTTCCTTTCAATAATTCACTGGGGAAAATGACTGAATTTAGTGCCAAAAGAGCACTTTGAAAGTTGCCATTGATTAGGAAACTGTATTTAAGAGCATTTTCAGATTTTAGCCCTTCTGTGGCCTTGTTTCAAGTGACAGTGACAGATGACAGCAGCTATTTCTGTTTTTACACCCACTTTGCCTGTGTGAGTGGCAGTTTGTGCAGCTCTTTGGTGGCTTTATGCACCAATGTGCAATTTGCAGATTTGGCGCGCACGGAGCTATTTCCTCAATTTTTGACAGTTTTCTTTCCCCATTGGCAAAGGGGTGCAGTGTGGCGCACTGGCGTGGATAAAAATACCCCACAGTTTGCAGGGTGGAATGCATAGCAGAGTTTGGCATGCTTCGTTGGTGTTTGTGTGGGTGATGGTTTTCAGTTTGTTGTGGAGGTAATAGGTTTTGAGGTGGGGTCCTTTGACAGCAATTCACTGGTGCACAGTGGGTTCGTGGGCTAGTTGAGAGCTGGGGTCATGCTTGGGTAGATTGAGGATGAGTCTTGTTGCTGCGTTCTATATGATTTGCAGGGGGCGAGGATGCTGTTGGGGAGTCCAGTGAAGAGAGCGCTTCTATAGTCCACCTTGGAGAGAAGCAATGCTTGGACTGTGGTGTGGAAATTATCAGGGAGAAGCTGTTTTATCTTGCGGATGGTGTGTAGTTGTAGATTGTATGTTTTGGTGACGGCAGCTGTGTGGTGAAAGAAAAGTTGGGAGTCGATGGTGAAGCTTAGGGATTTTACAGGTTTGGAAAGGGAAATGTGTGGGTTGTCTGTGGCAAGTTCTTTGACCCAGGGTGTTAGGTCAGATTTGTGCCTGGAAGGGCAGAAGAGGAGGTATTGCATTTTGGAAAGGTTGAGTTTGAAGAAGTATGTCGCCATCCAGGTGGTGATGGTGGAGAAACAGCTTTAAGTGTGTTGAGGGGGATGATATATAGAAGTATATTTGTGTGTTGTCTGATTATTGGTGGAAATGGGCATTGTGGTTGCTAAGTGTCTGGGAGATTCTACATATATGTGAAAAAGGAGTGGAGACGGGTCCTTGCGGAACCCCGTAATTAACTGGGTAGGTTCAGATCGATAAGGGGACATGGATACAAAGGTGTGATAGAAAAGGTTTCAATATGTAATATAAAGAGTTTAAGAAAAAGTAGTTTGCATGAAGACAAATAAGTAAGGGCAGCCTGTCTTAGTTTAAAATATTCTTTGAGAAGTATGGCCACTCCGCCCCCTTTTTGGTAACACAAGCCATGTGAAAGAGGAAATAGCCAGGAAAAGTAACATTTAATATTGTGCGTATCTGTAAACCACGTTTCGATAAGAAACAAAATATCAAGGTTATTTGCTGTTACAAATTTGTAAATGTCATTGTTGTCAGGCACCACGAAGGATACATTAATTAGATCATACGATAAAGAACCAATCTCAGATGGCACAGGGTTTTTTCTGCCAACAGTAGGCTTTGGGTGGTCCAAAGGAGTATCATTGTTAAGGATCAAAGACTTTGAAGTAATTAATAATACAAACAATTCTGTATGTTCAGAATTTGATTGGCTACAAGCTGACAAAGGGTTCTTTGAGTGATTGATGAAGCCATTGGTCTAAGCAAATTGACAATTGTGTTTGCATATGAAAATACAGCCATTGAGAAATGATTAAAGCTTGCTTACCGAAAGAAGAAGTCAGCCATCAAACATGGCTAAAAGCACACATGGCCAGTGTGTGGATGCCGTGCCCAGGCGGAAAGGCCAAATGGAGACTACAGGAGGCAGCTCATGGGAAATTAACCCCCGAAAAAGGAGTGCTTCGCTCCCTTAGTTGAGCAGTTAACTAAAGTGCAGTGGGAGTAAGGAAGTAGGTACTGTAGGCTGAAAGGCGTAAAATAAACAATGTAAAACTGGGTAGGGCAATATAAACTATAAAAGGCAAAAAGAATAAAAAGACAATGGAATAAAACCACAACAAAGACCAACGTGTGGAAAGTTCAGAACTGGCATGTATAACAAAGTAAAGGTGACATTGGTCACCCTCCCTAAAGGCTAGGCTCTCTGATGCTAGTCCTCAGTTCACAGTAAATAAGGAGGGCTGAACATTCTCGGGTGCATAGTCCACTAAAGTGCAGGGGAAGTAATGAAGAATATTCTCTGGGTCCAAATGTGTATAGTGGGCCTCCTCAAGCTGGTGAATAATAGGCCTGAGATTGGTATGGGTATGATTCTTCACTCATGTAGTCCCCATTCTTCTGTGGAGGACCGCCACATGAGGCCATCCATTGGTGATGTCTCTTGAAGGGAGACAGCTGCCACACTTGAGAACTTGAAAAAGAGTGAAGTCAGGGATACATGGTTTCCTTTGTTACCCAAAACGGACACTTTGCGCCTTCATGGATGACGAGAAACCCAATGCTCTCCCTTGATACACAGATTGTTTCTTTCAAACTAATCTGGTGAAAGCCTTCACATTACTAAGGCCCGCTTGAGCACCTCTCAAGTCCATCATTCACCAACTCACTACATCTAGTACTATGTTTCATAGATTCTAGATATTGCCATCAAAATAACACTCTGCTCTATACCGAGCTGTACTCACCGGAGTCCCTCTTTAATGTTTACCAATAACTTATCACATTTAAGAAACACACAACCCTGCTTTCACAACCATATCACCTCTCCTTCATCCCAATGGCTTGTTCCCCTCTGAATTTGGTAATTATATTCTCTAATCTCCCCTTCATATCACCTCCTCTCCGAACCCTGCCCTTCTTTTCCACAGGCTAAAGTCTGTTGTCACCATGGCATGGTCACAATATGCCTCATTTCCACAGGCTAAAGTCTAGCAGGGTCACAGTAGGCCAACTTTCAAACAAGGCCAGATGCTGTAAAAGCTTTCTCCCTGAAATAAAGAACAACACCACTCTCCCCTCCCCATCTCTTTCCCTCCTGCCCGCCTCACCCCCTCAACCGTGGCTCAGTGCTTGGGGCTTCTCTTTAATACTGGCCTGAAACTATAGAAGTTCATCAGTGCCACCACAGAAAGACTCATCCTCTGTGAGGGTGTAGAAGAAGGAGACTGACAAGAAGGGGTCATGTCTGGGGCTACAAACTTTTATTATGAAAGAAAAAAAAAACTATCGCTCTCCACTTCTAAGGGGCTTGCCTTACCTCAACCTAGGAAAGGTTAGTGACCTTTCAGAATGTTTGTCCAAAAATATGTTCTCTGTCCTCTGTCAGAAACCTTGCAATCTAACACTAACACTTAAACCCAAAGTCTATAACAAAAGTAAAGCTCCTTCATCGGGGGAATGACTCCATTCTCTTGGTGTCTTGCTTCCGTCTTCTCGTAATAGCAATTCTTTCAGTGTCCCTTCAAAACAGGGCCAGGGCAATGACTCCCTTGCCCTGGTTGCTTCATCAAAGTTTTCCATGGTGATCTTTAGCACTTTTACAGAAAGCTTGTATCAGTCCCTTCAATTCTTTCCAGGAAGTATTAAATCTCACAGCTTTAGTTGGCTTCCTTTCAATGGGCCTCATCATGACTTCGGCGGTAGGGCCGGCGCTATTAGCGCGGGGGCTATTAGCGCGACCGCCATAGACCCCGGCGCTAATAGCGCGGGATCACGAGTTCGGCGGACTTGGAAGTCCCCATTCCCCATTGAGCCCATTCGGGAATGCCCCATTCCCCATTGGGCTCAATGGGGAAATTTCACGCTCATACCGCCGGCGGATTTCCTGCCGGCGGTATGAGCGCGAATTTTCGGCAGATTTCACACCAGCTCAGAGCTTGGTTGAAATCCGCCGAAGCCCTGATTCGGCGGACCTTTAAATCCAGTGGTAATAGCGCTACCGCCGGATTTAAGGGTTACCGGCGAAGTCGTGATGAGGCCCAATGTCTGGATGATAAATATATTTTGCAGGCTCTTCTGTATCTTTCTTGTAAACCTTTCACAAGCTTAGTTGAGCATTGGTAATGGTTGGGCCACTGCGAGGAGGCAGATGATTCCGGATGCACTCTGCTGAAGCAGTGGTATTTACTTGGCCACTGCGATGAGGGAGATGACTCCTGATTTACTCTGCTTGAGCAGTGGTATGGGTTGGCCACTGCAACGATGGAGATGACTCCCGATTCACTCAGCTGTGTTCTTTCCGGACCGCAATCTGTCTTCCTGCCATTCCTGATACCTGTGGTGCCTTGGGGACACTGCTCCAGTTTATCCCAGGGTTGCGGGTGCCTTATATCATCCTTCTCACTTACTACTGACTTGTGGTCTTGGTGTCGTTTCCACCTTCCAGTGGTCACGCCACCACCAAGTGAGTCGGCTCCCTGTCGGCTCTTGGGACACTCAGTCAACGTCCTGTCCTTCCTCTCTTGCTCCCTGGAGAGACACGATGTTCCAGCTGTAGCGTTCCAACTTCGAACATTCTGGGCTTCGGTTGCATACCCCTGGCTTCCAAAATGAGGTCTCGTGTGGCCCTTCTCACTCTCCTGTTTATACTGTTGAGGCCGCCTTTGCGTAACATCAACAGACTTTGTGAAAGTTTCTTTTGCGCTCTTCATGCCTCCCCATCACAGTACTTGGCTGACTCTTCATCTGGTTACTCCATATTCCTCTCACGTTCTTCTTCATCTCAGTCTAACCTATACTTGTCACAGTCATGGGTTCATCGTAGCACCTGGTCACACTATCAATGGTGGATGAAAAGGGTTACAATGAGGGTAGGGTTTTGTGCTGTGGTGGTGGTATGGAGGCTTTTCCCCAGGTAGATGTCCTTATCCCCAGGAGTGGAGTCCCTAGCTATGAGGCCCTCCCTTATACTACCCCTTTTAGGTGGAATAATTGGTAGCAGCCTCACCTTCCTAGCCTCAGAAGAAAGGGCTCCCCCTGAGGAGAAGTATAGACCTGGTGAATTGTCACACCGCCCAGACATTTAAAAAATCAACTCTGATGCTATAATATAGTGCTTAGCAAACTGGACCACTGTGTGAGCCTAATTCTTGGCTTACTACTTGAATCCTTTGCTCCCCTCAAAAAGGTCCTCAACTTTGGAACACACAGCCTTTTCAACCTATCATGATCATCCCCCACTGCTACCTAACGCCACCATGCTGGATTGCTCTCCATGCAAAACCGCTCTTTTGATTCCTGCTACACATCTATGAATCAATCCATGGTGTTGACCTCTATCATTTCAATCAATGCATCTCACTATCCCCTCCCTCTCGAAATGTCTACACCTTATCTGTTCAAAACAAAAAAGTCCAAAACCCCACAGTGCGTCTTCCAAATTTTGCACCTTTTCCTTACTTGCCCCACTCCATTGGAAAGCACTCCCCTTAGCCATCAAAGCAATCTCTTCAGTAGAACTCTCCAAAACTAGCCGCAAAATTCACCTGCTAGCTGAGGAAGGAACCCCTAAGCCCTACCCTCCTCGCACTATCCAAACTGCTCAACCCACCACTCCTGCTTTCATGCCCTCAGGACTATCCTATGTAATATATATATAGTCCCGGGAGGATAGCTCAGCGGCAGCGTGCGCGTCTTGGAAGCAAGACGACACGAAGTAACAACAGGTTCGATCCCCGGGTCCGTGCTTAGAAACCTCTGGGTGTTTAAACGCGTTATAAATACGTAAATAAGACAAAATAAAAAAAACACACAATTACGCAACTAAGAAAAACAAACAATTCCTGTAACAGCGCCTCGATGCCTGCGGGCTGTGTCAGCACTTTATAAATGTAAAAATAAAATAAATAAATAAAATAAATATGCAAAAACTGGCAACAGGCTCTGAATGTTAAGAATACTTTTAAGTCCTCTAATTCTTGTACATGTTCCTACACCTACCGCTTCACATGATTCAATTCAAGAATGCTCCTATGCGAAGGCACCTTACCTTAGGGTAGCCTCTTCTCTTTGTATTTGCCTACTTTGTGAACCATTTCTATTCAAAATTACCCCCTCTTCTTAAATAAATGTAATAACAAATTCAAAATACAAACACATATACTCCTCCCATAGGAGGATGGTAATGGTGCCCATGTTATGGTTACCCAAACCTGTGTGCCCTGCACAGTGTCTGTGTGGTACCGCACAGAAGTATGTCTGCCAACTGCATTGCACTTCAAGTTTAAAGTTTGATGCAAGATTTTAAACTCAACACAGTAATAAGGCAGCCACAAAGCAAACCAATTACTTACCCCATGTAAAGTTCTATCTTCTGGATGTTGCGCCCACACATTCCTCATCCAAGGGCCGACGCACAGAGAACCTAGTGGCCTGTGCACGAAAGCTGGAGGGTGACATGTATGAGTCAGTGAACAGCAGGAATGCCACAAACCAGGTTGTTGCCAATGGTAGTATGCTAACCCCACCAGAAGAGGCACACAAAAAGACCATCCTTTCGCCTTATTGAAGACTTTGGGGTCAGAAAAAACCTGACAAAGTTACATCAAAGATGAACTCTGTCCAAGTTTAAGATATTTATAAACGCACCCTGTTTCTGGACAAATGCCACAGGCACGGCTCCCCATTCATGCACTCTAGAATGCAGTTATGGCTATGTCATCATCATCAAAGTTTATTCGGATAAAAACAATCCATAAACCGACATACAAAACAGCGTTACAACAGTACATCAATAATAATCAGCAGACCAAATAAAATTACAATATAGACACAATTTAAAAAATGATAAAATTAAAATACAGTTTCAAACTTTGCCCTCAAGCAGCTTATTCCCTCGGTACAAGGATTTTCTGAGGAATTCTAAGCAGCCCCATGTGACTGGCATGGTTTCTGCCTGCAGCAATAATATCAAAGCAGGTTGGGCTTGAGTGAATCCAGCATTTCTGAGGAGCGGGAGAATAGTCCTCTTTCTGATTTCATCGTAAAGAGGGCAAAATAAAACAAAATGCAAAAGATCTTCTGGCCCATTACACCCCGGACAAACTGTAAACTGATGATCACTCTGCCAGTTTTTCGTAATTGCCCTAAGCCATAAAAGATAAAAATGAGCCCTAGTCAATGCCCAACAATCTATTGCCCTATTGTTGTGCAGAAGGTAGGGTTGGATACCATCTACAGCTAAAACAAGCAGGTGCTTTCTATTTGGTTCCACTGTGAGCCCAGATGTTTCCCTATTGGCCACAACAATGGAAAGAAACATCTGCTTGTATTTATTCGATATGGCAGAGTTGAAAGGACAGATGGTAACTGCAAGCTTTGGGCATTCATTTGTAACAAATACTTAGAGATAGGGTATTTTATGCAAGAACAAACTCTGGAACAAGGTTTTAATAATCAAATGTGTTAGATTAGCTCTTGGTTTAGACCAAAGTGCCTCCCAGTGTGAAAGTGGGGCCATGTGCCAGTCATCACCTACGTGCAGGATTACCAGTCACGTGTGTACGGCAAAATTCAGAGCCAAACTGGGGAGACCGAGTAACTTATTACAAAAAGTATTTTCTATTATTTTGATAGGTGTGATTTTCTCAATGCCCCAAAGGGCCGCACCATAGTTAGTTGCAGCCTTGGTCTGTGCTCTGTAAACTTCCAGAATCAATTTAATAGGCTGGTCATGTCACTTGTTCCAGAAACAAGACAGACTTCCAGGGCATGTTTCATTTTGGAGCACTGCTTCTGTATATGTGAGGCCCCTGCCAGTTTTCACTGAAAGTTACACCCAAATAGTCACTTTCTTCCACCCATGGAATGATTTCACCATTGTTCAACATTCTTCGCATATTGACCGTTCTACCTCCTCCACCATAGCACACCATTACTGCCGTTTTTTTCGAAATTTCTGATAGCTTGAGGTTAAGCATAAAGGCAGTATAGGTGTCTATTAAACATTGCAGAGCCTTTGGGGTACGAGCAATCAGGACTTTCTCATCTGCATAGGCTAATACAGGGATGGGCAGTGCACCAATCCTTAAAAATCAGCCATTGTCTCAACCAGTGCCTTACAGAGGCCATTGATATATAAAGCAAACAACACAGGGCTACCACACAACCTTGGCGCACTCCCGAGGCTACCTCGAAGAACGAATGAATGTCAAGTATACTGGTTCACCCCTCAAAAAAATCGAGGGTGCTTTCGCCCAATAAAGATTGAGGGCCTGGTCTCACATCCTCAGGCCTGGCCGTAAACCATAATGAATTTGTGAACGGACCTCCCTATCAGAGATTCTTCCATTCTTCCAGGTGCTCCAAAACCGCACATCCAAAAATGTTAAAAGATGTATCCAGTAAAGAAATGGGCCTATATGATAGTGGTCTTCCTGGATCTCCCTTTTTAAAGATTGGAAAAATTATTGTATTTTTCCATGACTGGGGGTATTCCCCCAGTTTGAGGTAGGAATTAAAGGAATTAGTCAATAATGGGACCCACAGCTCTGATTCCCCCTTAAATAAGTCTGCAGGTATTACATCAGGGCCGGGCGCCCGATTGTGAAGTTGTCGACTAATTGCGGTTTACACTTCCTTGACGTTTAACCGGAGTGTAGAGCTCTGCTCCCCCTCCTGATATCTAACTACCTCAGCTCTAAACAATGACTCAAAATGGTCTGACCAGGCCTTAGGGCTCACATGATTCTCTCTAACGGTCCTACCTCTTTTCAAAGCCGTGCCACCTGCTACAAATTCCCAACATTTTTTTGAGTCCCTGGACTAAACTGCCAAAAGCAATTGCTCTTCTAGGCAATTTTTTCTAAAAGCCAGGGCATTTTTATACTGTGCCCTAGCATTGGCTACCCCTCTCCCAGTGCTAGTCCTATCGCGCAGGATCATCTTCAGATTTTTCTGTGCCCGCCTACATGTTTCATCAAACCAGCTATAGCAATTGTTTCTACCAGTTTTAAAAACATGTTGAAATATATCTGTCAGGGATTTCCATATTTCTTCTGAAGCAAGTATTATTGCCCTTGGTTCTGTATCGTAAGATAAAATATGTTCAATAAGATCAGGGTTCGGATGGACCGCCTTAAACTCTGTGGACAACAGGTCAATCTTTGCCCATTTTACCCTTTGCTTACATATGGGGTTAATCTCGCAAAGGTCCAAGTCTGGGTTATTAGCTGTAAAGATCCCGGATGTCCCACCCTCAGCTCCAACCTCAAAGGGAAGTCGTAACTATAGATCTCATCTACTACTTCAAAATCCACGATAAGGGGCCATTGCTGCACACGCATACAGAAATAATCAATTGTAGATGTGCCGTGGGTACTTGCAAATTTGATCTTCCCCAGTATATCCAAGCCTGTGCGTCGGTTCAAAGATCAGATTCCTCAGTCCACAAACCAGGTATTATGCTGGTGGCCCCTAGCACACATTCTCTCGTCAGAGAGTTGGGGATTTAGTATCCCATAGGCAAAATCTTCACCTGGATCCACAAAGTTAGTAGGAGTCCCACTACCCAATTTAGCATTAAATTCTGCTCCCAGAACCACAATTGTGTTTCCATTCATCAAGGACAGATGCTCTGACTCAAAATGTTCTTTCAGTGCTCATAAACCACCCTTGTTTGAAAGATGCGGGTTGTTATACAAATTAACCAAAAGCAGCTCCTGGCCCTGCTCAGGTGATAGTCTCACATACTGTAAAGTGGGATTTTTCAATTCCCTCTCCATTAAGTCATAGTTTAGGGAAGATTTGAACAAGACTGCCATGCCCCCATGGCAACAACCTCTTACACCCTTCATCGCTTGGGTACATCCAGAAAAATAACCATCCAAACACACAGGGTACGTTGCCCATGTTTCCTGTAGGAAAATGATGTCATAAAACATTAGCCATGTCACCACTTCAATAGTTTTGTCCACGCACCAGCTATATTCCAGCAGAGTAATATCATAGCAACACCCACAGGGGGGACCACGTACTCCATTGTAGGGCAAGGCCTTGCCTTTGGGGGTTCTGCAATGTCCTCAGAAAGCAACGTTCCCTCCTCCGGGGGAACAAGTCAATCCAGCCCCTCAATACCTGATAAGGTTTCAAAGCGGTTTGCAGTAACAGTCACCCTGTTCCCTTCCCGTTCTCCTCCCTGACCACTGGCAAACATCCACCTTACCCCCTTCTTAATTTGGGCACCTCCCACTCCTGTTGTTGGGATAGAGGGGTGGAAAGGGGCAGATAAAAGGCAGTTAAGGGGAGGAATGCACTTTTTTGGGCACTGGGCAACTTGGTGCACCAAGCAGGATTAAGTGCAGAGACAAGGTAATCCAGCAGGGTCAGAGCTATCAGTGAGACTACCAAACAATCCCCTTCCGTCCATTTAGTAGTTTTTCCTACCCAGGACAGCCTTCTTGCCATCAGAATGCCCTTCGGATTGATCTTCATCCCAGGTAATCTCGAATTAATCCATTGGGAGGTTTTGTATATAAGGGAGGTTGTTTTTTCATCCACACCTTTTTCCAAACATGGCAACCCTGTTATGACTCCCACCAGGGGAGCTGCCTCTAGAGGGAGGTCAATAACCACTTGTTTTGTGCCCCGAGTAATAGCTCGAATTATAAATAGAACTTGACACTGGGAGTGTGGCCCTATTCCCCCCCCCTGTCGTGTGTCCCCAAATTATGTTCAACAAGCAGAGGGTCCTAGTTCGAGGTCCCAGTTAAGGCTATGTAAAATTTGGTCTAGCTGCTCACATAGCCTTCTGCACTGAATCCCCCTCACGTGCCTCAACACCTCTGCCATTATTATACAGCGACAACCTATGACAAATTCAGTATAGCTGGGGACACATAGTCTCCTGCACTAGCACTCTGTCTTGACCAATGACAGCATGCGCCCACGTACCTTACCTCTTGGATTGCTTACTGGAGCCTAGCCAGCCCCAGTCCTAAGCCCGGCAGAATGCACACACACATCTTAAAGTCCACTCTTAGAACGTTGCCCAAACCTGGACTTCGTTCTCCAAGGGCGTTCCAACCACAAAGTGCATTAAGTCCATACAAATGGGAAAATGGCACGATATAAATTACTACAATACAATACAATCTAGATATATCCATATACTGCTTTGCAGTCTCGGAAAAAAAACTGACAGCTGAGGTCGCTGTGCAGTCTCAAGTCTATTTTCCTTGACGTCCAGATGTGACGTTGATAATGGTATGAATAGCAAACACTGCGCCCGTTGCCTCCATTCTTAGTTTTTTTTCTCACTTTTTATTCAAAATGTTTTAATTTCTCCCACAGTATAAGTTGACAACAACAACTTTACATTTCCCCAAGCCTGCCACCCTACTCCACCCGAAAACCCACAACAGGTGCTAGTACATATGCAGATGTTATATGAATTCAAGAAAAATAAAAGGTTAAAAAAAAGAGGACATACATGGCTGTGCATATTGGGCGTCCTTCGTTATGCATGAATGTATGAGACAGGGGGGACATGCCAGGAGATCAATTTGCAGGGAATATCGATAACATTTACATTGTCTGATCACTCCAGTTCATCCCGGGTTCATCAATGTGGGGAAGGGTCATTGCTTCCAATCATATATGACTGAAAGGGATCCCAGTAGTCAACTGGTCTGACTCCGGCAGGGGGAAAGGAGAAATATGAGGCTTTTCGGCTTTTGCAATTTTCAGCATATGAATCCACTCTTTCACCAAATTAGGTCTTGCTCTCTTCCATGTTTTAGCTATTAGAGATCTTGCTACTACGGAGGCCATGGCTAAAAGTTTCCTTTCCGCTTTAGTGGGGACATTGAAATATGCCAGTAGCCAAGCCATAGGAGTATCTCGTGGACAGTCAGGGACCATTCTGATAATGGCCCCATACACACCCTCACAAAAGAACTGTATATGACAACAATTCCAAACCATGTGCATGTAGTTAGCTGGGTGAACATTACACTGTTGGCAAGCAGCTGTTCCCTCAGGGTAGTATTTTTGAAGTTGTGCAGGGGAATGATAGGTCTGATGCAGGAATTTAAATTTTACTAGGCGGAACCTGGAGTTCAGGGAAATCTTCTGGGTCATCCTACAAATGATATGCCATTGGGACTCTGAAGGGGGCATGTCCAATGGCCTTTCCCACCTGTACAAATGATGACGTCTCTGGAATGTGAGCTGCATGCCCAGCGGCCATTCATGCTCTGCATTAGCGTGGTGTGGTGCAGCGCAATTGTGTCCCGCCCCCTCCCACCACATGTGAGGGGAAACTGAAACTTGAGTGTTAATAGGGTCATAAAGCATAGCCAGATTTCTGGAAGGAAAAGGCATGTATGGCGAGCTGCGGTGCTATACCCGGAAGATGAGCAACTGGACACATAGATGGCCCTGACGGTTGGACTTGGTTCAAGGTACTGTCACAATGTTTACTGTCTATCCTGGGCATAGCTTGCCATACTGTATATAGCAGAGAAACGGAACAGCGGGTGTCCCCCAAGCCTAGAACCGGGAAAACAAGGAGGGAAACAGAAAAATGTTCTATGTAATGTTAATTCAACGTGTTGTTTATTTCTTTTAGTTAAGAAAATGAAAAAATCATCATACAATCATATTAAGAGCAAAGTCAAAAAACAAAAATGAACTACCCACTATTGACCTAAATTGAAATGAAACAATCCTACATAAACCTCATATGTCAATTGTACTCGAGCATACCAGTCATACCCAGAGCAAACATCCACACTTAATGATACAATTATACAAAAATACACATCATTTACAATGTAACACTTCTTGAACAAATCTTCTGTTCAAAAGTCGGATTCCCAGTCAATTTTTAGGACCCTGCAATAAATCAGTCCAACCGTCTTCATCTGGGGAAATCAAAAAACGAAAAGCTGCAAAGATGCACAAAAGAAACCATTTTAGAGAGCAGATTTAATTCTTCATACTCATTACCGAAAACAATTTAAACTAAAAAGGATACCCAACAAATCACGGTATTCATCTTATGACAGACTAAAGGGAAAATAGATACCTTAATTGCCCACAGTGTATTGATGAAAAACAAAGAGGGGGGTGGCATGTCCATATTCTACTGTTGCATGCCCAGAACCCTCACCAGTGTGAATAATAGTTAAAAAAACAGCACAAGGGAACAGATTCTAAAAATGACCTACCTCTCTGAGACTATTTTCCAAGGCAATGATCAGACAGCGACAAGTGGAGTCTGAATCAAAAACGCTGGACAAAATAGACAGAAACCCAGTCTCCAAGATGTCACAGCCAAAGAAGGCACAAGGTGGACACGCACTCCAAAAGTTGTGTCAATATTTGTCACGATGTGGACAAAATGCTCTTATTAACAATCTGAATGAGACTGGCAGCCAACATGGATCAGTCTGAATTGCAGGGAAGAGTTAATTGAGTCAAAGTAAGAACAAGGCTTGCCAGTGGAGTAGAATTTATCAAGCGTGAACAAGAAACCCACTCCCGATATATAACTTTGTCCCAAAGTGGAGCCGCTGCCTGTAATCTAAGGGAGAGGAAGGCGAATGTGCTTGGTGAGGGCCTATGCCAAAATGGACTTTGGACGCTCTTCCCTCTGGGTAGGAGAGGACGAATTTCTAGAGTTGGTCTTCGACCACTATTGGTGTTACTCTCTACACTACAGGTTAAGCTTAGGCTGTGCGCCTGACGCCCCATGTCTTGGAGGATAGGTATTGTTTTATTATAGGTTGCTTTTTAGCTGGAACGGAAAGTAGAAAGTGGGTGCGGGGTGGTTGGTGTCACTCGATAACCCTAATCCCTGGTTTTCTGGTCTTTGTATTGTAGTTAAGAGGCCTGTATGCTTATTGTTGTGACCTCATGGGAATTTACCTTAATTTAGGGACTTTGTGGTGTATGTAATTAGTTTACCTCGGCTCTAGGACTAAGGGTAGGGGTCAAGTAGGTGTAGGGTTGGTCTTGGGTCATAGTGTAGTGTTTCTGTTGGATCCACAGTCATGTGAATTTGTGGACATTTTGAGGTTATTGGTACGTATCCACGAGGTAACTCATACATGTGGATGAATGGGAGTGAATGTCAATGTGGATTTGCACATATGTGTAGTAAGTAGGGAAGGGTGTGGGTTGCATGTACCTAAAGTGTCACTTAGTGCAAGAGGGCGTGCCAAACAGCGTGGTAGATGCCTGGTAAAACGTATGGGTGTTCAAAAATGCAAGTGTCAGATGACGCAGTAAGTGTCGGGTAAGACGCGAGGGTATGTCTGGTGCCATGGTATGTGACAACTAGTCTGATGTTGTGAGTGCTCATGTGGGGTGTGTTGTTCAAATGTGTTTGTCTTTTTGAAAACAGATTTTAGTGATTTTTTTTAAAGAAAAGCAATCACAGGATTGGTTGCATCTTAGCGATACAAATAAGAAGTGGCAAAGACCAAAACCCCCTTCTTCCATGTTTTCTCTGTTTTGGCTGGACAACCCTGTACATGTATTGCTAGGGGGACTTCTAAGTAGGCAGAGCTGTGGTAGGAGTCCGCGGATACCCAGTTTGCGGAAGGCCCGAACGCCTTCCCTTGTCCCAAAGAAGTCGAGGTCCACACGAGAAGCAAAAGGTTACTGCGGTTTTATTACAGCCAACAAAACACACATGGGTCCTATGCACGGAGGGAAGTTCAGGCACATCTCGCAGCATTCTGGCTCGCAGGCCAGTTTTCATGACATGTGATGTCACATTCTGCGTCACTCGTTAGGCTCCCTTCCCAAAACCTAATGCCACTCAGGATAGGGCACTGAGTGGTAGTTCCAGCATAGGAAGCTATAGAGAGATGATATTGATGGATGCAGCTGTGTCAGGTGGTGTACTTGGATCGTCCCCCAAAATTGTTACTCTGAAAATGTTAGATTTGGTAAGCCCTGTGATTGGTTAGTAGTCCCCGCCATCTGCCCTTAGACCCAAGGTTTCTGCTTGGTCAGGCCGCGGGCCTCCATGCTTGGGACAAACTCTGTTCCCAGCCCGCGAGACACTTGTTGGTAATACATGTATATTATGTGTTAGCGAGGTGCAACTATCTGTCTGCGTCATACAATAGTGTGTAGAAGACTAATGCTATGAGAGCATTCCATTCTCTGGCTACAAGGTAGCCAGAGAGTAGCGAGTTTGTTGCAAACCGCTGTCTAGTCGTGGGACGGCTGCTCTTTCCTAGCCTCCGAGCCTTGGCCCAGTATCGGCTCGACCGAGTCACGTGGTTGGAGACCATTTTTGCAGGCTCAATTGCTTCGAATTTAGTCTGTATTTTGCAGGGAATATTGTGTGCTGCAGCCAGTGTCACCTTGACTCTGTTTGTGGGATGTTGTTCGCAACTTTGTGGCCTTGGCTGCCGTTGATCCTGCCATGGCTGTTCTGCTTGTACATCCTCTTGTGACTTGAGACTTCTCTGAGACGATTATGGCCTGCTGTATTTTCCTAAGGCCTGCTCTGGCTTCTATTATGTGTTGTCCATAGTGTCCATAGGTTAGTGTGCGTCACGGCCGGTCAGGTCCCTTGAGTGCTCCTGTCCTTCCATAGGGTTAGTTGCATGTAAGCATCTGCAAGCATGTACACATGCTCTTCTGGCTTCTTGCGTTTCTGCACGACTGTAGCAAGCCTAATGGTAAAATAATAAACGTGCTGACAGTATGTATGTGTTACTGTCCTCTAAATCCTAGAGCTGTACGCATGTTTTCTTCGTCTGCATTGAGTGTGAGTTTCCTGAATGTGCTGGTTGCACATGTGCTTCCTGTCTAATGTAGCTGTGTCGTTGTGATGTCCTAACGACTTGAGGCATGGCTTCTTGGTGCTTTTAGTCGATTCTGTCCATGTAATTGTCTCCAACTCTGTATTGTCTCTCCTCGTCCTCTCTAGGTAGGGTTCGTATTAATGCGGGTTGTATGGTCTGCTGGCAGGGTACCTTTCGGAGCGTTTGTCCATGGTGGGGGCATTGGGGATTAGTGTAAACTCATAGGATCGGCGGCCATGTTGTCGTTGGGGTCTTTCAGGACGGAAGGCAGTTTCGGATGTTCCCTCTTCAGTTCACATTTTCTTCCAGGGATATGCACATGTTAACCTCCTGAGATCCACATACTTAATCGGGGGTGTTCCACTGCCCCCCCCCCACACATTTAGCTGCAATTGTTTGAGGCCAACAGTGGTAGATGGAACAGTATTTCATAGCGATTGTATGTGGATTCCATCCATATCCTCAGCAGTAGCAATTCTGGGTCTTCTAGAATTGCAGTTCAAAGAATCGAGTTCAACCTGTCCATACAGCATCTCCAAAAACGGCAGACCTGGGCACATTCCCACAGAATGTGAAAAAAGTTCCCTCGGTTCCCCCACATGTTAAACATTTAGCATGTTCAGTGCACCACCATTTGAATAACGAAGTGCAGGGGTAGTACACTGAAGTATTTTTAGTTGTATTAGCCGTAGCCTAGCTGAGATTCCAACTTCCCTAGGACCTCTCAATGCCTCCACCCATTCTTCAGGTTCAAGTGTGCCCACATCCACCTCCCATCTTGCTTTGAGGCTTGATATTCCCTGGTTCCAAAGGCCATTGTAGTCGGATATAAAGTGCAAGTGTCTTTAGTAGCAATGCTTTCAGGGAGGACATTCGTCTCAAGGGGAGATTATGTTGGGATTTCCTGAAAGTTCAGAATTTGTTGTCAAAAGGTGTATGGTGTTCTGTGTCAACAGGTATACCAGTGTGTTTGTTAATGTTGGTGTTCATATGGTTGTGTTTGTAAGAAAGGGAGATGATGTGATTTGGTATGTCGTCTTGTCTTGCTGGTCATCCATGTATGCTAGTGGAAAGTTGATGCATGAGAAAGGCTGACATTTGTCATTTGTGGCCTTGAGGTGGAGTGAATAGGGATGGTTTATGTATATACTTAAGAGTAACTGGAAACTGGATGAACTGTACATTTTTAAAATAAAGCTACCTGGACTTTTCAACAAAGGGGTTCACTGCTGTTCTGTGTTTGGGGCCACCCATACCTCTTCATTACAAAAGTCCAATAGACCTTGTGCCTAAATGTCCGAGGAGGGTGTTGAGGGGGTTTAATTTCCTTCTGCAGTGGCTCAGTTTCATAACGGCAGACTAGTTGCCTGTGCAAGTCTCCCAGTGTGGGATTTGTGCCTTCCATTTTTTGGCTACCACTTACTTGGTTATTAAACAGATTATCTCTACAAACCTCCAGTACCATTTTCATATGGGCTTGTGAGCAACCAGATGTCTTTTGCAAGCTAGATACTTAAAATACCTGCAATTTTGTGCAATGGACAAGACTTCATCCCAGTATGATTCTATTGGGGGACACACCCTGATGCATGTACAAAAGCTCCACATTCCCCCCCCCCGACCCCCTCTCTTCAACCAGCATCATGTATTTCTTATGTTAAGAAGCTTTTACATTGCCGCAAATTGCCAGCCAGGTGAATAGATTGATTTGTATTAGTGTGAATGCTTGTTGATCAGTTTGGGTGCGTACTATGCCAGTTATGAAGGTACCATTGATAGTTAGAAACTAACTCAATTTGGCTTATAATATTGCTATTCAAACTTGTACTGCAGGAGATTATCGATAATTAATTCATTGTTCTTGTACGGTGTAGGATTTGAAACCAGATGTCATCAAATAGATCTTGACGTTCAGCTTCCCATTGATAGGACCGCAAAGCCAATGTTAATGAGTGCCATTGTTAACTAGTGCCAATGTTAACGCGTGCCAATGTTAACTAACCTATAAAGAATGGTCAAGAGTAGCCTATTTCACCATAGGCAGGTGTAATAATTGTTAGCATGTGCCACACATAAATGGAATTCTTAACTTTAGCCTGCGTCGCATCTAGACACAAATGTGAATGTAATCATGTGCCACACTTAGACGAAATTCTTAGCCTTAGCTTGCGTCACATCTAGACAGGATTATGAATGTAAGCATGTGCCACACTTAGACGGACATCTTAGCCTTAGCTTGCGTCACATCTAGATAGAAATGTAAATGTTAGCATTTGCCACACTTAGATGGAATTCTTGACCCTAGCCTTTGTCGCAGCTATACAAAACATGAATGTTAGAACACTTAAATGAAACTGTGATTGATGGCAAGTGCAACACTAGAATGGAATCGTGATCACCAGCCCGTCTCACATCTAGACAGAATATAAGCGCCACACTCCGACGTAATAGTGAATGATAGTAGGCATCACACCTAGACACAATTGCAAGGACAGCAATGCCAACTAACCAATCTGCTAACATTTTCATCCCTCTGCATACTCCTCTCAAACTCTAACCAAACACAACCATAAGCCTAAAACGCAGCAAACCGCACAAACTTCACTACACTGCAACAACAAAACAAACCAAACCGCACATAGACTTTCACAACAGCACACGACGACTATCGACTGTATAACACCCCAAGCCCAGCCAACGGAACCACCGGGCTGAGGCTGCCAACAGCACATCACTGCTGTCTAGCACTTTTCTAGCTCATTCCAACTAACCCCCCCACCACCCCACCCTCTCCCTCTTTCAGAGCCACCAGAGCGCCAGGGGACCACTCCGGTGGTGATAGTGCGTGGTACAAATATCCTTTAACATTAACGTTAACCTGGGCTTAAATAACACTTGGGGAAAAGGGCAAAGAGACTTGATAGGTTTATATAGAGCTGACACCACGACAGTGAGTTTGGGGGGGTTGGACACGAACTGGGCCAATATGGAAGGGACTGGGGCTAGCAGAAAGTCATCCCACAACCCACAAAGAGTCTCTCACAACCTGAAGTATAACAGCATAGAAACAGCATTCCATGGGCCTCAGTTCATTGAATAAACTTGCCTTCCTTTACCACATCCCCCAAGGAATGAACATCCAATTTCTCAAATTGTGTTCTAAAAACCACTTCATGAGTGAAAACAATTCCATGGACTGAGTACAATGCGAAGGCAGCATGGTAGCAACCCCCTGTGCCAGCCCCAGAGCAGGCCTGATCCGACGCCCAACATGTAAAATCAGTAGGCTTATGTCCCCTCTGGGTATTCATCTGGGTGTGCCCCACAATATACCTTTCAGGTCATCTGGCCGTGCAACTGCTCTTTCGAGTTTTATGTGCGGCAGCTCCATGGAGGGGTACCGCCATCAAATGGCAAACTGAAACTGAGAAGCGAGAAAGTACACAAATAGATCTGGTTAGTCCAGGCCCCTGGCATCCTATGGTAGGGTCAGGGTGTCCAGTGCAATCCGTACTTGTCCTCCCGCCCATACCAGTTTTGACAACAATGACCGAGCATGCTTCCTGAACCAAGAAGGTGGGATCAGTGGAACATTGTTGAAGATGTAAAGCATCTTGGGGATCACAACCATCTTGGCCTAGGAGAGCCGTGCAGCCTGGGACAGTTGAAGATGGATCCCAATACCAACTGTGTGTTCCAGCTGCTCTTGGGCGGCCAGGTAGTTATCCTCAAAAGGCTTAGACAGAGAGGTGGACACCATAATACCCAGATATCCATTCCCCTCGGGGCACCAGCGAAAATCAGTACCAATATCCGTTGGATGTACCTTTGAGGTGAGGGGCAAACATTCAGATTTAGACCAGTTAATGCGTAGTCCAGAGAATCCACCAAATAATGATATTTCTTGTACTAGTGGCTGCAAATTTAGTTTGGGATACTTGATATACCATCCACATAGAGAGAGATGGTTGAGATATGTGAGTAGATCTTAACCCCCCCCCATGCGAGTAAAATTTCCACAGTGCATGCAAGCGGTTCAACCATTAAGGTCTCGTACCACTGGAGGGTAAAATGCTGTCTGAGGTCAGCTGGTTTGTCAATATCATGGCCCGTGGGGCTGTGTATAACAGCCAAATCCATTCAATATAGTGAAGACCTAAACCGGATCTGCGTAGGATTTCAAATAGAAAAGCCCACTCGACTGCATCAAAGGCTTTGTCAGCATCGAGGGCCGCCACTGCAATGGGAACTTCATCCTTAATATTATGCATCCCGGAGAATAGCTGTCTCAAATTGTTTCGCGTGGATCGACTCGGATGAACCTGACCCGGTCAGGGTGAACTAATGCATTCATGTGAGGGAGGAGTCTATTGACCAGTAGTTTAGCCAGAATTGTATTATCTGTGTTAGTCAGTGAAAGGGCCTTATATGAAGCACAGCAGCATATCCAGTCCTTATTGGATTTTAACAGCAGTGTAACTATTGTCGTCCTGGTGGATTATGGGAGGAGGTCTGTGGTTATGGAGAATTTGTACATACGACAAAGGTGTGAAGCAAGAATGTTGGCATATTCCTTGTAGAATTCTACGGAAATACTGTACTGGCCAGGGAGCTACCAAATGACCTTACCGATCTTCTCCTCAGAGTGGGGTGAGTTCAGCAGATCCGCCTGAGCGGGATCCAACCATTCCAGTCCACCCGGTCCAGGTGCAATCTGATATCCTCTGGAGATACCGCTAATTGGGATGTGTATAGCTGACTATAATAGTCTTGAAATATCTTATTAATATCATTGGAATCTCATACTGGGTTCCCGCTTGGGTCATCAACCTGCGAGCAGAAGTGATGGCTGCCAAAAAAGATGATTTTCAGGTTTAATAAACTGAAAGGTAAAGAATGCATAGGTTCAAATGGAGCTCCCATTAAAACAAGTCTGGGACAGTTTCAAATTCCAAGACGGAAGCAGAAAAGGGACCAGTGGGAAGGTATTTGCCAGTCCTTTGATGAATTGAATGACAATCTGCATCTTAAAGTAAAAACCTTGCTCTGTCATGAGTTTAAAAATGGATAACGCCACCAGGTACCCCTTGACCATAGTCACCTGCAGCCCCTGCAAAAGTTAATCCAACGGCAGCGGTATGGAGTAAGTTGCCTACCTGTAACTCCTGTTCTCCAGCATCTGTATCTTTTATAGATTCACATGCTGGGAATATTCCCTGTCGTCAGGCTGGGTATCCTCGGTTTCCTCTTTCCTATTTTCCTTGAAAGGAAAATAAAAGGCATAAGGTGTATCCCGTCACCTTCATTATGGGTACTTTTGGTCCTATCCAATGTGACATTGAGTAGCTACCCCCTCCCCTGGATCCTCTCTTCAGATTCTAACCAGAGAATTCTGGCTAGTTGTACATTTGAGGCTTTTACATCAGGGGTGGAGGGTGGGTGCATGTGAATCTATGAAAGATACCAAAGCTGGAGAACAGGAGTTACAGGCGAGCACCTTACTCCTTCTCCTGCATTGGATCTTTCAAAGATTCACATACTGTGAATAGAACATATAGTAGTATTACCCTTACTGAAACAGGTGCTGTAGGACGTCTCTTCCCATTGTTGCATCTGCAGTATGTTGCCTTTCCAGGTAGCCACTTGACATATGTCCGTTGCTGATAATCTGGTCCATAGAGCCGCTTATGCTGCTGTCGCTCTTGTGGAGTGAGGATGAGCTGCTTTTGTTAACCGTTTATTCATTTTTGCTTGGCGGAAAGAGATCACTGACGAGATCCATCCAGAGATTCCCTACTTTGAGAAAGCCTTCCCCTTGTTTCAATTGCAGAAAGCCACAAAGAGCTGTGAGTAGCTTCTGAAAGATTTAGTTCTGTCCAGATAATACTTAATCACTCTTTTTACGTCCAGGGAGTGTAATGCAAGTTGTGCCAGTGAAGCTGGCAACGTAATGGTTGGGTTTTTGTAAATCTTTGTTGGTACCTTGGGGATGAAGTGTGGGTTGGTCATTAACACCACTTTGTCTTTTCAAAATCGTAAGTACGGTTTGTTTACTGCTAGTACTTGTAACTCTGATAACCTTTTGGAGGACATGATATCATATATAAAATAGTTTGTACATACATTCGTTTTTGACCGTAACAGATATAGATTCAGTATATATAATAGAAATGTGCTATTAGTTTACAGGTTGTCTGTTTGATACACACCATAGCACTTAAAGTGTGCAGTCTTGCTGTTTTTTTAACACAAGTGTAGTACAGATTATTGCGCTCAGGGTGTGCATTCATGGAATCATTAGCAAACATTTTAGTTACACTGTCATCCATCGTATCACAGTCGGTGGTTTCTATGCGCGCCACGTATCTACGTTGCAGTACTTCTCTACATTGTAAGCCTGGGTGGTTCTTGTGTCAGCCAGTGTAGTTACAAGGTCGGAAGATACATTTGTATTATATTTACTGAATCGATAACTGTTACTGTCAAAAACGAATGTATGTACAAACTATTTTATATATGATACAATGCCTTGACAAAGCTCGATAAAGGGTGAAACATAAACACATGCCTCCGACAGGTCTATGTTGGCTCACAGCACCTACTAATTTAGAGCCCACAAGAAATATCTAATGAGCACTGTACTTATTGTCTTATTTCCTAGTGCAGCCACTTACCAAACTGTTTACCACTTATGCAGTTTGTATGCATCCAAGGAGCTGACTTGAGCCCAAAGAGAAGTACCTGAATTGGTAGTGTCTCCATCCTACTACAAACCGTATGTATTTTCTGTGTTTTTGACTTACTGCTATATGGAAATGTGACCTGTAAGTCTAGGGACGGTAGGAAGTTGTGTGACTGTATTGTTATTATCATTTGTTGTAGAGTGACCATTCTGAACCTTTTGTTGGTTATCAGTTTGTTTAATTTTCTTGGCATCCGGCTTCTTTACTACGAAGCATCTGGAGTAAACTCCTGTGCCTTTGAGATGTTTTGGCACTCTTTGTATTGTGTTTTTGGCATCCTTTGTTTTACTTCTTCCTAGAGCACATTTAGATGCGTAGGTGCGTGTAGGTTTGGGGGAGGAGGATGTCTGGAGGGCGACTGGTGAATTCTACCATGTGTCCATATTAGATGACATCTAGAACCCATTTGTCTGTTATTTGATGCCAGTGTTTCATGTATTTGGTAACATTTCCCCCTTCCTGTGCCATGTTTAGATGATCTATGAAGTCTCGTTTGCTGCTTTCTCTGCCGCCCACGTTGGGAGGTTGGGGCAGTCTTAAACCTGTCTAATTGCCTGAAGTCTTTGGATCTCTGGTATCCTTGGAAGATTCACCTGTATCCATGAAAGCAGTAGGTACTCTTTGTGTATGCTCTACCACCTCTTGCAGAGGAGGAAGAGACGTCTCTCGCTGATGCTTCCCTGAAGGGACAAAAAGTCTTTCTTCCTTGTATTACAGTAATACACCTCACTGTGTCCATATCTGCTTTAATAGCCATTAGGGCTTCATCTATTTTTGCCCCAAACAGATTATCTCCCTCGAAGGGCATGTCAATGACCTTAGGTTGGACTTCTTGCACGTGCAGCGGAGCCATCCTTGTCTTTGCAGCACTACCCCATTGCCAATCGGTTTAAATATGGTTTCGGCGATGTCGACTGCAATATTTATTTTGTGTTTTGATGCCTCATCAATTTCCTTTAGAATTGCCATTGCTTCTTTTCTTTTTTCTTACGGCAGGTGTTCTACGATGGGGCCATCCTATGCCACATCTCCCTGTTATACCTTGCCATAAAGGCTAGTGAATTTTCCGCCTTGACTGTGGTTGTCCCAATTGTTAAGACTTTTTTGCCAAAGGTGTCCGTTTTACACCCCACGTTTTCTGGTGGCACTGTGCATTTTTGACAACCACACCTGGGGGTTTAACAGGCTTGGCTTTGCATTGCTATTGGGAGTAACAAGGCCTGATTGGACAACTGTGCCTTCCGGGTGCGTTTTCTCTGGCGTCTATGCCTTTTGTATGGCCTTTCCTCAGATCTAGCTCTCTTTGGAGAGGGTGTTTTCTTTTTCAGAGAGTCTTGGTACTTCCATTCTCCTGGTGGACTGAGCCTCTGAAGGGGAATAATTCCCCTCATTGAGCCAGCAGACTAGGCATCCGTGTCTGTCCCACAGCGTTTTGGCACTGAAGCCTTGACAAATGTCACACTCTTCAGTGGAGTGATAGGGGGTGTGAAGAGCCAGGAATTAGACGTGGACAGAGAGGAGTCCTGCTTGTGGCTACAAACCTTTATTAAAACCTAAATGGGTTGGACAATGCCGCACTATCCCTAATCTAGGAGGAAGTTCCCTACCTCAACCAAAACTAATGGGTATGTCCTGTGTCAAGATGTCCAAACAAAAGTATGTCCTGTGTCGGTAATCCTATTATGACCCTCACACTCTAAAATAATACCAAGGTGTAAAGGGTATTGTCTCTTGATTTCTGAAAGTGCTCAGGTGAGCAATCTCAACACAAAAGTTCAATCAAATGAAAATGTTTCCAAATAGACAATGTTCACTGTTCCAGGGAACAGCTTCCTTCCCAAGACTCCTTCTACCAAAGCAAACGAGTTCAAAAAGAATAATCAGGTTTCCCAGATGATTACTCTCCCCTTGGTGTATTCACTTCTTTCGGGGAAATTGCACCCTTCCCCAACCTTTCTCTTCACTTCAAAATCCTACAGGTATCCTTAGTTCCTAAGGACTCCCTTTTTCTTTGTACACTTTTATAACAGTTCACACGCTAATGGCATTGCCTTCCTTGAGACACATTACAATATGCACCCAAATTTGTCCTGGTATACCCTCCTGCCAGGACTTTGTAGTTCATTTATTCACCTAACTTCAACTGGTATACTACCCTGCCAGGACTTTATCACACAAACACTTTCACTTTAAGGTAGGGGTTTAACAACCCATTCGTAACTGGTTCTACAAATGCTTTCACGTCTTGAATGACTTTATTTTTGGTCTCTCGCTGCGTTTTTATGAAGCGACACACTTGGTTGGACAACTTGTAACCCATTTGTGTTCTTTGGGTTTACCAGTATTGTCTGGCTTCCCCTCGCTTCAGTTTTTTTCACTCTGTGGTATTCCTACAGAGCGGCCTAAGCTAGTTGGCAACCCGGTAACCCACTTGTGTTCCTGGGGCTTACCTGTTGCCTCCAGCGTTCTATTGCTTCCTTCTCCTTCAGCTTATTGGCAGCACGTGCGCCTGTTAAGCACTGCACTTACACCATTCCTTCTTTCTCAGTGCACCGTTCCCACTGCTCCCTCCCCTTGAGCAGTAAACCGTCTGCACTTTGTTTATTTTCCTGGATTCGGGTTTGCCTTCACATTGCCTGCCACGGTGTGTTTCCTCCATCATGGTGTTCGGCTTTGTTACAGGTCATGAAGCAGACCTGCGTCTGCAGCTCTCTCCACTCCTTCTCCCCATCAGCTGTAACCGGGTCGTATTTAAACTTCCGGCTTGACTATACCTTTTTTAACAACTAGACTGCTGTGTTGGTCTCCCAGTCCTAGTGACCTTAATTACTCTGTTGTTTCTTTCTCGTGTCAGTGGTTATGGCACCATTCCTTGAATGTGTGATCCCCACTGCTCTTTGCCTCTTCCTTGTCCCAGTTGTCAATATATTTTCCCTAATGAGAGTTTTGGGAGTAACCAGAGTAGATCTATCAAGAGGTTGGTCAAGAGTGCGACAATATGCCATTAAGGTATGGGGAATAGAGGAAACATCCCTGGAAAGGAATGGGGAGGGATGTGACATTCCCCAATGATGATATCTTATCTCCCCGAGGGTCACCTCCCCTGAGGTGGTCCTCCCTCCTACAGCTGCCCCCAGGGTCCCGATCAGGTAGCTTCTGCCGTTCCCTGGCCACATAGGGGAGGTTAACTCAGGGAAAGGAGTGATGACATCATCAGATTCATCACATGATCCTGTAACATTCCAGCTATGTGCAGGTCTCCCTCACTTGGAACCCTCCGGCTCGTGTGCTCACGAGGTGCTGTCACGGAAGAGAACGTTGTTAACAGATTGAAGGAAAACATCTTTCCACTGAGCCGAGTCCGGTGGGGCTCATATTACATCCCTGCTTATTTCTGTTAACCTAGTAATAAATATATACATATAATTCCCGCATCGCGTCTCAAGTCACTTCCATATATATATTACAAGTGGCGACGAGGATAGGGCGAAGAGGATTTTCACCTGCCCACAAATAAGCACATGGACTGCAAATGGATTATTGTGCCACAATATTAATGTGCTACACTTGAATCATAAGCACATCACAGCGTTTTAAAGGACTTAAAAAAATATTACATACATTTCTTTGTATCAAGAAGGCACACTGCAATCTGCAGAAGTCAAATCTCTTCCAGTCAGTCCTTATGTAATCTCCACTTGATTTGGCAATATTGTGCTCCACAACCATTATCTATTGAAACTCAATATTCAAGTTGGTCTCCTACCTCACAAGTGGACAAGACAGAAGTACACTGCTCATTCTGGCCCATTTCTTTTCCTTCCTTTTTGCCAATAGAATACAGGATACAATATGTCTTTTAACAGCGTACCTCCAAACATGTTTTTCTTACCAGAAGTTGGTGAACCTGCAACACCATGGAAGAGGTGGATTAAATTGTTCGAGCATTATGCAGGTGTTGTGTGTGGCCCGAACTGCAGTGTGGAGAAAAGAAAATCTTTGTTAGACCAGTTCATGTTAGAGTGCAGCAGTGCCAAAGTCAGGGAGAAGCTGTGGGCTGAAGATGACCCGCCACTAGATACTTTCCTGCATATAGATAAAGAAGTAGAACATACTGGGAAGTGTGTCAAAGAATTAGAGAATAGGTTCAAGACAACCGGGATCAAAAATGATCTATTCAAGTCCAATGCCTATTCACCTAATGTAATCAATACAATGAATCTGAGCTCAAGTAAGAGGAACAGCAAATAAACAAAAGACACCAGGAAAGGTCCGCAGACCCTCGTGGAACGAAGAAAAGAGAAACAAGACACCTTTCAGGAGTTCAAATAGTTCCAGGAGGAGGAGTCTGGACAAACGGAGAGCCAGCCAGAAGAGAAGAGACCAAGGCAGATGTTTCATGTGTGTTAATAGCAACCATTGGACAGACGATCCAGATTGTCCAGCATTAAAAATAATCTGCAGCAATTGCAAAGGAAAAGGTAATTACTCCAGATGTT
Organism: Ambystoma mexicanum; assembly: GCF_040938575.1. NCBI lineage: Eukaryota > Metazoa > Chordata > Amphibia > Caudata > Ambystomatidae > Ambystoma > Ambystoma mexicanum. The sequence continues at coordinate 609,491,940 of NC_090923.1, read as the reverse complement.
GTAGAATTCGTAACACATCCACAAATTGGATAGGAGACAACGGTCACAGCTGCCATAGTGATGAAGAAGGGGAAGAATGCGCATTCATGATAATGGTTGATGGGGATGAAAAAGTGATGCAGAGTCCCAAAGCAACTGTTCGTGTTGATGGAACAGAGATAAGAATGATGATTGACTGGTGCCAAATACACTCTTATAACGCACCCTTATAACGATAACGCGAAATCTTTGGGATAGGAACAAACATGAATACCTACCTGAAGCTGACATTAGACCCAGAGCATATGGAGGGGTCAACATTGACATTATAGGGTGTTTTTGGGGCATGTTGAAATTCAAGGCCTACATCCCAGTGATATTGAGTCAGTTTTGTCAATAGAGAGTACTACATTAAGCAAGAATAATTCTAGTGAAATAATGAAGACAGCATTTCAAAATGAGATTGGATGTCTTCGAGGTTATGTTCATGAAATCATATTGAAACCTCACCATGATCCCATTGTGCAAAAGTTGCACACTATACCTTTATCTATGAGAGATGAAGTGAAAAGAGAAATCAAATCCCTAGAAGATCAAGGTATTATAGTGTTACACTCATCTGGTCTCTGCTGGGACGTTGGGGCACGGTTGGAGCGCTCCCTGGACTTGGCTCCCTTGGATCGGCTCTCTCACCCAGCTGCTGCAAAGTCATCCTGAGAGAAGATGAGAGGCAATGAGAATGGTGTGGTGGTGTCGTGATTCCCCTCTAACCTTTCGTGCCAGGATGAAGTGAGCAAGCGTTTGCCCATGCAAGCTCACCTGTTTTTTCATAATGATGGGCTCTCCGTCCTGCTTCTTGTAGCATTCTTGTAGCAAGGGCCATTGGATGGACCTAGTTGCTTCACTGGCCCGTGGAAGTGGCGACCCAGACAGCTGTGACCAACCACTTAGAAGATGAGTGTTCTTAGCAATGATTATTGTTCATATTCTTATTATAATGTCTTTTGCCGTGATTATAGTTCGTAATTCCTGCAATGTCTTTTTTCTCCTCTATAGGTGTGAAGATGGCTGCCCGGAGTCGCAGTGTTTGGAGCGAGTCCAGTGATTCCCCAGAGGATGATGAAGCCTTAGAATTAGATGGTAAGTTGTCTGTCAGGGTACAAAGCTAGGATCTGGTATGGCGCGGCCCAGCGTTAGTTATTTATGCGACTCCTAACCTGTTGTTTCTTTTTTCTTGCAGGAGAAGTCTGGCGACATCGAGTGGAGGACGACTGTACAGAGGCCAGTCCGTGGCTGCAGGATGGAGGGTTCCGCGAAGATGAAGAATGGAAGATAAGCTCCCGCATAGCTGGACGTCCGGAACAGGTGAGAAAGCGCTCCAACTCCGATGACTATGGGAATCAGGTAAGATGCGATGCGCTGCAGACTATGGAGTGCAGGAGACAGGTAAGGTGCGCATACAGCGGTGGTATAGCTGGAGTCAGGTATGGTGCGCCTTCAGCGATGGTGTAGCTGGAGTCAGGTAAGATGCGCCTTCAGCGATGGTGTAGCTGGAGTCAGGTAAGATGCGCCTCCAGCGATGGAGTAGCTGGAGTCTGGAAGATGCGCAACAAGATGATGAGCAGGAAAACAGGTAAGGACGGTGGTAAGCGTTATGCTGCAGAAGGCAGACTAACGCAAAGAGCCAGTATGTGGGCGGGTTGGCCTTAAATAGGCTGGCCCCGGCCCCTCCCTTTGGACCCGCCTTGTGGCTCCACCTTGCCACTCCCAGGGCACGTGCTCCCCAATGATCTCCTACGGCCACACCCACCCCTGATGCACGTGCCTTAGGCACAAAGTGTGCAAAGCACACTTTTCCATGAGTCTGGTGCCAGAGGCGCCAGGACTGGGTCCATTTAGACCCTGTAGGTGATAAAGACATGGGCCCTTGCCCAGTGGCCATGACGTATAGAGAGCATCAACGCCAGTGAATGGGTTTCGCCGTTGGTTGAGCTCAGGAAAAAGTCAGAGAAACTCAGGATTTGTGTAGACATGCGTGAACTGATAAATGTGTGGTTCCAGACAGACACCCTCTTCCGAACATTCAAGAACTTGTTTCTTTGATAGGTCCATCTAGGTTTTTCTCCACATTGGATTTAACATCAGCATACCATCAGGTAAAACTGCTCAAGAATTCCAAGAAGCTAAAGGCATTCTTTACACCTGACGGATTGTATCAATATAAGAGGATGCCTTTGGGTTGACATCTGCTGCATCTGTGTTTCAGAAAATAATGCACAGACTATTTGAGGGAGACCCAGGCATTATGTGTTTCCAGGATGACATCCTTGTATATGCAGATGAACAGAAACTACATGACAAGAGGGTGGCATATGTCTGCAGAAAATTATGTGATGCTGGCATGACTTTAAGCAGGGATAAATGCAGTATAAATCAATCAGAAATTGATTATTTAGGACACAAAATCTCTGAGAATGGCATACGACCTAAGAAACAACTTAACAACGCCATCATAAATATGCCTAGACCAAAGTCTAAGGAAGAGGTTCGTACTTTTATTGGGATGGTGGAGTATTATTCAAAATGTATACGTGATTTCGCATTCCACACTGTTCCATTATGTGAGCTCCTCAGGAAGAAGCTTTTTTGAATGGACTCGGGAGTGTGAGGAAGAATTTGATTTCATCAAATGTGCTTTGACCAAAGCTCCTTCGTTAAAAAACTTCATGTGTGGGAAAAAAACCATCATCACCACGGATGGTAGCAATGTCGGTTTAGGGGCAGTTGTCACCCAAGAAGTTGATGAAGATAAATATTAATTGCATTTGCTTGCTTGAGTGTGAAGTATCCAATGGTTGTGACGGAAATTCCAAAGAAAGCGTGGGATGAGTTGGGCATGGATATCTTAGGCCCTATTTGCAGCAATGGGAAACGTCAATTCTGTTTGGTTGAAATTGATTTACTAACCAGGTGGGTGGAGGTACTGATTGACCCATGTATTACCACTAAGACAGTCACTGATTTTCTTTCGGAGATTTGTAGTAGAGAAGGTTTTCCCAGTAGCATTATGACAGACAATGTCACTCAGTTCCGTTCCAAAGAGATGGAGGATTTTTGTATAAAGAATTCAATTGTGCATAAAAAGAGTGCCATGTATCATCCCCAGCCAAATGGAAGTGTCGAACGCTTTAATAAGGTACTCAAAGAAACGATTCGATGGGCTGGTCGAATGGATTAGACTGGAAGAAAGCGGTGAGAGACAAGATAATTGCTCATCGTTTCATTCCACACTCTACAACCGGTCTATCTCCATTTGAACTGAGAAGGGGACGTAAGGCTAACACCAAATTGTTGCCTTCGTGGATGAGTAAGAGAACAGATGTCGAGAAATATTTTGGGTCTGTGTGTGAAAGGATTAGGACTATCCAATCAAAGAACAAGTCTGCTCATGATAGACTTTTACCTGCAAGGAAAGAATGTGGGATTCCGACAGTGGGGGAATTTGTGAGAATTAAGCTTCCACCAGCCCTGAGGAAGGGTCTCTGTAAGTGGTCCCGACCAGTAAAGGTTGTTGAAGTATTCAAGCATGCTCTCAGAATAGAAGATGGTAGGATATGGAATATGGAGAGAGTATGTTTAGTTCGAGCACAGGGTGACAGGACTGTTGTTGAGAGAGCAGATGCTGATGTTTCTGATATGAGAAGGAGTGTGTGGAGTGTGGAAAGAAAGAGAAAAGTATTGGATATTTCCTTGCCAAGTGTCACTTCAGATATACCTTGCCTGTCAAGCTGGGGTAGAGCCAGACGTAGACCTCACTAAATGGAAGATTTTGTGTGAATTGAATCTTCTGTGTAAAGTCTTAATTTTCAAGGAAGTTTCTGCGTGAAGTTTAATTTTGTTTCTGTAAATATTTATTTTTCTTTTGTTGTGTAAAAATGGAAGGGAGATTTGTAACATTCCAGCTATGTGCAGGTCTCCCTCACTTGGAACCCCCCGGCTCGTGTGCTCACGAGGTGCTGTCACGGAAGAGAACGTTGTTACCAGATTGAAGGAACACATCTTTCCACTGAGCCGAGTCCGGTGTACATCCCTGCTTATTTCTGTTAACTTAGTAATAAATATATACATATAATTCCCATATCGCGTGTCAAGTCACTTCCATATATATTACAGATACAGACAATAAATACATTCTCAATGTCTGTCACCCTAAAAAACTTTTTTGAGCCCACAGGTAGAGCAGGCCCTAAACAGGAATTCTTTTGATCTGCTCTCCATTCCTTCCCCGAAAAGCAGTTACTTTTCTGTTTGAAGATTTATGATGAAATGCTTCTAAAATAGTTGTTTTCTCTGTGGAGAAACACACAAGGACTCCTTCCAGCATTACATGCAGTTAGAATCTGAAGAGAGGCTCCTGGGAGGGGCTAGCTGCTTGATGTCCCATTGGATAGGACCAAAAGCACACATAATGATGGTGATGGGATACACACTATGCCTGTTTTTCCTTTAAAGGAAAATAGGAAAGCAGTGATTGAGGATTCACAACCTGCTGAGGAGAATATTCACAGCACGTGGATCTATGAGAGATCCAATGCTGAGGAAAGTACTTTTGCAGCTGGTCTACTGGCCAAAAGCAACACCTCCATCACGTCTTCCAGGAGGTCCCAATCTTTGTATTAACCTCTCCAAAATAAGGCATGAATGTTAAGAGTTCTGATTCATAGGTGAAGAAAATGGCCTCCGGAGTAGGTCCACTCTCCGAGGAAGACAATATGGAGGGCAGATGGACATGTCTAGAAGGTCCGGGTACCACGTTCTCCTGGCCCAATCCGAAGCAATCAGAAACATGGACTTCCCAAACTTTCTCAACAACCTGATGACAGGAGGAATGATGAGGACTGGTGGAAACACGTACAGGCGTGGAAATTCCCAGTCCACTACAAATGCATCCCCCAGAGCTCCTCTCTGAGGAAATTCCCTGGAACAGGACAGGTCTAATTTCCTGTTGATACTGGATGCGACCAGTTCCACTTGAGGGGCTCTCCAAAGGTGGGGAAGATGTCTAAAAGTCCTTCCTGAGCTAACTCCCACTCATGGGAGATCGTGCTCTACCTGCTCAGAGCATCCAGCATCTTAATCGCTTGTCTGCCTATGTAAACAGCCGATTGAGAGTTCCTGTTTTGTAGTGCCCAAAACCAGAGCTTCATTGCCTCCCTGCACAGTAGTAGTGACCCTACATCTCCTCTTTTGTTGAGGTAATGCATGGCCACTGTGTTATCTGTCATTATCAGGATATTCCTCCCCTGTGTGGAAGGCAAGAAAGCCATCAGCACCAGTCTGATCACCCTCAGCTCTAATAAATTGTGTGGTCTTGATTCTGATGGAGACCAAATTCTTCTGTTTGTGTGATCACTCATGTGAGCTTACCATCACGCGAGTGAAGAATCAGTGACTACAGTTATCATTGCCAAGGTTGCCAAAGAGGTTTCCCCATCATCACATTCTCCTTGCAGCCCCACCACAGGTGTTCCTGTGTGACCTTGCTCAGAACCTGACGAAGGTCTGTTATCTGCCTGAGAATGTGGCCATTGGGAACTGAGAATCCCTTGGAGGGACCTTATCCTTAAGCCTGCTTCTAGCACCAGGTAAATTCAGGATGCCATGAGGCCCAGCAACCTCAGAAAATCGAATGCCAGTAGGGCGTATTGAAATCTCGTTACCATCTGCAAGATGAGTTGTCAAACCAGTGGGCAAAGCCTTCCCCAATGAAATGTCCAGCACCTCTCCAATGAATTGCAGATTTTGAGATGGTATCACCTAGGATTTTGTGAAGTTGAGGCAGAAGCCCAGTTTGTGAAGAGAGTGGCAGGTGCTGTTGAGATTTTCCATATCCTGTTCAGGAGAACAAACGCTGATCAGACAATCGTCTAGGTAGAGAAAGATGTGAATCCATGCCCTCCTTAGATTCGCTGCCAACACCACCATCAACTTGGTGAAGCCCCTCGGGGCAGAGGTGAGCCTGCAAAGGCATTACTCGAAACTGATAATGAGAAAATGGCAATGGCGAACCTCAGGTACTTTCTGTGCTTGAGATGTATATGCACATGAAAGTAAGCATCCTCAAGATTGAGTGAGCCCCATCCAACCCTTAAGCTGAAGGACCTGGAGGATCTGAAAAAGAGTGACCATCTTGAATCTGTCCTTCCTCACTAACTTGTTCATGTGTCTCAGTTTCAAGATGGGTCGCAGTCCTATGCCTTTCTTGGGAACCAGAAAAAAGGGTGGCATACCAACCCTGGTATTGTTCCACTACAGGTACCCTTTCCCCTGCACCTTTCTCCAAAAGGAAAATAATCGCCTGTAGAAGGAGTGGTTCTGGTTCCCAATGGAATTGCTCGGTCGGGGGCAATCTGGGGACCTTGTACAAATGGAACACAGTACTCTTGGGCCACTGTTTGTAGTGTCCATGCATCTGAAGTAATGCAATGCTGTTCTTGATGATGCTGGGTCCACCTGCCTCATGCTGGGTTCCTGTGAGCAAAGTGCTCAGAGAGGTTTTGGGGCTGCACCTGTGGCAGAGGGAAGTAAGGAGGTGGTTGCCTAAACAGTCTTTCCACCATGCCCTCTGAGGGCATGTGTATACCACCTTTGTCTTCCCTGAGTAGCTTGACCGCTTCTCCTTGACGATTGCCCTGTCTAAGTCTGCATAGGTGGGTGTTACTGTCAAGGCCTTAGAAGCTTGTAGCTTTTCCAAACTGTCGTCTGCCTTGGGTCCAAAAAGGTTGGACCCATTGAAGTGCATGTCCAGGAGCCTTGGTTGGATGTCTGGGGCGAACCCAAATTTGCATAACAATGCAAATCTTATTACTGCACTTGAGCCCATACAACCACCAACACAGTCTGACGCATCAAGGCCTGGCTGAAGGGACTGGCAGGAAGCCTCCTTGCCATCACTGATGAGACTGTTAAAACCATCTCTCATCTTCCCTTCGGGAATGATTTCTGTCCACTGGGAAATTACATTCCATAATGTATAGTTGTATTCAACCAGAGCACAAGATACATTCATGGATTTCAGTGCCATGCTTCCAGCAGAGAACACCCTCTTAGCCAGTGTGTCATGATATGATATGATATGATATGGTATTTGTAACGCGCCTATACACAAGTGTTTCAAGGCGCGACGAGGCAGGGAGGGAGGGAAACAAGGGGAAAACAGACAAACGATCCTACTAGGCCAGGTGTCATTCAGATCGCGCAAGTGCAGAGGTAAGGGGAAAAGGAGGAAGTGCAGGGGGGAGGAGGTGGGGGGGGAAGTGCAGTACAAGGTAAGTAGCGTAAAAAAAAAAAAAAAAAATATTCCCATATTTTGTATCTCCCCTATGGGGATGGTCGGATAAGCTACACCCTTTCAAGTGGAATTAGTCGCCTGTACCACCAAACTCTCAGGTGAAGGGTGTTTGGAGAGTAAGTCAGGGTCAATAGAAGAAACCCACTCCTTGGTTACAGAAGGAGTGGCGTCTGGTTTCTGCCAGTTTTCTAAAAAGGTCTTTTTTAAGTGATGAATGGATGGGCAGTGCAGGCTTCTTGGGTGGGCCCCTATCCAAAATGTCCTTAATGTCGTCCTGGGTATCGTCATTAACAGGACACCCCTAACGAAGATATCAGTCTTAGGTTTGGGTTTAAAACTAATTTCCAAGGTTGATGTTGAAAGGCCGTTCGCCTACTTCGAGGAAGAAGTCACAGAAGCTTCGAAGCTTCGATGAAGTCACTGTGGTCGACACTGTCGACGCTATACAAAACAACATTGATGAGGTCTTAAGACTCGGGCTCTTGGGTGCGCAGGTTGAAGACTTACTGGATTCCCTGCTGGTCTTTGAAGACACAGTGAGTTCAACAGCCCTTTTGGGCTCTTTTGAGGGACCACACAAGTCCACCTTTGAAAAGAGCTGCATCTCTTCTCTGAACTTTTGGCACTTGGCCAAAGAAGTGGTTTTAATGGAAAACTTACATGACACTTGTCGGGAGAGGAGTCTGAGGACGAGCAAAGATGGGGTTGTTTCTTCGACTTCTGAAACAATTATGAGGAAGAGTGACGGGAATCGCTCCGGGATCTTCATCATTTGAAATAGCGAGATCACTTCTTGGGCCTTTCAGGAGACTTATCTCTGGTGGTGATTCTACCTTCAGCAGACTTCATTTTCGAAGGTGTGGAAGGTGAGAGTTGGAGACCAATCGACCTAGGTGAGTTTAGATCTTCTCTCCTTGAAGGCCTTGCTGGACCTCATGATCTTTGCCGAGGCACCAGAGACAAATTCTGTACAGATCAGGGATCGACATCTTCGAATCACAGTCCGCAAACCTGTTGAAGCATGTCTTCGGCATAGACATCGGGAAGTGTTATTGAAAAGACATTATTCGAGAGATTCGCTGTGGTGAAATGAACCGTTCCAAGAGCGGGCTCTGCGTGCGGAAAAAACAGAGCTGAAGCAACAGACACAGTGGGCCTCATTACGACCCAGGCGGAGGACCATGGTGCTATTAGCACCATGGTCAATGCCGGTGTCCGCCATGGCGGAATCGGGAATTACCACCCCATTCCGAGGTTGGCAGGGCGGTAATTCCCCATGCCGCCATGGCCTTTCCCCATTCCCATTTTTGCCCCATAGGGCTCAATGGGAATGGGGAAGGCGCTAAGTACGGTGCCGCAAATTGCGGCACCGTACTTAGCACCAAGGTCCCTTTGCGGGTCCCTACTTTAACGGCTGGTCTACACCAGCTGTTAAGGTCGGGTCCCGCAAAGGGACCTCGTAATTAGGCGCTAATAGGTTAACGGCGACGAAGCCTTTTACAACGCCGTTAACCCATTAGCGCCTGGGTCGTAATGAGGCCCAGTGTGTGCTATTTATACTATGATTGACATCACGTCCGAAAGCGGTAATGGTAACCGTAGAGGGATTTTAACTCAATGCTGCACAGTGCCCTCTGTTAGCGATTATTTTCAGAGACTGCAAAGCAGGATATGGATATATCTAAGATGAGGAATCCGTGAGAGGACACAATCCATTGAAACTATGTTCCAGAAATGGGAGCAGAGGCAGGCTAAAATTCTGAATTTGGATAAAATACACATGCTTTGAGATTCCTTAGTATTTTATCCAGCCCAGCAATGACGTGTAATAGGATTTAAAATGATGTTTCCATCCTGATCGGAAAAGGCAAAGACCACACACTTGAACATTGCTATTTTTCACTTCTGGAATTATGAAACTCCACCCATGACAAGGCAAGAGGAAACGTGAAGTGTTTCATCCCCGAAGTTTTGGTCAGGATTTTAGGTTCCAGATCAGCCATTATGCGTAGAGTGCAAGTTTTCCAGAAGATATTAGTGGCCTGAAACAACCCCCGAGAGCTTGGCATGGAACCCCCGATGTTGATTTATTTATTATTAATTTATGTTTACATTTAAAAGAAGCACACATAACTCAGAGGCATCTAGGCCCTGGTTACAGAAAAAGAACAAAGAAGGGGGGTGGAAGGTAGGATTAGTTGAAGACATAAGTCTTTTGATGTTTCCTGAAGGCATAATATGAAGGTTAATTTTGCAGGTGTGGAGGGAGCTCATTCCAGAGTGCTGTGACGTTTGCCCCCTCCTGCTCTTTTCCTGTTGAATCCTGGTATGGTAAGGCGATGCTTGCAGGCTGATCTCATAGGCCTGATAGAGGAATGTTTTTTAACTGTGTCAGTGAGGTATTGTGGTGCCTCGTTGGTGATATATTTTTAGGTGAATGAGAGTGTCTTGAACTTTATTCTGTCTATTCTGTGGTTGTGTCTGCCGATGTTGAGAACTGCTCGGAGAGAGTGGTTTTGAATTTTTTGTAGTTTGAGCAGGTTTTATCTCAGAGGTTCCACAAAGTAGGGAGTTGCAGTAGTCCAGTTTTGAGCCAATTAGGGCCCTGGCAATTTCGAGATGGTTCTGGGAAGAGAGGAAGTGTTTGCTCGCATTGATGAGTTTGATGGCATTCCCCGATGAGGAGGCAATGTGGTTGACTTGGTGAGGGCGGGATCTAAGTGGACACCTAGAGTTTGGACAGGGAAGCTAATGATATCTTGTGACCGTCATTGGTGAAGGATTTGTAGAAGTCATCAATCTGGTCAGGCAGGGATAGTCACCAGAAAGGGGTATGATAATTTGTGTGTTATTGGTATAGTTGGTGTATGAGATGTTGAGGATGTTTAAGTGGTCAAAGAGGGGTTTGGTATACACGCTGTATAGAGTAGGGGAAATACAAGATCCTTGGGGAACACCACAAGAGGTAGAGACAGGTAGCAGAGTCTTCTCCCAGAAAGACTCTGGAAGATCTGTTGGCAAGGAAGGAGGCTATCCATTTAGTTGCGTCCGGGGAGAAGCGGGCTGATGTGGATAGCGCTTGGCAAAGGAGCTTGTGATCAACGAGGTCGAAAGCGGCAGAAAGGACAAGCAGCAGGAGGAGTGATAGTGAGCCCTGGTCGTGGGCGATGTCCAGTTGGATTTTGAGGTCAAGGAGGACTGTTTCTGTGCCATGTTTGGGGGGGAAGCCAGATTGACGGTATCCTAAAATGTGGTGGCATTCTAGGAATGCCTGGATTTGCAGATAGGCAACTCTGTCCATGATTTTGAGGAGGAAAGGGACCGTTGTAATTTTGTTGGTAGTTGGTGAGGATGGGGGTCAAGTGTAGGTCTTTATAGCAACAGGGCTACCCAGGATTCTTTAAGCGTGATTGGAACTAGGCCAAAAGCGAAGGAGGTGTTGATGATGGCAGCAATGAGGGGTGGTAGGTGTTCTGCACAATCTTTTACTAGCGAGGGAGTACAGGAGTCACCCTTGCAGCGTGATGGCTTAAGGCCTTTGATGATGTTTGCTAGGCAGGTGGTGCTGATGGGTTGGAACTCGAAAGGGGAAGGGATGGTGCAGGGGTGGGGAGGCTGTATTGTTTTATTTTTAGTTATTTTTATGCTGCAGTGAATGGCTTCAATCAGTTAAGGCTTATAAACACACTAGCCACATAGTCTCATTTACACATAATGTCATCTTGCCACCCACAACTTTGTGCCGCCTTTAGTAAAGGGCTTCCAACCATTTAGAAAACCTGAGACTGCCTGCCATGAAGGACTAAGTGCCATGCAGCCCTACTGCAGAGCCATGGTAGCTGTGGTCCCCTGCACACACCTGCAAGGAGAATGGGAGCATTTTCTAGAGCTGTTCTACCGAATAGGAAGAGTTGCAGCATCATGACCATGCTGGCGGCAGCCATTATTGCTTGCTGTGGAAGAGTGGGCATCTGCTGAGTTTCCTTAACTAGTAATGTGTGCACCTAGTCACCAATGATGAGAACAACACTGCTGAAGGTACAGTTCTCCATGCAGTGACTTGTTTCTCCCTCCACCAAAGGTGATGCAGCACCTCTCAGGGAAGCCATATCGTAGGCTCTGAGAGAACCTGGCAGAACCCCATGAACAAGAATGCCCCAACACGAAAAAGAGAAAAAAGAGCATGGAGGTTTTGCAAAACTTGCCTCAAAAGATGGTAATAATCTGCTGATTAGTGTTTGTGAATCCTAACACTAGAGAATGATTCTGCGGGTGGCTACTACAAACATCTGGCATTTCTCAAGCAAAACCCAACACTAAAGAGTTTTGTTGTAAACAAAGCAGCCCCAAACATGCCCAACATATTATCTGGAACACTTGCCATTGCTTTCCTTCTTTTGGTCTTGTGATGCATCTTCTTGTGGATTGGTTCCAAGTCTCTAAGAAAAGTTCCATGCTCCCACCTACTTTGGCTATGTGCTCTCATTTTCCCGACCAGGTTGGTCTGTGCATTAGGATACCCACCTGACACATGTGCACCCTTCTGGGAGTGATCCATTGCCGGACAAGCACCAGAAAGTTTATTCTTTTAATTTTAAACAACTTCTGCGCGTCTCCTTAAAATATAAAGTGCTTTAGTGAATAAAATCCAGATATAATATTATAATTACTTCTCATAGGACCTGGGCTTCTTTCAAGCTACATCTGTATCATGAGCTACGCCTGTTATGTTATGTTAATGTAATTCCTAAAGCACTGCATACACCTAAAGGCACCTTGGTGCTACTCCTGAAGAAGAGGGAGAAAGTGGCCTAAAAGAGATAGGTTTTCAAAGAATGACGAAAGCACAGGTGAGTGGAAATAGTCTACAGAGCAAGGGGCAGGGAGTTCCACAAGATGGCCGGTGCAACCGAAAAGGAAAGTCAGTCCAACCGGCTAAATTTAAACTTTGGGATAGGGACAAGGAGGGCATTAGCCGAGCGAAGAGCTTGTTCAGGGACATTTGGAGATAATCCGTTCCTAGTCCATAGAAAGCCTGTTGAACAAGGCATAATGCCTTAAATTAAATATGCTGTGCTACTGGAAACCAATGAAGTGTACATAGCACATGATAGATGTGGGCACAGAGAGATGGAGGTGGCCATATGGGAAGCCGAGTTTTGGAGGACCTGCAGCAGATAAAGAAGATAAGCCGGCTGCGACAGATACAGAGAGTTGCAGTAGTCAATAGAGGAAACTGCCAGGCTGAAACCAATTGGGTTAAATACTGGGGTGGGATAAATGGGAGGACCTTGCGCAGCATCTTGAGATGAAAATAGCCCCACTGACAGACTGCCCCAACCTGAGCCTCCATGGACAAGGAAGAAGCAATCTTTACCCCCAAATCTTTGACTACCATGACTGGGGAGGAAAAAGGACAAGAGTCGAAGGCCAGGAGGCAGGAATCCAATAGGACAACGCAGATGGAGGGCCTACCACCATCACCTCAGTTTTATCGCCACTCAACTTGAATCACTAATCACCCATCCATTCTCCCATGGCCTCTAGACAGCCACTAAACCTGGTGGCTGACTCACATGACGCCAGATCAAGGCAAAACAGAATCTGTGTGTCATTTGCATAAGAATAGCAACAAACACCACAGGTGAGAGCCAGAGGCTTAGAACTGAAAGGGGGAAGGGAAAGAGTTTGACAGTGGCCTGAGAAATAGGAGAAGAACCATGAGCGAACTATACCAGCGAGGCCAGCCTCCGTCAGGCAGCCAATCAGGATGGCATGATCGACTGTATCAAAGGCAGCGGAGAGGTCAAGTAACAATAAGGCCCCAACACTGCCCTGATCATGCATGGAAGCAAGGCCATCCATAACGGAGACTAACACACTCTCAGTTCCTCTCCCAGTTCTGTGGGTTTATGGACTCCTCAATACCCATGGCAGTGAGCTTTTGAGTAAAAGAGGCTTGTTGACTTACTTGAACCCGCACATAAGAATCGTTGAAGCACAGCCAAAGCTCTGTGAGGCCCATGGCTCATTAAAAACATTTAAATAAATAAAAAACATGGTAGGTCTTCAGGCACTCTTTGCTTTCTACCCTCCCACAGTAGTTTCTCACGGTAACCAAAAAGAAAAGTCTGAAAAGAAAACTGCATTTGATCTCTAACGCTATTGCGACTGCTCCGGTGCTCCTTTGCCTTTAAGGATTCCTATAACTGACGTACGCAAGTGCAGAGCGCCTGTGCGGAGTTCAAAGCTGAGTCCAGTCAATCTTGAAAAGACTGGCCTGCTGGAGGCTCTCTGTGTTTCTCTGCTGTGCTTGAAAAGAAGACTGTGTTTGATCTCTAACGCTACTGTGACTGCTCCGGTGCCCCTGTGCCTTTAAGGATTCCTATAACTGACCTAGCCAGGCGTGGACCGCCTGCACGGATACTCAAGCCGAGTCCAGAGACTCGCCATTCATTTGACAGTAGCTGACTGGAGCGAGTGGGCTAGCAGTCTCGGCTTGGGGACCCAACGGCATCATGGAAGTCGGAGCCTCGTGTGCAAACAAGATGTTGAGCAAGTTAAACAAACGTGGAACTCCGGAAGTGAAAACTGCCGAGAAAGATCCTAGTGAACGGGCACTAAGCCTTTGGACTTGCCGCCCTTGAGTGATTCCATGGGTGAAGGAGGGATGGAGGTTACTAACAACACCCCTGTTACAGAAACTGAGGACGCTGAAAGTAATTTGCAAAAATGTACATATGTTTATTGCCAGCCGTTGTCACTACGGCTGACATCAAGCCCTCTTAGTTCCCCCCCTGCAAAGATCGAGTGCGCATGGCAATTTACCTTCATCCATGAAGATTATTTCTGCAGCACACTTATACACGGAACCGGCTCTGTGAGTACCGTCTGGTGATGCCGCGGAACAAGGAGAGGATGACATAGGCAGGCCTATGGATCTACCACTCCACCCCCCCCTCTGCTATCAGTGTCTCAAATGGATAACTTAGTCTTAGACCCTATGATTCCATCAGCCGTGGTTCGGCAGACAGCCTACTGGGGGAAGTTGAAAGTTGAAAAACAGCATTCTTCACACATTTGACACCAACAGAACTTGCAACAACTACACCTGCATCCTGGCGAGTTTCTTCTCCATTGGTTAGTCCAGGTCACACTGATGCTGGTTCTCAGTCTAATTCTACAGGAGAGGGCGTTGAACAACAGAATCTGCAATCTTCGCCTGCAATATCTTTACCATGCCGACTGGGGACTATGGCCTCATTTGCGGACCATTCGGCGACACAAAAAAAGAATAAACATACGTCACTTTGTGTAACAGTACTCTCACTGCCCTCCCATAACAAAATAAAATGGAAGTGGATGGGGCGAGTACAAAGACTGCACAAACGCCATCATTTGAAATCCTGGCTACTGTGACATCTCACAGTGCGAACATCCCAAAGGTGCTACAGACGGATTTTAAGAACACTGTAAACTCGGAAAACTTTGCTGTAGCTAATTCTGTTCATCAGCAGGATGACCCTACTGATACAGAACTTTTGGAGACCTGCTTCGATACCGACCCTTCGCTGTAGCTAGAGAGCCCTCAAGGTTCAGCTGAGAAAGACGTAAGGGTCCCAACTCCCACTCAGAAAAGACAAAGACTGTATTTGTGTAGCAAACATGAGGCTCGGTTTAATCAGAGGGATAAAAGCTTAACTATGCCTAACCACGAGGGAGCTGACTTACACAGTGAGTCTGTTTTCGGAACAGTACACCCATATATTGTCGCAAACTGAGACTGTCTTGACACCCCATTCCTATCATGAAAGTCAAGGGGGTCAGCAAACAAGTTTTAATACTTGGGAAAATCAACCATGAGCTGCCAAGGTAAATCTCATCAGGGGGTGAAAACAGTGGCGAATTTAAAGGTGATTGGACCTCTGCATAACTCAAGATCTATCGCGCACCAAAAGACCTCACGCCAAGAGACTAGGTTCGGTCTAAGCCCTGATGATGCAGAACCCGCTCTGTCAGAAAGATACGCGACTCATCCCTTCATTGCTGAGTCCAACTCAAATAGGCTGAATGATGATATTGTTGAGACACTCAAAGCAAAGGTCCCAATACTAGTGATACACGCCTAGCAGCTGACTAATAATGACACAGAAGGAAATCTATCGATAGGTGGAGGCCAGACAGAGGATTCCAACGAATCCCAGCGACTGGAAAAAAAGTGACAAATCTTACACAAGGAAATCTGGGCAGGACCTATTTGGCCAGATGTCGGTGATCACAATCGCCTTGGGTCCATTCACAAAATGATATGAAGTCCTGAACAATGCCTTAAAGGAACAAACTACTTTACTGGCCATGTTGCATTCTAGGTTGCTATTTGTGGAAGGGTATATAACAGCAAAAAATATGCCAGGCCTAGCGCCTACTAACGATAATCAACAACAGGAGACAAACCATTGCTGTTGCAACAAACTAAAATGAGACCTTCAGAAACTAACCCAACACCTATAGTCTGTGCCCAGCACATTCGCTGGAACTGATCTGCCTCAGAATCTTCCGGTTAGCAAATTGGCAGAGCGTACCCTAACCTATACCGAACCTGAAAAGTATGGGGCTTTGAGCTCGCCTGCTAGTGAGCTTAATAGAGAAATCAGGAGAGACACAGGCACTTCTGAGCAGACATCTACTTCTGCTGGTGATTCAACAGTAGATTTAACAACAAAAGTTGTGACATTGAAGCAATCCTTCCCTCTATTCAGTCAGAAGAGAAGAAGAACCGAGTCAAGTTCCTTCCAACGATTCTCTAACTCACAGACATCACATGGATATCAAATTAAGCCCTCTGAGGCTGTAGCAAAAGCTACAATGACGCAACAGACCAAACGACATAAGAAAATCTTACCTAAAGCAAAGGACAAATATCAGAACAATTGCAGGAATCAAAATTAATTACGGTTTGAGGTTAACAGTGTGGGAAATTATCACTGAGACAATAAGGTGACCAACAAACAGCTGCAAAAATCCAAGAAGATGTTAGCTAAAGAAAAAGGCAATCATCTGAATATTCCTAAGAACCAAACATAACGCCCATTGAAGCTAATGAGGTGGATAGTAACCAGCAGAAAAACAAGATCTCCCTAACAAATGAAGAGGTTCTGAACTCTTTGTTAAAGCTGTCAACATACTCAATGAAAGGTGATGATATTGGGCAAAGTTCTGTCTCAGCAAATTCTTCGAGCATCTCAATAGACTAAAGTGATACTCAAAGAATGACAGCTGTTAATCTTTCATCTCCCCAGAAACTCTTTCTCACGATGGCAGAAAGAAGAGATAGAGCTGTAGCTTTAGCTCGGGAGCAAGACTGCCGACAACAAATGACACGAGCAAATAAGGTGGATATAATACCTGGCAGGACCAATGTGGGGGGACCCATAGAAAATCATACTACAAACCTTGGGAGGTTTGATGACAAATTCCCTAATTCTTCCTTGGACCAGCATATTCTACCATCAGCTTCAAAACAATTGACTAATAAGGAGGATCCTAGAGGTGAGACAGTTCCTAGGAAGACGAGTCAATTCTTACCCACTTCCAATACCCAAAAGCCAAGGAGATGGGTTAGAAATGATGGGAAGCCTGGATCATCACCGCCGAGGCGACGACTAAGATTGGAGCGAGTAGTGGACAAAGGAAGCGATCTGATTCGGAATAGGAAAAATGTACTACGGCTTTGCCAATGCATTCCAACCCCCTGCCAGATTAATACTGATGATTTGACTATTGTAAAATTTGAAAACGAAGACAGATTAGATCTGGTACACCTGAAACCGACAGTTGTTAAAAACTTGCTGCTGTCTGCTGCACCTAGTTTCCTGCTACTAGGGTATGATCTTGTGTATTCAAGTGGGGAGAGTGTGGCACACCTCAGAATACCATCCATTGACAGCAAGAAATGAAACGTGCCTCTCCTCAAATTAGGACCACCCACCACAGGTCCCAGGACAAGAACCATGAACAATCCATCCTCTGCCGCTCCTAATTCTTCCTCCACCACTACCAAACAGACACCATTAAAATGTATGCGGACAATGAAGGGGACACCACCAGTAAGAAATGTAGTTCATCAATCCTGTGAGAGAAGGAAAATTGCTCTTGGCTGCCTTCTGCCCTAGTGACACAGTCCTCGAGTCCAAAAGTGAAGGGAGTCAGATTCCTCACTTTAATATCATGGAATTCTAGAGAATCAACACACCTCTTCGCTAAAGGGTATTTAAACTAGGCCAAAGGCGGACTTTGTGTGTCTTCAGGAAACCTGGCTTCAGGACACCCCAATCTTGGACGGTTTTACAACGTTGTTGGATCCAGCTATAAAAGGTCCTTCAGGCCACGCTCAGACGGGTCTGCCGACCCTGATTAGGAATGGTTTGGACTGGGAAATATTGGAAAGAGTGGCGATTGCAGAAACCTAATAATCAACATATACTGGAACCCGTTAAAGATCACTACAAAAGATATGCTGAAGCAGGTGACACAGGCAATTGACAACACATATAGTCAAAATGAGTCCCCAGTAATATTGCGTGGAGACCTGAACGCTCACTGTCACGAGAACAATGAGGCCCTCACTGGAGAGGTGAGGGAATCCTCTAAAGAACAAACACGGAGAGGTGCCCGCTGGATGGCCCTAATGAAAAGTAGGAATCTACACATTATAAATTGACACTTTGAACCCGCAGGTCGCCAACATCCAACATGAAAAACGGGGCTTCGGTTATAGACTATATTTTTGTATCTAGAGACCTGATTGACGCAGTAGCAGGGATGGAAGTGTTGAATACTACCTCCAGTGATCACAACATCTTGAAAATGTCATGGACATGTAACGGAGCTGGAGGGAAACAAGTGGTAGACTGCAGACTGGAACCATTCAATAACCGATGCAGACTCAGAATGGGAAAAAAAACGATACTGCAGGGTACTGCGTCTCTCCAAGAGAAAATTGACAAAGTAGCAGATGGCTCCAGATTAAACAATGTTAATAAGCTATGTCCAAACACTGGCCCCCTTCATGGTAAGAAATATGGTGAGAAAGACAAACGTTCATTTACACATGTACAATCGAATGATTGTTCTACAAAAAAAGGGAAATGAGATCCGCGTTGCAACGTGCAAAAGAGACTGGAAATCCCATGTGAGAAGGATTAAAAATGCCTACACCAACTGGCTGAAAGGGCATAAACACTTAATCATACAACAGGACGTGGAACAGATGGTGAAGATCATTGGCTCCAAAAATACAGCAGACGTGGGGGTTACTAAACAGAGTAACCTCAGACCTAAGCCTTTCCCAAACAAACAGGGTGTCTGAGGAAGGATGGACGGACTTCTTCAAAGCTTATATTCTGCTCTAGCTGCCGCCACAGGACGGGCACAGCAGTTCCAAAACAGATGAATCCTAAATTTTTATCAAGAAGATCTGATTAGCTTGATTTAACGTGCAAGCCCCTTATGCGCTGCTGGGCATGATGGCCATTCAAACTCAACATTGAAACAAAATCCAATTGAATGGCCAAGGATGTTGGAACTAATTATAAAGGCTGTCTTGGCATCTAAAACAATGCCAGCCTCCTGGATGACAGCAAATGTAATTCCAATCTTTAAAAGCGGCAGTAGATGTGATCCTAGTAACTACCGTTCTATTGCCTTGCTGGACATTTTAGGAAAAATGTATGCAACACTACTTCTAAAGAGGTTAACATGCTGGACGAGGGAGTGTACCTATTTTGATATTTTCCAGGCTGGATTTGCCAGGGGTTTGGGAATGGCTGCTCCCATATGTAATCTCTCGTTCTAAAGGATAAAACTCGAAAAACCAATGGCAAACTATATTTGGCTTTTGTAGACTTTCACAAAGCGTTTGACAGCATTGAGAGGGATCGCTTATGGCTCAAACTGACAAGCTGGGGCTGCCCAGAGGATCTGGTGGACCAAATAAGATGTCTTCACTTGAACGCTTCTATTAAAGGACACCTCAACGCCGATCGTTGGCTAAGCAATGCCATTCCAACTGAAAGAGTTGTAAAACAAGGCTGCACACTGGCCCAACCAGCTTTAATGTATACATTGCGGATCTAAGCAAATTGATGGGAAAGGTCAGATGCTTTTCACTGTCCATTGAGGGGGTTAAGATCCCCCGCCTACTATAGGCCAACAACCTTGACATCCTGGACCAAATGGCTGTTGCTTTACAGTGGAAGTTAAACGCCTTATGGGAATACGCTTCTGAAAACAGTCTACATATTAATATCACAAAAAGCAAGATTTTTTGCATTTTTGTTTATATAGTGCCAAAACCCACAGGCATCAGGGCACAGTCAACATATGCATGTAGACATGGACAATAGGGCCAGACAAGACAAAACGGTTAGATGGCTGGGGAAAGAAAGGCTATGAGCAGAGTTATTCAAACAGCCAGGTCTTCAGTTGTTTCCTAAATGCTAAATTACATTTCTCTAGGCGCAGCACCAGAGGCAGTGTATTCCAGACTTGCAGTGTCAGGCTGTTGAAGGAACGCCCGCATCCTCTGGCTTTATTTGCACTTGGAACTACCAATTGTCCTTGAGTACCTGATCGCAAGTGCTTGGAAGGAATATTTGGGGAGGGAAGTTTCTTAAAATAACCTGGAGATTTTCCACGTATGCATTGGTATGCCGCGGTTAGAGCCCTGAAACTTGCTGTGGCTGACACTGGTAGCCAGTGCAGTTTTCTTCTTGCTCCAGAGATATGGTCCCTCTTAGGAATATCAAAAAAGATTGGTACTGCTTCATTTTGGATCATCTGTAACTTAGTGTTACATTGTTAATTTGCACCTAGAAGAAGCGTGTTGTGGTAGTCCAGCCGAGGCATGATGATGGCTCAGACTAGTATGTGAAAATGCATTTGGTTCAGTGTCCTACATAGTATGTAAATTGGCCTAAGCACATTCGCATTTCACATCACACTACAAATCTATTGCTGCAATAATGATGGGAAAGTTTCCATTTTGTTTTAATCCGCCATCTTGGATGCAATGTTCAGTGCCCTGCTCATTCTTCATTTTTGCTCTGAACGCGGTAGAAGACCGCGGCATGAACTTTCCGATATTTACAAGACATGAATGCACATTCTGCTGAGCGTGTTATTTGTCTTACACTGTAGAACCTTGAAGCCTTTGCAGGAGCATAGCTAATCTACAAGTAGGTGCCCGCCTGTCTCGACCATGTTTTCCCTGCTAAACCATTAATTGTAATAATGTACATTTAAGACATGTTTCTCTAGTGAAAACCCTATTCCCAAGGTTTAGAGCAGACTGACCTTAGGCTCTAGGAGCAACACAGATAAGCTGTGCAGCAAATGTTATCTTGTACCAGGGAACACGATATGCCCCCCACGCACTGCTTTGCCCTGCTCTCAGACAGTAAATTGTCCGTAGGAGGACGGGGAGATATGCAAAACCGTTGTCGTAATAATACCATCTGCGTGGAGAGGTCATGAACCCTATGGACCCTATCATACGAGGGGGCTGTACAAGCATTTCATATGTGATTCTGAATGTATGTATGTGCACGATTTTGGCAACTCTGGGCTTTCTCTCCCACCACGGTGTCTGTACGCATGCATTGTGGGGCTCTAAGACCCCATTCTTGACTGTAATAAACACGTTCTTTGACTTTGTGACTGGCTATTTACATTTCTTTGTAGTAAGCCTCATTTTGTGGTCTTTCAAGTACTTCAAAGTTTTTTGTGATATGAAGGGTTTGGCTAGTCATAACACTCTAAGTTGGTAATGTGAGTTGCTAATGATTCCATCTACATGTCGCTTGGAACTGATGGAGGCTTCAATATAGAGGCCCCGTGTTTTGACTTTCCCGATGGTGTCTAGACAGTTTCCCTCCAGAGTCATGGATTTGTATTTAGGGCTTAGTTTAGCCCTCGCTTGCGCAGATCCAAAGATCATCAGTTCCTTCTTCACCGGGTTAAGACACATCCAATTCCTACACATCGACTCTTTTACTGAATCATGGATGGAGTTTAGTTGATCTGAATCGCTCTTGTGATCCCTACATAGCTCAATCACTAGCTGGATGTCATCAGCATAGTTAACAAAATGCACGCCCAAGCTGTATAACAAGTCACAGATTGATTTCATATATAAGTTGAAGAGAGCAGGCGATAGACACGCTCCCTGCGCGACACTATATAGTATTTTCTCTGAGTCGGAGCATGCTCCGCCCCAACTTACTTGAGATTCCTTATTGCTCAGAAAGGAGTGGATCCAATCTCTGGCCTCTTTAGAGGATTTCCCAGTTGTGATAAGGATGTCTAGTAATCGATCATGATCAAGCAAATCAAATGACGCTGATAAGTCTAAAAGTACTATGAGACCCACTTTACCTTTTTTTCCAGGAAATTGAGCATGTGAGATTGCAGGTCTAATAGAGCGCTTTCCGTACGAAAACCTGATTACATGGGGTGTAGGATGCTCACCAGTTCCAGATGTTGTTGGAATTGGGCAGAAGCCACTTTGTCAACCACCTTAAGGAGAAAGAGGGAGTTAGTAATGGGACAAAGATCATTAGGATCCTTTGGATTAAGGTTAGGTTTTTTCAACAAGGGTGTAATTGCTACTTGTTTTATTGATTCGGGAACCACACCGTGATGAAAGAGGAGTTTACAAATCAAACCAAACAAGAGGCAAATATGTTAGGATTACTTAAGCTGAATTTAATGGGCAGAATCTCGCCATGACAGCGGGTAGAGAGCAAGTTCCAAGCAATGTGCACATATCAGTGATTGTTATTGGTCGGAAATGGAAGCAGCCCATAGATTCCTGTCTAATTTCCGACTATTGTCTATTTCATTCTGTGGCATCTCAGAAATGTTATCCCTAGCTGAGGTGATTGTTTTGGCAAATGCCTGTTGAACCTCAATGCACTCTTCTCTAGACGGAGTACAGGACTTTGGTTGGAGTACTGGTTTTTCTAAGTTGCAATATATTTCAAACAGTTTTTGGGATTTATTCTCTGCTTCTTTTATTTCTTTATTGTAAAATGATTGTTTTTCCTCTAGAATGTTCTTTTTATAGCTGGTTTGTAGCATTTTCCAAGACGTTTTATATTCCTCTGTTTTATTTTTTTCTCAGAGGCGTTCAGCTCGCCTTTTCTTCCTCTTCAGAGATGTCAAGTCGTTTGAGAACCGAACTTGCTTGCAGTTTTGTCCCTGACTATCTTGTTTTTCATCGCGGCAACTCTGTCTAGAAGGTTGGTTAATTGTTTATTGTATGTATTAGCTAGAGACTCTGGGTGGTCTAGGTCTGAGGTATTTTCCATTACCCGTGCAAAGCATTGAAGCAGATAGTGACAATCATTTTCAAGTTTCTGTTGGTAACTGGTTTAGGTAGATTGTGCATTTTGCTGGAGTTAACTGGGTATTACATAAGACCTTCTACGAACAGTTGATCAGACTAGACACATGGTCTGGTCTTGGTAATGTTCAAAGTAATATTCCTGCTAGCGAACCAATCCCGGATGTTACCCCTACATGTGTGGATTCTGCAAATAAGGAAAGGAATGCAAAGAAAGAGGAAAGTAGACCGGTGGTTCCTAGGTCAGGCTGAGCTGAAAGTGGTGAAATCCTTTTAATACCTCGGGATCCACATCTCAGCCAGTTAGGTGGAAGCAGCAACTTGGTTGTCCCTAAAAGGAAAAGCCACAGCTTTGGCCAACCAACCAGGCAGTGATAATAAAGTGAAAATACTGCTGCTTTTCCATTGTGCCCATCCTAGAAATGTACAAACTCAAGGTCGTCCCTATTTTAACATATGGAGTAGAGGCACCATTTCTATTCCCAGTAAAGCACTGCGCTGTGCTTGAAGGGATTTTCTGGAAAAGAGTATTAGGTCTTTACAAATCATTACCTATTCAACTCATAAGGTGTGAGTTGGGCCTGTGGTGCCTTCAAGCATCGGCTGAGTGGAAAACTTCTTTGGCAAATGTACCAACATGGACGCTCCCCCAATGCTGGCTATCATAAGAGCAGCGCTCCTCAAAAATGATGAAAATGCACTGACTACTTGGGGGCTGAACTGCAGAACAAAACTGGCTGACCTTGGATCTTTGGCGCACTGCAGGGCCAGTAAAAAGGAATATGTGGAGATTAGATTGGGTCCGTACCTGCGAAGAATTATGCACGTTTAAACTCTACTAGCTGAGACATCCTAGCAGTTTACCTGTGAAAATTCTTGAGAAATAGGATGAACCTTTTTAAAACCACTGAAGTCATCTCAACCTGGAGAAACGGAAGGTTAATGAATTTGGACTCCAGATTCTGCAAAAGAGCAGGTCAACCGGAAGCCTACAACACCTTTTTACTGAATGCAAACTCCTAATATCAGGTAGAACAAAGTACTTTGAACGATTTTTGGAAGTCTTTGTAAACATGACTGCAGAGATAAGGGTGGTCGCTGCTGCGAAGTGGGAAGAAGATGGGCCTTTCGCTGGCAGCTATAAAATGTATAAGAGAAACTCTAAACTCTATAGGGGAGGACAGTGAATCGGAATGAATACCTGCAATACTTGGAATTCCTGGTAAACTAAAGGAGAAATTGGCCCACGGCCTTTGATTATTTCACATTGTGATGAATTTTGCAAACGTTTTAATGTAAAACTGCTAAGTAAATTAAAGAAAATGCTTTTAATCATTGGGTGTGAGGATAGCTGAAGATAATGGTGATTGAAGAAGATGCGTAGGTAGCTTAAAGAAACACTCCTCTTTGTGGGCTGCTGGGTAACGGAAAGAAAACCTTGTGATCCTGTGGGGATCATCATGCAGTGTTTTTAATGTATTTTACACATGATGAATATATGTGTATAGACGACCATTTTGGCTTTCTGCATGATTACTTTCTTGCAACCATTTAATGATTACTTTTATGGCTATTGGGATACATGGATTTGAGGTAGTCTATTTTCTTTTTAAAGCACTTACCATTCCTGTTCTCTAAATGCATGGGTGAATTGTTTTAATTATCAATATTATTATTGTTACTGGAATTTATTTCTCAGGTTTTGAGCACTTCATGGGGGATTAATATAGCTCTGGGTGTTGTATTTTGTTTTAATTCATGAATTAAGTATGTAAGCACGCAATCTAAAGAGTGCTATCTGCCTATTGGGTGCCTAATAAATCTAATAAACCCAGGTGAACTTACATTGATTATTGTTACTTGAAGTAGAAGAATTAGTAGTCGTGCTGTGTTATTTGTTATGCTAGTATGCTGTCTTAGTGCACCAAGCCACCACTGTATTAGTGCCAAAGCACATAGGCTTATCCTTGAAGTGGTGGACTGTGCCCAGGGGTGTTTAGACCTCGCTCTGCTGGAGGAAAGAACATGAGGAAGGGGAAGATATGAGAATGGTAAAGCGGGATGTAGATGCTGCGAACACAGGGAGGGATGCAGTGGGGAAGAATGGTTTGTTATAGCATGTGTGCATGGCAGTACTGTTAGGTGGACCATAGTTCTGCAAAAGGGAGAAGGTGGTTATTTCCATTAGTGGGTGGTAAGTGGGTTTTATTTTTACGCAGATTTAGAGAATGGTAAATTAGTATGCAATAGAGTGCTGGCAGTAATCATATAAAGGAATACTTGCTTGCACATGCAGGCCAACAAGTGTTGTTAGTGAAATTATGTTCTTTCATCCTTGCTCATTTTTGGTGTTTTTTTTTACTATGTATGTCCAATGCTTTTCTTTTGTTTTTCTTATCAGTTTTCTTTGTTTGGAAAATGAGGATGGTAACCATGCACCATCTTTGTTATCCTTCATTTTACTTACTGTTTTGTGTCCTATTACTCCCTGCTTTATTTTGACTCACATCATAGACCTTACTAAGAAGTCCCACTTCCAGCTCCACTTCCTCAGAGGCGTTCTTCCTTTCCTCACCTTCCCACAGAAGCTCAATGTCTGGTCCTCTCCAGGCTGGACTACTGCAACAGCCTCTTTCTCCTGACGCCGCCTCCAGCTAATCTAGAATAGGGCTGCAAGACTTATCCTTGGCCTCAAGCCCAGGGACCATATCTCTCCAGTCCGTAAATCTCTCCACTGGCTCCCGGTGGCTGCAAGGATCAAATTCAAGACCCTTTTCATCATCCACAAGGCCTTCTGGGGCCTGGGACCACGCTATTTCCAACTTTTCCTCCCTAAATACTCCCCTGCTAGAGCCCTATGCTCCTCTAACTCCAACTCTCTGATTGCCAAATGCTTCGCCAAGCAGAGACCTCCTTAAATTCCGGAAACTGCTCAAAACTCTGCTGTTTTCTACCTCTTTCCCTTCCCTGCTAATCACCCCACTGCCACTGTGACTGGCAGCTTAATCTGGATGAATCTCACAGGATTACAGGCCCTCCTTCCCGATCAATACCAGCACCCCCCCCCAAACCCCTGACCCACTGCGCTGCCTGTGCGGGCCCCTGCTAGGCAGCTCTGCATCCCACTGTCATGATCTCTGCTTCCAAAAGATCAGGACTTGCCCGACTCCCTTGGAAGCAGACCCATAACCCCGGTTCCGAGTGCCAGCCAGTCCCAATTGGGACCTTTTGGACCCTGTCCTGGCACCAGTGGCACCAGGCTCATAAAGATGCCCAGTCCCAGCGCTGGAAGCGCCGGGCTCATAATGCTTGGGTGGACTTACCTGCAGCAGACCATGCTGCTTACTTACCTGCCAGTTGAACCCCTGATCCTCTTCTGTTTGGGACTACTTTTCCTGTTGGGTGGGGCAGGAGCCACTCCCTAGGTTCAGAACACTGGAACTCTTCTGGAAAGCAGGAACTCTTTTCTTACCTAGGCGTGGCTGTGGAAGGAGACACCTAAGCACTACAGGAGGCTATTTAAACCACACCCGATGGATGAATCTTGCTTTGCGTTATTCTGCATTCTCTGCAGCAGAACGCTCATCGTGTCTTCTGCTTCTGATCCTGGGCCTAAGGGAACAAAGGCTTACCATCCTGGAATCCAGTCTTCAGCAGCACCTGTAAAGACAAAGAAAGAACAGGTTAGCACTACGGTCTTCAGTGGCAGCGCATCTCTTACCTGGTCCATCGGCTGTCACCAACGCCTCACGCTGCATTCCGGCATCTGAAAGACAAAGACTTACTTACTCTTCGCATGCTCCGGAGGTCTTCGCACTGCATTCCGGCATCTGAAAGACAAAAGCTTACCAGCTCTTCGCACGCTCCGGAGGCCTTCGGCGCTGCATCCCGCATCTGAAAGACAAAAGAAGGTGCGTTTAAAGACATTGGGCAACTTTATTACTCACGTGCCATTACTCCTTCCCACGCCGAATCCAGTGGGTATTCCAGCACCCTTCAGCTTCTCTAAAGCTCCGAACTTGTACCTGCAAGATAAAAGAGACAGTTAGTGCGCATCGTGAAGCAGGCTACAAGCGCTTACTTACGTGCTTCCAGGCGCTTCTATTCCTCACGCGGGTTCGATCCTCAACTCTCATCAGCCCGCCATCGCCGGAACCCTGCAAAACAAGAGATATCATTACAAAAGACTTTTAAGACATTTGAAGTGCCCAGAACTTACCGTTCGTGCAGTTAACGACGGACAGCAGTCCTCTGAGGTCAAGAGGCCTGCACCCTTATCCAGTGAAGAAACTGGTTACGGCACCCTGCCCCGAGGCAGATGGAGAGCTCGGCGTTCACTTACCTAAGACATCTTACTCTTCGAGTCAGACATACAGTGCACAGAGGTCCAGCCCAAAGAGCCAACCGTGTGTTACACATCACCTTTGAAGATACGGCATTCACCCAGTCAAGACCGGCACCTCTGCGGGAATCAGGTGAGCGTTACAGAACGCAAAGACTACCGCAAAACTCCCACCCAGGCGCTATGGAAACCTCGGATACCGACCAGCTAGCCCAGTTACTTGGGGAACTAAGAGCAGAAGTGCATGCAGCCCGTCAGGAAACGAATGCTCTAAGAAGGGAACTGATTATTTCCAAGGAGCGAACAGACGATCTCGCTAGACAATTGCTACAGTCACAAGCCAGACAAACTCCGTTACCCGCATCAGGGGCAAATCTTCCTTCAACATCCTCTACGAACCCAGTGCAGATCAACCTACCTGGGAATGTACCTCTGGCTCCGCCCGAACGATTTTCTGGTGACCCAAAGAGGTTTGCAGTATTTATTAATCAGTGCCGGTTGCACTTCTTATGCCGGCCAGCAGCCTTTCCAACTGATCAAGCTAAGGTAGCTTTCGTGCTTTCGTACCTTAGTGGAAATGCGGCAGACTGGTCGATCCCTCTAGTTAATCAAGATGATCCGGTTCTCCATGATTTTCAAGCTTTTCAGCTCAGTATGGAAAAACTGTTTGCAAGACATTCACAGGGGCAGGCCTTGGACAATGAGCTCCTTTCATTGCGACAGGGTAATCAAGACCTTTTGGCTTATATTGCGTCTTTCAACAGACTGATAGTGGAAACTCGATGGCCTGAGGACAAAAGGATTACGCTGTTTTATAGAGGTCTACGTGGAGAGCTCACAGATGTGTTAGCCCAAGTAGTGAATCCCCCGCAAGACTGTTCGGACTATATTGACTTAGTCGTTCAAATTGAGCACAGACTGCAGAACAGGAAGGCCGATCGTTCCAAGTTTGATGCTCGAGTATTTTCCAAACCACCAACTCCTACCAAAGGAGTAGTCTCCGGGGAACCCATGCAAATAGGGGGCCTGAAAGGACCACTAACACAAAAGGAGCGGGAAAGGAGAAAACAGCTGCAATTATGCCTCAATTGCGGAAACTCGGGGCACTTTCTTCGAGACTGTCCGGTGAAACCAGCCAAGAAGGCAGTAGGAGCTGCAGTTACCAGGGTCACAAACTCTGAGCAGGGAAACGACCTCGCCCGACAAGAATAGAGGTCCTCTTGCCGAGCGTTAAAACCAGTTCCGTGACCTCGCATTTCGTTATACCTATGGTCCTCATTAGCCCTGAACATCCGGATCGATTACATGCGATTGAAGCTTACGTCGACAGCGGTGCCATCGGCAATTATGTGGATCATGAAATGGTTTTGAGGATGAATCTGACTCTTTGTCCAAAGGCTGTAAAGGACGTCATTACTACGGTGGATGGTACGGAGATAGCCTCCGGACCAGTAACGCATACCACCCAAGAAGTGACGCTAGTAAGTCAAGATGGACACCATGAGAAGATCGTGTTCGATGTGATCAAGGCCCCTCAGTTCCAGATTATTCTAGGAATTCCTTGGTTAGAGAAGCACAATCCTCAGATCGATTGGCGGGCAAGAACGGTTCAGTTTCCAGAATGTGTCTCTACTTGTCACCCTCGACCTGGTGTTGCACTGGCAGCAATTTCCTCGGAGGCTCCCCAGTTACCTCCTGAATACCTAGAATTCCAAGATGTTTTCCGGAAGGATCAGGCTAACTCTCTACCTCCTCATAGGTCTTATGACTGCCAGATAGACCTGATACCTGGATCTACTCCTCCTTGTAGTAGAATTTATGCCCTCACTGAGCCTGAGAATCTTCACCTCCGACAATACCTGGATCAATACCTAGCGAATGGGTTTATTCGTCCTTCCAAGTCCCCTGCTTCCTCAGCTTTGTTCTTCGTTCCAAAAAAAGAAGGGGACCTTAGAACTTGTATAGATTATCGCACCCTGAACCAGATCACCGTTAAGAATAGATATCCGTTACCTTTGATCCCTGAATTCCTGGACCAAGTCAGAAAAGCATGCATATATACAAAGCTGGATCTTAGAGGAGCCTACCACTTGGTACGAGTAAAAGAGGGCGATGAATGGAAGACGGCCTTCCGCACCAAGTATGGGCTATTTGAATTTCAGGTCATGCCCTTCTGACTTTGCAATGCCCCGGCCGCCTTTCAATATTTTATGAACAATGTCCTCAGAGAGCTCATAGATGTGTGTGTTGTTGTTTACATTGACGACATCCTCGTTTATTCTTCATCGGAAACTGAACATCGGAAACATGTAAAAATGGTCCTCGAGAGATTGCGTCAACACAAACTTTTCGCTAAGTTGGAAAAATGTGTTTTCAACGTGACTGAAGTTGAATTCTTGGGATTCATATTATCACCTAGCGGAGTGCGTATGGATTCAAAGAAGGTCGATGCAATTCTCAAATGGCCATCGCCATCCTCCGTAAAAGGTGTTCAAAGCATGTTAGGCTTCGCTAACTTTTACCCTCTCGAATAGTCCAGCCCATCACCGCCTTGTTAAAGAAAAACAAACGTTTTGAATGGTCTACCGAGGCGGAACAAGCTTTCCAGAATTTGAAGACTAGATTTATCTCTGCACCGATCTTAAAGCATCCTCGCCCAGAACTCCCCTACATCGTTGAAACTGATGCTTCGAGCCTTGCCATGGGGGCAGTTCTATCACAAAAGGACCCAGTAACCAATCAGTTGCATCCCGTGGCATTTTGGTCCCGCAAATTCTCGCCTCCTGAAATCAATTACACTATTACTGATAAGGAACTTCTAGCTATCAAGTCCGCCTTTAAGGCTTGGCGGCTTTATCTTCTGGGGGCCCGACACACCGTTACTGTGATTACAGATCACCGAAACCTGCAATATTTGAAAACCGCAAAAGCTCAATCCTCTAGGCAACTCCGTTGGGCACTATTCTTTGCCGAGTTTGACTTCATAATTACCTATCGACCTGGTACAAAAAACGGTAAAGCTGATGCCCTTTCTCGGATGGGAGTGGAAGAACATTTGATCAATCCTAAACCTGTACCTATCATTCCCGAACAAAGAATTCTAGGTGTAATCGCCACACAATCCATAGAGGAAGTTAAGGATAAAGCCAGGCTACTGGTAACTCCAGCAGACATACAGAATTGGCATCTGCAGGGAAAGGACTTTACGGTGAAGGACAACCTATTATATTTCCAAGAACGGTTATACCTGCCCAGCACAGATTTACAGAAAAAGGTAATCTCTTGTTATCACGATTCTTTAATGGAAGGACATCCCGGTATGACCAAGACCTCGGAAAAGATCAAGCGCTACTTCTGGTGGCCGTCTTGGAAAAAAGATATCAGAGACTTTATAATGTCCTGTGGAGTATGCGCCCAAAACAAGAGTCAAAAGGAAAAACCAGCCGGCCTCTTACGCCCTATTGACATCCCACCTCGCCCTTGGCATACGCTTTCTATGGACTTCATCACCGATCTACCTCCATGCTCCGGATACAATATGATCCTAGTAATCGTGGACCTATTCTCCAAGATGGCGCATTTCATTCCACTCAAAGGCTTACCAACAGCAGCAACTCTAGCCCGAGAATTTCTCGAAAACATCGTCCGACTGCACGGTTTTCCTTCAGTTCTAATTTCGGATCGAGGTAGTCAATTTATTTCTCATTTTTGGCGAAGTTGCTGTCGGTCGGCTCAAATTGATGTGAGACTTTCGACCAGCCACCACCCTCAAACCGACGGACAAACCGAGAGGACCAATCAAACTCTGGAACAGTATTTGCGCTGCATGCTACAACAAACTGAAAAAACTTGGAAAGATATCCTTTGGATAGCCGAATATGCCTACAATAACTCTGTCCACTCGGGAACTGGGAAGACCCCGTTTTTTCTTTTATACGGTAGTCACCCTCGAACCTCGGAGTTGGATCCACTCCAAGATCTTGGAACACCAGCAGTAGACCACCTGCATTCTACAATCACCCAAGCCTTTAAGGAAGCCGTTTCTCACCTTCAAAGGGCTAAAGAACAATACAAGAAAGGAGCAGACCAACATCGGAAGGAAGCCCCCCAATATCAAGTAGGAGATCAAGTCTGGTTATCCACCAAATATCTACCTCTAAAAGGACCACGCACATTCAACCCAAGATACCTTGGTCCCTATTCCATCACTACCATAGTAAATCCAGTAGCGGTTAAGTTGGACTTGCCCCCTCACATGAAGATACATCCGGTCTTCCACGTCTCTCTATTAAAACCCGTGCAACCTCAAACCCGACTAACTAAATCTCCAAAACCTATTCTAGTTGATGGAGAACTCGAGTTTGAAGTCAAAAGCATCCTGGATTCCAAGATCTCCAAATCTAAATTATTTTACCTGATTGACTGGAAAGGCTACGGTCCCCAAGAAAGATCCTGGGAACCTGCAGAATATGTCCACGCGCCTCGTCTAATCAAAAGATTTCATCGAACATTTCCTAACAAGCCCAAACCCCCGGAGAAGCCAGGTTTGGGAGGGGCCTTGAGGGGGGGTGCTGTCATGATCTCTGCTTCCAAAAGATCAGGGCTTGCCCGACTCCCTTGGAAGCAGACCCATAACCCCAGTTCCGAGTGCCAGCCAGTCCCAATTGGGACCTTTTGGACCCTGTCCTGGTGCCAGTGGCACCAGGCTCATAAAGATGCCCAGTCCCAGCGCTGGAAGCGCCGGGCTCATAATGCTTGGGTGGACTTACCTGCAGCAGACCATGCTGCTTACTTACCTGCCAGTTGAACCCCTGATCCTCTTCTGTTTGGGACTACTTTTCCTGTTGGGTGGGGCAGGAGCCACTCCCTAGGTTCAGAACACTGGAACTCTTCTGGAAAGCAGGAACTCTTTTCTTACCTAGGTGTGGCTGTGGAAGGAGCGACCTAAGCACTACAGGAGGCTATTTAAACCACACCCGATGGATGAATCTTGCTTTGCGTTATTCTGCATTCTCTGCAGCAGAACGCTCATCGTGTCTTCTGCTTCTGATCCTGGGCCTAAGGGAACAAAGGCTTACCATCCTGGAATCCAGTCTTCAGCAGCACCTGTAAAGACAAAGAAAGAACAGGTTAGCACTACGGTCTTCAGTGGCAGCGCATCTCTTACCTGGTCCATCGGCTGTCACCAACGCCTCACGCTGCATTCCGGCATCTGAAAGACAAAGGCTTACCTACTCTTCGCATGCTCCGGAGGTCTTCGCACTGCATTCCGGCATCTGAAAGACAAAAGCTTACCAGCTCTTCGCACGCTCCGGAGGCCTTCGGCGCTGCATCCTGCATCTGAAAGACAAAAGAAGGTGCGTTTAAAGACATTGGGCAACTTTATTACTCACGTGCCATTACTCCTTCCCACGCCGAATCCAGTGGGTATTCCAGCACCCTTCAGCTTCTCTAAAGCTCCGAACTTGTACCTGCAAGATAAAAGGGACAGTTAGTGCGCATTGTGAAGCAGGCTACAAGCGCTTACTTACGTGCTTCCAGGTGCTTCTATTCCTCACGCGGGTTCGATCCTCAACTCTCATCAGCCCGCCATCCGCCATCGCCTGAACCCTGCAAAACAAGAGATATCATTACAAAAGACTTTTAAGACATTTGAAGTGCCCAGAACTTACCGTTCGTGCAGTTAACGACAGACAGCAGTCCTCTGAGGTCAAGAGGCCTGCACCCTTATCCAGTGAAGAAACTGGTTACGGCACCCTGCCCCGAGGCAGATGGAGCGCTTGGCGTTCACTTACCTAAGACATCTTACTCTTCGAGTCAGACATACAGTGCACAGAGGTCCAGCCCAAAGAGCCAACCGTGTGTTACACATCACCTTTGAAGAGACGGCATTCACCCAGTCAAAACCGGCGCCTCTGCGGGAATCAGGTGAGCGTTACACCCACCCTTGGGAGTAGCCTGCACTAGCACTTAGCCTGAGGTTCTCCTCCTTGGCTTCCCTTAGCACTTCCCTCCCGGGCCCTCCACCAACACTTGCCCACTCCTCTGCCTCCCGCCCCTGTCTCTTGCACTTCTCACTGCACTTGCACATCCGAATGCCACAAGGCCTAGTAGGACCATGACTGTTTTTCACTGTTGTTTGCCACCGTTATTTTTCCCATGTTTCCGCCCCATTTAGCCTTGTGGCGCTTTGAAACACTATTCAGTTGTATAAGCACCTAATAAATACCCAATAAAATAAAAACAATATCATATAACTGCACGCATTAAATAAAACACAGACAAACCTGC
Source organism: Ambystoma mexicanum (assembly GCF_040938575.1). Lineage (NCBI taxonomy): Eukaryota > Metazoa > Chordata > Amphibia > Caudata > Ambystomatidae > Ambystoma > Ambystoma mexicanum. The sequence continues at coordinate 609,458,574 of NC_090923.1, read as the reverse complement.
CCTTCTGAAGTGACAAGGCACTGGCGTATTCATCATGCCCATATGTGTGTTCAGCAGGTGCACCAGCCCACGCAGAGGACAGCTGACATAGCGGCCCGCCCCTCTGGCCACCCTCTCCGTGGACTCACCTCCTCTTTGAGGGGGTGAAGGGCCTGTTCCCCAGGGGGTCCGCCTGAAAGGACTGGTCCCTCGGGGGCGCATAAATAGCCTGGGCTGAGAGCCGAGTCTCTATTCCAGCCCAGGCAGCTTTGCTTTGGCTTCCATTGGGTATTGAAGGATTTACAATTGTTCATTTATCGTTCACTCTTGACTAGAGGCCCTACTGATGTAGGGCTGCGCAGCATGGGATAAGAGAATTTGGGGTGCAGAGAATCCGATATTGTGCATTATATTTCCCATAGGGACTGATACGTTTTGGATTTCAACTGTTGTGCCATATAGCGAATGGTATGGTGGAAGAGTGACTGCTTATGGTTGGTAGGAGTTAGCGTTGATGAGGGAGGGGAACAGCGCCATTAACAACTTGCTCTCAAGAAAACCCCAGTAGGGAAATGGTGTTGAGGTGCCGGCTGCCGGGGTGTGCCTGACGAACCTCACTCTCCATGCGTCTCCAGCTGCGCGCTCATGTACATGTTTACAGTGCTGTGAATATACCTCTCTCGACCAACTTGGATCATAATTTTCTGCGGCTGGAAGTGTTTGAGCAGACGGGGCGAGGGTAATTGAGCATTGCTCGTGTTGTGTTTTATAGCCATGGCAGCACACGCTTCTCCCCGCGTCTGCGGACAATGCCCCCTTGTTCCCGAGCAGAGCTGCGGCTTCTTAACATCCCCCTAGCACTCCTAGAGCTGGAGGGGGCAGAGGCAGCAGACACTAAAGTAAACAAGCGCTGGAATCTGAACAAGGTCAGAACCCAATTTCCTGCATCATGTCTGGCCTGTTCTCGCGCCCTCTCCATCATGAGTCGAAGCAAACCCATCCACCTTTATTGTGTAAGCCTTTATGAATATATCTTGTATGTGTGTGCGCTTGTGTTTTCCCTGGGTGTTCGCTGCAGGTTATGTATGTTTATTTTATATATCGATGGAAACATGCACATGCGTGTGCTTAGCGAGAGAAGCACAGTTCCCCTCTCTTTTAGCATCCACTAGTCACGTGCCGTCTGAAGAATGAAGAGAAGTTTTTCGTTATCCCACTACATTTGCCTCCAGGTTTTGGGTGCATTGCAAGGTATTAAAAGGTCTTTTCACTTTCCTAATCATAACAGGGAAATCTCAGCCTGCACTAACTCCAATATTCTTCCTTGGAACAAACATCACCGTCAATGGTTAAAAAGGGACTCTGGTGACGGTTATTACATCCAACAAGCATGTCATACCAACTAGTCAAATCTGGCTCCGTCTATTGCAGCAGTCTTTGTGTGATTGCCACAGAATTCTATGAAGACATTTCAGACCACGAAAGTCACACTGTGCCTACATCACCAGGCATTTGGCCATCCGGTCCAAAAAACATTCAGTGAGCAACCCATCTAAGAGAGGGCACCATGTAGTATGTAGTGGCCAACACAGGGATTGTCATTAGCCAAACTCATGAACATTGTCAACTGTCAAAAGGATGGATGGGCTAAAGAATTACATCCAGACTGCGGCAAAAGTGTGTACAGGGTGGGCCAAACCAAAGTAGCAAATAACTCAATGCAAAGCACCTCAGATTACCCAACATCTGCTGCCCACCTTCTTAGCCCGGCCTCTTCCTTCCAGTTAGATTAAGGGCGTCTTTCGCCCGGGCGTCCAAAGTGAAGGGCAGACAAAGAAAAGGGCAATTCCTGTTTGGACCAGGAGGACCCAGGGCCCGACCCAGACATCAGGTAAGCATGCACCAACATGTGTCTACTCCTTCTGTCCCCACAGGCCATCCCCGCCCCCTCTAGTCCCCCTGTGATGTTCCTTTGTGCCCCCCCCTTCTCGCCCACAGGGTTTGCCTGTTTTGCTTGATTTTTCTACCCAGCTCCCCCTGCCCCCCCAATCCGCCCTCCAGCCTACTTCTGCAGGAGTCTGTCCTGAAATATTCTGGTTTCACCATCACTGTCTTGTGGCCAATGTTGGATTTGACTTTCATGGACTTCATTCATTCACAGTGTGTCACCCTTTCTCAACTCTCATGCTGGACTACCTTTGCATCTTGTACTCATGGTGGCCCTGAATCATGCTGTTCTCATCTTCACCTTGCATCCTGGCTTGCAACATTACGTGTTACTACTGACTTCTGCAATTGTATTTGCTCTCCCCTCTTACTTCTCTTCACTTTTTGATTGCTTACTCTCTGTTCTCTCCTCCTCTCCCCTTCTCCCTTTCCTCTCTCCTCCCCTCCTCCCCTTACTTTCTTCTATGCACTTACTCTATCAGAATTGTCTCTGGACCTAGTATGATAGCAACCTCGTCTGTCTCCTCCTCCCTCCCCTTAGTTGCCCCCCCCCATCCAGCACTATCTGAAATGTCGTCAGGCCTAGTACGATAGTTGCTTGTTTTGTCCCCCTCATCCCCTTCTTCACCCCCTCTCCCTCACCTTTTGTTTTTCTCAGGCTCTACCAGAAATGTGGTCAGGCCTAGTACGATAGTCACCCGTCTGTTTCCATTTCCTTCCCACTCTCCCCCTCCCTTCCTTATCTATGTCTTAGCTCTTGCACTATCTGAAATGTCGCCAGGCTGAGTATGATAGTTAATATCACATCTTTACTGTTCATGGCCTGTAAGAATGTCATTGTGTTTTCCCTTATTCCCTCCCTTGCCTTGAAGCGATTTTAAACACATTGTTTGTAGGCGCTATATAAATAAACTATCATATCATATTATATCCTGACCCTTGGTGGGTTGCCACCCAGTCTTGGACTATCTCGTTCTCACTCTCTCTCAATTCCGGAGTTTATAAACATTCAACACTTCCAGCTCAAGTTGTCTCCTTCCTGTCCTTTGAAAAGAGATTTCACTTCAGTCTCTTTGTTTTAGGGTTTACTAAATCCTGTATCTTTGCCTCTCACAGTTCTTGAGTTCTTCACACCTAGTTCTCCAATCTAAATCTGTTGCAGGTTTCCCATGGGTTCTCGCACACTTCTCTGACCAGGTTTCCCAATCCAGCAAGTCTCCTTGTATGTCTGGGGCTCTTGTTAAGATGAGGCTTTGTGTATATGTATTTCTTCTGGATGCAGGTCTTCGGCCAGGAGTTAGTCACAGAAGAAATCATTGCCTCTTGTTAGGCTGGACATAAACATGCCCCTCTCCCGCTTCTTGCACTCCTCTGAGTCTGGCCTTTTGGCACTGTTCCCTATGTACTCCTTTTGGTAGAGCCCATGGTGGCACTTGTTCCCTCTCCCACCAGCTGGAGCATACTTATACTGGTCATGATTAGTATTCTTTGCAAGTCGTCTCCCCCTCTCATCTCCCACTACCTCCTTGTTGATGGTTTGCCCAACATCCCCCTTGGATTTGCTCCACCTCTTTCTTAATTCCACTCCGCTTTCTTCAGATATTTTCTGTGAGCGCACCCTAAAGTTTCATTCCAACATCATCACAGCTGAAATTCTGCCACCACCTCTTAAATTCCGCTCCACACCTTTCCATACTGATCTTTTGCCAAATGTTCCTCCAACTCCTTCTCAACCAATGTTCTCCCACCTCCTCCTAAATTCCATTCCACCATCTTCAACTGTTTCAATTTCCTCTTAAATTCTGCTCCACCACCTTCTTAGCTGATGTTCTGCTAACTGACGCTTCACTTATTTCTCAAAAGATGTACTCCTAACTTCTCCTGTATTTCACTCCAACCGCACCAAGTAAAATGTTCCCTACCTTCTCTTCAATTCCTCTCCTCCTCCTTCTTAGCTGATCTTCTGGTAAATACTCCTGCACAGCCTTCTCATCTGATGTTCTCCCACCTAGTCTCCCACTCATAAATGTCACTCCACCTCCTTCTACTAATGTTTCCCACTGCCTCTTAAATTCTGTTTCTCCTCAACTGGCTCCTCTCTTCTCCAGATGGTCGTCTGAATGTCTCTCACTTGCCAATCTTTTCCTCTCTTCGAGTACCACTACCTCTGTCTCCATCCATCTCCTGAAGGGAAACCATGGTGTGTGTGTGGGTCCAAAAGAAACATATTGAGGCCAAAGAAATAGTGGGTCCAAAAGAAACATATAGGGGCAAATGGCCGAAGGCCATTGTTAGTGCCCCGAAAAAACAATGGTATAGCAAAACCCTTGAAATTCTCTGAAAAACATTAGTTAAAGTGTAGTTGTGTTGATCAGATTTAACGCAACAAAACCCTTGAAATTCAGCAGATGTGGGAAGTCATGACCAGCTTAACTGGACATGTTCCTGTTGCAAAGCCCATGAGCACAGAAATATCATGAGAGAAGGGATTCACAATAACATACAAAATGGCATTATGGGGGACAAAGCATTATGGGGACATCAACGGGTAGGTGCTGAGTTAAGCTGGTGATGACTTTCCACATCCTCTGATTTTCAAGGTTTTGTTGTGGTAAATCTGATCAAGAAAGGTGGAGATTTTTTTCCTATGCGAGCCATTGCGCTTTTAAGTTCAGCTGTCCACACAGGTTCCCAAATCATGTAATGATTGTGAGGTACACACTTGTTAGTGTTTTTCATACAGTTATTGCACTTTATTGAATTTGTTCCACATTCATACTATTAACACTAGTTACTTCACCTAGTGTTTGTTCAGTTTGTTCCACATTCAACATAGAGACACAAGTTACTTTACTTTGTGTATTTCCTTTTCGTTATTACTTGTGACTTTTTTTGGTGAGAGATGTGTTATTCTTTATAGAGCATTTGTGCGGGTGAGAGATGTTATTTATTCAAATACAATAAACCTTTGTGCCAACATTTCTCTGCACATGCTATTGTTTCACCCTTCCTTGGGCTTTTTCACAGCACTTTCTTTACTTCGGATTGTGTGTCAAATTTGTGTCACATTTCACATTTTAGTGTATATATTTCATAGGTAGGACACACATATATTATATTCTGCTTTTAGTTATTTCGAGTGAGTAAACTTCCGTGGTTCTTGGGTACCGAGTGTTCGTACATTGGTTTTGTGGGCCTAGTTCGTGGTTTTGGGTTTCTGCTGTAGTTTATAAATCTTCTTCCGGCTTTTGCCAATCTTATCTGTTGTTGTTAATAGCAAGCCCTGAGTAAACTTCTGTGGTTCTTGGGTACCAAGTGTTCGTACACTGGTTTTGTGCACGTGCATTCGGCAACCGACCGGAATGACTAGAGGACCTGAACACAGGACCAGAATAAGACTCAGCCCAAAAGGGCTTGCTGTTAACAACAACAGATAAGATTGGCAAAAGCCGGAAGAAGATTTATAAACAACTGCAGAACACTCTGCAGAAGCCAAGTCAGCTAATAGACTGTGACACGTGCTTAGCAGTCTGGTTGCACTTTTGTCTTACCTGGAAACATCTTAGAGCCAGACCCCAGAAGCATCACAGGAGTGCATACAAACTGTCCAAAGAATTTTAGAAGACCAACCTCAGGCCACAGACTGTGGGGGACATTAAAGTGCATCTCAAGCCACAGCCGGTCTGGGCTTGCTTGGAATTGCGCCCCTGCAGTAGACGGCAGGACTCAGAGCCTACAATCTTTATAGCAGGTGAGCTGAACGCCCATCGGGGATTAGAGGATCAGGGACGGGAGGGAATCTCTGGAACACTTAGTAACACCTACCCTCTCTCATTAGGCACAGTCTTCACAGTTAGACCCAAGATTAACCCAGAGGCTCCAGGCGCTCCTGCTGAGACAAGGTAAGCGTAACAGAACGCAAAGCCATTTTAGCATTTCTCTGCCCGAAAGTCATGGAGTCTTCAGATATTGACCAGTTATCCCAGTTGTTGGGGCAGCTCTGGGCTATAGTACATTCCGCCTGTTCCGAGACAAATGCCTTACGATGAGAGTTAGTTGTAAACAGAGACCGCACGGAGGAGCTGGATACACAGCTGCTCCAGACCCGTGCGGGACAGCCCCCATTACCCAGTGGCGCCGATCAAGATCCGCCAATCGCACCAGTCCAGGTGCTCCTGCCAGGTAACGTCCCATTAGGCCCCCCAAAACGTTTTACGGGGGACCCCAAAAAGTTAGCTGTTTTTATGAATCAATGGGCCTCATTACGACCCTGGCGCTAAGTGGTTAACGGCGCCGTAAAAGGCTGCGGCGCCGTTAACCACTTAGCGCCTTACTACGAGGTCCCTTTGCAGGACCCGACCTTAACAGCTGGTCTGGACCAGCCGTTAAAGTAGGGACCCGCAAAGGGACCTCGCAGGCAATTACGGTACCGCAATTTGCGGTACTGTAATTGCCACATTCCCCATTCCCATTGAGCCCTACAGGGCAAAAATGGGAATGGGGAAGGGCCATGGGGAAATGGGGAAATACCGCCCTGCCAACCTTGGAATGGGGCGGTATTTCCCCATTTCACCTTGGCGGACTCGTTACAACACCGGCACCAACCATGGTGCTAATAGCGCCATGGTTTAGCGCCGGTGTTGTAATGAGGGTCAATGTCAGCTACACTTCCTCTGTAGGCCGGGGGTGTTCCCTACTGATCAGCCGAAAGTAGCCTTTGTATTGTCCTACCTGGGAGGGTGTGCTGCAGATTGGTCTATTTCTTTGGTGAATCGAGACAACCCCCTATTATGTAATTTCACTGGATTCCAACGAGAATTGGAGAAGATGTTTGCTCGCCACACACGAGGACAGGCTTTGGACAGTGAGTTCCTGTCATTGCGACAGGGCAGTCAGGATCTTCAAGCGTATGTAGCAACCTTCAACCGTCTGGTCGCTGAAACCAATTGGCCTGAATAAAAAAGGACCACACTGTTTTATAGGGGCCTGAAGGGAGAACTAAAAGACGTCATGGCGCAGGTGGTAAATCCCCCTAGGGTTGTACGGAGTATATCGACCTGGCAATACAGTTGTACCATAGTTTGCAGGATGCAGAATGGATCGGGTATGTTCGGAAGATGGAGCGATGTACGTCCGTACGATAGAGAGCCCTGCACCTCACATTGAGAGTCATCTAGAACCAATGCAGTCGGGAGGAGTCCAAAACCCACTTACCAAAGACGAGAGGGAAAACTGCAATTGTGTCTTTACTGTGGGAAGGCAGGCCACTTCCTCCGTGATTGTCCTGTAAAGCCACCCAGGAAGACGGTAGGAGCCTTGGAAAAGGGCGAGAGTGAAAACATACTGGAAAACTCCAACATCTGGCAAGCGTAGAGGTCAGCTTGTCGAGCAAAGAGAAGGCATCTCCGACCTCACATCTGGTCATTCCCGTGATTCTCATCTGCAACCACCAACCCCCCCAAATGCATGCCTTGGAGGCTTTTGTGGACAGTCGGACAATGGGCAATTATATGGATCACAGATTTGCAAGCAGGATGGGGATTTCCATTCAATCAAAATCCATAGCCGAAGACTTCACGACTGTAGATGGAACTCAGTTGTTATCCGGTCCTGTGACCAACTGCACTGAGGAGATCACGTTGCTATGTCAGGACGGACATGGGGAGGATATCTCATTCGATTTAATCAGCGCTCCTCAGTTCCAGATCATCCTCGGAATGCATCTTCAGAATTCCCTGGCTGGAAACCCATAACCCTTGCATCGACTGATGTGCACGGACCATGACCTTCTCCAACAAGTGTCAGAGGGCCTGCTACGCTGTTGGCAGAGCTCCAGGTAATCAAGTGAAGACCATACAGATGCCTGGTTCTGCTCTAGGTTTAGTGGCCATGCTGCCCCCTGAATACTCAGAATTTCAAGATGTTTTCCAGAAGGAACAATTCAACACTATCCCTCCGCACCAGCCAAATGATTGCAAGATCAATCTTATTACAGGATCTCAAGTCCCTTGTAGCCACATTTAGGCGCTAACCGAGCAAGAAAACCTCCACCTCAAAACGTACATCGATCAATACCTGGCCAATGGCTTCATTCGGCATCCAAATCCCCAGCAGCCTCTCCCCTCTTCTTCATGCCAGAGAAAGAGGGGGGACCTCAGAACATGCATTGATTATCGCTCATTGAACCAGATAACTGTCAAGAACCGTTAGCCACTTTCGCTTATACCAGTGCTTTTAGATCAAGTCAAGGACGCTGGTATCTACATCAAATTAGACCTCAGAGGGGCGTACCATCTGGTGCGAGTAAAGAGTGGAGATGAGTGGAAGACCGCATTCTGCACCAAATACGGTCTTTACGAATATCAGTTGTTGCCCTTCGTGCTTTGCAATGCCCCTGCCGCATTTCAATATTTTATGAACGATGTACTGCGCGAGCTATTAGACGTATGTGCCATGGTGTACATTGACGACATCTTGATCTACTTAGCCAAAATTCAGGAACACGTTCTTCATGTACGATTGGTTCTCAAAAAACTGCAACAAAACCAACTTTATGCGAAACTGGAGAAATGCTCCTTCCATGTCTCGGAGGTTGAGTTTCTAGGGTTTACCCTAACTCCCCAAGGGATATGAATGGATAATCGGAAGGTGGATGCGATACTCATCTGGCCTCTCTGTAAAAGGGGTCCAACGTTTTTTGGGATTCGCACATTTTTACCACCATTTCGTTCCTGGATTCTCCCACTTGGTACACCCAGTTACTTCCTTACTCTGAAAGAACAAGAGATTCAAATGGTCTCCAGAAGCTGAAGAAGCCTTCAAGAAACTGAAGCAGAAATTCACTACAGCTACAGTGCTACATCACCCGAACCTGGACCTCCCTACGTGATTGAATCAGACGCCTACAGTGTCCCCATGGGCGTAGTGCTCTCCCAAAGAAACCTGGATACTGGCCAATCACACCCTGTGGCGTTCTGGTCAAAGACATTTTCCACCGCTGAATTGAATTATGCCATCACAGACAAAGAACTTTTAGCCATCAAGGCCGCCTTTAAAGAATGGAGACATTGGGCCTCATTACAAGTTCAGCGGTAACTGTACCGGAAAAACAAGCAGGCTACCACCTGTAAGTGACTTCAATCCAGCACTCCAACTAAGTCAATGCCTAGTCTGGGATGCCCAATGAAAGCCTTTATATATATATTTTTATGTCAAAGTTCTTTAAATCTGGATGATGAACCCTTATATAACGCCCCTCTCTTTGAATCCCCCTGACCTCACTGAGCCAAGAAGTAGGTTTGTTTTGCAAATTAAAAGGTTTATTTGAAGAATTGAACAATATATATATCACCCTTTTATGAATAAAATAATATCTGAAAAGCAGACTTATGAAGATGGATGGTAATCAACAATGGGTAATATTACAAAATCAACAATCTCTTCAATCACTTAGGAGTAGGAATAGCAAGGATATTGTAGCAGAGAATACTTTGTATGATTCAAGGAAATGCAAGATGGAAAGAATGCAATACAGAAATAACTTGATATGATTTCAATCAAAAGATAATATGATTACTTTTTCCCCTGTGACTACTCACACGCAATATGAAGAGATAAAAATGAGGGCACACAGGTTTCAAGAATACTATCAATAATGCAGTTTAATCCGAGTTCCCCCAGCAAGCCTAGAGAAAACAGGTATGATTTTAAACAGGCAAAAATACTTTTGAATGTGATTGCAATGAATGGGAAAATATACCAAAATGATTTTAATTCACTAAATGTGATTCAGGATAAGTGAGAGTTACTTTGGATTGATACTGGTCAACCCTAGCAATGGTTCATGGATGATTGTCAGATTGGAAATGAATTTCAGCAGTTGAAACCAAGAAACAGCTATTTTGGCAAGTGGTGACATGGAGCTAAATTGCAATTCGCAGCAATTTTTCTGCTTGCGTGAAACACGATTATGGAAAATAGTGAATTGGAATGTCGTTTTAGGTTCGCCGGAAAGCTCAGGATCTTAGCTTCAAAATCACAGTTCTAGGACGTTTGGTTCAAAAGTTACTGAGGTTTTCGTGAAGGTAGATTTTCAGAAATAAAGTCAAGATTTCAAAATGACAGATTGCGCTTTACAGATTTGTAATCAACAGGAAGGACACAAGATTCTATAATGCAGTTCTGGACAGGTTGAAATGGATGGGATAAGATTACTTTAGACTAAGAGATGACTATGCACAGTTCTAGACCAGATACTCACTCCTAAGCTTTAGAATGGAGTGGCCCTGGTCAAAGATCTGGTCAAGGGTTTGACTTCACTCTCGCCACCGGCCAGGACTCAGGCACTCTGGGTTCTGCTGTCAGCAATGCACTGCAGTCTGCATGGCCTCTTATACTGTATCTGACGGGTTCTGGAGACAGCTCGGCTTTCTGGGTCTGGACCTTGGTTCTAGCACAGGGTTCTAGGCTAGAATAGCAAAACAGCACAGCCCGGCTGTTGGAAGTGAGAGCCCCTTGACAGTTTAGGGGTTACAATCAGGTTGCTAGATTCTACAGGCCTGCTGAGAAGGGTTCAGCTTTTGGATTAGGCCTCTCTGCTTCTAAGTTCTAGAGATTGGTTCTAGAGTTGGTTCTAGATCTGGAGTCTGGAGTCTTCCTGCAGGGTGCTGCACCAAGAATAGTTGAGTAGTGGAAAATAGTGTGTCTTCTATCTGTCCTCACAGTCCCTATTTATGTATTTCCAAAGTGGGTGGGGAGGCTGACTCCCTATGCCCAACCCTCTAAGGATCCTGATAGGTCAGAGAATTTCCTGTCCCCTGATTTCAGACAGGAGCAGTGTGTCATAAGTGTCATAATGATGCTGTTTCTTATGGCTTAACTGAAATCCCTCCCCTTTGTTTTTTCATAGAAACTCTATCTTTCCCAAAAAACATATTTCCCAGATACACAAGTTGTTCATAATACATATACACATCACAGATTAATTAAGGCATGTCTCTGTTTAAGTCCCATGTTCCTACGAGCTTGGGTTCAGAAATGACCACTTATTCGTGCTTTTGGTGGGTTTCCCAATATTGGTTCTGCACCAAATTTTACACAGGCATACACACTCCATCTGAGCACATCTCTGTAATTTTTCCTCCTGTTCCTAGCATAAATATAGTAGCTACAACATGAATAAATTCTGGGATTTAGTCTTAGAACACCGCACAGATTTCAGCTTAGTCTTAAATTGTGAGTGAATTTTTCAATTTAACAATTCCAAAGTTTCATATTTTTGTCAGCTTGGTACACTTTGTGATAAGCATTTTTATAAAACATACATTTGCTTTCAATTCAATTCACATCTCATCTGGTCCGCCCCCTAGAGCTGGGCTGAGTCAGATGGTCACATGTCTTGTTTCCTGCCAACACTTTGTTGATCGTTACACCAGAATGTAGCATATCCATTCAGTTGAAAGACTCTATTGTCTCTTTCTCCTGCCAGCAGAGGAATCCCCTCCCCATCTGATTAACATGTCCATGCAACATCCTCCCTTTTGGTGGGAAGGCCCAGGGTGTGAAGGGTTCTCAGGGAAAGGCAGCCTCTTGAAAGTTTTAACTAAATCAGATTACATTCTGGTCAATTGCAACATAGTTCCTTGTAAAAATAAATACATTTATAAACTTAAAATAAGCAACATATCTTTAAATGAAGTCTTTTTCAACATGAAATCACTGAGTGGCACTCTTATATGGCATTTTGTTGGAATTCTCTTCTTTGGCATAGTTTGGGTTCAATTGCTCAACTTTACACAAATGGTTTTAAAACGCCAGCTTCTTGGTAGAGGCGAATAACTGCACTGCACCCATTTTTGACAGCTGTCTTTCCATCAAGTATCTTTAAAATAGGATTTTGTTCTGAGAACATATGATTCTTGCTGACAATGTATTGATGTGGATTCTTGCAGTAATGATGTGGAACACCCATCAAAGAGGTTGGATCGTTTAGGTGCTTTGTGAGCCATGATTTTAGCAATTTTTGACAATCAAGAAAACTGATTTTCAAACAGCTCTGTGTTTCTTTTTCAATCAGCATTGCAATTTCCCAGTGGTTTCAGGCTACTTTATGGGTAGCCCAATGGTGGGTTTTGGCCAGTGATCTCCTGTGCTCACTGCTGACATAGGCACACAGTAGATGGTGGCCTATTTTTCAGGTTTTCACTGCATACTTTCTGGTGATTTCTGGTGAGCAGCATGCTTTCCGGCGGCCATTATGATGTTTCTGCTGGCAGCAGTGCACAGTGATGTTGCAGGGCTTGGATGAGTGGGTTGATACATCCCACAAGCCCCCCTCTTGCGATGGCCGTTGAACTTCCATCAATGGAACTTCGCAAGACTGGGATGTAAGCCTCATCTCTCCGGATTCCACAAAAGGCAAAGTTCATCGTCTTTTCCTCCATCAGGGGTGGATCGATCGGTTCTCCTCGCCAGTCCTGATGGGAGTATTGAGCAATACCCCGGGCCCCTCGGATCGTCCTTCTTGGTCAGTCTCCATGGTTTATCTCTCTATCTTTCTCTCCTAGGATGACAAAGCAAAAACATATTTGTAGACATTTCCCCACCACTATTAATGTAGTGGGGTGGACATATACATTTTATAAATCAGGAGACATTTTTATTATTGTATTTTAGAGACTATATGTGGAATATTTTAGGGTTGATATTTTATGGATCTGGAGTGGCCCCCTCTGGGGTTACCGAAGACTCCTCCGGTTGCTGCAGAGTGTGCTTAGGATGGCAATACTTCTGCTGATTAATATGGACCCACTTATCTTCCCCCTATGCCAAACTGCCTTTGGGGATGCAGATCTTGTAGGCGACTGGTGAGATCTTGTCTACAATGTCAAAAGGCGCCTTCCAGGTAGGCAGACATTTCCGCTGTTTGGCCTGGTTCCTTTGGAAATTGTATAGATAGACCCTGTCTCCTACATTGTATTCTTTCCTAGTAGTCTTCAAGTCATAATGGGTCTTCATGCTGTCGGCTGATCTTTCTAGATTTTGCTGAGCATAGGAAAAAGCATGTTGAAGGTGTTTTTTTAAATTTTCATCATACTCATGCGTTGTGGAGGCATTGATCAATGTCTGCTCTTGGGTCCTGTAAAGCAGATGTTGGGGAAGCACCATCCTGCGTCCAGTCATCAGCTCAAACAGTGACACTTTAGTTGCAGATGAAGGGGTAGATCTGATGGCCATTAGGACAAGAGGTAATCGGATATCCCAACTTGGCCCAGAATCTGGCACCATTTTCTTTAATAAGCTCACAATGGTTTTGTTGTAACATTCTACTGCACCACTAGAGGCTGGCCGGTAAGCAATATCCAGCTTCCTTTTAACACCAAGTATCTCCCACATCTTTGTCATTACTTCGCTGGTGAAATGGCTACTACTGTCTGACTCAATCCTTTGGGGTAGTCCAAAACGCGAAAAGATGTGGTTGATCATCAGGGCAGCTGCTGTTTCTGCCTTGTAGTTTGGGGTATGTCACAGTCAACATGTACTTATTCTCCCTAGAGGAGCTAATCACATGCCCGATGAAATCTACTTGCAAATCTGACCATGGCAGTGTCATCCCCCTCTTTTAGAGAGGCGCACAGTGTGTGAGGGATGTTGGCTGAAATTGTGCACACACAAGACACCCCTTCAAGTATTGGTCAAGGTCCTGCCCCATTTGTGGCCAGTATGTAACCTCTCTTAAGATTTCAAGTGTTGTATGAAACCCCCTATGACCGGCTGTGGCCGCATCATGGGCGTGACTTAACATCAGGCTACGGAATGAGGTAGGGACCACCCACTGATCATGGCCAGCTTGGGATTTCCTTAACAACAAACCTTCTTGGATTCGGAACATTTTTTGGACATTTCATCTTGCTTGTTATTAGCACATAGCATGCCTCTGGTTTTCCAGTTAGCCAGGTGCTCCACGAACCCGTACATAATCTGAATCTGTGATTATGACCAGTTCGTGGAGTTGATGTTGGACAGCAGTGAGGATGGCTTGATGCACAGCCATCAACTCTGCCACTTGACTACTTCGGGGACCAATCTTGTACCCAGCGGAGGGTTCTGGGGACTCATTCACCCATACATTCCCTACGCCGGCCACAAGTTCTTTTTCCCCGTTGTTGTCAACATGGTAAGAGCATCCATCCACATAGACAGTGGGCATTCCCTCAAACTTGTCTTCTTCAAAGACTTTGTGTGGGGAATTAAGGTATGCCTCCATGTTGTCCTTGATTTTTAGACTTTCGTCCTCGAGACAGTTTTCTCTGGCACAATCCTGCAAGTCAGCCAGACCTTGCGCGAGGGGACTCTTCGTGTTTTGGCCATATCTGACCTCCACAGGAGAGCCTTGTATTGACAGAATCCAGGAAGTAATTCGGGGATTTACTCACATTTTCGGGCCGGATTCTGTCACTATGGAGATATTGCAGAGGCTGGTGTGGAGTCTCCACTATGATGTGTTCCCCCTGGATAAATGGGCGGTAATTCTTCAATGCCCACACCGTTGCCAGTAGTGCCTTTTCACAATCGTTGAATTTTCCCTCCACGGAGGATAAAGTTTTACTTGCATAGGAGATTACTTTATTGACCTTGTCATGCTTTTGGTATAATACTGCAGTCAAGCATGTATTAGAAAACCTTGTCTCCAAGAAGAACTCCTTATTTCTGACAGGGTAAGCTAGGCAAGGTGCTTGTGAGTGGCTTGTTTTGAGTTGTTTTACTGCCTCGGATTGTTCTGGACCCCATTCCCACTTTACCCCCCCTTCAAGAGATGAATCAGGGGTCTGGTGATCTCTGCGTAGCCCTCAATGAACTTTCTGCTGTAATTAGTCAGTCCAAGGAGACTCCTTAGTTCCCGCAGAGTTGTGGGGTCCTTCAGTTTCTGGAGTGCTTCCACTTTCTTTTCCTGGGGACAGAGACCCTGAGGAGTAATCTCATGCCCCAAGAAATTAACACGGGTTCTACACCACCGTGCTTTCTGAAAGGAAAGTTTTGCTCCGGCGGCCCTCAACTGTGTCAGAACATAACGGATCTCTGCTATGTGTTCCCCCACAATTGAGCTTTTGATGAGGACGTCATCTACATAAGCCAGGTTACCCCTCGCACACAGGTCGGGCATGGCCTTGTGTAGGAAAATGTTGAATTCATTGCCGGAGTTGATGGATCCGAAGGGAGTCCGGGTCCATGTGCACTGCTGGCCCCCAAAGGTAAAAGCTAGCTTGTATTGGTCCTCCCTACTGACAGGTACAATCCAGTATCCATTGGTCAGGTCTATTGCAGTGAATACCTGTGACCCCTGGATCTGGGCCAGCCCTTGGTCAATGTAGGGAAGCGGCCATCGGTAAGTATGGACCTGTTTATTAAGCTCCCTAAGGTCGGCGCAGAGTCTCCACTGGCCGTTTGCCTTCAATATCCCCAGCACCGGATTATTGAAGGTGCTGTGGACTGGACGGATTATCCCACGGGATTCAAGGTTCTTAATGATTTCAGTCAGGGACTCCATTGATGCGAGAGGCAAGCAATATTGCTTCACAAACACTGGAGTCATACCAGGGTCCGTGGGAATTGTTGTGTGGATGTCGGTGCGACCACAGTCATATGAGTCCACCACAAAGAGATCTTGAAAATCCAAGAAAACCTGTTTCAACTTTTGCTTCTGCTCTAGAGTCACAAAGGCATCAGCTAGGTTGACTCTCTCTTCAACCATCTGCCTGAAGCCTGGAAAGACTTCTGGTTTCGCTATCTCAGCTGCCTCCTCCAGCTGGGTGGAGAATTCCCTGGTCAAAGTGCTGATTTGGACTGGTGGCTTCAGGTGGGAAAGGCAGCCCTCATGGACCTGGAAAATCACCTCATCCCTCCTGAAGTCACAAGTCACATCTTCCATGCCATAAGGGCAGGAAGTGTACACCAGGAAGTTCCCCCCATGCCGGGTAAATATCCTGTCTGATGTTGTATTGTCATCACTGGTCCTAACAGTTAATTCCCTAAATCAATGGAAAAATGTCGGTCATCAACCGCCATTCCAATAATGGTGGCTGTGGCTAGAGTGATACTCTTTAAGTGGCTGTTATCCACCTCTATTGGAATGGTGTCATGTTCTATATTGACTAGTGGTGTTGGGTTTACCCCCAACCTTTGCTGTTGGAGAGAAGCATTTAGATGAACATAGGCATCAGGGTTTTTCAATTTCTGTCCTCTTTTAACTTTCACTTCCGGGAGAATTGTCGGGTCCTTTCTGGGATGGTGACTTCCTCTCCAATCTGAATTTCAACTGCATAAGATAGCAATTGAGCTGACCTAAATGCTTTCTCTGGATCATCAAAGCCCATGGGATTATCCGCTAATCGGGACCAAGCTTTGAGGTGTATTAGGTCCAAACTAATGGCAAAGCGATTGAGAATGTCACTGCCTAAGTAAAAGGCGGTAGTGACGTCTCGCACAACCCAACAATTGTGGACTATGCTCTTGTTGCCTATGGAGATTTTGAGCATACACCTGCTTGGCAGGAGATGTTTAGAATTGGGTGTTTCCAGGTCCATTTCCCATGTGTCTATAAGTCCAAAGGTGGGAATGGCTGGATCTTTTGGGAGTTGGCGGAACATGGTTTCGCTGATGAAGCTCTTACCGTTGTTCACACACACTCGGGTGAGAACAGAGTCCTTCCCATCATTTAACTGAACAGGGATGAACAACTGCTCCCCAATTTGCTGAATATCAGCCAGGGTCTGAGCTGATTTCACATATTTCTGGACTATTGGAGTGGGAATGTCTGATTGTGGATTGGTAAAGAATTTCAGAGTGTTTCGTTCCAGTGTGGAATACAATCTTAAACTGGAAGGAAGGTTGATTTTCAGAAATAGAGAGGACCCCCCATCATCAGTCTGTTGTCCTACTGCTATTACTGTCACGTCTGGAGTTTGGTTGTTCTGGAAGTGAAATTCTACTTGGTCAGATTTTTGTTCAACCATGTGGCAGGTACCGTTTAAACTAACATGGTTGACGCTCTGTTTCAATTTTATTGGTCGGCTAGTCTGGGTCCAGAGGACCTTGTTTACACAGTCTTTTAGGGGTAACAACCTTCTCAGGAGGAAATTCCCTAGTAAACAAGGGGTGCCCTCTGGAGTCACTACTATGACCGGGTGTTTCACCTTGTGTCGCCCAATTTTAATGTCCAAATCCGCAGTCCCCTCGATGGGAATTTCCTTCCCGTCAAAGTTCTGAAGTTGTCCAGGAAGAGAGGTGAGAGGAATTTGGTGATTCTCCCCCCTTCCTGAATTGAGTTCATCAAAGGCCTTTTTGGACAGAAGGGTAGCTTGGGATCCAGTGTCCGCCAGTGCCAAAATTGTACCCTGTCCCTGTACTTGAACTGGGGTATAGTATCTTCCCTCCTTCTCCGCAAGGGGGCACAGATAATGCACATTTTTGGACAACTGGCGGGCTAGTTTTTTAGTTTTGGACATTCCAAGAGAAGAGATTTGGCCAGAATTCTGTGGGGAGTCTAGGGAATCTGAAAGAAAAAGTTGGCAACTGGAGATAGGAGAAGTTTTGAGTCCACCTGGTTCTGGGCCGCCCCCCCCTTTTGGAGGCAGTCACCAGAATGGGTTTGAACCAGGGGATTTTGATGCTGTTGGTTCTGGGATGGGATGATGGGCGGCGCTAGCTCAGTCCCCACATCTTCCCAGTCTGGATGTGAATCCCTTGGGACCCATTTTTCTTTGGGAGGAGTTCCCCCATCTCTGAAGGAGAAGATCCTTTTCCCAGGATCCTCTGAGGATCCCTCTCCTTCAAATTGGAAGATCTGTACCTCCTCCTCAAAGTGGGTCTGTTTGGGTCCTTTGTTTCTCCTACCCACCCTCTGCTCCTTGGGTGGCAGACTTTCGGGAGCAGGAGATTTTGTTTCCGGTTCCTGGGTTTCCAGGGGCTGTCTACAAGTGGGGAAGGAAGCTTCCTCCAAGGCTTTACACCCCCCTTCCCCTTGTGCCTCCTCCCTGGGAACTGGTGAGTTATCGGGGTGCTGCCCTGGTCATTGTTCTGGAGCACCAGGTCCAGAGTTTGGGGCATTCTGTGCCAGCATGCTCATCTGAGGGTTCTGCTGAGCCCTCAGCATGCGACCCAGATCGTGTGACATATTTTGGACCTGGCGCTTAAGCTGTGAAACTCGGTCAGGCTGATACGGGGTTCTGTTTTCTCCCCTGGGCTGATCCCAGGAAGGGTAGCTATCCCTTCTGTGGTAGTACCTCGGGTTGGGAAGATTTGGGTACCCCTCCACCTTTGGCCTCCCCTCTCCCGGATTAGTTTGTCTGGGCTCAGGGAAGTGGGGAAAGAAGGATGGATGAATTTGGGGTTGGAAGTTCTGTGGGTACCTGGGGAAAAAGTTCTGCCCAGGGTTTGGGGAATTTCTGCCCTCCTGGGGGAAGTTAGGAGGGTGGTTCCCTGGGTAGGGTGCTCGGTTTGATCCCCCCCCCCTTGGGCTGGAGGAGTCCACACATAACCCAGGATGGGTCGGTTTCCCTTGTAGCGGGGACTTACATAGACAGGGGAGTGAGGGACCCCATTTGTGGGACTACCTCCTTGACTCCCTGTCTGTGACTGGCCCGAGGGCCTTCTGGGCTTAGAATTATTTTGTGCAGGCAGGTTTTTAGGCCCCCCATCTCCAAATCTAAAATGGGGGCAACCTTTACCTCTGCCACCTTAGCAGCGGCAGGGGTGCTGGTCGGTTTGGGGCTTTTCTGAGCATTATTTTTAATTTCTATGGGATTCTGCACCTCATAGATTCGGGTGGCCTGTTCAATGACCCAGTCTCGTGACCTTTTCTCATGAAAATCTCTCACTAGCTGGGTCATGATGTATTTGGGTAGCGCATGGAAAAAGGTATTCACAAATTGTTTACTGTCCGTGCGCACCCTTTTGGTAGTCTGCGCAAAGGAGCGCTCCAACTCCTGCACAAATTCTTGTGGGGCCTGATCCTCCCCACATTGCAAATTGTAGGCTGCCTTGCAAGCCTCTTGGGGATTTCTATGAACAGAAAAGTGCTTTAAGAAGGCCACCCTGTATGTGGACCATCTTGAATGATTTTGGTCCTCCAGCCCCGCAAAGAAACTGGAGTATTCTGGGGAGAATGGCCATTTGACGTACTGAATGCAGCTACTGTTGTCTTTCAAATGGAAAGTCTCCATCATTTGCTCAAAGAGCTCTAAGTGTTCCCACACAGAATACTTGGCGTTTTTGTGATAAGACGTGATGACACTCCTTATTGCCTTAATCTGTTTTAAGGGGTCCTTAAGCAAGGCCCTTTTTTTGCCTTATTGGCCTTTTTGTTTCGGGTAACCCTGGTCCATTCATCCTCTGACTCAGAGGCACTGCTCCCAGAGGTGCCCGTCTGATCTTCCAGGTTTTCCCGGATTCCGCGAGCCTGGGAATGGCTGTAAGAATGTGGGGCCCAAGTCTCCTGTGTCCTGGGACGCACAGAGGAGTCTTCTGATTCCTCCCTGCTCCCAGGATACGATGGGTACCCCCCCACTGACCTAACTGGGCAGAGGTTTTCAGGATGCCCTTAGTGGGCCTACTCTCCTGGGGTTCCCCACTAAATTGCACTGTACTTGGGTGCCCATGCCCGGATGCCCGCCCATCCATTCCTGGGAGGTACTGGCCTATGAGCCCCATACTTCTGACTGGATAGTAAGCTGCCATCCCCGTGGCCCTGGGTTCATGTGCACCAGGGGACATGGGGGTTGCAGAGTTCAGGGACTGGGAGAGATGGAGGCCTCTGGTACTAGGGCTCCTGAGGTTATGCTCAGGTGTTTCCCTTTCCCAACGAACGTCATCTCTATCAGCCCCTGCTCCCTGTTGCCATGCAAGAGCCTGAGCTTTCTGTTCCTCAATCAAGGCCTTACTAGACTCTATCAGTCTCTTTTGCATGGCTACCTGTCGCTGGAGCCTATCATTGTGCTGACAGAGAGCCTCATTCTCTCTCTGTGCTTCCTGGTTGGTCCTGGAGTACTGGGTCAGTCTTTGCTGCAGGAGGGTTACCTCCCGAGTCCCGTCCCTACTGGCCTGCTCCTTTCTTGCCAGAGCAGCTTCCACACTCCTGGTGTGCTCTAACACGTTTTGATGCTCTTTTCGGAGGTCACCCAGTCTCTGGAGGGCCAGGTGATTTTCTTCCAGCTTCCCTTTTAAGTGACAGACTTCCTGACCTAAGGTATCCCTTTCCTGAGCAAGAGCATGCCTCTGTGCCGCCAGGCCGTCCCTCTGTCTTTGAAGGGCATCAGCTTTCTGGCACTCTTCCTCAAATTCTGCCTGGGTGTCCAGGTCTTTCAAAATCAATTTATTGCTCTCTGCCTTCACCCTATCTAGGTGGCTTTGCAGGGTGGATACCTGCTCTGTGCATGCCCTGTTGAAGTCCAGCTGTTGCTCCAACTTTTTCTGGCTCTGCAGTAGGGAGTCCAAACCTTCTTGATACTCCTTCTGCAAGTCCAGAATTCTGGTATCCTGGTCTGCCCTTTTCTGTTGCAGGATACCCATCTCCTCTTTGATTTTAACTAGATACTGCCTACTTTCGTTTTCTGACTCCTGGCTCCTCTGCAGCCTGTGCTCAGAAGAGCCCAGATCAAATTGGGCCTTCTCTAATGCCATTAGTTGCCTACTTGCCAGATCTTGGCCTTCAGCACATTTGTCCTGTGTGGCTCCCATATATAAATATAAATATGCCGCTACTCTGGAAATCTTGTTATGCTCATCCTTGGCCTTAGGGGCCATATATAGTTCACTCAGGGCCACATCTAAGGGACCCTGATCTCTCCAGATATCTAACCCAGTTGCAGTGATCTATTGTGTGATCGCATGCAACCGCACATTCGGGTCCTGCTCAGTCCACTCACCTCTCACAAATAGCTTATGTAAAAGGTGCTCTCTAGCTATCTTGATGTCTACCAATGTCGCCATTCTGGAAATTGATTTCCTTCCTGATTTACAGAAGTTTATCATTTTATTTTGCAAAACAGACCGTTTCCTGAAAGTGTTGCTTTTTGAGGGGTGCTTTTACAGTGTAACACAGCGTAGTAGCCCAACGGGATTTATGTATCCTGTCAGCACACTGTATTAAGCTGCACAAGTGGTGGATCTAATCCAGAAGTCCCGGCTACCGAGCCCCCAATCTGTAAGTGACTTCAATCCAGCACTCCAACTAAGTCAATGCCTAGTCTGGGATGCCCAATGGAAGCCCTTATTTATATATTTTTATGTCAAAGTTCTTTAAATCTGGATGATGAACCCTTGTATAACGCCCCTCTCTTTGAATCCCCCTGACCTCACTGAGCCAAGAAGTAGGTTTGTTTTGCAAATTAAAAGGTTTATTTGATGAATTGAACAATATATATATATATCACACTTTTATGAATAAAATAATATCTGAATAGCACACTTATGAAGATAGACGCTAATCAACAATGGGTAATATTACAAAATCAACAATCTCTTTAATCACTTAGGAGTAGGAATAGCAAGGATATTGTAGCAGAGAATACTTTGTATGATTCAAGGAAATGCAAGATGGGAAAGAATGCAACACAGAAATAACTTGATATGATTTCAATCAAAAGATAATATGATCACTTTTTCCCCTGTGACTACTCACTCCCCCCTATGCAATATGAAGAGATAAAAATGAGGGCACACAGGTTTCAAGAATACAATCAATAATGCAGTTTAATCCCAGTTCCCCCAGCAAGCTTAGAGAAAACAGGTATGATTTTAAACAGGCACAAATACTTTTGAATGTGATTGCAATGAATGGGAAAATATGCCAAAATGATTTTAATTCATTAAATGTGATTCAGGATAAGTGCGAGTTACTTTAGATTCGTACAGGTCAACCCTAGCAATGGTTCATGGATGATTGTCAGATTGGAAACAAATTTCAGCAGTTGAAAACAAGAAACAGCTATTTTGGCAAGTGGTGAAAGGGAGCTAAATTGCAATTCGCAGCAATTTTTCCACGTGCGTGAAACGCGATTATGGAAAATAATGAATTGGAATGTCGTTTTAGGTTCGCTGGAAAGCTCAGGGTCTTAGCTTCACAATGACAGTTCTAGGACGTGCGGTTCAAAAGTTACGGAGGTTTTCGTGAAGGTAGATTTTCAGAAATAACGTCAAGATTTCAAAATGACAGATTGCGCTTTACAGATTTGTAATCAACAGGAAGGACACAAGATTCTATAATGCAGTTCTGGACAGGTTGAAATGGATGGGATAAGATTACTTTAGACAAAGAGATGACTATGCACAGTTCTAGACTAGATACTCCTAGGCTTTAGAATGGAGTGGGCCTCGTCAAAGATCTGGTCAAGGGTTTGGCTTTGGCTTCACTCTCGCCACCGGACAGGTCTCAGGCACTCTGGGTTCTGCTCTCACCACTGCACTGCGGTCTGCATGGCCTCTTGTACTGGATCTGACGTGTTCTAGAGACAGATCTGCTTTCTGGGTCTGGACCTTGGTTCTAGCACATGGTTCTAGGCTAGAATAGCAAAACAGCACAGCCCAGCCCAGCTGTTGGATGTGAGAGCCCCTTGGCAGTTTAGGGGTTACAATCAGGTTGCTAGATTCTACAGGCCTGCTGAGAAGGGTTCAGCTTTTGGATTAGGCCTCTCTGCTTTTACGTTCTAGAGTTTGGTTCTAGAGTTGGTTCTAGATCTGGTGTCTGGAGTCTTCCAGCAGGGTGCTGCGCCAAGAATAGTTGAGTAGTGGAAAAGAGTGTGTCTTCTGTCTGCCCTCACAGTCCCTATTTATGTATTTGCAAAGTGGGTGGGGAGGCTGACTCCCTATGCCCAACCCTCTAAGGATCCTGATAGGTCAGAGAATATCCTGTCCCCTGATTTGAGACAGGAGCAGTGTGTCATATATGTCAGAGTGATGCTGTGTTTTATGGCTTAACTGAAATCCCTCCCTTTGCTTTTTCATAGAAACTCTATTTTTCCCCAAAAACATATTTCCCAGATACACAAGTTGTTCATAATACATATACACATCACAGATTAATTAAGGCATGTCTCTGTTCAAGTCCCATGTTCCTACGAGCTTGGGTTCAGAAATGACCACTTATTCGTGCTTTTGGTGGGTTTCCCATTATTGGTTCTGCACCAAATTTTACACAGGCATACACACTCCATCTGAGCACATCTCTGTAATTTTTCCTCCTGTTCCTAGCATAAATATAGTAGCTACAACATGATTACATTCTGGGATTTAGTCTTAGAACATCGCACAGATTTCAACTTAGTCTTAAATTGTGAGTACATTTTTCATTTTAACAATCCCAAAGTTTCATATTTTTGTCAGCTTGGTCCACTTTGTGATAAGCATTTTTATAAAACATACATTTGCTTTCAATTCAATTCACATCTCAGTCTGGTCCGCCCCCTAGAGATGGGCTGAGTCAGGTGGTCACATGTCTTGTTTCCTGACAACACTTTGTTGACAGTTACACCCAAATGTAGCATATGTATTCAGTTAAAAGACTCTATTGTCTCTTTCTCCTGCCAGCAGAGGAATCCCCTCCCCATCTGATTAACATGTCCATGAGACATCCTCCCTTTTGGTGGGAAGGCCCAAGGTCTGAAGGGTTCTCAGGGAAAGACAGCCTCTTGAAAGTTTTAACTAAATCAGATTACCTTCTGGTCAATTGCAACATAGTTCCTTGTAAAAAAAATACATTTATAAACTTAAAATAAGCAATATATCGTTAAATGAAGTCTTTTTCAACATGAAATCACTGAGTGGGACTCTTATATGGCATTTTGTTGGAATTCCCTTCTTTGGCATAGTTTGGGTTCAATTGCTCAACTTTACACAAATGGTTTTAAAATGCCGGCTTCTTGGTAGAGGCGAGTAACGGTACTGCACCCATTTTTGACAGCTGTCTTTCCATCAAGTATCTTTAAAATAGGATTTTGCTCTCAGAACATATGATTTTTGCTGACATTGTATTGATGTGGATTCTTGCAGTAATGATGTGAAACACCCAACAAAGAGGTTGGATCTTTTAGGTGCTTTGTGAGCCATGATTTTAGCAATTTTTGACAATCAAGAAAACGCATTTTCAAACAGCTCTGTGTTTCTTTTTCAATAAGCATTGCTATTTCCCAGTGGTTTCGGGCTACTTTGTGGGTAGTCCAATGGTGGGTTTTGGCCAGTGATCTCCTGTGCTCACTACTGACATAGGCACAAAGTAGATGGTGGCCTATTTTTCAGGTTTTCACTGCGCACTTTCTGGTGATTTCTGGTGGCAGCATGCTTTCCGGCGTCCATTATGATGTTTCTGCTGCCAGCAGTGCACAGTGATGTTGCAGGGCTTGGATGAGTGGGTTGATACATCCCACACGCCGGACCCGTATTATCATTCCGCTTCCGTGATTCCCGGAATCACCGGGGCATTATGACCCCAGTGACCTGGGAACCCGAAGGCAGAATTCTGTAAGTTCCCATTCCCATGGAGTCCCAAGGGACTCCATGGGGATGGGGACAGAAGAAACACTGGTTCCGTCTATGACGGAGACAGTGTTTCCATTTGCGTCTGCAGGCAGGTGGTGTAAATCCCGTCAGGTCAAACCTGGCGGGAGTGATACCTCCCGCCTGCAGGACTCTTAATCCGCTAGTCCCGAAACAACAGTGGCAGCAGTTTTACCGCCACTGTTCTTTCCAGACCGGCAGGGTCGTAATGAGGCCCACTCTCTGCTGGGAGCCAAACACACTATAACCATCATCACAGACCATTGAAGCCTACAGTATCTTCGGTTAACCAAGGCTCAGTCATCACGCCAACTCAGGTTGGCTCTATTCGTCATGGGATACTATTTTGTGATCACTAATGTAAAAAGAAAGAAAATTCAGGACATTGCACCCAATTATCTGAAAACTTTATTTTATTATAATGTCTTATGGTGCCCCTTAGTTGATAACACGTGTTTCAGCCCTTCTGGGCCTTTTTAAAATCAGGGCTATTGCGTTTTGTTGTAACTGTGTATCAAAATTTTTCTCCCTATTCGGGGATAACTTCTAATTCATATAATTAATGAGTTGAATTGAGTTTGTGGGCTTAATCCCATGGTCACGAACTTCCGGGGAAAGATAGAGCTCTTTTCATAGGTGAAAAAAAGCAGTGCAGGTGCTGCTGTATCTCATGTTAATGTATTTCTCCACTGACACAATTTGAATTGGGGGTTGGGTCTGGGTGAGTCTTGTTATTTGAAGGTGTATTGTACATGGCCAGTGGCCAGATTCTGGGGGGCACGGCTTTATAGTATAGTAATATGTGTATAGTTATTATATGTACAATTGAGGATAGTGCTCCTTGATGTCTTCTCTGCCTTTCACATGGTCAACCATTCTATCCTCATTAAACGGTTACATGATACTTTTAGAATCATGGACCAGCCACTGGTCTGGCCTGTTTTCCTCACTAACCGCCCTTCTCAGCTGAAACTGGGCCATTTGTACTCCATCACCTCAATCTCTACCTGCAGCATACCCCAGGGTTCTATCCTGTCATTGTGGCTCTTCGATATCTATTGCTTCCCTCTGGCTCACCTGATGTCCTTCTTCTTTTTTCATTTCCAGTGTTATGTTAATGACACACGGCTTTCCTTAAACTTCCCTCTACTAATTTCTTCTCCTCGTGTTTTATCCCTGATTATGTGACTGCCCTCTAGGCATTGTGGGTGGCTAACAATCTATGTACCCGTGCCAGTAAGATGGAGATCTTTCTTATTGTGACACCTGTGTCCTGTTTACCCCCTACCCTCTGACCGCCCTCTTTGGGCCCCCTACTCTCACCATCCTGTGTGGCCGAAAACCTTCGTGTCATCTTTAGGTCCTCTCTCCTTTACTCCTTACATTTTGGAGCTTGTAAAGAAACCCCACTTTCAGCCCCACCTCCTTACAGGAGTTCTACTGTTCCTCACATTCCCCCAGAAGATCAACATCTCTATAGCCTTGGTCCTCCCTATACGCGACTACTGCAACAGCCTTTTCCTTAACCTCCCCCTTTGTTGTCTGCACCTCCTTCGGCTAATCTAGAATAGGGCTGCAAGACTTATCCTTGGCCTCAAGCCCAGGGATCATGTCGCTGCAGCCCTAAAATGTGTACATTGGCTCCAGGTGTTCGCAAGGATGAAAATCAAGATCCTCTGTATCATTGACAAGGCTTTCTGGGGCCTGGGACTACACTATCTCCAACTTTGACTCCCTAAATACTTCCCTTATAGAGCCCTCCACTACTCTAACTCCAATTCTCTTCTTGTCAACTGCTTTTTGAAACATAGAACGGGAAGCATGTTTCTCTCTACGGCCGGTGCCTCTCTTTGGAACAGCCTTCCTGCTTCTCTTATACTTGAGCTGGACTTCCGTAGGTTTCCGGAAACTTCTGAAAACTCTGCTTTTCTCTTCCTGTTTCACTTAATCACTTCCATGCTAACTCACACCACTGCCACTGAGACTGGTGGCCTAGTCCCTCATGAACCTCACATGTCCCAGGCCCTATATCTAGTCGACACCAGTACACCTGCCCTCCTTCAGCACTGCCCTTGCGGGTCTACCACCTGGTGGCTGTGTACCCTACCCTTGGAACTCATCTGCCCCAGCAGTTAGCCAGTAGCATCCCACCTTGGCATCTTTTTGCACTTTCCTTCTGAGCTCCTATCAGCACTTGCCAATCCTAACTCCCCTTTCCATTCATGCACTTCTCTTACTGTACAATGCATATGTGCATTTATAGCAGCAGCATGTACAATTCTTTGGGATAAACAAGGGGAATTCAGACGCAAAAGATTTCTAGAATATTGTTATGTGGCAGTTGGTGTGTGGAAGTTTAGTATGTTGATAGTTATATGTAGAGTGTTTGGAAGTGATTGGCTGGATTGATGTGTAACTGTTTGATAGCAAGCAACGATGGGGTGTTACAAACATAACAGTTAAAAGGGCAGAAGGGCTGCTTTGTGTGAATGTGTGCATGTGCACTCTGGGTTTTTTAATGATGCATGGCCTGGAAAGGGGACTGCAGAGACTGCACATAGTAATGAAAGTGCATTGATTATGGTTCTTATTGTATGCTAGAAGTATTTGGGACAGAAAATTGTTTCTGTGCTTTTTTCTTTTTCTTTAGTATACACTTGTCCATTATTTCCATGAGCATAGTAGAAAATGCTATTGGAAATGTTGGAGAATCTTATTGAGTCTAACTACTTTACTGAAAAATGTAAAGTAGATGGAGTCTATGAGTGTATTTCTTTTAGATCCATTTTTATAGCTGTGAAAGGTGGTTCCTAAAGGAACCTTTTTTTTGCAGTTTTTTGATTTTGTATTTTTATTTTTACAGAGAGGCCAGGAAGTAAGGAGGGGGAGGGAAATAAGGGAGGGGCACCAACCACAGATATTGAGGTGCATGTAGACAGGGGAATATTTTGGGTGTATGTTAAATCTAAGGTAGGGGGCAGTGTTTATTATGCTCCTTGATTACAGCCCCAAAACTACTTTGAAACTGCTCCCCCCTGCACAGTGGTGTGTTGCACTATATACAGAGTACTGTTGTCTTGGAAAGGTATGGATCAACGGCCTCTTTTATGGCTTGCAAGGTAGCTGGTGGTATGTTGTGCACTACAGGACTACCTGTGTGGTGGCAGTATTGGTTGAGGAAGATGAGGTAGATGAAGTCAGCCGACTACTTCCTGAGAAAGGAACAGCCTTTCTCAGAGCATCCCAGTGGTTGGATTTGGTGTGGTAGCGCATGTAGGTGGTCCTGTAGGAGTACTGCTCAGGATGTCCGTGACTGAGTACAATGTTGCCCTCTGGGCATTTCACCTTGGTAGCCTAATCCTTTGGTACACCCCCAACGGTGGTAAAGAACCACCCCACCCATGATTCTCTCTGGGTGTTGCAGGTAGGTATTTCCACTTTCTCATCTTCCTGGTCCTCTTTATTCTTTTCTGCATCATTGCGCTTTTTCCGTTGTCTAGCCCTCCAGCTGGTGGTGGTGGTGGTGTTGGTGGCTCCTGAGGAGGAGGGATGGCCATGGCTGATGCCACTTTTGAAGTTAAATAGCAGTTGTGCTAATATCCTTCCAAGCATGTGCTCTCTACTGGATTGCAGATGGAAAATGAGTAAGAATAGGTCTAGGACCTGTGCAAGTGTACATTTTCAGCTTGAAGCTTCCTAGATCAGCTGAAAATGCAGTTTCAAACTGTTTGCGGAGCATGGACCCCTTTGCAAAGCCCGGACCCCATTGCAAACATGTCATCATGCCGTGCTTGCTTGCGTGCTTGCATGTTCTTGTGACGCTGACTGGAAACTCTGCAATGACGTCAGACATTCACGAATGTTGGCAAACAAAAAATGGTGGAAAAAAGTTGCTGGAGATTCATAGAAGTGTTAAATATGTAGCTAGGAGGTTGGGAAGGGCACTGTTTTAAGTTGAAACTTTCTAGATCAGCCGAAAATTCTGCTATATTGGGGTAAGTGTGATATTATGAAGTTGAAGCAAATTAGGGCGCACTAATAAAAACCTATGAAATTCAGTGAAAATACTCTATTAAAGGGACGTTATGGTTACAAGTAAATCGAGAAAAAAAAAAACAATTTGCCAGTTATGAAAAGCTAAGCAACTATAACTTGCGTCACCACTGTGCACTGCTAACGCTAACACCCAGGACCTCAAAGGTGACATCACAAATGGTGAATTTCTGGGGGTTATCGGTTTTACTTGTAACCATAACATCCATTTAACAAAGTTTTTCACTGATATATATATATATATATATATATTTATTTCCCCCTTATATTTGTCATCTAGTTTTCCCCAGCCTATGTTAGAATCATGACTATTGGTATTTTTTATACCTTTTAGTGTAAAATGATGGACTTTGCTACTTTACACATGTCCATGCTGCTGTTTTGACCCTGCAAGTTTGCACACTCTGCTGCTTTTTTGTACTTTTCTAGCGAGAATGGTACTTTACATTTTTGTACATATAGATTCATGTAGATGCATCTGGGCACATGTAGGTACTGCCATTTTGGCCCGGCATATTTGCACATAACTATGTTGTTATTTTTGCTTGCATTTGCACTTTACTTCATCAGTTATTTGTGTCAGATTGCTGTTTCTTGCATTTTTGCACATGTAGATATCGCCACCTTGGTCTTGCATATTTGCACATCATCATGCTGCTATTATTGCTTGCACTTGCACTTTATTCCATCTGTCATTGGTGTCAGAATGCCATATTACTGTCTAGTTATGATTCACATATCTGAGATGTTTTTATCCTAACATGGATCCGAGATATGGCAGACTTATGTTTTAATTTACTGTCATTGATGGGATTTTCTTAGTCTTCCAATTGTATGTGGAATACTCCACTCATTCAACTGTATGCGTATTATGATCTGTTTTTTAATAACTGTAAATTATATTGGTGGAACTGTGAAACTGTGGGCTTGTCTGGTATGGAATGTCCGGTTCCGACCATACATGCCTGGACCTCTTGTTACGACTATTTAATGCACTATGCACCGCTTTGTCATCTGGCTCACATTGTTGGCCACTTGTGTCTTGCCATTCCATCATGGCTGACGCCTATTCTACCTCCCCAGGCACCTACCCAGTTCCACTGAAATAGCAAAAGGACTACATTTGTCAACTATTAATGTGCTCCGGTCCTTTGTTTCTTCACGTGACCAAGCGCTCAGTTGAGCGTGAAACGCGTTGTGTGCGGGTCGTGCTTACAGGCGTCCTGCCTCTGTTGTTGCTGCTGCCTTCCTGGCCGTGTTTTTTACCTATGTTTTTTTATTATACATTACATTTTTGACCAATACTTTGTTGTGAGCTGTGCTAATTTTACTGATATTGGTTTTCCATGTAGCCCGCGGAGAGTGCGGTTATGGTTAAGTTGCTAAACCCATAGGAAAACCACTCTTTGGGCGGCTTATAACTTTGCTCTCCGTGGATGAATCCTCACCAAACTCTGCAAAAAAAGTATATGGCTGCTCAGAATGAATTTGCAAGGTTTGGTGAGGTTTCGTCCAGGGTGGACAAAGTGATAGGGGGGTCCCCATTTTCTTTCCCATAGACTGAATGGAGAAAAACTTTGCTCACGCCTACAGCCCAAACCGCTGGACAGATTTTCACTAAATTTGCGTCAAGAGCGGCAGCTTGGTCCCGAAAGCGTGCTTTTGTAAATTTGGTTGAAATCCATCCAGTAGTTTTTTTTTAAATGACCAAAAAGGTGTTCCAAAAAAAGGTGTGCTCTCTGAGTCCGGTCCGCAGACTCATTTCCCTGTTTGGTCCACCGACCGTATTCTGGCTCAGAAGCAACGTGCTGTCCGCGGACATTGGACACGCCCACTGATTGGATGGTGAAAAGCGCGAAGTGCGTCAGATTTTTGGAAACGCCCACCATATTGGATTCGCGGACTTCGGCCGCTGTCCGTGGACATCGCAGTAAAAACATATTAAAAAACACAACATTGCACTTGTCAAATTTATCAAATAATCTCTGGGGAGGTGAGGGGTGATGAAGGGATGGAATGGGATGTGGCCGCAACAAGCAAAAAAACAGGTGTTTTCCACCGCAAAAGTCCGCGAACACTCCAGATGTTCGCGAACAGTCCTGTGAAGTTCGCGGACACTTCTGCATTACAGGGTTGGTGGAAAGCAGTTCTTGTATGGCTTATTACTTTGGCCGCACTTAATGAAACTGCATGAAATCTTGCAATTATATTCCTGACCTGATTCCGAATGAGTTTGCAAAGAATGTTTGGTGGGATTCTGTCAAGAGGGGGCAAAATTAGAGGGGGGTCCCAAAATAATGTAAAGGCTTATGAATGAGGTGCCATTTGACAAATCTACACTTAATTTGGCAAACTGATAATAGATCTAGATATAAATATTTTTGCGATGTTTGGTAGGATTTTGTCAAGAGGGGGCAAAAATAGGCTGCATGTCCCACAATATTGTAAAGGCTTATAAATACGATGCCATTTGACAAATCTACACAAAGGTTTGCAAAAGGATTATAGATCTACATATAAATGTTTTTGGAAAGTTTGAATGGATTTTGTCAAGTGGGGGCTAGGTTATATGACTATTGTCTGTGCATACATTTGACACTTTTGAAAAAATAAAACATGGGTGGATTTCCAGCAAACTTGTGTAAGGAGCATTAGCAAGGACCTGAAAGCATGGTTTTGCAAATGTACCCGTGTTTTATTTTTTGACATGTGTCATAATGTAGGTACAAAAAGTAGTGATATACCTTTGGTGACTGAGGTGTAGCCTGTGGCCATAGGCAGTGGCCATATTGCCTGGGTCATGGAATAAGGTCAGGATCCGGACAATCTGGCTACTGGCCATCACCACGAGGGACAACACATGGGGTTAAAGTGGCCATGTCCACCTGGGACTGGCTTTGTGGTAAAGTTATTCGAAATTGGGATAGGTTTAAAAGGGAAGAAAAATTTGCTTGTGGTAATATGGTCATAGGGTTCCCTTTTCACCTTCTGCAGGCTGCCATGGAAAGCGAAGAGGGGCTCTGTATGGAACCCCCACTTTCCCTTTCCATGGGGACCATCTTGGAAAAGGATTTTCCTTCCTACACAGTGTAGGAAGAACAATCCTTTTTTTAGCACCCCATGGTTCCCGCTTTGGGGTCCCTGAAACTGGGGATGAATGCCGCAATATTCCCATCAGCATAACACAAAATGCAAATGGAAATGTTGGAAAATCTTATTGAGTCTATGTACTTTACTGAGAAATGTAAAGTAGATGGAGTCTATCCGTTTCTTTTTAGTTCTATTTTTAACTGTGAAAGGTGGTTCCTAAAGGAACATTTCTTTAGTTGTTTTCGGATGTATTTTTTTGTTTGGCAGGAGAGCTTAGAACAAAAGGTGGGGAGGGAAATGAGGGAAGAGGCACCAAACACTAATATGGAGGGGGAGGTGACAGGGGAAAATGTTGTGCGTGTGTTATTTCTAAGGCAAGGGTCAGTGTTTCTCATGCTCCTTGATTACAGCAGTGGTGGTGGCTGTTGGGGAGGAGGGATGGCATTAGCTGATGCCATTTTAAGATAAATAGCAGTTTTGCTAAAAGTATGTACTGTGTACTAGATTGTTAATGGACAATGAGTAGGAATAGGTGTAGGAGCTGTGCAAAATGAAATTTTGAAGTTGAAAGTTCCTAGATCAGTAGAAAATGCAGTTCCGACTTGACCGCAAAGCACAAATCTTATCGTGAAGTGCGGACGGGTCCTCAGACATGTCATCACGCCGCGCGCCAGTGTATGGTCATGTGGCACTGTCTGGAAGGTCCGCAATGTAGTCAGATGTTCGTAGATGTCTACAGATGCAAAACCAGTTCAAATAGTTGCAAAAAGTGTATAGAAGTGTTAAAAATGATTCTACAAGGTGGGAAATGGCAGAGTTTTAAGACACTTTGTAAATTGGACACATATATTGCAATATTGGGTAAGTATGATATTAGTAAGTTGTAGGAAAATAGCATGCACTGGTAAAAACCCATGAAAATCTCTGAAAAAACTTTGTTAAAGGGATGTTATGGTTAAGTTGCACTAAGTAAAACCTATACATTTCACTGAAAAAACATTGTTAAAGGGACATTATTGTTAAGTTGCACTAATAAAACCTCTAAAATTCAATGAAAAAACTTTGTTAAAGGGACGTTATGGTTACAGTTAAAACCGAAAACCCCCACAAATTTGCCAGTTGTGGTAAACTAAGCAACCATAACTCGCGCCACCCCCGTGCACTGCTAAGACTAACACCCAGGACATCAATGATGACATCACAAATGTTGTTGATGACATCACTGATGACATCACATGTGAAATACTTTTTGATGTAAAGTCCCTACAAGGGGTTGTGTTTATATTGTTGGTAACAAGAGGTCAGGCGTGATTGGGAGACCTTTCATGAACTACATAATCTATTAAAGAATGTACTCATCTAAAATCATTGTATTGGCGTGTTGTTGTTAATACATAACCCTAATCATATATAAACATAGGCAATGACTGCAGCATGCACCATAGAATTACAATATTTATAATCTTGCAATTTTGGATAGTAAAACAATGAATGCTAACTTATCAGAGTTTTGAGTTATGTTAAACATGTAATAACTAGCTAACAATTCAAGACTTACAACACTTGTGCTAGTACAAACAATACATATGAAGAACCACAATGCATACAAATCAGAGGCACATACAGGGGAACTAAAGTAAGGAAGAAAGAAACAGCATCATCAGAAAATGTTAATAACGTTAACGTTTATCTTCATGTATACAAATTAATTGTGTGTTTGAGGCCTGCTCATTTCCACATGTATGTGCACCATGAGCTCAGACCAAACCCCAAGGAAAGTCCTTTAAGAACATATGACAAAGTTAACGTCTAGATATATAGCACCTTTTCAATTTTAATATTCTGACTGTCAGTGAACAAAACCACGTGGCCTATATATGTCAGTGAACAAAAACAAGTGGCCCAGGTATGTGATGTCATCAGTGATGTCCTGGGTGTTACTCTTAGCCGTGCACAGAGGTGGTGTGAGTTATGGTTGCTTAGCTTACCATAACTGGCAAATTTCATTTTGTTTTTTGGTTTTACTTGTAACCATAACATCCCTTTAATAAAGTGTTTTCATTGATATATATATATATATATATATATATATATATATATATATATATATATATATATATATATATATATATATATATATATATATTGGTTGAAGGTTTGGTTTGTTTAGGGTCAATGTTAGATTTTGTCTATTAGCAGGGTCAATTCTTTCTCTGCCTGATGTAGGGGGTCATGTGACTTTCTCCAGAGGCAAAGCCGGGAAAATGGAAGGAATGTTCGCCCTGCCATAGGCAATTTCTCAGTGTCCGGTGCACTGCGCACTGTATTATTGAATTATATTATTTTTTTTAAAGAAAAAAAGCACATACACAGACTGGAGTGTGCTGTGCAGTACAAATTTGGAACCTGGCATGCTTAGCATATTCATGTCCTGGGCAGGGCTAGCACTGATGGGATTTGTTCCCACCCAGCACCTCCTCCCTTCTCCGCATTGCAAACAGAAGTCAAGAAGTACAAAAAAAAGTATTTCATGTTTTGTACTATATGCATGCATGCTTTTGGTAATGTTTCAATGTAATGCATGCATTGTGTGTTCATTCACATAAGCTTTGAGTGAGTCTGTGCTGCATGCATGTATGCGTATGTTAGAGTGAGTTTTTTGTGTATGTGTGCATAAAAGCATGTGTTCAAGTGTATGGGTATCAGTGTGAGGAAAAATTAAGTACATGCATGTGTTTGCGGATAACAGGAAGGATTGTAGTGCTGATGTAATGTGGGCTCAGCTTCATAAACATGTTTAACAATGACCATTATTGGCATAGATTGGCCACAGCCTAAAGCAAGCGATTTACAGTGACAACTACTGACAAATATTGATTGTGGCTGCAGCGTCATGCAAATGATTTACAGTAACCATTACCGGCATAGATTGATTGTGGCTGCAGCCTTGTGCGAGTGATTTACAGTGACCATTAAGTCTGGGTTAGGTTTTAAGCAAGTGATTTACAATAGCCATTACTGGTATGGTAAATAATGCAGTTACTGTACTGATTGCCTAAAGAATGTTAAGGAAAATAGAACAGTATTTCACGCATATAAAGGAAAAATAAGGGAAAATAATTAAAAACCAAAACCAAGATAATCTCACGTACATCCGATGCTGCAAAGGTTAAAGTTCTACACATTTAGAAGTGATGCCTGGTGAGTCACAAGGGAATCACAAGTTGTTTTTGGGAACAAATAAAGGCAAACGGAACATCTCTGTGGTGTGTGTGCTCTTTGCTGAGGCTTGTCTAAGCACAATGAAGGAGTGTTCTGTTTGCTTAACAAAATAACATGACGCAGTCAGCTGAGTATATAGAGAAATGCTGTAACTTGGTTAACGTTTAGATTGTGGGCTGAGGTGGAAGTGGGTAAGTAAAACTTTGTTCAAACTATCAGGTCACGTAATGAACAAATGTTGCGATGGGGAAAGCTTTCTGTCCTCCAATTTTGGGTCTTTGGAAATTATGCATTGAAGTAACAGATCTTTCTAGTGAGGAGGGGTCCACATCAGAATGTGAGGAAAATGCAGGTTTCACACAGATATAAAGCCCCAATGCACAGCCCCCTACAGCCCCTTGGGGAGTACTTTTCCAGTACTAAAACCTGCTCTGGGATACTCTAACCCGACCAAGGTAGAATTCCTCAGTCCTCCACATCCCAATATCAGACAGACTCCTATTTCATTCGCACCAAATGCCAGACCTTATGGTCAGGTAACTCAACAATGACATGACACCCTCCAGGAAACACAAGGGCTCCCTAGACAAATAAGTACAGGAGCAAGGCGTGTACGTCACCACCTGTCCACGACACTCAGTCGGTCCACTTTTACCAGAGGTATAGAAGTTGGAAAGTGGGGGAAGAGACACATTTTATTTGGAATTGATAACTTCCATGAATATTTACATGACTTTTCCCAGGAGTGGGCAAGAACTAATACCATGATAAGCAATTAAGGGACACATTTTCTGCCTCACAAACACCATTGAATACTTAAAGTACCACTAACCCAAATTATGATGATGCAGATGACGAATAAGAGGAAGAACAGGAAGTTGTAGGTGAAGAGGGCAAAGAAGGGTTGATTTACAGAATAGGTTTGTTACCCCAGTAGGACAAAATATCAGCAGGATACTACAGAACTCCTAAGGAAATTGTAGAGGACAAAAGTGGATGGGAATTTTGTAATCTCTTCTGTGATAACTTAGCAGGGTAGGCAGAGTAGCTGGGTTCCATGATAGGAAACCCCTGATCCTGCAAAGGGTCATTTCAGCCCGAAGATATGGCTATAGCCGAAGAATATACGGAAGGTATGGGGGATCCTAATTGGGACTATCCATATATGGAAGACTGCCTTGCATTCTGGGAGATGTATGTGATATGAACGACCAATAAAGAGGGAACCTCCTTGGTTATGAAGACAAGACAAATGCCCTTAATTCATACAGCCTAGGGGCAAACTAAGTATATTCCATGGCCACACATGGATGAAGAGAACCTAAAGAGACAACTGCCCTCATTAACAGAAGGGGCTAGTAAATGGTTATATCAATTTGAGAAGCAAACAGTTGGCATTAGATTAGCGGTAGGGGATGTGAAGAGTTTACTGGCCTCACTCATTGACGTACAGTTTAATACTCTATGGGTCAACGCAGGGTATCCTCTTGTCACCATAACTGATGATAGATTTAACAGATTGCTTTTAACCAATATAGAACTGTATTTCGGCAAGTATTGTGTGAGACTTTTCCTGGCAAAATAGATATAGGAACATTAATGTCCAACACAATGCAATCTACTGAGGAACCAGTGCTTTTATTTTTCTTCCTTTTTTTCTGGTTCTATTTTGTATATTGCCTGTTTTGGATTTTATGAATCTAATACTTCTGAATGCGAAATGTGGCAGCCTATTATTAATCATTTGGAAGGGGAATACAATATGGAGGCTGCAATTTTTAAGGCTTCTTTAGTCACTAGATTTAGATGTGGTATTGAAGGTACTCATTTAATCATGAATAGATCTGAGGATTCACATTTGAATAATGAAGATAATTTGTGGTATAGAAACATGCAGATGACTGGAACACAGAATACCAACAAATCTTGTTTTGTTTGCTCCCTCATACTACACGCAACAGCCAAACCTCAGCTACACATCATTAAGGAAATAGATCCTGGGACAGTAATATGTTTGCTCCACTTGACTGTATGTCGTGTCAGGGGAAATATAAAGTGTGATGAATCTGAGGGCATCCTCACTTCTTCCCCAATATATCCTCCTCCCAGGTGGCCAGTGAAAGGCTGTCACTAATTTATTGGATACTGACCCTGGGGGTGGATATGCCAGGGAGGATCACCAGAGTGGAGGAGACTTGGGGAGTGGGGATAAGGCGGTTTTGGGTGAGACACAATATGCCCCATTTCCCCTTTCTACTCAATCCCTAGCTTTTACATAAATCATCTCCCAGTGAACATCGGTCAGGTACTGGGATGAGGAAGAGACACACCAGAGCCATAGATTCTCTCTTCATTGATTCTGACACACACAAACGCAGGATATTTAAAGACCAGCTGGAAAAGTAAGGGAGCGAAGGAGGAGAGAGCAGCCGAGTAGAAGCAAAACCCAGAGAAGTCCAAAGAAATCCAGAGAGGGATGCAGAGCAAGCACACCGGAAAGCCAGGTGGAAATCAGAACGCTCTGCAGAGGAAAGCTGGTGCTTCCCTCTGATCTGGAGAAGCATCTGGAGATGCTGGGTGAGAACCGAAGGAGAACCGCCGAATGAACTGCAGCAGAGAAGGGGCTGGCAGAGTCACAGAGGCAACGAGGTGCAAAGGTTATACCATATATCGGACGACCCACCAAACAATGCTGGTGCGTCTGCCCAGAAGCTCTAGGAACACTGGAGCGTACGGACATAGGTTTCAGTGGGGAATTCACCATATATGAGAAGCTGATAAAAGAAAGTGATTGTATACATGAATTCCTGTGTGTAAGTCAATTTGGGGAAATCAGAGGCAATGCAACAGTGCATTAATAAACTGTGATAAAACCAGAGGAAACATTGATACCAGTGAAGTGGATTGGTTATGAACGGACGTGAAAAGTGATGTTAATAAACCCAACCAAACAAGAAGGCATAATTGAATGATTGTGATGAGCATCGGCAAGAGTCAAGTGAGCATTGCCAAGGGTCAAACAGATATTTTTGCATGGGAGAAGAAAACCTGCATGCAAGAGTAACCTGGCCAAAGGACATTGGATGTTTTGATCAAGAAACGGTGAATGAGTTTCATAGCAGGAGAGTGTACTGGGAAGCCTATGTTGATCTTTGCAAGTGAAAGCCAATAAACAAGCGACTGGTGATAACACAATCAATAATAAAGCTTGAAAAGATAATAAGTCAAGCCTTACGGTGAAGCCTAAACTGTGGCAAGATATCTATAAAGCAGACCCAAGTAAGGTGTGTCGGTTGCGTGACCTGTAATGGGTGGACTTTGTAGTCTGACAACTGCGCCTAGACCGAATACACCCACCTAAGGATAAGGCACTTTATGATTGAATAAAGGAAAACCTGCATGAATTGAAATTAAGGAGCAGAACTTTATAAACTGGTGAAAGGTAATTAAACCCAAAGAGCTGGGAAGTATACAAGGGAATTGTGTTATTTTGGAGCATTGATAGACTTGAAAGCTTCAGGAAGGGAACACCTCTTTTGCAAAGTGAACAGTTTGAACCTTGGGGAAGGGAAACCCCTTTTCCACCCAAGAGCTGGAAGAAGCTCTGAACTTTTATTTGAACACTTCTCATTTGATGCTGGCATCCCTACACATTGTATACAATTAGATGTGTGGCCAGGTATAGGTTTTGGACACAGACAGATTTTTTGCTTTGGACTTCCTGACACAGACTATGCTTAGTTTTATTTAGGTAGGGGAATCCCACCTTAGCATAGGGCAAGTTAGGCCTTTTTCCAACCCTTAATTATTATTTAAATAAGTTTGCAGGCCAAACTCTATTCAGTTGTCTGTGTCAACTTCATAATGTCTTCACAACAGACAATAGGGGTTATTAAAATGGGGACTGTTAGAGTAAACGTATCAGTTTTCGACAAGGAATTATAAGAAACTTGAATGGTCATTGATAATTTAGTAGACAAAATAGGGCAGCTCTGGAAACTAGGACAGAAACAGATTACAGGGGATCGGAAACACAGGATCATAAAAAATGTCTATTACTTTTCAACGGTACTATTCTTTATCTGTAGAAATGACACTGGGAATTCAACTACAGACTGTGGACTCTGACTTGTGTGCAGGGCAGGAATCATTGGTACAGACCTAACTGATAAATTTAATAACACCTGAGCTCAGTGTATACCAGCATGGGGAGAGTACGTTGATAGGTGTACATGGTTCGGGGAAAGACCATTCCCAACCAAAATAATAACATTATCCCAATTGTCTATGTGTTTGAGGGGAGAAGGAAATGTTCCAGTAGGCACTAACCTGAATTGTAATAATGAAATAGAAATACAAGAACTTCAAGGGGGAACATCAACCCTAATGGACATCTATCGGGTATGTGGGGACCTGACCTATGTCAGCCTACCTCCCGATTGGAGAGGCCTATGTTCCCCAGTAACCCTGCATACCACGGTCCTTCTTATACCTGGCGTCAACCTAACCCAGCTTCACCATCACCCTATGTCAAAGGAAACCTTCCTGGCTCATCACCGCGTTCGAAGTTCAGCAGCTTATTTTGGATTTGAACATTTTAAGGACCTTCTGGAAGAATTCTGTTTGTTCAATGATGCTCAAATCTTTATTGGATCAATCATACCAATGTATCAGACTAAAGCCACTGCCCGGTGGCTGCAAATCACCAGGTATGAACTGATGGCATTGATTAACTACACTGAAGATAGGCTTAATGCTGTAAGAGAAGAACTACGGGCCAGAAACAAAATGTGTTGTACTTGTTGGTAACCATTAACAGGGGAGTGTGTGCAACATTGGGAACTTATTGTTGCACTGATAACCCTGCAAATGATGAGAAAATTTTAACTTGCACAATTTACAAGCAACTATGAAAGCTGAGGGTGGCATAACCCCAACAGAATAGTTCTCACGCTGGTTTTCTTGGTTACCCTTGTGGGCCACTGGCCTTTTTAAAGCTCTCTTTCCTATACTGGTGATTGTATTGGTTGTGTTTTACTGTGTTCAACTCATCCTAGAGTTTTGCAAGAAGCTTACAAAGGTGGCATACATTTGTGTTAATACTACCGCATATGGCATTGTTCCCCCAGAATATTCAAAGTGATGTGTCCAAATGCAGAATAGAAGCACTACCCACTCAGGAGGGAATATTGCTATTCCTATAGTTGAAACATCAACTAAACAGGGGAATGTTAAGGAGAATTGAATTTATAAGAACAGTATTTCGCACATACAAGGGAAAAATAAGGGAAAACAGTTAAAAAACAAAACTAAGAGAATCACACGTACATCCCATGCTGCACAGGTTAAAGTTATACATGTTTAGAAGTGCAGCCTGATGAGTCACAAGGCAATCACAAGTTGATTTTAGGAATAGACATGGGTAAATGGAGCATCTCTGCAAATGTATGTGCTCTTTGCAGCGACTGGTCTAAACAATGAAGGACTCTAGGG
Source organism: Ambystoma mexicanum (assembly GCF_040938575.1). Classification (NCBI taxonomy): domain Eukaryota; kingdom Metazoa; phylum Chordata; class Amphibia; order Caudata; family Ambystomatidae; genus Ambystoma; species Ambystoma mexicanum. Next base: position 609,418,245 of record NC_090923.1, on the reverse strand, counting down.
CGAGTTAAGGAGAGTTCTGTTTGCTTAACAAAATAACCTGTTGCAGTCAGCTGAGCATTTAGAGAGATGCTGTAACTTGCTTAATGTTTAGATTGAGGGCTGAAGAGGGAAGAGGGAAGTAAAACTTTGTTCAGACAATCATGTTGCATAATGAGTAAATGTGGTAGGAAAGGCTTTCTGTCCTCCAATCATATGCATATGCATGGTGACATGTATATACTTGTATTTCGATAATGCAGTATTCTTTGTTTGTGAAAACATAATCCTGGTAAGCCAACGTATGTGTTATTAGATTTGTATAGGTAGGAGGGATTTTGTGGCACAAACAATGTCTGGAAAATATGCCAATGCTGTGAGTTTTGTGTATAAATACTGGAGTCAGAGCATTTTGAGCTCAGTTTTCATCCTGACGAGGGTGACTGATCTCCTGGACGCTGTGATTAAACGTGTGCTTTGAGATCTCATGTCTGTCTCTTATTGCAGTGTCGAGTTTGATGAAACATCAATGCAACTGAAAAGAAAAAAGAGCACACTGTTGTGAGAGAAGTAGGCCTTTTTTTAGCACCTAGGTGTAGTGTAGCTTACAGATACTCCATTTTAAATGATATGCTTGCAGTCAGGATGGAAAACAACAGCGGCAAAAGGTAGAAGTATTTAGTCACATGCAAGCTTTCTGCTGCTTTAACATGCTTGTTCATAAGCTAACACTGCTAAAAAAATATACATTTGCTACTATTGAAAGCAACATTAAACAACTGAGAAGAAAGCGTGAGCTCTAATTATATTACGAATGCACATCCGTCTTGTTATCTCTTGAAGATGTGGCAGGAGTGACCTTTTAAGGCTCTCCCTTCTCCTTATAGAAAACCATTGTGCTAATTTGATGCAGTGAAATCCTTCTTAGTGGTTCTCGTTTACTTAATAATCTGGAAAGAATTTCTTTGGGTTATGCAGTTTATACACAACACCATGCCTTGGAACCATATACATTGTTAAATGTTTATTATGCTCAAGTTGCAGAAATGATTGCTAACAAACATGCATGCATATTGGCAAGAGGAAATGTCTGCCACAATTCATACTGATTCCCCCTATGCCAATAGCGTGGTTCACGACCTTGGATGTGGAAGCAACATCAGGCGCTCCCATATCAAATCGTGTCTATTTTTTGGCTCTGTTGAAAGCTCTGCCATTTTGTTCTGCACTGCCAATAGTGAAATGTAAAGTAGACAATGGGTCTCATTACAAGTTTGGCGGTCTGGAAATAATGGTGCCCATAGCAAGGTACCAGGAACCTTTCCGGACCACCAAACTACAAGAATGCCTGTAATGGCCGGTGCTCCCAGCAGGCCTGCTGAAGATAGGTAGGTCCAGGCCCCAGAAAGCCTTGTGGACAATGCAGAGGGCCTGGAACTTGATCCTTGTATCCATGGGGAGCTTATGGAGGGATTTCTGCACTAGAAAAATGCAGTCCCTCGGCTTGAGGCCAAGGTTTAGTCTTGCGGTTCTGTTCTGGATGAGTTGCAGAGGATGCAGAGCAGAGGCAGGGATGATGAGAAAGAGGCTGTTGCAGTAGTCAAGCCTTCAGAGAACAAGGGCACTGGAGACAGTGAGCCCCGGGGGTAGGTGAGAAAAGGAAGAGTACCTCTGAGGAGGTGCAACTGGTAGTTGGACTTTTTAGAAATGTCTGAAATGTAAGTGGAGAAGGAGAGAGTGGAGTCAAAGATGACCCCACGGTGTTTTTGCCTCTCATGAGGGTGTGGGCACAGGGCCAAGGGAGGCCAGCCAGAGTGAGTGCGGGAAAGCGGGGGCTGCAATCCCAAAGCAAACGATCTCAGTCTTACTGGCATTGAGACAGAGGTTGTTTGCAGCACACCATGACTGAATTGCGGACAGACAGTCCGATATGAGCAAGATAGAGGAAGTGGCTGAGGGTAGCCTGAAGGAGAGTGGTGTGTCATAGAGGTGAAACTGCCAGGGCAGCCATGTAGACATTGAAGAAACAGGGGGAAAGATTAGATCCCTTGGGGATGGCACAGGTTGAAAGAGTGATATTGGAGAGAAAGGGCCCAAGTTCCAACTGGGATGGGTGGTCGGACAGGAAGGAGGTTAACCATGTCAGAGCCTGACCCATTCCCAGGGTGTCACTGAGACGAGCCATCTTGATGTTGTGGTTTACCATGTCAAAGGCAGAGGGGGGGGTCAAGTAGAATGAGAACAGAGGTAGTGTTAGCATCAAGATTTGAGAGCAGGTCTTCATGGGTGTTCAGAAGAGCATTTTCCGTGCCTTTGGATGCTCTAAAGCCAGACTGATGGTCATGGAGGCAACCCGGAAGATTCAGTGTGGAAGGTGAGCTGGGAGCTAGCCAGATTCTCCAGGAGTTTGCCCAGGAAAGGGGTGATAGAGATGGGGCAGTAGTTTGCCGGAATGCAGGGGTCGGCAGAGTGTTTCTTAAGCAGAGGGTGCACAAGGGAGTGCTTAAGAGAAGTTGAGAAAACTCCAGTGTCAAAAGAGAGATTGCAGAGATTAACCAAGGCTGGAGCGAGAGAGACAATATTGCCCATTAATGGTTTTGGAGGGGCAAGGGTTCACCTGTTTGGACGGGGCCTTCATAGATCGGACATGTCTGGCGATCTCAACCAGTGAGATGGGAGTGAGAGAGGAGAAATGGGCTGAGTAATGCTCCAGGGGTTTTGGTGTAAGACGTGATGTGGAAGTCAAAGAGGAAAAGATACCGTGGGTTTTTGCAGTGAAGTCAGAAGCTAGGGCCGAGCAAGGGTCCTGGGTGGGTGTGACAGATGAGGAGCGGCTGCAGGATTGGCCAGTTCCTTACAGACTTTGAAATGTTTGGCTGTGTTGATTGATGCCGCGGAGATGTTGTTGCGGATGCAGAGTCAATATTGCCTTTGTAGGAGGCGGCAGGCCAGTTTTTTCAGAGTATCCGCCTGATGCATTGCATTTCCGTTCAGCTTGCCCTTCACTTGCGTTTAAGGGCAGCCAGATCAGAGTCGTACCAAAATTTGCACTTTTTGGAAGGCTTCAGTCGGACCCTCATGACAGGGGCAAGAATGTAAAGGGTGTTGGAGTTTAGCGAGGGCTGTGTCAGGGACATATACAAAATACGTTATCACATTACACAACTGAATAGCCCACAGTTGACGTACTGTGTTGCCATTCGAACAAGGTGAAGCTGAAATAAATAACCGAAGAAGCAGCACATAATAGTTTGTTCAATGCTCTTCTGGCTTCCTTTGTAAAATTGTTCTATTGGGTTATTCGTGTTCATTGTTGGTTTCCTGTTCCTTATATATATGGTAACAACTAGGGTATAGCTTATTGACCTCTCAGTCTATACTGCATTCCTGCCGTTAAAATGCAACTTGGTAACACTGTATAAGAGTATCTGGAGTAAATTCAAGGTAAAGTAGAGTATAGGTATAACCCACTTCTTACTTCTTTTATACAGACACTCAAAAACAGACTGTCCCTGCTAGAAGAACACCCTGTCCGTATCCCGAAAAACTATCCCTAGGGGTCAGGTGTTGCACCGCCTGTCTAAAAGGTATAGAACAAAGTAACTGTCCCTATCCAATTAATTTAAGAAGTGCAGACTCAAGTTAAAAATACCAAATTTTGAGACATTCTACATTAGAGAATGTCTAAATCTTGAGTTTCGTGGAGCATAATGTTGACTGGAATTTTTTACTACTTTAATCACCAGTGAGATATAAGCTTCCTGTTAGCTCATCTGACTTGTTCTGGTACTAAAAACGTATCAGCTTTTGCATCCGGGAGCCTTAAAACCAAGGGCTAAACCTAGTACTATTATCTGGCGTAACACAGTTGCTGACGTCTGAAGTGCCGCAGTGTTTCAGAGTGCATCGAGGCAAGGGAGGGGAACAAGGGAGGACAAAACAAGGATTTTACTAGGCCCAGTGATATTGAGAAGGCGCAAGTGCAGGGGAGAGGGAAGTGAGAGAGTGCAAGGGGTAGGAGAGAAGTGGAAAGTGCTAAGCAGGGGATAAAACAACAACAACAACTGGTAGCGCAGCCAGCAGGGTGGCAAGTGCAGGGTTTAACACGCACACAAGGGGTGTCTGATATGTGCAGGTAAGGGGACTGTAGGGTAACAGATACAGACCCAAGTACAGGGGTTGTCAGGAGGCAGTGCGGGTGAGTGGATGGGTCGGCAGGGACCCGGGCCCAAAGTCAGAGGGTAACCAGGTGCAGGGTACCAAAGCAATGTTCCACTGTTTGCCCATTAAGGGCTGGGGCATATATATTGGTTTTATGCTGTGCCAGCAAGAATCAGACAAAAAGGCCTTGGCAATTGAAACAGATTCTTAAAGAATGAACACCTTTGTATTAGACTTTTGAGTGAAAGGTGTGCTAACTAACTAAAAAAGTTCTTATATAGCGCACACTAACCCGGGGATCTCAGTGCGCTCAACTGTGCTAGACTTATATAGCCCTTTCAATGGCTGCACCTCTGCGTATCCAGGAAGGTGTTGGCATGGTGACTAAAGAAGCTGGCCCAGTCGCCTAGGCAAAGAAGCTGGAAGTAGGGCCACCACCCTGACCTGGCAGCACAAACATGGCAGTGGCCACAATTTATTTTAAAATGTTTTTATTGGCATTTGATTAGGTACAACGATGCATTTCAGTGTGTCATTTTCCATTCAAGTCATACATTTATGCCAAGATTTAATAATAATCTTCAAACAATAACCAAACAGTTTCCTACACAGGTCTTATGGTGCGTTGCATAGTTCAACGGGGTAGGCATCCTGGTGCCCGGGATATAGTTCTTACCCCTCCTTTCCTGGTGTCACCAGCGGCCGTTGTCAGTTGGGTGTGGGTGGGTGGCTATACAGGCATGGGATAGGTGTGTCTCACAGTGCATACCTCACACAGGGGGGTTTATTGTCAGACGGGTGGAACATGTCCCACACCAGTGCCTTCCATGCGGCCCACTTGTCATTACCATCCGGCTCCGATCTATTGACCCCCTCGAGCCACACCTTGGTTTCCGCCTCTGCCCACCTCTCGAATTCCCTGTGCCATTTTTCGTATTGTGGCCCCCCATCCTTTTTCCAAGACATGGCAATGGTTCTTTTGGCTAAGACGCATGCCAGGTCCATGAATCTAAGCATGTGCTTGAATTTGCTAACCCTGGGGTAAGCACTGAGCAGGCATTCCTTCGGTGACCATTCAAACCTTACTACACCAGCCGCTTTGCAGGCTTGTTCTATGCGCACCCAAAAACCTTGCCACGCCCACACCCCAGAACATCTGTATCATGTCTGCACCTTCTCCTCCACACCATGAGCATTGTGAGCTAGCGCTCTTATTGAATGTGGCTACCCTGTGCAGAGTCATGTAGGTGCGATATCGCACATTTAGTTGTATCAATTTAAAGCGATGGTTCCTCGGCACTGCTGTGGGGTAACCCAGTATCCTCTCCCATTCCTTTTCCGTTATCACAGTGACCAAATCTGCCTCCCACTTCTCTTTTAATGTTGTGCTATTGGGATTGGGTGCATCTATTGACATGTTGTACAACCTTGAAACTGGGCGCCAGCCGTTGCTCAGATTGTACATCAACGTGACTAATGGTTCCGCTTGCGGTTCCTCCGGCCAGCCCTCCCATCTGTCTTTAGCCACCTTTCACATACGTTGGTACCAGAGGAACTGCCCACTCAAGATCCCTTCTCTTTCTTGCATTGAGTTGAACTCCCTGAGGCCCCCTTTTCGTATACATCACCCCATGTGTATATCTCTTTCCCTTCCCATCTTCTCAACACGGCCATGTCTGTGCTGTCTCGGCATATATCTGCCGCTATTGGCACTTCTGGGGAGTTTGGGCGCTCAAGTTTCAGTAGGGCTTGTGCCCTCCTCCATATTTTCCTTCCTAGCGTTACCAAGATTGGGGTATGTTCTGTGTCCTGTGCGTTACCCACAGTATTTCCTTCAGTTAAATGGGGGCCACCAGGTGTTGTATCAGGCCTGTTTTTGAGGTGGACTCGTCCGCCAGCCGTTTGACCACATGGCTGAGTTGAGCTGCTAGATAATATCTCTCCAGGTTTGGCAGTTTCATGCCCCCCTTGTCATACAGTAGGTGCAGCGTTGTTAGTGAGAGCTTGTGGTGGGCGGTGCCCCATAGAAACACCCGGATTAGTGTCTCCAGCGTTCGAAAGAAAGACGCTTTGATGTAGTAGTGCACATTGTTAAAGAAGTACAGAAATCTCAGCAGGATGATCATTTTGGTGATGGCCACCCTGCCTAGTAGTGATATTGGTAGCTTAGACCAGAACTTCATGGACTTCCCCAGGCCCTGCGCCACCTTTGCCTTGTTGTATTCATGCATCTGTTCTGACGTGTGCTTTATGTTGACCCCCAGGTATTTGAACCTGTCCACCTCCCAGTTGAGTCCTACTGTTGGTAGTGTGCTGGTGTCCCTCCTGCTTAGCCCCGCTATTGGGAATATGCATGATTTAGATCTGCTGAAGCTGATTCCTGACACCTTGGCATAGTTATCTAGTATGTCTAGGATAACTGGGACATTTAGATGTGGGTCCCTTACGTATAGCAGCACATCGTCTGCGCAGAGTGACAGTAGGTGTCCCACTCCCCCAACCCAGATGCCGGCATCTAGGTACTGTTTCATAAGGTATATCGCTATTCGCTCAAGGCCCAAGATGTACAGCATTGGGGATAGCGGGCAGCCCTGTCTGGCCCCCCTCCTATGTCCCAGATCGCCGACACCAGCCTCCCAATTTTGACCCTAGCCTTGGGGTTCGTGTATAGGATCCGAACCCAGCGAATGAAGACCTCCCCAAATCCGAACTCCCTTAGTGCCGCCAGTAGCCACTCCCAGTAAATTGAGTCGAACGCTTTTATAGCATCTAGGGAGAGTATAGCATATTCTCTTTGGGATCCCTCTGTCTGCGCCAGGATGTGTTGCAATCAGCGTAGGTTTAATACAGTGCTGCGCCCCGGTATGAAGCCTGTCTGGTCGCTATGTATTAGGCCCCCTATTATTCTGTTCAGGCGTTTAGCTAGTATCGTGGTGAGGATTTTAACATCGTAGTTCAGCATTGCTAGTGGGCGATAGGAGTCACATTCTTTTGTTAGTTTCCCAGGCTTGGGTATCGGGACAATTAGCGTTTCTCTCATGGACCCTGGCAGTTCCCCATTGGTGAATGCTTCTCTGTAACCCTCAAGCAACACCGGCGTAATGACTGTCTCGTTCATTTTGTAGAACTCTGGAGGGAGTCCTTCCTTCACGTCGTGCTGATTCTATTTTTGGGAGACCTATTTCCTCCAGTGTTTCCAGTATGTCTGGCTGCGCCACCTAATGATCATGGCTGTACAGTCGTGAGTAAAAGTCTCTGAATGTGTTGTTTATTTCCTGTTGTGTCTTGTGTACTGTGCCTGCTCCATCTTTGATCTCTGTGACTTGGTGCCATCGGTGTTCCCTTTTACACAGCCACACCAATATCTTGCTAGGTCTATCTCCCTGAGCGTGTGCCCTGGCGGTTTTCACTGCGTAATCAAATTTGGAGAGCCTCACCCATGCTTCCTGGCAATCCCCTCGCAGCTGCGTCAGTTCACCCTCCTCCTCCCGTGTGCCCTGCGGATTAGCTTCCTTGTGTTTTATCTCATCGTCCATTTTCTCTAGTTCAGCTCTTAGTGTTTTCCTTATGCCTCCCGCTCCTGTGATGGCCTCGCCTCTCACCACTACTTTCATTGCTTTCCAAACTGTGCCCCATCGCTCATCGCTGCCCACATTCACCTCTATGTACTCCTCCAGTTTATCTCGTAGCCCTTCCGTGAAAGCCTGGTCGGTCAAGGCGTCTGATGACATGCGCCATAGTGGTATGCGTGGCCTGGGGCCCATTGTTTTCCATGTCGCCAGTAGTGGCGAGTGATCCGAGATTGATCTGCCCAAATACTGTGCTGAGTCTATTTGTGGCTGGTGGTGCTTGGGCACAAATAGGTGGTCGATTCTAGTGTGAAGGGTGTGTGGCGAGGAGAAGTATGATTAGCCTCTGTCCACTGTGGGGAGCTCATGCCACACGTCAGCCAGGTCTAGGGCTCCGACAAGCGCATTTAGCACCCCTGACGCTGCATTGTTTCTGGTTGCTGTCGATTTGGATCTGTCCAGCTCCCAGTCCCTGACACAGTTAAGATCCCCTCCCCAGATACAAGAGCTATCTTGATGGTGGGCTAGTTTGGCCCCCAGTGCATCTAAATGTTTTGGGATCCCGTGGTTGGGGAAATACAAGTTTATTATGCAGACTTCAACTTGTTTGATCCATCCCCTCACTACCAGGTATCGGCCCTCTGGGTCTGCCTCCCAGGTTAGTACTTTGAATGGGACCGCTGGACTTATCCAAATGAGTACCCCTGGGCATACTTGGAGTAGGGAGCCCCATAACACTGCCTATCCCAGTGGTCCAACACCGTTCCCATGGTTTGTTGCGTCAGGTGGGTCTCCTGGAGAAATGCAATGGACACCCGCTTCCTATTGAGAAAGGACTTCACTCGGTTCCTGCGCATGTATGTCCCCAGGCCCCAACGTTCCATGTTAGAATTTTGATTTTGTTAGCCATTCCAGTGTGTAGGTCCCCCTCACCAGCCTTTTGATCCCCCTCATCTCGGATCCCGTCCCAGTGGCCCCTTTAGTGTCTCGCCCCAGGTAGCCTTTCCCACCTTGTAGACGCACATATCAATGCACCCGCACTTCATATTGCACACCACATTTTGTGTAGGAATCAAACCGTTTACAACTCCAGAACAAACCAAAACCAAACAAACTCTTAACCAAACCAAAACTAGGTAACTGCGCTAAGCTGCCACCTTCCTGGGTCACAGCGTGCGGGCTGTGGTGCGTCAGCAGGTGACTGACACCGAACAGTTTGTAGGGCATGTTCATTCGCTCTGTCTGAGGTGCTTGCCTCCCTCCTGCCTTATAACAGGATGTGTTGCTCTTCTTAATCCTTGTCTTGCACCTGCGGGACCTTTCGTTACTGTGTTCTGCCCTCCCCCCTTCATCCTTTGGGAACGCTGCTCTTAATGTGAACGCCTCTTTGCTGTCGTCTAAGTTGTTGTGCTCTAGCCACATGTTGGCCGCTGCCGGCGTTTCCAGGAAGACGGCCCGTCCTTTGTAGAGTACCTTAAACCGAGATGGGTACATCAGCATGTACTTGAGATTCAGCGTCCTAAGTTTAAGCTTGATTGGGACGAAAAGGTTCCATGCCCTCTGTACTGCCGGGTTGTAATCCGGGTATATGGCTATGTTGGCATTATCTCGGCGAGTCACGCCTCCTTCCCCGGAAAAATTGAATATTATTTCCCTGTCGCGGAAGTTCAGTATTTTGGCTATGATGGGGCGAGGGTGTGAGCCCGTTGGTGGTCTTTTTTGCAAGGATCTGTGGCCCGTTTCCACTGCAAACCCCTGTGATAGTGCTCCTGCCCCGATTTCCTGCAGTATCATATTTTCGACAAAATCCGTTGGGTTGGATCCTTCCATCCCTTCCGGGACTCCCAGGACTCGTATGTTGTTGCGCTGGGCACGTCCTTCCGCGTCCTGTGCTCGGTCTTCCAGCAGTGAGTTCCTCCTTTCTAGCTCCGTCAGCCTTTTCTCCAGATCAGTAGTAGTTTCTGTCATCTCCTTTAGCACCGTTTCGGCCGTAATGACTCTCTCCGTGAGGTTTCTCATGTCTTGTCTCATCAGTTGTACATCCGATTTGAGCTCCTCAATCTTTGTGTCTATGAAGGACCGTAGGGCTGCAATTGCTTCAAGTACTTGGTCCTCTTTGGCGACAGTGTCCTTCTCAGGCTGCTCGGCTTGTGTTTCTGGGGCGGTTTGTGGTTGCCCCTTTTAGTTTGGCAGCGTTAAAGGAGTCCATGGTTGCTGAGTCCTTCTTATGTTTCGTGGAGGGCATGTGCCCAGGGATGTCAGATCGTGTGTTGTGTGTAATTTTTTTTCTTTTTGTTTTCCCCCTTTTGGTGATGTGCGCTTTACTGCTTGTGCGCTGCTGTCCTTCCCGTGAGGGGGTCCCCAGATCTATCCGGCCAGGTACCACTCCATGCCGTAGTTTGTGCTCATTGGTTTACTGCTTCTTGGGTCGCCCGCAGCCTGTAGGGGTTTGCCGTCGATGTGTAGTGCTCCAGTGTTACGTTGGTGGTGCCCTGGCACTGGGCCCGGTTTGTATTGTGTTCGCCGCTGTGCAGCGAGCCGTTGGTCTCCTTGCTTTGGCCAGTGCAGTGTTTCAGGTCTGCTCAGCGTTATTTGTGTGCTGCTATCCCTCCCGTGCAGGGTTCCCTCAGACCAGCCCGGCCTGGCGCCCCTCTGATTCGTGGTTCGTGCTTATAGGCGTATGGTTCCTTGTGCCAACCACAGCCTGTAAGGGTTTGGGGCTGTTGTGTGGCGCCCTAGCGCTTCGTTGGTGACACCCCGGCTCTGAATTTGATACCCTTTGCTTTGGTCTCTGTAGCGTTCTTGGATTGCCCAGCAATGTTAGTGCACCGCTGTCCTTCCCGTGAGGGGGTCCCTCAGATTAGTGCAGTCAAGCGCCTCTTTTTTTCGTGGTTTGCGCGCTTTGATTTATTGTTCCTCAAGCCATCCGCGACCGGTGAAAGTTTGGCACTGTTGGTTAGTGCAAGTGGCAAAGATAAGTGGGCACCACAGACACTAAGAAAAATTGAGTCGAAAAATGAAGATAAATTGACGCTCAAATAGATGCTTACAGGAGCTGGCTGCAATAAGTCTGGAGACACCCTGACTCTTGAACCAAAAAACCAAAAAACCAAAAAGGACTATATAAAAAAATCTAGTCCAACAGCCGCTCTCTGTACAAACCCCAAATGGGTGATATAATTTAAACATGGATTCCAACAATGGAGATGTAAAGTCTTTTCTTCTTATGTATGAGTTCAATAGAAAAACACTGAATTCAAAGTAGAAGTGACGGTAATATGTTTATCAAAAACATGGATTCAAATCAAGGAGGAAAATCACTAATAATGTCTTAGTGAGGATTCAGCTGTCACATCTCATATTTTAAATAGACTTCTTTTACCAATGCATTTCGGAGCTTATAGCTCCTTCATCAGGGTGAGTCTAATCTAATTACATAGAATACAAATATATAACGCAACACGTGAGAAATAACACAATATATAAAAAAAGACAAGGTAAAAATTGAAAATCACATACCAAAGACACGATGTGGGTTCAGGATGGAATATGTAATGAAAAAATGAAAAAAATAAAGAATAAATAACTGAAAGTAGCATGGATAATATGACCAGGTAAACGAAGGGAAAATAATGTAAAAGGACTCACGAGACGTGTTTGGCCTCGTAGAGACGAGAATCCACAGTCAAAAAGCAGATGTGTGGTCTGCTGTCAGTAACGGCAGCGTGCAGAGTACAGACAGATCAATAAACCTATCGGAAACAAAAGTGTGCATTAAGAGGAGTTTCGGAAGCGTAGTGGTGCTATAGTTACAAAGGAACATCTACAATGGTTACCTGGAGGATAATCAGGGTCTGTATCGGCTAAGAAAACGCCGTTCTGCATCGCTGTAAGCAAACGTTGCTAATGGTAACGCTGCTAAAAATACCCACGTGACAGCATCGCATCGGGCGAGCAGCGTGATGTGGCACGTACATATAAGCGAGACTGCATTAGAGATATATGGGCATGTATGGAACTATAAATATAATTGTCAACACTCAGGTAAATGAAAGAAGGAAAGTGGATAAAAGAAAAATAAATGTGCAACAATATCATAGACATAGAAAAAATACTATCAAAAAATACTATAAAAAACAGAGATAGTAGTAGAAGAAAAACATACAACCACACAGGCTCCAAAGATGGCAGCCCATGGAAAAATAAGAGAAAGTAAACATGCATCTCAGCCGTAGTGGGTGGCACCAGAGGTGTCACCTTGGGTCCCAGACGGATGTCCGGGAAAGGCTGACATGATGCTTGGACATAAATGAAGCAATTTAGAGAATTAGCAAATCTTAAACTAACGACTTAGGTGATCAAGAACACTACATGGATATTATCAATGCCTAAGGATACTGGCGTTAGCAAAGTTAGTCCTGACAAATGTCTAGGACCACATTAGTTGTCAATTAACAGTCTAGCCATTACATGTAACATGCAAAATCATCAATAATACATGCAAAAACATTATACAGTGTCACATGAAATCAACAAAGGTGCATCAAATTCAAAGATAACAATGATAATTGATTTCTTCATTTAAGCCATTGGGATATAAGCTCCCCAATCTGTCGATCCAATATGTCTCTCTTTGGTTAAGCCGAAGGCCCAGATCCTCATGTGGATTGACTTTGCTCAACACTTCAAGAATCAGAAATCTGATTTGGGTCAAATTATGGCGTTTCTCGTTCCAATGGCGAGCCACTGCTGAATTGGGATTAGAGTTACGTATGCAAGAGCGATGTTCGTTCCAACGCATTTTGGCTGCTCTCGTAGATTGACCAACATAATATTTTCCACACGGACACTTTATTCCATAAATGATATTCTCACTATCACAAGTGCCAAATGTCCTCAGCAGAATCTTATTGCCTGTACTAGGATGGTATACGGTGTTGCCCGTGATGACTAAGTTACAATTAGTACAATGGAGACAAGGGTATGTTCCTGTGCGTTGAGTACTAGGTTCTTTCAAGGGAGGTCTTGTACGTACTAGTTCATCACGTAAATTCTTGCTTCTTCAGCCTTTCCCGGACATCCGTCTGGGACCCAAGGTGACACCTCTGGTGCCACCCACTACGGCTGAGATGCATGTTTACTTTCTCTTATTTTTCCATGGGCTGCCATCTTTGGAGCCTGTGTGGTTGTATGTTTTTCTTCTACTACTATCTCTGTTTTTTATAGTATTTTTTGATAGTATTTTTTCTATGTCTATGATATTGTTGCACATTTATTTTTCTTTTATCCACTTTCCTTCTTTCATTTACCTGAGTGTTGACAATTATATTTATAGTTCCATACATGCCCATATATCTCTAATGCAGTCTCGCTTATATGTACGTGCCACATCACGCTGCTCGCCCGATGCGATGCTGTCACGTGGGTATTTTTAGCAGCGTTACCATTAGCAACGTTTGCTTACAGCGATGCAGAACGGCGTTTTCTTAGCCGATACAGACCCTGATTATCCTCCAGGTAACCATTGTAGATGTTCCTTTGTAACTATAGCACCACTACGCTCCCGAAACTCCTCTTAATGCACACTTTTGTTTCCGATAGGTTTATTGATCTGTCTGTACTCTGCACGCTGCCGTTACTGACAGCAGACCACACATCTGCTTTTTGACTGTGGATTCTCGTCTCTACGAGGCCAAACACGTCTCGTGAGTCCTTTTACATTATTTTCCCTTCGTTTACCTGGTCATATTATCCATGCTACTTTCAGTTATTTATTCTTTATTTTTTTCATTTTTTCATTACATATTCCATCCTGAACCCACATCGTGTCTTTGGTATGTGATTTTCAATTTTTACCTTGTCTTTTTTTATATATTGTGTTATTTCTCACGTGTTGCGTTATATATTTGTATTCTATGTAATTAGATTAGACTCACCCTGATGAAGGAGCTATAAGCTCCGAAATGCATTGGTAAAAGAAGTCTATTTAAAATATGAGATGTGACAGCTGAATCCTCACTAAGACATTATTAGTGATTTTCCTCCTTGATTTGAATCCATGTTTTTGATAAACATATTACCGTCACTTCTACTTTGAATTCAGTGTTTTTCTATTGAACTCATACATAAGAAGAAAAGAATTTACATCTCCATTGTTGGAATCCATGTTTAAATTATATCACCCATTTGGGGTTTGTACAGAGAGCGGCTGTTGGACTAGATTTTTTTATCTAGTCCTTTTTGGTTTTTTGACTGTTGGTTAGTGCTCCAGCGTTCGTTGATGGCGCCCTGACACTGGGCCTGGATTGTGTTAGCGCGCCACAGCGTGGTGGGCCGTGATACCCTTCGTTTTGGTCTGTGTAGCATTCCTGGATTGCCTAGCGCTGTTGGTGCACCGCTGTCCTTCCTGTGAGGGGGCCTCTCAGGTTAGTGTAGTCAAGCACCTCTTTTATTGTGGTTTATCTTGGTTTGCACGCTTTGATTTATTGTTCCTCAAGCCATCCGCGGGCCTGGATTGTGTTAGCTCGCCGTGCTGCAGTGGGCGGTGTTGCTCTTTGTTTGATCAGTGCAATGTACCTGGTTCGCCCTGCGTTTCTCCCGTGTGTTCAGGGTCCCAGGGGTGGTGCCTCGGCTGTGGGCTGAGTGCTGTAACGTCCCTCTGCGTCCCCTAGGGCCCGGTCCTGAGCCTTCCTTTACTGTCTACTTGTGGGCTGTGGGGGGGTTAATGTGTCCTGGTTTTGTGGCCCGGTCCCCTCACCCAGGCCAGCTTGTTGTGGTTTCGCCAGAGTGCTCCCCCTGCCCACAGAGTGTCCCAGCGTACCTTTCCGCACTTGCGTGATCCTTCCAGAACTTCTTTGCTGTTCCTGATGTTGTCAGGCATGCGCGTGTCCCCTCAGCCTGTGCCGGACTCTCCTCACTCTGTGTGGTTCTCTCCTTCCGTCACCTGGTGCTTGAGAGATCGCGCGGCGGTCTCCGATGTTCTATGCGCACGGCCCAAGGTCCGACCAAGCCATCTGCCTCTCCATGCTATTAGCCTCCTGTTGCAGATCGCTGGCGATACGGTGCCTGTGCCCGGGCCGACCTGCCGTTGCTCTTGGTCTGCCGTCTCGGTGCGTCTTGCACCTTCCCCTGATTTCTTCTCCCGGCCCGCTCTGGAGCACGTACCTCCAGTCAAATAAGCTTATTTGTGGGTCAGCTTTAGGATCATTTAAGGATCTAGGCAGGAGCTCCGAGCCAGCACGTCCTCACGGCATGAGCTCAGGCCACGCCCTTACGGCAGTGGCCACAATACGTGCTGTCCCACTGCACGCTTTACCAGGGCTTGGCCGTTGGGAATGCCGGACAGGAACCCACACACCAGGCGTCCCCAAGAGAAGATGCCAATAAAGATATATGCTCCATATCCCACCAGGTAAGCATCGAGCGCACACAGAACATGGTGGTTGTGACACCAAGGAACCAAAGTGACTAGCTTCTGCCGGCTCATCCCAGGACTGTGAGGGCTACCCAGGATCCTCTCCATTCTGCCCTCTGGCATCATATCATGTAATAGGTGGTGAGGTCCAAACCCTGAATTACCCTCAAGCCGACTGTCTTCCACTCTTCTCTAAGGAAGATTCAAAATAGTTTGCTAGCCACATGATTGTCCAATTATCTGTACATAAAGTGTGAACTGCTTGAAACATGAGGACATTTTGCTTTGGGATGAAAAATCTGGGCATCCTTGCCTGCAAGCAATTCAAAATTAATCAAGCTGAAGGTTGGTAATCGCCACAGGGAATGACGGAGCGTGTGTGCCATTGGCGGCTTCTTTTGTTGCTGGTCTGAGTTGTGCCAGCATGCTCTGCATCTCACAGTTCCTTGGTTGCATGTGATGAGCTTGACCAGGGAACATGCAAACAAATGCATGGGGACCTCCCATGCCAACGTTGCCATTCCCTAAACATTATCTCATGATTCTTGTAAAATTCAATTATCTCATATGAACATGGCTACCATTTAGTTTATGGATCATGTATTTCATTCATGCAAAGCTATCAAAGATGACATGTTCTTTCATGTGTCAGGTCACAAAGCTAACTGTCCAGTGCCTCTTCCTGATTTTTCTGTTGGCAATACAAAGAGGGAGAAAAGTCAACATGCCCTTTCTTTGTTTAGTTAACCACCTACAGGTTTGTTGTTTTCATTGTTTCTGCTATTAGTTGTTCCTGACTTTGCTTCCTGATTCTTTGACTCTATCACAATATTTGTTTTTCTACCTTTCCTTGCTTTTTAAGCCCTGTTCAAGGTTCTCCTCCTCACAGTCCTTGTTTAGTTGCTGGTATTGTTCCATGGATCAAAATGTGGCTTCATTGAAGGGTAGACAATATCTCGTCATCAGCAAGAAGACAGGATCTAAAATGTTTCCTCCAAATAAATGTGTTTGAGGCCCACTTGCTCAAATTATTATTATTTGTTTTTACATATTTGGCTGCATATAAGTGATGGGGGAGACCCCCACAACACCCACACATCTCCCCACCTTAATAAATACCTACACCTAACCCCCCATCTATATTTGCAGCTAAATGCGTAAAACAAAAGAACAAATGTGCCTCAAACAAATGGGCCTTCGAGAAAATCATCTTACTTCCAGATGACCAAGCTAAGCTTGTCTGTTTGAATAGCCAGTGTCGAGTGACATTACTCTGGAACACACTGCCATTTAGGGGTTATCTCTGATGGTCCAAACCTTAAAGAGCAAGAATGTTCTCCTTTGTCAGGCTACTAGAGCCAGGAATGTTCTCACCTTGGATCCCCCTATATGTAATACGAGCAACAAAGTTTGACTGAAATCCAAAGGTGAAGACTTCATAAATGCCTGCATGGTTTCATTTTATGATGCCACATGTTCGGTACTGAAAGGGCAAAATTCCCTATGGATCTCAGTAGCAATTTGAGCAGTAGTGTCCCGACTGGTACCACTCCCTATTGTCAGCAACTGATGTCATCTCATGTTGGATGTTTACAATATTTTCCTGGGGACCTTTTATGCAATGTTTAAACACAAGGGTGGCTTTGATTTAAATAATTTCATCATAATTTAAATCATGATTGAAATCACATTATTTATTTTAACCATCCATCTAAATAGAACTCTAAAAGTGTATCATTTTGTAAATTAATGGATATATTATTAACTAATATATTTCTAGATACCTGCTCACTGAAAACAATGCATAATTACTAATAAAATCCCATCGGAATACAGCTCCTTTGTGCGTGTCATTTACCTTACTTGTGGACCAAGGACTGACATTTTTATAATCCCTTCAATCTTGGTGACCACTTGACGTGCAGGATTCAATCGTTACATTATACAGAGATTCAGTTTGCAAACGTTTCAGATTAGTTTTACAGCTATTTCAGAAAATGAAGAATTGCTTGGCTGTTCACTTATTTCATTTACCAAAATTTAAGCAGTTATTTATGAATTGATTTGGATGTGAACTATCTCCAATCCATAAGGTTAATCGTTAACATTTGTAGGTTTTCTTTCAATGATCAATTCGGGTAAGAGTCTTACGAGCCAGACTCTCACATTGTTTCATTTTACCTTTACAGATTCTACGTTTCCCTAAAAGAGCTGTGCAAAAATCTTACAAAAGAAGCATGTTAACCTTTGAATGTAGCCAAACATTCAATGTTTCAATTCGTTTTTTGTTCAGATTGTTTTTAAATAAAATAGTTCAATGAAATATGTTAACAAACTTTCATCCAAGCCCATGAGTAACTAAAAAGAGTGGCTTCTGCTGCTAATTCATTGACTCTGGTTTGCAATACTATAAAGAAATACAATGGGGTCTACTTTTCAGGTCCCTAACGATTTCTCAATTTGTAATGAATGAATCCAAAGGGAGAACATATTCTTTCTACGCTAGCATAAAAGGCCCCATCTGTTAAAAGTAAGATTAGCAATTAGCAATGAATCTAACTGCTCTGACTTTCTTTAATGAGATGCAACAACATATATGCTAGCAACAAATAATATTATCAATATTAAAAGGAAACCAATATATTGCAAAATTGAAGACAATTTTATTCTTACAAAATTCTATATCAATATTTAAAAAATAATAATTACATATTCTGGTGTATAAAAACGACATAATACAAAAATACACATATATTGACAACCTCAACCATGGGCTGTATCCATTTTCAATACCCAAAATACCAATTTTTATAGAGCTACTTAGATACATTTTACTGCTATACAATGATGCCATGGTTTTTACACTCATGGGCTCATGTTCATTGTGTGAAGCAGCACCTTGGCATGTTTCTGTCCACTGTTAATTCTATAGGACATTCATCTGTGTTATGGCTCCTACCGCCACACTGGGCTGGCCGCAACGGTCCACCTATGAGAGCTGGAAGCTCCCAAGGCACATGAAGGACTCATGGCGCAGAGGGCAATACAACTCCTAGCTTTCCTGTGTTGCATGACGTCACAGCATCATCCTATACCAGAAGGAATTTTGAACAGCTGAACCTGACCCTGCTTCCCAATGTTCTTCAGTGTTGCTGTTGCTGTTGCTGCTCACAGCCTCAACCCAGATGTTTGTCTCCCGTTCTGTGTGTCCGTCTGGCCTTTTCATGCTCCTGGCCCTCCTGCACCCCAGTCCACGTATATCCTGACTTCTATGTTCTTGTACATGCCTATTAGGATCCTGTACCTTTGGTTTGGAACTCTGAACTGCCTTTTTGGATTGAACTTCATTTAGGATGGATTGTGGTTTGACCAGGATTGTGTTTTTTTTGGATTCCCATTTGGATCTTGGATTTGTTGTGTGGAAGTAGTGAACTGGACTTCGGTTTCTTACATGGATCATTTACCTGGAACTCTGTTTGGATTGTTTCTGGATCACCCTCTGGACTGTTGACTTGGACATTGGCTACAAGCTGACTTCAGTATGTGTAACCGCACTCCTTCAACATCTTGCATGTAACTGGTGAGTTGGGAATCTAGCACTATAGGTAAGAGAACTTTGGCTATTTCTTGTTGTAACCTTGAATTGTCCTCTTCATTGCAGCCAGGGAGAGAGCCTGGTCGTATTCCTCCTGACCGTTCAACTGAGTGCACAGTGTATAGAGTGTGACAATTCTCTTGCAAGTTCTACCCCTTCAGGGGAGCCTCAAGTACCATTAACCTGTCCAGTAACCTCCTGGTTATCCGGAGGACATAACCCATGTATTAATTACATAATAGTATTTCGTCTTCACTTAGGTCGTCTTTGTTGTTTAGAGACATTGGGCCCCCTCAAATCTCAGTTACCACCGCTTTTTATGGCAATAACGGAATTACAGCAGTTTTTCCCACAGCACCAAACTACAAGTTTGGCCGTAAAGTGGAGGATTTTCCTCCATCATCATGCTGATAGAAAATATGCCACTTTAAGGCAAAATATCAGCAGAATGACTGCCACAGAATTACAGTTTACAGTAATTCCGCCAGAATCCCCATGGAGTCATAAAAACTCCAAAAATGGGGATTAACGCCACCCTTTCACCAATTCTAATCCCGTAATAAACCCACGGGACCAAATTGCGGTAATTAAAGCAAGTTTGGCAGTAATTCATCAGATTTATCAGCAAATTACCACCAAACTCGTAATCAGGCCCATTAGCCCTCATTATGAGTTGGGTATTAAATCCAGCGCTAATTCCCGTAGACGGAATTATCATTACTGTTCTGTGTTCAGGTGGAAATACTGCCACATTATGGGTAGACAGGTGCACACACCAACCATCGTCAGTAACACTAATTCTGTCCACCTGATTACTGGCGAAAATCATCATAGAGTGGTAATTCTTCTAATTTTTGGCAGAATTACTGTTACCACTGAAAAACTGGAGAATTACCGAACAGTAATTTTGACGGCAAAATGAACGCTGAGCGGATAAATCACCCGTTCCTGTTGTCATCTGAGCACAGAAGGATTTTCAAACATTTCTGCAGGAAAGGCAATGGGAAGGTGATGAAAATGCTGATGAGAAAGTCCAAAGTTGGTGGGGCGGACCTGCCGGTCCTTGTGGATTAAGTTGTTAACAATGTGGAGGAGTTGTTTGGGACACACAAGAGGAAAACGTCAGTCCAGAGGTAAAATTCCATCTGGACTGAAATAAGTGAGAGAGTCATGGCACTTGGCACTGTGCCGTGTGACAATGAAGATTGCAGAAAGTGGTGGAATGATATCAAGGGCAGGGTCTGTAGCCTACTTTCCATCTACCAGTGGGAGACACCTGCCACTGGAGGTGGCACAGTGGAACACCTCAACCTCATGCCCTGTGAGGAAAATGCTAGCAGTATTCTCCACACAGCAGGCATCAAAGGCATTGAAGGAGCTGAAGTTGGAGCATCCATTCAACCTGAAGCTGGCGAGTAGGAATGCCACCTCTCTAATGCAGATGCATGATCTGACTTCCAAGCCTATGCAAGTGGCTGGCTGCATAGTGAGATGACTGCAATGGCCAGGCCACCGGCCTGGCAAAAGGCAAAGGGACCCATGTCCACTTGACCATGAAAATTGAAACGTACCACTGATTATATGGAAATGTGACCCCATGAAATCTGGAGATGCACCTATCCAGGCAAGCCATGGCCATGGGCCAACTGAAACTCCTCCTGCCCACATCTTTCCCCAAAACACCCAAATGCCAATCAACTCACAAAGGAAACACCATCACCAATGACTGGCCTGACATGTAAAAGTCGTGTGATCACGTCATCTGCCAATGAGGCCCACATAAATGGCAAAGCAAGTCCCCATGTCTCCTCACCCTAGTCCAACCTCGCAGGTGCTTTGTGTGGTATCTGACAACCTACTCTGTCCATGTCCCATCCTGACCCCACAGAGCAATCCACAAGGGGGACTGTCACCCGAAGGTCAGTCCTCACCTCCTGCAAGTTGTGTGCACCTCAGAGACCATATGTTGCAATAGTTGGGTAGACATTCTCCTTCACGTTAACCCACCCTAAAGCCTTTATCCTTGTTCAGCATCCTCCAAAGTGCATGACTCTCTTACAATGCCATGCACCATTCCACATGACTGACTGCATATTGTTCATCACCCAACACTCAAACAATCCACCCAGGATAATGAAGCCGGGTCGAGGTCTACTGGGCCAACAAGACATGCCACTGGAAGCACCAAGGGCACAACTACAGTAGCAAGCCCCTCTTCCCCCGCCCCTGTACCTCTTGCACATGGAAGAAGACCCTTGAAAAAATAATCTGGCACCAGAAGCAGCATGCCAGTTGCAGAAATCAGCCAAACCAAGTGGGCCCACTGACACCACCAACACTGATGCTGATGCCAGTGCCAGTGGTGGGCCACCAGCAGTTACCCCCACATTGTAGACAGCTGGCGTTGCTGCAGCCCCTCCTGCTGCCAACACCACTAGTGTGCAGGCCCCACTTGAATCAGGTAAGACTCTCATCCCACCCTGGCCACCCTTGAGATGAAGGGAGAGGGCGAGGTAAAAAGTGCATGGAAGGGGTAAGGTAGAATTGCATCAGGGGACGGCCGAGGACTACATGAATTCAGTCCCAGACCGGAAGTGCTGCGTAGGCCAGAAGGCAGTGCAGGGTGACTGGCCAATGGGGGGGTGGCATGGCACCCTGTGTGAATCTGAGAGCATCTATGCCACCAGTCAGGACAAGCCGACAGGTAGATTAACATAGGATAGTGAGACAGAAGGAAGAAGATAAGCGGAAGGTCTTGAGCAGCTTCCGGATCTTTAGGTGATCTGGCTCAAGTCTGAGAGGGGCAGATAGGCCGTTCCAGAGGGAGGCACCTGCAAATGAGAGAGTTCTACCCCTGCTCTCTGTTCGGAAGAGCGTCTGACCCACAGGGACTTTGAGGTAGCTGAGCGGAGGGTTCTTGAAAGAAGATATTAAGAAAGGAGTGTTGGATATAGAGAGGACCATGGCTCCAGAAAGCCTTGTAGATGATGCAGAAAATCTTGCACTTGATCCTAGTGGCCACCGGGAGCCAGTGGAGAGATTTCAGAGCTGGAGAGGTGCGGTCCTGGGCTCGAGGCCAGGGATAAGTCTTGCAGTCCGGTTCTGGATTAGTTGAAGAGGGCGAAGGGTAGCATTAGGAAGATTGAGAAAGAGGCTGTCGCAGTAATCCAACTTGGAGAGAACCAGAGCTCTGGAGACAGTTTGCTTCTGGGGAAGGTGAGAACATGTAGGATACTTCTGAGGAGGTGCAGCTGGAAGTGGGCCTTCTTGGCAAGGTCTGTGATGTGTGGAGAGAAGGCGAGAGTGGAGTCGAAAATTACACCAAGGTTTTCTGCCTCACAGGAGGGTGAGAGTAGGGGGCCCAAGGAGGGTGGCCAGAGGGAGAGAGGAAAGGCAGGAGCAGGTGTCCCATTGAGAAGGATCTCTGTCTTACTGGCATTAAGGCAGAGGTCGTTAGAGGCACACCATCCCTGAATAGTGGATAGACAGTCAGAAATGAGTGAGGAGGCTGAGGGTAGAGGAGAAAGTAGGGATAAGGTGGGCCAGGGGAGCCAGGTAGACATTGAAGAGCCAGGGTGAGAGGACAGAGCCCTGGGGAACACCACATGTGGAAAGAGAGTTGGTGGAGAGAAAGGACCCAAGTTGGACCTCGGAGGGTCGGTCCAGGAGGAAGGAAGTCAGCCATGCCAGAGCCTCACCAGTGATGCCAAGGTTCACACGGAGATGGTTGATGAGGGTGGTGTGATTGACCATGTCAAAAGCAGAGGAGAGGTCAAGGAGGAGAGCTGGAGTCAAGGTTGGAGAGCAGATCTTCGCAGGAGTTCAGGAGAGTAGTTTCTGTGCCTCTGGCTCATCTGACGCCAGACTGATGGTCATGGAGATAACCAGCAGATTCAGTGTGGCCAGTTTCTCCAGGAGTTTGCCCAGATATGGAGTGATAGAGATTGGACAATAGTTGGCCCGGCAGGAAGGCTTTTTTAGGAGGGGGTAGCCAATGTAGAGCTGTTTCTTTAATACCAATATTTTATTTTCAGGAGGATCTTGTGACTGGTGGTGTCAAAAACAAATGGGTTGTTTAGCAAGATGAGCAAACTCTGTGTTTTCATCCGCATCGTTTTTAAGTGTATCCCAGATAGAGCACAGATTTGATTCTGTACTTCTAGATGGTCTAAAACCATGCTGTGCCTCATTTAAGAGTTGGTTTGTTTCAGTGAAATTCTGGAGTTGACAATATATGAATTTATACAGAATGTTCAGGATAAAAGGCATGTTTTAGATGGAGCGATAGCTGGCTGCGTCAAATGGGTCAGCTGTGGGCTTTTTAATCAAAGGTTTGATGCATGCAGATTTCAACTGAGCTGGGACTCTTCTGGTACTGATGAAGTCATTGAGAGGGATAGGAAGGTGGGTGCCAAGTCTGGAGATTAGATTATTGATTTGTAAAAATGGGGGCGGGGGGCATGGATGGGTTGCATGAGTCAATGGCAGCTTGTCCTCTGCAGATAGAAGGTAGAAAGACAATAAAGAGGATGTAGGGGTAAGTGTTGGTGGGATCTCATTGGTAGTGTGTTGGAAGGAGCATCCTTTATTGTCA
Organism: Ambystoma mexicanum; assembly: GCF_040938575.1. Taxonomy (NCBI): domain Eukaryota; kingdom Metazoa; phylum Chordata; class Amphibia; order Caudata; family Ambystomatidae; genus Ambystoma; species Ambystoma mexicanum. The sequence continues at coordinate 609,394,936 of NC_090923.1, read as the reverse complement.
AGGTTATCCTGGTTTTCGAGAACCTTTTGGTTGAAAGTGTAGAGCTCTATGGTAACAGAGCTCTTATGGAGGGTAGGGGTTGCATTGCAGCAGTCAGTTTTTTTTTAATTCTCTGAAGATCTTATACATTTCACTTTGGTTGTGATGTGCCGAATAAATGTGTTTGGAGTAGTGTTCTTTCTTTGTGGTAGAGTGTTTTCAGCTGCTCATCAGTAAGTACCCAGGTTGATGGCCTGACCTTGGGAATGGGCGCTCTACTTGCAAGGCATTTTCTCTGCCTTTCTGCTGCTTGCACTTGTTGGTGCTGGTGTGCATGCCACTACAGCTTATGTAGAGCAAGAGGTTGAGGTTCTCAAGGTTTACACTGATAGTGGCAGCCTGGTGTTGAGAAATGTATTTGGGGAAGGCTTGGGTCTTACATATACTTTCAGGGACAATTGGATGCACTTGTGGCTTCTTTTTTGGTGGAATTACCGTCCCTTTCTGGTGGTATATTCCAATTGTAATGTGGCAGGGTTACCATTTTTACTTTTGATTATTAAACACCACCTATAAGCCAAAACTATTGCATTAGAATGCTACTAGGGAAAAATGGCATATGAGTAGGGAAACAAAGCTTATAGATGTTGAGGGACACAAAGCTTGTAGGTGTTGTTTGACCATTTACCCACCCACTCACTGCCCATGGCCATATTAATCCCTATGGCCATTGCCACCAACTTCCTGCCCCTCCACAGTGTGATTAACCCAGCAGTATCATCACTCCCTCTGTGTGGAAACTCTCTTCCCATATGGCTAGGGAAGGGCAGCCGCAACCTGATCCCAACCTTGGGGGGTGGGGCTGCCTGATGGGGAATTATATGGGAGGAGAAGACCTTCATGAGAGGGAGAGAGACTGGTTGCAAGAAACGTGGCACCCACCTTTCCACTCTGGGCATAACCCCCCCCCCCAAGTTCACAGACTGTCATGACTTATTTTGGTATTGAACCCGTACAACCATCTTATATTGTCATCAGGATTCCTTCTGAGAAATTATACCAAAGTACTGAGACGAGAAAGAAGCCCTGAGTAATGAAGATTAGTAGAACTAGGAAACCTTGCTGTAAGCGAAGCCAGTCGGAAGCTGGAAGGCAAGCAGAGTGCTGCCTGATGCTGGAAGGCTGCTGGAAACACTGTCCAGAGTAAGCCAAGATGCCTGAGGTCTGCCATAGTGAGGTTGGGTGCAGCTCAAGGCTGTCAGGAGACACAGAAGATCCAGCAAGAAGCCGAGAAGAGGCAAAACACTGTCCTGAGACGCCAGCAAAGCCACAGCTACTGCAGGATGATGCTGAGAATGCCAGAGCAACCAATACAAACCGTTGAGCCCAAAAGGGAAAAGCGGAACACAGGGGCGCTTCAGGGTGAATGCTGTGCAACGTGGGGAAAGTTAAGGAGTCTGCTCAAGCGGGTGGAAAACCCTATGATAAAGAGAGAGAAAGTAACAAACGAGAAGGTGGAGGGGCTCTGACCCAATTGATGAAAAGGGCATGGACAAGGCTGTTGTCTAGTAAAGTGTGTAAGTCTGAAACCTACCTACGTTGTGAAAAGTCCTGGCGGGAGAGTAAACCAGGCACTGTATGGGTTTGGGGCCTGCACCCAAATATATGTGAGAAACATTGTGAAGACCAGGCTGGGGACCCAGACCTGAAAGGAAATGTAACTTGTTGTGAAGTCCTGGCAGGAGGGTGTTCCAGGCAAGTGTGAATGTGAATCTGAGGATCCGCCCCCGAAAGGAAAAGGAAATATTGTAAAGTCTTGGCAGGAGAGTAAACCAGACCAAACTGAATATAAAGCAAATATCATGAAGTCCTGGCAGCAGAGCAAACCAAGTCAAAGTGAACGGGAGTCTGGAGACCTGCATTGCAATTTAAGAGTGTGAAATCTAGGTAAGAGAACCATACCCCCAGAGTGGAATAATTGTAAATGAATGGTGAACTGTCAAATAAATCAAGGGGTGAGGAACCCCTTGACACAGGCTTTTTGACCTGTGTGTTTGAAATAAGTTGTTTTAGCATTTTCTTCTTGCATTTAGATCTGTGTGTATTTAAATATTAGGCATTTTACGTTTTATCTGGCTAGAAGTTCTAGATTTCAGCAGTAACAGAATATGTATCTTTATAATCAGGCATACCTTACTTAAACTGCTCTGGAAGCCCATTGATCTGCTGCAATGCACCTTATAGCCTCAATGCAGAGCACGGTACTCAATTTCCGTTCTTTAGCTAAAAAACGACAATCTCCAACAGCCTTGCAGTTTTCCCTGCTTTTTAGGATGTTGTCAGGCACGTCAGTGCTGGCGCATCTAAGCCGGTTTGTGCCAGTTTGTGTAAAGTGAGGGTGGTGTGCTCTGTAGAATCCCTGTGTTGCTTCAAAACAGTTTTTTCTCCACACATTCCCTCTAGTTCAGAAAACAACACAAGACTAACAAAAAAGTAATCCAGGGTTGCTCTTTTGCCCGACTTCCATGTATAACTGCCAGGCCGATCGTCCTCGTCATGTCCATTAAGCATAGTGAAATCATTCTCCCACAGTAAACTTGCCTATCTTGTAACATTATACTTTTGGGTGCAAAGTGTAGTATGTAGGTATTTCTTCCCTACAAAAGCACCTACAGTTGAAGTCACCACCCAGGATAATGAGTTCATTAGGATTACCCCTAGACCAACCATTCAGCAATTCAACTAAAGCATATTGAAGGGCATCACTGATAGCCCCAGCCGGAGGATTATATATGTTAATGATGAGTGACCTTTCACCAAGACTAGAGTTAATACCGTTTACCTCAACCGCCAACAAATACTCTAGGCAACTGGATATCGCCAATCTATGTGCCACTATTGGGTGCTTCGCTCGAAGGACCAAACCCCCATAAGGCCTGCTCCTATCTTCCTTTTTTGCTTTGAAAAATGACATAACCTTCAACCAAAAGTTGCTCTCTTACCCAGGTTTGATGCAAAAATGTGGTTATTAGTAGAGTGGCAGCATCCTCTGTACTCAGTAGGTGAGAAAAGCCTTGAGTATTCCATTACATAATCAAGATAGTTATCGGAATACAGATGATAATGTAGAAAGAGAGTCCACCAGCCTGTAGAGGAGGTCCCAAATAAAGCCTGCACTCCAGTCGCCCATTTTAAAGTACCAGGAACGTTCACACCAAAATATGTGACGTATGATGAGCAAATAAACCAGCAGAGAGCCGCAGTAGGGCTCTGCCCAGTACCTGTCAGAAGAGCAACACCTATTGAAGTACCAATACCCAAAAAACCATGGACAGTAAGGTGTATCCATTGAGAAAACCCTACCAGCAAATGAGACGAAATGAAGATTGCCTAAGTACCGTCCCGCAAGAAACCAAAAAGGCCTTAATGGAAGATAAATGGTGATGTCACAAGGACTCGGACGGACTCGCAGATAGAAGAAATGAGGACCCAAGGATGACACAAAGAGACGAAATGCCACGAATAAGGATATCGTGAACCTAGAAGAAGCAAACGATTTTGAAATACAAAGAAGCTTAAGCTGTAAGCAGGATGAAGATAGTAAACCAGCTAACGCCTGTACATATGCTTGGAACCGCAAGAAAGCTAAGAAAACAGTATGGCTTGTTATGCTAAGTAGAAGAAGAGCGCGGCAAGCGCCATTATACATAATCTACCTCAAAACAAAGCACTGTGTTATAAGTTTGATTCCACTTTGCACGAAAAAGCAGAATCAACTCAGGTTACTAGAGGCCAAACAAGACAAGATTCATATTCTAGTAAAACAAGAAGAGACGGCTGAATTGAAACTCGGCAGATGCAACTCGTGCCAGGAGAGCCAAGGTCATACCAATAGAAGGAACGAACAGTAGCTACATATAATTGAAACTTAAGAACAGAATATCCTGTCTTTGAAAGGTCGAGATAAGGAGGCGTAGGCAGGTGGCAAGCTGAATAAGAATTAAATGCATAAATTGAGAGAAACCAGACAAATTCACGGTGTGGGTAGCACGTGACCAGCCGAGCAAGAAGGAGCACGGGTTCACACCTATGCTTGGCATCCGCCCAGGCAGAGATACCAGACAGAAGATGCAGTTTCGAGGCCAACCACAGTAAAATAATTGACACTTAGTTGCTGAAGCAATGATTGACTGTAACCTTAATTGGAGGAAGGCCGGGTAGCTGAGGAGCACCCTTCACCTAGCTGACCGTTCTGCGTGCTGCTAAGCAAAGTGGAAATTTTTGCATGGGGTTGATGCCAACCCAATCACAATGGACCAAATAATCTACGGTCCTATAGTTAGTACAACCAATGGGACGTCATACTTTTAGTGACGTCTACAGTAGTCATTTTTGAAGGAAGGGCTTAGACACCCACCTGACAGTGTTTACCCAATCCCTTCACTCCGTTACCATATACAGATATAGTACCTATATTAAAGTTATCTTTTCCTAATCAATAGAATTGCATGTTCATTTTTAAGTGTTACACTTCAATTATGATGGGTTTTGTTTTGAGTATAAATGTCACTGCTTATATGAAGTTCGTTGGAGTTAAAGCAAGACAGACTATCGCATCACTGCTGGTTGCCATGACTCCCCGTTTTTTGTACTTGTCATTAAACGGGCTCCCTTTGCCAAACGATTTAGTTGTCCTTATTGATTGGTGTTGGAGTAATAAATCTGCACCCCATTCATCTCAAAGGTGCAGCTATCTCGTCTTAAAGTACTTCGGAGCAAACCTCGGCTCTATGGGCCAGCCGGGGGTCTCCGGAGTACAAGCCTTTGCAACATACGCTGAACCTCTGCATGAGATGTTTCACTACTGCTCTTAATTGTTTTCTCTTTGTCCCCGATTAAAGGTAGAGCTAAGTCATCTTGATCAGGGTCAACTTCCAGCTCGATACTGTACACTTGCAGCTCTCTGCTGAATGCACGTATTAGCATGGCTGTAGCAACATTTTTACAATGGACCCTTGAGACATTATGATTTCGACATTTCAGATAAACTCAAAGTCCTCAGATACGAGGACTCACTATTGCGGTATGGAACTCAGCACTCTCTGTGATATTGAGCGGTTTGCTCACTTTTCGTTTTCCCTGGCCTTTTGTGACAAGTCCATAAAAATTCAAATGTTTGTAGCATTGCTATTATGATTGGGGATACTCCAAGCAGATATCTCTTAGGCTGTTTAAGCAAACAGTGATGCCTGCATTTCCCCTTTCCGGAGAAGAAGATCGATTGTTAACAATTACGTTATCAGAAGGTGCCATTTCGCTAACAGTGGCAAGGCCCATGTCATGTCGTGAGCGACAAACCATGACACATTGTTGTGTGGCATGGCCAGTGTTGGGGCTACATCCCAGGGGAAGTGACATTGGGGCTAGGGAGGCATGCAGCGGGGAAGAAAGGCAGTTCCGTTAGGTTAGAGAAATAAAGTAGACGTTCAACCAAGCTGCTCCAACTGCCGTGTGTTTTACTGTCACCGGAGGTGACCCACAGTGTGTGTGGTGGCAGGACGTCGGGCAGCCCCCACCTGTCCACACCTTCACAGCCCCCTTTATTTAAAGGCGGTTCTTTTAAAAACAAAAAAAAATAATTTAAATTGTTTTTGGCTTGCTAACAAAAACCTTTACAAATCTTTATCAAAAGAAAACAAGATACCGTACAAAAAACAAAACACATTCATAAGATAATCACAAATATAAAACCAGTAAAAATGTCTTACAATTGATCATGCAATGTTACATGACTAGGCATTGGTAATGTACCTACCATCCTTGTGCAAAGTTATCAAATCATCACATTTTAAACAAAAAAAGAATCAAATAACATTATAGTCAAAGAAAGCACAAATCCACTATAGGTGACATAAAGTTTGAACCCACAAAACACCCATTAGTCAAAAAATGATAAAAACATAACATTTGAACATACCAACAGTTAAAATGGCATCAGCATCAGGGAAGCTATGGGACCACTTCACAAAATATTGAAGCATGAAATACCATAAAAGCCACTACTTCCTACAATATAACATATCGTACCCAGAGCTACTACAGCCTTATGCCAATACGATTAAAAAGTTCACATATAGGTCTCGTGTTCAATGTAGGTAGAACTTTGAATGTGCTTCAATATTGAAGCTATTTGGAAGCCTTTGTTTTCATTCGATTTTTACGTCATACCAAAACATAAATAAGACAATGTTTTTACTGATCACTTTGGTCAATGCATCTTCAACCTTAAACAGTAATTTGGTTAATGCCAAAAGTAAACGAGTATTGTCTCTTCTTACGCATCTTTCCCAAAAAGATTGACGCGTTCGGTAGCCTCCGGATAGTAAGTACCCAATAAATTCTGTCTGCTTTGTTCAAAGTGAGAACAGTATAAAACGAGATGTGTCAATGTTTCACACTGGACCAAGTTACAAAGAAACGACAATTGTTCTCAACATAGGATGTAGATGATTTTGACCAATGTTGAGAACGTTCAAGTGTAGGGAATTGATTTAATTCAAACCAAATGTAGATTGTTCTGGATTTATCACAAGGAAACTTTACAATATAATGTGAGCGTACTTCTCTTTTTCTTGGGAATGTTGCATAATCAGTATAAGTTTTGTAAGAATTATTGGCCACAATAGTTTTGATCCAATCCCATTCATAAAGTCTTTGTTTGATACTTGGTAGACAATACAAAACAACTGACAGAGGATTACCATCTTGCAAAAGATTGTTGAGGTCTTGGTAAAGAGAATTTCGAGGTGGAATACAGATTTGGGCATAACTGGCCAATTCTCGCCATGTAAATCTCAATGAAAGAGATGAAAGCCCCAGTTCATGCCGTATGATTGGATAAGAAACAGCAGAAGTTAGACCCAAGGTTTGTTTCCATATTTGCCTCTGGATGCTGTTTAAGACTGCGTCCAAGTCTAATAGGCGTGTATCCAAACCAAACAATAGAATCGGTTCCACCTTCATTAGATAGAAATCAACAATAGGCATCAGGGAGACCTTGCAGTGCTTTTTTAAATAGTATTCTCATCTGTGAAGACCGAGGGCGAGCTTTAGCTTTTAGCCGAAAGGACCAAGATTTAACTGAATTTAAGTCAGACAAAGAGTGGCCTAGGTAACTAAGGGTCTTTACACGTTCAATTTTTGCTCCAGCTATGTTCCATTTATATGACTTTATCCTCTTTTTGTTGGTAAAGATAATGATCTTAGATTTCACTGAATTCGCCTGCAAGTTATGTTGGTTCGCGTATTCATAACATTTATTTAGCTTCCGCTGAAGACCATGAGGGGTCCTATCAAAGAGGATAATGTCATCTGCAAAACACATCCAGTGTAAATTTAACATGTCCAATCTTGCTGGATACATAGATGGATCTGTCCACAATTTATCCATGTCACAGATGTATAGATTAAAAAGTGTGGCAGCAAGATTTCAGCCTTGCTTGACTCCAGTCGTTGTAGAAACAGGAGGAGTAACAGTACCTTCTTGCGTGACACAAACTTGGAATGTGTTGTTAGTGTGGAGCATTGCAACTAGCTGCACAAGACGATGTGGAAAACCTAACTTGAGCATCTTCAGCCATAGCAGGTACCTGACTACAGAATCAAAAGCAGAAGACAGGTCTAAGGCCGAGATGTATATAGGGCCTGAGTTGGTTAATTTCGACTTTGATAACACATGTGCAACGATGACGGCATTAAGCAATGTTCCCTTTTCTTTGCGAAAGCCTGCCTGAAACTTTGAGAAGATATTGTTATCAGAAATTAAGCACTCTAGATGTTTCAAAAGTAATTGCAAACACCTTTGCGGCCGCATCCATTAGGGCTACTGGTCGAAAGTTGGCAGGATCGTGAGGATCACTGTTCTTGTAAATAGGAATGATTATTACGTTACTCCAAGAATCAGGAATGATGTCAGATCGAAGGATGTGATTGAATTTAGTAAACAAAATTGCTGCCCAAAATTGTGGATCTGATTTTAGGATACAAAAAGGTATGCCATCTGGCCCTGCCGCTTTGGATGTTTTTAGCCTCTCAATAGCCCAGATGATGTCATCTACAGAAAAAGCAAAGCGCTCAGTGAGTCTAAAATGCAAAATCCTTGACTCACATGATTGGAACTGAAGAGGTAAGTGAAATGTTGCCCTGATATAAGATTGCCAACTATTCAAAGAAATAGAAGAAGATAAATTACATTGCTCCGCATAAGAGTTTCCTCCGAGTGTCGACCACCATATACTACGGATGTCTCTTTTGGATAATAAATACATCATCCTTTGGTCATCCTTAAGATGGATCTGATGTTTGATAAGTTTCAGATGGTTAAGACAAATGCTATGCTTCATTTCGTAGTATTAGGCAGAACTCAAGTTCAAAGACGGTAAAAACCTAAGACTACGGTTCTTTTCACGTTTGTACTGAGCTATTGTCTCATAAGTATGACGATGAGTCAAGAGTGGCCTCTTATAGCTACAAAAAAGTGTGTGAAGGTGACTTTTAATAACCAAGTTGTTCCAAGACTCTCTTTGAGAGGGGTTATTTATCAATTGATTGTCATCGTAGAGACGCCAGGAATCTCTGTTGACATGAAAGGTAAGTTCCCTGCATAACCTAGTGTGCCAGTGCACCAACGTCATCAGTCGGTCGGTGCGGCCCAAAGCCAACAATGGATTGATCACAAGTGCCTCAGTCTACAAGTGCACCTGAATTGAGATGGGAGAGTGATCACTTGGGTGATTATCCAAAATGTATACTAAATCAACCATTCCCAACAAACTAGATGAAACAAAACAATAGTCTAAATAAGAAGATGCCGTACCCCGCGTCCAAGTGCCAGAATGGAGACCACTCTTACAATTCACCATATGCAAATTCCAATCGATTAATTATTGGGTGCATCGTTTACCTCTGTGCAATAACGTCGAGCGAGAGCTCTGAGAGGTACAAAATTGCACAGGCGAGGTAGACTTCAGGAATTAAGGTCTCCACCAATAATAATGTAATGGTCTGGATTCTTGGGGAGGAAATCTTCTAAAAATATGTCTAAAAAATTAAATAATTCATCAAGAGTCAGTTTAGCCGGAGTAAAGTAAATACATACAATTGGAAAGGTAATCAAAGGACTACCAGCTTGAAAGTATTCAATGGCCAATATGTCGTTGCGTGATACGATCCTTAATGGAAGAAGGCTAGGATTGTTTGTTAACTTTAGCCTATTCTGCAATCGTCGCCAACAGTGATGCAAGCCATTATATATTTGATGAAGACCCCACCAAGGTGGATATCTGGGTAATTATATCAACATTAGGGGGAGATCCATCCAGGGTGTTGGCGGCACTTGCGTCAATAGGGGCAATCAATGGCAATTGTTCCTCTAAAAAGTAATTTGCCTCTTCAATCGATTGAAACAAGCAATCCAAAAGACCTTGCATTCCACAATCCGCTCTGTGATCCAACAATAGCTTGGTGATGATAAATTATTGGGGACCGCAGATCATGCGATAGTTATTGTGGTTCGCCAATCTAATCCACTCAATATCGTCTGAGTGCAAGGTGCGAAGTTGGGGACTATTTCAAAAAGTATTAAATAAAAATGAGTGATTTAATCTTTGATCACCATTTTTCTTGGAGTTGCTAATCCATCCCCAAATATTAGGAGTGTCCATTGAAATGTCATTTTCGTTAGAAGTGACATTTGAGTCAGTGCACACTTGATCAACAGCTAGAGTTTCATCAGAGATAGGAGTTGCGTTAGTACCAATGCCTGTGTTTACCTTTGGCACCGACTGCAGAGTACCAGACTCAGAAGTGACATTTTGATGACCGGCTTTCATCGTATTGGGTTGAGATCCATCCAACTGGAGTTCACAGCCTTAGGTGTAGTTAGATCGACTTTCAAAACTGGAGAGATCGTAGTGTTAAACTGGGATCCTACGTTTAGCCTTCCTTGTTGCAGATGTAGAACATCAGAACTATGTGACGGCGTGTTAGGCAACATAGCACCATTAGAGCTTCCTGACAGTGAAGCCCTAGTTTGTTTGTTGCAAGCCATTGGATAGAACTGAGATAGTTGGCATTGTTTTAAATTAGGAGACAACATAAGTTGAGTTGGAGTTACACCCTTTTCAAGTTGAGGTGGGCAAGTAGAGGTCATGCATTATGTTTTTTCCTGTTATTTTTACGTTTTAGAACTCTCGTATGGGCTCGTCTCAATTTGCACGAATACAAGTGCGCCGTTCAATCAGAAATGTCATTAACAGCACAAGACTAATTTGGAACATGATCTTCACCTTCATTATTGCCTATTTGGTCCTTAATCTCAATGAGAGTCATCCTGTACCTTACTTATGGTTCCAAGATCGTCAATGAAATGAGAAGGTAACTTGGTGCCACCCTGCAAAGTTGGCTTTTGTGAGATTAAGCACCTAAATACATTGTCTAGTTTGACAGCATTTAGTTGAACCGCTGCCAGCAACATAGAGGAGGAGAACTCACTCTCTAGAGCGTCCTTTACGTCACCAACAGAGACTGCTTCAGCATAAGTTATCAATAGCTGTACACCCGACATTACATCATTGGAAGTTTGAGTTGATTAACTGACGGCTGTTAGAGCAGTCGGCGCCTTAATTGTTTCAATAAGGGAATATAAGGTAAGGAGTTTCTCAACCTGAAAATTTCATTGTGCCATCATAAAACCCTCCAATTTACACAATTTGGCTGTTAAATCCGAAATGGAGGATTTGATGTTATCTAAGTAAAGATGTGTCTGTTCGTGGCCTTTGTCAAGAAGGTTGAGAATCCGGGATATTACAGAAAAGGACAGAGAATAGGGGTCAGTGGTCGCAGAAGAATTAGGGCTACTAATATGTCATGCTGATATGTTGGGTACGTTGGTATTAAGAGGAGGACCCATAACTGCACCATTGGACAGCCCGTAAGTTTGTTCAGGAGTGTGAAAATCATTTCTAGAAGTGGGAACATTGCTGGGCAAAGTAGGAGAACTCGTCGATGGATGCTCCGCCATGGTTGCATATGACCTACCATGATCAGTGTTAAAATCCTCAACGTTTTCCCCATACATATTGTGTAAGCAAATTTCCTCGACTTCGGATGGTAATATTGAGGCAAGAGATGCATGCCCCAAGGATATTCTGTAACGTTTACTGTTAAGATGGATTTCTGAACTCTGTCCTGGAGGGCAGAGGTCCAGAAGGCCAGCCTAGTTTCTTGGAACAGGGTAACCTCTGGACAAGCCAGACCAATCAAGGTAGCGATCGCGGCGGTCAAGACTAGGTCTCAAGAGTGGTGAGGGTGACTGAAAGCCCGCAATGAGCACACAAAGCAAGGACACTTACAAATTACTCCAAGCAGGTGTTTTATTAAAAATATAGACACATTTATTACAAGGCCTTTGTAACATTGACCGCAGCGAGAAATCACAATAAAACTCAAGTAAATCAACACATCACAATCAGATACAATATATATACAATTACTAACGAGTCTAACGAGTTAGACGCACAAAATGTTCAGACCACCTAGATGGGGAGGAAAACAGGCAGTGTGAATAATAGTTAGACCCAGTCCGCCTTCAGAGGCACCTAACTAGAAGGAAGTCCGAGCCCTACGAAGAGTGGAGCCTTGTGCTCAAAAGTACCTGCACACGTGGGTGCCAACGGGCAAAGGGGTGTCTCCTCGAGGGAATCAGGAAGTTTAGTTCGGTGAACAAATGAAGATGAACAGAGCTCCGCGACTCAAGCGCAGCCTCCACTGTGGGCAGAAGCAGAGCGCGAGTACGGAAAGGCGTGCTGTTTGACACAGCAGGGAAAAGCTATGGGCTACTGCAGGAGGGCGACCAGTTCCTAGTGATGCTACTCACTGGTCCCCGATGCAGGCAGACCCAGGCTTCTCCGCGTCAGTTTCAATGCTGGCATGTTCAGATACGAGCAGGGGACATCTCGGCGTCATGTAGATTCCGCAGCAGCAGAATTTAGAGTTGAGGATGTCCCAAACACAGTGAACCCGCACAGTTTGTTACCACGGCAGGGCAATGGAGCGGCTGCGTGTATTTCAGCCCAATGTGTACTTCTCACTTCAGACCTGGGAATGCCAAGTGTACGAATCGTGTGACAGTGGCAAGGATTCGTAATACAGCAGCAACCTGACGGCGGTTACAGAGCCAGACTCCTGGGTAGGCTGGTCAGTCCACTGGATGGCCCAGAGATACTTCCAAAGGCTTACGTGCAGGAGATGGTGAAGATGCCGAGAATAGTTCCCACTATTCCAAAGGGTCGAAGTACCAGTACAGGCCTTCTCGTTCGATCAGAGGTAGAAAGGGTTTCACAAAGCAACAGCAGTGCAGAGGAGCAGTCCTTCAGCGGGTCACCAGCGATTCCTCGGTTCAGCCTCGTAGTTGCAGGATACTTGGCTCCTGTATTCCTTTGTTCGTGAAAACTCAGGAGATCGACATGGTAGTGGTGTTTCCAGCCTCCTCTTATCCACGGTTCCCTTCGCGCCAAAACGGAGGGGACCCAATAGGAGATCTGCTCACAAAACACTCACACCATACGTGGACCTATCACGGACCATGGTGGTCCCAGGCATTCACGACACACTAGACTCTCTGGCACCCAGGATGTGTATTGGGACCAGACATCCCAGCCCACATCCTGGAGGCACACACAAGGCCTGTAGAAGCCCGCGAAAGCATCTGTGTTTCGCGGGAAAGTACATGCCCAAATAAGGAAGGCCCCGGGTCAGCTCGACCTGGGGAAGGTGAAGGGGGCAAGACGGTCAGCGGGCAGGACAAAGAGCCTCGTGGTCTGGCCATTTCGGAAGCCAGGCCACCATTTTGGGCTAAGCGCGAGAAACGTGCTTAAACAGCCAAAAGTAGCTCAAAACACAAAGAAACGATCGCTGCCACCAGTCCCGTCCGTGATTCACTTGCACCGTTCGTTAACAATCCAATGAGAGTGTCTAGGGCCTGTAGAAGACTATAGACCCAAGAGAGCAGTAACTTGGCTTACAGTGCCCTCTTGTGCCATGTTGCGCGAAAGCTGCAACATGATAAAAGAACTACGGAAAACAGCGTTTTCCGGTACTGACTGTCTTAAGGGCATGTCAGTTTCCCCGTAAGAATGGAGCGAAAGCCCAGAGGAGTGCGGCAGAAGGCTGCACTTCTCTGGCAAAGTCTAGATCATGGTGAAAACAACAGCAAAACGTTTAGGGGTTGCCACATGGAAGGAAAATTACCCACAATTAAGAAATCTTTCCTAACTCTCGCCCCTCCCAGACTATGGACAGGGGGAACTAATCCACCCCTGGATGAGTCTCTTGTTCAGGTCGGTTAAACATTCTGGACACCCCATCAGCATTGCTATGTTGGACACCTGGCCTATGCTCAATAGTGAAGTCAAAGCCTTGTAGACTTATGGACCACCTAAGCAACTTTGGATTCTCTCCCTTCATGTTCATTAGCCACTTTAAGGGCTTATGGTCAGTTTGCACAGTGAAGTGGGTCCTATAGAGGTAGGGCCTCAGCTTCCGTAGGGCCCACACGACAGAGAAACATTCTTTCTCCACTGTGGACCATCTGAGCTCTCTGTCCTTAAGCTGGCGAAATAAAACCAATAGGGTGTTCCTTACCCTTCTCATCTACTTGCGATAGTACAGCTCCTATCCCAGTGTCAGAGGCGTCCGTCTGCACAATAAAAGGTCTTTGATAATCAGGGGCCCTGAGGACAGGGGCCTGGCACAAGGAGTCTTTTAAGCCATTGAACGCCTTCTCACACTCATCGGTCCAAGTTACCTTCTTGGGTTTCTTCGGAGTGGTGAGGGCAGAGGGGCAGCTATGGTGCAATAGTCTGCCATGAAGTTGCGGTAATACCCCGTGAGTCCTAAGAAGGCTCTCACTTGGGTCTGTGTAGTGGGGGTAGGCCAGTCTTGTACTGCTTGTACTTTACTAGGAAGATGATGTATCCTTCCTCCACCTACTTCATGTCCAAGGTAAACCACGGAGCCTTGTCCAATCTGGCATTTACTAGCCTTTATGGTCAAGTGTGCTTTCTGAAGAGCCTGGAGCACAATCCCGAGGTGTTTCACATGGTCTTCCCAGGTGGCACTGAAAACTGCTATATCATCCAGATATGCAAGACAGAATTCGTCCAACCCATTCAACGGTAGTCAGTCAAAATCTCGAAAACAAAATATCGAATACAAAAAGACCGAAAAAAAAAATATCGAAAAAAAAAAAATATCGAATTTTTTATTTATTTATTTATATATGTTTTTGGGGTCAGGTAAGTAAAAAAAAGGGGTAAAATAAAAAAAAAATGAAAAAAAAGGGGGGTTGGGGGGGAACCCCCCCATTTAAAAAAAAAACACATTGAAAAAAAAATTCGATATTTTATTTTTCGGCCTTTTGTATTCGAGATTTTGGTTTTCGAGATTTGTGAATTCGATATTATCACTATGAAACCCATTCAACACATGATTCACAAGCCTCTGGAAAGTGGCAGGTGCATTCTTCAACCCGAACGGCATTACCCTGAATTGGTAAAGGCCGTTTGGAGTAGAAAACGCTGTCTTCTCCTTGGAATGTTCTGCTAAAGCTATTTGCCAATAGCCAGCAGTGAAGTCAAACGTGCTGAGGTACTTGGAGGCACCCAAGGTATCCACCAGCTCATCTGTTCGAGGCAAGGGGTGTGCATCTGTCTTGGTGACAGCATTCAGAGCCCTGTAATCCATGCAGAACCTCAATTCAGAAGTGCCTGCCTTTGGAACCAAAACCAAAGGGCTGGACCAAGGACTACTAGAGGGTTCAATCACCCCAAGGTCTAACATCTTGTTGACCTCGGTCTTAATATAAGACCGTACTTTGTCTGACATACTGTATCCCCTACTTTTGGTAGGTACACTGTCTCTTGTGTCTATGTTATGTTTGCACCAAGGTGTCAAACCAGGCGACTGTGAAAACAGGGGGGAAAACTGCCTAAGCAAACTTTTCACCTCAGCTTGCTGATCAGAAGTCAGGTGAGGGGCCACTCAGACACCCTCAAAGGAGCTATCTGAAGGACCGCTTTGGAACAGGTCGGGGAGAGGTTCAGACTCCTCTTCCTCAACATCTGAAGGCAGTAGCAGTGCTGCGATTTCGACTCTTGGGACGAAAGCCTTCAGCCTATTTACGTGGAACACTTTTGGAGCCTGTCCAGGCCTTCCAAGGTCCACTAAATAGTTAACCTCACCCAGGGGCTCCACCACTGTGTAAGGGCCTGACCATTTGTCCTGTAAAGCTCGAGGCCTTATGGGATTCATGATCAGGACTTGCTGACCAGGTGTAAAGTTGATGAGGGAAGCTTTCTGGTCGTACCAATGTTTCACCAGCGCTTGTCCTGCCTTCAATTTATCACTAGCCAAACACATCAGAAGTACCATCCGTTTTCTGAGCCCCAGCACATAATCTACTACGTTGGTAGTAACAGGGGGAGTGGGCATCTCCCATCCCTCTTTGTCTATGGCTAAGGGTCCCCATACAGGATGACCAAACAGAAGTTCGAAGGGGCTGAAGCCAACACCTTCCTGTGGTACCTCTCGGTAAGCAAACAGTAAGCATGGTAAAAGAAGATCCCATTTTCTTCTCTGAGGTTCTTCCAGAGCCCCAATCATGCTCTTTAACGTTCTGTTGAAACGTTCCACCAGACCATTGGTCTGGGGTTGGTATGCCGAAGAGAACTTGTAGGTGACCCCACATTCTTTCCACATAGCCTGCATATACTTTGACATAAAGTTGCTGCCTCTGTCAGACACAACCTCTTTAGGGAAGCCCTAGTAAAGATGCCAAGTAACGCTTTTGCAACTGACTTGGCAGTTACAGTTTTCAATGGGATGGCCTCAGGATATCTGGTAGCATAGTCGACTAGCACCAAGATAAACCTATTGCCTGAGGATGTCTGCGGATCAAGGGGACCAACAATGTCGATCCCTACCCTTTCGAATGGTATTCCCACAACTGGGAGTGGTACCAATGGAGCTTGGATTGTTGAGCCACTCTTACCAGATAACTGGCAGGAGGCACAACTCCTGCAGTGACTTTCTACTTGCACCCCCATCTTGGGCCAGTAGAAGTAATGGATAACCTTTGCTTGGTCCTCTTAATTCCAAGGTGACCAGCAAGGGGCACTTCATGCGCCAGCTGCAGGAGGAAGGGTCTTACAGCAAGGGGACCCACCAACCTCCTATGGTCTCCTTCTGTAGACTCTGTGGGCTCACTATACAGGAGTCCACCTTCCCAATAAATCTGATGCGTCCCAGGAGGTTCACCCTCAAGCTGGGAGCAGGCCTGTCTCCTTAGGCCTTCCAGAGATGAGCACTCACATTGGCCTTTACTGAATTCTTCCCTGTCAGGACCACCTTCTATTAAGAAGTCTTTTAGTTCAGGATGGTCGTTGGGGTCAAATACTTCAGGCATCACCACCTCCTCGTCAGGCCCGGGCGATTGAGCAACTTCCTCCACCGCAGTGGTAGGCGAGTTTGGGGGAATGTTCTCTTTCCCTCGTCTTGACTTGCTTACTCCTTTCGCCTTGGGTTTCCCCTTTGGCTGGGGCGGCGTATTGGTCTTGGCCAATGCTGCCCGTGTTTGAGACCGTGTGCAGGGTCTGTCGGCAGTGTCTCCTACGAGCCCTAAAGCTCTGAGATCGTTGCCTAACAAGACCTTTCCTGGGACGTTTCTCTGAATGCTCACTGGAATCCTGACCGCTGTACCATTTAAAGTAAGATTTACAGGTATTACAGGAAACATGCGAGGTGGGCCGTCAGCCAATTTAGTGGGCATCAGAGTAGCTCTGGCAACTTCCTCTGAGTCTACCAAGGTAGAATCCACTACAGTTCGACTGCACCCACTATCCCTAAGAGCTGGAGTATCTACTCCATTGATCAGCACACTTTCTTTAAAGTAGTGCTTGGTATGATCTGGAATCCTAGCATACGCCTCTGCGACTTTAGGTTCCCAGGAACCCAGGGAAACTGAAACTACCTCAGCTTCTATCCTACTGGGGAAGGAGTCTGAGGAGAAGGATGCTCCTGTAATCTCTTCTTCCTCGTAGGAGGAGAAGGCCAGATTAGCGGAGTGGACCCCCAAAGGTTTAACCTTACACCAGGGATCCCCCTTCACGTGGTCAATTGCTCCACAAGAAAAACAAGATCCTTTGGGTCTGTTTCCATAGGGAGGCTTATTGCAACCAGAGTTCTGTTTCGGAGGCTGACCTCCACTACGTTGTGAGTTCTCTTGTGTCTTACCCTTATTTTTCTTTTTGTGGCCCTTTTGAGAAGATTTATCAGATTCTCCACCCTCCTTATCTTTGGACTTTTTCCCTTCCTCCTGCTTACCAGGATGAGTTTTGTCCTTATGGGATACTCAATGTGACACCCATAAATCTGCGGCAATTTCAAGCTTCTTAGGATCTATCTCCTTCGAATCGGCCAAATGCTGCTTAAGCTCCGGGGAAGAAGATGCAAAAATATGTTCCAGCATGACAAGACTTATCATGCCTTCAAAGGTAGAAACCTTATAACCTTCGACCCAGCCAGTCAAGTTTTTTAAGGATTCGGTTACATAAGATACCCAAGTACCACCTTCTTTTTTCTTATACTCTCGGAATCGTTTTAAATATTGGGCAGGAGTCTTTCCAAACTTTAAAATGAGAGTTTACTTTAACATTGCAAAATCAGCTCGCTCAGTCTTCGACATTTCCATAATGGCACTACAGGCAGAATGGGGCAGTCTGCTGAGCAACCAGGCAATCTTATCAGCATTGTCAACTTGTTGAACTTCACATGCATACTCAAACGTATTCAGGCAGTCCATAATGTCATTCTTTTCCTCATACACACTAAGCAGATCTTTTGGAAACCGTGGATGAGAGGAGGCCCCAGACCCATGTCCACGACCCTTGGATCCATTTGCAACCTGAAACTTGGCCAGTTCCAACTGATGATCCCTGTCTTTTTGTTTTTCGGCCTGTTCGATTTTTAGTTTGGTCATGTTGAAATCAAGCTCCTTCTGCCTAAACAGCAGTTCTTGCTTCTTGAATTCAAGCATGGCCTCCCCATCAACACTGGCAGAGGAAACATTAGACATCTCATCCTCCCTGTCCTCGTGGTCGCGGTGGACCAGTGCAGTGGCAGAACCGTCGGTTCTACCAGTGAGAGCAGCCCACCTCCTTCCGCACTCTCCTCAGAAGTTATAGCGTCAAGCTGTGCTTCTTGCCACGCCACGATTCTTTGGATCATATCCAATTTGGTGCCTTGAGAGGAGACACCTCTCTCCGCACACATCTTTTTCAATGTTTCGGATTTAGAAGCATTTAAAGTTAACAAGGTATTTGTTTCCATACTGTTAGATAGGACTATGGCCTTTTAAAAGTTATACTACGACAATTCACTACGTGTCCCGGTAGGAATAACTTGAAATGCCTTCGCTCGTGCGCAACACTGGATACCTTCAGTCGTATCCCACCACTGTACACCAATTTGTTAAGATGGATTTCTGAACTCTGTCCTGGAGGGCAGAGGTTCAGAAGGCCAGCCTAGTTTCTTGGAACAGGGTAACCTCTGGACAAGCCAGACCAATCAAGGTAGCGATCGCGGCGGTCAAGACTAGGTCTCAAGAGGGGCGAGGGTGACTGAAAGCCCGCAATGAGCACACAAAGCAAGGACACTTACAAATTACTCCAAGCAGGTGTTATATTAAAAATATAGAAACATTTATTACAAGGCCTTTGTAACATTGACCGCAGCGAGAAATCACAATAAAACTCAAATAAACCAACACATCACAATCAGATACAATATATATACAATTACCAATGAGTCTAACGAGTTAGACGCACAAAATGTGCAGACCACCTAGATGAGGAGAACAGGCAGTGCGAATAATAATAGTTAGACCCAGTTCGCCTTCAGAGGCACCTAACTAGAAGGAAGTCCGAGCCCTACGAAGAGTGGAGCCTTGTGCTCAAATGTACCTGCACACGCGGGTGCCAACGGGCAAATGGGAGTCTCCTCGAGGGAATCAGGCAGTTCAGTTCGGTGAACAAATGAAGATGAACAGAGCTCCGCGACTCAAGCGCAGCCTCCACTGTGGGCAAAAGCAGAGCGCGAGTACGGAAAGGCGTGCTGTTTGACACAGCGGGGAAAAGCTATGGGCTACTGCAGGAGGGCGACCAGTTCCTAGCGATGCTACTCACCGGTCCCCGATGCAGGCAGACCCAGGCTTCTCCGCGTCAGTTTCAGTTCTGGCAGGTTCAGATACGAGCCGGGGACGTTTCAGCGTCGTGTAGATTCCGCAGCAGCAGAAGTTAGAGTTGAGGATGTCCCAAACGCAGTGAACCCGCACAGTTTGTTACCACAGCAGGGCAACGGAGCGGCCGCGTGTATTTCAGCCCAATGTACACTTCTCACTTCAGACCTGGGAATGCCAAGTGTACGAATCGTGTGAGAGTGGCAAGGACTCGTAATACAGCAGTAACCTGACGGCGGTTACAGAGCAAGACTCCTGGGTAGGCTGGTCAGTCCACTGGATGGCCCAGAGACACTTCCGAAGGCTTACGTGCAGGAGATGGTGAAGATGCCGAGAATAGTTGTTCCCACTATTCCAAAGGGTCGAAGTACCAGTACAGGCCTTCTCGTTTGATCAGAGGTAGAAAGGGTTTCACAAAGCAGTGCAGAGGAGCAGTCCTTCAGCGGGTCACCAGCGATTCCTCAGTTCAGCCTCGTAGTTGCAGGATACTTGGCTCCTGTATTCCTTTGTTCGTGAGAACTCAGGAGATCGACATGGTAGTGGTGTTTCCAGCCTCCTCTTATCCACGGTTCCCTTCGCGCCAAAACAGAGGGGACCCAATAGGAGATCTGCTTACAAAACACTCACACCATACGTGGACCTATCACGGACCACGGTGGTCTCAGGCATTCACGACACACTAGACTCTCTGGCACCCAGGATGTGTATTGGGACCAGTCATCCCAGCCCACATCCTGGATGCACACACAAGGCCTGTAGAAGCCAGCGAAAGCATCTGTGTTTCGCGGGAAAGTACATGCCCAAATAAGGAAGGCCCGGGGTTGGCTCGACCTGGGGAAGGTGAAGGGTGCAAGATGGTCAGTGGGCAGGACAAAGAGCCTCGTGGTCTGGCCATTTTGGAAGCCAGGCCACCATTTTGGGCTAAGTGCGAGAAACGCTGTTAAACAGCCAAAAAGAGCTCAAAACACAAAGAAATGATCGCTGCCACCAGTCCCGTCCGTGATTCACTTGCACTGTTGGTTAACAATCCAATGAGAGTGTCTAGGGCCTGTGGAAGACTAGAGACCCAAGAGAGCAGTAACTTAGCTTACAGTGCCCTCTTGTGCCATGTTGCGCGAAAGCTGCAACATGATAAAAGAACTACGGAAAACAGCGTTTCCCGGTACTGACTGTCTTAAGGGCATGTCATTTTCCCCGTGAGAATGGAGCAAAAGCCCAGAGGAGTGCGGCAGAAGGCTGCACTTCTCTGGCAAAGTCTAGATCATGGTGAAAACAACAGCAAAATGTTTAGGGGTTGCCACATGGAAGGAAAATTACCCACAATTAAGAAATCTTTCCTAACATTTACCCCATTCTGCTTGAAGTGTAGGTGCCAAAATTGCCACAGCTGAGACACAATTATTGAATGGCTCATCTAAGCAAAAGTCAGGATTTGAAGCGGCCACTGCATTCGCCATCCTGACCCCTTTTCGGCACTGAGTAGATTGCTTAGCGCTCCCAATGTGAGCAAAATGTTGAACATGATTCCGTGCAGATGTAAGGTTAGTATGAGAGTACATACTGACATTAGGTTCAACTGCAATGGATTTCTGGCTATATGGAATAGTGCTAGAATCCATGGCTCGTTCTGTCTGTGTTAGGTTATGAGAACCATGGGCACCCGTGTCAACACTGGAGTCATGGAATTGAATAGGGGTGGTAGTATTCAATTCTGTTTGTGCCATGCCCTCTGAAATACACTTACCACTACGTAGACTACCTTCCATTTTTAAACATTTTTAAACAAACGAGCTATATCATGGTACAATACAACCTAGAAGTACCAAGCCTTATAGTAGAAGTACAGGAATGCGTGGACCGCTTATTTGTATAACACATTTTTGCGTGAACAACGGGACATGCGTTTCAAATCAGACCCACTCAAGGACTCAACAGAACAACACTATGATTGAGCACAACTAAAGAAAAGTAAAGTTGTGATGCTGGCGACGTGTAATTTACAGGCTTTAGATGTTTACAATGATTTTACATAAACAACCATTACAGCAGACCAAACCATACGTGAACCACAAATTAGTTTTAGATAAAATGTTTTTAATGGCAGAAGCCAAATAAATAAGTGATTGATTGATTGGCAATATACTGAAGTTAGTACATCATGAAACTAACTTTACAAAACTGGACTTCTGTTTCAAGAGGCGCTATTACCATAAGGTTTCACAGTGCGCGATCAAATCGGAAGTCAACAACTCCAGGGCTAAACAAAGGAAATCTAAAGATTAGAATCGCAAAGTAAGACTGCCAGTTTTGAGGATGTCAAGTAGAAGACGATTCCAAAGTTTAGCAGTCAGAACAGCACTAGATCAACCAAAGAAGTCTTCAAAACCTGAAGTTTATGAATGGAAAATAGAGTAGACCCTGCGTTTAGGGATGTCAGTAGTCTAACCTTGATCCCACAAGGGCTCTAGCCAGTACATTCCAGTGAAGTTCGGTGAGAAGGGTCCTAATTTCACAGAGTACCATTAAGAAATAATTTGAGTTCTTTAAAGTGAGGTTCTTCTGGGGCACCAGAGAGAGTGGAATGCCAGGTCTACCCAAGGATTTAAACTTAATTTGGACCTTGATAATATGTTCCCCTAATATAAAATCAGGATAAGTTAGAAGCGACTTGGAATGGGCCATGGATTTCAGCCTTGCCTTTCTTTAGCCTAAGCCAGTTTTGGCCCATCCAGAATTCAATGCATTTGAAAATAGATTGAGTATTCAAAATATTGGAAGTAGGGCCCGAATCTTGGCAGAGAACTAACTGGGTATCATCTGCATAGTTCTGGAACACTGCACCTAAATTGACCAGAAGATCATGTTGGGATTTCATATAAATATTAAAAAGAGTGGGGGGAAAACAAGATCTCTTGAGACCCTACATTCCACAGTTTCAAGACACAAGGTATTCAGACCCACTTTAACACAAGATGTTCAGTTGCTTAAAATATGACGAGAGCCATTTCACAAATGTATCTGGCAATCTAACCTTCTCTCCGAAACTTTGGCACATCAATGAATGGTCAAGGGTGTCCAATGCCATGGAGAGGCCGAGAAACATCAAATGTCCCAGATGGCCATGATCCATTATTTGCAAAATGTCTTTAATGTCCAAGATTGGGGTACCTCTACCTGGGCGGAAGACCGATTGACGATGGTTCAGAGGCTGATATGATTAATATTGGGCTTTTAGTTGGAAGGAGGCAGAGTGATCTAATATTTAAAGCAAGCATGGTGAGTTCATAATCGGGCAATAGCATAATCAGGGCAGTCCAAAGATGGCTTTTTAAGAATAGGCATGATCCATACTTGCTTGAGCTCATTTGGAGCCATACCCTTGCTAACAGACAAAGTAATATTACGACTGAGTGTCAGTGGGAGAGGCCCGAAACAGTCCTTTGTAGTCGGAGTTGGACAAGGGTCATTTGGGCTAATCACTTGTTTAAGTGAAGTAAGAGTATTATGAATACAGAGTTCAGAAACAGAATACTAATTAAATAAAGGGGCATACATACCCAATACGTTGCTAGAGTCCTGCTTAGCGCTAGTCATGAGAGGGCAGGATTTAATATGATCTCTAATCTTCAGGGCCTAATTCTGAGTTTGTCGGGAAAAGGTGGTGGAAAATCCATTACCAACACTTTCGTTTGGCACTAACAGAATTTTACTGCTATGTTTTCCACTCCACCAAATCCTGAGTACAGTGTTGAACTGGAAGATTTACCTCCAGCATTCTCCACTTTTAAATCTGCAGAATTACCCAATGGACTCCAAAAATGGGGATTTACATCGCCTTACCACCACTTGCAATCCCGCAGTAAATCAGCAGGACAAAGTGATGTTAATGAAAGACCAAAGAAATATCGAGGCTTAGTACCACAAATGAAATACACCAATCATGGGCTGAAAAGATACAAGTATCTTTTATTTCTGTACAGTCAAAGCAAAACAGATAGCTATCTGTCTCCCAACACCTCGCAGTGTGTACCAGCAGACACAGTGAGGGGTGAGAGTGCTGGACATCTGAACACAGACATATTTATACCATTTTTGAAACGTTGTCCAGCCTCTCTCCAAGCTAATAATTCACATGCTAGAGTTCGTGCCCAGTTGGCATGTCAAATATTACAATATTGTACAAGGAATTAAACAAGTTTGCATGTCCATGAAGTTACAATGATGCTTGTTGGTTCTCTAATCCGTGGTAAGCCTTGTTTCAAGAATCTCCACAATGCAGTTCAGCCAGACCACACAATCTGAGTTTACTTTCCATTGTCTCATTGTTTAAATAAGGATGAGGCTTGTGAGTGCA
Organism: Ambystoma mexicanum; assembly: GCF_040938575.1. Taxonomy (NCBI): domain Eukaryota; kingdom Metazoa; phylum Chordata; class Amphibia; order Caudata; family Ambystomatidae; genus Ambystoma; species Ambystoma mexicanum. The sequence goes on along the minus strand of NC_090923.1, from coordinate 609,371,252 downwards.
CACAACACTTGGATTGCAGTTCATATGAGTCACAAGGTTTCTTTGAATTGGTCAAACAGTCTGCTCTCGGTCAGCCTAAACATTAACAGAACTCAAAGGTCGTTCAGCTTAGCTGCAAGTTAAAAACACAGTCCACCATTTTAGAACACAAAAACAAGAGTTGAAATCAAAAAAGTGAACAATTCTTAAAATGGCGGCGACATCGATCGAAAAGCAGAACATTATGAACACGGTTTTCTGTGTTATGCGAATGAGGTTAGGTCAATATTCATAACAAGGCGGTATTATGTGATTATGTTTTAACAGTTAACAGTAGCTGATTTTGTTGTATTTACTGCCGAAATAACGCCAAACAATGTAATGGGGCCCTGTAAAGTCTCTTTGAAGAATGATTGAATTGTGTCAGGCCAAGATGGGGAGCTAATCATCAAAGAAGGAGGGGATCAGGCATTTTTCCAATTGTTAAAAATTATGGAAGGCACTTTCTTAGAATTGGATGCAGCTTCTGTTAAGTGGGCATACAAAATGTTCTTGGCCTCACTAATTGCTGACTAGTATAAGGCTCTGGCATGCTTGAGATTCTTATTTTTAAGGCTGGTAGGGTCCTTTCTCCATCTATGCTCTTTGCGCCGCCTAATAGTAATGTTTAGAGTAAGAAATTTCAGAAAAGAAGAATTTATTACCAACATTTTTAGCCCTAATCAATTTGTTCTTTAAAGGGGCAGTAGAATCAAACTATTTAAGTGTTTTGGGTATTAGAACAGTCCACCAGGTACTCAGTACCAGTGTTGCTGTTCAGGTTATGGAGCATATTATGGAAGGCTACATTGAGAGAGCTGGCAGTGAGATTATTTCTGTCATGGCCAACCTCTGATCATCTACAGCTGATTTCAGTTGCAATTAAGAAAGACAAGAGAGAATTGCAGCATGATCGGACCAATCTTTTGGAATTACAGAAGGACTTCTTGGAGTGATATTCCAAGACATGATCCTGTCTAGTATGCTACCACGGTTACGAGGAGCAGGGGTACGTATAACCAAAAGTCTCAATGAGGGTTTTAAATAGTACTGAGGCCTTGTTGTCAAAGAAGGCAAAATTAAAATTACTGAATATAAGCAGTGGAGAATAGTTTTTTCTAAAGGAATTGACCATGTCTGGGAAATACAGAAGGAAATGGAAAGTACAGGAAGGCGGACGGTAAACTATAGCAGACATAGTCCTAGAGACATTAATCATAACACTAAGGGACAGATCCAGGTTCTCAAAACCTTATTTGCCAGAAAAAGTAGCAGCCAAATGGCACAAATGGCATCTAAATATTGATGCCCTTTTTAACACTCTCAGAGCATTTGCGCAAATAAGTGGGTATTTCTGGACCTTCTAAAGCACATCCAGAATTCAGGATGCGCTTTAAAATGCCCAGAAACGACAATCATCTCTCCATACGCTGTTCAGAACAGGCTCGGGAAGCACAAATCATGGCAGGCTCATTTTTTTTTTTTAATCAAAGACTTTATTTGATTTGTAAACATGAATAAACATTACAAATAGCTGTACATTACAGGGAGAGGAAAAGGAAAAAGGAGGATAAAACAACTTCGGGGAAAAGAAGGGGAAAGGAAATATGGGGCCTTAGCCTTCGGGACCATCAAGTCTTCGATGAGGGAGCACATGAAACAGCTTGTGCGTGCCGGGCTCGTCAACCCGGCATCGCCCCGCCCAATCAGTTCAACCTGTTCGTTACATCTCGTCGGAAGCTTAGCCATCCTCTTCCCATCTCTGCCACATTTTGTCTGCTTTTTGCGGGCATCCCCTCGCTGCATACACCCTGTATTCCATTATCACACAGATGTCCACGTCTGTGACACATTGGTCGTAGCAGGGTGTTCTCTCTGATCCCCATAGCTGCGCAATGTTCCTTCTGAGGACTGCTGTTGCGGTCGACCAGAGTAGTTTCTCATAGCGGGTCAGATCACTTTCGTTGGAAATTCCTAACAGGAGCTGAGTCAGTCCCCTTTGTACTGGCTTGCCTATGACTCGGGAAAGTTTGTCACAGCATTTCCTCCATGGTTGCTGTATTTTGTCGCATTCCCATATGATGTGAAAGAAAGTTCCTTCCTCCCGTTTACAGCGTAGGCATCGCGCGTCCGGGATTCTGCCCCATCGGAAGAGTGCCACTCTAGGATAGTAGATGCAGTGTAGGATTTTGAGTTGGACGAGTCGAAGTCTCGATGAAATGGCCACTTCCCGGGGATACATCAAAGCCTCCGTCCAGTCCTCAGGTTGAAGTGGGCCCACGTCGCGCTCCCACCTGGCTTTTAGGCTGGTCAATTCGGGCGTGGCAAAGTGTTAGGCGGAAACCTGTGCAGTTCCCTCTGGGATCACTGCAAAAGATTTAGGACTACAGGTGTTTGGCAGTAAACCCACTTGGTAGCAGTCTGTACCACACAGATTCACTTGGTAGCTGTGGCTGAGCAGTCAGACTTCCCTCAAGAAGAGTTAGGCAGTATGTGGAGTATACAAAATAGGGCAATCTACACATTAAGGCAAGCAAACACGCAACAAGGCTTCGGTGTAAAGATATATAGTTATTTATTTATAAGAACACATCTATAGAAAACACTCTGGCACTCAATACGGCAAACGATTTCAATCACAATTACTATACGTAGAAAATATCAATCCCCCTAACAATAGTTCGACAAGTCTAGGTTCAACGGCATCACTTATTTGCAGACAGAGGTGTATGCTTTAACCTAGATGGCACTCTAGTATTTGTTAGGATGGGAGAGAAAAGGCGGTTTAAGAAATCAACTCGATACCAATATTTTTAAGAACAAATGCAAGGCAAGAAGACAGGAACCACTGTAGATTCCAAAGTTCAGAGGCCAGGCCCACTCGGAGAGAGGCAAGGCGATGTGTCCCAAAAAGTATCTTAGTGGAAATGCGCTTCGAGTCTTTATCGCGAATTGTTATAGAAAGATTGGACCAGTTCAGAACAACAAGTTAAAGAAAGCTTGGAGGCGACCCAATGGAAAGGCGAGGATTAAGACACCTCACTCTATCCGGCAGAAAGGGAAGCCAGGCGGACACGGTACCTTGTTTGTGGAGAGACAGCTCCGGCGGGGGCAGTTGTTCCTGGTGGTGGAAGCACGTCAGGTCTTTGCCAAGAGTAGAGATGATCTCGTCGTCGAAGAAAAGTGAAGTCCGGTGCACCACCAGGGAAGAGACCAGCCGCGGAGTGCTCCGTCACAAGGCACCACTTTTTGGTCATGGTACAGGGTTAGTGGCTATCCGGTTGCCGAGGTGCTCTGCACGGGCAATTCGACCACTGCGTCCTGGAGCGAAGAAAAAGCAAAGGGGACTGGTTGTTCCCACCAGTCAGGGGAAGAGACTCTCTGGCAGGGAGATCTCCTCTGTCGTCGGGAAGTGGTCAGTCGGTTCCGCAGGGCTCCACCGGAGGTGTCGTCGTTGCAGGTCGGCTCAGCTTTACCCTCGTCGGATTCTTAGGTCCTGTGGCGACTTCTGAAGATCCAGTCCCAAAAGCCCTGCTTTTATGCAGAAAACCCCCATTCATTCAGCCTAGCTGTCAATCAAAATACGCTAAGTGGTGAGCGGGGTGGCTCACCACTTGGGCCAATCACACCAGAGTGCGACTGGAGTTGGCAAGGCAACTCAGTCCAGGGTGCCTAAACCCCCTCCCACACCCCTGTGGTAACCGAGACAGAATGGCACCACTTTGGAGGGTCTACGTACAGAAGCCCGCCAAAAGTGGAACAAAGGGCTCAACCTTTGGTTTAGGAGTCACAGAGACGAACACAGACGCCATTTTAAAAACCGAGTTCTGGCAGAAAATACCATCCGATAGACTTATTTAAGATAAGTAAACCGGTGGTATGTTAGAGATTAACGAGAAAAAGTATCAATCTCCAACAATGGGAAGAATCCCATAGAGTTATATTCGGGGTCGAATATAACAAGTAGTTTCCACTGCCACCAGCCAAAACTCGCCGAGGGGGGACGGGACTGTGCCCCCTCGAATAACAGACCCAGGAGTAATCGAATTACCCCTACTAGTACGTCCACAATAGGATGGTTTGTACTAGTTCTGTTAGTAAATTTAGGTCTAGTAAAGCCAATGGTGACTTTACATGCCCGGGGAGACAGTAGTCAGTCCCTGGGTATGGAGTCTTTGATGGAGGTCCGCTAGGACGCCCCAGTGCTACGGCACGGAGGGTGCAGTGTAACACACATAGCAAAACATATGAGACCCTATGGAGTAAAAGACCCCATAGCCCATAGAACACATTGACATTCGAAGGAATTACACACATTCATGTCCAAGAGTAGGAGAAAAAGAGTCTCACTCTTGGCAGGATGGAAAAAAACAAACTCCAGAAATCCATCAAAGCTGCTGGGGGACTCACTAGGTTAGGAAGTTCAGCCTAAACAGAGAATTCTCCCTAACACTCGCACCCCAGACTAAGGGACAGGAGGATTTAATCCACTCCTGGATGAATCTCATACCTCTAGTTGATGACATACATCCTAGAGAGACCATCAGCATTTTGGTGGTGACACCCTAACCTGTGCTCAATGGTGAAATCAAACCCTTGCAGGCAGATCGACCATCTCAATAGTTTCGGGTTTTCCCCTTTCATTTGCATTAACCATCTCAAGGGTTGGTGATCAGTCTGAATGACAAAAGTAGAACCATACAAGTACGGCCTAAACTTCTTCAGAGCCCACATGATAGCAAAGCACTCTCTTTCGATTGTTGCCCATCTTGTTTCAGGATCCTTCAGCTTGCGGCTGATGAAACAAACGGGGTGCTCCCTACCTTTCCCATCCAGTTGACTGAGTACAGCACCTATTCCTACATTTGAAGCATCTGTCTGCACAATGAAGTGTTGGCTGTAATCAGGAGCTCTGAGTACTGGGGCTTGGCAAAGAGCCTTTTTCAGGTTTTCAAAAGCCTGATTGCACTCCTCGTTCCATCTAACCTTTTTAGGAAATTTGGGCGAGGAGATGACATTCAGTGGAGAAGCTATGGTCCCATAGTTCTCGATGAAATTCCTGTAATACCCAGTGAGGCCTAGGAAGGCTCTCACTTGGGTTTGAGTAGTAGGTGTTGTCCAATTTTGCACAGCGTCAATCTTACTGAGCAAAGGCCTTATTTCGCCACCTCCTACCTCATGTCCAAGATAGACTACCTTACTCTGTCCAATTTGGCATTTACTCGCCTTTATGGTCAGATTGGCTCGTCCAAGAGCCTGCAAAACATCTCTCAGGTGGGTTACATGTTCTTCCCAGGAATTGCTGAACACTGCTATGTCATCCAAGTATGCCATGCAGAAGTCCTCCATTCCGTTGAAACGTAGCAGGTGCATTCTTCAATCCGAAAGGCATTACCTTAAACTGGTATAAGCCAACGGGGGTAGAAAATGCTGTTTTCTCCTTGGCATAGTCTGTCAGGGCTATTTGCCAATGGCCTGACGTCAAGTCAAATGTGCTGAGGAACTTGGCGGCGCCAAGTTTATCCACCAACTCATCTGTTCTTGGCAAAGGATGGGCATCAGTGTTGGTGACTGCATTAAGAGCTCTATAATTCACGCAGAATCTAAGCTCTTTAGATCCGGCCTTTGGTACTAACACAACTGGGCTAGACCATGGACTAGTAGAGGGCTCTATTACCCCGAGATCAAGCATCTTGCTGACCTCACCTTTGATGTGGGTTCGCACGTTTTCTGACATTCGGTATCCTCTGCTTTTGACTGCCAACAATGTCAATCCCTACTCTCTCAAACGGGACTCCCACAACTGGGAGAGGCACTAAAGGTGCCACATTCTTGGAGCCAACCTTACCAGAGGTCACCAGTGAGTATGTCATGCTGGCCCCAAGGGGTCAAGCCTGGTGAGAGCAAGAACAGAGAGGCAAACTGATTCAACATGGATTTGCACTCCTCTTGTTGCTCGGGTGTCAGATTGGAAGAGAGATTTACTCCTTCAATTTTTTCGTCCAAAGGTAAGCCTCTGAGGAGATCTGGAAGAGCTTCACTCTCTTCTTCTTCCTCGGATGATGCTAGAAGCAACGCTCCTACATCAGGTCAGGAGACATACGCTTTGAGTCGGTTGGTGTGGAAGACTGTCGGAGCCTCCTTGGGATTGCCCAAGTCCACCAGATAGTTGACCTCTCCGAGTTTACCCACAACTCTGAAGGGTCCCATCCATTTGTCTTGCAATGCCCTCTGCCTTGTTGGGATCATAACGAGAACGAGCTGGTCTTGAGCGAACACAACGATGTTAGCCTTTTGATCGTGCCAGTGCTTGACCAATGCTTGTCCAGCTTTCAAGTTATCGCTTGCTTCTGTCATCATGTGCGACATTCTCCTCTGGAGACCTATCACGTAGTCAGTCACTCTGACTGGCTTGGGGGAAGGAGCACTCTCCAACCCCTCCTTAATCAGGGCCAATGGACCACTGACGGGATGACCATAGAGAAGTTCGAAGGGAGAATAACCTACTACCTCCTGAGGGACTTCTCTATAAGCAAAGAGAAGGCATGGCAGTAGAAGGTCCCACTTACGCTTAAGGGGTTCCCCTAAAGCACCTATCATGCTCTTCATAGTTCGGTTGAACCGTTCTACCAACCCATTGGTTTGTGGGTGGTAAGCTGTTGAGAACTTGTAAGTAACTCCACAGGTTTTCCACATGGCCTTCATGTAGTGGGACATAAAGTTTGACCCCCTGTCAGAGATTACTTCCTTAGGAAACCCGACCCTGGTAAAAATACCAAGGAGGGCCTTAGCCACAGCCGGAGCTGTAACAGTCCTCATAGGAATTGCCTCAGGATACCTAGTAGCATGGTCTACTACAACAAGCATAAATCTGTTGCCTGAGGAGGTTGGAGGATCAAGGGGACCAACAATGTCAATCCCTACTCTCTCAAACGGGACTCCCACAACTGGGAGAGGCACTAAAGGTGCCACATTCTTGGAGCCAACCTTACCAGAGGTCTGGCAGGTGTGGCAGCTCCTGCAGTGTTTTTCTACTTCGGCCCCCATCTTTGGCCAATAGAAGTAGAGAGATAGCCTTTCCTTAGTCTTCTTGAAACTCAAGTGACCAGCCAAAGGAATCTCGTGGGCTAACTGCAAGAACTGTGGTCTGTTCTCTTGGGGTACTACAAGCCGCTTGTAGTCTCCAGGTGCAGACTCGGTCGGTTCACTGTAGAAGAGGCCATCTTCCCAGTGCAACCTGTATTTCCCAGGCTCTTGCCCTTCAGCCTGAGCTTCGGCCTGGTGGCGAAGACCTTCCAGAGTTGGACATTCTCTCTGTCCCTTACTGAAGTCTGCTCTGCTGGGTCCACCTTCTCCCAGTAAAGACTGCAGCTCAGGATGGTCAACAGGATCCAGATCTCCAATGAGTTCCTGGCCTTCCATTAGCTCTTCGTCAGAGTCTAATTCTACCACACAGGGTTGTACCTCCCTCTCAGCCTCATCTGGAGGTGGAGTTACGGGTGTTTTTTTGGACAACCGCGGGGAAGTCCTGGTTGGCTGCACGGAAATGCTGGCTGCTGGTTTCGGGGTAGAAGTCTTAGGTTTCCCTTTCGCTCCTGGTTTCTTCGAGACAGCGGCCGACAATTCCAGTGGAGCAGGAGTGATTTCTCTCTTCATCATCTCCTGGAGAGTACCGCGCATGGTCCTCTCTCTTGCAGGTGTGGTTAGCTCCTGTAACCGTTTACTAGGAGGTCTGGGAGTATGCGATACAACTCAGAGAGTTTTCAAATCGTTACCCAACAGTACGCGTCCTGGTACCTCACTCTGTATGCTGACAGGTATCTTCACAGTCATGTCGTTACACTGGATGAGAACTGGTAATTGGGGAAGCATCTGCACAGGCCCTCCAGCTAACTTGGTGAGGCGTTTGGGTGCCTTAGCAACATCCTCAGCCTGAAAAAATGATTTATCCACCACAGTTATGCTGGCCCCAGTGTCCCTAATGGCAGGAGTCTCCTGACCATTCACCTGGACACTGTCCTTATAATACTCTTTAGTATTATCGGGGATAGAATTATAGACGTCTAAATTCTGTTGTTCCCACAACCCCAGAGATACTAAAGAAACGCTGGCTGAGACTCCAATGGGTTCGTCAGCTAGCAGTAGAAAGTTTCCACTTGCCATTTGGACTTCCTCCTCTGGAGCGAAGGCTAAGGAGACAAGCTGGACCCCTGAAGGTTTACCCTTACATCTGGGATCTCCTTTCACGTGGTCAGTCGAGCCCCAAACAAAGCATTTACCGAATGCTTTTTGGAATGGTGGCTTGTTCTGGCCTCCTTCCGGTTTGGCACCAGAAGACACACTATTATGCTGCGGTTTTCCTTGTGGCTTACCCTTCTGGTTTTGTTTGGGGCCCTCTTTGGAATTTGAGTTATTTGAATTCTCTTTTGAGTCTTTTTTAGGCTGTTTTCCCTCATAAGGATTCTGGGGCAACTCAGAAAAAGGATGAGTAGCTCTGTTGGCAACCCATAAGTCAGCAGCCTTAGCTAGGCTCCGGGAATCCAATTCCTTCGAATCAGCCAAGTGCTGTCTGAGCTCGGGAGAACAGGCATCATAAATCGACTCCAACATAAAAAGATTCTTCATACCCTCATAAGTGTTCACTTTGTAACCCTTAATCCATCCCTCTAAGTTTTTCAACCCTTCACTCACCCAGGTAGCCCAAGGGGTACCGTCATGCTTTTTGAGGGTTCTAAACCTCTTAAGATACTGGGAAGGAGTCTTCCCGAATCTAGCTATCAAAGCTAGTTTCACACTTTCGTAATCCATCTTATCCGCGTTCCCCAACTCCATTACCACATCAGTCGCAACAGGGGGGAGCCTAGAGAACAACCAGGGAAGTAGATCATTCCCAGTGATGTCCTGGAGCCCATGATTGTACTCAAACAGTTTTAACCAATCCAACACATCCAATCTCGGTTCATACATACCCACTAATTCCTTCGGCATCCGGGGTCTTTTGGGACTGGAGCTCCTAGAGGAACCAGAGGAGAGAGGAGCATTTTCCACAGACAACTTTTTCATCTCTAACTCGCGATTAAGTTCTGTTTCCCTGAGCCTTAACTCAGCTTGCTTCTGCTCAGCCGGGGCATTTATCCGTCTGAACTCGAGCTCTTGGTTTCTTTCAGATTGAGCCAAGAACCGTTTCTATTCTAATTCGAGCTTCATTTTTTCAAGTTCAAAATAAGCAGGGTTACATGTGGGACCTGGTATGGGCCCCGTAGGTACAGCTGGTAAGGCAGGTAGAGGAGCAGGGGAGACAGTTTTGTTAGCCTCTCCTTCCTCTTCAGCCTCTTCATCACTATCGTCAGAATTACGATTTAGGTGTAAAGATATATAGTTATTTATTTATAAGAACACATCTATAGAAAACACTCTGGCACTCAATACGGCAAACGATTTCAATCACAATTACTATACGCAGAAAATATCAATCCCCCGAACAATAGTTCGACAAGTCTAGGTTCAACGGCATCACTTATTTGCAGACAGAGGTGTATGCTTTAACCTAGATGGCACTCTAGTATTCGTTAGGACGTAGTAACCCAGACAGAATGGCACCACTTTGGAGGGTCTCTGTACAGAAGCCCGCCAAAAGCGGAACAAAGGGCTCAACCTTTGGTTTAGGAGTCACAGAGACGAACACAGACGCCATTTTAAAAACCGAGTTCTGGCAGAAAATACCATCCGATAGACTTATTTAAGATAATTAAACCGGTGGTATGTTAGAGATTAACGAGAAAAAGTATAAATCTCCAACAATGGGAAGAATCCCATAGAGTTATATTTGCGGTCGAATATAACAAGTAGTTTCCACTGCCACCAGCCAAAACTCGCCGAGGGGGGACGGGACAGTGCCCCCTCGAATAACAGACCCAGGAGTAATCGAATTACCCCTACTAGTACGTCCACAATAGGATGGTTTGTACTAGTTCTGTTAGTAAATTTAGGTCTAGTAAAGCCAATGGTGAATTTACATGCCCGCGGAGACAGTAGTCAGTCCCCGGGTATGGAGTCTTTGATGGAGGTCCGCTAGGATGCCCCAGTGCTACGGCACGGAGGGTGCAGTGTAACACACATAGCAAAACATATGAGACCCTATGGAGTAAAAGACCCCATAGCCCATAGAACACATTGACATTCAAATGAATTACACACATTCATGTCCAAGAGTGGGAGAAAAAGAGTCTCACTCTTGGCAGGATGGAAAAAAACAAACTCCAGAAATCCAGCAAAGCTGCTGGGGGACTCACTAGGTTAGGAAATTCAGCCTAAACAGAGAATTCTCCCTAACACAAAGGATGTGATAACATGGTACATGGTTGAGGTGACTTTCCGCTGTATTTGATCCTGGACAATGTTGCGTTCCAGCGGGGTGCACTCTGGAATATCGTTGAAGATTTGCCGGTGAGCGTGCACTGCATGTTTCAGTTGAGTATAGTAGTATTCCTCAGAAGGAGGGAGGGCGAATTCAGAGTGCAGTGTTTCAAACGGGGCCATTGTCTCTTCCCTTATTACGTCTCCGACTCTGGCAATACCGCTTCGGGCCCATGCGGGCCATTTGGGTAGCTTCTGTATTTCGGGGAGAAGGCTGTTGTTCCACAGAGGTTGGGTTAGAGTCAGTTTTGCGTCCCATCCTATGTAGCAGTGTGCTTCAGTCCAGATGCGTGTGAAATGAGTGTCCATGTTGAGAGCTGATGTGCGGCATCGGCCGCGATACAGGAGTTCCAGGGGCGAGGTTCCACTCTGAGTATCGATCCTTTTGATGTGCGGCAGGTCCCTGTCCCCATGAAGCATGTCATTCACCACCGCCATCTGACTGGCCCAGTAATAAGTCTGCAGTCTAGGCAACCCAATCCCACCCTCGCAGATGGACCTTTGAAGGGTAGAGAGAGCAATCCGCGGGTGACCTCCGCTCCATAGCAGTTTACGAAGGATACGGTCTATCTTGAGGAATTCATGATGTGGGATGTGCAGCGGTGCATTTTGCAGGATGTACAGAAACTTGGGGAGTGCGATCATTTTGAATAGGGCAGCTCTGCCCATCAGTGTTAGCGGCAGGGAGATCCAATGGCGAGTGTCCTCTGCAAATCTCATCACAATTGGATGGAGGTTCAGCACTGTGTAGTCTGTAAGACGCTTCATGATAATTACCTCTAGGTATTTGAAGTGTTCTGTCACGATTTGGTAGGGGCAGTCCGCAGGGCGCACGGCTGCCACGCTGCCTATGGGGAATAGGATGGATTTGGACCAGTTCACGCGTAAGCCACTGAAGGCTCCATATCTCTTCTGCATTAGTGTTACTTTGTGACAGGAGTTACATGGGTCTTTCAAGTAAATAAGCAGGTCGTCCGCGTAGAGTGAGACTCTGTCCTCCCATGTCTCCGACCAGCGGAAGCCCTCCCAGAGCGGTGTGTCACGTAGGAGAATAGCCAGAGGTTCGATGGCTATTGCGAAGATCATTGCTGACAGGGGGCAGCCCTGCCTAGTGCCTCTGCCCAGATTGAAAGGATGCGATTGCCAGCCATTAACCCTAGTCCTGGCCGTTGGGCATCTGTACAGTAGTTGCACCCAGCTCATAAAATTTCCGCCAAACCGCATGCGCCCCATCATGTCCCAGATGGACTCCCATCTCACCGAATCGAAGGCCTTTTTGAAGTCGATTGCCAGCAAAGCCAACGGACCTTGTATACTGTCGGCTTTCTCCAGTGCTGCATGCAGTCTGTGGAGGTTCATGCGTGTCGATCTCTGGGGCATGAAGCCACATTGGTCCGGATGAATCAGAGAGGGTATCACCTGCTGCAAACGATCTGCGAGTATTTTAGCTAGGATTTTGGTTTCGCTGTTAATAAGTGAAATGGGCCGGTATGAATTGCAGTTGTCAGGGGGCTTGTCTGGTTTGGGCAGTACGATTATTGTGGCTTCTCTTAGGTCTGGAGATAGGATGCCCCGTTCTTTTGCGTGTTGGTACATTCTCAGTAAGTGTGGGGCAATTACGCTGGTCCCCACCTTCTGCCACAGTTCAATTGGGAAGCCGTTTGGGCCTGGGGATTTGCCCGTCTGAAGGGCAGACATAGCACACGACACCTCATCTTCCGTTATATCCCTCTCCAGCAATTCTAGTTGTGTCTCATTCAAAGTGGGGAAATTAATTTCATCCACTATTGACGTGTCCATGCGGGCGGTGGGTTTCCTATAGAGTTCAGCATAGTAGTCCGCGAAACCCCGGGATATGTCTTGATCTGACACTAGTGGACCTAAACTCCCCACCTGTAACTGATGAACATGGCTACGCCCCTGCTCCTTACGTTCCAGCCACGCTAGCATCTTGCCAGCTTTATCGCCCGTCTCATATACTCGTGCCCTCATTGCAGTGTGTGCGTGTTTGGTGTTGTCAAGTGCTGTGTTCTGGAGCAGTTTCTGTGCTCGGAGTAAGGCTCGGTTCGTCTTGGGCGTGTCATGGGTAATATGTGATTCTTCTGCCAGTCTAACCTGTTGTTCCGCCTCATGTACCTTAAGCAGGTGCTGTTTCCGATATGCGGACGTCCATGAGATGAGTTCCCCCCTCAGTACTGCTTTGTACGCCTCCCATAGTGACCCAGGGTCTGATGCAGACTCCATGTTTAACTCGAAATATGTTTCGGTCGATTCTTGGAGCTTCTCTATCAGGTCCGGATTACCCAAATAGTAGTTATTCAGACGCCAGTTCGGCGGGGGGGACGGTCTAGAAGTTGTAATTTCCAGCACCAACGGGGAGTGATCAGAGATGCCCCTCGGTAGTATATATGCTTCTTGTGCTCTGTGTAAGTCAGATGATGGGATAAAGAAGTAGTCCAGTCTGGAAAGCGAGGCATGGGCCCCAGAGTGAAAGGTATATTTCCTGGACTCGGGGTGGAGACCCCTCCATACATCGCACAAACCCAGGGCGTTCGTAAATGTGGCAAGTTTGGTATGAACACCAGGGTTTCCATTACGTAAGTGTGAACGGTCTAAGGTTGTGTCCATGACTTCGTTAAAGTCCCCTCCTATTATCGTAATGTTGGAGGTGTCCTCTGTGATCATGGGGGAAATGTCGGTGAGTAGTGGCGTTAGTAAAGTTGGTGGATCATAGATAGCAAGCAATGTGACGGAGTTTCCCCAGAGCGTGCCCGTCGCATATATGTACCTGCCTCCGGTATCCTGTGTCACTGTGTGCAAGTGGAAGGGGAGGTTTTTGTGTATCAATATTAGGACACCACGTGAACACATTGTGAAGCCTGCATGGAGTGCGAGTCTGTAGATTGTGCGTTTGAATAGAGAACATTCTGTGCCTGCAAGGTGTGTTTCAACTAGAAAAACTATATCTGGTGCGTGCCCAAACCCATAACCACCCACCCTATACTCCTCCCAACTAGAAGCATCGGTCGCCCGAACATGAAAATACAAGTTGTCAACTTGACAACTCACATAGAACAAACTGAATTAGAAGTACAGATGGCTCCCCCTCGAAAGGTGCAACTAGGGGGGAGATTGCCACTGCTAGTGCTGATGTGGATTGTCTTTGTCGGGCGGGGGGGCCCTCTAACATGAGGACACGGGGCGTTCCCGCAACCGCTTTAAGCAAGTGTGAGTTACCTTGGATTGGACATTGAGGTGTGCTGCTATTGGGGCAATGATTCGGCTCGTTGTTAGTGCGGAGTGTCGGGGCACAGTATGGGCCGAGGCGGGGGTCATCCCCCCTCGTCCTCTGGTGGGACCTGAGCCGGTGGCTGCCGGGGTGCACGCTGTTGGTCAGGCGGTGTTCTGTGATTCCTCCCACTCCTGCTGCGGGAGGCGACCAATCTCCTTCTATGTGTTGTTCAGCCCAGCGCCATGCCTCTTTGGGATCGTTAAAGTGAACTGTAGTCCCTTTGTAGTAAATTTTGAGCTGAGCGGGAAAAAGCAGGCCGTATTTCACGCCCATTGTTTGCAATTGCTTTTTGAGGTGGTCAAAGGACTGTCTTGCTTTCTGCACTTCCCTGGTGTAATCGGGGAAGAAGATGATTTTGGAGCCGTTGAAGGTGAACGTGCCATTGGCACGTGCGAGCTGTAGTAAAGCGTCCCGATCTCTGAAATTTAAGAATCTTGCTATCACTGTTCGTGGCGGTGCCCCTGGCACCGGCCTGCCAGATGGCATTCTGTGCGCTCTTTCTATGGAAAAGAACTTGGAGAAGGAGTCTGGATTGAATAGGTCGGTGAGCATCTGTTCCAGAAACAGCTCCATGCAGGGGCCTTCCGCTTTCTCGGGAATACCGAGTATGCGCACATTATTGCGCCTGGACCTGCCTTCTCCGTCTTCAATTCTGTCCTCCAACACCTTGAGTTTGGATGTAACGTGCTGAAGTTGTTGTCGCATGTTGTGAATACCGTCTTCTGTGGTGGAGATGCGTTGTTCGGCCTCCCCGGTGCGCACCGTTAGCTTTTGGAGGTCGTGCCTAAGGAGGGATACATCCATACTTATTCCGTCCATCTTCTGTTCCATGGACGTGCAGGACTCCGCTATAGCGGCCATTACATCTTTCAGAGAGATTACATTGTCTGTCTCTGCTTCTTCTGCAGATAGCGAGTGGGGGTCAAGGGCCTGCGGCGGGGTTATGGTGTATTGGTCCATTCTGCTCTGAGTGGGGAGTCTTTTCGTTTTATCTTTCCCCATGCTTTCTGTTGTGCCTCGTAGATGCAGTACTTGCGTTGTGATCACCTGACGGAGGTTAACAAACGGTGTGTGCCTTGTCCGCTCGCTTCTTTATGGTCTGTAGGCACTCTGATCGGGATCCAACGCCTCAGTGTAGCAGGGGCTGGCTGTGCCCTACGTGTCCAGTCCGATACCAGTGAGCCTTGCTGCTTTATCTGGATGCTTCGTGGATATACCTGCAATTCTAGCTGTGGGCTGTGTGTGATGGTCTCGCACTTTATGGAGGGAGGGTCGCCGCCCCCGGGCCCGGTGTCGTGCTGCTGGCAGGTCTGGAGATGCGCGACCCGGGAGGCGCCCCGCCAAGTGCGCGGATCAGTGGCTGCCCAGCAAGGCCCGCCCGCTGCGTGTCCCCGGGTGCGAGGTGCTTCTTTACCTTGCCGTGGGCCCAGCGGCGTGTGGCTGGCGTGGGTGTGAGGAGTGACGGGCGGTGATGTGACCTCTCTGCCTCTCCCCAGGAACGGCCTGCTGATCACCGGGGCAGGGACCAGGCCATGCGTGCTCAGGATGTCATGGTTGTGGCACGCTACAGCGCTCCTGGCCTCCCACCTCAGTCCGTGCAGCTGTAGTCCATGTGGGGTACCGTGCTCCTGTGGGCCCCCTCCGAAGGGTTGAAAATGTCCTTGTGCTGCGCCTTGGCCGCCACGCAACGCAGGCCTCCGGGTCCGCCCACGGACTGGCGCGTTCGCCACCATCTACGCTCCTCCAAGCCCCCTCAGCGTCCGGTAGTCGGTGGCCTACACCGCAACACAGGCCTCCCGAATCAAAGCACCCGGCGCCGGAGCGCCACACCAAAGTGCACCGGAGGGGGGCCGCTAGCGGGCACTCACCCACTCCTCTGCTTCCGAGCCCCGGACTGTCTCACTCTCTCCCCGGGCCGCCGCCAGGCAGGGGATCCTGCTGCTCTGCAGGGCAGCGGCCCTCGATCCGCCTCCTCCGCGTCGTCGCCCGGGTGCTGGACTCTCCTCCTATGCTGGGGACGCCTCAAGACCCGGCCGCCAGGGCCCAGAGCGCTGAACACAAGTGGGGTGTCCCGTGTTCCCGTCCTCTCGATCAGTCCATCACAGGCTGCCCGCGGACTGGAGCGACGTTGGAGCCTCCCCAGGAGCCGCGCTCCACCTCTGCCGCTGTTGGAAAGCAGGTGGCGGTCCGGGTCTCACCGCCGTGCAGCCTCGCTCTCCCGCTGCGGCGTGTTGATTACCACGCGCAGGCGGCCATCTTTTGGCGGGCTGATCGTCGCTCGCTCGGAGCGATTTCTGCCGATTTTTGCACCAGTTGTGCCCCAGGGTGTCCGGCACCCGTCAGAAACGTTTTGGGTCCAGTAGTACTCAGGAAACAGGCGATTTGGTCAGGATGTTCGATGCGGTTGCGGGAGCTGGAAAGACTCACGTCCTTCGCATCTCGCTGCTGGCCACGCCCGCAGGCTCATTTTTGACCATGCCATGATTTTCTTTGGAAGTGTGACAGCCGCGGGTTAAACCGCAGCAGTCACACTAGCATTTCCACCCCCAGAAATAAAATATTCAAGGGGGAAGGGAAAGCGCATCTTTGTGCAACAGTCCAGGCCCTCCTTAAATGCTCAGGTCACCTGGTAAATGAAACAAGCTCATTCTCTGCCCTTCTTTCATTTGCGCTGCTTAATGAGAATCGTACACCAAGTATTTTGCAGCCCAGATGCTCCAAGCAAGGGACAGGAGTAGGCATAACATTATTTTTTTAAATAATGGCCCCTCCCCTGTCCAGATTTTCTATGGATAGCTAAAATGGAACAATTGCCAGGCAAGGTGGATGCGATAGCAAGACCTGAGTGGTCCTTAAGCCATGTCTCCGATACTGCTAGTTTGTAAATACTAGTTATTGATCTTGGAAAGACAGCAAGGGATAGAACAGGCATTTAATCATGCCCATTGTCTAGAAGATGAAGTAGAGCAAGAAAGCAACTTAATAGGTTGAATATGAGAGGTCTTGATGAACTTACTGGGAGGATCAAGAGAAGAACAGTTAAGGGATTGTACATTGGGCGGTAAGAATAACATCCGCTACCCAGTAGTTTCAGGAGATCCTGGATAGAAGCGCAAATGTTCAGTCCATGCACGAGGGCAGAGGGGCTTTTCTGTTCAAAGAAATATGAGACAAGAGGTGGATCTTCATTGCCAGGCGAGGCGCTAATCCTTGATGTAATGGCAATGTCCTGCTTCCCCGGCAGACCAGCCAGCATCAGGCAATAACAGGCCGTGTCCGTCATAACTGCAGCATGCAAGATTTTAATGCCTAAATAGGCGTGACCATGGGGCCGATGGGAAAGGAAGTCCCAAAGTCACCCGAGTAGCGCATTAAAACTGGAAGTGCTAATATGCCTGAAGATCGGAAGACCACTAAGAGATCGACGAATACCTTGTATCAGAGGGTAAGATTAAAAAACAATTTAAAGAAAGTTTTTAAACTCAGATGCACAATATTCAAAACCAGCAGAATAAACACAACATAAAAGCTCAATACACATAGAGGTCCCGCCAGGCACTGACACGAGTCAGTTGTGCCTCAGTGATGTAGGAAAATGGCTTGAGGAGAGCTGGCTATTTGCTAAAAGTCAAGGAAGGGGATGGGTGTCAAAGAACCTTCAATACACACTGTGGGAGGGTAAGATTAAAAAAATGGGCCTCATTACGAGGTGGGAGGTAATGGATTACCGGCACCGGTAAGGGCACCAGTGCCGGTAATCCCTTACTTCCCTACTATGAGTTCCCTTTGCGGGTCCTTCCTTAACACCTGGTTTTTGCAGGCATTAAGGATGGGACCCGCAAAGGGACTCTAGAGCTAATAACGGTAGCGCAATTTGCGGTACCGTTATTAGCGCCTGCCCCATTCCCATTGAGCCCTACAGGGGCTCAAATGGGAATGGGGAGTGGCCCTGGTGAATGGGGAATTACCGGTCCCTCTGACCTCGGAATGGACCGGTAATTGCTCCATTCACCAGGGCGGAGTTGGAAGGGTACCTCCAACCTCATAATGAGGCCCGATATTTAAAATGTTTGTAAATTAAGATGCTGGGAGGAATTCGAACATCCGCTTTGTGAGTGTGTGCTCGCCTGTGCTTTTTAATTGTTTTTTTAAATGAAATTGAATGATGGTAGATCCGCCTCTGGAAAATGTGTGGGGCTAATCCGCACACATTTTCCGATGCTCAACGCACGACATATGCATAGACCCATGTAATCTGGGTGGACCCAGCCTACAGACGCAGTCCCCCCATCATATTTTGTTGGGATATAACAGGTGGAGTATACAATGCATCTCCAGAAGGGAGAGGGCCAAACCTTCCCCCTGGCATGGGCAGCCTAATTAACTAACAAAGGCTCCATGCATCTGCCCTGTCCTTTTGTTGAGCCCTGTAGCTGGTGGCAGAATTCAAATACTAATCAGAGTTTAATTCAAACAGGCCCACATGTGGCCTGCCTGTAGAGGCAAACAAAGGAGACAGGAAACCCCAACAGCCTTTCATATGCACTGTGTGAACCTGATGCCAGCTTCAGCCTTAAGTATTGATTGACAGTAAAATGTCATGTCTGGGACTGTGTGTTTACGGTAATCATTCCCAAAGGGGGGACCCCATTCAGAAAGTATGAGTTAGTGGTTTGATGGAGCCAGAAAATCTGGTCTTGCTCAGCTTCAAGGGAGACCTGCCGCTTTCAGGATTCACAGAGCGCTCCATTAACCAGAGGAACCCTTTGATCCATAACAGATAGGAAGATGGGTGGTACTGAGAGTGTCTTTAACCCTCTGGCAAGTTATCTCAACACTGCTTTACAACCACATATCCAGGACTTATCTACATATCTAATGGATACATCTCACTTCTTACAAATGCTGGGTGAACTACAACAAGTGGAACCCAATATGATCCTATTTTCATTGGATGTGACTAGCCTTTATACATCAATTCCACATGGAGAGGACATTGAAGCTTTAGAATGGTTTCTAAGGAATAACGATGAGGTTAAAATCCATAAGATATTTGCTATTGAATTGATGACCATTATTTTATATAACAACTTTTACGTTTCGAGGGCAAGTATTTCTTGCAGATTTCGGGGACCTCAATGGGTTCACCTGTTGTGCCGACATATGCCAATATCTACATGTATTACTTCGAGAAAAATGTCATTCTGCACAATGATACTTGGATACATAAATTGATCATCTGGAAAAGGTACATCGATGATATCTTTGTCATCTGGAAAGGCACTAGAGAAGAACTACATCTGTTGTCTGTATACCTTAATGGCTGTAAAGAAAATCTAAAATATACACTTGAGATAGGGGATCCAGATCTACATTTCCTTGATATCTTAGTGACATTGAATGGGGGTGATTTGATCACATCCATTTATAGTAAACCCACGGATGTGAATACCGCCTTACATTTCAACAGTTTTCACCTTAAGCATTTAAAAGACAATTTACCATACAGCCAATTCTTGAGGCTCAAGAGGATAATATCCAAGACCGACACACTCACGAAAGAATATAACTGCTTGTCAGAAAGGTTTAAAGCAAGTGGGTATCCTCAAAACACTCTTGATAAGGCCAGACTAAGGTAGAAAAGCAAATCAACTGAAGGATCTTCTGCAAACCAAACGCAAGAATGAAGGCGATAGATTGATTCATACACTCAAATTCTTGGAATTTCATCAAACTTGATCCATATCTCAGTAAATTGTTCCCAGAACCACCCATGTTGGCGTACAAAAGAGGGAAGTATTTCAGGGACTAATTGGTTTAAGCAGAACAAACATGGAAACCTTCACATCAAATACTTCACAAACAAAAAGCAGGGACTTATACTTGTCTTAATTGCCGACACTGTTCGAATATGATCAAAGGTGACATTATACGACACCCGAATACGGGCAAGAACATTTTATTGAAAGACGTTGCCACTTGCAACACGAGAAATGTCATCTATGCTTTACAATGCCCCTGTGGCAAATACTACATTGGCCAGACTAGCAGGCCTGCCAAAGACAGGTGGACGGAACATAAATCAAACATCAGGACGGAGAAATGTAAATCACCAGTGTTCCGACCTTTTAAAGAAGCGAGGCACACTGTCGCCCAGATGCGTGTGTCATTTTGGAGGTGGTTCATCCACTACCAAGGGAAGGTGACCTTTTAAAAAAACTCACACAAACAGAATTATTTTGGATTAGCCAGTTAGACTCGATTAATCCTCAGGGAATGAATGAGGAGTTTTTTTCTGGGTGCATACCTATGAACATTAGATGCTGTAATTTTGGGGAGTTGGTCTATCCATTGCTGGTTTAGCCCAGGACGTATTCATGAGCAGTCTGTAGAAGAGCTACCCCTCTACCGTAGGGTAATCCAGATGTATGAATTGTAGGCCTTTTTGCTGTATATCCTTTCATTGGCTTGATAACTTGAGTTAGCAATACCAAGATTTGTCTTGTGTATGATATGATATGATTGGTTATTTATAACACGCTTAATACCCAGAGTTTTCTAAGCACAGAGCCGGGGATCGAGCCTGTGTTGCTCTGTGCCGTCTTGCTTCCAAGACGAGCACGTTGCCCCTGAGCTATCCTCCAGAGACTATTTATATGTTTTTACATCGGGTGCTTACATTACACAGTTCTTCTTCCAAGTGACTTGTGAATATGAGTTATCAAAGCATCAATTTGGGGCAGAATTATGTATGAACATGACACCTATTTTGGGGATTGGGGTTTCTGGATAATCAACATGTGGACTGACAATTGGAATTTGGTAAAATGATAAATATAGTAAAAAAAGAATGTTTGTGTTAAAAATATTTTTGTGTATAAAATTGGCGTTACTCTAGGACCAGCATTGAATGTATCCCAAGGGGTCCATGTATTCCTAATTAATGTATGAATATTCTTTGCCTCCAAGTCTGACTAATTTTCCTGTATTGCAGTAGCTTATGTATGAACACGACATCTATTTTGTAGTTTGGGATTTCTAGATCATTCACATATGGACTGACATTTGAATTTGGTGAAATATGAAATATAGGCATTTCTAATGTACAAATTGTGGTCACTGTAGGACTAGCATTTAATGTGCCCCAAGGGGTCCATGTATGTATAATTAATGGATTAATATTTGCTGTTTCTACTAATTTTCCTGTATTTCTAAAACCGATCGTCTTAAATCCGATAAGGGGACGCTTCTTCCTCTGCATATAGTTACAAGTATAAATACGATTTAAACTTGCCATCATCACAAGTGTAGTACATGATGCATGAACATCATTGACATCGTCAGCGTTCGATTGTACAATGGCCTGCTGGGCCTTTGACATTGCACACATTATATGCTTGCACAGTGACTGAATGCGTTTAGCATTCTCCATAGCAGCATGCCGGAACTCCACCTTACAGCACGCCTTAGAGTGATTTTATCACGCAGTCGAACACCGACGTGGTCACTAGAAAAACCACTATATACAACCTAGTCTGCACGCTCGCCAGAGTCTTTACCCCATAAGGACGCCATGCGATATGGCTGTGTGCAGTTAGGTAAGAGGCATCACAATCGATATAATTTGTTAACTTGCCATTAAAGCAATAGTGCGCTCAAAAATATTATTGTTCTGAGGGTTCGGGCATGTGTTTTTAAGCATACGTTGATCAATCGTACAAACATTTCCTATGCAGCTTATCGTAGTTTTCATAATTTTTACACATGTGAAATCAGGCAGCAGGGCGCTGCCATCTTGTGCTAATCTTATCCGTTGCCACATCACCCTAAGGTGAACTGCCCTGTCGGCACTAAATCATATCCCCGCCCCTGAGGCTGACATCACCAATCCTAGTGATATTCTCCGCCTAGCTCCATGATGTTACTGGGCATCGTAGCCAAACGCGCCCAGTCATCACCTACGTGTTAACATAGGTTGATGCAGAACCAGGAATATCAACACACATCATCTCACAACACAGCGCGTCCCAATTTTGAATATAAAACTAAACTTTTAAAGGAAATAGCAAAACTCTACAATTTGTAAAGTACTTTTATTTCACAATAAACGCTCCAAGAACATCGGGCGATTGCCATATTCAAGCAAATGTGTAATTTTTGTTCTTTGTTCTCGATCCACAAATGTTTATCGTGAGTCACGTGGTTTTCCTTTTGGGTATAAGAAGCTCATTGGACACACCGTGAATCGCAAGGCTTCGGCATCAGCTTGGCACTAGGCCACCGTAAACAATGTGAGAATGCTCCTTATCTCTGGTACCACGTAAGGGCATATCGGCCCGTGGCGATCGTCCCAAAACAGCGTCATGGTGATCCAGCCATTTAGGTGTATCTGCAGCTGCCTGTTAAAAAAGCCGTCAATTGGTATCTGGAATTGATGACAATCACAGAAAGGCAGGATGTAGCTGTTTGAAAAACATAACAGAAATGTGTCTCAGTAGCCGTTCTTTATTATCATTTATCATTTTACCCATTAATTCTGCACCATGTGAAAACTAATGATGAACACAAACGTGAAACAATGGGAACGCAGAAGACAACGTAAGTAGTCTACAATTTGCTTGAGAAGTTAGTACTATGGAGAATGTTCAGATCGCAATGGGATGCGGAAGCTGACGCTACAATAAAATAACACATAGACATTTAACTAAATATTAGCATAGAATTTGGCGTTTGTGGAACCTGGGGGAACCCAGATGTGGACTACATACATTTTGATCCTGGACTGCCCATGTGCCTGGGACAAAGACAAGTACACATACAGGTTGTATTTGCATGTCGTTGCAATATGCCACAAAGAACAACTCAGTACAATGTAAGCCAGCACTAACGGTCAGCTAATGATACATTGACTCGTTGGTCTATAAAATCGTCTACAGTCAAACTTACATAATATTCAGCATTTCCATTCTGTCGGCGTAATGCAGAGACTCTGTTCAGATCAACAAATTTTCACAAAATGAAATTACATGTTCCTTTGTCCAGTTTTGGAATGGTGATCCTTATCATATTTGATGGTATTACACCCCTCCCTTCATTCATTCCTTTCGGAATCCTCCCTTTCTTCCAAGGTCGAAAAACAATTGAACCTTATACTGTGTATGATGCGTGGGTTTGCTCAGCTCACAAACACAATTCAAAGGCGCTGACCTTCACTCCGAATGTGAGCGAATAGCCCTTCAGACCATAGTGGCATTAGAAATAATTTTGAAAAACAAATGAATTGTTTGCTGCCATCCACCAATGCCGCACAAAATTTCTAGTAATTTACTTTTTAAAATGAAAACAGTTAGTTAGTTTACTTCCAAAAGCCTTAGTTATACTGTTCCACTCTCTCCCAGCGACTCCCACAGCCAGCCCACACCACCTGACAGCTCAGCCCTTCTTCTGTTCACACGGCAAATCACGTAAATATTTTTCACGAGTCTCGAGCCCTGACTAAATGTGCTTGTACGAGAATGTCCGAGCAAGCTCATCCGGCCAGGCTGTGGTCCCCTGCACCCATGACCCCAGTTCTCTTTGAATGCATCTGGTTTCCAGACCCTAACGCCTCACCACCTCAACCTCACCCCCCATATACCTATTCTGGAGTGATCATATATTCTGGCAATGCTGACACCTACCCCCACTGCATTTGAAATCGTAAGACTCCGAGGGCTGCAAATCAAAGATCGGCCCCTGTGATACGACATCCGATAGTGAAAGCGCTCCCTCCCCAAACTGATCTACACCCTTATCCTAGACATGCATTAAATAATGATCATTACTATTGTCGGGGTGATTTTCCCGGGGTCGGCTGAGCCGTCCGCGGACCTCCGGGCTGGGAGGCCCCAACTCCTCCCGTGCTTCTCTCAATGAGTATGAGACACACACAAGGAGCAAGGTGGTTCTGCTGTTTATTATAACAATGGCAGGGATGGGTCTTGGATCGTACGCGTCCGTCCAGACTCTCAAACTTAGTGGGGCTCACAGGCCCTCTTTACAGCAGTATGACGCGCTAATTGAGTCACCTGGGAAAGTTAGCAAAAAACCTATTGCCACTTTGGATTGGTTCCTCGAGTGGTAGGGCTAGTATAGGATACATATAGAGAAGAATATTAGTGGTTAAGGATGTGTCAGGTGGTATACTTGGGCTGTCCCTTCTATTAGATACTTGAAAATCATTACACGAAGACCCCTGATGATTGGCTAATGTTAGTGACGGCAATGGTGAGTCCCCCCGTGTTCTGATTGGTCCTCTCGTGAGCCCCCAAGCCTGGGACCATCGTCGTTCCCAGCTCGCGGTGTACCTGTTACTAGCAATAATGTGTAACTATGTGTTTGAGCAGACAATGTACGGGTCCGCTCATAGGCTTGTGAGCAGGTCCCATCGCCGTAGGTGTCCATCTTGCCACTTCGCTGTTGCAACCTGTGTCCCAGCCGTGGGACCCAGGCGACTTCTGTCTCATGGGTCTGGCACCTTGTCAGATCGGCTTGGTCACGTGTGGAGAGACCGTAGCTGGGGCGGAATTCTGCACATTAAAGTTGTATTTCGTTTCTGTGTGCTTGGCTTTTCTTACAGGTGTGGCCTTGGCGCCGGCTGGTAGCATATGAGTTGCAACATCGTGCCCTTGGCTATGAGCTCTCACTGGGGCTCGTTCTGCGTGATCAGCACTTGTATTCTTGCTCATACAGTCTTCACAATGAGGGTCTTGCTTGCGGCCTACTCGGGCCTAGTTCATGGGTGGTGATGCATAATCCATGGTACGGAGGTCGCGGTTTAACATGGCGTCATAAGCAATGTGATGTCTACATTATGGTGTCATCACAAGGCGAGAGGTGGGAGAAGCGTCAGCAAGCGTATACGCGAGTTCTTCAGGCGTCTTGCGTTTCTGCCTTACTATAAAAGGGCCTATGTGAAAAATAACAACGATGCACGTCAGTGGGTGTGTCAGTCACCTACGTCATAGCCCTGAATATGTTCTTCGTGTAGGCTGGTGCGTGAGTGACCAGTGTGCATGGTGGCACGTGTGTTCTTGGCAGTTGGCTAGGTCGTTGTGGTATCTCTAACGATGTGAGTGCTTGAGGCTGTTGTCTTAGTCGAGTTCATCCATGCCGCAGGTGTTTGCTTGAGTCGGGCAGGCTGGTGGGCATATCCTTATGTTCCTGAACCAGGGTATTTTGTCATCTGGTAGATAGATGAACTTGTCCCGTGCGGTGTGCCTGGGCCGCGATCCTCTAGGCCATGGTCGTGATGAGATTGGGGGGAGCTTGTTCTCCCATTCTCCCACTTCACTATACCTTTTAATTATATATTAGAGGACTATAAATTGCAAAAGTGTGTTTGTACTATCCAACTTTGGGTCACTAGCGAGGTGAAGGGTGTGGGTGCCTTGCCCCTGAGGTAACCTGCGGGTGTCGGGATTGATAGCTGACAGGTCTGGCACATCAGAGCGAGAAAGGAGGTGGAGTGACACATGTTAGTTTAGGACGGAATATACTGTGACTGGGGTATGGTTTTATTAGGAGGCACTCTGGGGTGGTCAGCAAGGAAGGGTCACACTTCTGGTACATGAAAAAAATTGCTTTGAAGGGGCACAAGTTTGAAAAAGCAGTCATGTTCCATCCAGCAGCGAGGGTGAGAGGTGCAGGAGTACATTTGTTGAGATGGATGAACTAGAAGTCATGGTTTGGCCTGGTCACACACAGGACAGTGATCGCAGAGGAAGAATGAAATTAATACATTCTTTGCTCGCAACATCTTGTCTCAGTGCATCCGTGAGAAAGGGACCTGGGAGGCACAGGCGCAGGAGGAAAAAGGTGAGGGCTGTCAGTGCTCACTGTGCGCAGTGCTGCTGAGGGGCGGGTAGACCTTTGAATGCGTAAGATATGCATAAGATACCTTTGAAGTGTACATGGTATTTGGCATCTTGGCCGTTCCCACCCTGCCAGCCCCCTTGGGAGTGCATGGACACAGGTGTGAACTGCCAATGATAGGGTAGTGGGGACGATGGCCAAGAGGCATGCAGGAAAGGGCCAGAACACTTCTGAATGGAGACACACTTATGTGGATTGCAGGGGCGCGGCCTGCTTCAGGGGAGCCTGTCTGGAGACACTGGGTCTGAGGAGGGCATGTGAGCAATGGCCCCTGCGCACAAGATACCTTTGAAGTCTACATGGTGTGTGGCACCTTGGTTGGCTGTTCCCACCCTACCAGTCACCTTGGAAGGGCACGGCCACAGCTGCTAACAGTCATTGATTCTGGAGGGGGGGATGGAGGTGCATGAGGCATGCAGAAAAGGGCCGGAACACTGCTGAATGCAGACACACTTGATTCACTGAAAATATTAAACAACCATTCATAAAAGTTCAGTTGTATTTTATTTTGTTGCTGATTTTGATGGCACAAATGTACTACACATTATAAACTTGCAGCACAGTGTGGGAAAATCCCCTGCACTGACCGCTGTCACTAGGGAATGTGTCTCTAATGGCACCAATGACACAGGCAGGTATTACTCGTCGAACACGGTGTCTAAGCCTCCCATGAAGCCACCATGTAAACGAATGATAGGCCACCAGCCTGTACCACCTGTGGAAGAGAAAGATACAAACTGTTTTTAATTTAACAAGATAAGTGTATTAAACCTTAGTTGAAAATGCAATCTTGTATCCAATGGCATTGTTGCCAGTAGAAATGTTACTTCACAGATCAATCCACTTGGGCTTTAAAGTCTAGACACATTACAATATTGAACGACTATGCATTCCATTACATTTCGGACACAAAGAAATATTGCTTCGTGGTTGTACATGAAATAAACATAAGAAGACCACTATGATTTCCCCAAATTGTGAGTGATGTATAAAATTGCAAGACTACATTCATTTGGCAGTGATAGATCAAAGTTACGACAATTTAGAAGACAACCATGAAATGGTAGTGGCCTAAGTGACATCATAACTAGAGTACACTTACTCGTTACTTGGATTGCGAGGGCGAACTGTTGCGCGAAGTTTGTGCATAAGCACCATCATAATCCTCAACACAGACCATGTACATGCAGTTCGGTAACGCATTGCGGCCGTGTCTCGCCTTCCGATATGTAGGACAAGCATCCAAAGTTTTCTCGGCAGCAGCAGTTCTTCTTCTCGGTTGGCATTAGCGCACACTGATTGCAGGTACACCAGGTGGAAACGTCATCCATGTAACTAGGCTCAGGCTCTTGACCTGTTGATTTGTCCTCCCAAATGTCGTTTGAAGCCCCATCGTTTTCACATTTTTCTCTTTCGAGTAATTCCGCCTCAGAATACTCCGGCTTGTACTGGTAGGGCTGTATTGTTGCCATTATGGGACAAAATAAAAATAGATAGTAATGATAGTACTAGTATCTGTTCTCACGGAATAAGAGCATCAAAGGTAGCTGATAAGAACACAGAAACGAGGCACAGAATAAAAAAAAAAACTGTGAAACGATTGGAAAATCTGATGTTGTTTGATGAGAAGCGGTCTGTTTATACTTACTGAGGAAAGAGGCATCCTGCCATTTCCATGGAGACACGTCATTAGCTGAAGCGCAGAGAATGTTGACACGAAACTTGCATTGGCGTTGTGAAATGGGCGATACGCGTCTAGTGATCTCAGCCTCAGAGGCAGATGGTATGATTTAGTGCCGCCAGGGCAGTTTACCTTAGGGCAATGCAGCAATGAATAAGATTAGCACAAGATGGCCGTGCCCTGCTGCCTGATTTTGCATGTGTAAAAATGAGGAAATCTACGGTAGGGTGCCTAGGAAATGTTTGTACAATCGATCAATGTATGCTTAAAAACACATGCCCGAACCCTCGGAACAATAATATTTTTGAGCGCACTATTCCTTTAAGCTTCAATACGTGATCTGATCATAGACTCCCCTGTTTGCAGATTGCAGAGGGACGGGTTTTTAATACAATGTGACACCATCAGTTTATTTTTGAGTGTTTTTATTGGCATTTATGGACATACAAAAAACCTTTACGCACTTGGTGTGCATCACATCATCTACTGCGTTTCTTATGTGCCGTATAAACAACAGATAACAATAAACAAACAACAATAACAATTCAGACTGTCCCTCTTCCTTCTGACTCGACAAGCTCATTCCCGCTTATTCGGGCCCCAGGTCCGGCGTCGTTGCTCTCCATCGGTGTGACACCATCAGTAGCCACGAATGTTGTGTAACTGCTTGAGCCTTACGCCAGTATTACGTGACTAGATCCACATGGACAGTAAGACATTTAACATAAAGTTTTGAGCCCTTGTTTTATTGGCACGCTGCAACTCTGCTTATATCTACCTTCACGTTTTCATGTAGAATGACGAGAACATATGCCACTGAATGTATGTGAGTTTGCATATACGAACTACTGCGGCAAGCAGTCTACTTTACACATTACAGTGAGACAAACTAAATAGTAGGACACTGGTGCACAACTATCTACATGACATAGCTGAGATGGGACGGAGGAAATTTATTAGATTTGAATCCACTTTATTGGATGTTACATGTCTGTAATTTACTCTTTACTTTGTATATGGATAATGACTGATTGAGTTTTATTATGTGTCATATTATAGATAAATGAAGATTTTTTAGAAGCAATTATGATCCCCCGATGAAGAGCTTTTAAGCTCGAAATGCGTTGGGCATTTCAATAAAAAGAAAAATTATGGACAGTTTTCATGAGTCTACTTAAATTGGAGTGGTGAAAAACTATTAAAAGTCAAATTTATCATATGTTATGCATAGTAATATAATATGGATTCATTTTGAATTGTTGATAACGCATAATACTTTTTGAATTAACTACCCCTTATTCAATTGTTTGGCTATCTCAGCCATTGATGGTGTGTAGGGGACTGGGGATCCCTTACTGTGGGAAGTGTGTTTGTTGTTCTGTATATTGTACGTCCCATGTGCCAGGATAGAATGTTCTCCCCTGCACCTGAAGACTTGATATTACTTGAATTGAAGCCACTTCTAATAATCCCTATGTTTTTTGCTTAATAGGAGCGCAGTGTTTACCCGCCATTATAGAGGCTAACAAAGGAGACAGGAAACCCCAACACCCTTTCATATGCACTGTGTGAAGCTGATGCCAGCTCCAGCCCTCAATATCGATTGACAGTGAAATGTCATGTCTGTGACTGTGTGTTTACAGTAGTCCTCATCCCTTCAGGGGCACCCCATTCAGAAGGTGCAAGTATGTAGTTTCACAGAGCCTGAAAGTCTGGTCTTGCTATAGCTTCAAGGGAGACCTGCCGCTTTAAACAGGAACCACAGAGAGCTCCATTAGCCAGAGGGACCCTTTGAACCACAACAGACAGGAAGATGGGTGGGACGTATTATTACATGTTTTTACCCCTTCACCTTTTCTGTTGCAAAGCACTCAGGTTATGACCTCATGCATACTGGAGATTGTTGGTGGGGACCCAGGATTGGCTCATTAAGGTAGGCCTAGCCTAAACCAATCCCTGTGGCCCATTTGGCTATAAAAGAGGGCTGACCCCCCTCTTTTGGCAGATCATCTGAAGACTTTAAAAAGGAGTAGCAAGAAGGACTCATCATTGGACCCTGGCTGAAGGTACCTGCCTTACATCTTCCACCACTGAAGGAAGGCCAGAACCTCCATTAGGGAAGCAAGATCCCTCCCCTATAAATCTCCCAGGGAACCGAGGGAGACACCAAAACCAGATGACCCTCCAGCAGCTCCAGACCCGGTACACAGCCAGCACACAGCGTGCCATGCTAGGCTCTGCAGCAAGCTTACTAGGTGGGAAGTGCCAGAGAGTCAGTCCCTGAACCCTAAACCAAGGACAAGGCAGCTGCCTGCAACACACTCCTCAGCTTTGGGCCATCAGCCTTAAAGGACGACACAAGGACGTCATTCTGTGGAAGCACTAGCACAGGAACGTGTATGACCATAATGTAGCATACTCCTCCCCAGTTTTTAGGCAACTGCATGTAAGTTATGGATCTACAGGCCCACTATCGATCCATCACCACAGCAGTTCCTCCAGTCATTCCTAGTACTTCGAGTATCTGCTCACATCCTTTATTTTCTCCAACCAGAACCAGGGCTTCATTCCTGAAACATGTTGTCGCATTTTTTTGTGGTATTATAGATACTGGTCCTGCTTCATTGTCAACCCATGTTGGTAGTTTAAAGCGTACTTGGGCCAGGACTCTAAACATGTGTCATTTACTATTTACACTACGCTCACTGGTTCCTTGTTCAATAAGTGTGCAGGACAAGATAACATTCCTTTTTCCTATCCTGTACTGGTGGCAACTCATCCATACACCAATAGCAGAGGCCTCTCCAAGCATCCTGGTACTCCTGATCTTTCCCCTATGTCTGAACATTTCATCCTCTTCATTTCGACAACCTTTATTCATTCTCCAATGAGGGATGAATATATTTGTTTTTTGCTTGTCCAACCCATCCCTTTTTCCAACCTTTGTGTTTTCACATAAGTATCTTCATATGGAAATGATCTCCTTAATCGCCATCGTAGGGTTGCCTATTTTCCTCCGAATTGTCCTCAGGTTGTGCATGCTGCTAGATGATTAAGGCACTTCTCATCATGTGCATGCATTTCTTTTGCAATAAATGTTCTGGCTGCGTTCATGGCATAGGGGATGAGAGAACATATGCAGCAGCTTTCATCTGACATTCTCTCTCCCACCTCCTTCGTGTGCTGGTACCACAGGTTATTCTTTAAGTGAGCCGAATTGTCAATATATGTATTTATATATTCATGATATTCCCCAGCATCTCTTTTAAGTTGTACAATTAGTTTAGTAAAGTCAGGAAAGATGCTGCTTGTTCTTTTGTTGTGGATCATAAAGAATGTTTCATTGCCCCACACTGTATCTTTTGTTTTCTTTTTTTAAATTTGTTTTTATTGGAATTTTCAACATAATCACAACATTTCCACCCAACTATTCTCCCCCCTCCCGTGCCCGATTTTCAGCTCCATAAGACCTACCATGTACTCTCTCCTCCATTCTTGAAAAGCATTTACATTATGTCTAGTATTTTCAAGTTCTGGGGGCACCATTGTTGCATATAGTTTCCTCGAAGGTAGTCCAATATTATTCCCCAGTCTTTGCGGAATTTGTCTCTTTCTCCTTGTATCCCATATGTCACCCACTCCATGGCTAGTATCCCCCAAACCTTATGTATCCATTCTATGTTTGTAGGAGGCGCCTTTTGTTTCCATTTTCTAGCCAATACTGTCCAAGCCGTTATTAACAATATCATGAACGCTTTCCGCTGAGGTTTTGTAGGAATTTGGAATTCGTGGTCAAAGAGGCCGCACATTCATTCCATTGGGGAATAGGGAGACTGCATACCATTTGTTGTATCTGGGCCCTAATCTCTTCCCAGAAGCCCTGCAGTTTCGGCCAGTCCCACCAAAAATGTCTCCAGTCCCCCCTCCCTGAGTATCCCCTCCAACATTCCTGTGTCACCCCCGGGTACATTGCGTGGAGCGATTCCGGAGTGTAATCCCACTGTACCATTACTTTGTTCCAAGTTTCCCTAGTTTGAATGGATCAAGTATTTTAGACCTGTTGTTCGAGAACCAATCACGTAGGACCAGCAATTGGGCCGCCTTCTAGTACTTTGCCAAGTTCGGTAACCCAGACCCCTCTTCATTCTAGGAGCCATTAAATTCTCTAGGGCCTTCTAGGATGTTTGTTTTGCCATATAAATTGTGACATCACTTTATTCATGGCCTTAAAATATGATTGTGAGACTTTGATAGGTTGCACCTGAATGTAGTATAATAGTTTAGGATGTATAGACATTTTTACTATGGCTATCCTCCCCAGCTAGGAAATGCTCATGGGAGTCCATCTTCTCAGATCTAGTTTGAGCCTGGAGAGCAGCCCAGGGTAGTTTGCACCACATAGGCCTGAAATAGATTGAGTCAAATTGACGTCCAGGTACGCTATTGTGCCCTTAGCCATTTTAAACGGGGAGAATTTTGGCAGACTCCTTACCTGATTTTCAGTTAGACCAAAGTTCTACAGTTCAGATTTAGACATATTAATTTTTAGACCGGCTACCCACTCCATATGTGAGAGTTCGCTAAGCTGGGCCTGTATTGAAACTTCTGGGTTTGTCGGGGACATCATAATTTCATCAGCAAATGCTGCTATCTTGTGCTCTTCGTCACCGAATCGTATCCCCTTTATATCTGAGTTTTGCCTAATGGAAGTAAGAAGCGGTTCTAGGTAAACTGCATATAGGAGTGGGGACAAGGGTCATCCTTGTCTTGTCCCTCTTGAAATTTGTATCTTATCTGACAGATGAGAATTAATTTAGAGCCTCATTGTGGGGGTACTATAGTTGGCTTTGAACATATTTATGAATTAAGGGCCCATCCCCATTTCTTCTATTGCCTCGAACAGAAAGAGCCATTCAACCCGTTCAAAGGCCTTTTCAGCATCAAGTGATATATGTACTGCCGTGACCTGAATGCACTCCACTTTCTCTACAAGATGGGCCAGTGTCCTGGCGTTATCCCTGGTTTGTCATCCCCTTATGAACCCTGCTTGGTCTGTACCTATAAGATCCGGCAGAAGCGGTGCCAATCTAGCTGCCAGGGACCCTGTGTACATTTTTGCACCTAGGTTTAAGAGGGCAATAGGGCAATATGATCCGCAGACTCTCTAGTCTTTATTCAGTTTGCTAAGCACCACCACCTTTGCTTCCGAAATTGCTTGGGTAACGGGAGCTCCTGAAGCTCAATGCGTTGAAGAGACGGGCCAGTCTTGGGCTCAGTAGTTTACTAAATGTTTGGTAGAAACATGCTGGGAATCCATACAGGCCGGGTGTTTTATTTCTCTAAAGGCCCCTAGTTACGGACTCCACTTCCTCCCTAGTGATTTCTTCCTCTAGTCTTTCTCTGTCAGGATGTGTGATCTTCCGCAATTGGGATCTCCCGAAATATTGCTGTATTTATTGATGGTCAGGGTTAACGGAATTGTAAAATTACCTATACAAATCCTCGAAGGTGCCCACAATCGATTCTGTATCTGTAGCAATCGACCCATCCGGCTGTTTCATATCCATTATGGTGCGTTTTGCCTCAGCTCTTCTTAGTTGTCTAGCTAGGAAGCTGTGTGCTCTATTCCCATTTATATAATAGCGCTGCCTTGTGTTCAGAAGAGACCTTTTTGCCCAGCGTGATCCAAGAAGTTCCAATTGGCCTCTGAGTTCTTTCAGTTTGGTATACATATCTTGACACTTTTTTCTGCATAAGGACATTGTGGTATCTTTTAGCAGGGATTCTAAATCTAATTCCATCGCTGTCCTATGTTTCTGTTTTTTTGCCTGAGCAGCTATGATCTCTACCCTCACTACAGCTATAAATGCCTCCCAGATCCCTTCTTGTGTCGTTCCTTGGTTGTCATTATCTGCAAAATACCCTCTTATCCTACCCCCCAAATGTTCCCACAATACTACATCTGCAAGAATCTCCCGGGGGAAAGTGACCAGACCCAAATCCCCCTACGTGGATACCACCTTTTTATCTTAAATACCAGCGACTCATGGTCAGATAATGATATCACTCCTAGAGTGATGCCCTCCACTTCTCCCAGTAGGGCTGCTGATACCCAAACATAGTCAATCCAGGATAGGGTCTGATAGACACGTGAGAAAACAAGTGAAACCACTTTCTACCCGTTTCTTCTTGTGTCAGAGATCCTTAAGAGCGATATTGTCAAATGCCTATTTTAAGAGTTTAGTAAGGGGGTTTCCTCCCTGTCCACTCCCTGTGCTCCTATCCTTGCAAGGTTTGCATGCAAGGTTAAAAATCACCCGATAGTTTAAATTCCCCTACTGTAAACTTTTCCAGCCTCCGCAGCACCCCCCATCAGAAGGTTTCTTGTCCTGTATTTGGTGCGTATAGCATTCTCAAGGTCTCCTTCTTAAGCCGCATTTGCAGCTGTAGGAATAAAAACCTCCCCTGTTTATCCTCTAGTGTATGTAGCACGTATGCTTGGAGTGAGCTCCTGAGGCCTATCATATCCCCTGCTGATTTACTCTGTGCGTTTGCCTGGTACAGTTGCGTAAAGTGGTGAAAGCGGGGTATCGCTTTATCAGATTTCTTAATACGAGTCTCCTGGAGCAAATATTATCTCTGCTCTGTAACGGTTTATCTGGCCTTCCACTTTTTTGGGAATGGCTGAGGAGTTTAAGCCCCTTACATTATGTGATAAAATTGTTAGTGACATTGTTACATAGCCTGGTATCTCCCTTCCTTTTTGCCTTTACCAAGACTTTAACGTGTGTCAACCTTCTTCTGCACAAGAAGATCATCCGTTCTCCCTTCTCCCTCACCCATCCTTCCCTGTCAGGCACATTCCTGATCCCCCAACCCACAGCTTCTTTTTCCCCCCTAACCCAGATAACTTTAACTTCTCCCTCCTCTTCCCCTTCCCTGGTCAGGGCCTGTGTTCCTGGGAACCACCCCAGATACTATCCTGGGGCATTGGACCTGGTCAAAACCCTGGGACTTCCCTTGCAGGGGTGAACTACACCCCCTGTCGGATTCCATAATACCTCTCCGACCACCATCCCTCCTTCTGGGCCATTACTCCCAGCAATCCCGCCAATCTCGGCAGCTTCTTTATTGTCTGATACGCCTTCAACTTGTTGTGGTTCCTTGCTGGAGTGTTTTTTGTGTACTACCACAGTCAACTGGCAATTTCCATCCTTGGGGTGTTCTCTTTCCATCTTAGTTGGGGGGGGCCACTCAGTTGAGTGTCTCTGTTGGCCCGCCTCTGTCTGCCTCCCATCCACTCGCAAGGTTTCATGCCTCCGTTAGGAGACAAAGGTCTGGTTGCATGCTTCTGATTCCCTTCATCCTCCTCCAAGTTCATCACTGACAGGCCTTCATCGGATATTGTGACTCACTGTTGCCTACCCTCCCACAAGAAGAGATGTCCGAATGGTAGAGTCCATTTATAAGAGATATTCCTGGCTATTAGCACTTTAGTCACTGGATTCATTGCCCTTCTTTTCTGTAGAGTATATTGCGCCAATTCATGATATAACTGGATTTGGGCCCTGTTGATATCCACTCCTGGGTGGGCCCTTGCTGCTCAGGATAGGGCTTCTTTCATAGTGTATGATGATAGGGCCACTAAGACGTCTCTTGGCCTTGACTCTCGGTCTTGCCTCTTGGGTCCTACTCTATGGGCACGGTCTATTCTCACTTCCTACAGTTGCATCTTCATCAAGAGGCCTCCAAAGTACTGTTGTATACTGTCTCTCATATCCACGTCGGGGGGTTGCTTCACTCAAGCCTTTTACCCGAATGTTTGAAATGCGTGAGCAGTTCGCCAAATCTTCTGCCTGCAGTTTGAGATTGTGGGTGGCGCTTGCCACTTGTTCTAAGAGGTCACTATTCTGTCTCACCTCCCCAGCCACCTCTGAGAGACCCCGTTCAGTTATGTCTACTCTGGTGCCCAAATAACTAACTTACTTCCTTACTTCCTGTAGAGGGCTCTGCAGATCATCTTTCATTTTGGAGAGCTGGTCCTGGAAGAAGCTCTCCATTCTTTTCTCCATACCTCTAAGGCGCAACTGTCGGTCCTCTTTGTTCAGGGCATTGTAGGTGGCTCCCCCTCCTTCGAGCCGCTCTTCAATAGGTTCCCGGAGCCTGCAGCCAAAGCTTCTTCCATTAGCTGACACCAGCACCTCTACAGTTGTCCCCCTTTTGAGTCAGATTACCCTTTAATTTTGGAAGGAACGTTCTTTCCCCTGGCTCCTGGCATCTGTAGGGTACTTGTGGGATTCTTCTCAAATGTACCCACTTTTCTGCTGGCTTGGAACTGACGATTATTTACGGGGTTAGACCCCCACTCCCATCAGGATGACCTCCCCCACTGGGATGGGTCAGCAGTATGTCTAGGTGACTAGGCAAGGGGAGTGGGGCAGAGCCATCAGATTACACTGTTGCTTTCAGATTTCCCAAGATTCCCTGCACTTTTTGCCCAGGGATTCCTATATTTCCTGCAGCCCTTCAAAATTGTAGTTCCTTGGTTGTGCAGTCTGTATACCCTCTTCAGGGCATATATCAGTGTTTGCTAAGCCTTGTTAGCCTAGTTATATCCTACTTGCTGCCAAACGTGTTTCCATGGCTCCGGTTGTCATTCTTATGTAGCATTCCCTCTGGGAGCCCTGTTGTGGCTTTGATTCTAGTTGTGTGTTAAAACTTCACCGTTGCCCAAGCGGTCTCCCTGCCCCCTCCTCTGTAGGTCTGTGGACTGTTTGGTTTGCCCGAGTTTCAACCTTAGGATCGGGGGTGGGGGCAACAGCAGATTTGGCATGGGGGGACTCTGCTGCAGTTAACGGCTGAATCTCAGCCTGTGCTCGATTTTCCCCCACTCACTGCTCACACCATGGGGGACCGCTCTCTGTGCCACTCCTCTCCATACCCCGCTCCGGTGTCGCGAGCCAAGCCCTTACCACTTCTCTGCCGCCGAGAGCTGGTTCTGGAGGGCGCGGCACCCTCTTCTGCTTCCACTCCGAAATCTGGCTCGGGAAGGCGCATCCCTTTCCAACTCCCTCTATTTCTCTGCAAGGGTCAGAATCCTCCACAGCTGGTGGACTTCTTAATTGTCTGGCATCAGCACATTACGGCTTTCTGGACAGAATTTGCCAGCGCTCGTCTTCACACTGCTAGCCTGCAGTTCCTATCTTCTGGGTTTAGCGCGGGATCGCTTCCTTTGTTGGACAGCCCTAAGGCCTACTATAGAAGGCCCAAACAGAGGACAGAAAAACAGGACCTCATGCGTCGGCGGGCCATCTTGGAATCCCTGTGTCTGCGTTTGTAATCATTATGTGTCTAAATGCCATAATAATAAGAAAGAACAGAAAAATCATAATGCAGAATGAAATTAAAATCACTATTCCAGAAAAACTCATCGATTTTCTTGATGATAATGCAACGCTTATGTTTTCGAACATTCCCATTTTGTTTTAATTCAATATGTAATTTTGTTCACTTTTATAAATCACACATTTATACCAAAGAAAACTGTAAAATAATTGCCACAATGATTCTGAAAATAATATGTTTATTTTTAGGATTTCCAAGAAATGTTATAATATCCACATGTCGTCATATCAGAGCTGGGTAATACTGCAAAATATAGGTGAAAACAGCATGCAAGAATGTGTGCAATGTTATTATGATGGGTAGCTTAGAAAACGCAGTGTGCTCCTTTTTATTTGGCTCCAGTAAATCAACACATTGTTCCTTGTTCCTATCACTCGCCTTCCTTGTAGCTTTACAGCTGTGGGAGTCCCTCGAAACGGGGTTTAAGCCAAAAGCGGACAAATTTGCGCACCAGCACCTGGTCCCCTGGATATAAAATAGGTTGTTTTAATAGCCTGTCTGGATCATTTGATTGGCTTTCTTCTTCAATCCACTTTGACGGTCCCCTTCTGTTTATGATCTTTTGAGAAATAAAAGAAATACTAGTGGTCATAGTTGCCAAATAATCATGCATCTCATCACCTAATGTCTTCACTACATTGTGGACATTAGTTTCTAACCTAGTTGGAGGAGCAAAAGGTTTTCTCATTCGGCGTCCAGTCACCAACTCATTGCCACAGGGACTGTACGGATTGCCTTTTTAAATAACTCAAATCCTTCAGTCATTTCATCTGTCCATGTTATTTTGTTTTGTCTACCTGTGCTTCTTTACGTCCTTTTACAAGTGTTTGGATATATGCGCTGTAATCAAAAATCCAGGTCCTACAATAGTTACATAGGCCTAAAATTACAATATTGTAGCTTCTCCTTGTCTACCTTCTATCTTTTCTTTGCTAGTATGGTCATAAGTCGAACCGAGTCTTCTCTGCATATTTTTTCTGTCTCAGTGCACACTAAAATGTCATCCATGTACTGAATGATTGCACTTTCAAGCTGGACATTGCCCAAATCTATCTGGAGGTCCTGGTTAATAATTGAGGGAGACTCACAGTTCCCTTGAGGCGAACAAGTATGCTTCACGTGGATATTTCTGTATTTAAATGAGGTCAAATCTTGTGAGTCCTCATAGAGCGGAATTGAGAACAAACATTTTTTTAAAATCTATAACTGCAAAATATTTGGCCTTAGATGGGATCTTTCATAATATTGTAGCAGGATTTAGAACAAAAAGAACATCTGCTTTGACAATATTGTTTAGGGGCAGAGATCCTGAATAAATCTCCATGACCCCAGTTGATTTCTTCACTCGATACACATCAGGGTTACATGGGGACTCCGATGGCACCAATACTCCTTGCTTCATTAAAGCAGAAATGGTCTTGAATATACCTTCATCCGCTTCTTTGGACATGGGATATTGTTTTGCTCGTTTCGTTCGATTTTAACTGCTCCTACACATTTAAAAAACCCACGCCATATGGACTGGTAGTCTATAAAATATTTGGCACTTTCTATAAAACTTCCTAGAAAAATGAAGGTTTCTTTTTTACCATTGTCATTCTCTGCAGTATTTCTCTATTCTCCACTTTAATCCAATAAGTGAGATTTATGAAAAATACAAATTCATCATCTGAATAGTCATCTCTAAAAAGCTCCTAGTCTGTCAACCGATACTCTTCACCAAGGGCTATCACTGCTCTCCATCCTCGCCCCTCTTCGTCTGTTCCATGAACAACCACCCATTCCTCGCTGACTACTGCTGCTTCTAGCTCTAAAGGGAAAACCTGTCCTTCTTCATCATCCAGCTTGAGTAATATCTGTCCTCCCATCCATTTATTCTGTACTATCATTACTCCCTTAGCCTTGTCTTTCAATTCCCTTTGTCTCCTTGCTTCTTCCTCTATCTCCATCTCTGCGTTCCTGTTTTCAGAAAGGGAAAGAGGAGCCAAAGGTGTTACATCCTCCTCTTCATGCTGATTAAACATCCATTCCTTCACAGGCGGATCTTCTTTCTCACGCTGATACATCTTCCACAACTCTAAAATGGACAACCTTTTCTGTGACTTCTTCCCCTTATATGTAGCATGAAAATATGTTGTCATATGCCACAATACTGTTTTTGACAATGAAGCTTCTTGAGGCCATGGCATGACTGTTTTATTAGTCTTGCCTCTTACCCACTCCTCGTGAAAATTCCTTAACTTGGGTGTATATCTCAGCACTGTCCTGCATAGGTGAAAAGGAGAAGTTTTCCCCATGATGACAAGTTGATCTCAACTTTCAATACTTACGTGATCTTTTATTCTTTTATTTTTTTCATCAAGTATACCACACTGATTAAGTTGTGCTGGCGCCATCAATCACACTTTTTACCCCCCCCAATATTTTTTTAACCCCTATAAAAATCTATGCAATGATGTTCTTTTTATTCCTTTGTTTACACTTTCTACCAATTATTTTTTTAAACTTTATTTAAGTTCAGCATACAGTAATGACACAACATACACATTTCCAGGCAGTAGTCTTCACAGAATTACATATTATTTTCAATGTTCTATACAACCTTACATCACACAGTGTTACACTTATGCACGATCATCATTGACAACCTGATCATCTTTAGACAGATAGGATCTGAAGTCGAACCAGATGTCTTTGGCTCTCGCCATCTGGGGCAGTCTGAGAATATTCAATTCTTTGATATCATTAATCCATGACAGTTCATTGAGCCATTCTCTAAACCTGGGAGGATTGCTGGATTTCCATTTTTTCAATATACATATTTTGGCCACAATACAACTAATATTGAACAGGGCTCTAAATCTCTTGCCCATCGTACCCTGCCACATCACAAAGATAGCCAATAATGGGGACATCGGTATTTGTTTATCCACCATATCGGCTAGTGCTGCGTAAATTGCCCCCCAAAATTGTACCAGTTCCGGACTACTCCACAGCATGTGTATTGTGCCCACCCTCTCCGAACTACAGCGTGGACATACACCATTACCACTTTTACACATTTTCTGGAGTTAAAGAGGAGTGTAGTGTAACATATGTAGTTTTTGTATTGACCCAGTTTTAGCCGCATGTTCATGGATACCTCATTGATAAGTTTACACATTGCGGACCACTGTTCATCTGACAATGTTAGGTTTAGCTCAGTGTCCCATTTTTCGCGTGAATGGTCCTGTCCTCTGGGGGTATTTGTCAGTATTTCCTTGTACAGTGTGAATAGTATAAGGTGACAAACTGCTGAATTCACTATATATGACAACAGTTTAGTTTCAGAGGGCTCCGTTGGATACCCTGATGATTTGGCCCTAATAGCAGCCAGCACTCTGTAGTATTGCAGGGCGTCTATTGGTGCCAACACGTGTTTGTTTCTACAGTCATCTAGTGTCATAAATTCGCCCTCCACAAATAGGTCCCAGATCATGTAGTATCCTCCAGGTTCCCATCTATCCTTTTTGTCGGTCACTTGTGGGGGGCACCAGAGGGTGTTTCCATAGCTGAAGCCAGCGGTAATATGGAGACACAATTTTCAGTCTAGTAAGTATGCGTTTCCACGCATCTAGCATACAGGATAATGGGTCCATTTGACAATCGTCTTTGTATGACCTATTCAGTATTAAGGACATCATTTCTACATTCCCCACTGTATTTCTTTCTAATTTGACATGTGGGGGAGCCGGTTTGTTCCCGTACCAGTAGGTAGCGTGTTGATCTTGGGCCGCTAACCAATATACTTCAGAGTTAGGCCCATTGAAACCTCTCAGAGCATAAGGAAGTGCCATGCCCAACCACTTTTTCCGCACTGGGCCGGAGTGCCATAACAATTGGGATAAACTCTTGTGTAAATTAGAAAAAAATTCCTTCCCCGGCCAGATAGGGATATTAACACATGTATAGAGCATTTGTGACACCAGTATCCTTTTAACAAGGGCCATCCTGCCTGCCAAAGACATAGGCACCCTGAGACCAACCTGACATTCTATTATCAGCATATTTTTGCAAGCAGGTGTAGTTACTTGCCCTAAGAAAGTTTTTAACTCTAGTCTCTGTAACAACTAAATATTTCAGCTTATCGGGTGACCACTTAAGCTGTGACTGTATACGGGGGCGAGGAGTGCAGTCCGTGAGGGGGAATATTAACGATTTACCATAGTTTACATTGAACCCAGAATGAACACTGAACCGGGTAATATCCTGCATTATCAGCTCTAGATTATGTTGCAGATCTCTGGAGTGCAACAGCACGTTGTCTGCATATAGAGATAAACGTTGTGGGATGCCCTGTATTCTGATACCTTTATTGCAGTCGCAGGATCGAATAAAATCTGCCCTGGGTTTTATGACCAGAGCGAATATTAATGATGACAGGGGGCACCCATGTCGGGTCCCTCTGCAAAGTTCAAATGGTTCGGATTGGGTACTATTAGTGCAAACTGTTGCCATGGGTTTTGTATACGGCAGCTTAATATATTTTGTACAGGTTTTCCCCAGGCAGCTTTTCTGAAAGACTGTAAATAAGAAGGGCCATGAGACCATATCAAAAGCTTTTTGAGTGTCTATAGCCATGGCTACCACGTATGCTCTCTGTGATATGCGTGTAATGCCATTGAACAGACATCACAAATTAAGTGATGTTGCCCTACCCGGGATGAATCCGGCCTGATCATGGTGGACCAAGGCGGACATAAAGGGAAGTAATCTGTTTGCTAGGGCCTTAGCATACAGTTTAGTGTCCGTGTTCATCAGTGAAACCAGTCTGTAGGATCCGCATACATTGATTTCCTTCACAGGTTTAAGTAACACTATAATTACCACCTCGCATAGGGATGCTGGTAGCTGGCTGCAGCTAATCGACTCTTCGCAAAGTTTCAGTAGCGGGAGAACTAGCATATCACCATACTCCATGTAAAATTCTGCTGTAAGTCCAGCCGGTCCCGCTGTTTTGTTTCTGGGTAATTCTTTAATTACCTGCATCAGCTAAGCACATGACAATGGGGTAATCAGGAGCACCTCTGCTTCGGGGGACAACAAAGACATTGGGATGTCTTTTAAAAGGTAATTCATATCATTTTCATATCGTTTTCATATGGATCCCCATGCTCACTCTATTTGCCCTGGTCAGTGTACTCCATTAGTTGGTTCTCATCTTTCACACTGACTATATAGTTCTGATCCCCCTCCAGTTTCACCAGGTTGGCCAATGTTCTCCCGGGTCTGTCACCCTCTCCGTATTTCCTGGCAGCAGCTGGTTTGGTGAAATACTCGATTTCTCTATCCGCCAGTTGGCTAAATGTATCTAAGTGCTCCTGTATGTCTAGCAGAGTGTTTCGGTTGAATGTCGCACTGTGTTGCCTTTCTAACGTTTGTAGTGTGTGTTCACATTTCTACAAATCCCTCTGTATGGTGCCTAATATACCCAGTTCTCGTGACATTGCCACCCCTCTAATATAGACTTTAAATGCCTGCCATAGGGTAGCATGTGAACCATTCCGTTGTCATTGGTTATGTAAGAAGATTCAATTCAACACTACAGCTAAGTTAATGCCTAGTCTGGGATACTGAATGGAAACCCTTATTGATATATCTTTATGTCCAGTTCATGAGTTCTGGATGACTACCCCTATATAACACCCCTCTCTTAGAATCCTCCTGACCCCACTGAGCCAAGAAGTAGTTCTGTTTTGCAAGTTTAAAAGGTTTATTTGAAAAAAAATTAACAGTATATATATATATATATCACACTTTTATAATGAATTAATAATTAATATCACACTTAAAACATGAGCAGTGATCAACAGTGAATAATGTCCT
This sequence comes from Ambystoma mexicanum, assembly GCF_040938575.1. NCBI lineage: Eukaryota > Metazoa > Chordata > Amphibia > Caudata > Ambystomatidae > Ambystoma > Ambystoma mexicanum. The sequence goes on along the minus strand of NC_090923.1, from coordinate 609,328,662 downwards.
ACTAGTAAACTGATTTGGTTACCCAGGAGTAGTATAAGGATGAGGTAGCACACTTGTGAATAGGAACAGAAGAATAAGGTGGTAGAGAATGCTTTATATAAGTTCAGATGGATGCAATGTTGAATGAAAATGCAGTACAGAAAATACTCAATATGATTTCAACAAAACAATGTAATCACTTTTCTCTGGCAATCCACCCCCCCCCCTTATGCAATGTAAGGAAATGAAGAGTAGCACACAGTTCTCAGACATGCAATCAAATGTAATTCAGTTCACCCCAGCAAGCTTAGACTACGGATAGAAGTTGAAACACAGGCCCAAAATGCTTTTATATGTGCTGGCAATGAAGTGAGGAATATGCTGAAAATGGTTTTAATTCCCTTTAGGAGGTTCAGGGTGAGTGAAAGATACTTGGGATGAGCTCAGGCTCCCTTTAACAATGCTCTAGGAGTAACTAGCAGGTTAAACAAATTTTTGGCAAAGGAAAGCAAGGAAGCTGCTGTTTTCACACGTGGCTGGATTTTTAACCAAATCGCGAATCGCGGCAAAATTCGCGAATGCGTGAATCACGATTACAGCAAAAGTATAAGGTGTAGCAAGTCGGTTCTAGGTTCGTTGAAAAGCTAAGATTCTAAGCTTTCAGAGGAAAGTTTCTAGCCCAAACGGTTTCAAAGATATGAACGATTTTGTAAAGGTCGTTTTTCGAATTTAAAGTAACTCAAATTGACAGGTGACAGCCTTTAAAAATGACAGGTGACAGCTATGCGGCTGCAGAATTGACAAGTGACAGTTAGGAGGCAGTTCTACTTAGATTAAATAGATTGAATTATATCACTGGAAACTAAGAGATTTGGTTTCACACCGTCCTCGCTGTACTCACAATGTATTTGGAAGGTCTAGGTCTCACGGATCGGGTCAAGATGGCTTCGGTTCTGGTTCCGCCCCGGACAGTCTCTGCGCACAGCGTCTGGTCTCTGCTCTGCTGGTCTGGTCTGACACTGCTCCTGGCCCGGCTCCTGGATCTCTGGGTACAGCATCTGTGCACAGCTCCTGGATCTTTCTGCACAGCTTTCTCTGGATACAGCACTGATCTGCACGGCTCCTGGATGCTGCTACCGCTGTTAGGTTTGCTGGATGCTGAGGCCTGCTGAGAAGAGTTCTCAGTTTGTGGGTTTAGGCCCTTGCTTTGAGTTCTGAATCAAGTTCTTTGGAGTTTTAAAGTCTAAGTGTTGGATCTGGTATCTTCTGGATGTTGTGTGGTCCGGCAGAGCGCGTTGCAGCAACTGGATTTGAATCTCTCTACCTGTCCCAGCAGTCTCTTTTTATGTGTTTTGAAAATGGGTGTGTGCCTGGGCCTAGCTAAGCCTGCCCCTCTCTACTTGTCATTGGCCCAATTCTCCCCTCTCCCATGATTGGGGGAAGGAAATCCGAGTCAGAGTGCTGCTGTAGGTTTTATGGGTCAGAGGATCCTCCCCTGGTCAGTTTGCCCACAAATCTGTATTTGATTCAAATACATATTGCACAGATACACAGTTGTTTAAAATTACATGCACCCATCACATATCACATGAGGTATACTCTGTTCAAACTCTGCTCTTCCTGGGGGCTTGCATTCAGAAATGGCAACACTTTGCACTTTTTAACTGGTTTTGCAATATCGGACATTTACCCAAATTTACACACATGTGCGCAAGGAGTGGGGACATTAATTGATGAAGTGTCAGATTTTTAACATGCAGACATTTGGAGTGAAACCCTATTTTCCGCTAGCAACCCCCCAGATCATACCACCAGGTCCTAAAACCTCTTAAAATGTGGGCAGAAAAATCACAAGAATTATGGTATCATTTAGATAATTTTGACAAGTCCGCACCATGAGTTATACATCTTTCTTAAAATCATATTCTGGCCAACAGGGGTGTGTCTTCCCAGGTCACATGGTGGAGAAACCAGTCTATCCACTTTCTTTAAGCTCAGCCTGTCCTCAGAGGGGCTGCCCCTCCCCGTTTCTGCCAAGAGGAAGCCACTTTTACGACGCCCCCAATATAACTTCTGCCTAAGTCAAGGAAGGGCTTTGTTCAAAAGGAAGCCATTTACGATCCCCCCAATAAACCATCTGCCTGGGCCCAGGACAGGCCTTTGTTCAACTCCCTGTAGCTGCTCCACTCCTAATCTAATCAGAGAGGTGACAACTCCTTTTGGCAAGGGGAAGAGTGGCTGAGCAGGTTTTAACTCCTGTGGGGGTAGATGTCAGGCAGAATTCAGTTTCATTAAGCCAGGTTTCAGCTAAATGTCACTTTTTGTCCCCCAGTTTAAGTCTATTACGATTTTTACATACACATTAAATAATTACTTCCTTCAAGTCATTTCAGAGTATAGTTTTATATTGTATCCACCTCTTAGCAAGTCTTTCCTTGGTCTGGTTTTGTTTCATTTGTTCAGTTTTACACAAAAGTCTGGTGGTTTTAAAACGCCGGCTTTCTGATAGTGGTGAGTACTGGTAATGCAACCATTTTTGGGATTTAAGAAAATTAATTCCCCACAGTTCTAGGTTGCTTTTGGCAATCAGCATTGCCATTCCCAATGGTTTCAGGCTACTGTGTGGGTAGCCCAATGGTGGTTTTAGGCAGTGCCCTCCTGTGCTCACAACCTAGGCAAAAATGGGTGGCAGCCTATTCTTCATGCATTTCCCTGTGCATTTTCTGGGAAGTTCTGGCCATCATGATGTTTTCCATGCCAGTACTGCACAGTTTTCCTATTCTGGCGTACATGTGGGCTTCTTGGCCATCTTGGATTTTCTAAGCCCACAGCACCAAATGTTGCAGCATGATAGCTCAAACGTGGGTCAGGACACCCAACAAAGCCCCCCCACGCGACTGCACTTTGAATTTGAGGCGATGGGGAGTCGGGTGCACAGAAGGTGATGACCCACGCACTGGTATGTCTGCATAATCTTCTTCCAATTCTGCAAATGGCACAGTTCAGCATCTTTTCCTCCATCCGGTACTGATCGATCGGTTCTCCTCGCCGGTCCTGATGGGAATATTGGGCGGTACCCCGGGCCCCTTGGGTCTCTGCTCCCGGTCTCCGGATCGTCCTCCTTGGCCAGTGTCCAGGTTTTCTTTCTCCTAGGACGACAAAGGAAAAGCGGCAATACCTATTCATGGACATTTCTCCCCCACCATTGATATAGTGGTGTGGCATATCTATTTTAGAACTCAACAGTTATGAACATGCACATTTTTTTAAATTAAGCGACAGGAACACATAAACTTGAGAAACACAGAATTTGATAGGCTATATATAGGATATTTTTAGGGTTGGAATTGAATTACTCTGGAGCGGTACCCTTTGGGATTACAGAGGACTCCTCCAGTTGCTGCAAAGAGTGCCTGGGATGGCAACACTTCAACTGGTTTATGTGGACCCACTTGTCTTCCCCCTCTGCCAAACCGCCTTTGGGGATGCAGATCTTGTAGGCCACAGGGGAGATCTTGTCTATAATCTCAAAGGGTCCCTTCCATGTAGGCAAGAATTTTCGCTGTTTTGCCTGGTTTCTTTGGAAGTTGTATAAATAGACCCGATCCCCCACCTGATATTCCTTCCTGGAAGTTTTCAGGTCATAGTGGGTCTTCATACTCTCGGCTGATCTTTCTAGATTCCGCTGAGCATAGGCAAAAGCATGCTGAAGGTGTTTCCTTAAATTCTCCACATACTCATGAGTTGTGGAGGCATTTATCAACGTTTGCTCTTGGGTTCTGTAGAGCAAAGGCTGAGGAAGCACCATCTTGCGTCCAGTCATCAACTCAAATGGTGACATTTTGGTTGCAGATGAAGGGGTAGATCTGATGGCCATTAGGACCAGAGGTAATCGGATATCCCAACTTGGCCCAGAATCTGCCACAAACTTCTTTAATATGCTCACAATGGTTCGGTTATATCTCTCTACTGCCCCAGAAGAAGCTGGCCGGTAAGCAATATGTAACTTCCTCTTGACCCCCAGTATCTCCCACATCTTTGTCATTACTTCACTGGTGAAGTGACTACCCCTGTCTGACTCAATCCTTTGAGGTAGACCAAAACGGGAAAAGATGTGGTTAATCATCAGGGCAGCTGGAGTTTCTGCCTTGCAGTTTGGGGCTGGGAGACATTCCACCCACTTGGTAAAAAAGCATGTAACGGTCAACATGTACTTGTTTCCTCTAGACGAGCGAATCACAGGGCCTACAAATTCGATTTGCAAATCTGACCATGGCAGTGTCATTCCCCTCTTTTGGAGAGGTGCCCGGTGTGTGAGAGATGATGGCTGAAATTGTGCACACACAAGACACCCCTTCAAGTATTGGTCGAGGTCCTGCCCCATGTGTGGCCAGTATGCAACCTCTCTTAAGATTTTCAGTGTTGTGTGAAACCCCCTATGACCGGCGGTGGCCGCATCATGGGCGTGACTTAACATCAGGCTTCGGAATGAGGTAGGAACCACGCACTGATCGTGGCCAGCTTTGGATTTCCTTACCAGCAAACCGTCTTGGATTCAGAACATTTTTGGACATTTCATCAACACTCTTAGGTCCTCTTTCCCAATGTAATCGGTATCTGTCAGGGGAAAGTTCTCAGGGTCCTCAAGGTGTTGGTAAAACTTACCAATAATTGGATCTCCCTTCTGAGCTGTAATTAAATCAGCATAAGGGGTCTCCTTACTCCATTGTGCAGTTGAAAGACCATTGTGAGCATTTGTCTGGGACCTAGTGATAGCAGTGACCTGGATTTCCCCCAACAGGGACTCTATTTCGATTAGATCCCCTTGGATGGCCCCGGTTTTGGCCAGCTGATCAGCTAAGTCATTTCCAGTTTTGTCTGGTCCCTCTACTTTGGAATGACCCTTGATCTTTTTCCAGTAAATGGTCATCCCATTCGATGTGACCAGATCATCAATGTTTTGGATTAACTTCCCATGTTTCAAGGGTTTGTTATTAGCACATAACATGCCTCTGGTTTTCCAATTAACCAGGTGCTCCACGAACCCGTTCCGTACATAATCCGAATCTGTGATTATGACCAGTTCGTGGAGTTGATGCTGGAAAGCAGTGAGGATGGCCTGATGCACAGCCATCAATTCTGCCACCTGACTACTTCGGGGACCAATTTTGTATCCAGCGGAGGGTTCTGGAAACTCCTTCACCCATGCATTCCCTACGCCAGCCACCAGTTCTTTCTCCCCGTCGTTGTCAACATGGTAAGAGCATCCATCCACATAGACAGTGGGCATTCCCTCACACTTGTCCTCTTCAAAGACTTTGTGTGGGGAATTAAGGTATGCCTCCGTGTTGTCCTTGATTTTTAGACTTTCGTCCTCGAGACAGTTTTCTCTGGCACAATCATGCAAGTCAGCCAGACCTTGCGCGAGGGGACTCTTCTTGTTTTGGCCATATCTGACCTCCACAGGAAAGCCTTGCATTGACAGAATCCAGGAAGTAATTCGGGAATTACTCACATTTCCGGCCCGGATTCTGTCACTTTGGAGATATTGCAGAGGCTGGTGTGGAGTCTCCACTATGATGTGTTCCCCATGTATAAACGGGCAGTAATTCTTCAATGCCCACACCGTTGCCAGGAGTGCCTTCTCACAATCGTTGAATTTTTCCTCCACAGAGGATAAAGTTTTGCTCGCATAGGAGATTACTTTATTGACCTTGTCATGCTTTTGGTATAATACTGCCGTCAAGCACGTATTAGAGAACCCCGTCTCCAGGAAGAACTCCTTGTTTCTGACAGGGTAAGCTAGGCAAGGCGCTTGTGAGAGGCTTCTTTTGAGTTGTCTTACCACCTCGGCTTGTTCTGGACCCCATTCCCATTTGACCCCCCCCTTCAGGAGATGAATCAGGGGTCTGGTGATCTCTGCGTAGCCCTCAATGAACTTTCTGCTGTAATTAGTCAGTCCAAGGAGGCTCCTTAGTTCTCGCAGAGTTGTGGGGTCTTTCAGTTTCTGAAGTGCTTCCACTTTCTTTTCCTGGGGACAGAGACCCTGAGGAGTAATCTCATGCCCCAAGAAATGACCACGGGTTCTACACCACTGTGCTTTCTGAAAGGAAAGTTTTGCTCCGGCGGCCCTCAACTGGGTCAGAACATAACGGATCTCCGCTATGTGTTCCTCCACAGATGAACTTTTGATGAGGACATCATCTACATAAGTCAGGTTACCCCTTGCACCCAGGTCGGGCATGGCCTTGTGTAGGAAAATGTTGAATTCATTGCCGGAGTTGAGGTATCCGAAGGGAGTCTGGGTCCATGTGTACTGCTGGCCCCCAAAGGTAAAAGCCAGCTTGTATTGGTCCTCCCTACTGACAGGCACAGTCCAGTATCCATTGGTCAGGTCTATTGCAGTGAATACCTGTGACCCCTGGATCTGGGCCAGCCCTTGGTCAATGTAGGGCAGAGGCCATCGGGACCCGTTTGTTGAGCTCCCTGAGGTCGGCGCAGAGTCTCCACTGGCCGTTTGGCTTCAATATTCCCAGCACCGGGTTATTGAAGGTGCTGTGTATTGGACGAATTATTCCCCGGGACTCAAGGTTCTTAATTATTTCAGTAAGGGACTCCATGGATGCGAGAGGCAAACAAAATTGCTTCACAAACACTGGAGTCATTCCAGGGTCCGTGGGAATTGTTGTGGTGTGGATGTCGGTGCGACCACAGTCATATGAGTCTACCGCAAAGAGATCTTGGAAATCCAAAAAAACTTGTTTCAACTTTTGCTTTTGTTCCAGAGTCACACAGGCATCAGCTAGGTTGACTCTCTCTTCCACCATCTGCCTGAAGCCTGGTTTGGCTATCTCAGCGGCCTCCTCCAGCTGGGTGGAGAAGTCCCTGGTCAGAGTGCTGATTTGGACTGGAGGCCTCAGGTGGGAAAGGCAACCCTCATGGACCTGGAAAATCACCTCATCCCTCCTGAAGTCACAAGTCACATCTTCCTTACCATAGGGGCAGGAAGTGTACACCAGGAAGTTCCCCCCATGCCGGGTAAAAATCCTGTCTGGTGTTGTATTGTCCTCACTGTCACTGTCAAAACAGTCCTTGGGGATTGGTCCTAACAGTTCATTTCCTAAATCAATGGAGAAATGTCGGTCATCAACCGCCATTCCAATAATGATGCCTGCGGCTAGAGTAATACTCTTTAAATCGCTGTTATCCACCTCTATTGGGATGGTGTCATGTTCTATATTGACTAATGGAGTTGGGTTTACCCCCAACCCTTGCTGTTGGAGAGAAGCGTTTAGATGTATGTAAGCATCAGGGTTTTTCAAATGTTGTCCTCTTTTAACTTTCACTTCCAGGGAGAATTGTCGGGTCCTTTCTGGGATGGTGACTTCCTCTTTAATCTGAATTTCAACTGCATAAGGTAGCAATTGAGCTGACCTAAATGCTTTTTCTGGATCATCAAAGCCCATGGGATTATCCGCTAATCGGGACCAAGCTTTGAAGTTTATTAAGTCCAAACTAATGGCAAAGCGATTGAGAATGTCACTGCCTAAGTAAAAGGCGGCAGTGACGTCTCGCACGACCCAACAATTATGGACTATGCTCTTGTTGCCAATGGAGATTTTGAGCATACACCTGCTTGGCAGGAGATGTTTGGAATTAGGTGCTTCCAGGTCCATTTCCCATTTGTCTATCAGTTTGAATGTGGGAATGGCTGGATCTTTTGGGAGTTGGCGGAACATGGCTTCGCTGATGAAGCTCTTACCGTTGTTCACACACACTCGAGCGAGAACAGAGTCCTTCCCATCATTTAACTGAACAGGGATGAACAACTGCTCTCCAATTTGCTGAATATCAGCCAGGCTCTGAGCTGATTTCACATCTTTCTGGACTATAGGAGTGGGAGTTTCTGATTGTGGATTGGTGAAGATTTCAGAGTGTTTCCTTCCAGTGTGGAATACCACCTTAAACTGGAAGGAAGGTTGATTTTCAGAAATAGAGAGGACCCCCCATCACCAGTCTGTTGTCCTACTGCTATTACTGTCACGTCTGGAGTTTGGTTGTTCTGGAAGTGAAATTCTACTTGGTCAGATTTTTGTTCAACCATGTGGCAGGTGCTGTTTAAACTAACATGGTTGACACTCTGTTTTAATTTTATTGGTCGGCTAGTCTGGGTCCAGAGGACCTTGTTTACACAATCTATTAGGGGTGACAACCTTCTCAGGAGGTCATTCCCTAGTAAACAAGGGGTGCCCTCTGGAGTCACTACTATGACCGGGTGTTTCACCTTGTGTCGCCCAATTTTAATGTCCAAGTCTGCAGTCCCCTCAACGGGAATTTCCTTCCCGTCAAAGTTCTGCAGTTGTCCAGTAAGAGAGGTGAGAGGAATTTGGTAATTCTCCCCCCTTCCTGCATTTAGTTCCTCAAAGGCCCTTTTGGACAGAAGGGTAGCTTGGGATCCAGATTCCACCAGTGCCAAAATTGTACCCTGCCCCTGTACTTGTACCGGGGCATAGTATCTTCCCTCCTTCTCCTCAAGGGGGCACAGATAATGCACATTTTTGGACAACTGGTGGGCTAACTTTCTGGTTTTGGACATTGCTAGAGAAGAGATTTGGGCAGTATTCTGTGGAGAGTCTTGGGAATCTGAAAGAAAAAGTTGGCAACTGGCGATCAGAGCCATTGTGGGTTCCCCTGGTTCCGGTTCTGGGCCGCCCCCCCCTTTTTGGAGGCAGTCACCAGGATGGGTTTGAACCAGGGGATTTTGGTATTGTGGGTTCTGGGATGAGATGATGGGCGGCGGTAGCTCAGTCTCCATATCTCCCCAGTCTGGATTGGAATCCCTTAGGACCCATTTTTCTTTGGGATGAGTTCCCCCATCTCTGAAGGAGAAGATCCTTTTCCCAGGATCTTCTGAGGATCCCTCTCCCTCAAATTGGAAGACCTGTACCTCCTCCACAAAGTGGGTCTGTTTGGGTCCTTTGTTTCTCCTACCCCCCTCTGCTCCTTGGGAGGCAGGCTTTCAGGGGTAGGAGATTTTGTTTCCGGTTCCTGGTTTTCCAAGGGCTGTTTACAAGTTGGGAAGGAAGTTTCCTCCAAGGCTTTACACCCCCCTTCCCCTTGTGCCTCCTCCCTGGGAACCGGTGTGTTATTGGGGTGCTGCCCCGTCATTGTTCTGGAGCACCAGGTCCAGAGTTTGGGGCATTCGGCGGTGGCATGCTCATCTGAGGGTTCTGTTGAGCCCTCAGTATGTGACCCAGATCTCGTGCCATATTTTGGACCTGGCGCTCAAGTTGTGAAACCCACTCAGGCTGATACGGGGCTCTATTTTCTCCCCTGGGCTGATCCCGGGAAGGGTAGCTATCCCTTCTCTGGTAGTACCCCTGGTTGGGAAGATTTTGGTACCCCTCCACCCTTGGCCTCCCCTCTCCCGGATTAGGTTGTCTGGGCTCAGGGAATTGGGGAAAGAAGGATGGATGATTTTGGGGCTGGAAATTGGGTGGATACCTGGGGAAAAAGTTCTGCCCAGGATTTGGAGAATTTCTGCCCTCCTGTGGGAAGTTGGGAGGGAAGTTCCCTGGGTTAGGTGCTTGGCCGGATCCCCCCCCTTGGGCTGGAGGAGTCCACACATAACCCAGGATTGGTCGGTTTCCCTTGTAGCGGGGACTTACATAGTCAGGGGAGCGGGGGACCCCATTTGTGGGACTACCTCCTCGACTCCCTGCCGGTGACTGGCCCGAGGGCCTTCTGGGCTGTGAATTATTTGGTGCAGGCAGGTTTTGAGGCCCCCCCATCTCCAAATCTAAAACGGGGGCAACCTTTACCTCTGCCACCTTGGCAGCAGCAGGGGTGCTGTTGGTTTTGGGGTTTTTCGGCGCGTTATTTTTATTTTCGATAGGCTTCTGCACCTCATAGATCTGGGTACCCTGTTCAATGACCCAGTCTAAAGATCTTTTCTCATGAAAATCTCTCACGAGCTGGGTCATTATATATTTAGGGAGAGCATGGAAAAATGTATTGACAAACTCTTTGCTGTCTGTGCGCACCCTTCTGGTGGTCTGCGCAAAAGCACGCTTTAATTCTTGCACAAACTCTTGTGGGGCCTGATCCTCCCCACATTGCAAATTGTAGGCTGCCTTGCGAGCCTCTTGAGGATTTCTGTGAACAGAACATTTTTTCAAGATGGCCGCCTTATAGGTGGACCATCTTAAATGATTTTGGTCCTCCAGCCCCGCAAAGAAACTGGAGTATTCTGGGGAGAATGTCCATTTGACGTACTGGATGCAGCTACTGCTGTCCTTCAAATGGAAAGTCTCCATCATTTGCTCATAGAGCTCCAAGTGTTCCCAAAAGGAATACTTGGCGTTCTTATGATAAGGTGTGATGGCACTCCTTATTGCCTTTATTTGCTTCAATGGGTCCTTAAGCAAGGCCCTTTTTTCCTTATTGGCCTTTTGAGTTCGGGTAACCCTGGTCCATTCATCCTCTGACTCAGAGGCACTGCTCCCAGCGGTTCCTGTCTGATCTTCCAGGTTTAACCCGGATTCTGCGATCCTGGGAATGGCTGGCAGAATGTGGGGACCTGGTCTCCTGTGTCCTGCGGCGTTCAGAGGAGTCTTCAGATTCCTCCTTGCTGCCAGGATTTGATGGGTACCCCCCCCCCCACTGACCTAACTGGGCAGGAGTTTTCAGGATGCCCTTAATGGGCCTACTCTCCTGGGGTTCCCCACTAAATTGCACTGTGCTTGGGTGCCCATACCCGGATGCCCGCCCCTCCATTCCTGGGTGGTACTGGCCTATGAGCCCCATACTTCTGGTTGGATAGTAATCTGCCATCCCTGTGGCCCGGTGCTCATGTGCGCGAAGGGACATGGGGGTGGCAGAGTCCAGGGACTGAGAGATATGAAGGCCTCTGGTACTAGGGCTCCTGAGGTTATGCTCAGGAGTCTCCCTCTCCCAGCAAACCTGGTCTCTATCCGCCCCTGCTCCCTGTTGCAATGCAAGAGCCTGCGCTTTCAGTTCCTCAGTTAAGGCCTTACTCGACTCTATCAGTCTCTCCTGCATCGCTACCTGTTGCTGGAGCCTATCATTGTGCTGACAGAGAGCCTCATTTTCTCTCTGTGCCTCCTGATTGGTCCTGGAGTACTGGGCCAGTCTCTGCTGCAGGAGGGTTACCTCCTGAGCTGTGTCCCTATTGGCCTGCTCCTTTCTTGCCAGAGCATCCTCCACCCTCCTGGTGTGCTCTAACAAGTTCTGGTGTTCTTTTTGGAGGTCACCCAGTCCCTGGAGGGCCAGGTGATTTTCTTCCATTTTCCTTTTTAAGTGGCAGACTTCCTGGCCTAAGGTGTCCCTTTCCTGACTAAGAGCCTGCATCTGTGCCGCCAGGTCGTCCCTTTGCCTTTGGAAGGCACCAGCTTTCTGGTGCTCCTGATCAAACTCTGCCTGGGTATCCAGGTCTTTCAGAATCAATTTATTGCTTTCCTCTTTCTCTCTGTCTAATCGAATTTGCAGGGTGGCTACCTGTTCTGTGCATGCCCTGTTGAAGTCTAGTTGTTGCTCCAGCTTTTTCTGGCTCTGCAGAAGGGAGTCCAACCCTTCTTGGTACTCCTTCTGCAAGGCCAGAAATCTGGTATCCTGATCAGCCTTCTCCTGTTGCAGTCTGTCCATGTCCTCTTTTATTTTAATGATATACTGCCTACTATCATTTTCTGACTCCTGGCTCCCCTGCAGCCTCTGCTCAGAAGAGACCAGGTCAGATTGGACCTTCTCTAACACCATCTTTCGCTTATTCGCCAGATCTTGGCTTTCAGTACATTTATCCTGCATGTCTCCCATATATAGGTACAGGTATGCCGCTATCCTGGCAATCTTATTGTGTTCATCTTTGGCTTTAGGAGCCATATATAGTTCACTCAGGGCCACATGTAATGGACCCTGATCTCTCCATATGTCTGACCCTATTTCAGTGACCTGTTGCGCGATGGCCTGCAACCAGACCGTTTGGTCCTGGTGAGTCCACTCACCTCTCACAAATAGCTTATGTAAGAGGTGCTCCCTCGCTATTTTCATGTCTACCAAGGTCGTCATTCTAGAGATTGATCTCTGTCCTGACTTACAGAAATTAGTATTTTATTTTTGCAAAACAGACCTTTTCCTTAGAGTGTCCCTTTGAAGAGTGCTTTACAGCGTAAAACAGCGTGGTGATCCGACCGGATGTATGTATCCCGTCTGTTAGCACACTGTAGACTACCCCTATATAACACCCCTCTCTTAGAATCCCCCTGACCCCACTGAGCCAAGAATTAGTTCTGTTTTGCAAGTTTAAAAGGTTTATTTGAAAAAAAATTAACAGTATATATATATATCACACTTTTATAATGAATTAATAATTAATATCACACTTAAAACATGAGCAGTGATCAACAGTGAATAATGTCCTACTAGTAAACTGATTTGAACTGAACCCAGGAGTAGTATAAGGATGAGGTAGCACATTTGTGAATAGGAACAGAAGAATAAGGTGGTAGAGAATGCTTTATATAAGTTCAGATGGATGCAATGTTGAATGAAAATGCAGTACAGAAAACACTCAATATGATTTCAACAAAACAATGGGCCTCATTCCGAGTATGGCGATAAGGGATACCGGTCACTGTTAACGAGACCGGTGCCGGTAATCCCTTACCGCCACATTCCGAGTTCCCTTTGCGCCCTCGTCCTTAACGCGTGCTTTTAGCAGGCGTTAGGAACGAGGGCGCAAAGGGGCTTTTAAGCCAATAACGGTGACCGTAAAGTACGGTCACCGTTATTTGCAATTTCCCTATTCCCATTGAGCCCTATGGGGGCTCATTTGGGAATGGGGAAGAGCCCTGGGGAATGGGAAATTACCGCCCTGGTCAACTCGGAATAGGGCGGTAATTTCCCATTCCACCAGGGCGGTGCCGGTACGGGTCCGGCGCCGACCAAGGCGCTAATAGCACCATTGGTTAGCGCCAGACTCGGAATGAGGCCCCATGTAATCACTTTTCTCTGGCAATCCACTCCCCCCCCTTATGCAATGTAAGGAAATGAAGAGTAGCACACAGTTCTCAGACATGCAATCAAATGTAATTCAGTTCACCCCAGCAAGCTTAGACTACGGATAGAAGTTGAAACACAGGCCCAAAATGCTTTTATATGTGCTGGCAATGAAGTGAGGAATATGCTTAAAATTGTTTTAATTCCGTTTAGGAGGTTCAGGGTGAGTGAAAGATACTTGGGATGAGCTCAGGCTCCCTTTAACAATGCTCTAGGAGTAACTAGCAGGTTAAACGAATTTTTGGCAAAGGAAAGCAAGGAAGCTGCTGTTTTCACACGTGGCTGGATTTTTAACCAAATCGCGAATTGCGGCAAAATTCGCGAATGCGTGAATCATGATTACGGCAAAAGTATAAGGAGTAGCTAGTCGGTTCTAGGTTCGTTGAAAAGCTAAGATACTAAGCTTTCAGAGAAAAGTTAAACCAAGTTTCTAGCCCAAACGGTTCCAAAGATATGAACGATTTTATAAAGGTTGTTTTTCGAATTTAAAGTAACTCAAATTGACAGGTGACAGCCTTTAAAAATGACAGGTGACAGCTATGCGGCTGCAGAATTGACAAGTGACAGTTAGGAGGCAGTTCTACTTAGATTAAATAGATTGAATTATATCACTGGAAACTAAGAGATTTGGTTTCACACCGTCCTAGCTGTACTCACAATGTATTTGGAAGGTCTAGGTCTCACGGATCGGGTCAAGATGGCTTCGGTTCTGGTTTCGTTCTGGACGGTCTCTGCGCACAGCGTCTGGTCTCTGCTCTGCTGGTCTGGTCTGACACTGCTCCTGGCCCGGCTCCTGGATCTCTGGGTACAGCGTCTGTGCACAGCTCCTGGATCTCTCTGCGCAGCTTTCTCTGGACACAGCGCTGATCTGCACGGCTCCTGGATGCTGCTACCGCTGTTAGGTTTGCTGGATGCTGAGGCCTGCTGAGAAGAGTTCTCAGTTTGTGGGTTTAGGCCCTTGCTTTGAGTTCTGAATCAAGTTCTTTGGAGTTTTAAAGTCTAAGTGTTGGATCTGGTATCTTCTGGATGTTGTGTGGTCCGGCAGAGCGCGTTGCAGCAACTGGATTTGAATCTCTCTACCTGTCCCAGCAGTCTCTTTTTATGTGTTTTGAAAATGGGTGTGTGCCTGGGCCTAGCTAAGCCTGCCCCTCTTTACTTGTCATTGGCCCAATTCTCCCCTCTCCCATGATTGGGGGAAGGAAATGTGAGTCAGAGTGCTGCTGTAGGTTTTATGGGTCAGAGGATCCTCCCCTGGTCAGTTTGCCCACAAATCTATATTTGATTCAAATACATATTGCACAGATACACAGTTGTTTAAAATTACATGCACCCATCACATATCACATGAGGTATACTCTGTTCAAACTCTGCTCTTCCTGGGGGCTTGCATTCAGAAATGGCAACACTTTGCACTTTTTAACTACGGTTTTGCAATATCGGACATTTACCCAAATTTACACACATGTGCACAAGGAGTGGGGACATTAATTGATGAAGTGTCAGATTTTTAACATGCAGACATTTGGAGTGAAACCCTATTTTCCGCTAGCAACCCCCCAGATCATACCACCAGGTCCTAAAACCTCTTAAAATATGGGCAGAAAAATCACAAGAATGATGGTATCATTTAGATAATTTTGACAAGTCTGCACCATGAGTTATACATCTTTCTTAAAATCATATTCTGGCCAACAGGGGTGTGTCTTCCCAGGTCACATGGTGGAGAAACCAGTCTATCCACTTTCTTTAAGCTCAGCCTGTCCTTAGAGGGGCTGCCCCTCCCCGTTTCTGCCAAGAGGAAGCCACTTTTACGACGCCCCCAATATAACTTCTGCCTAAGTCAAGGAAGGGCTTTGTTCAAAAGGAAGCCATTTACGATCCCCCCAATAAACCATCTGCCTGGGCCCAGGACAGGCCTTTGTTCAACTCCCTGTAGCTGCTCCACCCCTAATCTAATCAGAGCGGTGACAACTCCTTTTGGCAAGGGGAAGAGTGGCTGAGCAGGTTTTAACTCCTGTGGGGGTAGATGTCAGGCAGAATTCAGTTTCATTAAGCCAGGTTTCAGCTAAATGTCACTTTTTGTCCCCCAGTTTAAGTCTATTACGATTTTTACATACACATTAAATAATTACTTCCTTCAAGTCATTTCAGAGTATAGTTTTATATTGTATCCACCTCTTAGCAAGTCTTTCCTTGGTCTGGTTTTGTTTCATTTGTTCAGTTTTACACAAAAGTCTGGTGGTTTTAAAACGCCGGCTTTCTGATAGTGGTGAGTACTTGTAACGCTCACCTGATTCTCGCAGAGGCGCCGGTCTTGACTGGGCGACTACCGTATCTTCAAACGTGATGTGCACCACCCAGTTGGCTCTTTGGGCTGGACCTCTGTGCACTGTATGCCTGACTCGAAGAGTAAGATGTCTGCAGATAGAAAATATGGGATTAATGAACTGGGGTTATTGGGGTGTCCCTATCTCTTTCCTTTTCTCCTCTCCTGTAGAACCCCAAAGGTTAACGCTCTCACCTTAGGTAAGTGAACGCCGAGCTCTCCATCTGCCTCGGGGCAGGGTGCTGTAACCAGTTTCTTCACTGGATAGGTAGCGCAGGCCTCTTGACTTCAGAGGACTGCTGTCCGTCGTTTACTTCACGAACGGTGAGTCCCGAATATTTCAAATGTCTTTAAAAGTCTTTTGTAATGCTGTCTCTTATTTTGCAGGGTTCCGGCGATGGCGGTTGACTGGCTGAAGTGAGTTGAGGATGGACCCGTATGCGGAATAGAAGCGCCTGGAAGCGCGTAAGTAAGCGCTTGTTGCTTGCTTCACGATGCGCACTAACTGTCCTTTTATTTTGCAGGTACCCGTTCGGAGCTGCTGAAGGATGCCGGAATGCCCACTGAGTTCGGCGTGGATGGAGTAATGGCACGTGAGTATTGAACGTTACCCAATGTCTTTAAACGCACCTTCTTTTGTCTTACAGATGCGGGATGCAGCGCCGAAGGCCTCGGAGCGTGCGAAGAGTTGGTAAGCTTTTGTCTTTCAGATGCCGGAATGCAGTGCGATGACCTCCGGAGCGCGTGAAGAGTAGGTAAGCCTTTGTCTTTCAGATGCAGGAATGCTGCGCGAGGCGTTGATGAAAGCGATGGACCAGGTAAGAGATGAGCTGTCACTGAAGACCGTAGTGCTAACCTGTTCTTTCTTGTCTTTATAGATGTTGCTGAAGACTGGATTCAGGATGGTAAGCCTTTTTCCTTTAGGCCCAGGATCAGATGCAGAAGACACGATGAGCGTTCTGCTGCAGAGGATGCAGAATAACGCAAAGCAAGATTCATCCATCGGGTGTGGTTTAAATAGCCTCCTGTAGTGCTTAGGTGTCTCCTTCCACAGCCACGCCTAGGTAAGAAAAGAGTTCCTGCTTTCCAGAAGAGTTCCAGTGTTCTGAACCTAGGGAGTGGCTCCTGCCCCACCCAACAGGAAAAGTAGTCCCAAACAGAAGAGGATCAGGGGTTCAACTGGCAGGTAAGTAAGCAGCATGGTCTGCTGCAGGTAAGTCCACCCAAGCATTATGAGCCCGGCGCTTGCAGCGCTGGGACTGGGCATATTTATGAGCCTGGCGCCACTGGCGCCAGGACAGGGTCCAAAAGGTCCCAATTGGGACTGGCTGGCACTCGGAACCTGGGTTATGGGTCTGCTTCCAAGGGAGTTGAGTAAGTCCAGGCCTTTTGGAAGCAGAGATCATGACAGTACCCCCCCTCAAGGCCCCTCCCAAACCGGGCTTCCCCGGGGGTTTTGGCTTGTCAGGAAATGTTTGATGAAATCTTTTGATTAGACGAGGAGCGTGGACATATTCTGCAGGTTCCCAGGATCTTTCTTGAGGGCCGTAGCCTTTCCAGTCAATTAGGTAAAATAGCTTAGATTTGGAGATCTTGGAGTCCAGGATGCTTTTGACTTCAAACTCGAGTTCTCCATCAACTAGGATAGGTTTTGGGGATTTAGTTAGTCGGGTTTGAGGTTGCACGGGTTTTAAAAGAGAGACGTGGAAGACCGGATGTATCTTCATGTGAGGGGGCAAGTCCAACTTGACCGCTACTGGGTTTACTATGGTAGTGATGGAATAGGGACCAAGGTATCTTGGGTTGAATGTGCGTGGTCCTTTTAGAGGTAGATATTTGGTGGATAACCAGACTTGATCTCCTACTTGATATTGGGGGGCTTCCTTCCGATGTTGATCTGCTCCTTTCTTGTATTGTTCCTTAGCCCTTTGAAGGTGAGAAACTGCTTCCTTAAAAGCTTGGGTGATTGTAGAGTGCAGGTAGTCTACTGCTGGTGTTCCAAGATCTTGGGGTGGATCCAACTCTGAGGTTCGAGGGTGACAGCCGTATAAAAGAAAAAACGGGGTTTTTCCAGTTCCTGAGTGGACAGAGTTGTTGTAGGCATATTCGGCAATCCAAAGGATATCTTTCCAAGTTTTTTCAGTTTGTTGCAGCATGCAGCGTAAATACTGTTCCAGAGTTTGATTGGTCCTCTCGGTTTGTCCGTCGGTTTGAGGGTGGTGACTGGTCGATAATCTCACATCAATTTGAGCCGACCGACAACAACTTCGCCAAAAATGAGAAATGAATTGACTACCTCGATCCGAAATTAGCACTGAAGGAAAACCGTGCAGTCGGACTATGTTTTCGAGAAATTCTCGGGCCAGAGTTGTTGCTGTTGGCAAGCCTTTGAATGGAATGAAATGCGCCATCTTGGAGAATAAGTCCACGATTACCAGGATCGTATTGTATCCGGAGCATGGAGGTAGGTCGGTGATGAAGTCCATAGAAAGCGTATGCCAAGGGCGAGGTGGGATGTCAATAGGGCGTAAGAGGCCGGCTGGTCTTTCCTTTTGACTCTTGTTTTGGGCGCATACTCCACAGGACATTATAAAGTCTCTGATATCTTTTTTCCAAGACGGCCACCAGAAGTAGCGCTTGATCTTTTCTGAGGTTTTGGCCATACCGGGATGTCCTTCCATTAGAGATTTGTGATAACAAGAGATCACCTTTTTCTGTAAATCTGTGCTGGGCAGGTATAATCGTTCTTGAAAATACAATAAGTTGTCCTTTACTGAAAAGTCCTTTCCCTGCAGATGCCAATTCTGTATTTCTGCTGGAGTTATAAGTTGCCTGGTTTTATCCTTAATTTCCTCTATGGATTGTGTGGTTATTACACCCAGAATTCTTTGTTCGGGAATGATAGGTACAGGTTTAGGGTTGGTCAAGTGTTCCTCCACTCCCATCCGAGAAAGGGCATCAGCTTTACCGTTTTTTGTACCAGGTCGATAGGTAATTATGAAGTCAAACTCGGCAAAGAATAGTGCCCAACGGAGTTGTCTAGAGGATTGGGCTTTTGCGGTTTTCAGATATTGCAGGTTTCGGTGATCCGTAATCACAGTAACGCTGTGTCGGGCCCCCAGAAGATAATGCCGCCAAGCCTTAAAGGCAGACTTGATAGCCAGAAGTTCCTTATCAGTAATAGTGTAATTGATCTCAGGAGGCGAGAATTTGCGAGACCAGAATGCCACGGGATGTAACTGATTGGTTACTGGGTCCTTCTGTGATAGAACTGCCCCCATGGCAAGGCTCGAAGCATCAGTTTCAACGATGTAGGGGAGTTCGGGGCGAGGATGTTTTAGAATTGGTGCAGAGATAAACTTTGTCTTCAAATTCTGGAAAGCTTGTTCCGCCTCGGTAGACCATTCAAAACGTTTGTTTTTCTTTAACAAGGCGGTGATGGGCTGGACTATTCGAGAGAATTCGGGGATAAACCTGCGGTAAAAGTTGGCGAAGCCTAACATGCTTTGAACCCCTTTTACGGAGGATGGTGATGGCCATTTGAGAATTGCATCGACCTTCCTTGAATCCATACGCACTCCGCTAGGTGATAATATGAATCCCAAGAATTCAACTTCAGTCACGTTGAAAACACATTTTTCCAACTTAGCGAAAAGTCTGTGTTGACGCAACCTCTCGAGGACCATTTTCACGTGTTTCCGATGTTCAGATTTCGATGAAGAATAAACGAGGATGTCGTCAATGTAAACGACAACACATACATCTATGAGTTCTCTGAGGACATCGTTCATAAAATATTGAAAGGCGTCCGGGGCATTGCAAAGCCCGAAGGGCATGACCTGATATTCAAATAGCCCATACTTGGTGCGGAAGGCCGTCTTCCATTCATCGCCCTCTTTTACTCGTACCAAGTGGTAGGCTCCTCTAAGATCCAGCTTCGTATATATGCATGCTCTTCTGACTTGGTCCAGGAGTTCAGGGATTAAAGGTAACGGATATCTATTCTTAACGGTGATCTGGTTCAGGGCGCGGTAATCTATACAAGTTCTAAGGTCCCCTTCTTTTTTTGGAACGAAGAACAAAGCTGAAGAAGCAGGGGACTTAGAAGGACGAATAAACCCATTCGCTAGGTATTGATCCAGGTATTGTCGGAGGTGAAGGTTCTCAGGCTCGGTGAGGGCATAAATTCTGCTACACGGAGGAGTAGATCCAGGTATCAGGTCTATCTGGCAGTCATAGGACCTATGAGGAGGTAGAGAGTTAGCCTGATCCTTCCGGAAAACATCTTGGAATTCTAGGTATTCGGGAGGTAACTGGGGAGTCTCCGAAGAAATTGCTGCTAGAGCAACACCAGGTGGAGGGTGACAAGTAGAGACACATTCTGGGAACTGAACCGTTCTTGCTCGCCAATCGATCCGAGGATTGTGTTTTTCTAACCAAGGTATCCCTAGAATAATCTGGAACTGAGGGGCCTTGATCACATCGAACACGATCTTCTCATGGTGTCCATCTTGACTTACTAGCGTCACTTCTTGAGTGGTATGCGTTACTGGTCCGGAGGCTATCTCCGTACCATCCACCGTAGTAATGACGTCCTTTACAGCCTTGGGACAAAGAGTTAGATTCATCCTCAAAACCATTTCCTGATCCACATAATTGCCGATGGCACCGCTGTCGACGTAAGCTTCAATCGCATGTAATCGATCTGGATGATCAGGGCTAATGAGGACCATAGGTATCACGAAATGCGAGGTCACGGAACTGGTTTTAACGCTCGGCAAGAGGACCTCTATTCTTGTCGGGCAAGGTCGTTTCCCTGCTCAGAGTTTGTGACCTTGGTAACTGCAGCTCCTACCGCCTTCTTGGCTGGTTTCACCGGACAGTCTCGAAGAAAGTGCCCTGAGTTTCCGCAATAGAGGCATAATTGCAACTGTTTTCTCCTTTCCCGCTCCTTTTGTGTTAGTAGTCCTTTCAGGCCCCTTATTTGCATGGGTTCCCCGGAGTCTACTCCTTTGGAAGGAGTTGGTGGTTTGGAAAATACTCGAGCATCAAACTTGGAACGATCGGCCTTCCTGTTCTGCAGTCTGTGATCTATTTGAACAACTAAGTCTATATAATCCGAACAGTCTTGTGGGGGATTCACTACTTGGGCTAAAACGTCTTTGAGCTCTCCACGTAGACCTCTATAAAACAGCGTAATTCTTTTGTCCTCAGGCCATTGAGTTTCCACTATTAGTCTGTTGAAAGATGCAATATAAGCCAAAAGGTCTTGATTACCCTGTCGCAACGAAAGAAGCTCATTGTCCAAGGGCTGCCCCTGTGAATGTCTTGCGAACAGTTTTTCCATACTAAGCTGAAAGGCTTGAAAATCATGGAGAACCGGATCATCTTGATTAACTAGAGGGATCGACCAGTCTGCCGCATTGCCACTAAGGTACGAAAGCACAAAAGCTACTTTAGCTTGATCAGTTGGAAAGGCTGCTGGCCGGCATAAAAAATGCAACCGGCACTGATTGATAAATACTGCAAACCTCTTTGGGTCACCAGAAAATCGTTCGGGCGGAGCCAGAGGTACATTCCCAGGTAGGTTGATCTGCACTGGATTCATAGGGGATGTTGAAGGAAGATTTGCCCCTAATGCGGGTAACGGGGTCTGTCCGGCTTGTGACTGTAGCAATTGTCTAGCAAGATCGTCTGTTCGCTCCTTGGAAATAATTAGTTCCCTTCTTAGAGCATTCGTTTCCTGACGAGCTGCATGCACTTCTGCCCTTAGTTCCCCAAGTAACCGGGCTAGGTGGTCGGTATCCGAGGTTTCCATAGCGCCTGGGCGAGAATTTTGCGGTAGGCTTTGTGTTCTGTAACGCTCACCTGATTCTCGCAGAGGCGCCGGTCTTGACTGGGCGACTACCGTATCTTCAAACGTGATGTGCACCACCCGGTTGGCTCTTTGGGCTGGACCTCTGTGCACTGTATGCCTGACTCGAAGAGTAAGATGTCTGCAGATAGAAAATATGGGATTAATGAACTGGGGTTATTGGGGTGTCCCTATCTCTTTCCTTTTCTCCTCTCCTGTAGAACCCCAAAGGTTAACGCTCTCACCTTAGGTAAGTGAACGCCGAGCTCTCCATCTGCCTCGGGGCAGGGTGCTGTAACCAGTTTCTTCACTGGATAGGTAGCGCAGGCCTCTTGACTTCAGAGGACTGCTGTCCGTCGTTTACTTCACGAACGGTGAGTCCCGAATATTTCAAATGTCTTTAAAAGTCTTTTGTAATGCTGTCTCTTATTTTGCAGGGTTCCAGCGATGGCGGTTGACTGGCTGAAGTGAGTTGAGGATGGACCCGTATGCGGAATAGAAGCGCCTGGAAGCGCGTAAGTAAGCGCTTGTTGCTTGCTTCACGATGCGCACTAACTGTCCTTTTATTTTGCAGGTACCCGTTCGGAGCTGCTGAAGGATGCCGGAATGCCCACTGAGTTCGGCGTGGATGGAGTAATGGCACGTGAGTATTGAACGTTACCCAATGTCTTTAAACGCACCTTCTTTTGTCTTACAGATGCGGGATGCAGCGCCGAAGGCCTCGGAGCGTGCGAAGAGTTGGTAAGCTTTTGTCTTTCAGATGCCGGAATGCAGTGCGATGACCTCCGGAGCGCGTGAAGAGTAGGTAAGCCTTTGTCTTTCAGATGCAGGAATGCTGCGCGAGGCGTTGATGACAGCCGATGGACCAGGTAAGAGATGAGCTGTCACTGAAGACCGTAGTGCTAACCTGTTCTTTCTTGTCTTTATAGATGTTGCTGAAGACTGGATTCAGGATGGTAAGCCTTTTTCCTTTAGGCCCAGGATCAGATGCAGAAGACACGATGAGCGTTCTGCTGCAGAGGATGCAGAATAACGCAAAGCAAGATTCATCCATCGGGTGTGGTTTAAATAGCCTCCTGTAGTGCTTAGGTGTCTCCTTCCACAGCCACGCCTAGGTAAGAAAAGGGTTCCTGCTTTCCAGAAGAGTTCCAGTGTTTTGAACCTAGGGAGTGGCTCCTGCCCCACCCAACAGGAAAAGTAGTCCCAAACAGAAGAGGATCAGGGGTTCAACTGGCAGGTAAGTAAGCAGCATGGTCTGCTGCAGGTAAATCCACCCAAGCATTATGAGCCCGGCGCTTGCAGCGCTGGGACTGGGCATATTTATGAGCCTGGCGCCACTGGCGCCAGGACAGGGTCCAAAAGGTCCCAATTGGGACTGGCTGGCACTCGGAACCTGGGTTATGGGTCTGCTTCCAAGGGAGTTGAGTAAGTCCTGGCCTTTTGGAAGCAGAGATCATGACAGTACTGGTAATGCAACCATTTTTGGGATTTAAGAAAATGAATTCCCCACAGTTCTAGGTTGCTTTTGGCAATCAGCATTGCCATTCCCAATGGTTTCAGGCTACTGTGTGGGTAGCCCAATGGTGGTTTTAGGCAGTGCCCTCCTGTGCTCACAACCTAGGCAAAAATGGGTGGCAGCCTATTCTTCATGCATTTCCCTGTGCATTTTCTGGGAAGTTCTGGCCATCATGATGTTTTCCATGCCAGTACTGCACAGTTTTCCTATTCTGGCGTACATGTGGGCTTCTTGGCCATCTTGGATTTTCTAAGCCCACAGCACCAAATGTTGCAGCATGATAGCTCAAACGTGGGTCAGGACACCCAACAGTTAAAAAGTAGGTATGACTAACTTCTTCTATATCTGTATATCTGTTCTAAAGAGAAGGTCCTGCAACGCTGCAGATTTGAACCTCCACATACTTCGATCAGCCTGGGTCTTGCCCCACTCTAAGGAAATTGTGATTGGAGAGGGTTCTGAGTAGATACGTGGGTATATGTCGGTTTCCGTCACCTGGCCCACTAAGTGGCCAGACACCAGAAACATGTCTATCCTGGATGCCATATTGTGTACCGTGGAGTAGTAAGAATAGATTCTCTATGCTGGGTGCAGTGTGCGCCATATGTCCAGTAAGTGTAGCCTTTCAAGTATAGTCAGTAACAGGGGGCAGGTTTCAACAGTGGTCTGGTCCTAGAACCTGTGCGATCTAAGGTCAGATCTAAAATAGTGTTCAGGTCCCCTCCCCATATTACAGCTGTGGGGATTTTGAGAAACCTGAGGGAATTCTCCCAAGTAGACCTCGAGAATCCCTTATTCAGGTGGCCAGGGAAGGGTTGGCTCTCTCAAATCCCAATCCTGGGGGTGGATGAGCGAGGGAGGATCACCTGGGTAGAGGAGCCCGGGATTATGCTGGGGGGAATCCCCCAGTCGAGATGCAGTATTATACTGGGGAAGAAGGTGAGGAGGATGAATTGCCTAAAGCTTTTGTAGGCTGTCCCAAATCTACCTCCCTTCCACCCAATGAATCTCTGTTACCAGAATCCAATAACCCCTACATCTATGGCACCTTTCCGAATTCACCAACGCCCCCTTGGATGAAGAATATAATTCCTTGACACCTTTTCCCCATCCTGCCCAGTAGGATACTTAGAAACTCTACCTCCTCACCCTTTTCCGACACAAACACTTTCTCACACCTTGACAGACAACAGACTAACAACAGAGCTGTTTACGTGACATATCCCAACCCAAGGGACAGGCAGAGTCAGGCAATTGACGATAACTACACACACCTGACTGCCCTTTGTTTTCCCATAGGGAGCACAAGAGCACACTTTGAGCGAGGCCAAACATACAAGGAAGCAGCTATTCCAGGACGGCAGTTCAAAAGGAAGAAAAAGGCAGCAAGACTTGAAAGGACAACAACAAGGAGAGAATTGCACTTGGCCTTTTCAATCCAGACCTGCAAAGCCTTGGAAAAGGGAATTATAAGACCAGGAGGTACAGCTGGCATATGGTGTGACATATGTCAATGGTACGCAGGGACATCCCGCACTGATAGGCGAGGCAGGGAGAAGCGCTTGTCGCTGTGGTATCGTCCTTGACTCCAGAGGCAAGAAACATCAACGAGTTTAGCACAGCCGGTGAGTCGGGGAAAGCTGACAGTAATCTGAACTGTGTTGAAACCAAGGTTGCAAACTGCAACATTATATGAACGAGTAAAGGACTATCTGCAGAGTGGTCCAGCGTCATGTGAACGATCATTCGAAGGGCTCTGGCTGGTCCCCTTTGTTGAAACTACAAATGCCTGGAGTCCCTAGGAAAGGCTGGCCTAAGGTGTCAAAGTGGTCATACGAGGGTCAAGCAAAACCCCTTGTACAATCAAATGTCTTTGACAAACTGAGGAAACTGAGTGAACTGTGTTACTGAGGGCAAAGGTGAACCCGACTGAGGGATGCCTGCAAATTAGGGTGAACAGTAACAACCCTGAGATCATTGTGTGAATAGAAGTATGTGAAGCTTGACTGGGGCTGAGACCCGGACCTAGGTAAGAAAAGAACCTAAGGGGTCTATTGAACTGTGGCAAGTATGAACCCGGTGGATGGGTGCTGAAAGAAAGCTAGGGGAAGGGAACCCCGCTTTTCTGAGAGATGATAGAATTGTGAACTGTGTTAGAATGGCTACGTGAACCCAACAGAGGTTAGGAAAGCTGAGGGAAATTAATCCCGCATTGTGATAAAGCAAAGTGAACTGTGTATTTGGCAAATGTGAACCCGGCTGAGGGATACCTGCGAATAAGGGCGAACCATGATACACCCATGAACATTGTGACGATAAATGTGAACCTGGATGAGGGATGTCCACAGTGAATGGTTGTTTAAAAAAGTCATTGAGACTCTTAAATGTTACAAGTTGCTGATATTTTGAATGAAAGTCCATTGTGAACCCGACTGAGGGAGGCCCACGTTGCAAGAAGGATCAGAGCCCGGTTGAGTGGGATCCTAGGGTGAAAAGAAATCACCCACGGGAAGATTACTGAAATGAACTTTTGTTTTTGTTGTTTATGGCACATCAGGCCCTCTGAGGCAAGATACTTTGTGTGAAAGAGACTTGCCCACTGAAGGCCCTGATATTTTGGAAACAAACTGTAAGCTTGTGCTGGAGAAGCCCAGGAGTATGCTGTGCTAAAAGGTCCATCCTTGTCCTGTGCTAAACACGTGGGGAAGGGAGAAAGTGGGAAAATGGGAAAATACCCTCCCCCCAGTCTCATTCAGACCATGGCCCAGGACATCAAGACCCAAGAACCCCCGCAAGAGGAGTTCGACCAATTCACCTCCTCACCAGATGCCCAGGTCCCCTGTGTCCATGGCCCACACACCCAGGGAACCTGTCCCCTACCACGTCCTGGTCAAGCCGACGTCAGCCTCATGGACCAACTCGATTAGACAACAGCCACAAACACCATCATCGTTAGAGATGCCATGACGACATAGCCAACAGACAAGAACACATGTGCCACCATGCACACTGGTCACTCACACACCAACCCACATGAAGAACATACTCCGTGCTATGATGTAGCGGACTGACACACCCACAGACACTCATCGTTGTTATTTTTCACATAGGCCTCCTACAGCACCGCAGAAACGCAAGACGCCTGAAGAGCTCCTGTACACATGCTTGCAGATGCTTTCTCGCTACCTATCCCTATGGAGACGCCACCCTATGTATTTACAGATGCTTATGACACTGTCGCTCCACACAACCCCATATTATGGATTGTGTACTGGCACCTAGAAGCTAGGCCCAAAGTAGGCCGCAATGCAAGAGTCCCCAGGCAGGAGCCTCTCAGACGAAAATCATCACAGAACGAAAAAGCAAAGCGCTGACCACGCAGAAGGAGCCCCAAAGAGAGCCCACAGCCAAGGCCGCAATGTTGCAACCCACATGCCGGGCTCTCAGCGCCAAGGTTACACCTGCCACCACCAAGCACTCATTAGAGCCGAAATACAAATCAAATGCTCATAATTCTGCTCCAGCCACGGTCGCTCCACACGTGACCAAGCCGAACTGACAAGATGCCAAGCTTACGAGACAGAAAGTCGCGGTAGTCCCACGTCTGGGACACAGGCTGCAACAACGAAGCGACAAGTTGGACACCTACAGCGATGGGAAAGACATGCACATCAGCCACTAGCCAGACCTGTCCATTGTCCGCCACTAACACACAGTTGCACATTGTTGCCAGCTCCAAGTACATCGCGAGCTGGGAACAGCGATGGTCACAGGCTTGGGGGCTCGCGAGAGAACCAATCAGAATACGAGGGGCTCACCACTGATGCCATTTTAGTTAGCCAATCACCAAGTGTCCCCTTGTAACAATTTCGGTGTAGCAACTTTTAGGGACAACCCAACTGTACCACCTGACCTGTCCTTATCCAATAACCCTCTCTGCCATAAGTAACTATACTGACCCTACCACTCGGGGAGCCAACCCGAAGTGGCGTTAGGTTTTGTGACAATTTTCCCAGGTGACGCAAGTAGCGCCTCATACTACGGTAAAAAGGGCCTGCGAGCCCCACTAATGCTGAGAGTCTCTCTGGATGCATACGAGCTGAGAACTATCCCTGCCGTTACTATAATAAACAGCAGTAATTACTCTGCTCTTGTGTGTTTCTCATACTCCTTTTGGGACGCGGGAGGAGTTGGGGCCTCCCCAGCCCCGGAGGGCCGTGGACGGCTCTGCCGGCCCCTGGGAAATCACCCCGACAAGTTGGAGGCACTGCTGAGATCTGTTTGAGGTCTACCTAACCTAAGGGCGACTACCAAGCCTCTTGCAACGAGGCAGCCAGGCAGCGCGGCCCCCTCTGCTGTTGCCCCCTTTTGAGGACTACAGGACCATTGCGGAACTGCGAGACGACTGGACAGCGCAATCCGGACATTGGCCATCGGGAGCCGACTTGAGAAGTATCCCGCCCACGGTTGGCAAGTGTCCAGACATGGTCCAGACGAGGGGAGGTGGCAAGCCGCTTTGAAGGGGTGCCCGCGGTCGAGCAGCCCCGGCTCACGAGGACTTGGTGAGTATGGCACACCCAACCAGCAATGTAATCTTGTGTGGGAGGTTGGAGGAATTGTAAAGAGGGTGACGGGTGGTTGTTACAGTGTGTGGAATTTGATTTCAACTGATAAGCGGCGGTAGATGTGTAAGGTGTAGCGGGACAGGCATGAGGGCCGTACGCTACATCATCACGAAGTGGATTGGGTGGGGCTCTAAGCACCCATGTGTGACTGTTAGAGGGCGCGGATTGGTCTAGATCGCGGACACCTGTACAAGGGAGGTGTGGCTTTCCAATGAATTGACATTGTAGATCAATGAGTAGATGAGGATCCCTACTAATTGAGTGTTGAAGCTTGTTAGGTAGATGATGTTTTCCCGCAGGAGGTAGCTAGATTGTTTCCCAAATGCAGAAGATAATTGGCTGGTTAAGCTCCCCTGGGGAGGGGGCGTGTCAAACGCGAGGCGATGCATGCGTGCGCAGTCCGATTATACTAAGTAAATTGATTGTTGATTACTCCACTCCAGACGTAGTGGGAAGACAGCTGTGGGGTTAACGGGGAATAAAAGTGTCAAAGGATAGCACGTGTTCATAAGGTTCTAAAATCGTACGTACTTGTAATATCTTGTAGAGGTTGGTGATGTCACCCATATGGCTTGTATAGGACTCAAAGACCATCTCGCGTTCATCCATGGGTGGTCGGGGGCAGGAGGTACGAAAGGGTAGGGGCGAAGGGGGAGAGGCGGCCACGCACGGAGAAAGCCGACCACACTCGAACAGGGAGGAGCCAAGGGGGGAGGTGGCTGTGCACAGAGAACGCCGGCCGCGCTCGCCAAAGGGGTAGCACCAGAAGAGGGAGGGGGCTGAGCAGACAGTGGGGACAGGGAGGAGGAGGAACTAAGTTGAAGGTGTGTAAAGTAAAAGCGGCACAGCAAGGTGGGGCAGCCCAAAGGCACGCCGCACAGGGCACATAGCCGCAGGGGGCTTTGTACGCCACGGCCGAAGGGGGCCATAGTTGTAACATCGAGAAGAAAGAACAGCAAAAGCAAAGTATTGTAAAATTAAAATTGCTTTTCCTTTCAGCGGACAGTCGAAAGTCCCCAGCTTACGGGGCCAGGTAAAAGGTTGATGTAGAGAAAAGTAAAATTGTAACATGGCCACTTATTATGAGGAGCAGGGTTGGGGTTCAGAGCAAGCGCTTTAACTACACCACTCCAGCACATACGCACGACACTGTCACCGCACAAGGAGAAAATGATAAAATACAGTATTGAATGGACACAAGGTACAGACAACAAAAAAAGGGTACCGTGGCCGCCCAACGGCAGCTTCGACACGTTTACCCAACACTACTTGCTGACATATCTACATAACACATACAAAGGGAAAAAGTTAGCAAACCATTTAGAGGTTTTTGATCTCTGGAAGATGTTCCAGGGAGGTACACCAGGAGCGTGGTACAGGGGGTAAAGGAGGAGAAGCGGATAAGGGAAGAGAAGGAGGTAAAAGAGGAGAAGGTGAAAGGAGGGGGTTAGGGTACAGTGACCAAAAACCCACCCAGCACTGAAGAAAAAAAGGAGGAGGCAGAAGGATCATTTGCGGTAGCAGAGGCAAAGGTTAAAAAAGAAGGGGCAGAGGACATGCTGATGGCAAAAGTAGTAAAGAAGGAGGAAGGGGGGTTGTATCCAATAACAGAACTTAGAGAAGCCGCCCGACAGCAACTAACGGCTGCTGAGGGGTACTCAAACCCCGCATACAGCCCTCCACCATACGCACCCACAAATGATTCTCAAAAGGGGATGGGGGCGTCGGGCACGGTAGATTCAACCACAACGCAGACAGGAACAGGGTGCGAAAGGAGGGCCCTGGGAAGTTTTGCAAATATAGGGCCAGATGAATGGATAGCAGCGCAGGTGCTTCTGAAGCTCCGCGGGACGCTAACAGGGGAAGAGGAGGACGCAGTGAGAAAGGTAACCAAGGAAGAGATGGATCACACACAAACAGGGCATGAGGTAAGTAAAGGGAGAGAAGGGCGACTTTCACAAGAAGAAGAAGAGATGCTGGAGGAAAGGTTGGCAGAATTGAGGGACGTACGAAGCGCACTGATTAGGCAGTTCGAGAAGGAAACACGGGAAAGACAGGAGGAAAAGAAAGCACATAAGAAAGAGAAGGCGAGAATGAAGTAACAGACAGAAGAAAGGAAGAAGAAAGAAGCGTGCATTAGGGCAATAGCAGACAGAGTGGCACGCGCAGAGCACAGGGAGATGAGAAGGAAGGAGGAGAGGGAAGAAAATGATAGGGAAATGGGACTGTGGAAAAAGAAGATTATATCAGAAAGCGCCCAGAAATATGAAGAAGGGAAGGTTATAGAAAGCATACTAAAGATGTAAGGGGGCATATGGGGGAGAAAAGAAGAAGAGGAAAGGATATTAGCAAAGGTGAGCGCAGAAGTGTTGGAAGAACTCCACAGGAAATGAGCGGAAATAGGTGGCGAGGTAGTGAAAAAGAAGAATGAAGAAAGAGGAGATAGGAGAGTGGAACATGGAGCAAAAAAGTACAAACGCCAGGACAAGGAGTTGGCAACAACATCAACACAGGGGGCTCCGGTTAAAGGAGGTGAGTACACAGACGTGGACTTAATAGATTTAAGGACAGTGACAGTGGGGGGAAAACGCACAGAGTGGGGATTGACATTTCCTGATGGATTTTGCAGCGAGGAAGAGGAAGGTTTGTGCAACGGTGGAAGAGATGGAAATTGGGAAAGTTTAGATAAATTATACATAACGCGCACTAACTGCGAGTCACCATGGGCATGCGATGTAAAAAGAGGGGGGGTGCCCTTCCTAGTGGACAAGCTCAAGGCTATAGTACTTCACAGGCACACGAGGGTGGTCCTGTCCACAAATTGATATATAGGGCGGTCTATTCAGTGGTAGATCCAAACCTAAGATCAAAGGTGTATTGCCTTCTCACTAAGCTAAGACAAACCAGAGAGTAACAAACACAAGTTTTATTTGCTAATTATATAGATAAGTATTCAATACATAAAAGCTGAGAACAGATGTTGAAAAAAATGCAACATACATCAATGAAAAGTTAAGACAACATATAATATCATGAATAAAAATTCATAATAAGGAACAAAAGTACAGTATTTACAACAAAGTGAACACGGAATACTCTATTGGCAATATACAGGTCAATCTTAAGCAAAAGGTTTCTTTTCTATTTTCTTGCATAATAGTGAACCAATTGATGTGGACACACAGGTCCTTTGTGAATAAATCCCAAGGTCAGAAATTTCTTTATGGATAACCTTGTAACTGGAAAGTTACTTAGTCAGGTATTGCTTTCCAGCGTAATGTGTTTCCAGGGTCCTATGGAGAATAAGATATCTTGGTAGCCAACGTGACAGAGACTGAATAAACAGGGTTTGATTCAGGCGGGAACAGATGAATGTAGCTGTTCCCGGGTGGACACGTTTCGGCGGAAGTGCATTAAGGTAGCGTCCGCCTTCATCAGGGCTCCGTAGGGGCGACCCTGCAGTGGGTATAGATAGCTTTAGTGAGTGATTTTGCAAGAATGCCAACGGTTATTTGGCATATGTAACAGAAAGTTTAGTCTCTCATGCACCGTGGCGGCGGCTTACCTGCCGGTGCTGTAATCCCAAAAACTCGGTTTCAAATCACCAGAGGGCAAAAAGGGGGCTGGGCAAAGGAGGATACTCAAGTAGGTCCTGTTCAAAGGTGGGCTGGCCCAGGGCAGTAGTCGTAGGGTAGAGCGTTGTGCTGCACAGGGGACAAAAAATGGAGGTAAGGAATTACTATGGGTGTTGTATGAACCTCACTACTGGCTGCAGTGGTTTGCGGGCAAATGTCAATGCAGGGAAAAGAAAAAATGCAAACAATAATACCTGCAGGTGGACAAGTGAAAGTTCACTTGGTAGTTTATGAGTTGAGGTGGTGGTGCAGAAATTCTTCATCGACATCAAGCGTGATATCTGCGAGTGGTCCTAGGAAGAACCCTGGACAAGGGAAAAGAAGAGCAGCCCAGGGTGAGGTAGGGAGCCAAGGAACCTGGTCAGTGGAGGTAGGGCGTATGGGCTACATGCGTTATCCATGTGGGGGACCCTGGAATGGAGTGCGGGGTGATGTCTACTAGCACGCATTTGGATGGTGGCTAACAATGGAGGTTAGTGCCGTTAGTGACATCATGTACAGCAGAGGGAGGGAATAGGGGCCTCCCTCTTATACCCCTAGTGTGCTAATATGGGAAGCCCTCGTGGCCGTGAGTGCGGAAAGAGAGTTGTGACTAGAGTGATCTAGGAGCACATCAAATCTCCCACCCGGTGTGTGCTGGTGGGTGAGCAAGCAGTTCAGGGGGGGGAAGAAAAACGGGGGGGGGAGACACGGGAAGGAAGGGGTAGCCGGATCGCGTGTCCCAGCACTATGGGAGGTGAAGCTGAGGAACTGAATGAGTGGTAGCATGGCACATGGGCCAAAAACCTCATGTGCGCGGTACTGGTGCCCCAAAGTCAGTAGTGAGGAATTACTCACATGCATGTCCATGAGTACTGGGGGGGGCCCAAGAAGGGGCACAAGTGCGCATATGCTGCTGCGGGACCACCGGGTGTAGGTGGGGGTTATGTGTTGAGATGCCTGGCAAGAGACATAGTGAGGTGACATACAACAGGCTAATCATGGAGTTTTGTATTTAGATACACGGCTGGAAAATCTCATTCAGACCATGGTGGTATGTGTCCAGGTGGTGGATCCATCTGGATTCTTTTTTAAGCAGGCTATGTTGTATATCCGCCCCGCCTGTCACTTTTTCCACCACCCACCACAGGATATCGTTGGGGGTGTGGTTCATCATCAGGTAATGCTCCACCAGAGGGGCTGTCAAGTTCTTACATCTAATTTTGGAGCGGTGCTCTGAGATCCGCGTGTTGACAGCCCTGGTTGTTTGGCCTATGTATCTAAGGCCGCATGGACACTCAATGCAATAGATCACATTTGAACTTTTGCAATTGGACAAATCTTTTAGGGTCCAATGTCGTGTACCAATGGAAAAGGACTTTATTTTCTTTGTAAATTTACATGCGACACAGCTGCCGCATGGGTGATGACCTTGTAGAGGTCGGAGTGTGTGGGAACTGCCGCATTTGGTATCTGGTTGGTAGAGAGAATGTACCAAGTGCTCTTTAATATTTTTAGCACGTTTAAACGCGAACCTCGGGAGTTGTTCATCCGGCAGTTTCAAGCGTGCTATATGCCAATGTTTCTTAATGATTTGTTTCAATTGCGCTGTGTGTGCACCAAACGTGACCACGCAAGTCATACGGGTCTCGATTGGCTGGTCTTCCCGTGTTGGATGGATGAGAGTGTCCCGATTTGTATACCTGGCTCGTTTCCATGGGCATGCGAGACACGGGAGAACCAAACACAGGAGAAACAAAAATAAGAGAAGCGAACAGGAAAACACCACGCCCACTAACACCAACCCCTGTACACACCCCATATGTTGGCAGACTTAGGGACCTTCCAGGATGCAGACAGGAAGAGCGAACAAACACACCCATGATGGGGTAAGAGGGTAACAGGAGGGGAAGGAAGAACGTAGGAGGTGATAGAATAAACTACTGTAACATTGATAGCATTGAAGAGTTACCAAATATGGAGGAAGATGATGAATATACTAACATAACCCCTCACAGGCAGACACCGAAGGAGGTGAGGGAGTACAATTTAATGCCACTGCTAGAGAGGGGAGGAGCTAGACAATAATATGTCCCCTGGAAGCATGCCGATAATGAAAATATAAAATGCAGGCTTCCATCACTAAGTGGGGGATCCCTGAAGTGGATATATGAGATGGAAAAACAAATTGCAGGGCAAAAACTAGCGGTGGGGGACGTAAAGGGGCTGCTTATTTCAATACTGGGGGATGCTGTAGATGACATTTGGAAGAGGGCAGGATTCCAAGGAGTAACAATAAGTGACACGTCACATGATGGAGCACCATTCGCCGACTGTAGGCACGCACTCAGGATGTGGCAGGAAAAGATGAAACAAAAAGAGAAAGATAGAAAGACAGAGGAAGCGAAATTGGTCCAAAAGAAATGATATAAATATGCTATGGAAGGAGCACTGATAACAGCACCCGCACCCACGCAGGCCACAGTAACGCAAGACACAACACACACAACACAACAACAGGTAGTACCATTGCAGCAAGCACAGATAATGACACAACAGATGCCTCCACCCCCACCATACACAGCGCACGCGGGAGGAGGTTATATGCAAATGGGAAATGGGTACTGAAATAACTACCGAGGGAGGGGCGGCCAAATGAGAGGGAGGGGCTATGGCCCACCCACACAACAACAAGGGGGAGGGTTCCGGGGTTACAATCAACAAGGACAGCAGGGGTACCAAGACAACATGGGGGGATTTCCATGGCTAGCACGGGAACCCCCGACATGCTGGATATGTGGGATGGTGGGACACATGTCACGCACATGCAGAATGAGACCAGCACAGGCAGCTTGGGGAGAGCAAGGACAACAAGGGCATATGGGGGAACAACAAGTTTACCAACAACAGCAAGAAACACAGCAACCACTACCACAACAACAAGCGGTGATGCCACCGCCCCAGCTACAATAAGCGTACACACAACAAACACAAATGCCACAAACAACAGACACTGCAAACACAACAGCAACCACAACTACACATACAAACATACACACAACCACAGCAGCAGACAATTGCAAAACAACAACAGGTCCAAACAGTACAGCATCTCACACAAATACAGGACAACGCAACAGCATTGACTGACACACCTGTAACACAGACGCAGATGGGGAAGGTGACACTATTGGGTCACAACCCTTACACGGGGAATGGACAGTCACTATACCCACAATAGGACAGCCCACAGATGTCTTTGATGTGTCCCATCCTATCAGTCACACCTAACTCTGCGGAGGAACCACGCATACAGGTGGCAATAGGTGACAAACATGTTTCCTTCCTAGTCGACACAGGGGCCACTAGGTCATGCATAAGGGAGGGAAAGTTTAAGTTGTCAGGTGAAGCTATGAACATTCAAGGATTCTCTGGGGCTCGAGGGTTGGTTCCCTTCACTGATAACATCTCTTTATCTGTAGGAGATCACAATATGTCTCTCCCACTGCTGTATCAAAGCAATCACCAGTAAACATACTAGGTAGAGACATCATGAGCAGATTGAATATGACCATCTCCTTTACTGAAAAGGGAATAATCTGCTCCACACCAGGCATTAACATGCTCACAGCACAACAAATACTGCAGGCCTATTGCGGCAAAACAGTGGCCAGGGCAGAACCAGTAGATGGAGACATCTTCCAATGTGGGACAGACATGGCAATAGCATGGCTACCAGGAATTAAAGTGAAGATTTGGAGGAGACCAGCAGCTTACCTTTTTAGACCCGAAACACCAGCCAGTGAGAAGGAAGGGGCAACGATATCAGTGAGCATTGAGAGCATTGTAGCAACACCAGACTACATTGCAGTAAATGCCCAGGACAGGGAAGGGAGTGCATGGAGACCAGTAATAGCACTAGCAGAGGGGTGCCGATTAACCCAGGTATCCGATGAGGAGCTCTCCTCGGACAATAATGGTGAGGGGGAGATGGTGTTTGAGATGAGCGTTCATATCTGGGTAACAGTGACATACAAAGAAGTAGCACAAAAGATGGCACTGGCGCTAGAGGCACCAGCCACTACAGCTGTCCCATTTTACGAGGAGGATCTGGCAGCAGTACCAGCATCTCCGTGGACCACTAGTCCATATGACGAGGGCTGCATCAAAAGCATTGGAGGGGTGAAAATAAAATTGAAAAAAGGAGCAATGCTGCCAAGAGTAAAGCAATACCCACTATCAAAAGAGGCAGATGAGGGGATATATGAAACAACAACAGCACTAATAAACAGAGTTATACTAGTACCATCAGAGTCTCCATGCAACACTGCTGTGTACCCGGTGCGCAAGGCTAATGGAGGGTCTTGGCGTTTCATCCAGGATTTAAGACCCCTCAATCACATTGTAGAAGAAGAATACCCTATAGCGGCTAACCCAGCCACTATACTATGTGGAATACCAGCAGAGGCGTCACGATTTACTGTGATTGACCTCAAAAACGCATTTTTCTCAATACCTCTGCACCCTGACTCACAAGATTTGATAATTTCACATACCGCAACACAAAATGGAAACACACCAGGCTGCCCCAAGGGTACTGCGAATCACCATCCATCTTTAACAGGGTGATACAAATGGACTTGGGTAACATTGACATTGAAAGCTCAGTGCTGCAATATGTAGATGACTGCAGCACCACAGAAGAGAAGTGCAGGAAAGACTCTGTCAAAATGCTCATGGTGTTAGCAGAAAAAGGGTACAAGGTAGACAAGGAAAAGCTGCAGTACTGCCATGAACAAGTGCTCTACATAGGCCAGCTCATTCACAACATGGAAGGAACATTGAACCACAGAGGGCACAGGCCATAACAAACACACCACAGCCACAGACGGTGAGAGAACTGCAGCAGTTTTTGGGCCTATGCAACTACTGCAGGGCATGGGTTTTTGACTACAGCTCAGACATAGGACCACTGCTTGAGGCCCTCAGAGAAGCACAGAGGGGGGGAGAAGAAGTTGGGATGGACCAGGGAAATAACAGAGGCATTTCAGGAACTAAAACATGCCATATCCACAGCACCAATACTGGCCACCCCAAATTAGGAGGAACAATTTTTCATCTTTTCACATTGTAGCTCAGCAGTAATGAGGGCAGTACTGACACAAAAAACTAGCATGGGACACAAACCAGTAGCATTCTACAGTGGACACCTGGACCCTGTAAGGTCACTTCCCGTGCGAACAGAGTCTGGCCGCCGCAGCTTTTGCAGTAGAAAAATCATCCTCAGTAACAATGGGCTGCCCAACCACACTGTACGTGGAATATGCCCTTTTTGCAATACTGAACAAACCAAAATCAACCTTGACCACCCAAAGGGCATCAGGGTACGAAGTAATCTTGTCCAGACCAGAGTTAAGAATTGTGAGGTGCAGCAACGTGAACCCAGCGAGGTTTATAGCAGAGGTAGTATAAGATGGCAACTACGCTTATGACTGCACAAAGGCCATTGAAATTTACTCCAGCATGAGAAAAGTTGAGAAAACGCCCTAGAGGGGGGAGAGATAATGTACATTGATGGGTCCTCAACAATTGACCAGAGTGATCGGGTACGCAGAACAGGAGCAGCAGTGGTGAGACTGAGAGAGGATTGGACCTATGTCCCAGTAAAATATGTTCAGTTACCACAACACTACTCAGCCCAAGCAGCAGAATTAGTGGCCTCAATTTTAGCGCTGAAGGAAAGCAATGACAAAAGAGTAACAATATATTCTGACAGCGCATACGTCACATCAACTGTACACTCTGGATTAATTAAGTGGCAGCGAAGAGGGTTCAGAAGAGCAGACGGCACCCCAGTGCAACACGCTCTACTACTCACTGAACTAATTGAAGTAATTGAAGACCCCAAAGAAATAGCCTTGGTGATGTGTCAGGCCCATACAAATGGGGATGATCCCATTTCCAAAGGTAACGAAACAGCAGACGCACATGCTAAACATGCTGCGTATTTTGGCGAGATCTGGACCCCCCAGAAACAGAAAAAGATAAGGGGTAGGCGGGGGCAAGACAGATGTTGGTGAAGGATGGGTACACACACATCCCTGAAAATCAAATAATGGAATTACAGGCAGCAGCACCTATGGCAGAGAAGGAGCTATGGATCAAAAGAGGATGCACAATGTCCCCCACAGATGCATTATGGCGACAGAACAATACAGGCAAAATAGTGATGCCTCTGGCCCTATTGAAAACAGCCTTCGCCCAACTACACCATCCCACACATACAGGAAAAGAGGTGATTGCAGCATGAATAAAAGAGGTGCGGTTCAGTCCTGAGCTATATTCACACATTGCAAACCTCATTAGCAATTGCCTCACTTGTCAACAATTCATGGCGGGTCACACGCTGCAAGTGATCAAAGGTAGTATACCCCGGCCAGAAGGACCCTTCCTGCATCTACACATTGACTACGTTGATATGATCAGCGTATGTCAAGGATACAGATACATGATTGTGGTAGTAGGCCCATTTTCAAGGTGGATCGAGGCCGGTCCATGCTCCCATGCAGACACCTTCAGAGCAGAGAAGTTCCTGTTAAGGGAGGTGTTCCCGAGGTGGGGGGTATGCAAAGTGCTGCGGTCTGATAACGGCCCACACTTTGCCAATGAAATGTTCCAACACATTACTTCCCTCCTTGGAATAAAGCACAAGTTTGTATGTGCGTACCACCCACAGGCAAATGGCGTCTGTGAACGCCTCAACGGCCTCCTAAAAGAAGAGATAGCAAAAATTCAGCAAACAACCAAGAAAAGTTGGCTCTACTGCCTCCCCTTAGCCCTATTCGAGTTAAGAAACAGGCCAGGGTCGGACCACCACCTCACATCCCACGAGGTGGTGACCGGCCGCCAAATGCACCTTCCACTCACACCACCATCAAGGGCTATAACAGATTGTCATGCATCGCAGAATATCTTTGGTGAAGAAATGTACGAATACATCTCTTCCTTGGTTACTAGTGTCGCCTTTATCTCTCAACAGATCGAACGGACGTGGGGCGGGTCAAAGACCACCCACCAAGAAGGAAAAATAAAGGAAGAACAGGAACAAACAGCCCAGTGGACAGTAAAAGAGGGGGACCACGGCCTCTTGCGAGATTACAACCGCCGGTGGAACAGCCCCTGGTTTACTGGGCCCCACCAGGTGGAGAAAACAGCTCCTAGAGCTGTGAAGCTCCGAGATAAAAACGTCTGGACCCACCTACATAACATCAAGCCCTACAAAGATCAGACCCGCCCTTGCGTCGGCGACAGGGCCAACGGAGCAGCAACAGCAACCAACGACAACGCCAACACAGGCCAAACCTCAAACCCCCCTAAGGACACAAGTGAACAATCGCCCATAGCCCACCCCATGGTCACGAGATTCCAGAGTAAAACAAACACTGCCCCAACAAGCCCCGACCCGACAAGCCCCGCCCAAGCCACTACCTAAATAAAGAACATTGTCAAAAGATCTGCAATTTTACAACACACTGTGTAGACACGTGCATGTTCTCTTCTCTTTTTGTCTCGCACATGTAGGTACCGTACAGTACTGTTTTATATAGAAGGAGTTGAATAAAGGTACTAACGCATACGTCATTGCCCAGAGGTAAATGCTGCCCGCGGATGATAATACCCCAGAAGCATTGTCACATCAATTTGTTTATGTTGTAAAAAGACCAAAACACTTAAAGAAAAGAAGAATACGTGTGTACTATAACACCTTTCTTTTGATCATAGAACAATCATTCCCACATATCCACGAACACTTACCAGTCCTAAGGGATAGGACGGTGAGGAAAGCGTGGGAACAGCTTTTCGCCTGGGCACTGAACGACTATATGATAGGGAGAGCTTGAATAAAGAAACTAACAAATTAATGATTATTTTTAGAAATTTTCAGGCGGGCATCTATATCGCCAAAAGTAAAGGTAAAAGCTGCAGGACCACAGCACAGGTAAGAAGGACCATGCCAGTGATATTAGCAATTGTAATAAAGGCAATAGGCCTACTTTTTATCACTTGTTTACTTGCTGCCACTGTCTGGCAGGCACACTATGCTTCCTATGTCATGGCTGCACCTCTTACTAACCAACCCCTCTCCACGGCTGCAACAGGTACAGTGTCAGGTGGTACAAGTAACCCAAGAGAAAACAGGAAGAGGGTTAAGCGTTGTACCTCTATTGATAACAACAGGGTAGACACATACCTTACAGAATCCGCACACGTCTCAAATAACATGTGGTACCAGCACATGTCCAAAATTGGTAAGGGGACAACTAAGGACAACTGCTATGTGTGCTCATTGATCCCATACACCATGAGCGCATCGAGAACATTTGTGGCGACTGAGGTACCGGCAACATCAGTGGAGTGCCTGCTATACCCGCCCCTGTTCCAAACAAAAGGACTATTCCAAGAGAGACTAGCAACGCTGAAATGGAAAACGAGGGACACGTACCTGTATGAAAATAACCTCATCAAAACACTACCCATGTATGACAACTACTGGCAGCATACACAATATGTGACGGATGGACCTGATAAAGGAGAAACAAAGGAAGTAACATTGAATTACCTACCATGTGAATGGCACGTAAGGGAAGTTCCAGGGATACCAGGGTGCTGGGAAAGACCACTGATATTAATATATGAAAAGGTATACGCAAAAAAAGGATGCGTAGATGGGGTTGTGGGAAGCAATATGGTAACATTGACAAAGGCAACAGTAGTAACAGTAACTGAAGAGAACAATAAATGTTACAACGGATGGACAAGGAGCGCAGCACTCGTAACATGGCTAGAGAAGGACGAGGATCCAATAACAATACTTCAACCAACTGCACCTACACTATGTTATCAACACAACGGGGATGTCGATGTTGGAAGAAACAGCAACTGCAAAAGAACCGTAATGATAGCCGAAGGAGGTGCCAGTACAGCAGTTCTAATCGACCACTTTTGGGCCTGCGGAGCAAGAGCATAACACAGCTTGCCACCATCATGGAATGGAATATGCACTATGGTACACATCAACGTACCATCCCTGGTAGTACCGCAGAAACATGTCAACCTGGAGAACTTCCCTAAGATGGACGAAGAGAACAGAAGAAAGAAAAGATCAGTAAAGATTGGAGGTGGAAGAGAAAAGAATGGAACGGCGACATTGTTAAGAGTAAAATGACAAGGAGAACAACTGACGGGGAACTACCTGTGGGGTAGATCAGAAACAGCTCTTAGTGACATCCCACCAGAACACAGACTGTTCAGCAGAGCGGCAATGTTTTTCTCCTCCATAATACATCCAGGGATGCAGGCATGCGCATATGTCAAGTGGCTCCAGAACACCAGATGGGAACTGATGATGACAATTAACTCCACTGTCAATGGATTCAACGCTATAAAAGAAGAATGGTGGCACTCCAGAACAGATATTTGTTGGATCTTCTAACAGCAATAGAAGGAGGAGTTTGTGCAAAAACTGGGAGCTCATGTTGCACATTCATTCCTGCCAACGACGCAGACAATGGCACGCTTTCCGAGGCAGTAACACAACTTGTCAAGATGAACGCCAAGATGAAAGAGGAAGCAAAAGGATTGAAGAGAGATGGTAGCTGGTTTTCCTACTTATGGTCATGGATGCCATCATGGCTGTCAGATGGTCTTAAAATCATAGCTGGATCATAATATTGGGAATGGCTGCCCTGTTGGGAATGAGATTGTGGAAAGCAAGGACAGCACATACTACTGATGAAATGATAGAAATGATCGGCATGCACGCCCTGATGCCAGCTGAAGACGACAAACACACAGACATCATCATAAAGGAACGAGAAAGGTTACGCCAGCAGATAATGGAAGCAGACTGATATCCACCATCAGTGAAGGTAGAAAACCCAAGGAACCCGAAAAATTATGTTGGAAAGTGGGTTTATTGCAAGCCTGGCGGTGGATGCGTATACATGTATTGGTCATTTGAAGACCACGTGAACCAGTATGGACACCTGGCGGGGATATCAAAGTATGGAGAGTGAGAGGAGATGAGAGAGCGGATAATTTTGTGGTCGACAAGTCGACCAGAGGGGGAACTGAAGTGGGAAAATGGGAAAATTCCCTCCCCCCAGTCTCATCCAGACCATGGCCCAGAACATCAAGACCCAAGCACCCCTCCCGCGAGAGCAGTTCGACCAATTCACCTCCTCACCAGATGCCCAGGTCCCCTGTGTCCATGGCCCACACACCCGGGGAGCCTGCCCCCTACCACGTCCTGGTCAAGCCGACGTCAGCCTCATGGACCAACTCGATTAGACAACAGCCACAAACACCATCATCGTTAGAGATGCCATGACGATAGCCAACAGACAAGAACACATGTGCCACCATGCACACTGGTCACTCACACACCAACCCACATGAAGAACATACTCCGTGCTATGACGTAGCGGACTGACACACCCACAGACATGCATTGTTGTTATTTTTCACATAGGCCTCCTACAGCACCGCAGAAATGCAAGACGCCTGAAGAGCTCGTGTATACATGCTTGCAGATGCTTTCTCGCTACCTATCCCTATGAAGACGCAACCCTATGTATTTACAAATGCTTATGACACTCTGTCGCCCCGCACGACCCCATATTATGGATTGTGTACTGGCACCCAGAAGCTAGGCCCAAAGTAGGCCCCAATGCAAGAGTCCCCAGGCAGGAGCCTCTCAGACGAAAATCATCACAGAACGAAAAAGCAAAGTGCTGACCACACAGAACAAGTCCCAACGAGAGCCCACAGCCAAGGCCGCGATGTTGCAACCCACATGCCGCACTCTCAGCGCCAAGGTTACACCTGCCACTGCCAAGCGCTCCTTAGAGCCGAAATACAAATCAAATGCTCATAATTCTGCTCCAGCCACGGTCTCTCCACACGTGACCAAGCCGAACTGACAAGATGGCAAGCTCACGAGACAGAAAGTCGCCTGAGTCCCACGTCTGGGACACAGGCTGCAACAAACGAAGCGACAAGTTGGACACCTACAGCGATGGGAAAGACATGCACATCAGCCACTAGCCAGACCTGTCCATTGGCCGCCACTAACACATAGTTGCACATTGTTGCCAGCTCCAGGTATATCGCGAGCTCGGAACAGCGATCGTCCCAGGCTTGGGGGCTCGTGAGGGAACCAATCAGAATATGAGGGTCTCACCACTGACGCCATTTTAGTTAGCCAATCACCAAGTGTCCCCTTGTAACAATTTCGGTGTAGCAACTTTTAGGGACAACCCAAGTGTACCACCTGACCTGTCCTTAT
The DNA here is from genome assembly GCF_040938575.1 of Ambystoma mexicanum. NCBI lineage: Eukaryota > Metazoa > Chordata > Amphibia > Caudata > Ambystomatidae > Ambystoma > Ambystoma mexicanum. The sequence goes on along the minus strand of NC_090923.1, from coordinate 609,286,327 downwards.
CTAATAACCCTCTATGCCATAAGTAACTATATTGACCCTACCACTCGGGGAACCAACCCGAAGTGGCGTTAGGTTTTGTGACTATTTTCCCAGGTGATGCAAGTAGCACGTCCTACTACGGTAAAAAGGGCCTGTGAGCCCCACTAATGCTGAGATTCTCTCCGGATGCATACGAGCTGAGAACTATCCCTGCCGTTACTATAATAAACAGCAGTAATTACTCTGCTCTTGTGTGTGTCTCAAACTCCTTTTGGGACGCGGGAGGAGTTGGGGCCTCCCCAGCCCCGGAGGTCCGTGGATGGCTCTGCCGGCCCCCGGGAAATCACCCCGACACCAGCTATACCATCCTGACTTATCATTTTGAGAACACTTCTTTCTCTTCTTGTAAACATCCCACACTATTTTATAGCAGGGCAGGAAGGATTGGCAAAAGGTTTTTTAGTATAGGCCCTTTTTGTTTGACTAGACTCTACTTCTACTGTATTATTAATATTATTTGATGGTCGAAACTTGCTCCCATCTTAGATTTAGGTTTAGATTAGGTGTTTATCTCACCCATTTTAAGTCCAGAAACACCCTTGAACTGTGATCACTTGTGTCTGTCTTTACTTCGATAACATGCCTCCGTTACAGCATGTAGGGTGTTATCAGGTTCTCTATTGTGTCGTAAAAACCAGGATCATCAATGTTGGGCCTGTAGGTATTTACCAATAGCACCTCTCTGTTGAGGAGTTTACCATGTACAATGACATATCTACCTTCCGTGTCAATATGTGTATGCAGCTGAGTGAAGGCCATTCCCTTATGGACCAGGGTCAATACCCCTCTAGATTGTGTAGAGTATGCAGTGCAGTATCTTTTTGGGCCTCAATTTAGCTGCTATACTAGTATTGCCCGCTCCCACAGCATGTGTCTCTTGTAGAAACAAGGTCTGTAATTTGTGTCGATTCACGTAGGCTGTGATTCTCCTTGATTTGGTGTAGTTCCCCAGCCCCCGTACATTCCAGCTCATGATCTTAATAATCTCCATGGGTGATTTAAGAGAGTAACATATGTCATGCATTTCTGTAAGTGTCGCTCCGCTCCTGTTGTGTCACACGTGTGTCTGTAAGTGTCTTTATGTATGTCGCTGAACATTTCTTCCCCATTTTCTTCCCAACTTGTTTCCCCCTTGCCACCCACATTTCCCTCCCAAGTACGGCCATTAATCCCCTCTCCCCCTAACCCAATCCTCAAATCTATCATGCACACCCCCAACTTGTGTACTGTCCCACTAATAAACAGTACCCTACAATCTTGCATGGGGGGGCTGCCATTTAACTCACAGCCCCACCGGGGGGCACCAGCGATCTAATATCTGGGTATCCAGTACCTGTGTCTGCAAAACCAAGTGAAGAAGACCTGCTATCTCCATTTCTTAGCCATGTTGCTAGTATCAAGTGTTTGTCAAAATAAGCAAGACATTTAAACCAAAGAAATCAATAAGACCGTTCACACCTCAATCTACTTGACCAAATTGTTCCCACTAGATGTTCATGATGGAGACCATGGCGACTCCCTTTCTCCTGCCTCCACAACGCTAGAAACAATCATCGGTATATCGACTTCGAGGAAGTTCACTGCTTCCTCAGGTAGAGTAAAAAATAGTGCCATGCCCCGGTATATAATCCGGAAGCACCCTGGGTATAACATTGCATAGGAAATAGCTCTTTTCTGAAGCATTCGCTTCACAGCCACAAAGGATCTGCATTTTTGTTGGACAGCCAAGAAGAAGTCCGGAAATAGATGAATTATGGCGTTGTCAAGTTGCAGTGTACCTTTCCCCCTGGCAAGACACAGTGCTTTGTCGTGGTCTTTGTAATTAAGTAGTTTCGCTATTATGGCCCTTGCGGGGGACCGGGCTTGGGACGGGCCCGCAGTATTCTGTGGGCTCTCTCCACCACAAACATTGAGGAGAAACCTTGTTCGCTGAGTAGATCTTTCAAGAGGTTTTCAATGTTCACTTCCATAGGCAAACTGGCAAAATCATCCGGCAGCCCTATTATATGGATGTTACTTCCCTGTAAACGTGACTCCAGATTGTCACATTTTGTCAAAGCTCTTTTAAAGTCAGCGGTGACTCTTGACATTTGTTTTTTTATAGTAGTTATATCATCTTCTGCTGTTCCAATCCACTCTTCCGCTTCCATCCTTCTAGAACTAACTTTTTCCATTTTGCCATTTAAAGTGTTAATGTTGGACATTGTCCCGTCCAACATGTCGTTCACAGAGGCAAAACCAGCTTGCATACTGTCCAGCACTTGTGTGAGGATCAACGGTTCAGCGGAGGATCACAGGTGGCCATCTGGGTCTCAAGTAGAGTAGTTTTGTCGGTGTGGGGGGGATTGGATTGTCTTGTGAAGGCATCGAGAATGTTTTGCTTCTTTTGGTGGCCTTCCTCGGGCACTGTTTACTGCGTCACCGCTGGGAAGGCCAGTTACCACAAGCCCCAGTGGCTTCGTCGGGGGTCAGCCCAGTATTGCAAGCAGGAGTAGTTCCTGTGTGGTATGTTAACTTCTGCAGGGTAGTTATTGTTGATGCTTGGTAACTACAAAACAACCCCATGTGTCACCTAAGGACTGCAAGTCGCCAGGGGTGGAAACGTAGTCTGTTGCACAGTCACCGGGATCCCAGCAGAAAAGCAGAAGCAGCAATTCAGCTGGTCCAGCCCTACACATCCTACCAGTGGTCAGTATGTGCTTCCTCACTTTCCATCCCTGAGTACAACTAGGAGCGATGCACTTACTCAGCCAGGCATGTCCGACTCACAGCCCCTATGTGCCGTTTTCCTCCCTGGCCCTGATGATAGGTGTCTGAGCATTTGATGATGACCTCTAAACTTTCTGCAGCAGTTTACTGTTTACAGCTGAGGCTCAGCCTGGGTCTCCTCACTTTCTATCAATTTCTGCTGTCTTGTTGTTTTATTATTGATGTTTTAATAATATATTCTTTATTTTATCCTCCTGATTCACGTCACTCTCTTGATTTAAAAATCTAATGATCACCTTAATTTTGTTATTATCGTTTAATGTCTCCTAATATAAACACAATACATGTTTTATACTGACATATTTATGACCCAATACACATGTGCACTTTTTAATTTCCTGCGTGTGCCTTCCTTTACTATCTCTGGTAAATGTATCTCATCTCACTTTTTAACACATTATGGTTTTGATACGCACTCTTCTTTCTAGCCTTGCCTCAGGAATCCTTAATACCCCTACTTGATGTTTTTTAAGTGCTGACCCTTCTGCCCCTCTTGGAACCAGGAAAACAAGGTATCTATTTCTCATCTTTCTAATCCCCAAAAATCCTGTTACTTCTATGCATATATTTACAATACCGTCCCTCTGCCTTTTTTTTGCCATTTTCGATGTTGTTCTTACATCCGTGGCTCAGCTCGAGTCCCTCGGCATCTACTCTTCCTCAATTGACCAGTTCGCCTTCTGTCCACGAGGCAATTGAGGGGACCGGACAGGAATTTCACCAAAGGGGCACCTGCCAATCTATTCTTCTCACACATGTGTTTTACACACCGATCTCCACAGGAAGCTCCACGGGCGTCTGGCTAGTGGCGAAAGCAATCGTGAGTCCCAGATTCTAGTTCTGGGCCTCGGTCGATTAGACCAGAAACATCTGCACTGGTACCAAAATGTGCTCTAGCACCTTTAAACATCTTCTCGTGCTAGATGGAATTACCAGTAACAATAGCATACCCAAATAACCGGACAGACTCAAAGAATATAGCAAAGTAATACTTTATTAGCAGCATTAAAAAAGTAGGGCAATTTGGTCAACAACAAGCTGTAGTCCACACAATCACACCCAAATTTAATTATACGATGGTTTTATAACTCGATATGTGTCATCTATAATGTCATCCTACATGGCAAACTGTAAAACCTATTGAAGGGAGGGTTTTGTTACGGGAAAATATATATCATGTATGTATTAACAATATTATTGGATGCCCATTGTCTACCTCTAAATATGTGCAATACTGATTATAGAAGAATAATGGCAGAGGATTGGTCTTTGCAACAGTGTATATCATGTTGCTACATAGACCCTCTTATTGGTTGGCATGCTTTCCCACCCATGGACTTTCGGCTTGTTAGCAACACGTAAGCAAAATGGACCCCAGGTGCCGAAAGTAATGTCAGACTACTCCCCACTTTCCCAATTAGTCTATCATCTCTCAGTGGTGCGGCCCTAAACCAAGGCTTCTCCTTTATAGTGGACCTTGCAGCCTGTTCTTTATTCTGGGACTTTTAAGTGTGTGTAGGTACACTATCATGCTCATTGTTGGATAGCCCTTGTTTTCGATTTATTTCTGAATCACTTGTGAGAAGACCACACATTTGTCAATTTTGACCTTCTATTTACTGCTATTTGATTCAATTGTGCTGGGTGTTATAACTCCCCTCGGTCTCTAGAGACTTGCTCACTCCACATTGCATAGACATTTCACATCTTTAATTGTCCAATACTTGGCTCATGAAGAGGTTCTCTTTTTTACTTACTCTAAGAGATATATGCCAACCATGCAAAGCTTATCCTTTTGGCTCTTCTTGTGCCTTGCAATTATTCCTTGAAGTAGCATCCTTGATCCCAGGCCAATAGACTACTCTTTATTCCTCACGCGAAGGTGTTTTCCAGTGTCTCCTCACTCTGCAATCCTGGTCTGTCTCTGAGGTAGCTTGATTGGTTTCAATACGAGTCCGGCGTCCATCTTTCCATCATGGCCGCCCTAACCACGTTATGTTTTCTTCTGTAGAAAGCCTCTATATGTCTTGTCTACCTTGCATTTCTGTGCATATACTCTTATTAGTCTGCAGGTTACTTTATCTTCTTTGCATATGTGATTTCTTTATATTCAATTACATATTTTTCTTGTTACTTCAGTTACATCTTTATTCTTTAAGTATTTGCATATCATTTCAATACGTTTCATTATCTTTCCTTATTGACGTCACTCAGCCCTTGTCAGATTTCAGTTATAGCTCTAACGGTGTGTGCCGACATCCTTCCACTGTGCAATGGTACATTCGATACGGTTGTCTGAGTGCATATCGTCTCTCATACATTCAATGCGGTTGTTACGCTCACCTGGCTCCCACAGGGGCGTCGGTCGTAGAAATATTCTCCTTCAAGTGGAGGGATGGATTTAGCCACTTGTGGATTCAAATGATAGCACCCCCAATATCCTCCCCACTAATCACCTCTGAGCGCCCTCTCAGCAATCTCACCGTATAGTCTTGAAGGATGAGCCCTCCATCCTGCGAAGCACGCAGGGGCGCGTTGATGACTAGTTACTTCACTGGCCTGAGGATATTGGAAGAGTTGTAGACGAATCCTGGCTCCAAAAGGTCCTGGCAAAGAGCCGTAAGTATATAGTTCGTAAGAATTCAAAATGTCTGGAGATCACTCCTGTCCGATTCCTCTTTTATCTTGCAGCTTTGACCCAATAAGAAGATTGACAGCTGAAAGCGCTCCGGTAAAAGTCTGTGTTACCCAACTCTGTCCTGTAAATAATGCCAAGGGTTAAACTTGCTGCTTTCTCCTTATTTTACAGGTGCGGCATAAGAAGATGTGGCATGCTGATGAATTATACCTCTGGCGGTAAAATCAGGTAAGCATATGGCGGCTAAAGGGATTGTCTCTGTCTGTTCTCTCTGCTCACCTTGTTGATTCTTGTCCCCCTTAGGTGCCGGGATTCGGCGATGTAAAGATAGAGACAGCGCCGGATCGAAGAGATGCTGCGTGGAACGGTGAGTATGACGCGGCACTGCTGCTGGTGATGCAACGCTTTTAAAACAAAGTCTTTCCTCTGGTTTGAAGATGCGATGAATCCGGAATCAGGTAAGAAATCAGGTAATACTCTTGTCTAACCTTTGCTTCTTTCCTTCTTTCTAGGTGCTCCAGGTTCGAGGCGGGCATGCCAGAAGGATGGATGCTGCTGCTGGCACGGTGAACGTTACGCTGCTGGATGCTGCTCTTCGGGCGTGGTTTAAATAGCCTTCAAAGTAGTCCCAGGTAGGTATTCCTCCCCGACCACACCCGACCACACCCAAGTAACAAAATAGTCCCTAAGGTAAAGTAGTCCCTTCCAGGCTTCACATGGGCTTGGATCTTCTTGCAGCATGGTCTGCATCAGGTAAGTGTGCACTTCTGAGCCTGGCGCCTATGGCGCCAGGACTGATGTCCCATATGAGCCTGGCGCCATGGGCGCCAGGAGTGAACCCAGACAGCCCCTAGCAGGGGTTGCTGGGTTTTCTCAAGGCAACATGATGGCTGATGGACGTGGTCTGGATGCCCGGGGGTATGCATCATGACAGCAATGCATCATGACAGCGGTATTGGGATGATACCTGGTGTCCCACATTGAGCTCTTCTCCTGTTATTCCAGTATGACAGAGCTGAGGGAGCGGGAGCTCGGGATGATATGTCCACCTATTCCTCTCCATTATCAGGAAGCTCTGGTGGGTGGTTTCACCCCCCAGGTAGTATTTGTCTCGCCAGTGCCCACAGTCCTTTCATCAGCCCTTGTGAAGTGAAGGAGCACTCCTTTCCTTCACAGGGCCAGCCACAGTACCTACAGACATTTCTCCATGGCCAAAGATACTTTGGTACTCCCAAATCATTCTTTAGCAGCCTTGGCCATCTGTCATGTAAGACAACCTCCTGGATGGAGAGCAGCTGTGAATTCAGATAGTCTTGTAATCGTCACACGCCGCATGCCACTCAAGATTCCTGCTGGCTTCTATCACACCATTCATCAGGCACTGCAGGCTTCCCGCATAAGTTGACTGAGGGTGGCAATGACATGTAGTTCTCTGACATGTGCCTTGCTGCTGGAAAATGTACCCCAGATATAAGCCTGGTGGCCTTTTCTAAATTATCTACTTGGACGTCTAAGTTTGTCCCTTTATAGATAACCCACACTGCAACCGCCATATATGCCCCATTCCATATTTTGTCAACTACTTCCCTTTTCTGTTGTCCCCCAAACAGCTCTCCTCTCTGTTGTTCCAGCCTTTTCCCCCCTTGCGCAATTAGGGTAATGGATGATGACCTGCAAGGCAGACAGGTATTTACTACTAAATACCTATGTTCAGTTCTGTCCAATTTCAACACTGTATTATACCAAGGTATCTGACTACATACTTGTGTGTACTTCAGAAATTCTTAGATACCCTTTTCTGGGAATTGCAGACGCTGTGTCATTGTGCAAGTCCTATTATTTAAATCACCTAAGCACTGACATTGTACATCTGTACAATTCAAAGAAACCTTTACCATTTTGGTATCATTCCTAGAGTCTAATACCCTCAAAAGTTACATTCTAGGTATATAGGCCATTCCCTACTCCTGCCTAATGCAGCACGAAGGTTCTCTAACTCAAATTAGCCAGGCATCACCACTCGCTGTATTGCTAAAGTTAGGGTCATCATATCTGATACCAAGCTCACATTGCCACCTAGTCCTTCTTGTGCTGTCAGCACCGTAGTACCAGGCCACTGCTGGTACCAATAGATAAGCTTGGATATCATTCTATTTCTTTTCCAAGTGAAGAGAACAGAATTAAATCTGATATGTGGTATGGCTCTCGGTATTTATCAACAGTTTCAGCTGTAGTGGTGAGTACGTTAGTGGTAGACACTGGTCTGTCTCTAAGTTTGGGTTGCGATATTAGAGTTGGCTCTTCGATCTCTGCATTCAGGGCTTGTAGGTAATCCTCATCACTCATCTAATTTGGAAGCGCTTCAGACCGATAAGGAATGATTCCAACTGAGCATTCAGCAGACCGTGGAATAAACCCTAACCGTAAATCAACCTTGCACTCCCTAAATCACAAGTTCCACTCAGCCAATGTACAATATAATGCTTCTTATACCGCTGCAATGCCCATATGTCCGATAAAGTTTTGATGTCCGTGAGATTTCACATTGCTAGTATGGTCTGCGCAATGCTGTCATGTCCAGCTAAGGCAAAGTTGGTACAAGTCACTACAAACAAATCATCACAATCATGTGCCTTATTCTTCAGAGTCTACCGCCCTCTTACAGTGGCTTAAGAGTACCCATGTTGGGTGACCCTGCACCTTCACTTCTGAACTAGAAGTGAGGAGGACCAAGAATTACCCTTTCTACGTAGGGACAAGAGCTTTTTTTCTTTGGTGGATGATGTTTATGAAGACGTCACCAGGTTGTAGTGAATGACCTGTCAAAGCTGTACTAAGTGAATAAATATATATTTTTTTTATTAAGAAATGTGTGTGTGTGTAATGTTTGTGAAGGGGAGGGGCAGCGGGAACATGTAACTCTTTCCGTGTGTGTGTGAATGTGGTGGGCGATTGAGTGAGTATGCTTGGGGCGAGAGAAAACAGAAGGGGGTGGGTGCAAGGAGGAAACCAGGGCTCGGGGTGGAGCCTCTCCCACTCCCCTCAGTTCATGTTATTTCAGCTCTCTGAGGGCCACTCAAAATCGACTGACAAAAAAACCCAGTCTTTTTAAAGTGCAGCCTTCAAAAAGCAGTAATTTCACATAGCACCATCAAAGCTGGTTCTTGTAGTAGAGCTGATTCGACCCGATTGTGAATAAGACTGACAGAAGAGCTTAAGGTCTTCACATGCTCAAGCAAGCAGCCATCTGACATTTGCAAATTATCGTGCACAGTCTTTACAGGGGGAAATACAGGCATAGGCTGCCCATAGAGGATCTCATAGGGGCTTAGTCCCAATTTCTTACTTGAAGTGCTTCACTTGATAAATAGAACCAACAGAAGGGCCTGTGGCCACATCAATCCTGTTTCCTGGCATAGCTTAGGCAGTTTGCTTTTCAAAACAGCATTCTGTCCCTCTACCTCCTCTGCTAAACTGGGGATTTTGGGGGCAGTGCCGGTTATGTTGGATTTTTATTCACATTTTGATATTCACAAACTGAGTACCTTGATCACTACTAATGCATACAGGTATTCCAAAGCTAGGGGCAAACTCTTGCATAAAAATCTTTGCCACTGTTATCACATTTGCCTTTTTACAAGGATAGGCTTCTACTCAGCCAGAAAATGCATCTACAATAACGAGGAGATGCTGCCACTGGTTACACTGCAGCAACTGCAGGAAATCAATCAGCTATCCAACAAATGAGGGTTGGTGTGCCCCATCTGATCTTTACAGTTTTGCCTACATTATTCTGCAATCAAATGACACATCTCTGGCAGTATTCTTGGGCCATGGTTGTCAAATCTGGTGCAAACCATTAACATCACCATCCCATTTCGTTTCACATGTGTATGACCATGGTACACTCTAACATGGTGTGACACTATTATCCTAGGGGCCACCAACCACCCATGCTCATCCCTCCACATGGAATCTTTATGCAACCGACAGCCATTCTTAATCCAAAAATCTTTCTAACTCGATGGGGCATTTTCCTGCATAAGTGCCAAGTCCTCCATCATCCTATATGGTACTAGTTTGGGGCAGATTTAACAGGCAGAAATTAAGCATTAACTTCCTCTAAGTTAACTGCCGTTTTGCTGTCTTATCAGAAAAGTCCTTGCCACAGCTAATTGGGTCATCCAAAGCTTGCTGGGCAGCACACTTAATGATCGCTATCCGTTCGGACAGAATTATGGCATCCAATTGAACAGTTACATATTCACTATTCTTTATGGGCGTACCATTTGTAGTCATTAAGACTCTCTGTTTCCAGAACTGGCCAAAGTCATAGGCCACAACAAAGGCGTAACGGAAATTGGTATAAATATTAACTGATTGTTGGGCAGCCAGATGCAAGCCCTAATAAGGTCCTCTGAATCAGCTACCTGTGTGGATGTTACCTGAGGTAGCTTGCAACATTCAAACAAAAACATGGTCAGGCAACAGCTGAATATCCCTTCAAGCACTGGATTTAGGCTAGATACAGTCTCCAGTCCTGGAACACAGATTTCCTGTTACCAAATATGGTCACTTCCTCTCATGCACACAAAGAGAGACAAGGAGCATGCATGTGACCCTTCAGGTCTTGGAGGCAAACAAAGACTCCCTTCATTGTGTGAATGATCAATGGGTCAAAATAGATCTCAGCCAGGGAAAATTGTTTCCACAATGTGGAAACCATATTACACAAAGATGAAACTACCAGCAGTCTAGCTACATGACTAACAGAGATGGGGTACTCACTCTGGGACACCATGTTTTATCTTTACCGTGCCCTGCCTTAGGAGTCATAAGGGCATTTAAGGTGGAGCATAAACACAGTCGCTCTCTCAGTCCGGATTAAGCCTGGTTTGGAGCAAAAATACAATCTAAAATCCAGAAATGCTGTAGGTAAACAGTGGGATTTCCACCTATCAAGGAGAGACTCACTAGGTGGTGGTGGGACAGTAATATCAGGAGGAGGTGCCAGACGAACATAAGTATGAGATGGTCGGATAACATTGGAAGAGAGTGGTAGTGGAATGCCAAAAGGTGGTGGTAGATGAACATTAGGGACAGAGAGAAAGAACCTTGCCAATGATAGTAGTAAGGTTTGCGAAGGAAGAGGTTGGTCCCCGATGTGAAAGGGTCAAGCCTACAGTAGGAGCACGAAGAAGAGTTTGACCTGACAACGAGGAGTAGGTCCACAGAAAGGTAACAAGGGTAGAAGTGAGGTCCACAGTGCAGGGAGGTGTCAGAGACCTTCCTAAAGTTCAACCCTCTGAGGAAAACAGGGAGGAAAACCGCTACTAAAGTCAGCAGACTTCAAGAAGAACAAAGGAGAATAGAAAAACGAAAAGCCAAGACAAGAAGGCTACGGGAACTCCTATAAATTCGGAAGTGAAAAGCAAAAAAACTGTGAGAAAACCTGAGAAGGTGGCTCAGGAACCCCATACACCTAAAACCATTAACCTAGGGGGTGAGAAAATCTCGAGGTGCTGAGAAGACAGGGTGTTGGGAAACAATTAAGTGTGACCAGAGCCTATAGAGAAACACGCTAGAAGAGGAAGTAAGTGTGTGGGAAACAGTTCCAGAGTGGGATGAAGGTGCCAACATAGGAGGAACCTAAGGCTCCAGAAGACTCAGATCCTGATTTACGTTATACTGCCCATTTTTTGTTTTGGCCACCCTGTGTTATATTCCCGAAATAAAGCAAGCTAGTTTAAAGTGAATATCCGTCATGGCCTGCTTATTGACCCATGCCCTCCTCATGACAGTACATTCTGAATTGTAAATCTTTAACTGGCCAGACTAAATAATAACTTAATGAGATCATCAAGCTTTTCAGTAATAATAATTTTATTAATGTGATACAGTATATAAGTAGACTTTTCACATGTAATACTCACAAATCATACACTAAATCGTAAAACATTGCAATTCATACATAAAACTAAACACACATTATATATTCATGTAATACTAATAAATCTATAATTTCGCTATAAATCAAAGTCTTCAAAGAAATTTGAATTTACATCCCTGGAGCCGCTACCATACAGGCTTTTTCTAATTTGGTTAAATGGATATTCCTAACAGGCTATCTATAACCAACCAAAAATTATACATCTCTATATACTGCTTAATGTTTACAGAATTGATACTTTTTTAGTATACAGCTGGATGAGATGCAGAAAAGACTTAGACACCAAATGTTTTCTTGCGCTTGTGTGTATAATGAACAATCATATGTCTCTGGTATACTGGTATTCGATTTTAGCAAACAAGTTCTTGAGGACCACGTGTCCGAGTCTTGGTACCCCTCTCCTATCGCTATGCCCAGTCCTGACCCCTTTTCCAATATTGTAGACAGGTTTTAGATAAGTATGAGGATTGGGTGCAGAGGTCTCTGGCCTCTTCAGGTGGGGAGGTTGGGTTCTGGGATCCCTACTCTGCGCTTCTTTCCTTCTGACCTGCTGCATCCCTGGACCATCCTTATCTCTTCACTGCAATGCCACATGCCCGATCCTTCACCCACCTTGGGGGTTCACCCTTTTAGATTGGGATCCCACTCCTAAGCCAGTTCCTCCCTTTCTGGTTTCAATTTCACTTCCTTCCTCCACTTGATTATATGCCGCCTCCACCTTAGGTTCAACCCCTTCCACCACCAGTTATCCCTCCGCCTCCTTTTAAATTTCCACTCCTATATCCCACCACCTTCTCCTTAACTTCACCTCCTTCTTCCACTTGCTTTTATACCTCCTCCTCCTTGACTATACCACCTCCTGCTCCTACAGCTGTGGTCAGGAGGATAGCTCTGGGGTAACGCGCTTGCCTTGGAAGCAAAGACGACGCAAAGCAACAAGGTTTGATCACCGGGTCTGCGCTTAGAAACCTCTGGGTATAACATATAAGTGATGAGGTTCCAACCCAGCACTCTTTGCTACACACTTCTCTGAGCTGACATTTTCTACTCTTTAGTACACCATTGCTCCGGCTGTGAGCTGAACCTGCCTGCTTATGTGCCAGGTAATGTTGCACTCATGTGGGTCGTGGCTTGGGCATGCATGTGCAGGCACTTCAAATGACACATCTAGTGGTGAAACGAGAGACAGACTCTCTAATGTCTGTGCATCAGGATTATTTTGGGGCTTAAAAAATGGCGAGATATGTCACTGAAATTACTATTTTGCATGACAAAAAAACAGCTATATGTTTAGATGGCACTTTCAAATATCAGACACTTGTTTCGGTATCAATAGTGTGGTAAGGATGTTGATTTAATGGTATTCGACCTATTCCCATTACAATTACTAAACAAGTATACACTCCCTGCTAGCTGGATAACGCAAGTTTAAACTATGCAAGACAAAGTTATTGCTGCAACCCACCTCATCACACGAGCCGAGCATTTCAGTCATATGACGCCATCTTTAACTCTCAATAGATACCTGCTTTGCTTTGAAGGAGGCCGTATCTGCCGCCCAGGGCCCAAGTCAATGGTGCACGCGAGAGGGGGGGGGGAGTCGGAGTCCACCCACTTTATTCATATTCAGTGGGTGGACTCAGTCCCCTCCAGCTCAAAGAGAAACATTGGATGTCCTCTTTGAATTTATGAATTAAAAACGACATCGGGGATCAAACCACAGTCGTCAGGTTTGTAGGCCGGACACTTCAACACTGCACTATATAACCTAATAAAACATGATAAACAACTAAAGGTGAAGTACTGCAAGTCCCAGGGAAAACATTTGTATCGGTTCTTGGTGGTTAAAACATGCACTTCTTTTAACGTTTTCAAAAACACTATTAGAAGAAAATATCCTGTCTTGGTTTTGTGTGTGTGTTGATTTCATGAAAGGTAAATGCCATTCGTTCTGTTTTATTTGGGTGGTTATGCAAAGCCAATTTAATGAAATGTGCATATTTCACCTTAATATGCTATTTTCTGGCAACGTCAGATCCCATTGCGTTTGTCGATGAGTCCCCCACTTTAATTTTTAGGACTTGAGCCCTGCTGCCGCCACTGAGCAATCCACCAAAGATCAGAGTGCCTTGTAGCCGACAAGGTGCCATACTGCCAGAGCTCAAGAAGATGAGGTGAAAGCTCAACGTGCAGCTGCAGACCCCAGCTCCCCACAAAAAGAAGAGCAGCACGTCTAAGACAAGTCTGCGAGTCCCTTTCAGCACTTTCTTTCCAAAACGTAATGTGTCCTTATTCCAAAACAGCCTCCTCTATGGGAAGCCATTCAGGTCAAAATTACACCTTTATGAATGTGACATATTGAAATTAATACAACATGCATTGAAATGAGTAAGTCATGCATTGAGATGACTATAACATGCATTCAGATGACTATACCATGTATTGAATTGAGTATGACATATATTGAAATGAGTATGACATACATTGAAATTCAACGAATAAGAAATGCATTGAAATGAACAGGACACCCATTGAAATGTATATGACAACCATTGAAATGAATATAACAGACGTGGAAGTGAATAGAACATGCAATGGAATGAATATAACATGCATTGGAATGAATAATCCATCCATTGAAATTAATATGACATGAAATGGAATAAATATGACACCCATTGAAATGAATATGACACACATTGAAGTGAATACGACATGCAATGAAATGAATATAACACACATTGAAGTAATTATAACATGCACTGGAATGAATAAGACATGCGTTGAAATGAATAGGACATGCATTTTAATTAATATGACACCCATTGAAATGAATATACAATGCATGTCCTACTCATTTCAATGCATGTCCTATTCATTTCAATGCATGTCTTCTTCATGCCAATGCATGTTATATTCACTTCAACGTGTGTCATATCCATTTCAATGGGTGTCATATTCATTCCATTGCATGTCCTATTCACTTCAACGTGTGTCATTCATTTCAGTGGGTGTCATATTTATTTCAGTGCATGTCCTATTCATTTCACTGCGTGTTTTATACATTACAATGCATGTTATATACACTTCAATGGATGTCATATTCATTTCAATGGGTGTCATATTCATTCCAATGCATGTTATATTCACTTCAACATGTGTCATATTTATTTCAATGCATGTCTTATTCATCCCAATGCATGGTATATTAATTTCAATGCATGTTACATTCAATGTGAGTCATATTCATTTCAATGGGTGTCATATTCATTCCATTGCATGTCCTATTCACTTTAATGTGTGCCATATTCACTTCAACGTGTCATATTCATTTCAATGAGTGTCATATTCATTACATTGCATGTCCTATTCACTTTAATGTGTGTCATATTCACTTCAACGTGTATCACAATCATTTCAATGAGTGTCATATTTATTTCAATGTATGTCCTTTTCATATCAATGCATGTCTTATTCATTCCAATGCATGTTCTATTCACTTCAACGTGTCATATTAATTTCAATGATTGTCATATTAATTCCATTGCAAGTCCTATTCACTTCAACGTGTGTCATATTAATTTCAATGGGTGTCATATTTATTTCAACGTGTGTCATTAATTTCAATGGGTGTCATATTCATTCCATTGTATGTCATATTCACTTCAACATTTGTCATATTCACTTCAGTGTGTGCCCTATTAATTTCAATGCATGTCTTAGTCATTGAATTTCAGTGTATGTCATACTCATTTCAATACATGTCATACTCATTTCGATACATATTATAGTCATCTCAGTGTATGCCTTACTCATTTCACTGCATGTTGTATTAATTTCAAGATGTTACATTCACAAAGGTGTAATTTCGACTTGAACGGCTTACCATACTCCTGCCTGTGTAGTAAGTGCACCAGCCCAAGAAACTTACAAATGTTCGAATGCCTTCGCTCCACAAATCTGCCACACCATCTGAAGAATTAAAGCATGTGAATACGGCAATGTGGTGTTTCCTAACATACGGCTAATGACTTGGCTTCCGCCCAGGGAATACCTGAAATCAAATACACTTGGTTACAAAATGTTCTCTGTCTTTATCCCCAAACTATGTTTATTTAATGTTACAGGGCTCACTAGTGGAAACCCCTAGTTCCAAGCTACATAGTTAAATTATAAAGTAATGTGGAACCTAGTCGTGATTCGCGCCAAAAACTCAAGTAAAATAAATATGGATGCTGGCTGTGTGTACATCATGTGCATTCAATCTGTGATTCCTTAATGTGTGATCATCTGTACAAGGGAAGAGTCTGTGGCACTTTCGAACGTGATGTTGACCTAGAACACAAGGGGTTTCGACGGGAGGGCAAAGTGTGTTGGACAAAACGCAATGGAACATTAACATAGTAATGTACACCCTGTTCACAGAGGTAAACTATTTCCAATGACGCAGCTGTTACAGCTTCAATGGCGCTGGTGGCTCATGGCTTTATGTTGTGTTTAGCTGGGTTTGCCTTACCTGTGGGTGTATGCATTGATATACAATCTTAGTATGGAATGTTATGACTCAAGGTCCCTGGAAGTTCCACAGGGTGTCAGTTGGGACCGGGAGCTTGAGAGTATAGGGAATCGGGGGATGTCTTCCTACCCATGAACCTAATTTATATGTGAATGTACCTGTGTTCCTGATGTACTTACCTGATATCTCAGAGAAGCTGTGAACCCAGTGAAGTTGTGTCTTACTACCTGAGTCTCGGAGTATTAATCACACAAAGACACAACTCATCACTTTACTCTCTCGTATGTACCTTACAGATGTAGACGGTGAATCTTAAGCTGTTTTTCAACGCAGGGGGATTGAGGTTCTGGAACCAATACCCACTACCAGACACGCTCTACCACACCAAGCACAAATGATGAGTCTGATGTTGGCAGTCCTCGATACCACTTGGCAAGGGTTTCTCATCCTCCTCATAGCCTACCAGGAAAAAGCAAGATGCAACATTGCCACTGATGACATCACATAACTTATGCCACACCACAGAATGGTTGTCGGGTGTGTTTGGGGATGCTTGTGGAGGGGGGTAAATAGGGTGTGGGGGTGTTTGGCGATGTGTGGAAAGGGAAGGATTTGGAAGGGGTGTTTGGAGAAGAGAGGAGGGAAAGAATGGGGTGTTTGGGGAGAGGCAGAGTTTTTTTTTGAGGGAGCGGGATGACATGCAAAGGGTCTTTTACGGTGTTTCGGGAGTGGGCGAGATAGTTGGGGGAGTTTGGGGAAGGTGTGGATAGGATGTTTGGGGAGGGAAAGGCAGGGAGGGGTTAAATAAAGACCTTATTACTGTTTCCAAGCAGAAATACAGGCATTTTACCAAAAGTTTGCATCTGTGCCAACATGTGAAAATGATCCCATTTGTATTGGTGTCGGGCATGGAGTGTATTTGGTGAAAACTGTATTTGCCTAGTTGTTTGTACATAAATGCATGGTCTGCCAGGCTGACACTGTCAGCATTGCATTTCTGCTTACACATATACATATGCATTCAGGATTCATGGATGACTCAAGCTTGTCCTCGCTTGTCTTTTCCATGTCCTTATGGTGGTCTGAGTCCGACAGATGCGTGCAACCGACATGTCCCTGAAGTCCTCACTCATGTAGGTGGGCAGGAGAAGTCCTGAGTGGTCATCCTCATGGGACTTAGTATGCATTTCATCCAGGCACAGGTATCTGGGACAAGTGGAGAGCTAGTAACACACACCTATCAATGCAATCAGCGGTCTGGGCCTATACCATTGTCACTACTGGCGTATACCACCCACTAAGCACAGCCGTGCTATCCCAGGTGAGCAAGAAAGGTGCCAATACATACAGATACACTCATAATTTTGAAGTTGCTTCAGGGGCACCTCACACCTACAGTTTGAGGTATTAATTTGCCAAATGCTGCTTCATGATCTCTGCCGTCCAGTACATCCCATTTTCGGCCCGCTGATGAGTCGTCAACATCATCGAAGTTACTGTCAAATGGGGTTGTTATATTGTAGAGCATGGGCACCTTGTGCACATGCGTAGAATGCAATACACCATGACACTGTTAATATGGCCAACCTTGTGTGGTGCATACATGAGGGCTCCACCTAGTTGCAGAAGGCCACAGAACCTGGCTTTGAGCAGTCCAAATGTCCCCTCAGTGGTGCAGCATGTTCTTATATGGGGTACGCAGCAACTTTGCTCCTCTGGAGTCTGTGGATTTTGGTACGGTGTCAGGAGGCATCGTAGGAGCGGATACCCGGTATCACCTGTGAAGATGCGGGTATGATTTGTCAGTGCTCGATTACAATTTCATTGGAAAACCACAAGGCTAGGGGTGGTTGTAGCTCTGCATATTTGATAATTGTTGGGGTCCTGATGGATCATTTGTAAATGATGTGCTACCTCTCCACCCACACCTCCCCAGTCACTCTCTCTCTCATCAGGCACCCCCTCTTGCCAAGCCTCCCAGACACTCCCTCTTTCCAACCCACCCCAGGCACTCCCTCAGTTCTGCTTATCTAGTAGCCACATCCATTGTCTCTTATGTGTGGTCATTTACGCAGGCAGGGTACTGTTGCAAAGTATAGTCATGCGGGAACCCAGAGAACCTGGCACAGCAGTGGAGGATGGTACTTTCCTTGTTGCATGTCATCTGTACATTCAAGGTGTGCTGTTGTTTACAATTTCAGGGGGTGGCATTAATGGCACATACATGCAGTGCAGGGTACTGTCGTGACATAACAACCACAGACTCTTCATGTAGATTGGTAAGCATTTGTAATGGCAGTCAGCAAAGCAGCATACAGATTATCCACAAGACAGGACAAGAAACCAATTCCCGAACTGTATATGGTGAAGCAAACTCCCCCTGCCCCACCCCATTAAGGGCTTACAGGGTTTTTATACAGTAACACACATAGGTTCTTCTATAGAAGGGGTCAGCCCATGCATCAGACAGTGGCAACAGTATACAACGTTTCAGGTGGGTATGGTGTCAACTACATGATTCTCATAATACACCCGACCAGCAGTGGTTAGGTTCTCACGCCTTGCATGGCAAGAAAACTGTGCAACAACCAGCAGACATTGGGCCTCATTATGAGTTTGCCGATCCGGGATCTACGGTACTGGTAAGCTTGCTGGTACCGTAGTTCCCGGACTGGCAAACTATGAGATGTGATCGCCGGTGCCTTTCTGTCCGCCAGGCCTGACCTGGCGGGCAGAAAGGCACCCGCGAGCACAGCATGTTGGATGCATAGGCCCCGTTTGTCGATGCCTAAACCCGGACTGGCGTTAAGACGCCAGTTCCGGTGATACCTTTATTTCTACATCCGCCCGTCGTGTGTCATGTGACCCTGCTTCTCTGGGACACGTGACACCACACCGTTATAAACAGTGGCGGTGCATCCGACCTCCCCATTCCCCGACCTCCCCATTCCCATTCGGCCCTATGGGGCCGAAAGTGAATGGGGAGCATCTTTTTTCCGGCGCCTGCGAATGGGCAGTTACTGGGTCCGGCAGGGCTGGAATGCCCCAGTAATTGTAATTGCCCATTTGCGGGTGCCGGAAAATATTGCAAGTTTGGCGGCAGCCTGCCGGTTTTACCGGCAAGGCTACCGCCAAACCTGTAATGAGGCCCATTGTTTAGATACAATTCTAACAAGTCCACAGTTTTCGCTAGGACTACACTTCTCACATGGCCCAGGCACTGCCTGTCCGCCTAATGTTACTAATTCTACCTACCTGCTGAAACCGACTCGCGTGGCGAGGTAGTGATCTGAAACACGCTAGCCTGTGCCAAACAGGAACTACATCAGCAGCCGGCAAAGTAGAAGCAAGCCACATCTAGGAACGTTACTACAACACATTTCAGTTAGGACACGTGCATAACAACATAGAACAAGACAGCTAGAGGCACAGATCTGTATGGTAGCTGAGGATGGCTGAACTAAGGCAAGTGAGAGGCAGGGAAGTACATAAGCCCACAACCCAACTTCATTTCGGCCACCACAGCACCAATAGTGTTTTGGAATTTTGTTGCATTATAAAAGCACTGTAGAGAACACTGTTGCGGTGATGGTGTCTGAATTTGGCAGAGCGGCAGAACATCCGGTATTGTAAAATACTGGATGTTTTTACCACGACCAACTAAAGTTGTAATCAAGCTTTGTCCACCTTGTAACTTGTAATCAATCTAATGCACACTGGGAATGGGGCTCATTGTATTTTTCCCAACATTCACTCGAACATTAAAGTATTTGAATCCGGGTACTAAATACACTCATTTGGACAGTCCCACGGTTTGGATGTGAGGATACAGTGGATGCAACATCGATCCCTCGATGGGGGTTCGAGGCCTGTCCTGCTTGCACTAGCGACAGAGGCACCAACTGACCTGGAATTCTGAAAGAGGCGAAGTCGGGTCTCAGAGTAAGGATGGATGTGTACGTGCCCAGTCCACAAAGCTGCGACATCGTTGGGGAATTGTATGCATAGGATTGGCAAGTTATGATGTCAGTGAACACTTACTGACAGGATTCAAAGCTCTCTGCCAAGTTGGCAACACTACAGGCCCCCAATAAACTTAGAAGAAAAGGGTGCTTGGCATGGAGCGAAAGATGACATGCAGAATAATTGGAAATCCTTCTCCAAACGTAACATAGAAAGTTGGATTGAATGAAGATCTGCATATCTAACAATGGATAACACTAAATGGGACAGAAACTGTTTGATCCATTCCATACAATCTAAGTATCAAAACTAGTTCCAAATGAATTGCTGAATTCTGAGTACTCGTCTGAATGGTACACTGTCTGGCACGTGAAAATATCCCAACATATTCCAAATCCTTTATAAATAAATAAATATAAAATAAATAAATAACTAAATGTGTCTGCTGCGTTTGACTTGCGTAACTCACTAAATATTAATGAAGCTATAATATAAAACATGAAGCAAAGCACATGGGAGAAACACTTACAGTCCTGGCAATCAGAGTATGTACTCTAAGGAAAAACGTCCAGGTGTACTAACGTAGAACCAGGGGCAATTTCAAATAGAAAAGAAGCAGCCAGTTCGTGAATTCAAAGCAGCTTCCTGCTGATACTAACATCAGTTTTCATGATGGTACATAATACATGATGCAAGCCCATTTAAGGCATTCCTAGGCACATCAGTTATTTAAAATCTCTCTAGACTGTACCCATACTGGTTCAATTTCATATACTCATAGCAACCTGCGGCCTCAGGCTATATAGTTTCTGCAAGCTCCCTCAGGCTGCACAGACATGGACTATTTACCAGAAAATGCGGTCAGTATTTAATTATAAACCTACCACTACCTAATAATCCAGAAAAAGGTGCCATTTTGTATTTGTGAGACAAATGCAGTGCATAGAAAAATATTTGTGAGATGTGGGACGCGTTAACACAATGCATTAAGGGCAGTTTATTATTTATTACAAGGCACTATTATATTTCCATGCTATCATGTTCTGTGGTCTATAATCTATGATGTGTTCCGGGGAAGTGGCTTATTTAGGCTTGCTGCTGCTCTAGGCCCACATAAGTGCATGCAACCCGCACAACTTTACTCCACCTCGGCCAGACTATGCTCCTTCACAATATTCCGCCCCTTCCACAAACTCTGCCCGCACCTAGACGGGTCTGTAATATTAATGCAACATAACAAACAGGGTAATTCATAGAATTTCGCAGAAAAGTGTCGCAAGCGGCTGGCGCAGAGTGTCCGCGTGCGATTGTCTGCGCCAGGCACATGCGCTAAAACCGATTTCCGCGCACAGCGTATTCATGGATTTTAGGCTCCCAAACCAGCCGTGGCGCAGAGTATCGCAGCGACCCTGCAGCAGCGCCAGTAACGCCCCCAAGAACGCCCTCGCGCAAGGAAAAGCCATCAAAATCGCTAAATCATCGCAAAGGGCTGCGCTAACCCTGGACCAGTCTACAGGGCTGCCAAACAAGGAACGCAAAGCGGGTAACGTGCATATCAGGGGTACGCGTGAAGTTATACACGCGATTAGCCAGGGTACGTGTATTACAGGGGTACGCGTGAAGTTTTACACGCGATTAGCCAGGGCATGTGTATCACAGGGGTACGCAGGAATTATCACACGCGATTTGGCTGGGTACGTGTATTACAGGGGTACACGGGAAGTCCTACACGCGATTCGGCTGGGTACGTGTATTACAGGGGTGCGCGGGAATTCTCACATGCGATTTGGCCAGGTACGTGTATTACAGGGTGCGCGGGAATTATCACACGCGATTTGGCTTGGTACGTGTATTACAGGGGTGCGTGGGAAGTTCTACACGCGATTGGCCAGGGTACGTGTATTACAGGGGTACGTGGGAATTATCACACGCGATTTGGCTGGGTACGTGTATTACAGGGGTACACGGGAAGTTCTACACGCGATTCGGCTGGGTACGTGTATTACAGGGGTGCGCGGGAATTCTCACATGCGATTTGGCCAGGTACGTGTATTACAGGGGTGTGCGGGAATTATCACATGCAATTAGGCTGGGTGGGTCCTCACAGGTGTTCCCTGTACACCCTCCACGGCCCCTGCAGGCAGCCCACAAAACAGGGGACTACCCTGCACACCTGCTCATGTCCCCCTGCACCCCCACCCCCCAGCAGTGCAGGGGCAGCCTCCACCAGGCCCCCACCCATGTCTCCCAACACCCCCACCCCCCAGCAGTGCAGGGGCAGCCTCCACCAGGCCCCCACTCATGTCTCCCACCACCCCCACCCCCCAGCATCCAGGGGCACCATCCACCAGGCCCCCACCCATGTCTCCCACCACCCCCAACCCCCAGCCACCAGGGGCACCCTCCACCAGGCCCCCACTCATGTCTCCCACCACCCCCACCCCCCAGCATTCAGGGGCACCCTCCACCAGGCCCCCACCCATGTCTCCCACCACCCCCACCCCCCAGCATCCAGGGGCACCGTCCACCAGGCTCCCACCCATGTCTCCCACCACCCCCACCCCCCCAGCCACCAGGGGCACCCTCCATCAGGCCCCCACTCATGTCTCCCACCACCCCCACCCCCCAGCATCCAGGGGCACCCTCCACCAGGCCCCCACCCATGTCTCCCACCACCCCCACCCCCCAGCCACCAGGGGCACCCTCCACCAGGCCCCCACTCATGTCTCCCACCACCCCCACCCCCCAGCAGTGCAGGGGCAGCCTCCACCAGCACCCCACTCATGTCCCCTATCACTCCCACCCCCCCGCCACCAGGCCCCCATCCATGTCTCCCACCACCCCCATCCCCCAGCAGTGCAGGGGCACCCTCCACCAGGCCCCCACTCATGTCCCCTATCACCCCCACCCCCCCCGCCACCAGGGGCACCCTCCACCAGGCCCCCATCCATGTCTCCCACCACCCCCACCCCCCAGCAGTGCAGGGGCACCCTCCACCAGGCCCCCACTCATGTCCCCTATCACCCCCACCCCCCCGCCACCAGGGGCACCCTTCACAAGGCCCCCATCCATGTCTCCCACCACCCCCACCCCCCCCGCCACCAGGGGCACCCTCCACCAGGCCCCCATCCATGTCTCCCACCACCCCCACCCCCCAGCAGTGCAGGGGCACCCTCCACCAGGCCCCCACTCATGTCCCCTATCACCCCCACCCCCCGCCACCAGGGGCAAACTTCACAAGGCCCCCATCCATGTCTCCCACCACCCCCACCACCAGGGGCACCCTCCACCAGGCCCCCATCCATGTCTCCCACCACCCCCACCCCCCAGCAGTGCAGGGGCACCCTCCACCAGGCCCCCACCCATGTCCCCTATCACCCCCACCCCCCAGCAGTGCAGGGGCACCCTCCACCAGGCCCCCACTCATGTCCCCTATCACCCCCACCCCCCAGCCACCAGGGGCACCCTCCACCAGGCCCCCACTCATGTCTCCCACCACCACCACCCCCCAGCATCCAGGGGCACCCTCCACCAGGCCCCCACCCATGTCTCCCACCACCCCCACCCCCCAGCCACCAGGGGCACCCTCCACCAGGCCCCCACTCATGTCTCCCACCACCCCCACCCCCCAGCAGTGCAGGGGCAGCCTCCACCACGCCCCCACTCATGTCCCCTATCACCCCCACCCTCCCGCCACCAGGGGCACCCTCCACCAGGCCCCCATCCATGTCTCCCACCACCCCCACCCCCCAGCAGTGCAGGGGCACCCTCCACCAGGCCCCCACTCATGTCCCCTATCACCCCCACCCCCCCGCCACCAGGGGCACCCTCCACCAGGCCCCCACTCATGTCTCCCACCACCCCCACCCCCCAGCATCCAGGGGCACCCTCCACCAGGCCCCCACCCATGTCTCCCACCACCCCCACCCCCCAGCCACCAGGGGCACCCTCCACCAGGCCCCCACTCATGTCTCCCACCACCCCCACCCCCCAGCAGTGCTGGGGCAGCCTCCACCAGGCCCCCACTCATGTCCCCTATCACCCCCACCCCCCCGCCACCAGGGGCACCCTCCACCAGGCCCCCATCCATGTCTCCCACCACCCCCACCCCCCAGCAGTGCAGGGGCAGCCTCCACCAGGCCCCCACTCATGTCCCCTATCACCCCCACCCCCCCGCCACCAGGGGCACCCTCCACCAGGCCCCCATCCATGTCTCCCACCACCCCCATCCCCCAGCAGTGCAGGGGCACCCTCCACCAGGCCCCCACTCATGTCCCCTATCACCCCCACCCCTCCGCCACCAGGGGCACCCTCCACCAGGCCCCCACTCATGTCTCCCACCACCCCCACCCCCCAGCATCCAGGGGCACCCTCCACCAGGCCCCCACCCATGTCTCCCACCACCCCCACCCCCCAGCAGTGCAGGGGCAGCCTCCACCAGGCCCCCACTCATGTCCCCTATCACCCCCACCCCCACCGCCACCAGGGGCACCCTCCACCAGGCCCCCATCCATGTCTCCCACCACCCCCACCCCCCAGCAGTGCAGGGGCACCCTCCACCAGGCCCCCACCCATGTCCCCTATCACCCCCACCCCCCCAGCAGTGCAGGGGCACCCTCCACCAGGCCCCCACTCATGTCCCCTATCACCCCCACCCCCCAGCCACCAGGGGCACCCTCCACCAGGCCCCCACTCATGTCTCCCACCACCCCCACCCCCCACCATCCAGGGGCACCCTCCACCAGGCCCCCACCCATGTCTCCCACCACCCCCACCCCCCAGCCACCAGGGGCACCCTCCACCAGGCCCCCACTCATGTCTCCCACCACCCCCACCCCCCAGCAGTGCAGGGGCAGCCTCCACCAGGCCCCCACTCATGTCTACCACCACCCCCACCCCCCAGCCACCAGGGGCACCCTCCACCAGGCCCCCACCCATGTATCCCACCACCCCCACCCCCCAGCAGTGCAGGGGCACCCTCCACCAGGCAGCCACCCATGTCTCCCACCACCCCCACCCCCCAGCAGTGCAGGGGCAGCCTCCACCAGGCCCCCACTCATGTCCCCTATCACCCCCACCCCCCCGCCACCAGGGGCACCCTCCACCAGGCCCCCATCCATGTCTCCTACCACCCCCACCCCCCAGCAGTGCAGGGGCACCCTCCACCAGGCCCCCACCCATGTCCCCTATCACCCCCACCCCCCAGCAGTGCAGGGGCACCCTCCACCAGGCCCCCACTCATGTCCCCTACCACCCCCACCCCCCAGCCACCAGGGGCACCCTCCACCAGGCCCCCACTCATGTCCCCTATCACCCCCACCCCCCCGCCACCAGGGGCACCCTCCACCAGGCCCCCACTCATGTCTCCCACCACCCCCACCCCCCAGCATCCAGGGGCACCCTCCACCAGGCCCCCACCCATGTCTCCCACCACCCCCCAGCCACCAGGGGCACCCTCCACCAGGCCCCCACTCATGTCTCCCACCACCCCCACCCCCCAGCAGTGCAGGGGCAGCCTCCACCAGGCCCCCACTCATGTCCCCTATCACCCCCGCCCCCCCGCCACCAGGGGCACCCTCCACCAGGCCCCCATCCATGTCTCCCACCACCCTCACCCCCAGCAGTGCAGGGGCACCCTCCACCAGGCCCCCACCCATGTCCCCTATCACCCCCACCCCCAGCAGTGCAGGGGCACCCTCCACCAGGCCCCCACTCATGTCCCCTATCACCCCCACCCCCCAGCCACCAGGGGCACCCTCCACCAGGCCCCCACTCATGTCCCCTATCACCCCCACCCCCCTGCCACCAGGGGCACCCTCCACCAGGCCCCCACCCATGTCCCCTATCACCCCCACCCCCCAGCAGTGCAGGGGCAGCCTCCACCAGGCCCCCACTCATGTCTCCCACCACCCCCCAGCCACCAGGGGCACCCTCCACCAGGCCCCCACCCATGTCTCCCACCACCCCCACCCCCCAGCAGTGCAGGGGCAGCCTCCACCAGGCCCCCACCCATGTCTCCTACCACCCCCACCCCCCAGCGCTGTGGGGCACCTGCCAGCAGGCCCCCACCCATGTCCAACCCATGTCTCCCACCACCCCCACCCCCCAGCCACCAGGGGCATCCTCCACCAGGACACCAACTTCCCTGGCACTGAAGCTGGTGCCCCTCTGCCTCCTTGGCCGGGGGTTGCCACTGGTGCCAGATGTTGTAGTGCCCGACATGGCAACCCCAGAGGCAGGAGTGGGTGGGCAACTGGGTCCTGGGGCTGGGCTGTGGGGCGACGGAAAAGCAGTCGGGAGCCTTTGGTTCCAGCAGGGGTGGTCACGGCAACAGCACCCCTGGCTGATGTGCAGGCAGCAAATGGCAGGGCACGTGGGCAGCAGGCAGTCAGGCAGCAGCAGATGGCAGGTGGGAGCGTGCTCAGGGCTCTGGGGGGCAGTAATTTGGCCTCCTGGGCAGGAGCGTGGTCTTTCGTGTGTGAACGCGTGGACAGCTTGATACGTAGTGAGTGATTTTGCACGTGAAAATCCCACACGTCTGCGTGTAAATCGATGAAAGGCCCTTAGCGCGTAAACGCGTATGCGCGTCTATGAAGTCACGTGCACGCGTAGGAAAAAGTTGCGTGACACGTCCGAGTGTCAAAGCGTGTTATTGGTGGAAATAGCCCTACACGCAGAAGTGACAAAGCGTGTAATTGGTGCAAATGGACCTACACGCAGAAGTGACAAAGCGTGTAATTGGTGGGAATGGGCCTAGCACGTACACGCCGCGTAAGTGACGCTGTATGTGTGGGCCTGCATATAAGGTACGTGTAGAACACCAATTCCTTGTACTGCTTTTCGTGGAGAGCGAGTGGGTGAATTCTGTACTTCTTGTCGTTTCACACGCGATTTACTTCACGGCGTTTCAAGTTCGTACTCCCTGTTACCTCTGACAGCTTTTTCTATTTTTTCTCTTGTACTGGTTTACCTGGGCCTGTTCCCTCAAACAGTGTTCCCTTCTACTGTTGTCCTGTCTCCTCAGACAGCGTACATATCTTCTTTTGGCGGGGGTGTTGCCAACCAAACGCGCTCCTTTTTCACGCTCTTTTACCTGGCAGACGGTGAGTCACGCACGTATCTAACATCTGTGCTTGCCCCGTGTGTAGCCTACCCCTTCAGAGGTCATTCTAGGCTGCGTGTGACACGCATACGTTCATTCTTGTGTTACTGGGTGCCACAGCGTAGTGCAGGTTTTTCTTTCTGCACACGTGGTCTAGGAGGGGTTGCGTGCACGTCATCTCCCTTTTTTTGGGCCTCCTGTGCGTTGCGTGACCCGTCATCTTTCCCCAGGGGTTACATTCAGCCTTGCTAGAGCACTAGGGTACAATTACCATCTGGTACCCAACCCCTTTGACCCCCAATTGCCCAGGACAATAGTCTACATCCACTCCCATTCGCACATTAACATCAGTGCCATGGCTGGGAGGCGAGGATTCCGTAAGGGTGGCAAAGGTGGAAGAGCCACAAGTGGTGGCCGTGGTGGATCCGGTAGGGGACGTGGTCGTAACTTGCAGGGTGAGCCTGTCCCCCCATGTGTGGAGGACCAGTCACGGGCACCCATAATCCCTCCCTCCTACCCCCCTCCCGTTGAGGCTGATGTGGCTGACACCATCCATGCTCAGCCCTTGTTGGACCAGCCCATTGTGGCACCAGACCTGGCTGACTCCATGGCTGACTTCCAGGTCAGCAGGGCTACGACACGTGCGCTGGTGCACGTTGATGCCATCATGCCACGTGGATCTGGGGCAGCAAGGTCATCTGCTGCACCAAGGAGGCAGGGCGGAGAGGCTGCAGGGGCAGCTGTGGCTCCATCCACCCCAGCCCTCACACACCCAGCCAGGACAGTGTCGGTCCTAGTCCATGCTGCTGACATTCCCCCTGACACCATCACACTAGAGCCAATGCCTGCACCAACTCCCATGCTGAGTGTGCAATCCCACACTCCTGATACAGAGTCCACCAGGGCTCCTGCCCCTAGTGTCCAGAGCGGCGCAGGACACTCAGGATCACCACCACCTTCCAAGCGGAAGAGGAAGAGTGCTCGTCCGGCACAGGCTAATGCCCCAGACACGGCTACACAGTCCGGCCCGTCCAGGAAGCCCAGCTTCACGGATGACGAACTGAATGCACTTGTCGAGTATGTGTCCGGACATGACAACGAGATGGTCATTGTTGCAGGATCCAAGACCACACCTGCACAATGCCAGGCACACTGGCAGACCGTTGCAGACATCGTAAGTGCCCTTGGAATCGTGAGGCGCACAGCCAATGATTGCTATAAGCGCTGGAATGACCTAAAGCGCAGGGCAAAGAGTAAGCTGGCCTCAAGTCATGCCACAACTCTAGTGACTGGAGGTGGGTCTCCAGTAGTAGACATGGAACTCACTCCACATGAGTCAGTCGCTGGGTCCTACGTCACGGAGGAACAGATCCAAGGCGTGGGAGATCTGGCTGATTACGAGGCATTGTCCGGTGAGTGCACATGCATGTGTGTGTCATCCATGTGCATGGTGTGTGTGTGAGGGCTTCTGTTTGTGTGCCAGGTGAGAGTGTGTGCGCCTGAGTCGTATGGGTCAGCCATGTGCTTCATGCAATACTTCCTGCGCAGCTGCATTTGGCCATAGCAGTATCCCTTCTGCCAACAGTAGACATCTAGCCCACCTGCACGCCAGTTGCCCTTGAAGTGTCACCTTGCCACAACATAGTTGCTTATTTTTCACTGTTCATTCAGTCAGATTGTTTGCATTCCCCCACTTTTACTAGCCATGTCGCTGTCCACTAGTCACATGTCTGACATGGCTATGGTAAAGTGGAGTGACTTTGTTACCTGGATATCATTTGTACACACATGTCCCTGTGCAATTGGACCATTTCAGACTGGCAGCTCCAGGTGAAAAATCTGACCTGTTAGAATTAGAAAAGCAATTACATGCGGGAACTGGACTGAATGAATAGGTGCTGCCCTCCTCTCCATCTTCACTCAATAGCAATGGTACATGCCATCTGTGTGATGGCATGTGTGTTTCACCTGGCAATCACAGGCCAATGTGTGATGCCACTGCCAGGCAGCATGCAGAAAATGTGTTCATCTTCCATCTTGGTGTCATTAGTGTGTGCCATTTGCCTGCACTTCATACGCAGTGAGGGTGCATGCATGGGAGGGTTTTAGTCATGTGGGACATGTGTCAATCAAGTACTGGTTCTCTTGCTTCTCAGCCCTCATTGTGTGCCATGGTGCTAATGCCTGTTTCCATTTCTTTGTTTACATGTCTTTGCAGGGGAAGACGCACCTGATACTGCTGGGGTTGTGGAGATGGTGCAGACCCAGGAGGGGTCCGAGGGCCGACCAACCACCAGTGAGGGACGTGGTGTGGTGGTGGGGGAGAACCCACAAGTGCTGCAGGTCGTGCTCTCAAGGGGTGTCTCTGGCTGCACCTCCCCCGAGCTGTACTCAGGTGTTGATTCGGATGAGACCTACGTGCCGTCGCAGGTGAGTGTTCCAGGGAGGGATTCTGTTCTGTCTCACCCACCTGCACCAGGGTCAGAACCCTCCATGGGGATGTCAGTGTTGGCAGCTACGCCTTTGGTGGTTACGGATGCAGGGTCACACTCCGCGACATCTGATCCTGTTCCTGGGCCAGCAGATCAGAGGGGGAATGCAGTCCTGCAGCCTCAGGCAGTGCCGGCACAGCAAGGCGCAGTTCGCCTTGCCCCAGACAGGTGTGGTGCCCGCCGACGTGGTGGCCGTACGCCACCTGGCAATACCGCATGGGAGCAATCCATTTACGGTATGGCAACCCAACAGGCTGCATCATCCGAGATGATGGCTCAGGCCATGGATAGGGTGGCCACTTCCATTGTCCCCCCAGAAAGGCTGATGGAGCGACTAGAGCAGGCAACCGACTCCATCTGCCAGTCACACAGGGAGGACATGTTGGGGTCCAACAGGGACAGGCGGACGGCACTGGCGACTCTGCAGGAGGCCATCTCCATTGAGTCCCAGGGCCACAGGGAAGCCCTGAGGCAGGAGCTCCTTCACCTCAGGACGACTCTTGTTGAGCTTGAGGCTTCAACACACCCAAGGACAGAACAGCAGCTGGAGCGTCTCACCCGTACGCTCTCGGCTGAGATGCAGGCAACGAGGGCGGAGGTCCGGGCATCCCGTGAGTTGTTGCATGGGGACCTCCGCACACTCATCCTCCAGAACCAGACCTACCACACCCGCATGCTTGCAGCCATGGAGGAGCAGACTAGGGCCTTGCTTGGGCTGCCTCCCATAGTACAACCACCTCCGGATGCAGCTGCACAGGGTGATAATAGCTACAGCAGTGATACTCCCACAATAGGGTAGCCGTGTGGGCCATGAGCCCATGGAGGTGTTTTATTTTCCCAGGATCCACGCAGGTGGGTTCTGGTGTGCATCCTGTCCTCGGACCTCCTGGGTGGCCTCCCCAACCCCCCCGGGCCCATCAATGGCCATTTTTGATTGTTTCTTATTTTTATTTTTATTTATTTTATTCCCTATTTTTTTGGGACGATTTGTTGGCTTCCGTGGTTCCTGTGGGCATACGCTGCATTGTGGCTGGGCACATGCAGGCTTGTAATGTATTTGGTTCAGATGCTTGGGTTTGAGTCACACACACCCCTCCTGCTTCCCGTTTCCATGGGCTTGCAAAGGGTGTGCCCAAGTGACAGTGAATTACACAGTGACGTTGGACTCGTATGAGCTGTGTGGGCAGTCTGTAGTCAATACTGTGTATACATTCCTAGTGCATATTGCTGTTGTGTTGTACACTGCATGTTGCATTGATGTGTAACTCATCTTCTGTGTCTACCTCCCAATTTGCAGGTCCCTTCCTCATGTCTACACAAGGACCTCTAGTCTGGAGATGGGGTCCATGTTGGCAGCAGTGCACCTACAACTCTACATGGCGCCAACACTGCACAGTTGGTAGTGGTGGGAGTGCAGGCATTTCCAGGTGGTGAGACTACTAATATGTAACATTTGTGATGTCATGTTAATGGTAGTACGTGCTCAAGTATGTTGTTGGTCCGGCATTGCTGTGAGCATTTCACGTGTTGCAGGTTTCTAATAGGGACACTGTACATAGTGACACTAGTGTCATGTTGTGGGGATTACTTTGTTTACCTGCAAATAGCATGACATGGCACGGTGTGTCGTGTGGCGGTGCTGGGGTTGGGTTGGCTGACATGGCACTGTCCTCTTGTTGCATTTTGCAAGTGGGTATTCTTTTTAGCTGCTTGAATGTGTAACTCCACAAAACTGCATTGGTGGTGTCTGTGTGGGTAGGGATGCACACATTGTGACACTTCCAGGTGAACAATCTCAGGCTGATATGGTATTCACGGTTCATTCTCCAGACATTCAGGATCAGTGTCAGGTTGAGTCATCATTGATTGTCAGATGGAATGTGCCAGGGCAGTGTGCACTCCACAGGGGTGTGATTTCTATGTGAAGTAATTAGCCACTAGCTGTGTACGGGGTGCCTCCCCCGTGCCCTTTCCCCTCCCATGCGCAGCGGCTGTGCATGTGGTTGGGGATGTGGGGCCACCACCATGTCCACGGCCAGGCCCCGGCGTGTTGCAACGTTGTGCAGGACACATGCTGCCACTATGATCCTGCACACTACTTGGGGAGCGTATAACAGCTGGCCGCCAGAACGGTCAAGGGAGCGAAAGCGTGACTTTAGCACTCCGAATGTGCGCTCCACTATGCCCCGGGTCGTAATGTGGGCTGTGTTATATCTTACCTCGGGTGGCGTGGTGGGGTTCCGAATTGGCGTCATCATGTGGGGGCTGAGAGGGTAGGCACTGTCCCCTGTGGAGGTGGTGATTGGTATCATTGGTGGGGTTGTGACCTTGCTCAGTATCCAACATGCATGCATGTGCAGTGGCATACATACTCACCAAGCAGCCATGTATCGCCATGCCGCCCAGCTTCTAGGTCCCGGTTTAGGGTGGACATTCGGTAAATGAAGCTGTCGTGGGTGGACCCGGGATAGTTGGCATATACTGAGGTGATGATTCCCTTGGCATTACATGCTACCTGCACGTTGATGGAATGCCAGTGCTTGCGGTTCCTATAGATGTGCTCAGATGCCCTGGGGGGACGTAGAGCCACATGGGTGCAGTCGATGGCACCTAGCACTTTGGGGAATCGTGCCACACCGTAAAAATCCAGGGCGGCAGCATGCCTTTCTGCAGGTGTTCTGGGCAGGTATATGTGCCTGCGGACTGATGGGCGTGCAGTGATGATGTTCAAGACCTGGTGTAGGCAGCGTGACTGGGTGGCCTGTGACACCCCACCCACTATGGCACTTGTCTGCTGAAATGATCCAGTGGCTAAGAAGTGCAGTACATTGAGGACCTTCTCCAGGGGGCTGAGTGCTTGGGAGCACAGGGTGGGTGATGTGAGGTCATCCTCCCACTCACTCACCAGGTCCAGTATTATGTGTGGTGGAAACCTGTACCTCCCATACACCTGGTCATCAGGCATCCCGAAAAGGCTGGTTCTGGGTCTGAATATTCTGGCCCTGACTATCCTCCTCCTCCTCCTTTGGTAGCCCACTGCCACTGCTGCTAGGAACGGTATGTTCATCCTGGCGTCTGAGCTTGTTATTGTTAAAGTGCGCAAATTTATGCTTTGCGCGTGTTCTAGGCGAGCGTGTGACCCGTGCACCCCTGGAATCCAGTTCCCAGTCCAATAGCGTGTGGAAATTCCCACGCACCACGGGATACAGGTGCGCTGACGTACTTGCGTGTGTAAGTGCCCGCGCACCCATGAAATACACGTACATAGGCCAATCGCGTGTACGCGCACTTTTGTCCAATTACACGCTGACGTGCAGTATTTCCACGTGTGCTCCGTCATCACGTGCTGAGTGGGGAACACCCGTGCGGGTCACGTCACAGACGCGCTTACGCGCTGAGGGACTCTGGTCCAATAGAATCGCGTATGCGTGCTGACACGCTTACGCGCTGAGGGCCTTTCCTCGGATTTCACGCTGACGTGCAGGATTTTCACGTGCCAAATCACTCCGTATCAAGCTGGCCACGCGAAAACACACGGAAGACCACGCTCCTGCCCAGAAGGCCGAGTTACTGCCCCCCAGTGCCCCGAGCAGCCTCCCATGTGCCATCTGCTGCTGCCTGCCTGCCTGCCTGCCTGCTGCCACCGTGCCCTGCCATTTGGTGCCTGCACATCAGCCATCTGCAGGGGTCCAGTTGCTGTGTCCACCCCTGCTGGAACTGAAGACTCCCGACTGGGATTACATCGCTCCACAGCCCAGCCCCAGGACCCAGTTGCCCACCCACACCTGCCCCTGGGGTTGCCATGTCGGGCACTTCCACATCTGGCACCAGTGGCAACCCCAGGCCAGAGGGGCAGAGGGGCACCAGCTTCACTGCCACCGAAGTTGGTGTCCTGGTGGAGCATGTCCTGGGGCAGTATGATGCCCTCTTTGGATCGTCCCGCGCCAGCAAGGAAGGACGGGAGAGGATCTGGGCCGACTGTGTGGTTGCCATCAACGCGGAGGGGGTGGCAACCCGCAACGTCCTGAAGATCAAGAAGCGCTGGGAGGACTTGAGGTCCAGGACCCTTGTGAAGGCCCGGCGCCTCCTGGAGGGGGGCCGGGGCCGCATGAGTTCCATCCAGATGAGGGTCCTGGAACGCGTACGCCCAGCGCTCCACACCCAGATCCTTGAGAGGGAGGCCCGTCTGGAGTTGAGCGGTAAGTGTCCAAGCATTACTGTGTGAGACAGGGCATGTTGCGGTGTGCTGGTTCTATGATACTTGCCTGTATGTGTGCCATAGGCCATGTATGCATGTATGTGTGCAGGGACATCATAGTAATGCATGTGCGACCAGCGATGTGTGACCCACATGGTTGTTGCATGTGTTCAAATGCCGCATGGGGAGCCCTATGCAGATTTTGAACATGAGAGCATGCCAGTCTCTGTACCTGGACATGGGTGGGGGTGAAGGATAGGTGCTGATGCCAGGTACATATATGGTAGCCATGTCTGTGTGCCTGACCTGCGTGTCTGTGACTTGTGCATGCCATGGATGCATGACACATGTGTGTGACAATGCACAGATTCAGTGAAGCAGCCAAATTACCCTTGTATCCGCTGTGTTTGGTGTGTTTGGGGCCAGATGGATGTGACTGAGGTGAAGTGTGTGCATGTGATAGGCATGAGCCATGATGCATGTGAGTTACATATCATTGAATGTTTCAAGAGTCCATTGGACATGCATGGAAATGTCCATGGCATGCACCATGCCTGTTACTGTGTGTGTTTTGCCTGGACTGACCCATGTGTTGTGGAGGGACATGATGGAAGTGTACTTTGACAGTGGTGCTCATCTGCTATTGCTTCCTGTCTAGGGGACCATTGTACAGTACCCTGATGCTTGTGTTCTTTGTCTCCCTCCACGCAGCGGCTAGTGAAGAAGAGGGCGGAGACGGCGCTGTGGAGCAAGGCGGCGGGGATGCCCCCACGGCTGCAGCGGAACGGGTGGGTGAGCCCCCACAGGGGCCTGCTACGGTGGGCGACGGTGAGGAGCCATCCAGGTTGGTGGTTTGCACAGAGGAGGCCGCCACTGGGGCACACATGGGGCCTGGTGGGGGCATCCCTGCTGGTGCAAGTGGTGCAGTCCAGGGCCAAGGGCAGGAGGCAGCACAGGTCACCATGGAGGGGCCTGCGCATGTCGCTGTCCCTGACCCTGTGAGTGCACCACCATGCACCAGCAGGGATGCCCCGTCCCAGGCCCGTCCGCAGGTAGAGGGGATGTCCATGTCACCTGACTCCCCTCCACCTGCGGACGTGGGAACCCCTGGCCGTGTGGAGAAGGTCCTGATTGGGGTCGCGATGCGCACGGCTGTGATTCGTGATGCCGTGCATGCTTCCCGGGAGGAGCACGCACGTCATCACGAAGTGCACCGTGCCGACGTGGCCCAATTGGGATCGGCCATGTTCGGGGGTTTGCTGCATGTGTTGGCCAATCTGGCGGCCCTCTCCTCCTCTGTGCAGGCTATGCACCAGTCGTTCTCCTTGCCGTCTTCCGGCCCAGATGCCACCAGGGCCCCCTGTGGACCTGCCCCTACCAATGCAGCCAGCTCGGTGGGGATCCCATCCCTGCCACAGTTGGGAGTCGGAGGTCCAGCAGGGGTGGACAACACAGCAACTGGACCCCAGCAGATGGAAGATGTGACAGCATCATCGGGCAGGGCACGTGCACGACGGCGTCGGTGGTTTCCATCAGCCTGGATGCCGTCGTGCTGGCAGAGGCAGTGGCGTCGGAGGCAGCAGCAGGCTCGACGTGGGAGGCATCATGGCTCGGGGCCATCAAGATCAGAGGGGCAGGCATCGGCCGGAAGGCAGGGCAACCCTGGGATGGTGGTGTCTTCCGTGTGGGAGCAGTTGGTCCAGCGGATAGGTGCGGAGCGGCAGCGGGCGGAAGAGGAGCGACTCACCATGGTCAGGGCGGAGTTCTCCATGCGTCGGGCGTTGAGGCGGGCTGAGTGCCTCGAGGAAGCTCGCAGGGAGTTTGAGCTGAACATGGGGTTATCCCTGCGAGACCTCGGGGCCAGGACAGAGTCCTGCCTCCAGGACATCGACATGGAGTTCGATGATGCCCTGGCCAGCAACATCACCGAGTAAGCCGCAGGACCTGCCCGCTGCCTTTGTATATAGTTATTTAGTTAGTTAGTGTTATGTTTCCTTTATTCATTTTTATTTTTTTGGACCGCTCGGACAATGGCCACTTTTTTGTAGATATTTTTTCATTAGGTAGTAGTAGGTTTCATTTATGGTGTTGGGCTCATGGACCCTGGAATATTCGTGTATATAGTTTGCTTTTTGAAGAAACATTTTTTTTATTGATTATTGTGTTCACCATGAGGAAATGGTTTTTCATTATTTTCCTTCCACATGACATTGCTTTGGACAACATTTGTTTTTGGATTACTTTGTTTTTTTTATTTTTACATTTGTTCTCGGACATGGACCATTTATTTTGTTATCCCCATTGTTGTATGTTTGATTTGTTTACTTATTTTTCTTCTTTAATACATGTTTTTTTAACTTTCACTTGTGGTATTTTCTCATTGGTTTCATACATGTCATGATATGGGTTTTGACATTCACTTGCACCCGTTGTGTATGTGTGTGTGACGGACATGTGTTCATTTACATACTTGCCATTGGGGTTGTATCATGTAATTGCATTCACTATGTGGGTGGATGCAATCCTTGCCTGGGTGTTTGTGCTGGGTATGCTGCCCATTACTGCCATGATTGAGTATCGTCAGGACCTGGGGGCAGGGGGACATGTGTGGGTGCCTGGTGGAGGATGCCCCTGCACTGCTGGGGGGTTGGGGGTGGTGGGAGACATGGGTGGGGGCCTGGTGGAGGGTGCCCCTGGTGGCGGGGGGGTGGGGGTGATAGGGGACATGAGTGGGGACCTGGTGGGGGCTGCCCCTGCACTGCTGGGGGGGTGGGGGTGGTGGGAGACATGGGTGGGGGCCTG
This sequence comes from Ambystoma mexicanum, assembly GCF_040938575.1. NCBI lineage: Eukaryota > Metazoa > Chordata > Amphibia > Caudata > Ambystomatidae > Ambystoma > Ambystoma mexicanum. Next base: position 609,249,858 of record NC_090923.1, on the reverse strand, counting down.
GTGGAGGCTGCCCCTGCACTGCTGGGGGGTGGGGGTGGTGGGAGACATGAGTGGGGGCCTGGTGGAGGGTGCCCATGGTGGCAGGGGGGTGGGGGTGGTGGGAGACATGAGTGGGGGCCTGGTGGAGGCGGCCCCTGCACTGCTGGGGGGTGGGGGTGGTGGGAGACATGAGTGGGGGCCTGGTGGAGGGTGCCCATGGTGGCAGGGGGGTGGGGGTGGTGGGAGACATGAGTGGGGGCCTGGTGGAGGGTGCCCATGGTGGCAGGGGGGTGGGGGTGGTGGGAGACATGAGTGGGGGCCTGGTGGAGGCTGCCCCTGCACTGCTGGGGGGTGGGGGTGGTGGGAGACATGAGTGGGGGCCTGGTGGAGGGTGCCCCTGGTGACTGGGGGGGTGGGGGTGGTGGGAGACATGAGTGGGGGCCTGGTGGAGGGTGCCCCTGGATGGTGGGGGGTGGGGGTGGTGGGAGACATGAGTGGGGGCCTGGTGGAGGGTGCCCCTGGTGACTGGGGGGGTGGGGGTGGTGGGAGACATGAGTGGGGGCCTGGTGGAGGGTGCCCCTGCACTGCTGGGGGGTGGGGGTGGTGGGAGACATGAGTGGGGGCCTGGTGGAGGCTGCCCCTGCACTGCTGGGGGGTGGGGGTGGTGGGAGACATGGGTGGGGGCCTGGTGGAGGCTGCCCCTGCACTGCTGGGGGGTGGGGGTGGTGGGAGACATGAGTGGGGGCCTGGTGGAGGGTGCCCATGGTGGCAGGGGGGTGGGGGTGGTGGGAGACATGAGTGGGGGCCTGGTGGAGGCTGCCCCTGGTGACTGGGGGGGTGGGGGTGGTGGGAGACATGAGTGGGGGCCTGGTGGAGGGTGCCCCTGGATGGTGGGGGGTGGGGGTGGTGGGAGACATGAGTGGGGGCCTGGCGGAGGCTGCCCCTGGATGGTGGGGGTGGGGATGGTGGGAGACATGAGTGGGGGCCTGGTGGAGGGTGCCCCTGGTGACTGGGGGGGTGGGGGTGGTGGGAGACATGAGTGGGGGCCTGGCGGAGGGTGCCCCTGGTGGCGGGGGGGTGGGGGTGATAGGGGACATGAGTGGGGGCCTGGTGGAGGGTGCCCCTGGTGGCGGGGGGGGTGGGGGTGATAGGGGACATGAGTGGGGGCCTGGTGGGGGCTGCCCCTGCACTGCTGGGGGGTGGGGGTGGTGGGAGACATGAGTGGGGGCCTGGTGGAGGGTGCCCATGGTGGCAGGGGGGTGGGGGTGGTGGGAGACATGAGTGGGGACCTGGTGGAGGCTGCCCCTGGATGGTGGGGGGGGGGTGGTGGGAGACATGAGTGGGGGCCTGGTGGAGGCTGCCCCTGGTGACTGGGGTGGTGGGAGACATGAGTGGGGGCCTGGTGGAGGGTGCCCCTGGTGGCGGGGGGGTGGGGGTGATAGGGGACATGAGTGGGGGCCTGGTGGGGGCTGCCTCTGCACTGCTGGGGGGTGGGGGTGGTGGGAGACATGGGTGGGGGCCTGGTGGAGTCTGCCCCTGCACTGCTGGGGGGTGGGGGTGGTGGGAGACATGAGTGGGGGCCTGGTGGAGGGTGCCCCTGGTGACTGGGGGGGTGGGGTGGTGGGAGACATGAGTGGGGGCCTGGTGGAGGGTGCCCTGGATGGTGGGGGGTGGGGGTGGTGGGAGACATGAGTGGGGGCCTGGTGGAGGCTGCCCCTGCACTGCTGGGGGATGGGGGTGGTGGGAGACATGGGTGGGGGCCTGGTGGAGGCTGCCCCTGCACTGCTGGGGGGTGGGGGTGGTGGGAGACATGAGTGGGGGCCTGGTGGAGGGTGCCCCTGGATGGTGGGGGGTGGGGGTAGTGGGAGACATGAGTGGGGGCCTGGTGGAGGGTGCCCCTGGTGACTGGGGGGGTGGGGGTGGTGGGAGACATGAGTGGGGGCCTGGTGGAGGGTGCCCCTGGTGGCTGGGGGGTGGGGGTGATAGGGGACATGAGTGGGGGCCTGGTGGGGGCTGCCCCTGCACTGCTGGGGGGTGGGGGTGGTGGGAGACATGGGTGGGGGCCTGGTGGAGGCTGCCCCTGCACTGCTGGGGGGTGGGGGTGGTGGGAGACATGAGTGGGGGCCTGGTGGAGGGTGCCCCTGGTGACTGGGGGGGTGGGGGTTGTGGGAGACATGAGTGGGGGCCTGGTGGAGGGTGCCCCTGGATGGTGGGGGGTGGGGGTGGTGGGAGACATGAGTGGGGGCCTGGTGGAGGGTGCCCCTGGATGGTGGGGGGTGGGGGTGGTGGGAGACATGAGTGGGGGCCTGGTGGAGGCTGCCCCTGGATGGTGGGGGTGGGGGTGGTGGGAGACATGAGTGGGGGCCTGGTGGAGGGTGCCCCTGGTGACTGGGGGGGTGGGGGTAGTGGGAGACATGAGTGGGGGCCTGGTGGAGGGTGCCCCTGGATGGTGGGGGGTGGGGGTGGTGGGAGACATGAGTGGGGGCCTGGTGGAGGGTGCCCCTGGTGACTGGGGGGGTGGGGGTGGTGGGAGACATGAGTGGGGGCCTGGTGGAGGGTGCCCCTGGTGACTGGGGGGGTGGGGGTGGTGGGAGACATGAGTGGGGGCCTGGTGGACGGTGCCCCTGGTGACTGGGGGGTGGGGGTGGTGGGAGACATGGGTGGGGGCCTGGTGGAGGCTGCCCCTGCACTGCTGGGGGGTGGGGGTGGTGGGAGACATGAGTGGGGGCCTGGTGGAGGGTGCCCCTTGTGACTGGGGGGGTGGGGGTGGTGGGAGACATGAGTGGGGGCCTGGTGGAGGGTGCCCCTGGATGGTGGGGGGTGGGGGTGGTGGGAGACATGAGTGGGGGCCTGGTGGAGGGTGCCCCTGGATGGTGGGGGGTGGGGGTGGTGGGAGACATGAGTGGGGGCCTGGTGGAGGGTGCCCCTGGATGGTGGGGGGTGGGGGTGGTGGGAGACATGAGTGGGGGCCTGGTGGAGGGTGCCCCTGGATGGTGGGGGGTGGGGGTGGTGGGAGACATGAGTGGGGGCCTGGTGGAGGCTGCCCCTGGATGGTGGGGGGTGAGGGTGGTGGGAGACATGAGTGGGGGCCTGGTGGAGGGTGCCCCTGGTGACTGGGGGGGTGGGGGTGGTGGGAGACATGAGTGGGGGCCTGGTGGAGGGTGCCCCTGGATGGTGGGGGGTGGGGGTGGTGGGAGACATGAGTGGGGGCCTGGTGGAGGGTGCCCCTGGTGACTGGGGGGGTGGGGGTGGTGGGAGACATGAGTGGGGGCCTGGTGGAGGGTGCCCCTGCACTGCTGGGGGGTGGGGGTGGTGGGAGACATGAGTGGGGGCCTGGTGGAGGCTGCCCCTGCACTGCTGGGGGGTGGGGGTGGTGGGAGACATGGGTGGGGGCCTGGTGGAGGCTGCCCCTGCACTGCTGGGGGGTGGGGGTGGTGGGAGACATGAGTGGGGGCCTGGTGGAGGGTGCCCATGGTGGCAGGGGGGTGGGGGTGGTGGGAGACATGAGTGGGGGCCTGGTGGAGGCTGCCCCTGGTGACTGGGGGGGTGGGGGTGGTGGGAGACATGAGTGGGGGCCTGGTGGAGGGTGCCCCTGGATGGTGGGGGGTGGGGGTGGTGGGAGACATGAGTGGGGGCCTGGTGGAGGCTGCCCCTGGATGGTGGGGGGTGGGGGTGGTGGGAGACATGAGTAGGGGCCTGGCGGAGGGTGCCCCTGGTGGCGGGGGGGTGGGGGTGATAGGGGACATGAGTGGGGGCCTGGTGGAGGGTGCCCCTGGTGGCGGGGGGGGGGGTGATAGGGGACATGAGTGGGGGCCTGGTGGGGGCTGCCCCTGCACTGCTGGGGGGTGGGGGTGGTGGGAGACATGAGTGGGGGCCTGGTGGAGGGTGCCCATGGTGGCAGGGGGGTGGGGGTGGTGGGAGACATGAGTGGGGGCCTGGTGGAGGCTACCCCTGGATGGTGGGGGGTGGGGGTGGTGGGAGACATGAGTGGGGGCCTGGTGGAGGCTGCCCCTGGTGACTGGGTGGGTGGGGTGGTGGGAGACATGAGTGGGGGCCTGGTGGAGGGTGCCCCTGGTGGCGGGGGGGTGGGGGTGATAGGGGACATGAGTGGGGGCCTGGTGGGGGCTGCCCCTGCACTGCTGGGGGGTGGGGGTGGTGGGAGACATGGGTGGGGGCCTGGTGGAGGCTGCCCCTGCACTGCTGGGGGGTGGGGGTGGAGGGAGACATGAGTGGGGGCCTGGTGGAGGGTGCCCCTGGTGACTGGGGGGGTGGGGGTGGTGGGAGACATGAGTGGGGGCCTGGTGGAGGGTGCCCCTGGATGGTGGGGGGTGGGGGTGGTGGGAGACATGAGTGGGGGCCTGGTGGAGGCTGCCCCTACACTGCTGGGGGATGGGGGTGGTGGGAGACATGGGTGGGGGCCTGGTGGAGGCTGCCCCTGCACTGCTGGGGGGTGGGGGTGGTGGGAGACATGAGTGGGGGCCTGGTGGAGGGTGCCCCTGGATGGTGGGGGATGGGGGTAGTGGGAGACATGAGTGGGGGCCTGGTGGAGGGTGCCCCTGGTGACTGGGGGGGTGGGGGTGGTGGGAGACATGAGTGGGGGCCTGGTGGAGGGTGCCCCTGGATGGTGGGGGGTGGGGGTGGTGGGAGACATGAGTGGGGGCCTGGTGGAGGCTGCCCCTGGATGGTGGGGGGTGGGGGTGGTGGGAGACATGAGTGGGGGCCTGGTGGAGGGTGCCCCTGGTGACTGGGGGGGTGGGGGTGGTGGGAGACATGAGTAGGGGCCTGGCGGAGGGTGCCCCTGGTGGCGGGGGGGTGGGGGTGATAGGGGACATGAGTGGGGGCCTGGTGGAGGGTGCCCCTGGTGGCGGGGGGGGTGGGGGTGATAGGGGACATGAGTGGGGGCCTGGTGGGGGCTGCCCCTGCACTGCTGGGGGGTGGGGGTGGTGGGAGACATGAGTGGGGGCCTGGTGGAGGGTGCCCATGGTGGCAGGGGGGTGGGGGTGGTGGGAGACATGAGTGGGGGCCTGGTGGAGGCTACCCCTGGATGGTGGGGGGTGGGGGTGGTGGGAGACATGAGTGGGGGCCTGGTGGAGGCTGCCCCTGGTGACTGGGTGGGTGGGGTGGTGGGAGACATGAGTGGGGGCCTGGTGGAGGGTGCCCCTGGTGGCGGGGGGGTGGGGGTGATAGGGGACATGAGTGGGGGCCTGGTGGGGGCTGCCCCTGCACTGCTGGGGGGTGGGGGTGGTGGGAGACATGGGTGGGGGCCTGGTGGAGGCTGCCCCTGCACTGCTGGGGGGTGGGGGTGGAGGGAGACATGAGTGGGGGCCTGGTGGAGGGTGCCCCTGGTGACTGGGGGGGTGGGGGTGGTGGGAGACATGAGTGGGGGCCTGGTGGAGGGTGCCCCTGGATGGTGGGGGGTGGGGTGGTGGGAGACATGAGTGGGGGCCTGGTGGAGGCTGCCCCTACACTGCTGGGGGATGGGGGTGGTGGGAGACATGGGTGGGGGCCTGGTGGAGGCTGCCCCTGCACTGCTGGGGGGTGGGGGTGGTGGGAGACATGAGTGGGGGCCTGGTGGAGGGTGCCCCTGGATGGTGGGGGATGGGGGTAGTGGGAGACATGAGTGGGGGCCTGGTGGAGGGTGCCCCTGGTGACTGGGGGGGTGGGGGTGGTGGGAGACATGAGTGGGGGCCTGGTGGAGGGTGCCCCTGGTGGCTGGGGGGTGGGGGTGATAGGGGACATGAGTGGGGGCCTGGTGGGGCTGCCCCTGCACTGCTGGGGGGTGGGGGTGGTGGGAGACATGGGTGGGGGCCTGGTGGAGGCTGCCCCTGCACTGCTGGGGGGTGGGGTGGTGGGAGACATGAGTGGGGGCCTGGTGGAGGGTGCCCCTGGTGACTGGGGGGGTGGGGGTTGTGGGAGACATGAGTGGGGGCCTGGTGGAGGGTGCCCCTGGATGGTGGGGGGTGGGGGTGGTGGGAGACATGAGTGGGGGCCTGGTGGAGGGTGCCCCTGGATGGTGGGGGGTGGGGGTGGTGGGAGACATGAGTGGGGGCCTGGTGGAGGCTGCCCCTGGATGGTGGGGGGTGGGGGTGGTGGGAGACATGAGTGGGGGCCTGGTGGAGGGTGCCCCTGGTGACTGGGGGGGTGGGGGTGGTGGGAGACATGAGTGGGGGCCTGGTGGAGGGTGCCCCTGGATGGAGGGGGGTGGGGGTGGTGGGAGACATGAGTGGGGGCCTGGTGGAGGGTGCCCCTGGTGACTGGGGGGGTGGGGGTGGTGGGAGACATGAGTGGGGGCCTGGTGGAGGGTGCCCCTGGTGACTGGGGGGGTGGGGGTGGTGGGAGACATGAGTGGGGTCCTGGTGGAGGGTGCCCCTGGTGACTGGGTGGTGGGGGTGGTGGGAGACATGGGTGGGGGCCTGGTGGAGGCTGCCCCTGCACTGCTGCGGGGTGGGGGTGGTGGGAGACATGAGTGGGGGCCTGGTGGAGGGTGCCCCTTGTGACTGGGGGTGTGGGGGTGGTGGGAGACATGAGTGGGGGCCTGGTGGAGGGTGCCCCTGGATGGTGGGGGGTGGGGGTGGTGGGAGACATGAGTGGGGGCCTGGTGGAGGGTGCCCCTGGATGGTGGGGGGTGGGGGTGGTGGGAGACATGAGTGGGGGCCTGGTGGAGGGTGCCCCTGGATGGTGGGGGGTGGGGGTGGTGGGAGACATGAGTGGGGGCCTGGTGGAGGGTGCCCCTGGATGGTGGGGGGTGGGGGTGGTGGGAGACATGAGTGGGGGCCTGGTGGAGGCTGCCCCTGGATGGTGGGGGGTGGGGGTGGTGGGAGACATGAGTGGGGGCCTGGTGGAGGGTGCCCCTGGTGACTGGGGGGGTGGGGGTGGTGGGAGACATGAGTGGGGGCCTGGTGGAGGGTGCCCCTGGATGGTGGGGGGTGGGGGTGGTGGGAGACATGAGTGGGGGCCTGGTGGAGGCTGCCCCTGGTGACTGGGGGGGTGGGGTGGTGGGAGACATGAGTGGGGGCCTGGTGGAGGGTGCCCCTGGTGGCGGGGGGTGGGGGTGATAGGGGACATGAGTGGGGGCCTGGTGGGGGCTGCCCCTGCACTGCTGGGGGGTGGGGGTGGTGGGAGACATGGGTGGGGGCCTGGTGGAGGCTGCCCCTGCACTGCTGGGGGGTGGGGGTGGTGGGAGACATGAGTGGGGGCCTGGTGGAGGGTGCCCCTGGTGACTGGGGGGGTGGGGGTGGTGGGAGACATGAGTGGGGGCCTGGTGGAGGGTGCCCCTGGATGGTGGGGGTGGGGGTGGTGGGAGACATGAGTGGGGGCCTGGTGGAGGCTGCCCCTGCACTGCTGGGGGATGGGGATGGTGGGAGACATGGGTGGGGGCCTGGTGGAGGCTGCCCCTGCACTGCTGGGGGGTGGGGGTGGTGGGACACATGAGTGGGGGCCTGGTGGAGGGTGCCCCTGGATGGTGGGGGGTGGGGGTAGTGGGAGACATGAGTGGGGGCCTGGTGGAGGGTGCCCCTGGTGACTGGGGGGGTGGGGGTGGTGGGAGACATGAGTGGGGGCCTGGTGGAGGGTGCCCCTGGTGGCTGGGGGGTGGGGGTGATAGGGGACATGAGTGGGGGCCTGGTGGGGGCTGCCCCTGCACTGCTGGGGGGTGGGGGTGGTGGGAGACATGGGTGGGGGCCTGGTGGAGGCTGCCCCTGCACTGCTGGGGGGTGGGGGTGGTGGGAGACATGAGTGGGGGCCTGTTGGAGGGTGCCCCTGGTGACTGGGGGGGTGGGGGTTGTGGGAGACATGAGTGGGGGCCTGGTGGAGGGTGCCCCTGGATGGTGGGGGGTGGGGGTGGTGGGAGACATGAGTGGGGGCCTGGCGGAGGGTGCCCCTGGATGGTGGGGGGTGGGGGTGGTGGGAGACATGAGTGGGGGCCTGGTGGAGGCTGCCCCTGGATGGTGGGGGGTGGGGGTGGTGGGAGACATGAGTGGGGGCCTGGTGGAGGGTGCCCCTGGTGACTGGGGGGGTGGGGGTGGTGGGAGACATGAGTGGGGGCCTGGTGGAGGGTGCCCCTGGATGGTGGGGGGTGGGGGTGGTGGGAGACATGAGTGGGGGCCTGGTGGAGGGTGCCCCTGGTGACTGGGGGGGTGGGGGTGGTGGGAGACATGAGTGGGGGCCTGGTGGAGGGTGCCCCTGGTGACTGGGGGGGGTGGGGGTGGTGGGAGACATGAGTGGGGGCCTGGTGGAGGGTGCCCCTGGTGACTGGGGGGTGGGGGTGGTGGGAGACATGGGTGGGGGCCTGGTGGAGGCTGCCCCTGCACTGCTGGGGGGTGGGGGTGGTGGGAGACATGAGTGGGGGCCTGGTGGAGGGTGCCCCTTGTGACTGGGGGGGTGGGGGTGGTGGGAGACATGAGTGGGGGCCTGATGGAGGGTGCCCCTGGATGGTGGGGGGTGGGGGTGGTGGGAGACATGAGTGGGGGCCTGGTGGAGGGTGCCCCTGGATGGTGGGGGGTGGGGGTGGTGGGAGACATGAGTGGGGGCCTGGTGGAGGGTGCCCCTGGATGGTGAGGGGTAGGGGTGGTGGGAGACATGAGTGGGGGCCTGGTGGAGGCTGCCCCTGGATGGTGGGGGGTGGGGGTGGTGGGAGACATGAGTGGGGGCCTGGTGGAGGGTGCCCCTGGTGACTGGGGGGGTGGGGGTGGTGGGAGATATGAGTGGGGGCCTGGTGGAGGGTGCCCCTGGTGACTGGGGGGGTGGGGGTTGTGGGAGACATGAGTGGGGGCCTGGTGGAGGGTGCCCCTGGTGGCGGGGGGGTGGGGGTGATAGGGGACATGAGTGGGGGCCTGGTGGAGGCTGCCCCTGCACTGCTGGGGGGTGGGGGTGGTGGGAGACATGAGTGGGGGCCTGGTGGAGGGTGCCCCTGGATGGTGGGGGTGGTGGGAGACATGAGCAGGTGTGCAGGGTAGTCCCCTGTTTTGTGGGCTGCCTGCAGGGGCCGTCGAGGGTGTACAGGGAACACCTGTGAGGACCCACCCAGCCTAATCGCGTGTGTAACTTCCCACGCACCCCTGTAATACACGTACCAAGCCAAATCGCGTGTGATAATTCCCGCGCACCCCTGAAATACACGCGCCCAGGCTATTCGCGTGTGGAAATTCCCGCGCACCCCTGAAATACACGTACCCTGCTGAAATCGCGTGTTAAACTTCCCGCGCACCCCTGAAATACACGCGCCCAGGCTATTCGCGTGTGGAAATTCCCGCGCACCCCTGAAATACACGTACCCTGCTGAAATCGCGTGTTAAACTTCCCGCGCACCCCTGAAATACACGCGCCCAGGCTATTCGCGTGTGGAACTTCCCGCGCACCCCTGAAATACACGCGCCCAGGCTATTCGCGTGTGGAACTTCCCGCGCACCCCTGAAATACACGCGCCCAGGCTATTCTCGTGTGGAACTTCCCGCGCACCCCTGAAATACACGTACCCTGCTGTAATCGCGTGTGGGACTTCCCGCGCACCCCTGAAATACACGCGCCCAGGCTATTCGCGTGTGGAACTTCCCGCGCACCCCTGAAATATACGTACCCTGCTGTAATCGCGTGTGGGACTTCCCGTGCACCCCTGAAATACACGCGCCCAGGCTATTCGCGTGTGGAACTTCCCGCGCACCCCTGAAATACACGCGCCCAGGCTATTCGCGTGTGGAACTTCCCGCGCACCCCTGAAATACACGTACCCTGCTGTAATCGCGTGTGGGACTTCCCGCGCACCCCTGAAATACACGCGCCCAGGCTATTCGCGTGTGGAACTTCCCGCGCACCCCTGAAATACACGCGCCCAGGCTATTCGCGTGTGGAACTTCCCGCGCACCCCTGAAATACACGTACCATGCTGTAATCGCGTGTGGGACTTCCCGCGCACCCCTGAAATACACGTACCCTGATGGAATCGCGTGTGGAATTTCCCGCGCACCCCTGAAATACACCTACCCTGATGGAATCGCGTGTGGAACTTCCCGCGCACCCCTGAAATCCACGTACCCGGCCAAATCGCGTGTGAGACTTCCCGCGCACCCCGGTATACACGCACACGTATTTTTTGTCAGCGTGTCCGTGTTTGTGGGTACCCCTTTGCACGTCATTTGTCCTGGAGGGCCACAGTATAGGACATTCATCATGGCAGTATATGGGTGCTATTTGTTGGCGCACCTTTTGGCGCACATTTCTTACAGCCGCAGAGACGCTACCGCCTGCTTTCTTGTGGCGGTCCTGTTTGTGCCTGTGCGCTTGTTTGAGCGTGCGCTTTTTTGCCCTATTCTATTCCATGAATACGTGTTGTAGGCGAGCGTGTGCACGTTCCGCGCACTTGTGCCCTGTACTTCCCCCGTGACGCCCACGTTTTTGCAAGTTGTTCCCCATTCCGAGTGTTACGCCCGTGTTCCGCCTACTTTTGTTGCGTGCGCCGCGCTATGTGCGAATTTCGCTGTGGCCTGTGCGATTTTCGCTGTGACCTGGCGCACGCTGTTAGATGGCCTGTGCGCCAACGTGCGCGGCGCACTTTTTATCGCACATCCGCTGGTGTTCTCGCGCACGGACTTCCATGAATCGACGTGCGCTGCTTTTCGTGCGATTTTTGCACTTGCACTGCGATTTTCGCTATTCCACTGCGATTCGCACGTTTTTGCCCACTTGCGCCGCGCTAATTATTCAATGAATCGGCCTGTAAATGTCTACACCCGGTCTTGTCAAATGTTGAAGTTTACATCTGAAAAATAATGCAAGGGGTAAAGGCAAATCTCATAGAAATGTTCAATAAAAAGAACTCAACCCTCTTCTCATATTTACAGCTGTGGTGTTAGCAGGGCGCAAAATGGAAATAAGGAAAGTTAGCTGCTGCAGCCGATGTACCTCTAATCCCTTGGGCTGGAACACCATTAAAATATGGCAACATTACAAGTGACATTTATACACTCTACCTGGGCATAAACAACTCAGTAAAGACAGGTGCAGAAGGTTCTTGGAATCTTAGAATCTTTAGCTGCACAATGCAGGCACCTTTTACAACAAAGGAAGTGGTACATACTGTTTACATCATTGCTCTTTGTGCAATTGTTCAAAATACCCAACTCTCCAAGCGGAAAATTGAGCAATTGATCCGGCGTTCCAGCACAATATTATCTTGTGTGTGGTTTAGGCTATGGGTCTTGCAAGCTTTCATTTAAGATGATTTAAAATGTCTGTTAACTCCGTAGAGTTGGTTGGACTACAATACATAGGAACATTTTGAGATTTGTGGTTATAGAAATAGAGGTGCTGCTGTCGTTTGAAGTACTCTTTCACATTAAAAGTCCTACCTTGTATTTCATATATAATTAATGTAAGGATTACATATAAACATCCCAGTTATGTATTGTGTGACATACTTTGAGGTTGGTTCTCCTGGTATTACTGAGCGTACCGCACAATGTCATCAACAACACACGATAAACCCAGCAGGGATGACATTTGCCTACTTAGCACTGTGCAGCCCCGTGAATGGATTTCTTTACGGGGCACCTTTACAGCTGTGAAGCAGTGTTCCTTTGGCACACTGTTTTTGTTCTTACCCTTCTATAGCTTTGGGTATCCTTTCCAAGGTTTCTTGATGCACTTGTGCATTCAGATTTACTCTTCACCATTTTAACTTCTCTATGATCTATTTCGTGCTTCCACCTTTTGGGCAGCCACAGACCTCTGAGATCTGGGGCTGGGGAGGGAAATAAGTGCGTGCTTCTGAACATCGTTTTAGTGCCAGCTGTGCGAACTCTGTGCTTGACCTAAGAATAGGCATGTGTTTAATATTGTAAAATGATGCATCATTTTGAACCTTTACGTTTCTGAAAGGAAACTCCTCATTTTAGCAACGGTTTGAAAATGCATGTCATGTATTTGAATATAAAAGTGATTGCTCAACACAATGTATGTGTGTATTGATTCGAAAGAACTCCAAAGATAATGTGAAGTGTCACCAGTTAAATCAACAATAGTTTTGGCTGTTTTGCATATTAAAGAGCCTTTTTGGAGGTGTCACCCCTCCTTGCCGACACCTTCCCAGTGATCCCTGTCGCAACCCCTGGCAAGCCAATTCATTGAACCAGAACATTGCTACGTTACCCAGGTAAGGCAGCCCTCAGACCTCCCACCACATGTAGCCTGACTACTCCTAGTTACCACCCTATTGTTAGCTACCACCAGTAGATCGACATGAGTAACTAACTGTCTACTATTACATCTACTGTTAAAGATAAAGTCATGATAGCTTCGCTCATCTTGACAATTAAGCCCCAACCAATGACCACACCCTCCACAGCCTCAACGCCTATCACACTCGAAGTTCCACGTATCTCAAGTCAACTCCTTAATTGTCTGCAAGCCCCTAGCCTCACTCATATTTAGGTGTGATTTTGATATGTCTCGCAGGCCTTTTGTCCATCATTCAAATCTATGTGTGATATTATATATTTTGCAGGCCCTTTAGCTGTCATTCAAATCTAGGTGCGATTATTATATGTTTTGCAGGACCCCTGGCCGTCATTCAAATCTAGGTGTGATTATATGTTTTGCAAGCCCTTTAGCCGTCATTCAAATCTAGGTGTGATTATTATATGTTTTGCAGGCCCTTTAGCCGTCATTCAAATCTAGATGTGATTATTATATGTTTTGTAGGCCCTTTAGCCAGCATTCAAAGATAGGTGTGATTATTATATGTTTTGCAGGCCCTCTGGCCATCATTCAAATCTAGGTGTGATTATTATATGTTTTTCAGGCCCTTTAGCTGTCATTCTAATGTAGGTGTGATCATTATATGTTTTGCAGGCCCGTCGGCCTTAGTGAAATCTAAGTGAGCAACCCACATGTATGTCATTAAACATATATCCGCACGCAATAAACAACTGATGCATCCCTAGGTACATAATAGAAACTCAGCTACCCTGATCTGCCAGGGCCCCAGCCCTCAGGCACGCCAAACCTTGCTAGTCTACAACCACCTGGCACACATAGACTAAAAGACTACTCACAATGACCAGCCTTACTCCTGACCGGGCGCACAAAGCCACTGATGCCTATGTCCGAACAGACGACCTTAACAACCACCGTCCACATGCTGTCACCAAACTCAAACACCTATAGTATCTGAAAATGGCACTTGTGCTCCCTAACTAACACGACTTCCCACCATACCCCTTCCTTCCCAAGGCATGACCAATCCATACGTCTACAATCCCGCAAACCACTGCACATAAGACTACCCTCAATTCTAAGAATCCATGCTCCCTTGAATACAGGAACAAGCGCCTAGCATCCCGCCTATTCCCCCAGACAATGTACACCCCTACAATCCTGCAAACCACAGCACATACGACTACCCTAAATTCTAAGAATTCATGTTCCCTTGAGTATAGGAGCAAGCGTCTAGCATCCCGCCTATTCACCCAGACAATCTACATGCCTACAATCCTGCAAACCACTGCACATAATACTACCCTAAATCCTAAGAATCTAAGCTCCCTTGAGTACAGGAACAAGAATCTAGCATCCCGCCTATCCCCCCAGGCGATCTACACCCCTATAATCCGGCAAACTGCTGGACATAAGATCACCCTAAATTCTCAAAAAAACATGCTGCCGCAAGCATAGGAACAAACGCCTAGCAACTCGCCTAAACACCAGCCCACAAAACCCACTAACTACCACCCCATCCATCACCTGGAGAAATGAACAACTCAATTCCAGAATGAATACCCACTCAACGACTAGAGGTCAACACACGTTGATGAGAATGATCTCACCATTTAGCTTTGACGCTCACACAAGTCCCTCTGGGGCTACACACCCCTATACAAAACCACTTAAGGCTACAATGCACAACCCACCTTCAGCCATAGAACATAAATCTAAAAAAGAAACACTTTTAGAACCTAACTCTATAAAAGTCACCACTTTGAAAACAGATACTAAAACTCACCTTATTGGAGCCCTCCTGGCACATGCCCTTGACATTGCTGATCTCATCACCTCTAATGACCTAGACTTCCAAGCAATCTCGGAAACCTGGCTGCACCCAGCTGCCGGCTCTGGGAAAGACAGATTGGTATCTAAAGGAGGCAGAGTAGCTGTCATTGCCAAAAATAACCTTCCCTTCAGAGAAATTCCTAACAAGCTTTCTCGTCGGGAGAACATATCTCACTCAACATCTCCCTGTCCGCCATATCCACCCTCACTATCCACCTAATCCACAGCCCCAAGGCCCCCTGATATTGTTGCAGGAAGACATAGCACAACTCCTCTCAACCAACACCAAGCCTTCCTCAAAAAGCATCATTTTGGGGGACTTCAATTTAGGTCTCAATGACCCGTCAGACTCTCAGGCACTTGCCCTTGCAAACACTATTGAACCACAAGGCTTTCTCCATTGAATTTCCGAACCCACGCATGACCAAGGACGTATACTAGACTGGCTAGCAGACCTCAACAAACTAGCCAACAACCCATGCCCTTGGTCGGACTACAACGTCATCTTATTCCCTATCAACGATGTAGCCCAGCCAAATATCCCACCTCAACCTACCTCAGTGGCACTCTTAAGAAGCTCTAGAAATATCACCTCAGACAATATACTCCCCATGCTACTACCTCAAACAACTTACCCTCACACCTACACCGATCCCGCCTCAATAGTGACACTCTACAACCAAACTCTCCATATCGTCATTAACAAAGCCGCTCCTCTGAGCAATCACAAAGCCAAACCAATAGCCCACCTAAACTCTTCATACACCTCTAGCCTTAAAGATCTATGAACCTCAAAAAGAATTGCTGAGATAGCTTGGAAAAACACCCTCTCACATGAACAAATTGCACTTCAAAACCCTAGCCGCAGAATACAAACAAGCCACTATCCTATCAAAAGGCAACTCATACAATGAGAGAATCACAAAAAAGCAAACTCGGGCATGAGAGAGAGGTCGTCATTATACTACGTGAACTTGAATAACCAGCCCCCTCAGCTGACCACTGTAACAAAGATCTACCCCGGTATAAGAACATTCCAAAAGCCCTCCTCAGCAGAATCTCTCTACTCCAAAACAAAATCACTTCTAAGAAATCCAAACTTGCCCCAGCGGTCCACACCCCTGACCTGCCCCCCACACCACCTACTTCCATGCCATGATTCGAATTCACCCCAGTTACCATCACTGAAACCACCAAAATCATCAATGCCTGAAACCATCCAGATGTCAAAGAGACTTCTGCCGAGCCTCTCTCATCAAAGACTGCGCTGAAGAGCTTGCCCCTTTCATCACAGCACTGATCAATAACTCCTTCTCCTCCAGTAATGTTCCAGATGACCTGAAAGAAGCATGGGCACTCCCACTGCTCAAAAAGTCCACATTGGACCCTAATGTCCCCACCAACTACCACCCTATCACAATGGCACCCTTCCTTCTGAAAACAGTTGGTAGAGTCGCTTATGTGCAAATTCGAAAATACTTGGAAACTCACAACTTCCTTGGCCTTCACCAATCAGACTCCTGCCTGGTCCACGGAATCAAAACTGCCCTCTGAACCTCAAAATCCAAATGGATGAGATTAAAGACATGGGCAATTTGGCCATTCACCTCCTACTTGACCTCTCAGCAGCCTTTGACTTGGTAAACCATAATATACTATGCCAAAACCTTGCCCTAACAGCCCACTTCTCACCAACACCATCTAATGGATTGAATCTTTCTTATCCAACCACACCATGAGAGTATTTTCTACCACGGCGGTAGCCCACCTGGCCCCAGTTATGTGTGGAGTGCCCCAAGGCTAATGTGTCTCACCAACACTGTACAACATGTTCACCAAGCCACTTTTTGACCTCCTAGACAAACTGGGAGGCGCATATATTAACTACGTGGATGACACCCGAATACTCCTACTCATCACTGGCAACTACGACACCGACTTCAACTCACTGAATGAAATTTACCTCAACATTCAATCCTGGATGGTGCAACATGAGTTATGCCTTAATGATGAGAAAACTGAACTGCTTCTCATTGTTTTTTTTTTTTTTTTTCAAAATAAACACATTTTTTATTTTATTTTTTAGAACACTTCTTATTGCTGCAAGGCACCGTTCGCATAACCAGTACATTGTACTGATTAACTGAAAAGACCGTTGACTCAAACATTGCTGCTGTGTATGAGAACTTTCACCAAACAATAAAAACATAACCGTAATCACGTGCCTTTAAACACTAGTTTAGTAAATAAAACATATCTTCTCTGTAAGAGTCCATGAATTGCACGTGGAACAGTGATGCAGATAACCCAAAAGGAAAACGGAAATGTTTTCTTTCAACCACTGAATTAGTGCCATCTCCATGTAACATTACTGTTAGCTGCCTGCAGAACCACAAGGAAAACGGTACCTTTTTTTCCGTTCCTTTTCTATGAAACAAACGCTGTGGCAGCAACTCTCTTCATATTCTTACGGCAGCATACTACTATAAAAATAGTACCTCTTTGTACGTCCGTTGGAAGAATAATTGTTAATCAATCTCAGCTAAACAACCTACCTCACTCCTACAAATCCTTTACCATTGACGGTAACATTATCACAGTAGCAAAAGAGGTAAAAACAGTAGGAGTTTAACTTGACTCCTTGCTCTAAGGCAAGTTAATGCAATTGCGACGGCAGCGGCCTACACAGCCAAAACTGATCAATGCCAGCAGACCTTTCCTGATCACCGACAACTTCATCACTCTCGCTAGAGCCCTCATTCTGTCAAAGATTGATTATTGTAACTCCTTCTTTGCAGGTTCTAACACCCATAACATTAACAAACTACAAATTATCCAGAACAATGCTGTAAGAGCTGCATTCAACATCCCTAAAAAAGAACACATCTCTTCAGCCAGAGGAAATATCCGCTGGCTGCGGGTTTGGGAACTCATCACATTCAAAATTCTATCTCTAACATACAAATGCCTGTCAAACAGCACCCAATCTATCTAGCTAGACAAATCTCCAAAGCCCAGTCCAATAGACTCACCCGATCTGCATACTTCTGCTGCCTTGCTATCTCTAGATTCAGACGTCAAAAAGCTGGAGGATGCAGCTTCGCTGTGAATGCAGCTAAACAATGGGACTACCTGCCCCACAGCACTGAGATCAGATCCCTCCCTCTGGTCCTTCTGCAAAGGCCTCAAAACCTGGCTCTTTTCCCAAGATACCTAGAAGAACCACAACTGTGCAGCTACTTGCAACCATGTACTAGTATTCTACCTATACCTCCATCGAATTGTATTTACTATGTCCTAACTTTACTGTATTTGCTATAGAACTTCTCTCATACATTGGGCCTCATTACGAGGTTGGCAGAATGGGTTACCCAGCACCGGTAATGGTGCCGGTGCCGGTAAACCCATTCCGCCCTATTACGAGGTTCCCTTGCGGGACTCGCTCAGAACATCTGGTCAGACCAGACGTCCTTTGCGGGTCCCACAAGGGGACCAGGGAGCTAATAACGGGCCCGTTAATAACGGGCCCGTTATTAGCTCCATCCCCATTCCCATTGAGCCCTATAGGGCTCAATGGAATGGGGATTGGTTTTTTGAATGAGGAATTACCAGGTCCTACAAGGTTAGAATGACCCAGTAATTCCTCATTCAAGGAACCTGGACCCGGACACGATTTTGGAGGCAGCCATGGGGCTAATAGCACCATGGCTACCTCCAAACTCGTAATGAGGCCCATTGTAACCAAAGGCAACATGTAACTATTGTAACCCAATGCAATATGTAACTATTTTAACCAATCTTCTTACACAACAAGCGACTAGATGCCTGCGGGTTCGGTGTGCTATACAAATGTCAAAATAAATAAATAAATAAACAAGAATGACCACAGAGCTTTATATGTGGCGGGGTTAAGTCTTGCTGTGGTGGACTTTGTTTCTTCAGTGGCTATTATTGGAGGTGGTGCCTAGGCGGCGTCTGCTGCATTTCAGCTATAAGACCTTCCAGTATGCACAGAGCACGGTGCAAATAAGGAGCAAGAAGTGGTTTGCTGTGGTCTGCCGAAAAGGTCGTGGAGGTTGGGCCCTCCTTCATTTGAACAAAGTCTCCCAGCTCGTTTCTATTAGAGGCCGGAATGTATTGGTAATCCTCTCGTTCGAAGACCCGGAGGGGGAGCTTAAGCTGTGTGACAAGGCGGAGCCAGGCAAAGCAAGTTGTTTTCCTTTTTCCCTGAGGAACAAACCAGTGCACAGTTTGTGGTTTTGGACTTCCAAGCCCAGAGTAAATAGTGCCGCTTGATTGCTGCTCTTCTCCTTGCAAAGGACTGACGGTATTAGAAATACGGCCTTTGCTGCAACTGATGCCTGAAATGGCCCTTTGGTGGATCCTGAAAGTGGCCTGGGAAAAGATGTGACTCTGAGCACTCGTACAGTAGGAGGGTGTCTGGACAATATTCCAAACAGCAGTAGAGTAACCCTCACCCCAATTGCTGCTCTGGAAGTGGCGACAGGCCCAGAGGCAGAAGCCCCGAATGGAACTGCCCACATGCATAGCATCAATGTTGGTACACCAAGAAATGGCACTCGGGGGAGAATGGAAGTCATGCCAGTGCCCCCAATGAACATTGGCAAAGCAATAGCAAAACATAAAAGGATGGAAGACTTCCTCATTGGGCGGGGAATCCTTTTGATGTCCGGTACTAGAACGGAGAAAGGCATGAGGGGAGAAGGAGAGGTGGAAAGGGAGTTCACAACAACTTCATTAATGATCAAAGTCTGATAGCAATGGATTTGCTGGCAGCAAGAAATATCCCCAGACTGGACTTAACAGAGGCAGATGGACAAGTGGATTTGAACGCCCCACTGGAAGAAGACCTAATGCAATCCTACATGATGGAATATCTTATCAGCTCGATTGGTGGGGGACAGGAGGACGGGCTAGCTCCCGATCTCATATCAGCTGGATTGGTGGGGGACTGGAGGACGGGATAGCTCCCGGACCTGCGACCAGTCCCTGCCACAAGGTTTGCAGTATACCCTGAGGGAACTTGATGACTAAGTGAGGCTAACCGCCCCAGAGATTTCAGTTCTAAACCTGCTTCTAAGCTCCTTCGCCCAGGGCTGGACTGGGAACCAAAAGAGGTCCTTGCAATAACTTTCAAAGTGGCCCCATATTACATATTTTCAGCAAGACCAAACTTTTTCCTATGGGAAAATGTGGAAATAAAATAGGTTACCACACAAGCGGCCCAGGGTGCAGAGGCCTACCGTGAAACCTCCAGTATTTCCTAAAGGCCAGCAGTGTCGGACTGGCCTATAGGGCATTAGGCCCATGGCTAATCCAAAAACACAAAATGCGGTGTGGGCCAGTTTTATTTGGGTCAATGTGGGCCACTTCTTTGGCCAATGTGGGCCGGTTTGATAAATTACTTCACTATGCGCCTAATAGTTTTGACCAGTGTAACTGAATAAATATTCTTTAACATGCACAATTTACATCACATTTTATCAAAAACCTCCCCCTTGTGTACTACACAGCATGTCACAAAAGGAATGAATAGCCATTTGCAACTGTGAGCCACCTTTTCATTGGTGCCAGAGACAATTTTATGGCCCAATCCAACCCTTTAGGCTAGTCCACCCCTGTATAGAGCTTTATGTTCCTCACCAGCATTTCAGATTATTGGTAATTTGCTCTGTGTGGACAATCTATTCTTTAACAAATGTCTCCATTAAATGATGTAAATATAGGGCAGCCTCCATCTTACAGGCCAACATGCCTCATTCCAAATGGGAGATGCTAATCCAGTCACGGTTTTAACACTGCATTGTGGGACATTTAGTCCTGGGCTTCTAATGGGGAAATCTGAGACTACAAGTCCCAGAATGCAAAATTAAAACCGGTGCAGACCATGCAGCTGTCGGCTGGAATCGGGCATGTTGGCATGTAAGCTCCAGTCCCATTCTGAAGCTTAACAAATCTATTTTCCTCCGTAAAATACGTTTATTTTGATTTAGTATATGATTGCTTCAGGCCCCCTATCTGCTATCCCGCTGGGCCTTCCATGATGGAAAGATTAATTTGAGTAAAGCCTATTAATGCAACCGACCCACATGTATACAAATCACAAACCTCTAGTGCATCATGGACTACAAAAACATTTTTCGATAACACAGCTTGGAAAATACCATTATGTGAGCATCTATCATTCTTATAAAATGCATTTTAAGTGGGTTCAATTATATTTATGAAAACATAGAGTAAAGTATGATCAAAACAGGCCGCAGGAAGCCAAGAATGTTTATAGATGGAGGTCTATAACAGAGAAACTTAGGGAGAGGAAGGAGCAAACAGAGAGAGAGAGATACACATATAGGGAGAAAGAAGAGTGTCAGTCAAGAGACCCAGATGCAGGAGAGAGAGAATGACATGACTGCAATTAATGAGCAAGCAGGCACTGTCAGTGCATGAAACACATTACAGGATTAACTGAGATAAAGAGAAACAGAGACACACACCCACCTGCTGCAGGCACCCAGAGCTGCCCCTCGCAGTGTGATTCTCCATGAGACCGCCTGATGATAGGAGAGCTCTAACACGCAGCATTGTCTGCAGAGAGCGGGTCTGAAGTGGGGAGAAAACGTTGCGCTCCCATTCCGCAAAAAGCACGATTTTTTCCATTACTAACTTCTCTCTCTCTCTCACAGGGCAGGGCTGTGACATGGTCGTCACCCCAGATTCCTGCTTTCCCATTAACACGCAAAAGTAAAGACATCACAGGCAGCTGCGCAGCAAGCCCTTACATTGTTTGTATCCTTCCCCCAAGAAAAGAGGCCCCGTGTGCCTGAGGCCCACCAGGGAAACACCCGGTGTCCCGGTGGGCCAGTCCAGGCCTACCTTCGCCTCTTTGTATGACAAAATAAAATTATAACTTACTATACACCTTGCAGTTAAGTGAGTTAAAGCTCAGCGGGGAAGAGCATTAAGGGTATTGCATAAAATTGCTGGAAAAGCCTTGTATTACTAAAATCAAGCATGTAGTGATACCACTCCTGTCTGGAGAGGTAGTCTAACCTCCCCTCACCATGTATTCTCCTGTAGTCATATATTAGCAAACAAAGGGGCAGTTTCTAATAGTTGACAGGGTATTGCCCTTAGATAGATATTGTTAACACAAAACATTAGGCAAAACACAACTGTATGAAAGCTACTAGCAACAACCTGAAAACCCAAGATTAGGTCCAGATCGTAAAACCAAACCCTAAAAACAGGGTTTTATTTATTTTACTTATTTAACTGTGGGGTGGACTCAAATCTATTCAAGAAGGAATAGACCAAGGTTGTGACCGAAGACAGGAGGATAGAGCGAAACGTGAGTACTATCCCTACCTAACGTGCTCACTTAGCTAGGTTGCGGTGTTACAACGCCTATCTATTAGAGACAGAATAAGAGTAAAATTGCCACTTCTACAGTAAGTAATACATTCAACCTTGAGAGTCTCAGCCCACTCTCTTCTCGATTGGCTTAATCGGAAGAGACTAGCAATAAAACCAGGGAAAGGAAAAGGGAGTTAGCCCAGGGAAGTCAAGAGAGTCAATATTTCTCTTCAAACTAAACCGTGTGGCATCTAATGGGATTGACAATTTTTAATAGCCCATCGATTGTCACACCGCTCCTGGGGTGCTCATTATAAAAATGACACAACTTCGGGAAATGGGATAAATTCCCAATTCCATAAACACACACAAAGACAATACAAACACCTCTTCCCATGTGGAGTCAACTTTTTACTCATGGGAAGTGGGACAATGTAAAAGTTTGCTCAAGACTAAAGTGGGGGCGAATTGGAACCCTTTTAGATGATACAAACACCGTCGACCGGTTTCAGTGGCTTAGGTTTAGTAACGCCACATTCTTCAGGACAGTCTAAGCTCCTCACGAGAGGGTGCATTTTACTATGCAACAACTAGTTTAGTGAGGACAATGGTTAAAAACAATGGATGGCATAGTACATTACCACCCTGAAGTAGATGTCATGGAACTGGAACAGTCTGGGAAGAAACCTGTGGGATCAACAAAATGAACCACAGTTACTAGGAAGCTGCTAAATTCCATTTATTGGATTTAGGATGGCACAACACTAGTTTGCCAACCACAACAAACACAGCACCATGGCTATCGCATACCACCTCCTCAATTCCCAATCTCAATGTCTCATCTCTTGGTGTCAAAGGGTGCCACCTTCGTTTATTAGCCATAACGTTATTTTAGAAAAAATACCCACAGCATATGTGATAGTTCTAACAATGATATAGAATTCTCCTAAACAACTCCTGTAATCTTAATGACAACAAAGGAATCTCAACTCGACTTACCCTTGGTATTCACTCCCTTTAGTTCTAACAACTGGTATGCCACAGATTAGTGTCCAATTTTTGCTGTCCAGTCCACGTGTAATACATCTGTGAATAATTACAACGTTTATGATGATATTTCAACAGACTGGATGTCAGAAGCTCTCAATATGAGGAGGCCGCAATTGATATCTCATAGGCACATATTTTAGGGCAGGGATATAAGGGGGAACCAAAATTCATTCATTTGGTCCCGGCCCACAATGGCAAGTTTGCTTGTTTATTTATTTGTAAAATCTGCAATCAAGGGTAAGGATGCAACTACAGGATTGTCCCAAGGGCAAGATAAAAACGGCAAGATTAAAAACATCCCTGCCGACAAAAGTTTACACATGTACTTACATGAAGATTGCATAACACAGGCGCCTTTTCAATCAACAGCGCAGCGCTCTGGATCAGAGCGTCTATCCCCTATGACTCACGTCTCCGTGTGTTAAATAGGAGTCAAGGGGGCGTCGGCCTTTCCTTCATGTGTCACGTGACACGCATTCGCGTGTCACGTGTTCTTGCCTCTGACTCCGTATAGGTCCATTCGTGTCAATTACTTGTGTCACGTGACATCCCCGTGTCACGTGTATACGCACTCGCCTCCTTCGTGGCCGGCCCATTGGCATAGAAACACCAATGACGCACATCAATGCATCATTGGTTATGATGGAAAAATCTTGTTTCTCCTGTAGTCAACCCCTCCGTGGCAGCCAAATTAGAGGCTAGGGCTATCTGTAGCCAGCACACTATAGAGTCAGACAAACAATTAGTAACCCGAGGGGATGTTACCACCCAACCCTTAAGAAAGAAAAAGAAAATGAAGGGCAGGAATTCTGGCTCTAGAAGGTTCCTCAGGAACCTACAGTTCGCAAAAGCATTGCAATACCCATTAAAGGTGGCATTGAGGGATGAGGATGCAGAGGTGTACGAAGTTCCCTCAGAGGGGTGCAGGGCGTGGGGAAGTGGTGAACTCTGCTAAACAACTGATTTTGGACAATCAATCCAGCTTCGAGGAATGTAACATATGATAGAGGCTCACAGAAGGACTCCCTGCCCCTAAAAACATTGAATACCACACAGTGGGCAAACCTATTTGCTAAAAATCAAGAGTGCGATAAGATGACGGTTTTGAAGAATGTCACTGATATGGTCCAGAGGTGCCCTGACCAAGTCACGGCTACGGGTTCCCAACTGTAAAGGGACGGATATGATATGTTATGGCATTTATAACGTGCCTATACACAAGTGTTTCAAGGCGCGACGAGGCAAGGGAGGGGGAACATAAACAGTGATCCTACTAGGCCAGGTGTCATTCAGATTGCGCAAGTGCATGGGAAGGGGAAGGGGGAAAGTGCAAGGGAGATGGGGAGGAGAGAGTGCAGTACACGGGATAACAGACTAATAATATAGTAAGTATGGCCAGCTGGTTTCAAGTGCAAGGGTAAGTGCAGACATCCGGTGTCAACTGCTGGTAGAGGGCTGAAGGGGTACAGTGACAGTCCAGAGTGCGGCGATTGCCAGGAAGGCAGTGCAGGAGTGCGACTGGCAATGGAGGGGACCTGGGCACGAGATCAGCGGGTGGCCAGGTAACCAGTGCAATTTCAGCCAGGGGTTCAACAGGGGAGAGGAGGAGAAAAAGTATAAGCAAAGAGAAAGGTTTTGAGGTGCTTCCGGAACTGGAGATGGCTCTCCTCAAGTTTCAGTGAGGCAGGGAGGTGGTTCCAGAGGCCGTCCCCACCCGAAGAGAGAGATCTACCGCCAACTTGTTGCTTGGAGAAGCGACTGACCCTGAAGAAGTTGGAGGTGGATAAGATAAGAGCTTGAGAAGGAAGATATTTAGGAAGAGAGAGTTGAAGTTATTAAGGCCCCAGGCCCCAGAAGCCTTGTGGACAATGCAGAGGGTTTTGAACTTAATACTTGCAGCCACTGAGAGCCAGTGCAGGGATTTCAGTCCTGGAGAGATACGATCCCTGGGCTTGAGGCCAAGAACAAGTTTCACAGTCATGTTCTGAATACGTTGCAGAGGGCAGAGAGTAGAGGCAGGCAGATTTAGAAAGAGGCTGTTGCAGTAATCCAGCCTAGAGAGAACCAGAGCTCTAGATGCATGCATTCAAACTGAAACCGATGAGGAGTGGGAGGAGGAACAGCTGAACCTGGTTAGGGCAGAATTTTGAAGATCTGTTGCTGTCCTGGTGGGTGGTGGAGGCCCAGGTCAGGTCAGGGATCTTGTTGTAATCAAGGTGACCTTCAAGGGTGTATGGTGGGCTCGACCGTGCAGAGACTTGACATGGCTCCCGGAGGACCCTGGTGTCGCATTTGGTTGGGGGCGAGTATCAAAATCCACCTTCCTCGCTTCAAGAGGTAAAAAGCGACACCAGGCTAATACTTGATATAGTGGTCAAGCCAAGGGGGGGCACAACCTTCGTTTCAGAATTGTAGATGTTTGGGTTGCCCGTCAGCAAAACTAAATCCTAAATTTAATGTGGGGGAAAACAAGGGAGTGACACACTCTAATCTATAGACCCAGCCTGAACTATTATGTGTCGATAAGGGGAAATGTCTGGTGTTGGAAAGTTTATTTGCCATTGTGGAGGAAATTCTGTTAAATCGTGGGAATGTACTGAGGTTTTTGCACAAAATCCTGCAACTTCGCCTTATTAGTTCAAGATATACAGAGAGAGTTTATTTTCCTAACAAAAGGCGAATGGACATTATACAAGTAGTGTCAAAATGTATGCTGGTTGTAAACCTAGTAATGGCAGAAGTGGATGCATCTCGGTTATGATCTGTACTCTTTGGAAGATCAAAAGGGCAAGGTGAGGGAAGAGGATTCCATTACTTTTGTGAGGGAGTACCAGCACAGCGAATCGAGGCCCCTGAGGATTACAAGCAATCTGGTAGATGACCGCAGGCCTGCCCTTGAGATGGGGGTAATGGTATTCAGGTAAATAAGGATAATGAGGATACGTAGGCTTGGATTCCCAGCTCCCTCCCTGGAGGGTGAAATAAGATGAATGAAAAAAAGGCGGAACTCTAGCAGGTGGGGAGGAGGTGTAGGAGTTCACCCTTCAAAGCTAGAACTCCAAGGGCTTTTCTAGTCTGACACATCTTTTAAACTGAAGTAATCTGTGGTTGACTTCCAATGTTTTGTTATTTCAAGAGGTATGGCTAACCAGACAAATCAGCCTGGATGGCTATACAAAATTCCAGCAATTGGCTAAGAAGTGTCGGGGGTGTAGACCCTCAGGCATTCACAGTCATTAAAAACTCTTTGCTAACTGATTCCAGGGTTATCTCAGACAATGAATATGGCATCTTGGGAACAATAGTAAGATTGAACAATGTTTTAGGAGAAGCCCTGGTGTTGCTTTTTAATATCTACAGAAGTCCCTTGTGTGTTCACCTATCACTTTTTTGCAGAAACTCTCTAACATCTGTGAACTTTTTTGTTTGTGATCAAGCTGGTGTCCACGTGTTTCAGGGGGCGATTTAAAGGCACCTTGTTTAGAGCTGGAGGGTGTTAGATGCTCCAAACGAGAAGGGGAGATGGAGGGAAACATTTGAATATTCTTTTTTGAAATTGGTGTTTATCGGTGGTCAGTGGTAACATCCCTGCCTAAAGATACTTTGAAGAATGGTTTAACCTCCTCGTGTACTGATTACACCATGCTATCGGAATGTTTAATGAGGGCATGTCTAGAACTTCAAATTCCTACGACATCTTTGAGTGATCATAATGCCCTCATACTAGAAATGAATTTTGTAGTTCAACTCAATTTTCAATCCACTTTTTTCTAATTTAAGCCTTGCTAATAGGTAGAATCAACTGGGGAGGAGGATCATTAAAGTGTACTGACTACTTCGACCATCTGATAAATGTGACTACCATATTCGAAAAACTAGAAGTGTTAAAGGTGGGAGTCGTTTGCCGCTTACTCAATAAGTTTGTTGAAGTTTCTAACCCAAGACAGCAAAGCCAATGGGGTGGGTTTACATCCGTTTGATCATGTAGCTCAATAAAGGAAAAGGGCCCTGCGTAAAAAAAATCGCAGTGCCCACAGAGAATCCTCATATCTCTTGATACAATCTGAACAGATGAGAAAACTGAAGCAAGCATTTAAAAATTGTTTTAAAACTCACAGATATTATCAGTCTCACTTGTAAGTGGAACGAATGCTACAAATTGTCCTAATTAAAGACTCCTGTGTCGGCTTTTGAGGTCAGATTGAGCAGGCAAGGGACCCTGCCTGAATGGATTGGCACCCACAGGAGGTTCAGGCAGAGTTAATTTGATATTTTGTTCTAACCAGTAGAACTATCCTTTCTTTCTCATTTGGACACATAACAAAGTCAACTTTCCAAAGCAGATATGCTGCAAATGCATCCAGTCAAAACACGTGCAACTTGCCTAGTGGAATTGTTAATAGGATATTTTTTGTTTTTTTTTAACTAAGTGGAGAGAGATGAAGATGATTATTGGGGCAAGCAAAAAAAAGATGCTTTTGAAAAAATCGAGAGATTGATTCAGATTAGCGCAAGAACAGTAGGGCATTATTGGAGAACACAAACATTACAAGGTTGGCGGTGTGGGAAAAAAGTGGCAGTAATTCAGTTACCGGCACTTTTCCCGCACTGCCAAATTATCATTTTTGCGGATTTACTGACATTTCTGTATGGTAAATTTGTCAGTTTTCGGAGGAAAAGTTGAGCCTTTTCCTCCAACTTGTTGCTGGAGGTAAATCTTCTGATTTACCACCAAAAATGGGGAGATTTACTGCGCTACAATTCCACCAGTGGTAAATCTGGCAAAATCCCTATGGAGACCGATAGACTCCAAAAGTGGGGAATTACCACCACTTTAATGCCGCAGTAACTCCACGGGGCTAGACGGAGGTAACAGTAATTGAGAATGGCAGTATTTCGGCAGATTTACTGCCGGAATACCAGCAAACTCACAATGAGACCAGTGTCTGTGGAAAGTTAACTATACTAAGAGCCTGATTACGCGTTTGACGGGACTTCAGTTACCGCATGCAGTAAACATGAACTAAATAGAGGGGTCCGCATGATTGTGGTTCATGCGGGAATTCCATTATTCCCCATTTTGGAACCCTATAGGAGTCCATAGGGAAATGCCATTTTTCAACGTGTGATATTACTGAATGTGACAATGTTGCACCCCTTAATGCTTTTGTGTGGATGTGATTACATCCACAAAAAAGCAGAAGTTGGATAGAGTTGCAGGATTGTATCTTGGAATTTGGCTTACCAGAAAAACACGGGGTATTCCTAACACTGGATGTTACCATTATTGACGAACTTATAATCACGTCCTAGAGTGAAGAAAAAAAACAGGAAACTAACTGAAATTTGCATTTAGAGTGAAATGTGCTTGTGTCGACAGCCTAGTAGGTGCTCACATATCCTTCAATGGACAGCTGCAGGATAACGAGAATGGTGCATGGTGGAAGCGTCCATTCAATAGGATGCCAGCCATTACTCCACCTGTGCCTGTCTGCCCGTTTCAGTGATGTAATAGATAAACATTGCCCAAAACACCATCTGATTTAACGCATGCCAAGGATCACCTCCACCCTTATGTCAGATTCTAACTTTGGAACACGAATGTCTATGAGTTGTTATTGTTGCAGGGCCTGAACCCGTTGCTCCGCCCTCCTCACCTCGTCTCCATGTTGCTGGCTTCTTGTTGTAGGTATTAAGGCTGAATGGGCCCTATGTCCATTTTCAAGCCTGCGCGGATGACTCACTATTTCTTTCCGCCTTATCGGCTTATTTATACCGTTGACATTCCAGGATTTTACACCACGGCCTCTGTCCATGTTAGACATTATGTAATACCAGTAAAATGTATCGCTTTTAGGCTACATCTTCTCTCCTACAAAATACTACACCCATGCCTAAGTATGCAGACAAAATTATACCTTCAAGTTAAATAGAAAAATAAAATGAAATGTATCCACTCACGTGGGCATTCATATTTAAAAATGCTGCAATTTCAAATTGCAATAGTATGCTTAATAATTGCATAAACGTAAGTTGAAGAACTGTACACCTAATGTGGTGTTCCCGATCTGGTGGGCCGGATCGGGTGTTAAGGCCATTAGCACACTGGGTTATGAAAGTGGCAACCCTGGGGTGCTAAAAAAAAGGATTTTCATTCATACATTCATACAACGGGACGTGCGCAGCGTCCTATTGTAGGAAGGAAAATCATTTACCAACATGGCCGCCATGGAAAGGGAAGGCGGGCCTCCGTAAGGAGCCCCTCTACCATTTCCATGGCAGCAGTTCTGCGCAGAGAGGAAGTGGTGGCTGCGGCTGCGAGTGCTGCCGCAGCCGCAATAAGGTAAATTGGGGGTGGGAGGATTAAAAATAAAAAAAGTGGACTGGGGGTGTCGGGAAGAGGGCTGCAGGGGGAGCCGGCCGTTAGGAACGCATGCTTACACCGGCGGTTCAAGTCCACGTTCCTAGCCACCTGATTGGCTGATTTCCCCCAACTGGGAGCTAATGATAAAAAGGTATCAAATTAACAATCGATAAAGAGAAAGAACTGGTACTTGATCCCGGACAGCAACACTAAATGGGTCATTTCCTAAGTCCAGAAGTGCATAGGTACTGCGTAGAAACAAGGCATTAGCCATGTATGCATTACTTTTCTACTGCAGTGCTTTTCAAAACCATCTGGAGCGGAGTAGGGGCACAAAACGGATTTAACGTGTGTGCTGTGCAGTCATCCTCCAACTTCAAATGACACATACTTTTAGGACTGAATGAGATTTTCATGCATGTGTAAAAGGAATATATTCCCATGGAATCCACCTGCTAGAAGGATTCAGGTTCCATAGGAATCCATGGTAAATGCAGTCAGCCAGGCATTGGCATTTACATTTTCTTACAAAATGTGCCATAAAAACAGGAAGTAAAGGCAATGTTGTCTACTTTTATGCTACGCTTTTGCACTCCATTTTTGCTAATATAGAAAAGTGCATGGGGAGGACCCACCAGCACCTATTATTATTATGATTGTATTTATTGAGGAAGGACCTAGCATCGGGAAGCAAAGGAGCGCTTTACAATCATAGGGGAAAGAACCCAGTGAGGGAAGCAGATAAACAAGTAAATGGGGAGCTAACAAGAGGGGAGGGAGAGGGTGGGGCAATTTGGCAGCAAGTGATCTACACTCAACCTGGTGAGGAAACAGTAGGAAGCAGATCACCCAGTCTAAGGTAGGGTAGGGTAGGGAGTGGAAGGTGTGAGGACCTAGGTGTTGGGGAGGTGCCATTCTTGAAGGAGATTCTCCTGAACTGTAGAAGTGGCAGGGCGAAGAGGTTCCAGAGTCTTGGAGTGTAGACAGAGAAAACCTGGCCTCTGGTTCTTTCCTTCCTGCACATGCTCTTACTTCTGGTGGCTTGTAGGATACAGAGATGCTGACTTTCTCAGCGAGGTAACTTGGGGACTTCAGGGTGACATCCTTGCTGATGATGCAGAGGGATTTGCAGATGATTCTGGCTCGCAGTGCAGTTCCTTGAGGGTCGGGGTGATTTGGTCCAATTTGCAGAGTCCTTACTGGAAACGGGCTCCTCCATGCAATTACCACTTTTTAAACGATGCTGAAATGCAAATTATATCTTGCAAATTAGTACCCAGTGAGGGGGGGTGGGGTTCAGCCTCCAATCAATGAGGAGGCTCGAAACAGGGGCATGCCACATGGTAATCCACCATCTTCCCCAACTGGGATGTGAAGTAAGTGTTGCCCCACCACCCACATCCCTGTTTCCACTTCACCCACCCCCTTTATCACATATCCTTGCCCCTCCCATGCTAGTCCCACTTATCTTACATGGCCTGGTCCCTCGACTAGAACTGCAGTGTTCCTGTCACGACTAGGTAGTCCCTTCTCCGGATTGATGTTGGACATTATTATTATTTTTTAATAAACTATCAGTATCCGGTACATCATGCTGGATACCAATAGCAATATTGCCTCACCTGGGGGGGGGCATTATCGGGCCTGGTAATGTCCCGAGCTAATGGTAAAGTTATCACTTTGCTCAGGTTTCTACCTGGCACAGGGCATTATCTGGCCAGTTAATGCCATCTCTGCTCACGTAATATTGCTTAAATACAGCACGTAGTTGGGATCCTATTAATGACACAGTATTATGCATCAAATTGTTTCTGTTACATCCTTCAAATAAAGCAGTCCTTATTCCTTGTAATATTTTTGCATCAATCAAACTTCCTCTTTTCAAATACAACATTTGGATCTAGACAGATGCCTTGGAAGATAAAGTAGGAATGCAACAATGCAGAGAACCCATTTCCTAAACCCAAAGAATACTAAGCTCCTGTTGTCATCATCAAAACAACTGCTTACTCTTGAAGCCATCAGCTACTGCACAAACGAGGAAGAAATCAGAAGGTGGGTAAAGAAGGGTGGGATAATCATTTCCATGCCATGAATAGAATCACGACTCTCTGTTGTAATTTACTAGGAATAATCGACATTTAATGGCATGGCACCTCTTCTTCTCACATCCCTGGAATTGTCTCTTGATCACATTTTTGCCTATCATTTCTCTGACTCATCTGTCTCCAACTGCCCCTTCCTATGTGCTGAGCATATCTATACACTCGTAAAATCTTACTTCTTTTCCAAATAAGCCTTTTTTATGCCATGACCTTTTTCCACTTCAATGACTGCTCACTCTTTACTAACATTGTTATCCCTTTCTTTTCTTTCTGAGTTATCTCTTCTTCACCATGATTCTTCGTCTACCTTCTTTTTCTCTCATATCTGAATATTCCTTGGCCCTCTCTATCCCCATTTGCTGTTCTCGCCTACTGGTAAACCTTCTCAACCCTGGCTGACTCCTTCTCTTCAGTCATCCCATAACTCTTTACAGAATATGAAACAGTGCTGGTAGATTGTACAAGACATTTAAGCACCCAAAATACATTGCACAGCAGCAGCAGACCACCAAAAAACCTCAAAAACGTCAGACTTTCCAGTGCCTTCAGTGCACTAACTACAGTCTAGTACAGAAATGAGATATTATATTTCACCCCAGCACAGGGAAACAAATATTTTTGAAATGCCACACAACATGCAACAGCACCAACTTGATTTACAGTATTAAAAGCCCCTGCGGGAAGTATTGTGTTGGATAAACAACAAAGAAAGACAAACACTGAAGCAATGTGCACTGGTCAAACATCCGGACAGGGAACATGAGATCCCCAGTGACTCGACACTTCCAAGAGGCCAGACACCAGATATCGCAAATAAAATTTCAAGTACTAGAGACCATTTAGAAAAGAGAAGGGGGATGCAGCATCTCCAAACGACCTGACCACAGAGAAACCTTTTGGATAGAAAGGTTACATACCCTACACCAAGGAGGGATGAATGAAGAGTGTAATTTTGCTAGTTGCCTTTGAAAATACGAAAGGCCAACCGCATATGCCTTCTATTCTAAACATACCTGCAATACTTATGCAATCAGATGCTCTACAATAAAGTAATGACCATGCCGAATATCACAAAAGTCAGAGGGTTGCCTCACGGTGTTATTATTGTGTGAATCTCGAATCCACAAATTAAAACCCAACATTAACAACACCAGAGATGATAATGGAGTATTGTACCCTACAATTGTTGTCAACTATATACCATTGAGCCCTCTCATGTTTTTCATTGTATGTTATTGTATTTACATCAGACCACCCGTAGAATAACATACCAACATGTATTATTGCCAAAGCTAACTATCATGATATGTAAACCAGAAATGTTTTTCGAGTATATGTAGAGCACAAACAAGTATACGTGATTACAGTGTATTACCAGTATGTTGAAAATCATCAAGGAATGCAGCATATGCCATGGTTGCAGTGCATAGCAAATTAACTCACACTGTAAATGTGTTATTGTAATAACTGAATGGAACAGAGGATCGCCAATAGCCACCATTGGTACAATCGTACATGCACAAATAGGTATGAGAACATTAAGACAATTGTGAATCACAACAGTATGTTACCATGAATCTTTTATACTAGCAATTGTCTTAGAACCCTGTGTCATCAAATATGTAAATATACTCATATGAAGTCTTGGGCATCCAAACTTTTCTTCCTGATATTGTATAATAAAATCACTTTGCTTGCCAAGATTTGTGCCACCAAAATGTTATTCTTTGTACATTACTTGCACAAACTTACATGCTTCAACTTGCATATTCATAAAAAAAACTTTCAGCATCCAACCCTTTTTCAGATATTGTACAAAACAATCACCTTCCTTGCCCAGATATGTGCCACCAAAATGCTTTTCTTTGTGTATCACTCGCATGTAGTCACATACTTAAACTTGTATACTTAACATCCAAAGCAGCAGCAAAAGAGTCTTTGTGCACGTGGGACACATTCACGCGTGTGCGCACTAAAAAATAAAAAACAAAATGGTGTTCAGGGCGTGATGACGTCACTGACACCGTCATGTACACATTTGCCTGTGCCATTCTTGTATTTAAGTCCATTTTCTGGGCACAAAGAAACAGACCAGATGGATCCTGTTGTCCAGAGGAGATAGCTGAACATGACAACTAAGGTAATCACCTACTTAGGAAATGCATGAGGATCCCCATCATAGCCATACAATTACCTAACTGCAATTAGATAAAGACCCATTTAAAATCATGCTGGGTATGATGATGAATTCCTTGGTTAATTCAGAGGCTCAGGCGAATCTCTTACGTAAGAACACTGCCTATTATCTGCGATTAATGAGGGCCATCAGACCGTTCTGGAATGAAAACAACATGGCTACCATTGCCAGGGCAGTAGTGCTATCCAGGCTGGACTATGGCAATGCCCTATTGATAGGGGGAAGCGCCAAAGACATACATACTTGTCAAGTCATACAGAATGATGCGGTCAGGATTGTAAAACAATTGGCTAGAAGAGACCATGCTAACACAGCGAGAGAATCTCTCCACTGGCTTAGAGTCAAAGACAGGATTGAATTTAAAGCCCTCACCTTGGTACATAAATGCCTTTTTGGCAAAGCGCCCCAATATTTGAAGAAAAATATTGAATTTTACACACCCAAGAGACATCTTCGCTCAGTTGGTAAGAACCTATTAGTCGAACAGAAATACAGGCTCAAATCCGGTATGGGCAGATCGTTCACAGTAAAGGCGGCTCAGATATGGAATGCCCTTCCGATCGATAACTCTGAGAAGCCAAGAAAATCACCTCCAATTTCGAAAACTCCTGAAAACCCACCTATTTAAATAGTTCTCCGATATCCACCGGAACCAGAGATCTGGATGTCTAAATCACCATGTACTATTGTGTGTCTCAGCGCCCAGATGCCTGCAGGTTTACAGCACTATAGAAGCATATATAAATAAATAATAATAAATGCTAGAATACTTACAAGTTCCTCTCTATGAATGCCATCCCATAGGGCAACAGGAAGTGGCAACTGAAGCACGGGAACACCTTCAGAACACAAGGTATGTTAAACACTGAAACATCTGTTAAGGATTTCAATCAGGCTCTAGTTCAAGGGGGGACAGGGGGAGTTGGGGAGTTCTAATGAAAATGTGTTGGTCTAATGATGCTTTCTATGTTTGAAACAGTTGTAGTGTGTTTGTTTGACTTCAAAATAAAATAAAAATATTTAAAAAACAAAACAAAAAAAAAGGATTTCAATCAGGCAACACGCACACCTTGGTCTTGGCCTAGTATGTAGCGCCTAACTGAGGTGCTTTTCTCCTTATTCATGTGGATTCAATTTTGGGATGATAAACCACTCATATCACACCTCCTTTTCAAATACCCTGGGTCACAATGGACCATGAAGCAGGCTGGTTGGTCAAATTCAAGATTTATTTATTTAAAATTCAAAATAATTCACACACTTTTTAATGTGGGGCAGCAATCACCAATGGGGTGGTTACAATGAGAATGTGAGCAATGCACTGGGTTTGACTTTTTAGTGGAGCATATCCACAGCACAGCAGAATAGGAGCACTTTCTCATATAGCAACAGACATCACCCAAGTTCGAATTTTCCCCTGCAATGTTCCCTCAACCCACCAATACTCAATTCTGAGTGGATACAAAGAGGCAGCAGTTACTCAGGAATAAGAAACTGAAAACGGAATCTAAATCTGGCCTTCCATCCCCAAATAAGAGAGAAAACGGATTTTAAACCCCTTGCAATGTGGTGAAATGATACTCGGAAATTGATAAATCAATAATGAAAGTGTGCTAAAGACCTTGAAGCAAATACGATTCCTTACTAACGCAACAATGCAAAGATACTAACAATCACAAAGAATGGATTACCAAAAGCATACAGTTCAGAAATTAGACATATTGCGGTCAAATAACACGTATAAAATTTACACTTTTGCAATTCCCGCCTAAAATTACCCAGGCGGTTTTTAATAAAAACGGGTGAAATACACTGATTTTTATGTTGGCGGATAGATATATATCACAGGTACAAAATGGAATTGAAAGTAAGTCTGTATCTGGTCAATTGAAAGAGTTATGCAATATAGAAGGATGCACGCTTTGAGTAAAATGAAGGGTGAAATTGGAAAGGAAATCAGTTTGTGAAAAGAACAGCTTTACTTTAAACTAGATTTAAGGACTAAGAAAAGAGGAACGCCACCCGTGAATTCTCTAGGTTACACTGCAGATGTAACCCTTCATGCAGTGTACCCCTTTTCTTTAAGGAAAATTACTTTATTTAATCAAAATATCGCTAATGACATATGATCTATGCAAGACAGAAATGAAGAAAAAAGTAGCACTGATGCTTGGAGATTAATGACAAAATGCACAGAGGATTATGACAGTTGGAACAGTTATCATGATAAGGACAGGATGACTTATAGAATGGGTTAAGGACAAGGCAAGACAAGGTATACTAGGGATTTCTATGGGGTGATGAAATACTCACAATCTACTTTTTAGTTTTGGGCTATTTGGACAGTGAACTGCGTCTGGTCACTACATGGCAAAGCACCTGGTAAACAGCTGTGCAGTTCTGGTCACTGATTGGCAAGGACTGGACGGACAATTCTGGTCACTGGATACTACAGGTCATCAGGAGAGCAGGATGGCAGCAGCATGCAATTGGTGGCAGCGTGCCAGGCTGGATCAGGATGCAAAAGGTACCACAGCTTTCCCTTTGTTAATGGGAAATTTAGTGGGTTTTTAGATTTGAGGCCTTGCTGGGAATTCAAGGCCTTGCTGGGAATGGGATCAGCACTTCTTGGGTTATGCAGTGGGCTCTGGAGTAGGATCAGCAATGCTTGGATTTGTAGTCTGGATCTGGAAGATGACAGGAAAAGGAACGCAGTGCAGAAATCAGGAAGAGTGTGTGTGTAGAGTCTTGTCAGGGACCCTTATTTATAATGCATAATGACATCATCAAAGTATGGGCTGGGCAGGATTAACTAAGCAAACCTCTAAACTACTTGGATTGGACAGGGTTGCTAGTCTCCAACTTGCTCTCAACTGGTTGGATTTCTAAGGGAATGATGTCAGATTTATGAGGTGAGCTTTACAATGTCCAAAAACTCCCACAATTACTTTACTTAAAATACAATTTTGCCAAACACATACATAGTTGCAATCTCTTAGCAAATTATATACGCAGGTTACATATTTTGTGCAGCACATATCCGTCCAATCCTCCAGTCTTTAGGACCTCGTTTCGCCCTTCTGATACATTTTGGTAAGTTTGAACATGAAAGATTCAGCCAAAAAATTCCATAACTTTATACACAGATGCGAATTAGCCCAAGGGATGTATGTACAAAAATGTATGTTTGCAACATTGATACTTTTCGATTTATCCTCAATACTTTGCCCTTTCTGTCCCCAAGGTGTCAGTGAGTTCTACCATGTCTCAAAAGAAAGCACAAAAAATCACCTTTTTACAATTTTTCAAAGTCTTGCTGCAGAGATAGAAGTCTTTTAAGTTTATTCCTGAAATAGTCTTTGGGAACAAATGGCAGTCCCTTTGTCCCTGGGCCAATTTTTTTTCTTCCCTTCAACTGCTGCCAACTGTCATTTCCT
The DNA here is from genome assembly GCF_040938575.1 of Ambystoma mexicanum. Classification (NCBI taxonomy): domain Eukaryota; kingdom Metazoa; phylum Chordata; class Amphibia; order Caudata; family Ambystomatidae; genus Ambystoma; species Ambystoma mexicanum. The sequence continues at coordinate 609,213,312 of NC_090923.1, read as the reverse complement.
TCAGAGCATGGTGGGGGTTTCTCCCTTGATTGAAGTTTTATTGCCCCTTCACACTTCAGACTTCCTTCCCTGGGAGCTTCACTGTCAGGGTCCCAGCAGAGACGAAAGTCTGTTCAACCCCGTAATTATCAGGGGGTTGTCAGTATCTGCTGAGAGAGAGCCCTCCTTTTGGTGCCCCCCTCAAAGCAGAACACCTGTTTTTCAACTTGCAACTCCAGCCACCATAGTTTTAACCTTTAATTCCTGATCTTAGATCCAGAATTAAAGCAAGCCTGTTGCATACAATAACCCATGTTATATAGTCTCACCAGCAACAAACCACTTCTTTTGGTAAAGACTGGCAGGCTTTCATTCCCCAGTGTACTGTTCCAAAACACAGGCATTTGTTTTTCTCTTATTTGAAAAGGCCCATTTTTTTTTTACACCTGTTGTAGCTGGCCTTCCTTCTTAAATTCAACTTTTCATCACCAGCAGATTCACCCACTGTGTTGCAGCTATGGTTATTCTATTGAATGGAGTAGGTCTGCAGCACAGGTACATTGAAACAGGCATGGCTCAGCTCGTTAGAGTCCCTCTCTGAACACTGGAATTATGGATACTTTTGCAAAGAAAATGAGCGTGTTTCCTGTGTAAGTAAAAGTAAAGTTCCTGGTTGATTTTTGGAGATGGGTTGACAGGGCTTGTCAATTCAGAATCATGCATGGTTTTTCTGAGGCACAGTGAAATACACAGGGCTTGGTAGGGCTTGGTAGGGCTTACTAATCACAGTGGCTTTAAGGAACAGGGGGAATTAGTGTCAAAGCCACATTTTTTTAAAGGTGAAAAAGGGTTTCTTTTCAATGGAGATTTTAGCTTTTGCAGCAAAGCAGCGCTGCTTTTTCCACTTTCTTCCTTTGTTTATGTCGGAACACACAGGCAATCTCCTTCAATGTGCCCCCTTGTATCCATCCTGCCCGATGTGTGCTTGGCAGCCATTTTTCTTGTTGTTGCAAAACACAGTTTTGAGCCATGGCGCTCACAGGAGCCAGCACAATCATTTTGTGGTTTCTGCGCAACTGCAGCTTGGTGACGTGGGGAAATGCTGTTGAGTTGGTCAATATATCCCACACATCCCCCCCGACTCTTGTGAGATTTCGAGGGAGAATCGGGCAAGTGGGATTTCTTCATGGGACAAAGCAGGATCTGTCAGGTATGAGTCCTTCTTCCATCAGAGGGCGGTGCGTCCTGCTCCTCTCATTGTCTCTGGTCGGAACGTGGAACGACACCCCCATCTTTCCCTTGGATCTTCCTTTCATGGTGTGGAGCAACACTTCCGGATCTGCTTTGGTTTCTCCCATCCAGGTTGCCGGGGAGGTCCTCCTTGGTCTTTAGATAGGCGCAACCAGAACAAATCTATGAAAGAGAGCACAACCTGGTTACGACAATTACCCACTAACTGCCCTCCAATTGGGTTGACAGCAGTGGGATATGCAGGCATTCAAAGATCACAATTGATAATGAAGAAAATACTCCCTGTTACATCATCATATTTATAAATCCTATCGGCTCCCGCCTGGTTCTTCTTTTCCTTATTCTCATCTTTTCGATGTCTCCTCTGTTTGATTCCCTCTGGGGTCCTCAATTTGTTGCAAAGTGTGCATAGGGTGACAACTCTTTAGCTGATTGATATGGACCCATTTCTCTTCTGTCGATTCGCCTTTGGGAATGCGGATTCTGTAGGCTAGGCCAGGGATGGTGCCCTCTTCTCCATTTTTTAACTTCAATTTCCTACGGTAGCACTCGGGCTGACCGGAAGGCTTTCTTTAGGACTTCCACGACCCTGAGATTTACTCTACAGTTGGGACCGGGCTTGGCAATAGCTGAGATCCAAATTAATCTCGAGTCGGTTGAGGATGTAACTGCCCATGTAAAAGGCGTAAGGAATACCTCGCACGACCCAACAATTGTGTTCTATGGTTTTGTCACCTCCAGAAATTTTTATCATACAACTGCTAAGCAGAAGATATTTAGGACGGGGAATTTTCAGGCCCCATACCCATTTTTAAACTGACTCCACAGCGGGTAGGGTCTGGTCTTTGGGAGTTTCCTGAATAATACTTCGCTGATGAAGCTTTCATCGTTATTCATGTCAGCTCGGCTGAGGACATACTCCTTCCCCCGATTTAACTGAATTTGAAAGAAGATCTGTTCGCCCTTCTTCTGAATGCCAGCCACGCTTTGTGCTGGTTTGTAATCAATTTTGGCTATTGAATTGGGATTTTCAGATTGTGAATTGGTATAGAATTTCAAAGTATTTCCTTCCAGTGTGGAATGCCACTTGAAACTGGAAGGAAGGTTGATTTTCAGGAATTGGAGCAGAGTTCCCATCACCAGTTTGTTGTCTGATAGCAATTACTGTCACTTCCGGTATTGGATTGTTCTGAAAATGAAACTCAATATGATCAGGTTTTTGTTCAACCATGTGGCATGTGCCATTTAAACTAACATGGTTGACACTCTGTTTTAATTTTATTGGCCTGTGAGTATGGGTCCAGAGTACCTTGTTCACACAGTCTATCAGGGGAGACAACCTATGAAGGATGTCATTCCCTAATAGACAGGGGGTTCCCTCGGGAGCCACAACTATGACCGGGTGCTTCATCTTGTGTCGCCCTATTTTAATTTCCCGCCCTGCAGTCCCCTCGACAGGAATTTCATTCCCGCCAAAGTTCTGGAGTTGTCCAGGAAGAGGGGTGAGAGGGATCTGGTATCTCTCCCCCATCCTGAATTTAACTGATCAAAGGTCCCTTTTGACAGAAGAGTGGCTTGGGATCCAGTGTCCACCAGTGCCGAAAATGTACATTGCGCCAGCATTTGGACCAGGGCATATAATCTAAGCTCCTTCTCCTCAAGGGAGCAAAGATAATGTGCATTTTGGGTGAGCTGGGTGATCAATTTCCTTATTCTGGGGTTCTAGGATGGGCGATTCAAAATCAGTCCCCACTCCCACCCAGTCCTCATCTAGATCTCTTGGAACCCATTTTTCTTTAGGAGGAGCCCCCCTTCCCTGAAGGAGAAGATATTTTCCCCAGAATCCTCTAACGATTCTTCCCCTTCAAATTGGAGGACACTAACTTCCGCCACAAACTGGGTCTTTTCGAGTTCTTTATTTCTTTTACCCACACTCTGTTCCTTGGGTGGTAGGTTTTTGGGGGCAGGATATTTTGGTGCTGGTTCCTGGGTGTCCAGGGGCTTTTCACTAGTGAGGAAGGAATCTTCCTCTAGGGCTTTACACCCTCCGCCCCCTGTGCCTCCTCCTCTGGAACCGGTGAGTTGTCAGGGTTCTCGCCCTGTCATTGTTCTGGGGTGCCCAGTCCTTGGTTTGTGGGGTTCTGAGCCGCCATGTTTATCTGAGGGTTCTTTTGAGCCCTCAACATGCGACACAGATTCTGGGTTAAGTTCTGGACCTGGCACTCCAGTTGGGACAGCTGTTCTGGCTAGTATGGGTGTCTCTGGCAACCCTAGGTGGATCACGGGAAGGGTAACTATCCCTTCTCGCGTAGAACCCTGGATATGGTGAATTTTGGTAACCCTCCACTCTTGGCCACCCCTCTCCTGGATTGGGTTGTCTGGGTTCCTGAAAGCAGGGAATGAAAGGAAGGTTGTCCTGCAGGTTGGGGTTTTGTGGCTATTGGGGAAAGAAGCTTAACCCAGCACTTGGGGAATTCTTGCCCTCCAGAGGGAAGTTAGGGGGGAAGTTTCCCGGGGCAGCACTTACCTGGTTGGATCCCCCCTTGGGCTGGAGGAGTCCATACATACCCCAGGATTGGTTGGTTGCGCTTGTATCGGGGGCTGATATAATCAGGGGGCTAGGGGTCCCATTAGTGAGATTACCTCCCTGACTGCCACCTGTTTGATATTGGCCTGAAGGCCTTCTGGGTCTTTGATTTTGTTGATTTTGTGCAGGTATATTTTTAGGCCACCCCATCTCTAGATCTAAGATGGGGGCAACCTTCACCGCCGCCACCTTAGCAGCAGCAGGGGTGTTGGCTGGTTTAAGGTTTTTTTCAGATTTTCATTTTCTGTAGGTTTCTGGACCTCATAAATGCGGGTCGCCTGCTCTATGAACCAGTCCAGAGATCTTTTCTCGTGAAAGACCCGCACCAGCTGGGTCATAATATACTTGGGGAGAGCATGAAAGAAGGTGCTGACACACTCCCTACTATCTGTGCGCACCCTCCTAGTAGTTTGTGCAAATGCGCGTTTGAGCTCCTGCACAAACTCTTGTGGGGCCTGATCTTACCCGCACTGCAGATTGTAGGCCGCTTTGCAAGCCTCCTGGGGGTTTCTGTGGGAAGAAAAGTGTTTCAAGATAGCCACCCTGTAGGTGGACCATCTTGAATGGTTCTGGTTCTCCAGTCCCGCAAAGAAACTGGAGTACTCAGGGGAAAATGTCCATTTTACATACTGTGTGCAATTCTGGTTGTCTTTCATATGAAAAGTGTCCATCATCTGCTCATAGAGTTCTAAGTGTTCCCATACAGAATATTTTGCATTTTTATGTTATGGGGTTATGACACTCCTAAGGGCCTTAATCTGCCTAATGGGGTCTTTTGTTATAATTCTCGTGAGTTTGTTTGCTTTCTTTGGCTTAGTTACCCGAGTCCACTCGCTCTCAGACTCAGAGGCGCAACTACATGAGGTCCCCTCATGAGCATTTAGGTTCTCCGGGATTCAGTGAGCTTGAGACCGGCTCACAGAATGGTGGGGCCTAGTTTCTCTGCTCCTCTAGGGCACAGCAGAGTAGTCTTCTGACTCCCCCCTACTCCCAGGGTTGGCAGAGTATTCCCCCCCACTGCCCTAATTGGGTAGAGGTCTTCAGGATGCTCTTTTTGGGCCTCATTTCATTAGGATTTTCATTAAATTGGACTTACTGGTCTCTTGGAAAGTAATATTTCTATGGAACTAATTCCCTGATCCTCCCCTCATAGGAGTCTTCCTTGTCAGAGACATCAACCTTTATGTTTGGGTGTCTAGACAGGGACGCCAGTCCATCACTTCCTGTGGGGTGCTGACCTGTCAATTCCATCATGCTTGGTCTAAGGAATTGTGCCGGCCTCATGGTTTCTGGCTCATGTGAACCGGTAGACATGAAGTTGGCAGTGTTCACAGTATTAAATGGGTCGGGGTCCCTTAGCATAGAGGTCCTTATACTATGATCAGGGGTCACCCTGTCCCTCTCTACCTGTTCGGGGTCCCTGCGGTTAAGATTCAATCTAGCACCCTCTTTACCCCAACCTTGCTAGTTTCTCCTTTTCAGCCCCTGCTTCTAGATAAGAAGCAAATATCTGAGATTTTTGTTCAGCTATCAAGGCTTTACTGGCCTCTATGACCCGCTCTTACGCTGCCACTTGTTTGTTGAGCTCATCATTCTTTTCACAGAGAGCCTCATTATCTCTCTGTGCTTCCTGTATGGTCTGGGAATACTGAGACAATTTCTGCTGCAGAAGACTCACCTCCTGAGTTTTAGCATCTTTGGTCTGGGTGTTGTATTCCAGAACACCTTCTACCCATCTGGCATGCTCCAGTATATTCCCATACTCTGTTTTTAGTTAATTGAGTTTCTGGGGGGCTAACTCACTCCCTGTAACTCTATTTGTAGCTTGCTGATTTCCTGGCATAACACATCTTCCTCCTGATTTAGGGTGCCTCTCCGTTCAGCCAGGTCATCCCTTTGTTGCCTAATGATATTGAATTTCTGGAGCTCTTCATCAAATTCTGTTTGAGAGTGGAGGTCTCACAAAATTAACTTATTATTTTCCTCTTTCAATTTGTCTATCTGATTTTTTAGATTAACTATCTGCTCTGCACAGGCTCTGTTCTAGATTCATTGTTGAGTCAGCTTCTGTTGACTCTAAAGAGTCAACCTTTTCCTGACACTCTATCTTTGCTGCTTCTAGTTGAGCTTCTTGATCTCCATTATGTTGCTGTTGGCGAGCCAAATCCTCTTTTAATTTTAAGATGTAGTTTGCAGATTCTACCTCGAACTCTTGGCTCTTTCGTAATGTTTGTTCTGCTAAACTTAAATCAATCTGGATTTTGTTTAATAGTTCAGATTGATTCTGCGCAAGAGTTTCATTTTCCTCCTGCTTTTCCCACATCACTCCAGGTAGGCCATGATTCTGGCAATTTTGATTTGCTCCTCTTGATTTTTTGGAGTCATATATAGCTTGCTCAGAGCTTGGGGTAATAGGCTACCGTCCTGCCATGTATCCTGGTTCATGGCAGTGACCTGTTGTGTTATTTCTTGTAGCCAGACTTTTTCATCCTGTTCTGGCCACTCACCTCTGACACATAACATGTACAGAAGTGGCTCCGTAGCCATATTAATTTCTACTGCGCTTGGACATGTTCTTTCTTTATTAATGTATTTATTCATCTATGGGTAACCTGTATTCTATTGCTTTTTCTGTCTATTTTGGGGTTGATGTAGCTTAATTTTAGACACAGACCTGGTAGTTAGAGTATTTGTTTTGGGAGGCGCTTGTACAGTGTAACCCAGTATTCCAACCCCACAAAGTATTACTCCCTTGCAGTTTAGTCTGCTGTGTTAGACTGACACGGGTGGCAACCAAAACCCAAATCCCGGCTTACGAGCCCCCAGGTTTGTTAAAAATTTCAATCAGGCGACATGCACACCCTGGTCTCGGCCTAGTATATAGCGCCTTACTGAGGTGCTTTTCTCCTTATTTATGTGGATTCAATTTTGGGATGATACACCAATCATTGCACACTCCCTTTTCAAATACCCTGTGTCACAATGGACCATGAACCAGGCTGGTTGGTCAAATGCAACATTTATTTATTTATTTAAAATTCAAAAGAAATCACACACTTTTTTGCAGCAATCACCAAAGGGGTGATAGTTACAATGAGAATGTGAGCAATGCACTGGATTTGACTTTTTAATGGAGCATATACACAGCACAGCAGAATAGGAGCACGTTTTGATTTAGGACAGACAGCACCCAACTTAGAATTTCCCCCTGCAATGTTCCCTCAACCCACCAATACAAAGAGGAAGCAGGTACTCAGGAATAATAAACTGAAAACAGAATCTAAATCTGACCTTCCCTCCCCAAATAAGAGAGAAAACATATTTAAACCCCTTGCAATGTGGTGGAATGATACTCGGAAATGGATAAATCAACAATGAATGTGTATTAAAAACCTTGAAGTAACTACGATTCTTTACTAAAGCAACAATGAAAAGATAATAACCATCACAGAGAATGGATTACCAAAAGCATACAGTTCAGAAAGGAGTGGAAAGTTTATGACAGAGTGCAGTCAAATAACACATTTAAAATTTACACTTTTGCAATTCCCAAGTAAAATTACCCAAACGGTTTTTAATAAAAATGGGTGAAATACACTGATTTGGAGTGCGGTTTTTTTTATGTTGGGGATAGACATATATCACAGGTACAAAATGGAATTGAAAGTAAGTCTCTAGCTGGTAAATTGAAAGAGTTATGCAATATAGAAGGATGCACGCTTTGAGTAAAATGAAGGGTGAAATTGGAAAGGAAATCAGTTTGTGAAAAGAACAGTTTTACTTTAAACTAGATTTAAAGACTAAGAAAAGAGGAACGCCACCCGTGAAATCTCTAGGTTACGCTGCAGATGTAACCCTTCACGCAGTGTACCCCTTTTCTTTAAGGAAAATTACTTTATTTAATCAAAATATCGCTAATGACATATGATCTATGCAAGACAGAAATGAAGGGAAAAGTAGCACTGATGCTTGGAGATTAATGACAAAATGCACAGAGGATTCTGACAGTTGGACAAGTTATCATGATAAGGATAGGATGACTTATAGAACGGGATAAGGACAAGGCAAGTCAAGGTATAGTAGGGATTTCTATCGGGTGATGAAATACTCACAATCCACTTTTTAGTTTTGGGCTTTTTGGACAGTCAACTGCGTCTGGTCACTTCACGGCAAAGCACCTGGCACACAGCTGTGCGGTTCTGGTCACCGGCTGGCAAGGACTGGACGGGCAATATGGTCACTGGATACTACAGGTCATCAGAATAGCAGGATGGCATCAGCATGCAATTAGTGGCAGCAAGCCAGGCTGGATCAGGATGCAAAATGTTCCACAGATTTCCCCTTGTTAATGGGAAATTTAGTGGCTTTTTAGATTTGAGGCTTGGCTGGGAATTTGAGGCCTTGCTGGGAATGGGATCAGCACTGCTTGGGTTTTGCAGTGGCTCTGGAGTAGGATCAGCAATTATTGGCCTAATAGTTCGAGTCTGGATCTGGAAGATGACGGGAACAGGAACGCAGCACAGGAAATTAGGAAGAGTGTACATGTAGAGTCTTGGCAGGGACCCTTATTTATAATGCATAATGACATCATCAAAGTATGGGCTGGGCAGGGTTAACCAAGCATGCCTCCAAACCACTTGGATTGGACAGGGTTGCTAGCCTCCGCCTTGCTCTCAACTGGTTGGATTTCCAAGGGAATGATGTCAGATTTATGATGTGAGTTTCACAATGTCCAAAAACTCCCACAATTACTTTACTTAAAATACGATTTTGCTAAAAACACACATTTATACAATTGCAATCTCTTAGCAAATTATATACGCAGGTTACATATTTTGTGCCACACATATTCGTCCAATCCTCCAGTCTGTGGGACTTAGTTTCTCCCTTCTGTTACATTTTGGTAATTTTCAACATGAAAGATTCGGCCTAAAATTCCACAACTTTATACACATATGCATATTACCCCAAGGGCTGTATGTACAAAAATGTATGTTTGCAACATTGATACTTTTCGATTTATCCTCAATACTTTACCCTTTCTGTCCCCAAGGTGTCAGTGAGGTCTACCATGTCTAAAAAGAAAGCACAAAAAACACTTTTAAACTGTGACATTTTTACAATTTTTCAAAGTCTTGCTGCAGAGATAGAAGTCTTTAAAGTTTATTCCTGAAATAGTCTTTGGGAACAAATGGCAGTCCCTTTGCCATTTTCTTTTCTTTCCTTCTGCTGCCAACTTTGATTTCCGTCAGAGCATGGTGGGGGTTTCGCCCTTGACTGAAGTTTTATTGCCCCTTCACACTTCAGACTTCCTTCCCTGGGAGCTTCATTGTCAGGGTCCCAGCAGAGACGAAAGTCTGTTCAACCCCGTAATTATCAAGGGTTTGTCAGTATCTGCTGAGAGAGAGCCCTCCTTTTGGTGCCACCCCTCCAAGCAGAAAACCTGATTTTCAACTTGCAACTCCAACCACCATAGTTTTAACCTTTAATTTCTGATCTTAGATCCAGAATTAAAGCAAGGCTGTTGTATACAATAACCCATGTTATATAGTCTCACCAGCAACAAACCCCTTCTTTTGGTAAAGACTAGCTGGCTTTCATTCCCCAGTGTACTGTTCTAAAACACAGGCATTTGTTTTTCTTTAATTTGCAAAGGCCCATTTTTTACATTACACGTGGTGCAGCTGGCCTTCCTTCTTAAATTCAACTTTTCATCTCCAGCAGATTCGCCCACTGTGTTGCAACTATGATTATTCTCTTGAATGCTGGAGTTGGTCTGCAGCACAGATACATTGAAACAGTCATGGCTCAGCTAGTTAGTCTCCCTCTCTGAACAGCTGAGTTTTGGATACTTTTGCTAAGAAAATGAAGCGTTTTCCCATGTAAGTAAAAGTAAAGTTCCTATTTGATGTTTTTAGAGTTGGTTTGGCAGGGCTTGTCAATTCAGAATCATGCCTGGTTTTGTTGAGGCACAGTGAAACACACAGGGATTGGTAGGGCTTATTGATCACAGTGGCTTTAAACTTTTTAGTGCCAAGGACGAGGTATCTCGTCCTTGGAATTGCATGTGCAGTGCCAAGGACAAGATAGCGCGTCCTTTTTGGCACCTTGTTTTGAGCGATCCCTGCTAAGCAGGGATCGCTCAAAACTGTGATCCAACCCCAGGGCTATGTTAGGGGGAGGTCCCCCCTCACTGCCAGGGGGCTGGATTACCTTCAGTTTCACGTCGGCGTGCGTAAAGCATGTCGCCGTGAAACTGAAAGTAAAATCACTGCAGCAGCCATTTTCGGCTGCTGCGGTGAAGAAAGAAGGTGAGGGCCCTTCTTTCTCCGCCTCGATCTCCGGCTGTATTTCAAGGCGGAGATCGAGGCGGGTATCGTTGGAAACGGGAGATTCTTCCCTTTCCAATGATACCCATTGTGTGGCATTTCTGCTCACAGATCGGGCTCAGGGCGCGCGATCCTTGGGCAGCAATGTCACAGGATCTATAGAGATACGTTTGTGACACGGGGTGAGGGGTGGCTGCTTACTAGGTAAGAGGCCCCCTTGCCCCCGTGGCCCCAAAGCATGGGGCCACAGCACTGGAGACCAGGGGTAAAATAAAAAAAAGGCGAGGGAAATGGGGAGGTGGGAGGGGGTTTGGGGCCCTGGGGCCCACTAGCCCCACCAGGGATATTGGCGAATGTGGTGTCGTTGGAAAGGGGAGGTACTCCCCTTTCCAACGACACCGTGTACATGAGGCATTGCTGGTCACGGATAGCCGCAGAACGCTCAGTCCGTGACCAGCAACCCACTGGACCACCAGGGATACGTTTGTGACGTGGGAGTGGAGGGGGGCTGCTTACAGTAAGCAGCCCTCTCCCACACCGGCCCCCGAAGCATGGGGGCACATATTTGCACAACCCTGGGGGCAGATGGCTGATCATCTGCCCCCAGGGAGGGGGGAAAAAAATGTCAAAGAAAAAAAACGTAAGGGGGTGGTGGTTTGGGGGCCTTAGCCACCAGGGATTTTTTCGGAAATGGTGTCCTTGGAAAGGGGAGATTCTCCCCTTTCCAAGGACACCCTGTGTGACAGCATTGCTGCCCGCAGATCGGGCGCAGGGCGCTCGATGCGTGGGCAGCAATGCACACTAGACACCAGGGATGTCTTTGAATGCGGGGGGAGGTGCGGGCTGCTTACAGTAAGCAGCCCTCGCCCCCCTGACCCCAAAGCATGGGGGCACATATTTGCACAACCCTGGGGGCAGATGGCTGATCATCTGCCCCCAGGAAAGGGGGCAAAAAAAAACAAACAAAAAAAACATGATAGGAAGGGGGGTTTGGGGGCCCTAGCCAACAGGGATTTTTTCGGAAATGGTATCCTTGGAAAGGGGAGATTCTCCCCTTTCCAAGGACACCCTGTGTGACAGCATTGCTGCCCGCGTATCGGGCACAGGGTTCTCAATGCGCGGGCAGCAATGCACACTAGACACTAGGGATGCGGGGGGAGGTGGGGACTGCTTCCAGTAAACAGCTCTCACCCTCCCGGCCGCCAAAGCATGGGGGCACATATGTGTACAACCCTGGGTGTAGATGGCGGATCATCTGCCCCCCAGGGAAGTGGGCAAAATAAAAAACGAAAAGCACAAAAACAAAAGGGAATTTTGGGTGGGAGTGGGGGGGGGGCACTATCCACCAGGGATATATTTTACAGAAAAGGGGGGTGGCTCTCTCACCCCAAGGGGAAATGGGGCACCCCTTGTAGCCCTCCCTGGGGGCAGATATCTGCTCCTAGGAAGGGGCATCTGACCCCAAGGGGGGCTGCAAGAGATTGCTCCCTCTTATCTGCCCCCAGGGAGGGCTGAATGAGATGCCCCCCTGCATTTGGTTTTGGGGGGGTAGAATGTCACCCCCCATTATATTACAAAATGACCTGGCAGTTTATGGTGCCCCTCAGCCCGCCCTAAAGTTTAGAGTACCTTTTCCATTTTTTTCTTTGTTTACAAAACTTGCCTTGGCGCAGAGGGGCACATTGGTGTGCCAATCTGGCGCTGGGGTGCCCAAACCTTACTGCCCCACCCACTGGGGGGCCTATGCCACCATTTTTGGGGGCCCTCTTCCCCCCACCCCAAATGGAGGGGGGTTGTACCTCACGCAGCTGTTTGTAGGAGGCCCAGGGTGGTTAATTTTCTAATGGGATGGGTCATTGACCCCTTCCCCCCCACCCACAATGGAGTGGGTGCCATGTCATGCAGCCCTCCCTGGGACCAGATATCTGCTCCTAGGAACGGACGCCTGAACCCAGGGAGGAGTGCAGGACAGCCCCCCCTTATCAGCCCCTGCGGAGGGCTACATGAGATGGGCCGCCCCTCCAATTGGGGTGGGGGTGGAGAGGTGCACCCCCTTCACATTAGAAACTTTCACAACGGTGTAGGGGCCCCTTCGCCCTCACTAAAGGGCAGCCTGCCATTTTGAATTATTTTCTTTGTTTACTATACCTGCCTTGGCGCAGAGGGGCACATTGGTGTGCCAATCTGGCGCCAGGGTGCCCAAACCTTACTGCCCCACATACTGGGGGGCCTGTCCCACCATTTGTGGGGGCCCTCTCCCCCCACCCCAAATGGAGGGGGGTGTACCTCACGCAGCCGTTTGACCCCCTCTCCCCCACCCACAATGGAGTGGGTGCCATGTCATGCAGCCCTCCCTGGGACCAGATATCTGCTCCTAGGAACGGACGCCTGAACCCAGGGAGGAGAGCAGTACAGCCCCCCTTACTGGGGAGCCTGTCCCACCATTTGTGGGGGCCCTCTCGCAGCCGCTTGTAGGAGGCCCCGGGAGGCCTGCATGAGGTACCCCTGCCACCCATTTGGGGTGAGGGGGGAGAGGGCCCCCAACAATTGTGGGACAGGCCCCCCAGTGGGTGGAGCAGTAAGGTTTGGGCACCCCGGGCCCTGATTGGCACACCAATGTGCCCCACTGCGCCAAGGGGAGTTGGGTTACCAAAGGAAAAAAGGGAAAATGGTGGAATGCATTTTAGGGGGGCTGTGGGGCACCCCAAAGGGACAAGGAATTTTCTAATGGGATGGGGCTTTGACCTCCGCACCCCCCACCCACAACGGAGTGGCTGCCATGTCATACAGGTTGAGTGGAACCGAAAAAACATTATTTTGATGTGGTTATCAACCGTTTTGTGAGAGGTAGGCAATTTTGGCTTTTTTTGCCAATTGGACATGCATTGACGGAATGGAAGAAAAGGGTAGGAAAGCCGAATTGGAGGACAGAAAGGCATATATTTCTGAAAAGTAGACAAAATTCCAAGTTTGGAAAGGGGTGATTTGCGTCGGTCGGGCAACAGCTAGGTAGGGGAGAATGCCATAGATTGGGGGAAAAGCAGGAAAATGACAGAAAAAAAGGTATGTGTTGGACATGGTTGGCTTGGTACGGCAATGGCTTCTATGAACTTTGAGAAAAGCAATGCTCTGCTACATTCCCCCGACTCTTGCAGTTAGGAAATCACACATTTTTTGTAGTGTTTTACAAAACAAGCATTACCACAAGCCAAAAACTGAGCCATGGTACACAGGAGTTTTATGCTCACGGCCTGAACAGACGCACTTAGCCCTAGTTTTTATTAGCCACAATCCCCGACAAAGTGTGATATTTGGTGGGGAAAAAACCCTATGTTCACTTTGTCTGGGGTTCTGGGTAATAAATTCTGAGCCGCTTCGCGCAAGTCAGACCTCTGTGCATTCCCACGGGTGTCCTCTTTTGGGAAATGCATGGGGTTCTCTGTTTTCCTTGCTGGCTTCGACACCCTAGGCCCAAATCTGTAGGTTGCCCACATGAACAAATTGTGCTGTAGGACTCCATGGGAGTGGGGAGGTGGAAGCACAGGCACCGTTGCTAATAGTGCCGGTGCATCCGTGAGAACTCTGCTTTCCGGGACTGTTGTGCCCGGCAGGTCAGACCTGCCAGGCGCACAGGCCTAGGAAAGCAGAGGTGTAGTCTGCCGGTCTGGAAAGGGTGCTGGTACGTTACTACCGGCACCCTTAATTCCAGACCGGCAGACTCATAATGAGGCCCAATGTCCTTCCAGCGTTTCGGGTAACATTAACCTAGGCAACATTCTCTAGCACTTTATCCTCCCCATAGTGCAAGTGGGCCAATTCTGGCAACAGGACTAGAAAACATTTACTATAGTAGTATAACCTGTGAATGATAATTGTAAACACAATTCATCTGCTGTGCCCACTCAACCAGTAACACTTTAGGGCTTAGTGAAATGCATATATGTCATCTTATATGCAAATCCTAAATACCTCCTTTTTACAGGGTGACTAAATTCCAGCAGCTGTCGGTGCCTAGCAGCACTTACAATCATAGAAAGTCAATTCTACACTGTAGGTGGTAAGTAGCGCAGGAATGGTACCAACTCCTTCACTGGCTTAGAAAGGCAAGGGGGATGTCAAAGAACTTAATTTAGAGTGTAAGAATAGCGGTTAGAAGCCAATTGCATATCAAATGTATAAAATTGCATTCACCATTGTGCAATGTTAAATGCCTATTTTTTCAGAGTGCATTCGGAACTGAATTTTGAAACGCCCATTTAGGAATTTATTTTGGTCCATCAGCGCCAGATGCAGCAAGAACTTAGCTAAGTGAGAATAAATGAAAACATTCCGAGCATACCAACCAAAGTAATACAAGCCAAAGACCACGACTGGTGAGCTACATGGATATTTTGCATTACTTAGCTCATCAGATAAGCTAATGCAGGCAGTTAAAGAGCAGGTCTGAATCACTGTATGCTCGAAAAAGGAATGTCCTTTTTTTAAAAAATCAAGCATGGTGCAACTTGCCTTAAACGTTTTGAAAACATTCTGGACATATCCGATTGTCGGCGATAGACATAGAAAATAACCAGACCAGCAAGAACACTAATGACTAGATAAGATTAAAGGAAAATGTATAAAAGATTACGGAGATTCTGATAGAAAACACAGCTCTAGATGGCACAATCTTGTGAGACCTGGCAAGATGAGATGGGTTGTTCTGGAGGTGGAAGCGGGAAGCTGATTGAGAATTTGGCTCTAGATCAGTGGTCTTCAAACTTTTTTGTCCTGTGCCCCCCCTGAGCAAATTTTGGTCAGGCCGGGCCCCCCGAAAATGCCAAATGGACAGTATGCCCAAATGGCTATGAATGATTGCGCACCGTCACCTCACCCTACTCCCAGTATAGTCCCTGGGCTCCCCCACCTGCTCCCATCACATTGGCTGGGCTTCCTCATCCCACTCCTGCCCAGTCCCTGGTGTCGCCTCACCCCATCACAGAGCCTGGGCTCTCCCCACCCTGCCCCCACCACTGTCCCAGTGCTCATGCCCATTCAGCTCCCACCAAAGTCCCTGGGCGCTGCCCACCACGTTCCCAACACAGTCCGAGGGCCAGTGGGAGCTGGTGAATTTTTTAAGTGGAGGGGCATAAATAATTCCCACAAAAATGTCATAGCGACCGAGCACAGCAAGGGAGCCCAATCCAATCAAGGGGGGTTTGGGTGGTGTACCCCCCCGTGAATCTTTTTTAAATAATGTGTTCATACTTAAAAAAAAATGGTAAAAAGCCAAACAGTTTGCAATTGGCGCTGGGGCCCAAGGGGAAAGCATGGTATTTTTTTACTGGACATCTATGATAAATATCCAGTAAAAAAATACCATCCAGTTCCCTGGGCTGCAGAACGCCTCAGAAGGAGAGCTGATTTGGGCAGGTGGGTAGGGGGATTGTGCAACAAAGGCATTTTTAAAATGCCTTTGTTGTACATCCCTCCTTCCCCCCACTACCCCCAAATTGCCAAAATCAGCTCAATGGACCAAAACAAACGCACACCCACACACACACACATTCACACAGCAATCACCCTATCATTCATACAAGCACCCATCACCATACACTCACTCATAACACAATCATACACACATCCATACACATATTTAAATAAAAAATAAATTAACATAAACGTATCTTCTGCAGGGACCTGCGCGTGGGTGCTGGAATGCTGGCTAGATGAAGGCCTAGAGCGGGGGTTAAATTCACTTCAAGCCAGCCCAGGGAATAGAGGTGCCATGTACAGGCACTTTTTGAAGCCCAGAAGTGCTGCAAACGTGTATTAAGTAATACACTTTTCTATTCTGCAAGGAGACAGAGGGCGAGCATTTTTGTTTCTGCAGTTCCCATAGTTGAATTAAAGGAATTAAGGCCAAGGATTATTGATTCTGTTTTTGCCCTGAGATTGAATGATATGCCTTCGATTGGAGCTTCGTTTGTGTGATAAAATGTGAACAGGAGAGGAAGCGAATCCCAGACATTGGCATCAGTGCCCATTTCTTCAGCTCCAATGAACGTATAATGACAAAAGCAAAGTGCATTGGATTCATCCAATTCCAATCCTTTTACCTCCAGCTATTGCAGGTCCTGGCTCCTCCTACCATGTTCAAAAAAAGGGAAATTAAGTCTCCAAGTTATTGGTTAATAAAGAAGAAAATCATGTATTAAAAGGGGTTTCAATTCCTTCCCATATTTACATTACAAAAATAAAACAAAACGAGGGAGCTGTTATTATAGGCCAGAGAGCGTTACTATGTACAAGCGAACGAGGCAGAGCATTTATTTCCAGGTCCCTCTGAGGAGAGGAGGGCTCTAAGGTGATTAGGATGTTGGTAGATGAGAGGAGGAACACAATTACACGCATTGAGGAAACGGTGAGTGAGTTCGACAGGTACTAAGGGGCACTTTATACCTCTGAGTCTCCCCACTCAAACCACAAATTGAGTATCTGAGGGCTCTGCCTATACTGCAAGTCAGCCCAGAGTATAGGCAAAGACTGGAGGCAGAAATAACTGAGGACGCAGTGAGGGGAGTCATAAACATCCCAACCAACAAGTCACTGGCTGGACAGTTTCCCTGCCCTATTTCACAAGGATTTAGAGACTTGCTGACTCCAAAACTGACCAGCCTGTTCAACGCCTTCCGTTTGTCAGGGCAACAAGGATCACGGCAACAACAGAAGATGAAAAGGTAGTTTTGAAACCGGGAAAATGTGGCTTGTACTGCCTGATTACTCAAATTCATATGGAAGCGAAATTCTACTTCAAAATATTAGCCAACACACTGAACCCTCTTCTCCCAAAACTGATTCAAGCGGATCAGTCTGGATTTGGAAGGGGCCGTCAAACCTTCAACACCATGAGGGTAGTTGTTCATTTAGTTAAAAAAGCGAAGAAACCTGACACCCTAATGGTCCTGCTCTCGGTCAATGCTGAGAAAGCATTCCACCAAGTGGATTGGTCTTTTCTCTTTGCCACCCTTCATAGCATCAGATTTGGAGATCTAGTTCTGCGGATGGTGTAGGCTAACTATATCACTCCCTCTATGAGCTCTTGGTTAACAATTCCCTTTCCAATATAGTTAGGTTCCACAGAAGAACCAAGCAAGGCCACCCTGTTCCCCCTCCTTTTTGCGGTTTATCTGGAACTGTTTTTACCACGATTGAACGAGGTGGAGAAAATTATAGGGATCCCCTTTGCGGGAGGTGGACCATAAGGTTTCAACATTTGTAGATGATAAGTTGCTTACATTATCTAATTTGGGTGGACCTTTGGCCGCAGTGCTGAGGCAGCTAGAGGCATTCAGAGAAGTGTCAGGATTGAAAGTAGACCTAGATAAATCAGAGATCCTTAAACTTACTGTTCAGAGAGAGGAGTTACATGCAGCAATGTCAAACTCGCCCTTTACATGGTCACTTGAGGATATCAGATATTTGGGGGTAGCGCTTACCAATGCCATCAAAAGGCTACATGCTGTGAACTTCCTGACTATGCAGCATAAAATAAAAGATCTCCTCAGATGGAGCACACTCTTGGTCTCACGGATGGGGCAGATCACCTCTGTTAAAATAGTAATCCTTCCGAAGGTGTGGTTTAGATTCCAAGCCTTGTTGGTCCCAATTCCCAGACACATCCTTAAAACATGAACCCATATATTCTCACGTTCATCTGCAAGGGTAAGAGACTACGAGTCTCCCTCAAGATCCTGATGCCTCCTAGGCACAAAGAATGTCTATACTTTACATAATTTATAGCGTACTATGAAGCCTTGTAGAGTGATCCTCACGGCTCCCTCCCTACTATACAACGTCACCATCCCACAAACCTGCAGAGAAGGGGATGAGTGGAATGAAATTGAGGCTTTGAAGAAACACCTGAGAAGGACAGAGCTACATGGAGCACTCATGACTGAATAGCTGAGGGCTCCAAATTGATTGGTTATACACGTTGAACCTATAATCTTTCTCGAAAATGTACAGTTCTGAAAAGACTGGTCCTTCATAACAAACAAATGCATGAGGGACTGGCTAATTTTAATAATCAACACTGCTAAAAAAGTCTCAGAGGATTTGGTATGGAGATTCTCCACAAACAAGACAATTTGAAGGCTGAAATCGTCCTGGAAATCTATAAAAAGAAACTGGATGAATTGGAAACCACTCTTAAGGAGTTTAAAGTCTTTAATCTAACAAAGAAAATCCAGGAACTGAAAGAAGATCTAAGTGTCTTTTCAAAGAAACTAGTATAGCCATACACAAGAGCCATTTACTACATAGATACACAAGAACAGGAACAGATACGGAATAACTATCGGGGCTGATATAGGCAGCATAATACTAAAAGAGGAAACAGCCCACAGTCGGGAATTGGAGTTTCTAGAGTAACAACTGGGAATGTGACAATAGAACAAGCACATCCAACATTGGACAAACAAATAATGTAGGGAGGAACCCAGAACGTGCCATGCACTTTCAAGACAATATAGTCAACCAGACTAATAATCAAAATTCAGCAGGGCTTCCTTTTTTACAACAGGGCACACAGACCATCTTCCCACGAGTTATCAGGAGCAGCAGAGGGAGAGGGTGTTTCCCTCCACAGAGTTATTAGTAGTCAATTTGTCTTCATATGATCTAGACAACACTGAACTACAGGTACTACAAAAAGGTCTATCATTTGTCCTGATGGCAAAATACGACCCCATTACCACTAGAGTCAAATTATATAAACTAAATCAAAATATTTGCCTGAAGCAACATACCGGGGAAACTGAAAGAATAAAAACAACCAACACGAAAGGCCTGCATAACCGTTAGACTTTCTACCCACCAGAGAGTGGGTTGATGACAGAATCCTACACCTTTGAGAAAGCACTATTGAAAGCAGTAGAGAAATTGGAACACAACCTCTAACCGCTTTTAATAATTGTAGTAGACAAGAAAGAACCGTCCTAAAGACATTAGCCATGAACAGAAGGATCATAGTGAAACTTGCTGACAAAGGTGGGGTGGTGGTAGTGATGAATATAGAAGATTACTGCAACATAGTGAAGGACCTAATTAAGGACAGGGACTAGCTATGTCCCTCTTGCGAATGACCCTACAAAAACTCTACGCAATATGATTAATCCAATCAAAGCAGAGGCTGAGGTGGAAGGATGGATAAGCAATAAGGAGGCAGATTTCTTGACACCCACCTTCTCACGTACACCAGCAATGTATGCTTTATCAAGGATACATAAAGGGACCAATCCACCACCGGGTGGACCTTTTGTTTTTTTTTTCCTTTGTTAAGTGCATATAGTAAATTAACCTTTCATACTACATTAAGACCATAACAAAAACGAAATTACACACATATAGTTATATGCAATTAGACACAATTGAAAGTAAAACATTCTAACCATCGTAAGCAAACACAAAAATTCCACCTCTCACCACCTTAGGAGCAGGAGCTCCTCAGCGATGCGGCAGGCTGCTGGAGCAGCCTCCCCCCCTTGCATTGAATCCAGGATGCAGAGGTAGACCACGAGCATATTACCAGCTGCTGCGTGCCCCTTGTGCAAAATCTCGATCTTTTACCCAAAAATCCTGAAACCGCTATGCGAAGCCATTCCTTTCACATCTATCGTGCCATCTAGATTCGTTTTTTTGCCCAGATGCCCATATTGCAGGAAAATTGCTACTGCCACCATTGGAACACACGAGGTGCTTCAAATTCCAAGATGGCTGCTGCCACCAAGGAACCTTGTCCTCTCCCTTGTCTGCCTCCCCTTAGCTCGTATCCTGGAGCTGATTGGCCAGGTAACATTCAAACCTTCCACGATTCACTGGCAGGCGAGAGAGCCCGCCCATGAGGTAAGGCTCAGGAGAGAAGGCTCTGACTGAGCTGACCATTCCACCTCTCACCACCTTAGGAGCAGGAGCTCCCCAGCGATGCGGCAGGCTGCTGGAGCAGCCTCGACCCTCTTGCATTGAATCCAGGATGCAGAGGTAGACCACAAGCATATTACCAGAAGCTGCGTGCCCCTCGTGCAAAATCTCGATCTTTTACCCAAAAATCCTGAAACCGCTATGAGAAGCCGTTCCTTTCACATCTATCATGCCATCTAGATTCGTTTTTGCCCAGATGCCCATATTGCAGGAAAATTGCTACTGCCACCATTGGAACACACGAGGTGCTCCAGATTCCAAGATGGCTGCCGCCACCAAGGCACCTTGTCCTCTCCCTTGTCTGCCTCCCCTTAGCTCGTATCCTCGATCTGATTGGCCAGGTATCATTCAAACCTGCCACGATTCGCCGGCAGGCGAGAGAGCCGGCCCATGAGGTAAGGCTCATTAGAGAAGGCTCTGACTGAGCTGACCGAGCGCCACTGTCGCCAGGCGACGCTCTTATGCCCAAACTGCCACTACTCATCTCGTCTCCAGTGCCCTGCCTGCTCTTTCTTCCAGCAGTGCTTGTCTACCTGCAACGCAAGGTAATCCTGCCACACGCACCACCTCTAATGTACTTTGACTTTGACACAGCACTTTGCTTTGCGTCTTCAATGCATGCCCCCAGCCTGTTACCAACATGCTATACCCGTATAAATTGCATTGCACTGCCCCCAACTTGCTTTACCCACTTTGATGCAAACCTCAGGATATCTGTATAGCCCTATCCTGCCGCGCCTCATAACTCGAAACAGAGTCTGGCTGCCTACACTTGGCACTAGACTAGCGCAGCTGCATTGCCTATATTCACTGTGCCTACAATTGTAATAGAGACTGTTTTTGCCCTCACCTGCTGCCAGCGCATCTGCATTGCCTAAATTCGTTGTGCCGTATACTTGAAATTGAGACTGCCTGCCTACACTTGCTATTTGACTAGCGCATCTGCATTGCTTAAGTCAGCGTGCCTCCCAATTGAAATTGAGATTGTTTGCCTACACTTGGTACTAGACCAGCGCCTTAGTATATCTGTATAGGCCTTTCCTGCCACGCCTCACAATTTGAAATTGAGACTATCTGCCCACACTCTGCATTAGATTAGCGCAGCTGCACTGCCTAAACTCGTTGTGCCTTACAATTGAATTTGAGACTGTTTTTACCTACGCTTGTTACTAGACTAGCGCGCCTGCCTTTCCTAAATTCATTGTGCCTAATTGAAATTGAGACTGTTTGCCCACACCTGCTGCTAGTACATCAGCATTGCCTAAACTCGTTGTGCCTTATAATTGAAATTGAGACTGTTTGCATACACTTGTTGCTAGACTAGTACATCTGCACTGCCTAAACCCGTTGTGCCTTATAATTGAAATTGAGACTGTTTGCCCACACTTACTGCTAGCGCATTTGCATTGCCTAAATCCATGTGTCTCATAATTGAAATTGAGACTGTTTGCATACACTTGTTGCTAGACTAGTACATCTGCACTGCCTAAACCCGTTGTGCCTTATAATTGAAATATAGACTGTCTGCCTACACTTGTTGATTGACTAGTGCTCCCGCCGCTTGTGCATCTGCACTGCGTCCACCTCCCATCCAACTGTGGTAACATGTCACCACACATGTCCACCTAAGGTCTTTCCTCTCCTTATTACAAGTACCACTTTTAGTGTGGGTATCTACCCGGACGCTCTACCTCTCATCAACATACCTAGCTGCACCTAGCACCTTGCATAATACATCTATGGCCCCCACCTACAGACCTACTGACATGTATCCAAATACGGTACCTCAAAACCACAACATCTATCTTAATGCCCCGGCACTATGGCTCGACCATTTCGCCAAAAAACCTACACCTAACCAACCTTGTCCCACCGCCCTAAGAAACATAAGACTAGGCTCTAGACTTATGGGCAAGAAGGGTCACCCTATGTACCCGAGCTTACATTTGAAAACCCTGATGCTTAGTCCGCACCCTCTAACATCCACCCCACCTACGCCCCATTGCCCTCAGACTAACCTTGCTTCAATAAGCAACGTCGGCCTGATCAAGGCTGCTCTGATCAACGCAAGGTCCCTACCTGCCCACGCTCTGGACATTGCTGATCTTATCAAGACTCAGGAGCTTGACCTCATCGCCATTTCTGAGACATGGCTATATGCCGCATCCGGCCCAGCACTCTCCCTGGCTATCCCCTCAGAGTACTCCATCATCAGATGCGACCGTACCTCGAGAGGCGGCGGAACTGCATTTATCTTCAGAAATAAACTAGGACTTAGATCCATCCCGAGCATTAAGGTGGAATCCGCAGAGCCACTCTCTGTCAAACTCCAACTTTGAGCCAACCAAACAGTCACCATCCATCTAATATACAGACCCCCTGGTCCTCCTAGAACCTTCATAGATGACATCTCCACCGTAGTACTTGATAAAGCGAAGCCAACTCTCAAACCATAATTCTCGGTGACCTTAATCTAGGCTTCCAAGACCCCAATGATTTCACGGCCCTCGACCTCGCCAAACCCCTAACAGATCTAGGATTCTCACACCATATACAGGAACCCACCCACATCAAAGGGCGCTCACCAACTACAATATCCCGAGACGCTCCCATATCTCCACCGTCAGATCTGACTTACGATGGCTCCCGGTAAAACAACAAATTGCCTTGAAAACACTAGCCTTGACCCACAAATGTCTGAATAACAACGCCCCACCCTACCTCTCCGCTCACCTTACACTTCACTCCTCCACTCGACCCACTAGATCAGCACAAACTCATAGCTTCATCTTTCCCAGATTCAAATTCCAAAAAGTGGGTGGCATGAGCTTCCCTGTCCTAGCTTCCAAACTGTGGAACACTTTGCCTACCCCCATTAGAACTGAACCGTCGTTCCAAACCTTCAGGAACAACACTAAAACCTGGCTGTTCTCACATGATTTATGAGTCCACTCACTCTAGCCTGCTTCTACGTGTAATACTGGTTCTGTGTATATACACTCTTATTGCACTTGTACTTCAATCTGCCAATGTTATTTCGCTGTAAATGTTTTGTATATTTGTGTAAAGTTATTGCGTATGTACTGATTACTGTAACCTGTTGTCAAGAGTATGCGCCCGGTTGCCCCTGGGCCTGGTCTGCGCTTTGTAAATAAACTCAACTTCAAACTTCAAACTTCAAACAAGACAGAAAAAAAGATCTGAAATGACCTAATACCCAAATGCAGGTCTTACATAAAATACACTCCTGTCATGCTGCATTTACTAAAAGACAGTTCTTTAAATCTGGACATACAATGGCTAGTGACTCTAGATGTAGAGTCACTGTATATGAAAATAGTGCAACAGGAGACTCTAATAGTCATCCGTAAAGTTTTGGATAACTGGATACCATCACCAGAAGTCTCTATTCAATTAATCCTACAACTCACTCAGATTGTCCTAACAAGAAAAGTTTTTCTATTTGAAGGCCAATTTTACCAACAACACTCAGGTACAGATATGGGGGTTACGTTTGCCCCCAGTTTGGCCAATCATTATGTGAACACTTTCGAAGGAGGATTGTATGTATGCCAATAATCCGTATATCCAACATCTTGTGATTTTGCGTCAATATTTTGATTATATTTTTGTCATCTTCACTGACAATGAAGCAGAATTCAACTCCTTCTTTTATTGGTTAAATGTAAAAAATATACATTTTACCAAAACACAAAGCAAAACCGCTGTACAGTTCCTCGACGTGTGGATTACAATGAGTGAAGGAAAGCAGGAAACCATGGTCTATCACAACCTACAGACTGGAACACACTACTGCAATACAATAGTTATCACCTTTGCAGTCTGAGAGACAATCTACCATTTGGTCAGTTTCTCAGGTATCAACAAAACTGCTCTAACCATCAAGACTATTTACAGCAATCAAATTAACTGAGTGAGAAACTTCTATCTGGAGGAGACCCTAAAGAAACAGTGAGACAGGCCTGCAAAAGGGCACAGAATATCCCATGATTGGTTACCTTACAACAACACTCATGCAGGGATATGGGGGAGACCAGTATAATAGCTGTTTTAAGTAATTCACCCCAGGTAAACAAAATAAAAAAAGAAATATATTTACTATATCCTCTGCATAATGTCGGCACGAGTAACCTCTATCTTCCCAGGTTCACGATAAAGAGATGCAAGAATCTGAGGGACATCCAGGTGAACATCTACCAGGCTGCCCAACCATAAGAGGAACAGAGACAAAGGACATTATGTGCACTACCCCCAGTGTTAGGCTGTGCACCCTGTGGTAGCTGTTCAGTTTGCCCATAAATGACTCGCAGTCAGACAAGAGACATTGGTCTTAAGACACCATGGGAACAAAGATCCTTTACTAATTGCAATATCCAGAATGTGATCTACATTATCACCTGTCCCTGTGGATGTAGATATGTAGGGATGACAGTGAGGGAAATGAAGCTGAGAGTAGTAGAGCACAAGTCATGCATCAGAACTAGAAAAGTAACTATCCCGATGGTCACACACTTCGTGGAGAAATCACACTCTGAGAACGATCTTAGATGGACCATTATAGAACAGATAAAACGCCCAGTGAGAGGAAGAAACATCGGCAGACTTCTTCTTCTCAGAAAACAGACCTGGGTATTAAGACTAAAAACAGACACAAAGGGGATGAATGAGAATATCCAGTGGCAAAAACTAGCAGTTTTGTAGCACTATATCCATGTTCAAATTATAGAGACACAATGGCCCTCATTACAACTCAGGCGGTAAGGGGTTTACGGCGCCGTAAACAGCGCCGACCCTTACCGCCTGAGTACGAGGTCCCTTAGCGCCATGGCGGATTTAACACCTGCTTTTAGCAGGTGTTAAAATCCATGGCGCTAAGGGACCATGGATTTAATTACGCCACCGTAATTTACGGTGGCGTAATTAACGCCTTCCCCACTCCCATTATGCCCTATGGGGCAAAAATGGGAATGGGGAAGGGTAAATGGGGATTGGGGACTTACCGCCCCGCCAAGGTCGGAATGGGGCAGTAAGTCCGCCAACCACCATGGCGTAAACGTAGTTTACGCCATGGTGGTAAAGTCACGGCCCAGGCGGTAACTTACCGCCTGGGTCGTAATGAGGCCCAATGTATGTTCCTCTTGATGAACAATGATATGGATAATTCACTAGGTTTTAGCACATAGGGTTCACCATATACCACATAGGTTCCATATCAACACATCAGGATCCTTTTACAGATTGTCAAGAGACTGGAATTGCACCAGGGGCTACAATTGATAGCTTGTCATCAGAGATGAACACTTAGGCTCTGAGGTTTTTGGGAACATACAGTATAAGAAAAGCATTTACTGTAAAGACAGTCCCCTTGGATATGAGCCCATAAAGTCTTTGGTAACAGAAACACACTCTAGATCAGGTAACAATGAATAGCAAACTACGTGAGTGAGATTGGACCCACAGTTTGAAATAAACTGTAGAGATGGTATAACGTAGACATTATCAAGACCAGGATAACATTGCTAGCACCCAGACATATAACATAGCCAAATACGATGAGAAGCTATCTTAAGATGGCCGACGGAATCGCCTGCATCAACCATGTGTTGTCTGTTGCCATGGCCACAGTCACGCGTGCGTGTCACACACTGCTGATAACGCGATTCAGTAAACAGACTGTCCTACTGTATGTGTGCCAGTTACTGACATGGACACAACAACAAAGAAAACTTAGAGGTAAGTGCTCACTGAGATAATGCATTGGCTTTATAAGGAAGCGCCGGTCTAATAAGTTTCCTAATATGTATGTGTCATTATACACAACATGAACGCAGGAGAAAGGGGACAATGCAATCATACTTGCGTTTAAGAACCCACACATTACTAACACAGGGAAATGTGATTATATTTGTTTGTAAATTGAAACACACGAGCACCTAGTTGTAGCTCGTAAACTTCCTAGCAGACACAAGATGCTGGATAAATAGGTTATCTACTGAAGTGTAATGCAGTCGCTTTAGATGGAACTGCCGGTCTAATATGACCCATGATGTGTATGTGGCATTACACACTTTACTAACACAGGAGAACTTGGAAAATATAATGATGTTTGTGTGTAAGAAGATACACATTACCAACGCAGTAGAATGGGGAAAATGCAATGATGCTGGTTTGTAAGTAGAAACACATGTGCACTCAAGTGTAGCTCGTAAACCTCCTGGCAGACACATGATTTTGGAAAGATAGGCTATATACTGATGCCTATTTGTTGTTCAATTCCAAGATGTGGAAAATCGGACTAGGCATGATCAACGTGCATTAGCACACCAAGTCCAGATTGATTGATAAATAGAGAAGGCATTTTACCTTGGACTATCTATGAGTGGCGGCACACTAACTAGTCTATAACTACAAACGTGATGGGTCGAAGGCTTTGAATGAATCTGAGCAACTGGCATTGCTCTGGGAAACCTTCCACACCACCATTTTAGCCCATCTGTGAAATTTCAAAAGGGGTCCAGCCACATGCATATCAGTCAGGTACTGCCACCAATGGTAGCAGCATAGCTGGAACTGCAAGACCAGGTACCCTCTGCACGTAAACCCAAGCAACCCCAGACATGTTTTGACCTTGTTGGGTCTCTTCAGTGAGGTGCACCTTGGTTCCCTATGGCGCAGTGAGCAAGGGACCCACTTCCGGGCACATCTCTCTCACATAGTTAGACAAACTATAACCACAAAAGTGATGGGTGAAAGGTTTTGAATGAATCTTAACCACTGGAATTGCTCTGGACAACATTCCACACCACCGTTTTTTAGCCTGTCTGCGCCATTGCAAAAGGGGTCCAGCCATATGCAAATCAGTCAGGTACTGCCACCAATGGTAGCAGCCCAGCCCGAACTGCTAGGCCAGGTCTCCTCTGCACGGAAGCACAAGCAACCCCAGACATGTTTCAGCCTTGTTGGGTCTCTTCAGTGAGGTGCAGCTTGGTTCCCTATGGCGCAGTGAGCAAGGGACCCACGTTTGGGCATACCCTCTCTCACATAGTTTGACAAACCATAACCACAAATGTGATGGGTGGAAGGTTTTGAATGATTCTGAACCACTGGCATTGCAGTGGACAACCTTCCACACCACTGTTTTTTAACCGGTCTGTGACATTGCAAAACAGGTCCAGTGATATGCAAATTAGTCAGGTACTGCCACCAATGGTAGCAGCCCAGCCCGAACTGCTAGGCCAGGTCCCCTCTGCACGGAATCACAAGCAACCCCAGACATGATTCGGCCTTGTTGGGCCTCCTCAGTGAGGTGCAGCTTGGTTCCCTATGGCGCAGCGAGCAAGGCACCCACCTCTGGGCATACCCTCTCTCACACAGTGAGACAAACTATAACCACAAAAGTGATGGGTGGAAGGTTTTGAATGAATCTGAGCCTGGTTGCTCAATCTGTTGCTAAAACGATCAACAGCTTTGATAGCTTTGTGCTGTCCTCAGTCAACTATCTGTATGGACATAAAAAAGAGACACATACGAGAGCTCTAATAAACTCACTTCTTTGAGGTCATGCAGATATTTAAAGGGAGTGGAGACACACACCTCGTAGCACCCGCTCCCATTTACCCCATATATTGTCCCCATAAATAATGTTGCTTATGCCGTTTCCTGTATATATGTGAACATTATTTATGGGGCTCATATTACCTGATACCATTAGAAGGCCCTTTTTCCTTCTTTCCTCTTGTGATTGACCCTAATGCTTCTCTGTAGACTTCAAAATCATGCATGCATTTCTTCCACCTCGGACCCAGACTGGTTGTACACGTCATGTCAGAAAGCGGGGGTGCTTGAATGAGGAACGTGCCAATGTTCATCGTAGTCAACGGGCTTGGTGGCCTGGCTTGCATTGACGATGGTTCTTCGGTAGCAGAGTACCAGACATTTTTCATATAGGGAAAAGCTGTGTTACGAAGAATGACGTTGGTATTGATGGACAGGCGTTTGCAGTCATGCACTCGTGAGCCGCTAAGTGTATGTTAGTTCGGAATCAGTAGTTGTCGCTTTTTGTAATTGCAATTGGTTATTTATAACATGCTTAATACCCAGAGGGTCGAACCTGGGTTGCTCCACTTCGTCTTGCTTCCACGGCGAGCACGTTGCCCCTGAGCTATTCTCCCAAGTCAATATAATAAAGACAGGGGTTGGCACATCTTCCAATGAGGCAGTTGTGTTTGAGATAACACTCGTGGTGCGGAAAATCGCCAGGCACCCTGAAAGCAAAGGGCAGCAGACACAAACCTCTCCCTAGACTCACTCTTGAAAGTGTTAATGCACCGATTCACTCACGAGCAAATTAGAAAAACTGACCATCATGCCGTGTAAAGCATGGGCAAGCAGGCCCTCGCGGTGGGAGCCTAGGTTCCTGTACGGTATTTAGGCAGGTCGTGCCACACGACTCTGGGACAGGAGGGCCCCCAGTCTGTTTCGTCCTTCAATGACAAATGTCATCGGCAACCCTCGTAGAAGTAGTGAAAGCCTGCATTTAATTTAGAAAGAAAACAGAGCAAGGGAGTGAGTTTACAATGCAAGTCATTATTCCTCTCCATTCTGAATCTCACTCGTCCTTCCTGACCACATCCCTTTCTCTTGCGTGGGACATGGAGAGGCCGTGAAATAATGCTACATCCTCCCTTTCGTTTCCCTGAGCAGTATAGGAGAACGTTATAGTAGCCACATGTTCACTGCCAGGGCCGGCCTTAGGTTTTGCAGAGCCCTGGATGGCAAAGGGTGTGTGAGGCCTCCTTTAATTGCATAAATAGTGACATCAGTGATATTACAGAAAAGTATATTATAGAATGAGTCTTCAATATGCAACGGTATCATGGAAAGTTAAATTAAAAACACGTTGCCATGAGTAAGGCACGATGAAAAATAAACTGTCACGTCCAGTATGTGAATTGTCACCATGAATATTTAACAATGTGGACATATCAGGAGTGAGGGGCTTTTTTTGAAGTAGCAGACAGTGTGAGCTGAATACCTTAAATAGACTTTTAATTTTGGCAGATAAGGCATAGTGAGATAAAGGTTTTATTTGGTAGGGAGCCAGCACTTTGGTTAAGTGGAGAAGCCGGGATTTCAGACCAGTCTGCAATACAGGAACGTAAACTCTTCTCTTCCCAGATGTAATTGGTAGAAATATGATATATCAAGGGTATTTTTGAAACTTTGGTTTGAAAACACCAACTGATGGTGGAAGGCATTGCATAGAAATGGGGATTGTGTTTTGCTAGCTGATTTAACTGCTGTTTTTGCAGGTGTTTCCCAATTGTTTTTATTATGTATGCATTTGGCCATATTGTCCAATCTAGCAATATGCTTTTCTTTCAGAAGCTACAGATAAGGATTTATTTGGCTGTCAGAAGAAATAAACTCCAAGCAAGTTCCAAGGATGTCTACTGCAGGGTTGCCTTTTAGTGCGATAAAGACAATTTACCTGTGAGGTCTTGAGGCAGGGAAGTAAGCAGTTTTTTAGGTCTACAAATGTTAAAATTAAAAGAGTTCAAGTCCTATAAAACATGGGGGAACTTGAGGGGGGGGAACTCAATAATATATGGATATATACACTGACTTTATGGGGGAAGAGGGTGTAGTTTCACCCGTTCTCCTTGCCATGCTTATGTAAATCACTGCTAATGGCAGGGCTTCTGCTCTAGTAATGGGTTCAGGCTTGGTGACGTGTTAGCATGCATCTTGCAAAATTAGTAAGTGCTGATCGCTTCAAAATGGCAAAGGAGCCTCATTAATGGACCACTTGACTTTTGATTGGAGAGAGTGGGCAGGCCATATTGGCTTTGCGGGTTTAGAATGCTGCAAAGGCAACTCAGCAGGTAAGGTGACTGTTGCTGAGATGTTATAAACTTAGACCTTCCTGTAAATAATATGGCTTTTTTCCAATTCCTTCTGCAAAATATGTGTAACCAGAACCACTGCGCTGCAGACACCAATAGAATAACATAATGCCATCACAGACTGCACTCTCCCTTCTAAAGGAAATGCATGAAAATGTCAAAACATTGGTATACCTGTGCCCTCCTGCAACACCTCACTAAACTACGAACAGGCGGCAAGCGCCTTTACATGCCATGAATGCATCACCTCACTGCAACCAACGCCCGGAAACCTTAAAAACTTAAAAACTGAAAACCAGTTAACACAGCACCTAACTGCATCTGTGTTGCAGCACATCACTGCACCTTAACAATATCCCCACACAACCTGGCAGACGCAGCACTGCACTGCATCCCTGCTGCAACATCTAACTGCACCCCCCTTACTGCACAAACGGCAGTAGAATACCAGCAGCACCTCACTGCCGACAACCCACTCAGAACCCACCCAGTTATTCTGAAAAACACTTGTATTTGTATTTGTATTTTATTGATTTATAAAGTGCCTTACGCCAAAGGTACCATTGCTACCATCCTGTTCTGCTCGCGGGTGCCGTTCTGCACTCCGGGTCTGACCACGCGTGCAGAGCGGCACCCACAAGCAGACCTCGTAATGTGGCGACATGGTAACAACGGCACCGGTAGCACTACTGGCGCCGTTGTTGCCTTACCGTCACAGACGTAATGAGGCCCATTCAATTCATACTCCTGAGAGTTAGAAACACATCAGTTTAAAGTGGCCAGTTTAAAAAAAGACCTGGAACGAGTTGAAACACGTGTCAACCGCAGGGCACACTTGTCATGTTATTAAAGGCACATTCAACTTGATGTTTTCTTTGCTTTAATAATTGGAAAGTAATCATAGTTCGATTGCAAAGGATCAGCGCCATCACCAAAGTACCCCACTGAATTCACAACATAAACACAACAGCGTTTAATTAACGCCCTCCCACATTCTATAAATTAACCCATTACAACCCTCCTACAATTCCTCCTAAACCCCTGAGGCCACAACACCAAACGAACAACAGAATAAACACCTGCCTCCCCCAACCTTACTAAAATGGGCTATTCCTCCTCTGGAACTCTGAGATCCATTGTTTCCTGGAATAAAACCCAGAAGCCAGGTTCACAAGTTTGAAAGTCACCAAAATAACTGTTCCATGCTGAACACAAATAACCCCTTACACGAGAACCGTAATCTCACACATCACATGTGTCAAAATCCATACCGTTGTCACGATCAGGACCGGTGGCGAACCAAGGCTGCTTGCCCCCCCCTTAACTCCAGAAGGATCCACATATCTTCTTTCGGCCCCCCCTTCCGTCTGGTGCACAGCTCGCTTCACAGACATGATCCCCGCAAGCATTTACCATGGTCCCATCACGACTCCCTTCCTCAAATTCGCTCGCTTTCACTACGGCATATTCTTCATTCCTGCAACATGGCAGCTCAGCACCCTCACACTCCGAACACCAACCGGCCGTTGCTGGCCCCTCTTCCACCTGTGTTCCTCGTAATTGTTTCGCCATTTCTGCGGGCTCTCCACCATAATGCCGCAGGTGACAACACGCTCTCATGCTATGCTCATTGGGGAATGAATCCTCCTGGCATCGCGTTCCTCAGGAAACCAACTGCTCTTCACTCACATCGGCGCGCGATACAACGTTCTACCACATCATCATTGCTCATGGGCCGCAGTACCTTACACATGTCCGTGCCATGGTCCTCTGCTGCTCTGCCCGCTACGCTGCTGGCCGCTGGTCACCGCTCAGTTCTGCCTTCCAACATGGCCCCTCCAGTTGCCACTGCGCTAACCAGAATCCCGGGCCTGCGAACACCACAGCATGGCCGGCGGCACCCTGGCCAAACAATGGCACAGAAAAGCTGTCACTACGGGCTCCTGCTGTCCACTGGTTCCTGCTACGTGGCTCCTTCCTTGATGGCAAGACAACTTGGACCACCTGGCCTGGGACCTCGGCCAGAGGTGTCATTTGGAAGTTGCCAGGGGTAGCACTTGCTATCCCTGGCTCCCCCCCTCTGCTGCCCCTAGACATGTCCTTGCAACCCTGGGGTTACTGGCTGGACAGTGCCAAGAGCAGATATCTGTGTTACACCTGAAAAAGTCAGCTGTAAAAACAGCTAAATGTGCCACAGCTTCTTTCCCCTGGAATCTAGATCCCGTTAGCTGGAGAAATAAAATGGACGAAGGAAATTGTAACGCTCACCTGATTCCCGCAGAGGCGCCGGTCTTGACTGGGTGAATGCCGTGTCTTCAAAGGTGATGTGTAACACACGGTTGGTTCCTCGGGCTGGACCTCTGTGCACTGTGTGTCTGACTCGGAGAGTAAGATGTCTGCAGATAGAAAATATGGGATTAATGAACTGGGTTATTGGGTGCCTCTCTCCTCTTCCCTTTCTCTTCTCCTGTAGGACCCCAAAGGTTAACAATCTCACCTTAGGTAGGTGAACGCCGAGCTCTCCATCTGCCTCGGGGGCAGGGTGCCGTAACCAGTTTCTTCACTGGATAAGGGTGCAGGCCTCTTGACCTCAGAGGACTGCTGTCCGTCGTTTACTGCACGAACGGTAAGTTCTGGGCACTTCAAATGTCTTAAAAGTCTTTAAGTGCGTAAGGCGTGGCTGCTGTGGAGCGGTGCCGAGGAGCACGTGAGTATGGCTTTTGACTTATGTAAAGTTCTTTTGTAATGATACCTCTTGTTTTGCAGGGTTCCGGCGATGGCGGATGGCGGGCTGAAGAGAGTTGAGGATCGAACCCGCGTGAGGAATAGAAGCGCTTGGAAGCACGTAAGTGAGCGCTTGTTGCCTGCTTCACGATGCGCACTAACTGTCTCTTTTACCTTGCAGGTACAAGTTCGGAGCTTTAGAGAAGCTGAAGGGTGCTGGGATACCCGCTGATTTCGGCGTGGGAAGGAGTGATGGCACGTGAGTAGTAAAGTTGCCCAATGTCTCTAAACGCACCTTCTTTTGTCTTTCAGATGCGGGATGCAGCGTTGAAGGCCTCCGGAGCGTGCGAAGAGCCGGTAAGCTTTTGTCTTTCAGATGCCGGAATGCAGCGGGAAGACCTCCGGAGCGTGCAAAGAGTCGGTAAGCCTTTGTCTTTCAGATGCCGGAATGCAGCGCGAGGCGTTGGTGACAGCCGCTCGACCAGGTAAGAGATGTGCTGCCACTGAAGACCGTAGTGCTAACCTGTTCTTTCATTGTCTTTATAGGTGCTGCTGAAGACTGGATTCCAGGATGGTAAGCCTTTGTTCCCTTAGGCACAGAATCAGGAGACACGGTGAGCGTTCTGCTGCAGAGAATGCAGAATAACGCAAAGCAAGATTCATCCATCGGGTGTGGATTAAATAGCCTCCTGTAGTGCTTAGGTGTCTCCTTCCACGGCCTCGCCTAGGTAAGAAAAGAGTTCCTGCTTTCCAGAAGAGTTCCAGTGTTCTGAACCTAGGGAGTGGCTCCTGCCCCACCCAACAGGAAAAGTAGTCCCAAACAGAAGAGGATCAGGGGCTCAACTGGCAGGTAAGTAAGCAGCATGGTCTGCTGCAGGTAAGTCCACCCAAGCATTATGAGCCTGGCGCTTCCAGCGCTGGGACTGGGCATATTTATGAGCCTGGTGCCACTGGCGCCAGGACAGGGTCCAAAAGGTCCCAATTGGGACTGGCCGGCACCCGGAACCGGGGTTATGGGTCTGCTTCCAAGGGAGTTGGGTAAGTCCTGACCCTTTGGAAGTAGAGATCATGACAGAAATACTATGAAGCCTCCATCACTAACAGGTTGTCACTCAATTAGTGAAGAATGCCTGAATG
Source organism: Ambystoma mexicanum (assembly GCF_040938575.1). NCBI lineage: Eukaryota > Metazoa > Chordata > Amphibia > Caudata > Ambystomatidae > Ambystoma > Ambystoma mexicanum. The sequence goes on along the minus strand of NC_090923.1, from coordinate 609,179,419 downwards.
GTTGGGTTCAGAGACTTGGCTGTCTGTGCAGCTCATACCCAGCACTGTAGCAACAGGAAGGGTATGGGGGCTAGGTCTAGCTAGCTAGGAATGGGTAAGAGCAGCCTGTAGTACTCAGTGACAGCACAGCATGAGCATAAATATGATCAGTGTTTCTCGCTGTCTGCTTTGCACATCCAGTGAGCCACTGGGCCTGTGATGAGAGGCATGTGCCCCAGTGGCTTCTGCCAACAATCCTTCCTAGGCACTGTGTGACTTGACCTAGATCTGCCAGATCTGCATCATATGCACCCTGTAGATAGACACAATGTGAGATCACTTATTTACATGAAGTTGCCCTTCTCCTTTGAAACTAACCATTTGTTGCTTCCTCAAGATAAAAAATAGATGTATTTGGAAGGATAGCTCAGGGGCAATGCACTTGCTTTGTGAAAAAGAGGATGCAGTGCAATATGGGTTCAGCCTAAACCGTTCGGTTCCTGTTCCAGTTCTTAGAAGCTGGAGGAGGCTGGCATATAAAAGACCAAAGGATATCATAAAATAATAAGATGGGCCTTTTCTAGGGGTGATGACATGGAGCTGCTGCTTCTGTTTACCTTTAAAAAAACTGAAATTACACTGACCTGCAACACATCCTTTACCTCTGTTTCCCGTTGAACAAAAAAGAAACTGTTGGTTACTTATCAAATGAGCAAAACTGAAAGGTGATGGATGGAAGGTTTCAAAAATATGAATAACCATTGGCACAGCTCTGGGTTTGAGGTGTGTGCTTGAGCTAAATGTTATGAAGGCTGGTACAGGAGACTTAGGATGTTGTACTAGTGACTTAGAGATGCTGTGAGAGAGTGTTTGAGGTGTAATGTGTTGTACAAGAGTTGAAATGCATTGAATACATGTATAAGATGTTTGAGGAGGGTAATTGAGACTCACACTGTTGGGGTTGTGAAGGAGGATACTGGAGACCTAGGTTGCTTCTTTGCTTGAGGTTGATGGTGTTGCAGAATGCTGGAGACTTAGGTTGCTGGAGGATTGTGCTGTGTTAACATGAAGATGTTGGAGCAAGGCATTGGAGGTGGAAGGTGCTGGAGGGCGGTAGTTGGTGCCAGACATTTAAAGCTGTTGACGGAGGCCCCTTAGCAACTTGCAGTAGATGGTGGGGTGGCCATCATGAAAATGGTTGCAGGATATTCAGGCTCTGGGTGACTGGCGGGAGTGCGCTGCTGGTTGCTGTGCAATGGTTCAAAGTGCACTATAGTCAAGAAAATAACTGTGCGTATTGTCCAAGTGTAAAAGCATGATGTGGTACATTCTCTGATTGTCTTCTAGTTGGACTTGTGTTGGTCCGTTGCTGTTTCCAGTCTCTGGCCAGACACCTGGCAGCTTGGATGTCTGCACTTTTGGGTTTAGGCCTCTTCGAGATGATGTGTCTGTTTACTGTTTAGACCGAGTGACGTACAATAGTCCAGGTTGTTGTGTTTACTGATTAAATTCACTGTAATTTGGTAATATGAGCCTATACACACTGATATTAATACTACATTTGGTGACCCATTCTTGTATGAAATGTATATCATATTACAGTGATATCATAATCATATTTTTCTTAGTGTACAAATAAACTATGCTATGTGATGCCACTTACTTTTTTGTCAAGGAGAGAAAGGTTGTATACCATCACTTCTGTGATGTCCGTGAGGGTGGAGTCAAATGACATCACTTCCTCCCTTGTCATCAGAGTTCAAGGGTCGTGTTTTGTCACTGCCACTATCCTTTGCATTTTGGTGAAATTACGTTCTTGACCTCGGCACCATCCTGCCTGGTCCCTCCACTGCTGGCATTGACTCGGATGAAACAAGCTTGCACCGCCAGGCCTGCAAGCCCTTTTTGACCTTGGCCCCTTACTACCTGATCCCTGGCCCCTGCTGGCACCTGACACGGATGTGGGTGAGACCCTTGGAGGGAGCTGTCCGTCTGCTTGCTGCTCCCTACTCCACAGTACTCCTGGGACTACCCAAAGACCACCTTGTAGCCAAAATGTAGGGGGGCTCACCCCAGGAAGACAATGGACCCAGGCTCCTGTAAGGTATGCTTATTTTCCGTATTTACACATATGGTAAGTGACATACAAGTAGGTTTCATGGACAAGAAAATGGCACATCCACACCTTCCAATTCCAAGATGTAACTGCCACTTCCAGAATCTTCCAAAAGTCACACACACACCACATTCCACAATGACATAACTACATTCCAGAAGATCTGCAATATGAACCCCAACCGAAGGTCATAACAGATTTCCACCTAATTAAAAGTGTGGACTTGAAAGGGTGTGCTGACAATATTATGTGTGTGGTCACCAAAGTCCACCCTGATTTGCAACGTCCTAACTGCGTACAGTTTTGCTACTTTTACCTGTACACACTGCACACACACCTAATCTTTAATCACACGAGACAGTTTTCCTGCACCAAAAAGTGTCGCTTGACGACAGCCCTCGTTCTGTGGGAGACAGCAAATACCTTTATATTAGAACTTGAAGAAATCGCTTATTACTAAGGTGGTGGGTGGTTTTGCTACTAATGACTCTTAATCTCAAAACAGTGGCATCTTGCATTTCGCATGAAACCTTCTCGACAGCACGTCATCATATGCTATTTCTTTCTCTAAAGTGTGTTCAGTCGGGGCCACGTTGCTTGAAGGCAGCAACTTAACTGGGCCACATTAAGCAGCGCGCTAATTCTTGGCTAAAGATGGAACAGAAGGCGGACACAGAAAGTGCCTCACGTAGGTCAAGAGAAGCCCTTCTTGGCATTTTATAGCACGGATCACACTGTCCCTTGCACCAAATCTTCTGCACTCAGCGCAGGTAAAGGCTTAATGGGCTTTATCCCAGAAAGGTGCTTAGCTTTCAGCTGAGAGCAGCAACTCTGAGGGAAAGCCGCGGCTTGCACACCACACCTGCTGCCCACCTAGACACCTGTCCTTGCCCCACATTGGTCAGCCAGACCCACCTGACCAGCGTGGGCCTGAAAATCCCTCTAAGACTAAGAGCAGAGGGGATTTGGCGCAGTGCTGAGGGGGGAGGAAAATTATGTCCGATTATTCGCTCTGCGTCCTTAGCCAGCGAAAGGCAGGGAAGGACGTGGCGTGAGGTGGCGAATGCTGCGGCCTCCCGGCAGCCTCACGCACACATTTGCAAGGGTCTGAAGCAAGGAGGGGTGTCCGAGGACCTGGAAGACTGGAACAAAAATTGCTCGAGGGGATTTTTGTGGCTGAGTTTCACATTGGTCCAAAAAAAAGGCCTTTGCTTCTGCTCCTGAAGAGCCACCATTGGTGACCCTGGAAGATGGGGGCTGGTGCCAGTGCAGAGGCCAAGCACTCCCGGGAGTTGGAGAAGAAGCTGAAAGAAGATGCCGAGAAAGATGCCCGCACAGTCAAGCTGCTCCTGCTGGGTAAATTCCAAGCTTAGCGAGTAGACGCGCGACCTGCCACCATGGATACAAGGGGACGACTAAGGTCTGGGTATTTGTGGGTTCTCTAAAACACCTTCTCCTTTTCCCTTCGCCCCCCAACCCCCCTCGGCAGTAGATAAAAAGTCCAGTTACAAGGGGACTTATCTGAAGTCTGATAGGCAGCGAGTGAATCACTAGGCTGCTGGGAAAAGAGGAGCAGCTCTCCTCCTCTGGCATGGAGAGTGTCTATCCTTCCAAGGAGCATTATTAACACGCCTTGCCCAGAAAATAGCAGAACCCCCCTCTGGTTCCTCCCCTCAGCATGGATAACTAGAAGCCCTCCCTGAGAGAGTTGAGATGTTTACTCCTCCCAATCCATATGTCATTTAATGTGACTGGTTATTTATACAGGGAACGTACCTGTGTTGCTCCGCGCGTCATCTTGTTTCCAAGGCGAGCAGGTTGCCCTGAGCTATCCTCCCGGTTCTGAGAGTAGTGGAGTCCATCCCACTCTCCCACACTCGAGATGGAGTAGTGTAGCAAAACACAATCTCCCCACACTCAGGAGCAGTGGATGCCTTCCTCTTCTTTCAGACCCATCAGAATATAGTGGTGTTCTTTCCCACCCATTCAGCCAAGAGCAGTGGAATTCATCTCACGTCCCCTCACTAAGAAGAGCGCAATGGAAGCCTTCCCACTCTGCCTCGCTCAAAAGTGATTAGTGGTATACATCTCACTTCCCAACTCAGGAGAGAGTGCTGGAAGCCATCTCACTATTTCCCCACTCATGTGAATGTCAAACACCCCAGAAAGGAGAGTGGTTGAAGTCAAGCCAGAGTGTGGAATCCATCTCAATCTCCCCCACCGAGGTGATAGTCATGTCTCTTCCCCACCCAGGAGGGGTCATCTAACTCTCCCCAGCCTTTGAACAACGCAAAATGCCCCGTTTCCGAAGGATTGATTGGAAATGATGGCTAATGCTCCCAAATGAGGGTACATCTGGGTCTGGGTATCCTCAGAATGTGAAAGTGCCGCTGTGCTCTGATTGGCTGTGAGTAGTGAGTGACGCAAACAATCCTTTTATTATTTGATAAGCAGATACACGCACATATCGTCTTGGCTATTATTTACACCCTTAGTTCTTGATCACAAATTAAAATATTCCTGCACGGCCAGACTTCCCGATATTTATGTAAAGAAATATGCCCTTTGTCTCATTTTTAGCTTTAGCTATTAGGTGGCGCTGAAACGCTGCCAATTAGCGGAAACCATTATCATGGAATGTCAATATAAGAGAGAGATGATTGTTTGGTTATTTAACTATCCATTCACATGCCCTCCCTGCCACTTTTTGTATTACCAGGGATATCTTTGAGTCTAGTTTTGTGCATTCTGAGCAGCCGTATGAAATGTAATAAACATTCTAAACCAGCTCCTGGCATAATAAAATTGCCTTAGCCAAGTCTTCTTTTAGACACTTGATTTTATAAGCAGTATGTGTCTACTTGCATCTTTTTCTTGAACTGAATTCCTGTAAAAATCAAGCATTACCAAAGCCAACAGTTTTGGCTCTTGCATAGGCAGAAGATCGGCATTTGCGGGGTGCTGACATAATATGGCTATGTACAACTCTATTTGCCAGTTGTTGCCATCTCAGGTCCAGATAGTATACTCGTATGCCAGACCCTGGAAAATGCTGATCCAAACGTGTCCAAACAAAAGCCCAAACTATTGGCTTCGTCAAGGCTTGTTTCTCATTTCCTTAATTTTTTTTTTATGCCTCACATATTGCCTGTTGGCCACTTCAGAGCGTGACTGATCATGAGGGTCAGTTAGATCACATTGGAGCCTAGATATGTGCAGTGTTGGAAATGGAAAACATTGGAGGGGAATCCCACAAGGGCCGGTGTGGGGGCGGAGTTTGGAGGAGGGGGCAGACTTCCAAGCAGGCAGAGTTCAGAGGGGGTGGAGCTGCTAGTTGAACTCTGATCAAAGCAAATGTACAACTTAATAGTTTAAAAATAGCACAATTTCTTTCATTGCTCAAAAAGTACACAAACCATAATATGCATATCGTATCAGCTAGCCGGCGAAGCTGGGGGCTTGTTGATCATTGCATTTTCCAAATGGATTCTGCTTTGTGCGCACAGTGCGTTTATGCTCAGTCACAGTGTCTTTGACCCTCAGGTGTTGCTAGGTCTGGAAAGGATCTGGGGCTACACTTATTTTGGGACTATCAGAACTTCGGGACTAGCTAGCGTTTTGGTTGTAACCCCTGAGCTTCTATTTGGGGCTACAACCAAAAGACCCGGGGCTATTGCCCCCCAGGCAACGCCTCTGCGCCTCAGCGGTCTTGGGGGATTGCCTCAGTTATCTAAGCTGCTCTGTGCGAGCGCATTGTGCACACAGGCTGTGTGTGCACAGTGCGCTCGCACAGAGCCGATTCAGTCACCAGGGTCTGCCTTGGCTCCAGAAGAGCGCCCATGGCGCCAATGTGCTGTGTGCGGCTCCGGCCCCCACTCCATTCGATAGCTCGACAAACGCTTTGGTTAAGGGTTTCAAATGATTTTTTCTTTCTTTTTTTTAACGATGTAGTGCGATTGAAAAGGCCTATTTGGGGCTGTGGTTGGCCGGATCCTGAGAACCAGCTACACATCTGAAGCCGGATCTCGGATCTGGTGGAGCCGGCCCAATTGCCAGCGCTGGATATTACCAACTGCAACTGTTAGTGTATATTCCTTAAGGTCCCGATTAGCCTAACCAAGACCCGATGATGGGTTAGGCACTGGTTGGGGGACTTTTGGCGAGGTGGAGTGGTGATGGTTTGCCCAATGATGTTCAGAGTTGATCTTCACTTTTGCTTGATATCTCTGCTAGCCCAGAAATGACTGGGTAGTTGATCATCTAATGAGGGTGCTTGTTCATAAGAAAAAGGGGAATCGGTGGGTTGCAACTGCGTACGTTTTGTTTATTAAACCATACGGCAACAAAAAGAAAGTCTTATTTGTGCAAGGCTGCATTAAATACCACGAGTTTCAGTTCTTTCCTGAATCATTGCTAGTTTTATTGCTCTTTAAGTGGATTGGCCAAATTATTGAGGTTGTTGTTGTTTTTCTAAATTGGTTATTGATTTAAACATCAATGCATGCACTGAGAGGGCATATTGCCATGACATTGGTCTGGCAGGCCGAAGCCATGTTAAATTAAACTGGGTATTTAATGTCGGCACTGTTGGAGACATGTTTTGGGGCAATAGGGATGGGCAGATCCAGAGGGGGCACTACGATTGTAAAGTAACGAGCTGGGGGCAGATCTCTTTCTTTGGCTGGTGCCTCCCTCTGGAACAGCCTCCCTGACAATCTGAAACTTAAGCAGAACCATCTCCGGTTCTGGAAGCACCCCAAGACCTTCCTCTTTGTTTCTGCCTTCTCTCTTCCTCTCCCCTGATGATCTCCTGTCTGAAACATGCACTGGTCACCTAGCTATGCTCTGAATTCGGGCCCAGGTCCCTGCCCGTCCAGCTGCATACCCGAACCGCCTCCTGGCACCCCCTGCACTTGTGGTCTGTATCTGTAACACTACAGTCCCCTTTCCTGCACTTATTAGAAACATGTTGTCTGCACTTACAGCATGTAAGTCACTTTCATGAGCAGAGTGTGTACATCAATTTCATGAGGCTGTGACCACAATCAATCCATACATTTTATACAGAAATGTTGGAGCCCCTCCATTGAGAAAGCACATGGTTTAAATAACCTGCTCTATGTATTTTTATTCCACTCAGGAGGGTATTCAACCATGTTTTATCTCATTGCTACCTTCAGACATAAGAAATATCCAATTGCATATTGCTCTGGCCCCACCCACAAAGGCAGTCCAGCACGAAAATGCTAGGCAATTCTCTTCTGAACAAGAGTACCATCAGCTACCCCAGGCTTGTGTGTCGGCCATAATTGGGCCTCATCAGTGAGATGAGGTTGAGCCTCTGTAGGGCACATTTTTCAATCAATCTATGCTAGCAAGTGTAAATGACTTTCTGGATGCTATGTCCAGAATCTATCGATGCCAATAATAGTCACTTCACATCAAGAAGATCTGGACAGAGCCCAATACCCTAGGCCAGTAATGGTCACTGTAAATCACTTTCATACATCTAAACCAACAATAATTATTCTAGCCATTCCATACAAACACACATCGCATTCAATTCTCTCATTACCCAGATATCCACACATTTAGTTACACATGTATGAATGAACACACACACACTCACACACACACACACACACACACATACTCTCTCTTATGTTAACATACACATACACATGCATAAACTACAAAACTACAAAGACTTTTTGAAAGAAAAAATGAAAATGTCTTTATGTCATCTGGTAACTTGAAGTGATGGGAATCAGGAGGGAACTAATCCAAGCAGCAGCGCAGGTGCACCTCAGAAGGATTTGAACACAGAGGCCACGTCGGGCATTCTCATAACAACTTGGTTTCTCTGCAGCCCTGTACCCAGTGAGGCATATGCGCTCTCTGCACACTCCATTGAGCAAGCACTTTATTTTAATATTGAATTCAAGCCAACCAGCCCTGCAGTAATCAGGGTGGTGCACTTAGCACCAGGGAGGCCCCATCTTAGTCCTGCCCCAGAATATCATTCTTTTGTCCATGAAGAGGGACTAGTGCCATCTCTGTTTTCATTCGTCTTTTGGCACTTCTCCCATTGGATGAAGTCCTGGATTAAAGGAGTGTTTAGGATAACACAAGTGGGCACCATTTGTGAGGTGAATGTACAGTAGTAACACAATGCCCCTGTGGGGAATAAACCTGAGACCAGCTGCACTGCCAGCTTGAACATGTTTGTCTTTCATTCCTTATAGGGATGGGGCAGCCTGTGCTAGGAATGGAAAATATATACTTTCAGTGTAGTAACATTTTTTTTTTATCTCGCTCACATTACAAGTAATGTTTCCATTTCATACAGGATTGTGTTGCACATGAAAAACCTTTTTTATTTTCATTGCAGGGGACGGTGAAAACATGCCCCATTTCTCTCTGGTGGGCTAATAAGCTCAGGCAAGACAGTGAAGTGCACTATAGGAGATAGAAGCCTGCCCCACATGCAGGATCTTCTCTGTGTGAACCCACAATTATAGTTGAAGACCCCAAAGTCCTCATAATGCATGTGCCCCCATGTCAAAGGGGTGGGGGATCCTGATGAGGACCATCATAACACTCTGCTTTTAAAAAGCATTCTGCCTTTTTAGAAAGAATGGCACATGGTCATGAGCTGCCACCGCTGCAGGCAAACTGAGTTGGTGCCGACTCATTGCTAGCTAACCAAGAGCTCACCCAGGTCCGGGCTGTATTTATTTCCAGAAGAGTGCTGTCGTTGTTCGGTTCAGACTGAGAGAAGACCACCAAACTAAGAGTGTGTGAACTTGAAGGTAAGTAAAAAAATCATTTTTAGCATTTGTTTTCTAATATATTGCAATGTGTGCGTGTGCAATATGATAAATGTGTGTGCATTCATGTATATGTTGTGTGAGTGTGTGTGTGTGTTTGTGTGTGTGTGTGTGCGTGTGAGAGAGCAATGGATGAATGTTTTTGCAGCAGATGAGGGGCCTGCTTTAAAAAAGTTATTTGCAAATGCCATCTTATTTTCTGTGTAAACCATCATCAAAGTACTATATTGAGAATTCATATAGAGATTGTGGCAACAGCTTCATAAAAGGAATTTACAGTGCACATTATTGGCATAGATTGTGGCTGAAGCTTCAAGAAAGGAACTTACAGTGAACATTATTGGCATATATTTTGGCTGCAGCATTGTGAAGATGGTTTACAGTGACCATAATTTCACAGATTGTGACCGCAGTTCATGAGAGTGATTTACCATGACAATATTCCAATCCATTGTGGCCAGAGCTTCATGAAAGTGATTTATAGTGACCATACTGGCCTACGTTGTAGCCATCAGGATTACCATGACCATTTATGACATAGAATGTGGCTACAGCTTCATGAAAGGGATTTACAGTGACCATGACTGACACAGATTGTGGCCACTGCTTCATGAAAGTGAATGCTAGTGACCATACTAGCAAAGATCATGGATGCAGCTTCATGAAGTGATATACAGTGACCGCTTTGCCATAGATTTTGTTCTGTGCTTCATGAAGTGATTTACAATAGCAATGATGACAAATATCCTAGACGCAACAGGATCAAAGTATTGTGTTGCATTTATTTTAAATTTTATTATATTTATATAGTGCTTTTCGCCAAAAGGGCTAATAAAGGAACAATAAAAGAATGGTACAATCAAAATGAGCAATGCATTGAAGATCAAAATCAGAAGAGGGGAGAGCGTAAACCTTAATTATTAGAGAGAGGAGATAGAAGGTGGGCTTTGAGATTAGACTGAAAATACAAAGGGAAGGGGAGGAACAAATAGAGGGTTAGAGAGTTCCAGTGTTTAGGGGCAAGAACAACAAAGGAACACAATCAAAAAGATGCACATGGAGGTTTACAAACAGAGAGAAGAAACTGTCTCTGAGATCAGAGGGGCAGAGGTGGGGAATAAAGTGAGGTAAGTGAGGAAAGATAAAGAGGAGTGAGGACATGGATACACTTCAAGAGAAAATGATAAAGGAGATAAGAATAGGGAGAAAATATATCGAAAGTAAAGAGGGTGTGAAGGAGAAAGATAGAAAACAAGACAGACAAAAGAATTATAGATGGAGCAAAGAGGAAAAATATGGGAGGCAGTAACACCAAAGAGGGGAGATGAACAATAATCAATAAAAGAGATGACTTAACAGGAAAGAAGAAGCTTAATAGCATGGAAAGAAAGATAAGGTTGGGCACGATGAATATGGAAAAGAGCCTAGTGACAAGACAGAGCAATAGAAGAAATATGTAAAGAAAAGGAAAGCGAGGGGTCAAAGATCCGAGCAGAAGGAGAAAAAGAGAGCTAGAAAAGGGGAGAAGAGAGGAAAGGAGGAGGAACAGAGGGAGGAATTGTAGTAGCAGGAAAGAATAGAAGCTTGGTTTTCGAAGGATTGAGATGGAGAAAATGGGACAATATCCAGTTTTGAACAGCAGAGAGGCAGTTGAAGACAGTAGAGTGTAATGTGTCATCAAAAGAAGAGAAAGAAAAGAACATCTGGGTATCATCAGCATAAATATGAAAAGATAGATTAAAAGAAGAAATAAGAGCACGGAGGGGGCCAGTGTAAAGTGAGAAAAGTTGAGGACTAAGGACAGATCCTTGAGGAACATCATAATGAAGAGGATGAGAGGAGGAAGTGTGTCCAGCCCACGTTACAAAGTGAGAGCACTGGGAAAGATAAGAGTGGAACCATTTGAGAACCAAGCCAGATAAACCAAGAGTAGAAACGGAGGAAATGAGAAGAGAGTGGTCAACAGTGTTGAATGCCATTGAAAGATCCAATAGAATGAGGACAGATGAGCCTTTAGAGTGACCAGCTGTAAGAAGAGAATTGGAGACTTGCAAGAGGGCAGTCTCAATTGAAGGAGAAGGCTGACATCCAGATTGAAGAAAATGCAGAAGCGAATGAAGATTGAGATAAGCAGAGACTTGTGAGTAAGCAGCACACTCAAGAAGCTTAGATAAGAATGGAAAAAGAGAAATTGGACAACAGGGAGTTATGATGGCAATGCTCCCATATGCTGTGGCTATATGCATCATGAAAATGTAAAATACTCCTCTGTACTGTTGGTGACATGGAATCTACTGGATTCATTTCATTTGTTACCGTAGAGTACCAATTGTAAATTATATCACTTTCATCCCCCTTTTCCTCAAACAATGTGCTGCAAAAGGCATCATTTCAACACAAATCAGTTAAAAAGATTTTACAGAGGGAGAACCTTGCTGAACCCTTTGCTCTAGGGTTCTCTCATTACGAATGATCGCTCATGCTAATGCATGGGATTTGTTAATGCCCCTGCCGCAAAAGAATATTGACTTGCCTCCACTGACCTTGAATCGTTTACAGTGATGTGCCTACTCAGGAATTGTCCACTCTGCCGGCATCCAAAGCTCCCTCCACCAATGTCATCTGCATAATAATGTTAAAAGCCACTCACAGTGGCAACTAGTATGTTTGGGCACCAGTGGTCAGGCAATACCCCCTTTATTTTTGAGCTATGTGGAAGATGTAATGTTTGGTTAAAACATTTACTTAACTCTTTCACTGAGTGCAGCATGTGGCGTGGCCCTGTGGCAGCATGATCATCATGCTCATTGCACATGCATGGTTTCTCATGCAAGCCCAGGTTTCTGGGTCATGGACCACACTTCTTCGAGGAACTTGGGGGCCCCTATCAGCATGGCTTGCAGGGGGGCCACCCATTTTTCATTACTCAACGGAGTATTTGAGGGATCTTAAACAATACAAAATTTGTATTGTTGTGGTTTCCTCAAACTGACTTTTGCAAGAGTGCCATTTAAGATGCGTGGCTCCCATGGTGATATTTGGGGTGAAGTGTTAGGGAGAATTTTCATTTCTGTGCTAATTCCCTTGAACATTAGAGATCCCCAGCTCTTTTGCTGGAAGTAGGACTTTTTAATGTGAACACCTGAGTGAGTGGGGCCTTTTTCTCACCCTCTCATGAGTTTTTCCTTGATTAGGATTTTATGTTTTCACTGTTTTTGGAGTCTGACAAACTCCATAGGCATCTGTGTTTTGTATAGTGACACACAGCACATTCAGTTTCTTTAAATACCTTTTCATGGGGGAACTACCATTCCTAAGAGTAGTAAGGTGCAATTTATCAACTTACCTTTTCTCTCTGTAGGTCCAGCACACACCATTTTATGTGATTCGCTGAGGGTAACCTAGTAGCCCATTATCCTACTTTCTCATGTAACACTTTTTGTTACCCTAACTACTTTAAATGGCTGGTGCCAGTGGTTGAATTTTTACTACCATTGTGCTTTTTTACTGTAGGCTGAAACCTCAGCTGCAGTACAGCACCCATGGGTGTCCATTTTGTCAAAATGGCACCTGTATTCTTTTTTGACATTTTCTGTTTGTGAGGTCTTTCTTGTCTTTTACTCTGTGCGTTGAGACCGATTTGAGCCCTTTGTGTGTCTTGCCTTTGGCGGGTTTCAGCCCTGAAGCCCGCTTCTGGCAAGAGTGTGTCTGGAAGGGCAGGAAGTGAGGGAGGTTTCCGAAAACTCCCTGTCCTTTGTCTCTAGGAGTGCCTGATGAAACCAGTCTGATTGGCCAGCTGGCTGCTCTGAAAGGACAGCCACACTGATGTGTGATTGACATGTGCATGACTGGGAACATCTGCTTAACAGGCAAGGGTTTTGGGACTAGAGGCAGAGCCGACCACTGGAAGAAACATCCAATGAAGAAACTGTGAAGAGAAGCCAGCTGCAACCTCCTGCACCTTGAATTACCCGGTGAAGCCCTGCTGATGTGCTGACCTCCTTTTTTTTGAATCGACAGAGAAATGAAATGAAAGGAAATATTTTATTTATACCCAATATTTTGTATTGTACACAAGTGCTTCAGAGCGCGATCAGGCAAAAGGAGGAGAACAGGGGAGAACAAAAACAACAATCTTATTAGACCCAGTGACATTGAGAGCGTGCAAGTGCATGGGAAAGGGAAAAGAGGGAAAGTGCATGGAAGGGGGGAGTGGAAAGTGAGGAACAGAGGAGAGAGCAGAATACATAATAATAAGTAAAATAAATAGATAAAGGCGATAAACAGTGGTAGTGCAGCCAGCAAGTCGCAAAGTGCTAGGTTAGTCAGATAGAGTGTATCTGATAAGTGCAGAAGAAAAGTGGGTGGGGGACTGTATGGGTACAGATACAGACCCCAGTGCAAGGGGTGGCCAGGAGGCAGTGCAGGAGGGTGGCAGGGTGAGCAAGTACCTGGGTACAAAGGACAGAGGGAGGCCACGTGTATGGTGCCGAGAGAGAAAGAAAATCAGCAGGGGAGAAGAGGGGCAAAGGCAGAAGCAAAAGCAAAGAGTAAGGTCTTGAGGTGCTTCCAGAACCGGAGATGTTTCTCCTCAAGTTTCAAGGTGGCAGGGAGGCTGTCCCAAAGAGAGGCCCCAGCCGAAGACAGACATCTACCCCAGCTCTTTCAAAAACGACTGACCCTGAGGGAGTTAGAAGTAGAGGAGCGAAGGGCTTGACAAGGGAGGTATTAACAGAGGGATAGTTGAAGGTATTTTGGACCCAGGCCACAGAAAGCCTTGTGGACAATGCAGAGGGTTTTACATTTAATCCTTACATCCACTGGGAGCCAATGAAGGGATTCCAGAGCTAGAGAGATACGATCCCAGGGTTTGAGGCCAAGGACAAGTCTTGCAGTCATGTTCTGGATTAGTTGTAAAGGGCGGAGAGTGGAGGCAGGTAGATTTAGAAAGAGGCTGTTACAGTAGTCCAACCTAGAGAGAACAAGAGCTTGGGAGACAGTGAGCTTCTGAGGGAAGGAGAGGAAAGGCAATGTACCTCTAAGGCGATGCAGTAAGATGTTTGACTTTTTAGAGACGTCAGAAATGTGTGCAGAGAAGGAAAGTGTGGAGTCAAAGATGACCCCGAGGTTCTTAGCCTCGCAGGTGGGAGTATGAGGAGGGCCAAGGGAGGCCGGCCAGAGGGTGAGGGGAAAGGATGGTGAAGGTCTACCAGCATTAAGACAAAATTCGTTGGCGGCACACCAATTTTGAATGCCGATAAGACAATCAGAGATGAGGGAAGGAGAGGAGGTGGCTGATGGAAGCCTGAAAATGAGTTGGGTTGTCATCAGCATAGCACAGGATATTTGAGCAGAAAATGGAAATGCAATAGGTGAGAGTTGCCAGGTATTGGTTAAAAAGCCATGGTGAGAGATTAGACCCCTGGGGAACACCACAGGTAGAGAGGGAGATAGAAGATAGGAAGTTGTATCTGGGAGGGTCGATCAGAGAGGAAAGAGAATAGCCAGGCCAGAGCATGATCAGTGATACCCAGGTTGTCACAGAGACGGTTGAACAGGGTGGTATGGTTGACCGTGTTGAAAGCAGAGGAGAGATCAAGTAGGATGAGGACAGAGGGAATGTTAGAGTCAAGGTTGGAGAGCAGGTCTTCACGGATGTTCAGGAGAGCAGTTTCCATGCTTCTGGAAACTGCTCCAGAAGGGACAACTTCTTCCCTTGGGTTAGTCCGACCAACTAAACCTAAGACAAACTCCACTTTGGCACAATCCCTGACTTATTGAGCCTCTCTGTTGCTGCAGAAGCCCAATGCCTGGGGTCGAGTGTCCATAACCGAGTGCAACGTCTGCTGCGGAACAAATCCAGCTAAAAGCTCCAGAAGCCTCCTAAGGACCCTCCAGAAGCAAGAAATCCTGATCCAGATTCCCCTCACCAAAGTCCAGGACCGAGGGAGCAAGGAAAGTCCAACCAGAGATTTGTTGTGCACAAGTGCTGTTTGTGAAGTGCTGAAACTGCAAAGTGTCACTAAATCGAAGAGAGCCCATAGCTGCTGACGACCTTCCTGACTACTGCCATAGGAGCCCTCTAGACATCCTCCCTCTTGTCTCCATGACTGAGGCTCCGGCACCAGGGTCTTCTTGGCTGTAGCAAGATGGAATCCAGCTGGACCACTTTTCTTCTAACCAGAGGAACTGTTTGGGCTTGGGGGCACTTACCTTCTTGCCTTAAGTCGTGCTGTCTGACTTGAGATTTGCACCTGCTTAACTTTCTGAGCTGACTTCAACTCCCTACTGCACAGGCATAACAGCTTGTGTTCCTACAGTGATTTTCTGACCTATCTGACTTTTGTGAACAACTTTTATCCAAGAAGTACATCAGAACTATTTTTGGACTTTGTCCAACTGACTTTGGCTGTCCTGGCTCCCTAAAGGCACCTTTCTGAATCCATTGACTTTGGCAGGGCTTGTCCCTCATAGGTTGAAATTTGTTGAAATTTGTTGAACACTGTTTCTGCTGGGAAAGGCCTACCTAGATTTCATTGGAGGATTCCAATTGTCCTCACATTATAAGTACACGTTCTAACCGTTCTACTTTTCTTAACTCCTTCCTTTCTGAAACTCAGAGTCTTACTGGTGTTATATATTAATGGAGTCATATCCTTGTTAATGAAGTCACTTCAGAGTGTAGGAGAGAAGTATTCACATCTCCAAAGAGTATTCACCAGCTTTATTGATTTTGAAAAGTAATTCCAAAGTTTGCTTGACTGTTGCAAACAATTACCTTTTTAAAGAATGCTTTACTAAAAACTGTAGTTAAATAAATAAATAACTATTTATAACTGAAACCTTGAGTGTAAGTGTTACTTGGTTAATTGTATTGACAGATTTATTTGTACAGCTCTACAGCTCACATTTACCCCTTTTGAGATAGGCCTGGCTGTTCATTCACACTACCAACATGTGTAGTACAGACCTATACCAAAAGGTGGGCTATCTAAGAGCAAGCAGATAAGTCTTGTGTAGTAATTCTTACCTAACAGTGATGCACACAGTCATGCAGAGAGGAGGAGGCAGTGCAGCTTCCTGTTTCACTGGGAAAGATAGTGATAAAAGGTTATTGTATTTGTATTTGGGGTTTAAAATAGTGTGAACATAGCTGGGAATCAACAGACCATGGCATTGAGGGTAGCATAAGAGATAAGGAGGCAAGGCTTACAATCTGTGGTTTGGATGTTCCAGGCATGTGGTGGATTGTGATGCCTGAACGCTAGATCTAGGTGTTACCTAAAGAGTAAGGTCTTGAGTTCCTTCCTGAATTGCACGAATGTTGGCACGTTGCAGATTGCCATCAGGATGTTTTCCAGTAGGCAGAGACGTTGCAAGGGAAAGTCCTGTTTTATTCCTTGTGTGTCACCTTCGTCTCGAGCCTAGTGATGGCATGGCTTCCAGAGGAGCGGGACCCACCTTTGCAGAGAGCTTTACACCTAGGTTGCAAGGTAGGCAGGTGTGTGAGTTCTGGTTGCATTATTTGTAATGTATGAAGGCTTAAAAGGTATTCTGGCTGGGATGGTAAACCACCACAGCTCCCTTAAGATGGGAGAAATGTGGTTGAATGTCTTGTTTTCCATTATGAGTCATGCAGCAGTGGATTGCAAGGCCCTGAACAGGGCCAGGTGCATTGCCGGAATGCCGGAAGAAGGCCATTTCCCACATCAATGTTGGAGATGATCGGGGCCTGGACTGTGATTCTTCTTAAGTCCTTGAAGTAAAGGTTTAATCTTCTAGAGAGCGTTAGCTGGTACCATGTGTCTATCTGTGTACACCCCAATGGCAATGGCGAGTGAAAGTGACCTCAAGCCCAGAAATAATTTTTCCAATGGAATCTGGAAGAGGACAGACTGAAACAAAAGTTCAGTTTACACAGGAAATGAAGAACAGTGCATCAACTAATGACATGTGGCCAAGGTTGTTTCAAAATAACATGGGGCTCTTTTTCAGGCCCCGGTGGTTGAAAAATATTACGGCTGTCTTAATACTTTTTTCACACACCCATGGAAGAGTTGTGGCACAGAACAGAATAACCCTTTATGATATGCGCTCCCGCTCTGCAAGGATAAAAGATTTACTCCAGCATGGCATTTTCATGCTGGCGTAAAACCAATGGATTCCTATGGAATCCGTTCGTTTTTAGTATCTGCTAAATCCGCTGAAAGTAGGCAGATCATATAGCAGTCCATTGTAAATGCTCTCTCCCATGCTTAAATAGCAGGTGGCGTTTACACTCTTAGCAAAAAACAGTGTTAGACAAGTTCGCTTGTTTTAAAAATGTGTTTCCATTTTGTCTCGCAAATGTTAAACTTTGCATGGAGGGGAGCCAAGTGCATGTAAGTGCTAATGATGGCTGTCGCCTCTCCTCTGTGCAATAAACAATCTCATTAAAATGGCGTCTATGGTTGCATAAAGAAAACAAGCGTTTCCAGATCATGCAGAGCATTTTGGATCATGGCAGTCAGTGAAAACAATACTATTCCAGTAAGTCTTTCAACAGGATTAAATGAAGAGGATTCATGTGATAATTCAAAAAATGCACATTGCTTTAAGACTGAAGTATAAAACCCTGACCGTGCCACACCCAATAGACATAGGGCTTCATTACGACCCGGGCGGTAAGGGATTACCGGTACCGGTAAGGGCACCGGTACCGGTAATCCCTCACCGCCCTACTACGAGTTCCCTTTGCGGGTCCTTCCTTAACGCCTGGTTTTATCAGGCGTTAAGGACAGGACCCGCAAAGGGACCTTAGAGCTAATAACGGTACCACAATTTGCGGTACAGTTATTAGCGCCTTCCCATTCTCTGGAGGCTCAAATGGGAATGGGGAAGGGCCCCGGTGAATGGGGAATTACCGCCCCCGCCAACCTTGGAATGGGGCGGTAATAGCTCCCTTCACCAGGGCGGAGTCGTTAAGGGTTTGGAGGCAGCCATGGCGCTAATAGCGCCATGGTTACCTCCAAACTCGTAATGACCCTCATAGTGTCCCGCCACAAAACTGGTTCTACTCAAAGTATGGGATGGAAAAGATCAAAGGCTCAAACTGTTGAATGAAAATGCAGATTTTACATGAAGCCTCATCAAGAGTGGGCCAGACAAATCCACGCAATTGTTTTACCACGCCCTCAGAGGTAATCTTGGTATTATTGTCAGAGGAATTTCAGAAAACCCACTTGTCTCAGTTTTTATCCATTGACACTAATTTTGATGGTGGAAATGAATAGTGTACAGTGTTGAATACTACACTACTTCACAATGTTTTAATACATGCAGGGGCCAATTCTGACCTTTCATTCATTACAAAGAAAGATGATGAGACAGTGTGCATTAAAGAGGCCCCCTTTTTAACTGCCTTCCTATGGTACGATCCACAAAGTATTTCCGGTATTAAAGGGAAAAACATTAACAGAATTTCTTGGAACCTTTAAGGATATTCAAGCAGACTAGCACTTTGTAAAAATATTGTATTTTGACCCCGGTATTTGCTTGGAATGCTTCCTGAGGTTGGTGGGTGCTCAAATACCCAGTATTTCGAAAATACAGCCTGTTTTGGCATTGCCTCCAAACTCGCAAAGACTCGATTTTTCAAAATGCAGTGCCACTAAAAAAAAATCATATTTTTAAAATATGCATAGGCTACCAGAAGGGAGATGATTTGTGCGGCAGCTTTAAAAAGTATTTCTGGGTGGGGCTAGGCGATGGTAGATGGGGTTCGAGGACTTGTGAGAAGCAGCTGGTGTTGCCCCCTTGTTTAAAAAGAGCAGACTCCGGTAGATGCTTGTCGATGCACTCCTCATAGCTTCTTCACTGGGCATGTGTCATCCTTTAAGGCAGAAGGCCCAAAGCTGAGGAGTGTGTTGCAGACAGCAGCCTTGTCCTTGGTTTGGTTCAGAGATTCTCTCGCACTTCCCACCTAGGAAGCTTGCTGCAGAGCCTACCTAGCAGGGTACACTGTGTGCTGGTGGGGGACCGGTTCTGGAGCTGTGGAGGGTCCTCTGGATCTCCCTCTAATCCCTGGGATATGTTTAGGGGAGGGATAATGGTTCCCTCTTTGGTGGTCCTGGCCTCCCTTCACTGGTGGACGGAATAAGTGAGTCAGACTGTACCTTCAGCCAGGGTCCAATGTTGGGCTCTGCTTGCCACTCCTTGCAAAGTCTTCAGATGAACTGACAAAAGAGGTGCTCAGCCCTCTTTTAAAGCCTAATGGGCCACAGTTATTGATGTGGGCTAAGCCTACCTTAATGAACCAATCCTGGGTCCCCACCAACAATATTCTGTATGAGTGAGGTCATAACCAGAGTGCTTTGCAACAGAAAGGCAGGGCTGTCAGAAGATGTGGTTAGGCCCGGGGAAAAACATTTGTTGAGGCCCCCTTACAATGTTTTGCACTCGGTCAGCGGCTGCATATCCGCACACAGGAGACTCGAGAAATCTACCCTTGAGTTTGTGTGCAGGTTCCCAAATATGGTTTATTACTACTTTCTCTACTGAAGAAAGGTTCATGCCAGACTAACTTTTTTATCATATGAATAAATATATATAAAATGGCATGAGCTCTCCACTGCGCCACCTCCAATTCTCTGAGGGTCAATCACTTTTCAAGCAAAGAGTTGAGGGCAGATCTCTTTCTTCGGCTGGGGCCTCCCTCTGGAAACAGCCTCCCGTTCTCGCTGAAACTTGAGGAGAACCATCTCCGGTTCTGGAAGCACCTCAAGACCTGTTTATTTGCTTCTGCCTTCTCTCTTCCTCTCCTTTGCTGATCACCTGCCTGATCCATGCACTGGTCATCTGGTAAAGCTCTGAATTCGGGCCCACGTCCCTGCCTGTCCTGTTGCAATCCCGCACTGCCTCTTGGTTCCCCTGCACTTGTGGTCTGTATCTGTAACCCTACAGTCCCCGCTCTTGCTCCTATTGTCCACCCGTTGGCTGCACTTATGAGTACTCACACTTGCCACCAGTTGGCTGCACTCTTGTTTCTCCTTTGTTCCTGCACTTCTGCATCCTACCCCACCCCACCCTCGGCACTTCTCCCCTCCCTCATTCCCTGCTCTTGCGCGATCTGAATGACACAAGGCCTAGTAAGATCTGTGTTTTGTCCTACTC
This sequence comes from Ambystoma mexicanum, assembly GCF_040938575.1. Lineage (NCBI taxonomy): Eukaryota > Metazoa > Chordata > Amphibia > Caudata > Ambystomatidae > Ambystoma > Ambystoma mexicanum. Next base: position 609,159,343 of record NC_090923.1, on the reverse strand, counting down.
TTTTGTTTCTCCCTCCTTGCCTTGTCGCGCCTAGAAACACTTGCATACAGGCACGTTATAAATGCCATATCATATCATTAAGGATCACCCTGCCCCTGTTTGCGCATTAAAACACACATCATACACAGTGACAAATGATGTACAGTGGAGGCTGGTACATTTCTGAACTCAAGAAGCTTAAATGTTTGTTCCAATTAGGCAGGATCAGCAGAGCACAGTGAGGGAGCCCAAACCAAACAAGGGTTGCTTGGTGGTTGGGGGGTTCTAAGAAAATGTTTGAAACATTGGGTTAAAAGTATGCATTTTACAGCACTTTCTTTGCAAAATTGGGTAGAAATCTATACAGTTTGCAATTGGTTTTGTATGGAAGCACATGGAAATTCCCAATAGTTGCAAATCACAAATTGTGCATAGGAACATTTTCCAATACATTTCATGCCGCCTTTCCACGCGAGATATGCTAGTATAAAAATATATTCACGCTGGTTGTTCTAATTAAGTTGATACAGGCTGCATCAGTATTTGCCATTATTACCATGTACGGATTCCCAGCCAGTAAAAATGCCATGCCACAGAAAGTATATCCAGGCTGACTGTGTACCATACGTGTTATTACTGGCTAGACTGGCCTACATTCAAAGTGGGCCAATTTAGCCAAGTAGTATGTTTGCTTTAACCTTGATGATTAGTCCTGTGCATCAAGGGTAAAGTAAAAAGAGCACTGGCAATGCTAACAGTTTGGGCATTCGTGTAGGCATGGGAAAGCCACGTCTGTATTGGTATTAGCTGGCCATTGTTAGTGCCAGTTGAAAATGGTTTGAGTACCTGAGCAGCTAATAGAAGTGCCTGGTAAATACCTAATACTTATACACAAGCCAAAACTGTTGGCTTTGCCAATGCCTATTTTTAAAAGAACTTCAGCGAAAGACATGCAGGGTGTTTTTAAATTGAGTGGCCAAAGGCAGACCTGATTAAGACATTTTTATTACACCAGTTACGTGTTTACAACTCCAATGAAGTCATGAACTCTTAGAAGACTCCTTTGAGGAAACACTTGCAGGCCCATTGAGGGCAAAGTTTGATGGCTAGCCATGTTTAAAGCTAGCCCAAAGAGTTCCAGTGAGGAGTTGTTTTGGGTGGGGATGGCAGGGACTGGGTGAGAATTGCCATAGGGATTAGCATGGCCATGAGAAGTCATTTCACTGTTAGTACCTGCATTCATATCCATACATGTTTAGGTAATTGAAATCGTGATGTGGGGTTAGCACTTGCATGCTAGGGGAGTGATTAGAAGAGAAGTGGTGACATGAGACATCTCATTCTCACAGCAATCCTTAAGTGTGATGTTTCAGAAATGAAGGCAAGAGGTAGCTGCTTGTAACATTGAAGCTTCACCAGAATAGTCTCCTTCGAAAAGTGGAAAGATGTTAGGGGCCCCCACACAAGGAAGTTTGCCCCTTCCTCACAGCTACTGACGTTAGCACCTCTCCCAACATTTGAAGTGTTAGTCCCCTTTCCCCCCTGACATTTTAGCCTAGGTGCACCTCTGATGCCATGAACCCACCCCTTAATGAAGTGGCCCCCAGGGCGGCTACGTTTAGGGGTGGTGTTGAACACACACTCACAAAAAACACTTTCACCCATGCATTCATCCACCAGTTACACAACTCCATACATGCATGTATACATAAAACCAAACACAGCATTGACACAAACACCAACAGGCACACACGCATGCATTCATACATACATACACATATACATACTAATTTAATTTAAATACAGATATACACTTTTAATTTAAAATAAAAAACACTTACCTTACCTCCATGCACCCTTAAAAAGCATCCACGCAGCCGACACGTGGACATGCTGCCTGACAAGAACTCCTCTCCCATCAGTTAGCGTGATCACGCTGACAACATGAACACACTGACTGACAAGAGAGAACTCCTCTCCCATCAGGCAGCGTGGTCACGCTGAGCAACGTGAACACACTGACTGACAAGAGAGAACTCCTCTCCCATCAGGCAGCATGGTCACGCTGAGCAACGTGAACACACTGACTGACAAGAGAGAACTCCTCTCCCATCAGTCAGCGTGATCACGCTGAGCAACATGAACACACTGACTGACAAGAAAGAACTCCTCTCCCATCAGGCAGCGTGGTCACGCTGAGCAACGTGAACACACTGACTGACAGGAGAGGAGTCCTCTCTAATCAACATGAACACACTGACTGACAGGAGAACTCCTCTTCTGTCAGTCAGTGTGGTCATGCTGAGCAACGTGAACACACTGACTGACAAGAGAGAACTCCTCTCCCATCAGTCAGCGTGGTCACACTGACAACATGAACACACTGACTGACAAGAGAGAACTCCTCTCCTGTCAGTCAGCGTGGTCATGCTGAGCAATGTGAACACACTGACAGACAAGAGAGAACTCCTCTCCTGTCAGTCAGCATGATCACGCTGACATGAACACACTGACTGACAGGAGAGGAGTCCTCTCCCATCAGTCAGTGTGGTCACACTGACAACATGAACACACTGACCTACAAGAGATAACTCCTCTCACGTCAGTCAGTGTGGTCACGCTGAGCAACTTGAACACATTGACTGACAGGAGAGGAGTCCTCTCTTGTCATTCAGCATGTCCACGTTTTTAGCTGAATGACGGGAGGCAGCAGAGCTCAATTCTGAGCCCTGCTGTCTCCCATTATTTTGCTGTTTGTTGGGGAGCCAAACAGCTTCACAAGAAACAGCAAAATCATTTCAGGGGCAGCACAGTCCCCCGTGTGAATAAAGGACACGGGAGACTGTGCTGCCTTCCACTTAGGAGAGGGGGCCGCGAGGCCCCCAGCAAGCGCGAGGCCCGGGGCAATTTGCCACCCCTGCACACCCATCGTGACGGCCCTGCAGAAAGGTAAAGGCTGAAAACATGTAGTACTAAGTCCCACCCATCTTCCTGTCTGTTGTAGATTAAAGGGTTAATGGATCACTCTGTGGCTCCTGAATGAAGTGGCAGGTCTCCCTTGAAGCTGCGGCGTGACTAGAATTTCTGTCTCCAGCAAACCACATACTCCTACCTTCTGAATGGGTCTCCCTACGGGTATGACTACTGTAAACACGCAGTCCCAGACATGCCATTTCCCTGTCAATCGATACTGAAGGTGGGAGCTGGCATCAGGTTGACACAGTACACAGGAAAGGGTGTTGGAGGTTTTCTGTCTCCTTTGTTACCCTCTTCAGCCAGGCCCCAGATGGGCCTGTTTGAATTAAACTCTGATTAGTATGTTAATGCTGCCACCAGCTGCAGGGCCCAGCAAAAGGACATGGCAGATCCATGGAGCCTTTGTTAGTTAATTAGGCTGGCCATGGCAGGGGGAAGGGTGCTCCCAATCCCTCTGAGATGACATGGTGTACTCCTGGCTGTCATATCCCAACTAAATATGACAGGGGGGACTACACATGTAGGCTGTGTCCACCCAGAGTACACTGGTCTATGTGTATGTCATGGGGCGTTGAGCTTTGGAAATGTGTGCACATTTTCCCCACACATTTTCCAGAGGTTTATGTACCACCATTAGATTTTTTTTTAAAGTTCAAGAAAGCCCATGCTCGGGCACATCCACTGTGCGGATGGTCGAATTCTTCACATTGTCATTTCATATTGTGGTTGAGCCTGGGGTTCGGAGCATCTTTTCCAGTGGGAGTTTAGGACATTCCCCCGACTAAGCTTTAAAATGCCAGGAATCAGGCTCACTGTATAAGGACAAGGTTTACTGCAGCCCTAGCAATACTTTTAAATAAAGGGTGCATTTAGTCATGCATTTGTTTCCCTGGAGAGAAATCTATCTCAGATATGTGCACTGCTCCGGGAGACTGTGCCTTAAGACTCTGCATTTAAAGAGAATGCACCCGGCACCCTACGAGTTAAACTCTATGTTATAGATGTTCATCTGTAATACAAAAGAAACCATATTTCAGTTTTCTCAACCTGTATTTGCATTAACACTGCTCCCACACTAATCGTAATTGTTGTGTGTGTCTACAGAGCCCCAGGAAGTGGCAACTCGTGTCTGTGTCCTTCTTAAGTTTGGGGTTTGCTGTGTGATCACAGCCTTGTCCGACAGCCTGGCCTGGGTGATCCCAGAGCCGAGGCTACTGAGTGCTGGGTGCCCCCAGGTTGTGTGTTCGGACCAGGTGCTTCGGATCCAGCAGGTTGATCCCTGCCCCTGGGGTTCTGCGTGCCCGCAGCAGAACTGTTCTGCCAGGTGACCCTGGCGCTTGGTGTGGCCCAACCCGGTGACCGGAGGCGGGCCACCACATTGGCGACGAGGCAGTCTGGGTCCCGCACTCTTCGTGGTGTGCGGCCTGCCAGGAGCCTCTTTGGAGGAGGCAGAAGAAGCCACGTGGGTGAGGGAGGCGTCGGCCGCTGCGGGTGGGCCAGGGCCTGTGCTGCGCCTGGTGCCCGAGGCGGGTTGCCGCCGAACAAAGATACAGCAGCTGTGGCGTCAGCCGCGTGGAGGTACAGCCGCCGAACAAAGGAAGTGGGCGGAGCCTGGGAAGACCCAGCCCACAACGGTGAAGGTACGGAGGCCTGCAAGTGGTCCTCGTGTGGCCTCAAATTGATCTGAGGACCCGGTGAGGGGTCCTTAGAGGAGGCGGGCCCATTACCACCCGTGACCGCGGTAAAAGAAAACAAAAAGGTGAGACCGGGATCTGTTGGTACTCTTGTTCAGAGGAGAATTGCCTAGCATTTTGGTGCTGCACTGCCCCAGGGCAGGACAAAGACTGATATGTTTGGGATATTTCTTCTCTTTGAAAGATAGTGAGCTAAAGACTCTGGGTAAGTCTCTTTTAACCAGGACTAATGTCTGGCAGAGGGACTCCCAGGACCCCCTTGTTAATTTGCATATTTAAGTAACTTTGGGTCTCACCCTAAGTTACTAGGGGAATCCAGACGTGGACCCCTTGCTCACTATTCTTAGAGAGGCACAGCTCCTCGATACTGATGACTTCCAACCAGATCGAAACTCGTGTCTGGGGATGCTGTTGGTACTCTTGTTCAGAGGAGAATTGCCTAGCACTTCGGTGCTGGACTGCCCCAAGGCAGGACAAAGACTGATATGTTTGGTATATTTCTTCTCTGTGTAAGATAGTGAGCTAAAGACTCTGGGTAAGTCTCTTGTAACAAGGACTAATGTCTGGCAGAGTGACTCCCAGGACCCCCTTGTTAATTTGCATACTTAAGTAACTTTGGGTCTCACCTTAAGTTACTAGGGGAATCCAGACGTGGACCCCTGGCTCACTATTCTTAGAGAGGCACAGCTTCTCCCTACTGATGAGGTCCAACCAGACCAAAACTCGTGTCTGGGGATGCTGTTGGTACTCTTGTTCAGAGGAGAATTGCCTAGCATTTCGGTGCTGGACTGCCCCAAGGCAAGACAAAGACTGATATGTTTGGGATATTTCTTCTCTGTATAAGATAGTGAGCTAAAGACTCTGGGTAAGTCTCTTGTAACCAGGACTAATGTCTGCCAGAGGGACACCCAGGACCCCCCTTGTTAATTTGCATATTTAAGTAACTTTGGGTCTCATCCTAAGTTACTAGGGGAATCCAGACATGGACCCCTTGCTCACTATTCTTAGAGAACACAGCTCCTTCCTACTGATGAGGTCCAACCAGACCGAAACACGTGTCTGCGGATGCTGTTGGTACTCTTGTTCAGAGGAGAATTGCCTAGCATTTTGGTGCTGGACTGCCCCAGGGCAGGACAAAGACTGATATGTTTGGGATATTTCTTCCCTGTGAAAGATAGTGAGCTAAAGACTCTGGGTAAGTCTCTTGTAACCAGGACTAATGTCTGGCAGAGGGACTCCCAGGACCCCCCTTGTTAATTTGCATATTTAAGTAACTTTGGGTCTCATCCTAAGTTACTAGGGGAATCCAGACGTGGACCCCTTGCTCACTATTCTTAGAGAACACAGCTCCTTCCTACTGATGAGGTCCAACCAGACCGAAACACGTGTCTGCGGATGCTGTTGGTACTCTTGTTCAGAGGAGAATTGCCTAGCATTTTGGTGCTGGACTGCCCCAGGGCAGGGCAAAGACTGATATGTTTGGGATATTTCTTCCCTGTGAAAGATAGTGAGCTAAAGACTCTGGGTAAGTCTCTTGTAACCAGGACTAATGTCTGGCAGAGGGACTCCCAGGAACCCCCCTTGTTAATTTGCAAATTTAAGTAACTTTGGGTCTCACCCTAAGTTACTAGGGGAATCCAGACGTGGACCCCTTGCTCACTATTCTTAGAGAGGCACAGCTCCTCCCTACTGATGAGGTCCAACCAGACCGAAACATGTGTCTGGGGATGCTGTTGGTACTCTTGTTCAGAGGAGAATTGCCTAGCATTTTGGTGCTGGACTGCCCCAGGGCAGGACAAAGACTGATATGTTTGGGATATTTCTTCTCTGTGAAAGATAGTGAGCTAAAGACTCTGGGTAAGATTCTTGTAACCAGGACTAATGTCTGGCAGAGGGACTCCGAGGACCCCGTTGTTAATTTGCATATTTAAGTAATTACGGGTCTCACCCTAAGTTACTAGGGGAATCCAGACGTGGACCCCTTGCTCACTATTCTTAGAGAGGCACAGCTCCTCACTACCGATGAGGTCCAACCAGACCGAAACCTGTGTCTGGGGATGCTGTTGGTACTCTTGTTCAGAGGAGAATTGCCTAGCATTTCGGTGCTGGACTGCGCCAGGGCAGGACAAACACTGATATGTTTGGGATATTTCTTCTCTGTGAAAGATAGTGAGCTAAAGAATCTGGGTAAGACTCTTGTAACCAGGACTAATGTCTGGCAGAGGGACTCCGAGGACCCCGTTGTTAATTTGCATATTTAAGTAATTTTGGGTCGCACCCTAAGTTACTAGGGGAATCCAGATGTGGACCCCTTGCTCACTATCCTTAGAGAGGCACAGCTCTTCCCTACTGATGAGGTCCAACCAGACCGAAACACTTGTCTGGGGATGCTGTTGGTACTCTTGTTCAGAGGAGAATTGCCTAGCATTTTGGTGCTGGACTGCCCCAGGGCAGGACAAAGACTGATATGTTTGGGATATTTCTTCTCTGTGAAAGATAGTGAGCTAAAGACTCTGGGTAAGTCTCTTGTAACCAGGACTAATGTCTGGCAGAGGGAATCCCAGGATCCCTCTTGTTAATTTGCATATTTAAGTAACTTTGGGTCTCACCCTAAGTTACTAGGGGAATCCAGACGTGGACCCCTTGCTCACTATTCTTAGAGCGGCACAGCTCCTCACTACTGATGAGGTCCAACCAGACCGAAACCTGTGTCTGGGGATGCTGTTGGTACTCTTGTTCAGAGGAGAATTGCCTAGCATTTCGGTGCTGGACTGCCCCAGGGCAGGACAAAGACTGATATGTTTGGGATATTTCTTCTCTGTGAAAGATAGTGAGCTAACGACTCTGGGTAAGTCTCCTGTAACCAGGACTAATGTCTGGCAGAGGGACTCAGAGGACCCCTCTTGTTAATTTGCATATTTAAGTAATTTTGGGTCTCACCCTAAGTTACTAGGGGAATCCAGACGTGGACCCCTTGCTCACTATCCTTAGAGAGGCACAGCTCCTCCCTACTGATGAGGTCCAACCAGACCGAAACACGTGCCTGGGGATGCTGTTGGTACTCTTGTTCAGAGAAGAATTGCCTAGCATTTTGGTGCTGGACTGCCCCAGGGCAGGACAAAGACTGATATGTTTGGGATATTTCTTCTCTGTGAAAGATAGTGAGCTAAAGACTCTGAGTAAGTCTCTTGTAACCAGGACTAATGTCTGGCAGAGGGACTCCCAGGACCCCCCTTGTTAATCGGGATCTCCCTTGGCCTGCAGCGGCCCCAAAAAGGGGGCGTGGTTTCCAGGGCATAGGCCTGCGGCGGTGAATAACACGAGCTGCACCCGCAGGGTGCACTAAGGAAAGGGGCATGCCCCCATCGTGACCCGGGCCGGCGCAGAGGAAAATAAGAGGGATTGGGCAATCAAGCCTGCGGCGGTGATCTCATAGCAAAATATTACACGCTTGGCGTGCAATGCCCCATTTACGGCAGGTTCGTGGAAGGGGGCGTGGCCCCTGAACAGTGGGCCAGCAGAATAAGAGAAATAGAGGGAAACAAAAACAACAGAGAGCATTTTCTTTCCTGTCTGTCTAAAACTAGTGAAAGCCAATGAGGAAGGGGAGGATTGAGGACAATAAGCTAGTGGTCCACCCATAGAAGGTGGTGCAGTGCCCAGGTGCCCCAGTGCACTGGGAACAAGACCAGACACGCAAGGGTAGCGGCTCCCCAAGGAGTGCGTGTGCGCCCTCCGTGACCTGGGCTCAGCAGGGTCAACGAGCCATTGTCATATCATCGCCACCAACATGACACCAATAGGGTAGCGGCTCCACACGGAGTGCTTGTGCGCCCTCAAGGACTTCCATAGTGGTCTGCCATTCTGAGGCCCGTCGACAGTGAGCGCTACTGCGGTACGCCCAGCATCCATCATGGGGGATGAGGAGAATGAGGTGGTGTGTCGACAAGGGGGGCAGCTGGCGCCTTTGTTTCCCTTCGACATGGTGAGTGCACCTGCCAGTTTAGGACCCCGGTGGACAGCCTGGGTAGAAAACCTGTAACTGTATTTTGAGGCGGTATAAGTCAAGGAGAGAGCAAAACGTCCTACCCTCCTGTACTCAGCCGGCCTGGCCGTCCAGAGGCTGTTCAGGACCCTGCGGCCCGTGGACCAATCGTATGGCAATGCCATTGCAGCACTGAATAAATACCTTAGACCTATGGTCAACAGGGACTATGAACAGTTCAGGATGAGGTGCGTGAGGCAGTAGAAAGAGGAGAGCCTTGATGCATTTCATGGAAAGTTCTGTGGCATTGCATTGTCCTGTGCCCTGGCTAATTTTGAGGAGGATGAGATCAGGGCACAGATCATATATGGCTGTAGCTCATCCAAATTGTGGAAGCAAGTCCTTAGGGAGCCAGCGCTAACCCTGGAACGAATATTAGAACTTGGTCATGGCCATGAGTTGGCAGAGGTGCGTGCCTCAGCCATGGACCTCTCCAGGCAACAGCTCAAGCTGAAAGCCCTATGCAACGGGTCAAGTTGGAGGAGGTGTCGGCTGTCAGCAAGGGGCAAGGAGGTAGGCCAACAAGAAGAGGGGATTGGCCGAGGAGAGACCCAGGTACAACCATATGCCATCAATGTGGGTGGGACCTCCCGCATGCGCAGTAGTACCCGGCCAAAGGACACATCTGTGGGAGATGCGGGAAGGTGGATCACTTCGCACGGGTGTGCCAAGCCCCAATGCCGGCCAGCATGGCGGGCCTGCCGGCTGGATGTACATCAAAGGAGGGCGCAGGGAGGAAGCCTCCCAGAGTGGTGACGGTCCAGGTCGCTGAAGAGCTAAGGAGGGGACTGTATGACTCTGCCGAAAAGGAAGATGAGGAAAACGTGTTCTTCTTGTCCTGCAGCAGCGCAAGCGGCCAGTTTGATCCGGGCATTTTCTTATTCCCAGTGCCCACCGTGGTTTTTCTTTTGTTATAATAAAGGAGGGATGCTGTGTGTGTCCCATTTGTGTGGGCATGTTTCCCCTTTAAGGAACAGCATCATGACATCGTCATGATGCTCCTCTAATAAAAGGGGCTCTGCTGGCACGTGAAAGGCAGTGCAGCAGAGCCCCGGGAAGCAGTAACTCGTTTCTGTGTCCTTCTTGAGTGTGGCGTTCGTCGTGTGATCACGACCTTGTCCAACAGCCTGGCCTGGGTGATCCCGGAGCCGAGGCTGCTGAGTGCTAGGTGCCCCCAGCTTCTGTGTTCGGATCAGGTGAACGGATCCAGCAGGGTGATCCCTGCCCCTGGGGTGCTGCGTGCCTGCAGCAGAACTGTTCTGCCAGGTGACCCTGGCGCTTGGTGTGGCCCGCCCCAGTGACTGGAGGCGGGCCACCACAGTAATTCCCAAAAAGCAACTATTAATATTAAGTGTAAGTTGGGGTGGGCGTAAGTGATAGTGGGGATGGGCGTGGGGGTAGAGGGGAAGGGCACCCGTGTAGAAATGGGAAACGAATTGTTAGCATGCCAGAAAGGATCGAATAGATCTCTTACAGTGCCAATAAACTTTAAAATTGGATCGAATTCCACAATGCTAAAAGAATGCAGAACTGCCATTTTCGGTTGTATCAAGACTGTCCTTCCTTCCTTCCTTCCTTCCTTCCTTCCTTCCTTCCTTCCTTCCTTCCTTCCTTCCTTCCTTCCTTCCTTCCTTCCTTCCTTCCTTCCTTCCTTCCTTCCTTCCTTCCTTCCTTCCTTCCTTCCTTCCTTCCTTCCTTCCTTCCTTCCTTCCTTCCTTCCTTCCTTCCTTCCTTCCTTCCTTCCTTCCTTCCTTCCTTCCTTCCTTCCTTCCTTCCTTCCTTCCTTCCTTCCTTCCTTCCTTCCTTCCTTCCTTCCTTCCTTCCTTCCTTCCTTCCTTCCTATCCCCCTCATTTCTCCTTTTATTATGGCTCTCCTATTTCCTCCAGTAAACCCTCTCTTTCACTTTGAGCCAACCAGCTGCTCCAGAAAACTGTCTTGGAAGCAGAAGCAGCTTAGGACATACAACAGACATAACTATTGGCTGTACTGTTTTTTTAATGATTAATACTAATTGGATGCTAAAACTTTTAGTTCATGCATTTATTTATTTATTTATTAATTAGTATTTATAGAGCGCACAGCAGCCCTTAGGCATGTATCTATTAATACGCTATACACTTCAAGAATGTACACTGTTGTATGGTGATAATAACGGCAAGGGTGATCCATCTTTTATGCATGCCTACATAAGTTGCAAAATGAGAACATATGATTCCAGCACATGGCCCTATCTAAAGACAACATTTCATACCTGGTGACGTGTGTAGGCAAATACCACTTGCTTTGTATCAATGACAAATGTATTGATTACGATGGGCTTACTCATTCCAAATGATTGCTTTTACCATCTTGTCAGTGTGACATGTTGTTTGTTGAAAAGTTGATTGCTTGCTATCTGCGTTTGATGACTTCTGTGGCTTCTTAGACGAATGAGTGGTTGGTTTTGGTGAGAAAGACATTATGGTCAAAGAACTCTTTTGCTTGGTTTACTGAATGTTTATATCACCTTCTAACTAGTTAAAATACCGACATAGTTGATTGCTTCATTAATAGTTTAAGTGGTGAATTAGTTGGATAGTGGTTGTTTAGCTCATGCATTGGCCTGATATTTCAGTGGGTGATGGATAGATTGGCTTGATGCGATGCTCATGTTGCTGGATGTTTGGATGGCATCTTTAGTTGAATGCTTCGTTCAAGCAATGGATGATTTATTTATCAGTCAGCTGAATGTCGCTCATTTCTTTAGTGCTGACTCTTCATCTGACACAACCAATAATGTGCTCGAGCAATACACCCTTAAACAGTGTTGCTGTTGGACCCTCTGCAATGATGAATGCACTGCCTGAAATAAAACGAAACTTGAAAAACAAGCACCTCATAAATTAAACACAGAGTTTATACATACCCCTATCTAGAAACACTTGGATATCCTGAAACAGGAGCAGTTAGGCTACCTCTTGTCTGGTCCATACGAAGCTCATCATTAGGGCGTCAACTTTAACCTGTTGTACAATGCTCAAAATGTCCGCCCAGCTAGATGAACCATGAATGGACCTCGCAGAGGTGTGAAAAATATTCTCAAGACCCCCATCACTGCACAACCCTCCAAATGCCCCATAGAACTGACAAAGGAAAAAAATGTAAAGCCTGATTTATAAAAAACGATTTTCAATACATCGATGTAATGTCCTGCATCTTCATTCTTTCTTTTCGATATGTTATGTTATCTTATTCGACATTTGTATAGCGCCTTGTACCATTGGTATGATTTCAAAGCACTGTGGGTTGAACACCCTTGGGTACCGCAGTCCAGGTCAGGGGAGTGAGAAATGTAAAACATGCTTGGGTGCCCTCGGAATAAAGAAGGAAGATGTGTAGTGTCCTGTGTCCTCCCTGTCTGAATGAAACCTTGTGGGCCTGCCTACTCTGTGGCCTATGTCCCCTGAGTGTTCTGTCTTGAGATTCCTTGTTTGTCAGTTGGAGAGGGTGAGATGTCTTTCCGTACAGTGTGGAGGTCTGGTATCTCTGTCCCCAACATGCCTACCTGTACCTTCCCCCTGAATATCTTGGTCTTACAACTAAAGTACGCTTACCATCCACTACCATCTCCTGGTTATCTGTGGCATGCAGGACATTGAAATATAATATTACAGCCTATTATATTTCAGACTTTACAATCTACTGTGCATATGTAGCATTATATCGCCTTATTTACTGAGCAGGTTCCATAAACGTAAGCATTCTAGAATTTGTAGGGCCAAAAATGCAAAGTATTTTTTGTTGATTTAGTCGACTTAGCTTGATTTCGCTGTCCTCCTTCTTGCAGATGATTTTTGCAGCATTTCTGGATGCTCCAGCTGGCTGACCTGCCCAATAACGAACTACCACCCCAAGTTCAACCCATGCATAGTAAGACTTGTTTTCGTGAGTAAAGGCTTCATGCAGGCCATGCCACTCACTGCGTGTCATTACGAGTTTGACAGTATCCTGGTGGTGTATCTGCCATGATAACGCCAAACTGGATTTCCGTTACCGCCATTTGGTCAGGCAGGATTAGTGCCAGATTACAATTGGCAGTGGCAGAGTAAATCCCAATATTTTCAGAGTCCATTGTACTTTATGGGGGCTTTTTTTGATAGAATAACCATAGCAGAATTCTGCCCAAAATCAACAGAGAGTCGGAGGATTTACCTCCTGTTCATGGCTGGAGGGTAATCCTATGACTTTCTGCCCAACTTGTAGTTGGGTGGTGCAGGAATGAGGCAGTATATGGTGATTATGCTGTATTTTTCCCACACCGCCTAACTCGTAATGAGGACCACTGTGTTTTCCGACAAAAAAGATACTAGCAAGATGACCACTGGGAAAAATAGAAATGGGCTCAAGGAAGAGTTGTGAGCTTATGACCCTTACATCAGTAGCATCTCGTGCAGTAGATGAGATGCAGAGTAACTCTTACACCAAATAAACCAACTGGAAGAAGGCAAAGTCTTTTAACTGTTTTATTATCAATTGTCTAAAACAGGGAGTTACAACGGACATATAAAAAACATAATTTATACAGTAAAGATTTGTCATACGTGACATCATACTGAATGGCAAACAAGAAAAACTTATGAGGGGTTGTGGTTGGTTCAAGGGGAACATCTAAGTATACTTTCTATACGGGAACGGGTTGTGATTGGGTCTCTACAGTCAGGTGGACACCTTATGCCCACCCCTAGTGCAAGTCATCTTCAATGGTTATTAAATACACAGTATATCATTGGCTCTCAAACTATAAGGCTCTTAGTTATATGGCCTACTACAATTGGTTGACACGCTCATGCCCTTCTGGAACATTTGGCTCACTAGCAGCACGTAAGCTGGTACCCCAGGTGTCAGTGGGTGCACTTGACCATGTCTCCACACCCAATTAGCCCAACATCTATCATCGCCCATGCCTTCTGCCATGCAGACTGTCTTTGAACTTGGCCTTGCAAATTATCCTTGCTCCTGGGAATATATGGGAGCAGGAGCAGGTGCTATCTTAAATCTAGAGCTGCATGGTCACCTTCTATTTTCATCCATGGCCCATGACAGGAGACTGCAATTTGGCTCATTTTCTAGCATTTCATTGCATTAAATTAATAAACGTGGCAATCATGGTGTTCTTTCTTTGCACCTTGACAAGGGATGACTCAGCTTCTCACGGTCACTGTTCTTCAAGGATAGATAACCAGTTCTTGGCTGCTCCAGCCTTTGACACCAGGCCGGACTGCCTCTATCGGTATTCCATGATTCCAGCTGCTTTCTTGCTGCAACATAGTTTTCAGCCATTTTCTCCATGGGTTTAAGCTTACTAAAATTGTGACACCGAAGTCCAGATTCTATATATAATGGTGTCACCGCCTGCAGTCTATTCAATATGTATAGCTAGCTTCTATGATTACTTAGTCTACTTGCATTGCTGTATCTGTACAGTTGTTGAACGGTTTTCATTTTCTATTGTGCTCCTCACATGTGCAATCTTTACTTCGCAAATGAAAGTTTACTTGATTCTTTACTTCGTCATCAGATTCTATAAGGTCCATACATTCTCTTCTTCAGCCAGTCTTCTCAGTGCATCACCCTCGTCTCTTGTGACGTCTCCAACTTCTCATCTTCATATTCCTTCGGGGACTTCTTCCAAGAGATTGTCGCCTCTACGGGGATACATTAGATAGGGTTTTCTTAGTGGGTACCTTTTCTCAAAGACTCTCCACGGAATAGGCACAATCACTGGTGCCATGCATGACACGACTTCTGGCTTCCAGCATACACGAAGGAGGGGGGCAGGACTTTTTGCAGAGGCATTCGACTGCTCCTCTACAGTCCCTTTTCTATTTTGCCAGCAGGGAGAAGGTGGCAGCAGTGTGAGGTAGGTAATGGGAGTTTTGTCTATGCTCCACATGATGGTTACTAATGTTTACTAGAGTTTACGACTGTATCTGAAAGGGGAAGTTGATTCAAAAACATTATTGTCTCAAAAGATGGTCCATAATAAAAAATATATATAAAAAATATTTTTGAAGAAAGTTCCTATGTAAAACTTTGAGGAAATGAGGCCAAAATTTCAAGCAGTAGGAGGCATCCATTTTGTGAAATGAATGAGCCTCCTGTGCTTATGTTAAGCTCGGCTCTTGCGGCAATAATGAAGCTAAAGCCCCATACTGGGGCTTTTGCTAATAACAGCCAGAGAGCAGAGAATGCTGTCAGGCTCCTTCCTGCCCTGTGCTGCTGGTGAGTGATAATTGTTTCTTTCCTGCTTTCCATGAAGTGAAAATCCAGGCAATTATAAATACAACAGCGTTGTATTTATGATTGCCATACCTTTCATTTTAAGTCTCCCGGGCTCCCCCGGGGGAGTGTGGGAGAGTTAAAGCGAAAGTACCAGCATGCAGCATAGTATTTATAATTTATGTGCCTTTCGTTTTAAGTCTCCCGAGCTCCACGGCTTGGGGGTGCTTGGGAGAATGAAAGCGTTACTGGCAATTATAAATACAGCAGCAGTGTATTTATGATTGCCGTGCCTTTCCTTTTAAGTCTCCTGGGCTACCCGAGCTGGTGGAGCCCGGCAGATTTAAAGTGCAAGTACCAGCAATTACAAATACAATGTTGTTGTATTTAGAATTGTTGTGCCTTTTGTTCGAGGTCTCCCGAGCTCCCCGGCTCGGGCGAACCCGGGAGACTTAAAGCGTATGTACTGTCAATCATAAATACAGCAGCATTGTATTCATGATTGCTGTGCCTTGACTTTTAAGTCTCCCGGGCTCCCCCGAGCCGGGGGATCCCGGGAGACTTAAAGCGAAAGTAACAGCAATTATAAATACAACGAAGTTGTATTTATAATTGCTGTGCCTTTTGTTTTAAGTCTCCCGAGCTCCCCCGGCTCGGGGTAGCTTGGGAGACTTAAAATGAAAGGCACGGCAATCATAAATGCAACATGCCTTTCATTTTCAGTCTCCTGAGCTCCACCGACCTGGGGGAGCTCGGGAAACTTAAAGCGAAAGTACCAGCAATTATAAATACAACAGCGTTGCGGTTATAATTTCTGCGCCTTTTGTATTAAGTCTCCCAAGCTGGGGAGCCCAGGAGACTTAAAAAGAAAGGCACCGCATTTTTGAATGATTTGCCAGCCGCCGGCAGAGTATTCATAATTGCTGCAACTTTAATTTTCAGTTTCCCGTGCTCTAGAAACTTGAAAAGAAAGTCACAGAAATTATGAAGACTCCCCCGGCTGCCGGTGAAGTATTTATAGTTGCTGTGCCTTTCATTTGATGTTTTCGGTGCTCCTCTGGGCCAGGAAACATACAAAGAAAGTCACAGAAATTATAAACACGGTGACAGCCTTCTCTGTTGTGTGAAGCTCTGCTCTGTGGCAGCAGTAAGCAAAAGCTCCCAGTAGGGGGCTTTTGATTGATTATTGCCGCGTGAGCAGAGCTTAACATGAACAGAGGAGGCTGCTTGATTTCACGAAATGGATGCCCCCATGTCAACACTTTGAGCCTCATTTCCCAAAATTTGACATAGGAATGTTCTTTAAAAATGTATTTTACATATATTTTTGATTATGGCCCATTTTATGAAACAATACATTTTTTGAGTGAACTTCCTCTTTAAACACTGGGGGAATGTTCATCTAGCATCCTCCTGTTATGTTATGTTACTATGCTATTGTACTGTTACTATCATTTTGTACTGTGACAAATCAATTACCTAGTAGTTTAATCACAATTGTATTCATAATGATATAAATAAAACATAGTTGATAGTTCATTTGTTACTTTGACAATTTAGTACATTTTGCCTTAGAAAATGGTATCTTAACAGGAAAGGGGTGTGACCCTACTTGGGCTTTCAAGAACCTGTGCTAGACAGCCTCAGAGGTAAATAGAAGGGTTCTATGTCTGAAAACCGATTTGCTCTCTTTGACAAAAAAGTGAGAGGGCCCGATTCATGTAATCGTTTGTGTGGTAAATAGGGACCTTGCGCACCAAACTGCATGCAAAATCCCATTTGTCGATTCATGGACTCGACTATGCAGCACTTTTTCATACTTTGCGGGTACTTTGCGCAGACTCGGCATGTCTCTGCGAGCGTCCGAGTGCTTTGCGCGAGACTCCACGCAGGGCATGGGCGTGGTTGCACAGAGGGCAGGGAAGGGTGCTGACCTCAGAAAATGTGGAAGAACAAGGGAACCTGTGGGCGTTACGAGAGGCCGCAGGCAGCCAATCGCACATCCACTATTGCATGGAGCAATAAGTATTCAGGGATCCGACTGCGCAACCTCCCGGCAGGAAAATGGCCACGCAAAGCACTCATACTATTCGCCACCCAAAGGAGGGTTTACAGACACTTGTGCATAGGATTCCCTGTGCAGAGGTGAGATAGGGTGTCAGAGTTAGGGGTGCGTGCACGCAGCCAGGGTTCCTATCTAGCTTAGGGGTACCCATACGCATTGTAACGGGGTGCTGAAAAGGTTTTTTCTGAGTATTACCACAACTACGATAAATCGTATGCATTTTGTCAGGGTGCCGGTAACAGTTACGGGGTTCCTGAGATGCAGGCCTGCTTGCAGGGGACCCCACGCACTGTTTCAAGGGGGCATGTGTTTGCACCCAGAAAGCACTAAAAGACTTTAAACAATATTTACTGCTGATATGGTGGCATTGATTTCTGAATTTTGCGCATCTTGACGGAAAATGCTGGGGCAAAAATCAGTATCCCACTCCCTTTGCCGGAGTAAATTATAGCATGCAAATTTATTTTGTCAAAATTACTTCGATGGGGGTGGGGGCGGTATGTATATTAACAGTAAAAGGTATAGGTGGGGTGGGGAGTTTGGGGTGTGCGATAGTAGTGGTCAGGAAGAGGGATTGTGTTGTGGAAACCCCTCTTAAAAAAGTAACAAGGTTAATTTTGCCAAAGAAAATTACCACCTAGTAATTTACTTCGGCAAAGGAACATAGAATCCAACAATCTGTACATTTTGCAAGAGTGATTCTTAGTTAAAGTGGTAACAGAGCATTAAAGAATACCATTGCTGATGCCCTTACTGTGCTTCCTGCTGGAAAACAAGATCTTAGAGAGGTAATTCCTTTGATTCACGGAAATGGAGGATTGGGGAGCAGTGTGACTGTGAGACAGGACAGAAGAAATCTGCATTTATTTGTTTTTGGACTAAGTAAAAATGAGTGCAGATGGTACTAAATGTGTTTTTTAGAGGCATTTTTGAAATGTTTGGGCCCATTTGAAAATGACAAACATTCAATTTGTGTATTTGCTAGCGCAACATCGCCATGGGCAGGATGGCCTCAATAGACGACATCCCTGTTGTCACAGAGCAGCAATAATCAATACCTTATTTGTAAAATAATAAGTGCCAGGACCCTCAGTTTTTTATAGCTGACCCAGTTATGCTGCATACCGCAAGAGTTTGTGGAATTATTGGGGTTGGGATCTTCAGACTATTTGACAGAATATTAAATCATTACATGTGATGCTAAACCTGTGAAAATGTGTGGAGAAAACAGTGCATTAAAAAATACCTAAAGCCTAGAGCATTTAATAATGTATTACCTGATTCTGTAAATAACCCAATTCTGGGTCACTAGGGAAAACATTTCATTGGCTGTGTGAAGCTGCAGAAGTGAGCATATATCTTTCAGGTTTCCCTGCAACTAAGGGAAGAGAGGAGCTCCCGTGCAAGTGAGCATAGCAAGCATGATTCCAGAATCATGTGGAAATTGGGCCAAATAATGCATTTTAAGAACACGTTTCTAAATGAATTGACCACAAAGCTTTAGATTTGAAACTTTTATGAAGGGGAGCTCATGCAACAACAATCCAATACTTTAAAATGTTACAAAGTTGCAATACACAGTATTATTTCAATGCAGGTAAAAAGATAATTGTTTTACCCACCAGAAGCATTCTGTTTTGCATCAGAAGCAGCTATTCTGCAAGAGACAGGAGAGGGATGAAGTCAGCATTTCAAAATTCAAAACAAGCATGGCAATCTGCACTACCAGAAGTGGCAGCAGTGTGCCCTTTTTTCAAAATAGGAACAGGTGTTGCGTACCTGACATCCTCGGCACAAATTAAGCATTGGCCATAATTAGTTTTTGTGAAGCGTGCCTGCGCGCACACCCACACACACACACACACACTCTCTCTCTCTCTCTCTCTCTCTCTCTTTCTCTATCCTCTCTCTTTCTCTCTGGCTTCTCCATCCTCAATGTCAGGACTATAGTTAGAAGAATTGCCTTCCAGAGGAATAACTCACATTGATTATACTGTGATTTAGTTCTCCCCTACTAATGACATCCTCCTAATACATCGTAATTTCAAGGGAGCAGGGCTGCCTTCCCCTTCTGTTACCCAGGCCACTGCCGCTCCCACACCCAACTCCTGCGGAGTACCCTAAGACGCATGCGTGCCCCCCACCTTGTACATGTATACATGCTATGGAGGGAGTTGTTTCCAGTCACCTGCCAGCAAAATCAAGTGCGAAAAATACAAGTACCAGAATCCTCAGAGCTAATTAACTTGTCACACCTGAAACGGAAATGCAGACCCGCCTGAAAAAACAAGGAAACTTAGCCTCCCTGAAGATTGATGAAGTCATGAAAACGTGCGTTAGGAGGAGAAGCTAAAGACTGGTAACAGAGCGCCTGCCTTCACATCTTTAAACAATATACACACTGAGCCGCTGCTTGACCACCTCGACGCCCTGGGAATATCGTACACAAACTACACTGGCGACACCCAAATTCTTATCTCCCTCACTGTCAACCACATGACAGTCACACTCAGAATCAACGAAATGTATGAAACCATCCAATCTTGGATGGCCACACACAGCGTCTGGCTCAATGATGAAACAACTGAACTTTTACTCATTGGGCCTTCTGCCCGCTTGAAGAACCTATCCCAGGAGTACATATCCTTCATGATTGACGGCCACACAATAGCTGTTGCCCCCTCTGTCAAGACCCTTGGGGTCGACCTCAATTCTTCTCTAACTATGACCCGCCAGGTCAACCACATTGCATCCGCATCGGGATATGCTATCAAATTGATCAATGCCAGTAAACTCTTCCTCTCTACCACTAATCGCCTGGAAGTTGCCCGGGCACTGGTAGGCTTGAAACTTGATTACTGTAACTCCTTACTCTGCGTCACCTCTGAGAAGACCCTCCGCAAACTACAAACAACCCAAAACAATGTGCTCAGAGTTGCCCTTGCAATGGCAAATAGGACCATATATGTGATGCTAAAAAAGCAGCCACTGGCTCTCAGCCAAGGACATAATCAACTTCATAATTCTCTCCCTTACCCATAGATGCTTTTTGAATGACGCACCGAGTTACCCCGCAGACAAAGTAAAAAATCACATCTCATAAAGACCTAAAAGATCCACCTACAGACATTGCTTGGTCGTACCAAGGTTCAAGCGCTGAAAAGCTGGGGGATCAAGCTTCCCTGTCCAGGCACCGTCACTTTGGAACAAGCTTCCCCCTTACTTTAGAGGCAAACCCTCTTACACTGTTTCCGAAAGCATATTAAAACCCTGCTTTTCAACTAACCTCCCTCCCTTGGGGCCACTGGGGCATTATTTTCCATTGCTTAAAACCCAGGTATTGGGCAAAGTTGGCGAAGTCCACACTGGTAAATGGTGGGCCATTGTCAGATTTGATCATCTGAGGAATACCATAGGCCGTGAGTATGCGGTCCATTACTGGAATGACTGCCGGTGCTGCTGTGGATTCAACAATTTAGACCTCTGGGTATCTTGAGTACTCATCGATCACGACTAGGGCATACGTGCCATCTCGGACAGGTCCAAAGAAGTCAACCGCCAGCTCCTCCCCTGCCCCTACCGTGAGCGGAGACATCAGCAGTGGGTTTGGGCAAGATGGCACAGTTCTTTAGGGTGTCGTCAACTTGTTTGTCCAAATCTGGGAATCAGATCTTCTGTCACAACAGTTTCTTAGTCGAGACCACTCCTCGGTGTCCCTCATGGGCCAGGTCAACCCCCTGTTGGGGTAGCAACCTGGGCAGCACAATTGGGCAGCCCTTCATGATTATTTGATACTCAGTGGTGGTGAGTTCCTCCTGAACCAGCAATATTGCTTTGACGTCACCCTGCCATGTTTCATCTAAGTGTTTGGCTCTTTCCCTTGCATGTCTCATTATTCCTTGGCTGATGCACTGTCATGTGGAACAGGTTCCACTGGTCATTATGGCATAGATGGATGCAGGTTAGTTCTTTCGTGCGTAATCCACCTAAGATGGAGCCTACTGGTGAATGCAGCATTGCAGACATTCAGGATTCACGTCGTCACTTGGTTTCGCCCCCCGCTCAGGAGAATGCTTTTCTGACAGCAAAGATCGGAACTCACTGCGTTGCTACTGGTTATAGGGAACGCCTCGTAAGTTTGCATACTCCTTCTGTCTATCTTGTTTTTGTGATCTTTAATATCTCTCTCCTTTAGAAGCACTTCGCCCCCATTGCAGCAGTTCCCCTTCAAGCAAGTGGCTCTGACCTCCCGTCTGCTTCCGGGTAGGAACGCGTTGCCTCGCTCCCCTAGCAATGGTTAGTTTCGCTTTCCCATACTGATGTCGAATGGTTTCACTCTTGCAGCCCCCCTGCAGGTTGCTGCATGGGTCCTAACTACACGGGTTACTGGGATCTCCTCTCCCCCTTCTGCATGATGACCACCACACGGCAAGGAACTCTGGGGCACCGCGATTACTAGGATCCGGTACTATGTTGCTCAGCAATTAGCTAGGTAGGATTACGGGATCCCAATATTCACTTCTTGGTCGTTAGGTTCCACAGTGTCTGTTTCCATACTATTTACAGGCATCTCAGACCTTCCTCTGACCTGATTCCGGATTTCATGTCCGTTACACTCCCCCGTGGATACTGGCATAGGTATACCTCTCATGTATATACACCTCACTCAGATAGGGTCCTTTCTACCTTGCGCTCTGCTATCTAAACTAAACCTATTCCTCAATTTTACCGGCAAGGCTACCGCCAAACTTGTAATGAGACCCCATGCCTCCTGATCTGCTCTGGGATGAAACACCAGGATATGAGGACTGCTTCGGGTCCGTCCACTCTTCATCGCCAATTTTGAAGGATAGCGGCGCTCTCCCTCATACGGCGGTGCGCCGTGACTGCATATACACTCTATACAAATGAGGAGGCTCGCAGAGCTGTACCGGTCTCAACTCCAAACTTTAATAATTGACCTAACTTCCCCTTTCCTCATCACATCCCTTCCTCCAGGGTCCGACCCCCACCCTAACCCCACCTTCCACATAACGATGTGGATTGAATTGTAAATGGAACATGACATGGTGCTTCTCTACTTTCTAAAATAAGTTTTACTGTTCGTATACTTTTATTTTTTTTAAAGTAACCATTCCGGAATGGTTTTGTTTTAAAATAAAAGCATAGGAAGAAGTTGAGACTTGCACTTGAGTGCACTTCAATGAATGATCCCTTAAACAGTAGGTGCATTTTTTTGGGGGGTTGTATTGTGCATGGAAGGGGGCTTGGAGATGGGGTTTGTGGGGAGCAGAGGCAGACCGGCAGAGAACATAGTTCCACTACTTCTTTTCATACACTTCGACCACTGTTTGTATTACGAGAAGCTCAGCAATCGGGCAACACGTCTGGAAGTGCTAGAGAAAATCATTCTGGTAGACAGATATGAGAGCGGATGATAGGGAGGCAGAATCGAAAACACATTGCTCCTGAAGAAGAGAGATTATCTCTTAAAAACGCATTGAGCTCCTATTTGAATGTTGACATTTCGAAATGTGAATCTCCAATTTTGAAATTTCGGTTAAAACATCTTTTGTATGTTTTCAAAATTGATTGTTGAAGTAGTGATGTTCTACACAAAATGGTATACAATACATGTATGAAATTAATACATTAATATGAAATGAAATCATGACTAATTCTCTTTTTCTTAAATGGTAACGTGAATTTAATTGCGGAAACAGCAATTTACAAGTTTATTTAACACTTAATTTACTAAACAAAATTGTGTTACAAATATTGACTGGATGCAATCGCCAGTATCAATAGGTGTGCAGGGGACGGGAGGACTCATACTTCATGAGTTCTTCATTAATTTCTGTACAAACTCCTACTAGCCAAACTTGAATCTTCCCCCAAACCACCACTCTACCATCAACCCTCCCACACTGGTAATCCAGAAACTGACATTCCCCTCCTCATCACCCCGCTCCTCAAGCCCAACACTAAATTCATTCTCTAAGGAGATTTCATTCTAGGCTACAAAGACCCCACCGACCACAAGGCCTCTGCCCTCGCAGCCACCCTTGAAGAGATGAATTTCAGCCAACTGGTCCTCTCGCCTACCCACGAAAAAGGAAGCGTACTTGATTGATACGACCTTGCAACACTCCCCTCCAAGTATCTCCATAATCCCCCTTCCTTGGTCAGATCATTCCTTGATCCTCTTCACTTTTACCTTGACTACCAAAAAAAGCTTCTGCTATCAGTGAGCCCCAACGCATCACTGACAGACACACCCGTCAGCTCACAGTCGAGCTTCTGACTCCCTACATCGTAGCCTCCCGCAAACCCACCCCAGACAATTCTAGTCCCGAAGTCATTCTAGCATCTTAAAACACTGCACTGCTCATTGCACTTGACGAACACGCTCCCTTCAAAGCCACCTCCTGGAAGAAAAGAGACCACCAAAACTGGTACACCAATGATCTAGCCTCCCTCCGGAAAAAGAAACGTGCTCCCGGACATCTCTGGAGGAAGAACCCTACCTCCACTAACAAAGCAGCCTTACAGTGTTTAGCTGATACCTATAAAATAGCTATCATTGCCACCAAAGCCAACATCTTTAACAGCGGAATCTCTAATGCAAGCTCCAATACCAAAGAACTTTTCAAATTTCTTAGAGAGCTCAAAACACCCCCCGCGCCCAATTCCCTCCGACAATCTTCCTAAAAACAAAGCGTGGTGCACGCTCATCCAATCTGCCCATGACACCAAAACATGGAACTAAGGGACAAAGCCATTCTTTAAAAATCCCTTCTACCACCCTTGCCACCAACCCCACAGGTCAGCACAACCACGACTGCAACCTACCCTCCTCAGTTCCAATTCTCTGCTGTCTCCCCCTCGAAGTCCTCACAACTATCCAACACCTAAAAGCTTCCAATGTGGTTGGTGACACATGCCCTGCTCACATTGTCAAAATGTGTGCAGAACCCTTTGCTCCGACCATAGCCAGATTCATCAACGCAGCTTTTAAATCCAACTCCTTCCCTCTGCCATCACAGAAGCGTGGGTCACGCCTCGCTGGAAGAAACCCACCTCAGATCCCACCATACCCACTAACTATAGCCCTATGACCACAGTACCTTATCTCCTCAACATCCTGGAACGCACTGCTTACTCGCAACTCCAATTACACCTTGACAACCATAATCTACTATGTACCCCCCAATCAGGCCTTAGGTCCAGACACAGTACAGAATCTGCCCTCCTTGACCTTAAGATTCAACTTGACCTCATTTGGGATAATGTTGAGCTTGCAATCCTCCTCATACTAGAACTCTCTGCAGCCTTCAATTTGGTAGATCATGAAATCCTCTGCAAACACCTCACCACAACTTTACACATCGCCCCAGAAGCCAATCCTTCCTATCTGGCTGATCCACTAGGGCCTTTGCAGGGCCTGAATCAGCTGACCCCCTACCTGTTTCCTACAGTGTCCTACAAGGTTCCTGCCTCTACCCTACCCTCTACAACATGTATACCAAACCCCTCTTGCACCACCTAGATGGCCTCAAAATACCCTACACCAATTTTGCCGATGGTACCCAGGTCCTCCTCAAAATCACTGGCAAACACGAATTAGACTCTACCAACATTAACCACGTCTTGAGCATCATACAGGCCTGGATCGCCACCCATTATCTTTGCCTGAGTGACGAAAAAACTGAGCTCCTTATTGTGGGCTCCCCACACTGCCTCAAACACCTCAGTCCTGCCTTCTCCTCCTTCTGCATTGACAGAAAGACTATCCCTGTTTCCGCCCATGTCAAAACACTAACCGTTTACTTGGACGCAGAACTAAACATGCAAAAACATGTCAAAGCTATCGCTTCCTCTGCAGCTTATTCCACCAAACTCATAAACCTTTCCAGAAGATTCCTTACCCCCAATGATTGTCTCACCCTAGCCAGAGCCATCATAGGTAGCAAACTGGACTACTGCAATTCCATCCTAGCAGGGACCTCAACCAAAAACATCACTAAACTCCAACTGCTTCAAAATAAACGCTCTCAGAGCAGTCTGGGGCATTAAAGGTTCCGATCACATCTCATAAATCAGACGGCAGGCTCATTGGCTCCCCATCAAAGCTTGTATAGAATTTAAACTTCTTACTATCACCTAGCGCTGCTTACACAACACTGTCCCCCCCAACTCACGAACCGTATGACCAAGAAACACAATACGCACAATCTCTGCTCCTCCACAACATAAGCTTTGTTCATACCTAGATTCGCCAGAAAGAGAGCTGGGGGCTCCTGATTTACTACCATTGCTCCCAGCCTTTGGAACACCCTCCTTCAGCATATCCAAGATGAACCTGCTTACGCACTCTTCCGAATGAAAGTAAAAACGTCACTGTTCAACAAATAGATGTAACTCCTACAGCCTTCTGTAGCACGCTGAGCATGACTATCTTTGATGAAATGTAATTGTCTCCATCCATCTTGTAACGCACTATGTACCGCCTTCCTAGCACTGTGATACCTGCGGGTCTGGCCGCTACCGACAAATACAATAAATAAATAAAATACATAAATGAATGAGATTAAAAACATTGAATAATTGAGCCGCACTATGTGGGGGGAGGGGGTCATACTAAACATGCCAAAACAGCCAGATGTGGATATGGCGGTGGAAAATGTGAGAGTCCTGATTTCCCATATACTTTCACTAGAGCAAGGCTGTTTTTGGGAGAAAAGTGAGGATGTCACACTCTTATCCAAAAAAATATACTATCGCTGAAAAAGTGGGAACGTTTTTGAACAAAACAATCAGTCATAGAAAGGCAGCGGCACCCACACATTATTGAGTTGAGCTCCTGGGAAAGGAGGCGAGCCAGAAGCCCTTTTCCAACCCAGGCAACCGGCTGCTTCAAGGTCAAGTGATGAGTCCTTGCATCACCTAGCAACCGGCTCTTCTTTGAAATTGACACACCTAATCTGCTAAATCCCTGTTATTCCTGGACCCTAATGCATTAATCCTGCAATGACAGGATTCAGGCGATTTGCCCGTTGGTTGGGTAGAGGCCGCTGCCTTGAGCACAAATGTTTACATTAACTGGAGCTGATAACATAGGATGAGGCTAGCGAGAGGGGGCACACGCTATGGCAAGGGAGAATGCTGGTGAAAAGGTGTTGGAGTGCATTGCATTAAACCATTTTTAGTCTTTATTAAGCCTAGAAAATTGTAAAATTTCAACAACAAAAATAGAGGCTGTGCAGTCAAAGTCTTCCCTCGATTGCAGTGAAATATAAGTTAAATGTCCTCAGGTTAACAAGTATTCTTATAAATGCTGATACTGTTCTTATTTTCTCCGACTGTCTCCTAGATTTCCCTCTCCCCACAATCCCTGCGGACAGACTGGGATTCCCCATTTCAACTTTGTCTTTAATTTTGTTCTTGGACTTGAAAAACAGAAGGCATATTTGCCTAACAATCAGCATCCTTCTTTTGTCTTGGAAGTTGTTTACTCAGAAAATCTTAAACATTCAAGAATTCTGACTTCGAAAAAGATGCAATGCTTTCCAAAGGTTTACGCTTGCAATGTTAGGAATTCCTCGCCCAATCCGTTGACTGCCCCACACGAGAATTGAGCAAGAAATAGGTAAAGGACACCGTGTGCCCAGCATCAGCAGTTTTAAGATACACCAGTTCCCCAGAGCGACTCATCCCCAAAACCCCATAAAATCCTGCTTTCTAAAATGTGAAACCTTTGTAATTTTTTTGCAGATGGATACTATTTTGGTTCCATTCTTTTGCTTTTGCCTCCAGAAATAGTGAAAGGAGACCAACTACTAATACACAACTTTGTTTAAGGTTTCCATTATGAGTATGATGGTGATTTTTAAATAACACCTACTGCTACAATACTATCTAAATACATATTGGAGTCACATGGAATATTCACGTAAAGTATTGTATTGGGGAAATGGCCCATATTTGTGATATGCCACACTTTCAGTGGATATCCCATGCAATCCAAACTC
Organism: Ambystoma mexicanum; assembly: GCF_040938575.1. Lineage (NCBI taxonomy): Eukaryota > Metazoa > Chordata > Amphibia > Caudata > Ambystomatidae > Ambystoma > Ambystoma mexicanum. The sequence goes on along the minus strand of NC_090923.1, from coordinate 609,132,294 downwards.
ATATTTACATGGTGTTTTAAGAACAGGTGTTTTTGAATCGAACACGTTTTTACCATTCTCGCCTTACTAATAATCTGACCAAAACTAGCACCCTTCTGACAAGTCTCGGATGAATGTGCATTAATCTGTGACGTTAAAGAGGAGATGATATGAGGAAGTTCGCACTAGCACTGCAATTGAAATATACTTATCAGTACATACACCTGACGCACCACATTACATACATGATATAACTGTAATATGCCCACAAGTGGGGCAATCGTTGGGCAGGCTGTTGTAACTGATGCTTTTTTGTATTGATAGGGAAATCGGTAAAGGATTAATGGCTAGAGCCAAACTTGCAATAATATAAGAGCAAATGAAAAGTAAGATCACTCATATATCATTGTCATCTTGATTGGTGGGACAATTGTTTATAGCACAACATTGATTTTTGTGTCACCCCTAGAGATGCTCTCTCTGGAGAGGTGCTCCAGACCTAATCGCACCCCTGTAAGTGACCTCTTCTGATTGAGAATGAATATTCAAGGGGTCATGCTGGCAGTATCCCCTTCTCATGCCGCACATGTTGATGGCCACTATTAAATAGACTTGAAAACTAAACTTGCCTCCATCAACCTTATAAAGCACCTGTTCAAGTGTGTGGGAGGGGGGGGTGCAAATAATATTATTAACATGATAATGTTAATATTAAGCACAGACCTAGTTTTGAGAATCAATGGCGCGCTTTACTAGTCATAGTCATAATTGATGTTAATAAAACACATTTGTACCGCACATTATCACCACCAGAGTGGTCCCCTGGCGTGATGGTAGCAGAGATGCAAAGGAGCAGAGATTTACCAATGGGCGAGGTGGAATGCAGGAACAGTTTTGGGAAGGGATCTACAAGCAACTAGGGGAGGAAACAGGGGAGTGCAGATCACCCAGTATCAGGTTGGGTGGTGAGTGTGTTGAGAATGAGAGCTTCTCATTTTGCCACCTGCTTAACTGAGCGCATTGTGTGCCTGCAGCCATGGCATTAAGGGAGAATCAGTGTGTGTTTGTCTCCACAATAAATGAAGACTTATGTACTAGCTATCTCGGCAGCAGTAATAACACATTTTACAGAGGTGTATGGTCTAGCTTCCATAATCTTTCAGAAACTTAACAGTTGTTCTAAACCACTCATATAATATGGGTTACGAGTCCTTCAACACTTTCTGGCATCACAATTGCTAAGATGCTTGTGCCTCATGATATGCTATTTGGATTGGTTGGAGGTTGCCTTAAAAATATCTGCCTTCTATTCAACAAATTATTGTATCATCAACAACCAGGAGGAGCCAGGAATACTAGATTGCTCCACCTACGCTAACATAATGGATTGGTGGGAGGAGGGAGTGTCCTGGTCAGAAATATATGAAAACTATCCTGAGCATGCGCTGGTGTTGGCCAAATGTACTGATAATTTATATTGATTTGGGATGGGTCAGAATTGTTGTCTCACAAATTCTCTCTGGGGTTTAACAGAAACAATATGAACCTGTAGTTTCCACAAAAACTGTGCATCATTTATTTATTTTGATGAACTCATCACTCATGAAATTGGATCATTGGACTGAATCCAAAGAATATAGGAAATAGATGACGTCACCCACCAAACCTCATTGCGCATGTTGTCATCCAGCCAATCAAAAATAACATGCCCCATGTTGACTAGGTATTAGAGAGCGACAGAGTTGCAATGATCAAGAACAGTCACAAAGGTTGCCATTTTATAAGTCCACTAAAGGATATTTTGGGTGCCCCTCTAACGAATGGAGTACCGCTGGATACAATTATAATGGGTGATTTAAATGTCAAGCTCAGCCCAAGACCAGCAGAGGCACTGAGTTGTTTCGGCTGGAAAATCTATTTAACATCATGCAGAGGTTAGGTGCCAACCCCAAGTTTGATAACGGTGGTAGGATGTTAGACACGTTTCTGTCAGATTTTGCTTTGGTAGCACTACACTGAAGGTTTAGCGATGATAGCCCACCTAAGAGTACTCTTAAGAGAGGGGAAAAGCATTTGGTCATCAACTATGTTATAGTAGACTGCTTCCTTTTTAAGAAGATTTGGAAATTCGAATTTGCAAGTCGAACAGAGAGTGACCACTATCATTTAGAACTAGTAACAGACTACCAGAGGAAAACAGAAAATGTATCAGAGGCTAATGGTAAGCCAGGAAATCAAATTACGAACAAACCAGAAAAGGAGCAAATAATGGAACTAGTAAATACTGGTACTATAAAGCCAGGGGGACAGGAATGTGTTAAATAATACTGACACCGCTTATGAGTGTGTCAGACTTTTTGAGGAGTTACTTGGAACTATCAGAGATAGCCTGTGGGAGTGGAGTTTTCCTTATCAACCTCCTTGGCCACATGCCCTAAATGCCCCAGGGTTTGGTAAGCATTGCATAGCAGAATAAACAAGAACCTGAATACTTTTGTCAAGAATGGAGACTGCAATGCAGGCCAGAGGCACAAGGCTAAAGTTCAATACAAGAAAATGTTACAAATTAAAAAAAGAAGAGTTTAAATAAGTTTAAATAAAACAATTAAGGTATTCAGGAAAAAAGGCAAGTCATACAAGTGGTCACTTAACAACGTTGACACAAAAGTAGTTGATGAATATTTAGATCCGGGGTTAAAATCTAAATTTTTAGTTTATTTTTTAAAGATCCACCTGGGATTCTCCCGGGCTGGGACAAAATATAAGTGGTATAATGCAGGCACAAGATTGTAGAAGGCTTGGTCGAATGAAGATACAAAGAGTGATATAAGCTGCTTTAGTAATCTAAGCAGCTTGAGGAAAGGAATTAAAACCAAAGCGACCAAATGGGAAGAAATGCAGAGATGCAAAAAATAAATAAGCTTTCTTCACTTGCATTATATGCTGACTGTCGGTTACACGAACAACGGGACATCTCTAGGATTAGATCACTGGTCTGCAGAAGGAAGTTGCGGCTTGTCAGACGCAATCTACTACGCCTGAACAAATGTACTACATTGGAAAATGGGGAAAGAAATATGTACATGTTACATGGGGCAGGAAGAAGTTCGGACTCATTTTCGTTTAATTCCGGCCCGCTTTTTGGCTCTTCCTAGATTCTGGCTTAGACCTTTTTTCAGGCTAAAGGAAATAAGGACATGTCGAACAGCGATGCGGTATATGACAAATTGTGAAGATCCGGATTTCATTTATGGTTTGGTGAAGTTTCTCAAAGCAGCAAGCCTTTTTAAGGAAAAGTAATTTTATATTATGAAGGGAGCTACACTGGCTTTCAATTTCTGACTGCATTAAATTCAAGACGGTATTTTTGAGTGCATAAATGGCATTGCTTCTCTGTATCTAAGAGAGCTAATTCAGCCATATCACCCAAAGAGACAACTACGCTCCAGCGACAGTCATCTCCTGATCATTCCTCACTCAGCTCATACATCTCAAGGTGACAGAAGATTCTCTGTTTTTGGTCCCAGGTTATGGAATTCTCTACCTATGCAACTTAGGAGCATGAGCTCTCTCCTGCAATTCCACCGAGCACTGAAAACCTTTCTCTTCAGGTAGATGGCCCATTATCTTTTGGGGGCCTCGTTATGATCTATATCATCTGCCTCTGCTGATGTAATCTGCGCCAATATACGATCAAGTTCGTCATGTGCGCGTTACAAATACAAAAAAATCAAATAATAAATCAAAGTTAAGATGAAATGTTGTTTTAATGTAAATGGAGACATCCAAATAAAATATATTTGATTTGACTCTGAAAATAAAGTTGCCATTAGGGGATAGAAATTCATAAAAAGGGATAACCTGAATACACTGTATAGTGCATACAAACAAATAGAACGGCTAGAGAGTGTCAGAGAGAGAACACTGGACAAAAGGCAATTTAGCCATTTAGAAATATGGGCACCCACAGAACAAAGAAGCTTGACTGACATACAATACGAATGATAACTCCCCACAATGAACACACAGAGATCAAAATAATATTCCATAGTTAGTTATTGGGCTGTTTTGGAACTGGTTCCGAATTTGAAGGATTACATCAGGTGAAGCCAATACTTTACTTTCAGGCAAGTGCCTACCTGGAAAGATTTATACATGGAGAGCTCATAGTATGAGTCGCCAAATGTTTAGAATATATCCTTCTTCCATCAAAACCCAAAGATCCTGACAGTTGCACTGAGTGTGATATTGCAAGTTGGCATGAAACAAGATTTCAACCTTTTTTTTCCAAAAAGGATGATTTACATTGGGGAAAAAAATCAAGTTCATCAATTGCACGGAAAACGTCTTTTGTGTGCATTTTCACTTGTATGTGTTCATTAACGTGTAATTGAAATTGATGCACATGATTTCAGAATTCAGTTCCCATCCACTAGTGAACCACTTTGCACAGTGTCATGAAGGTGATGCTGAATCCCTCAGATTCTATTACAAAGGAAATTCCAGTTTTATGGTGCCACCACATACAACTGGAGTAGTAAGAAAAGTGGGACTTAATCAATTCTTGAAATTGAACACTAGAAAGACAATGGGCTTATTACAAGTGTGGTGATCCGGAAACAATGTGCTGGTAATTCCGATTACTGGACTATTTGCTGACCGCAGCAGTATCAGAAGGAATGCTGGTAACAACTTTGCCGGTAACAGCATATGCCAGTCCGATAGCACAGCGAGTAGAGCGCTAACTTTGACATCTATACAGAGCCTGCTGATGCAGGTTCGAATCCCAGCAGGACCAAACTCACCCTTTCATCCTACCGAGGTCAATATATGAGTACCACACACCATGGGTAATAGTAAGCAGCGCTCAGATACCTGAGGGTTCGTAGTGCTATATAAATGCTAAGTTATTATTATTATTAGCATACACTGTGCTACCGTTGCCAGTAACAGAGTGAACTGAAACAGTGAGACCCTTCGGAAGCAGTACCGGAAACAACGGCACCCCTGAAATCAGGCAGCGTTATGACATTGGTTTTCCCGGAAACACCAGTATGAAAATAATGGTGCCACCGGGAAAACCGTGCCCGAAACACCAGCACTGTGGAGCAGGTGGTAATCAGGCCCAGGTGTGGAGGAACAGGCCACAGGTGCTCCCAATGAACGCAGGTGCACAGAATGAGCACAGAGACTGCTGAAAAGGACCACACCACACACAATTTCCAACACAACCATGCTGCTTCTCGTAGCAGTAGCCATGGACCTGGAGCTGCTGCATGCAGGAGTGCAGATTTATGAGCAAGAGCTGCATCAGTGGCAACAGGCTGACAGGCAGTGGAGGAGGATGAGAAGGAGAAAGCAGATGAACAATGGCAAGCCGGTTGCGCCCTCGGAGGTGTGCTCCTATACCCCGCACAAGGGCCACACCCTAGGCCTTGACTGACAGGCGGATCCACTCACCTTGCCGGCTGCACAGGGAGACCATCCCGGAACTTGTAGAGCTCATCCAGCACAACATTCAGAGCATCATAGGCCTCCAAACTGCCATACCCCCCCTGTTGAAGGTGGCATCAGTGCTTCACTTTCTTGCCACAGGAACATTCCAGCGTTCAGTCAGCGAGCTGTATGGCATCTCGTAGCTAGCATTTTCAACTGTGCTGGTGCAGGTCTTGGATGCCCTCCTGCACCATGTTCCCCAGTACATTGCCCTACCAACCACACAGGCACAGGTCAACGCCACCAAGGTCCGCTTCTATGCACTTGCAGGCATGCCTAATGTATTGGGAGCAGTGGACTGCATACATATAGAGCTTTTGGCTGCCCACGCCACAGAGGAGGTGTATAGAAACCAAAAGCTGTACCACTCATTGAATATGCATGTTATCTGTGATGCAAACCTGATAATCCTCCACTGATGTGCCCGCTTCCTGGGATCAATCCATGAGTCCATGGTCCTGCAGAAAAATGCATCCTGCCTGCGTAAATGTCATGTTATGAGGGGCAGCTCACCTGGCTATGGGGTGAGTGAAAGCATTAACACACACACACACCTTTTTGCATGTGCACCAGGACATGGGGGATGTTCACTGTGACCAGTGCATGGCCCACAGCCACCATGCCAATTTAGGGACACAATCGGCATGCAAGAGTGGGTGGTCACGACTGGCATCTGCCACATGTGTCAACGGATGGACACACCATCACAATCTGGGCACGGACTGACAGGCAAATGCAATGCACTACAGGTACCAGAATGCATCAGTGCCATGTCCAAAGCCCAGCATATCCCAACTCAGCTCCACCCACCACCACTTAACCCATCCTTGGGAGTCAGACCCTACACATGGCCTGACTAGCATTGCCTGTCACAGGGTTCATCAAGGTGAATGAGGGCCTGCAAGTGCACAAACCGAGATGCATGTGTCACACACTCACATCCCTATATGTATGCACTGATCAGTCACTTGAATCTAATGACCCTCCCTCTGTCCCATTCCATACTGGTGATTCCAGTTACCCTTTACTGCCAGGGCTGATGATCCCTGTGAGAGATCCCCAGACTCAACAGGAAATAGCATACAACCGCGCTCACATGCAAACACAGATAACAATCATGCAGACTTTTGGACTGTTGAAGGCATGTTTTCCGTGCCTTCACTGCTCCGGTGGGGCACTAATGTACAGGCCACTGAAGGTTGGGAAGATAGTCCTGGCCTGTTCTATGTTGCACAATATGTGCATCATGCAGAAACATACCCCTGCGGACGGACATGCCTCCAGCTGATGCTGATGACAATGGTGACAGGGTTGCAGCTGTAGACATGCAACAACACCAACACAGGGATGTCAGGGATGGGTGTGCAGCCCCCCAGGAACTCATTGAAAACTACCTTTGAGCACCCATCAACTTCACACAACCCGTGGCACACACTGCATGTGTAGCAGTGCAATAATGAAGCACACCACTTCACAAATTGAATGTCCAGACGTAAATGCCTTTGCACAGCTAAGTGCAATATTGCATTAGCAAACATCACCAAAACATGTGCCCCACCACCCCATCCCCAACTAGCCCACCCCACAAGCCCCTCCCCAAATAGCCCTCCCGACCATCTCCTCCCCAACTAGCCCTCCCCACCACCACCTCGCTTTGATGTGTGCATGCATGTGAGTGTGTTGCAGGGGCACATTGCTCATGGTCCATGCACACGACCTTGGTCTGGTGTGTGCCTCATCTATGAGTTGCTTCTCATGTCATCACTTTGTTCACATGACCAATTCTCATGTGACAATATGTGTGTTAGGATGTTTTGGGGGGTCAATGCTTGTGTACCCCTAGGCAATGGCCATGGTTTATTGGCCACTCTATGGGTTGGATGTAGTTTGGTGGCATGCAGTTTGACATGTCACCATGTAGTGTGAACTGCATTTGCCTGTCCACTCTGTATAGCTGTTTTGGTGTGGCACGTTGTACTCACGGCCCTCTCCATTTGTACCTGCACCGACCTCTGCCGCTCCCTACGAGGTGCAGCACACTGCTGCATTTCTCCTCCCACGGCATGAGCTTTATTGGGGAGGCCGTCACACTTCCAGTAGCCAGGCATTCAGGTTGCAGACCCTCAGGAGGAAGTCATCCTACCGCTTATGGCAGTCTCTTTGGCTGCATGGGGTGGGACCCATGTCCGAATACCATCTGTGCCACCTCCTCCGAGATGGTATTTTTGCAGAGTTGGGTACTCCGCCTGTGATTGGAGGCAAACAGTTCCCCAGCATGTTGCACTATGGTGTCCGTCAGCATGGTCAGCTCTTGCTCTGTGAAGCGTGGTTTCCGCTGTCGCACATCAGGGACACTTGATCTCATGCCTGCTGTCTGGATGCCGGTATCAAAGTCTCTGGATGGCAACGGGAAGTCAGTGATTTCAAGTGGATAGTACTTATCAAAATGGCCACTGACGAGCTTCCAGCTACTGCGATAACGTTGTTTCCGGTCCCGGTGTTTCCGTTTACCGGTGTTTCTGTCTGCTAGATGCCAGTAACAGTGCCACTGGCATTTTTGATGCCAGTGCCACTGATTTTAGTGGACGTTGATGCTGTTTCCGTCATGCCAGTCACAACATTACTGGCATGCTGGATTGAGTGCTCCCACAGGATTGTGATGTGTTGGTGTTTCTATGGTTGCGGTTGCTGGAAACTGTGCCACCGGTTTTATGCACTGAATCACCGGCACATTACCGGCAAACTCGTAATGAAGGCCATTGTGTTTTTAAATACAGGGTAGCCTGCAATATCAGTATAAACGCCTGGACATCATTTTCTTATCACAGACTAGTTGTGACATCACAACTGACCTGTAATACGTACATGAAACCACGCCAGCTCTGTAATCAGTTATTACGGTTCAGTTGTGATGTCACAGTGCCTGCTGCTTGAGCCAGCAGAGAGAATTGCAGCTGTCTCTGCAGATCTTAATTCAAGCTGTAAAAAACTTTTCAAATTCCTTGCTTGCAGAATAGGGTTTTGTGTCACTTTACAGCCATTCATTGACAAGGAACTGTTTATGGTATAATGTTTAATTTGTGCACTGCTGGAGTTTAACACACGTGAGCATGAATCTGGTTATTACTTATTTTAAAGCAGAAATTGAAAAGTTTTTCAATATATTTATTAAACTGCTTGAACTATTTTTCTGCAACACATTAAGAGCTTCATTTTTGCTTTTTAAAATCCAAACAAATTCAATACTGATTACATGGATCAGCAAATGGAAGATCTCTTATATTATAGCTTTCATGCCCTGTCAGGAGGGCAGACATGGCCTTTAGCGGCCTGCCAGCCTGAGCTAAGGCAGGCCAGAGAAAATCAAAGTCCTCAGCTCAGTGCTTGATCCGTTAAAGGCCCAGTCCGCACTCCTGGCAGGGCTTCAAAGCCATTCACACTCCGGGGAGTTCATTCGGGGTGTGAATGGCATTCAAAATGATTTTTCATCGGTAGATCCGTGCTGCTACGTAGACGATCTCCCGATGAAAAAAAAAAAAAAGGTGTCCGCCGTCTATGGCGGCCAGACGAGAGGTGCTCCGGGACTGGAGCGCAATGCTCCAGTCCGGCAGGTAAGTGGAGGGTGGTGGGGAGGCAACAGGGAGAGAGCCTCCATGTTGGCAACAGGGAGAGAGGCTCCCAGTTGCCTCCCTGCAATGATAAAAAAAGAAGAAAAAAAGTGCCACCTGGGGAAGGGCCTCGGGTGGCTGGGAGGGGGGGGGGTGTCGATTGTGAATTCTCGCCTGCTGTTCCAGCCATCTGATTGGCTGAGCAGCCTTCCCTGGGTACAAATAGGCACGAGACAAACTATTAAAGAAATGACAGTGGATTTCCGTGAACTTATAAAGGAACTCGGCCTTCGGCCACATTCCTGTATTTGGTCACGAAACTCCTTGGCGACTTGCAATATCCTTATGACATACGGTAGGGGATACTGTATTCCATATGAGAAAGAAGAACCGATGGCAGTGTTCCTATGAGGAATGTACAGGCAAGTAAATATTGGATTTAATAGAGACATTTGGGTTACAGAATCAAATATGTTTTATCTTCATCACTATTTGTCACTAATTCTGGTCAATCACAAAGCATTCATATTGAAACAAACACACTGGGCTCTGAAGGCTGAACCGTCTGATAGTGGCCCACAGCCAAAGTTAGCATGGCCAAGTGAAGTGACTGCCATTGAAGTGGGTTGTTGGACATTGCCATTTGGTACAGCCTGAAGAAGGGACATTATTGCTATTATCACTCTGCTGAAAGAGACTCACAGTTGGGAGAGAGGAGGCAGAGAGGAGCTACCCAAGAGATGATTCCAGACTCACTTGCCAGAGGGTGGAGGCGGGGGATCAGTGAGGTTTTGAAGTGGAGGTGAGCACAAAGATATCAGAGGAACCTGACACACACACACAGCAGATGGCGGGAAAAGGACACCGTGAATCAGGAGGGGTACACCATGAGGAGTTGGCCAATCAGAGACATAAAACTGGGGAGCGTGCAGAGTGGGAGAAAGACTTGAAGGGAGCACAGGGAGGAGGGGGCATGGAGGAGGTGAGATCGGGAGACGGGGCAGGTCGGCAAAAGCGACATCAGTCAGTGTAAGGAGATGGTAAAGTGGGCCTGAAGTTAATGAAAATGAGGTGGGCCAGAGGAGATGGTAGGATGCGAGGTAGGCTGTGTGAAGCAGACGTGCGTGCGCATGACTTGCTTGCTCTGAACTCTGCCTTTGATCATTAGACAAAGCTTCAGTCTTGAGCAATATAATTGGCTGCCTATCCGGGTCTTGGTGCTGTTTTCATATCTTCATTCAGGAAGAAAGGTTACTGCCAGGAAATGTCCCTTTTCGAGAAAGCTTTCAAAATGTCTTGATATCTTTTTTTCCTCATCTTATTATTTTAGCAATAATGCTGTAGTCCGAGGGCCGTACTGAATGATAACTGCGTGCAGCCCAAGTAAATAGGACCAAGCAAAGTGTGGAACTTCCATACGGGCCACAAGATGTTACCACCCAGAACAGTTAGAAGAAGGAGGAAGTCTAGATTTTAGAAACCTCGGTCAGAGCCCCAGGGTGCTAAGGCCAGCATATGTGTGTGGGCATGGTCTGCGGTGTGCGTATAACCCTCGTGTATGCACAAAACAAAGAAAAATGCTCCTAGGTTGACCACCATGAGAATTAAGTCTCATGTTCCGTGCAGAATCCCTCTTGCTTTTCCAGGGCATGAGAGTGTCAGGACTGGGATGGAGGAGCAAAGAGCAGGATCGGCCCAGGGAATGGCATTGCTGGCGAACAAGAGGTAACAAGGTGGGCATCAGTGATCAAGTGCCAGGGTGTCTAGTTGTGGAACGAGAGAGTGGAGACAGTTCGCCCTGGTGCTAAGAGGCCTGAGATCACGGGGGCAGGTGTGAGTGGGTAGCAGCTTGCTCAGACTGCATGCTTGGCTCATGAGATAAATCAGGGTTCTGAGCGCCATGATGGTCTGCTGCACTCACCCGGGGTGTCCAGTACACAATCATACACATGCACGGGCATCACTCAGAAATGGCCGAGCACTCAAAAGAAGAAAATAATACATGTATACATTGACCGCCAGATGTGAAACGTGCACTTCTGCACTGAAGTCACGTGCTAAAGATAGTGATTTACAGCGGGGTAACACGCAGTTCTCACAGTCACTATATAGTACATTTGTCAGAGAGATTTCCACATCAAGCATGGCCATCTCCAAGCCTGCAATCAAGCTTCGCCAATGGATTTCCCAATCAATAACTTGAGTTTTACTCTTGGATTTGGGAAAGAAGGTTTCGGAAAGTGTTACAGAAAATAAACCTTGCCTAAAACCTATTAGTATTTAGGGAGCCATTTATAATGGTCTGAGTGTGCTCACCCAAATGAATCATTTTGAAATGAGTGGCAAATCATGCATTTTTACTATTCTAGTAGCACTGAGCATAACCTGATAAGATTTTAACGTGTTTACAAGTGGTGCATTTTAAACACTCTGGGCTACTGACATTGATTCAAATATAATAGGATTTAAAGAGCACATCATAACGGTTGACTTATGAGAGTTCCCTTTTTCTCCAGAAAAGTCTTAGCAGTGGCCAGATGAACAGTAATATTTATTGCTGAATCCCAACTATCCTGGTGCAAAGAGGTATGGCCAGTTCCTATATTCCCACTGCAGCAAGTATTATCAGATGTCACATGTCATTTTCAAATAATTGTTGTGAACTGCGATTTTATTAAAATATAAAGTTTACATTTTTCTGATTTCATTGGTCTTTAATTCAAATTGAATTGTAGCACCACCATGTCTTCAGGCTTTGCCCCTTATTAGAAGTTTGCGGGTCTGGAAACAGAGGCGTAGCCAGGTTCGTCTGCCAAGTGGGGCCTGAAGCTAAGGTAGTTGGACCCACCACAGTGACATTAAAATCTGTAAATGCAGGCATAGTGCTGCTGCGTGGGCATTTACAGATTTTAGGTGGGCCTTGCCCACTCAGGCCCTACCTTGTCTACGCCTCTGTCTGGAAATAAGGTGCCGGTAACAAGGTTACTGGCACCTTTTCCGGACCGGCAAACTACAAGTTTGCCAGTAGGGCAGTGAACTACTGACAGGCCTGACCTGCCGGTAGTTCAAGCCCCTGTTGGCAGAATTTTCACTGAAGCACCGGCACCATTACTAACATTCCTCCGACGCTCGTAACATCCTGGTGTACCAGGATATCGGGTGGCGGAAATGGTAAGCCGAGGTTGCCGGTAGGCCACCGGTAGCACCGGCAGCCTACCGGCAACCTCATAATGATGGCCTTTTTCAGGATAAGCCTTTTCAAATGTTATTAAGTGAAAGTGGTCTTACATTATAGTCTCTGGATTTCAGCAGTCTCTTGCCTGACCCAGTGTCCCCAAGGCACTTCCTCTTACTCTTGATGCCATGACAATTGTAAGATCTCCTAGGTCCCTGGGCACATCTCTGTTGTGAGGCTGGAGTTCCCAGCCCACACTTCCTTAGATGCATTAGTTCTTGAAAGGCCTGGTTTTTAACGGTGTCCCTCCATTGAGCTATGCAAGGATTAGACTCTCCCCAAAGCCCTCTGTGTTACTTCACAGTTTGGTCTCCACACCACTAGGGAGTTGGAATGTCAAAACTACAATGTCCCTGATGCTATTCGTTTCCACTCTATTTCATCTTGTCAGTGCTTCTGTATCATTTTATCACCTTTTCCTTACCCAGTTCTCTCTTCTTGCCTCGGGTGGACTTCTTGGAATTGTCCTTTTAGTTTACTTGAGCGAGTCTCAGTTTAATTTATTTTCCTGTGTTCTCTTGATACAATTAACTGTGGGAGAGCATGTACACTTGTCTTTCTTCATACTTGCACACTCAGTCCGGTGAACTTACATAGCGCTTTGGTGCACATTCCTTGGTGGCCTTGGTTTGCCAGCACCATTGTGCACCTTGGAGGGTGGGAACAAAACCGTCAATTAAAGTAGGTTCTTCACTTGTTCACATCCTGTTATTATCCCCATTTGGCATACATCATTCATTCCTGTGTTCCCTTGGACTGACAGTGCTATTGCACTCTGTGGCGTGGTGGAACCACAGCTTCCGTAAAGGATTCCTTCAGAGGTATGCTGCTCATTATGGGTTTACATACATTCTTTCTTGGTTCCCTTGATTTGTTACTGCAACTACGCCCCCTGGGGTGGTGGAACCAAGACTTCCATAAAGCATTCCTCCACTGGTTACATTGGTTTGGCAGAGCCAATGCGTTCCTAGGAGTGTTGGAATCATAGGTAGTCATCCCACCCTAAGAACAAATAAATGCATTGGTGCACCGCTGTGTTTTGGGCATTCTTTTGTATAAACCCAGTGGCATCACTAAAGCGTTTGTTTGACGGGTTCACTTGGTTCCCTGTGCTCATTGGAATACGGGACCCACAGCTCCCATGAAGCATTTATTCTTCTTGTGGGTCTCTCCCAATTGATTCCCTTAATTCACCTTCAGGATTTCGATCCTCCTCGGACTTTAAGTGCCACCTCTTCAACTCCTCCTCAAGCTCTCTTTATTCCTCTGCCATTTCACCCAGGTGGGATGTTCAGAATATTCTACATTGCCCCCATTGTTGGCATCAAAGTTATTTCGGGACGGATTTCTTTCATAGCCTCCCCACGTCGTGCAACAGTGCCCACTGCAAGCTTATTTGCAAGCCTGTGCTCATCTAACATGGCGTCTCAGATTGCCTTCTGCACTATGGGCACCCTCAGCTTCTCTGCACTGCCACTGTCTCCACCAAAGCTTTCTCCAGTCACTGGCCACATGGCTCTCTGCTTCCCACATTCAAGAGCCAGAATCACCACCTCAAATACCTCCTCTCTTGTTACCTCAATTTCTTCCTCCTCACTCTCCAGCGTCCTTTGTTTACTTCTGTGATCTGTCTTCTATTGCACTGACCTGCAGCTCTGCTCTTGGCATGAGGTGTTCACCACCGTAGAAAAAAGACTCAGTGATCCGTCTCGGCAGGATGTACAAGGAAACACCATCACACTAATAATGGCAGCTTCACATGACCGAAAGACGGCCTGTCATAAATTCTGTTCAAGCAGCCTCAAATGCACAGTAACACTACTGCCAGCTTAACATAGCCAGCATCTGATAATGCCAATTTGATATGCCCATTAATTACGTATGCCGAGTTAACACATGCCCACTGACAGACCGGTCACTCATTCTCGTTCATTCAGACTCTCAAAGAGAGGTACAAAGAGGCTTGCAACATGTACATGCAAAGGAATAGGGCAACACCCACGGTCCAAACATTAGGGTCAGAGAGACAAGCATTGCACACAATGGGCAGCAAAGCCATCATTACATATATGTGTCATGTTTGCAGTCACAAAATACATGTGTGAAGTACACATGTTCTTTGCAACTCATGACATCTTCCTCTACCATATTCTCACCTCCATCTCCATCTCTCAGCTCCATCTTTACCTCACTCTTTCACCTTGGTTCTCGGTTTCCTTTTATGTCTACCCCCATTCTCACACCTTCATCTCTATCCCTCTCTTTCTGTCTCCCGGCACTCTCTATCCCTTATTATTGCACCTCAGCACCTTCCGCCATCTCTACCTCTCTAATGTTCCCACTGTGGTCTTCACTACTGATCTCCTCCACTTCAACTTTTCTCACACTCGTATCCCAATTTCTACCTCTGTCCTCCTTTCATACATATTTCAGATAACATCCCTCACTTCTACATCGAATTCTATAACTTGCATATCTTCCTCTACCATCTCTGTTTCTACCTTATGTATGTTGCTATCTCAATATGTATCCTATCCCCCACTCTAATCTCTCTTTCTTATTCTCTCACCTCTCCTTCACCCTCCCATTATTTCATCACTATTTTTGTCCCTGACCTCCTCTCACTTGCATTTCTTTCATCCTCTTCTCACCCCCACCTCAGTGCTCTGCCCCTTGTCCAAATCGTTCCCTCCCTTTTTCGTCACAAACTCTATCACTGGTCTCATCTTTTATTATTATTGGGTATTTATTGAGTGTGGATCTAGCTTTGGGAAGCAAAAGAGCACTTTACAATCATAGAGGGATGAACAAAGTGAGGGAAGCAGAGAGGAAAGGAGCAGGGAGCTAACAGAGGAGGGCAAGGACGGGAAATTAATAGTAATGGATCTACAAGAAACCTGGGGGCGGGCGTGGGGAGCAGATCAGAATCTCGGGTAGGCTGGAGAGAGTGGGTGTATGGACCTAAGTGTTAGGGAGGAGCCATTCCTTGAAGTGGACAGTCTTGTGCTCCTCCTGACCTGTAGAATAGATGGGGCACATCTGATGTTGATGGGAAGTGGCTCCAGAGTCTTTGAGCACAGGCAGAGAAGGCCTGTCTTCTGGTTCTTTCCTTCCTGCACTGTCATAATTCAAGTCTGCACATTTCCCTACTTCTAGTGGATCGCAGGCCTCCGGAGACGATGTGTTTCACAGTGAGGTAGGTTGGGGACTTCCGGATGACAGCCCTGTAGATGATGCAACAGGATTTTAAGATGAAACAGGCTTGCAGCAGAGCCAGTGCAGTTCAATGAGGGTCTGGGCGATGTGTGCGAATTTGCTTAGTCCTTCAATGAGTTTTACTGCAGCATGCAGGGCACATCTTAGTGGTGCCATGGTAGTCGTTGGAAGGCCTTCCAAAAGGACATTGCCACCATTCAGGTGGGTGACGACCAAGGCTTGGACAGTGGATCTGAAGATGTTTTCTGGGAAGAAGAGAAAGTTGGTGCCAAGCTGTTTGTGTCTTCCTTGTTATGTGCTGTTTGAACGTGAGGTGTCTGTCGATGTTGAACCCAAAGGACTTGGCCCATGTGGCTAGCTAGGATGTGAAGCCCTCAGCTCACATTCATTTATTCTGTCATCCTTTTCACTTCCACCTCTACCTCTTACCGCCTCTCTACTTTGTCACACAATCCAGAAACGTCATTTGGTGGTCGACAGTGTTTGGGCCACTCCTTGTCACTAATATCTTGTAATACCCGTGGTCACTCACAGTTGTTTAACAATCAATGTGTGGTTAGAAAATAGAAAAATATGTGATTATTTCCTTGCAGGAGACATGGTTGTGGATATCCCCATCGCTGGATGGTTATGTGACTTGATGTCAAGAGGCAAGGCATGCGGTAT
The DNA here is from genome assembly GCF_040938575.1 of Ambystoma mexicanum. Classification (NCBI taxonomy): domain Eukaryota; kingdom Metazoa; phylum Chordata; class Amphibia; order Caudata; family Ambystomatidae; genus Ambystoma; species Ambystoma mexicanum. Next base: position 609,116,094 of record NC_090923.1, on the reverse strand, counting down.
TGGGATGGCCCTATGGGGGTTTGTTAATGCGTGTTAGATCCAGCAAGGGAATTGAAGTGGTGAGGAGTGTGGACGTATTCTTTTCGATACTGCCACACATGAGAACATTAATAACAATCAAAATACTCACTTCCTTATTTTGAATGTGTACTGACACCCTGGAATCTGTGCATTGGGAGAGGCTATAGACAAGCTTTCAAAATTAATTAATGATTGGCACAGTACACACTTGGGTGATTATATCATCCTATCTGGTGACTTAAATTCTGACTATGTGAATGGGGATCAACTCATTAGTGTACTAGTTAAGGGTGATGGACGTAGGATGACAGTACACAATGGGAATAAGTGGTCCCAGGACCTGAGTGGCTTGGGCTAGACACAATTGACTGGGACTATTCCCGAAGATATTCCAGCTCATTATACTTGCCCTAATGGGGTGGCCAAAGCAACCTTGATTTATATGTTCATCGGGAAGATGTTGTTTGAAAGTTGTATCTTCCTGACAATTACCCCTGCTTCTTGTAGTGACCACTCGGTGCTTGCGGCCAATTTTGCAGCCTTGTTGAGCGAGAGTTCTCATGAAGCCCGAGGGCCAATCGCAGTCACAGCAAATAATGCAGGCAATAGGATTGCATGGAACACAGGATTAGTTGCTACGGTGAATGACACTTTAACCAATTGCTTACTTTCCTCTGCTCATGAGTTGAGGCTTAATATCTTTATGGTGGATTATTTGTAGACTTTTGTCTCAGAAACACTATCTTCAACCGGGGGTTTTACTGGGGCCAAGAAGCATCTCCATGCTTATAATGAGGAGTTGGCCACTAGGAAGAAAGACATGAGAGCATCCATCAGAGCAGCCAAAGTCAGAATTGACTTTCTCTTGACTGAAAAAGCAGGGTTGATCAGACGAGCAGATAAGCCTATTGGAACTGGTGTTGTACTCCTCAAGCAAGCTATTTTGCAGTATTTACGAAATAACAACATGCACACTTTCTGGAAGAGAATTCATTAACTTGACAAGGCCCTCCCAACGCAACAGTGTCTGAGAATGATTGGGTCTCCCATTTTACATCTTTGTATACACTCCCCGACGAGAAAGGTACAAACATAATATCAAACTCTGTCCTTAGTTCTGAGGTCACTGCTGTGAACATCAACTATGGAAATGTGTATGAGGCCATCACTAAGATCAGTTCTTCTCATGATCCGGGGCCGAATAAGCTTTCCAATTTGCTATTCAAGGGCAATCCAGCAGCATGGGCACTGACCCTATCACTTCTCTTCCAAAGTGTGGTTAACATCTAATTATTTCCAAAGTCCTGGTCATCGGTGTACATTGTGCCCATATATAAAATGGAATAAGATCTGACCCGTCCAACTACCGACCCATATCCATAATAGGAGCTGACAGCAACGTTTTTGCCAGTATGTTACTTCAGTATTTTGAGCTGTGGGCAGTAGAGAGTGTGAGATTTATGAAATGGCAGATTGGTTTCAGGAGATATATGGGCACACCACTTAATGGCCTAATATTAAAATGTATTCAAGATCTAGAATGGGCGGGGAAAGCACATTTGATCTATTTGGCCTCAATCGACCTCTCAGAAGCATTTGATGCCGTGGAATGCAGTATCTTATGGACCAAGCTTAAAAACAGTGGCATCCGAGTGGTCTTTTGCGATTGATTATAGGGCTCCATGAGAACTCTAACACCTTAGTTAACTTGGACCATACTGGGTCCTTGTCTCTTCAAATTCCAACTTTCTGTGGAGTCAGGCAGGGCTATGTCTAACACGGAATCAGGAATACTATGCAAAAATCGGAATGAAGATCAGACTTACCCCCACTGAATGGGAGACGAAAATCGGATTGTGCTCCCTTGAAAATAGTAAAATAGCACTCAGAATTACTAAACAGTCGGTTGAGTGGAGAAGGCATGAATGTGTGTGGCTGGATCAGAAAGGCAAGAAAACTCACGAACTACAAGGTAATGTACTGAGCACAGGCATACAATGTGGAAAATCGAGTTTGGAAGGAAAGACAGTGCCGCACAAATCACATGTGGCAAAATGTTCAATTGCTTCGTTTCACAGGTTTAAAATGACAAAACAGCTTAGAAAATGAGTTAAACAGACATAATCGAAAATCGGTTTTTCATGCTAAGATACAGAGGCACATAACAGGGATGAGACTACAGTGAAAGGGTGACTTTTGATGGGTGACAGGATAGGATTCTTGAGAGGGAGAGAAAATCGGATTTTATAGTAAAAGGAGCACACAGGGAAAATCGATTTCCAAAGGAAAATGACCAGTTCTACTAACACTACATTTTCGTGACTAGATTGTCAAAAAGAGAAACACTGCCCATGAAAAGGGTTAAGCTGCAGTTTAAACGCCTCACGCAGTGTCTCTTTATGTGGGAATTAATTCATGCATTCCAAATAGTACTAAGGGCTTATACAACGGATTGAAATTGTTGGAAAGAATGGCGCAAGCACACAGCGTTTAAACAACAGGATACACAGAGGATTCTGACAATTTTATGAAGTTACTAGGATACTTATAGGATTTCTTAGAGGGTTAAACAAATGGCAAGGTAACAGGGTGGGATAGCTGCATAGTTACAAGAGGCACTTGAATTGGGTATTTTGGACAGCCAACTGGGTATCTGGACTGCGGGACAAGGCTCTGGTCACGGTGCAGCGGCAGCTCTCCAGGAGGGGAACAACTAGGCCTAGTCTGTTCTCTGTAGACAGCAGGGCATCAGCTGGGCAAAACAGGTAGCTGGGAAAAAGTAATCTGGCCACTGGATCATCCCTAAAAAGGGTTCTACAGACTTTCCCCCTTTCTCTCTGAATTACTGGGATTTTTGTAAGGTTTAATTCTGGATGGTGATTCTGCAGTTTCAGGGGGTACTGCAAGGATCAGGATTAGCTACCCCTGGCCTTGCAGTGGAATCTGGAATCTAGCAGGGTGAAAATGGAATGTCTGGATCTCTGGATGCGCTGGAGCTGGAAAAGTCAGAAGAGTCCAGAGCTCCCTATGCCTCCTCCTCATATAAGGAGCATGACATCAGAGGATTTTACTATGGGGCCAGACTCAAGCTGGACATACCTCTTAAAATCGGAGAGGTCAGTTGTGGATGTCACCGCCACCGTGTCCGCTGGTTGGACTCAGGGACATGACATGTGTTTTATGGTGTGTGCTTCATGATGTACATGGCCATCCCACAGTTACTTTTGCCAAAATCAGTTATGACACAAAAATGCACCTTTTTACAATTGTCACGCTTTTGAAAATCACATAGGCAGAATCCATATTTGACACAGAACCTGCCATTCCAAATCCCAAGTTTGTACGGTGCTGTTTAGTCCTTCTAATAATCTTTTGCAATTTTTGGTGGGAACCGTTTCCCCAAGAAATCTACAAATAGGTACACTGAAGCGTATCAATATGGGACATATTTGCATCTAACTTTCATAACCGTGTCATGTACAATTTCCCCAGAAACGTCACTTTTCTGGCATTTATGTCCTGCCCATGCTAGAGAGGTCCACATCGTCTTGTTTTAAAGGCGCAAAATTTATAATCGAACTGTTAAAATTTCACATTACTGTGTTTTCAGTTTGCAGAAATAAAAGTCTTAATAAGAAAAGTCTTTTGACCCAGGTGGGCTGGCTTCGTCCCCCAAAGGTGGGCAGTCTTTTCAACCCCCCAAGCCAAATGTCTCTCTCTGGCCCACTGGTACAGAGGTTGTCATGACTACTTCTTCGATCCTAGGCAGTTGCAGCTGAAGAGAGGTGTCAACAATAATTCCCACCTCAGCGACAGGGCTGCCACTATCCTTTGGCTGCAGAATACCAGGCAGTCTGACGAGATTGTGAAATCCCACACCTTGGCCCTTTCAGAGTTTTTGAAGAAAATGCCTTTCTTGCAAGACTGGTTTGACAGCAATTCCTGGCCTAGCTAGGAGAATTTGTCTTTGGGGGGGGGGAATACAACTTAGCACAATGTACACATTTTTGCAGCTTTTCTCACAATAATGTACAATTGTGTTCCGGTGCGAGCTACAGTATTATTTCCATTTTAACTTTCAAAGAGCAGTTTCATTATTTTACAAAAGCAGATTTCACACGTGTGTTTATTTCAGTTCATGTTGAGATTCCCAATGCGGTGCTGCAATGCACATTTTCTTCGGGCATTTACTTTCCAACAAGCTTTTGATAGCTCTGGTCAATTTCTTCTATACAGCAATATGCATGGCAAATGGGTTCTGTGAAACTGACACATATCAAATGAGAGAGAAAGCTTTGAAGAATTTTGCGTGTGTTACTTTGTTTTCAAAGCGAAATGCTAGACGTGCGAACGCAAAGGTAATTCCTGCTTTTCACAGTCTTGATCAGATGAAATCAATGCCGTCCTACAGGATCTATCTGATTTCATGGCATTTAAATGCAAGACACAGGCAGGGCTAGGATGCATGAAACAAATTTTGGGCTGTTTAAAACAAAAAAGTCACCAGGGCGATGTCATCTGGAATCCATGTTATTTTTCAAAGGAGCACATAACTTTGTCATTCAGGGGACTGAGGCCATGCAGGCCTGTTTTTGTTTGCAGTGTTGAAAATGCCTGACCCACAAGTGCCAGGGTAGGTTTCCATGAAGGGCACAGCTTTGGGATGTTTTAAAATGAAAGGAGGACAATTGCAGTGCAAAGCCAATCTTCATTTACTTTCTGTTCTTTGAATGAAGAAACAAAGTGCAGCCATTATTTCGGTAGCTGCTAAAAGCAGTTTTGTGATGCCAGGGATAGGCGCTCAGCAAACACAGCGCTGCCATGGTTTCTTGGTAACTGCTAAATGCAGTTTTGTTGTAGGGGGTCTGCCTTAGGCCTTAAAATAGCCCACAGGAAGGAAACTGCTCCACTCTTTGATCTCCCAAGGACCACCACATGGTTTCCGTTTTTTTGCCCGCTGAAAGGATGACTATTTTATATTTTAACCCATTTGGCTGCAAATTGTTCTTTAGGGTGTATGAATGGAATAAATGCAACTTTCGGTGTAGACCGCTCAGAGTTTTATCAAACAATAAGAGGTCATCGGCGAATGCCAGACAATTATCCTCAGATGACCTAGCCTCGCACTGAAGGTGTAATCAGCCTTCCACAACTTCCCTATGTCACTAAGGTAGATGTTAAATAAAGTAAGGGTCAATATACACCCCTGTCTGAGGACTAAATTAGCCGCAACAGGTCTAGACAATGCCTCTTTTTGATTCAGCCAAATCCTCAAAAACGCGTTTTTGTGGAGGAGTGGTATCGGCTGGACCAATTTTAACGGGACATTGTAATGCAGTAATTTGGTCCACAGCTTCGTTCGTACCACACAGTACTTCCATGTTTCATCAGTGGTTTGCTAGATTGCAGAGTCTTCATGTTTCATTGGTGCATTATTAAATATCAGCAGATCCACATGTATCTTCAGTGCCTTGCTAGGTAGAAGCAGAAACCTTCAAATATCATCATTGCCTTGCTAGATAGCAGCCAGCAGAGCCTCCATAATTCATGTGTGTCTTGCTAGATAGCAGCAGAACCTCCATAATTCATCTGTGTCTTGCTAGATAGCAGCAGAGCCTCCATAATTCATCTGTGTCTTGCTAGATAGCAGCAGAGCCTTCATATATTGTCAGTGTCTTGCTAGATAGCATTAGAGCCTTCATATATCATCTGTGTCTTGCTAGATAGCAGCAGAGCCTCCGTAATTCATCTCTGTCTTGCTAGATAGCAGCAGAGCCTCCATTTATCATCTGTGTCCATCTTGCAAAATAGCAGCAGTCTTCATATATCATTTGTGTCTTGCTAGCTAGCAGCAGAGCCTCCATCCATCATCTGTGTCATTCTATGTAGCAGCAGAACCTCCATAATTCATCTGTGTCTTGCAAGATAGCAGAAGAGCCTCCACATATCAGCTGTGTCTTTGTAGATCGAGCAAGTTTTTTTCAAGATCCCAAGGATAGCCTAATTAAGGTAACTTCATATTTTGAATGACTACTTTCAAGACTACACATCTCTCTTTTTCAGTCAGGAAAAAAAACGTACCACTCAGGATACATAATACATTTATTTATAGGGAAGAAATGCTTGAGTGCAAGTGAGCACAGGAAGTTAAGAAACATGCCTGTGTGTTATGGGGTGTAGCAGGCAACTGCAAATTTGGTGAAAAAATAAATACAGTTTGATTTCTTTTTGACACCTCCGTCCCAATTGCCATTTACAGTGTCTGTGCGCAGCATCTACAAATTCAGGATACGTTAACACAGATATATAAAATGCAGCTGATCTGCAGACTAAATTACCTACAATAGTGAGCTAGTGATGTGCAAAGTGTATACGTAGGGATAAGCAGATTAATAAAAGTGATTACAGGGAGGAAAGAGACTGGTTTGTATTTCATGGCATGTAAAAGGGAAAGGGGAATGTGGTGAAACAGAGGGGAACACAATTGGTTACATTTCCTTTTTTCATTGCTTTTAATACCTTTTGCAGTGTGTCAGAGGAAAGATCTGGCTTTAGTGTATAATTACACATGGGTGCAAAGTTTTTCTGAAAACATGCAAACCACAACAGGGTGCTAGAGAGGTGGAATGGTCCTATTCTTAACCCCTTGCATAATAATGGATCCGTGTTTACTGGAGTGAAAAGTGAAATGTCTGTTATCTGTTATTCTCTTTTTCCAACTTATATTGTGAAGTGTTTCAAGTTGGAGGCAGTCACACAATTAAGCATTCATGCTGGGCAGTGTGACATAAAACACTGGTGCTTATACCACTAGATAGAACCAGAGCCTCCATATGTCATTGGTTCCTTGCTAAACAAAAGCAGTGCCTCCACGTATCATCTGTTCCTTGCTAGAAAGAACCAGAGGCTACATGTGTGATAGGTTCCTTGATAGACAAATGCAGATACTCCCAGTGGCATAAAACAACATTTGGTGAACCCCCACCCATGAGCCAGGCTGAGGGCCTTCCGCAAACTCCTCAACAAAGCACGGTGCATGCCACATGTATGACAGTAGCACTTTGTAAGAACATACTCCTGTTGTCTTAGCCATTAAAAATGTCTTGCTACGATGAGAAAACATGTCCCAACTTGCTGCAGTAGGCCAGTCTAGAAATGCAAGAACACTTATCATGCTTGCTTTATCACAATTGCTAAGTAGAAAATGTCATGACACAGTAAGAAACGGCTAGACTGGCTGCACCAGAATGCTAGTCTAACACGTAATAACACTCAACAAGTTGGCTTTGCCCAAACATGCCAGTAAATCATGCTATGTCACTTTAAGGAAATGTCAACAATGCTCCAGTGCCCCCAGGCCCCCCAGCTCATAACATGCAAGGATAATCACATTCATACCCATTCGTCTACCAGTCTCTCCCCTTCACTCTTGCACGTACCCAGAACATTCTCACTGCACTCCCCACATGGGCACTCAGCCAGAACATTCACACACACAAACACAACCACACACAAACACACACAATCACATTCATACCCCTTCACCCCAAGACCCTCACCCAGACACCTTCTCTCACATTCACTCCCACCGCATTCTCCACATGCTCACCCACTCCGAATATTCACCAATCACATTCATACCCATATACACATTCTCTCACATGTGCACCCATAAAATGTACACTGCATTTTCCACATGTGCACTCACATTCACACACACACACACACACACACACACACACACACACACACACACACACACACACACACACACACACACACGCATACATACATATATACATACATATATACATACATATATACATACATGCAGACACACCAGACATGCACTGCATGCATGCATAAAACACACATACACATATTACACATAAATATATACAAAAACGCATTATTACCTCTTTCTCGTGGCAACGTATGTTTGCCGGGTTTTATACTCCATCACTATAGGCCTCTGGCTCCCATGCACCACACAGACAGGAACCAGGAAGCAGGGAGAGATCCCTGGTTCTTGTCTGATGTGCGCAGGGGAGCTGGAGAGTCCCTTCCTGTGCTACCTGAATGGGCAATAAGCAGTGCAAAATAGCCCCTACCGCTCTGACACTTTTTCCTACTTCAGTAATATATTGGAGCAGAGAAGAGAAAGGGTACTGTGTCTAATCTAGGGTGTTCATCCGTTTTCCCCTGAGGGGAGCCAACCCCTTTGAGGCTAGGTAGGTGAGCCCGCAAGCAAGACCCTGCCTAGGGGTCTTGGCAAGTGGGACCTCACTGGGAATTACTCCGGTCTAGGGGATAAGGACTCCCATTGAAAGCCAAACTATCTGCATAAATGGGACTGCTTATGAACAACAGTAAGTAGATTCCCTTCTATTGGCTTCAGGAAATGCTGGAATGGCTACAACATATGTAGAGAAATGTAATACTGTGTGGAATGCAAGTCAGCCCGTAACTAGAACGAGAAAATCATGGCAAAAGAGTGAGAGTCATATGCAGGGGAAGCCCTCTGACATGCCTCTACATTGGAGGGGCAGAGCATTGCGGAACCACAGAGCTAGCAAGAGCCGATGAGCAAGAGAATGCCAAATAAAGATGCAAACGCACAGAGTTGCAAGCAGTGGGTATACCGCTGCATGGATGGAGCTCAGGAGACCACCTAAGATGTGGCGTGACCATGAATGACCGTGGTGGGTCGGGTACCCAGACAACATTGTTGATACCCGAATCAGCGGGAGGAAGGAAACTTCCCAATGCAAAGATGTGCCCAACACCAAGGACTAACGAAAGGAGAAAGTTGAGCATCTTGAAGAAGCAATACATGTGAGGCACACATCAGGGAATGTCGGTATGTCAAAGTGATGGGCCGGCAGAATCAACCCATGCTAACTGCGGGTACTCGAGTGATTCTAAAAAGGGGGAGGCCACAGGAGCTGTATGTACTATACACAATGAACTTTAATATCAAGAGTGAAAGCTTGCCAAGAGAGGATGCTATATATGAAGAGACTCCGAGCGAGTTGTCTAAAATAAAGTGTGATGAATACTGGTGATCCCTGATGAAGAATGTTGACAAAGTTGTCAAGTTAAATTCAAACCCCAGTTACAAAGCTTTAAGATACTTCAATGTGAAACATGAGGACAGTCCCTAGGAGGGAGACTATCATAAAGGCAATAAGTGGAAGAAACTCCAACAAAGTAGAGGGGAGCACCCGAACGTCAGAAGGAAATAACGTGTTGAGTGGCAAGGGAAGAGACTACTACTATAAGGGAAACCTGAGAGAATCTAGATGGGCTCAGAAGAGCCCAGAGACCCAATGTACCAATATCTATCAAGAACTCCAGAAGCTCATCGGCCAGAGTGGAAAAATCTGAATGTAGCCGAAACACAGATTGGATAATACATTTTTGAACTAAACTCTTTTTGAAACCCTGAGAGAAAGCCGAGAGGCCCGGCTAAAGGGCAGATACTGCTCTTAGTGATTAATGCCAAGTAGTAGGGCCAGATAGGTTTAGAGTTTTGGACGGAGAACGTTTTTGTTTTAGATTCCTGACGACCAACGAGCACCCTTATCTAGTTTGGCTAGGTAGGGAAACCCCATCGTGGTAGGGCAAGCTAGGCATTACATTTCTTTGTTTAATAAAAAGAACATGCAGCCGTCCATTTTGCGTCTGACTCCTTCTTCTGGTTTGCTACAGTATCTTAACTCTCAACATTTTCAAGTCTTCTGCCTCTCTGATACAACCAAAGAGCATATTGCAAAAGATGGTGATGCTATTTAAAGTTGGTGCTGTGATGGGAGGGCCCCTTTTCACTGTGCCAGATAAACCTTACAAATTCTATCATATAGCTGTTGAGTGGGAACAACGTGTTTTCAAGGTACACCATAAGAGTGCAGAGTACAGGCAGGAGAGCCATACTTCAGGGGACATTACAGCTTCCTTGGGAATAACAGCCTTCCTGTGGAAGAAAACACTTATGGCAAATGATGTATACGTAACAGCCCACAGGCTCCTTATGGAAGGAGGCCAGGGGTGCAGTAGATGAGGAGACCCAAACCTCCGGGCCCCGAAATGTATCTCCATGTGGAAGCAAGAACACTATGACTAAAGAACATCCACTTAGACCAGAGCTATACAAGGCCACTTCTTTGAGCCAGAAGTAGATACATATCATTTGTTTCATAGCAAGAAACAAAATTCTACATACAGACAATAAAGCACCTCAGATGGGGCAAACCGTGGTTTCATGGTGGGAGAGCATGTGCGGTGCGAGATGTATGAGGACGTTGTGCCGCAGAGGAGGAGAGCACCTCCAGGCAGCATGCACGCGCTGCCCAGTTACTTGCTTTGACTTTGACCCCACTTGGCCTGTATTGAAATGACTAAAGCCCCTGATCTGCTTAGGCCTGCAAAACCACTTTAAGAGGGGTAATTATAATCCACCCTGCACAAGGATAAGATTGATCTAAGAGCCTCTTATCTGGCCCTTCATCTGGTGTCCCTAACCGCCCTGAGAGTCAGCAGTCTGGGGACGAAGGGCGGGCAGCATGCAGACACCACATCCTTGATTCACTGCTCATACGAGCTCCTGCTTTCTTTCTCCCACTGCCTCCCTCACGTCCAGTCCCTCTCCTTCTTTCCTTCCTATTAGTATAACAATCGACCCTCTTCTAAATGGCTATGGACTCGTTTTTAAATATGCGTTACCTTTCACCCATTCTTTCACTTGTGCACCTTTTCATTGTCTTCCCTCTTGCGGATCTCGCTCTTTATTGCCTCTACCCCCAATTCGACTTCCCACATCACTGCTTTTGAGTTGCTTCTTCAACCCCTTTCAACTCTTCTCTGGTTTATTCTCTCCCAGCAAAGCCTTCTTTCCTGCTGTTGGTGTCAGGTCCAGTCCCTGTATTCATTCTGTGGTGCAGCTCTCTGACATCCTGTACAATAACCTTGCTCTTGAAGTGATCTGTAGGCCCAAGGCCACTTTCCAGAAACAGTACTGTGCTTCAGGAGTGGTAGATATTTCCTTTTTAATAAGATGTTCTCTTGTTGGTTATAATGCTTTACTCACACTGTTGTACATGTTCACTCACCCACATACTATCCTCTGCCATCCGAAGTGAGGTCTCTGCATCTGTGACCATCTACTTGCCGGAATGAGGTAACCCTACTTTATGACTCAGGGCGAAGTCCAGTAAGTGCACACTGCAGCAAAGTGGAAATCCTGCATTTTGCCACTGTTATGCAGTTCTCAATGTAACATTTGAAGACTGCATGCTGGCACAGCGATGGTGCCATCATATACTTTGGAAGGCTTTTGCGTTACAGTACAACATGTAGCACCCTTGCAAAGAACACTAATACGTGTTTTGCCCCTTGAAAAGATATGTATTTTCCTTCTGTTATGTTGTGGAATTATCATTCTCCAGGCAGGGAATGGGAGGCTGACCTCTCTCCTCTGCAGGTGCCTCCCTCTGGAATGGCCTCCCTGACCCTCTCAAACTTGAGTCCGACCACCTGAAGTTCTGGAAGCAGCTCAAGACCTTCCTTTCTCCTCTGCTTTCTCTCTCTCTCTCCCCTGCTGACCTGTCTCCTGCGTCGACTGGTTGCTTGGCAACCCCCAGTGCCTACTGAGTACCAGGTTCCTCCGTGATCAGTCTCCCTAGCATTGCCTCCGGGCCTACTGCACAATTAGGGGCTGTAACTGTTTTCCCCAGCCCCCTGCCTCCTTGCACTTACCCAAAGCCTTGCTTCCCTGGTTGCACTTTCTCAGAGCAATGCTGACCTGACTGCACGTCAACCCTTCCCTCTTCCTGCCACTTCCCCTACTTTCCCCTGCACTTTATGTCATCGCACTTGCACGATCTGAATGACACAAGACCTAGTAAGATCGTTCGTATTGTCATTTCTGTTTTCACACCCTTGGCTTGCCTAGAAACACTTGTGTACAGGCACGTTATACATGACATATATCACATCATATCAGCTGATGGTGTGTACCATACAATGTTACCTTTGAAGCTGCCAATTGGACAATTATTAGTGCCTCTGTCTTTGGAAGCAGGAATACCCATTTGCCAACAACTGTGTGCATATTTATAGGTGAAGGCCATATTATGCAACTGTGACTGGACTGTTGTGAATATAACAGTAGGTGTGCGTTATTTCCTATTACTGTAGAATAGTTGTATGTGCAATGAGGGGCATGATGCAGGGGTCAGAGCTCTGGCTACACTGTACTGGGTATATTGTACCTTTCCAAGTACAGTCTTTCGGCCACTGTGACGAGTGTGTTAGCCTACAACTGCCCTCTTCCCTCACCCTTGATGATACTGGCTGGGGTGCTAAGAGTTGTGAGAACTGTCTGTAAAAACGTGTTGCCCGACAACTCCAAAAAGCGAACCCCAGCATATTGAATGAGGAAGGATCATGGGTGTTGTGGTCCAAAGTATCAAGAAAGCCGCAGGTTGCTAGTGTAGCCCTGATATGACATGACCTTTTTGATTTTCGAGTACTCTTGCTCACAGACAGGATGATGTACTCTTCGTTATGTTCTTTTATGAACAGATATTGATTCAACAGGAATGGTGGTATTAACGCATAAATAAATACGTGTATATACGAATAGAGGTAAGAATGAGTCTACAATCATCGGTTGGGTGTTCCATTGGGTATGTGGGATTTTTCTGGTTTGCCCAGAAGAGATGACGGTGGTTTTGGCCCGAGGTAAGTGTTAGACAGACTTGCCTATGTGAGGGAGGGTTGCTGTGGGGTAAACCGTGGTGTTTATACTAAAGAAAAGAAACACATCACAGTGTTAACTTTATGGGATACTAGAAAAGGAACGAAAACAAATAGAAGTGTCCCTCCATACTTGATCAAACCCTCATGATGCCAATAGAAAATTAATGACTCCCTTTTAAATAGGAAGAACGCAACACACACTCCTGTAACCCTACACAGTATCAACCCCTTCCAATACCAGTAGGAAATGAATAGAAAATGAATGACACAACACAAATGGGATGAGGGCAACAGGCTGCACTGTAATCCCAGATCGACCTCTTCAGGGGCATAGGAGACACATACAATTTGGGGGGGGGGGGACAGAGGACATCTTGGGGACCTTTGATTATTTATTTATTGTGTTTTAGTCAAAGAACTTGACTTTTCACAAAATTAGATTTAAAATAGCAGTACATATTAAATTACAAATATCACTGTATAAAACAAGAGAAAACAAGAAAAGAAAACAGAAGAAAATTAAAGGATGCAGCAGCAAAGAACATGTCTTTGTATGTTGCATTTCTGGATTTTTCATCTGACTATGAGCTCATGGTAAGAGAGAGGAAATAACGATTACTTCCAGTGGGCCACAGCTAGGACGCCAGCTCGTTAAGAGGCAGATCACCTGTAAGTGGATTCCTGCCAAATAAAGGAGTTGAAGCCTTTTCTACCAACTGCAAGTTGCTACTTTTTGTGTGGGGCAAGGAGACGTGTGTGTCTTGGTATGGAAAGATGGGGGTTTCAAAGAAAGAGAAAATCTTGTTTGTACCTCTGAGTAACCCCTGTTATGGGAGTAGAGGGACCAGGTGTGTGATGTTGCTGCTTTGACTGTTCTCCGGGCGGCAGTGGGGGGTACAGCAAACAAGGAGGATGAGCGATTGCAAGCCCACCCCCTTATAAGCACTCCCCAGGTCCGTGGCCGGATGTGTCGGACCCGGGGGATGCCTAGTAGGTGGGGTGTATGTGGACCCAGGGGGGTGGCCAGAGGGGCAGCCCGCTATGTGGGCTGCCCCTCTAGTGCCCCTGCGAGGGCCGGGCCACCCTCTCACAATGAGTCTGGTCCCTCTTATTCCATCTCATGCTGGCTTCAGAGCCTAGACTTTCTTTGCCTTTGTTATTCTGAATGCAGAGCTGGACTCTGTTTCGTTCTCGTTTAACATTTGCTGCAAAGCCTGATCTATTTGATTCTCTCATATGTTACTAGGACGGCAGAGCATGGTTCCTCTGCCTTGTTACATTATTCAAAGAGTCCATCTGGCCTTTCTTTGCCTCTCCCTTGTCTCACTGCTTGCTTGCTTAATACATACCTCCTACATGTACTGTTTTCGTCGGGACACCTGTGGGAATGCAGGATGGTAGGACATGTGTTGTTGGCGGCGTGTTTCAGTTGGTGGCCAGAGTGCAATGGCTGAAAATTGAGTTTTTTCCACTAAATTTCAGAGATATTTCCCTCTGCCCACCCACCGAAGCACGCCACCAACAACAGATGTCCTACCTTCCCGCGTTCCTGCAGGTGTCTCAACGAAAACGGTACCTCACATGTGTGGGTGCACATACATGGGCGCAAAGGGAAAAGGCTAACCCACTGATAACCCCAAGCCTTTCGGCAAAGCAGATTTTGCTCATGTGGACAACATACATATTTGGGCCTAGGGTGTCAAAGCCATCAAGGAAAACAGAGAACCAAATGCATTTCCAAAAAGAAGACACATGTGGGCACCCCCCTTTTCACTAAAAACATCCATGGTGGTTTAGTGACCCCCACACCCACCCAAACAAGTTCTCATTTTTTTATTTTTGTTTTTGTTTTGCCTCTTTCTTAGGGTCAGATTGTGCTAGCAATCTGCCCCCAGAGAGGGCTACATGAGATGCTCCCCATCCATTTGGGGTAAGAGGAGAGGGCCAACCCCCTTTCCACTAAAAACATCCATGGTGGTTCAATGGCCCCCCACACCCACCCAAAACAAGTTATAATTTGTTTTATTTTTGTTTTGCTCCTTTCCTAGGTGCAGATGGGCACATGTGTGTGGCCATCTGCCCCCCAGGGGGGGCAAAACGTACTGCCCCAGGCTTGGGAGGGGTGGCTGTGCCAATATTTGCAGTGCCCCCCCACCCCAAATGGATGGAGGGCATCTCATGTACCCCTTCCTAGGGGCAGAAATTTGCCCCCGGGGAGGGCTACATAAGGTTCCCCCATCCACTTAGGATGGGAGAGGGAAGGGCCTACCCCCTTGCAAAAATCCCTGGTGGCTAGTGGTCTCACGTGCACCCACCCCACCCAAAATTACGTTTAAAAAAAACAATCTTTTTTTTGTTATTTGCCCCCCTTCCCTGGGGGCAGATGATCACCCATCTGCTGCCAGGGTATTGCCCCATGCTTTGGGGACCAGGGGGGAGAGAGCAGCTTACATAGTAAGCAGACCCACCCCCACTTCAAAATCAGATCCCTGTACAACACACCAAACACATATTCTGGGGGGATAAATGACATTACACCTCCCCCCACTTAAAATTGTGGGGGGGAATTGTCCCCCATGCCCCCACATGTCCTACGCCCATGGACCTCTTCCAATGTCCATTGATAAAATAATGGTTTGCAATAAGGGAAGAGAAAGAAAGGGGCACACAGTATGGCAATTTACCTGGCATGGATGAGGACTTTGTTCTCCTTCTGAGGCACTGACATTTGTCATTTGCATGGCTTTTGGTGAATGTCCTCCTTCAGCTTTTGAGGTTTCGTATGCTTTGTGGCAAGCAAATGCCATGCCAACATGGTCGACCATTGAAAACCGGCTATTTGCGCAGCATGATAAGTATATCCCAGATTATCTGAAACTGGTATTGGTGATTCCACACTCCACTATAAAAAATAAAATCCCTAGAGCTGGAGATACTTGCCAACTAGAGGCCCATCTCATATGTCCCCTTTCTGTGAAAAATATTAAACAAAGCCACCAAGCAACAACTACAGACTCATTTGGAAAACAAGGTACTGCTCCAAGACAAGATCTGGCTTTCGACCACAGAGATGGCCCTTATGGATGTCAAAGACACCCTGTTGAAGATATCCGATGAGGGACAGATTGGCATGCTGATGCTGCTGGACCTCTCAGCCGCGTTTGATACTATTGACCACGATATCCTGTTGAGCCGCCTAAGTAATCTGGTATTTATTTCGGATACTGCCACTGGATGGTTTGGATCCTTTTTGAAGAATAGAGTTTACAGAACAACAAAATACAGAGCACACAAACACAGCAAAAACAGATGGCTACACACAAACAGGCACACACATGCACACAATGCTACAATGGATTGGCAGGAAACACACAAAGGATGGCAGCACACACAACAATGTAATATGGAAGAACAAACACACGTCTTAATTGTAAGAAATTAAAAACATAATCAGAAAAACCCTCAATTAAAATACTAGCTCACTAGTAGCTGTCAATGTAACTAGAAACTGAGTTTTAATCAATATTCATGTTCGCATAATTACTAAAGTCAGTTTCCCTGTATGTGCCTCTGTTTTGTATGCATTGTGTGTCTTCATGTGTATTGTTTGTACTAGCACAAGTAAGGAAGAAAGAAACAGCATCATCAGAAAATGTTAATAGCATTAAAGTTTATCTTCAGGTATACAAATGAATTGTGTGTCTGAGGCCTGCTGTTTGCCCCATGTATGTGCACCATGAGCTGAGACCAAACCCTAAGTAAAGTACTTTAAGAAAATACGACAAGGTTAACGTCCAGATATATTGCACCTTTAGAATTTTAATATTCTGACTGTTAGTGAACAAAACCTCCTGGCCTAGATATGTCAGTGAACAAAAACAAGTGTCCTAGATATGTGATGTCATCCGTTATGTCATCAATGACATTTGTGATGCCATCTTTGATGTCCTGGGTGTTAGTCGTAGCAGTGCTCAGTGCTCACATTGGCTATTTTTTTTAGAATCTCCCTCCCAGAAACCATAAACTCTTGTGTATAGATGAAAAAGGGTGCTGCCATTTTGTACCCATTTCGACATTGACATGTAGGTGATGAGGACATCCCGCATTATCTATTCATGAGCATGTAACTTCTCACGCTCAGGAATGCATATGAAATTCTCTCTTGGAAAATAAGCTCACCTCTCTCTGCGCTCGTGGGATATGTAGTTTTTCTCCATATTTATAAATAAATGTACTGCCAGGTATGCAGAACCTAAAGAAATGTGACTTAAACAGCACGTATTATTGCAGCATACATAATTTCTTCATTCCTCAGTATTTTCAGACATGGAGTATTTTAAGATTGATGCAGGTCATAGCATGAAAAGAGTGGGACCACTTTTAACTTATTTATTATAAATTTTTATCTAATATGACACAGGTCGTACTTTGGGAAAATGCAGCAATTTTTTATTCTAAGTTATATGAATCCTGCCTTCAGGCATGTCTGCTGCAGTGGGATCTTCCTTGTAATCAGCCTACTATGTTAGTTGAATTTTGCAAATAAATATGCACAATTCAGGGACTCCTAATGTGCTTCAGTTCAAAATACCATACACAACCAAATAAAAAGATGTGAGCTAACGAACATTTATTCAAATCGAAAAATACATCCAAATGCATCCAAAGCAAACATATACATCTTATTTCCTTGCAAGGGAAACTAAGAACTCCTTAATAACAACTTTTGTACTAGCAAGGTTTCCAGAATCCAAACGTTAAACTACATAGTTTTGAACCCTGAAAGGAATAATGCCTGGCCTACCCTTCTTTCTCCCTACTTATGCATCAAATATTCACAGGAGGTGCATGCTTCCCCAGGGCCAATTATATCCATTTTATATTTGTGAAAGATACGATTAAGTACATAAACCATTTTATCAAAATTAAATGGAAAAAGAAAAATGAAAAAGTAGATGAGCCCCTTATCATATGTGTATTATTTAAGTAGCTAATGCTTGGCTGGCATAAACATAATGGGAACGTTTAACTAAATTGGTTGCAAGTACCTTAAAGTTCATTGGGCCTCATTACACGGATGGCGCTAAGGGATTACCGGCACCGATAAAGGCACTGGTGCCGGTAATCCCTTAGCGCCATACTACGAGGTCCCTCAGCGGGTCCCGTCCTTAACGTGTGGCCAGACCACACGTTAAGGAAGGGGCCCGCTGAGGGACTTCAGGGCAAATAACGGTATCGCTAATAGCAGTACCGTTATTTGCCCCTTCCCCATACCCAATGAGCCCTATGGGGGCTCAAATGGGAATGGGGAAGGGCCTTGGTGAAAGGGGAATTACTGCCCCGCCGGTAAAATATTGGCGGCAACCATGGCGCTAATAGCGCCATGGTTACCGCCGTCCGTGTAATGAGGCCCATTGTGTTATGAATGAACAGCTCAACCTAAATGTCATACTTGTTTTGTATCCTGTAGTCATTGGTACTTTGCTTACATAACAATGCTGTGCACCGTCTATTGTCCACCTATTTAAGAGTATGTGCAGTGGTTAGGTTCTGTACACAGTTGAAACATAAATGTTATTATGTGTGTTTACAGATGTAATGCTGACATAATACACTCTTACTTAGCGGTATCGTCTGGAATCTAAGGTGAATTAGTGTGAATCTGTTATTTTCCATTGTTTCTAATTAAAAACAGGAGAGATTATGAGGAGGCAGTAAACATGTGCAATCCTTATGGGTAGTCTTTTTGCATATTAATCTTTGCTTATAGTTTAAACACTCAAAGCTCTTTCTCTCACTTATGCTTACCTTGAACGGGTTTGTAAGCTCTTTTCATGCACATGCAATATGGTATCTTCCTGATTTAGCATATGGCCTCTTTAACCCTATATTGCCAGGAAGTGCCACTCAATTTCCTTGTTTAGGCCAATTATATTAATTTTTAAACGAACAATTGAAGATTGTTCCTGGAGGACGAATAATTGACTGTTATTACTTCGTCTAGGTGGCCTTTCCACTTTCTGCAGGATTGTCCAATGAAATAGATCAGCCTTCACACACACATAAACACACACACCCAGGCACACAGGCACATGCACACACACACAAATGCCCAACAGCAGATGGCAAAAGACAACCCCACACACTCCGATCTTAACCCTGCCTTCTAAGGCCTCCAACAAACACCGTTTGCACAGCGGCTGCAAAATGGGGCTTGGATATAACTTAACCATGCCAGGCCGAACAATCATTTACATACGGGTACCTCTGTGTACGGTAGGCTGAGAGCTGCTGGTGCATTTAAAGTGTGTGTTTATGTTATGTTATGCTATGAATTTATACTGCGCCCCCCTGCCATTTTCATGGGCTCCGGGTGCCCACAAGGTTAAGTAGCATTTACAATTGCAAGAGTGTTTTTATTTAATTGTTATCACTTTGCTCAATTTGGGCAGGTGATACAAAACTGCCAGAAAATGGTGTCATAAGAGTTTGATCCCGAACGTTTCATGCAGATTTATCAAAGTGTAGCATGATTACTGAGAGGAGAAAAAGGTCACAAGAGTTGTTTCACATTTTAGCTCCTAAAGGAAATCTATTGAAAATGAATGGCCAAAAGGCGGTTGATCGTCATAAATGTGGATCCTAAGTCAATGGAATAATCTTAAAAGATGTATATTTACATTTTTGTAAACATCCAAGTAGCACGTTTTGAAAAAACACTTTATTATAAACACAAATTAAATATTCATGTTTGGGTCCATGGACCCAGTGCTTTGAAGTCAAATCCAATGTGAGTAGCGGAGGCCCGCCAGTCTGGACTCCATCATGAACGCTTGTGATGAAAAAAGAAATGCGGGGGAGGGCATATTTGATGCATTTTGAGCATTCCATGGCATGGGGGGAGCACCATGACATGCCCTGAAAGCATACATGATGCTGATCTAATCATAAAAGGTCATGCGTGTCTGGCTGGGACAGCAGATAACATCAGTCGTAGTATAAATAAACATTGCACATAGACAACATTATTCACATGCCCTAATACCTTTTGCGCATACGCAAACGGCGATCATGCACGCCAATGTTGTATGATATCTGCCAAAGTTCTCATCCTGTTTGCTAGCCTGTCGTAGCTCAAGTACCCATTTAATCACTTACTTTATATATATACAGGGTAATTCATGGAATAAATGTGCACCGAAAAGGGGAGCGCAAGCTTGAAAATCGCAGCGCACGCGTGCTAAAGCCGGGCACGCAGCCATTCATCGATTCATGGAATGCGCTGCGCTTGTAAAACCTGGGATGTGCGCATAGAAGCTCCAAATGCGTGTCCAACAAGGAGGGGGCATTCAAGGTATGCTACAGGTGGTATCGAACCCCAGAGACGCTCAATAAATGCAACCCCGCAATCCCCCCTTCGTGCTGGAGAGGATGCCTGGACAAAGGTACGCTATGCCATCTGCTATGGACATGCCCCAAGGCCACCCAATTTTGGAAAGCTGTGTTAGATCAAGTCAACACGATCACAGGCATTGCAATCCCATTGGATCCGGGTATTGTCCTGCTGGGAACGAGCGGCGAGGGCCAATCTCCCTGTCAGGCCGCAGAGAGGAACTTTGCGCCCACCTGTTGACGGCCGCTAAAATCTCAGTAGCAAGGCTTTGGAAAAACCCAGAGGGACCGGCAGTCCAAATGTGGTGGGCAAAGTGTTGGGACATAATAGAGGCCGAAAAAATAACAGCCCTCCGGTTTGGAAATAGAGAGAATTTTACCAGACTTGGGCCCCATTCCTGGACTACACACAGAAATACCCAGGCCTGGCCCGACAGCCTCCCTCTCTACGATGGATGGACAAACAAGACTGAAGAGGAGGGTGGAAGAGCAGGACAGAGGCATCGACCTGGGGAGATCCTCTCCCGCTCGCGAGAGCATACACGAACCAATGAAGGCCTAGGGCTATGCGGATCCAGTCCCCCTCCCAATACAAACTTGAATCATGAACAGCGTCCCTTGGCTCTTACCCCAACCGTATAATCCATCTGCTCCCTCCCCCTTCCCTGCCCTTCCTCCCCTACCTTCCTCATTGAAACTCTTCATACCGGTTGTTGTTGTTTATGTTTATTATCACATGGATTAACAAGCAACATAGCGCTGTTTTAGCGCTTGCAACTTAATGCCACAATGTCTAACTTGCTTGTATAAAATCAATAAAAAGATGTTTGGAAAAAAAAAACCTGGGATGTGCGCCAAATCTGTGTGTGGAGTATGCGGGCGCACACATCACTAAACGGCGTGCGCGATGCGCACAGGGAAAGCGCACATTGTGTAGCCCACACAAGAAAAGTGGGCGGAACACGGGGTGTAACACGCGGAATGGGGAACAACGCGTGAAAATGTGGGCGTTACAGGGGAAGTACAGGAGGTAAATGCTTGCAACGCCCACATGCGCGCAAACAACACGTATTCATGGAATTGAACAGGGGAAAGCCATGCGCCAAAAAGGACGCGCTAATCCGGAAACACGTACGCCAGCAGGAAGCAGGCGTAAGCGGCCCCCCACAGCATAAAAGTGCGCGCAAACAACAAACAAGCTCACACGCTACGATGAATATACTGTTCCTCGCAGCAGTGGTCGTGGGACACCGCAGCAGGAGGAGGATAACCAGGCCCTGCATTTTTTTACCCAGGACCAGCTTTTTTGGGATACCTGATGACCAGGTATATGGGACGTATGGGTTTCCACCACACATAATCCTAGAACTGGTCAGGGAGTGGGAGGATGACCTCACATCACCCACCCTGCGCTCCCAAGCACTGAGCCCCTTGGAAAAGGTGCTCAATGTAGTGCACTTCTTGGCTACTGGGTCATTTCAGCGGACAAGTGCCATAGTCGGGGGTGTCTCACAGGCCACGCAGTCACACTTCCTACACCAGGTGTTGGCCATCATGACTGCACGCCCCTCAGTCCGCAGGCACATATACATGCCCACAACACCTGCAGAAAGGCAGGCTGTTGTCCAGGATTTTTAAGGGGTGGCACACTTACCCAAAGTGCTAGGTGCCATTGATTGCACCCATGTGGCTCTATATCCTCCCAGGGCCACTGAGCACATCTATCGAAACCGCAAGCACTGGCATTCCATCAACGTGCAGGTTGTATGTGATGCCAAGGGAATCATCACCTCAGTATATGCCAACTATCCAGGGTCCACCCATGACAGTTTCATATTCAGAATGTCACCCCTAAATGGGAACCTGGAAGCTGGGCGGCATGGCGTCACATGGCTAATTGGTGAGTATAAATGACTCTGAACATGCATGCATGTCAGAGACTGAGAAATGTGATAACCCCACTAATGACAATCATTATCACCTCCCCAGGGGACAGTGCCTACCCTCTGAGCACCTACATGATGATGCAAATTCGGAACCCCACCAAAACACCCGAGGTAAGATACAACACAGCCCATATTGCAACCCGGGGCATAGTGGAGTGCACATTCAAAGTGCTCAAGTCACGCTTTCGCTCCCTTGACCACTCTGGTGGGCAGCTGCTATATGCGCCCCCAGTAGTGTTCAGGATCATAGTGGCAGCATGTGTCCTGCACAACGTTGCAACCTGGCGGGGCGTGCCAGTGGACATGGTGGTGCCCCCACATCCCCAACCACGTGCATGGCTGCTGCGCATGGTAGGTGAAAGCGCCCGTGGTGAGGCAGCCCATACCCAGCTTGTGTCAAATTACTTCACCTAAAATCCCACCCATGCGGAGTGCACACAGGCCTGGCACCTACCAGCTGACAATCAATGATGATGACAAAAGGGAAAGCCAACTGTCACAACCATACCAGCCTGAGATTGTTCACCTGGAAGTGCTACATTGTGTGCATCCCTAGCTACTTAAAGACACCCAATGCTGTGTCAGAAAAAGCCACACATTCATGCAGCATGAAGGACTACCCCCTTGCAAAATACCACATCAAAATAGTGGCATGTCACCCAACCCCTCCACATCTCAGCTACCCAACACACCATGGAATTGCATGCAATGTGAAAGCAACCAAATTAATGCACACCACATGACACAAGTGTCACAAAGTGCACTGTCCTAAATGGAAACAGGCCACAGATGATTTTCTCTCAGTAATGAATAAAAAACAACACACATGAACAAATACTTACCAGCAAGACAAAACATCAGTACAGGATCAAACAGTGTCAATATATGACAGTAAAAATTAAAGTAGTGCAAGTGTCACAACCTGACTAAGGCAGCACATCGAACCCTTCCAACTGCAGAGTGTTGCTGGTAGGCAAATGTGTCAGTGTACTGCATACAACATGAACTGCATCTGCAAAGGAGACAGGCTTGTTAAGACATGAAGAAGGTACATGTATATAAGGAAAAAGTTATGGATGTATAACCATATATAAATCCACCATGCAGTGGCGAATTGAACAACAATCCCCACTAGGGATGCATACACAGTTTTGAGTGCAGACTGCCCACACAACATATGGGAGCCCAATGTCACTGTGTAAGTTACTGTCACTTGGTCACACCCTTTGCGAGCCCATGGAAAGGGGAAGCAGGAGGGGTGTGTGTGTCAGGAACCCAAGTTTCTAAACCAAAGACAGGACAAGCCTGCATGTGCCCAGCTGGAATACATAGTGGATGCCTACGGGAGCCACACAAAGCAACACACTGTAAAATAAAAATAAAAAATAAAAAATAATAAAAAATGGCCATGTGTGGACCGGGGGGGGGGAGGCCACCCAGGAGGGATGAGGTACCGGGTGCACCCCAACACCCACATGCGTGGATGTTGAGAAAAAAAACCCTCCATGGGCTCATGGCCTGCATGGCCACGCTACAGTGGGAGAACTGCCATCGCTGTCATCACCCTCTGGTGCTACATCAGAAGGTGGCCGTGATATGGGAGGCAGACCACGCAAAGCCCTGGCATGCTCCTCCATGGCAGCAAGCATGCAGGTGTGAAAGGTTTGGTTCTGCAGGATGATGGTACAGAGATCCCCATGCAGCACCTCACGGGTAGCACGCATTTCTGCCTGCATGACATTGCGTGATACCCAGATCTCCTGACGGGTTGCCTGGAGTTCAGCTGAGAGTGTGCATGTCAGCTGCTCCAGCTGCTGTTCTGACCTTGTACTCCGGGACACCTCAAGTTCACACACAGTATATCTGAGGGAGCTGTGTTCTAACCTCAGGGCTTCCCTGTGGGCCTGTGATTCTGCAGATATGGCTGGGAGCAGAGTCTCCAGTCCAGCCCGTCGGTCCCTGTCGGATGCCAACATGTCCTCCCTGTGTGGGTGGCAAATGGACTCAGTTGCCTGCTGCTGGAGCTCCACCTGCCTTTCAGGGGGGAGAATGGAAGTGGCCACCCTATCCATGGCCTGAGCCATCATTTCACACGATGCCCCCTGTTGTGCTGCTATAGTGTAGATGGAATTCTCCCACACAGTATTGCCTGGTGGCGCACGGCCACCGCGTTGGCGGGCACCACACCTGTTTGGGGCAAGGTTGTGTGCACCTTGCGGTAATGGCAATGCCTGAGGCTGCAGGACTGCATTCCTCCTTTGATCTGCTGGCCCAGGAACAGGAGCAAATATTGTGGAGTGTGACCCTGCTTCTGTAACTGCCACAGGTGGACTTTCCAACACTGAATGCCCCATAGAGGGGTCGACCTCCAGTGCAGGTGTGTTGGACAGAACAGCATCCCTACCAGAAACACTCACCTGCGACGGGACATATGTCTCAATGTCAGATTCAGCACCTGATTCATAGAGGTCTCTGGAGGTGTACCCCGAGACACCCGTGGACAGTATGGTCTGCATGAGTAATGGGTTTTCACCCACCACCACCCCACGTCCTCCACTGGTGGCCGGTTGTGGCTGTGAGCACTCCTGGCTCTGCGCCATCTCCTCCTCCTCAACAGCATCAAGTGCCTCATCACCTACAAAAACATGAAAGAAAAGTAATGAAAACAGGCATGAGCACCATAGCACACACACATAGGCATGACGAGGCAGACATCCAGTACATAAATGACACATGTCACACATGACAATAACTCTGGCATGCATGCACTGTCAATGAGTTGGAAGGGGAGGCAAAAAGCAGACACTGAGGCCTTCAAGATGGAAAACCTACACACGTGCTGCCTGTTGGATAGCACTGGCATCACACATTAGCCTGTGAGTGGCATGGACAATCAACATACATGACACATGCCAGCACACAGATGGCACGTAGCATAGCCATGTCAGATTTGACAAGGACACCCAAATGTTAGCAAATCAGTACTGTCACCCATCCATGTGAGATGGACATCATGAAATAAAACATGCAAAATAGTGTGACAAAACACGCATGTGCCACACGCTGCAACAAAGCCAGTGTTGACTGATGCAGTGATGGCAGGCACATGGATACATCAATGGTTGGTCACTTTGACATGACAGAAGACAATTGTCATGTTCAACATTCAAACAAGGCCCCAAAATGATTGTGTGCAGGCCATGTGTAGGTGCACATTACTCAATCAGCCTGATTGGTCAAATCATTCCCATAATAACGTAAGAAATGTGGGCCATTGTGGGGTGTACTCTATGACTGAAGTATGTCACATTTGGGGCAGTACGGCACAAAAATGTGTGGTAAAAATGCTAATAATTTCATCAATCAGAAAGAATGAACAGGAAAACAGTATGAACAATGTTGTGGCAAGATGACAGTTGAAGGGCAAGTGCAGTAATCAGGTGCAAATTGTCAGCTGCGGTCAGAAGCGATACTGTGAAACCGAAACCCAAGGCCGGGGAATGGTTTGGAGGGACCACATGGGTGACCCATAGCAGTCAGGACTACACAGCCCCACCTGGCACTCAATCAGAACACTTCACCCAAGCAACATAGACATGGATTGCACACACATGCATGGGCACTCACCGGACATTGCTTCAAGATCTGGTAGGTCTCCCACGCCTTGGATCTCATCCTCTGTGATGAAGGCTCCAGCGATAGACTCATGTTCAGTGAGTTGTTCCTCCTCTGGTGGAGACCCACCACCAGTCACCAGAGTAGTGGCATGATTAGAAGCCAGCTTGTTCTTTGCTCTGCGTTTCAGGTCATTCCACCGCTTAGAGCAATCATCAGCTGTGCGCCTCACAAATCCAAGGGAACTAATGTGGTCCACGATGGTCTGCCAGTGGGCCCTACATTGAGCAGTCGTAGTCTTGCACACTGCAGTCACCACTATTTGGCGGCCATGGCCGACACGTACCACACAAGTGCGTCTAGTTCTGCATCATTGAAACTAGGCTTCCTTGACGTGCCGGAGTGGGTCGCTGTGTCTGGAGTCCCAGCCTGTACCGCAAGAGCACCCTTCTTCCTCTTGGAAGGTGGTGCAGACCCTGAGTGGCTTACGCCACTCTGGTTGGTAGGGGCTGAAGTGCAGGTGGACTGGGCACTGGAAGTAGCCAAAGGCACGATGACCAAAGGTCTCACTGCAGGCATTGTCTGCTGGGTGATGTTGGCAGGACCAACCTCGGTGCGATGGACTTGGACGAACACTGTCCCGGCTGGGAGACTCGGAACTGGGGTGGATTGAGCTGCAGCTGTCCCTGCAGCCTCCTCAACTTGGCTACTTGGGGCAGCAGATGACATTGCTGCCCCATATCTACGTGGCCTGGTGACAGCAACTTTCACCGCCACACATGGCTTTGACTTGGTGACACGGAAGTCAGCCTGGGAGTCATCCTGTGCCGGTTTGGTTGACAATATGGGCATGGTTAACAAGGCCTGAGCTGGGATTGTGTCAGCTACATCTCCCCGACCCATTGGGGGGGGCATAGGTGTCCCTGATTGATCCTCCACACACTGGCCTCTTGGGCCACCCTGCACATCCTGGCCACGTCCCCTACCATGGCCACCTCTTTGAGATCAGCCACCTTTGCCTCCCTTACTGCTTGGTCACCTCCCAACCATGGCCCTGATGTTGTTATGCGAATGGGAGGTGCAGTAAACAATTGTCCTGGGCAATTGGGGTGAAAGGGGTAGGGTACTAGATGGAATACGTACCCTAGTGCTCTAGCAAGGCTGTCTGTGACCCCTCGGGGGAAGATGACGGGTCACGCAACGCTCAGGTACCCCAAAAACAAAATTTAATGTGCACGCGACCCCGCGACCATGTGTGTGGAATAAAGAACCCGCTCTACGCTGTGGCACCCAGAAACACAAAAATAAGCGTACGTGTGGTACACGCAGGCTACAATGACCTCTGAGTGGGTACGTGACACACGGGGGAAAAAATACGTGCGCCACTCACCTTCTGCCTGGAAAAAGAACGTGAATAAGACGCGCATGTGCGTGTTGGCAAAACCCCCGCCAAAAGAAGAATGAACGCTGTCTGAGTATACAGGGAGTACGAACTGGAACCGTTGTGAAGTAATCGTGTGTGAACCGTCAAGAAGTACAAGAATCACCCGCTCGCTCTCCACAAATAGCACGTACAAGAATTGGCGTCCTACGCGTACCTTTTAACCCAGCCCACATGTGCAACGTCACTTACGCGCGTACGCGCTAAGGGCCTTTCCTCGAATTGCACGCTGACGTGCAGTTTTTCCACGTGCCAAATCACTCCATATCAAGCTGGCCACACAACAACACACGGAAGAACACGCTCCTGCCCAGAAGGCCATTTTCCTGCCCCCCAGAGCCCCGAGCATGCTACCACCTGCCATCTGCTGCTGCCTGCCTGCCTGCTGGCCAAGTGCCCTGCTGTTTGGTGCCTGCACGTCAGCCATCTGCAGGGGTCCAGTTGCTGTGACCACCCCTGCTGGAACAGAAGACTCCCGACTGGGATTCCATCGCTCCACAGCCCAGCCCCAGGACCCAGTTGCCCACCCACACCTGCCTCGGGGGTTGCCATGTCCGACACAACACCATCTGGCACCAGTGGCAACCCCCCAGCAGAGAGGCAGTGAAGTTGGTATCCTGGTGGAGCGAGTCCTGGGGCAGTATTATGCCCTCTTTGGAAGTTTGCGCACCGACAATGAAGGATGGAAGAGGATCTGGATGGACATTGTGGCTGCCATCAACGTGGAGGGGGTGGCAGTCCGCGACATTCAACACGTCTGGAAGCGCTGGGAGGACTTCAGGTCCAGGACCCTCAACAAGGCCCGGCGCCTCTTGAAGGCAGCGGATGCTGAGGGGTGCCGGGTCCGCCTAACCAACAACCAGATGAGGGTCCTGGAACGTATACACCCAGCGCTCCAGACCCGCCCGAAGTCGAGCGGTAAGTGTACATGCGTACTGATTGGATGCTGTGCATGTTGAGGTGTGCCAGGAGTGTGCAGGTTGCGCATATGTCTTTGTAGGCCCATGTATGGATGTGTATGTACAGGGACATGAGCCTGCCGCATGTGAGTCCTGTCATGTGTGAGACACATCAATGGTGTATGTGTTGGAATGCATACTGGCTGAATGCATGTGTGGGTGCACACATGTTTAAATTTCTGAGTATGTACTGTGGCGTGTTTGTGGTGTCACACATGGATGCTGGTTCCACCTACATGTATCTGCACTATGTACATGTGCATGTGTGTGTATTTGACAAGTGTACAACTGTGATACACCATGGATGCATGTGTCATTAGGTCTCCGGCGCTACGGTCCATGCCGGAGTCCGCCATGGAGAAAGGGGGAATTACCAGCCCATTCCAAGGTTGGCGGGGCGGTAATTCCCCCTTTCTCCATGGCCCTTCCCCATTCCCATTTTTGCCCCATATGGCTCAATGGGAATGGGGAAGGCGGCAATTAAGGTACCGCAAATTGCGGTACCGTAATTGCCATCAAGCTCCCTTTGCGGGTCCCTACTTTAACGGCTGGTCCAGACCAGCCGTTCAGGTCGGGAGCCACAAAGGGACCTCATAGTAAGGTGTTAAGGGGTTAACGGTGCCGCAGCCTTTTACAGCGCCATTAACCCCTTAACGCCAGGGTCCTAATGAGGGCCACTAACATGTAGGAGGCTGATTGGCAGATGTGACATGGATGGCGATGATATCACTGTGACAGGTGGTGGAGATGTACAGATGCATGTATGTCTGGTGGCGTGTGGGCATGTGTTCTGCACTCCCCATGTTGCATGTGACGTCAGGCTAACCTTCGGCTGCTCATGCTGTTGTTTGTGTATGGAGGGTGCTGCCTGGTGTAACATTCCTGTTGATTTGCTCATGTGTGTGAGTTGAAATGATATGTGTGTTGGGGAGTGTGATGCCATGTGTGAAGTTTGACACTGCCACTCATGTGCAACTGTCATGTGTGTACCAGACCATTGTACAGTGCCCTGAGCCCTGTGTTCTATCTCTCCCTGTCTGCAGCGTCAACTGATGCAGAGGGCAGAGGCGGTGCTGTGGAGCAAAGCAGCAGGGATCGCACCGCCAGCCGGAGACGCAAGGCCTGGCTCCCCTCCCATGTTGTCATCTTGTTGGGGAGTGAGGAGTCTGGTGCCGCATCCATCGCCGCAGCTGCCGAGGGTAGGTCCAAGAGGCGGAGGTCGGAAGTGGACTCCTCTGGAGCAGAAGGGGCAGCTGAGACCCCACATGGTCCGATTGAGGAATATGGCACGGAGTCCTCCAGGTTGGTGAGAGGTTTGGTTGAGGAGGAGTGCGTGGAAGGGACACACACGGAGTCTGTAGGGGGGATTCCAATGGTGCTAGTGGTGCAGTCCAGGGGCAGGAGGCAGCAAAGTCCGCCGCGGAGGTGCCTGTGTGTAATCCTGTCCCCGATTCTGTGACTGCATCACCCAGACCCGTTCTCAGGGAGGGGATGAGCGCACAAAAACTGGGCTTCCTCTCGCTGCAGACGTGGCAATCCGGGACCGTGTTGAGCTTGTCCTGGCTGAGATGGCATTGTGTCAACGGGGCATGCGAGATGACCTGCAGGGTTTTCGTGAAGACTCTGCACGTTATCTTGGATGCCTCTTTGACCGCGTCGACCTACTAGGACGGGCCAACACTGCTGGATTCCTCCGTGTGCTGGACCTTGTACCGACCCCCTTCTCAACTGAACCCCCTATGCACCAGTCGTCCTCTGTGCCATCTTCCGGCCCAAGTATCACCTGGGTACCCTGTGGAGCTGCCTCTGACCCAGCAGCCAAGCTGGTGGAGGACACATCCCTGCCACAGTCGGGAGTCGGAGGTCCAGGAGGGGTGGGCACACCAACAACTGGACCCCAGCTGGAGGAGGACATGCAGGCATCAAGAGGCAGGGCACAGGCACGGCAGCAGCAGGCTCAAGGTGGGAGTGATGATGGCTCGGGGCCATCAACATCAGTGGGGCAGGCATCGGCCGGAGGGTGGGGGGACCCTGGATTGGGAGTGTCTTCCGTGTGGCAGCGGTTGGGCCAGCAAATAGATGTGGAGTGGCGGCGGGTGGAAGAGGCATGGCTCACTATGGTCAGGGCGGAGAACTCCATGCGCAGGGCGCTGAGGCGGGCTGAGTGCCTCGAGGCAATTCGCAGGGAGTTGGAGGTGGACATGGCTTTATCCCTGCGAAACCTCGGGGCCATGGAGCAGGCCCGCCTCCAGAATGTAGAACGGGAGTTCGATGATGCCCTGGCCCGGGAAATCAACAAGTGAGCCGTAGGACTTGCCCGTCGCCATTGTATATAGTTAATTAGTGTTAGGTTTCCTTTCTGTTTTTCTTTCATTTGGCGTGCTTGGACAATGCCCCACCTTTTTGTACACAGTTGTTCATTAGTTAGGGTTTTTTGTAGGTTTCCTTTCAATAGTTGGGCTCATGGACCCTGGATTTGTACTTTGTATGTAGTTCAACACTGGGTTTAACTTCATTATTTTTTTATTTTACCATGGATCAATGGATGTGTCTTATTTTTTACCTTTGGATTTGGTTTGAGGGACGGACACTTTGGACCCATGTTCATTCAGATTAATTTGGATTCTGCTTTCACACATTTTTTTTCTATTATTTTGGACATGCAGAATTTTGTTTATGATTTCCATTATTGTGTGATTTCATTTAATTCCCTTGCTTTTGTGTTTAATACATTTTTATTTCATACTTCAATGTATGGTATTCTCTCATTGGTTTCATGCATGTCACAATGTGGGTTTCTCATTCACTTGTACCCATTGTGTGTGTGTGACGGACATATATTGATGTGCATACTTGCCTTTTGTGATGTATCATTTGATGGGGATTTCAATGTGGGGTGGATGTAATACTTGGTTCTGTGTTGGGACTGGGGTGGCGTGGGGTGGGATTTGGGTGGCCATAAGGGCCATGATTGTGGATCATGATGACATGTTGGGGGGACATGATTTGTGTCCTGCTGGCAGGTGCCTGTCACTGCTGGGTGGGTGGGGTGCAGGGGGACATGATTCGGGGCCTGCTGGCAGGTGCCTGTCACTGCTGGGTGGGTGAGTGGGTGGGGGGACATGAGTCGGGGCCTGCTGGCAGGCGCCTGTCACTGCTGGGTGGGTGAGTGGGTGGGGGGACATGAGTCGGGGCCTGCTGGCAGGTGCCTGTCACTGCTGGGTGGGTGAGTGGGTGGGGGGACATGAGTCGGGGCCTGCTGGCAGATGCCTGTCACTGTTGGGTGGGTGGGGGTGCAGGGGGACATGAGTCGGGGCCTGCTGGCAGGTGCCTGTCACTGCTGGGTGAGTGAGTGGGTGGGGGGACATGAGTCGGGGCCTGCTGGCAGGTGCCTGTCACTGCTGGGTGGGTGGGGGTGCAGGGGGACATGAGTCGGGGCCTGCTGGCAGGTGCCTGTCACTGCTGGGTGGGTGGGGGTGCAGGGGGACATGATTCGGGGCCTGCTGGCAGGTGCCTGTCACTGCTGGGTGGGTGAGTGGGTGGGGGGACATGAGTCAGGGCCTGCTGGCAGGTGCCTGTCGCTGCTGGGTGGGTGGGGGTCCAGAGGAACATGAGTCGGGGCCTTCTGGCAGGTGCCCGTCAATGGTGGGTGCCCGTCGGACATGTGTGAAGTCTCCCAGGTGCATGGTGCCATGCGGCCTGCCTGCAGGGCATGCCCAGGGGTGATGGGCTGCCTTCGGGGCATGGGGAGGGGGTTAGGGACACACCAAGGAGGGATCACGCTGCCAAATCGCGTGTGTAACTCCCTGCGCACCCCTCAGAATACACGTACCCCTCTCTTGCTAGCGAAAACACGTGTGAAAGCGTGGCCCTTTGCGCTGCATTGGGGATTTCAATGCCTTTTCATTGTGCAAGGGGCGTTCTTGGGGGCGTAACTGCCGCTGCGGGATGTTCTCTGCGCCAGCGCTCAAAATGGCTTTGAAATTCCATGAATACGCGGTGCGCCAGAATGCTGTTTAGCGCACACGGCTGGCACATGCTGGCGCACGCTCCCTCTCTGCGCTGCTTGCGTGCGCTGCCTCTGTGCTGAAATCTATGAATTACCTCGTAAATCTTGCTATCAAATATTCAAGCCGTGTCATTCTATCCCCACATGCCTACACCACTTACCATGTGACCGATTGTGTCCATATATGCCCAGGTGCTTCCTTCATTCAAACTCTTTTGGTAGAAGCTTGAACCAGTTTGGTCCAGATTTGCAAGCTAGCCGGGTATTCACATCAATTAACAATCAACGCCCACGGGAGAGGCGATAGCCAACCAAGTGCCAGAAGCGCGGATTACAGTCTCCCACTGGCCAGCATTTTTTTTACCCACACAGGTCCAATGTTTGTTTCATTTGCACAGGTCCCTGCACTATCTTCAGCCTGTTACAGCATTTGCCCCGATACACGTGCACCCAAATCACCATGTCTGAATCCCACCTACTTGGCACTCTCCATCCACCTGGCCGCACTTACCTAGCCATCTGGTACCTCGCCACCTGTCTGTCACTGCTGCTGCCTTGCACATACCCTGAGGGTTAGGGGGCATCTGTGTTGCTTTTAAGAGAATTTAGCGTTAGCAATTCTATTAGCATCCCAGCTCCATCGCCTGGGTGTTAATAGCTATATGCACCTCTGGGGTGGAGGGGCAGGTGCGGATGGGGAGTGAGAGGGAGGTTTACTGGCTTTTAACAGTGGCATGTGTTGAGGCTGTATTCACTTATGCCACTAACTTGGGCCTCCAGTAGTTACCAGCTGGTGAAGCCCTCCTCCACGGCACATATTGGTCGGATTAGTTACATTTAATCTTCATTACTCCTAGTCCTACTCTTCTTCATCACAGTTTTCACCTATGAGACTGTGCCTCCCACACATAAACTTTTTGTTCTTTTTCTTGGAGGTATATTTACCTCCCACTTACCCATAATCCCCTCTACATTGCAAAGCCAGTTAGTTCATGGGACCAGCCACACCACAGGAGGGAGCGGAGGGTCGGGAACACGGTGACGAGGAAGAGTAGGACTAGGATCACTGAAGATTACCAGTAAGTAATCTGAGCATTACTCCCACACCCCTCTTCCTCGTCCCAGTACTCACTTATGAGGCATCCCCAAGCCAACAAGAATTGGATGGGCACAATGAGACCCCCAATCCAAGGGGCCAATGCAGCAACCCCACAGAGCGCAAAAAGGAACCAATAAAAAGGCAGAGGAGCGCCACTGAAGCACGCGCACCTGAAAAGAGCAGGCTAGCCCACGGATCACCACCAAGGAACGAGGACTGAACGACAAGGCAGCCGAAACCACCAAACAAACCACTCAGCAAACCACACCCAGAAACCCCCAAGGCCGTCCAGGAGCCAGGGAAGCCAGAAAGAACAGACCCACGGTAAACCAAGGAACACGCAATGCCAGAGAAGGCAAACCCACGCAAGACAAGCAACCAGGAGAGTCTGCAGCCCAAAACAATGTGGGCAAAGGGAGAAAAGGTCAGACAGCAGAAGGGCAAGCCAGTGTTCAGACCCAAGGAGGAACACCCACCCAGTGGAAGCTGGGAGCAAACCAAATGCCCACGAAAAGTGCCAACCAACCCCAGCCCATGCAGGGAGCCCCCAAAACCCCAGGACAGCGCTAGGTCACCCACAGGGGCACAGATGGGAGAGGAGGCACCCCGACGTGCCAGAAGGGAACCACCCATACCTGAACCGGAGACCCAGGAAGAGACGGGGTAGCCAGGAGGACTACCCAGAAGGCCCAACCACAGCAGATCACCGAGAAGCACTAAGACTAATACAGACAGATCCGGGAACCAACCATCTGGCCCACCAAATGAAGAGCCACGAGAAAACCACTCAAGCAACTCGCCCCATGAACTGCACCTCACCCGCACAAGGCCACGGATGCCAGGATACACCCGAGAGAAACACCAGAAGACGAGGCACCCACACCAGGGAACCGACAGCATCCCGGAGCACCGAGTCCCAAGACCCCCTCAGTGCACGAACAGACAGGCCACCCAACAAAGAACCCGACAGACCCGGAAAAGATGAGAATGGACAAGCCACCCCGCACCACAGGAAAGGCACCCTGAACCCCCACATAGACCAATTCAGAAGAAGGGCAGAACCATAGCACTGACAGAGGACACCACCACAAGAACCACCCTCTAAACGTAAAAAAGAGGCCAAGCGACGAGGCACCAACCAGTGGCACCCAAAAGGAGACAAAGGACCCAGACCTTCGGGTAGACAGCAAAGGAGAGGGGAGGACCAAAACCCCCACCAGCCGCTCCAACAGACGGAAGCTGAGCGAGCATCCAGGAGCCCCTGGTGGCAGAAGCCAGATGCCCACCCGAAAACCAGCTACATATGAGGAACAACCAAACCCACAGAAGCATGAGGGAAGGCCGGCGAACACCCAGGGGCAAGGGAAGTGGGGGAACCACCAGCAAACACCCAAGTCGTAGGCCGGAATGACCAGAATAGCCGGACAGCAGGGAGGAAGGAAGAGGGGAGGCCCAGGGGTAAAGAGCCTGTCAGAGGGGCAGGGACACACAAAGGACGGACAAGGAGGGCAAGGACAGAAGTCAACCAAAGTACCAGCGACAGGGCCGAAAAGTGAGCACACACAGCAGTCAACAGAAAAGGAGGGGAGGGCCTAACCACTCCCGCCCTGTCAAAGAGACAGACCCAAGAAGAAGCCAGAGGCAAGCCCCGGGGCCTCAGGAGGCACCAACAGGACAGAGATGCCCAAGCAGTCCAGTGCACCACAGGCTAAGCCCACCACCAGCCCCAGAGAAGCCAGCAGCAGAGACCCGCTGCAGGCAGGCCCAGAAAGTAGAGAGGAGGGGAGACCCCTGCCCCCAGCCGAGAACAGGCCGGGAGAGGAAAGACCAGCAAACGAGAGGCCCAACAGAAGCCGAGACCCTAGTAAGGCACCATGAAGGGCCAAAACCAGCAGGTACCCACCAGCACCCAGAGGAGCAGTAGGGCAGGGGGATGCACCCTTGGAGCCCACAACACCGGAAACGAAACTGAATGACGGCAGACCAACTGCCGGGAAGAGTGGGGTAAAAAACACAAATTCCTATGCACACCGCACGACACACACATAGACCCACGCACACCGGGCAGACACAGCCCACAGGTGCAAACCCCCATCACATGTATATGAAAGGGGACACCCAGGAGCACAGCAAGTAATCCAAACGGGGGAGGGCAAAACCTTCCTCCCACCATGGCCAGGGTTATGAAACAACCAAGCCGCCATGGATCGACCCAACCTAAGCAGGC
The DNA here is from genome assembly GCF_040938575.1 of Ambystoma mexicanum. Classification (NCBI taxonomy): domain Eukaryota; kingdom Metazoa; phylum Chordata; class Amphibia; order Caudata; family Ambystomatidae; genus Ambystoma; species Ambystoma mexicanum. The sequence goes on along the minus strand of NC_090923.1, from coordinate 609,080,626 downwards.
CCTGCAGGCGGCATCCATTCAGACTGATGACAGGTAATATAATCAGGCCCACCAGAGACCTGGCTGCAGGGCCAAAAAAATACTGGAAGACCCCAACACCGGAGATATTCATCCGAGGCAACCCAAAGCCAGCACCCTCCATCCAATATCAAGAGCAGCAAAATGCCATGTCAGGGACATGTGTATAAAGCAGGCAACCATGCAGGCGGACCCCAACCAGAGGGAAGCACAATGTTAATCGATGGAGACAAAAAGCCAGTCCTTGCCATAACACCAAGGAAGACCTGCCCCTACAATCAGGAACCACAGAGAGCCCAAACAATCAGAGAGACACCAGAGCCACAATAAACAGGAAGAGGGGTGCGACTCAGTAGTACACGTTGCCACCCCAACACACCTGCAGCAAAGCACACTGGCCATGACCTCATGTATAAAGGAGATAGTTGGCAGGGACCCAGGAGCGGATCAGAAAGGTGGACGCAGCTCTACACCAATCACCGCATCCAATTGTCGGCAGGGACCCAGGATCGGGCCAGAAAGGTAGGCGCAGCCTACACCAAACACAGGGGCCAATTGGCAACAAAGAGGTCCAAGCCCCCTCCCAAAGCAGAGCATCCAAAGACCTCGCAAGGAGCCACAAGAAGAGCACATACAGACCCTTGCCAAAGGCACAGCCAGCCCCACAGCCACCGCCAGTAGAGGAAGGCAGGTCCAGACTGGTCCACAAAAACATCTCGAGCACCAACGAAAAGTGGCCCACAGTTGTAATTTGCTATGCACTTCTTTCGCGACACTGCTTGAATAGTACACAAGGAGGAGCATATGATAAAATGTGATGCAAACGAGTGCATTTTAAAGAACATTGAGCCATCAACGCTGGTCAAAGCCACAAGCCGCACAGCAAAGCCACTCATCAAACCCACTTAGACCAAAAAAAACGGCCCACACCAGCATATCTTGTGTACGGTACGGCCACAGGTCTATAGCCCTATAGCCCTATAGACCAGTCCGAGCCTGAAGGAAGGCCAGTCCGAGCCTGAATGAAGGCCAGTACTAAAAAGAGGGAAGCAAGATCCTTCCCCAAACATCCCCCAGGGGTACACGCCCGAGCGGCAATCAGAACCATGCACCAGGCAGTAGGGAGACCATATATAGGAGCCACCGGGATCTCCCACCCCCTGCACACGAAAAGGCCATCTCCAGACATAATCGGCCACCAACGTGCCAGAAGGGAGCCCCGCTCCTTTTCCCCTTCCAGGAAACTTCGAAAGGCAGTGTCTGGCTCGACCCGGCACACAGTCGCCACACTTCAGTGGATCCTACAAGAGTGGCCAGAAGAGGATCCGGGCTGTAATCGTAGTCTTTGCATGTGCAACAAAGCAAGCACCAACAGGCCAGCGGGGGGCTCAGCCTCCCAATGCCTGACCACCTGACATAGAAAGGGCAGAGGGGTGGTGGGGGCACACCAAACCCCCACTCCGTCAAGAGCAAGCCCCAAAGAAGCGGCCTCCAACAGGGCAGAAGGGGGCCCGCTCCCCAACGCCTGACACCAAAGAGGAAACTCGGAAGGCATATTATGGGTAAGTCGGAGGTATATATACCTACAAAAAAACAAACTTCCTGTGTGGGAGGCAGAGCCTCATAAGTGAGTACTGGGACACAGAAGAGGAAGGTGGAGGTAATGCTTAAGAATTGTGAAAAATATACCTAGAATTTGTGAAAAATACCCTTCACACCTTGTATTTGCCTGTTACACTACCAAACTTAATAACAAGATATAAATAAATACAAAAACAATACAAGGGACCTCAGAGCATTTGTCATGTTTTGCCATCTTGTGCACCCTACAAGGAAACTTACACCGGCACTCAGACACACCCTCATACCATTCACTATATTTGCCTTTCCCAACACACACTCTATCACTACTGATGGAGTGTTCGTGGGTAAGCGAGCGAGATATCACTCACCAAACTCACTCAAACGTCACTTATTCCCACACTTAGAAGAGTCATTAATCCACTCACTCAGTGAGTGAGTGTGCTTGTGTGTGGTACTCAGTTGTCACGTCTTGGAGTGATGGTCTTACGCCCTCCCACATCGCTATGGGGGTGGTCCCATGTTTGGACCACAAAGTAGAAAAGGAGGTGACGTTGGGCTAGGGAGGGGACGGGTCAGGGAAAATGGTTTCAGTTCACCTGTGTCTGTGTCTGTCTGTGTCTTGCTGTTGGTGTAAGTGCGGTCCGCTCACACAGTTTCACACTGGCGATGAGGGATTTCTAACCCTACGCCATGGCCAGCACAGACCAGGAGGTCCCGCTGTTTGAAGGAAGCACATCACGCAGGAGACAAAGAGGCCCAGGCACCTCACCGGTTTCCCGAAGGAGGTCTGGAGGGTGCCGTTGGGTACTATTCACGCATCGGCGTGCCTCCAAAGCCAGGCTTGGGAGCACCATGGGAATCGGTCACCAGCACACGGAGGCCCAGCACCGGTAAGCTACACTGGAAAGCGCTGGGCGGGACACGCAACAGCCACGCCTCAGGACAGAGGCCCGGCATCAATACAGCTGGGCCGGAGCACTGTGGACTACACCACACCCCCAAACAGGCACACGGTGCACCAGTGAGCCTCAACAGCCATAGGCTGGGCAGAAAGCCACGCAGAAAGCAATGGGGGACACGCTGCATTGATAATCCAGACCAGAGGCCCAGTACCATTAAACCACACCCCCCACACATGCCTTCAGTGCACTAGAGATACAGGTGGCTAATAGTAAGCAGGCAGGTGAGGCGTCTGCAAGGAGCACGGCAGTTATTTGCCCATCAAATTCAACCAAGCCCTGTCACAAAGGTCAGAAAGGCGTGGGCCACAGATACACTGACTAACCTCACTTGGGCCCGCAGGCCACACCAGAACAGTAACAAGTGCACACACCTGGCCACCTTGTCTCAACCAAAGGGAGAGTCTTTCTTCCTCCACCCTACACGTGCTGCAAACGACTAGCAAGCGCCCATCAACGTTCACCCAAGACGCAATCATGTCCGATGGGGAGGCTTCATCCAAATCGGGAGCCGGACCCTCGGGGCAGGCGCCCACTGTGGGCGGAGTGTCCCAAGTACTGCACCTGCCTCACGCATTTGATGTACGTGATACCAGCAAACTGGGCCCCAGATGGGCAACAGGGCTACGTGACTTTAAGTTCTACGTGGGAGCAATTGGACTGGATGATGAAAGCTGCCACAAAAACACATTATCAATGGCCATTGGACTGGCAGTTAGAGACATTGCAGGGGAGCTTGTGAACCTAGACACAGTGAAATACCATGACCTGCATACCAAGCTGACTGAATACTTCACGCCCCACACCAATGTCGACTATGAGTGACACATCTTCCACATCACACGTCAAGACAAAAGGTAGTCCCTTGACAAATATGAATTGCAACTGCACATCAAACTAAAACACTGCAAATTCCATTGCTACTCCAACGAGCAAGCCCTGCGGTCGCAGGTCATAGCAGGGTATGAATCTCAGTCATTTCGGAAGAAGCTTCACCAGAACAGTGGTCGCTAGATGACATCCTTGCCGTAGCACGCATGGAAGCAGCAGTCGAGTATCAAATCTGGGCAAAGTCACACTACTGCCAAAGGCCTCTGACCCAGACCCCGTCAACAAATGTTTTGCCACGCCGCCATCAGTACCACTCAGGCGCACAGACGCCATGTGCTACAGTGTGGGTATGAATACCTCCACAAGGGCGACTGGCCAGCCCTAGGACACAAATGGGCCACATGCAGTGGTGATGGCCACCAAAAACACCCCTGTACCCCTGAGTGGTCGGAGGAGCATGAGGGAATGCAGGAGGACAGCACCGATGAGCCCCCAGGAAGGTGGTGTGGACCAAGAACCCAGATGGCAACGACACGATGAACACGACCACAGGAAGACATACACCTGTGGTGAGTATCAGCCAGCCGAAATTCCCTGAAGTTGTGGCCGCAGACGCTATGTCTGCTACGTTGAAATGAAGTCACCATCCAGCAGGGACTCTCCGTCATCAAGTGAGGATCAAAGGAAGAAGGAATATGTCTGGGTTCTCAACAACAGCACTGCTACCCAACACAGTCCGTGCTGGCTCTTGTAGGGTATTTTGTGGAGATTTGGGGCCTGACGGTATTTTATTACCGCCGAAAAATAACTTAGCAATAATCACTCCTTGTATTCAGATTTGACCATGTGCAACAATAGTACAGTGGACATGCACTATTTCAGCACCCAGGCATGTATATTTGGTATGCGTGGTTGGTAGGCGTGGTTGGTGGTTTTTTGGTGAGCATTATTCCCTTGTTTTATTGTGGCCCCAATGTCCAGAATCCCTTATCTTTGCTTAGATTTTCCGTGTAATCACTAGAGAGACCTCAGACCTACATTTTAGGAATACCACATTTTCAGTGTTAGTGTTAGTGTGCCACCATGGGCGATCTCACTGACTTATTTACGACAGAGAGCTATATGTGGTAATTTTGTGGTAATTTCCACTGCCTTATATACGGTAGGCAACTATGTTCAGAGAGTCTCTCTTCCCGTTGGCTCATGTACCTCCAACGAGCTATGCTACGAACAATCACTCTCAACTCTCCATACTGAATATGATCATGCACACATCTGTCTTAAAATGACAATTGCATTGTTTCACTGTATTGGTAAATAGAAGACACACCACCCGTCTGCTTTCAAATATTTTTCTGTATTATAAAAGTTGCATTTAAACACGATCTCACGCTTTACAGAAATAACTAAAACAGCACATTAACAGCATTGTCTGAAATACACTGAAAAAAAAAACTGGCAGAGAACAGAACATAATTTGCAACATTAACGTGTGATTAAGGCATCGGAATCTCTTTTCCTACTCTGACTGAACATTCTCGTCTCGTACACACTCTGCTCTCACACTTATGTAATTACCTTATCTGTTCAGTCAAGTTTTCTTTAGCTGTTCTCTTTCTGAATGTGGCTCCCTTGAAGATTAACCCCAGTAAAAAGGATCGCCTTTCCTTCTCAAACCGGGGTCATTGCCTGGAATTCTCAGCTTTTGCAGATAGGAATGCTCCAACCAGGAAAAAATAGGTCCTTCTCCCAGCTCTGCCAAATCTTGACTCCCCCTCTTTCTCCTCAAACTCCCCCCAGCAAAACTCTGATCACTCCCTCTAGCACGATACTTGCTATGACGCTGCTCCAATCAGAATCCATCATGCCATCTCCTCCTTCTCTACACAATGGCTCATTTTTATAGTAATACTTTGTAACCAACTGATTTCCTGTTCTTTCGAGCTCTTTTGCTTCCTGTAATTATGTGGACAGGGCAGCAGAGAGGAGAAAAAAAAATGAATGTGCGTTTAAAAGTTCACTTTCAGAATAGGCCTAATTCTGCAGTGGAGACACATTTTTATTAGTGGATTATGTTTCATTAGTCAGGTTAGTAATAAGTTATGTTAGTTGTTATTTTCAAATGTGTCTCTCGCACCATAGGCATTTCAGGTGAAAAATAGTGTGCATTTTTAAATGAGCACGTGTGCTTTTAACTGTAAGAATAGATTTGCATCTTATATGTTAAAATCGTTTTTGACTGAATAGCCTGTCTTTTCTTGTTAATCTGATAACACATATAGCAATGCACCGCACCCCTATGGTGGTGCTGCAAAAAAAAATTGCTACCTGTGCAGTAGTGCTGTACTCTGTGCTGTTTGCTACCTGTGTAGTAGTGCTGTACTCTGTGCTGTGACACGCCAAATATCCTTACATACCCTCCTTTTGTTTTTAGAACTTGGCTATAATCCAAGCCAATACCTAAAAACAATTTGTTCTCTCTTTTTTCTTTTACAATATAGCAATCCAACAACATGAATATTCATGTGCATCAATGAAAAAGTTGCAATCAATACAGTATTCATCTGAGTTCATTAGTTTACAAAATGTTCTACATTTGCCTTCTCAGTGGAAGTGGCATTACTTTAAGTTTATATTTTTCAAGTCAATTAAAAACAATGAAATAAAACAACTAACCAAAACAAATAATTAATATAACAAATTAAAATAAATAATTAAAATAATAAATACGTGGAACTCCATATGTCAGCACTCTTGTCTGTCTCTGATATGTCCCGACCAGCGATGTTATTTGGTTCATTCGAGTACACTTTCATCTTGGCAATCTTAGATCCATAGGATCATCTTTTTTAGCATTCTGGTTATCTTGTCTTCACCTCCACCTGGAGGCAGGCATCTTTTGGTCTTCATCCAGGGGACTCCAGGACTCCATCGTCTCCCGTGGCCTCTGATCCCGGAACCTCCGACCAAATAATGTTAATTTTCTAAATTAAATAGAAAATAAACAAATTAAGTACATAGCACAATACTAACTTCACCCTTTTGCCAAAAATAAAACATGCTTGGTAAAAATATTTCGTTTCCCCATGCATGAGTCATTTTTCTTAAATCTGTCCCTTTGTTCTTTTGGAATTCCTGATGTTTCTTTTTCATTTGTGCAAATCTTTACTGTTTTATTTAGCTCTAAGTTAAACCGTACCTCTTTTTTAGAAGTATTTGCACTTTCTGTCACAATTTCATTTACTGGTACTTTCATTTTTAATCCATTAGGCATCTCAGAGTAGTTATGCAAAATTATATCAGAGCAATCTGTCATTTTGGCACTGCAGTTATCATGAGTACTTAGTCACTTTTCGGAAGCCCCCCGGTCATTGCTATGGCCATCAGCCCCCTCTTTGGAAGGTTGTTTTTGCGCTGTATAGAGCTTTCCTATTTGCTCAGCTAACATTTTCACTTGGGCCTCAAGGCACTGGAACCTTTCCATCTCTCTAGGATCCTCTTTTTGTGGCCTAGGTCGATATTGGTTGTTTTCCCCCTGATTGTATCTATTCTGATACCTCTCAGGTGATTGATGTCGGTTGGGATGGTTTCTGAACTCTTGATTCATTTGTGGAGGGGAGCGGGTTGCACCCATCCTTTGATTATAGTCCCCTGGTGGGGAATCATTGTACTGGCGTGGACTGTAGTTCACGTTTTGCCTCATGTCCTGTCTCTCAGATTGTCGGTACTGGCCCCTATGTTGATTTCCATTATCAGTAAATTGATCCACATATCGAGGCCTACCCTGATTACCATATATCATGGTGCTGGGATCAAATCTGCTCTGTGTCCCCAATGACTGGTAGGGGCCATCATTTCTTTGATCTTGATTTTGTCTCTGGTTATTGTTCATACCTGCCATATCAGACCGGTATCCTACCCGGGGTCTGTCCCCTAAATATCTAGGGCTGATGTAGCTCTCTCTATTACTAGGATCATGTGATTGGAACATTGGTACAGGAAATGGCGATCTTTGTTGATTACCCCTTTGTTCAGGTGTCACATTATTTTTACCTTGGCTTTGAGCAGACTCAAGGGACATTTTGGCTGACCTGATTTCCATTACTGTGGCTGAGGGTTCTTTAGATTTAGGTCTAGTATCTTTCATTTTATCACTTTCTCTACCCTGACAATAGAGTACCTCATATAGTTTTGTGCTTTGATGTACAATCCATTCAAGGGACTTGTCACAGTCAAATTCACGGACCAATTGGGATATGATGTCTTTCTGTAGCCCATAGAAGTATGCAGTTTTAAACTCATTGGAATTTGAGTCAAAAGATACATCAAAGCGAGAAAATGCTCTTTTTAAGTCTTGTAAAAATTGGCGAGGGGATATATTAGGTCCAGCAGTAATTGTGTACGCGACTTTCTTTGCCTCCTGCAATGACTGAAAAGGAGAAAAATGACGCCTAATTTCTTTTTCAAACTCCAGCCATGTCATATTCTGCTGTTCATTTAATCCACTTATGATGCTGGCCGTCGGGGCATCTAAAGTTAAATGAAAATATTGTCTGTACTGTTCCTTAGGTATCTGGAGTGCTTTAGAAATGTCATGCACCGCTTCTAAGTGATCCTCAATGCAGCATTCACCTCCCTTTTTAAATGGTTTGATCAGGGCTTTAATGGATTTCATTATTTTTATGGGGCTACTTGTTGCAATGCATGGAATTGCACTATTTTGTGATTCAATCCTGTTTTCAGGTGTATGAGATTGGTGGCTGCCCCCAATGGGAGTATCAAATCCCCCAAGGGCGCTGCAACCAAGTTCAGTCACCGGCCCAGTCACTGGAGCACTAGCTCTTTGGGCAGAGCTAGAATTCACCTCCACTCCATTGAATGTGGTACCCTGCCGCCTCTCCTGGGACCTGGGAATGCACATTTGCTGTTCTAAGTCCTTACACTTTTTAAGGAGTCTGGTTGCTTCATTTTGCAAATAATTATTTTCATCACTCATTTTATTAATCACCTCCTGCATTTCGCACATTTGCATTTGGCATTCATTGAACTCTTTATTTCTCTTGTCTCTTTCTTGGATCATTTTAATCATTTCTTGTTCTGCACTCTGGAGATCACCTTCTTTTTCACAATGTTCTTTTTGTAAAATCTGCATTTCTGAAACAACCTCATCTTTATCCTGCCTAATGTGATCCACTAAGGCTTTTAAGTGTGCCAATTCTTGCTCACTATCTTCAAATTGTTTCTTGCTTTTGGATAACTGAGTATCAAAGTCTCTGCATTTTAATTGCATGTCTTTTTGGCATACATCCAATTCTGCTCTCAACATTTCCTGATTTTTACTTGCCCCCTCTAATTCAGTCTTTAACCTGTTAATTAGCTGAGTATCATTCTCTTGCATTCGCAGGGACTTGTTTAAAATAAACCATATTTTGCCGCATAGCCGTATTAAACAGTCTTTCTCTGCACTTTTATCGGCTGCATTCAATAATCTTGTAAGGCAGACCTGAATTATGCTGCCTTCTGCAAAAATATTGTCTAGTTTTTCTTTCTGCACCTCACCCTGAATGCGGTTACTCCATTCTAACGTGCTATTCGAAGACCAATTCCCATGTGCAAATAACTTTGCCTCTAAATATTGCACTAGATCTGAGAATGTGGTTTCCCTTTGTGACATTCTGAAATTCGTTTTTAGTGGCACACTGCTATTATAAAATGGGTTCCCTTTAATGTGCAAATGGCAGTGTGATACACGCTTGCCACGCCCAGTAGGTACTCTATGATCACTTTCCCAGCCTGCAACGCACCATAAATATGTAGGGTATTTTGTGGAGATTTGGGGCCTGACGGTATTTTATTACCGCCGAAAAATAACTTAGCAATAATCACTCCTTGTATTCAGATTTGACCATGTGCAACAATAGTACAGTGGACATGCACTATTTCAGCACCCAGGCATGCATATTTGGTATGCGTGGTTGGTAGGCGTGGTTGGTGGTATTTTGGTGAGCATTATTCCCTTGTTTTATTGTGGCCCCAATGTCCAGAATCCCTTATCTTTGCTTAGATTTTTCATGTAATCACTAGAGAGACCTCAGACCTACATTTTAGGAATACCACATTTTCAGTGTTAGTGTTAGTGTGCCACCATGGGCGATCTCACTGACTTATTTACGACAGAGAGCTATATGTGGTAATTTTGTGGTAATTTCCACTGCCTTATATACGGTAGGGAACTATGTTCAGAGAGTCTCTCTTCCCGTTGGCTCATGTACCTCCAACGAGCTATGCTACGAACAATCACTCTCAACACTCCATACTGAATATGATCATGCACACATCTGTCTTAAAATGACAATTGCATTGTTTCACTGTATTGGTAAATAGAAGACACACCACCCGTCTGCTTTCAAATATTTTTCTGTATTATAAAAGTTGCATTTAAACACGATCTCACGCTTTACAGAAATAACTAAAACAGCACATTAACAGCATTGTCTGAAATACACTGAAAAAAAAAACTGGCAGAGAACAGAACATAATTTGCAACATTAACGTGTGATTAAGGCATCGGAATCTCTTTTCCTACTCTGACTGAACATTCTCGTCTCGTACACACTCAGCTCTCACACTTATGTAATTACCTTATCTGTTCAGTCAAGTTTTCTTTAGCTGTTCTCTTTCTGAATGTGGCTCCCTTGAAGATTAACCCCAGTAAAAAGGATCGCCTTTCCTTCTCAAACCGGGGTCATTGCCTGGAATTCTCAGCTTTTGCAGATAGGAATGCTCCAACCAGGAAAAAATAGGTCCTTCTCCCAGCTCTGCCAAATCTTGACTCCCCCTCTTTCTCCTCAAACTCCCCCCAGCAAAACTCTGATCACTCCCTCTAGCATGATACTTGCTATGACGCTGCTCCAATCAGAATCAATCATGCCATCTCCTCCTTCTCTACACAATGGCTCATTTTTATAGTAATACTTTGTAACCAACTGATTTCCTGTTCTTTCGAGCTCTTTTGCTTCCTGTAATTATGTGGACAGGGCAGCAGAGAGGAGAAAAAAAAAAGAATGTGCGTTTAAAAGTTCACTTTCAGAATAGGCCTAATTCTGCAGTGGAGACACATTTTTATTAGTGGATTATGTTTCATTAGTCAGGTTAGTAATAAGTTATGTTAGTTGTTATTTTCAAATGTGTCTCTCGCACCATAGGCATTTCAGGTGAAAAATAGTGTGCATTTTTAAATGAGCACGTGTGCTTTTAACTGTAAGAATAGATTTGCATCTTATATGTTAAAATCGTTTTTGACTGAATAGCCTGTCTTTTCTTGTTAATCTGGTAACACATATAGCAATGCACCGCACCCCTGTGGTGGTGCTGCAAAAAAAAATTGCTACCTGTGCAGTAGTGCTGTACTCTGTGCTGTTTGCTACCTGTGTAGTAGTGCTGTACTCTGTGCTGTGACACGCCAAATATCCTTACATACCCTCCTTTTGTTTTTAGAACTTGGCTATAATCCAAGCCAATACCTAAAAACAATTTGTTCTCTCTTTTTTTCTTTTACAATATAGCAATCCAACAACATGAATATTCATGTGCATCAATGAAAAAGTTGCAATCAATACAGTATTCATCTGAGTTCATTAGTTTACAAAATGTTCTACATTTGCCTTCTCAGTGGAAGTGGCATTACTTTAAGTTTATATTTTTCAAGTCAATTAAAAACAATGAAATAAAACAACTAACCAAAACAAATAATTAATATAACAAATTAAAATAAATAATTAAAATAATAAATACGTGGAACTCCATATGTCAGCACTCTTGTCTGTCTTTGATATGTCCCGACCAGCGATGTTATTTGGTTCATTCGAGTACACTTTCATCTTGGCAATCTTAGATCCATAGGAGTCATCTTTTTTAGCATTCTGGTTATCTTGTCTTCACCTCCACCTGGAGGCAGGCATCTTTTGGTCTTCATCCAGGGGACTCCAGGACTCCATCGTCTCCCGTGGCCTCTGATCCCGGAACCTCCGACCAAATAATGTTAATTTTCTAAATTAAATAGAAAATAAACAAATTAAGTACATAGCACAATACTAACTTCACCCTTTTGCCAAAAATAAAACATGCTTGGTAAAAATATTTCGTTTCCCCATGCATGAGTCATTTTTCTTAAATCTGTCCCTTTGTTCTTGTGGAATTCCTGATGTTTCTTTTTCATTTGTGCAAATCTTTACTGTTTTATTTAGCTCTAAGTTAAACCGTACCTCTTTTTTAGAAGTATTTGCACTTTCTGTCACAATTTCATTTACTGGTACTTTCATTTTTAATCCATTAGGCATCTCAGAGTCGTTATGCAAAATTATATCAGAGCAATCTGTCATTTTGGCACTGCAGTTATCATGAGTACTTAGTCACTTTTCGGAAGCCCCCCGGTCATTGCTATGGCCATCAGCCCCCTCTTTGGAAGGTTGTTTTTGCGCTGTATAGAGCTTTCCTATTTGCTCAGCTAACATTTTCACTTGGGCCTCAAGGCACTGGAACCTTTCCATCTCTCTAGGATCCTCTTTTTGTGGCCTAGGTCGATATTGGTTGTTTTCCCCCTGATTGGATCTATTCTGATACCTCTCAGGTGATTGATGTCGGTTGGGATGGTTTCTGAACTCTTGATTCATTTGTGGAGGGGAGCGGGTTGCACCCATCCTTTGATTATAGTGGGGAATCATTGTACTGGCGTGGACTGTAGTTCACGTTTTGCCTCATGTCCTGTCTCTCAGATTGTGGGTACTGGCCCCTATGTTGATTTCCATTATCAGTAAATCGATCCACATATCGAGGCCTATCCTGATTACCATATATCATGGTGCTGGGATCAAATCTGCTCTGTGTCCCCAATGACTGGTAGGGACCATCATTTCTTTGATCTTGATTTTGTCTCTGGTTATTGTTCATACCTGCCATATCAGACCGGTATCCTACCCGGGGTCTGTCCCCTAAATATCTAGGGCTGATGTAGCTCTCTCTATTACTAGGATCATGTGATTGGGACATTGGTACAGGAAATGGCGATCTTTGTTGATTACCCCTTTGTTCAGGTGTCACATTATTTTTACCTTGGCTTTGAGCAGACTCAAGGGACATTTTGGCTGACCTGATTTCCATTACTGTGGCTGAGGGTTCTTTAGATTTAGGTCTAGTATCTTTCATTTTATCACTTTCTCTACCCTGACAATAGAGTACCTCATATAGTTTTGTGCTTTGATGTACAATCCATTCAAGGGACTTGTCACGGTCAAATTCACGGACCAGTTGGGATATGATGTCTTTCTGTAGCCCATAGAAGTATGCAGTTTTAAACTCATTAGAATTTGAGTCAAAAGATACATCAAAGCGAGAAAATGCTCTTTTTAAGTCTTGTAAAAATTGGCGAGGGGATATATTAGGTCCAGCAGTAATTGTGTACGCGACTTTCTTTGCCTCCTGCAATGACTGAAAAGGAGAAAAATGACGCCTAATTTCTTTTTCAAACTCCAGCCATGTCATATTCTGCTGTTCATTTAATCCCCTTATGATGCTGGCCGTCGGGGCATCTAAAGTTCAATGAAAATATTGTCTGTACTGTTCCTTAGGTATCTGGAGTGCTTTAAAAATGTCATGCACCGCTTCTAAGTGATCCTCAATGCAGCATTCACCTCCCTTTTTAAATGGTTTGATCAGGGCTTTAATGGATTTCATTATTTTTATGGGGCTACTTGTTGCAATGCATGGAATTGCACTATTTTGTGATTCAATCCTGTTTTCAGGTGTATGAGATTGGTGGCTGCCCCCAATGGGAGTATCAAATCCCCCAAGGGCGCTGCAACCAAGTTCAGTCACCGGCCCAGTCACTGGAGCACTAGCTCTTTGGGCAGAGCTAGAATTCACCTCCACTCCATTGAATGTGGTACCCTGCCGCCTCTCCTGGGACCTGGGAATGCACATTTGCTGTTCTAAGTCCTTACACTTTTTAAGGAGTCTGGTTGCTTCATTTTGCAAATAATTATTTTCATCACTCATTTTATTAATCACCTCCTGCATTTCGCACATTTGCATTTGGCATTCATTGAACTCTTTATTTCTCTTGTCTCTTTCTTGGATCATTTTAATCATTTCTTGTTCTGCACTCTGGAGATCACCTTCTTTTTCACAATTTTCTTTTTGTAAAATCTGCATTTCTGAAACAACCTCATCTTTATCCTGCCTAATGTGATCCACTAAGGCTTTTAAGTGTGCCAATTCTTGCTCACTATCTTCAAATTGTTTCTTGCTTTTGGATAACTGAGTATCAAAGTCTCTGCATTTTAATTGCAAGTCTTTTTGGCATACATCCAATTCTGCTCTCAACATTTCCTGATTTTTACTTGCCCCCTCTAATTCAGTCTTTAACCTGTTAATTAGCTGAGTATCATTCTCTTGCATTCGCAGGGACTTGTTTAAAATAAACCATATTTTGCCGCATAGCCGTATTAAACAGTCTTTCTCTGCACTTTTATCGGCTGCATTCAATAATCTTGTAAGGCAGACCTGAATTATGCTGCCTTCTGCAAAAATATTGTCTAGTTTTTCTTTCTGCACCTCACCCTGAATGCGGTTACTCCATTCTAACGTGCTATTCGAAGACCAATTCCCATGTGCAAATAACTTTGCCTCTAAATATTGCACTAGATCTGAGAATGTGGTTTCCCTTTGTGACATTCTGAAATTCGTTTTTAGTGGCACACTGCTATTATAAAATGGGTTCCCTTTAATGTGCAAATGGCAGTGTGATACACGCTTGCCACGCCCAGTAGGTACTCTATGATCACTTTCCCGGCCTGCAACGCACCATAAATATGTAGGGTATTTTGTGGAGATTTGGGGCCTGACGGTATTTTATTACCGCCGAAAAATAACTTAGCAATAATCACTCCTTGTATTCAGATTTGACCATGTGCAACAATAGTACAGTGGACATGCACTATTTCAGCACCCAGGCATGCATATTTGGTATGCGTGGTTGGTAGGCGTGGTTGGTGGTATTTTGGTGAGCATTATTCCCTTGTTTTATTGTGGCCCCAATGTCCAGAATCCCTTATCTTTGCTTAGATTTTTCGTGTAATCACTAGAGAGACCTCAGACCTACATTTTAGGAATACCACATTTTCAGTGTTAGTGTTAGTGTGCCACCATGGGCGATCTCACTGACTTATTTACGACAGAGAGCTATATGTGGTAATTTTGTGGTAATTTCCACTGCCTTATATACGGTAGGGAACTATGTTCAGAGAGTCTCTCTTCCCGTTGGATCATGTACCTCCAACGAGCTATGCTACGAACAATCACTCTCAACTCTCCATACTGAATATGATCATGCACACATCTGTCTTAAAATGACAATTGCATTGTTTCACTGTATTGGTAAATAGAAGACACACCACCCGTCTGCTTTCAAATATTTTTCTGTATTATAAAAGTTGCATTTAAACACGATCTCACGCTTTACAGAAATAACTAAAACAGCACATTAACAGCATTGTCTGAAATACACTGAAAAAAAAACTGGCAGAGAACAGAACATAATTTGCAACATTAACGTGTGATTAAGGCATCGGAATCTCTTTTCCTACTCTGACTGAACATTCTCGTCTCGTACACACTCAGCTCTCACACTTATGTAATTACCTTATCTGTTCAGTCAAGTTTTCTTTAGCTGTTCTCTTTCTGAATGTGGCTCCCTTGAAGATTAACCCCAGTAAAAAGGATCGCCTTTCCTTCTCAAACCGGGGTCATTGCCTGGAATTCTTAGCTTTTGCAGATAGGAATGCTCCAACCAGGAAAAAATAGGTCCTTCTCCCAGCTCTGCCAAATCTTGACTCCCCCTCTTTCTCCTCAAACTCCCCCCAGCAAAACTCTGATCACTCCCTCTAGCATGATACTTGCTATGACGCTGCTCAAATCAGAATCAATCATGCCATCTCCTCCTTCTCTACACAATGGCTCATTTTTATAGTAATACTTTGTAACCAACTGATTTCCTGTTCTTTCAAGCTCTTTTGCTTCCTGTAATTATGTGGATAGGGCAGCAGAGAGGAGAAAAAAAAATGAATGTGCGTTTAAAAGTTCACTTTCTGAATAGGCCTAATTCTGCAGTGGAGACACATTTTTATTAGTGGATTATGTTTCATTAGTCAGGTTAGTAATAAGTTATGTTAGTTGTTATTTTCAAATGTGTCTCTCGCACCATAGGCATTTCAGGTGAAAAATAGTGTGCATTTTTAAATGAGCACGTGTGCTTTTAACTGTAAGAATAGATTTGCATCTTATATGTTAAAATCGTTTTTGACTGAATAGCCTGTCTTTTCTTGTTAATCTGGTAACACATATAGCAATGCACCGCACCCCTGTGGTGGTGCTGCAAAAAAAAATTGCTACCTGTGCAGTAGTGCTGTACTCTGTGCTGTTTGCTACCTGTGTAGTAGTGCTGTACTCTGTGCTGTGACACGCCAAATATCCTTACATACCCTCCTTTTGTTTTTAGAACTTGGCTATAATCCAAGCCAATACCTAAAAACAATTTGTTCTCTCTTTTTTTCTTTTACAATATAGCAATCCAACAACATGAATATTCATGTGCATCAATGAAAAAGTTGCAATCAATACAGTATTCATCTGAGTTCATTAGTTTACAAAATGTTCTACATTTGCCTTCTCAGTGGAAGTGGCATTACTTTAAGTTTATATTTTTCAAGTCAATTAAAAACAATGAAATAAAACAACTAACCAAAACAAATAATTAATATAACAAATTAAAATAAATAATTAAAATAATAAATACGTGGAACTCCATATGTCAGCACTCTTGTCTGTCTCTGATATGTCCCGACCAGCGATGTTATTTGGTTCATTCGAGTACACTTTCATCTTGGCAATCTTAGATCCATAGGAGTCATCTTTTTTAGCATTCTGGTTATCTTGTCTTCACCTCCACCTGGAGGCAGGCATCTTTTGGTCTTCATCCAGGGGACTCCAGGACTCCATCGTCTCCCGTGGCCTCTGATCCCGGAACCTCCGACCAAATAATGTTAATTTTCTAAATTAAATAGAAAATAAACAAATTAAGTACATAGCACAATACTAACTTCACCCTTTTGCCAAAAATAAAACATGCTTGGTAAAAATATTTCGTTTCCCCATGCATGAGTCATTTTTCTTAAATCTGTCCCTTTGTTCTTTTGGAATTCCTGATCTTTCTTTTTCATTTGTGCAAATCTTTACTGTTTTATTTAGCTCTAAGTTAAACCGTACCTCTTTTTTAGAAGTATTTGCACTTTCTGTCACAATTTCATTTACTGGTACTTTCATTTTTAATCCATTAGGCATCTCAGAGTCGTTATGCAAAATTATATCAGAGCAATCTGTCATTTTGGCACTGCAGTTATCATGAGTACTTAGTCACTTTTCGGAAGCCCCCCGGTCATTGCTATGGCCATCAGCCCCCTCTTTGGAAGGTTGTTTTTGCGCTGTATAGAGCTTTCCTATTTGCTCAGCTAACATTTTCACTTGGGCCTCAAGGCACTGGAACCTTTCCATCTCTCTAGGATCCTCTTTTTGTGGCCTAGGTCGATATTGGTTGTTTTCCCCCTGATTGGATCTATTCTGATACCTCTCAGGTGATTGATGTCGGTTGGAATGGTTTCTGAACTCTTGATTTATTTGTGGAGGGGAGCGGGTTGCACCCATCCTTTGATTATAGTCCCCTGGTGGGGAATCATTGTACTGGCGTGGACTGTAGTTCACGTTTTGCCTCATGTCCTGTCTCTCAGATTGTGGGTACTGGCCCCTATGTTGATTTCCATTATCAGTAAATCGATCCACATATCGAGGCCTATCCTGATTACCATATATCATGGTGCTGGGATCAAATCTGCTCTGTGTCCCCAATGACTGGTAGGGACCATCATTTCTTTGATCTTGATTTTGTCTCTGGTTATTGTTCATACCTGCCATATCAGACCGGTATCTTACCCGGGGTCTGTCCCCTAAATATCTAGGGCTGATGTAGCTCTCTCTATTACTAGGATCATGTGATTGGAACATTGGTACAGGAAATGGCGATCTTTGTTGATTACCCCTTTGTTCAGGTGTCACATTATTTTTACCTTGGCTTTGAGCAGACTCAAGGGACTGTTTGGCTGACCTGATTTCCATTACTGTGGCTGAGGGTTCTTTAGATTTAGGTCTAGTATCTTTCATTTTATCACTTTCTCTACCCTGACAATAGAGTACCTCATATAGTTTTGTGCTTTGATGTACAATCCATTCAAGGGACTTGTCACGGTCAAATTCACGGACCAATTGGGATATGATGTCTTTCTGTAGCCCATAGAAGTATGCAGTTTTAAACTCATTGGAATTTGAGTCAAAAGATACATCAAAGCGAGAAAATGCTCTTTTTAAGTCTTGTAAAAATTGGCGAGGGGATATATTAGGTCCAGCAGTAATTGTGTACACGACTTTCTTTGCCTCCTGCAATGACTGAAAAGGAGAAAAATGACGCCTAATTTCTTTTTCAAACTCCAGCCATGTCATATTCTGCTGTTCATTTAATCCCCTTATGATGCTGGCCGTCGGGGCATCTAAAGTTAAATGAAAATATTGTCTGTACTGTTCCTTAGGTATCTGGAGTGCTTTAAAAATGTCATGCACCGCTTCTAAGTGATCCTCAATGCAGCATTCACCTCCCTTTTTAAATGGTTTGATCAGGGCTTTAATGGATTTCATTATTTTTATGGGGCTACTTGTTGCAATGCATGGAATTGCACTATTTTGTGATTCAATCCTGTTTTCAGGTGTATGAGATTGGTGGCTGCCCCCAATGGGAGTATCAAATCCCCCAAGGGCGCTGCAACCAAGTTCAGGCACCGGCCCAGTCACTGGAGCACTAGCTCTTTGGGCAGAGCTAGAATTCACCTCCACTCCATTGAATGTGGTACCCTGCCGCCTCTCCTGGGACCTGGGAATGCACATTTGCTGTTCTAAGTCCTTACACTTTTTAAGGAGTCTGGTTGCTTCATTTTGCAAATAATTATTTTCATCACTCATTTTATTAATCACCTCCTGCATTTCGCACATTTGCATTTGGCATTCATTGAACTCTTTATTTCTCTTGTCTCTTTCTTGGATCATTTTAATCATTTCTTGTTCTGCACTCTGGAGATCACCTTCTTTTTCACAATGTTCTTTTTGTAAAATCTGCATTTCTGAAACAACCTCATCTTTATCCTGCCTAATGTGATCCACTAAGGCTTTTAAGTGTGCCAATTCTTGCTCACTATCTTCAAATTGTTTCTTGCTTTTGGATAACTGAGTATCAAAGTCTCTGTATTTTAATTGCATGTCTTTTTGGCATACATCCAATTCTGCTCTCAACATTTCCTGATTTTTACTTGCCCCCTCTAATTCAGTCTTTAACCTGTTAATTAGCTGAGTATCATTCTCTTGCATTAGCAGGGACTTGTTTAAAATAAACCATATTTTGCCGCATAGCCGTATTAAACAGTCTTTCTCTGCACTTTTATCGGCTGCATTCAATAATCTTGTAAGGCAGACCTGAATTATGCTGCCTTCTGCAAAAATATTGTCTAGTTTTTCTTTCTGCACCTCACCCTGAATGCGGTTACTCCATTCTAACGTGCTAATCGAAGACCAATTCCCATGTGCAAATAACTTTGCCTCTAAATATTGCACTAGATCTGAGAATGTGGTTTCCCTTTGTGACATTCTGAAATTCGTTTTTAGTGGCACACTGCTATTATAAAATGGGTTCCCTTTAATGTGCAAATGGCAGTGTGATACACGCTTGCCACGCCCAGTAGGTACTCTATGATCACTTTCCCGGCCTGCAATGCACCATAAACATGTAGGGTATTTTGTGGAGATTTGGGGCCTGACGGTATTTTATTACCGCCGAAAAATAACTTAGCAATAATCACTCCTTGTATTCAGATTTGACCATGTGCAACAATAGTACAGTGGACATGCACTATTTCAGCACCCAGGCATGCATATTTGGTATGCGTGGTTGGTAGGCGTGGTTGGTGGTATTTTGGTGAGCATTATTCCCTTGTTTTATTGTGGCCCCAATGTCCAGAATCCCTTATCTTTGCTTAGATTTTTCGTGTAATCACTAGAGAGACCTCAGACCTACATTTTAGGAATACCACATTTTCAGTGTTAGTGTTAGTGTGCCACCATGGGCGATCTCACTGACTTATTTACGACAGAGAGCTATATGTGGTAATTTTGTGGTAATTTCCACTGCCTTATATACGGTAGGGAACTATGTTCAGAGAGTCTCTCTTCCCGTTGGATCATGTACCTCCAACGAGCTATGCTACGAACAATCACTCTCAACTCTCCATACTGAATATGATCATGCACACATCTGTCTTAAAATGACAATTGCATTGTTTCACTGTATTGGTAAATAGAAGACACACCACCCGTCTGCTTTCAAATATTTTTCTGTATTATAAAAGTTGCATTTAAACACGATCTCACGCTTTACAGAAATAACTAAAACAGCACATTAACAGCATTGTCTGAAATACACTGAAAAAAAAACTGGCAGAGAACAGAACATAATTTGCAACATTAACGTGTGATTAAGGCATCGGAATCTCTTTTCCTACTCTGACTGAACATTCTCGTCTCGTACACACTCAGCTCTCACACTTATGTAATTACCTTATCTGTTCAGTCAAGTTTTCTTTAGCTGTTCTCTTTCTGAATGTGGCTCCCTTGAAGATTAACCCCAGTAAAAAGGATCGCCTTTCCTTCTCAAACCGGGGTCATTGCCTGGAATTCTCAGCTTTTGCAGATAGGAATGCTCCAACCAGGAAAAAATAGGTCCTTCTCCCAGCTCTGCCAAATCTTGACTCCCCCTCTTTCTCCTCAAACTCCCCCCAGCAAAACTCTGATCACTGCCTCTAGCATGATACTTGCTATGACGCTGCTCCAATCAGAATCTACATGCCATCTCCTCCTTCTCTACACAATGGCTCATTTTTATAGTAATACTTTGTAACCAACTGATTTCCTGTTCTTTCGAGCTCTTTTGCTTCCTGTAATTATGTGGACAGGGCAGCAGAGAGGAGAAAAAAAAATGAATGTGCGTTTAAAAGTTCACTTTCAGAATAGGCCTAATTCTGCAGTGGAGACACATTTTTATTAGTGGATTATCTTTCATTAGTCAGGTTAGTAATAAGTTATGTTAGTTGTTATTTTCAAATGTGTCTCTCGCACCATAGGCATTTCAGGTGAAAAATAGTGTGCTTTTAACTGTAAGAATAGAATTGCATCTTATATGTTAAAATCGTTTTTGACTGAATAGCCTGTCTTTTTTTGTTAATCTGGTAACACATATAGCAATGCACCGCACCCCTGTGGTGGTGCTGCAAAAAAAAATTGCTACCTGTGCAGTAGTGCTGTACTCTGTGCTGTTTGCTACCTGTGTAGTAGTGCTGTACTCTGTGCTGTGACACGCCAAATATCCTTACACTCTGCACATAAATGGCACGTCGGTGGACTTCCTGATAGATACTGGAGCTATGGTCAACATAATCAGTGAAGAGGTGTACAACTCCCTCCCCAACACTCCGAAGCTCAGGAAGGCCACAGTTGACATATACCCCGACGGCTCCACCACACCACTTCCCTGCAAAGGTGTTATCTCTGCCGTGTGTATGCACAAGGTCTATGTGGCCAAGATTCAGCTACATGTCCTCAAGACGGAAGTAAACAGCGGCTGTATCCTCAGCTTTAAGACAGCCGTGGGGCTAGTGCACATTTTATACCAGCTAATGGCCCATAAATACTTTCTGAGGCCAGAGGATATGGAATCAGCGTTCCCCCATCTCTTCAAAGGGCTGGGGAAATTGAGAAACCACAAAGTCCAGTTCCACATTAACCCTGAATTCAAGCCAGTTGCACAGCACTACAGGGACATACCCATCAACATCCAAAGGCAGGTGGAAGAGGAAATCAACAATCTCCTGCAGCAACATATCATCGAGCCTGCAAGAGAGCCCACCCACTGGGTATCCCCCATAGTACCCGTCCCAAAGAAATCCCCGGACGTCTCCATCAGACAGTGTGTAGACATGAGGAGGGCGAATGTGGTGATAGAGAGGGAACGGCACCAGGCACCCAGAATAAAGGACATGATACACCTACTGCACAGTGCCAGGTTCTTTTCAAAACTGGACCTCACGAAAGGTTACCAGCAGATCGAGATAGCGCCGGAGTCACGATATATGTTTGTCACCACATGGGTCTGTTTTAATACAAACGCCTCAATTTTGGCATTTTGGCAGAGGCAGATATTGTTTAGGAAGAAGTACAGAAAGTCATCCGCCATATCTCGAAATGCCTGAACTATTCCGATGATGTGTTGGTCTTTGGCAAGTCAAAAGAGGAACATGATGCGGCCCTTTACAAGGTCTGCTCAGCACTGGAAACAGCTGGGCTGATCCTCAACAGGACAAAGTGAGAGTTCACAAAAGGCTCTCTGATTTTTTGGGGCACATATTTTTCAAGAAGGGCATGCGCCCTGACCCAGAGAAAGCGGCAACACTGAACACGACTCAGCTGCCTCAAAATGTCTCAGAGCTACAGTCTTTCCTGGGACTCGCAAACTACTGCTTGAGGTACTTGCAGGACTTTGTTACTGTCAGTAATCCCTTCCACCTATTAACTCGGAAAGACCAGCCTTTTGAATGGTCACCGGCAGGGGTGTTGCTAGTTCTGGAAAAGATCCGGGGCTACACTAATGCTGGGACTATCGGGACTTGGGGCTAGCGGGCCTTTTGGTTGTAACCCCTGAGCTTCTATCTGGGGCTACAACCAAAAGACCCAGGGACATAGCCCCCTCATTCCCCCCTAGCAATGCCTCTGGTCACCGGAGTGCCAATGCGTTTGAGACCATAAGGAATTACATCTCCAAGGCCGAAGACATGGCCTACTTCGATGCAGATAGATGGACGGAGGTCATTGTTGATGCCAGCACTGTGGGCCTCAGCACTATTTTAACACAAAGGGACCCGGCTAACCTGGATGGTAAATTCATTGTAGCGTATGCAAGCCGCAGCCTCATAAGCACGGAACCGGCGTACTCGCAGGCAGAGACGGCGAGCCTTGCAGTGGTGTGGGCCTGTGAATTTTTCCACCTATTCCTATATGGGAAGGCATTTACCATCGTCACTGACCACCAGGCCCTGCTGACAATATTCGGCGACCCCAAGACAAGGATGCCTCCCAGAATCGCCAGTTGGGGGTTACGACTCCAAGATTATAAATTCGAAACCGTGCATCGCCCTGGCAAGGAAACACAACCCGGCCGACTACCTGTCGCGGCACCCCACGGTCTCCACACAGGTCAGCCCGGTTATCGAGGACGCCTACATCAACAACGTCATCCACCACCTGCAGCCCCTGCCGGTGGAATGGGCCAGCCTGAGGAAAGAGTCTGAACATGACCCCGCCCTGGCGATAGTGATTCACTGCATGAGAACCGGCAGAATGGCCCATGCCAAACACCGGGCTAGGCTAGAACTGGAAGCCGCAAAGGAAGATGTCAAGTCCCAGGAGCTGATGAAAGATGAGCTGACTGGTGGATGACCACATTGTTCTGAAGGGCTGCAAAGTCGTTTTCCCATCCTCATTGAAAGAGCAGACGGTCATGCTGGCGCACGAAGGCCACCAGGGTGTGGTCTCCACAAAACGCCTTCTGCGTCAGAAGGTGTAGTTCCCCAAGCTGGACAGCCTGGTGGAGGAGATGGTTGGCAGGTGCAACACTTGCACACTGGTAGCTCCTCCGCTGCACCCCAAACTGTTACTCTCCCGCAAGGTGATTGTGAAGAAGTGGCGATGGACTTCTTCAGACTGCTTTAGGAAGGGAAGCATGTGGTGGTGCTGATCGATGAACACTCTCGCTTCCCAGATGTCCAACTGATTGACTGCACCACGGCAAGGTGTGTCATCCCTGCACTAGACCGCATGATGTCAACGTACGGCATACCGAAAATATTGAAGTCAGACAATGGACCCCCATTCATGGGGCAGGAATTTGGTAACTTTGGACGATACATGGGCTTCCAACACCGCAAGATAACCCAGCGATGGCCCCAAGCCAACGGTGTCATGGAAGGATTCACGGCCAACATCAAACGGACCCTGCAAACAGCTAACCTGGTCAACAAACCGTTTGTACAGGCGCTGTACCAACTCCTCCGGGAATATTGAAACACTCCTCATAGCACCACAGGGATCAGCCCATCTGACCTCATGTTCTAGCGAGTCATCAGAACAAGACTTCCAGAAGCCCCTGCGTTGAGGAATATCACATCTCAAGAACAAAGAGACAAGGCTCAGGATCAGGAACACAAAGAATGAAAGAAGGAGAGGGCTGACACCCGGCAAGGGGCCATGGAATGTGACATTGAACCCGGAGATCAAGTGGTCGGATGCCAACCGAAGCTGAGAGAGGAAGATCCAACATTTGCGCCGGAACGGTTGGAAGTGACCAGTAGAAAGGGCACAATAGTAACGGTCAGTAGAGAACACCATCCCTCCATTACACGGCATGCCTCCCACTTTAAGAGACTAGTCGGCAACCTGCCGAGGCATGGGAAAAAAAGCCACACACCTTCATGGATGACCAGCTCTCAGACGATCCGTATCTAGGGGATGGGGAGCCATCGGAAGGAGAACAGAGGAACTCGGCAGGCACACGAGACCTCAACGATCCCACATGAAACCTCTGAGGCTTATTGAGGAAATGAGGTAAAGGTCTCGGCGATGGCGCATATTAAAAAGGGGGGAGATGTCACGTCCTGGAGCGACAGTCTCACTCCCTCCCTCATCGTTATGGGGGTGGTCCCAAGTTTGTACCACAAAGGAGAAAAGGAGGTAAAGTTGGGCTAGGGAGAGGCGGGTCAGGTAAAAGGGTTTCTCTTCACATGTGAGTTGCAATAAAGAAGTTTGCCTTCCACTCCGTGTCTGTGTCTTGCTGTTGGTGTGATTGCGAGGCCCGAAGGACGAAGCCTCGGTGTGAGGGCGGTCCACTTGCACAGTTTCACACCACTTAACATGTTTACCAATTTGGGAGATTGTGAGTGAGTGTGAGTGTGAGTGAGACTGTGCGAGTGTAAGAGAGTGTCCGCCCTAGTGACGACAACTAATGCAGAGCGGTTGCTTCCAGCTGACGGCACGGCAACAGTTTTTCACCATTACAAAAGGGGCAAAACAACGGCACCCGAAAAGTTGTCATTACTGGAGACTGCTTTCACTCGTACACCCTGAAAGGTGTAATTACTGGAGACTGCTTTCACTCGGATTACTTTTCGTTTTTAAAAACAGTCCTCGAGCATTCAATTCTTTAAAAGTCCACAAGATGGCAGAGCAAGCACACGATGAAGCATTTAAGAGAATTGTTCATGGGGTGAAGGACAGGACTCTGCAAGCAAAATGCATTCTAGATAGCCATTTATTTATTCATTTATTTTGACATTTATATAGTGCAAAAAGCCCAAAGGCATCTAGGCGCTTACATACTGTACGCATTATCTAACTGAACATAAACAATGGACCTAGATATATGTGAGGCTAGAGGTAATGCTTCCACAATTACAGAAACAATACTTGTAATAGAAAAATATATATTTTTATTTATTTTTACCCCATATTGATGTTCTTAAATCAGAACATATTTCCAAAGCTCAAATTCTATGACATCAACATCTCTTCTTTCATACAACCATTCATACACTAAAACAACTCAGAATTTTCAATAGAAACAAAGCCAAAAAGATTTTTGACAAAGAAATTGCAACATCTATTCTCACAAAAGAACATAAACAACAACCCTGTTGATATCACTGTTGTTTCTTGTATCTAAATACACTTTCCAATGTTCATAGAGTGGGTTTTACTCCTTCTCTCTCGGATCTACATATGTTTCGGTTGATGTTGGACCTCCCGGGGTCCTCTGATTAATCTGACCTTCTTCAGGATCTAGGAACCTCGCTTGGGGATTCCTCATACAACAGGAAAAATGATGTCTTCTGTGGAATAGTTCTAAAGGTAAATACCTACAACATCCTATTAGACCCAAGCCTCCTAATTCAAAATAGTGACAATTCACTGGTGTGTATCTTTCTTTACTGCTGATACCTATCAACACTCACCTCTAACCATGAAAGCGTGTCAGTGGTAGTGCTGATACTGGAAATCAATCCTGAAGGGCATGAACATCATTTATATACACCTAGAAATATGGGACAGACGATATATAAATATCCTACTCTTCATTCTGTACACATATGGCAGCCATATAGATCTGCACTTACATGTATCTTCATAAACTTGTTATAATGGACCGTCTCATTCAGTGGAACTACAAATTGTCGGTGTTCATCATACAGGTCATTACTTCGCAGTCTATGACCTTACTGTCACTATAAAAGAAAATAATTACAAGGGCGCCAATCAATCTTTTCACATCATATAATTCACAGTTGCAGAACCAGAGCCCATGTATACATAAATAAACAAAGCTACTCACCCCTTCTATTGGGATGCAGGAAATTGTGTACATACACAATATGTCCTTCCGGTATCTCTTCCAATGCTAAGGATAAAAGTAGGCGAAACCGTCACTGGTCAGGCCCACTAAATCTAGCCAGTCACTCTTTATATCACGTTACAGAAAAGAGTTATCTAAATACACACGTGTCTCTGATAGACTTCCCCCTCTACAGAGTAAATCTAATACACATGCTTGCCATTTGTTGCTGTACAACCAAATCTTTAATTCCCTCATCCCGTGGGGTCCGCCTCAAATAATTAATTAACTCCATTGCACCAAATATTGATCACAATCTTATTTAATCTCTCTGTGGGACTAAGTAATTTCCCATTATCTTATGTGAACCGATTTGTTGATTACAAACGTTCCCGACCTCATAAGTGGCATTATCTAACTGTAATTGCCTAGGCACATTTCTTCTTCCGTGTCAGTACTTTAGCAACATCTTTGATCTCTGTTCTTTGGAGCGAGAAGCCTCTGCACACTCTAGCCCTGTAGAACTCCCTTTTCAGTGACTTTAAGAGCCTGATTATGAGGTTGATGCAAAAATAGGAAAGTGTTCATCTATGAATAATGAACACTTTCTTTAAAAGCACCGTATTCTGCTAAAGTGATAATGTGTCCGTCTGGCACCAATGCCAATGGCATGACTTTAGCTTGTGCCTGATTTATTGCTTAACAACAGCCTTGGCAACTATGAGAAATGCGGGGCAGGCTGTGTGAGGGGATTCCCTTTTCAAGAGCACTGTTTTAGCACTTCAAAAAGAGGAGTTAAAATACAGCACCTCGCTACTGCACATTTTTTCCCTTGTTTAAAAATAGCATTTCCTAGACTGCAGCACCACTCTTCTAGTTTAATGAAAGCTTAAGAAAACCTTCTTAAAATAGAAAAGTGGCAGTCTTTTAGGAATTGCTCACATTGTAACCGGTACATAGCTTTAAATGATAGATAATAGATTTAAGCAGCTTTTGCTGCTAGAAAGCACATTTCCCCTCCAATATTTCCACCCACCTCAGAATGGTGGTGTTGGAAACTGGAGGGGAGAATATCGGCTTTCTACACTATATGTAGCACAAGGTCAGAATTGGATCCTAAGAAGGTTTACAAGTCTGCTATTATGACACCTTCTGAGCTTGTGAGGAAAGTAGTGAAGAAAGCAGACATTCTCCGCTCCAGTTTCCAGCACCACCATTCTGAGGAGGGATGAGAGGTGGTGTACTTTCCAGCAGCAAAAGCTGCTAAAATCTATGGTGTTGATAGAAACATGTTCACCAGTGGCGCTGCCACTTTTTTTTTTTTAAACTTTGGTTTTATTCACATTTTTTTATATAACAAACAGGTTCATTGTAAATACCGATTTATTGCCTTAATCGAGGCTCTAAACCTGACCCCTTCCACCCCCCCTACCTCCCCCCCGAAAACTGTCCAATCGTAACTGGTATCCACTGGAGCTTCCATTTGAGCGCTTCCTCTCGGTGCCTGGGAGATGTACTATACATTCACATCTGTAATGGCTGTGCCATGTCTGCTGCCCCCCGGGCCGTGGATCACACTGTTGTCCTTGGGTGCCCCTCATTTCGAGCCCCGCCCTTCCCGCGCTAGAGTGTCCCCATAGTTTCAGTGGGCATCCCACCCCCACGCCGCAAGTACACCATACCAGTTTGCTTGAAAGCTGCCTGATTCGTTGTTGACCATAGCCGTCAGTTTGTCCATGAGAAACATGTTCTTTAACTTTTTCAGCCAGTCCTCTTTGGAGGGGGTCTCCGGGCTCTTCCATTTCTGCGCCAGGGCCACCCTCCCCGCCCGCAACATTGTTTCCCACATTCTTGGGTATCTGTATAATTCCACCTCCTCCGGGGGGAGGCCCAGTAGTATCGTCAACAGGTGTAGCGGGATAAGCTCATCGGTGACCTCTGCCATCCACCCCCGTACACTCTCCCAGAACTTCTGAACCTTTGGGCAGGACCACCACATGTGACCCCTTGTTCCCACTTGGCCACACCCCCTTGGGCATCTGGGTGACACCCCTGGGAACATCTTTGACAGTTTCAACCGGTCCCTGTGCCATCCTTACAAAATCGTGAAATTGTGCTCCATATCTGATGTGAATAGGTTCCCGTGAAATGCTATTTTGAATGTCCTGGACCATGCATCCTCTGAGAGAGCCTCCCCAGCGAGATCATTCCAAAATCTGCGAAATCCTCTCTGCACCTCTAAATTGTCAGTGTTCAAGATTTGGTACATCCAAGACACAGCCCCTTTCCTTGTTGTCGCAGTGTCCAATAACTTTTCGAAGGGGGTCAGCTGTCTCCGTAGGTTAAGACCCCATTTCTGGTCGCAAAGGATGCCCTTAGGCGCAGGTATTCGTAGACTGAGAGTGGCCCCAGAGCCCCTTTCATTGCCTCATATTCGAGAAACTCGCCCTCCTTGAACAGTTGCCCCGCCCATTGCATCCCCCTGTCCGACCAAGATTGGGCATTCTTGAACCCCCTGCTACCGAGTCTGAGCGGGTGACCCCAGAGCGAGGACTTCGGGGAGTGCCAGGAAGTGAGGTGTGCGGTCGTGGGACCCTCTTTCCAAATCGCCCACAGTACTCCCAAGGTTGGATGGGCCCTCAGTTTGCTCGGGATGAACTTGTGCGGCATCCATAGAAGGTCGCACACTTTTAGAGGGTGGGCCTCCATATCTTCCAGATACGACCAGTAGGTGCCCATCCCCTCTTTCATGTGTTCCAAAAGGACGTGCAACTGGGCAGCCCTGTGGTAAAGAAGAAAGTCTGGCAGCCCTCCTCCCTGGGTAACGTTAGAGTGGCCCTCCCTATCCTCAGGGTCCTACCCTGCCATATAAACTCCCGAACTGCCTTCTGTAAATCCCGGAATGTTTGCTCGGGGACCCCCATTGGGAGAGCCGTAAAGAGGTACAGCAGTCTCGGCAGGATGTTCATCTTAACCGCCGTCATGCGCCCATACCAGGACAGGATCATCCCACCTCACCCCATCCCTTCCATTGTGGGGCCATAGTTCATTGGGGCCAGCTTTGATAGCTCTCTGGTAAGGAGAACACCAAAGTATCGAATGGAACCCTTCCCCACCACAATTCCCTTATACCTGTCCAGATGATCTAGCCCCGGGTCCCGGACCCTCATACGGAGTAGCACTGACTTTGATGTGTTTATTTTTAGTCCCGAAAACTGCCCAAAGGTTGTCAACAGGGATAGGAGAGGGGGGAGCGAGGAACCTGGCTCCACCAGGTATGCCAGGATGTCATCGGTGAACAGGGAGAGCTTGAACTCCACTTCACCTCTTTTAATCCCTTTGATGTCAGGGTGGGCTCTCACTGCTATGGCCAGGGGTTCCATCGTTAAGACGTATATCAAGGGGGAGAGTGGGCATCCCTGCTTTGTCCCCCGCGTCACCCGCATGAGGGGGAATGAGTCTGACAACTCCCCATTCACCTGTACCCTTGCCGAGGGGGCTCTATATTGGGTGGACACCCAGCTCCTGATGTGTACTCAAAAACCCATTTTTCGGAGGAGGAGTTCCATGTATCTCCACTCGACCCTCTCAAAAGCTTTCTCAGAGTCCAGGGAAAGCAGGCGCACCTCGAGGTCTGACTCTTGGGCATGATGGATTAGGTCTATCATCTTTCTAATGTTATCCGAGCCTTGCCTACCCCCTATGAATCCCACTTGATCCCCATGTACCAGTTTAGTCATTATCCCTTCCATCCGCTTTCCCACCACCTTGGCCAGGATCTTGATGTCTATATTAAGAAGAGATATCGGGCAGTAGGAGGAGCATTCAGTCGGATATTTGCCCTCTTTGAGCAATACCACTATTATGGCCCTCATCATGGTGTCCGGCAGAGTTCCCCCCTCTAACACTGCATTGAACACCCTCACCAAGTGTGGAGCTAGGGTGGACCGGAACCTCTTGTAGAAAAATACTGAGAAACCGCCCTCACCCAGAGACGTCCCCACTTTCATCCCACTGATCGCCTGTTCAACTTCCTCCTCCGTCAACGGGCCCTCCAATCCCTCTGCCATTTCTTTATACTTGCTGTTCAGAGGGACCAGTACATTCCCGGGTCCCTCAGATATTGGTGCCTGCTGGCTTTCGGGCCAGGTTGATCCTCTCTTCCTCCATCGAAGTTTCTTGCCTGTACCCCCGGGTCCCCTCCCCTCTGTCTTTTTGCCTTTCAACTCTCGGACCCCCGTGGGCCGGACTGGCACGCTCCTCCATGTTCGGGGTCGTTTCGTACACTTTCCTTTGCCGGGGACGGCGTGTTTAATTTTCTGAATTTCCTTGACCCTGTCTTCCTTCTCCTATCTCCCTGTGGCCCTTGCCCTCTTGCACCTTCCGCGGCCATCCCTGTGGGTTCCCTCCGCGGGGTCGGATCCGTCACGTAGTCTTGAATTGCTCCCTGTATGTCCTCCTCCGTGACCAGGGTCGTCCGCTGACCCATATACTCGAACATAAGGGAAAAGGGGTAACCCCATCTGTAGCGCACCCCCTTCCCCTTTAGCAGCTGCGTCAGGGGGCGGCACATCCTGCGTTTGGCCAGTGTGTACGAAGAGAGGTCCTGGAAAACAGAAACCTGAGCATTGTTATATGTAATCTCCCGAGCCTTCCTGGCCTCTTCCAGCACCTTCACTTTTTCCGTGAAATAGTGAAACCGGACCAAGATGGACTGGGGGGCCCCCCGCTCTGCCTCCTGCTCTGTGGACCCGGTCGAACGTTGGTTCCGTTGTCATGTCTCCCGAGAAGAGGAGAGAGATATTGTCTTTCACCGCCCAGACCAAATCTCTCTCTGTTTCTCCCTCCATCTCCGGAACACCAAAAATTCTGAGGTTGTTCCTCCATTCCCTGTTTTCAAAATCGTCCATTTACCTGGCCCTCTCCTCATCCCTCCTTTCTAGAGCTGACAGTCCCAAGTTTATTTCCATCTCCTGGGTCGTTGATGATGATTGGTTGGTCTCCAGCTGTAGCAGTCTGTCCTCCACCTTGTCCACCCTTTGGTCCATTTTTTCCAATTTCTGGGCAATGACCGCACACATGTCCCTGATCTCCAGCAATACGGAGGCAAAGCCCTTTTCCATTGTTAAGGCAGACGGGGCGGAGACTCCAATTGTGCCATTCCACTCTATCGGTCCGGGCCGCCGTTCTTACCTCTTGCCTCCTGATACCGGTATTCCTGGAGCGTTTTTTGCCAGTTCATCAGGTCCCCCCTCCCCTCTCTCCAGCTAGTATCCCTCAGGGAGCGACTGAGAGGGCCAAACTGAGAGACTGCCCTCTTTCCCTCTGTCTTGGTCGTCTCTGGCGGGCAGCCTCTGGGCAGGCACATGCCCCACCAACCTTGGGTGGGGGCCACACACCCTATCCGGTCTCCTCGTGTCCGTCCGAGGCCTCCTCTCGCTTCTGCAGGGGAGGGGGGGGGGATGTGAGGAGGTTGATGGTGTCTGCCAGAGCAGGACTGCGGGATGATCACTTGAGGGGGTGGCCAGCACTCGTGCCGCACCGGCCTATTCCGGTTGTCCGTGCTCCCTTCTCACTTCTTCATCAGGCAGCCACACGCCCTGGGGAGGAAACCAGGGGCCATCACCTGTGTGGATTCTGTGTGCAGGGTCTCCACCACCTCGCTCCCAATCCCTGGATGGATGCTGAATTTTGCTTCCATCCCCGGCCCCCACGGGGGGGGGCCGAGAACCCAGTAGCCGTGGGGCCGCGCCCACTCTCCTCCTGCACCCGACAGGGCTCCACGGGACCAGGCGCTCTCCAGCTGGGGCTGCATCCGCGCGTGGGCCAGGGGAGACTCCTCCACCCCTTCCGGGGCTATGCTGGCCCAGATGGGCCTGTATATCCAGGCCCGCGGTGCTCACGCACGGGCAGTCTTCCCCAAAAAATAAAACAGCGTCCTCACCTCCAACGGGTCCGAGCCCCCGGCGTGGAACACCGTCGACCGGGGGGAGGGGCTCTCACCTCACTCTGGCGCCGTCCCCAGCGCCACGGGCTTCCGCGGGCAGACTCTCCCCGAACTCCTGGCGTCCACACTAGTGGGCTGGGGGGGAGAGAATGGTCATGCCGGCAGGCTCCGGCGGCTCCGGCACACCTCGTCCCTTCAGGCTGCTCTGCTGGAGCGCGGATTACTCGCGGCTCCCCTCGCGGGCCGCGGGTCTTGTTCTTGGGCACCCGGGGGTCTTTTGACTTCACTCTTTCGGCCGGTGGGGACCCCAAAGTCTCTCTGCTTCAGAGAGCCGAGGTTGTCCCGTGGGGGGATTTCAGGGGGGGCTCAATCCCTTGACTCAGCTCAGCTTTGGCGGGAGCTCTGACTTCAGGCTGTCAAAGCCTGTGCGCCCCATGGTGGCCTCCCGCTGCCACTTTTCTAATGTAAGAAACATTTCTTAAGTTGTCAGCAAACTAGAAAAGCGGCACTGCAGTCTAGGAATTTCCATTTTCATAAAGTGAATACGTGTGAAGTAGAGTTTAACGGCACCTCAGTGGTGCTGTATTATAACTCCTTTTTTGAAGTGTAAAACTAGGGCTTTTGGAAGGAGAATACTCTTGCAGTGCCTGCCCTGCATTCCTCATGGTTGCTAGGCTGTTGTCAAGCCATGAATCAGGCACATGAAAAAGTCCAGGCCTTGATGCCAGGCCAACACATTGTCACGTGACAGAATAAGGTGCTTTTAGGGAAAGTGCTCTTCCTTCACGGAAGAAAACTTTCCAATTTTTGCATGTACATCAGAATCGGGCCCTCAGTACGGTTGTGGAAAGATTTGGCGGGGAACCTGTCGGATTTCTGCTCCACATATGTAAAAGCTCAGTATTAGGCCCTTTGGGCAGTTTCCAATCCTGTGAGAAAAATAGCATGGACATCAGGAAGTCTCCGCAACATATCCTTCCGCAGCCCTTCTGACGGTGGTGAGAAGAATGGCTTGGAGATGTTGTGATAGAAACCACGTACACTGTGAAAAGTGTGTGCAAAACGAGCTCTGCATGGTTAGTGGGTGTAGAGCACATCTGTCTTCACAGATCATCAAAGATAATCCTATATTAATGACAAGCCTTTACATTTTTGGCAGCACTTGAAAAGTAGAACTATGGACTGACGTATAACAAAGAACGCATGGATTTATCACACAGCCCTATCATTCCTCTGTTATAAAGAATGTTCTGTAGTGCATTAGCCCCATTTGACCGTCCCACGCAGTGCTCTGTGAATTGCCAGGTTTATTCACCAGCTGTAGGGTCGAACTGGGCCATAACATTGTCTCGGGCACCAAGGAAAAGTGGCGCAAAATGCAAATGGCTAGTCATTCATTTTGCGACACTGTTTGAATATTAGCCAAGGTTTTGTTTTGATAAAGTGTGATGCAAATGGTGCATTTTAAAGAATATTTATTCAGCAACACTGGTCAAAACTACTAGCCGCAGAGTGCATTAACTCATCAACCTGGCCCAAATTGGCCATAAAAATGGCCCTCTTGGACCAAAAAAACGGGCCCACACCAGCATTTTGTGTTTTTGGTTCGGCCATGGGACTATTGTCCAATAGGCCAATCCGAGCCTGACCAGCTGTATCTGTAGTGACCTTGTGTAAAATGCTGGTGCTTGAAATGACATTCATTAGAATCTCTGCTCCATGACAGCCGCTTTGCCATATTGTGGCCTACACCAGAATGACCTCTTCCGCATCAGGTTGACCTGTTATGAGTCCATGTTATGTTCGTGTTAAGAGGGCGGAAAGGTGCCACAATGCCCTTTCAGCCAGGCCATGCACATACAGCGCTCCGCTAGAGGGTTGCTAATAAGTAAGACGTAGAATTCACATAGTGCCGCAACTGGTGGACTGTCTTCCAATCCAACACTTTCACATTGAGGGTGAATCTGGTGCTATGTAGCAAAGTGTTGTTCCCCCAAGAAGCAACACTATTGTCATTTTTCTTGCACCTCAGAACCGGGCCCTCTGTCTCTAAAAGGATGTTGATGACAATAGTAGTGAGAAATATTTGTTGATTTATGTGTAAATTCCATGCCATTGAATTATTATAATGATTGAATTGAGTGTGGAGCTAGCTTCGCAAAACAAACAAACACTTTACAAGTCATAGGAAAAAGTACACAGCGAGGGACGATAGAAGGGATCACTACAAGGGAGTGGGGAGGTAACAACAGGGAGGGCAGAGAACTGCATCATGGGATCTACAAGCAATCAGGGGAGGAGACAGGGGGAACACATTGTCCAGTCTCAGGACTCGTGGGGAGTGGACGCGGTATACATTGATGGTTGGGCTGTAAATCATGCGACACCAGATATCCTGGGCAGTAGTGCCAATATAATGTAATAGAAAGTGGTCTTACATAGTGCCACTCTGCCATTTTGTTGGCCTCGCTGCACATGGCTCTGTAAGAAAAGTGGTGTTAGTGGGATAGCAGGAGAGGCAGATGGGAAGACGATGGTGGTGCAGGTCGGAGGTACCTGAGTCCTAAGTGCTGCTCTGCTTTTCTGGGTTTGCTGGTGGCACTTGGAAATATGTTATCTGAAGATGAGAACACAAAGTCAGATAGGATCGAGTGCTTTGCACTTGGGTACGTCTCAGGAGCAGGGGCAGGAGATGGGGCTAAAGAGGCGAGCTTGGTTATAGCGCGGCTAATGTTGATGGGGTAGCAAAAGAGGCCTGCAATAGCTGTCTTCTGGGATTTGTGTGTGTAGTGTAAGGTGATAGAAGAGTTTAGAGGGGAGTCAGAGAGCGAAGAGGTAGACAAAAACAAGGGGTGCATGTAAATGGGTTGAGCTCTTGGGCTCTGTTTGGAATTGAAGAGAATGGGAGCAAGTGGGGTGATGAGTAGAGGGTCTGACGTAAGCTTGTAGTAGTAGTCATTCAAGCCCCTTTCCGTTTCATGGAGTCTGACCCCATTATGTTTGTTTTCGAGTAGTCTCAATCAGCGGGGGTCGCTGGGATGTTCATGGAATGTTGGAATTGTCATTAATTGGGATGAAAGTGGTATGCTAGATGCGTGATTGGTGGATCATCAACAGGATGTACTGCGCCCCACAAAGGCCAGAACCCTGGTCCGTCACAACGAGTCCATGGCAGTGTGTGGGTTGATCAAGTCTTCACAGCATTGCCAGAATGAAGGACCTGAACAAATGAATCCCCTGGGTAGGCACAGTCTTACTATGTAGCACTCCCACTGCTTCACTCAAGTGATAGTGTGAGAAGGTTCAGCGTTTTCATAAATATACAATAGTTGCCAACATGACACATTCCAGCCTGTAGGTGATTATCTAGTCCTGTTTCTTTTCTTTGGATTCTGGGACTTGTAGTCCCACTTTTCCCATTATAAAACTCAGTCTACAAGTCCCAGAATGCAAATAAAAAAATCAGGACTGGATAAGCACCTACAGATTGGAATGGGTCATATTGGCAACTATGATATACTGCTATGTTTCACACCACATTTATTGCCCCAGCACCCTCCTAGTGAGGGGGCAGCCCAACGCATGCCACTACTTGCACCACGACGAGTAAAGGGCAGAGACTTCCACTTCTTATACAGCGTTAGTGGTTTTGAAGCACTGCTTGCAGAATGGCGAAACAGTAGTAAATGGGTGCAAAGAGGGCACACTTCTCATAAGCTTGCAATTGTGATTTGAAATTCTGATGCACCTGTGTAATACCCGTTATCTGTTTCTTTCAGGGGCTGGTGAGTCTGGAAAAAGCACCATTGTCAAACAGATGAAGTGAGTATATGTCTCACGCACCCCATGAACACTGACCACTCCTCCTTCTCAATCACACGGAGGGGTGTTGCTAGGTCTGGAAAAGATCTGGGGCTACGCTAATGTCGCGATTCGGGGCTAGCTAGCCTTTTGGATGTAGCCCCTGATCTTCTATCCGAGGCTACAACCAAAAGACCCGGGGCTATAGCCCCCTGAACCCCCACTCCCCCAGCAACGTCTATGACCACACGCATGGCTGTAGCATCATCTGCAGTCAGCTGCCCAAAAGCCTCCATCACAACCACTGCTTGCACTGTACATCACCCCACAGCCAGCTCACCCAGTTAGGTTATTGGTGATATACAGTGGGCTACAGTTGAAGTGGAAAGAAACAGCTTGAAAGTGGCAGGTTGCAGGGCAAGGCAAAGAGGTTAATCATAAAGAGGTGAAGGGAAGCTATGCCAGGGGGAGCATAGGACGGATGCATCCTTTGTTGACTGGCCGAAGGCTGCACCCACAGCCTAATGTAAAGCGAAAAGAGTACCTTTTTGTAGCTGCAGTGAGTAGTTTGCTTTCTTAGATTTGAGTGACAGCTTCTAGGGATTTAGTTTGTAAAGCTGTCATGGATTTGAGGTCGTCTTCATGCGGTGACATATGTATGTAGTCATATTTATTTGTACTAGCATTGTAATTTGGTTCTTTTTAAAATGAGTACATTTTAATTTCTATTACATATTATAGCCATAATAAGAATGATACAATTGTGTTAGGGCCTGATTTACAACATTGTTTTAACATGGGACAGTCCCATTGAAAACATTGTTGTAAATCAGGCCCTTCGTGTGCAAAGCACATTATCAAAGCCTAGACTAAACATATTTTCTGTTAGATAATTAGCATTCTAGGATGGACAGTCTGGTATACGCCTATTATACTCGTTTGACATACCCCTATGAGAAAAGGGGAGGGGGGATAGCACCAACAAAGGTTCACCACTGCTTTGTATAAAATAAAATGGCATTTTGGGAACACAAGAATGGCCACAGATATGTTTACATAATATATCTGACAAATATCTTGCCTGGGCTAAAAATGAATGCATGACTCACCACGCTTATAATGCATACTGGGCTTGATAGACGTTTCGTTTTTTTTACAACTCTCACCTTAATATTGAAGCGTTCCTTACCATATTTACTCATTCAGACAGCCTCAGGATTTAGACGTGAGCATAAGAGGGCTGTGACATAGATCCAATTTTAGAAAAGGAGTGTTTGAGGGGAGAAGCCGTGTCCAAGGTCAGCGGGGCAGTGGACATGACCAGTTCACAATACACTGCTATCCCTTTCCCAATACACAGATATCCCTGGATAATAATATATATATATTTCCAATTTCTGCTATGGGAGGCTTGCACGAAGCATTTGCTGGAAGATTTTCTGTGGATCTTCAGTGCATCCATAACCCTACAGATCCATCCCTCCTTAACCAATGGCCTCCACACGTCTTGTTGTTGGAAGGACACAGTGAAAACAAATGTGTAACAAACTAAAACTATTTCAACAGACAATGAAAATATTGCTGACACTCTGGGAGACCACGCAAGGAACATTTACGATCTCTCAGCTGAAGCTGGCCAAACTAAAATTGAGAATATAAGATTCTCTCCTGTGCCGGGTGGAAATTCCTCCTGTATAGTTCCAGTGCCTGACTTCATAATGGTTCAAGATCAGCACAGATTCGCAATAAATAGATAAATAATGCACCGTGACAGGTGTGGCTTCAATCTCAGCAGACAAATAGTTGGGGCCCTGATCCCATCTTTTACTCCAGACTGCACCTTGGTCAATCTTCAGGGTTCAGACTGCTGGCACATGTAATCTCGCCTACACTTTCCTGTGCGGTCAAAATGACATGGGTGTCGTTTGCTCTCCTTCAATGGAGCACCTTCAGTGACAGGGATTAAAGAAGCTAGCCCCCAAAATAACAGGTATTTGATGTTCAGGTTTTATCTATGAATTTTAGTTTTTTTATGCTATTTGTTTGTGTGTAGATATACCTTTTGTAATAAAATTGAGATAAGTTTTTGATACATTGATGGCGGATGATGGGTCTATTATTTGTTGAAGACCTCCGGTAAATTGATGAGGCAATAATAATTGACACTCACGCCTATACCTTCCTTTGGTTTGTTGCATTATTATTATGAACTACAGTGTAGATGGAGGGAACTGTGTGCCCTTCTTTTCCAGTGGCCTGCATGCTGTGCCACTGACCATAAGACACGTTATCTGATCAACACAGTGGTTCTGTAACAACTGACTTAGCTGTAGCTTTAAACTGGCGCCTCGCAGTCCCAGCAGCCGCCTAGAGGCTAGAGGAATTCCAGGGTGCAATGTAACTCTTCTGGCAGCCAAAGACAGCCCTGGCACTTTCAGAACGAGGCCAGCTCAGTGTAGCTTTTGCAGAGCAGCTTCCTCATGACACTCAACATTTCAGTGTGTGGTGTGCACCGTCTCTCCCAGTCTCCCACCCAAGCCCTTCCCTAACATAATTAATGAATTCATCTTTTATAACACACTTAATACAAGAGACCGGTCTCTAAGTGGGGACCGGGATTTTAACCTGTGTTGCTGTGTGTTGTCTTGCTTCCAAGACAAACGCGTTGACCCTGCCAGCATACACCCTAACACAATCACTCATATGCAATTTGACAACTCATCACCCTGCATTTCTTCTCCAGAAGGGTCAGTGGTTAGACAGTGGGGTGGTGAGGGCGCTGCCTCTGTGGTATTCAATTCTCTCTGATGGATGTTTCACTTTCCTCCACCCCAGAATTATCCATCAGGATGGCTACACGAAGGAAGAGTGTATGGAGTTCATCTCCATCATCAACAGCAACACACTGCAGTCCATGCTGGCTATTGTGCGAGCCATGAACACCCTCAACATAGGCTATGGAGACCCAGCCCGGCAGGTGAGTCCTGAAAGGATCAGGAGGACATGTAACTCCACTATTGCCCAGCATGACTGACTGCCCCATCAGAGTCTGGTTCTACTCTAAAGACTATTTATAATTGGCTTACCTTAGTCTCAGTGCTATGTGGTGGAAAAGGTATTAACTTGACCTTTCCAGGATCCTGCAACAAATATTGGTTCCAGTTGTCTAAATAAAAGCTAAGTGCAGTTTTCACAGAGGAATATAGTCTGTGTTTGAGTATCTGCCAGTCTGTTTCCGCACACTTCTTCTCCTGAATGACCCACCCACACTCACTTCCCAATAAAACACTCAAATTTGCAGGGGAAATTTCATATTACGCACTATTACTGAGTGTGTTGTGAGGGACATAACAAGGAATGAGCAGCCTAAGCAGCTGAATACATAGTAACCCAGTACCACAAACCCAGCAATGTGCCATGGATTATAAAAAAATAAAAATATTACCAACATTAAAATCAGGTAAATGTTTTCAACTGATGTAATTTACATTTCGATAAGGGAATTATGGAATATGTAGTGAACATAAAAAAAAGTTAGCCACAAATAGGCTTTTACAGCCAACACCAGCTGTCCATTTATTTATTTATTTTATCTATTGGATACTCTAAGGCGCCTATACAACAAATGCTGTTTCAAGGCACCACAAGACAAAAAAGTGTTGGGGGGACAAGGGAGAAAGATAACAATAACTAGGCTTTGTGTCATTCGGATCGTGCAAGTGCAGTAACAAGAAGTGCCAAGGAAATCCCACCACAAACTTGCAGTGGGGCCAGAAACCCAATCCCCACCCAGGCCTGGCCTGAAAAGAAACAGGAGAAAATGTATTTCTGAACGTTGACATCTCTATGCCGAAAAAGGGTTTTTTCAATTTCTTGTGCAGGTCCACCCAATCTACAAGAAGTATTTAGTTTATTCTATTTCTACCACAGCTCAGATGCGATGGAACTAGAGCAAAAAAATACAGTCAAATTCGCAAAACGTTTTGGGGCGCAAGTGAAGAGATTTGCAAGTGCAGCTCCTTACTTGCGCAAAAGAAATTGCAGCCTTTTCTCAAGGATACCAAAAAGTGCACATCACGGATGGCCTTTCCCGCTCCTTTTGTGTATTTGCGCAAATAAGGGGACGTTCCTATACATTTCAGTGCGCATCCCGAATTTACAAATGGATGTGCTTTGACATGCACAGAAATGAGGCACAATGCCCTGTGCCCGATGGAAAATTCCCCTGCGCCTATTGAAAACAGGCACAGGGCAATGTGCAAAGCATGACAGGGTCAAAAATTCATTTTTCTATCAGTGCGAGAGCAACAGTTGAAACTGCTGTTGTGACACTTTAATTTATTTATTCATATACAGGAGGAACAATGCTCTTTTGATCACAAAAGAATGTACAATAAATGATAGTTTATTTATATAGCGCCTATACCCAAGGTGTTTCAAAGCGCTTCAAGGCAAGGGAGGAAACAAGGGAAAATACAATGACATTCTTACAGGCCATGAACAGTAAGGATGTGAAATTAACTATCATACTCGGGCTGACGACATTTCAGATAGTGCAAGAGCTAAGACATAGATAAGGAAGGGAGGGCGAGAGTGGGAAGGGAATGGAAACAGACAGGCGACTACCGTACTAGGCCTGATGACATATCTGGTAGAGCCGGAGAAAAACAAGAGGTGGGGGAGAGGGGTGCAGAAAGGTAGGGGAGGAACAAACAAGCGACTATCATACTAGGCCTGACAACATTTCAGATAGTGCTGGAGGGGGTGTGGGTAGAAAAAAAGAGTAAGGGAATGGGGGAGGAGACAGACGAGGTTGCTATCATACTAGGTCCAGGGACAATTCTGATAGAATAAGTGCATAGAAGAAAGTAAGGGGAGGAGATAGGAAAAGGGAGAAGGTAAAGGAGGAGAGAACAGAGAGTTAGCAATCAAAAGAGTGGAGAAGCAAGAGGAGAGAGTGATAAATAAAAAAATAAGATTTGACCAGAAGCGGTGAGCTTTTTACAATAGTGTGAGTTTGAGGGAAATTCTGACCGGGTTGTGGAGGGGAGTAAAGGGGACAGTCACCTGGGACAACACATAAGTGGACATACATAGATTAAGGACAATGAACACTGGACATTTTTAAGTGCAGGTAGGCAGTACAGCTAGCTGTGCTCGGGATGTGACCATGATCAGGGCTGAAGTCGAGGGTGATTGTGGGTGTACGGAGTCCACCCACTTTTTTCAGATGGTGAACTCAGTCCCCCCCAAGCTAAAATGAGGAACATTGATGAATTGAGGCCGCCCTCAGGGATTGTAGGATATTTTGTGTAAATATGGGGTTTGGCGGTATTTTCTTACTGCTAAAAGATGAGTGGTAGTTTGGTAATACTTATCCTTGCATTTAGATTGGGTTTGGCCTCATATCTTTCTAGTGACCTTACCTTGTTACATTATATTGGAGAATCTAGTAATATATACTACTGGTGGTATTTTGTGGTAATAGGTTATTTTGTGGTGAGCATAGTTTCCTTCCCTATATTATAACCCCGTCATAAACAAAACCTTCCTTTCTATTATAATACCTCCTTGTGATCTATAGAGGGCCTTGGACCTATAGACACAAGGGGACCCAACACTTTTATATAGAGTGCCACCTACAGCCAGTGGCCGGTATCACTGATTTATCTACACCAGCGATCTAGGTGCCCATAGGCATTGCTGGCTCATGGACCTCCAGCAATCTATATGATATTAGATACCCTCCAACAACATGCAAGGAGGGCACAAAGGCACACACATGTTTATCACTGCTTATACTTGGTTATTATTCTATCTGCATGGGCAAATTGACAAATGTATTACCAAAGCGAATGAACCTCCCCTGTGTCACAAATACAATCCCAAATGCAATATATTAAAAAAAAACTCTACATCATCTGCTTTTATATATTATTTGTATTTCAAACAAATACAAATCACAATAACAAACTTACCATGTGCATTTTCCATAATCTGTAACAAAAAGAAAAGAAGAAAGAATACAGAAACAGAGCAAACAAACTTTTTTCTTTTTAAACATATGAATTGTTTTTTTAACATTATACACATGACGAATCAAGATGCAGAGGGTTTCCCTTGCTGCTCTGCCTAGCTGATATTTTTAGATCGGTCATTCGTCAAACAACGGCACACAGTAACCTCACTTAAACTGTGTCTGCTTACCAGAAATATTTGTGGCTCTCTCCCACACACGACCTTCCTTCGCTCCCCTCCGAAGAACAGGCCCAGTCAGCATGAACTGTCTCTGTAATCTTGGTGTCTGGGATGCACGGCGAAACTTCCAAGCCAGTGCCAGTGACACCAAGATCATCTATGTCCAGAGCCCAGCCAACACGAACTAACTTCCCTCTGTTAGTTTTCCCCTCAGCAGAGCTCTGCACCTACCCACTCTGCCTATGTGATATATCTGCAGACACTTTCCTCCAATCAGGTTGAAAGGCAGCATCACACTTCACTTTTACACAATAGAATATTTGCTCACAGAGCAACTGTTTCAATTATAATTTCCTTTCGCACATACTTTCTGCTTTCTGCAAACACAGAAAGAGAAAGAAAAAAAATGCCAGTGCACGTTTGAAAAACAAATTTCAGAATATGTATTTTCACCTCATTTTGTACATGGGACTACATTATCATGTTAAGGTTAGCATTAGTGATTAGTAATTGTTAATTAAGTCAGTCAGTTATATAGATAATGTTCAATAATGTAGTCTTCTATGCATGAGGTATTCAAAAGAAGAGAACAAAAATGGTGCACTTTTACTCTTTGCAGTTTCACATTGAGCTTTTTGTTGCATTATAAATCCTGTACCTTGCATGCCACCAGCAACCTATCCACATGTTATACTGGCAATATAAAAAATAGCTATATGTGTGTGCCACATTATTGCTGGCAACAAAATGCCATCACATTTATTGAAGCGCTATATACTCTAAAGCGCTATGAATATTATAAAGCACTATATATATTACTACAGGTCCCAACCACAGTCGTCAGGTTTGCAGACAGGACACTTCACCACTGCACTATAATCTAATGAAAGTTAGCAAACAATTAAAGGTGAAATGTCTCATTCCGGTACTGCATGTTCCAGGGAAAACATTTGTATTGGTTCTTAGAGTTTAAAACGTGCACACCTTTTAACGTTTTCAAAAACACTATTAGAAGAAAATATCCTCTCTTGGTTTTGTGTGTTTGTTGATTTTTATGAAAGACAAATGCCATTTTCAGGTTGTTATGCAAAGCCAATTTAATGAAATGTGCATATTTCACCTTGATATGCTAATTTCTGGCGACATCACATCCCATTGCGTTTGTTGATGAGTCCCCCCAATTTTATTGTTAGGACTTGATCCCTGATCATGATGGGGGAAATTTTAGAGTTGAGGCAGAGGAAGTGAGAATCAGAGGCCGGTTAGAGGCGAGGGAAACATGTTAATTAGCAGGCAGGTGAGAGTAGTTTAAGGGTAACTCAGAGGCGAGGAGGTAGGCTTTTACTTTGGTTTTGAACAAATCCGTGTGGACTTTTTCTGGGATGTTCGGGGGAAGAGAATTCCATGCAAGTAGAGCAAGTAGAGAGAAGGATCAGAAATGAGACGAGGCACATGGAGGGCGAGTAGACACAAGGGTAGTCGGGGAGGCAGAGCAGAGGTTACCAGAAGGCTTGAATAGAGGAGGATAGATAGATACAGTGGTGCCTTACTGTCGATAGATTTGTGAACCAGGAGAAGACATTTAAATCGGGCCCTGTTTTGCATCATCAGCCACCCATCTTAGTGACAGTACGAGGAAATAGGTATGAAGTGAGGGAGTTCAAAGAGAGTCCTGGTAGCGAAGTTAATGATCTTGTTGAGAGGACAGAAA
This sequence comes from Ambystoma mexicanum, assembly GCF_040938575.1. NCBI lineage: Eukaryota > Metazoa > Chordata > Amphibia > Caudata > Ambystomatidae > Ambystoma > Ambystoma mexicanum. The sequence continues at coordinate 609,036,941 of NC_090923.1, read as the reverse complement.
GCATAGTTGGGGAAACCAAAGAGGCTGCTGGCATGGTAGTCCAGTTAAGAGAATACAAGAGTGGTTAAGAGATGCTTGGCATTGTTGAAAGGAGGAGGTGTCTCATTTACCTAATATTTAGAAGGTTGAGGCAAGCTGCTCTTGCAGTTTCGGAGATGAAAGTAGAGACAGTGTGAGAAGGGTCATAGATGACGGTGAGGTTTTTAGCGAAAGAAGAGTAGGGGGGAGTGTGAGGTGGGAACTGGATAGACAGAGGAAGAGATGAAAGAGTGCTTTTGGCATGGAAAAACGCCTCTGTTTTGGTAGTGTTTAACATCAGAGAGTGCAAAACCATCCAATATTTGGCAGAGTGAGAGTTGGAGCTTTTGATAGAGAGATCAGTGGAGAGTTCAGAAAATAGAAGAAGATTTGGATGCCATCTGCAAAGAGTTGGTACGAGAACCCAAAGGAGGAGATTAGTGTCCCAAGAGCAGAGGTGTAGAGGGTAAGGAGGAGCAGACCCAAGACAAAGCCTCGTGGAACCCCAACAGTTAGAGGAGTGAGATGAGAGAAGTTGTTGCTGCAGCAGACAGAGAATTGGCTAGGTGCAAGGTATGATATAACATAGACAAGGGCGCGACTGGGAATGCTAAGAAGAAATAGAGTATTAAGGAGATCAGAGTGATCGACAGCATCAAAGGCAGTGGACAGGTCAAGGAGAATTGGGATAGAGGATAGGTGGAGTGCTTAGCAGATGCAATAAAGATGGAACATTCATGAGAGCAGTTTCCGTAGAGTGACAGGAGTGAAAACCTGCTTGTAAGGGGCCTTGAAGGTTGTGAATGTCTAAGAAATTGGTTAGATGTTTAAAAACAACCCTTTCTTTTTTAAGAGAGGGATGAAAGTGGCTGTTTTGAAAACAGAGGGTAAACATGTCGAGTCAAAGGACTGGTTGAAGAGTTCAGTGAGGTGAGAGGCCATTAAAGGGACAATAGGCTTGACTAGCTGAGGAGCAAGAGGGTCTGATGGGGCACAAGAGCGGTTAGCCTTCATAAGTAGAGATAGCACAGTTTGTCAGTATTAGTGTGACTAAAGTGGGTGATAGAGGCAGAGGATGATGGTAGAGTAGGCAGAGTGTAAAATGTAGGAGGAGGGTGTGTGAGGAAGGTCAGGAGACAGTCCCTAATTTTTTTAATTTTGCAGCAAACTATTCATCTAGGTTATTAGCTGTGAGACTGGAGTTGATAGTCATAGACTTAGGAGGAGTGAGTTTAGGGTGCCCTTTAGCCAGCCAGGATGGTTGAAGTGAGAGTCAATGAAAGTTAGGTAGAATTCCCTTTGTTTCACTCTCTTGAGAATGGACTTGAGGGGGTTCAGGGCAGCAAGGTAGAGTTACAGGTCCTCATGTGAGTGGTAGCAGACGCCTGTATGTGCGCAGAGAGTGTATGAATGGGGTGACCCATGGCTGAGAATGCTGAGGTCTTAGCGGTGAAAGCAAGCAGTGTGAAGTTAGAGGAGAATGAGTCATTTAGTAGGAATTGGAAGCTGGAGAAGGCATGTTGGTGGAAGAGGCATCGGTGTGAAGGAAAAGATTGAGAACTGTAGGTCAGAAAGAAAGGAGGAATGACAGCAGGTTTAAATTTCCTTTTAATAATAGGTGTAGTAAGTGGTGAGGAAAGGTCAGAGGGTGGAAAGGTGGTGGTGGCAGAAACAATTGAGTGATCAGATATGGATGGTGTAGCAGTAGTATTAGTGGCTGAGAGAGATGTGGAGATGAATAAGCGATCCAAGAGTTACCACCCATGTTGGTAGGTAGGTTATGGATAGAATAGAGAGCATGGTCACTAGGAAAACACTTAAGTTCAGATTTCTGAGATGTGGTTGGAGACGGAAGGTTAAAGTTACTGAAGAGAATGAGGTGATGTTTAGTGGAAAGAGAATGAAGGAGCTGCTGAAGATCATCAAAAAATGGTCCAGTGGGACCACGAGGGCGATGGCTGGAGATGATGTAAACCGTCTGAGGGAGCAATAGTAGAGATGGTGAATTCAGGAGAGGATGTGGTATTGGAGATTTGTTAGGTATTGAGGCGGGAAGAGAGTAGGTGTATGATGCCCCCACCTTTTCCAGTTAGTCCAGGAGAGTGAATGAAGGATAGTTTGGAGTCGTGTAGGGCCGCCAGAGTGTCAGCGTCAGATGGAGAAGTCCAAATTTCAGTGATAGCAAGAAGCTCTAGGGGAGGAGAGCTGAAGTGAAGCATTCTGTGATAAAGGAAGTTTTGTTGCATACAGACTGAGCATTTCAGAGTGCAATGTTACTTTTATGAGGTAAGGAAAAGTAGAGAAGTTGAGTCTCCCAGGAAGAGAGGCGAGGTGCATAGGTGTTAGAGGAGGTATGGTCAGCTTGTCGGCTTTGTATTTTGGGAGGAGGTGGAAGAGAGATGGAGCAGTGGGAGTTTTGAGATGTGAGTTTTATGATACGGATAGGAAAGGAGGAAGTTGTAGCATGATTGGAGAAAGCATGGAGAGAGGTGAGTAGGAGGAGCAGCAGGAGGAGTAGGAGTTAATGCATTATAGATGAGTAGCAGAGTGTGGAGAGACAGTACAGTTATTAAGAAGCTAGGGGTACTCACAAGTGCACGTTTATTTAATTAGTTGTTTTATGAAGTGCTGTGTTGGAGTTTGATTTGAATGTTGTTTGCTGTATGCAAGGTATTTTGTGGCAACCTGTGGTAAACAGGGGCTAGCAACGAACAAAGAATGAAGTAGAGAAGGATATAGTAGCTGCCCTTAGCTCGTCCATCACTTTGGTCTGGATGCCCGGGCGAGTAAACGCCCAAAGGACAGTGCTTATATACACACAGTAACCTGAAAGTAACTTTCTTAGAGGTCACAGGGGCACTTGCATTTCTATCCCCCAAATACAGATATAAATGCTCTTTATTTTTATTTACATTTTGAAGTGGCAAGCCCATGGGTGCTTCACTGTGAAATGCGTTTCCCAAACCCAAGTGGATGATGTGAGCCTGTCATACATTATTGCCAGGGGCATGATCCCAACACTAATATTTGCAAGGGTCGCCACACAGCACATCTTTTGCAGTGCAGCAGAGCCTACAAGACATGTGCAGATCACCTTTGAGAATAAGGTGACCTGTGCATTTCCGCAACTAACGCAAATGGAAAAAACAGCACATCCTCTGGGCCTATTTTCTTTTCTTTAGTGTCTGAGAATCTGCATCACAATGTCTAGTGTAGCTGTGCAATTAACACACACGCATAGATTCTTCTTCAAGGACACTTCTGGAAATGTTCATATTATTGCAGTGCCAGAACATGTATGTAATCCACTCTTCATCGCGTAAAAATGCAACGCAGGCCTATTTAAATTATTAATCACTATACCAGCCCTCCAGCAATGTAATATGCCACACGTTATAACAAAAAACACCAATCTACACCTGGACCATTAACTACTAAACTTTACCTCCTGACAAGGTGCACTAGACACACATCCTTCCCTTACTCCCAGGAACCTACTTTCTGCTGTTAACCACTAGGCTTCTCCTCCAGCCATTAACTACTAGACAACACATCCTGTTTTAAACCACTCAGCCACAAAGCAATCGTTAGCTACAACAACTCACAGACTCCTCTTTTTTACCATTTGCAAACGGTACATTAATAATCAGGTCCTCCATTACCTGCATGCTGCAGCGCCCCGAGCGCAATGGCGGCAGGTAGAAAGGATCCTATCCATTTTGTCATCTGCATGACTTCAAACTCCCAGATGAAACAGGCTTATCACACAGCCAGTGTCTAGGTAATTGTTAATGTCATGTTTTGGAAGTTTCAGGCTAAGAGGGAAGGAGTGCAGCTCTGCACTTGACTTGTCATGAGTCCGGCCATGCAGACTTGCAGTCTGGTGGGCTCTGTTCCGTGATATCCCCTGGCAGGTCAGGGTGACGTTCTCAGTGGTCAATTCTAAGCACCATGGGAGGTCCTCTGGTCTACCTCTGGGCCTCAGAGGGTCATTGTATTGCCTGCCTTTTCTAAGGGAGTTTTACAGAGCGATGCTTGCAGAGTAGAGCCTGCCTTGAGTGCCCTGACTCCTGTACGTATTGCTCGAGCTTGGCCAATAGGTCAAGGGCAGCCAGACCCAGCCGCTTCTAGTGCTTTAACATATCTCGCCAGTGAAAAGGAGCAAACATCAAAATATTAGGTTTTATGGTATCTTGTAAATGTCCTAAAAATATGTTCATGGGTTTTGCCATGCTGCAAACAGAGGAGTGGGAAGCATGCTTTAAATGACAAGGCATATTTTAATCTAACATGATGACATTACATAGCATACTTTTGTTAAAAATGCAAGTGTTAGCTAAACCTGTAGCAATTAAAATACAGGATAACATCGTAATGTTATAAAAAGGGACAGCAGTTCTTCATTGCATTGGTTGGAATGGAAATGATTGATTCATGTGAATCGCAGTCGGTACCGTGTAGGACAAGACACTGGGACGGGGGAGGGGCAATCTTTATATGACTTGCATGCTGGCACTTCATGCACATCAGCCACTGAGAAACGTCCTCCCTAAAGACAGTCAACATCTCCATGAAGCATAGTGTTTGATGTACCTTTGCATGATTGTAATAACTGATTCCTGAAAACCGCTTTACTTTTTGATGGTAACTGACTAGTACTACAGACTAATACATAATGGCTATTTGTGCTTTTTTCTACCATTCCCTGCTACCACCAGGATGATTCCCGCAAATTGATGCACTTGGCTGACACCATCGACGAGGGACAAATGCCCAAGGAGATGTCGGATATCATTGCCCGCCTCTGGAAGGACTCAGGCATCCAGGCCTGCTTCGACCGTGCCTCTGAGTATCAACTCAATGACTCAGCCAGCTAGTAAGGGTTTCATGCTGCTAATACAATTCTTTTTCAAGTGGGTCCTTCCCACCCAACGTGGGCTGGGTTGCCTAAAACATACCGAAAGTAAGCGCCGGTGACAGAAACAAATGCGTAATGAACCCACTGGGGCAAGTTAAGATTTTGCTGCTTGGGAAAAAGAGAAATAGGGAAGAGAGAAAAAGTGACTAGAAAATGGTAAGGAAAGGCTAGGATTGAGATTTAAAAAAAAGGCAATCTGGATACTCAAGGGGTGTGGACAAAAGCAGCATTAGACTGTGAAGATTGGATGAAAGAGGAAGAATTACAGGTGGTGAAAGGCTGAAAGAGAGAAAGAGTGGGATAAAACAGAATATAATTGGAGGAAGGAAAATAGAATGAAAGACGTAGGGGTGACTTTGAGAGATGCCTACAACAGTAACAATTAGGCAAGATATTGGGCGAGATCATGATAGAAAGCGACTTTAAAGTATTAGGAGAGGAAGAGAGAGGGTTCCTAAGATAGGATGAAGGTTTAGATTATACAAATAGGAGTAGTGATCAAGTGACTGGAAGAGATGCATTCCACCTCAAGCAAATGGAAATATAATTGATTGTAACCTCATTTACCTTGGCTTCAGAAGGGACCAGGACATTTTGAAAGAAGCTGAGAGACACTGGAAAAGGGACAATGGGTCCGTCTAAATTTTGAGCTATGCTTTTTGGCCTTGTGGATAAAGTACTTGGACTGCTCTACACATAGCACAAACAACATTTTGGGAGTTGGAGGGAGGTTGATAGGGCCTCTGATGAGGCCACGCCAACAGGAGTGACCTTAATATATGCATTCTCCAGTCTATGTTATGTAAAAAAGACACGTCAGAGTAAAGGTCGTATACTGCTAATTATTCCTAGAGTAAACCCTGTAAGTGGACACAATTGATAGTTCTTTGATGACATTTCCGAATTTGGGCCCCTAACTGTTTCTCTGAAGTTTTGGAAGATATTCTTCTACTTAGATTAGAAGATCTGTATCCAGGACAGACCTGGCAGAGCTATACTTTACCTGTATGAAGGATGTGGGCACTCTGTGAGTAGATTCAAGTTTATGCAGCCTAAGTGCATGGCCAAAGAAGACCAAAGCCTGGCTTGGGTGTGGGTGTGGGTGTGGGTTGGGGGAAGGGAACATAATTTGAAAGACAATTTAACCTGAGTTCATTTCACAAACCGAACATCTCATTCATTTACTCATGACTGTTAAATGCTCATCACAATAAGCAGGATACTAGCCGGGAAAAGTGAGTGCCCAAGAAGGAATTACATTGCCATGTCACTCTAGTACTGGGTTAGCTACTGGCTTGGGCGAGGTTGTGTTATGGAGCAAAAGTTGTTAGCTTTGCCATAGCACTGCTATGAATACTGTGGTATTGGTAGGAATAAGCTTGCATCGTATTCTATGTGTGGAGTGTATGGTGGAGGACACTTAGTGATGAGTCGTTTAGGTTTGAGGGATAAGGGGTGTGTTATTAGTGAGAGCTCCTCTTATGGATGTTTAGTACCAATCTGAACTATTAGACTTTTGGCCTGTTTTGATTCTGGGTTTCTTTGTGCAGTAGCAGGGGGGGACCGACCTGAAGGAGTTCAGTCTTCTGAGTATGTTGATTGGGGTCTTGGGTGCAGGTGTAAGGCGTATGTTGGTGAGACTAAACCTAATGGGACCTGTCTCAGTTGCTTGTTCTTTGCTATTGTTGTTCCTGTTGCTGTGGATTGTTGTTCCTGTCTTTCATTACGCGAGATCATATTGAATCCAGGTCTGCATTGCTCATCTGTCTGATAGGTTGTACAAAGGGCTTCACCTATGCAATTGTGTTTGACAGATTTGTTTCTATTGACTAATTGGTTCTGGTGTGACTGTTGTTGAAATGTGTTTGGTATGCTTCTAATTGGTCCTTCGTTATTGGGAGGCATTTAAGTGTTTTATCAGTGATCTCGTCAACAATCAGGTATTGAGGGATGTTGTTAAGATGAGGTGTCTTCCTCTGTGTGCAGATGACTAGCGATTGAGTTCCAGAGTTTGCTAGACAAAATTGAGGAGGAGGATCCCTAATGACATTTTTGGTTAAAGCTGCATTTCTGGAGTGGAGTGCTTCAGGTGGCTAGGAGTGGGTAATCTCCTTCTTTGGGTTGTCTGGGACCCATACATGGAAGGTGTGGTGGGCGATACATAGGGCCTCATTACAAGGTCGTCGGTAAGGGTTTAACGGCGCATATAAGGATGCCGGTGCTGTTATCCCCTTACCGCCACATTACGAGGTCCCTTAGTGGGTCCCGCTAAGGCCGGCTGGTAAAACCAGCTGTCCTTAGCAGGAGCCGCTAAAGGACCAGGGAGCTAACAACGGGCCCGATATTAACGGCCCGTTGTTAGCTCCCTCCCCATTCCCATTGAACCCTGTGGGGGCTCAAATGGGAATGGGGATAGGTTCCCTGAATGGCGAAATACTGGGCCCTCCAAGGTTGGAATGACCCGGTAAGTTCCCATTCAGGGAACCCGGACCCGAGTTTGGAGGTAGCCATGCCTCTAATAGCGGCATGGCTGCCTCCAAACTCGTAATGACCCCTATAGAGTTTTGAATTGTATCCTATGCTTTACCTGTCGTCAGTGAATTGTTTGGAGCACTAGGGGGACATGTTTGCATTTTTGTAGACAATGTTTCACTTTAAGCTCTTTTTAGTCTGTTTAGGAAGTATTCTGGGAGGTCAGAATGGAGGCTCTTGCATAATTAATCCTGGAAAGGTCAAGTGATATGACTGCCCCGGTTATGCATGGGAAGTTCATATGTAGCACAAATGTGACCGTTAGTTCACAGTTGGAAGTAGCGGTTTCTTATAACAAATTTGACCTGGGGTTCGAGCAAGAGTGCACTCTCCATGAAGATTCCGAGAATCTTGAACATTACAGTAAATTGTGAGTACATTCTCATTTCTTAAGGCCAGGGGATTGAACTGAGGTGGTGGTTGTTCTGTTTCAGATCATTTTGGTTTAGGTTGGGTTGAGTTTAAGTCAGTTTGTGATCATCTAAGCATGAACTAGCATGAGGCAGGTACTAAGATCAGGTGTATGCCGTGTTGATGTGTCAGTAGGTTCGTAGATGAGGTGGGTACTCTCGGCATAGTTGAAGCATGTGAGGCCTGAGTTGTTGATGAATTTAAGTAGTGGAGTGAGTCACATAAGTGTTGAATATCAGTGGTGAAAGATTGGATTTGTCAGTGTACTCTCCAGGTCATGAAGAAGGGGACTGTCTACGAGGAATGAAGTAAGCCTGTATCCATGCGGAGATCTGTAACTCTTTCTAGTGCGATTGTGTAGTTGAATGCTGATGATGTATCCAGATGGATGATGCTGATGGTTTGTTTGCTTTGCCATTGTTTTGTAGCATATCACAAATGGAGGGTAGTGTTAATTCCCTTTTCCATAGTAGTCTGAAACCGTGTTGTGATGTGTGTAAGAGGTTACTGATTTCGACGTTATCCCTGAGTTGCTGATACAATCATTTACCCAGAATATTGGCTATGAATGGAGTTTGGGATGGTAGCTTGCCTTGCTGGACCAAGGGGATCAGCTGTCAGTTCCTTGAGTAGTGGCTTATTGAAGGCTATTTTCAAGACGGGCGGGATGAGGCTTTTTTCAATAGGTTAGTTGTGAAGGGATTGGAATGTAGCGGAGAGTCCCAGCTATTGTATCATGGCTTTCTAGAGGCTGGGAGAGGCATGGGTCTTCAGGTGATCTTACTGGAAGGCTGGCGTGAACAATGGTTGTGAAATCTTGCATTAGAACCATGTGTCATTGTTTGTTCTCTGTTTGGTTCTATTCCCAATGTTGTGTTTGGTCATGTGGTGGTCTTTTTTACCAAGTGGTCCTGGAGCAGTCGGACTTTGCATATTTGATAGGAGAGTATCAGGAATGTGCTGCAGTCTGGTAGATTTTAATTCTTTGATAATCTAGACCATTTGCTTTTGGCTGTGTTGTTCAGACTATGTGGTGTGTCCAGTGGACTTTCTTTACTTTTTATCCGTTCTGCTCTGTATACCCATAGTTGTCAATGGCAAGTAATTTTGTCTGTTTGTGAGTAGATTTATCAGTGGGTTTGTGGGTGTGCAGTCAAAATATCAAAAAAATAATGTCTAAAGTCATAACATAGAAAAACAAAAAGTCGAAACAAAACAGTCGAATGCACTGTTTTAAAAATTATATATTTATTTTGTGGTCTGGGAATAAAAAAAAATGGGTAAAACAAAAAAAAAGGGGGGAGGGTTGGGGGGGGCGAACCCCCCATTTCGAATAAAAAACTTAATAAAAAAATGTGACTTTTTTTTGACATTTTTTTTCTATATTTTGCCTTTCGACTTTGTTGTTTTCGACATTTTGGCTATAAACCGGGTTTGTGCGATCCTCCTATTTACTATCTTCAATTTACGGAGCTTGGGGTGAATCACATAACCCCCTGTTTCCTTTGTGAGAATTTAAAAAAGCTTAATTAGGGCCAGTTTGTGATATCAATGTGTGAATGTTGTGGAGTCCTTCATCAGGTGCTTCTGCCTGGTTATTGCTGGAGGGGTAGCATTTGGAGTTTTCAGTTTTGACCAGTAGCAAGTAATCTTTTTGAGGTCCTTAAGGGTGTAATCAATTTTGGAGGAGTCTTGATACTCCATGGTAGCGGCATGGTCGGGGTGAAGGTGATGAGCGGTATGGAAGGTGGTTGCCCAAGGGCATGAGCAGTGGGTGTGGGACAGTGGTGATATTGTTGTTGCAGGACCTACATCAGAAGTGTGTGGGTTGGCCACGTTCAGAGACAGATTTTTGACCTGGTTGAACTCTCCACGCATTGTGATGTGTTGGCTGACTGACGAGAGATTATCTGCTAGGTTATGGGGGAAGGAGCAGTTGAATGAGGGGGGCCTCTAAGGGAAACGTTATCTTGTTGTGGATGTATTTGAAATGCAACAGGGCAAAATAAGTGATTTTTCCGTCTAGTTGGTGTCTGGAGAACATATTCTAATGTTGATTAAATCTTTGTGTACTAGTGAGATTCCTCCACTTTCTGGCATGTTCAGCTTGTTAGTTTAATTTGGTATCCTAAAGGAATGGCCACATGACAAACTGCAGAGTTATCATCTGCAAGCTAACCTTCTGTTATAAATTGTTGCTCTTTTCTATCTTTAGTGGAAAGATCATAGATATCTGGGGAGTGTTTTGCAATAGAGCAGGCCTTAATGGGGAGTTGTCCTTCCTGCTCCCAAGCATCGTAGTGCTTTTCTGCAATGTTTTGTTGGTTTTGGTTGGCATTTTCTATACTCTCAGAAAGACTGCATTTTAGTTTGAGGAGGATCAGCAGGCTCTTCTTATGGGATGTCTTCCTGTCTTCGATGGAATGTCTTCATTGGGTGGGGTTTTATGATGAAATGAGTAATTTGAGTGATTGGAGGAGTGGTGGTTCATACCTATTCGTTTTTTTTGTTAGTTCCTGTACTCAAGGAGGAGGATGACTTTTCGGTGTAAATCTGCATCCTTAATGATGTGTGTTGTCTTTCTTTGATTGGTTCATCAATTGTAATGTTGTTAGCTTGATTTAAAGGTTTGTCTGTTATTGAGGGTTGAAAGAATCTTGAGTATGGGTGCCACATCATTTTGGTCAAATGTATGTCCAAGGATTGAGGCAGCACTAGAGAGGTAGAGAGATTAGTCAGCGGACCTAATTATCACAATGATATACAGGGGGAGTGCTGATTTGTCGAAGCCCAATGACTGTTTTACCTGATTATATTACCCTACAATGCAATTCATGCAGGCATTAGAATCCCTAAGGCTAATTGGTTAAGGTGCATGGTGGCAAGAAATTAAAAGTATCATGAACGGGACATTGATGCTCACAGATTGCATGGCCTGGAAGTTAAAGATGTGTTGGCACTCAGGCTCTCTTTCTTTATCTTGCTTTCTAAATGAGGTTGACCCATATTTCACATACTCGCGTTTCTTTTGTACTATTGTGTGTGTGGATGGTGGTTGGTCCAATGAGGAGAGTCTGTGCAAAATGGGACATAATGGACCCGATTCATGGAATATTTGCCCGGTTCAAAGTGAATTTGCACTGCTGAAAAGTGAATTTGCACTGCCGACACAAACCGTGCAGAGTGTAATTCAGTTGTGCAAAGTCTGTGCAAAGTAATTTTGCACTGCAACCATACACTTTGCACGGTTCCATGAATCAGGGTTTTTGTCGCAGCGCAGTCACTATTCAGCAGTGCAAATTCACTTTCAACAGGGCAAATATTCCATGAATAGGGCTCAATGAGTTTTCAATGCCAGATCCTCTGTGACAGACATAGCACTTCTTTAGGCCTCCATTTGTGTTTTGAAAGAGTGAAAAAAACTACCAGAAGAAATAGACGAGAAAAAGAGTGACAGAAATGAAGGGCCTAGATTACTCGTGCCCTAGGGTCCATAGGTCCTGCAGTCACAGTTATCTCATTTGCTTATGCCTTGTTATGGAAAGGCTGATGTCCAGAATAGTGAGATAACCATTGATATCAGACACTGATGCTTTTAAATAGCTTAGTTGTGAAGAGTGCACTTCAGCATATGTGCAGATCCTATTTATTTGAACTGGGGCGTATGCCAGGTCTGGCCATTTAATGACACACTTCAGGATTAATCAAGTTTCAGTCATGGCTCACACTCTTAACTTAGCTCCAAATCTGAAGATGATGAAAGCGATCTGTTGATGAAAAGGATTTTCGTCGTTTATCAAGCACTGGCAATCTAAAGAATGTAAAGAAAAGCACCATTGTTCTATCATACCAAAGGAAAAAGCCACTTGTCATCATACATGCAAATTTGGCTGTAGCAGGCTCAGTGCATCATTGAGCCGTGTAACCCGGGGAACCTCGAGATTCCAGCTTTGACTGTTAGACTGGACTTCAGGCTGGGAGCGAGGGCTGAGTGATAGCTACACTGCTGCTCTCCTGTTAAGCACTTATCTTATGCCCTGTAAGAAATTAACAAGTGTCCTTTATACTTACCTGACTCCTGCTTGGTTCCTGCTCTCAGTGTGACTATACTTGATACTACACACACCAAATGTTCCAGATCTAGAAATATCAAGCACAGTAAACAATGGAAGGTATAAGAATGTATGCTTCGCTGACTTCTTTAGTGATGCATAAAACGAAGAGGTCAAGTAGAGCACAACTATGTGGCAGACATCAAAAAAGGATGAGAGCCAGGTGGAAAGAACACATGAGGAAAAGGGTGAAAAGGAAGGTTAAGAGTAGGAAAAGCAAAGACATAGATAGCAGAGTAGGAGAGAGGTCACAGAAGGAAATCAGTCATGGGGGTATATAATGAGAGATGGCACACACGTTGACATTTTCATTTTCTAATTGGACAGTTACCTGAATGACCTTGAAAGACTGGTTAAGCCGGGCTACGTCCCTACGGAGCAAGATGTCTTGAGGTCCAGAGTGAAGACAACTGGTATTATTGAGACACAATTCGGCCTGAAAGATCTGAACTTCAGGTAATTGTTAGTGAAATGTATGACATATGAACCCCTAACAACTGGACTATGGTAAATCAATTTAGACACGGTTTATCATTTCTCTTTTCCTCCTAAGACCCCTCCCAGATACACTGATGCCCTTGCCACATGGTATTCTGAGTACTCTGCTAGCACTGTGATGGGCGCCAAGTACATCCCAAACTCAGGCATCTCTTAAACACACACGTCCGTCATTCGCAGGCATTTCATTAGTGGCATAATGTTTATACCCATGACTGGCACCTACAAACATTTGAACCAACAGAACCTAATCCGGACATTTAATAACCACAGCAATACTAAATACATTGTTAACATTTTTGGAAATGGGAATGTTTTGAATATTGCCAAATGAAATATCAAGCACGTTTTAAAATAAAATTTCAAACTTAAACATGCCTTTTAGGGGATGTGTGTATCAGATGTTCTTGCTTTTTGATATTCGATTTTGAAGCACATCCCATAAACATAGTCCAGCGACTTGCAACAAGCAACCAAAGAAGTATATGTTAATTTTACATCTTTAGGACAAATACCGAGGCGGGCGGTATGGAGGAACGTTCACACCAGGAGGGACAACAATACCCTAATGTGAGCTAGGCCTGCCAGTCAGGGATTGTAATTTCCTGTCCTGTCCAGCTGTCGGTGGAGAAGTAGGTCAGTTGTATAGTTGTTTGTGGCAGTGAGTAGTAATGTACTGATTGACTGCTTTGCACCCTCTCTAGGATGTTCGATGTTGGGGGCCAGCGATCAGAGCGTAAGAAGTGGATCCACTGCTTCGAGGGCGTGACCTGTATTATTTTCATTGCTGCCCTCAGTGCATATGACATGGTCCTGGTAGAGGATGATGAAGTGGTGAGTCTAATGAACAGGTTAGTGCACAGGTGGTGGAAGCCTTAGGTATGTGATCAGTTTTTAGCCACCAGAGCTATATATACAAGTGAACTCTGTCATATGGACTCTTTATGAACTGCGGCATCTGAGTGGGTCGGAGGTGGCCTGGGTTCACTCATATAGATCAAATACCATTTACTTTGCACAAGGTTTTTCTTCTTCAGTGCTGTGATTTGCTAGCGTACTTGTGCAATTACCTATTCTCTCAGTTGCCTGGAAACTGCAAGGCTGTTTAAATCCATCAATTTAGCACAGTTTAGCACAGTTTAGCACAGCTATCCATCTCACTCACTCATTCTTCTACACACACTTTATCCCAATCCCACAATTATGTCAGACTTCTAATAATGTAGGCATTGATGTGCGACCTGCAGCCATTAGTCTGCCTCTCCAATGCATGTCTGGTCACCCACTTTGCCAGTTCGTAATAAGATTCGTAACTTAGCTAATAGTCTTTTCTCCTACAATTATTTATAGAATCGAATGCACGAGAGTCTTCACCTCTTCAACAGCATCTGTAATCACCGCTACTTTGCCGCCACTTCAATCGTCCTTTTCCTCAACAAGAAGGATGTCTTCACAGAGAAGATCAAGAAGGCTCACCTCAGCATCTGCTTCCCTGATTATGATGGTACGACTCAGTCACTGGTCAACAATGCCAGCTTGGCAACGCAGACTACCCTGACATAATGTTCTCCACCCAGAAATGTGATGAATGTACCTATAAGCACCTCGACTCTAAGTTTCAACATAGAATAGTTCAATATGAGTTCATTTTCAACGAGGCTTGCAGGAGCTTTTTCTCCAAGTTTAAGCATACAACAGTTCACTTGGTTTTGTATGTTCTCAAAGGGCTTGTGGGAAAATTTCACACAAACTGCAAATAGTGATCCTTCTTTTAACTCCACTTTCTGGCGTTCTCTCGAGGTGTTCCAAGATGTATTTCTCCTTCTATCAAAGCTCTCTAGGAACTGTGACTGGAAGTCTTAACTTAACTGAATCACTTGCCATCCACTCCTCAATCCACGGAAGGCAATTCTTGAGATGTACAATATCATGAATAAACGACACCTGCATGTACAGCCAGGTTTCGTCCTCATACTGGTGCACCGTGACGACCCTGCTGAACCCCAGAGTCCCCTGCGGTTTCATATAATGATTTAGCAATATGGGCAACAAGATTGACCCACGTGGCACCGGGAAGCAGGTCAGACCAAGGTAACACACCCCTCTGTGGTGTATACTGTATGGAAGGCTTATCAAGCACCTCACCCCCAGATACATCTGAAGATGGAGGATGACAGGAAGTACCCCCATAATTGATCAAGTCATGTGCTGATTATACAGGCAGGCCCTCCCAGGAGTCAGCAATGGGAAGTCATTGTCCAAGACCTGAAATTTGGGCGTCTCCATGCAGCATTGAGGTCAAAATCATCTAGTTAATCAAACACTCTGGATCTAGAGTGGGGTCACTAGTATGCCCAGTCTTCTGGATGATATATATAAGCTGATCAGCTTCAAGTATATCTTCACCAGATTGGGACACAAGCATCAAAACAGTGAATAACGTTCTTCCACTAGGAATGGTGGGTGAGAGTCATCGTCATAGGTGGTGAGTTGTTAGGCACACACTCAGTCATCTTTGTCAGAGAAAGACAACGACAACCAGACCATGCACAGAAAGCCTTTGAGGGTAACCTATTAGGTGTCGATGGTATAAAAGGGAAGTTAGCTTGCAGGAATACAATTATTCATAAGAAAAAGTGTTATGAGTATTGAGCTTGCAAAGAGCAGGTATAGCATCAGTGCTAGAGCCTGCAGCTCTTACCAATGATCGTGTGCTGGCTGGATTGGTGCAGGTACAGGGGGTGCACTGTGCACACTTTACTGCTTTCTGCACTCTGTCTCACCAATTGCTCATTAGCAGACTTACTTATGTGTGGGTGGAATGGCATTGCAGCTAGGCTGGAACACATGCAGCCCTTTGAAGCTCAATTACACTACAGGCAAAGGGCCATCAGAGTCCTCATTCTTCAATAGAACTATCAGTGGATTATTAGTTGCTCCGGCCCTGCTTTTAAATGCCATCAATTTGAAGGGTCAGACCCTTTTTTCCATCATAAAATTGCTAGTTTGACCTTCCAAAATGTTGAATTTGTTTAATCTTTTCACAGTAAGTTTAAAGTTTGACCAGCATTTTAACATCAAAAGACCCATATAAAGCTTTGATAGGTTGAGTGCTATGTTTTTACCCTTAACATATACATATTCTGAGCCATCATAATTAACTTGGAATTATAGCCTGCACTGTCTATAAATATACTGGTTAATACAGCAAGACTCAACTTTTCAGTATTTCTTTGAAAGTGAGCACAGAAAATTGCTAATTAATTTGACATCTTTGTTATTTTCCAAGAAATGCTTCATAATGCTTGCAGCTGTGACCCAGAGATAAAGAAATTCAATTTTCGAGTAGCTTCTATGCCCAAAATAAAGTCTATTTATTAATGAAGTTGTTTAAAATGTGCATGAATGAAAATGCAATGAGTCAGCCCTTCAAGAAATTCCTAAAAAGCAATATCTGTCATGTTATTCATGCTAATGAAAATGTTACAGAGTAAATGTGCTGCAAGCACAGCACACTTTGAACTATTCTGAGATTATGTGGATATGGCCCTTTAACTCCTTTTTGCTGAACTGAACGTACATAATCCCAAACACCGACCCCATCTCCCCCCTGCTCCTACCTGTGAGGTGTCCTTCACCTGGCCCGAGCTCCGGGAGGATTCTAGCATGACTCTTGATTTTCCTGGCATGAGTGCCTTGGTTCAGGCCAAGACTCCTAGGAATGTGAGCATGGTGCTTTGCAGCATGGCACTCCCTAATTGCAGGAAAACCTGATGCAATCATTTTATTCCAGACTGGTTTACATCTCACTTATTATTCTTGAAAGCGGAGGGGAAAACGTGTGTGCCTCTGCTGACCAACAATATAGACAGACACCTTGTTTGCCTAGTGCTTGCCCCAGCCCTGCGTCAGGCAGATGGAATGAGTGACTCTGGTGGAGTGGGGTGCAGTGGGGAATAACTCTTTGTTGCTTTCAGCCCAGTTAAGCCCCTATTGGAGATAGAAAGTCCTTTAAACGGTGGTGGTTTTAGGGTCAGAAGTCACATGAGCAGTCCACAGATCAATCTTGATGCTTAGTATACGTCCCCTGACCTCTACGGGCAACTTCAGGCAAATGGAATGAGTGCCTCTGTGATGAGATGTGGTGCTGTTGTGATGAGCTTGGAGGTGTTAAGATATTTCAAAGATGGCAGTGTTGGGGTCAGAGGTCAAGTGAGCAGTTCATAGAACGATTCTTGATGCTTCTTGTAGGTCCCAGACGTCTGCAAACAGCCTCGGGCAGATGGAATCAGTGCCTCTGGCGCTGTTGTGCTTAGCTTCATGTTGCTCTTGGCGCAGCTGACGCCCTAGTTGAACTAGTAAAGGATTCACCCCCACCAATCCGGCAGTCAGGACTGTGTACATGACCGCATTTGAGTGCACACCAAACCTCAGCCTGAAGATTGATCTATTTCCCTAATTTGTTGTTTTTGGTTCTCATGATAGCAAGTGATTGAAGATGGCAATGATATCTCCAAGACATTTCTTCTTAGGCTATAACGTGTGTTGTTTAGTCTGATGAAGATATCTGTCGGTAGGTGCTTAGAAATAAATTCTTTGTAAAGGAACAATATGTTGCTTATCTGTGCCCCACCCACAACCCCATTTGGAATATGTGAAGCAAATACTATTAGCATATTCTAAATTCAAAGTTCTGAGGAGGTTGCTTTTTGGGAAGTATGTGCATATGGTGGAAATGTTTCAGTGTGTCATGACAGTGTGTGATTGAGAGAGCCACTAATGAAATATGTTATTGTGTTTCCCTTGAAATTCTGCTTCAAATGTGTTGCATACTATAGCCAGAACAGGTTTGAAGGCACTATATCACGCAAACAGGCTGCAAAGTCTTATTGGGCCCTCTCCTGTATCCCACGAGGCT
Source organism: Ambystoma mexicanum (assembly GCF_040938575.1). Taxonomy (NCBI): domain Eukaryota; kingdom Metazoa; phylum Chordata; class Amphibia; order Caudata; family Ambystomatidae; genus Ambystoma; species Ambystoma mexicanum. The sequence continues at coordinate 609,019,534 of NC_090923.1, read as the reverse complement.
CTCTGCAGTCACTTCCGATCTCTCTGATATTCCTGCATATGGAGACAGGTCCAAAAAAACGTTACGGGCCTTCATCAGGACACTATGTTCATATCAGTACAAACCTGGGCTGCATATGCATATCCAATGCTCTGTAAGCACTATGCATTGGATGATAACACCAGCACAAACACTTGCCTTGGATTTCAGGTTCATATGTTCTAAGTTGCCTTCTCCAAATTTTATATTTTAAATGCTAGGAAATATTCTGATTTCTCTGGCAGACGGAGGGAGGACGGCTGGGATGTAGCTGAAATTCCAAATTATTTGTAGAAATATTTAATGTGTTTAATTTCCTAAAATATCAGTTGATAGTGCACAATTTGGTCAACTAAATTTAGTTGATTCGATCAAATAGCCATTTATAGTATATAAATGTGGTATTGCACATGTTTTGTGTATATTTATATTCAATGACAGAAAATGTTGTTAAAGAGACGTTATGGTTAAGTTGCACTAGTAAAAACTAGCGAATTTCTGAGGTTTTTCGGTTTTACCTGTAACCATAACGTCCCTGTAACAACATTTTTCCATTGAATTTTATAGGTTTTTACTAGTGCAACTTAACCATAACGTCCCTTTAACAACGTTTTTTGTCAGTGAATTTCATTGTGTTTTAGCAGGATACCCTTAGTTTGTAAAGAAGAACTGTGCAGCACAGTGCAACTGCAGGCACCATGTTAATGCGGTCAGCAGTCTCGGACTGTGCGTCTGTTTGCAGAGATTGTGTGGCATCCAACCGGCTGACGAAGGCAGATGCTCTTTTACATAGTGGTACCAATCACCAATCACAAATAGCATAGACAAACAGCACTATGTGCAAAAATTGGCAGGGAAAATAGAGTAGATTTGCAAATTCTGCACTTATTAAGCAAACAGGACAAAGGCATAGGGAGTACACCACAACGGAATGCATCAACAACAGAAGGGATGTCTGCCCTCACCAATTGTACCACACTGCTACTTTAAAGGGGAATAAAGAACAAACTGCCAGAGTATTACTGGAAAATGCAAAGACCTGAACGTCAGTACAGTGTAGTAAGGACCCTAAAATTTGTAAGAAGATTCAATTCAACACTACAGCTAAGTCAACGCCTAGTCTGGGATACTGAATGGAAACCCTTATTGATATATCTTTTATGTCCAGTTCATGAGTTCTGGATGATTACCCCTATTTAACACCCCTCTCTTAGAATCCCCCTGACCCCACTGAGCCAAGAAGTAGTTCTGTTTTGCAAGTTTAAAAGGTTTATTTGAGAAATAAGACAAAATATAGATACCACGCTTTTATAATAAATTAATAATTGATATCGCCCTTATAAATATAATGCTAATCAACAATGGGTAATCTGACACTAGCACACTTCTTTATAATCAATGAGGAGTTAGTATAGGATGGATCAAGTAGCAAAAATACTTTTATGATTTCAAGGGAAAAGCAATGAGGAATAAATAGCAGTACAGAAATGCTTGATATGATTTTAGCAAAAGATAAGATAATCACTTTTTCTCTGGCAATTCACCCCCTCCCCTATGCAATGTAAGAAATGGAAGGAGATGGAAAGAGGAGCACACAGTTCTCAGGAATGCAATAAAATACAATACGAAATTCAGTTCCCCCCCAGCAAGCTTAGAGAAAACCGGTATGAGTTTTAAAACACAGGCCCAAGTGCTTTGAATGTGGTGGCAATGAAGTGAGAAATATGCTGAAAATGCTTTTAATTCCCTTTAGGAGGTTCAGGGTGAGTGAGAGATACTTGGGATGAGTTCAGGCTCACTTTAGCAATGATTCAGAGATGGTGATTAAGAGGCAAACAAATTTTTAGCAAGGAAAGAAATGACTGCTGATGGTTACACGTGGCTGGATTTTTAACCAAATCGCAAATCGCGGTAAAATTCGCGAGTGCGTGAATCGTGATTGCGGAAAAAGTATAAGGAGTAGGAAGTCGGTTCTAGGCTTGTTGGAAAGCTTAGATTCTAAGCTTTCAGAGGAAAAGTAGCCCAAACGGTTCTAGAGATATGAACGATTTTGTAAAGGTCGTTTTTTGGATTTAAATAAACTCAAAATGACAGGTGACAGCTTTGCAGCTGCGGAATTGACAAGTGACAGTGGTGCAGCTTTACAAAATGACACGTGACAACTTCTAGGAGGCAGTTCTGGTTAGATTAAAATAGTTTGGATTAGATTATTTTAAACTAAGAGCTTATTTCTGTCACAATCTGACCTAAGTACTCACAATATATTTTGGAAGGACTGGACCTCGTCACGGATCTGATCAATCAGGCTAGCGGCACTTCACAGTGATCTGGTCTCTGGGTCTGCGGTTCTGCACGGTCTGGTCTGGTCTTGCACTGGTCTGGTCCGTCCGGATACAGTGGTCTCTGCACGGCTCCTGGATCTCTGCACTGGTCCTGGCAAAAGTTCTTGGCAAGGGATTCAAGCAGCTCGCCCGTCTGTGAGTAGCTTGCAATGATTTCAGGCCTGCTGCAGAGAACTCAGCTTGTGGTTTTCGGCCTCTGATTTAGGTTCTAAAGTATAAGTTCTAGGTTCTGGAGTATGTAGCTGGAGTCAGTCTGGAACTGGTATCTTCTGGATGTTGTGTGGTCCGGCAAAACACTCCGCAGCAACTGGATTTGAATGTCCTCTCCAGCTTCCAGTGGCTCTTTTTATGTCTTTTGAAAGTGGGTGTGTGCGCAGCATCACTAAGCCAGCCCCTCTCTCAACTGATCATTGGTCAAGCTTTTCTCTCTTCCTTGATAGGGGAAAGGAAATGTGAGTCATGGTGATGCTGTTTTATGGCCTGCAGAAAGGACAATCCCCTGTCAAATTGCACATAAATCTAGATTTGACCCGAATACATATTGCACAGATACACAGTTGTTTAAAATTACATGCACCCATCACATATCACATGAGGTATACTCTGTTCAAACTCTGCTCTTCCTGGGGGCTTGCATTCAGAAATGGCAACATTTTGCGCTTTTTAGTAGCTTTCCCCATATCGGATTTTTCTCCAAATTTATACAATTGTGTGCAAGGCATGTGGGCATTTAGATAAGGAAGTGTCAGATTTTTAACCTACATACATTTAGAGTAACAACCTCTTTTCCGCTCGTAAACCCCCAGATCATACCACCGGGTCCTAAAACCTCTTAAAATGTGGGCAGAAAAATCACAAGAATTATGGTATCATTTAGATAATTTTGACAAGTCCGCACCATGAGTTATACATCTTTCTTAAAATCATATTCTGGCCAACAGGGGTGTGTCTTCCCAGGTCACATGGTTGAGAAACCAGTTTGCCCACTTTCTTTAAGCTCAGCCTGTCCTCAGAGGGGGCTGCCCCTCTCCGTTTCTGCCAAGAGGAAGCCACTTTACGACCTCCCCCAATATAACATTTGCCTGAGTCCAGGACAGGCCTTTGTTCACCTCCCTGTAGTCACCAGCTGCTCCACCCCTAATCTAATCAGAGAGGTGACAACTCCTTTTGGCAAGGGGAAGAGTGGCTGAGCAGGTTTTAACTCCTGTGGGGGTAGATGTCAGGCAGAATTCAGTTTCATTAAGCCAGGTTTCAGCTAAAATGTCACTTTTTGTTCCCCAGTTTAAGTCAATACAATTTTTACATATGCAGCTATAATGCTGATTCTAAGTTCAAAACTATGACATTTTAACAGTTACAAACTATGTGACACTCAAAAGTAGGTCACTCAGTTAATTTAAACGTTTCGATTTTGGTGGTTTTAATCCAGTTTCAGTTAGGCTGCTGACATGCATAGTTCAGCCAGTTTTGTTATGAACATTGTTTTGGGCTCTTCATCTTCCCAGATTTTGTATGCACACATACTTCATTCTGCCAGATGTCCGCTGGTGTTCAGTGAGATTTTTGGATGTGTTGCAATGTTTCAAAATAGGCATTTTGAGCTGGCATTCAGAGAAACCAAAGGTAATTTTAAAGCGTTTTTGAGCTAACAGGCGCTGCTGTTTTACCTTTGGCACCCATTCCACTCATGGCACCCTGGGCCATCATGCTCGCACTGGTGGGTGGCAAGTTAGGCAGCCATTTTGGTGTACGCACAAACTGCGTGGTTCTCCTGGATTCTGGTGCACATGTGGGCTTTTTGGCCATCTTGGATTTTCTAAGCCCACAGCACCAAATGTTGCAGCATGATAGCTCAAACGTGGGTCAGGACACCCAATAACTTTGTAAAACAATTGCATGGGTGCTGCAGTATGCAATAGTACAGAAGCATAACATGTCTTGGTGTAATGCAGCAATGGCAAGCACCCTACAGTGGCAGGAAGAACATTTCCATCATGACTTTCTATATTAACCCCATTGGTACGCACAGTGCTGTGAACCGTAAAATATGTAATATATATTGCTGCATGTACATCAAACACATTTTCCTTTCGTTAAGACAACATATTGGAAAGGAAAGCAAGGCAGTACAAGTGGAAACCCTTTCACAACAGCGTACGGGCATAGGAAAGGAAAGAAACTCTGTGCATAGGGAAATGGACAGCATGGAAGTCAAAGTGGAGAAATTGCTGAACAATTGTGCCGCATTAAAGGTTGCGTACAAGGATATCATTTGGACAAAATAACACAGCACTGGCACACCTGCATGTGTACTCCTTCCCCATGTCGGAGCCCACCATTCCCTCAAAAACCGTTTCATAGACGACGTTACGGTAATACATCAATCTCTTCCTCCCCTCACAACCAAATTGTGCAAATCCACATTTCCCCACAATAAGTACTTCTGCTACCCCTTCCTTTCCAAATGGGGTGTATGCATGTGTAAAATGAAACGATAATCATGAGAATATTGCTGACTGTTTGAGTGGTGACCTTTTTTACCTATAATGTGGTTCTGACTCAGCGGCACACAGTCCTCGTCGCAATGACTGCACGTAAGAACACTGGAGCTTTCCGGCCTATCCACAATGACAATGGAGGTATTCGTATGCCGCCAATCTCTCCGCACGTCCGCATGCTGTCCACCACCAATCAATGCGTGTAGGCCCAGACGTTTATGAATAGTGGAAATACATGCATGTGTATCTGTTCCTCTGTTCCTCTGTGTCCTGCAGACATCGCCACTGTGCAGCATATGCGAAGGAAGGTTAATTAGGTCGGGGCGTCCACCCACGGCCTACAGGTAGCTATGCAGATAAACATCCCACCTGCTGTACCCTATAAATATCCAGCATTGTCCTAAATTGTTGGCACACATGCGGCGCACTTTTAGTCAGTAGAGAAAAGGCAACAGTGTGCATAAGACACCCATGCACATACGCACAACGTATTCCACCCAAAACTCGTTCAGCTACAGCCGTCCCGAAGGAGAACAGTGGCGACGTCACCATGCGACCACACCCACTCTGGGCGTTAGCCCTTATTTCGGGGACAGGAGCCAGACCCTCGAACAGCGGGAAAGTGCAGGGTTGAGCAAACTACTGAGTGGTTTTCAGAAAGTACACGCTTACAGACACACCACAATGTGCCGTTGCACATGTATGTATGGTTTGGAACAACGTAGGCCTGCTGTCCGGGTGAAAGTTGTCCACAGAAACCCTACAAAATGGCACACCCCAGAGGTGCTGTGCAATCTGTTTGCAGCTTTGTTGAACAAAGTAGCAGGCCACCTAGGTTTGCCCTCTAAGTAATGGTGCACCAAATCTGATGTGATACAGTGCGTCTGCAACTAATAGCAACCATGCTGGTCCGACTGAGTATGCACAGTAATGGATAAAATTATTAATGGACCTTGCTGTGACACACGCAACCTGAGCTGCAATATTCCCCATTGTCCCAATCGCATGGGCAGCTAGCTGCAAAGGGGAGTAAGCGCATGTGCGTTTCCCCGCGGACGGTGAGGGACATGTCTAATGTTTCTAATGAAGCAGAAACATTCCTTCTTCCCTTTCCAGTTTCTTCTTTGGAGCACGCCGTCACTGTTAAAAAGTTCCACACACTTCCACCGATGACTTGAAGAGCACTCCATGTAACAGTATCAGTTTTGTACAACAGTCCTCTGTGTACACACCATGCCCAGAAATGTTGTTGCGCAATCCCTTTGACTCCACAGTCCCATTTCCATCGCCGCCATCCTGAGAATACCCAGATGTGGCTATTGTGCTGCGTGTGAGCGTGGGGGCATATCGTGCAACTAGGGTAGGGGAAGTTCGTTATAAGGGGCAGTTCTTAAAAGAGCCTTTTCTTTTTTAGATGTTTCTAGAGGAACTCCTTTTTTCATTTTTTATTTGATTTTGTGTTTTCTTGTGCGGACATTGTTACAGTAAACTAGTCACTGCATCTTTTAGATGGGCAAACAAAACAGCATTACCAATGGATGACAAACAAATGCCACCTGGTTGGAAAAATTCTGCATTTCCAAAACTAATGAGCTCATTGTTGGAGAAGAACACCCCAGCAGGGGATAAAAAAGTATTAATGCTTCTGTTGATGAGCCACCTTCCTGCGCTGGCTTAGAACAACATGCATGAGCAGCGGGCCACACTCTTCGTGGTGTTATCGATAAGAACAGCACCTTGGCAGTGGGAAAAAGCCTCTTCATTAGCTCTAGCAACCTCTTTAGTCGACGGAACAAGCCTAAACAAGACATGTAACCCATATGCATGCCGCCGTAGTGGATGACGATAACATCACCTCTACCAAAAGTGGGCAGGTCTAGTAGAAAGGCTTCACCTATAGGCAACACAATGGGTTTCACCATATCAGCCAGCCTCACTGCGCAGAGTATAATGTACAGCAGTTTGAGCGCCCCTTCCTGTGAACCACACCCACATTACCTGATTGGATAATCCTGAAAGTCCCATGTGCATTGGACAGCAATGTAAAAAGCACAGATTGTGGCACGTGCAGTGCCCAACGTACCGCTAGGGCCGCACCCCATTAAAGCAGAAGCAGTCCTTCTTCCCTGTCCTCTACCTTTTGTCCAACACCACCTCATTGGGTCCAGGTAAATGGGCACACACGATTCCACCAATGCCATCCAAGATGTTACCATCTAACACTGTCGGTGCTGCACAACACTTCATAGGTACCGTTAGAAAATCAGCCTGCTAGTGTACTGTCACTTACCAGCACGTCCAGTACAAATTTCAGTGATAGATTTCAAAATATGTGCATCCACAAATATCCACTTGCTCACCCACTACCACAAATTTTAAGTACGCACAAATGTTCTGTACTATGCGTATTACTGTGTTATCAGTGCCTCTGCGCATGGTATCTGCCACGGAGCAGCCATTACGTTCTTTAAAAGCATACTGCAATGTTCTCATTAACCCATATCATACAGTATAATATTGACACAGGAACTCCCTGCTTTGCTTCCGCCAATGCTACACAATGTTTTCCCCACTAACTCACATCCTATATATATCGTAAAGAATTGGCATCAATAGCAGCATTGAATGTATCGTACCAAGGGAAAGCAACTTTCCAAAAGATCATTGGGCCTCATTACGACCCTGGCGCTAATGGGTTAATGGTGCCGTAAAAGGCTGCGGCGCTGTTAACCCATTAGCGCCTAATTACGAGGTCCCTTTGTGGGACCCGACCTTAACGGTTGGTCTAGACCAGCCGTTAAAGTAGGGACCAGCGAAGGGACCTTCGCGGTAAGTATGGTACCGCAATTTGCGGTACCGTACTTAGCGCCTTCGCCATTCCCATTATGCCCTATGGGGCAAAAATGGGAATGGGGAAGGGCCATGGGGAAATACCGCCCCGCCAACCTTGGAATGGGGCGGTATTTCCCCATTTCACCATGGTCGGACACGTTACGATACCGGCACCAACCATGGTGCTAATAGCGCCATGGTTTAGCGCCGGTATCGTAATGAGGGCCCATTGTCTTCACAGCTGTACTTCTGTGTATGCTGCACTATTACAACAGGCTCTTTTTAAATCTGCCCCCTTCTACTCTCCGCCCTCTGGAATGCATCCAGAAGAGGAGTGCGCGACTTGGGATGGTAACTCTCCTGCACTGAAATGCACTGAAATGTCACCAATATCTCCCAGTGGCTGCGAGGAATAAAGTGAGAAGACTCTGCATTGTGCAGAGGCCTTCTGGCTCCTGGGACCACGATACCTTCAAATCTAACTCTCTATATATCTGCGTGCACAAGCTCTTCCCTCATCCGTCTTCAACTCCCTCAAATTCAGGTGCTTCTGCAAAAAAACAGTTGTTGGTAGATGTGCTTTTTCACCTGAGGGCTCCGTCTGCAACAGGCTCACTGCCTCCCTGACACTTGAGGGGAAGCATTGCCGGTTACGGAAGCACCTCAAAGTTTTTCTCTTAGCGTCTGCTGTTTCTGCTCATCTCCCTGGCTAACTGCATGACGTAAACTGAATCTGCACTACTTACCTGACGATGTCGGACCCATGTCTCACTCTGCCAGGCGAACACCTACTCTGGCTTTTCAAACCCCGCACTTGAGGACTGTTTCCTGTTTGCCCAACAGTGCATCCATCACCTCGTTGTGTACACTTATCCGTGCACTTGGCGCAATTGGCCCGTATTTTTATTTAGTGTCATTTGTTCTTCCTCCCATGTACTGTACCTTCCCCTCCCTCCACCCATGCACTTGGGCGATGTAAGTCACACCTGGCCAAGTAGGTTCTTTGTCTCTTTCTCCCCTCTGTTTGCCCTGCTTTGCCTCGTTGTGCTTTGCTAGACGTGTGTGTAGGTGCATTACGAATGCCGTAGCATATAATCGCACATCATATGATATTATACACACAATGTATGTAAAACAGTAGGATGCCTGCCACTTACTGTGTACACTGCAAAGTTGTTTTTTGTTTTCCGCACTACCCCACTTACTGTACACTTTTCACAAAATATTGGGCACACGCAGCACACCTTGCATGTTACTAACAGCAAAGAAATACATACAGTTGATGCATAGAGCCAGGATGCCTGCTCCTTACATTGCTCACTTCCACCATAGACTTCTGCACTTCTTTCTGCAAGGAGACCTTCTGGCACACTGTTTGAGTACACACCTGACCCACCAACCTTATAAACAGTGTCTTTCGATCCACAATTTCCTTTCCATGGCTCCCATCCAGAAAATGGCTGGATGTGGCATGTGGAAGCGTGAAAGTACAGTGTAAACCACTGAGTTTTCGTGCTAGGGAGGGAGGTGAGGGGAGGTTGGGGGAGTTGGTTTGAGGGGGGAAATGTAAAACAGGATAGGGACTTGGGTCTGTAGTACTGTCTCAGAAAAGAAAAGTTTTGGGGGTGGGGGGTTTGTCCTGTTTTTGTTATGTACATGTTTGCTTACACATTTTTTAGTTTGTTATGTCTTTCGATGCGTTTCTGTTCCCTTCTCCTCCTCCATGCAGAGTGGCAAACAAAACAGCATTGCCAATGGAGGTCAAAAAAATTCCATTTCCTTGGACCTACTGCAAATCTTGCTCCTTAATACTGTCATAGTCGGTGCTGAACATCCCAGCATGGCACGTAACGGCACAAATGCTTCTGCTTATAAAACACCTCCCGACCTCGGCTGTGGGCAAATTGCACCCTAATGTGCAACACGTGCAATTACCTACACCATGTGCTCGCGAATGCATAGCACCTCACTTTGGTTGTTCCACCAAGTGTAAAATGCTCTCTGCACCCATTGTTCAAAGGTCACCATCCTCGGAGAGAAACAGAGGCAACTCTGCATGGCTGCAGGATGGTGTGTAGGCTGTCATCAAGAGATAGCCTCTTGGGTGCATAACCAACGGCCTGCAGCCCTTGGCCATGTACCCAATACTGTAGGCCTTACCTACACCCAACACAACACAATGGCCTCATGAAAGGGAACATTTCCCACATAACACAATCCACAAACATAACATATGATGGGTGGTGCAAAGGGCAACTCATGGCAACCACAAATAGCGCTATGTGGCTCCCTAATGTCCAATGTGGTGGCATAACGGGTACCATATGGTACCGGACGCATATCAGGTCACTTGTGCTGTTCAACCACATCAACAACGTCCTGCACAACCATTTGTTCAATGTCACCACCATCGGAGACATGCACACTTAAAACTGCATGTCTGCGTTATGGTGGCGTGCTATGAGCAGGCCTAGCCTCTTCGGTGACAGGTCTATGGGCTACAGGCTTTTGCCATACATCCAACAGTGTAGCCCTTGGCCACACCCAGCTCAAAATAACAGAGTTATGCAGGTGAACAAGTAGCCAGGTACATGCAGGTCACCCCTAGCCACTTCCAAGCCCCCTCTACTTCACCACTTCTTCCACAGGACACACTAGAGGAGTCGTCACTCCATCAGGTCCAGGCATATACTACACAGTGCAAGAATTGCATCCAATCCCCACAACCATAAAAGCAACATTTTATGCAATGATCACAAACCGCACACCGAAGTCAACATTGTAAAACCTACTTCACCCTACGGCACATATTTGGCAGTGCAAGGTGGCCACCCATTCATCAAAGGGCCTACAGGCTTAGCACACGCAAAACACCGTACTGCAGTGTACGTTGCAAGTTTCATGTGTTCTCCATTGTACTCCCCTTCTGCCATTGCTCTAACATCACTGACCGCTGGGCCTCACCACACACTGCACACCCTAGTACAACACATGTTTTACTTCTCATGTCATGTGTAATGCATGCCCCATATGCAAGTGCGCCTGCCAACTTTCACCCTGGCCACATCTTCACATACAACATTTCCTCAAGCAAGGGTCTTATAAGGGCCTAACCATTGCAAATGCACATAGTGACATGTGGCACCCTATTGTGCAACAGGGGCAATGATCTACACCATATGGTAATGTACGCATAGCAGCTCACTCTGCTTTTCCACCAAGTGCACAATATCTTCCGCAACCATTGTGTGCTACTCACCAACTCCAAATGCATGCACATTAACAACTGCATTGCTGCATTATATTGTGGAGGCTGTGATGAAGGCCTAGGCTGTTAGGTGCATGGCCTACAGCCTACGGCCTTCGGCGATGCACCCAACAGTCTAGGCCTAGGCCACACTCACCATAACATAACAGAGCCATGCAGGCGACCAAGTATGCATTTGCCAGAAATCACAAAGGCAACATGCACACCAGCACTTCCAGTGTATGTTGCAAGTTTCATGTGGTCTCCATTGCACTCCTCTTCTGCCATTGCTCTACCATCATTGACCGTTGGTGCCTCACCACACACAGCACACCCTAGTACAAGCCATGTTTGACTTCTCATGTCATGTGTAATGCAGGCCCCATCTTCAAGTGTGCCTGCCAATGTTCATCCTGGCCACATCTTTCCATACATGGCTCAATGACGTGGCATTGCCTGTGCAGAACGATATGTGAGTGGCTGTGTACATTGTCCATATTGCAACATTCTGATGCTAATCACTTCCTTTCATGGTGCAATGTGGTAGAACACTTCCTCAAGCAAGGGTCTTATATGGGCCAAATGATAGCAAACACAGATGGTGACATGTGGCTTTCTATTGTTCAACAGGGGCAATGATGTGCACCATATGGTAATGTACTCATAGGAGCTCACTTCTGGTATTCCAACAAGTGCACAAAGTCCTCCACAACCGGCACAATGTGGTAAAACACTTCCTCAGGCAAGGGTTTTGTGAGGGCCAAAACATAGCAAATGCACATGGTGACATGTGACTCCCTATTGTGCAACAGGGGCAATGGTGTGTACCATATGGTAATGTAGGATAGGAGCTCACTTCTGCTGGTCAACCAAGTGTAAAAGTCCTCCACAACCATTGTGTGCTACTTATCAACTCCAAATGCATGCACAGTAACAACTGCATCGTTGCATTATATTGTGGGGGCTATGATGAAGGCCGAGGCTCTTCGGTGCAGGGCCTACAGCCTACGGCCTTTGGCCTTCGGCCATGCACCCAACAGTCGAGGCCTAGGCCACACTCGCCACAACATAACAGAGACATGCAGGTGACCAGGTACGCATGTGCCATGAATCACAAAGGCAACATACACACCATAAAGCAGGGAGGTGTAATGCTGCAACATATCGCTGTGTTTGGCTCTGCTACACACTTCCAATCACAAAGCATTATAAGCATGCCAACCAAACAAGACAATCTTCACAACATTGAGCCTGCTCCCAACACTCTAGTACGTGCATAGAACCAATGGTGTGTACTGCACTACAACACTTACTAATCTGCGCAATGGACACTACGCAAACACATACAAGAAACATTGCACCAGGACCTCTTCCATATGTACAGTATTCCGTTAATACATCCAGTGGACACATTGCACAACTGGTCACTGCACCATCTCCACCCATATACCGACAACTGTAGGTTGTTATACCAATCACCACACACATGCAACCAACATTGTGTGCACTTCAGCCAAACCACACACAATAAGCAACAATGTGGCAACTACTTTCAACCAGTGGACATCGTTTTCTGTGTTAGTGCTGCAACCATGCATCCAAGGGGTTATGGACCGAACTCACACAGCACACCATAGTACATGCTATGTTTAAATCCTCATGTCTCGTGGAATGCACTCACCTTCTGCAAATGTGCCTGCCACCACTCATGACAGAAAGACATTGCCACTGTAGCTCGCAAGCCATAAGAAAGGCTGCCTACAATTACCACACAAGTTAGTTGCCTGTTGAGGTATTCGCGCAGTGGCGGGGCATGCACGGATATGGCTGGCACACCACCGTCTTCTTGTGTAATATATATCACGTGAAGCTCTTCTCACTCCCGCACCCTTTCCATTCCTTCATCCCACCACAAGATGCTGTACACTATGCATAGCTCACAACCTTTCATGGCCTTTGGGTGGGTGAAAACACACAATCTTGCATTTGGCGGGTGAAAGCTCATTGATTCCTATGGGCGTGTAGGCAGCTTGGCGAGCTGCCTAAGTGGCGGGTGACACCGGCAACAAGCGTGTTAGTTGAGAGGCATGCACTATGTTTTTCAGATCCGTTTGCTGCCGTATTGTCCTCCGATACAAAATACTGCCGTCATGGAACACTTTCACACATCCCGTCACCGCACATTGCAGCGCAATCAATGTTTTGACCTTGCTGCGAACAGGGAAATCGGATGCTGGGGCGGAGCCAGATGTGACTAATTTTGGTGCGCACACTGATACGTGCAAGAGGCCCAGCCATGCACACAATAGCTTATAGCCTTGCCACACACACCGCAACACTATCCTCCAATACACCATGGCAGCGTTTCCCAAAACCTTTGACGCACAGCACGCTTCCCTCCAGCCAACATACCGGCCGCGTCCATTGCTCGCCAACAGCACGGCGTACCGCAGGCCAATAAAAGTTCAGTCCGCGTAGCGAACAGGGAAATGACCCAGATATCACACATTTTTTTGGATGTACATTTCAGTCCTTTGCTACAAAAGTACTGGTCCGATTTCCACCAAACACACAAAAGCACGCTTTCTGACCCAAGCCCCCACTCCTGCCGCAAATTTGGTGCCCCTATAACTTTTCCCCCTGCACGAAACCTCACAAAAGTTGGTGAAAAGATTCCCATATACTTTTTGTAAAGTTTCATGAGGATTCGTCCAGGGGCAGCGAAGTTACAAGCCCCGAAAAAGTGCTCTTCCTATGAGTTTAGCAATTTAACAATAACTACATGGCCGCTAAGGCGGGCCGTGTAATATAAATATATATCACACATAGATATGTGTGTATTATGGGAATGGAATAGGGGAGTAGGGAAGTAGATGTATGGTGGTGTGAAGGGGGGTGGAGTAGGGAGGGAGTATAGAGCCGACCCCTCATAACAAAATCGAATTATGGTCGACCAAATTTTAGCCTATTAAATGACAACATAGAACGCCTACAGCCCACTTACTCCACATTATCTATCTTCCACCCACACGTTCTAACCTGTGGGGACGCCAGTTGATGTGTTATGTTGCATGGCTCTGCGTTGTCCGCAGATACAGGAACACTTCCAGGTAGAAGTGTCTCATCTCCTCCAGTCCATGAGGAACCCTATTGACTGGACTCAGTGGGCCGGTAGAACTACGAGTAAAAGTCATTAGTGGAAAAAAATGCACTGAAGGTGGCACGGTTATTAGGGCGGTAAAGAGTTCGACCCTTTGCTGTTCATGTCAATGATTTAGGAAGAAATGAAACTCAATGGAAGTTTTTTAAAATTAGCAAAATGTGAAAAAGTAACAGTAGATTGCAGGATTTGAGGCTGTGATGGGAGCATGAGTGAGACTTTAGTGAAACAGTGCAAGGCCTGTGAGTGGGTGAATGAGACTGGTGTGTATTGATGGGCATGAGGTTAGTGATGTTGGCAACGAGAGAGTGAAGCTTCTGCAAAACTGAAGAGTGATTGATGGATGGTAGGTTTTAAATAATGCTAACCACTGGCAAAGTGCTAAGCGTTTAGCCTCCTGTCCCATTACAGAAGGGAGAAAACCTTATATTAGACTGACTTGGTCCCACCCCGAAAGGGGCTGTCTTACCTGCTAGGTCACATCCATTCTGCAAGATGGCGCAAGCAGCCCCAGACAGGCATCAGCCTCAATGGTGTCCTCAGTGAGGTGTAGCTTGGGGCTCTAGGCACCTATGGGCATATGAAAGCGACTCTTATAAATGGGTTGAGTCCAAAGATGTCATAATGAGTGAGATGGTTTATAAGTCATTGCAGAGTCTAAGAGCAGAGTTATAAGTAACTCATGAAGCTCCAAGAAGGTAAATGAGCCTAGTGACATTAGAATGGGTGAGGGTGTAGTGATCTGCTTGCCAGAATGTTTGCATGCATACTTGGAATGCCAGTGTGGAATGTTAGTGGAGTACTGAGTGAACGTTCCTAGAGTGACAGTTGGAGTGAGAGCTAGCTGGGGTGTGAATGGTCCTGTGGTCAGTGCATGTAACTTGTCTAGCATACGTGTTCTCGGACTCACCTGGTGGAAATGGGATAATGGTACTCACCTACTAATGGTGAATCAAACATGGGTCTTCAGGTCTGGAGCAAGGTCACTAAGGGACCCTAAAGAAAATGTCTAGGCCTTGGATTGCCCCCCCACCACCTTCGTTGCACACACATTTTAAAAAAGCCCAGTCCCTGAGACCAACTCACTGCCTATGCCCACCGCCTCATGACATCGAGATTCAGACTGGTCAGAGCCAGTGGGACCAGTTTCACGGTCACTGATACGAAACCTGGGAATTCTCTGCCACTGACCCTGAGATATGAGCAATCTTGCTTGTTATTCCGCAAACATCTAAAAACGTGGATTTTTTCCATAGAGGACCTCCTGCGAAGGCTTCTCAACCTGACACTCGCTTTTGTTCAATACATATTTGCTTCCCTTTGATTCCTGTCCTGTAACAGCGCCTTGATGCATACGTGTTTAGTACGCTTTACAAATGCTTAAAATAAATCCGTTTGCTCCATTGTTCTACCTTTACCTCATTTAGTTATAGTTGTGTATGAACCAATGATGATGCCATGAACGTTCACAAAATGTATGATTTTCTGGTATTAGAAATCAGGTGGGTCACTCTGCACTGGGTCTAGGGCTGTGACGTCGGCAGTGACTCCCATTTTGTTTGACCCCTCTGTACTTGTCTGCCCACAGGCCCCAACACGTACGAAGATGCGGGGAATTACATCAAGCAGCAGTTCCTGGAGCTGAACATGAGGCGAGACATCAAGGAGATATACTCTCATATGACGTGTGCCACCGACACAGAGAACGTCAAGTTCGTGTTTGACGCAGTCACAGACATTATCATAAAGGAGAACCTCAAAGACTGTGGGCTGTTCTAATTGCCAGGTAACACCGTCTCCTTAACAATAGATAGCATCCCAGCTTCTACTCTAGGGCCAGGCCCCTCACCTCTGGCTGTGGTTGTCCGTCCGCCCATCCATCCATCCACCCACCCACCCATCCATCCATCCATCCATCCATCCATCCATGTTGTCCGTCTGTATCAGATGCAGGATTTGATTGGAGGTCCAGCCTGTGACTTGCAGGTTTGTTTAGTCCATATGATATGATATGATAGGTTATTTATAACACACTTAATACTCAGAGGTTTCTAAGCACAGACCAGGGGATCAAACCTGTGTTGCTCCGTTTTGACTTGCTTCCATGGCGAGCACGTTGCCCCTGAGCTATCCTACTGAGACTTGTAGACAACTCCCAACCTCATCATCCCCACGAACTGAGGTAGCTTAGTTGATAGTGGCCCTCTCTTTTAATACTGGTTGTTTCCTAGTCCTCCCATTTGGACCCGGCCCCTGTTCGAAGCAATTCTCAACTCTGCACACCTAGCTTTACTAGTCATTGAACCCCAAAAACTGTTCATTCTGCACATTCATGCTGAGCAGGTATCAGCCACCCCTTTCTGCTTGTGCTGCTATGCATATTTACTTAGCACTAATTTCCCTGCCCTCCTGCCTTCTCTTAAGTGCTAACTCCTGTCTGTGCTCAGAATTTAAATTCCAGGCTCCCATCCGTGTGCTACCATATGTATCAGTTTTTCAGTGTCATTGGAGGGGATTTAGCAAAAATTGCATGGAGTGGACCACCAACTTTAGCACTTATGTGCACCTGGATCCCCACATGTACAAGACGTAGTCTAAATGAAGGAGTCTAATTAAGAGCCAAAGTCACCATAACACATTTCTTTATGCTTTGCTTCACAAAAAGTGTAAATGTGGCCTGCCATTTACACATTCCTGACAGCATTTACTATGCATTGCTACAGAATCAGCCTGCATGAACCAGGTGTCAAACACGCGTGGGTTCATATGACACGATTGCTTTTATCCCAGTTGACAATGTTAGGTTTTGCACGAGGAACGAAAAAGGTAGGCGGAATTAGTCACTCAATTCTCTGCCCCTACCCCACCTGCACAACTTTAGAAAATCCTCTGGAGTGTAAGAAAGTGTGGTAACACCCTTAGCTGCAAGGCTTTGACACCTTTTGCTACACTCCTGTGACTCAAAAATGAGTTCCTTATAGTGTCACTCAGATGGCCAGTTAGAATGGAATAACTATGCCGCCGCCAAACTATGTAAGAGAGCTAGATGTCCACAACCCCCTAATACTGCTCGGGGGCCCTCTGCCAAAAAAGCAGAAACACATAGAAATGCCCACGAAAACCACACAACAATGCCTTGTAGTGAAAAGGGGATTGGCTCCAGATTAAGGACATGCCTGTCCTGTCAGTGGAGGAGTGCCTGACCTCACTGCTGAATGGCCCATGAAGGAGGAGAGGGCAGAAGGAAGCAGTAACATCGCGATACATTGAAATACTGTACCCAGCCTGGCGCTTGGAAAAAGGCTTTTGGGCTCTCCATGGCTTCCGGGGTACAAAGTATAGAGGTTGACTGTGTGCAGCGCCCACAACACGCTACAACCTTTGGCTAAGACATACTTGGCACAGGAATGCACATTTTCCCTGATGACATAACCAATGAGACAGTGAGTTGCTTGGCTTGTGCTTGGAATCTAAGCGGATCATAGTGAGACGCATCAGAAAGGTTATACTCTATTACGTCATCACCTGCGCAATTAATGTTGAGGACAAAGGAGCCAAAATGTTAATCTTGTGTTGCTAAAAGACCATCTCACCACCAAAGTGGACTGCAGAGTAGCGGTTCTGCTTCTGGCACCATCCGATACCGGTGGAAGCGGCCGTGTAACGTTCACCTGACTCCCACGGAGGTGCTGGCCTGGTTTGCGCTGCTGTGACCTCTTCTAAGGTGATGCGCAGGGTTCGGAAGACGGACTGGACCGGGCCCCCAAATCTGGCTTGTCTGGCTCGCAGAAGTATCCTTCTTAGGGTCTGGAAGGACGAGCTCTCCATCCTGCTTCTGATGCAGGGGCGCGTTGGTATCCAGTTACTTCACTGGATTTTCGGATTGGTGAGAACCAAACTTGCTTGGCTTCCAGGTAAATTTTTTGATAAGAGGTTCCCCTTGTGTCCATGCATTAATGTACTAATGCTAGTGTCTTTTTCCCCATAGGGGCCGGGGTACGGAATGCCGGGGAACAGGCACCGACCCGAGATGAGAGGTGAAATCCTTGTAGAAATCAGGTAAGTCTTTAATGAGCGTTTTTTGGTAATGTCTTTTCATTCGCTCATTAACGCTGATGTCTCTTTTTCCCCTTAGGGGCCAGGTTCCGGAAATGCCAGGATGCGGCGCGGACCCGAAATGAAGAGGGAATGAATCAACAGGTAAGTCTTAACATGGAGATTAAGCTTTCCTTATTCCCTTCTCTCTCTCACCTTTTGTTCTGGTCTTTTTCTCCCTAGGCGCTGGGGCGTGACTGCGAATCCGGATGATCGCTGCTGAACATGGAGGCGCCCAGTAAAGGTGAGTGGAATGCGGCGCTGCAGCGATCGACGCAATGAGCTTTTAAATAAAAGTCTTCCTTTTCAGGATTGTCGGCGAGATGTCTCCGGGATGCGGATTTAGCAGGTAAGGACTTTTCCTTCTTCTGTTCTCTTCTCTTCCTTTGCAGGTGATCCAGGATGCTGGCAGGCCAGGCAGAAGTCAGGATGCAGGAGCAGACACGTTGAGCGTCCAGCTGCTAGAAGCAGAACAACGCAAAGCACGTGTGGCTGTTCGGGTGGGGTTTAAATAGCCTTGGAAGAAGTTCCAGGTATGTATCCTTCCTCCAATCAGGTATGTATCCTTCCCCGACCACGCCCGGATGGTAAATTAGTCCCACAGGTAAAGTAGTTCCTTTCAGGCCTCAAGGAGGCCGGGATCCTGCAGCATGGTCTGCATCAGGTAAGTGCACCCAAGCACATCCATACGAGCCTTGCGCCTATGGCGCCAGGACTGATGTCTTTTATGAGCCTGGCGCCATAGGCGCCAGGACACTGTCCAAAGGGCCCCTATATGGGGTTGCTGGGTCCTTCCTTGGGGACTGGATGTCCGCTTTCGGGGACGCAGGGCTTGAACCGGCTCCCCGGGAGCGGGCATCATGACAGCACTCCCCCCCAAGGCCCCTCCCAAGGTTGTTCCCTCCGGGGGTTTTGGTTTGTCTGGGAAGAGTCGGTGGAATTTCCTGACTAATCCAGGTGCATGCACATGGTCGCTGGGTTCCACGACCTCTCCTGAGGTCCGTACCCCTTCCAATCAATTAGGTAGAACAGATTTGACCTAAACATTTTTGAGTCTAAAATGTTCTTCACTTCGAATTCAGGCTCCCCATCTATTAGAATAGGTTCTGCAGGTTTGAGTAGTCGGGTTCCGGGTACCACTGGTTTCAGAAGTGACACATGAAAAACAGGGTGAATTTGCATACTAGCTGGTAAATCAAGTTTAACAGCCACTGGGTTAATTATTGCCGTAATAGAATAAGTTCCCAGATATTCTGGGTTAAAAGTTCGAGGCCCTTTGAGTGGTAAATGTCTGGTAGCTAACCACACTTGATCCCCAATCTGAAACGGAGGTGCTTCACTCCGATGTAGATCAGCATTCTCCTTGTATTTTCTCTGGGCTTGTTGTAAATGCGCAGTTGCCTCTTTGAAGGCTTGGGTAATTGTAGAATGCAGATGTTCTACTGCAGGCATTCCGAGGTTCTGAGGAGAGTCAAGGTTTGAGGTTCGAGGGTGATGCCCAAACAAAGTATAAAAAGGACTGTGGCCAGTTCCAGAGTGTACCGAATTATTATATGCGTATTCGGCTATCCAAAGAATGTCTTTCCAGTTGCTTTCAGATTGCTGTAACATACACCGTAAGTATTGCTCAAGGGTCTGATTTGTCCTCTTGGTCTGACCATCGGTCTGAGGGTGGTGACTGGTCGATAATCTTACGTCGATCTGCGCCATTTGACAACATTTGCGCCAGAAGTGGGAAAAGGAATTGGCTTCCCCGGTCAGAGATTAGTATAGATGGGAATCCATGTAGCCGAACAATATTTTCGAGGAATTCTTTGGCTAGGACAGAAGCTGAAGGTAAACCTTTCAAAGGAATAAAGTGGGCCATTTTGGAAAACAAATCCACAATTACCAGAATAGTATTGTACCCAAAACAAGGAGGCAGGTCCGTAATAAAATTCATTGATAGGGTGTGCCAGGGTGCTGGCAGTATGTCTAGAGGTTGAAGGAGACCGGCTGGTTTTTTCTTTTGACTTTTATTTTGGGTGCAAACACCACAGGACATCACAAAAGATTTAACATCTTTTCGCCAAGAGGGCCACCAAAATGGTCGTTTCACCTTTTCCTCTGTTTTGGCAATACCGGGGTGTATCTCTATTAATGCATCATGATAACCGGAAATAACTAGTTTGTGTAATTCCTTATGTGGCAGGAATAAGCGTCCTTGAAAATAAGGTAAACCATTATCTATGGTAAAGTCTGATCCCTTTTGTATCCAATCCTGTAAGGTTGTAGGGTCCAGGAGTTGTTTCACTGTGGCTTGAATGTCTTCAAGCGTCTGTAATGAAGTCATGCCTAGAATCCTCTGTTTGGGAATTATTGGTACTGGTTCTGAGTTTGTATCAGATTCTCCCATTCCAATTCGGGATAAGGCGTCTGCTTTGCCATTCTTGCAGCCAGGTCGATAGGTAATCACGAAATCAAATTCAGCAGAAAACAAAGCCCATCGGAGCTGCCGTGATGACTGAGCCTTGGCGGTTTTCAAATACTGTAAATTCCGGTGATCAGTGATCACTGTGATGGTATGTCGAGCACCAAGCAGATAATGCCGCCAGGCTTTAAAAGCGGACTTAATGGTTAACAGCTCTTTGTCCGTGATTGCATAATTAACCTCGGGTGCCGAGAATTTTCTGGACCAAAATGCTACGGGATGCAGTTGGTTGGTTTCGGGATCTCTTTGGGACAGGACAGCTCCCATGGCTAGGCTGGATGCGTCAGTCCCGACGACATAAGGGAGATCTGGACGCAGGTGTTTCAATATAGGTGCGGAGGTAAATTTAGCTTTTAAATCCTGAAAGGCCTGCTCGGCTTCTTCAGACCATTCAAAACGTTTATTTTTCCTCAAGAGTGCAGTAATGGGTTGTACCACGCGTGAAAATTCCGGGATAAACCTGCTATAGAAATTGGCAAAGCCGAGCATGCTTTGAACCCCTTTTACAGAGCTAGGTGATGGCCATTTGAGGATGGCATCCACTTTTCTTGAGTCCATTCGGACTCCTTTGGGTGTCAGGATGAAACCTAGAAACTCGACTTCTGTGGTATGGAAAATACATTTCTCCAATTTAGCAAATAGTTTGTGTTGGCGCAGTTTTTCAAGTACTGCCCTGACGTGTTTTCTGTGATCAGATTCCGAAGAGGAGTACACCAGAATGTCATCGATATATACGACAACACAAACATCAATGAGTTCCCGAAGGACATCATTCATGAAGTATTGGAAGGCAGCCGGCGCGTTACACAATCCGAAAGGCATCACCTGGTACTCGAATAATCCGTATTTAGTACAGAAGGCAGTTTTCCATTCGTCGCCTTCTTTAACTCGTACCAGATGATAAGCCCCCCGGAGATCTAACTTGGTGTATATGCAAGCGTCCTTCACCTGGTCAAGGAGTTCAGGGATAAGAGGCAGAGGATAACGGTTTTTAACCGTTATCTGGTTCAATGCGCGGTAATCGATACAAGTTCTAAGGTCGCCTTCTTTTTTGGGCACGAAGAACAAAGCCGAGGATGCCGGGGACTTTGACGGGCGAATAAAACCATTAGCTAGGCATTGATCCAAATATTGTCTCAAATGCAGATTCTCAGGTTCGGTAAGGGCATAAATCCTGCTACAAGGGGGTTGTGCACCGGGCACCAGATCGATTTGGCAATCGTACGATCTGTGAGGAGGTAACCTGTTGGCCTGTTCCTTTTGGAAGACGTCCTGAAAGTCTTGGTATTCCGGAGGCAGTTGCATGGAGGCAGAGGTTATAGATGCTAGATTAATCTTCAGGTTTTCTGGGTAGCAGGTTTGTGTACAATCCGGGAAGGTTATTCTCTTAGCTCGCCAATCAATTCGAGGATTATGTGTCTCTAACCAAGGGATTTCAAGAATAACCTGAAACTGTGGAGCCTTGATTACATCAAACACAACACCCTCCCAATGGCCGTCGGGACCAATAAGAGTCACCTCAGTAGTGGAATGTGTTACCGGTCCAGAGGCAATTTCAGTTCTATCGACTGTGGGGATGACATCTTTGCTGGTTTTAGGACGGAGAGGGAGGTTAATCCTAGAGACCAATTCACGATCCACATAGTTTCCAATAGCCCCACTATCGATGTATGCCTTTATTGCATGCAACCGCTTAGGGTGTTCTGGATCTACGAGAACCATTGGCACAATGAAATGCGAGGTCTGAGAGTTCGTTTTCAAGCTCGGCAAGCGGACCCCTACACTTGTCGGGCGGAGTCGTTTCCCGAAACAGAGTCTTCATGGTTTTTATTAGCGGCTCCTACCGCCTTTCGGAGAAAGTGTCCAGAATTCCCACAATAAAGACATAATTTTAACTGCCGCCTCCTTTCACGTTCCTTTTGAGTTAAGGGTCCTTTAACCCCTCCAATTTGCATAGGCTCAGAGACATCAACTCCCTTGGGATTAGCATGGGTCTTGACCAACACCCGGGTCTCAAACCTGGACCGATCTGCTTTTCTGTTTTGAAGTCTGTGATCCAATTGGACCACTAAGTCTATATACTCTGTGCATTCTTGGGGCGGATTTACAACTTGGGCCAAGACATCTTTAAGTACTCCGCGTAGGTCTCGATAAAACAACGTGACTCTTTTATCCTCTGGCCACCCCGTTTCCACAATTAGTCTATTAAAGGTTGCAATATAGGATAGGAGTCCTGATTGCCCTGTCGCAGGGATAGAAGTTCGTCATCCAGAGCCTGCCCCTGAGAGTGTCGAGCAAATAACCTTTCCATGCTTGCTTGAAACCTTTGAAAATCACAGAGAATCGGGTCATCTTGAGTAACCAGTGGAACTGACCAATCGGCAGCGCAGCCGCTGAGATATGACAATACAAAGGCTACCTTGGTCTGATCATTAGGGAAGGCCCCAGGTCTGCATAGGAAGTGCAAACGACACTGATTCATGAATACGGCGAATCGTTTGGGGTCCCCAGCAAAGCGTTCGGGTGGGGCCATCGGCATGTTTCCAGGTAGATTAATCTGCACAGGGTTACTGGAAACCACAGGAGCTGGGTTCCCTCCGGAACCGGGTAGAGGAGTTTGCCCAGCTTGACCTTGCAAAAGCTGTCTGGCCAGGTCTTCAGTTCTTTCCTTTGATATTATTAATTCCCTCCTGAGGGCATTAGTCTCTTGACGAGCGGCATGTACTTCGGCCCGTAATTCCCCCAGTAATTGGGCCAACTGATCAGTCTCAGAACTTTCCATAGCGCCTGGGTGGGAATTTGTAGGAAGGCTTCGCAATTGTGTAACGCTCACCTGACTCCCACGGAGGCGCTGGCCTGGTTCGCGCTGCTGTGACCTCTTCTAAGGTGATGCGCAGGGTTCGGAAGACGGACTGGACCGGGCCCCCAAATCTGGCTTGTCTGGCTCGCAGAACTATCCTTCTTAGGGTCTGGAAGGACGAGCTCTCCATCCTGCTTCTGATGCAGGGGCGCGTTGGTATCCAGTTACTTCACTGGATTTTCGGATTGGTGAGAACCAAACTTGCTTGGCTTCCAGGTAAGTTTTTTGATAAGAGGTTCCCCTTGTGTCCATGCATTAATGTACTAACGCTAGTGTCTTTTTCCCCATAGGGGCCGGGGTACGGAATGCCGGGGAACAGGCACCGACCCGAGATGAGAGGTGAAATCCTTGTAGAAATCAGGTAAGTCTTTAATGAGCGTTTTTTGGTAATGTCTTTTCATTCGCTCATTAACGCTGATGTCTCTTTTTCCCCTTAGGGGCCGGGGTCCGGAAATGCCAGGATGCGGCGCGGACCCGAAATGAAGAGGGAATGAATCAACAGGTAAGTCTTAACATGGAGATTTAGCTTTCCTTATTCCCTTCTCTCTCTCACCTTTTGTTCTGGTCTTTTTCCCCCTAGGCGCTGGGGCGTGACAGCGAATCCGGTTGATCGCTGCTGAACATGGAGGCGCCCAGTAAAGGTGAGTGGAATGCGGCGCTGCAGCGATCGACGCGATGAGCTTTTAAATAAAAGTCTTCCTTTCCAAGATTGTCGGCGAGATGTCTTCGGGATGCGGATTTAGCAGGTAAGGACTTTTCCTTCTTCTGTTCTCTTCTTCTCTTCCTTTGCAGGTGATCCAGGATGCTGGCAGGCGTGGCAGAAGTCAGGATGCAGGAGCAGACACGGTGAGCGTCCAGCTGCGAGATGCAGAACAACGCGAAGCACGTGTGGCTGTTCGGGGGGAGTTTAAATAGCCTTGGAAGAAGTTCCAGGTATGTATCCTTCCTCCAATCAGGTATGTATCCTTCCCCGACCACGCCCGGATGGTAAATTAGTCCCACAGGTAAAGTAGTTCCTTTCAGGCCTCAAGGAGGCCGGGATCCTGCAGCATGGTCTGCATCAGGTAAGTGCACCCAAGCACATCCATCCGAGCCTGGCACCTATGGTGCCAGGACTGATGTCTTTTATGAGCCTGGCGCCATAGGCGCCAGGACACTGTCCAAAGCGCCCCTATATGGGGTTGCTGGGTCCTTCCTTGGGGACTGGATGTCCGCTTTTGGGGACGCAGGGCTTGAACCGGCTCCCCGGGAGCGGGCATCATGACAGGCCGGGAAGGGAGCAGGCACGCTGTAGCGTGTGTGCACCCACGGTGTGGCTTGCCAGTCTGCCACGACTTACCTCTGGTCCCCTTTTCAGGCCAGCGTCCTCCTCTTCTTACTCTCCTCAGGGGGTTCTGGAAGCCCAAGTGGGGGACCGTGGCTCCCTCTGCAGGTGGGGGTTAGCCACTTCTTTCCTCTTCCTGGTACTGCATCTCAGCATCTACCGCAGCAGCTGATGAAGGAGGTCTGGCGCACAGTGTAGAGCGAAGGTATCGCTAGGTTCAGGCAGGACGAATGCCACAATTGTTACACTGTAGCCAGTCAAGCTAAAGTCGCAACGCTGCAAGTACAATACAAGTACTACAAGTACTCTCTGCTTCCCTTTCCTCCCTTGGCTGGCTTCCCTTTCACTCCCAACTTAAATTTCAATTTCTCTGCCTAGTCTTTAAATCTCTCCACGGTCTTGCTGCCCCTTATCTCTCCTCCCTCCTCTCGTTCTACACTTCCTCCCGCTCCCTTCGCTCTGCTGACCACTTCGTTCTCACTGTTCTTCCTTCCCCTTGTGCCACATCCCGCTTCCGCTCCTTCCATCTCCTAGCCCCCCTACACTGGAACTCCTCACCTCTCTCACGCCGCTCTATTTCTATCTTTTCCTCATTCCGCACTTCTCTCAAATCTCTCCTTCTCCATTCCCCTCCATGAAACCCCTCCCCCTTCCTGCTCCCCTCCCACCTTTCCTTATCTCCTTGATCTTCTCCTTCCCCCCTCCCTCCCATTCTCACCCTTCACCCCCATCTGTTTCCCTCCCCTCCCTCTCCCTCTCAGTTCTACTTCACTACTGCACTACTCTCCTTCTCCCCTCCAGTTAATTGCTCTACTTATTGTTTTGTTGGTCTGATTCTACTGTTACTGTTATAATGTTAATTGTCATATGTATCCTGTTGTTAAAATGTAGCGCTTTGATGTAAAGCGCTATATAAACTAAATAAATACAAAGTACAAATACAATACTAAGCATGACGTGCTATGTATCCTGTTAGCGCTATGTCAACGCTCTTCTCACTTCCCCCCATACACATTCCACATTATACACATTTGCACTTGTATTCCCAATTGGGCTTTGCTTTCGTTTCGTTTTGTATGCACATACCAACATCCCACCTCTGAAAAGTAAATGGCTACTAAAATTTTGTTTCATTTGGAGCCAAAAGCCAAGATGAGCGCCAGAGGGGATCCATCCAACATGCTTGATGTGGAAACCAAAACCCTTATTCAGCCAAAGATCATTGACCTATTGATAGAGGGGGACACCCTCAAGATCCTGGAGAAGTCATACAGCCCACACCAGAGCATATTCCCTCATTCACCCCACCACCACGAAGGGCAAGTCGGCTCTCAGGAGTCTTGCAGAGGATTCCAAGAAGGATAAGATGATTAAGACAACTGCGAGTGGGTGACATGGACAAAAACTGGAAACAACATGGAGGAGGAAAATCCCAGAGGATATTGTGGGATACAAGAGGCATGAGGTGTCTTCTGTTCTCAAAATACCACCATTCCAGGAAAGTCCGCAGCTTCAATAGTTTCGCAGGAGCAAACCTAGATTTACTAAGCTATCTAGGAAAGCCAAGATGAAGCCGGAGAACTACAATGAAAATGCTGTTAGTGTTGTAGGGCAAACAGAACAAGAACAATAGGAGCAAAAGGGAGTCACATTAGCAGGAGCCATAGTAGGAGCTTCAGCTGTACACCAACAACTGAGAAGCCCCCCATAGAGCCAACTTGGAGGGTGGCTGGAGGAGCTTTATCACAGCCTTCCCTGTGTAATGTCACTACATGACACAAGACGGATCCAACCCTAAAGAGCTTAAAGACTCCTTCAGGGAGTGTATTATAGTAAAACTAAACCAGAATTTGAAGGATTTTCAGCAATGGCTCGAGACTCTCAATCATGGACAGCTCAAGGCCTCACAGAGAACAGTGGACAGGCATTGCCAAACCACCATATCCACCCTAACTACAGCTCAGCGGAGAAACTAGTGACAAATGGCAGGGGGGACAAGAAACTCCATCCCCGACCTCCCCGCTAGTAGTGTCGCCAAATACTGCTGGCCAATTATGTCGACCTTTGAAGCCCCATGCAGACCACTTATAAAAAAAGAATCTATGACATCCGACAAACCACACAAAAGCGACCAACCAACCACAACACACAACCCAACAAGACTAACACGGAACCACAGCACAAACTCCAAAGCTTTCCTGAAATATCAGCAGAGGCATTCGCAATTCTGGTTAAAAGAAGCAAGAAAGCGGGATGGATCCCTGTCCCCCAGACATCTACAAATCAATCCTCACGCAAGGATCGCCAGCAGAACACTACAGAAACCTTCTAAATCTATCACTATCAACAGGGACTGTACCGAAGATCTTCAAATCAGCATACATCAAGCCACTCTTGAAAAACACAAGTGGTGACATAGATGACCTTTCCAACTACAGGCCGATCTCTAACATCCCCTACCCAGCAACACTTCTAGAAACCTACGTATATAAACGAACCCAAGAACACGTAGAAAAACACCACCTGCTGGACCCAGCTCAAATCGGTTTCAGACCAGCGAGAGGAACAGAAACAGCACTACTATCTATCTGGGACGACCTCAAAACTAATGCAGACTCAAAGTCTACCTCAGCCCTTATTCTGCTCGACCTCTCCACAGCCTTTGACACAGTTAGCCACGACACCCTGACCAAAAGACTAGAAGACATACGTATAACAGACACAGCACTATGCTGGACCAAATCATTCCTAGCAGACAGAACAGAAACCATATGGATAAAACCTTTCAAATCCACTCCACGCGTTAACGACTGTGGAGTGCCATAAGGACCCTCACTATCTCCACTATATTTCGGCATCTATCAGACTCCGATCATCAGAATCTTCAAAAAATACAACATTACATGTTACAACTACGCAGATGACACTCAGATCATCTACAAAATCAAAGACACCGATGTCGACCACTCAACCCTAACCGACTGTCTAAAAGAAGTCTTCAACTGGATGGATGCCAACAACCTGAAAATCAACCCAGGAAAGACAGAAATCATGATCGTATCCAAAGACCAAGAGAACAAAACCACCATCCCATGGCCTACGGAAATGGGAAACGCACCAACACCATCGAAGGTAGTAACAAATCTGGGAGTCCTAATGGACAACACCCTAACCTTGGAACCACAAATAAATGCAACAGTGAAGAAATGCTTTTTCCTCCTTCACACGGCAAGAAGAATTCTACCTTTCCTCTCCTTCATGCACAAAACACTCACTATCGTCGCCCTAATCATGTCAAAAATCGACTATGCAAACAGCCTCTACCTCGGAATACCAGAATACCTCCTGAAGAAACTGCAACAGATCCAAAATGCAGCAGCAAGACTACTCCTCAAACTATCCAGAAGAGACCACATCACTCAAGCCCTAAAAACACTACACTGGCTCCCAGTAAAACATTGCATCACCTTCAAAACAATGTGCATAACGCACAGGGCAATCAGCGGACAAGAGCAGAATTCCTACAAAAGAAAATAACAGTCTACAAACCAACGAGACCCCTCCGATCAAGCAACAAAATCCGTGTGGAACTCAAACCATACCTTAAGAAAAAACTTGGAGGCACCTCCTTCTACCACTTAGCCGCAAAAACCTGGAACAACATCCCAAAAGAAATAAGAAACACTGAAGATCACCTAAAATTCAGGAAATCACTAAAAACCTGGCTCTTCAACACCGCAGACTAAATCTGGAAACCAAAACCGGAAAAAGGATGACTAAACCGGAAAGGACACGGACATCCCCGACTCGAGAGGGTAACTTCCACGGCACCTGGACGGGTGACACCGGATAGACTGGAACACAGGCGGCACGCACCGAGACTGGGTCAACTACCCCAGACAATCCCACCAACACTATCGCCCGTCCCTTAGTTACCGCCAGGTACCACAGTGGTATGGAACTGTCGAGATATTGGCAATCAAACACACTACCTGAGAGGTTGACATTGGCAGGTGCACTGCCACCACAGGAGTATGAAGAGAGGATAAGGGGAGCTATAAGAGAGAGCATGTTAGAGGTGGGGGCCAGAGGAGTAAGGAACCTTACATGCCAGTCGGACCCAGATCAGGACAGAGCCGCATCAGTGGAGACCACGCAAGCCAAGCTCCTCAATTCAGGATAGAGATGCAAATTAACCAACCCTACTAACAATTTCCCTTTCTGCATACACCTCTCAAACTCCAAACCAAACACAACCAAAACCTACAGCACAACAAACCGCACAAACTTCACTACACTGCAACAACAAAACAAAAACACACATAGTCTTCCACAACAGTACACGACGACTACCGGCTGCAAACACCCCAGGCCCAGCCAACGGATCCACCGGGCTGAGGCCGCCAACAGCACATCACTGCTCTCTTGCAATTTTCCTGCTTCCTCCCACTAACTCAACTTCCCCTCCTCTTTCAGAGCCGCCAGAGTGCCAGGGGACCACTCCAGTGGTGATAGTGCACGGTACAAGTGTCCTTTAACATTAACATAACATTGCGTTTCTATCACTCTTAGAAATGTGGTTTCCCAACTTAATAGTGTTTTAAGTAGTTCAAGACCAAATTGATTCTAAAATATTACATACACGTGTGTATATGTTATCGAGGACTTGGTTATTTCCTATGATTGGTTGATAATGACGTAGCTACTTCTGGGTCTAGTTTGGGGTATATGGACATTTAGCAGGTTACTAAGACTAGGCGGATAAGCAAAGGCAAGATTGTGTATTTCCTACTATAGTGCAGCTGACGTGTACATCTTGCGCTGAAAGCACTTTGTGTAACTTGCTATTTCTTGGGAAAGTTAACTATTCAGGACTATAAATTTGAAGCTAGGTAGTCTTAAGCCATTTGGGGTAAGTTCTTATGCTAGATGGATATGGCTATGAGACAACGGCTCGGGAAGTGTGGTTATTGAATGATAATCCCTTCTTTGCCATAAGGTTGTAAATAGCTTTATTTTTTATTTTGTATTTTCCAATGACTGCCTTCAGAACAGTTTCTGCTTTTATGACTCAACAATGTCTTGTTTTGAGAGCATAATTCGCTCTTTGTCATTTATAGTACATCCAATAGGCTATATATATATTTCTATGCAAAATCTTAAGGGATGCCAGCCCAGAGCTGAAATGTTCTGATATTAAATAAGAGTCACACTGCAATAACATGTGCAAAAAATCAGTGAGCGCACTGATGCCATGTATGTCCTCTTTTTTATGAGGGGCTTGTGGATAGAGGACTCAAATATAGAAGAACATAGAGGCATTCCACACAGCTACCTTTCGATGTAGACACCAGAGGAGACAGAACTAGGTCTCAGTCCACATCTACTTATCTAACCATCTTTCTTTTTAGCAAATATAAAGAGATGGAAGGCTCAAATTTCACAAAAATAGATCATGTATTTATTCTTTTATCATAAATCATAAAACAGACCATTTGGTCACATTTGCAAATCTCAACAACTTAAAACATATTATAAAAAAGACAATTATTTAGCAATTTTCATTCATTCACAGAGTCGACTCAGTTGGGGACTGTCTATTTAAGCAAACATGAATGGGATATTTTAAAGTCACCCATGTGCTACTAACATCACTCACTTTATAATGAACTCTATGAATGAATGAAAATTGCTAAATAATTGTCTTTTTTTATAATATGTTTTACGTTGTTGAGATTTGCAAATGTGACCAAATGGCCTGTTTTATGATTTATGATAAAAGAATAAATACATGATCTATTTCTGTGAAATGTGAGCCTTCCATCTCTTTATATTTGCTAAAAGAAAGATGGTTAGATAAGTAGATGTGGACTGAGACCTAGTTCTGTCTCCTCTGGTGTGTACATTGAAAGGTAGATGTGTGGAATGCCTCTATGTTCTGCTACACTGCAAGAACAGTCTTGAATTTGCATTTGGTTCACACAAGAAAAGACCCTTTGTCATCATTAACTTTGTAAGTGTTTGTGTGTGTGTGTATGAGCGAGAGAAAGAGAGGAAGAGAGAGAAAGAGAAAACTCAAGAGATAATGAGAGCGAATGAGAAAAATGGAAGAATGAGAGAGAGAACAAGAAAAAGAGAGTGTAGGAATGAGGGATCGAAAGGGAGAATAAGAGTGCGAGAATGGGGGAACACAAGAGAGAACACAAGAAAGAGAATGAGAGACCTACAAAAAGATCACCGATTGAGTGAAAACAATTTTGCCAAAGAAAATTCCAGAAGAAGCTAATGGGAGGTATATTGTACGGAAGTGTCAAGGGAACGTCAAGTGAAAGTTCTGCAAGCAACCAGGCCTAATTAGCAGATAAGTCGGGGATTTACATCCTATAGCCTGCCTCTACCACAATGAAAAGATGATGTGATATTTGCTTGCGGTGGGTGTTTGTTTTTAAATGTTTTTTTTCCCCAAAACTTGTATTTTAACAAGGATGTGGTGCAAGTGATAGTATCAAGCATTAATAGAGGTGAGGCACTCGGCAACACCCAACTGCCCCCCCACCACGAAGAGAAGATATGCCCATCGATCCCATCTCCCGCTGTCATAGGGTCACGACAAGGAATAACCCTGGGAGTGAAGCAGGCCTAAAGGTCATAGATGGGACATTTTGGTGATATTCGATAAACGGCAGCCGGTTTTTATGCAGGTAATCATTCACACAGGTTGTAACCTTTTTGGCAACCAAAATGTTCAACACCCCAATCCAGCAGTGCACAATCACTGGACCCACAGGTTTCCTCCATCCTCTCGCAACAGTGATCCTTGCAACCAATAGAAGTTGTGTAACAAGTTGGGCAGTATGTTCTGTTTTAAGGTAAACGTTCTCTACCAATTTTCGCAACAGGACTACCAACGGATCCAGAGGCAAGTTAACACCTGCAATCGCTTTGATAAGGGACAGCATAGAATTCCAGAATAAATGGATTACAGAACAGGGCCACT
Organism: Ambystoma mexicanum; assembly: GCF_040938575.1. Classification (NCBI taxonomy): domain Eukaryota; kingdom Metazoa; phylum Chordata; class Amphibia; order Caudata; family Ambystomatidae; genus Ambystoma; species Ambystoma mexicanum. The sequence goes on along the minus strand of NC_090923.1, from coordinate 608,987,691 downwards.
ACATGTGAACATAACTCCCCATAAGAACACACCCGCGGCAGCAGGCAGGATCCAGGCTCGCCTTGATTTTATGCAACGTTAGAGGGGGTTGATACCATCTTTAGCATAATTTATACAAACATTTCCTGGTAGTAAAACATCTAGAGGAGGCATGATTCCTTGCCCGTATATCTTCCCAAGAATAATCATTCGGCTATAGGACTACCCACGTCCATCTCCCATCGAGAAATGTAAGAGAAATGTAAGAGGGTTTAGACAGCAATAGGTCGCTACCTAACAATTTATAAAGATTAGTGATTCTGCTCCGGTCAATTCATTTGACCATGGTGAGTTCCAGACCCGTTGGGTTATTGGTTGCAGAATCCCTAGCCGTGGGGTGAGATAATCAGTGCCGAATCTAAGTATATCTAAAGCATTCTTCCTCACCTAAGGTGTTAGGTAGTTTTACTAAAGTCCACCTGTGGCGGGGCTTCAGAAGACTCACTCTTAGGAGTACAGGGCTCCAACTCTTAGGTTTGGCTTGGCCTACCCTAAAGGTTTGGTAGCTGTGGACGAGCAGCCAGGCTTAGTCTAGGAGGGAGAAGAGCTGTAGGTGAGTATAAAGTAGGTGAGTACAAAGACTTTTGAGCACACTTATAGTCACCGAAACACTCACACACTGTAGTTATATAAAAATATGGTTATTTATTATATATACTAAAGCAATGTTAAATTCAATATGCAATTCAGGTAAGTAGAAATAGTTTACACAAATAGATATAACCATTAGATAGTTACTGTAGGAATACTCAAAGCAATAGTAGACTTTTATAAGAATAGCAGGTAAGTAGTAAGAGTTACTTCAAATTATTTAATCATCTCATCACCCAACATTTACTAGAAAGAGCAATACTGTTAAGTTAATAACTATATGTAGGCCTTAACTTTAGAAGTCCAATCCTATCTGGGGAATGAATGTCTCAAAAGTCAAAAAGGGGACACTGGGGACCAGTGACTCGTGAGCAGTAGAACAAAGGAAGGCAGACACTATCAAAGTTATAGGTTCTTGGAAGATGCTTTTTCGTAGCAGGAAAGTAATGGAATGGCATTCAAATTGTTTGAGGGGTTAGGTAGGCCACCAGAAGGATTTCAATCTCTTGGACCGATGTCCTGAGGCCTGGGAGAACACGGTTGGATTGTTCACCCCAATGTGACTCCAGAAGCTCACAAGGACTGAACATCAGTACAACAACTGCCTAGGTAAATACGCAGGTGTGTGACAGTACCTTATTCTCTGAAGAACAACTGTGTCACCGGTGGGTCCCCAATGTAAGGCAACAGCAGCTCTGGTTTGGGTCTCTGGCCTTCATGGCTGGAGGAAGAACTTTTGGTGGGACCAGACAGTCAGACTTGGTCACAGGAATTCCCTGCAGACAATCTTCGTGGCACTTGATTGTGGAAGCTTGACACAGGCTTTTTGGCACTGACGGTTGTCACCCACCAGACTTCCTTTGATTTTTTTTGTTTTATTTTTGTTTTATTGGTTAAATACACATTTTCAACCTTTAACAACTCAGTCAATGTCCTTTCCCATTCCCCACCCTTCTTACAGGACATCTTCCTGCTCTCGAAGGTCGTCTTTGCCCTCTTTTAGTCCCTTTAGAATCGATTCTATGAATCTTAAGGCTTCCAGGGTGGGGCCAATTTTGTGAACCGTCAATATTCTTTCCCAGTATTCCTCGTCCGTTGACATATTTATATTGACCACCCACTCTTCTAAATATAGGTTTGTTTGGGTGCTTAATGCAGGACAAGAGAGCATCCCATGTTTTATTGACTCCAGCACATCTGGGTCATTACAGAATCGACAACTAGCCTCTTCCACTGGGATTTGTTTCCTTAAATAATGAACCTAACTGGTTGGCAAGATGTTTAACCTACATCTCATCAGAAAATCCCTATATTTCGGTGAGGGAAACCTTCGCAGGTATGGCGGGGGGTCATTCACTGCCTTTCATTCCCAGATGATGTTGTGACAGTTTATATTCTGCCTCTTTAGATTGTCCGTTATTTCCCAATCTTTTTCCCGTAAATTATTCTTTACTTTATCTGGGTTTTCTTTCAGCGTATCAGTTTTGATATTGTAATGCTCTAGAATTTCAAAACAATACTGTTTCCAAGTGTTGAAGTTGGGATCTGCATTTCTTACCTCTTTATTTGCCAACAATTCAAATGAAATAGGGGGTTTGTCTAGGATACACTTCTGAAAAAACGAGAGTGTCTTCCACAACACCATTGACTCCATCGATTGCAGTCTCAGTTTGTGCCTTATTGTAGATACGGAGAGACAGTTTGGAAGCCTAAGTACTTTCCTCCAGAAGAATGCCTCAAGCACCCCCCACGTCTTCCAATGAAAATTTAGCAAGGATTCAGCCCCGTAGGTCAAGATCGCCACGACCTTTTGTTTGAAAAATGAAATTAGTGTCATCATTGAAAAGGTTCCATAGCGTCGATGAAGGGCACGGGCTTGGTTCGATAGTTTTATGAGCTTTTCTTTAATAAAAGTCAGCTGTGCCTGCTCATTGATATTTTTGTTGATTTGGACTCCGAGGTAAATTGTTGAGTCCACTATTTCGAGAGGTTGTTTGTCCAATGACCAAATTAATCCTTTTTTTTTAATGGTTTTGGATCCTCGAGCCGATTTCATTATTAGGATCATAGATTTTTTCCCATTCACTTTCAAGTGGTTTTTACTTAAATAGGTCTTGAATTCCACCATTCGTCTTTGTAGACCTATTGGAGTTTGGTCTATAAATACGACATCATCCGCATATAAGATCCATGAGAGGTCCTTATCCTGGAATACTGGGGGGAAAGCACGAATTTGTTCCTGGGATTCCTTCATGTCTGCTAAATACAGAACAAACAGAAAAGGTGCCAAGGCACACCCTTGCTTTATGCCTTTGGACGTCAAGATTTTTTCTGTCAGGTCACCGCCTTTGGAGACCAGTATTTGAACTGAGGTGTTGGTATAGAGCTCTTGAATGGCCTCAAACAAATCCTCCGGACATTTCCATTTTCTTAGTTGAGCCCAGAGCAGTTCTCTACAGATCCCATCAAAGACCTGTTCGAGGTCGATGAAACCCAGGTATATGTTCCTTTTTTGCTTTAGTGCCTGTAGTTTTAGCATATTCAGGATTAATAAATTCAAGGATGTTCCGACACCACTCATGAATGTTCTTTGTCGCTTATCTAGGATTCCCGTCCTTATTGCCCAGCTCTTTAAATCTCTCAGCAAGATGGAACAGAACAGTTTTCCTATGGAATCGAAGAGGGCTATTGGCCTATAATTCCTCGGGTTGTTACGGTCCCCTTTTTTATATATTGGCACAATTATGGCTTCTTTCCAGGACTGTGGGATTGTTCTTGTTTTTAGTATCTGATGAAATAATACTAAAATAAAGTCTGCCCACTCTTCCTTGTTTTCCTTCAACATACCTGTGCGCTAAACAAATGCGAATAAATAAATAAATAAAATAAATAAATACAGTTCTAGATGCCGTCCGGGCCGGCGGCTCTTGATGAGCTCAGCTTTTGTATCCTTGATAATATATCTTCCTTGTCAATATCGATACGCCACTCATTCCCAGGTCTTTGCTTGATCTTAATTGCCTCTTTCTCCTGGAAAAGGTCAGTGTAGAATTTTACCCATTGCGCCTTTGACACATTACTAGATGTTAGGGCTGCCTGGAAGTTGTCACCTTTGTTAATTATCTCCCATAAGGACCTTGAATTGGATGTACTTATTGCTGCCATCATTTTTCCGGCATCTGCTTGTGTTCTCCACACCCTAGAGGATTTTAACCAGTTTTTGTAAGACTGCTTACAGTATCTTATGTGTTCCTCTTTATTAGGGTGGATTCTTTTCTGAAGGCGTCTCAGTGCTGAGCGGTATTCCCATTGTTTTTCCACCAGGGCTTTGGTATATGCGTGTTTCCTTACAAGGTCATTGTTTTTATTTGTACCCCTCTTGATTTCGAACTCCTTCAGTAACCAGCCGTATTCTACTGTTTCATGGTTCTCTTTAAAGTTGTGAGTGAGCCGCTCTGCCAGATCGGGAATTGCCCGTGCTTTTATTTGTAACCTATTTCTTCCCCATGATACTTCCACTTCGGGGACAACTCGATACTTCAGCTCTTCCGTCTTCCAGAGGAGTTCGATTTCTAGTAGAGCATGATCACTAGCTCTCTGAGGGATTACTTTAAAAGATTTGATCCATGGCAGGGTATTTCTAGCGACAAAACAGTAGTCCAGACAGGCACTTGTTAAGTTTGCGGACCAAGTGTCGGACCCAGGGATATCGCCTGTTGTTTGGCCATTCAACATCGACAACTCTCTGGTGTCCATTTCAACTAGCCAATGTTTTTCATTAGATGACAGAGTATTTCTTCTTTTCAGCACGCCCTTTTTATCCAACAGTTTAATGTTGAAATCACCACATATGATGATTAGTTGGTCCTCATCCTCTAGCATTGAGGCATCAATAGCCGCCATCATATCCGCTAGATATTTACTTGTTTCTAATTCAGGGATACTCCAGTATGTGTTTAATAGGAGTAGTCTCTTTTCGTGCCGTCCTCTGTTTTTCACTATTTTAGTAATCTGTAGAAGAGGGTTCAGAGTCAGATGTTCCCAGACTTGAAATTGGCAGTCATCTTTCACTAGGGTTACGAGCCCCTCACGTGGTTTCCCTAGAGATCCTTTCTGCGCCGGATAGCCTTCGCACACAGGAGTTGTTCTGATCCAGCTCTCTTGTAGGCAGATTAGTTCATATTTTCCTAGAAAATTGCTTTCTCCCGAGTATAAGTGGCCAAATCCCTGTGTATTCCATGAGGCCAGGAGAGGTTTAGTCCCCTCTCCAGTATAGGCGATCTATTGTCTCTTTTTCTCCGATCTAATACTTGGGGTACGTAATCGCGTTTCACTTTTCTTCTGTGTCAGATCGATGTCTCCTGCCCTTTTAGTCTTTTGAGCCGAATTGTCGATCGTAAATCTCAGCTTTGCTAACAGGTTATCCATTGATTTCCGGTATCCGTTTGTTTTGTTCGCTTAGCCTAAGCTAGGGTCTACTGTAACATCCTGGTATTGCATGGCTCTTGAATTTTGATTTGACCTCTCATCCTACTGGGTCTTAGTAGATTTCCTTTCTAATGTTTCCATTATTTTTTCAACCCTCTCTTCTACGGGTCTGGGGGCCTTGGCCTCCTGCTAGTCTCTTTTGCGCTCAGGATCAGCAAGTCTATATCCCCAAGCATCCAGCCTGCTCCTTGCACCCCACAATCTTTCTTTGAGTTTGCTTGTCCTCAGATGTAACAAGATCACATCCGGCTTTTGTTCGTCAATGAACTCTACGATTACCACATCATCACTGTAGATTTTTAGAGTTGGTGGTAGATCTTTAAGTATTGCCATCAGTCTAGTCCTGTTCAGCACTATCCTTTTTTTGTCTCTCCAAATCCGTTCCAGTTTTAGTGTATGGAAGTATCCGGATGGACCCATATCACCCCGACTCTCCCCATGCTGATATTTTGTCGTTGGCTTTTCTAAATTCCTGTTTCTTGACTTTTTGCGTCCTTGAGAGCTTAGCTGGCTGCCTACGCTCGTCTGGGCTCTTGATCTTTGTCTGGCTTCTAGCTGCTTTAATAGATCTAGGGCCTCATTACGACCCCGGCGCTAAACCATGGTGCTATTCGCACCATGGTCCATGCCCGGGTCCGCCATGGTGAATGGCGGAATTACCGCCCCATTCCAAGGTTGGCGGGGCGGTAATTCCCCATTCACCATGGCCCCTTCCCCATTCCCATTTTTGGCCCATAGGGCTCAATGGGAATGGGGAAGGCGGTAATTACGGCACCGTAAATTACGGTGCTGTAATTAGCTCCTAGGTCCCTTTGCGGGTTGGTTTTTTAATGCCTGCTAAATGCAGGCGTTAAAGTGCAACCCACAAAGGGACCTCGTAATCAGGCGTTAAGGGTTTAACGTCGCCGACACCTTTTACGGCGCTGTTAAACCCTTGTAATGACCCCTCTAGACTCTTTGTTGCACTGTGGGTGCTTTTTCTGCTATCCGAAGAAGTTGTTCGCGAGTCTTGGTTCTTGACGTCTCTCTTTTTTCTCTGTAAACCTTTGGCAAGTGGTCTCGAGATTTTGATCTCCGATGGAGTCTTTTTTCTATGTACCTATCGCGTGGACTCCTTTTGACATTCCAATGTTCATCTTTCGGGTGATGGGACCAATCCTGTCCCTGTTTACCCACTTCGTTTTTCGTTATTTTTTCCTTAGATTTTTTTTCATGTGGGTCTTTCTTTGTTTTTTGTTTTTTTCCTGTTGGGACAGGATCTAGCTGCTTATCTATTGCTTGCCACTCAGATAAGCTGATATTATCCCCCTGTTCATCCTCTTTGATTTCCTCAATTGTTTCTATGAGGTCACTCAAACAGTCACTTGTGTCCAGATCATTTTCCTTCTGTGTATTCAAATCCCCATCTTGAGGCGCATTCTGTTTATTTACGACTTTCTCCTTCAGTGCACTTGACAGATTTATTTCTCTCCTGGGCATTTTTAGGTAGAGGTTCTACAACCTCCTCTGTAGGCAATTTAATGTTTCTTAAGAAGGCTCTAGAGCTGTTAGCTTTGCGCTTGGTTGCCTGTTTTTATGGTTTTCTTTTGGTTAGATCCTTAAAGTTCTTTTTGTGATAGGTCTTCTGAGCTAGTGTTCTTTTTCACAGGTTGCTGTGTAGGTTCCTTGAAAATCGCATAGCTCAATTTAATCTAACCATCATACAAAATCAGCAGACAGTCTGAGTTGGTAGGCCTGGGTACCTTTAAACCCATCCCTAAAACTAGGGGTCCACCTACTTTTTGCTTTGATTTATCTGTTTCAAGATGGTTCCTCCTCAGATCTTCCCGATCATGATCTCTTGTAGGATTCTGTTTTGGATCTATGATCAGGGAGGATTGCTGATTAAGCTTTCTTATCCACTTATGATCGTCAAGAATTGCTTCAATCAAAAGTTGCTTGTCATTTGATTCCTGGCGCGCCAAGTCACACAGGCCGTTTTGCCATTGGTGTGACAGGTCTGACTCTTTCTGCAGTCTTGCATCCAAATGCTTCGTAAAACTTACTATCTCGCCCAGCCCCTCATCAGTTTTCAGAGTTAAGGTGTGTAATGACTGTAAGGTTTCATTAATAGATTCATAAAGTTTCAGAAATGGGGCAAGCGTGATATTCAATGGTGTCAACACCACGTTCTGAGTGTGGACAAAATCATCAATCCTCCCCTTGCAGCATAAGTCACTTATTTTCCCCAGGGACATGTCATCAATCCCTACCGTCTGGGCCTCTTTGGGCTCCCCCTGAGGGAGTTGACATCTATGGTCCGTCTGTCTGAGGCTTGGGTTTTGATGTGCTTTGCCCCATAATCGTGAGGGGTTTGAGTCAAGTTCGTCCATTGAATCCTCCACCTCATCAAGCGCAGCCAATTTATCCTTGATAAATGAAAGGCTTCTCCTTTTTTCCCTTACTATTTTACCTGTGAGATTTGTAATGTCCTGTATTAATTTGGAAGCAAGGCTTGAGTTACTGGGGGTTTCATAAGCCATGTCACTAAGGCCTTTTTGAGAGGCAGTGTCTAGCTGGGGCCCGCTCCCCTGCTCCCTGATGTATTCCACACTTAACTCTGTATTATTGGAAACATCGGAAGAGCCTAAGTGGCTTTGTCGTGCCCCCAGCTTTGGTGTATAACTCAAGGGTCGATTATCATCGGGCTTCTTCTGCTCTTCTTGGGGGTGCGGGTGTCCAACCGGGCTGGTGGATTTATCTTGAGTAACAGGTTGCATCTGGGGCGGGTCTTTCTCTGTTGTTGGAGTTTCTTTTACCAACCCCTTCTGGTTAGTATTTACATCAAGATTATCCATCATTCCCTTTGATTGTATAGGGGGTTCTTCTAGCCTTAATGGATCGTTCAGCACTTCAGGTTCCATGAGTGAAACTTGCCCGTGTATTTCCCACCCTGGCTGCTTTCCTACCATGTCTTTGCCTGCTGGGGCCTCCTTACTTGGGTGCTCGATAATCGAGTTCCCCTGGTGCAGATATATCAGGGGACAGGTCACCTCACCTATCAGACCTTCCCAGCCATGGATCTGCAAACAAGTGGGATCATCCGGGTTCAGACACCCCTCCGTTAGCCTCGGCAGGTGTAATCTGTCCCCCGTATCATTCTGTGGAGTGTGCTGGCTTATATCCCCCAGGGTCATAACAGTCACTGGTATACTCTTTTCTGGGCCAGGTGAAGCCTGTATGGTTGTTTTTACAGACCCACTGGCCTTGCCCACTGAGTCTGTGAATACGTTTTCTTCCATATCTGACGTAGATGTTGAGGGCAGGCCCTTCTCCTTGGCTTTGATTAGGAAGGCAAGGCGGCTTTATTTCAAAGGCAATAAGCCTTTGTTGAGACCGCCCCTGGCCGGTGACAGGCCCCCGGCAGGAGCCGGGTAGGATGCTACGCGCTGCCTTACCTGCTGTCTGGTTTTCACTCTTTCTTCCGCCCCCAGGTGTGAGGTGTCGCTTTTGAGGCGTTCCATCGTAGTGCAGCTCCTCTCTGGGTAGTGAGGGGAAGAGGGTAAATTTATCTCGGCTTAGAGTTTTCGTTCAAAATCACACCCTCCGCCACGCCGCTCCACCAGCAACACCGACAACACCACTTTGGCACCACTTCCGCTCCGCTTACGCAGAAGTGGATGCTTATAAGAGGTGTGTCAGTTCGAGTTCAGGGCTCCTCCTGGCCTTAAGGGGCAAGCTGCACAGCCAGGCAGTGTATCCACGGGTCCGGGTCCCGAGAGAAAAAGTCAATAAAGCGGTGCAAATTGGCGCAGTATCAGAGTCCCACACCGACAACACCACTTTGGCACCACTTCCGTTCGGCTTACGCGGAAGTGGATGCTTATAAGAGGTGTGTCAGTTCTAGTTCAGGGCTCCCTCGGGCTCCTCCTCCTGGCCTTAAGGGGCAAGCTGCACAGCCAGGCAGCGTTTCCACGGGACCGGGTATTGACAGAAAAAGTCAATAAAGCAGTGCAAATTGGCACAGTATCAGAGTCCCACGCCGACAACACCACTTTCGCACCACTTCCTTTGATTTATTGGTGCACGACTCCGCTGAGGGTACTTCTAAGATCAGGATGGAGTCTCTGTAGATCCAGGTAGATGCCCACGAGTTTTCAGCCAGAACCGCGCTAGAGGATATGATGCACCCCTGCAGTGCCAGTGGTCAGAGGGTATTTAGAGATTGCAGGCCAAGAAGGTCGAAGCTCGTTATGCAATGGTTCAAACTGTAGCTGGCCTCGAGACTGGTGAAGCCCTCCCACTCCAAGGGATGAAGTCATCCTGTTTGGATCTTCCCTATCGCACACAAGAAAGGGATGGAGCTGCAGCAGTCACTCATTCAGTTCTAGGGGATCACTGGAGGGGGTTGGAGGCATCCTTATGCTTTATTCTTCTTTGGAATGGATCTTCAAGTTGAATCTGGCTTCTGCTCCAAGAACCTTACATTTTATGCAGGCACCCAGCCAATCGGCATGCATTCCCCATTTAAACTTTGGATCCAAGCAGACATACTGGAGGACAAAGACCTGAGGAGTTTCTATGTGCTCCCAGCTTCCCTTCCTCCCAGACCCACTGGCACCTCTGAGGTGGCTTCACCATGGGAACCCGACAAAGACAAAAGACAGATCAGGACCTCCCCCACCCACTTTGGCACAACAAGGCTCAAGAAAGGATAAGTTGTTGAAAGAAGACAGACACCATTTTAGGTCAATGGTGACCCATATGTCGATTACCGCAGCTGTAAAATTGGAAGAAAACATCCTCTGCCACGAGTCACTCAGATAGACTTATCACTGTAACTAGAAAGTTACAGAAAAAGTGAGAAAAAGCATACAAATGGTCCCCTCAGCACTCCACATAAAATGGGATGTGCTGATCTCCCAAAATGAAAAGTATTGGTAGGATAAAAATGTTTCCCTCTATCCTGGTAACATGTGCTAACACAGGAAAATGTAAATAGAACCAAAGAGGGAAGGTCAAAGAGCTTCCCGAAGCACTGCACAGAAGGTGCAGCATGCTATAATAGTAAATTATAGATGCCGCAAAAAAAGGAGGCAAGCAGGCTCCATTAAAAGTAACCAGAAAGGGTTCCCAGAGTTGCTATAAAAAGCATGACTGAGTGAGGAAAAAGGTTCCCACTCACTCAGGGAGTCAGAAAAAAAAAACAACGGTCCAGGGAAAAGTGCTGGTGGACTCATCAAGTGGGGAGAATTGCACACAAGATGGAAATTCTATCTAACACTCGCCCACCCCCACTTGAAAGTAGTCCCCCATAAGTATGGCCTAAACTTCTTCAACAACCACACAATGGCAAGACATTTATGCTCTATTATTGCCCATTTCCTTTCTCTATCTTTTAATTTTCTGCTGATGAAACAGATGGGGTGCTCCCTGCCCTTGTCATCCAGTTGGCTCAAGACTGCCCCGATACCTGTACTGGAGGCTTGAGTTTTCACAAGGAAGGCATGGTTGTAATCAGGAGCTCTCAGCGCTGGAGCTTGGCATCAGGCATCTTTCAACCCCTGAAAATCCTTCTGACATTCTTCTGTCCATTTCACCTTTTTAGGTTACTTGAGAGAAGAACTGCTATTCAGGGGTGCTGTTATTGTTCCATAGTCAGCAATGACATCTCTGTAGTATCCAGTGAGGCCTAGGAAGGCTCTCACTTGGGTCTGAGTAGTAGGGGTTTCTCATTCCTGTACAGCTTGTTCTCTACTAGGTAAGGACTTGATTTCACCCCCTCCTCCCTCGTTTCTAAGGTAGACCACTTTGCTCTGACCAGGTTGGCACTTGCTGGCTTTAATGGCCAGATTGGCCTGCTGAAGTGCCTGCAACACCTGGGGAAGATGGGAAAGATGTTCCTTCCAAGTATGCCATAGCACTGCAATGTCATTCAAGTATGCCACACAGATGTTCTCTAGCCCATTCATAACATGGTTTGCCAGTCTTTAAAATGTGGCAGGTGCATTTTATTACCCTAAACTGGTAGAGACGTTCTGGCTGGAAAATAAAGGAGTTGTCTCCTTCACACGGTTTGTCATGGCTCTTTGCCAATAGCCTGAGGTCAAGTCAAATGTACTGAGGAGCTTGGCTGAACTAATTCTGTCCACCAGATCATCCGTCCTTGGTAAAGGATGGGCATCAGTCTTATGGCTGCATTCAAGCACTGTTGTACACACAAAATCAAAGTTCTTTAGATCCTGCTTTTGGTTCTAGTGCAACTGGACTAGACCATGCATTGCTGGAGTATCTATTAACTCCAAGGTCAAGCATTTTGTTGACCTCAGTCTTTATGTGATTCCTGACATTATCTGTCATCCATATCCCCTGCTTTTCACAGGGACACTATCACTAGTGTCAATGCTATGCTGGCTCCTACGAGTTAGGCCTAGTGTATTTGAAAACAGAGGGGCAAACTGAGTTAATAGAGCTTTGCTCTGATGACCTTAGGGAAGCTCAAAGGGGCTAAAGCCCACTCCAGCTTGTGGTACTTCTCTATCTGTAAACATAAGGCATGGCAGTAGAAGGACCCACTTCCTGCAAACAGGTTCCTCTGAAGCTCTTATCATGCTCTTCAGAGTACTTTTAACCTCTCCACCATCCAATTGCTTGGGGTGGTAGGCAGTTCAGAACATGTAGGAGACTCCACAGGTTTTCCACATGGCCTGCATGTAGTGGGACATAAAGTGTGACACCCTGTCAGAGACTACCTCCTTAGGGAATTCTACCCTGGTAAAAATACCAATGAAGGCCTTGGCAACTGCCTGAGCAGTGACAGTTCTCATTGGGATTGCCTCATGGAACCTAGTGCCATGGTTCACTACAACAAGTATACACCTGTTGCATGAGGAGGTTGTAGGTTCAATGGGACTAACTATGTTAATCCAAACCCTCTCAAAATAAATTCCCACAACTCTGAGAGGCACCAGAGGTGCCACATTCTTGGCTCCACTTCTGCCAGACATCTGTCAAGTGTGGCAGATTTTGCAGAATCTATCTTCTCCTGCACCCATCTGGGGTCAGTGGAAGCACAATGAGAGCCTCTCTTTGGCATCATTAGTGCTTAGGAGACCATCCAGAAGGACCTCATGTGCTATATACAAAAGCATAGCTCTATCTCTTTGGGGTACCACCAGTCATCTGGGGTTGACTCTACAGGTTCACTATATAGGGGACCATCCTCCCAACAGAGCCTTTGCTTCCCAGAGTCTTGCCCTTCAAGTTGGGACGCTGCTTCCCTGTGCAAGCTTTAAAGAGAGGGACATTCTCTTTACCCCTGATTAAAGTCTGCCCTACAGGGTCTATCTTCTGCAAATATTATTTTCAGATCAGGATTATCTCTAGAATCCAGGTCTTCAAGACAGGGATAAATCTCCCCCACCTCTGTATCAGCAGTAGGTTGGTCTTCTGTTCCAGTCACCTCAGCCTTAGCTGGAGGTGTGGTCACAGGGGTGACACTGAGCTTTTTGGACACATGACCCCTTTTTCCTTTGGAAGGTTTGGGCATGGGGCCCTTTTTCACTTTGAAGACTCTAGATTTCTCCTTGGTCACAGTGGAGAGATCTTGTAAGGTTGCTTCTCTGGCCTGCCTTGTTTGAGTCCTTGTCTTTCGACTTGTGGGGTCTGCAGTGTTGGAGACAACAATCAAGGCCTTCAGGTCATTGCACAACAACACAGTACCATGCACCTCTGCTGACACTGATAGGAATCCTGACAGTCATATCATTGCATTTGATGGTAACAGGCATAAGAAGCGTTTGGATAGGACCTCCTGCAAGTTTGGTGGGCCTTAGCTACATCTTGGGGGTTGAGAAGACTCTCATCTACCACCGTAATGCTGGCCCCAGTGCCTCTAATGGCAGGGGTTTCACAACCATTGATGAGTACACTGTTCTTAAAGTATTCTTTAGTGTTTTCTGGAATGGAGATATTTATATAATGGCTATGTTATTACCGAGACCTAAAAGACACTAATATATCTCTAGCATTAACTCCTATGGGTTCCTCATTAGATAGTGAAAGTTAGCACCTGCTACTGGAGCTTCTCCTTCTTGGGTGAAGGCTAAGGTGGCAGATGGGATCCCCAAGTGTTTACCCTTACATCTGGGATCACCTTTCATGTGGTTAACAATCCCACAAACCACATATATACCAAACGTACTTTGCAATGTATTTTGTTTTGGTACCAACCTCTACCTTGGCTCCATAGTAGTCACTAGCCCTATTGAATTTCTCATGGTGTTTCTGTATATGGTTATGTGTGTGACCCTCTTTGGATGGGGGCTTGTGAAATTCTCTTTCCCTTCCTTTCCTATGATTCTACCCCTCCTCCTTCTTGTTAGGCACCCCAGAATCCTTGTGAGTGGTCCTGTTGGCTACCCACAAGTCAGTAGCAGTCGCTAGATTTTTGGTGTCTAACTCTTTTGAGCTAGCAAGGAGCTGTCTCAGTTCTAGGGAACAGTCATCAAAAATGGTTTCTTGCATAAAGAGATTTTTCATGCCATCAAAGTTTCTCACTTTATGGCCATCAATCCACCCATCTAAGTTCTTTTAAAGGCTCACACGCCTAGGTTGCCCATAACACTCCATCCTTTTTTTCTTATGTTCTATAAACCTTTTTCGATATTGGTAAGGAGTCTTCACATATCTAGCTATAAGAGAATTCTTAACTAAGCTATAGTCCCTTTTATCAGCAGCATTCAATTCCAGAAGCACTTCACAGTCATTCTGGGGAAGCCTAGAAAGAACCCATGGTACAAGTGCGCTATCACTCACATCTTGCATTTCACAAGCAAATTCAAATGCCTTCAATCAATCAATCATATCATTCATAACATCATATGAACTCACAAAATTCTTGTGGAGCCTAGTCTTGAAGATCCTGAAAGCATCAGCCAAAGAATACCCTGAAGAGGAAAAGGAGTTATCAAGAGACATCCTTCTCATTTCTAACTCATGTTGCACCTCCTTCTCTCTGAGGCCATGGTTAATTTCCTTTACTCTGATCTCTAATTTTCCATGCTCTAGTTACAACTTCATCTCACTGATTATTGCTTTTTATTTCTCAATAGCCAAAAGCATCTCAGGAGGTAAGGTGGAGGGGGTGTTGTCATTGGGACATCAGTTGGAGGGAGAATCTGTATTGGCACAGGTCATCCTCCAGTTAAATATCAGCTCCTAGGTTTGAACTTAGATCATAGTCTGCTTCATCCTTCTCTCTTAAATCAATGTGAATAAGATAATTAGTTGATGTTTGTCTACGTTGGGACTTCTGGAAGTCCATTAAGGTTTGGATGAACTCTGGTTTGTTTCCTTTGCAACTAAAATCTCTTTCCTTACACTATTCTTTAAGAGTGTCTACTTTGAGGGAAGTAAGAGCCTCCAGTTTGTAGAAATTCATACTGTAATTCAGTATCCTCACTGCGACAACTCTTGTTCAAAGACAGTCCTAGTGGATGGTTTTCTTAACCACTAGTGTCTCTCAGACTCAGTGTATGACAAACTACACAGTATCCCACCACTGTAACACCAATTGCTGGGGAGTTCTACTAAAGTCCACCTGTGGCTGGGCTTCAGAATACTCACTCTTAGGAGTACAGGGCTCCAACTCTTCGGTTTGGCCTGAACTACCCTAAAGGTTTGGTAGCTATGGGCGAGCAGGCAGGCTTAGTCTTAGGGAGAAGGGCTGTAGGTGAGTACAAAGACCTTTGAGCACACCTATAGTCAATGAAACACTTACACACTGTAGTTATATAAAAATATGGTTAATTTTTATAGGGAAATGTTAAATTCAATATGCAATTCAGGTAAGTAAACATAGTTCACACAATGAGGTATACCTATTAGATAGTTACTGTAGCAATACTCAAAGCAATAGTAGACATTTTGAAGAATAACAGGTAAGCTGTAAGAAGTTACTTCAAGTTATTGAATCATCTCATCAACCAACATTTACTAGAAAGAGCAAAACTGGAGAGTAAATAACTTTGTGTAGGCCTTAACATTAGAATTCCAACCCTTTGTGGGGAATGAATGTCTCAAAAGTCAGAAGGGGGACAATGGGGGACCAGTGACACATGAGCGGTATAACAAAGTAAGGCAGACGTTCTTAGAAGATTTTTTCCGTAGCAGGTAAGTAATGGAAATGGAATTCAAAAGGTTCAGGGGGTTTAGGTAGGCCACCTGGAAGATTTCAACCTCTAGGATGGATGTACTGAGGCCTGGGAGAACACGGTTGGGTCATCCACCCCAAGTTGGCAACACAACAACTGTCTAAGTAAGTACCCAGGAGTGTGACAGTACCTTATTCAGTCAAGAACAACAAAGTCATCGGTGGGTCCCCGATCTAAGGCGACAACAGCTCTAGTCCCGGTCTCTGGCCTTGCTGGCTGGAGGAAGAACGTTTGGTGGGAGCAGAAGGTCCGACTAGGTCACAGGTTTGCCCAGCAGATGATCATCACAGCACTTGGTTGTGGAGGCTTGAACCAGGCTTCGTAGCAACGATGGTTGTCACCCGGCAGATTTCCTTCAATTTCTCGGTCCAGGACTCAGCTGAGGGAACTTCTATGATCAGGATGGAGTCTCTGTAGGCCCAGACAGATGCCCATGTGTTTGCAGCCAGAACCAAGCTTGAGCAGTCAATGACATGCAGCAGTGACCGAGGTCCCAGGTTATTCAGAGTTTGCAGGCCTGGAAGGTTGCATCTTGTCGTGCGGGGGCTCAAACTGTAGCTGGTCTCGAGAATGGTTAGGGCCACCAGTACAAGGGAGGAAGTCATCCAGTGTGGATCTTCACTGTCTCACAGAAGAAAGGGCTGGAGCTGCAGTGGACCCTCAGTCGCCTCTGCTGGTCACTTCTTCTTTGGAATGGATCTTCCAGTGATTGAATCTGGCTGCTGCTTCAAGACCCTGACCTTTTATGCAAGAACCCAGCTAATGAGATATAGTCACAACAAAGTAGTCCAAATCGAACAGCGCTCTCCAGCTCAATGGGGTGATTGACTGGAGCCTCACACACCCAGGAGCCCATCCCTGCCACTGCAGCCACCTTCAGTGGGCAATCAGTATAACCGCAGCACAGGTAATCTAGTTGCTCCAATTCACTTACTATTAGGGTACCCCATGTTTTCTGTGCCCCCCCCAGTCTAGTCCAGTGTCTGTTTTGGGTTTGGGTTTGGGGTTATCTTGTTCCAGCTGAGCAGATGGAGGAGAGAAATTATACTGGCCAGGGCAGCTGACCACATTTCCAACAGGGTAGTAGCTTCAGTAGGCAACGAGGCCGAACGCTGTTTGCCTTTGTGCGATAAAATCGAAGCAGTAAGAAAGCCCCACCTATAGCGTGCACCCTTCTCCCTGAGTTGGGGAGCCAATGGGTGATGGGGCGCTATGCTTCTGGACCATTACTCTGGACCATTACTCTAACCAGGTCATGGTACAACTGCAGTTTAGCTCCCCAAAATGACAAGTATGGGAAGCTGCTCGCTGCCTCCATTATCTTCTGCTTGTCTGAGAAGAAGTAGAACTGGTTTAGGGTGCCAAGGAAAATGTTTGATCACTCTCTGGATGTTCCATAGAGGTGATGTGTTCGATCCAGAAAATGGTGGCATCACCTGTGAGTTTGAGGCGAGAGTGGAAGAACGTCAGACATAATCCGCATGATCCTTATCTCCCGCTGAGCGGGTAACACCACGAAGTTTGATGTTGTTTCATCTCGAGCGGTTTTCAATGTCCTCCTGCTTGCCTTTCAGTGCTGCATATCTGCTTTCAAGATCCAGAAGATATCAGGATGCATCTGTTGTTTCCAAGGCATAATCACAGGCCGTGTCCTCAATCTCCCCTTTATGATGTTCCACCTCCTCAACTCGCTTGTCCAGTATGATAAGTTTAGACGTGAGTGCTGGCATGCGATTATGAAATTCCTTCTTCATCTCACCCAGCAGGGCACGTATGTCCGATTTAGTAGCTGGAAGAGCTGAGTCGTTCCCCTTACCTGCAGGGCAGTGCACTGCCACCACTGTAGTGTCAGCCTTTTGGGCTTGCCCTGAGCATGAAGCATAGTAGCAATGTTGCTTCTCTGACATTGTTGGGCCCCAGAGTAGGTTAGGCAGGGGAGAGAAATGGGATACCCACCAGAAGAGCTCGCCCACAATTCCCCAGTGTAATCACAACACAAAACCCAGGCTCCATCTGCACATAAACCAGGGGAGTATTTGCACATGTTCCAATACAGTCAGTGGGGTAGACTCGGTGGAGTCATGACTACAGTACCAGGTGCATCAGCATAAAAGCAACAAACAGGGGGCCCAGGAAGCAGCATGTCAGTATCCACAGTCCTCAAAGTGGTGGCACTGTCCCCACGAAGGAAGCTCCAACATGAGATTACCTCAGGTCCTTGAGCACATCCAGTCCGACCCCACAATATCAGCCAAAGAGGAGGCCATCTAGAATCCATTGCTGGAGAAGGAGATGGCAATCCCAGGTCAAAGTAGTTAAGGGAATGTGTGAGGGCCCATGTGAACAGCCAGAACTCACTGCATCTCTCCCTGCTCCTCCTCAGCATTCTGGCTGGGCAGCCCAGTTCACGGTTACCAGCATAGTTGTGTACCTCCTTTGCGGGACATCTGGTAGGGAGCTGTGCTGTGGATGAAACAAGTTGTTCCACGTGATGCTGGGAGCACTGGCAGCCAACCCTGGACAAAGCACAAAGCCCTAGGCCCTTTCTCAGCATTCCAGCTGGGCTGCACACCTTGTGGGTGCCATTTTGCCTCCGGCACCCTCTCCACACTCCGAGCAGCCAGATGAGTTCACCATTATAGTGGGATCCACTGAGCCTCTCGGAAGAGTAGGATGTGCTCCACCCATTCACAACACGGGCCCCAGAACCTCGGACCCTCTCAAGTCAGGCTTTCCCAGCCTCAGGTTCAGTGCTGCACGGAATCTCTCAGGAAGCCACCCTACTCAAGCGCTCTCCAGGCCACGGCCCTTTAAAAAATGTTTTAGCTGATTTCAATTGTTTATTATGCCATGTGGCCAGAGTGCCCCACCTCGTGTGGGTGAGGGACAGTGATGCCTCTAGTGATATCTAGTGATGTCTTATACTTCCAGGTCATGGACGCTATCAACAAATTAAATAAATAAATAAATACATGAATAAAATAAATGTATTGTACTCGGTGCAGTCTGGGTCACTGAGTGGCTACACATGTTTTTATTTGTCTTCTATTGCATTGTTGAGACACAGGAGACTTGTCCCCAGCCTCTATTTAAAAGCAGGATGTGTGAAGGCACGCCTAGGGCCATCCGGTATGTTCTGTTATGCACCTAGGCCGGGCCTTCGGTTGCCATTTCTGTTAATTGATTGATTGATATTGATTGATATTTTATTTCTATCGCGCTCGTACACAAGTGTTTCAGAGCGCGACAAGGCAAGGGAGGGGAACAGGGGAGAACACAACAGCGATCTTACTAGGCCCAGTGACATTGAGAACGCGCAAGTGCATGGGAGAGGGGGGAGGGGAAAAGTGCATGGAAGGGGGAGAGGTGGAAAGTGCGAAGCAGAGGAGAAACAGATAAAAAACAATAAATAAATAATAAAAGCAACAAACAGTGGTAATGCAGCCAGCAATTTGCACGTGCTAGGTTTAAGGCAGCAGACAGGGTCGGTCTGATAAGTGCAGGAAGAAAAAAGGGGGGGCTGTATGGGTACAGATACAGACCCCAGTGCAAGGGGTGGCCCGGAGGCAGTGCGGGAGGGTGGCAGGATGAGCAGGTACCTGGGCCCAAAAGACAGAGGGTGGCCAGGTGCATGATGCCAAGAGAGAACAGATCAGCAGGGGAGAGGGGGAGCGAAGGCAGAAGAAAAGAGGAAGGTCTTGAGGTGCTTCCAGAACGGGAGATGGTTCTCCTCAAGTTTTAGAGTGGCAGGGAGGCTGTTCCAGAGGGAGGCCCCAGACGAAGACAGAGATCTACCCCAGCTCGTTTCTTAGAAAAAAGACTGACCCTGAGTGAGTTGGAGGTAGAGGAGCGAAGAGCTCGAGAGGGGAGGTATTTGCGGAGGGATAGCTGAAAGTATTTTGGACCCAGGCCCCAGAAATCCTTGTGGACAATGCAGAGGGTTTTGAATGTAATCCTTGCATCCACTGGGAGCCAGTGGAGAGATTTCAGAGCTGGAGCGATACGATCCCATGGCTTGAGGCCAAGGACAAGTCTTGCAGTCCTGTTCTGGATTAGTTGCAGAGGGCGGAGAGTAGAGGCAGGTAGATTTAGAAAGAGGCTGTTACAATAGTCCAAGCGAGAGAGAACCAGAGCTCGAGATACCATGAGCTTCTGGGGGAAGGAGAGGAAAGGCATAGTACCTCTTAAAGATAACATTTCCGTGTCTACATCTCTACTGATTTTTGGGGCATTGTTTTCTTCAAATTCTAAATAACTCACCATGTCAAGGTAAGAATTAAGTATGACATCCTGCAGCATGAGTTTCTTTCAGAATGAGGTGTATTACAAACATTCATGGATTTTCAAAGACAGCAGGGATCAAGATACCTCAGCAGAGACTAGAACCGTGTTAAGGTGCATGCTTGTAAACGGCAGATCAGCATTGGCTGATCACTTTGCATTCCATAATTATTTATTGAATACTTATTTGGAAGTGCTTTTTCTTATGGGCATGTGGTTACGTGATTGAAATCAAATGCTGCCAAATGATATCGTAGCACACCAATATAAGATCTCGTTACAATCGTGTAAATGAAACCAGGACGTGGATAGCTATTACCTATAAAAAGTAATTCTCAGCATCACTGCTTCCTTCTATTTATATTTCTGGTTTATAAAGTCTTTTACTGCAATTGCTTTACACAACCCCAGACGTCAATTCCAAAATTGACAATTTTGGTTCAGATGGAAAGTCTGTCCTCAAAGTCTAGCACCCTTACTTAAGTTCTCCCACACCTTATTCTTTAACTCCAATATCTCTATTTTCTCCAAAACTCCTAAATATGTATATTCAACTTCTCATCTTTTTAATCAGACATTCATAGGTTCAGGTTTTAAATGAAGCAGATGATACCCAGTTGCTGATAAAACTGCCAGGAAATAGAGAACTGAACTGTGCAGAGGTTAGAAGTTGCCTTTCAGATATAAGATGTCGGATGAGCATACATATTTTGGAAATCAATACATGACAACACAGAATTATTTGCAGTAAAAGATATATCAGACCACTGGTATTCTATGTACTGGATCTGGGAATCCTGATGGTTTCTAACCTATCTTTTGAGTCTATCAGGTTTTACAGGTGGTTAAGAGCTGCCTTTTCCAACTAGGAAAGTGGAAACATCTTCTGCCCTGTCTGTCTTTTCCTCATACAATCATAGCCATTAGTGCTTTTGCTTAAGCACAATTAGATGTTGGAAATAGTATTTGCTTCGATCTTGCCAAAAGATTATTGTTACGGCTAAAGAGAGTTCAGAATTGCGCTGATAGAATGATTCTCAAGGTGAAACAGTTTGATTCCATCTTGGCCGGCTTATCCTCATTACATTGGTTTCTGGTGTGTAAATCCTTATGCATTGTGTGTAACTCTCCGTATATATTAGCAAATCCCATATTTGTTCACACTGTGCCAAGACGCCCACTCAGATCTGCATCCCGTTTCCCTCTTTAGAGAAATATTGTTGGCCGCTACTTGTCTTAAGTTGTAGCTAAAGACTGCACTACTTCTAGAACTGAGATCCGATGCTTTCCTGAGTCTTTTCAGAAAACACCTTCAAATCTTTTTATTTAGGAAACTTGTGTCACAATATTGTAAACTAGGTTTCCACAAATTATGGTTTGTTCATCTGTCCATGCCTGACTTCTTTTCTGCTCTTACAGCGCCCCGAAGTACTAATGGTGATATGCTGTGCTTTATTAAAAAAACATAAACATTAATCTAACCTTATGTTCAGACCGTGGTGAACACACAAATGGGGGTTTGACACCTGCGTTTTTAAACTTGTCATCAGTGGGTTCCATGACAGTATGGGTGAGATGACCATATGACTATAGCAGGGATTCCCATTCTGGAAAATTCTGTGCATGATATCCTATTGCCAGTGAAGCTTTGGTGATTGGATGGCTTCCTGAGGGCTGCTACTACCCATTGCATTGCACTTGCAACTTTTAAATGTTTGGAGTTGCTTTGAGCTACTTTTTAAATCTGTATTTAGAAGCCAGTATTGATGGTAAAACAATTTGCAGACATAACTAAAACACAACCCTCAATATTTGTCAAGCAATAACAAATCATATGTACAATACAATCAGGCACAACTTTACACACACTTTAATCCATCCATTAGTTGCAAAATACACATGACAGTTTCTTAATAATTGACAAACATTAATCCAAAACATTATGAAGTCAACAGCATTAATCAATCGATATCATATCCGATGAAAACATATTAAAATGGATCAGCACAGCATTATCTATTAAGAAAATGTCACGTTGAAATAAATCTCTGAATGGAAACTGCTTATGCTGCAAGTATAATGCAGGGCAAGAGCATGCCCAAGAATTCTGCTCTTAATCTGCACAAATTACGCATGTTTCTTCCTCACTAGATCCTGGCATCTCGATTGTATTCAGCTTGTTATGTTACGTTAAGAGTTTTTTATACTGTGCCATTCACCACTACAGTTGATCAACTTACCGGCTGGGGCCGAATTGTGCCCTCCCCAGTGGTAAACAGATCTTCGCCTCAGAGATAATACAACAGAGCAGCAAAGAAGGGTAAAGGTTCATGGGGGAGAAAATGTAAATATGCGTGGAAACTGTGTACATGTGAGAAGGAGATTGAGGTGTATGGGTGACGCTTGTTATAGATTGCATGGATGTAAAGTCAATGTTAGATGATCAAAGCACGACTCTGACCAGGAAAGGGCAATTGCTTAATGCTCCAGCAAGTGAGTGTATACACGCGAGGGTCGTTTTTTGTAATTAGAGGAAAGTAGTGAAATTAGTCAGTCAGAAAATGCTTACTTGATGGCATTGAGATGTTCTTAAGTATATGCTTTAACTTTGGAGGTTTATTTTTTCAGTAAGTGTTACTGTTACCAGACGAACCCCACAGAGATAAACCTCGACTTGCCCAGCTGTTTGTCAGAAGTAACTTAGCCCAGAGTATACAGTGCACAAGGCAAATGAGGTGTACACAAGGGTGATGAAGAATTAGGCTCTTGGCATTCATTGTATGATATATTGATTGAAAGTGCAGTTTTTGCACAGCTCAGGTTTTCTGTACAGTGGGATGTATTTGTTACATGACTGTCACCACATAAGGTTATGATATGCGTGTTGCTTGTAAAGAGCTCTATGCCACAGTAAGGTCACCAGACACCACTGAGGGTGAGGAGATAGGCACGAGTATTTGAAGCAGAAAACGGACAATTTAAGTATCTGTGCTATTGGCTGAGCAGTTTTGATGCCAGAAAGGGCAGACAGCTCCTGAGAGGGAATAACATTCACGGTCAGTTATGGCTGGTGAATATGTTCAGTGAAGAGACTTATATATTTCCTCAAATTAGCCTGAGTGACCAAATATTTCTACATTTTATTCATTCTGCATCCACAATCTATCTATGCCAATACTAATGATCACAGTAAATCATTTGCATGAGGTTGTAGCCACAATCTGTCTATGTCAATAATGGTCACTGTAAATCATGTGCATGAGTCTGTGACCACCATCTGTCAATGGCAATAATACATGGTAATTGTAAATTAATTACTCGACTGTTCAGGCAAAATCTATCTATGGAAGTAATAATGTTCTATGTAAATCACCTGCATGAGGTTGCATCCACATCTGTCTATGCTTATAATATTAGATAATGTAAATCACTTGCATGGGACTGTGGCCACAGTCTATTCATGCCAGTTATAGGTGTCACTATAAATCCCTTGCTTGAGGCCGTGACTAAATCCACAAATCAGTATTGCTTCTGCCCCAGGCCATCACTGTACAAAGCCTTCTTAGGCACATGCATGCATTGCATTCAGGCTTACACCCATACTCAGACACCCACACACTCACTGTGAAATGCAGTAAAAAATAAACAAGCATTTCTGACCTTGTTTGAAGGGTAGACATGCAAGTAGGAACATCTGTTAGCACTGCTGCTCTCCCACTTCAAAATCAATGCATGAAAAGTTAGTAAATGAACACTTCATGCATTGCACCTTCCACTGCAGTGCCTATTCCAAACAGGTGCAGTGGGAAGGTCTTTGATTTCTGCGAATTTCGAAGCACCTTGCATTTGTGGATTTGGGATTTGCATTGAAATGTGTAAAGGGGGATAAAAGGGCATCTTAATGAGCGCATCTAAGGTACGCACAGTCAGATGCCCTTTGCGGATTTAGGTGCACCTTTTTCAGTGCAAGGGATGATATTACAGTGTGCGATTGTTATCTGAATCAAAATATAGCCTTTTTATAATAACATGCTTCTGCCATATTGATTTACTGAGATTGGATCCTTGATCGATGCAGCAGTTTTAGCCTGCCCATCTGCTGCCTATGGAGAACAGCCTGGGCATTCATACTTGCTACTAAATGGTGAAACGAATGTTCTTGTAAAGCCCTTGTTTGGTTTTAGATTAGAAATTGCATGGTGTTACATCAAGGAGACTAAGGAGGAACACATGCAATTTCTTTAAATCTCCCAGCAGCCTAGACACTAACTCCAGATTCCACAATCTCTCTCTTTTCTGTTCTATCTTTTTCTTTTCCACCAGGTCTCTTTACTACTGTCTTGTTACACATTTCTTCCATCGCCACCTCCTTTTCTTATCTTTCTCTTCCCCACTATTTAACATGTTTCCTACCAATACTGTCTTCTGTCACAATTCTCAGAACTCTATATTTGTCTCCTTATTCCTCTTCCATTTCCGGCCATTCCTCACTCTCTACCTTCTCATTCTCAGTGAGTCTACCCTCCTTTTGTTGATATCCTTCCAATGTATGGTAATAACCCTAGGTGCTGTACTCCATCTTTATCTACGTCTTTGATGTGTAGCTTTCCACGACTCCTTCCTATCTTTGTTACCTGTTTCCCTCCCATAGCTCCTATTACTTTGTTCTACCATATACCTTCCTGATTATCCCTGTCTTTTTTTTATACTTTAACTTTAACAAACTCACTGTCCTCCTCCTCGCCTTCATTCTCTCGCTTGTTGCCTCTTTCCCTCCAACCTCTTTATCACGCTGACCACCACACATTGCTACCACTCATCACTATCCATCAACTATGAGTTTCTCCCAACTTTAGCCTTGACACAAGTTCTTCAAGCTTCATAATTTGTACAATGGATTTTATTTAGAAATACATAAAAGTAATTCTTTGTGTCTTCTTCTTCCACCCTTTTCCCTAGGGATTCATAGGATGTATGACACGAGTAGCGTTGTTTCACCCTCCTATAAAATGAAGGTGCATGGGGGGGGGACTGCCTCCCTGCATAGCAGCAACACCACTTTCCGCTTGTCCTGTTTCACATGCTGATGATGCAAGAAGACATTGCTTTCCCAAAGAAACAAACTGTGACTGATTACCTCCATGAAACTCTCAAGATATGCAGAGAGAGGGCAGAGCCACGCACACAGCTGTCTATGCAGGCTTGTCCAGGTGGACTCCCACGCTGCGGAAGAGATTTCCAATGACACTCATCCACAGCTGCAACCTTCTTCAATATGGGGACCTGGATGCCAAGTTACACTTGGGCTTAATCTCCACCCCTCTATGCATTGATGCAGCCCAGAAGTAGTGTACAGTGTTTGCATTTATTTACTTTAAAGTAATGCAGGTCATCCCCAGAAGAATGCATTGAATAATGTGGTGACCCAAAGAAGATGAATGTTTGAAACAATATAACCTACGCAAGTTCAATACTTTGTAGAGACAGCAACACTTTGGTTTATGTTCTAATCATAACAAGTCACGGTGGGACAGAGATCTGTGAGAGTGTGAGATACCTGTCTTTAGTGGTTAGATCTATTCCTCTGATGGCTGCCCGCTCTTCATATCAGCGTTGCTTATCACTGGGATAGCTACTTTTCTCAGGGACCTGATACCACAAAGAAATCTGCCCAGAGCTGTTGTATAAAAAGCAGATGACACTTTTTAGCCCTCTAAAGGCATCTTTCCCAAAGCCATTCCTGTTCTCCTGCGTGTGCGGTAGATCCATTTTAGAGAGCATCCCCTCAATCATTGTCAAGGGATTCCTAGACCATGAAGGAGAAATAGCACAGCCATGAGTGGGTTTGTGGCTCAATTGCTCACAAGTGGGCCAATTGTTCACAGCTTAGCCTCTGTGCTTTCCAATCTTGTTGAGACCGTTACTCACTGATCATTCCCCCATGTGCCCCTTTGGTGCAGTACATTCAATTTGTGCCAGGTTGGCTTATTTCATGGCTCTACTTTTTGCACAGATCTCTGTTCTAATATGGCACGTTGAGGGGCCCCCTTTGCACACACGAATCCAGCTTTCGGAATCAGGCAGTAAAGACCTGGTTCTTGCTTACAGCACATCATTTGCAAACTTCAAACCGTGTGACAGAACCCTTGTCAACAATGGGAGAATGAGGACAGTCTACATGTGCTGAGCAGGCGCTTTACTAGCTCAGTAGTGGGCTGGCTTCTTTTGATGTTCCATGCTTTTACAGCTCAAAGAAGCCTCATGTTTTTTACCTTACCGTTTGCACCTCCCAGGCAGTCGGGGAGCCAAGGCAATTCTCTTGTCTTTCATCACCAACCCCTGCCTCCCGTGAATCAGTTCATCCATCAAGCCAGGAAATATCTGGCCTACTCAACTCTTACAATAGGACAACTGGTTTATTCAAGAGCATCATTCTGCTTCAGTTCATCTTTATGTGTTCTAGTCTGAACCGCTCGTCGGGTGTAGGAGTCAGTGTGTCGGCAATACTGGAGCTCCAAATAAAAAATAAAAAATAAATCCTCTCTGTCTGAAACTGGGCAATGGTTTTCCTTAATTATGTGGTAGCAGTCATGATATTTAGTTATCTAGATTAGGAACTACGTCGCTTGTTTCGCTTCTTTGGAGGAGCCATACTCAGGCTCAAGAATACAGAATGAAAGATTGCTGGTGCTGCCCCTTTAGCTGCAAAGCTTGAATAAACAGGATGAAATTGACACGTGTTTGTGGTTTATTTCCAGCCATATTTACTGTTTCAGTCCTTGTAATGGCGGCTAACGCCTGAGGGCAACGGGTGGGGAACTGTTCACCTTTTAAGGACTGTGGCGAGCTCATTGGTACCTGGCTGGGTTCACTGGACATTCCTGTGGTCTGTGTTAATGAGAAAAAGACTCAAAACTGTATTCTGGGGTGGCTCTTTGCAATAGCCAACTCTGAAGATGTTATTTTAAGATGCACTCAGATCTAAGCTTGCACTTGTAGAATTAGGGTCATCAGTGCGCCAGTGCAGTACCAGAAAAGCATGGCAAAGCTGCACAAAGGTGCGTTGCTAGCTTGGAAACCCCATGAGTGCAAACAATGTTTTGCTAGCTAGTGTTTAAGGGAGCCACACCTGTGGCTAAATGATGTTTCCTTGCAATGGGTCTTGGCATTCCCTGGGAGCATCAGCGTGCTGATCAGCCGGCTACAGATAAGGATTGTAAAGTGGTCTTATATAGCACCCTGCTGCTATGCTTGTTGGCCATACCATGTGTAGCTCGGTAGGAAAAGAGGGAAGGGGGTTGTTAGTGGGATGGCAGGTGTGAAACATGACATATTGATGGGGGTAGGTTGGAAGTACCTGTGACCTGAGTGTCTTTCTGCTTCTACGGGGTTGGCAGAGAAATTTGGGATCATGGTATCCAAAAGGGAAGCCCAATATCTGATAGCCTACACGCTTTGTGGGGCCTGTTGTCTTCATTCTGCGCATCCTCTGCAGTGTTGAATCTTCTCTGCAGTCGACATTGTACATCTTATCAGCGTTAAGGAATGAGGTCTCCTGATGGACTACTGACAGACACTCCAATGAGGTCTCCTGATGGACTACTGACAGACACTCCATGAACCATACCGTTTGATTTGACTAACGGTTAATAATTTGCCTAAACCTCCACCCTCACTTTGTGCCTAATGCTTGTATGTTTATGGTGAGTACCAGCTTCATGTGTCCAGAATACTCTTCCCCTTGTCTTGTAGCCAATCATTCATGGTTAGCCACCTAATAGGTTGATTATTCTGCCAATTGGAATATTTAAAAACTATTGGGGCACTGTAGGGCCTTTTCAAGGGCCTGGAATCCGTGTCACCCCATAATTAAACCTATAAGAGTCTGCCACAGAACAAAGCTATCATTTCATACCCTACGATTAGTGCAAAGACACGAAGCATCATTTATTATTTATTTCTATTGTATTTGTACGGTATTTATTGAGTATGAACCTTGCCTCAGAACAGGGTACAATTCAAAACAGAATAAATGAATACACTGCATGCTTAATGTGATTCCTGAAGCAATATTACAGGAATGGAAAACTTTTAGCTATTCTCTTTTACTGTATTTTGTACAATTCAAACAATCAGTTTTTAAAAATGGCAGCATCACCCATGACAACTTCACTTACACCACCGTTCCTCTGTTCCCCTCGAACAGGGGCATGCTGATGACTATGGTGCATCTGCCCCCCCGAACGCCCTCCCCCAAAATGGCCCACTGTCCTGGTTGCTGCCTGGGGTAGCCCAAATTTGGTCTCTGCAAGTATGAAAATGACTCGTGCCCCCTTGCTCGAATTCCTATTGATAGCCATTACTGCAAAGGGAAACCAGGCCATTGTTTGCATCTGACAAGTTTATTTGGGTTAGACGTCCTGCCTTTTGTTTCAACATTTGCTCAGTTTCGAATACTTCCAGCAGAGGTTTACAAAATATAACTTCGATGGTTTGGGCAAGAAGTTACCCCTGGCTCTTCATCTGAGAAGCATCATAATCCCTTTTGCCCACTTCACTGGTGATCCCACCCATCACTGCAAGCTCTGATCCATAGCCCGTCCAGTGCCAGCCTTCACTGTCAGCACACCTTCTACTCTGAGACCAGCAAAGCTCGCCATCAACCATCTTCCTCTAGCTCACAGAAGCTCACCCCCCTCAATGACTCTAGGCAATGAGGCTCAAGTGTGCCGCTCTGGAACAAATGCTGTTAATACTGGCACCAGCATTTGTTCCAGACCGGAACACTTCAAGTTTGCCGGTGGGGGCCACGGATCCCCCGACAGACCTGGCCTGCCAGGAGATCAGGCACTTACCGGCAACTAAAAGCTGCAATTACTAGCACCGGTAATACTGGTGTGGTAATTGTGCCAACAATATCACATGGAGTCCCGTGGGACTCCATGGGAATGGGAACTTACCAGCATTCTGCTGCCCTTAATATCCCAGTAATTCTGGGATATCAGGCGGCTGAGATGGTAAAGGGCAGTTTCCTGGTAAATTCTTAATGAGGCCCAATGACTACTAGAAACAGCTCTCCTCCTGGACTGAATGGCCTGGTGAGTGATTCTATCGTACAGCAGGGCCGATTTAATGTATTATACATTCCGAAATAGATGCCTGGTCAATACCCGTTGAAAGTGCAGCAATACATTGCAGTTATGTTAACTGTAAACATGAGTCAAAGGAGGACACACTTTCAAAAAACTGAAAAGGCCCTGTCACTTGACATTGCATGTGGGTCAGTAATGTACAGCACACCTGGTTTCAGCTCCAACCCCAGCATCTTCATCAGTGCATGCACACAGTGGCACTGTTTCACCAGCTCCCAGGCCACAAATTGCTGCAGTTGATTGCATGACCTTCTGACCAATCACGCCGCAGCATATATTTGACTTATTTGTTCATTAGCCTTTTTTTATAGGGGAAAATTATGCCATGTGAACTTTGCGAGGGCGCGTGAGAGTCCAGTTAAATGATGGACTCCAGAGGCTTGGTGCCCACCTTTAGCCCAAATATTTTACTCATTCTAGTCAGTGTACATAAAAACAGGAGAGTGCAACAGAGAAGCTCACAATGTGTAATGCACAAAGTACTGTAGTGCTTAATCAGTGAAACATCCCAAGGAGCTCTGTTGTCTTGAAATACATTGTTTGATTGATTAAGGGGTTGAGCACAGCCAACAAGGGTGAGAGCCTCAAATAGCTGAATCACTTAGGTTTTGTATCCATGCTGGGCAATACTTGTCCATCTGAAAGTTGCTAATTCACACCTTACCAGGGTCTCAAGCCGCTGTACATTGTACAGCGGCTTGAGTCCGGTGCTGTCAATAAGCACTTTTCTTATCATGTACAACTCAACCAATTTGTTAAAAAACACACATTTCAATTATATATTTGGTTGCTGCCAAGCAGGGTGAGCGTCATTGCCACAGCAACACATGGAAAGAAGCATTTCCAGACAACTAAAGGAAACGTGAACTGTTGTCTACTGGGACTGAACTGAGTACATTTTATTGAAAGATTTATTAACATAGGCTATCTTGTGAAATATAGCAAATTGCTTTATAACCCTTTTGACCATTGGGCCATTTCAAGCGAACAGTGTGTTTTATTTGGCCATATTAGGACATTAGCAAGACCAGTTCATATTTTGAAAAAAGGGGCAAGCACTGGAGGAGATGTTGGAACCCAGCTCTCTTGGATGAGTCTTTTTTCAGTGAGAGTTTCTGAACCGCTACACTTCCAGAGCACTTGTCATGAAGTGCATACAAGTGCATGTAAGCGGAAACACAGCACAGTGCACCACCATGGTCCTTATACTATCCCAGGGATGATAATCAATGCCAACACTGCTGCACAGTAGGCAATGTTATATGATGAGTATTTGTGATACGTTTTCTTTTAGGGGCATCAACGATACTTCTTCAACCTTCAAACAACTGTGACTAGCTCTAGTGTAAATATGATCTGTTACTACTATTACAACTAATTACATGTACTGTAATGCTTTCAGCAAAGCCTGCTTGCCAGAGACTAGCCTCAACCCCAAAGGTATCTAATTCCCCACTTTGGGTTATAGCAGGTTCTGTTGCAGAGAATAGTGCTGTAGCCAGCGCACATCTTTGGGCAGAGTTAGTTCTATAAGCTTAGTGCAAGGCAAACTACTACCCCCAAACTACTGAGAGGCTTGCTATTAAATATTAATATTGTTGTGAATCTACCTATCTAACATTTTGGACCGATTCTTATTAGTCTTGTGTGTCTGATAAACATTAGATGTTGCAAATATATTCGCTGCACGGTATTATCACTAACACCGCAATTATTTACACTTCAAAGGGGCATATTTAGAGTGTGGTGAATGCTGAAATCTGAAGGCTATCCAAAGATAGTACTCCACAGGTTTTACACTGGGTTCCTGCGGATGGCATGAAGGCTATCCAAAGATAGCACTCCACAGGTTTTACAATGGGTTCCTGCGGATGGAATGAAGGCTATCCAAAGATAGTACTCCACAGGTTTTACACTGGGTTCCTGCGGATGGCATGAAGGCTATCCAAAGATAGCACTCCACAGGTTTTACAATGGGTTCCTGCGGATGGAATGAAGGCTATCCAAAGATAGTACTCCACAGGTTTTACACTGGGTTCCTGCGGATGGCATGAAGGCTATCCAAAGATAGCACTCCACAGGTTTTACACTGGGTTCCTGCGGATGGAATGAAGGCTATCCAAAGATAGTACTCCACAGGTTTTACACTGGGTTCCTGCGGATGGAATGAAGGCTATCCAAAGATAGCACTCCACAGGTTTTACACTGGGTTCCTGCGGATGGAATGAAGGCTATCCAAAGATAGTACTCCACAGGTTTTACACTGGCTTTCTGCTGATGGAATGAAGGCTATCCAAAGATAGTACTCCACAGGTTTTACACTGGCTTCCTGCGGATGGAATGAAGGCTATCCAAAGATAGTACTCCACAGGTTTTACACTGGCTTCCTGCGGATGGAATGAAGGCTATCCAAAGATAGTACTCCACAGGTTTTACACTGGCTTCCTGCGGATGGAATGAAGCCTATCCAAAGATAGTACTCCACAGGTTTTACACCGGCTTTCTGCGGATGGAATGAAGGCTATCCAAAGATAGTACTCCACAGGTTTTACACCGGCTTTCTGCGGTTGGAATGAAGGCTATCCAAAGATAGTACTCCACAGGTTTTACACCGGCTTCCTGCGGATGGAATGAAGGCTATCCAAAGATAGTACTCCACAGGTTTTACACTGGCTTTCTGCCGGCAGGAAGCTTGCGGAAAATATGTTGGTCCACATTGTAATGCAATGTGTAAAGCTGGTGGGCTGCTATCGTTAAATAGTCTTCATGCCACAGGCAGAAACCCAGTGGATTTCATCATCTGCTGCACTCTACACAAGGCCCACAGTGTCTTTTTATACTCATAAATAGAAATACATCAAGGATGATCTCACTTTTTTGTTTAGCATTTATGTATATTTACTCGCTTGTAGAGATTACATATGAGCATTACAAATAGTATAATAGCCAATCAATATGCAGTTCCCAAAGTAGCAATAATGTAGTTAAATATAGTCCTAGCATCCTACTCTTCACTCACTCACTTCTAGAATGCTAGAGCAACCTACAACCACAGACGGTGTATCCATCTAAAATTGTGGTAAATCTTAAAATTATACTCACAGTATCGCTGTCAAGATTGGTGAACCGGAGCCAGAGAGCAGACCTGAGGTTATACCAACCCCTATAAATCTACAAATGGAAAGAGTTAACAATAACCATCAAAGGTCCATGGCTTCCAAGGTAATTGGACGTAAAACAACATAAAATCAATCCAGGTAAAATCATTTACATACCCCTGAAAAGATTAATCTTTTCCAACCTCTGTGCTTTGATGGATGCACATATCCTGACCAAAGACATATGAAGGGCACCAAAGGTTTAAATGCACTAAGCCAAACGTCGGTATCAGAATATGTTCAGTGTATTACCATCACAGAGATAGTTGACAAAAATACCCCATTATGTCTCTTAATAGTTTAACCATGGAAAATAAAACTATGTTGTAGGAATGTCTTATTTCAACCCCCTAAACATTGAAATAGTAAGAACATTGAATCTGGAATAGTACCAGTTTTTAGGTGCGTAGGCAGACCTGCTGGGCTATTGCAAAAGCATTCAATGTGCTGCTTCCTTCCTCTTATCCAGAAACTCCAGCGTTGTGAGTCCACTAGGATTCCCAGCTCTGCCCTTTCTGACTCATCAGGAACATAGCCTCCCTTTACCTCTGTGCTCCTCTGTGGGTGGATTCCATCTCTGTGGTTCGGCTTGTATACATAGTTTCAAACGAACGTCTTCTAAACCACTCCTATTTCTTTGCCTGCTAATCTTGCTACAGCTGGGGGAGTTGGGAACCTGTGCAATTGAGAAAGTGTGAAGCAGCATTTGCTGTAGTACCATCCTTCCTTCGTTTAGGTGGCTGTGCAATGGTGGAAGGAATGAGGCAGTCACAGGGAAACGACTGTTCTATCAAAGAGGTTCCAATCACATGATACTGGCAAATTTCTGTGCATTAGCCCATGTGCTTGAGGAGATAGCTCCACTCTGCTAGAGAGTCTTTGGTCTTTAGGTGGTGGATGCAATCTGCAGGAGAGCCTGCGATCTTTAGGGGATGGATGCACTCTGGGATAGCATGAGAACATTAGGGGGTGGTATATCTCAGTGGAAAAGTCCAAGAAATGTAGGGAGTAGTAGCGTTCTGTGGGACATCCTGAGAACCTTTTAAGTGGTGGTTATTCTCGTGAAAATACTAAGACACAACAATATTACAGGCACAAAATGCAATGTTATGTTGTCATCAGCAAGTCACCAAATGCTCAGGGCCACTCAGTGTGATGAATCTGTACTATTCATCCCTTCTCACCTTTGAGGCTAGGAAGGTGAGCCCGGCAAGAAAGACCATATCTATGGGTCTGGGCAAGTGGGACCTCACTGGGAGTGATTCCCTTCGTGGCGACAAGGATTCCCATTCTGATAAGGAACTCCCAGTCCAGAGTACATTTATTGCCTACATGGGAGTTGGAAAGACTGTTTTCACTTCTGTTTTGACTTCACCAAATAGTGGATCCTGCTTGAACGCCACAGTCAAAGAGGAGTGACACTCCCCCTTTGTTTGTGATGACGTATATAAAACCACAAGGAAATTTGAATGGAGGAGAGAGAATCATACACAGATGAGATCCTCAGATGGGACAAAGTCCTGGAGTGGCAGACCAACGCAAGACTGCAGAGCCAGCAGTAGCATTGAGAGTGAACAAAATGCTCACAAGATCCCGGAAGGCTAGCGTCATGACCGACAAAGAGGCCTGGGTCAAGAAGGAGATGGGCATGGTAAAGCAACTGTCTCGCATGGTGGCGCAACCACATAGAAACTGTGGTGGGCCTGGGCCTGTTAACTGACACTGAGACCAGACTGTGGTGGAGAGATCAAAACCGTGAGCTTCACACAAGCCGTGCAATGGCTGCTGAGCCGAGCAGCAGAAGGGAAGTGAACGATACCGAAAAGGTAATGCTGTGGAGAAGGACAAACAGTGTTATTCAAAGCTGGGAAGGCCACAAGGGTTACTGGAACCAGAGAAACCTGAATAGAGATAACGCAAGCCTATTAGAGGGCCAGAGAGCTTCTGAGAGCCGTGAGAAAACAAGAGACTTCAATAACCGAGGTTGAGAAAGCCACAATTGTCATGGGAACCTGACAAACCCCAAACAGAGATAAAGCAGCCTATCAGAGGATCAGAGACCTTTGGAGAGTCCTGAGAAACTGAGAGAAGTCAATATCTGATGCTGGGGATGTCAAAAGTGTTACGGGAGCCAGATAAGTCTGAATAGAGATAATGCAAGCCTTTCAGAGGGCCAAATGAATCGAAAGACTTTAATATCCGAGGCTGGGAAAAAGCTACAAAGGCTACGGGAGACATATAAACCAGAGCGGACAAATGTACAATGCACTACCAAAGATGAGCTAAAACAAATGTATCAGAGGGCCACAGGGTTTTGGAGAGTCGTGAGAAACAGAGACACAATAATTTTCAATGCGGGGAGAGACACAAGGGTTACCGGAGCCAAGGAAACCTGAATGAGCAGACGCCCCACTAAGGCCCTGCTAAAGTAAGCCTGTCAGTGGGCCAGAGGACTTAGGGGATTCAAAAATACCAAGTCTAAATTGATGGAATTCTGTTAAGGAAGATTTGTATTTCTTGAGAAAAGGAAACCATATGGAATTTAAGTAAAGACTTGAAATGTGACATTGTTGAACTTTGCCAGAACAACCTCCCACCTATAGGACATTGGGGAATGAAACCATCTCTAGGGGTGACCCCCAGACAGCATAGAAACCCAGGCTTAACCCCCTCTCTGCTGAACTCACAACTGATTCCAAGGAGGAAGACCACAAATCCTATACCTCAGAAATGTTTTCTGAAGAAATCTTTGAGCCAAGAAGCGAAATGCCAATGCTCAAGACCCTCCTAAAGAGGATTATTGACAATCAGGTGCGAGCCGACCAGCTCCACCAGGAGAGTCTCGACCACATAGGGGTAGGACAAAGCCACCAGGTTCTCCCTCATGGGGTCCTACAACCATACCATGAAGGAGAAGACTTCTGCGCTTTCTTTACCAATTTCAAAGGTTTAGCCCCGACAAATACATTGGGAAGAGGCCCTGAAAATCTGTTAGTTGTCCCCTCTACTGAGGGAAGACCTACAGCTCTCATATCAGAACATCAACCCCCTTGGAACTATCTCCTTCTCCGAGATAAAACGGGCCCTATTGGAACGAGTGGGACAAACCGAGGCCTGAAATTCCATATTACCCAGTTGCATTCTAATGAAAGCCCCATGCAATTAGCCGGACAAGTTCAAAATCTGTTGGGCCAATGGTTAGGGAAACAAAATCTAACTGAGGTGTTAGAGCCCATTGCATTGGAGCAATTTGTCCATGTTACCTCCATCTCTCCAAACAGCTGTATTCCAAAAGCCCCAACCTTCCCTGGAGACGGCTATTCAAATAGTACAAATCCACTCAGAAGTGTTTACATTCTTTAAAACTGCAGGGAAGAACGTAGACCCAAGAACAGACTTTAAACCATCTGATAAAGTCCAAGTACCTGAAGGCGCAAGAAAACAGGAAAACCCTTCCCTAATAAAACCCTTTCCGAAGGATGAGACTGTTAGAAGACCTCCGTCTCTTCCTATAGTCGAATTAATTTTTTTTTTTTTTTTTAAACATATCTTTATTATTTTCATAATCACAACAAATAAAACTTTGTACCAACATTTCACCCCCAACTCCCCCTCCCCCCTCCCACCCAAGGACCATGTGACTTGATTCGTGGATTTCTTTATGCGTTGAAAATGTCTGTGACCTTTATGTTGTGGGGGCACCATTGATCCATAAAGTCTGACTGCAGGTGTTCCAAGACCCCGCCCCATTCTTTGGTGAACCTGTTCTTAGTGTCTTGGATTGTGTGCGTGACCTTTTCCATTGCTAGCTGCGCCCATACTTTTTGAAGCCACGTAAATATTAGCGGTGTATCCTTCTTTTTCCAGTTTTGGGCAATTGTTGTCCATGCCGCGATGAGAAGTCCCACAAAGCTTCTCCATTGTGTTTTCGTGTAGTTTCTTGAAGTGTCATCTCTCATGCCACACATCCATACGGTCTCCCTTCCCAGCGTTCTATCCCATTTGTGCATATATGCCCATTTGATCTCTTCACCTTGTTTGTTTATAAAGGAGTATAGTGTAGAAATCCATTTCTTTGCCCCTGAGTTGGTTGTGATGTATTTCTCAAATGGGGTTAGGGTTCTCGTAGCCGCCTTCGCTATTTCGGGAGTTTTTAGCCAATGCTTAAGTTGTTCATAGCTATATCTATTCCGTGTGGTTCTTGTTGGGAGTGTGAGGCATGATTCGAATTGAATAATTTCATTGTTGCAAAACATTTCCCCAATTTTCGTTATGCCCGCCTCCTCACAGTTGTCTGATGTGCCCTGCTCCAACCCTGGCGGGAACTGCGGGTTCCTCCATATGGGTGTGAATGGGCCTATTGTGTTGGTCATTGCGCCCTTTCTTGTTTGGGTGTCCCACGCCTCCAAGGTCGTGCTCAGTATGACGCTGATCCCTATGTTGGGATCTCTGTGCTGTTTCTGCTTCCAGAGTAGTTCCACTAGTGGGGTTCTGGCGCCCTATCTTGTGCTGCCCATATCTGTTGTGGGTCTTCTCCCAGCCATTCCCGAAGCACCCTGAGTTGGGCCGCTTGGTAGTATTTTTGAAAGTGGGGCAGCGCCATCCCTCCTTCCTTAGTTGACGAGGTTAATACCGCCCTGGAGAGCCTCGGAGTTTTACCTTCCACACGAAAGTTGAGACTACCCTCAGGAGTGATTTGAAGAATGAGCGGGGAATCCCCACCGGCAGGGCTTGGAAGTGGTATAGGAGCCTCGGGAGAATGGTCATCTTTACCGCCTGAATTCTCCCCCACCATGATATCAGCAATGGGTTCCATCTTTCTATGTCTCTTCGAACTCTAGTAAGTAGCTGCGGGTAGTTTTTACTGTACAGTTGGTCTACCTTGTGTGTGAGAGTAATTCCCAGGTATTTAATACCCTCCTCTGCTATCTTGAGGTTGAGTGCCCTTGCTTCTCTCTTAATCTTATCCCCGTCTCCTGCCAGTATTAGTATTTCTGATTTGTTTCTGTTGATTTTTAGCCTCGAGATGGCCCCGAAAGTTTCTAGTTCTCCCATTGCTGCAGCCAGCGATCGGTCCGGCTCCTCTAGTGCCAACAGCATATCGTCCGCATATGCGGTAATCTTGTGTTGCATGCCTGCCATCTCTATCCCCTTAACATTCGCAGCTTCCCTAATTTTCATCAGTAGGGGTTCTAGGAATATAGCATATAAGAGGGGAGAGAGTGGACACCCTTGTTTAGTTCCCCGTGATATGTACACCTTTTCTGATACCTCCCCATTGATGGCCACTCTGCAGGTTGGGGCGTTGTAGTTTGCTTTAATTCTGGCAATAAAGTGTTCCCCAAATCCCATACATTGCAGTGTCTTAAATAATAAGGACCATTCCACCCGGTCAAATGCTTTTTCAGCATCCAGTGCCAGGAGAATTGCTGGGGTTCGCTTTATACCTATCTTTTCCACCAGATGGGTGACCCTTCTGAGATTGTCGTGTGTTTGTCTCCCTGGGATAAAGCCTGATTGATCTAGGTGAATTAATTTAGGGAGAAGCGGGGAGAGCCTAGCTGCTAATATCTTTGTGTATATTTTGGCATCTATATTTATCAGTGAAATTGGTCTATATGAGGCCGGGCAGGATGGGTCCTTCCCTAGTTTGTGAAATACCAGGACCTTCGCTTCGTTCATGGTGGGGGTCACATTGCCACTTTCTTTAAAGGAATTCAATAACCTGGTTAGAACCGGGGTCAATTGGTCCGCATATTTTTTATAAAATGGGGCTGTATAGCCATCCGGGCCTGGGGCTTTATTTTTCGGTAGTTCATTTATTGCTCTTCTAACTTCTTCTTCCCTTATGGGGTCTTCTAAGGCCTGCCTGTCTGCCGGTGAGATTTGCTGGAATGTGAGGGTTTTCAGATATGTGTCCTGTGCATCTGCCTCCGGTTGGTCTGTGGTATACAGCTTCTGGTAGTATTCTCTGAAGACTTCCCCTATGTCTTGTGTGCCTGTAACGTGTTCCCCTTTCATGTTTGTAATGCTTTTGATTGTTATGTCTTTCTGTTTAGCATGTAGTTGTCTCGCCAGCAACTTATCTGCTTTATTTGCTTTAATGTAGTACCTTTGTCTTAGGTATAGAAGGCTCCTTTCCGCTCCCTTTGTGCGCAGCATTTCCAGCTGGCCCTGCGCGTGTCTAAGAGTCCTCTGAAGTTCCCTGGAGGGTTGTGTCAGTATCTTCCCTTGTATCTCAGTAATTGACTTTTCTAGTTCTTTTTCCCACACCGACCTCTGTTTTTCCTTCGTTATTTTTAGTGCCATTAGTTTCCCTCGGAGCACTGCTTTAAACGCCTCCCAGACTGTGGAGATTGATACTTCCCCTGTGTCATTGTCCGTGAAGTATTCTTCTATCATTCCCCTTATGGTTTCCCCCGTAGCCCTGTCCTGGATTATGTCCTCCGGCAATCTCCACCTCCACAGACCTCTAGATTTCCCCTGGAGTTTCATATCGAGCCACACGGGTGCGTGGTCCGATAGTGCGATTGCCCCCTTTTCCACCTCCTGGATTCTGCCCATGAGGCCCACCGAAGCCCATAGGTAGTCGATTCGTGACATCGAGTTGTGGACATGTGAGAAGTAAGTGTACCCGTTTTGGTCCCCCCTGAGTTCCCTCCATACATCACTCAGGGCCAGCTGGTCCATTTGCTGCTTAAGTCGTTTTGATGGAGCCCCCTGGCCATATGCCCCTCCTGTGCTTCTGTCCCTTTGTGGGTCCCATGCCATATTCAGATCTCCTCCCAAGATCACTTCCCCACTTGCAAAGGATTCTAATTTGTCCAGGGTGTCTCTAAGAAAGCCGTCCTGTCCCACATTGGGCGCATATATAGATGCTAGGGTGATCCTCTGCCCCTCCAGCACCACATTTGCGAACGCATACCTTCCCTCCTTGTCTGTGATGGTGTTCTCCAGTATGGCGTCCCTTCCGGTCCTCATTGCTATGATGACTCCCGCCCGCTTGTTTGTGGCGTTAGCCTGGGCCCATATTGTATATCCCCTTATCCTGGCCTTTTGTTTGTCTTTTGCTCTTATATGCGTTTCTTGTAGGAGAAGGAGGTCCGCCCCTTCCCTCTTGAGTAATTTCTCCAGTTTCACCCTTTTTACGGGGTGATTCATCCCTCTTATGTTATAGGTCACTATGCGTATCTTCCCCATTTTGTAAGGCACAAGTTCTGAGTATTTGACTTCCCTTCTTTCTCCGCTGCCCTCTGTCTGTTGTCCCGGTCCCTCATTCCCCACCCTCTTAACTCCCCCCCCCAACTGGTAACAAAAACTGAACCGAACTTGTTGCCCCCGAGTAGGGCTAGGGTTCCTACTGATGCCCGGGCGTTGCGCCCGAGACTCCCTGCCCTCCTTCCTCTCAGGGGCTGTGTGTGTGGGGGCTCCTAAACCCCACATAACTGTCTTATCTTACCCGATTCCAAGCCGGAGGGTCCATCCCGGGCCGCCTTCTTCAGTTCATGTACAGCTGCAGTGTTCTCTCCCGCTCCCTCACCAGAGATTGGTGCGATGTCCCTTGGTGCCCTCTGTTCTCTCTGTGACTCATCCTCTTTTCATGTCTGTTTCCTACGGCATTCTTTCCCTTTGGCTGGTCTTTTGTGCTTGATCGTTTCCCATCTTGTAGGTCTTCTCCTCTGCTCTCCGCTGGGTGCCTCTTGTTCCACGTCCTCTGTATCTCCCTGAAGGCCCATTATGCTGAGGCCTTCTTCCCAGGTGGTTGCTCTCCGCTGTTTCCCTTCCCATGTAAACGTCAGACCGAAAGGAAACGTCCACTTGTATCGAATGTCTTTCGCCTGTAGGGCCTTGACTAGTGGGGCCATCGCCCTTCTCTTCTGCAGTGTAGTCAGTGCCAGATCTTGGTACAATTGGATTTCTTGACCGTTCATTCTTATGTGGTCCATTTCTCTGGCCTTCCTCAGGATTTGAATCTCCAGGTTATGGGTGAGTCTCATCAAATGTTCCTGGGCTTCACTCGTCTGCTGCGTTTCCTCATCCATCCCTTGGAGTGTTCTTTCCAATATATCGGTTCTTTTCTCCAGTTTCGCCACATCGATTCTTAGGTCTTGGACCGCTTGTTTCATGTCGTTTTTCATCGTCGTGAACTGTTCCTGTACGGAGGACATGAATTTTTCTTGGAGTTCCTGGAACCATGTATGCATGTCATCCCTGGAAGGGGGTTGTATGGGGTTCACCTGTGCCATTTCTTCCCTTTGTTGGATGTCTTGCGGCTTTCCCTTCGCTTGCGGCATGGTGTCCGCCGACCACAGTTGAAGGATATTTGCGTCTTGTTTTGAGGGGATCGGGGTCTGCTGGGAGGCACTATTTTTACTTTTTGCCCTTGACATGTTATGAATGTCTCTTGGAATATGTGTGGGCTTCTGATGGTCCCCTGTGTGTTTCTTGGAGTTCACCCGGGGTGTGCGAGGGCTTCTGATAGTCCTCTGTGTCTCAAGAGGGTGTCTTCTTGGATCGCCCCTGGGCGCCCTGTAGTGGTCCCCGCGCTCTCTCCCCAATCCTAGGTGCTCACCAACTTTCTCCGCTTCGACCCCGCGGTCCTGGGGCTCTCGCTCGTGCCTCTGCCCTGCGCCGTGTCGGGGGCCCTGTGCCCTTGGTGCCGAATCCTGGCGTCTTCTTTGTGGCTCTCTCTCCTTCCTCTGCGAAGGGCGCGGGGGGAGGGTAGCTGGAATGACCGCTCGAAGTCCGGTTCCCTCTGGGGGGGGTGATGCCTCCGCGGTTCTCCTGGGAGGGGCAGGGAGTCGCCCCCACCTCCTCTGTCCTTTCTCCCTCGGCTTCGATGCCGGCGGTCTGCCACTCCGTTCCGCGGCGTTGGATCTGCCGGTCCGGCGGCGGGAATCTCCCGATGGGGGAGGGGTGCCGTCTCCAAGGGTGCCGTTTTCGGCGTTCGGCGCCCCGCAGTCGTGCCCCCTATTGTCCGGAGCCCACGGGCGGCGTTGTGAGGAGCGATCCGCTCGAATGCTGCGTTGCTATTGCTTCTAAAAGTGCTTATTTAGGCGGCCCGGTACGAGCGCGGCTTAGACGCAGCTCGTCTCCGCGGCGGCCATCTTGGAATAAGCCGTCGAATTAAAATTAACCCCAGGAGATGAAATAGGATGTGGAAAACCTTTTGTTCCTACCTTACCCACGTGTTTCTCCTATTGAGAAAAGGGACATTTTGTTAGCGTCTGTCATACAAATCATACACAGGAAGCTATAGAGATAGGATGGGTAGGGGCGGAAGAGTGGGCAGGAGCAGAAGAAGGAGAGAGGGAAGAGGCAAATGTTTGTGATTGCACCCCTCAGCCCTTCCAAAGCCAATAAATAATCTGTGTCAATCACATCCGGGCTAAAGCCCTGATTGATTCTGGGAGCAAACAAACTGCCATATGCTCCGATTGAATCTATCTGGAAGATCTCAAAAGGGGAGGGATGGTAAAGATCACATGTGTCCATGAGAATGTGGAGACTTATCCCAAAATTCCTCTCACATTAGAGGTTACGGGTCAGTCCACTTAGATGAAAGCTGCAATAGTACCGGACTACCAGAAGAGGTCATCATAGGTACAGACTTCCTGACCGTCCCAGATTTATTGAACTATTCTCCAGTCAAAAATCCCTCAAAGAAATACTCCCCCTCATCCTCTTGGGACCTTTTTGCAGATAGAGAACCATCTGTGTGGACGTGGGAAAACAGCCACCAAGAAAGAGCCATAAACTCTGAAAAGGAGACCATCTCTGTAAATCCTCCAAAATAGGAAAGAACGAGGCAATGTGGACTTTTTGTGTCGTTTTCTGCTTCCCAATCAAGTGGGCGGCTCTCATTTAATTGGAAGGGTATGTGACGAATCTGGACTATTCATCCCTTCTCCCCAAAGGGGAGCCACCCCCTTTGAGGCTAGGGAGGTGAGCCTGCTAAGCAAGACCGTCCCTAGGAGTATGGGCAAGTGGGACCTCACTGGGAGTGACTCCCCACTTGGGCACAAGGACCCCCATTCCGGTAAGGAACACCCAGTCCAGAGTACATTGCCTACATAGGAGTTGGAAAGACTGTTCTTACTTCTGTTTTGACACCACCAAATGGTGACATTTCGTCAATCTCTTTGGTTTCAGTTAATGATGGATCCCACCTGAATGCCACAGTCAAGGGGGAACTATACACCCCTTTTGTTTGTGATGATGTATATAAAACCATGAGGAACTTTGAATGGAGGAGAGAGAATATTGAGGAGAGGAGAGCCTCTGACAGGAAGACGTCCTGGATTGGCGGAGCCATGCTAGACCGCAAAGCAAGCGTGGAGAGTGAACTAAATGCTTGCAAGATGCCGGAAAGCTAGCATCCTGACCGGCAAAAAGCCTGGGTCAAGAAGGAGACAGGGACAGTAAAGCAGCCATCTCAATTGATGGCGCGACCACACAGAAGCCGTGGTGGGCCTGGTGTCTGTTAACTGATGCTGAGATAAGACTGCAGCGGAGAGACCAAAACCCTGAGCTCCACACAAGTTGTGCAATAGCTGCAGAGCCGAGCAGCGGAAGGGAAGCAAATGCTCTTGAAAAGCTAATGCTGTGTAGAAGAGCGAACAGTGTTAATCAATACTGGGAAGGCCACAAGGGTTGCGGGAGCTAGACAAACCCGAATAGAGATAAAGCAAGCCTATCAGAGGGCCAGAGGGCTTTGGAGAGCCTTGATAAACTAAGAGACTTTAATACCCAAGGATGGGAAAGCCACAAAGTATAAGAGAGACAAATAAACTCAAGTGGGCAAACACCCTACCAAAGACGAGCTAAAACAAGCCTATCCGAGGGCCAGAGGGCTTTGTAGAGCCATGAAAAAAATAGAGACAGTAATGTTCAAGGCAGGGAAAGACACAAGGGTTACCGGAGCAAAGGGACCCCTGAACAGGGAGAGGCCCCATGAGGCCTTGCTAATGTAAGCCTGTCAGAGGAATATAACAAGCTGAATTGTAGGGATCGAGAACCAGGAGGTTTCCAGCCATTAAGTGTGTAAAAACAATATCATTGACATATACCAAATCGAAATTGATAGAACTGTGTTAAGAAAGCCTTGCCTTTTCTGAGAAAAGGAAACCGTATGGAATGTAATTAAGACTTGAAATTTGGCATACAGAACCGACAGAGATGCTGAGGACTGTACTGCAAGAAATTGATGAACTGTGCCAGAACCTGACAGACATTTAAATCCAAAACCTCTTGGAAAAGGAATCCAAGTATTGGGCCAGTCAGAAGCCAAAGACAGACGCTATTGCTCAGACATTTGGGACATTTGACCAGCACCATTCATTTTTGTTTGTTAGGCAGGGGACT
Source organism: Ambystoma mexicanum (assembly GCF_040938575.1). Classification (NCBI taxonomy): domain Eukaryota; kingdom Metazoa; phylum Chordata; class Amphibia; order Caudata; family Ambystomatidae; genus Ambystoma; species Ambystoma mexicanum. The sequence goes on along the minus strand of NC_090923.1, from coordinate 608,944,425 downwards.
TTCCTCATCGCAGTAGGGCTATATAGCCATTTTATTTGTATTTTAAATAAACACCCTTGTCAATATTTAGTCTGACTCCTACTTCTGGTTCGCCACATAAGTCACTACTCCAGACATCCAATCACACATAGTATTAGATAACCCTTCTCTACTTTTCACTGTCTGACTTGAACTGGGCAACAAGTCATCATCATCATCCGAGCTGGTGTGTTGGCTAACAGTAGATATCATTCCATAGCCTTCCACAATGAAGTGACTGTTCATTTTCAATGAATGTCAATTATTCTACATGCTTCACTGTCGCCTCTCCTGCAGTCAGAGACAATAGCCACATATACACAAAAACCTTTGCTGCTTGCACACATGTTGGACGGGAGCTGCTGAGATATTTTGCGCATGGACCTGGTGATGATTGTTATTAGCACCACAGGATTAAAAACTGGGGTGCTGAGAGCAATGTATTAATTTGAAATAAAAGGGAGCATGGTGGCCTGGGAACATCTGAGGAGTGTCACAGTGGTGCTGCCTAACCAACAGGTAATTAGAAGGAGAAGGGTCAGTGGAGTGGTAACGTGTAGGGGACTGGTTGGCCATGGGGAGTAGTGTGCGAAGATAGTGGGTGGTTGGGACGGTTGGGATCAGTACTCAGTGCACAGCTTGCTCTGGACCCAGGTAAGCTCCTCATATTCAGCCCAGGTTTGGAGCATACTGATTTGCTACTGTGCTCTCCCTGGGAGCTTATAACTATTTGCACAAGTGCCACTGACCAGATGGACCTCTTTCTGTACCTATATTGTACCAGGGCAACATTTCTTCCCATAGGTAAAGTTTCTAGTAAATAAGCACAAAGCATTTGAGAAGCTGTGGTCTGCTTCCTGTTAATGACCGATCTGTATTCAAGATGCCCAAGTCAGTGAGAACGGTGTTCCACAGCATATCTTCCCCACAGGCAGCCTCCACACTGCTTGCAAAGAATCAACTGTTATCTTTAATGTTTAACACGTTTATCCTTCTCTTGTTTCCTATCTTACTAGTGTCCTTCTCTCTTCTCACAATGATCCTTCCTTCTTGCTTTAAGCATGCTGCTATTCTCCCTATTCTCAAGAAACCAACTCTTGACCCCTCTCTTCCTTCTAACTTCCATACAATTTCTCTTCTTCCCTACCTCTCGAAACTACTTGAACATTTAGTCTACACTCAGGTTTCTACCTTTGTTAATGATAATTCTATCCTCCCTTCTCCCCAGTCTGGCTTCCGTCCCTGTCACTCAACTGAAACTGCTCTTCTATCTGTTTGTGATTCCTTGCTCTCGGCCCGGTACACCCATCACTCTTCTCTTCTTATAGTCTTAGACTTTTCTACTGCATTTGGCACGGCTGTTCTTTTTTTCTTTTATCTTCTCTGGCTTCGTTTGGGTTTACTGACTCTGTCCTTGCTTGGTTTCGTTCTTATCTCTCTAACCATACTTACTCTGTTTCCTGGGCTGGCTCCTCGTCCGAAACATTTCCTCTTCTTCATGGCGTCCCCCAAGGCTATGTTCGTGGCCCCGTTCTCTGCTCCCTGTTTGCCTCCCTGCTCCCTGTTTGCCTCCCTGCATTAACAGAAAAGAAATTCCACTACCCAGGGAAGGGCATCGGGTGGCTGGCACAGCGCACGGAGAATGTCTATTCTCACACACTGTTCCAACCACAGGTTGATTGATCATCCTTCCCCAGGTACGAATGATGTATCTTGGCTAAATGCACACATAGCTTTTTCTGAGAATTTCTCATACTCTAGACTGCGGTACCCAGGGGCACTCCCACCACAAACGCGTGTGACCATAGTAATGGGAAAAGGTGCTATGTAACTGACTACTACAATACAATACAATACAATACATCACAGACCAGAACTTCCATATTTTTCCCACCTCTATCAACAATGGGGCATGGGGCAACCTGGAGAGCGATTCCACCACTACGATGGCCCTTCCTACAATACTTTTATTAGTCTTATGATGGCACATTCTTTGTTCCACATTCAGCTTTGCAACAGCTCGCAATCTCAATGGGATGCTCTGAATAGCCTTTGGTGACCAATTTGGTTGCTTTAAAGACTTTTATAAGGTATATAAGGAGACCAAGTCAGCCATAAGACCCAGCTCTAGCTCCGGGTCACTGTACATTTTCAAATGCTTCAGCTCCTGTGTCCCCATATACGAAGAGTGCCCCTTTTTTGATTGCAGTGCATACGTTGTCTTTGTTATGTGGTTCTTCAACTTCCTCTGTGATTACTGCCACTTTCTCTGTTCTTCTTCGCTAAGCATAGCATGCTTTGGAAGGTTTTTGCAGAATTTGGGAAACTGGCCTGCGTGTGACCAACCTCCTTGCAGACCCAGTCAAGTGTTTGGGAATCCTTGCGTGCGGCGATATGGACCAGATCCCCACACCAGAAGCACTGGACACTTGCAGTGTGGGGCATGGTTTCCTTGTGTGACAGTTTCTTGTACTTCTCTGTGATGGCACGCACATGTGCCGATACGCCGTCTCCTTTTTTCCTTTACAATGGCTCTGGTGCTTTCTCCTTTTTCCATCTCAATGGCTCAGAGGTCGATCTTCAAAAGCTCTATGGTCTTGGTTAGCTGAAAGGTTGCTCAATATTTGTCTCAGATTTCTCCCATTGATACACCCTTATGTGAGGAATATGTGTGTGTATCACAGGTGCGTCCCTAATGACCTTGTCATGGAACTCACCAAAGTTGCAGGTAGCTGCTAGTGTCCTCAATGCAGCCACATAATCGTCAAGCCAGGATTTCTTCTCATGTCTTCAAGTCCTCAGGCTGTCCACCGACCTCTTGCACCGGGGGAAAGACACCTGCAGACGTTCTACTTCCTTGGCACAGCACCAAAAAGACAGCTTTTTCTTCAAAGAAAGCCTGTCCCTCACCAGCTGTGCAGGTCCACAACACCTGCCACAGCACTGTCCCTTGCCATGTTTGACAGTTTCCACTGAATCAGGTACCCCAAAGGGAGAACCTCAAAGAGGGACGCATTGTGACAATTATCCTAATTGGAGCCTCCTTGAAACGTCATATCATAGAGCAGACATTAGACAGCAGCTGCCACATGGTGTAAAAAAGGCCCCATCCAGACCTCTGCTGTTAGTGTAGCAGTAATCAGTGATTGCCTTGCACTGCTCATGCAGCCTGTCTAACATGAAAAGTAGACGTTCAATGGGTAGACATTGAGGTCTTCAGGTTGTTCAGTAGCAAATTGTAGTGCACCTGCTATTGGTACACTGGGCCTCATTACAAGTTGGGCGGTATCCCAGCAGTAAATCCGCCAGGATACCGCCCAACTGAATTACCGTTACTGCCACTTGGTCCAGCGGAATTACCGCCGGATTACAAGTGGCATTGGTGGTGTAAATCCTGATGATTTTTTAGTCCGTTGGACTCAATGGGGCTTTTTGGAGGAATTACTGTGGCGGAATTCCGCTGATTCTGCTGATTTTAACGCCGTGAGTGGCAGAACTTTTCCTCCAGGATTTTCCTAGAGGTAAATCCTCCACTCCAGGCCTGGCCATATAATATGGCGTAGCATTAAAATTGGTGGTAACAGAGTTTCTGCCAATTTTACCACTTACCGCCATACTGGTAATGAGGCCCACTGTATTTTTGGCAAGGTAAGCCCGGTTGAAATGGGAGCTGATATTCTGGGCCACAGAGACCATTTTCTCACAGGCTGACAATTGCTGATGAAGCATGTGATGACGACGCGATAGGCCTGTGCAAGGCTGAGGACCTGCATTTTCTTGCTAATTGATAAGGCCGCAAGGACATTTGATCGACTGTCTGCCACAACAAAGACCAAATTAAAGGTCTTACCCACTGTGCGTCCAGCTCAACTGTGCCAACACCACAAAGTTCAAATCACTTCAAAAGTCCTGCCACCTTCTCCCAGATTTCAACTCCCTTATGACTTCTGTTCTGAAATCCTTGCATGTACAATGTTGCCAGGTGCTGAACTGCACACGCCTACTGGCCCCTGGCTTTACTTCAGGATGCCACTTGGCTGGAACCAGAAGGGAAGGACACCCTGTGTGCTGTGATGGGTTGGTGTGTAATGCTCTGGTTGCTGTTGCACATGTCTATGGTGAAGTGGATTTGTTGGCCCATAGACTGCTATAATACCAGTACCACCATGGCTAGAACATTGTACTGTTCGGGTACTGCCTTGTGGGAGAAAGAATAGTGGCCAGAAACTGTCCAGTGGTGATCAGCTTTTCCCATAAGCACCTGGAATCCAGGGATTTGCACAAGAGACTAGGGAAAGAGGTCTATTGCTAACAATGCAGCCAGGGTTGCTTCGAACAGGCAAGACATGGCAAGTAATATGATCTCTGTTTTTTTTTTTCATCACTGAACCAATTTCACAAGGTAGGCCTGCCACAATGGGCGATTATTGTTATGCTTCGAAGGCAAAGGAGAGGTAGGCCTCTAATTTTACTCAGCGTGTTCAGATTGTGGGTCTCTGCAACGTCAACACGCTGACTGACCGGAGAGGATGCCTCTCCTGTCAGGCAGCATGTCTACAGTGCTAGCGCAATAATGAGAGCCGGCAGTGCCAGACTTCCATCGCCCCACTATCTTTAGTTTTTTTTTTAACTACGTATGGGCTCCTCATTCAAGAAACAAAAAATGAGCAGCGGGGGATGTGCCCCTGCTTAGTGACCACCCGTACAGCCCCCTGTGTGGATAAAGCACATGGGTGGAGTGTGCTGCCTGTCACTCAGGTGAGGTGGCAGACTGCCACTCCAGGGTGGCAAGCGCCACTGTGTTCCAAATGTGTTGTCCACTCATCGAACAGTATCTCCCGCCTTCCTGAATTTCTGCTGTTTCTCCCTGAGAAAATCGTGCAAGGATAAGTCTCACCCCAGCTGTCCACATGGATTTTCTGCTCCTCCTGATGGCTCACATTAAGAGACCAACACTGAATGGTTTCTCCTGCCTCCCGGAATCTCTGCTATTGTATCCCACAGAACTCACAAGTCCAAGCCTCCCAGAGGCTGCCCTCAGGGATTCTTTCCACCTCCCAAGTGTGAAGCACTAGCTCGATACAGTTTTAATTTTCTCATTGCATGTGTGTCATTTACAGTCACTTCAAGACATGGGCCTCATTACGAGTTTGGAGCATGCCCTTAATAAGGGCATGGCTGCCTCCAAACTCAGGTCCGGGTCCGTGGTCCCTGAATGGGGAAATACCCGGCCATTCCGACTTTGGAGGGCCCAGTATTTCCCCATTCAGGGAACCCAGACCCCGACCATCCCCATTCCCATTTGAGCCTCTATAGGGCTCAATGGGAATGGGGAGCATGCTAACAACGGGCCCGTTAATGACATGCTTGTCGCCTCGCGGGACCCACAAAGTACGTCTGGTAAAACCATACGTCCAGACCGGGTCCCGCAAGGGGACCTCGTAATGAGGCGATACAGGGTTAACCCCTAACCGCCCTCCTCGTAATGAGGCCCATAGAATGCCTTGCACTGCATACAGATCTAACAACCACTGGTATTTTGTACAGGCTTCTGGATGTCTCACGCAAAATCAAACGTCATGTGTGTGTTTCTGCCATAATCACCCAAGCTGCTCCCGCTCTGCAGAAAGCCTATTGCTAACTTGTGTTGTTAACCCACTTAAAATCACTCAATGGGTCACACAATGTAAAGAAAGCCTACATCTAAGTGCCCAATCACTCACTACCTCTCTGTTCCCTTTTCTCTATTCAACTACTCTGACTCCACTCCAGTTTGTAACACGTCTTTAGATTTCCAAACAGCTACCTCTAGACATCTTCTAGCTCTCTTTATAGCGCAAGTTCAACTGAAGTTCGACCTGGTCGAATCCCACATAATTTCTGTGATTTGAAGTTCTACACAAAATGTTAATACAGGCCAACCCATCAGTAGTAGTCAGAATCACCATACACTTTGAATCTACAACTCAAGATCCCTTTACTGTGGTCTGCCAAAATACCAAATGTAAAATCTCCATTTTATCAAAAATGCAGCCAGGTTAGTGTCTAAAAGAAAGGTTTTAACACAATCACCTAGAGGAAGGACCCTTCAGTGGCTCATTCTGAAAGCTGTGGTGAAGGTCCTCAGGGCCACCCTTTGATGAATCCATGGAAAATCCTCTGAAAGCTTAATTGACAAAATACAGTATATTAAGACCCAGGAACAGCCCGTTTCTAAATCAACCAGAGCCTAACTCGCATCCCCAGAACATGCCATCTACAAAGGAGGGATTCATTCAAAAATTCAGGGAATCAGACTTTCAAGCATGATCATTGCACACATTGTCTCGGGAAGATAGCTCAGCGGCAACGTCCTCGCCTTAGAAGCAAGACGACACAGAGCAGCACAGATTCAATCCCCGGGTCTGCGCTTAGAACCCTCTGGATATTACACATCCTCACAGAGGCAATGAACCAATACTTCAGATAGGACACCTTAAGTCCACAGTCTATTTGTACAGTGCCATCATGCATTTTAATGCAATTTTTCCAAAAAGGTTTTTCCCAAGCCGTACTGCAGACTCTACTGCTTTCCTCAGCATGTTGACCAAGAAAAGAGTAGTATTAAATGTGGTGTATCATTTTTTCTATAATTGTGGGCAACATCCTTCAAAAGGGAAATAGGCATATCCTGGTCTAAAATCCAGGCACTTCATTGGACCAGTAGGAGCTGCCGTGTCTGCCACTTTTCGAAACTGGTCACTCTACGGATTTTCAACCACAGAATGCGTGTTCTCCTCAATCACACGCAGAAAGAGTCAATCTGAATACTACTACCTGCCTAGCTTTCATGATCCAGTGCAAATGCACCTTCTCTCGTGATCTGCAACTTTTCCAGATGCTTTATTGACGTTTGTCTTCACAGTACCTTACTTGTGCAGTGATATTATTACCACTGACCTACTCCCCTGATGACTTAGGGCCTCATTACACGGACGGCAGTAAGGGTTTACAGGTACCGGTAAGGGCACCGGTACCGGTAAACCCTTACCGCCTTACTACGAGGTCCCTTTGTGGGTTGGTACTTTAACGCCTGCTGTTTAGCAGGCATTAAAAACCAACCCGCAAAGGGACCAGGGTGCTAATTACAGTACCGCAATTTGCTGCACCGTAATTAGCGCCTTCCCCATTCCCATAGAGCCCTATGGGGCAAAAATGGGAATGGGGAAGGGCAATGGGGGAAGGGGGAATTACCGCCCCACCAACCTTGGAATAGGGCGGTAATTCCCCTTTCCTCCAAGGCGGTATGGACCAAGGTGCTACCGTGTAATGAGGCCCTAAGAGTTGTCATTTGGTATACATGCTGACAGCTGTAATACGGAAGACATTGGAAAGAAGATAACATATTCAAATAGCAAAATTGAAATTCTAGATTTCAAATAAGTAATAGAAGATCGGGTTATCACTTGTATTACTCATCAAATCACATGCACAGATTGGCCAGAAGAGACACAAACAACCCCTTTCTACACTACAAAGCAGTGGTCGAAGTGTACAAAAAGAAGTAGTGGTACGAAGTTCCCTGCAGGCCTGCCCCCACTCCCAACAAACCCCATCACCTCGCCCCCTCCCAAGCGCATTCCAAATCCCCAAACAAACACACCTGCTGTTTAAGGGAATGTTAAGTTTCAAGTTCTTCCTGCACTTTTATTTCAAAAACTAAACCATTCCGGAACAGTTAAATGATGCCCTTGAACCAATCATCCCAGGACACCCATCATCTTCCAAATGAACACGTTCTACAATTCAACATGCATTGAACGTTGTAATCAGCAAGATAATGCAAGAGTAGTGTGGCAAATCAACTTCTGGGACACCAGTGGTCCAGGGATGAATATCGTTCCTAAACCATCAATCAGCCCCACACCTCTAGTACACCAGAAGGGATCCAAACTGATTGGAAACACATGTCAATTATAAACCTCCTTGTCCAATTTTGGTAACATGGATAGAACGGCAGGCTTATCTCTGCAAGGTTGTGGATCGTTGGTTAGTTGCAACACAACAAAAATACAATTATTACCCAAAGATAAAAGGGACTGTCTAGTCAAAGTTGCACAAAAATATCTACTTTATTATTATCACAACAGTAGGTTCTAGCACACAACGAAATACAACTCACCCTTAAAAGGAATGCAGAGGACAGACAGTTTCAAAGACGGAAAAGGGATGCACTCTGGATACTGGCGGGAGGGTAGTCGGTATAGTCAATAATCACAACAGTTCAATGATACTTGATTTCAGCACAAAGAGAGGAATGGGTTATAAAATGTCATAGGGGGCCTTCGGCGAAGGACCAGGGGGACAGAACTGCAATGTACCTGGTGCTTGTAGGTGTTCTTGGCGCTCGACAGAGTCGAGTCAGTTTCAGGGCACTTTGCAGCTTCTGCAACAGAGTTCAAGACGGGAGACAGCTCCCGGAATCAGACGTCAGGCAGTTCACCGAGCAAAGCTGGACGAACAGCTGGAGGCTGGCCTACACAGCGGCTCTGGGTCAGGAATCGTTGTCTCAGTGCTGGTTGGCGGTTCTGAAGCACTGGTCGAGGTGGCTCAAACGGCTTTAGCAACTGCGGCATAACACCAGTCAGCAGTGCAGTCAATTGCAGTTCGAGGGGCTGGACTGGCTCAAAAATGTCCTTTAGGGCATACGTCAGTAGATGCTTGTCGATGTACTCGCCCCAGGCTTCTTCACTGAGCTTTTGTCGTCCTTTAAGGCTGAGGAGAGTGTTGCAGGCAGCTGCCTTGTCCTTGGTTTGGCGCAGAGACTCGCTAGCACTTACCCTCTAGGAAGCTTGCTGCCGAGCCTAGCCGGGCAGGCTGTGTGCTGGCTGGGTATCAGTTCTGAAGCTGCTGAGAGGTCCTATGGATTTGGTATCTCATTCTATTCTCTGGGAGATGTTTAAGGGAGGGATCTTGCTTCCTTCTTGCAAGTCCTGACCTTTCTTCACTGGCAGAAGATGTAAGGCAGACTGTACCTTTAGCCAGGGTCCAATGCTGAGTTCTTCTTGTTACTCCTTGAGAAGTCTTCAGATGATCTGCCCGAAAGAGGGCCTGTGACCAGGGCTTAAGTTGAGGGTACTAGCGGGGGATGGAGTCCACCCAATTCACAGGGTGGACTCAGTCCACCCAGCTAAAAGGGAAACATTGGATATCCTCTTTGAATTTATGAATTAAAGCCGATCTCATGGATCAAACCACAGTCGTCAGGTTTGTTGGCTGGACACTTCACCGCGGCACTATACAAACTGATGAAAAATAACAAACAACTAAAGGTGAAATATCCAATTTCGTTGCTGCAATTCCCAGGGAAAACATTTGTATTGGTTTTTGGAGTTTAAAATATGCACACCTTTTAACGTTTTCAAAAACACTATTAGAAGAAAATATGCTTTCTTGGTTTTGTGCGTGTGTTGATTTTATGAAAGGCAATTGCCATTCGTCCTGTTCAATTTGGGTGGTTATGCAAACCCAATTTAAAGAAATCTGGATATTCCACCTTGATTTGCTCATTTCTGGTGACATCACTTCCCATTGCGTTTGTTGATTAGTCCCCCCACTTTAATATTTATGACTTGACCCATGCCTGTGACAAATCAACTTCTGGGGCACCAGTGGTCCAGGGATGAAAACCGGTTTTGAGACCATCAATCAGTCTCACACCTAAAGTACACCAGTAGGGATCCCAAAAGATTGGAAACACCAGCAAACTATAAACCTCCTTGCCCAATTTTGGTAACATGGACGGAATGGCAGGCCTATCTCTGCAAGGTTGTTGGCCGTTGGTTAGTTGCAACACAGTGAAAATACAATTAATACCCAATGATAAAAGGGACTGTCCAATCAAGGTTGTATAGAAATAACTACTTTGTTGTAGAGGAGCAGCTGCATGCCTCTGCAGGAAACCCTGCCCCTCTACCTCCCAAATTTTGGAGACCTAAGATCCGACGTGTTTGCCACCTGCAGTTGTGCCAATACCGCAGCTTGTGTTTGACAAAAGGTACCCATTGAGACAACCCTCCCGAATGTATCCCCGAAGGGATGACAACTTAAGGGAGAAAAGAAGCCTCTGTTGCCACAAAAGAGTATGTACAACATCCTGAGATACTGGCTGAAGAAATTGCATATATCCTGAAAATACTAATGATGAAGCAAAGAATCAAGTGAACTTTTAAATACGAAAAAGGAGATTACATGTGCACTAAGATGCTGAAATGCAAGGTAGACTATGTCCTCATAGAAGCTGGCTATTCAAAGTGAATAGGGCGCAGCCGAAGACGCCATTGTATAGAAGCTGGACATCGGTATCATGAATCCAAGATCCATGAAGAAGGAAGGGAAAACTGTGTTGCAGCAAGAATAAGCTGAATCATGGCACTGCATGGTGAGGTTGTCTGGCCTGGAGTTAAGACTGAAGCAGCCAAGGTCAGCTGGAAAGGAGCAAACATGTGAAGAATGAATCATACCTTGCTAAGGTGCAAAGAAAGAACACAAAGAGTGCCAAGTTTAATTCATTTAAAGCATTTAAAACCTGAACAATTGACCAAATAGTTGTCTTCTGTCACGTGCGCAAAGGATGAAAATTGAGTTTGAACCAATGTATTCTAATGACAAGGATACTTTTGCAAGGCCAGGTTCAAAATCTTCATGGCAGAAGGCATGGCTGATGAGATATGCTGGGCTAATTGGGTTGGGAGGTATTTATTTTATTTATTTATTGTATACATTTGTATAGCGCACAAACAGCCCTTGGGCATTGTGGTGCTGTTACCTGAGGGGAACTTAGTTACAGGGAAGGTACAAGTGGGTTATGCATTTACATGTTGTACATTAATACATTTGAGCACAAGTTATAAATACATTTTGCTGGTTAACAGGAGATGTCGTAAGCAGTCACATAAGGTGACTGTGGTGTTCATCAGGCGAAGAGAGTGGTTTTCATTGCCTTGAGGAAGGCCATTAGAGATACCTCAGAACAAAGAGTTTTAGGAAGGGCATTCCAGTGTAAGGAAGCAAGGTAGAGTCATGCCCTAGCTCCTTGCACCTGGGTCTGGGCTTACGTGCTGCTAAGTGAACCGAATGCTCCAGACCTGGCACAAGTGTGCCAACCAATTGTAGTGGTCTGTATAATGAAGGATCTTATAGTTTGAAAACCAATGAGAAACTGTGTATCTAATGTTTCTGAAGATAATATATTTTAGAGGTAGGCATATGTTGTCCACCTGACAATGGGCAGCCAATCACAATCCTATAGAAAATATACTTAGATGTTCCCCTTAAGCCAATCCTGACCGCTGGTAGGTTTTTCATTATTACCACATAGTATGACACCACCTCTGGTGTATTTTTGATATAAAAGCTATGATTTGTGTGAAGATCGCTGATAGAACCTGAGCGTACATTTGTTGATGTTCGTTGTAACTCCCTCTTTTAGATAATTGTTATTAAAACAGTACTTTGCCATCTTCCTGAGATGGTTTGTTTATTTGGATTTGGGGTTATTCTGTGTTATCCTATCCATTACATATGCACTTTCCTAACGGGCCCTAAGCTCACGTGGTATTGGTGCAGATCGTTTAAAGAGCCAAACTAGTTCAGCTCCAGATTTTCGGACAATCAGGCATCCTCTGCCATTAGCTGGAAGAACGCAGAGTTTCCTGTGGGGAGCGGCCAAATAGAAATAAACTTGCAAGAAGAATCAAGACATGGGCAGGTCCCGCTTTGAAGAAATCCCTGCTCGTTTTCCACAGGCGCTCTGCAGATGGAGGGCGAAGTAGTCGGATTGGAGGAGGAGTCGATTAACGAATGGTGAGTAGACTGAGGGGAATGGCAAATAAAGGAACCGGGATTGTGATCATTTTGAGTAAGAGGGAAGTATTGTGAAGATAAAGAGATATCGCCTAGGAGTCCTAATTCAAGGGAATTAGAAGGAGACATTTCAAACTCCAAAGTAGACAGAAATATATAATGCACAGGTCAGGACAGTGTAGGGTAATGTCTCAAACCCTGTACAGGGCAAAATGTCAAGGGAAGAGGTGATCACAGTGTTTTATAAAGTGTAATGTGTGACAAGTCTAACAGGCCGATTTATGGAATAATTAGCGCGGCGCAAGTGGCCAAAAACGTGCGATTCGCAGTTGAATAGCGAAAATCGCAGTGCAAGTGCGAAAATCGCACGAAAAGCAGCGCACATCGATTCATGGAAGGCCGTGCGCGAGAAAACCATCGGATGTGCGCTAAAAAAGTGCGCGGCGCACGTTGGCGCACAGGCCATCTAACGGCATGTGCCAGGTCACAGCGAAAATCGCACAGGCCACAGCGAAAATCGCACATAGCGCGGCGCACACAACAAAAGTAGGCGTAACACGGGGCGTAACACTCGGAATGGGGAACAACTTGCCAAAATGTGGGCGTCACAGGGGAAGTACAGGGTGCAAGTGCGCGGAACGCCCACACGTTCGCCTACAACACGTATTCATGGAATCGAATAGGGCAAAAAAGCGCACGGTCAAACCAGCGCACAGGCACAAACACGACCGCCACAAGAAAGCAGGCGGTAGCGTCTCTGCGCCTGTAATAAATGTGCGCCAAAAGGTGCGCCAACAATAGCACCTATATACAGCTATGATGAATGTCCTATACTGTGCCCCTCCAGGACAAATGACGTGCAAAGGGGTACCCACAAACACGGACACCCGCTGACTGAAAAATAACGTGTGCATGTATTTCGGGGTGCGCAGGAAGTTTCACACGCGATTTGGCAGGGTACGTGGATTTCAGGGGTGCGCGGGAAGTTCCACACGCGATTTGGCCGGGTACGTGCACAGGAATTTCCACACGCGATTTGGCTTGGTACGTGGATCTCAGGGGTGCGCGGGAAATTTCACATGCGATTTGACAGGGTACGTGGATTTCAGGGGTGCGCGGGAAGTTCCACACGCGATTTGGCCGGGTACGTGCGTGGGAATTTCCACACGCGATTTGGCTGGGTACGTGGATCTCAGGGGTGCGCGGGAAGTTTCACACGCGATTTGGCAGGGTACGTGGATTTCAGGGGTGCGCGGGAAGTTCCACACGCGATTTGGCCGGGTACGTGCGCGGGAATTTCCACACGCGATTTGGCTGGGTACGTGTATTTCAGGGGTATGCGGGAAATTCTACATGCGATTTGGCTGGGTGCTCCCAGGTATTCCCTGTACACCCTCCACGGCCCCTGCAGGCAGCCGACACCACAGGGGACTACCCTGCACACTTGCTCATGTCACCCAGCACCCCCACCCCCCAGCACTGCAGGAGCACCCTTCACAAGGCCCCCACTCATGTCTCCCTGCACCCCCACCCCCCAGCAGTGCAGGGCAGCCTCCACCAGGCCCCCACTCATGTCCCCTATCACCCCCACCCCCCAGCAGTGCAGGGGCAGCCTCCACCAGGCCCCCACTCATGTCTCCCACCACCCCCACCCCCTAGCAGTGCAGGGGCAGCACCACCAGGCCCCCACTCATGTCCCCTATCACCCCCACCCCCCAGCAGTGCAGGGGCAGCCTCCACCAGGCCCCCACTCATGTCTCCCACCACCCCCAACCCCCAGCCACCAGGGGCAGCCTCCACCAGGCCCCCACTCATGTCTCCCAACCCCCACACCCCCCAGCCACCGGGGGCAGCCTCCACCAGGCCCCCACTCATGTCTCCCACCACCCCCACCCCACAGCAGTGCAGGGACAGCCTCCACCAGGCCCCCACTCATGTCTCCCACCACCCCCACCCCCCAGCCACCAGCGGCAGCCTCCACCAGGCCCCCATTCATGTCTCCCACCACCCCCACACACCAGCCACCAGGGGCAGCCTCCACCAGGCCCCCACTCATGTCTACCACCACCCCCACCCCCAGCAGTGCAGGGGCAGCCTCCACCAGGCCCCTACTCATGTCTCCCACCACCCCCACCCCCCAGCCACCGGGGGCAGCCTCCACCAGGCCCCCACTCTTGTCCCCTATCACCCCCACCCGCCAGCAGTGCAGGGGCAGCCTCCACCAGGCCCCCACTCATGTCGCCCACCACCCCCACCCCCTAGCAGTGCAGGGGGAGCACCACCAGGCCCCCACTCATGTCCCCTATCACCCCCACCCCCCAGCAGTGCAGGGGCAGCCTCCACCAGGCCCCCACTCATGTCTCCCACCACCCCCACCCCCCAGCCACCATGGGCAGCCTCCACCAGGCCCCCACTCATGTCTCCCACCACCCCCAGCCCCCAGCCACTAGGGGCAGCCTCCACCAGGCCACTCATGTCCCCTATCACCCCCACCCCCCAGCAGTGCAGGGGCAGCCTCCACCAGGCCCCCACTCATGTCTCCCACCACCCCCACCCCCCAGCCACCGGGGGCAGCCTCCACCAGGCCCCCACTCATGTCCCCTATCACCCCCACCCCCCAGCAGTGCAGGGGCAGCCTCCACCAGGCCCCCACTCATGCCACCCACCACCCCCACCCTCCAGCCACCAGGGGCAGCCTCCACCAGGCCCCCACTCATGTCTCCCACCACCCCCACCCCCCAGCCACCAGGGGCAGCCTCCACCAGGCCCCCACTCATGTCTCCCACCACCCCCACCCCACAGCAGTGCAGGGGCAGCCTCCACCAGGCCCCCCCTCATGTCTCCCACCACCCCCACCCCCACCCCCCAGCCACCAGGGGAAGCCTCCACCAGGCCCACACTCATGTCTCCCACCACCCCCACCCACCAGCCACCAGGGGCAGCCTCCACCAGGCCCCCACTCATGTCTCCCACCACCCCCACCCGCCAGCAGTGCAGGGGCAGCCTCCACCAGGCCCCCACTCATGTCACCCACCACCCCCACCCCCCAGCCACCGGGGGCAGCCTCCACCAGGCCCCCACTCATGTCCCCTATCACCCCCACCCCCCCAGCAGTGCAGGGGCAGCCTCCACCAGGCCCCCACTCATGTCTCCCACCACCCCCACCCCCCAGCAGTGCAGGGGCAGCACCACCAGGCCCCCACTCATGTCCCCTATCACCCCCACCCCCCAGCAGTGCAGGGGCAGCCTCCACCAGGCCCCCACTCATGTCTCCCACCACCCCCACCCCCTAGCAGTGCAGGGGCAGCACCACCAGGCCCCCACTCATGTCCCCTATCACCCCCACCCCCCAGCAGTGCAGGGGCAGCCTCCACCAGGCCCCCACTCATGTCTCCCACCACCCCCACCCCCCAGCCACCATGGGCAGCCTCCACCAGGCCCCCACTCATGTCTCCCACCACCCCCACCCCCCAGCCACCAGGGACAGCCTCCACCAGGCCCCCACTCATGTCCCCTATCACCCCCACCCCCCAGCAGTGCAGGGGAAGCCTCCACCAGGCCCCCACTCATGTCTACCACCACCCCCACCCCCTAGCCACCGGGGGCAGCCTCCACCAGGCCCCCACTCATGTCTCCCACCACCCCCACCCCCCAGCAACCAGGGGCAGCCTCCACCAGGCCCCCACTCATGTCTCCCACCACCCCCACCCCCCAGCCACCAGGGGCAGCCTCCACCAGGCCCCCACTCATGTCTCCCACCACCCCCACCCCCTAGCAGTGCAGGGGCAGCACCACCAGGCCCCCACTCATGTCCCCTATCACCCCCACCCCCAGCAGTGCAGGGGCAGCCTCCACCAGGCCCCCACTCATGTCTCCCACCACCCCCACCCCCCAGCCACCATGGGCAGCCTCCACCAGGCCCCCACCCATGTCTCCCACCACCCCCACCCCCCAACCACCATGGGCAGCCTCCACCAGGCCCCCACTCATGTCCCCTATCACCCCACCCCCCAGCAGTGCAGGGGCAGCCTCCACCAGGCCCCCACTCATGTCTCCCACCACCCCCACCCCCCAGCCACCGGGGGCAGCCTCCACCAGGCCCCCACTCATGTCCCCTATCACCCCCACCCCCCAGCAGTGCTGGGGCAGCCTCCACCAGGCCCCCACTCATGTCTCCCACCACCCCCACCCCCCAGCCACCAGGGGCAGCCTCCACCAGGCCCCCACTCATGTCTCCCACCACCCCCACCCCCCAGCCACCAGGAGCAGCCTCCACCAGGCCCCCACTCATGTCTCCCACCACCCCCACCCCACAGCAGTGCAGGGGCAGCCTCCACCAGGCCCCCACTCATGTCTCCCACCACCCCACCCCCCAGCCACCAGGGGCAGCCTCCACCAGGCCCCCACTCATGTCTCCCACCACCCCCACCCACCAGCCACCAGGGGCAGCCTCCACCAGGCCCCCACTCATGTCTCCCACCACCCCACCCCCCAGCAGTGCAGGGGCAGCCTCCACCAGGACCCCACTCATGTCTCCCACCACCCCCACCCCCCAGCCACCGGGGGCAGCCTCCACCAGGCCCCCACTCATGTCCCCTATCACCCCCAACCCCCAGCAGTGCAGGGGCAGCCTCCACCAGGCCCCCACTCATGTCTCCCACTACCCCCACCCCCCAGCAGTGCAGGGGTAGCACCACCAGGCCCCCACTCATGTCCCATATCACCCCCACCCCCCAGCAGTGCAGGGGCAGCCTCCACCAGGCCCCCACTCATGTCTCCCACCACCCCCACCCCCTAGCAGTGCAGGGGCAGCACCACCAGGCCCCCACTCATGTCCCCTATCACCCCCACCCCCCAGCAGTGCAGGGGCAGCCTCCACCAGGCCCCCACTCATGTCTCCCACCACCCCCCACCCCCCAGCCACCATGGGCAGCCTCCACCAAGCCCCCACTCATGTCTCCCACCACCCCCACCCCCCAGCCACCAGGGGCAGCATCCACCAGGCCCCCACTCATGTCCTCTATCACCCCCACCCCCCAGCAGTGCAGGGGCAGCCTCCACCAGGCCCCCACTCATGTCTCCCACCACCCCCACCCCCCAGCCACCGGGGGCAGCCTCCACCAGGCCCCCACTCATGTCCCCTATCACCCACACCCCCCAGCAGTGCAGGGGCAGCCTCCACCAGGCCCCCACTCATGTCTCCCACCACCCCCACCCCCCAGCCAACAGGGGCAGCCTCCACCAGGCCCCCACTCATGTCTCCCACCACCCCCATCCCACAGCAGTGCAGGGGCAGCCTCCACCAGGCCCCCATTCATGTCTCCCACCACCCCCACCCCCCAGCCACCAGGGGCAGCCGCCACCAGGCCCCCACTCATGTCTCCCACCACCCCCACCCACCAGCCACCAGGGGCAGCCTCCACCAGGCCCCCACTCATGTCTCCCACCACCCCCACCCCCCAGCAGTGCAGGGGCAGCCTCCACCAGGCCTCCACTCATGTCTCCCACCACCCCCAGCCCCCAGCCACCGGGGGCAGCCTCCACCAGGCCCCCACTCATGTCCCCTATCACCCCCACCCCCCAGCAGTGCAGAGGCAGCCTCCACCAGGCCCCCACTCATGTCTCCCACCACCCCCACCCCCCCCAGCAGTGCAGGGGCAGCACCACCAGGCCCCCACTCATGTCCCCTATCACCCCCACCCCCCAGCAGTGCAGGGGCAGCCTCCACCAGGCCCCCACTCATGTCTCCCACCACCCTCACCCCCTAGCAGTGCATGGGCAGCACCACCAGGCCCCCACTCATGTCCCCTATCACCCCACCCCCCAGCAGTGCAGGGGCAGCCTCCACCAGGCCCCCACTCATGTCTCCCACCACCCCCACCCCCCAGCCACCATGGGTAGCCTCCACCAGGCCCCCACTCATGTCTCCCACCACCCCCACCCCCCAGCCACCAGGGGCAGCCTCCACCAGGCCCCCACTCATGTCCCCTATCACCCCCACCCCCCAGCAGTGCAGGGGCAGCCTCCACCAGGCCCCCACTCATGTCTCCCACCACCCCCACCCCCCAGCCACCGGGGGCAGCCTCCACCAGGCCCCCACTCATGTCCCCTATCACACCCACCCCCCAGCAGTGCAGGGGCAGCCTCCACCAGGCCCCCACTCATGTCTCCCACCACCCCCACCCCCCAGCCACCAGGGGCAGCCTCCACCAGGCCCCCACTCATGTCTCCCACCACCCCCACCCCCCAGCCACCAGGGGCAGCCTCCACCAGGCCCCCACTCATGTCTCCCACCACCCCCACCCCCCAACCACCAGGGGCAGCCTCCACCAGGCCCCCACTCATGTCTCCTACCACCCCCACCCCACAGCAGTGCAGGGGCAGCCTCCACCAGGCCCCCACTCATGTCTCCCACCACCCCCACCCCCCAGCCACCAGGGGCAGCCTCCACCAGGTCCCCACTCATGTCTCCCACCACCCCCACCCCCTAGCAGTGCAGGGGCAGCACTACCAGGCCCCCACTCATGTCCCCTATCACCCCCAACCCCCAGCAGTGCAGGGGCAGCCTCCACCAGGCCCCCACTCATGTCTCCCACCACCCCCACCCCCACCCCCCAGCCACCAGGGGCAGCCTCCACCAGGCCCCCACTCATGTCTCCCTGCACCCCCACCCCCCAGCACTGTGGGGCACCTGCCAGCAGGCCCCCACTCATGTCCCCCTGCACCCAGGTCCTCACAATCCCCAATCATGTGCGTTATGGTCAGCCTCCACAGCCAAAAGGCCCTACCAAGTAACCCATTCACCCACATGGAAATGGAAATTACATGTTACACCCCCAATGTTCATAAAGCAAATGAACCCATGTCCGTCACACACAATGGTTGCAATTGAATGGGAAAACACCCAACATGACATGCATGAAACCAATGAGATGATACCACACAGTGAAGTATGAAAACAAAATTGTATTAAAAAAAATTGAATGCAAATGAAATTAAACAAACTACAATGGTAATAAAAAAAAAGATAAGCTGCATGTCCGTCAAAAAAAATTAAAACTACAAATCCAAATTCAAAAAAATGTTGTCCAAAGTCACATTAAAATTAAAATCAATCCCAGAGAGAAAAATAAATGCAAAGACCATTGCTCCACGGTGAATAAATAAAAACAAAAAAAATAAAACAATCCAATGAAGAACTATGTACAAAACATCCAAGGGTCCATGAGCCCAACTGAACAAAGAAAACCTACAAAAAACCCTAACTAAAATGCAACTATATACAAAAAGTGGAGCAGTGTCCGTCGACTCCAAATCATAAGAAGAAACAAAGGAAACCTAAAACTAAAGAACTATATACAAAGGCGGCGGGCAAGTCCAGCGGCTCACTCCGTGGTGTTCCGGGCCAGGACATCATCAAACTCCTCTTCGATGTCCCGGAGGCGGTCCTGTTCCATGGCCCCGAGGGTCCGCAGGGACGACGCCATCTGCTCCTCAAACCCCCTGCGGATTGCCTCGAGGCACTCGGCCCGCCTCAGGGCCCTCCGCATGGAGTTTTCCGCCCTGACCATCGTGAGCCACGCCTCTTCCGCCCGCCGCCGCTCCGCACCTATCTGCTGGCCCAACCGCAGCCACACGGAAGACACTTCCCGTCCTAGGTCCTCCTGCCCTCCGGCCGATGCCTGCCCCTCCGATGTTGATGGCCCCGAGCCATGATGCCTCCCACGTTGACTCTGCTGCTGCCTCCGACGCAACCGCCTCTGCCAGCACGACGGCATCCAGGCTGATGGAATCCACCGACGCCGTCGTGCACGTGCCCTGCCTGATGATGCCGGCACATCCTCCATCTGCTGGGGTACAGTTGCTGTGGTGTCCACCCATGCTGGACCTCTGACTCCCGACTGTGGCAGGGATGGGATCCCCACTGAGCTGGCTGCATTGGTCAGGGCAGGTCCACAGGGGGCCCTGGTGGCATCTGGGCCGGAAGACGGAAAGGAGAACGACCGGCGTATAGCCTCCACAGAGGAGGAGAGGGCCGCCAGATTGGCCGACACATGCAGTAAACCCCCGAACATGGAAGATCCCAATTGGGCCATGTCGGCACGGTGCTCTTCGTGATGACATGCGTGCTCCTCCCGGGAAGCACGCACGTCATCACGAATTGCACCCGCGCGCATCGCGACCCCAATCAGGACCTTCTCCATATGGCCACGGGTCCCCTCGTCCACAGGTGGAGGGGAGTCAGGTGACATGGACATCCCCTCTACCTGCGGACGGGCCTGGGACGGGGCATCCCTGCTGGTGCATGGTGGTGCACTCACAGGGTCAGGGACAGCGACATGCACAGGCCCCTCCACGGTGACCTGTGCTGCCTCCTGCCCCTGCCCCTGGACTGCACCACTTGCACCAGCAGGGATGCCCCCACCAGGCCCCATGTGTGCCTCAGTGGCGGCCTCCTCCTCCTCTGTGGAAACCACCAACCTGGATGGCTCCTCACCGTCTTCCGCCGTAGCAGGCCCCTGTGGGGGCTCACCCACCCCTTCCGCTGCAGCCGTGGGGGCATCCCCGCCGCCTTGCTCCACAGCGCCGTCTCCGCCCTCTTCTTCACTAGCCGCTGCGTAGAGGGAGACATAGAACACAAGCATCAGGGTACTGTACAATGGTCCCCTAGACAGGAAGCAATAGCAGATGAGTACCACTGTCAAAGTGCACTTCCATCATGTCCCTCCACAACACATGGGTCAGTCCAGGCAAAACACACACAGTAACAGGCATGGTGCATGCCATGGACATTTCCATACATGTCCAATGGACTCTTGAAACATACAATGATATGGAACTCACATGCATCATGGGTCATGCCTATCACATGCACACACTTCACCTCAGTCACATCCATCTGGCCTCATACACCCCAAACACAGCGGATACAAGGATAACTAGGCTGCATCAGTGAATCTGTGCATTGTCACAGACATGTGTCATGCATCCATTGCATTCACAAGTCACAGACATGCAGGTCAGGCACACAGACATGGCTACCATATATGTACCTGGCATCAGCACCCATCCCTCACCCCCACCCATGTCCAGGAACAGAGACTGGCATGCTCTCATGTGTAAAATCTGCATAGGGCTCCCCATGTCACATTTAAACACATGCAACGACCATGTGGTTCACATATCACTGGTCGCACATGCATTACCATGATGTCCCTGCACACATACATGCGTACATGGCCTATGTCACACATACAGGCAAGTATCAGATAACCAGCACACCGCAACATGCCCTGTCTCACACAGCAATGCTTGGCCACTTACCGCTCAACTCCAGACGGGTCTCCCTCTCAAGGATCTGGGCGTGGAGCGCTGGGCGTACACGTTCCAGGACCCTCATCTGGATGGAACTCATGCGGCCCTGGCCCCCCTCCACGAGGCGCCGGGCCTTCACAAGGGTCCTGGACCTCAAGTCCTCCCAGCGCTTCTTGATCTTCTGGACGTTGCGGGTTGCCACCCCCTCCGCGTTGATGGCAACCACACAGTCGGCCCAGATTCTCTCCCGTCCTTCCTTGCTGGCGTGGGACGATCCAAAGAGGGCATCATACTGCCCCAGGACATGCTCCACCAGGACACCAACTTCGGTGGCAGTGAAGCTGGTGCCCCTCTGCCCCTCTGGCCTGGGGTTGCCACTGGTGCCAGATGTCGAAGTGCCTGACATGGCAACCCCAGAGGCAGGAGTGGGTGGGCAACTGGGTCCTGGGGCTGGGCTGTGGAGCGATGTTATCCCAGTCGGGAGTCTTCTGTTCCAGCAGGGGTGGACACAGCAACTGGACCCCTGCAGATGGCTGATGTGCAGGCACCAAATGGCAGGGCACGGTGGCAGCAGGCAGGCAGGCAGGCAGGCAGCAGCAGATGGCACGTGGGAGGCTGCTCGGGGCACTGGGGGGCAGTAATTCGGCCTTCTGGGCAGGAGCGTGGTCTTCTGTGTGTTTTCGCGTGGCCAGCTTGATACGGAGTGATTTGGCACGTGAAAATCCTGCACGTCAGCGTGAAATTCGAGGAAAGGCCCTTAGCGCGTAAGCGCGTCAGCACGCATACGCGATTCTATTGGACCAAAGGCCCTCAGCGCGTAAGCGCGTCTGTGACGTGACCCGCACGGGTGTTTCCCTCATAGCACGTGATGACGGAGCACACGTGGAAAGACTGCACGTCAGAGTGTCATCGCGTGTAATTGGACAAAAGTGCGCGTACACACGATTGGCCTATGTACGTGTATTTCAGGGGTGCGCGGGCACTTACACACGAGAGTACATCAGCGCACGTGTATTCCGGGGTGCGCGGGAATTTCCACACGCTATTGCCCTGGGTACGTGGATTTCAGGGGTGCGCGGGAAGTTTCACACGCTCGCCTACAACACGCGCAAAAAAACACGTACGCCAGTAGGAAGCAGGCATACGTCGACCCGCGACGCATAAATTTGCGCGCAAAAAACTAACAAGCTCAGACGCCAGGATGAATATACCGTTCCTAGCAGCAGTGGCCGTGGGCTACCAAAGGAGGAGGAGCAGGATAGTCAGGGCCAGAATTTTCACACCCAGAACCAGCCTTTTTGGGATGCCTGATGACCAGGTGTATGGGAGGTACAGGTTTCCACCACACATAATACTGGACCTGGTGAGTGAGTGGGAGGATGACCTCACATCACCCACCCTGTGCTCCCAATGTGAAGGTCCTCAATGTACTGCACTTCTTAGCCACTGGATCATTTCAGCGGACAAGTGCCATAGTGGGTGGGGTGTCACAGGCCACGCAGTCACGCTGCCTACACCAGGTCTTGAACATCATTACTGCACGCCCATCAGTCCGCAGGCACATATACCTGCCCAGAACACCTGCAGAAAGGCATGCTGCCGCCCTGGATTTTTACGGTGTGGCACGATTCCCCAAAGTGCTAGGTGCCATCGACTGTACCCATGTGGCTCTACGTCCCCCCAGGGCATCTGAGCACATCTATAGGAACCGCAAGCACTGGCATTCCATCAACGTGCAGGTAGTATGTAATGCCAAGGGAATCATCACCTCAGTATATGCCAACTATCCCGGGTCCACCCACGACAGCTTCATTTACCGAATGTCCACCCTAAGCCGGGACCTAGAAGCTGGGCGGCATGGCGATACATGGCTGCTTGGTGAGTATGAATGCCACTGCACATGCATGCATGTCAGATACTGAGCAAGGTCACAACCCCACCAATGATACCCATCACCACCTCCACAGGGGACAGTGCCTACCCTCTCAGCCCCCACATGATGACGCCAATTCGGAACCCCACCACGCCACCCGAGGTAAGATATAACACAGCCCACATTGCAACCCGGGGCATAGTGGAGCGCACATTCGGAGTGCTTAAGTCACGCTTTCGCTCCCTTGACCGTTCTGGCGGGCAGCTGTTATACGCTCCCCCAGTAGTGTGCAGGATCATAGTGGCAGCATGTGTCCTGCACAACGTTGCAACACGCCGGGGCCTGGCCGTGGACATGGTGGTGCCCCCACATCCCCAACCACATGCACGCCCGCTGCGCATGGGAGGGGAAAGGGCATGGGGGGAGGCAGCCCGTACACAGCTAGTGGCAAATTACTTCACATAGAAATCACACCCCTGTGGAGTGCACACTGCCCTGGCACATACCATCTGACAATCAATGATGACTGAACCTGACAATGATCCTGAATGTCTGGAGAATCAACCGTCAAAACCATATCAGCCTGAGATTGTTCACCTGGAAGTGTTACAATGTGTGCATCCCTACCTACACAGACACCACCAATGCAGTTTCGTGAAAAAACACATTCATGCAGCTAAAATGAATACCCACTTGCAAAATGCAACATGAGGACAGTGCCATGTCACCCAACCCATCCCCAGCACCGCCACACGACACACCATGCCATGTCATGCTATGTGCGGGTAAACAAAGTAATCCCCACAACATGACACAAGTGTCACAAAGTACAGTGTCCATAATTGAAACTCGCGACACCTGAAATGCTCACAGTAATGCAGGACCAACAACACACTTGAGCAGGTATTTAGCAATAACACTTATCAGCTACTGACCCTCAAAACTACCATTAACATGACATTACAAATGTAAGAAATTAGTAGTCTCACCACCTGGAAATGCCTGCACTCCCACCACTTCCAACTGTACAGTGTTGCCGCCATGTAGAGTTGTAGGTGCACTGCTGCCAACATGGACTCCATCTCCAAAGTAGAGGGCCTTGTGTAGACATGAGGAAAGGACCTGCAAATTAGGAGGTAGACATGGATGATGAGTTACACATCTATGCAACATGCAGTGTACAACACAACAGCAATATGCACTAGGAATGTATACACAGTATTGACTAGACTACCCACACATGTAGTGGGAGTCCAATGTCACCATGTACGTCAATGTCACTTGGGCACACCCTTTGCAAGCCCATGGAAACAGGAAGCAGGAGGGGTGTGTGTGACAAAAACCCAAGCATCTGAACCAAATACATGACAAGCCTGCATGTGCCCAGCCACAATGCAGCGTATGCCCACGGGAGCCACACAAGGCAACACACTGTCCCAAAAAAAAAAAAAAAAAAAAAAATGGCCATTAATGGGCCCGGGGGGGTTGGGGAGGCCACCCAGGAGGTCCGAGGACAGGGTGCACACCAAAACCCACCTGTGTGGATCTTGCGGAAAAAAAACACCTCCATGGGCTCATGGCCCACACGGCTACCCTATTGTGGGAGTATCACTGCTGTCGCTATTCTCACCCTGTGCAGCTGCATCCGGAGGTGGTGGCACTATGGGAGGCAGCCCATGCAAGGCCCTAGTCCGTTCCTCCATGGCTGCAAGCATGCGGGTGTGGTAGGTCTCGTTCTGGAGGATGAGTGTGCGGAGGTCCCCATGCAACAACTCACGGGATGCCCGGACCTCCGCCCTAGTTGCCTGCCTCAAGCTCAAGAAGAGTCGTCCTGAGGTGAAGGAGTTCCAGCCTCAGGGCTTCCCTGTGGCCCTGGGACTCTATGGAGATGGCTTCCTGCAGAGTCGCCAGTGCCGCCCGCCTGTCCCTGTTGGACGCCAACATGTCCTCCCTGTGTGACTGGCAGATGGAGTCGGTTGCCTGCTGTAGTCGCTCCATCAGCCTTTCGGGGGGGACAATGGAAGTGGCCACCCTATCCATGGCCTGAGCCATCATCTCTGATGATGCTGCCTGTTGGGTTGCCATACCGTAAATGGATTGCTCCCATGCGGTATTGCCAGGTGGCGTACGGCCACCACGTCGGCGGGCACCACACTTGTCTGGGGCAAGGCGAACTGCGCCTTGCTGTGCCGGCACTGCCTGAGGCTGCAGGACTGCATTCCCCCTCTGATCTGCTGGCTCAGGAACAGGATCAGATGTCGCGGAGTGTGACCCTGCATCCGTAACCACCAAAGGCGTACCTGCCAACACTGACATCCCCATTGAGGGTTCTAACCCTGGTGCAGGTGGGTCGGACAGAACAGAATCCCTCCCAGGAACACTCACCTGCGACGGCACGTAGGTCTCATCATCCGAATCAACACCTGAGTACAGCTCGGGGGAGGTGCAGCCAGAGACACCCCTTGAGAGCACGACCTGCAGCAGTTGTGGGTTCTCACCCACCACCACACCACGTCCCTCACTGGTGGTCGGTCGGCCCTCAGACCCCTCCTGGGTCTGCACCATCTCCACAACCCCAGCAGTATCAGGTGCGTCTTCCCCTGCAAAGACATAAAAGAAAAGAAATGGAAACAGGCATTAGCACCATGGCACACAATGAGGGCTGAGAAGCAACAGAACCAGTACTTGATTGACACATGTCCCACATGACTAAAACCCTCCCATGCATGCACCCTCACTGCGTATGAAGGGGAGGAAAATGGCACACATTGATGACACCAAGATGGAAGATGAACACATTTGCTGCATGCTGCCTAGCAGTGGCATCACACATTGGCCTGTGATTGCCAGGTGAAATACACATGCCATCACACAGATGGCATGTACCATTGCTATTGAGTGAAGATGGAGAGGAGGGCAGCACTTATTCATTCAGTCCAGTTCCCTCATGTAATAGCTTTTCTAATTCAAACAGGTCTGATTTTTCACCTGGAGCTGCCAGTCCAAAATGGTCCGATTGCACAGGGACATGTCTAAACAAATGATATCCAGGTAACAAAGTCACTCCACTTTACCATAGCCATGTCAGACATGTGACTAGAGGACTGAGAAATGCCCAGTAAAAGTGGTGGAATGCAAACAATCTGCCTGAATGAACAGAGAAAAATAAGCAACAATGTTGTGGCAAGGTGACACTTCAAGGGCAACTGGCGTGCTGTTGGGCTAGATGTCTACTGTTAGCAGAAGGGATACTGCTATGGCCAAATGCTGCTGCGCAGAATGTATTGCATGAAGCACATGGGTGACCCAAACAACTCAGGCGCACACACCCTCACCTGGCACACAAACAGAAGCCCTACACACACACCATGCACATGGATGACACACACATGCATGTGCACTCACCGGACAATGCCTCATAATCTGGCAGATCTCCCACGCCTTGGATCTGTTCCTCCGTGACGTAGGTCCCAGCGACTGACTCATGTGGAGTGAGTTCCATGTCTTCTACTGGAGACCCACCTCCAGTCACTAGAGTTGCGGCATGACTTGAGGCCAGCTTATTCTTTGCCCTGCGCTTTAGGTCATTCCAGCGCTTATAGCAATCATTGGCTGTGCGCCTCACGATTCCAAGGGCACTTACGATGTCCGCAACGGTCTGCCAGTGTGCCTGGCGTTGTGCAGGTGTGGTCTTGGATCCTGCAACAATGACCATTTCGTTATCATGTGCGGACACATACTCGACAAGTGCATTCAGTTCGGCATCCGTGAAGCTGGGCTTCCTCGACGGGCCGGACTGTGTAGCCGTGTCTGCGGCATCAGCCTGTGCCGGACGAGCACTCTTCCTCTTCCGCTTGGAAGGTGGTGGTGATCCTGAGTGTCCTACGCCGCTCTGGACACTAGGGGCAGGAGCCCTGGTGGACTCTGTATCAGGAGTGTGGGATTGCACACTAAGCATGGGAGTTGGTGCAGGCATTGGCTCAAGTGTAATGGTGTCAGGGGGAATGTCAGCAGGATGGACTAGGACCGACACTGTCCTGGCTGGGTGTGTGAGAGCTGGGGTGGATGGAGCCGCAGCTGCCCCTGCAGCCTCTCCACCCTGCCTACTTGGGGCAGCAGATGACCTTGCTGCCCCTGATCCACGTGGCCTGATGACATCAACGTGCACCAGCGCACGTGTCATAGGCCTGCTGACCTGGAAGTCAGCCATGGAGTCAGCCAGGTCTGGTGCCACAATGGGCTGGTCCAACAAGGGCTGAGCATGGATGGTGTCAGCCACATCACCCTCAACCAGGGGGGGCGGGGGGGATTATGGGTGCCCTTGACTGGTCCTCCACACATGGGGGGACAGGGTCACCCTGCAAGTAACGACCACGTCCCCTACCGGATCCACCACGGCCACCACTTGTGGCTCGTCCACCTTTGCCACCCTTACGGATTCATCGCCTCCCAACCATGGCACTGATGTTAATGTGCGTATGGGAGTGGCTGTAAACTATTGTCCTGGGCAATTGGGGGTCAAAGGGGTTGGGTACCAGATGGTAATCGTACCCTAGTGCTCTAGCAAGGCTGAATGTGACCCCTGGGGAAAGATGACGGGTCACGCAACGCACAGGAAGCCCAAAAAAGGGAGATAACGTGCACGCAACCCCTCCTAGACCACGTGTGCGGAAAAATAAACCTGCACTACGCTGTGGCACCCAGTAACACAAGAATGAACGTATGCGTGTCACACGCAGCCTAGAATGACCTCTGAAGGGGTAGGCTACACACGGGGCAAGCACAGATGTTAGATACGTACATGACTCACCGTCTGCCAGGAAAAAGAGCGTGAAAAAGAAGCGCATGTGCGCGTTGGCAACACCCCCGCCAAAAGAAGAATTGTACGCTGTCTGAGGAGACAGGACAACAGTAGAAGGGAACGCTGTTTGAGGGAACAGGCCCAGGAAAACCAGAAAAAGAGAAAAAAGAGAAAAAGCTGTCAGAGGTAACAGGGAGTACGAACTTGAAACGCCTTGAAGTAAATCGCGTGTGAAACGACAAGAAGTACAGATTTCAGCCACTCGCTCTCCACGAAAAGCACGTACAAGGAAATGGTGTTCTACACGTACCTTTTATGCAGGCCCACACGTCCAGCGTCACTTCCGCGTGTACGCGCTAGGGTCATTTCCACCAATTACACGCTTTGTCACTTCCGCGTGTACGCGCTAGGGCCATTTCCACCAATTACCGCTTTGTCACTTCCGCGTGTACGGGCTAAGGCCATTTCCACCAATTACATGCTTTGACACTCGGACGTGTCTTTCATTTTTTTAACACGCAACATTTCAAACGTGTGCCATATTCAACGTGCACGTGACTTCATAGATGCGCATACGCTGGTGGCCTTTGGGCCAATGAATGTACAGACGTGTGCTGACGCGCTTACGCGCTAAGGGCCTTTCCTCGAATTACACGCAGACGTGCTGGATTTTCACGTGCAAAATCACTCCGTATCAAGCTGGCCACGCGTTCACACACGGAAGACCACGCTCCTGCCCAGAAGGCCGAATTACTGCCCCCCAGAGCCCTGAGCACGCTCCCACCTGCCATCTGCTGCTGCCTGACTGCCTGCTGCCCACGTGCCCTGACATTTGCTGCCTGCACATCAGCCAGGGGTGCTGTTGCTGTGACCACCCCTGCTGGAACCGAAGACTCCCGACTGCTTTTCCATCGCCCCACAGCCCAGCCCCAGGCCCAGTTGCCCACCCACTCCTGCCTCTGGGGTTGCCATGTCGGGCACTGCAACATCTGGCACCAGTGGCAACCCCCGGCCAAGGAGGCAGAGGGGCACCAGCTTTACTGCCACCGAAGTTGGTGTTCTGGTGGAGCATGTCCTGGGGCAGTATGATGCACTCTTCGGAAGGTTGCGCGTTGACAAGGAAGGACGGACTCGGATCTGGATGGACATCGTGACTGCCATCAACGCGGAGGAGGTGGCAGTCCGCGACTACGAACGTGTCAGGAAGCGCTGGGAGGACTTCAGGTCCAGGACTCTCAACAAGGCCCGGCACCTCCTGAAGGCAGCGGATGCTAAGGGGCGCCGGGGCCACTTGTCGGAAGATCAGATGAGGGTCCTGGAACGCATATCCCCAGCGCTCCACATCCAGGTCCTTCAGAGACAGACCCGTCTGGAGTCGAGCGGTAAGTGTACATGCATACTGATTGTAAGCAGTGCGTGTGGTGGTGTGCCAGGAGTGTGCAGGTTGAACATGTATTTTTATGTGGGCAAGTAGGGGGGGTGTACAGGGCCGTGAGGGTGACACATGCGAGGGGTCTCATGTGTGACACATGGATGGTGCTTGTGTGTGTGGGCTTGCATGGCACAGGATGTGGAGGAATGATTGTCAGGTGTGACATGGATGTCGATCGGAACACTGCGACAGTTGGCGGAGGTGTACACATGCATGCAAGTTTGGTGGTGTGTGTGCATGTGTAGTGTACTCCCTATGTTGCATGTGATGTGTGGATGACCTTTGGCTGCTCATGCTGTTGTATGTGAATGGATGGTGCTGGCTGTTGCAATATGGCTGTGGTATGGCTCATGTGTGCAAGTTGAAATGACATGTGTGTTGGGGATTGTGATGCCATGTCTGAGGTTTACCAATGCCACTCATGTATAACTGTCATGTGTGTATGAGTTCATTGTACAGTGCCCAGATGCCTGTGTTTTCTTTCTCCCTGTCTGCAGCGTCAACTGATGAAGAGGGCGGAGAAGGTGCTGTGGAGCACAGCGGCAGGGGTCGCACCACCAGCCGGAGACGCAAGGCCCGGATCCCCTCCCAGGTTCTGATCTCGTCGGGGAGTGAGGAGTCCGGTGCCGTGTCCCAGGCCGCAGCTGTCGAGGGGAGGTCCAAGAGGCGGAGGTTGGAGTTGGACTCCTCAGCAGCAGAAGGGGCAGCTGGGACCCCACAGGGCCCAACGGAGGAAGATGGCACAGAGTCATCCAGGTTGGTTGGTGGGTTTGGAGGAGGAGGAGGCTTTGCAAGCGACAGAGGCGGGGTCTGGAGGTGGGGATTCCACTGGTGCTAGTGGTGCAGTGCAGGATCAGGGACAGGAGGCAGCACAGGCCGCCGCGGAGGTGCCTGTGTGCAATCCTGTCCCTGCTCCTGTCACTGCATCATCTTGCACCAGCGGGGATGCCTACCTCCAGACCCGTTCTCAGGGAAGGGATTGGCTTACAACACCTGGCCTTCCTCTCCCTGCGGATGTGGCTATCCTGCACCAGGTTGAGCCTGTCCAGGGTGGGGTGGCGTTGCGTCAACGGGCCATGCGAGCTGACCTGCAGTCTTTTCATGATGAGTCTGCACGTCTTTTCGCATGGCTCGTTGACCGCATTGACCCACTGGGACAGCTCACCAAGGCTGGATTCCTCCGTTTCCTGGACCTTGTTCCGACCCCCTCCTCCACAGAACCCCCTATGCCCCAGTCGTCCTCCATGCCATCTTCCCACCCATGTGTCACCTGGGTGCCCTGTGGAGCTGCCTCCGACCGTGCGGCCAGGCTGGTGGACAACAGATCCCTGCCACAGTCGGGAGTCGGACGTCCATCAGGGGTGGCCACATCAACGACTGCACCCCAGCTGGAGGAGGATGTGCAGGCACCATCGGACAGGGCACATGGACAGCAGCAGCTGCAGCAGCAGGAGGCTGTAGGTGGGAGCCACGATAGCTCGGGGCCTTCAACATCGGAGGGGCAGGCATCGGCCGGAGGGCAGGAGGACCCTGGACGGGAAGTGTCTTCCGTGTGGCAGCGGTTGGGCCATGCCATAGATGCGGAGCGGCGGCGGGCGGAAGAGGTGCGGCTCACGATGGTCAGGGCGGAGAACTCCATGCGGAGGGCCCTGAGGCGGGCCGAGTGCCTCGAGGCAATCCGCAGGGAGTTGGAGGTGAACATGTCGGCGTCCCTGCGGACCCTCGGGGCCATGGAACAGGACCACCTCCGGGACATAGACGAGGAGTTCGATGATGCCCTGGCCCGGAACACCACTGAGTGAGCCGCTGGACTGGCCCGCCGCCATTGTATATAGTTATTTAGTGATAGGTTTCCTTTATAGTTTATTTTTATTTGGAGTCGACGGACACTGCTCCACCTTTTGTATATAGTTCCATTTTAGGTTTTTTGGTAGGTTTCATTTCTTCTGTTGGGATGATAGACCATGAATACTTTGTACATAGTTGGACTTTGCATTTGGATATTTTTTTTACTATGAATATTTTTTTCCATGGAGCAATAGTTTTCTATTTCTTTTTTCCCTTCATTTCCTTTTTATGGACTTGAACTTTGGAAGAATTTTTTTGGGATTATCATTTATTGATTTTAATTTGAAAAGGGACAGCCAGCTTAATTTTGTTTTTTTTTACTTGTGTATTTTGTTTAATTTTGATTGCCATTACTGTTGTTTTTAATACATTATTTTGATTTTTTCATTCTTCAATGTGTGGTTTCATCTCATTGTTTTCATGCATGTCATGATATGGGTTTTCAGGTTCACTTGCAACCATTGTGTGTGTGTGAGACACATGTGTTCATTTACATTGTTTCCAATGGAGTAGTATCATGGGCGCATGTAATACTTGGTTGTGTCTTTGGGCTGTGGTGGCTGGCCATGAGGCCCATGCTTGAGGATTGTCAGGGCCTGTGGGCAGGGGGACATGAGTGGGGGCCTGGTGGAGGCTGCCCCTGCACTTGCGGGGGGTGGGGGTGGTGGTAGGCATGGGTGGGAGCCTGGTGGGGGCTGCCCATGGTGGCTGGGGGGTGGGGGTGGTGGGAGACTTGGGTGGGAGCCTGGTGGGGGCTTCCCATGGTGGCTGGGGGGTGGGGGTGGTGGGAGACATGAGTGGGGGCCTGGTGGAGGCTGCCCCTGCACTGCTGGGGGGTGGGGGTGGTGGTAGACATGGGTGGGAGCCTGGTGGGGGCTGCCCATGGTGGCTGGGGGGTGGGGGTGGTGGGAGACATGGGTGGGAGCCTGGTGGAGGCTGCCCATGGTGGCTGGGGGGTGGGGGTGGTGGGAGACATGAGTGGGGGCCTGGTGGAGGCTGCCCCTGCACTGCTGGGGGGTGGGGGTGGTGGTAGACATGGGTGGGGGCCTGGTGGAGGCTGCCCCTGCACTGCTGGGGGGTGGGGGTGGGTGGGAGACATGAGTGGGGGCCTGGTGGAGGCTGCCCCTGCACTGCTGGGGGTGGGGGTGATAGGGGACATGAGTGGGGGCCTGGTGGAGGCTGCCCCACAGTGCTGGGGGGTGTGGTGGGTGGGAGACATGAGTGGGGGCCTGGTGGAGGCTGCCCCTGCACTGCTGGGGGTGGGGGTGATAGGGGACATGAGTGGGGGCCTGGTGGAGGCTGCCCCCGCACTGCTGGGGGGTGGGGGTGGTGGTAGACATGGGCGGGAGCCTGGTGGGGGCTGCCCATGGTGGCTAGGGGGTGGGGTGGGTGGGAGACATGAGTGGGGGCCTGGTGGAGGCTGCCCCTGCACTGCTGGGGGGTGGGGGTGGTGGTAGACATGGCTGGGAGCCTGGTGGAGGCTGCCCCTGCACTGCTGGGGGGTGGGGGTGGTGGGAGACATGAGTGGGGGCCTGGTGGAGGCTGCCCCTGGTGGCTGGTGGGTGGGGGTGGTGGGATACATGAGTGGGGGCCTGGTGGAGGCTGCCCCTGGTGGCTGGGGGGTGGGGGTGATAGGGGAGATGAGTGGGGGCCTGGTGGTGCTGCCCCTGCACTGCTAGGGGGTGGGGGTGGTGGGAGACATGAGTGGGGGCCTGGTGGAGGCTGCCCCTGCACTGCTGGGGGGTGGGGGTGGTGGTAGACATGGGTGGGAGCCTGGTGGGGGCTGCCCATGGTGGCTGGGGGGTGGGGGTGGTGGGAGACATGAGTGGGGGCCTGGTGGAGGCTGCCCCCCAGTGCTGGGGGGTGGGGGTGGTAGTAGACATGGGTGGGAGCCTGGTGGGGGCTGCCCATGGTGGCTGGGGGGTGGGGTGGGTGGGAGACATGAGTGGGGGCCTGGTGGAGGCTGCCCCTGCACTGCTGGGGGGTGGGGGTGGTGGTAGACATGGGTGGGAGCCTGGTGGAGGCTGCCCCTGCACTGCTGGGGGGTGGGGGTGGTGGTAGACATGGGTGGGAGCCTGGTGGAGGGTGCCCCACAGTGCTGGGTGGTGGGGTGGGTGGGAGACATGAGTGGGGGCCTGGTGGAGGCTGCCCCTGCACTGCTGGGGGTGGGGGTGATAGGGTACATGAGTGGGGCCTGGTGGAGGGTGCCCCACACTGCTGGGGGTGTGTGGGGGGTGGGAGACATGAGCAGGTGTGCAGGGTAGTCCCCTGTTTTGTGGGCTGCCTGCAGGGGCCGTGGAGGGTGTACAGGGAACACCTGTGAGGACCCACCCAGCCTAATCGCGTGTGTAACTTCCCGCGCACCCCTGTAATACACGTACCCAGCCAAATCGCGTGTGATAATTCCCGCGCACCCCTGTAATACACCTACCCAGCCAAATTGCGTGTGATAATTCCTGCGCACCCCTGTAATACACGTACCCAGCCAAATTGCGTGTGATAATTCCCGCGTACCCCTGTAATACACGTACCCAGCCAAATTGCGTGTGATAATTCCCGCGTACCCCTGTAATACACGTACCCTGGCTAATCGCGTGTAAAACTTCACGCGTACCCCTGTCATACACGTACCCTGGCTAATCGCGTGTAATAATTCCCGCGTACCCCTGTAATACACGTACCCTGGCTAATCGCGTGTAAAACTTCCCGCGTACCCCTGTAATACACTTACCCTGGCTAATCGCATGTAAAACTTCCCACGTACCCCTGATATAAACGTTACCCGCTTTGCGTTCCTTGTTTGGCAGCCCTGTAAACTGGCCAGGGTTAGCGCAGCCCTTTGCGATGATTTAGCGATTTTGATGGCTTTTCCTTGTGCAAGGGCGTTCTTGGGGGCGTTACTGGCGCTGCTGCAGGGTCGCTGCGATACTCTGCGCCACGGCTGGTTTGGGAGCCTAAAATCCATGAATACGCTGTGCGCGGAAATCGGTTTTGGCGCACGCGCCTGGCGCAGACAATCGCACGCGGACACTCTGCGCCAGCCGCTTGCGACACTTTTCTGCGAAATTCTATGAATTACCCTGTAAATGTTGTTTGTTGAGTAAAATATCGAGGAGCGATAGCATTGTGTAGAGTTGAAAAATAACAGTGATTAAAGAAAATATGTAGCAAAAACGATTGGTGCCAATCCAAAGAATAGATAGTGCAGTGAAATAAGAGGAATCAGCAGCGATTGATGGTGCTTGCTCATATTTCTTGTTTTAAAACATTAAAAATAGTGATTTACGTCAAGGTAAAAGGTTTATTTAACGATCTGGTAAGTATTGACAGTCAATTGAGACTTGTCAGTATGGGGGATTCTCCTCTCATGCACCTATGCAAGACACTACCAAAACATATACCCAAGCGCAAACAATACAGTGCAGAATGGCTAAAGGCCACAGCAGATAAAATGTTCATGCCATCGTCACAAAGGGATTGTTGTCAAGAGCGTTATTGCAAGACATGACCACATACGTGCATGCTGTGTACACAGTAAATAAATTAGAGAAACGATTAGCCATTTTAAAACTGTGGAAGATGTATCGAGAGGAAAGAGAAGACCCGCCACCTGAGGAGTGGATGCTTAATCAGCATAAGAAGGAAGGTGTTCAGCCCTCAGCTCCTCTTATCTTGGCTGAAACAAAGAGTGTTGCTACGGAAGAGATAGGAGTGTATCCTTGAAAGGAATTAAGAGCAACGATGGGGTACAGTAGTCCAATATATGAACCCCCTGCTTACATAAGTGACTATAGTTCGGAATAGAATAAAAGAAAGGAAGATATTTTTAAATTCATACAAGACAAGGAAGGAAGAAGTGAATGGTAGAATTTGTCAACAGAAATAGACAGGGAGAGTAAGAGATGGAAAGGGATCTACGTGATCACTGAGACCAAACATAATTGCAATGGCCGAAAATGCTGACTTTTTTTTAATTAAACCCTCTTTGCATTTGCACCACATAGATATGTGGGGGAGACCCCTGCAGACCCCATACTACTATAATACCCCATACCCCCCCACATATATATGTGGTGTAAGGGGGGGTTTAAAAAAAAAGTCATCATTTTCGGCCGTCGCAATTCTCAGGTCAACATTTTTGTACGATTCCGATGGAAAAGAGAAAAAGATAAGGCAGACGAGGCAGCTCTTGTACAAAATGCATGGATGGGAGGACAGATATTACTCAAGATAGATGGGAAAAGTATTGTGGAAGTTAGGCAAAGATAAGATAAGGACGTACAAGAAAGGAAGGATAAGGAACAAGAGAAAAGATTGAAAGAGGATGAGCAGAGAAGGAAAAGTAGGGAGTGATGAGAACAGACATATTAGGAGGAGCAAGAGAAAATTGAAGAACAGGCAGAGGAACAAAGAAAGTATAACAGTAGACAAAGAGTGATAGAAGAGAGGGACAGGAAGGAAAGAAAGACAGAAGAAGAAGCACAAATATTAAGGGACAAAAGATTACAGAGACAAAGGGAAGAAGAGGAAAGAAGGGAAGGAGTAAGGAGAGAAGATCAAAGCTAAGAGGAAGAAAGAGTTAGTAGGGATGCAAGAAAATAAAGGGAAGTAGATGAAGAAATAAAGAAAAAGAGGAGACAGCGAAGTTCGGATACTAGTTTGATTCATAAAAAACAAATGGGGCCGAGCCCAGAAATACGATGAGATAGAGTGGAGGAGATTTTCCCAATAAAGGAAGCAATGCCAGCAGCATCTAGAGTAGTGCTAAAAAAGAAAGATGTGATGCGGAGAGCATCTGAGAAAGGATCGATAAGGTCTATCAACAGTTAAGACGAGATAGCGAGTATGGATCTCAAGGGAACGATGATCGATCCCCGGTACCTCAATCGCAAAGTGAGGAGGGAAACCTGTTCAGTAATGAACGTCGAGCATTGTCTTTGAGCAGATTGAAACTTGACAAAGGTGATGTTAGTCATACTAATTGTGGCCTAGACATTTCAGACGAGGAAAGAGAGTCCAGTCTTGGGGCAGCAGGAGGGAGCGAGTGCTCCCAGGAAGGAAGCTAACAAATGGATAAGGAAGTGAGATGGTCAGATCTGGAACAGCCTAAAGATAGAAAGTCAGATCCTGCAACATATCCTGAGTGTCCTCGAGGATGATCACATCATGAGAAGGGAGAGTCTCCACCTTTATGTAAAGGTTAAGGTCATTGGCGACAACGAGACAGACAAGGACGATTATCCCTGCCATGGATAGGCTAATAGTGGGATCTGACTAGGGGATGGGGTTTAGGCCGTTCCCCTTGTTAGAGAAGGGGGAGCAAGACCACAATACATTCCATGGCCACAGATGGACATGAATAACTTAATGTGTAAGCTCCCTAGTTTGACTTCGGGGGCTCGGAAATGGATACGAATTAGAGAAAATGATAGGAGGAAATACACTGGCCATTGAGGACATAAAAGTCTCCTGGCAGCCATTCATGGAGAGAGGGCTGATGACATATGGAGGAGAGCGGGATATTCAAGTGTGACTGTACAATACACAGCGCATGATGGAGCACCATTTAATAATTGTAGGGCATATGTTTGGAGGGCTCGTAGGGTACAGTATCCTGATACATCGGACATGGTTGAAATTATGACACGTAAAATGAAAGAAGATGAAGACCCTATTGTTTATATTCTAGATATTCAGGACAAATGGCAACTTGAAACTCGCAAGCCGTGGGAAAAGACAGTGACATTATTTTATCACATTTTATGTCAAGGGTAGCCTGAGCCAGTACAGAGGCAGATGAAAAAACAAGTGGGGATGGAAGCGAAGCCATAGGCTGAGATACAGTTGACAATAGTGCCCTTTTCTGATTATCACATGAACAGAACAAGAAGAAAGATGAGAATAGAAAGATTGAGGAAGCCAAGTTAGTTAGGAAAAATGTCAACGTTTGCCATGGAAGGGGCGGTATTGACAAGCGGAGACAGAATGGGATTGCAGGAAACAACGGGTACATCACAGGCAAATAATATGCGCCCCATGGACCAAGGTGTGTATGGGTTTACGCCACGAGGCAGAGGTATGGGTTATAAGGGGAGAGGAGGTGGATTTCAGAATAACCAAGGTGGGTTTCAAAATACACAGAATGAGAACCAGAGTGCTCAGGGAGGATACAACCAAGGAGGGATTAACAGATGGCTTCCCCAGTATGTTTGAATTGTAGAATGACAGGACATATTGCACGTGTATGCGAGAGCCGAGGGAATGTACAAAATGGCCAGTTTTTCAGAGGGGGACAGTTTATCCTCTGCCATACAGCACACAGACCAGAGAGGGCTTTCCCCAAGATCACACATCTTATCAGGCAAAAGCACCACAAGTACAGCAGGTGCCACAGCAGGGACAAGCACACATTAATGCACCACAAGGGCATTCACAACAAGCCCTTATGCAGACACAGCAGTATGCGAATACAGGACAGGTACTGACACCTAGAATAAGAGGTGTCACTTTGGTGGGAGGAAATCTGGTCACAGAGATGGGGATGAGCTTGTACCCACAATAGGACAGCTCACTGGGGGACTTGATGTGTTCAGTACTATCTGTGACACCAGACCCCCAAGAGGAACCAAGGGTCGATGTGACAAAAGGAGGCAAATCCTTTTCCTATAGACACTGGAGCAACTCGTTTGTGTATTAGAGAGGGAACATATCCAATGATAGGTATTGCCATGAATGCTCAAGGGTTCTCTGAAGCTACGAATTCTATTTCCTTTTACTGATAAATTACCAGTCTCCATAGAAGAATGTGACATGTCCTTTCCTTTGTTATATTCAAAATGCACACCAGTTAATATTTTAGAAAGAGATTTAATGATGAAACGTAATATGACAATTTCATTTACTGATCAAGGAATAGTGTGTTCCACACCAAGATTACCCTATTTTAGTGTGGGGGAGTTTATACTGGCGTTTACAGGGCAAGTGGCTCTGTAAGATGTTCCAGTAGAGCCAGCGATTTTTCTATATGGGGTAAGCATTTTTTCTGGTGGCAGTACCAGACTGATTTGCATATGGCTGGACTCCTTTTGCAATGGCGCAGACGGGCTAAAAAACACTGGTGTGGAAGGTTGCCCAGAGCAACGACAGTGGTACAGATTCATTCAAAACCTTCCACCCATCACTTTTGTGGTCACAGTAAGCATTTTATTGACATGCTTCCTGGCCTGGTAGGAAAGATTGTGAGGATACCTGGTGAGTCTTCATTTAGACCACAAATACCTATGGATAAGGAGGGTGGACAGACTATTCCTATAGAGTTGGAAGCAGCTATGGTACAAAAAAAACGGCAACAATCGAAGGGATAGACGATGAGGGTAGACCATGGAAAACAGTGAAAGCTCTTGAGGAGGGGTACAGATCTACTGACATAACTGATGATGATATGTTCAGGGAAGACCGAAGCAATGACGAAGTAGTGCTCTTCATGAGCATTACATACTGGATAAGGATAGAGAAAAGGGAAGTCCCACAAAGAATGATGATAATGCGGCAGCGACCAGCATTTTTTCAAGAGGATCTTGAAAAGATGCCAAGTGCCCTATGGACCACAGGCCCCTATGACGTAGGTTTATTGAGGGGGATAGGAGAGGTTAAAATAAAGCTTAAGCCTGGAGCAATTTTACCCTGAACAAAACAGTACGCCATGTCTCGAGAAACTGATGAAGGTATATTTCAGACTATTTCAGCACTGATGAATCAGGGGATTCTGGTACCATCAGAGTCATTGGCCCTCATTACAAGTCAGACGTTAAGGGTTTAACGGCGCCATCGGCCCGTGTAACCCTTAACGCCTGATTCAAGATTTAACGCCTGCTTTTTGCAGGCGTTAAAGTCCAAGGTGCTAAGCGACCTTGGTGCTAATTACGGCACCGTAATTTACGGTGCCGTAATTAGCACCTTCCCCATCTACATTATGCCCTATGGGGCAAAAATGGGAATGGGGAAGGGCAAATGGTGAATGGGGAATTACCGCCCCACTCACCTTGGAATGGGGCGGTAATTCCGCCATCCACCATGGCGGAATCCGGCATGGACCATGTTGCTAATAGCACCATGGTCCACCGCCTGAGTTGTAATGAGGGCCATTGTGAAATACAGCGTCCTATCTCTCTTTTGCCTTTCTTTATGAAACTCCTGGAATCATTGGTCTCTCCTTTGCTGTCCTCTTTTCTTGAGTCATCTTATCTTCTTGACCCAGCCCAGTCAGGCTTTTGTCCTGGCAGGGGACATAGAGTGTCCTGGTCTCTGTCCAGGATGACATGGCCAGGCTGGTGGACCCAGGGGGAGTTGGCACCCTGATTCTATTAGATCAATCAGTGGCGTGCAACCCCATAGACCATCCTACCCTGCTGTCCCGCTTGGTCAGATCGGAATAACTTGTTAGCCTGATTTCCTTCCTTCCTGGCTGACAGATCTCAATTTCTTTCTCTTTCTCCTTTTTCATCTGGTTCCTGCCACCTCAGCTGCAGGATGCCACAGGGCTCTGCTCTGTCCCTCATTCTCTTCAATATTTACATCTGATCATTAGTGTATCTCACCACTCTTTCGGTGTCAGGTGCTATTCTTATGCCAACGACACTCAGATCCTGATCCGTTTAGATCTCGATCGGGCTGAGGTGTCATTGTGCCTTCATAAGTGCCTGACAGCCGTGGGAGAGTGGATGGGCCATAACTGGCTGAAGTTAAATGGGGACAAAACAGAGGTGTTGGTGGTGGGTTCCTCCCCTGACCCCTCACTTTGGATCTCTTCTTTTTGGCTTTCTTCTCTTGGTGCTCTTCCTGTTCCCACAGCCAAGGTGAAAAATATAGGGGTGATCATTTCAGCCACGCTTTCCATGGATGCCCAAGTATCGGCTGTATGCCAGACTGGGTTTTACCATTTGAACATTTTAAAAAAGTTTCTCCACATGATACCAGTGCCACTGTGTCTGCTGATTGTGGCGGCTATGGTGTTGAGCAGGTTGGACTACTACAACTCTCTCTATCTGGCACAGATTAAGGGCTTGGTCCAATGACTCCAATGCCTCAAAAATTTTGCAGCACGTATGGCAACTGTGTCACCCTATGGGGCCCACATTTTCCCAGTTCTACGCTCCTTGCACTGGCATTCAGTGTTTCAGCGTATTGCATTTAAAGCGCTCTGCATTGCCCATCGGCCTATGCATGATCAGGGGGCAAAATATCTTCGCTCCAAGTTTGTCCGCTAGCTTCCTAAACTCTCTTTGCATTCAGCATCGGCGGGTTTGCTATGTATTATCTCTTCCTGTCGCACCCATATTGGTGGACAAGCTTTTTCTATTGCGGTGGCTCAGTTGTGGAATGATCTCCCGCTGGCAATGAAAAAACTGCCTAACCATTTGGTTTTCAGGAAAGCCCCAAAAACGCATCTCTTCTGATAACTGCTTGTGATGCCCTGTGGCATCCAACAAAAGCAAAACCAAGATTAAATTACCCCATTATGGAAACAAAGTGTTGTATGAGAGTGGTGAAAGTTGAATATTAAGTACATGATGTTATGTTTTTTATAATGTTTTAAATGAAAGAAAAATAAAGAGAATTGTTAAAAAAATGTTTTAGGGGAAATAGAAATGTGTCAAAGTAAAATTGGGTGGTTAATCTATCAAATGACTTAGTAGATTCCGATCCCCCTGCCTGTTGTACAAAAGGGACCGCTAGAGCGGGGTACTCGATCTGTTTTCCCCATTGTCCATATTGCATAACTCTCTCCAGAGTACAGATTCGACCCCCCGTTAACAAAAATAGGGGAGTACAAAATCATTGTTTATATCCCTCTTCAGTGCCATGATGCCCTTGGGCGACCGTGCGCTATATAAGTTTGCATAACATAACATATCCGATTCAAAATCTAAAGGAGGGTCATCGAGACTTCTCCAGGATTTGAGACCTCTTAACCAGATTGTAGATGCTGAGTTTCCTTTAGCTCCTAATCCGGCGATAGTATTGTGTAGTATCCCAGTAGAAGCTCGATAATTTACGGTGATCTTTTATGAAAAATGCATTTTTCTCCATCCCATTGCCTAAGTACTCCCAAGACTTGACTTAATTTACATTTTGCCAAAAGAGACTAAAACATACTCCTTTGCCTCAAGGGTACAGTGAGGCCCCATCAATTTTTAAGAGAGTCCTACAGATGGATCTAGTTAATATCGATCTCGAAAGTGCCATGATCCAGTACGTAGATGACCTACTGGTTTGCAGTAAAACAGAGGAGGAGTGTAGACAGGACTCTGTCCAATTAATTATTATTTTAGCAGGTAAAGGATATAAGGTGGATACAGTTTTGTCAAGAAGAGGTGTTATCCCTAGGTCAGTTGATTTTGCATGAAGGAAAGAAAGTGACACCTAAGAGAGCTAAGGCAATCATGAAAACATCAAAACCCCAAACAAAGTGAGACAAATGCAACAGTTTCTGGGTTTGTGCAATTATGTTAGAGCCTGGGTGTTTGATTATAATGCATACACAAGGCCACTTCTGCAAGCATTAAAGAAAGCACAAGTTGGTTAAACAAAACTAGAATGGACTGAAGAAATGGAGGAAGGATTTGAGGAATTGGAAAAAAGCAATTTGCACAAGCCCAGTTTCAGGGTTTCTCAATCATGTTGAGGAATTGTATTTGTTTTCACACCCAAATGGGTCAGTAATGACAGCAGTGTTTACACAAAGAACCACATTAGGGTATAAACCCAACGCGGTCTAGTCTTTACCAACATGACCACCACTGGGAACTTCATATTCTGTGTGTTGCCCGATGGCCAGCGCATTGCAACTCATAAGGAATTTTCTCTGCTTTGTTGCGCTTGCTTGTGATCATTTCTCCTTGGTGGTGCTCCACCCCTCTTCCTTTCATTCTGTCCTAACCTTGTTTCCTTCTATTTTCACCCTCTGATTACTCCGCTTACCTTTGTATCTTGCTCCGGCATTCCGCCAGCCTTTCTCTTTTTTCTTTCCTCTGTTTTTGATTTCTTACGGCTTTCCCAGTCACCGGCCAATTTATTTCTTTCTGCTGCCTGGCTCCTTTCCACTTGTCCCAGTGTTTCGCAATCCCCTCCTCTCCTCTGCCTGCATGGTGTCAGACAGGGGAGCCAATATACTTCCTGTTTCTGGTCAGCACTCTGTGGTCAATTGGGCATTGAACGGGCCTTGTCCTCAGGCTTACACCCTCAGACCAATGGCCAGACTGAATTCCTTAACGGAACCTTAGAACAGTACCTCCATTGCTACATTAACAAACAGCAGGATAACTGGGTCTCATTGTTACCGACCGCAGATTTAGCCTACAACAATGCCATCCATTCAGCGCTTGGAATGAGCTCCTTCTTTGCCACCTACGGGTTTCATCCCAGGTCAGTGGTCCCCTTGTTACCTCCTACCACCAATCATTCCTCACTTGAAGACATCCTCACCCAGATTAAGGAAGCCCATTCATTAGCCTGTTTGAGTCTTCAAGAGGCCAGAAGGGCCTACAAAAAGCAAGTGGACAAACACAGAAACCAAACGCCAGCCTGGACAGAGGGATCTAAGGTGTGGCTGTCCACTAAGTTCCTTCCCCGGTCAGTATGTCCTACCAAACTATCCCCAAAGTACATTGGGTCGTTTGAAATCGTGGCTCAAATCAACCTCGTGGCCTTCCGTTTGAAGCTGCCCAAGGGGCTCAACCATATACATCCCCTCTTACACGCCTCTCTACTCAAGTCTGCTGCAACAGAAACCAGGTCACAGCCCACGCCCTTTTTCAAATCATCGTCCCAGATACCCCGGGATGAATACGAGGTTTCCCAGATTTGTGACTCGAGATTCCATAGGGGTAGGTTGGAGTATCTGGTCAAATGGAAGGGGTATCCTGACTCCGAGAACTCCTGCAAACCGGATTCCTTTGTACATTCTCCCCAGTTGGTGCTTAAATACCATCAAGCCCATCCAGGGAAACGTGGGTGGGTCAGATACCAGAGGGGGCATACTGTCACGCTTCCAGGAGGTTGGAAGCTATGGAGTCGCTGGAGAAACAGACTCCATTGATCTTGCCGCCACGTTTTCGGACACGTTTGCCCGACGCGGTCTTGTGTTTCTCAACATGGCCGCCACCGGGAACTTCATGTTCTGTGTGTTGCCCGGCGGCCAACGTGTTGCAACTCGTAAGGAATTTTCTCTGCTTTGTTGCGCACGCTTGTGATAATTTCTCCTTGGTGGTGCTCCGCCCCTCCTCTTTTCATTCTGTCCTAACCTTGTTTCCTCCTGTTTTCACCCTCTGATTACTTCGCTTACCTTTGTATCTTGCTCTGGCATTTCGCCAGCATTTCTTTTTTCTTTCCTCCCTTTTTGATTTCTTACGGCTTTCCCAGTCACCGGCTGTGTTATTTCTTTCGGGTGCCTGGCTCCTTTCCACGTGTCCCATTGTTTCGCTATCCTCTCCTCTCTTCTGCCTCTGTTCTTCTGCATCTGTGCGGCGCTAGTTTACCGTCTCCTCTTCGATTTTTTTGTTCTTTCTGTGTGTCTTCATCCCAAGCCTCCAGGGCACTTCAGCAGGGGAGTATTCCCAGCTGCTTCTTCAGCCAGCCATATCTTACCACTTCCTGCTCCCTAGCTACCCTTACTCTCCTTTTGGGGTAGTCTAAGGTATTTCCTACTCCCAGGGCTGCCTCATTGGAGAACTCC
The DNA here is from genome assembly GCF_040938575.1 of Ambystoma mexicanum. Classification (NCBI taxonomy): domain Eukaryota; kingdom Metazoa; phylum Chordata; class Amphibia; order Caudata; family Ambystomatidae; genus Ambystoma; species Ambystoma mexicanum. The sequence goes on along the minus strand of NC_090923.1, from coordinate 608,900,561 downwards.
ATCTGCTCATTCTCCTATGCTTCTGGTTGCTACCTGGTGTCAGCCATCCTCATTCCGAAGATACTTGGTGGTTGCATGGGTTCAGCCAATATTCTTCCATGCAGAAAGTTCACCTGAAGGCTACTGCATCTTCTTTCGGATACTGCTGAACAATCACGTCTCAGGGTTTTTTTATGCCACACAGCTTTTTCCCCTTTTTCCGGCTGTCCCAGAACTGAGGTCCCTCTTCTGCCTCTTAAGGCAGCCAAGGTGGCTTCTTTTCGTGACAGACCATATCTGCAAAAAAAAAAAGAAGAGAGATCCCCCAAAGAAGAAAGAAGAAAGAGCCGTTACCAGATCCTAGCACCTCCGGTGAGGAGGAGGAAGGGAATTTTCTGACTGAATCTAGTACTTCTGGGGAAAGGGAACCTGACCATTGTGACACCCAGCCACATTCATAGCTGAACCTGTAGAAGAAGGTGATCATGTGCATGACTGTGCCAATTGTGTTGAATTGTATGATGTATACCCCCTTTGAAAGAGAATGCTTTGGCTGGGGGGAATTATTTTTATTGATGGTTCTTCTAAAATTGATTTGACTAGTGGAGAAAGGAATTCAGGTGCTGCAGTAGTAAGGCACAGATTAAATGGGGAACTCAAGGTAGTTGCAAGTGCAAGGCTACTATCTAACTTTTCAGTACAAGCAGCAGAATTAATAGTGTTTATTGTCAAACTTGAAAAACTTGAAGGACAGGAAGTGACAGTGTACCGTGACTCCCCCTATGTGACGTCAACAGTACATGCAGGGTTGGCACATTGGAAAAGGAGGGGCTACCTCCACACAGACGGCTCTCCAATGCAGCATGCGTCCTTATTGGAGAGACTCATTAAGGCACTACAACTCCCAGTAGCCATAGTGGTCGTAAAATGCACAGCACATACTAAACAAACATATTTTATTTCTTGCATAAATGAAGCCGCAGACATAGAAGCCAAAAGAGTTGCATATTCACCAGAAATTTCGAGTTTTGATACTGAAGATATTAAAGAAAATTCTGCTACAACCATGTTTGCACAGGAGGAAGGTTTAATATGCTGTTGATAACCCAATTAATAGAGTTTCAGGGAAGCGCACCACAGGAAGAGCAATAACTGGGGAAATGAAGGGGATGTTCTTTATCCCCCACATAAGCTTTATGGCGACAGGACAGCACTGCAAAGCTAGTGATGCCAGTAACTTTTTTGAAAGTTGCGGTTTACCCCGCACATGTAACTAGAGAAAGTCTTGCTGCCAATATTGCAGAAGACTGGTTCATTCCTAATAGGCTGGAAAACGTTGCACTGGTTATGGTGAATTGCATTGTGTGTCAAATGTTTACTGCTGGGCATACACTGAGATGATTAGAGGAGTAATACCTCGACCTAACGGTCAGTTTCAGCATTTACATATCGACTATGTCAATATGCTGGAGACATGTAATGGATATAGGTATCTATTAGTGGTGCTGTGTCCCTTTTCCAGGTGGATCGAAGCCAGTCTGAGTACACTGCCACTTGCACAGCAAAGTTTTTAGTGTGCAAAATATTTTCGAGGTGGGGTGTGTGGGAAGTACTAAACTCTGATAATGGGCTACATTTTGTCAATTAGCTATTCAAACAAATAAGGCTTTTATTAAGTATAAAGCATAAATTCCCTTCTGCGTATCACCCACAAGCGAACGGGATAAGAGATTAAATTGACTTTGAAAAAGGGATGGCTGTATTGCCCACCCCTGGCCTTATATACCCTCTGGAATCAGCCAGGAACGCATCACCCCGCATGAGCTAGTAACAGTGCGTCGAATGATAACGCAACTTACACCTCTGTCTAGGATTAGGAGTGATGCCCGGAGTGTAGCTAAAACTTTAGGTGATGAAATGCATGATTATTTGACATGTATGACTACCATTTTTTTTTCATTTCAGATCAAGTCAAGCATTGGAAGGATGGTCTAGGAACACGGAAGAAGGTAATTCAGCAACCAATCCATGTGAAATATTACCACCACCTAAGTTATATGTTGGGGACCGGTTCCTGATCAAGAAATTTACCCGGAAGTGGCATGACCCTCTCTTTAATTGCCCATTCTGTGTTGAAAGAGTGTCCCCTTCAGCTGTCAAGGTTAAGGGAACAAGAGCTTGGTTGCATCTAAATGAGGTGAAGGTTTATAAAGGCGAGACACTCCCTCCCACTGTTGCTGATCCAGAAGCAAGACAAGAAGAAGAATTTCCGCGTGTGCAGACCCAATCAATGACTAAGAAAAAGGACAATAAAGCAACGACTGATTAACATGTTTTTTATTTGGTCTGTAATTCAATAGACACTCTATATATCACTAACTGAGTGCAATATTTCCATTATTGCAAACGTATTGGTGGGACGGGTCCGAACCTATCATGCACTAAGCTTTTTACAGTAGGTATAGTTTTGCATGGTGCTGTATATGGCGGTTTATGGGACACAGTGAAATTGTATACACATACCCTCGAGACATTGGAATCAGTTAGGCCAAGCCAAGATGGCCGCACTGGTTTGGCAAAAGCAAAAGCAAAAGTGGAAGTTACCTTGTTTGTTTTTATCACGTGCGAAGATTGTTTTTAAACCAGGTTTTGATAATGATTCAGCTGCTGTGATCAAGCTACACGACAGTGATGAAATACGCCTGTCTGCCGTTCTCTGCTGGCATTGATTTTTTTGGGGAGGTGAAACATTTGTTTGTGGATAAGCAGAATTCTTATTGTTTTGAATAACAAAGTTTGATATTTTCATCAAACCCACGCCTTGATTTTACGGATTGGAAACCTGCTCAAGCATAATCACGGGAGGGCTACTCGCCGCAACTGCAGGTTTTCTTGCTGTTTAATTTAAGAAAATATATTTTAGCAGACAGTGCAAGGACTTAAAGAGAATTCCAGGAGTTTTGAAATGAACTCTTAGAAATATATTGAAGCAGTGAATAATGCATCAGAATTATGCCTAAACGTCAGTTCTTGATCAGAAATTGGAAAAGAGATCAATATCCAGACTCATTTCATGGAGAATATTTGTTTTTGGTGATAAAACCCAACACATGATACCTGCCAACAGTGACGTTCATTGGCTTGTGCTTGCTGTCTTTGTGTACATACGACAAACTTACCCTGATCTTGAACCCTAGAGGGCCTTTTACCCAAGTTAACATGTCGTACTATGGACGGGACGGAGAACAACTTCTCAAACTAAATAATAAAAATGACACAGGACGTGGGCAAATAATTCTGTTTTAATAACAATTGTCTAAAACAGGGAGTACAACGGACATCAACGGGCGTCACACAGCATGATCTCGAAACATTTCATAAAAAACAACACATTTATACCATTGATTTGTCATAAGTTATGTCATACTATGGAGATTGTGGTTGGCTCAAGGGGAACATCTAAGTATACTTTCTATATGGGATAGGATTGTGATTGGGTCTCTACAGTCAGGTCATCACTCATGCCTTCCCCTAGTGTAAGTCATAGTGCAAGTCATCTTCAACAGAAATTAGAAACACAACACTTCATTTGCTCTTAAACTATAAGGCTCTTTGTTATACGGCCTTCTACAATTGGTTGGCACGCTTATACCCTTCTGGAACATTTGATGCTCTAGCAGCACGTAAGCTGGTACCACAGGTGCTGGTGGGTGGACTTAACTGTATCTCTCCACCTAATTAGCATGACATCTCTCATCACTCATGCCGTCTGCCATTCACATTGTCTGTGAACTCAGCCTTGTAGTAGGTTTTTGACTCTGGGAATATAAGGGAGTTCAGCACTCGCTATCTTTAATCTGGTGCACCATGCCCATCGTCTATTTTCACCCTGGGCTCATGTGAGACCATGTATTTGCTTGTATTACAGTATTAAATTGTCCTTAATAAAGAAACATGGCACTCATGGTGTTCCATCCTTGCAACTTATCAAGGGATGACTCGACTTTTCACGTGTTACTGTTCTTCGCAGCTGATAACCAGTTCTTGGCTGCTTCCAGTCTTTGACATCAAGCCAGACAACCTCTTTGGTCTTGCTTCAAATTTGAGCCTATTCTTTGCTGTGACACACATAGCTTCCAATCCGCCTTTCTTCATCGAGACTTGCTTACTAAAATGTATCATTGAATGCCCAGAACTCTATATAAATGTATGTTTGTGGCACTGCCTGAAGTCTATATACCATGTATAGTCAGCCTTATGAATACTTAGTTTACTTGCATTGCAGCGTCTCTACAATTGTAAAAATGGCTTGTGTTTTCTGTAGTGCTCTTCACACATGCAATCTCCGTTCCGCACATGAAAATCTTCTTGATTCTTTAATTCGTCATCAGATTCTATATCACCTATGCATTATTTTCTCTAGTCATCCTTTCAGTGCATCACACCAGCTTCTCCTTTTACATCTTCACACTTCTTCAGGTGCTCCTTTGAGGAGACCATCAGTCTTTCTGAGGTACTTCTCGTAGGGTCTTCTCAACGGATATCTTATCTCAAAGATTCTTCGTGGCATTGGTACCATTACTGGTGTTGCACATGTCACAATTTCCAGTTTCCAGCATATATGCCGAATAGGGGCGGGTCTTCCTGTAGAGGTATTCAGCTGCTCCTCTACACTCCCCCCTTTGGACTAGCCATCGACCACTCCTTCACCAGTTTCAAATCACTTTTTTGGAGTCCTAATGTTCATTACTTCTTTCAGAGATCCTGCTGATTTTACATGTTCATCAACACTCCAGGTCATGTGAATACATTGTCCATTCAGGCTACCTTAAATCCATCATCCCACATACTTCTTGTGGTTCCTAGGATGCAGGAACTTGGTTCCCTCTGGTGCTAAGATACTCGCCTTTATGCAGTCTTTGACTTCTTCATCTGTCAACTCCTTGGGTCTGAATCCTGACTCGACATCTATCATGATCTTCATTCCTGCAGCTTTCTTTGCTGTCTTCTTACACTGTGCAATCATTATCCTGATTACACAGAATCCAAATATCACCATCACAAGTATAGCTCCCAAGAGCTTGAAGATATTCGCCATCCATTGTGGAACCCATGAGACGATGGATGTGAACCAGCCCTCATCTGCAATGTCTTCTGTCTCATCTTCCATCTTCTTGTGTAACTTTGTTAGCATCATTATGGCCTCTGTCAAGGTCCCATTTCTGTCATCGTGAGAAGGTTTGAACGTGCAACATGATGGCCCGATGTTGGCACAAGCACCTCCATCTATTGCGGCGATCATATCAAGGACATATCTGTTCTGGATGGTCATCAGCCTTATGGCCCTCAATTCCTCAATTCCTCCTTCATCGCATTGAATCCCTTAATGGTGGGGTTGATCGTCTGCAAGAGTTCCCATCTGGTAATCTGTAGCCATTTGGCATTGGACTTCGTCTGGATCCCAGGCATAAAGATAGTCATAAAAATTGAAGCAGTGTTGCTGAACAGTCTATGTTCATATGGAATAGCATTGAAGGCTCCTATTGATTTAGCAGAGAAATAATTCCCCCTCTTGGTTCGATCGAGCAATTCAAGTGACCTCCTCCTCCTTAAATGGGCTTCTGCTTTTGGAAATTTGCCACTTTTTCGCAATCACTAATGCTGGAGCATGGACAAGCACTAAGGAACGTGTTCCTCCCCAATCTTTTTTTTTTTTAATTTGTTTATAGATAGTTCTGGTCATAGTCTAAAAGCGGTGCCCAAATGTTTGTAAACCGATTGAGAAAATCCCCTTTTGCCGCCGTGACCTTTTTGGCTATCAGTATGTCCCAGAGCTTAATCCACCAGAGGGTCATCAGGGGGCCTTCAGTGGATTTCCAGGTGCGTGCCACTGTAATTTTGGCCACCAGCAAGAGTTGGGTTATGAGGGCTTCCTTCCTTCCTGTTCTTGGGTAGGAGCCTGCGACCGGGACTCCTAGGAGGACATTTTCGGGGGCCAGTGGAATTACCACTTGGGTGATGTCCTTTATTGCAGCGAGGCATTGGGACCAGAATTCTCTTACCTTAGGACACGTCCACCACACGTGGAAATAGGATCCTGGGAGACCGCAAAGGAGGGTCCAGTGCCTGCTGGAAGTAATGGAGATGGAGAGGGAGGAAGTACCAGCGTAGGAGCAGTTTGTGGGCGAATTCCTGATTGGTGATGCAGGGGGAGGCCATTCGTGTTCTGGACCAGATGTCCACCCAGGTTTGGTCCTCTATGGCATGTCGCAGGTCCGCCTCCCATTGGGACATGTAGGAGGGCTTACTGAGGAAGGGGTCATCCTGTAGTAGTTTATAGAGGGCCGAGAATTTCCCTCGGGCTGGCAGGTCATTTACGGTGAGCTCCAGTGGAGCGGGAGCCCGTGTCACTGCAGTTCGCGTCTGGTGGTGGGAGTGTTAAACAGGATATCATGTTGGGCCTCCTTTATTGTATATATTGGCCTAAGCCCAGTCGCTCTGCAAAGAAAACCGCGTTGCAAAGTTCTGATTCTAGAACGATTTCACCGCCATTTTAGGTCCGTCCGCCATTTTGATTTCTATTCTAAGGTAATTCTGTGTTATAAAATGGTGGACAGTGTTTCCCGCTTGTAACTGAGCCGTCCTGAACCTTGTACGTGAGTTAATGTATAAACTGTACGTTGGCCGAATGTTTGGGTCGAGTAAAGAGACCTTGTCCCATGCCTGACTTGTAGACAGAGGATTGTCTGCGCCAACAAGCTCGATCCGCAGACATACATCGACTACAATGTTATACAAATACTGAACGTGGACACTAGCTGAACTGCATTGTATAGGACATGTGTTAAGGTTTATTGTTAAATCCGAGAACACACTGTTGCCATTGTAACTTGTTTATATGTAAACTGAGGATGATCCATGAGCATATTGTCGGACAAGCCAGAAGTGAACTCAGCACGAACTGTAGACCATGGATTATTAACCTGTCGAGGGGCTGGACATTATGATTGGAAATGTATAAATGTACAACTGTTTAGACGTCCAGTACCTCTCACTTCTCACACCGAAAGGGCGGGATTCGCTGTGATGTACTGAGGGCCAGATAGCTATCTGATACTTTGTTCCTTTGTAAACTGTACAGTTTTAGAATAAAGATCTGTGAATCTTTATAAGTCCATGTTTGGTGTATTTCCTTTTGGGGTACTCAGCCTCGATATTTCCTTTTGCTTTTACAGATGGCGCCCGAATAGGGAACATCAAGATTGATGCCATCTTGTTGAAGGTTGACGCGGCTATCGGACCGGGATCGTATGATGTAAAAGGGGGCCCCTTTCTTGGATGAGACGCGATACCTCAGCAGCGCTGCACGACCCGATCCATGGACGGTGAACACGCGGTCCGAGACGGCATCTTGACGAGTGTCCATATATCGTGGCGGGCATGCGGGCATATTTGCCGAAATCACCAACCAAGTGGGACCTTTGATAGTTCTGTGAAATCCGATCGGACATCCTTAGGATTTGATCAGGTGAGCCGTGACCTGATTCTTAAGTATCCTGATCATTACTTTTGGCGTATTACACTTGCAAGTGCAATTATTGACCAAGTAACACCAGTATTCTGATATGCCTGGGAAATTGTCTGCCTGCTTCAGGGCGTTATTCCGCAGTGACAGACAATCTTTTGAATTTGGCCGACCGGCGCCAATGGAGGGGTCGCCGTCATGTACTATGTACTGTAAGCACGGCATTGGTAGTCTAGGGTTTAATGATATTTATCACAGACAAACTAGACATGCTTCCGAACTTCAGTGGCCAATCAATGGCAGTTTTGAAATTCCTCGTATTGAATACTTAGAATCCATATTATTAAAGAAAAACGCTAGACCTGCAGCATTTGATGTATTACAGAATTGGAAGAAAGAAGCTATGCAGCATCTGAAGAGTAGAGAAAAGCATGCGCGCCGTCATATGACGAACGCCGAAAAAGCGTTGTTATATGACCAAAATAAACCGTCTGAGTCAGTTAGGAATATGGATAGGGCTTTTTCACTTGGTATCCAGAAAATGCATCCTTCTAAAGACTTTCATGTATCTGATGAGCTGATTGACAAACTTTTAAATGAACGAAGGCTTGGTGCCACTTCGCCATCTCCATATGTTCCTTTTCCTGCTGTTATTCCTCCTCCCGTAGCTCCTCCTGTTCCTCCTATTGCTCCTCTAAATGTTCCTCTTCCTCTGGCTGTTGTTCCTCCTCTCGTCATTGCTCCTCCACCTGCTCCTCCACCTTTGCCTGCTGTTCCGGGTCCGGTGAGTTTGCCTGCTGTACCAGTAACAGCACCCTTTTTGCCTAATATACAAGATCTACCTACTCTCCCTCTTCCAATTGGTTCCACACCGCTTATAGTTGATCGGGGAGTCGGATCGAGGGTTGTAACCCGTAATACTGTGTCGCCAGAGAGAAAGCATGAATTGACTGCATGGGCTAGACATTGCATGGAGAGGGGTGAACAAGCTGATGTTTTTGCCACACTCTCTAACGTAGACAATTTTCCTGAGAAAAACGTTTTTATTGAAGGATTGGCAGTACATTTACGTATAATGTGGAACAGGTTAAATGATATAGATCTCCCACAAGGGTTAAGGGACCTGAATATTTTAGCATTTTCTAGAGATCCTGCTGAGAAGGAACATGAGCACGTCGAGAGGGTTTTTGAGTATAGAAGGGAGTTGGAAAGGTTAGAAAATGAAGATGTAGATGGTGATAGTTTGGACGCTATGTTAGTACAGAAACGGTTCTTTCCTTGTCGTACATCGATAAATGAGGAAACACAAATTTGTACAAAAGATGTGATTAGGTGGATTTCAAACATGTCGATAACTCCCGTTGAAGTATATGATACATATAGTCAGTATATGCCAGAAATGCAGAGGAAAGTGATACAGGTAATGGTAGAATACCTGCAGGATGAATTTATAAAAAGAAAGATTTGTTGTCCTGCAGAATTATTGAATATTTATAAGACAGCTTTTTTGTTTGACACTTCTTCAGCTGCTTTAGCGCTCGATCTAGCTTTGTTGCTCAGTAAGCGTTCGGAGTTGCCTACTCCTCAGTTGCCTATGGGAGAGGTTCCTCCGACATTTGTCCCAAAAGTTGAGATTCCTGCTAATGTTGCAACGGATGCAGCTGCTCAAGACATCCCTGAACATTATGTGTCGCAGTTCGTTCACGTCCCGTTATCGAGACAGGAAGTGAACACCATTAAACAATCTAGTCCCAATATTAGGAAGAATCTGACAGGGTTCTACAAAGAGATAGAGTCTGTCTTGCAATCATCAGTATTTACCTTAAGCGATATTGATTTGTTGTTTCTCGTACTCCTGCCTATTGATTTGTGGAAACAGATTAGGACTGTAGACGATGTACCAGGGTTAGGAGATACATGGGATAATATGGTTAGACTCGATAGAGAAAGGCCAGCTGGCGAGAGACCACCACAGGTAATACTGACTTTGCCTGATAGAATAGTTACAAAATTAAAAGCTATAATTACTGAAAGAAGGATTGTTTGGGAAAAGCTTACTGCCTGTGTCCAAGGAAAGTCTGAGGGTGCTACCGAGTTCTTCAATTGGTTCGAACAAGTATTCTCAGATTTCAGTGGACAAGATTTGAGCACATAGTCTGGGAAACAACTATTCGTGGACAAATTCGTGCGTGGATTGCTGCCTGACATCCAGTCGCAAATTATGTCCTCAGAGAGTGCTTGGCAAGCGAAGTCTCAATCAGAAGTATTGCATATGGCTCAGTACTATAAGAATCGTGTCAATAACGAAAAAGAACGAGTTGAAAAGAGAAAAGGAGACTTAAAAACAAAAGTTCTATTGCAGCAAATTGTTAGAGGCCCTAGAGGGGGTAATTCGCAATTTAGAGGACAGTATGTTCCACAGGGAAATGCGCCATTGGGTCCTGTAAACATAAACCAGTGTGCTTATTGCAGACAAGAGGGTCATTGGCGTGCACAATGCCCGATCCTCCAGCAGAAGTTGAATAACGCATTTGGTAATATGGGTAGATGATCCAGAGGCCGCCCTGGGGGAGGGGGTCCTAGTAGAAGTCAGTTTTCACAGGATTCACAGCAACCTTTTTCACAGGATAATCAGGCACCAAGTGTGGATAATGGAAACCTTTTTGATCATCCTTCTGCTGCTGACATCTCTGAAGAAATTCCTTTGGAAGACATTCTGTTTCGCTAGGATTGCCCGAAGCAGGGTTTGGAACCAACGCCTATTCCCGTTAATCAGAAAGGTCCCTATGTTGAAATGATAGTGGGAAATAGGAAGCATCTTTTCTTGATAGATACAGGGGCACAGAAGTGTTCCATTGACCATTCACGGGTTCCAAACATTCCACTGTCAGGGCAAACCAATGTTTCTGTAGGGTTTTCTGGCACATCAGCAGTCTGTCCGATTTCTTCGCCAGTACAGATTACTTTGGGTCCATTTACGGACCACTGTCCATTCCTTTTGCCTACGAATTGTGGAGAGAATTTGTTGGGGTTGAATCTGTTGAAAGAATTAAATGCGGTAATTCATTGTTCTTCTGATGGAGTGCGTTTGACGATTTCACCACAGCAACTTTCTGTCTCTCAGTTCTTGACCAGACCTTTGCCGCCGGAATTTAGTGGTGTTCGGGAATGTTTGTTATTGTTATTGTTATTTTGCATTTATATAGCGCCTTATATACCATTGGTATGGTCTGAAGGTGCTGGTGGTTGAACGCCCTTGGGAACCGAAGTTCGGATCAGTAGAGAGAGTAGCGAGAGTCAAAGGTGCGTGTGAGCACCATATATGTGTGCAGCTGGTGCAGGATTTGTGTAACAGCTGCTTCTTAGCGGTAGGTGTGGTGGTTGAGAGATCAGGAGTATGTGTTCGTTCTGGCAGGATTTATCCAGACCGAAAGTGGCTGCGTTAGGCCTGAGGAGAACGCCTGGCTGGGGGGTGAGTAACCAGCAGTGTTTATTTAGAATGATGGGGAGTGTGCAGCAGATGTTGGTATGAGAACAGTTATACCGAATTGTGTCATAGTATCTCTGTGTTCTAGTTGAGTGGTGGTGTAAAGAAGAGGGTAAGCGTATGGTGGGTTATATGCTCTTTCAAACGTTCCCTTCAATTCGAAGCATACCATATACGTCGCGCAAATAGGCCTTTCTCAATTCAACTTTATACAGAGAGGGTATTAGGCATAAATCTAAAAACAACTTTGCACAGAGAGGTTATTAGGGAGATTGGTCGGTCTGGCTGGGCACGCTATTAGACTATTAGATATTGGACACATTTCTAGATTCAACTTTCCACAGCGAGGCTATTGGGCACACTTCTAGATTCATCTTTCCACAGCGAGGCTATTGGGCACACTTCTAGATTCAGCTTTCCACAGCGAGGCTATTGGGCACACTTCTAGATTCAACTTTTCACAGCGAGGCTATTGGGCACACTTCTAAATTCAACTTCTAAATGCGCTTCTAAATTCGGCTTTCACATGGAAGCTATTGGGCACACTTCTAAATTCAGCTTTCACATTGAGGCTATTGGGCACACTTCTAAATTCAACTTCTAAATGCACTTCTAAATTCGGCTTTCACATGGAAGCTATTGGGCACACTTCTAAATTCAGCTTTCACATCGAGGCTATTGGGCACACTTCTAAATTCAACTTCTAAATGCACTTCTAAATTCGGTTTTCACATGGAAGCTGTTGGGCACACTTCTAGATTCAACTTTCCACAGCGAGACTATTGGCCACACTTCTAGATTCGACTTTCTACATAGAGTATACTTCTAAATTCAACTTCTAAATGCACTTCTAAATTCAGCTTTCACATGGAAGCTATTGGGCACACTCCTAAATTCAACTTTCACAGAGAGTATATTGTCTAGGGTTCAGAATCCTTTCACAGACAGGCTATTGGGCACACTTCTCAATGCAACTTTCACAGAGAAGCTGTTGGGTACACTTCTAAAAGTAACTTTCAAGGGAAGCTATTGGGCACACTTCTAAAAGCAACTTTCACAGTGAGGCTTTTGAACACACTCCTAAATGTGGCCTTCCACAGACGGGCTATTGGGCACACTTCTAGATGTAACTTCCACAGTGAGGCTTTGGGCACACTTCTAAATGCAACTTTCAAGGGAGGCTATTGGGCACACTTCTAAAGGCAACTTTCACAGTAAGGCTATTGGGCACACTTCTAAATGCACTTTCAATGGAGGCTATTGGGCACACTTTTGAATGCAACTTTCACAGTGAGGCTATTGGGCACACTTCTAAATGTACTTTCAATGGAGGCTATTGGGCACACTTCTAAATGCAACTTTCACAGTGAGGCTATTGGGCACATTTCTAAAAGTAATTTTCACAGTGAGGCTATTGGGCACACTTCTAAATGCAACTTTCACAGTGAGGCTATTGAGGACACTTCTAAATGTGGCCTTCCACAGACAGGCTATTGGGCACACTTCTAAATGCAACCTTCACGGGGAGGCTATTGGGCACACTTCTAAATGCACTTTCAATGGAGGCTATTGGGCACACTTCTAAATGCAACTTTCACAGTGAGGCTATTGAGCGCACTTCTAAATGTGGCCTTCCACAGACAGGCTATTGGGCACACTTCTAAATGCAACTTTCACAGTGAGGCTATTGGGCACATTTCTAAAAGTAATGTTCACAATGAGGCTATTGGGCGCACTTCTAGAAGTAACTTTCACAGTGAGGCTATTGGGCTACACTTCTAAATGCATCTTTCAAGGGAGGCTATTGGGCACACTTCTAAATGCGACTTTTCACAGTGAAGCTGTTGGGCACACTTCTAAAGGCAACTTTCACAGTGAGGCTATTGAACATACTCCTAAATGTGGCCTTCCACAGACAGGCTATTGGGCACACTTCTAAATGTGGCCTTCCACAGACAGGCTATTGGGCACACTTCTAAATTCAACTTTCACAGTAAGGCAATTGGGCACACTTCTAAATGCACTTTCAATGGAGGCTATTGGGCACACTTCTAAAAGTAACTTTCACAGTGAGGCTATTGGGCTACACTTCTAAATGCAGCTTTCAAGGGAGGCTATTGGGCACACTTCTAAATGTGACTTTCACAGTGAAGCTGTTGGGCACACTTCTAAAGGCAACTTTCACAGTGAGGCTATTGAACATACTCCTAAAATGGCCTTCCACAGACAGGCTATTTATTGGGCACACTTCTAAATGTGACCTTCCACAGACAGGCTATTGGGCACACTTCTAAATGCAACTTTCACAATGAGGCTATTGGGCACATTTCTAAAAGTAATTTTCACAGTGAGGCTATTGGGCACACTTCTAAATGCAACTTTCCCAGTGAGGCAATTGGGCACACTTCTAAATGCACTTTCAATGGAGGCTATTGGGCGCACGTCTAAAAGTAACTTTCACAGTGAGGCTATTGGGCTACACTTCTCAATGCAGCTTTCAAGGGAGGCTATTGGGCACACTTCTAAATGCGACTTTCACAGTGAAGCTGGTGGGCGCACTTCTAAAGGCAGCTTTCACAGTGAGGCTATTGAACATACTCCTAAATGTGGCCTTCCACAGACAGGCTATTGGGCACACTTCTAAATGCGACTTTCACAGGGAGGCTATTGAGCACACTTCTAAATGCACTTCCAATGGAGGCTATTGGGCACACTTCTAAATGCAACTTTCACAGTGAGGCTATTGGGCTACACTTCTAAATGCAGCTTTCAAGGGAGGCTATTGGGCTACACTTCTAAATGCAACTTTCAAGGGAGGCTATTGGGCACACTTCTAAAGGCAACTTTCACAGTAAGGCTATTGGGCACACTTCTAAATGCACTTTCAATGGAGGCTATTGGGCACACTTTTGAATGCAACTTTCACAGTGAGGCTATTGGGCACACTTCTAAATGTACTTTCAATGGAGGCTATTGGGCACACTTCTAAATGCAACTTTCACAGTGAGGCTATTGGGCACATTTCTAAAAGTAATTTTCACAGTGAGGCTATTGGGCACACTTCTAAATGCAACTTTCACAGTGAGGCTATTGAGGACACTTCTAAATGTGGCCTTCCACAGACAGGCTATTGGGCACACTTCTAAATGCAACCTTCACGGGGAGGCTATTGGGCACACTTCTAAATGCACTTTCAATGGAGGCTATTGGGCACACTTCTAAATGCAACTTTCACAGTGAGGCTATTGAGCGCACTTCTAAATGTGGCCTTCCACAGACAGGCTATTGGGCACACTTCTAAATGCAACTTTCACAGTGAGGCTATTGGGCACATTTCTAAAAGTAATGTTCACAATGAGGCTATTGGGCGCACTTCTAGAAGTAACTTTCACAGTGAGGCTATTGGGCTACACTTCTAAATGCATCTTTCAACGGAGGCTATTGGGCACACTTCTAAATGCGACTTTCACAGTGAAGCTGTTGGGCACACTTCTAAAGGCAACTTTCACAGTGAGGCTATTGAACATACTCCTAAATGTGGCCTTCCACAGACAGGCTATTGGGCACACTTCTAAATGTGGCCTTCCACAGACAGGCTATTGGGCACACTTCTAAATTCAACTTTCACAGTAAGGCAATTGGGCACACTTCTAAATGCACTTTCAATGGAGGCTATTGGGCACACTTCTAAAAGTAACTTTCACAGTGAGGCTATTGGGCTACACTTCTAAATGCAGCTTTCAAGGGAGGCTATTGGGCACACTTCTAAATGTGACTTTCACAGTGAAGCTGTTGGGCACACTTCTAAAGGCAACTTTCACAGTGAGGCTATTGAACATACTCCTAAAATGGCCTTCCACAGACAGGCTATTTATTGGGCACACTTCTAAATGTGACCTTCCACAGACAGGCTATTGGGCACACTTCTAAATGCAACTTTCACAATGAGGCTATTGGGCACATTTCTAAAAGTAATTTTCACAGTGAGGCTATTGGGCACACTTCTAAATGCAACTTTCACAGTGAGGCAATTGGGCACACTTCTAAATGCACTTTCAATGGAGGCTATTGGGCGCACGTCTAAAAGTAACTTTCACAGTGAGGCTATTGGGCTACACTTCTCAATGCAGCTTTCAAGGGAGGCTATTGGGCACACTTCTAAATGCGACTTTCACAGTGAAGCTGTTGGGCGCACTTCTAAAGGCAACTTTCACAGTGAGGCTATTGAGCGCACTTCTAAATGTGGCCTTCCACAGACAGGCTATTGGGCACACTTCTA
This sequence comes from Ambystoma mexicanum, assembly GCF_040938575.1. Lineage (NCBI taxonomy): Eukaryota > Metazoa > Chordata > Amphibia > Caudata > Ambystomatidae > Ambystoma > Ambystoma mexicanum. The sequence goes on along the minus strand of NC_090923.1, from coordinate 608,885,291 downwards.
AATGCAACTTTCACAGTGAGGCTATTGGGCACATTTCTAAAAGTAATGTTCACAATGAGGCTATTGGGCGCACTTCTAGAAGTAACTTTCACAGTGAGGCTATTGGGCTACACTTCTAAATGCATCTTTCAACGGAGGCTATTGGGCACACTTCTAAATGCGACTTTCACAGTGAAGCTGTTGGGCACACTTCTAAAGGCAACTTTCACAGTGAGGCTATTGAGCGCACTTCTAAATGTGGCCTTCCACAGACAGGCTATTGGGCACACTTCTAAATGCAACTTTCACAGTGAGGCTATTGGGCACATTTCTAAAAGTAATGTTCACAATGAGGCTATTGGGCGCACTTCTAGAAGTAACTTTCACAGTGAGGCTATTGGGCTACACTTCTAAATGCATCTTTCAACGGAGGCTATTGGGCACACTTCTAAATGCGACTTTCACAGTGAAGCTGTTGGGCACACTTCTAAAGGCAACTTTCACAGTGAGGCTATTGAACATACTCCTAAATGTGGCCTTCCACAGACAGGCTATTGGGCACACTTCTAAATGTGGCCTTCCACAGACAGGCTATTGGGCACACTTCTAAATTCAACTTTCACAGTAAGGCAATTGGGCACACTTCTAAATGCACTTTCAATGGAGGCTATTGGGCACACTTCTAAAAGTAACTTTCACAGTGAGGCTATTGGGCTACACTTCTAAATGCAGCTTTCAAGGGAGGCTATTGGGCACACTTCTAAATGTGACTTTCACAGTGAAGCTGTTGGGCACACTTCTAAAGGCAACTTTCACAGTGAGGCTATTGAACATACTCCTAAAATGGCCTTCCACAGACAGGCTATTTATTGGGCACACTTCTAAATGTGACCTTCCACAGACAGGCTATTGGGCACACTTCTAAATGCAACTTTCACAATGAGGCTATTGGGCACATTTCTAAAAGTAATTTTCACAGTGAGGCTATTGGGCACACTTCTAAATGCAACTTTCACAGTGAGGCAATTGGGCACACTTCTAAATGCACTTTCAATGGAGGCTATTGGGCGCACGTCTAAAAGTAACTTTCACAGTGAGGCTATTGGGCTACACTTCTCAATGCAGCTTTCAAGGGAGGCTATTGGGCACACTTCTAAATGCGACTTTCACAGTGAAGCTGTTGGGCGCACTTCTAAAGGCAGCTTTCACAGTGAGGCTATTGAACATACTCCTAAATGTGGCCTTCCACAGACAGGCTATTGGGCACACTTCTAAATGCGACTTTCACAGGGAGGCTATTGAGCACACTTCTAAATGCACTTCCAATGGAGGCTATTGGGCACACTTCTAAATGCAACTTTCACAGTGAGGCTATTGGGCTACACTTCTAAATGCAGCTTTCAAGGGAGGCTATTGGGCACACTTCTAAATGCGACTTTCACAGTGAAGCTGTTGGGCACACTTCTAAAGGCAACTTTCACAGTGAGGCTATTGAACATACTCCTAAATGTGGCCTTCCACAGACAGGCTATTGGGCACACTTCTAAATGTGATTTCCACAGACAGGCTATTGGGCACACTTCTAAATGCACTTTCAGTGGAGGCTATTGAGCACAATTCTAAAAGTAACTTTCACAGTGAAGCTGTTGGGCACACTTCTAAAGGCAACTTTCACAGTGAGGCTATTGAACATACTCCTAAATGTGGCCTTCCACAGACAGGCTATTAGGCACACTTCTAAATGCGACTTTCACAGTGAGGCTATTGAGCACACTTCTAAATGCACTTCCAATGGAGGCTATCGGGCACACTTCTAAATGCAACTTTCACAGTGAGGCTATTGGGCGCACTTCTAAATGCAACTTTCACAGTGAGGCTATTGGGCACACTTCTAAAGGCAACTTTCACATTGAGGCTATTGGGCACACTTCTACTTTCACGGGAGGCTATTGGGCACACATTTAAATCTACTCATACATGTATAGATTAGAGTTTCCAAGTGCAAATATGCTACAGCTATGACTAGTTTACAGTGGTGATGCTTTGTTAGATGCGTGGTTGGGTAGTATGGCATGAAGTGATTGCCTCAGGCCCTGCCCTTCCCACACTTACTTATTGTTAGCTTCTTACTTCTCCTGCGGATACCTGCAGATACGATCTGGAGCTGTCTCGTTAGAGTCGTCCTTTGCTAGGAGGGTCACTGATGACCTTTGGCTCTCCAATCAGAATTCGGGTGGAATTGGCAGAGAGTAGGGGTTAGCCAATCAGGGCTGGAGGGAGGCGGGAGGCGGGACCAGGAAGTGGGTTTCTGGGCCACGCTGCATGCATGGCCTGGGCTGCTGCCCTTATTCAAAAATGGGCTCGGGGGCCTTGCTGGGCAAGGTAACTCACCAGATGCTGCTACTCGAAAGAGGGGCACACTGGTGCAACGGGGCCGTTAGGCCTAGACACAAGGTCCTAGGGACCAACGGCAGCGCGATGGGCGGGTCGGGAGGCGGGAGGGAGTGCAATCAGGAAGCGGGTGCGGGGAGGGATCGGGACGGCAGGTGGCTCACAGGGGGCGCAGGGGCCTCGCTAATCTTTGCAAAAAAGGCCCAGAGGGGCTGGGGCAGTGGCGGTAACTCACCAGATGCTGCTACTCGAAAGAGGGGTACACTGGTGCAACGGGCCGTTAGGCCTAGACACAAGGTCCTATGGACCAATTGTAGCGCGATGGGCGGGTCGGGAGGCGGGAGGGAGTGCAATCAGGAATCGGGTGCGGGAAGGGATCGGGATGGCAGGTGGCTCACTGGGGGCACTGGGGGCCTCGGTAATCTTTGCAAAAAGGCCCGGAGGGGCTGGGGCAGTGGCTGTAACTCACCAGATGCTGCTACTTGAAAGAGGGGCACACAGGTGCAACAGGGCCGTTAGGCCTAGACACAAGGTCCTAGGGACCAATGGCAGCGTGATGGTCGGGCCGGGAGGCGGGATTGATGATAATGATGTCGGTGTCTTGCAAATTGAGTCTGTTAAGATTATTTTGAAACATGGAGTAAAGTCGCCACGTATTCCCCAGTATAAGATCTCGGTCGATGGTGAGCAAGCTTTGAAATGGATAGTCTCTGATTTTGTGCATCGTGGGGTGATTGAAGAAATTGCAGGTAGTTTGTGCAATAGTCCATTTTGCCCGTGTACAAAAAAGGCGATAATGCAATTCCTTTACGTTTCATTATTGATTTACGTGCCATCAATAAGATTGATGCTCCACAATTTCCCATTGTGCCTGATGTGACGACAATGTTAACTATGATTCCGGCTTCAGCTACTCACTTTAGTATTGTGGATCTAAAGAACGCCTTCTTTAGTATTCCTATACAGAAAGACAGTAGATACTTGTTCGTGTTCACCTTAGGGGGACGCTCGTTTACCTTTACCCGTGCACAGCAAGGTTACATGGAGAGTCCTAGCATTTACAGTAGGGCTTTTAAAGAGCAGCTCGACACACTCGAGTTGCCCACCACTTGTTCATCGCTTCAATATGTCGACGATATACTCTTAGCTGCTGACTCAGAGAGCGCCTGTAAGGAGGGCACCGTGTTGTTGCTTATTCACCTAGCACGACATGGACACAAAGCTTCACTTAAATAATTTCAGTATTGTCGACAGGAGGTCGCCTATTTAGGCTATCTACTGTCAAAGGAGGGAAGAAAGTTGATGCCTGAGCGGATAAAAATCATTAATAGCATGTCTGTCCCAAATACACAGAAGGAAGTCAGAGCCTGGATAGGAATGGCTTCTTACTGTAGGCAGTGAATCCCAAACTTTTCCTTAGTGATTAAACCAATGTTGGCTTTGACGAAAAAGGGCATTTTTTCGCCATTACCGTGGAACTTGTAATACCAGCAAGCATTTGATCTGCTCAAGACTGCATTGTGCTCGGCACCAGTTTTGGCCACACCAAACTATGAAAAGGCCTTCGTGTTGTATGTGCATGAATGTGATGGATGTGCTTTGGCTGTATTAATGCAGGAGCATGGAGGGAAGAATAGGCCGTGCCGCTACTTTTTCTTCCGCCCTTGATCCTGTTGCATGCGCTTTGCCAAGATGTCTGAGAGCTGTCGCTGCTGCTGCTGCATCTGTAAAACAGAGCGAGGGAATGGTCCTAGGCCATACTTTAACCCTGATGGTACCTCACTCTGTAGATGTTCTATAAACAGAACACAAAAGAAACACCTCACCTCTGCACGATTAACAAGATATGAATTGATCTTGTTTGCACCACATATTCAGATAAAGAGATGTTGTGCATTGAATCCAGATGAACTTTGACCTTTCCCACAAGGTACTGTTTGCAGTGACGAAGAGTCACATGACTGCCTTTACACTACAGAGCAGGAGACGAAAGGCAGAATCGATCTAAAAGATACTCCTTTGAATAATCCACAAGGGGAGCTGTTTTGCGATGGCTCCTGTTTCAAACTCCCGGATGGCACATCCACAGCTGCTTATGCAATCACCACATTGAGCACGGTCATGGAGACCAAAGGAATCACGCATAACTCCGCGCGGGCCGCAGAGATCATAGCATTGACCCGAGCTTGTGAACTTTCCGAAGGGCTTACCGTAAATATATATACTGACAGTCAGTATGCTTTTGGGGTGGTTCACAACTTCGGCAGACTTTGGGCAGAATGAGGTTTCTTGACCTCACATGGCACTAAAATCCAGTATGGCTCCTTGATAGTACAGTTACTCTCAGCGCTTGCACTCCCTACTCAGCTAGCAATTATGAAATGTGCAGCACATCAGAAGATCTCAGATAATGTAGGGAAAGGGAAAGCTTTCGCTGACCAGGTAGCCAAACAGACTGCCACTGATCTCTCTTCAGAAATGTACACTTCAAGGGAAGCCACAAATGCCTGTACTTTGAATGAGGGTATTGAATCTGTGAAAAACATTCAAGCTGATGCCACTTTAGAGGAATCTAAGAAATGGGCTGAGGGTTTGGCAAAATTGGATGACAATGGGTGTTGGGTGGACAAAGTAGAAGGGAAATGGTTACTGCCTGATGCATACATTACGATGATGGTCACCATGGCCCATGGTCTCACCCATATTTGTGCACGAAAAAGTTACCAAAATGTTGCAAAATATGTGGGTGAATGATAAAATCTCTATGGTAGCCGAGCGCTTTGTCCAAGGGTGTATGATTTGTTTGCAGCATAATATGGGAAAGGGCACATCGACTCCTAGGGGTAGTTTTGGTCCACCTTCTGTCCCCTTTGAGGTTATACATTTTGACTTTATTGAAATGGAGCATTGCAATAACTACAAGTATGTACTAGTGGTTATCTGCACCTTTAGTAAATGGGTTGAAGCCTTTCCTGTCAAAGATGCCACAGCTATGACAACGGTGAAGACCATGCTGAAGGAATATTTTCCTAGGTTTGGTTTGCCAAGAGTCATCTGGTCGGACAATGGTCCACATTTTATCGCTGCTGTAATTCTGCAGATATGCGCAGGATTACAGATCGATAAACGGTTCCATTCGGCTAGGCACGCTCAGAGTGCTGGTTTAGAAGAAAGACATAACAGCATCATCAAGAACAAGCTCGCTAAGACGTGTGCCGGCACCAAACTGAAATGGCCGGACACCTTACCGATCGTGATGTTGCCTATGAGAACGACCCCTCAAACTAAGACTGGGCTCTCTCCATTTGAGGTGGTCATGGGTAGGCCAGCTAACATTTGGAATTTGCCAAAGCCCTGTTAGCTACGCGAACTTGAACATGTACTTCTTTCTGACTATTGTGGACAGTTAACTAAAAATCTGTATTTGATTTACCACCAGGTGCAAGAAGCTTTACTTCTCAGGTATGAGGGCCCAGGACACAACATACGTCCGGGGAGCTGGGTCCTCATCAAGTCGTTTGAACAATCTTCTTGTCTCGCACCTCGTTGGTGGGGCTTGCACCAAGTTCTCCTGGTCACAAAGACAGCGGTGCGGGTGGAGGGCAGGAAGCACTGGATCCATGCATCCCACATCAAGAGGATTCCTTTCCCTTTGCCACACAATACAGAAGACACAAAACCCCTCACCAATACCGTAACCAACGATCACAAAGCATCAAACAGCATCGAGAGTGCGTCAGATACTCTCCCTGGGCCTGTGGGGCCTGGGGAAACAGCTGCTTCATCTCCACACTCTCCAACAAATTCCATTTCGAATCTTGTGTTAAATTCTGCTTTGAATTCACTGCTTCCATCAGGAAGTAACAACACGTTGTTTACAGATTATTCAGTACCAAGAATCACAAGGTATGAGCTGTGTCTGAGGAAGTAGACTTACTGCACGGTTCGGCTGTGCCATCAAGGAAAAACATGGAAGGGCTTGTCTCTTTGGCCCGATCTTTTGTACATAAGGGGATTCTGTTGGCTAGGGTTTGGAAAAAAAAAAGACTAAGAAGACGCTCGATCTGGAGATCGCCAGCACATTAACATTGGTGTATTTGTTTGAAGAAACAAGGCCTGCAACCGTTCCCATTCGTACGGAAGAGATAAGAGACTGTGTGACCGATCGTAAAAATGAACAATCGAATGCGTGGGCCAGAAAACGTATTGTTGTCTTGTGATAATGTTAACTGGTTTCACAATAGTCTATGGGCCTCATTACACGTTGTGTGGTAGGGATTTAACGTTACCGGTAAGGGAATACCGGTATTGTTAAATCCCCATCCCAATTACGACCCGGCTCACTGCTATTTGCGGCACCGCTAAGTACGTTGCCACTAATAGCGGCCAGTCTGCGGGCACACGACCCTCGATTCCGCAAATAACGCCATGCCACTAATAGCACATCATCACAAGACAGGCGGATGTGCCAATGGCGGCATGGAAAAGCCCCCAAAACCCCTTACCGGCAAGGCGCAAATACCGGCATCTCGAACCACCCGTTATCAGAACCTAGCAGTGTTCCCACCTGACACAGGTGGACAAAATCAGCACAGGTGGAGGCAATGGAGACTGTGGCAGCACAAAAGGAGCACAGCACACCCCTTCACACACCCATTCCCACACCAAGATGGTTCCAATACTAGCAGCATTACATGGGCTGGAGGACATGATTGCAGTGCAGCAGCAACAACAACAGGCAGCACAAAGGAGACGCAGGAGGAGAAGGAGGAGGATGGCAAGACAGGCGCAGCAAGCACCACCAGGGCACCTAGTCATACCACAGAGGCAGCCACCAATTCCCAGGATCCGAGCCAGTCCATTAAACCTAACCCTTGAGCAGATACACACCCTGTACCGTCTGGACCGGGATACCATCACCAGCATCGTGTACATGACACATGATGACATTGTCAGCCTCATAGACATCAGAACTGCCATTCCCCCCTCTACTGAAGGTGGTGACTGTGCTCCACTTACTGGCCACAGGCACCTACCAGCATACGGTGGGGCAGATGCATGGCATCTCACAACCGGTATCTTCACGCACGCTGAACCAGGTACTCGATGCCCTACTGAAGCATGCACGGGAACACATATTCCTGCCACGGACTGCCCAGGAGATCGCAAACACCAAAGTTGGCTTCTATTCACTGGCAGGCATCCCAAGTTGCATCGGGGCCATCGACTCTACCCATGTGGAATTGGTGGTCCCACATCACAATGAAGTAGTCTACCAAAACACAAAACAATTCCACTCCATCAAAGTGCAAATGGTATCCGACGCTAAGAAGATAATCACACATTGTTGTGCCCGATTTCCCAGATCAACCCATGATTCCATGGCCCTGCGTAACTCAAACATGCCACGCTACATGGAGCGACAAGCCGGACAACGTTCCTGGCTACTTGGTGAGTAGCAGGGCAAGCACATGGCAGTGTGATGTGGTGGGGAGAGATACATACTCCTACTGGGTGTTGACTGTCGTCTGTAGGACAAATGGACATACAGATGTAGGCCAATGTCCATCAGGGAAGGCCGCAATGTCCTTGAGGAGAACCCACATGCAAACATGAGCTGCACAACATAGAGTACAATCCAGGTTCCCGAATATTGCACATCCATCCACATCCACATTGCACATCATGCCACACCACATACCACACAAATCAGCAACATGGCGTCAAGATGGTACTACAGAATCAGCACAGCACAACATCAAGACAGCAATGTGCACTTGAATGCATGCAAAGGTAACACCAGTAGCCATACCATTGAACCACACACCTATAGCACCACTGAAGTGATGCCACACAGCATGGCAACATCGATGTTGGAATGGCAGTACACTAGCAGTGTGGTACCAAATTTTCCTGGGCCCAGGGACACCTAAGACCTGGCCTCACCCAGGACATGTCATTTGCTGTCGGAGGCATGATTCAGGCATGTCCACTTGCAGGGTCAAGCTCACCTTCGCACATTGCAGTCACGCAGATCGTCTGCATGCATGCTGGTAGTCGTGATTTTGATTCACAATGCAAAGTCGATTTGTATGACACGTACAGGCCGCATCTGAGGTGAACGGTAACAGGTACCCATTCTTCACCCCATACAGGCGACGCCGGCTATCCCCTGAAGAGGTGGCTCCTAACCCCGGTACGGAACCCACAGAACCGGCAGGAAGAGGACTACAATCGTGCACATACCTGTACCCGCGTCATGATAGAGCAGGCATTTGGCCTTTCGAAGACACAGCTCTGGTGCCTAAGCGGGCCGGGTGAGGCTCTCCTGTACGGCCATGACAAAGTGCCAAAGATAACCATGGCATGTGTAATGCAGCACAAAATGTGCATCAGACAGAATGTGCCTATGCCACCTGACATTGACATGCAACCACCAGATGAGGATGATGTTGATGGGGATGAGGATGGGTGAAATGGTCCCTCAGGAGAGACACGATGTGCGTCAGCATCTGATGTATCAAATGTCATGAGATACAAGGGAGAACTATTATGGGTGGAGATGGGTATTGTTGCCCTGATGTATGTGGTGAGTGCCACAAAGGACGCTGTCCCCAATGAAGTACACATACACAATGATGAAGGCCAAGCCTGTGTTTCAAATTTTCAACAGTGTATTGTGATCAAAATGTGAACAAAAAGTGCATGGCCCCAACTGTGCAGACACCCTTTCCCCCCTCCCCCCACAACACTCCCAAAAACACCCTTTCCCCCCTCCCCCCACAACACTCCCACAAACACCCTTTCCCCCTCCCCCCACAACACTCCCAAAAACACCCTTTCCCCCCACCCCCCACAACACTCTCAAAAACACCCTCCCCTCCAAAACACTCCCAAAAACACCCTTTCCCACTCCCCCCACAACACCCCCATGTGAGGCTTATAGTGTGTAGGTGTCCTGCTCGACATGTGCCAGCAAGTTCTTGCTGCCCCTAATTCTCATGGCCTCCTCCGCCATTGGGTGGTTGGAATGGCGTGCGCCTCATGGTGCGCAGAGAGTGGCGCCGGGGGCTTGTTTGTCGGGAACTCGCAGAGGAGGAGGTGCCCGGTTGATCCTGTGGTGGGGGGGTATTGTCGCTCCATGGCGTCCACAATACGTGTGACGGCCTGCCTAAATTGGGCCTTTTCCTCACAAATCCTGTTTGTGCAGGCCGCCATGGCCTCCCTTGTCTGGCTTGCATACGAACTAAGGTCTTCCCTCAGACGGGCTGCCTCTGCCACATGCTGGCCAACCTGCACAGTGATTTCAACCTGCCTCTGGCTGATGGTTGCAAGGTCGTGTTGACTGGATCCAGCTGTTGGGGTGGCTGCTGCGCCCTGGTCCATGCCTCTGGCATCAGGTGAGGACACCTGAGGGCTCCATCACCCTTCCACATTCTCGTCGCCTGATTCTACATGGCTACCTGATCGTGATAATGGCCTTGGGCTTGGCTCAATGGACCATGGTGGGCTGGGGGTCTGGCTTTGATTCTGAACGTCAATTGCCTCCTCAACGTCTGAAAGCGGGGCGTTGGCTGCTGCCTCACCAGTGGAACTGGTGGCAGCAGAGTGCGTGCCCTCCGTGCTGGTTTCCAATGTCATGGGGTACACTGCTGTCGGTGGAACAATTGCAGCAGCCGTGGCCTCAGGCTGTGTAGAACTGGTGCTCTTGCTGCCTTTGCCCCTCTGCTGATGATCACTCCTCCCGGTTCCCCTTTGAGGTGGTGGCGGTGTCCCCTCTGTCATGTGTCCTGGGCTTTTTCTTTGCTGGTGGAGCAGGTGTCACAGTGCCCGGTTCATCAGTGTCTATCTGTGACCATGTAGGGGACAAAAATAGGGAATATCATCGTTTATGGTTCTACGTGCCTTATGCAGAATGTTTACGTCATGCCGCTCTATGCATTGGGGCCTCTTTATTTTTGATTCCGGTAATGGGGATATCGGGTGGGTCATGCATGAATGGGTCTGTGTTGCACGTGTATGTGGTGATGCGTGCATGTAGGTTTGTGGCTGGATCGATGGCCTGATTATGGACTCATATTTGGGGGGCCCATCACCCTTCACTGTGCATTGTTTGATGTATACACTCACCTCCATCTGATGAATTGGGCGCACCATGCTCCATGTCTCCGACACCCTCGATCGATTCCACACCAATTGTGGCAGCGCAGGACACCTCCCACTCCCGGAGTTTTATAGGGGAATCAGCGCCACCTCCTGTGGCCATTGCCAGCTTGCGATTCACGGACAGGATGTTTCGTACATGGACCCGTAGGTCATCCCACTGCTTTCGGCAGTCCTTGACAGTGCGGGTGGTGGTGCCCAACGCACTGACTTTGTGGGAAACCTCTGCCCCAGATGGCCTTTTTCTTGAGGAAGGTCTCCCGCCGCATGTCATTTGTAAAAACTACATTGGCATTTGCCGCAAGTGTCTGAGTAAGCATGATTAGCTCCTCGTCGCTGAATTTTTCTTTTCGCTGGCGATCAGCGCCTTTCTTGACGGCCTTGGGCATCTTCGCGCTATCCTGGATGATTTTGTGTTGGAGTCTTGTCGAAAGAGGTTCTGGATGCAGAGGATGGCAATGGATTGTGTTTTTAAAGATGGCCGCCGTGCTCCTTCCCGTTCCTGTGCGATGACGCTATTATAAATAGCGATGACTGCTATTTCCATGTAGAGTGAGGGCGGAGGTGCTATCTGCACTTTCGTCGAAGCCGGTAAGGGACTTTTTGGGGTCTTTAGCGGCATGGCGGTAGGGTCATTACCGGCATGGCGCTATGCTTGTGTCCGCATACTCATAATGGTACGCTATTAGTGCCCTCTTGCCAAGGCGGACACGTTAATAGCGCCATGCCGGTAAATGTTGATTTTTACCGCACAACGTGTAATGAGGCCTGTTGCCTTAGGATTCTGGTATCTGGAAGAAGTACATCCGCTTGAAAATGTGTTACCCACTGAAAATGTACCCACTGTTTCTACACCTTTTGTGCATCTGCACACTTTATCTCCTAGAGACTCTCAGCACAGACAGAGTAACCATAACAATACTCTATTACTCATTATGAATGCTACACATGCTATTTTTAATAAGTCCAATTGTTGGGTCTTCTCGCATTTACCGTAACACGGGGATAAGGGGCTGGGTTGGTATATTCATCCTTTACCTTTGACGACTGCATGCTATGCTTCTTTAAGGGCACTATTCTTTGGCCGATGGAACGATAGCATCTCGGGGAACTTTGATGGAACTAACTTGAATGATTTTGAGAAACGTGTTCTCACGCCCCTGGGATGCTCACTCTTCGCGAATAGGAGCAAGCTTAATGTTGCTTCTATTAGGCTTCCTGATAGACTGTCCCGTCCTTTTCAATCTTTTATCTCTTTCAAGATGGCTCCTATAGGCAATAGGGATGCCACGCCACCTTCTTACACTGTTAACCAAAGCCCCGATTCAGTTTCTTTCTGCATACAGAGGAATGGTACTCAGTCAATGGGTGATTTCAAGGGATGCGCCAACGTTGCAAATTTGACTAGTGAGGACAGAACTTTGTATGTAGGCGAACCTGTCTACTTTGTTTGCTGTAATGTAGCATTTCCATGGTTACCGAGGGATTGGCAGGGAATCTGTTATTTAGGGATTCTGTTACCCGGGGTATTCATTGCTAGCACTGTAGAAATTTTAAAGGCTCGTCCACGGCGGGACGAGAATGGCGATACTTCAGCACAAGTTCTGTGCGATGTAGCTAAATCCTTCGTGCCAAATACTGAACTTTGAGGATATCAGAAGACTAGCAAGAGTACTGGAGAGGACCATCAACCGGACCACTGACATACTCTATAACATGACTTTAGAACAAAAACCAATAAAGTTAGTGGCACTTCAGAACCGGATGGCATTAGATGTCATCCTGGCTGAGCGTGGTGGGGTATGTAAATTAGTGGGGTCCGCTTGCTGTGTTTTTGTTCCAGATTCCTCCCCAACTATCTTTAGGGCGATACAAAATCTGCACGTTCTCAGTTCAGAAGTGCATGTTCCCCAGAGAAACTGGGATCATAGCGCTTGGTTCTGGGACTTCTTGCGATCTTGGGGATGGAAGCTACTTTCAGTCTTGCTGATTATTTTAAGTATTCTGTTGTTTTTCTTTTGTTGTATACAATGTCTTCCTGGTATGTGTTCGATGTTAGGAGGATGTTGTGCACAAGCGATGGGTACATTAGGACACAAGGTATACGGCCCAGAGAAAATATCTAATACATTTGTGCTGAAGGAAATCTCAGTATCTGACCTCATGGCAATTGATATCTCTGATAGTGATTCAGGATTATGGACATTGAGACGTGGAGTTACTCGTAAAGTGACCAGAAGTAGTTTAGCACTTGGCTTAGGCCAAAAGGAGGGTTTGTTAAACGGGATATCATGTTGTGCCTCCATTATTGTATATATTGGCCTTAGCCCAGTCGCTCTGCGAAGAAAACCGCGTTGCAAAGTTCCAATTCTAGATCGACTTCACTGCCATTTTAGGTCCGTCCGCCATTTTGATTTCTATTCTAAAGTAATTCCGTGTTCTAAAATGGTGGACAGTGTTTCCCGCTTGTAACTGACCCATCCTGAACCTTGTACGTGAGTTAATGTATAAACTGTCCATTGGCCGAATGTTTGGGTCGAGTAAAGAGACCTTGTCCCATGCCTGACTTGTAGACAGAGGATTGTCTGCGCCAACAAGCCCGATCCGTGGACATACATCGACTACAATGTTATACAAATATTGAACGTGGACACTTGCTGAACTGCATTGTATAGGACATGTGTTAAGGCTTATTGTTAAATCAGAGAACACACTGTTGCCATTGTAACTTGTTTATATGTAAACTGAGGATGATCCATGAGCATAATGTCGGACAAGCCAGAAGTGAACTCGGCACAAACTCTAGACCATGGATTATTAACCTGTCGAGGGGCTGGACATTATGATTGGAAATGTATAAAATGTACCTCTCACTTCTCACACCGAAAGGGCTGGTATTCACTGCAATGTACTGAGGACCAGATAGCTATCAGATACTTTGTTCCTTTGTAAACTGTAAAGTTTTAGAATAAAGATCTGTGAATCTTTATAAGCCTGTGTTTGGTGTATTTCCGTTTGAGGTACTCAGCCTCGATATTTCCTTTTGCTTTTACAGGAGCACCAGTGCCGCAGTTGAACATAATTTAACCTATCCGTTTCCGCGAGTTGGAAGGTTATCTTGCATTGTTCAAAGGTGCACGGGGTGCCTTCTTCAAAGAGCTGCCCCAGTGATTCGAGGCCTCCCACCACCCAATTCCTAAAGTTCATTGGGCAGAAGCCCGGGGAGAAGGCTGGGTTAAGGAAAATTGCGGAGAATGAGCTCAGGCCCCCCTGGATGCCTTTGTGTCTGTGGGCCCAATCCCAAGCTCTCACTAACTGTTTAGTGGAGGCTAGTGTGTTTGGCCAGGTTTGGCGCAGTGTGGTAGGGATGAATGGAAGGTAACGGAGTGGGATGGGGAGATGGGACTGTTCAATCTCCACCCGTTTCGGGCACCCCAAGGCGATTCCCCATGCTTGGATGTGGGCCAGCTGTGCTGCTATTTGGTATCTACGGTGGTCCGGGACCCCAAGTCCTCCAAATTTGGCACTGCCCATCATGTTTCTCTGGGGAATGCGTGCTTTCTTGCCCCTCCAAATGAAATTGATCATTTCCCTTTGAAGGTATTGCAGGGGGGAGCGGGATTGACATGGGTAGGGAGGAGCAGGCGTCAAGGAACCGTGGGAAGAGGTTCATTTTGCAGGCTGTTATGCGGCCTAGAAGGGAGATCTCTTGCGATATCCAGCGGTTGAGGTCCTTTTCCATCTCCTCAAAGAGGGGGGGTAAGGTTTGTCTGATACACTTTTGCTGGTTGGGCCGGGATCTGGACCCCCAGTTAAGAGGGCCACCAGTTGAGGACGGAAGAGTTTGTAGAACCGGGTGGAATACCCATCTGGGCCTGGTGCTCTAGGTTTCAGGCTTTTTATGGCCAACTCAACTTCCTTGCTTGTGATGGGCGCTTCAAGTCCTTCCCTCGCTGTGGGCGTAAGGTGTGGGAGAGCTGCCTTTCGCAGATAGGACCGTTGTTCATTTTGGTCCCTTGGGACTGCTGTCATTATCTCCGATTGGTGGGCCACTGCCAGTCCTAGCTTCTCATGCTCTGTAAATTGGACTGCACCCTGTGGGTCGCGAAGGCCCAGTATGGTATTTCTTTTCTTCGTTTTGGCTAGTTTGTTTACCAACAGCTTATTTGCTTTGTTACCATTGACATAATACCACTGTTTAATTCTGGTTAGTAGATGTGCTGTGGCTTCGGCGTAATGCGCCTCCAGCCTCTTTCTTGCCATCTGTAGCGCCCTGTAGGATTTCGGGGAACAACCCTTCCACCTCTGAGTGGCTTCAGCCTCCCAGACTTCAGATTCCAGGATGGTGCGTCCCGCCTGTTTTCGCTTATCGAAAGCTGCGCCTTGGGCGACCAGTTCCCCTCTGAGCACCACCTTCATGGCATCCCAGGTGTTGGCTGGGGATGTGTCCGTGTTGCAATTTTCGGCAAAGAAGTTTTTTATTGCTCTGGCAATTGAGTCCCTCACTGCCATTTCGTTTGAGATAGGGTCGTATTAAGTTCCACCAGCGGCAAGGGGGGGATCCGGATCGTGGGCTCACATGGTCAGCAAGACTGGGGCGTGGTCAGAGAGGATCCGGGAGCCAATGGTGACGTCGTTGGTGAAGGCCAGGATCTGTGGAGAGGCCAGTAGTAGGTCAATTCGAGAGAAGGTATGGTGCACAGATGAATAAAAAGTGAAGTTTTCCTCCTCTGGAGATATCACCCTCCAGGTGTCAACGACATCCAGGGTCCGAAAGAGATGGAGCAGGCCTTTTGCCAATTTTAGGTCTCTAGATGATGGGGGGTGCGATCTGTCTTTAAGTGAGTCCGGGGCACTGTTAAAGTCTCCCCCAATGATGACTTTCCCCTCAATGAATGGGAGGAGGGCCTCCTCTAAGTCTCTGTAAAACCCTTCCTGATGCTCGTAGGATTGATGCTGACGCTGCATCCTCGAGATGCTGATTGTTGGAGGGATGCCATTGTGCAAAAATTGTAGAGCCGTTGGGAACAGCCATCGATAGCGCATCTGATGGTCTCGGAGAAAGAGTGTGAGAAGACGCAAGGCCCTGCTCCTCTGTAGTGTTAGGCGGGAGAGGTCCTGGAAAATTTGGAGTGGGGAGCCTTGAAACGATAGTTCATCGCTTGAGCGACCTATTGCCAGGATGGCCTCTTTAGTGGTATAAAAGTGGACTCTTGTGATTACATCTGGGGGGGATCCAAATCGGTTCCTCATCGTGGGCGCGGTCTGTGGGTGCAGTCAAGTAGGAGCTGAGCTTCATCCAGGTTCGGTAGTAGCGACTGGAAGAAGTTGCCCACGTACTCGGGAAGCTGCCTATCGGGGATTGAGGAGGGGATACCTCGAATACGCAGGTTATTTCTGCGGGCGCGTCTTTCCAGGTCCTCTTGTTTGAATTCGAGGATCTCAGTTCTGTCCATTAAGGTCTGGATTGTGCATTGCACTTCCACCAGAGTGGTGGAATGCTCTTGGGCTAGATCTTCAGATTCCCCCATCCTGTGTTTAATGTCTCCGACCCTTTGCTCTGTTTGTTCTAGCTTTGAGGTGAGCTCTGACATCCAAGATCTGAATTTTGACTTGATATCGGACATGAAGGCTTGGAGGTCTTCTTTGGTTGCAAGGGTCCCTTTATCTTCTGGTGCCTTTTGAGGCGTGGGCTTTGGGGGGTCCGCTTTCTTCCCTTCTTCCATTGCGAGGAGCATGGTGGAAATATCTGCAGATTTGGGAGATTTCAGGGATTTAGCCATTGTTCCTGGGAGGGAGACGGCCTCCAGCAAGGTTTGTGCGATGTTACGGTTGTTGGCGGGTGGGTGAGTGGGTTATTGGCCCGTGAAAGGACCCCAAGCCCCAGCCGAGGGATCACACTGTCTTACGTTAGTGGCAGCGGGGGAATGAAGTGGGCAGGGGTGCCCCAGGAAGTAGCTGGTCAGGTTAGGGATCTTAGGGTCCTTTGCTGGGGTGGAATAGTGATCAGAGCAAAGGTAAGGGGAAGAGAGGGGGACCTGAGGCTGTGATGATAGTTGGTGATCTACTCACCGATTGCTGAGAGCTCCCGGAGTGAATGCAGGGGGATCGGGCCTCCCCGTTCTGGTGGTGATGGGAGGTGGGCAGGGGCACCCCAGGAGGCTGAAAGTGATATTGTTGCCAGCCAGGTCTTCTGTGGATGTTCTGGAAAGTCCAGGATTCCGGGGGAAGTGTAGATTGAGCTCAGGGGAGGGGGGGGTGAGGGGCTGGTCTAGTGGGACTTGAAAGTCCTGTCCGCAATCCACGGTAGTGGAGGAGTCTGGGGGAGTCTGAGTCGTTGGTGGGTGGCTTTGAATGTGCCTGAAGGGCTCAAGTCTAAAGGTGGCTGCCTCTTTAGGACTACATAAGGCCCCCTTTGGTTTGTCTCAACACCCCTGGCTGTGGGGGTGAGACAGCCGCCCAGAGTCGTGCGGGTGCCACGCTCACTCAGAATAATGTGAGGGGGGATCCTGGGTGCTTTCCCCTGTACACAGGTGCGGGGCGCGGAAGGGGTTTCTGCTGCAGCTTCAACATCCAGGCCCCAGCCATGTGGGATCCTCAGCACTCCATGTACTGTGTGGCCAGAGGGGAAGGCCACATACTGTGCGGGTGAAGCAGGGCCTCTGTGGGGGCAATGGGTGTCCCTGCTGGGGTGGTGTGGTGGCCCTGCACTGTTTGGGTATCCAACAGAACATTGCAGTGGAGGCTAACGAGAGCCCCCCACGATTTTATAGACACACGGGGGGTGCTAGCAGCGTTGGAACATCACAGTCTGTTGTGTTCCCTTCATGTGCACAAGAATCACTGCAGTTAGTGGCCTGGGGGGCTCCCTTCCAGGAGCAGGGCTGCGGAGCCATGACCGCTCCCCTCCTGCATGCAGAGGGGGAGATCAGTCACCCCGCTGGTGTGGATAATTTCAGCGCGGGTAAGAGGAAGTTGGCTCGGAGGGCTAGGCTCTGTAGCAGCGGGGAGTTGCCGCCGGCGCTTCCCGTGGGCTGCGAGCCGGTCCCAGAGAGGGGGCAGTTGTTCCCTGGAAGGTTGGCAGGTGAGTTGGGTGTGCCTGGACAGCAGAGGCTGGCTGGAGGCGCTGGGCTGGAGGCGCTGCCCCAGTCAGTTACACCCCGAGGGACCCAGGTCCGGCCTGGGCTCCCGGCAATGATTTAGTCCATGCCGCATCAGCGTCTGAGATGCAGCATAGAAGATGGGCGCCGTCGGGGGTCCGCAGGAGGGTGGGGGAGGATTCCAGAGGTCAGGGGCTCCCCATTGTGGTCCCGCAGCCAACAAGGCTTGATTGATGACTGCAAAGATGGGGCCGACGCGGCCCGTCTGCTATTTTGTATTAGTTTAGCGATTGGCATCGGCAAGTACCCTCACTGCATTTTTTGCTGTTCCTGCTAGTGTTACGAGCTCCGATTACTGCCAGCAGGTCCTCTGTCTTTCTGAAAACCAGATCAGGCGTTTATAATGTTGGGCCATAGCAGGAACTTAAGTTTTTCTGTGATTGAAGCAGACCCCATGCAGAGGCCATTAGAGGAGCTGCCACATCTCTGGCGCTCCAGGCCACGCCCCGTTCCTCCCCAATCTTTGGGCAGCTTCATGTAAGCTCTGGGCCCACAAGCCCAATATCAATCCATCAGGACTGCTGTTCCAGCTCCCATAACGGAAATATCAACCAATCTTGCGGCCTATGCTATCTTCCACATGTCTTTCTCTTTTAGCTGGAAACACAATGTCGCATTCATCAGTGGGATTACAAACATTGGTCCTGATTCATCTTCTACCCATGTCAGTAGCTTGGCATGTTCGGCCCATGGATTTAAACATTCATCATTCACCTTTTGTACTTGTTGTATGTATTCCTTCTTTAAGAGATGAGCTGCACAGGACATCAATCCTTCTTCCCATCCATTTTTGGTCCTTACTTGTCTATAGACTAGCATCTGTGTTCTCTCCCAGCAACAAGGCATCCAAGCCAATTCTGCTTTATCCGACAGACCATTCTCCTAATTTATGTTATGACTACTTCATTTTGTCCTGTCCTAAGGGTATGTGAGGATCTTGCTCTTCCATTCAGGCTCCTTTTCCATCTGTGTAGTCTTAATATAATCATCTTGGAATGGGAATGACCATTTCGATCTCCATCGCAGGGTGGCCCAATATCCTTGGAACGGTCCTCGGGTCATGCATGCAGCAAGATGGACATCCAGCATCATAATCTGGTACTTCTCTGGGAATAAAAGTTCATGCAGCACTGATGGCATAAGGTACGAGAGAGCAGACGTAGCAACCCTACTTAGATGTTCTTTCACCCACCTTTTTTGTGTGCTGACATCACATATTATTACCCAAATGTGCTGTACTGTCCAAATATGTGTTAATGCCATTATCATCTTCCTCTGCATTTCGCTTGTGTCTTCGCAACATAATGGTTGCAGCCCACGGAAACAGCTCTAACGCAGCTCTGCTCTGGGCAGAAAGCACTTGAGATCTAGACTCATCTAGAATGGGTAAATCTGCATGGGTTCCTAGAGTAGGGAGAATCAAGGAAGTTTGCACTGTTCCTGGACCAATAAAGTAAAGAGTGTGGACCAGGACAAACAGGAAAACAAAAATAGACACTGCACATGCATATATTATACACCAGAATATTAATCCACACCATTTGTGCCACTCTGGTATTTCTTGAGTTTGCTCATTCTCTGAAATCATGCCTTCATTATGCCTGTATACTACTTTAAGGAAGGAAAAAACCTTTTTAAGCAGGTAAATCATCTAGCTGCAGACTCTGTTCAATTGTTTCCATAAGCAGCCTCCTTATTGCAGGGCCATTTTTACGATCATGCAGAAAAGCATGTGTGTTGACACTACTCCCAACAATAGCAGGATGAGCTCCTAGTATATATATGAAAACAGCAAGTAGGATCCTATGGGCATCGTCGTTTGTCAAAACCATAAATTCAACCAAACAATTGCGTTGTACGAAAAGAATCAGCGTATTGTCACGCTTCCAATTTCTTATCAAACGTTGCCATTTAAACATATTTACAATCTGTCAACATTTTCTAAAATTCATTTTCAAAGAACTCTGTGGCTCACTCAAGAAACGAATTTGCACATCTGCTATAATACATATAGGAGTGTTCAGAGGAGCCAAAGTCCAAGTGCAACTTTGCACTTTTTAATCAGTCTGTTGGTTTATCGTCCTTCTTCCTCATCATCGATCGAGTCTGCATGTGCTGAAATTCTTCTTCGTGCCTTGCTTCTGAATTGATAGGGGTGCATCTTCCTCTCCAATGCAAGTTTTAACATCACTAAAATGGATCCAGGCTATTCTGCCTTTAACATCTACTGCAGAAAGAGTAATGTCTTCCACAACAAATGGGCCAACACATCTATGCCCCTGCCACTTCCTGGTCAAGTTCTGAATTAGCACCTTATCACCAAAAAATAACTTGGGTGCTGATAGTAATTTAGAGACTCCGGCTACTGAATGATCTTAATCTGTGTTCTGAGACCAATCCCCCTGGTGCTTGAGCTGATCTGAAATGACAGATATACTAGCGGTCATACATGTTAAGTACTGATTTAACTAATTTCCTAACAGTTTTGCAGAACTCTGTGCATCACTTCTTCTCCTCGATGAAGGAGTCAAAGGCATTCTCATTCTTCTCCCTGTCCCCAATTTGTGGGGTGTGAGGTAATGGTCCGAACGAGACTGATTCCTTAGGGCATATAGCGCTAAGGGCAGGCAATATAGCCATCCCTTCTTCAGTGTCAATTTTAGTTTACCGAATCTCTACTTTAAGAGGCTGTTGAGTCTCTCACATATCCCATTCACTTGTGGGTGATAAGTAGAAGAAAGCATATTTTTAATATTCAGTAACAATTCTATTTGTTCAAATAGTTTATTAACAATATGTGGCCCATTATCGGATCTCAGCACTTCACACACTCCCCATCTTGGAAATACTTCACATACTAAAACCTTTGCTGCGCAAGTGGCACCAGGGTGTGTACAAGGACCTGCTTCAATCCACCCTGAGAAGGGAAACACCACCACTATCAACTACCTGTATCCACTACATACTTGCAGCATATCAAAATAAACAATATCTATATGCTGAAAAGGACCATTCGGTCGAGGAATCCCTCTTCTAATTGTTCACAGTGTAAACATTTGACATACAATGCAGTTTACTACATGAAAAACATGAAATGTAATGGGCCTCATTATGACCCAGGCGCTAAGTGTTTAACGGCGCCGTGAAAGGCTGCGGCGCCGTTAAACACTTAGCACCTAATTACGAGGTCCCTTTGCGGGACCCGACCTTAACGGCTGGTTTTACCAGTCGTTAAAGTAGGGTGCCGCAAAGGGACCTTGGTGCTAAGTACGGTGCCGCAATTTGCGGGACCGTACTTAGCGCCTTCCCCATTCCCATTGAGCACTATGGGGTAAAAATGGGAATGGGGAAGGGCCCATGGCAAATGGGGAATTACCGCCCCGCCAACCTTGGAATGGGCGGTAATTCCGCCATTCACCATGGCGGACCCCGGCATGGACCATGGTGCTAATAGCACCATGGTTTAGCGCCGGGGTCGTAATGAGGTCCAATGTGTTCTAACAGGTTTGGTAGGAACCAGTCTTCTGCAATAGTTGCAGTGGGACTCTTCCTAGTTATATGTGCTGCGTAGTGCAGCTGTTCAAGCGCTACCCTCAATGATGCTACTGGCATCACCGGCTTTCCAGTACTGTCTTGTCCCCACAATATTTCTGTGGGGGATAAAGAGCACCCTCTTCGTTTGCATAGCTCTTGCTCTTCCTGTGGTTCACTACCCTGGATCTCCATAAACTGAACTTTTGATAGATGGTTGAACCCTTCATTTACCAGCATAATCTTAACAATTTTTTCCTTAACATCTGGAGGATCAAAACTTGAAATATCTGGTGAATATGCAACCCGTTTGGCTTCTGCGGCACTATTTTACATTTAACAACAAGATTTCTGGATTAGACATAATAACTTCATACACGGAAGCCCTCTGAGATGTCAATGTACTCTTCGTTTTCTTCAAAATGGCAAACACAGCATGCTCTACAAAAAGTGTCATGGACAACCCATTACAATTCTTGCAGACATTTCAATTGCGAAGGCGGCTGCTGCCAATGACTGTTTGCATGAAAAATGTCCTTTCGTGACTGGGCTAGCATCCCACTGTAATATGTCTGGGGTTTTGTACCCCAATGTAGTTCTCTGTGCTAGCATTGCTGTCATAACTGTCCCATCATTGTGTGGAAATAAAAAGAATGTGTCCACGTAATTGGGAATTCCTAAAGCTGGAGCCGTACAAATTTCCTTTTTCAACTCTTCAAATCCTTCCTCAGTCCATTCTACTTTTTCCTTGTTTGCCTGCACCTTTTTTAAAGCCTGCAAACGGGGTCTTGTGTATAAACTATAGTCAAACACCCCTGCTCTCACATAATTACATTATCCCAAGAATCGCTGCATCTGCTTTACCGTGTACAGTTTTGCAGTTTTCATAATTTCTTCAGCTCTTTCAGGTGTCATCTTCTTTCCCTCATGTGAGATTAATTGGCCGATGTACAACACCTCTTCTTGGCAATAGTGTGTAACCCCTGTGTATCTACTTTGTATCCTTTGTCTGCAAGGATAGTCATTAGTTGAATCAAATCTTGTCTGCACTCATCTTCTGTAGTTCTACAAATCAGAATGTCATCTACGTACTGTATCACAACTCTCTTCAAATCGATATTGCCAAGGTTCATCTGCAGGACTCTATTAAAGATTAATTGGGACTTGCAGTACCCCTGGGGCAGCCTAGTATGTTTCAGTCGGATATGGCAAAATGTAAAGGAAGTCAAGTCTTGTGCAAAAGGAAACTCGACCTCTAGAATCTGGTTAATCTGGTTAATCGGTCTTATGTCTTGTATGAATCTCCACGACCCCCCCTTTAGGTTTTTCACAGTGTACACCACGGCATTACACAATGATTCTGACAGTACCAGAATCCCTTGTTCCATCAGTGCTGAAATAGCCTAATAATACCTTCATACCTTCATACCCCGAAATTGGGTATTGCCACACTCGAGGTAAAATTGCTCCTGGTTTCAGCTTTATCTTAACCTCTCCCACTCTCATCAATAGGCCTACATCAAAAGGGCCTGTAGTCCATAAAACACTTGGCATTGAAAAATGTTGGACACTGTCTCATTATTGCCATGCGCTGTGGGATCTCCCTTTTCTCTATCTTAATCCAATATGTAATACTCATCTCGAATATTACTTAATCGTCTGCTGGATCATCTCTAAACATGTCATTGTCAGTGACATCAGTCAATCTGCACTCGTCCCCCATGGCAATTACTGTTCTCCATGACATACCCTCATCATCTGTTCCTTCGAGCATTGCCATTTTCCCTCGTACTATGGCTGCATCTAATTCTAAGGGAACAGTCTGTCCCCTCTCTCTGTCCATAGGTAACTGTGGTCTAAACAGGAATTCATCAGGTATCCTCATAGTCCTTTCCACTAAACCAGGTAGCCATGATCCATGTTACAGAATGCTCACCCCATAAAGGAAATCTTCTGGCTCTATCGGCACCCTTTGCAGAGCCATTTGCCCTGTATATGCCAATGTAAACTCACCCACGTTCATATAGTGTATCCCAGGAGTGGACCACACTATACATTCATTAGTAAAAGAAATCATCATGTTAACTTTTGTCATTAAGTCTCGTCCTAGAATATTAACTGGTGTCTGCCGTGAATACAATAATGGAACAGACATTTCACGTATATTCCTATAGAAGAGACTGGTAGTTCATAGGTAAAAGGAACTCGACTTGTAGCTACAGAGAATCCCTGAGCATTCATGGCATTTCCCGATATTGGTTATTTTCCATCTCATATACATGAATGAGTAGCCCCAGTGTCAACTAAAAATGAAAAGGATTTGCCTCCTATCGTCACATCAACCTTTGGTTCCTCCTGAGGGTCTGGTGTCACAGATTGTACTGAACACATCAAGTCACTCTGTGAGCTGTCCTATTGTGGGTACATACATACCCATGTACCTGTAAAAGGATTCCCTCCTACCACTGTGCCACTCCCTATTCTGGGTGTCAATAATTGCCATGTTTTTGCATTCTGCTGTATCTGCATGGGGGCGTGCTGCGACTGCCCTTGCAGTGGGTTCAATGGTGCTTGCTGCAATTGGTGCGGTTGCTGTACCTTTTTCACTTCTGGTGCTTGTGCCTGATACACTGTCTGATCTTGGACGAATCCATCCCTAACCTGTGCGCTATATGCTGTAGGATAAGCTGTCCGCCCTCTTGACTTCTGACCATTTCGTATATATACCCATGGCCCCGGCATGTGTGCGCAATGTGTCCTGTCACTCCATACATCTAACATATAGGATTGTTTCATCTAATTAGCCCTCCTGGCTCATTCTGATTCTCATTACGCCCATTCTGAAACCCACCTTGAGTGTTTTGAAATCCACCCCTTCCTCTATAACCCATGGCTCTACCAGATGGTATAAACACACTTCCTCCTTGATTCATTGGGCGCTGATTATTTGCCTGTGATGTGTCCACTGCTTGCTGTACTTCTAGCCCTTCTCCGCTTGTTAATACCACTCCTTCTATGACACATTTTGACTGTTTTTTCTGGCCTAACTTAGCTTCCTCAATTTTTCTAGCATTGTCTTTCTTTTTATTCTTATCCTGTAACAGCCGACAGTGAAGCACTATAGTCAACTGTATTTCAGGCAACAGTTTTGCTTCCATCCCCACTAACTTCATAAATTGCCTTTGTACTGGTTCAGGCAATCCCTGACACAAAATGTAGTAAAATACTGCCACTGTTTTACTCCACAGCTTGCGCGTTTCAAGAGACCAGCGTTCTTGAATGTCTTTAATACTGCCACTGTTTTACTCCATGGCTCCCGCGTTTCAAGAGACCAGCGTTCTTGAATGTCTTGAATGTAAGCAAGCAAATCTTCATTTTCTTTCATTTTTTCATGTCATAATCACACCCATATCTGATACATCAGGATATTGTACTCTAAGGGCTCTCCAAACATCTGCCCTACAGTTATTAAATGGCACTTCATTGCACTTTGTGCCTTTACACTCAAATAACTTGCTCTTGTCCAAATATCGTCTGATTTTTACCCAAAAATAGCTGCTAGGAGACCCTTGATATCTCCTATTGCCAGGATATTTCCTCCGGTCATTTTTTCTAACTCATAAATCAATTTTTCCACACCCGCTATTAAACTGGGGAGTTTGCACCTTAAATTATTCTTGTCCATCTGTGGCCATGGAATATACTGTGGTCTGGCCCCTCCCTTCTCCAATAGAGGAAATTGCCTGAATTCTATTCCGCAATCCGCTCCCATCACTTGCCTATTCATGGTAGGGACAATGGTTCCTGATCGCTTTCTTCCCGGCAATGACCTCCGCCTGCTCACATATGGCAGTGACTCTCCCTTATCGCTACATGATCGTCCTCTAGGATGCTCTGGATATGCTACAGGATCTGGCATCCTATCCTTAGGTTGTTCTAGATCAGACTATCTTACTCCCTTGTCTGTCTGCAGACATCCCTCAGGATCATATTCACTTCCTTCCTCCTCCCCATGGAAGGTTTATTTCTCCTTGTCTGATATATCTAGCCCCCAGCTAGTATGACTTTCCTCTCTTTTGCCTTTATCTAAAGTCAGCCTATGTAAGGACAAAGCTCTATGCTCAAGACTAAATGGGTCTCTTTCTTTGCTTCATGATTGGAAGACCAGGGATCGATCTCCCTTCCCTCGGCTTCCCGATTTGTTACCTTCTCTTAAATCCTGATAGGCTTTATTGATCCTTTCTCCGATGTTACCTATATTGAAATCCTTATCTAATATAGCCTAAAATGGCCCTGACATTGCTCCCTGTAATGGGAGGAACTCTTCTATGTCACTCCATTGTATCACTGGACTCAGTTCCATTAATTCATTCTGAATGCGATCAATTTTGCATTCTCGTCTTCTCCATTTTCATTCTACTTCTTCATCTACTTGTCTCTGCTTTCTTACCTCCCATCTAACTCTTTCTTCTTCCTTTCTGACTTCTTCTCTCCTTTCCCGTGCTCTTCTTTCTTCCTCTTCCTTTCATCTCTGCATCCTCTTATCTCTCAATTTCTGCACTTCTTCTTCTCTCTTCCGCTCCTGTCCCTCCCGTTCTTCCATTGCTCTCTGTCAGTTATCACACTTCCTTTGTTCTTCTGCACTTTCTTCTTTCTTTTGTTGCTCCTCCTTATACAGCTGTTCTCGCCGCTGTCGGCTCTTCCTTTTCTGCTCATCTTCTGTTAATCTCTTTTCTCCTTCCCTGTCTTTTATATCTTGTTCCTTTCGATCTTTCCTTTGCCTAACTTCCTTGATGCTTTCCCCATCTAATTTAAGCAATATCTGTCCTGCCCTCCATTCATTCTGTACAAGCGCTACCTTGTCAGCTTTATCCTGTTCTCCTTTCCAACTCTTAATTTCTCATTCTATTTCTGCCGATACGTTTGATTGCTCACCTTTATCTTCCCTGTTTTGAAGGACCTTAAAGGTCTCCTCTTTTTTCTTAGTCTCCTCTGGACTATCGTTACTGCTATCAGCAGGCGGTTCGTATATTGGATTACTATACCCCATTGCTGCTTTTAATTTCTTTAATGGATACAATCCTGTGCGTTATGTACTAAAGTTTTTTACTTTAAGTGAGGCAAGGGGAGCAGAAGATTCAGCACCTTCCTCTTTACACTGATTAAGCATCCAATCTTCAGGTGGCTGATCCTCTCTTTTTCCCTCATACAACTTCCAAAGCTCTAAAGCTGACACGACCCTCAGCCCTGATCCCCACTGGCAAGCCCATTGGCCAGGTGGAATCAGGGCTCAGATCACTAATAAGGCCTGGCATCCACTTCTCAGGCCCTCTTGGGGCCAGTCCTGGTGCTTTTGGCACCAGGTTCATCAGTAAGGGAAGATATCTGCTTGAGGAACTACTTTATTTAGGCTTTCAGCCAACATGGAGGCATCCACATAGCTTGATTCCTAGAACCAAGCTATGCGGTCTAGTGTTTTGGGTGTGGTGGCCTAGGGACTACTTTACCTGGACTACTTTACAGTGGCTATTTAAATCACACCCAAACAAGACAACACGCTTCGCGTTACTTTGCTTCTAGCAACGTGACGCTCACCGTGTCCAGCTTTCTCACGAGCCTGGTGAATTCCGGACCTGCAGAAAAGCCAAGAACATCGTTAGCAGCAGAATCTTACCTGCATTCATCATCCTTCACTGCTTGCAGCTCCTGGGCAGCTCTGTTGGTGGAGTTCACCACCCGGATCGAAGGACCTGAGAAAAGGAGAAAGACATCATTAAAGGAGGTAGTGGAGACATTACAACCACAAAGTGCTTAAAGACTTACCTGGTTGGTTGCTTTTCGGCCGGCATAGCTCCGGAACTCCATCTGCGTTGGGAACTCACCGCAACCTACGAAAAGAGAAAAGCACAGGTCAGTGAGGACAAGACATCGCTGCGCTACACAAAGCGCCTCCTTACCGCATCATAGCGCTATAGCGCGCCATCATCTCCCAGTGAGAACCAGCATATCCAGTTCTCCAAGCGGACACACCGCGCTCCTAGGGAGATAAAAAAAGAGACATTTAGAACAGAGAAAAGGCATGCAAGAATTACGACGCCATCAATCGCAATAAGACCTACCTGAAAGACACTACAAGGGCAGCAGTCAGTGTAGTAACTGGACCGCCCGCGCCCACAAAAGACAATGCGCCCCTGCCCAGAGAGCAGGACAGAGAGCCAACCGATTCCGACAACCAGGTGAGAAGAGAACCTGGAGGGGCTGGAAACACAAGGGAGGTGGGGGTAAACTTACCTTGGTCGCCCAGTCCTAATATAGTCTTCATTTCCAGGCGGAATCCCATCGACACTGAGACCACACCAGGGAATCATTGGGAAGGGCACCAACGACCAACTGGCTGGGTGGCGTCCCCGTGGATACCAGGTGAGCATGACAGAACATGAAGCCTCACATAAATAATCCACCTGTGCGCCATGGAAACATCAGAAATCGACCAAATGGCCCAATTGTTGGGGGACCTTCGTGCTGAGGTTCATTCAGCCCGACAAGAGACTAATGCACTCCGGAGAGACCTAATAGTGTCCAAGGAGCGCACCGACGAAATCAGCAGACAATTCTTGCAATCGCAGGCAGGGCAGACTGCTCTGCCTGGAGGAAATCCACTGATGCAAAATCCTATCTCACCATTTTATACCCCCACACCAGTACAGATCACGCTGCCTGGAACAGTTCCCCTGGCACCACCAGAAAGGTTTTTGGGCGACCCATGGAAGTATGCAGCATTCATAAATCAGTGTCGCCTTCACTTCCTTTGTCGCCCTGGGGCATTTCCAAATGACCAAGCTCGGGTAGCTTTCATCCTATCATACTTGAGTGGAAGTGCAGCGGATTGGTCGGTGCCGTTGGTGACCCATAATGATCCGTTGTTACAGGACTATGGGGGGTTCCAGAGAGAAATGGAAAAACTGTTTGCTCGCCATACCCAGGAACAAGCAGTGGATAACAAACTTTTATCCCTCCGGCAGGGGAACCAAGACTTGTTAACGTACATTGCGACTTTCAATAGACTGGTTGCTGAAGCCAGGTGGCCAGAAAAACAAAAGAACCACGTTATTCCATCGAGGCTTACGAGGCGAATTAAAGGACGTCTTGGCCAAGGTAGTTGATCCCCCCAGAGACTGTACCGAATTCAGAAATCTGGTCGTGCAGCTAGACCATCGGTTGCAGGACCGAAAAGCAGACCGGTCCAAAGCAGACTCTCAAGTAGTTTATGTTCAGCCTAAAGACAATGCGCCATGGGGGCCAGACAACGCTGTAGAACCCATGCAGATCGGAGGGATACGACCTCCATTAACAAAACAAGAGCGGGATAAAAGAAGACAACAGCAACTTTGTTTGTATTGTGGAAAACCAGGACATTTTCTGAAAGACTGCCCAATAAAACCCCCAAGGAGGACAGTCAGGGCCACAGAAAAGGATGAAGTTAAGGAATCGGAAAACTACCAAGCTCGGCAACCGTAGAGGTCAGTTTGTCGAGTGATGAGAAAGAGCCACTGACCTCACACTTTGCGATACCCGTGATCTTAATAAATCACCAACAATCGTCAAAGATGCATGCCGTAGAAGCGTACATCGACAGCGGAGCAGTTGGGAACTATATAGATCAAGAGTTGGCAGCAGAGATGGGCTCCCTTTGTGTTCTAAGTCTACCAGGGACAAGGTGACTACCGTGGCTGGGACAGAAATCGCCTCCGGACCAGTAACCCAGTGCACAGCAGTAGTAACCTTGCTGTGCCAGGATGGACATCGGGAGTGTATTTCATTCGATCTTATAAAGGCACCTCAGTTCCGGTTGATACTAGGGATGCCATGGTTGGTTGCTCACAACCCTTTGATAGACTGGCGGGCATAGAAATTAACCTTCTCCCGCAACTGCACCCTAACTTGCTACTCTCCTGACCTGGAACCCGACTCCTGTGTCTCCAAGACTTCCAATAGCAGAGCCTCTACTCTGGGAGTAACTAATACTTTGCCAGATGAATATCGTGACTTTCAGGACGTATTCCAAAAAGACCAGGCTAACACATTGCTGCCGCATAGGCCTTATGATTGTCAAATTGACTTTATTCCTGGGGCACAAATCCCTTGCGGCAGGATCTACGCTCTTACCGAACCAGAAACCCTTCACCTGAAATCCTATGTGGACCAGTACCTTGCAAACAGATTTATCCGCCCATCTAAGCCCCCAGCAGCTTGTCCTTTGTTCTTCGTACTGAAAAAGGAAGGGGACTTGAGGACCTGTATTGATTACCGTGCAATAAACCAGATAACCGTGAAGAACCACTACCCCTTGCCTCTTATCCCGGAAATGCTAGACCAAGTCAAAGATGCCCAGATCTATACCAAATTAAACCTTCGGGGAGCATACCACCTGGTCCGGGTCAGAAGCGGAGATGAGTGGAAAACCGCTTTCCGTACCAAATATGGCTTGTTTGAATATCAAATCATGCCTTTTGGCTTATGTAATGCTCCTGCAGCGTTTCAAAATTTCATGAATGATGGCTTGAGAGAACTGATTGACGTTTGCGCCTTAGTGTACATTGATGACATCTTGGTCTACTCAGCCTCAAAGCAAGATCATATCAGGCATGTTCGTTCAGTCCTCACCAAGCTCCGCCAACATCGTTTATATGCAAAGCTGGAGAAATGTTTTTTTCATGTCACCGAAGTAGAATTCCTTGGTTTCATCCTTTCGCCGAAAAGTATCAGAATGGACGTACATAAGGTTGATGCTATTCTAAAATGGCCATCACCAACATCTCTGAAGGGGATACAGAGCATGCTAGGCTTTGCGAACTTTTACCGCCGGTTTATCCCAGACTTCTCTCAGGTTGTGCACCCGATCACAATACTGCTACGAAAAAGCAATAAAAAGTTTGCTTGGACTGAGGAAGCAGAAAGAGCCTTTCAGGAACTGAAACAAAGGTTCACCTCTGCTCTAATCCTGTGGCACCCACCTCCAGACCTCCCTTACGTCATAGAAACTGATGCTTCCAGTATGGCAATGGGAGCGGTCCTTTCACAGAGGGACCCAGAAACTGGCCAGCTGCATCCTGTGGGCTTCTGGTAAAAGAAAATTCTCACCCCCGGAAATTAATTACGCTATCACGGACAAAGAACTCCTAGCCATCAAGTCCGCTTTCAAGGCGTGGCGACACTATCTTCTGGGAGCTAGATACACCATTACAGTGATCACAGACCACCGGAACCTGCAATATCTCAAAACAGCCAAAGCCCAGTCTTCACGCCAGTTACGGTGGGTCCTCTTCTTCGCTGAATATGACTACGTGATCACCTTTCGACCAGGGGTCAAGAATGGGAAAGCTGACACCTTATCTTGAATGGGCATCGATGAAACGGTGTATGCAACTCCAGACCTGGTACCCATCATACCTCCAGACAAACCCTTAGGTATCGACCTACGAAAAGAGAAAAGCACAGGTCAGTGAGGACAACACATCGCTGCGCTACACAAAGCGCCTCCTTACCGCATCCTAGCGCTATAGCGTGCCATCATCTCCCGGTGAGAACCAGCATATCCAGTTCTCCAAGCGGATACTCTGCGCTTCTAGGGAGATAAAAAAGAGACATTTAGAACAGAGAAAAGGCATGCAAGAATTACGACACCATCAATCGCAATAAGACCTACCTGAAAGACACTACAAGGGCAGCAGTCAGTGAAGTAACTGGACCGCCTGTGCCCACAAAAGACAACGTGCCCCTGCCCAGAGAGCAGGACGGAGAGCCCACCGAATCCGACAACCAGGTGAGAAGAGAACCTGGAGGGGCTGGAAACACAAGGGAGGTGGGGGAAAACTTACCTTGGTCGCCCAGTCCTAATATAGTCTTCATTTCCAGGCGGAATCCCATCGACACCGAGACCACACCAGGGAATCACTGGGAAGGGCACCAAAGACCAACTGGCTGGGTGGCGTCACCGTGGATACCAGGTGAGTGTAACAAAAATAGCTAACCTCTTCTCTAATTTCTTTCCTGTGTGCGCAGCGTGCAAGTATGTGGTCATGTGTTGCAATACCGCTTTTGCCCCCTTGTGGCCATGGCATGAACATCTTATCCGCCATGACTTTCACCCATTCTGCACTATACTGTTTGAGTTTGGGCATGTGTTTTGGCAGGGTTTTACACAAGTGCATCAAAGGGGTAACACCTTCCACTGTGACATGTCTCAATTGACGGTCAATACTTACCAGAGCTTTACAAAAAATACATTTATAAAAGCAACAAATATGAGGGTGCTCCAACAAATCACTGCTCACACCCTTTATTTTCTAATAGCTTTAAGTCGGTACCAACAACTTCTCTTAGCTAGATGCTATATTTTCTCAACCTTTCCTTAATTTTATTTACTTTTTTGTCACTCTTTGGCACTTCAATACAACACAAATACAGACAGACAGACTAGTCGACTCATCACATTAGTCCTAGGAGCTTTTTTTTCTTATCTCTGCCCCTAAATATACCCCAATAGGGGTTTAAGTCGTTATCTTACAGGGATCTATTCTCTGAGTAGCCTAGATTACTTCGACTGAAGTGTATATTGGCTTCTTCTGAAATTCCCCTGAACCAGGACTCTGTGGGCTTATCTCCTTATCTCTTATCTATATACACAAAAACACTGCTTTTCTTGCACTAATTTCTAAGTTCCCTGTTACTTTTTAACTACCACAATCCCATCCCCTCAATTTGCCATTCCTCTTAGTGTACTCATCATTCGCTCATTCACCTCAAGACCTTCGGTATCGACTCCCCTCTTCAATCGACCACTTTAGCCTTCCGTCCACTAAGTGCCTGTGGAAACTAGGAGGGATTTTGTCAAAGAGGGACCCATCACACCCGTATGGATTTTCTTGCAAGAATTCCATTTCACCCGCTCTCCTCAGGGAACCTCATGATCTTCCAGATAGATGGCAAAGGGCACTCGATCGTCCGAAGCGCTGGAGTCTATAGGTCGATGGGTCTTTGTGTCAACCATCATGAACCCCAGGAACTGGGGCCCTTTAAGACGAGGTAGAAATACTTAGAGATGGATGGGGATACAGAACTTACTCATACACCAATAATCAAACCGGCTCAGGAAGTTGGCAAAACGTAGAACTGTTTTATTAACAATTATCTAAAACAGGGAGTTACAATGGACATCAACGGACGCTGCACAGCATAATCTTGCATTCTCGAGAACTCAACGCGTTACATGAAAAAAACATTTATAGTAAAAACCTGTCATTATTGACGTCACACTACGTGGCAAACTAACAAAACCTACTTGGGGATTTGATAGGCTTAACGGGAACATCTAGGTATACGTTCCATACTGACTGGAGTGTGATTGGGTCTCCACTGTCACGTGGGCAACTAAGCCCATCGCATTTGCAAGTCATCTTCCGTGTCATACTAATACTCAACACTTTATTGGTTACACAACCTATAGGGCTCCTTGATAGTTGGCCCTCTATAATCGGTTGGGATGCTTGTACCCTTCTGGAATATCAGCACGCAAGCTGGTGACCCCAGGTGCTGGGATGGTTGGCCTGGT
Organism: Ambystoma mexicanum; assembly: GCF_040938575.1. NCBI lineage: Eukaryota > Metazoa > Chordata > Amphibia > Caudata > Ambystomatidae > Ambystoma > Ambystoma mexicanum. The sequence goes on along the minus strand of NC_090923.1, from coordinate 608,852,456 downwards.
CATGCCTCCCCACCCAATTAGCCCAACCTCTATCATCACTCCTGCGGACTGCCATTCAATTAGGCTTTGAAATTGGCCTTGTAGAAGCTCACTGTGCCTGAGAATAAAAGGGAGTATGGCACGGTCTTATCTTCTGGTTTCGGTGTAGCTTGACCCAAAGTCTATTTTCATTTGATCATGTGAGGGAGACCACATTTTCAAGCTTTTTGTTGCATAAAATACTATTAAATGGTGAACTCTTGACACCTTCAGTGTTTTTCCATTCCACCCCAAACAGAAGCTTGTTTCTTTCTCACGTTCATGTAGCTTCTTGACAGACAACCAGGCTCATGGTGGCCTCGACTCTTGGAGCTGGGCCAGCCAGCCTTTCTTGAATTCTCCTTCGCCATCTGCTATTTTCAATTGCGCCACACTTCAAGCCCTTTCTGTTCACAGGGTTTTGAGTTTGCTTAAGTGAATTGTGGAACATCCAGATTCTATATATCCCTATTTATAAACATTGGTGCATTGCCACAATCTATTCACTACATAGCCAGCCTCAGGATTACTTCGTCTGTTTGCGTTATAGCCTCTGTACAAGTGTAAAATTATTTTGCATTTTCTTCAGTGTTTCTTCACACAAGCATCTTCATTTCGATCCTGAAATGTTGCTTAACTTCGACACATCCTCCTCAGATCTTATAGAATGTTTATGTTCCTTGTTCATTTGGGTCTTTTATAGGTGCGTCAGTTCTGCTTTACGTGGCATCACCAGTCCCTTTTCTCATTAATTTTCATACTTCTTCAAGGACTCTGTCCAGAAGACCGTTATTTCTTTGTGAACGCATGTAAGGTTTTATCAATGGATACCTTGTCTCAAGAATTCTTTGCAGTACAGGCATCCTCACTGTTACTGCACGTGTCGCAATTTCCAGTTCCCAACATAGGGGGGAGCTTCTGGTAGTGGTATTTGGCTCCACCGCTACACTCCGACATGCTACCACGTGAACCCTAAAGGCCCTTTTACACAAGGTAACATGTCGTACTATGGACGGGAAGGAGAACAACTTTTCAAACTAAATAATAAGACCGAGGAAGTTGGCAAATAACTCTGTTTTAATAACAATAGTCTGAAACAGGGAGTACAACGGACATCGACGGACGTCACACAGCATGATCTCGAAACATTTCATAAAAAATGACACATTTATATTAAATGTTCGTCATAAGTGACGTCATACTACATGGCAAATTAAGAATACCTACGAGTTATTGTGGTTGGCTCAAGCAGAACATCTAAGTATACTTTCTATATGGGATAGGAGCGTAATTCGGTCTCTACAGTCAGGTGGGCACTCATGCCTTCCCCTAGTGCAAGTATAGTGCAGTCATCTTTGACAGCAAATAGAAACACAACACTTCATTGACTCTTAAACTATAAGGCACTTTGTTATATGGCCTTCTACAATTGGTTGGCCTGCTTGCACCCTTCTGGAACATTTGGTGCTCTAGCAGCACACACGCTGGTACCCCAGAAGCAGGTGGGTGGACGTAACTGTATATCCCCACCTAATTAGCATGACATCTCTCATCACTCATGCCATCTGCCATTCACATTGGCTTTGGACTTGGCCTTGTAGTAGCTTCTCGTCTCTGGGAATATAAGGGAGTTGCGCACTTCTCTATCTTTAATCAGGTGCACCATGCCCATCGTCTATTTTCACCCTTGGCTCACATGATCAGAGACCATGAATTTGCTCATATTATGGTACTAAATTGTCATTAATAAAGAAGCTTGGCACTCCTGGTGTTCTCTCCTTGCAACTTATCAAGGGATGCCTCGACTTCCACGTTTTACTGTTCTTCACAGCTGATAACCAGTTCTTGGCTGCTTCCAGTCTATGACATCAAGCCAGACAACCTCTTTGGTCTTGCTTCAAATTCGAGCCTATTCTTTGCTGTGAAACACATATCTTCCAATATGTCTTTCTTCATGGAGACTCAGTTACTGAAATGTATCATCAAATGTCCAGAACTCTATATACATGTATGTTGGTGGCACTGCCTGCAGTCTATATTCTACATATAGCCAGCCTTATGAATACTTAGTCTACTTGCATTGCAGCGTCTGTACAATTGTAAAAACAGCTTGTGTTTTCTGCAGTGCTCTTCACACATGCAATCTCCGTTCCACACATGGAAGTCTTCTCGATTCTTTACTTCGTCATCAGATTCTATGTCACCTATGCATTCTTTTCTCTTGTCATCCTTTTCAGTGCGTCACACTTACTACTCGTGACGCCACCAGCTTCGCCTTTTACTTCTTCACACTTCTTCAGGCGCTCCTTTTAGGAGAGCATCAGTTTTTCGGGGTTACTTCTCAAAGGGTCTTCTCAACGGATACCTTATCTCAAAGATTATTCGTGGTATAGGTACCATTACTGGTGTTGCACATGTCGCAATTTCCGGTTTCCATAATATAGGCAGACTAGGGGTGGGACTTCCTGTAGAGGCATTTGGCTGCTCCTCTACACTCTTGTTAGAAGAAATGTTAATATTCACACCTTTTTACAGGATCCTAAAATTGGTGCATGGATAAGAAGTCTCCTTATTGTTATAATTGAACAAATTGTACAGTTTCAGACATAAAAGGAACTTGATGATTGTATTAAAAATGATTAATGAAGAATACACTACATTTATAGAAAGAGCACGAGTTCAGCAAGCATTAGGATGGCATGAAATATCTTCCCAGATTTCTATGCATAATATATATTTGCATGATTGTTCTGATTGTCTTTTGTTTGTTATCTTTCACAGTCTCTATCATCTTAATGTGTCTACCAAAGAAAGTGCTGCTATGATTCTCCCAACTATGAAAATGAATAATGAGAAGTTCCTTGGTCTCCTGTAAGCATATTGGGAGACCTAAAAGAGATGCAGAGGAAGATAATGAAGGAATAAATACATATCTAGAAAATAGAGCTCCCCTGGTGAATAACATATGGTATCAACACATGAAAAAGGTGGGGGAAAGAACATCCAATGTAGCTGCTATGTCTGCTCTCTCATCCCCTATGCCATGAATACAGTAAGGACTTTGATTACAAAGGTTTCAGCACACAATGCAACATGCTTCAGCCATCTTGCAGCATGTACTACTCGAGGACAGTTTCAAGGAATTTGGGCGACCTTGCGATGGAGATCAAAATGGTTGTTTCAATACCAGGATGACTATATAAAAAACACACAAATGGAGAAGGAGCCTGGATGGAAAAGCAAAATGCTTGCATATCCTGCAGCAGGACAGGATGAGGCAATAATTGAAGAAATGAAGAGAATGAATTGTCCTGATGTGACAGAAATAGAAGGATCATCTGGATGTTGGAAACAAACTCAAATGTGGATCTATGGATGAGTGCATACCAAGAAGGAATGGGAAGAAGGAATGGTGTGCTTTGCAGCTCATCTTCTGAAGACTGACTATGTACAAGAAGCGCAGAAAGTAAATGATGGATGCCTAAAGTCGTGAGCCGAACACTCTAAATTGTTGACATGGGTAGAAGAAGAATTAAACCCAGTAGTTGTAGTCCCATTGGTTAATGAGACACTATGTTTACAAAACCATGGGAAGAACCATGTGGGATATAACAAAGAACGCAAATCCACAATTGATGTTCCTGGGATGAGAGAATGTACAGCTGTCCTTATGTATTGATATTGAGCTTTTGGATCTAGAGCCTATATGAAGTTGCCCAAGGATTGGGGCAGAGTGTATTCCCTTTTGCTCATCCATGTTCCACCATTAGTGATTCCTCAGAGTGATCTAAACATTGGTGAATTTCCAAAAGTGGATGACCATTTGAGAAAAAGACGATTGCTTGAACTCCTAAAATAAACAAAAAGAGAATCTTATTTCTCAGCCAGATCAATAACAGCATATGAAACCTTTCCTGAGGAGCACAAGTTGTTCGCCAAGACTGCTATGATAATGACAGCTATATTTATGCCTGGAATTCAAACAGTGGCAAATGCCAAGTGGTTACAAATCAACAAATGTGAGCTTCTGCAGACAATCAATGCTACCATACAGGGATTCAACGCCATTTAAGAAGAGTTGAGGACCATACGACTGATGACTCTCCAGAATAGATAGGTCCTTGTTATGATAACAGCGATAGAAGAAGGAGTTTGCTCCAAAATCGGGCCATTATGTTGCACATTTATGCCTCTCACAATGACCAGAATGGAACCTTGATAGGGGCTATAACATCGTTGACAGACCTGCATGCCAAGATGGAAGACGAGACAGATGACATTGAAGATGACAACTGGTTTGCCTCTTTCTTTTCATGGATCCCACAGTGATTGACAAATATATTCAATGTTCTTGGAGTAATACTGGCGCTAGTAATGTTTGGATTATGTATGGTCAGGATGGTGATTGCCCAATGTAAGAAAACAGCAAAGAAGGTGGTAGGAATGAAGATCATGATCGATGTGAAACCTGAAGCAAACGCCAGGGACCTGACTGATGATGTCATTATAAAATACACAGAGGCTCGAATCTTAGCACCTGAAGGAACCAAAGAATCATAAGAAGTACATGGGAAGATGGGTCTATTGTGCACCAAATGGACAATGTAACTTTATGACCTGGAGTGCAAATGAACATGTCAAATCAGCAGGCACCCTGAGGGGGGTTGATGAAGATATAGACACCAAAGAAACATTTCTTCAAGAGGAAATACCAGGATGTGGAAACGATTGAGGAGGTGGTCAAGGACTCGACCGGAGGGGGAAATGTAGAGGAGCAGCTGCATGCCTCTGCAGGAAACCCTGCCCCCTATCTCCCATATGTTGGAGACCTGAGTTTGGCTGTGTTTGACACCTGCAGTTGTGCCAATACTGCAGCGTGTGTCCGCGAAAAGATACCCATTGAGAAAACCCTCCCTGAAGGGATGACAACTTAAGGGTGGAACCCCCAGAAGGAATATGAGAAGGAGCAGAGAAAATAAGCCAGTGATATCACAAAAGAGTATGTAGAACGTCCAGAGATACTGGCTGAAGAAGATGTATAGATCCCGAAGAGACTAATGACAAAGTAAAGAATCAAGGGAACTTTTAAATACAAAAAGGTAGATTACATGCACACAAAGTGTTTCAGAAAATCAACCGTTCAATAATTGTACAGATGCTGAAACGCAAGGTAGACTAAATCGTAATAGAAGCTGGCTATAGATAGTGAATAGGATGCAGGCAAAGCCACCATTGTATAGAAGCTGGACATTGGTATCATGAATTTAGGAAGCCAAGACCCATCAAGCGGGAAGGGAAAACTGTGTCACAGCAAGAATAAGCCGAATCGTGGAGCTGCATGGCGAGATTGTCTGGCCCGGATTCAAGACTGAAGCAGCAAAGCTCAGCTATCCATTCTGGAAAAGAGCAAACATGCAAAGAATTAATCATCCCTTGTTGAGGTGCAAAGAAAGAACACCAAGAGTGTCAAGTTTAATTAATTTAAAGCATTTAAAACCTGCAAAATGGACCAAATTGTAGTCTCCTGTCACGTGAGCCAAGGATGAAAATAGAGTTCGAACTTGGAGTCCCAGAACACAATAGTGAGTGCTCTCACTCCCATGTAGTCTAAAGACAAGGATGCTTTTGCAAGGACAAGTTCAATGACAATCTTCATGGCAGAAGGCATGGTTGATGAGAGATGCTGGGCTAATTGGGTGGGGAGGTATTGAAATGCCCCATCTCCTTGCACCTGGGTCTGAGCTTACGTGCTGCTAAGTGAAATGAATTTTTCAGACCTGTTACAAGCGTGCCAACCAATTGTAGTGGTCCGTATCACAAAGCACCTTATCGTTTGAAAACCAATGGGAAACTGTGTATCTAATGTTCCTGAAGATGACATGTTTTAGAGGTAGGCATATGTTGTCCATCTGACATCGGGCAGCCAATCACAATTCTAGATCCTATAGAAAATATACTCAGATGTTCCCCTTAAGCCAATCCTGACCTGTGGTAGGTTTTTCCTTATTAACATGTAGTATGACATCGCCTGTGATGTAATTTTGGTATAAAAACTATGATTTGAGTGGAGGTCTCTGAGGGAACCTGAGCGTATGTCTGTTAATGTTTGTTGTAACTCCCTGTTTTAGATAATTGTTGATAAAACAGTACTTTGCCATCTTCCTGAGTATCACCCAATCCCCTCTCCCCGTTACCATGTACAGATATAGTACCTATGTTAAAGTTACCTTCCTATAACCAATCAAGTTACATGTTAGGTTTTTAAGATTACACATCAATGATGATGAGTTTTTGGTATCATTTTTCGGAAAAAGTAATGAGAGTTTAAGTGAGAAGGGAGATCGAGCGGTTGCTGATGTTCATTGAACTCCCCGTATTTTTTACTTGTCATTAAATGGACTCCCTTTGCCAAACTATTGAGTTGTCATTATTATTTGATGCGAGAATACGAATCTGCATCCCCATCTATCTCAAGGGTGCTGCTGTTCATCTTAAAGGGCTGTTTGGAGACCCCCAGTCTTACTGGCCAGCTGGGGTACATCCAGTTCACACTGTATATCCTCTTTGACAGGTAACTTTAAGTTAGATTTAGCCCATTCCACCTATCCACCGCCCTTCTTGCCCAAGGATTTTCACCTGGATTTATCCTATCCCCTTTGGATATTCACTCATTACATCAAACTACTTGCTGACCTCATCCCCTCTTTTTCTACCTACTTCTAATCATATGTAGATGATACTCAGATCACCTCAGCCTTGAAGGACCAAACATCGTCCAACGCACATCTCCTCGTCCCTCGTACAGATTCAGGACTGGAAGATTGACAATGGCCTTTGTCTTAATCCTTCAAAATCTGAAATAATATTTTTTGCCTGCAACATCCCACCAGCCTTATGATTTGCTGGCCACCCTCATTTACCTTGCCAGAACCGTCCCCTTATCAATTTCTGTTAAAAACCTTGGGGTAATATTTGACAGCAGTTTGTCCTCATCCCCCAAATCCTTCAGTTAACCAGGAAATCACTATGTCAGCTATCGATGCTAAAACGCATCTTCCAGCTTCTGAAACCAACACAAAGAAAAAAGGTGACAATTGCAATGGCCCTATCAAGCTTGGGATAATGTAATAGTTTTTATTAATGGAGACAGCCAATTCCCTCAGCCATCAGCTTCAGGTGAATCAGAGCAAGGGCGCCAGTAGGACACTCCATTTCAAACCCTGGGATGAAATCACTCCAGGATTGACTGTGCTGCCTTTGCCCCCTCTTAACTTACACATCAATGCCAAAGTGTTCTGCATCATTCAAATAGTGTTTTGGGGCTCGGCCCGACATGCCTCAGGTCGAAGATTAAATCCCTCTGCCTGCCAAATCCTCCAAAATCTTCCACTTCAAGAAACATTTTTATTATTAGTGTATATGGTTTACAAGAGACTTTTACACAAAATAGAAATGTTAAACACATTAAATATTGCAATCATTATAAATCACTTTGTTATCATCAAATTCAATTATTTCAGAAGAAAAAATAAAGCAATATACATCTAATAACCTTAGAATGTTCTGACTATTTAAATGTTCCAATTAATGTTAGCTAGATTCCAGGTGGATCTTCCTCTTACTAAAACAGTTCCTCGATTTGAAGCCGTTTGTGGTAGGTGGAATGCGAGCGTACGACTGAGCTACCAGACATCAATTGGTCAGTGCGCGTCTAGTTAATGTCATCTATCAATTTAGAGTGCCCCGACACATATGCAACAGTGAGTTTGGAGTATTGCGTTAGCACATGTCGTGATGTTTCAAGCTCTTGTGGCCAAAGGTGTATTTTTCTAAGGTTCAACAACCATCAGAGTAGGGAGTATATTGAAACGTAATAATAAGAAACCTACGTACCTGCTGCTCCTTAAGGTTCACAATATACTGGAAAAGGGAATATAAAGGGAATCCCTGTTTGATATAATCTCTGTATGTTGTCTCAGTGGCAAGGGGCTCCAAGTAATTAGAATGGTCCCATATGATAGCCTGTTTCCTAATGGCTTTCGGACAGGGGTACAGGCCTAAAAAGAAAGTGGGGGGACACATTAGCATACACAATGGGATGTGAGGTCGCCAGAAATGAGCATATCAAGGTGAAATATGCATTTCATTCGATTGGCTTTGCACAACCATACAAATTGCACAGGACAAATGGCATTTGCCTTTCATAAAATCAACCCAACAATAAAAAAAAACAAGGGAGGATATTTTCTTCTAATCCTGTTTTGAAAACGATAAAATGTGTGCATGTTTTAAACTCCAAGAACCGATACCAATGTTTTTCATGGACTATGCAGTGGGAAAATGTGGTATTTCACCAGGTTATGTGGTGCAGGGGTAAAGCGCCTTGGCTGTGAACCTGATGACCGCGGTTGGAGTCCCAAAGTGGGTTTAAATTCATCAATTGAAAAAGACAGTAAAATGTTTCTTGTTTTACACATGGCCTCTATAATACTCAGTGGGACGGCGTCCGCCCTCTGAAAAAAGTGGGTGGACACCTTCCACGCGTGTGTACCCTCAATTTGAGCCCTGGGCTTTCCCATGTATTATATACTTGTAAGGCTCCTCTGGCGACCAATTTATATCTTCAGATAGATTCTTGCAAGGTCTTAAGAATTCTGAGAGAACACTATTCGTTCTGGTGGTGGTTTTAAGCATGCCAGCAGCGAAGAAGCTTAATATGGACTTGCCACTTCCATCGTTTGCACATTACTCTGCTTAATTCTCCAAAGTGTGTGCAACCATGAATAATACTAAATCTATAGTTCTTAAGCAGCACTGCAAGTGAAAAACCACCCTTGAAGTGCATAAACCACCTTTTTTTTGCTCTAAATGTTTTCAAAGTCTTAGGGACAATATGCTTTTCTAATAGTTGCTGACTCAGTCTAGAGCTGAGTAATGTCCCCAAGTAAATGTCATTTTCAACTACTTCTATATGAGAAGAATCTCTTTTGCACCCACATTTCTTATGTTTAGCGCTCCCAATAATCAAGATCTTTGTTTTCGAGTGATTAATTTTAAGTTAATTAGTCTCAGAGTACTTTTGGAATGCTATTAAGGATCTTTGCAGACCAATCAGGGTTCTGCCGATAATGACAGATAGGTGATGTAGGTTGGGTGGCAATGTGCGGGGGAAAAGTATTGTACACATCGAATGCCTCATGCATATCTGCCACAAAGAGCTTATAGAGTAGAAACACTACACAGCCTTGTGTGAGACCCTGATTAGTATTACTAGTAGACAATAATAGCCCTGTATGATAGAGCCTTATAGTCACAGATGTAAATTGATACACCTGCTTAACAGGATTTAAAATGGATGCGTCAAGTCTAGACCGATCAACACAATCAAAGGTCCCAGAGTACTCAACAAATGCCAGGTAGCGGTGTGAGCCAGTACTCTTAATTGTGAAATGCATGAGGTACTGGAGGGTACATATGTTGTTAATAGTCCCAATACCCTTCCTGAATCCAGTTTGCAGATTTTGGAGCATCTGTTTCTTAAGTATCCAACTCCATAAACCATCAAGCAGGATGTCTTAGAACATGATCAGGACGAGTCTACTATGGCCAACAAGCGATAATCAGTGGGGTCTTCTTGGTGGCCCCTTTTGTGGATTGGGATAAGTGTGGACTTCCTTCAAGAATATTAGCTTCTCATGATATCCTTTTATGCAGGGTGGTTAGTATCGTCGCCCACAGTAAGGGGTCTTTTTATATTGCAATACCATCTGGGCTGGGTGCCCTGGAAGACGTCAGTTTCATAATAATTGCATGAATGTTATATATGTCATGGGTATAATTCTAGAAAAGATTGCCCTTTAAGATATGCTGTATGTTAGCAACGTTCACAGTTTTAGTGTAATATGACATTGTAATGTGGTTTTTCCAAGCATCCTCAGACACTGGATTAATTTGCGTTTTTCGAACATTTTGAGAGTGCTTATGGAAAACACTCCACCATTTCTTGTTATCATTGGAACCAAGCAAATTAAACATCATTTGCCATTGGACATTTCGAGTAGAATATTTGTGGATTCTAAGCCAATGTTTACATTTGGTATGAAAATGTGCAACCATTCTCTGCTTACCAGAGAATTCTAATGTTTAATTATTCTTCTCCTAACTTTTAGCAATCTCGTTTTCTCCTGCCCTATCACATTATAGATTTGCCCTGCGTTATATACTTATGTAATCCCTTTATCTGCGTCGTTACCTGCTGAAGCCTGTGTTCGTATAACTGCTATAATTCAATCATATGGCAGGTAGCTCAGTTGGTTAACTAGTGTTCTATTCTGCTTTACTTTAGTGTTGAATTTGCTTTCATTCGACTCGCTCCAGATGATTCCGTTGCTGTGCACATTGAATTCACATTCGCCTGTCAGAAAATAATCATTAAACACAACACTCAATAGCAAACAAAGCTTCAGAAGAAAGTGATCGCTTTATTGACCGTGCATGCTCTCAAATGTATGTGTGCACTGTTTCAGTTTGGCTGGTACATGCATGTAACTGATTCTGCTATCTTGTGGTCAAAACGTATACCCATGGGGTGGGAGAGTACCCTCTGGTTAATGCACCTACACCACTATGCTTGTACGAGTTTTAGACAGTTTCATAGAGCAGTGGCACTGTCAGATGTATAATATGCTATATATGTTCATGTGATCTCTTTACAATTCATGAGATTTTGGGATTTTGTGTCTGATATTTATTAGGATACTTTTTGTATGAATTAAAAACTATTGCTGTGTATGCATCGCCTGGCCCGATACTCATTCGTGAAACGAGGACTTGAGTGCCAATGAAAATATGACAGTAGCCATGCAGTAGTATTGTGGTGTGTCTGTGAGGAGATTGTGTTGCGTGTAGATTCTGCTATCAGCATGACCATTAGTCCAGGTATAGTGTTTCGAAACCAGAGGTCATAGGTATAGGGTTGATATAATCCAACCGTATCCTTCAAGGAACTGTAACCATTTGGTGCCGTTAATTACCTGGGGATGTTTTTGAATGTTTCTCTTACCTGATCTACATTTGATTCAGGTCTTTCGTAGCTATGTTGCAATATGAACTGAAGTCACCCAATAATGGTCGGTTTCATCGGGTGATTGAAATTCCATTCTAACAGTATTTGCGTGATTGTTGACATAACAGAGGAAGTGGTATTTCCCCCAGGATGATCAAATAAATTAATTACAAGTGTTTTAAAATGATCCAGAGGAGTTTAAAGATAAAACGTGGTTTATGATATGTTGTGTGAAGAAATGCTGGGAATATATTCCTGAGACTGCAATGAACTTGTGGCTCCTATAATGAGGCCACCAGAAGGTCTTCCTGCTGTCCTCTTAGCTGGTATATGTATCATGCTGTAACCATCCCTGTATAATGCGTTTAACAACCTCATTTCTTGAGGGGAGAATACATTGCTTGAAGCAACATCACTGTGACCATTAGAATTATCAGAAAACTACAATGGCCTCAAGTGTTCCAGGAGAGCAAAGAGAAATGCGAGTTATTGGGAGTTTCAATTATTAAATTGGAGTTAGATGATAGAGCCGCCGGCAGCCAAGACCAGTGGTCTCTAGCTTGTAACTATTGGTCATGATCAGGCATAGATCTTGTTTTATAGAATTTATAGAATTTCCACCCATTCTCATTGGTGGTAATTTGTATGCTTCTTAAAAATGGTTCCTAACGTTCGTATCACAGAAAGGTAGAATATTCTATATTGTTAACCACCACCACCCATTCTTCAAAAAACAGTGGTAAAAGGTTAGAACAAGTTCTGCAATGAAGGATGAGCACAATATACATGTGGCCAATTAGTTTCATAATACAGTTCTGGCAGTTCCTTCAATTCGGTGTCCTGGGAGGTTATAACCCTAGGTCGCGGAATGTGGTGGAGTGATTTAAGTATCTTTTCTCTTTTCAGAAAAGGACTTTTGTTGCTGGCAAATTCTGTAATATTCCTCGCCCGTGCCTCAATCTTAGGAATCATCTCTTGCCCCTTGGGTGTAGTTGTCTTAGATTTAGGCATTAACATTTGGTTGCGATTGTCTTGGCTAGGACCATGTGTGGTGCATTTTATCTTCTTTATCTTTGATCTCAATTATTATCTCTAAATTGGTCCTGTTTTCGTTTCCATGTATCACTTGTGACGAGGCTAACATTTCTAATGAGTCTATGGATAGCACCGAATCTTCTTCACTGAAAGGGGCTTTAGCGGATTCCAACCATTGATCCAGAGTGCCTGTCTGTTTCCTTTTGGAAGTGGAAGTTTCCAGAATCCCATAATTAGAGACTCTGTTGTCCTTATTCAGAGAATGTTTTCCAATGGGGTTTTGCCATTATTTATTTATTTATTTATTTGGATTTGTAAAGCGCACTAACAGCCTAAGGGAATCGAGGCACTGTTGCATGAAATCGTCTTAGTTGCAGTCAGGTTATTTGCTCATGGTTACAGTGAGCTTGCAGGCAAAACAGTCCTGGTAGAAAATATTGATAGTAGATTCCGCGCATATACATAGGTGATTACAGTTTTAGAGTACTTGTTCATAAATATTATGAGTTACATGATAGCAGGGAGGGAAAGTTCTGTCTACCTAGGTGAGGTGCCAGAGAACTTGTCTCGATAAAGAGCATAGCTTTTAGTGCTTTCCTGAAGGCTAAGTGTGACTCAATACTCCTCATGTAAGGTGGCATTGAGTTCCAGTGTGTCTCTGCCAGGACTGGGAACCTGGACCCACCAGCTATAAAACACTTCCATGGATTAGGCCCTCTGATGGAGTCCGAGATCACAGCGAATACTTGTTTAGTCACTTTAGATTTTGATTGTGTCACCATTTTCCTATTCTTCTTTTTTAATTACATTTCCTTCTGTCGGGCTTCCACTTCTGTTGTAAGGTGGTTGATTCTGAGTTGAGTTCTGTATCTTCCACTTTTGGTCTGTTTGATAGGCTCTTATTGTCGCACTCCTGCTCCAGTACTCTCATTGCAAATGGATGGCTACTAACCATATCTAGGTTAGGAATTCCTTCTTCAGAGGCTTGTCCACAGTCAAAGTTGCAGTGGGAATTATCCGGCAAGATCTGAAGGAGGGACAACGGATATTAACTGTTCGTAAGAACCAGGTCCACTATCCTTGCGATAGCGTATTGTTCCTTTTGCTTTCTCAAGATTTCCGTGCAAATAGAAAGCACAGCTTTAATTAGCATAGTTGTGCAATGGGCTTTCACAGAGGGACTAGCTTCACTATCACTTGAAAAGCCAGTAGCGTCCAGAGAGTCATTGATCTCAATGGTGATTTCTTTCCAAGTCAGGTGTTTTAGAGAGATTAAAACCTATAATACTGGGCATTCCATTCCTATTGGCGATGGGTGATCCGGGCAATTGGAACCTGAATGACTGACGCTGCAGACTGTAACACATGTTGAGCATTGGATTGTTGTCAATGGGTGGCAAGGTTGGCGAACTGTTCACTTGTGGTGGAATGCTAATAAAATTGTAACTTGGACTTGTGAAGGCGCCTTGCTACGTTTTGGAGTTCACGTGACGTGGTGGAAAAAATTCAGTGATTTTCCTTCCTTTAATTGTAGGCAATATATTTCCGTTTCCTTCACCCATCACCCCCCATAATCGAAGGAGGCAACGTTAGGCACCTCGCCCACAGGGCCAACCAGTTTGTTCCATGATGAAGTGGCAACTTGTTCCGTTTGCTCTCAGGCACCATCATATGTTTTAAGTAAAAAGTGTCTGAGTTGGTGTTCTCGCCAGTACAAATAAAGTGGAGAAGATGAATTCAACTCGCCCTCGCCTTTGATCACTGATCACCAGTCCATTGCTGATAGCACTTTCCAGCACTGAACAATGCAGGCGCTAGACGTGTCGCTTGATAATATATGCAGTCATCCTCGTCAGAGGAGGAGCAATGAATTCAGTCCAGGTGAGGTCCGTAAGCATAGAAATACCAGCAGAGTAATGGCACTGCTCACTGCACTTTGCAGCACTTGCCCAACGCGCACGCCCTAGAGTGCTGCTTGATGATATAGCAGTCAGCCCAGCTGGAAGAGGAGCAACAAACGCAGTGCAGGTGATGCCCACAAGCGATAGAAAAAACAGCACAGTAATGGCACAGCTGGCTGCCCTTTCCAGCACTTGCTCAACGCGTCAAGAAACATTGTCATCGCCGGAAGCTGCTTGGACCACACTGTGCAATTCCCTTACAATTCCATTTTGGGTGGAAGAAAGCCACCTGCACTTTAGGAAGCGACTTCAAACTCAGCTCTTTAATATTTAAAGGAATGGTTCGTTCAAAATTTTTTATTGCCCCTATGGGTCGGCCATGTGTTTTTAAGCCTAAGTCACTCGATTTTCGAAAAATTTCCTATGGACCTTACCTGAGTTTTCGTCCATTAAACGCACGCGAAAACAGGCACCAGGGAGCTGCCCTTTTGTGATAATCCTACCATTTCCCCCATCGCCCTGGCTGACCTGCTTTTGCGGCACTAAATCATATCCCCCGCCCCTGAGACTGTCATCAGCAGACGCGTACCGCCCATTTCACAACGCCAAAGCACGTCTCATGTCAACATTTGCTGCGCTTCAGCTAATGACGTGTCGCCATGGAAATGGCAGGACGCCTCTTTCCTCAATAAGTATAAACAGACAGTTTCACAACACACAGCAGCAGATTTTCGATTCCATTCCTCTCTCTGTATTACTTTGAGTATTCTGTGACTCGTTTCTGTGCTCTGGTCAGCTACCTTCGTTGCTTGTAGCCCGTGTGCACAGATACCAGTACCACCGCTATCAATTATTTTAGTTTGTGCAACACACAATGGATACAATAATGCCCTACATGTACGAGCCCGAGTATACCGAGGAGGAACTACTGGAAAGGGAAACACGCGAAAAAGATGGGGCTTCGGACAGCAGTTGGCAGGACGAATCAACAGATGAAGACACTGGACCTAGTCGCATGGACGGTGTTTCCACCTGGTGCACATGCAATCGGTGCGAGCTAATGCCGACCGAGGAGGAGAACTGCTGCTGCTTTGAAAACTCGGGATGCGTGGCCTACATTTCGGAAGGCGAGCCACGACCGCAATGCATCACCGAGCTGCCAGACTTCAGGGCAGCCTGCCTCACACGGTCCGTGTTGAGGATAATGATGGTGCTTATGCACAAACTTCGCGCAACTGTTCGTCCTTGTAATCCGAGTAACGAGTAGGTATACTCTGCTTGTGATGCCACTACTATTTCATGGTCTTCTACTATATCCAAAATTACATATACATATCATTGTAACGCATGAAAGTCGTTCAATAGTGTGCAGTGTCTAGATAGCATTTGTCCGAGAAGAATGCCATTAGTTACAAGAATTGTCATTGACAACAAACGTTTATTAAAATTATCTTGGTCATTTAAAAACAGTTTGTTTCATTCCTTTTCACAGGTGGTACAGGCTGGTGGCCTATCGTTCCTTTACATGGTGGCTTCACGGGAGGCTTGGACACCGCGTTCGAAGAGTGATACCCGCCTGTGCCGTTCGTGCCATAAAAGAAACATTCCCGAGTGACACCGGTCAGTACAGGGGATTTTCTCTCGCTGTGCTGCAACCTGAACTGTACAATGTGTAACCTTTTGTATTTTTGTGTCATCAAAATAAGCTACAAAATAAAACACCACATATATTTTAACAACGGTTCTTTTGATTTTCTAAATCAATCAAGTGTGTCTCCATTCAAGGATGGATGTCAGACACCTGTGCTTGGAATGGGTGAAGTTCAGGTCGCTGTGAAGCGGGGCGGTCACTATCTAAGCTAACCAAATATATTATCAATAATGCATGCACTAAATAACACTTGTTCAACGTCTTTCAGTCGGTTATGTCTCTATAAAAGTCACACATATATCAATACTATCAATGAACATTGGTTTATACAGGCCTTAGGTAAAGGGTCTTGACCACTATAATACAGTGTTTGAAGTGTGGGTCTGTGCTCACAAGAATCTCCGATATGTGGCATTTGTTACTGATAGGCAACGATATACCTCAGTAGGGGTCTAATGTTAGTTGGGGATCTGCTAGTGGCCATCATGGAGTGGTCAGTGGTCTGGCACATGAAGAGAATACCTTGCAGGGACACAGGGTCAGAATGGCAGTTACTTTCCACTGGCGAGGGTGCGTGGGCAAAGACACGTTTGTGGAGATGAACGAGCCATGTGCATGGTTCAAGCCGGTTCACATGCAGGACCATGATCTCAGAGAGTGATGTGTTACATTTATTAGCTGTTGCAAATACCTCTGGAGTTTTCCAGTCAGAGTGGGAATGAGGCTGTGGGCCATGTGCTCTGCGCGCTGTACTATCGCAGTGAGGCCTGGTCACCAAAATGAAGTGGAAAGGGGGTACAAAAATGGGTGCCCCGTGTCCTTTAACATCACATAAGGGCAAGGGATGGGCGCAAATGGCCAAGGTACCGAACAGCATGTACACTTCAAAAGGTATCCCACGCCCAGGGGCCATCGCTCGCATGGTCTCCTCAGACCCCTGTCTCCAGGCAGGCCTCCCCTGAGGCAGGCCGCCCCCCTACAATCCACATAAGTGTGTCTCCATTCAGCAGTCTTCCTGTGCCTTATCTGTACTCCCCAGGCCCATACATCCCACCACCTCTATCAAATGAGGTTCGCACCCGGGGATGAGCGCTGGCATGGGGGGCTGTGACAGGCGCAAACGGCCATGGTGCCGAACAGCATGTACACTTCAAAAGGTATCCCACGCCCAGTGGCCATCGCTCACATGGCCTCCTCAGACCCCGTGTCTCCAGGCAGGCCTCCCCTGAGGCAGGCCGCCCCCCTGCAATAAACATAATACCAACACATACACACGTCATTCATTCACAAACACACCCCTGTTTCTAATATTTTATAAACCACTGGATATGTCTCATGAGAACATCTTTGTGCTTTGCAAGTTAACTCCTGAACCTTCTACCTGAGATGCACTGAGATCTATGCTAATATGCTCGTCGCCGTGCTATCTGTGACCGCTTCGAGCAAACTCGTCAGTGTGCTACCTGTGGCCATCTACCTGTTCTCCTGCAACATACAGCTCGGCCTGCTGAATCCAACTGTTTGTTGGTCAAGGTAAGGCCATGTATCCTAGTCATATTTTGGTCTTTTTTACATTTCAATCTATTTGCTATTACAGTACCCAATAGAGCTATGGTCATTGGTCTCATTGCTATTGACTTGAGTTTCAATTGTTATGCTATCAATAGATCTATTTATTTTCATCTGTGTCAATTGTCATCGAATTGCATCCATCGGGGGTCCAGTCTACAATGTAAGCATGGTTCCTTTTCGTGCAAGACAAAACAGAAATTTCTGTAACTTATGCAAATATTAAGCCGCACATGATGAACTGGAATAGTTCCGGCGACCAAAACAAAACTTGCATTGACCATGGTATGGTTCATTTACTTTTTTATGACATTTTTATTCATCAAGGTTTTATAATAATCTTGATATTTACTTTTCAGAATTTTCAACAATGCCTGCCTGTTCGATTAGCGGTTGCCCTTCGAAGACCCATGCTAAATCTGAAGGCACTACAATGCATGTATTCCCGAAAACTGTTGATCGAATAAGAGAATGGGTCAGACATTGCGGATATCCACTGGATGAGCTGGAAAGTAGAGTCCAACAAGTCTTTGAGGACAAGAGGGTTGATCGATACCGCATCTGCAGCCGGCACTTTCCCTCGAACATGTACACCACATCTTGGGTAACAAAGAAGAACGAACGGCGATCGACACGAAAATTGCTCGTAAACGCTATTACCACTCTATTCATCCACAATCCGCCACTGGTGAGTCAAGTGTCCGTTTTTAGCTTTAGGCCTTGCAGTAGTGTGTAGGTAGCCGAATGGATGCATTGATATTTTAGGTGTTGTTTCCAATTTGTAATACTTTCGACATTGATATGAGTGTATAGCTTTTTGAATAATGACATTTATCAATATATTATTTTTAGATTTCATAACCCACAAACAAAATCTATATATGGGCACAGGGAACTGTGCTATATTGCGCATTACTCAAGTATTCTGTCTCCTTACATGTCAATTTTAAATATTGGCATTTCATTATCAAACAATAATTTACCTTTACAACTTCTTGACTATTCCTTGAATCTGAAGCAAGAACATTCTACTTCCGTCACATGCTCGCAGTTATCAACCACTTCTAGCGCATATCAGGTAATCATACTTGGCTATTCCGCTACAGACTTGTTTTATCCATGTCAAGTAATAGTTTTTATGTATCGTGTGATTAGTTTACCAATTGTTTGGTTAGTGCTTTCCAATTGATATACACCTTAGTTGTCGTCCCCTGGTGTTTGTTTTCAGTTATAATTAGTGTTATCCATACTAATGCAAGTACTGTCTTTCAGGGAGATGCTGAAGCGTCCACCACATTGACAACAGCCCTACATGTTCTTCAGCAGCCCGAGGTATGGATACTGACAGCTGAACTGACCGTGATCATCAGGACTGGAACACTTGTCGTTTGATTGTTCTACACCATTTTTCATTTGTGGTTAGCCGTTGATATTTACCTGTGCGGTTGACCACAAGCGTGTGTTGTGTTTTCAATATTGTTATCCTTACTAATGCAAATACTATGTTTCAGGCTGTTGTTGAATCGTCAACCCACGCACTTGATGCAAAGCCTGACATTCAAGTAATTCCGGTGGAAGCGGGACCATATGGATACGAATCAGCGCAACAGCTTTCGGAAGTGCGCACCACATTGACAACAGCCCTAGATATTCTTCAGCAGCATGAGGTATGGATACTGACAGCTCCATTGAGCGTGATCATATAACGTGATTCCATTTGCTATACTTTCTTCGCTATTAACGCAAGTACTGTGTTTCAGGGAGATGATGGAGCTTCCACTACAATCACAAGATCCCATTTAGATGATGCAGATGTAAAGAAATTGGAGAAATAAGTCGATTAAATCTGATCATTTTTAAATATTCCTTGATTCTTTTAGACAATGCAACATTTGTGGTTATCTCTTTATATGTACCTGTGCCGTCGACCCCAAGTGTGTGTTATGTTTACGATATTGAAAACCATACTAACGCAAGTACTATGTTTCAGGGAGTTGCTGATGCCTCCTCTTCAATACAATCATTCGTGGCAGTCCATGTAGAGCCAGAGGTATGGATACTGACATCTCCATCGAACTAGGTCATCAGAGCTCGAATACCTGTTGTTTGATTGTTCCACACAATGTTTAAACCGTGTTTGGCTATTGAGATGTACATGTGTGTTCGTCCTCACGTGCGTATTACGCTAACAATATTTTGATACACAGTAATGAAAATACTATGTTTCAGGGAGTCGATGGAGCCTCATTCCGTGCTGTCTATGCGGATACAGAAAATATAGTCTTTGCAGCGCAAGAGGAAGGGGAGACATGCGGATACGTATCAAAGCAACAGCGTGCAGATGTTGAAGGTCGAGTCAAAAAAGTTGTAAAGAAAAGAAACCAAAATAAGGTTAGTTACAAACAGTTCATAACTTTAGAAATGTTTTTGTGCTGGGGACTATTTTATGTTTTTTTCCAGTCAATTGTACTATACTTTATCTTGTTTTTAAACTGAACATCCCTTTTCCAATCTGTCCTCTAGTTACCCGTGGGTCTACGAACTATACATACACAGACAGTGAAGCGAATGAGAGATGTTGCTTGCCAGACCATTTACACTATGGAGGAACTATTAATTCAGACACGGCATGTTGAGACTCGGGATGCTCATGTCCAATGGCCAGAACATGAAATGAATGTGTCTGGAGAATCCAGCAAAGTTTTATTGGACCATTGCTACAGTACAACCGCACCGCCGCAACAACATGATACTGAAAGTATTGAAGATAGCTCTGAAGTAGTCGCAGATCAATTCACACAATCTACACCCGCCAAAAAATTGCCACCAAAAAAGCTGTAGACATTGTTGTGTTCTCCTATTAATGTTGAGGTAGCAGATGTTGAAATGACAGAGAATGAACCAGCAGCAGCATTCACTGACGCATCAGAACTTGATAGCAGCGATATTTCTTTCAAATGTGGTGATATGTCCTCAACGTCATAGGCCGAATCAACTTTGACGCAGGATGACAGTCTAATGAAAGAGGGCAAATACATAGTATTCGACAGTTGTTTGATGGATATTATAAGTATGCTGAAATGTGGGCATTCCGTCAGAGGGAAAGTATGTGGGAAGCCATTGATTCATGTGACTCGTCAAAAACAAGGCAGTAACGTCACAATACATGCCGCCTGTAGATTACATCATACGTTCTCATGGTCTGCACAACCGATGCTGGGGAAACTGCCAGCAGGCAATCTACTGTGTGCAGCTGCATCACTTTTTAGTGGCTCCAGTTTTAGAAAGTTAGAGTCTTTCTTTCAGTTTGTGGGACTCCATTTCATTTAAAAAACGCAGTACTACAAATACCAACATCTGTTTCCGGCCATTAGTGATGCTTGGAAAATTGAACAATTGTCTCTAGCAAGTACATTCGAAGGCAAACGATTCAGGCTAGCCAGCGATGGACAGTGCGACAGCCCTGGTTTTTCTGCCAAGTACTGCACCTACCACTTTCAGGACATGGATAGTAAGAAAATTGTGAGTTCGGTGGTCATGCAGGTAACACAATGTAAATCCTCAGTGGCCATTGAGAAACTAGGATTCATAAAATCAGTGGAATATCTACAATCGAGGGGAATGCACATCGACCTCATAGCCACGGACAGACACGTTTCATTTGCCAAGACAATGAGAGAGCAGTTCCCACATATTAAACATCAATTTGACGTATGGCATCTTGCTAAATCCATCAATAAGAAAATCTCGGCTGCAGGGAAAAAAAAAGGTTTGGAAAGTATTTCAGAGTGGTCCCAGTCTATCAGCAACCATCTTTAGTGGAGCTCCAAAACTTGTGAAGGGTCAGTGGAAATACTACTTGAAAAATGGCGGTCACTGATGCACCACTGTACCAACGTGCACCGCTGGTCAGAAAACCTACATTTCCACCAATGTGAACATGGCCCTTTGTCCCCAGTGGAGGCACGGAAGAAGAAGTGGTTGAATCCATCTTCACCGACACACAAAGCCATTGAGAAGATTGTTTTCGATAAAACTCTATCAAGAGATTTGAGGGGACTGACAGAATTCTGTCACACAGGAGGTTTGGAGGTGTTCCACAATATGTGCCTAAAGTACAGGCCAAAGCGCTTGCATTTCAGCATACAGGGCATACATAGGAATCTACTTGCCGTCTTGGCCCATAACGAGAATCTCGGCAGTGAACAATCTAGAACTAAGGGTAATGTAAGGATGCCTCGCTACACTAAGGCCTTTTCAAAAAGAAGTAAGCAATGGGTGATCAAACCAGTCTATGTGGAAATGGAGTTCGACTTTGTCAAAAGCCTTATTATTGCTGTATTAGAGAAGCACAGATACAGAATTTTGAACGTTTCTGTGCAGAGCACTGATCCATTGCCACCCAACATTGCCACTGTGCCATGTCCACCCAAAGGAGAGCTGGTTGTGAAGTACAAATCCCGGTTTAAATAATTGTAATACGATTGTCTTTTTGTAAATAAATTTTATTGTACAGTGTGCATACAAAGTACGCTAACCCTAACCCCTACCTTCACCATCCTGGGTGCCGAACTACCTGGGTGTCATCTTTGAATTCTCTCTCTATTAACCTCATATTGCTGACCTTGTCTATTTGTGTATGTATATATTTTTGTTGATGTAACTAATTTTCGCAATCTCTTATAAATGCTGGGCACTGTTAACCGAGGGGAGGCTTGCGTATTGCAAATAATAAAACAAACAAACAATAAATCTCACTTTCAAATCAACTGCTCGGGTACTTTATACTTCCACCTGACCTTCCCCAAAAAATTAAAAGTCTCAATAGTTTTGGTTCTTTGGGGCTTCAAAGCTCGCAGACAACGAGGACAAAATTGGGGCCTTAGAACGCGCCAAGCGAGCCGTTGCAGATGGGAGAGAAGCCAGTTCGCATTTGCACATTGAGGCGCACTACATAGATGGATTCGAAACTTCAAGTTCTCACAGATGGCTTTACTACGGGATGTTGCAAAGAAAGAATGTACGCTAATTTCTAGCGAAGGTCAGCGGCTTTGATTTTCAGCTCGCACCCTGAAGAGGCCCACAACTCGCACTGGCAGTATAAGGTTCTATTGTTTTTTGACCTTGAGAGACAGGGACCATGCAGAAAGAACTTCATTTGAAGGGGGGGTTGAGGGGTGCAATAACGTTTGAGACGATAAGGCAGAAAATTCTTAAACTAGACCGAGTTTCATGTTAGTTCAGTATACGAAAAATCGTTGTCAAGAGCACAGTGGGATTTACGGACTGCATTACGCAGAGACACAATGGAAATTGCAAATATAATGTAAGTAACTCTTTAGACGCTTTTATACCGGAATGAAGAATTAATGAATGGATGCATGAATAAATGAATGAATGAAGAGCTTTGAAAAGGTTTGTGGGATCGTCCTTGTAGCGGGCACATGGGCATGCAGGTCCACATTCCACACGCATGTAGACAAAAAGTTGTTTCTCATTGTGTACAAACCTCGATTTATTTAGTTAATTTTTGCATTGATTTTAGAGCCGAACATACTCCATTTCACTATACTTGAAAGCAAATAGTTTCAGCTCGACCGTAATAAATAAAATGAATAATATTAATAAAGATCGGCTGGCGAGACTAATAATACATTTTATGTTTTCAAAATAGGTACATACTCCAGTTTTGCCCCTGACACCAGTTTCAGACACCGGCAGAGGGTTTCTTCAGCTGCCAGCTACAGCTTAATGTAAAAAACTGCACCATTCTGATGATTTTATGGGACGATCGCCACACATCGCTTACGCGGTATTAGCGGCTAGAAGCAACATATCAACCTTTACGCTGGCCTAGTGCCTACTTGATGGAACAGCCTTGCGGTTCAACGTGCGACAAAAGTGCCTCTTTGAATGAAAACCAACACCCTGTGTACCATAAAGGAACAGCGCGTGACTCACGATAAAATTTTAAGGATTTGCGGATAGAGATAAAAGAAAATAAATGGCTTTCGGAGTTCATATGTCAATTGCTGAATATTCTATAAACATTTAATGTCAAATAAATGTACTTTACCAAATTTACCGTGTTGCTTACCAAATTTACTGTGTTGCTGTTTGATTTTAAAGTACAGTTTCATATTCCAAATTGTGGCGCGCTGTGTTGTGAGCTGATCTGTGTTGGTTTCAGGGTTCTGTGTGAAGTCGCGTAGAAGACGACTGGGCGCGTCTGCCTACGCAGCACAGAAACGTCACAGAGAGAGGCGGGGAATATGAATGTTTTGATAATGTCAGGCTCAGGGGCGGGGGATATGATTTAGTGCCGCAAAAGCAGGTCAGCCAGGGCGATGCGGCAAGTGATAGGATTATCACAAAATGGCAGCTCCCTGATGCCTGTTTTCACGTGCGTTTAATGGACGAAAACTCGGGTAAGGTCCATAGGAAATGTTTCTAAAATTGAGCGACTTAGGCTTAAAAACACATGGCCGACCCATAGGGGCAATCAAATTTTTTGACCGAACCATTCCTGCAATGTGAGTCCCACGCCTAGCCCCATCTGTCTTCCACACTGTGAATTTCCTCTGCCTACCCTCTCCTTCATTGCTTCATGCCTCTCATTCCTGCTTGCATCTCCTTGTAACCCTTGCTCTCCAGTAGAGAAGGCGTCCTAGTCCTTCTGGGATTGGTCTCACACACACCTGCTTGTACTTTTCCATTTTACACTTTCCCACATACCACTCTCTATGGGGATGTACTGGCCCTGATTGACCTCTCCCTCACCCCTAACTCCCTTCCTTTGGGACTTGCCTCCATCCGCCTACACATTCCTTTTCCCCCCTCCTCTGCACTTAGAAATCTGAATTGTATCCAAGGCATATGAAAGCTTCTTTCTTGGGTTTTGTTTTGCATGGTTTCACCTCTCCCTCACCATGGAGGCACTATGAAGTGTCTGTGAAGGCACATGGCACCACAAATCCCAAATAAATGAATACATAAATAAGAGAGAATGTTTCCTTAAGCTGGGTACTGGGAAGAGTTGTGGCATATCACAGGGAGGACGAGATGAGACATCTGGCCCAGAGAAAATGGAGTAAGAGGAGAAGGCATGCACTTGTCCAAAGATGATGACCATCTCTCTGGTAGCTCTGCGATGAGCAAATGCATGCTGGACAGAGAGACCATCATATTCAATAGCCGACTCATTCAGGATGACATGCAAAACAGCACTCACATACGGACTGCCATACTTCCTCTATAGAATCTGCTCGCAGTCCTGTACTACCGTGAAATGGCGACATTCCAAACACACCATGGAAATGTTCAATGGAATGTCCCAGCCAACATTTTCCTTAGTGATCAGCCATCTCCTGGGTGCCATCCAAACCCATGACCAATGCTGCTTTCCCTACACCTCATCAGAGCAATACAGCAATCAAGCTAAAGCTAGTTTTTCCCCATTATTGGCTTCCCTAATGTGCGAGGGGCAATGAACTGTACACACATGTCATTTACCGCCCCCTCCGCCCCCATGCAAGTCAACATCTCTTCTGGAATGGGAAACAACAATACACCATCACTGTGTAGATGACCTGCAATGCTGCACTCTTTAAACAACGCGGTGCCCGCTTCCCTGGCTCAGCACATGACTCCATGACCGTAATACAGACAGCACCCTGCCTGCCCAGGTTCACTCACCCAAACACTGATGAGGCTGCTGAGGATGTGACAAGAGACATTATTTTTGATTAACACTTCTTTTCCCATCTTAAATTACGAGATTACTCCATGTCACTGGGGCGATGTTATAGCACTCATCGGATTTCCTGTGACCCAAGACTTGATTGAAAAATAATTAAAGCCCTGGGTTTGGGTTTAGTGTCTCCCATAACATGGGAAAATCTTGTATTCTTACCTACATCCCTACTTTTTAACTTCCCCCACACATTTTTCCTTCTAGACACTTTCTCACTCTCCCATGGTGTGAAATATAGACAGTAATGTTGAGCCATTACAGAGGTCAGTGGTGGAAGATAGCAGTAATCTGCTGCCACTTTTTGCCCAATGCCCCTGATTGTAATCCCATGTCTGTGTATTGCATTGCATCCCCATGACCTCAGGTGATTTAACTCTACATGAAAGATCAAAAGAAATATCAAGGTTTAATACCACCAAAAATGAAATACGCCAGTCACGAGTTCAAAAGTACAAGTACAGTTTATCGATCAGATAGCTATCTGGCTCTCAACGCCTCACAGTGTGTACCAGCAGACACTGTGAGGGGGAAGAGTGCTGGACATTACAAAGACACAGGTTTATATACATTTCCCACAGTCCCGGTTACATCGTCCAGCCCATCTTCAAGTTACATATTAATTAAGGGTTTGTTGCCAGTTCACATAACTACAGATTCAAACAACTATACATTGTTCAATGTTTTCCTCACACACTAGACATGTTTTTCTGTACATAAGACACAATGGTAGCATTTGTTTTCAAGCTTAAAGTTAAGTAACATACACACAGATGTCTACAAAGGCACAAGGTTTCAGCTATTCACCATTCTGTTCCACTCTTTGAACGAGGATGATGCTATTGACACAGACAACATCTAAATTACTGTTCATTTCAACTCTAGTTTAGCTTCAAGGTTTCTTAGTGCAGGACAAACAATCCAGCAGCCACAACATGTTTATCTACATTGACACAGCACAAAGTCAATTTGTATCTGCTGCAGCCAAAAACACAAAGTCTAACATGAGGCAGAAACAGGAGTTAATCAAAATGCCGAATGATTCTACAATGGCGGCGTAGTCAGCCTTATTCAGGTTCATTCAAATGCGATTTTCAGTGCGATGAGAATGCGCTTAGGCCAATGTTCGTTATCAAGTGGTATTTCTGTAAAATATACTTTAACAAACAATCCTTTTGGCCTAAGCCAAGAGGATTAAACATTAGCATCATCCTAAGACCATGTATCATTGTCTAAACATCCTGAATCACTATTTTCGAAGGCATTAATCGCCATTAACTCCTTAATGGTAATATCCTGCATTACTAAGGCATTAGTAATTTACCCGGGCATATGTGTATTAGGTTCTAGTGTACCTATTGCCTGTGCACAACTTCCTCCTATCATAGAACAAATGACAGGCAGACATTGTATGCAACAACAGCAGAACAGAATAATGGCAAGGATTACCATTAAGACTGGGTGTCAGGCGGAACTGGACAGCTGCGGTCTCCACCAACGTGATGCGTAGTGCAGAGATGACTGACTGGACTGGCCCACCTAGCTTCGTCTGCTTGACCCGTAGAAGTAGTCGCCTAAAGGCGTAGAAAGGGAATTAGCCACCTGTGGAGTTGAGTAATAGCCCCTCACTGCGTCCCCATTTATCACCTCTGATATTCCCGTTCACAAAGCTCACCTTATAGTTTTGAATGATGAGCTCGCCATCCTGCGAGGAACGCAGGGGCGCGTTGATGGCCAGTTACTTCACTGGCTTGAGGATATTGGAAGAGTTCTAGACAAATCTTGGCTCCAAAACTCCTGGCGAAGGGCCATAAGTATATAGTTCTAAAGAGTTCAAAATGTCTGAATAATCACTCTTGTCCAATTCCTTTGTTTAGCTTGCAGCTTAGACCCAAAATGAAGATAGTTCTGTGGCAGCTGAAAGCGTTCTGGTAAGGGTCTGTGCTAGCCCACACTGTCTGTTAAATGATGCCAAAGTTTAACTCGCTGCTGTCTCTTTTCTTACAGGTGCGGCGTAAGAAGATTTGGCATGCTGGTGAATAATACCTCCGGCGGTAAAATCAGGTAAGTATATGGTGGCAAGAGATTGTCCTTATTTGTTTCCCCTCAGCTCACCTTGTTGTTTTCTTGTCCCCCTTAGGTGCTGGAATGCGGCAACTTAATGATGGAGACAGCGTCGGATCGTAGAGATGCTGCGAGGAACGGTGAGTATGGCGCGGCGCTGCTGCTGGCGAAGCGCCATGCTTAAAATAAAGTATTTTTCTCGTTCAAAGGTGCGATGAATCCGGAATCGGTAAGAAACCGAATAATGTTCTTGTTCTAGGCTGGATGCTGACTGCAGGCGCGGTGAGCGTTACGCTGCTGGATGCAGAATAACGCGAAGCGTGTGCTGCCCTTCGGGCGTGGTTTAAATAGCCTCCAAAGTAGTCCCAGGTAAGTATTCCTCCACAACCACACCCGAGTAACAAAATAGTCCCTAGGTAAATGTGTCCCTTCCAAGCCTCACATGGGCTTGGATCTATTGCAGCATGGTCTGCATCAGGTAAGTTTTAACATATGAGCCTGGCACAATAGACGCCAGGACTGTACCCATATAGCCCCCAACAAGGGTTGCTGGGCTTTCTCTGAGTAACATGATGCCTGCTTCCAGGGTTGCTGGACTTGGTCTAGATGCCCGGGGGTAGGCATCATGACATGGTCCCATTGATGGTTTTCTCAAAAACCCTTGATAATCTTCTAATATCTTGGGAGATTATTATTTGTCCCCAAAATGGCATGAAGGATTTTGCAACATTACCCAGAATTTGTGAAGGAGTGTCACCATTTTCATCCCACCTGGGACGAGCTTTAGAGACTTCAGCAGTGGTGGCGACATATACACCTGGCAACAATATACCCAAATAACAAATACCCTCCCAATCTCTTGGTAACCACGGATATGCCTCATCACCGTAAACGAAGTAAACAGGATCTCCTATGTACAGAGGTCTAGCCTCATTGGTTAGTACTGCTGTATTCGTACATCCCTCAAATGTACCCATTTGTTGGGAACCCTCTCTTTGTATGCAGAATGGAACAGAGTTTGGACTATGATTGATGGTATAAGAAGAAGGCATGGCATCCCTATTACCTACGGGAGCCATTTTGTAGGTAATCAACGACTGAAAAGGTCTAGATAGTCTGTCAGAAAGCCTAATAGAACTAACATTCAGCTTGCTGCTATTCACAAACAAAGAACATCCCAAAGGTGTTAAAACTCACTTTTCAAATTCGTTAAGATTAATCCCATCAAAATTCACTGTGACACGAAGCGTAGCAAGCAGTAGTTTAAGGACGAGGATGTATATACCAGCCCAGTCCCTTTTCCCCATGTTGTGGCAAATGCGAATACACCCAGCAGTTGGTCCTATTCAAAATGGCATGGGTTGCATTCATAATCATTAAAAGAGTGTTATTATGATATCCCCCTCTATGTTGAGGTCTCGGGGATGAAGAGTGTGTAAATGCACGTACGGTGGAGACAAAGTGGGGATACAAGACATCAAGCGGATGTGCATTTTCCAAATACCAGAATACAAATGTCAATGCAATTATGAAACAAGCTGTTATTGTGTCTATTTGTGTATGTATATATTTTTGTTGATAGGGTACTAGGGGACCATGATCCTTGACGAGCAGACTTATCATCAGAAAAGTGACCAGCATCCTTTTTTGTACGAGTGGCCTGTAAAATAGGCATAGTTTTTCAGCATCTGTTAAGAAGCCTCACTGTTAGGCTTTTTTGGTTCATCAGTGGGTGACACCTGACCATGTGGCCTATGTTGATCGAAGGTAACTTTGACGGTCCCTGCACTTATTTGATGCAGCAGAGGAATGATGAGGGACTGGCTCAACAGTGGTTTCTTGTGGGTTTCTTGTGGGCGCAGCCTAGCTGCACTTTCCTATCCTATTTACATTAATGTAATGTCAGCAACTCTAAATCTAAATCTTATTCCGTGGTCGCAGATCATACCTTGAGACTCCATGTATGGAATGGTCGGTGAATAAAGCATTGTAGTTTCCTGAAGAAAATGAAGAAGCAGTAGCAAGATCGATCGACAGTGAAGAAGAATTTGAAGAAGAAGCAACAATCTCTTCAGGCCCCACGGGCTCAGGAAGGATTTCCGTAGAAATAACAGCAGTCTCCCCAGGCCCCTAGGGCTCAGGAAGGATTTCTGTGACACGCTCAGTGTCGATCAGAGCAGGCTCGTTGTGAGCATCAAGATCACCAATTCCCTTCTCCTCCCCTTTATCGTAGAGTAAAAGAAAAGGAATCCTCTTCACATGTATCGCATGGATCCAGTGCTTCTTCCCAGTTACTCGTACAGCAGTCTGCATGGCCAAAAGGATTTGATGTAGTCCCCTCCAGCGAGGTGCAAGACAGGAGCACCTTTGGAAATTCTTCAGTAGGACCCACTGCCCAGGTCGGAGTCTATGACCTGGACCCTCGTATTTTACAGGGAGGGCTGCTCGCAGCTGCTGATGAATCAAATACAGGGTTTGAGTCAACTGGTCAAAATAATCAAACAAAATCAGATACTGGATTTCTTTTGGAACATTCCATATATTGGCTGGTCTCCCCATGACAATCTCATGGGGGGAGAGCCCTGTCTTTGATTGTGCGCTTGTCCGCATTGATAATAAGACTATTGGTAAAACGTCAGGCCATTTCAGATTGCTTGTTCTATCTACTCAGTCTGTTCCATCCGCTCTATCCCTTCCATCCACTCCATCTGTTCCATTGACTTGATGTGTTCAATGCACTCCATCTGTTCCATCCACTCCATCTGTTCCATCTACTCCATCTGTCCCGTCCGCTCTATTCGTTCCATCTGCTTTATCTGTTCCATCCAGTCCATCTGTTCCATCCACTCCATCTGTTCCACCCATTCCATCTGTTCCAACCATTTCATCTGTTCCATCCACTCCATCTGTTCCTATCCACTCCATTTGTTTCATCAACTCCATCTTTTGCATCCCGTCTACTGTATCCGTTTCATCCACTGCATCCGTTCCATCCACTTGATTCGTTCCATCTATTCCATCCTTTTCATCTGTTCCATTCCTTAAATCTACTCATCCATTCCATTTGTTCAATCTGCTTGTTTTCTCATCCGTTTAATCCACTCATCCATTCTATCCGTTCCAGCCCTACCATCTACTCCGTCTGTTCCTTCCGCTCCGTCTGTTCCATCCACTCCATCTGTTCCATCCACTCCATCCGTTCCATCCACTCCATCCGTTCCATCAACTCCATCCATTCCATCCGCTCCATCTGTTCTAGCTAGTCCATCTGTTCTATCCACTCATCCGTTCCATCCACTCATCCACTCCATCTGTTCCATCCACTCCATCTGTTCCATCCACTCCGTCCATTCTCTCCACTCATCTGTTCCATCTAGTCCATCTGTTCTATCTAGTCCATCTGTTCTATCCACTCATCCGTTCCATCCATTCCATCCATTCCGTCCGTTCCATCCACTTCCATTTTCAATGAAGAAAGGCAGTGCATATTTTGCGGTATGGGGGTCCTTGCCAGGGCTCAGCCCCAACACTTTTTTCTGAGCCATGACACTTATTTCTGATCCTAGCTTGATTATTTTGTGATGTTTTGGCAATTGTATTATTTTAATTTGCAGTCAGTCATAGTAATATGCAAACAATAGTGTGCACTGACCTGGGTCTCTTTGTCTGGGCTTGTTCATTGTTATTTACAAACCTCAGGTTGGCAGGGTATGGCTATACATGAATAACAATGAATTAGAAGGTGACAATGTTGGGCACTGTTGCTGGCCATGTCTGCACACCGCTCCAATCAACCTGCTTGACATTGCTGCAAAATTCTCTACTGTAATAACCAGGACTGTCACTAGCCAGCAGCCTCAACACAAGGGCAAGGTCAGTGAAAAGGCCAATTTCAAAGAGTAGTGCCTAGCATGAGTGCCAAACCAAAGAAGATGATTTTGATGCGACGTTTGACAGGCACATTCATCAGTTCAGTGATGAGTTTGCCTCCATTTGTCCAATGATTTACCGTAGAAGAAAGCATGTTGGCTCTTATTTTCTATTCATAAAGTGTGAAGATGTTCCACTTGCCACTGATAGGATCAGAGACAAATATTAACAATAATGTGCTTTAAAGAAACACTTAAATATTTATATTGTTTCAAGACACAATATTATATGTCCATTGGTATCTGTAAATCACTCCATGCACCTACCACCCTCAATGAAGCAGTGGTATTTGCAGCCATAACACCAGTTATGTTGGTACTCTAACAAGAAGGCATGGGCGGTGTCAGTGGACTGGGAGCTGCTGTCCCTGATGTGTCAGTGACGTGCAAGAAAATATTTGGGCCTGGGCACTTATTTTCTTACAAATTAAGCACTGAGTAAAGGGAGAACGCGGTGTGAGACCACGCTGAAAAGATGGCTACAATTGAATTGCAAGACGATTTTCACTCGGCCCTCTGTGCAATTGCTTTGTCTCCTTGTATAGTTTTTTTAGATCAACTATTATATAACATTCGGAATATTGTCGGGGAAGTGTACAACGTCAAAACATAATATAATTTGTTGAAAAACAGTTGTCTAACTACTCTAAACACGTTTTCTAATTTAAAATGTTCTTTTTGTTATACACTAAGCAACTTTCTAATTTTAATAATGTATTCAAAATTCGTATTGCAAATCCTAACCCAGAAAGGATGTTAACGCAATATCTTTTATTTTTAGAATATTGTAAAAATAAAACATTCAGGAATGAGACCAAAAACACAGAAAAATCGATTATAAAGAAAATTGAGAAAATGAAACAAAACTAGAACATTAAAAAAAAATAACTGAACGGCAGATTACCAAAGGGAACACGAAACGATATTAACAGGAATAGAAGTTCAAAGATTGGGCGCAATACTGGAAAAAGACTGATTTGAAGTTTTTATATAGTTTGCACTCAGACAATTCCAGATGAAAAATTAAAGCGCGTGTTATAAACCTACCCTATGTGATTTCGTGATGCAAAATGTATTTTCGAAATACAATTTGCAGCTAATATCCACTAGATGGCAGTATTAGGCAAAATATAACTATCCAGCTCCCGTAATGCGAAGGCGACGTTTCTTGTGGGCGCGGCCTGTGGCTGCAGCCAGCAGAGCGCAGGGTTCTATCGCGGCGCCGGCCAAATAGGCGCATAAACCCTGTATATTTAAAACAAAATGTCATCTTCAAGGCACGGCACTTAACCACAAGAGCAAACAAGACTCGTAGCCTTAATGTGCACAATGTGTATCCTTAACCTGCAATCATACACGTACGCATCATGGCAGGTTAGGTATGAAAGTTGTGCTCTTCACCTATACACCAGCGGCCTTCGAAACATGGGGCCTCATTAGGACCCAGGCGGTAAGGGGTTTACGGCGGCGTAAACAGCGCCGACCCTTACCGCCTGATTCCGAGGTCCCTTAGCGCCATGGAGGATTTAACACCTGCTTTTAGCAGGTGTTAAAATCCATGGCGCTAAGGGACCATGTTGTTAATTACGTCACCGTAATTTACGGTGGCGTAATTAACGCCTTCCCCACTCCCATTATGCCCTATGGGGCAAAAATGGGAATGGGGAAGGGTAAATGGGGATTGGGGACTTACCGCCCGCCAACCTCGGAATGGGGCGGTAAGTCCGCCAACCACCATGGCGTAAACGTAGTTCACGCCATGGTGGTAAAGGTACGACCCAGGCGGTAACTTACCGCCTGGGTCGTAATGAGGCCCATGGTTTGGAGGAGAGTACATGAGAGGGAGGCCTAGGCGACCCACAGGTTGCTGTAAACTAAGGCGGTCACATAAGGTCAACGCCCTGTGACTGTTTTCAGAAGCCAAATCCATCAAAGCCACTGTAAACTATAGAGAAGCTTGTTTTCCATCTTAAAGAAACATCACTTTAGTAATGTGAGGACCTTTTTCCTGTTGCGCAGGAGTAACCGGAAGTACAGAAGCTAGCCGCAACCACAGAACTTTAGATATATTCAGGATGAGGACTGAATACTGAAAGACAACAAATTAAGACGCTTTATTTGAACTACCTTGAAGGACCCTGGACCCGGAGCAAATTAGAAGTATATAAGAGCAAACCAAACCGTTAACTTCAAATGATTCAAATGTTATCCTATACTAAGATCCACAAGAGCTCTTCCACTCTGCATCATAGACTAGAACAGTCAGGAGAAAAATGTTTCCAATATGAATGCGGCTCAGACATAAACCATATGTTGAATAACAAATGATTGGAAAAAAACATCGAGTTGTTGATTGACTGGAACATACTTGTGCCTTGAAAAAGCCAGAGTAAGGGCAAACCGCATGCACGTGCCTCCTAGCGGAGTTTGTTGGTACTACTGTACTAATAGTGATGTTTAGAGTATACTTATGGAGGAACTGACCACATATATGATTATTGACGATGTCTATAAACAAAAAATATCATGTTTTAAATAAACTGAAAATATTGGAAACAGCTACAAAACCAATACTGTGTTATTCAGCAGATAAGTCCGTAGTGGCAATAGCACAGTAAGCGCACAGGCCAACATAGGACACACACGATTTATTCACACTACATTTTCCCTTAGCCTGCGCTGCTCACATGTTTCCTGACCCCATTGTGTTCCTGCTTGAGTTGACAGCTATGGGGAATAATGCAGGGTGCAATCTGCAGTGCCAACAAAGCTGATGGGGACAGACATCTCTGCCCCCACCCCCACCCCCCATGAATTACGCCCATAGCTGGCACCAAAAGGCTATCGAAAGGCAAGAGAAGACCACTTCACAAGTCTCTAAAAAAAATATGGCGAACATGTACTAAGAACTCAGGTCGCTACATGGTCCCCCGTGCACATTTCTTCATTTTCATCCACTTCTTTCTTAATTGGTACTTATAGATACACTGGGGAACTTTTACAGTACGACCCTGTATTACAAATGCAGTAATTATTCAATCACAGGTTAATTAAAGGCTCATATGGCCCACTCCCTGATTCTGAGAAGGTACCTGCGCGTGTACCCTGCCCAAACCCAGGTAACCCACATGTAGTACACCTGTAACTTGCCCATAAAATGGCAAGGTGACTGCTTTGCCTTCTCGTTTGGTTCCTAATCTGAAGAGGAACAGGGATAGTGGCAGGTACAAGTCATTTCAGACTTCTGTCTGCTCCATATAACGGTGCTCATCCACTTGTCTGCTTTCTACCCTTCTAGTGGTGAAGCATATTAAATCTAACTTATTTCAAGAGATGGCTCGTTCAAGGCCATTGAGATGCACTCTGTGCCAGTGACTCTGCGGCAGTGACTCCATTGGCTTAAGTGCTGGAAGCCTTCGATTGTGTAAATGCCGGCCGCCACCTCCACCCAGCATATGCAGGTAGGGCGGTAGGACTTGTGCTCTTCCTCTTAATCATTGGCCAGATGAAGGTCCAGCCTGTGAATACTGTACCTTTGGTCGGGATGTCCTGGCTTGGGGTGGATGAAACAGCTGAAATTGGCTACAAAATAGTTGGTGAATTCTGAGCAACATTCACCTGCTTTGTCAATTTCAGATTTAAATTGTCAATTAAAGAGTTGTTCCCTCATAATTTGCCTGAAACGTAACTTTTGACCTGATATTTCAGGCAAAAATCAAAATGTAATCCCCTCCCCCAATCTTTCAGCCCCAGGCCTGGCAATGCCCCCCCCAACCGCCCCCTGCATGGGTTATATTGCTATTAGTATCCGGCACAGTGTACGGGATACTAATAGTTTGTTTTAAAACAAAACAAAAAAAAGAAAAAGGTGGCGCTATCGATCCAGGCAAGGGATTACTTAATCCCTTCTTCCTTTCCATGACGGTCATGGGTGAGGCTGCAGGGGCACGCTGGACATACAGCAGTTCCCGGCATCAGTGAGGGACCAGGCCATGGAAGATAAGTGGGGTGGTGATGGGAGGGGGGGAAATATGTGGAAAAGCGGGTGGGGGAAGGGACCGCAGGGATGCAGGACAGCACTTACTTGACATCAAGGTGGGGGAAGATGGCAGCCTCCCGCTATGAGGAGACTGGGACGGCGGGATTACCATGTGCTAATGCCCCGTTTTGAGAGTCCTCATTGGCTGAGAAGACAACACACACCCCTCTCCGGGTACTAATATGACATCAGTAACCAATAATAGGGAGAGAGGCATTGTAATGTCTATCCTGAGAATGCACAGGTAATTTGAGAAAACAAAAACACTGTAAGATGAAGGAAGTGAGAATATTTAAGAAAAGGAGTCATAAGAGTACATGCTGTCAAGCACGTGCACATTCCACGGCATTGCCTCTGCCCCTTTGATCTAATGATCAAAGGGACAATAAAACTATGCAAATAAGACTTTTGAACAGCCTGTAAATGCCAAGTTGAACTTTGACACACACACACATACAAACCTGTTGTTAACACTCTGAAAAATAAGAAGCCCTTTTCTAAAGGCTTCATTACAATGTTATGGGACCTTTTACCTGTCATTCACCTCAGGGTGAAAGAGACATCAGAACTATTATTATTAATAGTATTATTATTTATTTTTATCGTTCCTATTAATCACAATAATAACATACGGTTTTTATATATCGCTTTGCGGCACCTCGAATGGGTGAAAGGTTGAGATGGTCCTGCTGGGGATTCGAGCTTGCAAAGTGCAGGTTGACCCCCCCCCCAAGGTGAGCACTTATCTCGTCAGCAATTCACCCGGCATTGAAGCACATGGTAGCCATGCCTTTCCTCATATTGTACCATTTTGGCAGATGTTTCTGTAAACGGAGGCCTGGCAAAGTTTAGTTGTGTGCTTCATGATTTCTCAATCTCACACCTTACTTTAGGGTGGTGGGTGCGACGTGTCAGGAAGAGGAGTTTACACTTGGCTATTCTATGAATATTGGGCACACTCTTTTTTATCGATATTTGTTTTAGGGAAACATTTGAAGGATCCATGACATTCCGAGAAGAAAGAACATGTAAAAATAAAGATAACTTTTGTAATACCCCAATTTTGTGCTGTGTGAAATGTGTGCACCTACTTCCCCACTGTGGTCTGTCCTTTCCTCCTCTCAGGAGATTATATATCATTCTATGTTTCCTAAGTTTTCTCCCGCTCTTATTATCTCAAGGAGGAAGTGCCATTAATACGCCATGTATCTTGTCACACCTGAGTACGTCTTGGACAGGGGAATGCAGACTTCAGTTTGGACTAGAACTCTAATCAGTCAATCCTGGTGGGGGATCATGGGAGTTGTAGTCCAAAACATCTGAAGAGCCTTCGGGTGCAGACCTCTGATCTGGGACCTCAACTTGTATACTTTTTGGCTATCACTTTGCATCACAGATGTATGTGCTCAGAGGCAATGTTCAGAGTACCACCTCTCATAGGTGTCACGTTTTCATTTTCAGTAGAGAGGGAGGTGCCAATAGGTGATCACATTTGAGATACCCCCCAATACTTTTTTTTCAAGAAATAGTGAAACATGAAGTATTTTAAGTCAAATTGGGCCAGTAATATTGCCACATGTTTACAGTATTTAAAGGGTACTTTGCATGGGGATTAGGCGATTTCCCCCAATAAGTCTATAACTTGTTCATATCAGTCAATGGTAATGTAATGTAAGTGGTTATGTACAGCACCAATGTGCCACTATTTATGGCCTTGTTGTGTGCTTGACTCTGTAAGGAAACAGGGAGATGGGGTTCATTAGCGGGACAGTGGGAAAGGCAGATGTAAAACCTCTGGTGTCGATAGGTGAAGGTCAGAAGTACACGGTTCCTGAAGGGCAATCACCTTTCTATGGGTCTGGCTGAGAAATCTGGGAGTATTTCATCCATTAGGAAGAGCCCAAGATCTGATAGACCTAGCACTTTGCGTTGGGTTAGTTGCTTATGTGGGAGAGTGCTACAGGTCTAAACCGAAGAGCTTAGTCGTGGCTTGGCTAGTATTGATGTGCTACCGGCTAGGCCTGTGGTGGGTGTCTGTGGGGGGTTTGTCTGTGTATTGTAAGGTGTTAGGAGATGTTAGAGGGGAGTAGACATGCAACCTGCACTCCTATCCCTGGCCATTTGCAGACAGGTCCCATTTCTTGAGCTTGCAGTGCCACCCTTCTCTCTCTCTCTTTATCACTCTCTCTCTCCATATCTCTCTCTCTTCCTTTTTCTCGCACTCTCTTTCTCGCTCTCTCTCTCTCGCTCTATCACCCTCTCTCTGTTTCCAAGAGGAGCTGTGCTACCTCCAAGCACGAGTCTGCCTTTTTTGGTGCCTCTTTTTTTTGTTTGTCCTACTGAGGCAACGTGTCATCTTTTAACTACCTGCTGCAACGCTCTCGAGACAAATAGATCCCTCCCAGTGGACTACCAGACGCTGCGGGCCATAAGCACTGCTTATCACTTTCTTTATTAAAGCAGAGCATTTAGTGGGAATGATTTGCAAGCCTATTTAAGAGACAATTGTTTTGGACAAGATGTTTTTTACGTTTCCGTGTTAAGAACTGCAAAGAGGCATTTTTATTTTGAAAGCAGATGCAAAGCTGCCTGAAATCTGTACCCTCAATGACAATTGACTAAATCACACAACTCAATTTTAAACTATCTGCCCTACTTTCACATGTTCATATTTAACACACCAGAAAGCGTTTATTTTCGGTAGAATGTAACATTTTCCTCACATTATATCCATTATATATATTATATAGAATCCAAGCCCTGCAGTAGTTGCATAACCCCAGAAATGTTTGCATGTCTTTCACTGTAACTGGCTTGAGTGTGGCGTGCATTGTCGCTGCTCTGCCAGGTATAATTCTTTTGCCATCTGCTGAAATGAGCTGTCCTAAATAGAGTACTACTTAAAACTGGTAGAATTGGAGCTTGGCCTTGTCAACCTTAAATCTCTTGCAGTCTAACAGTTGCAGCAGGGTGATGGAGTCTCTGCGACAGTTCTGTTCACTTTAACTGTACATCAATAAGTCGTCTACATACTGGATGACTGTGCTGGGTACATGGATGTTACCTAAGTCTTCATGCACTATCCTGTTGAATATGCTAGGATTCTTTCAATACCCCTGGGGAAAACAAGTGCGCTCAAAGCGCTTTCCGCCATGTGTGAGCTACGGTGAGTTTGGGTGCAATGGTATTGAGAAGAAAGCATTCTTTAAATTGCTTCTTTGGGGATGCTGCACAACATTGAGGCAGGGTATGGAACAAAAGGAAATTTCTTCTGTAATACGTCAATTAGGGGATGCAGATCCTGGATCATTCTCCAATTAACCTCTGTTGCCTTTTTGACAGGGTATATATATGGCCATGTTACATGGTGAGGTAGAGGGCACTATGATCACTTGGTGAAGTAAAGCCTGTATTGTGTCCTTTATCCCTTCTTCTGCCTCCCTTGATAGTGGGTATTGTTGCCCTCGCGGTAATACTACTCCATTCTTTAGTGTGATTCTCACCAAGGTCACTTCTATTAGTAGCCCTACATCGTGTGGGTTAGTTGTCCATAACTGTGTTGGCACATGTTGTAAGTCGCCCTGGAAGTCGCCCTGGGTGAATGAGGGCGGTATGACAACGATCACAAGGGGGCTCTGCACTCTCCTATATTGCACCCTGACATCGCAGGGGATGCAAATCACAAGTATTATTTCCCTGTCCTTTTCATTATCCTCAAAAATTCTGCATCTGTTACTTCCTTGAGGGGTAGAGTGGGATCAATGCACAAGACAGTGTGCCACTGGCATCCCTGATTGTTTATACACAGGATCATCATTCTCTTGTCAGATACCAACAGCCTCTGCAGATCTAGGGACAGTATGGTGCCTGCTACTAACTCTCGGGATGCTGCAGGACGGAACATGAAATCAGTTGGCACTCTGCAGCAGGCCTTGGTGATCTGTGGCACTGCTTGCACAGGCACTGTTATGCAATAGATAACATGTCTGGGTGAACGGAAATGCCTCGCACCACTACATCACATGCCATGGCGTGTATTACGAGCATTGCCCTCATTGAGCACATGCCTGGTGTGGCGCAGACAATGCTGTTGTCCGTGAATGAGATCGTCATGTTCAATTTTCTAAGCTGAGCAAGGTGACAGGAGAGCTATCAGAATACAGTAGAGTAGCACATACTACCCTTCCTCCCATCTTTACATCTAAGTCTTTTGTATATGGAACCGTTAAAATAGCCCCAGAGAATCCCTGCATATCGAGAGTTTTGCCAGATAGCAGGAAGTCACCTCACTGATACATGATTTCTCAGCACCTGAATCTACTATAAAAATGAATTGGTTGTTTCCTATCTCTGCTCCCACCAAGAGTTCCTCTTCTGGGTTTTGCGTCATCGACAGGTCTGGACACGCAAGTGCTCTCTGTGGGTTGTCCTAGTCAGGATAGGTGTCTGTACCTGGGAACAAGAAAGGGTTTCCCTCTACCACTGTAGCGCCTTGAAACAGGGCCACTGTACCATTGGGCTCACCACCGATGGCGTTCATGTTCCCCGCCTGCTGCATGTTGGGATAGGGCTGGTAATGTTGCATTGCTTGTTGGGGGTGACGAGGCAGGGGAAGGCCTGGGGTCTGTGGGGGTAACTGAGTATAGGCTTGGTGAATCGAGTATGGTATGAGGTCATTACGGGGGCAGTGCTTAATGGGCTGCTTTGGGGGGTTGGTGGACCATAATTCTACCCTATACCTTGTCTACTCCTGCATTCCCTCGATAAATGGCCCAACTTCCCACAGGTCCAACATTGCTCTATTCCCCCTCCACTGTGTCCCATTCCACCAAAGGCATTTGTAAAGCTAGGGGCATATCCTCCCTCTATCTGTGTTGGCGTTGGTCCCAATGCTACCACAGACACTTTGGCTAATTTATTCTGTACCAGTTTGGCTTCCTCTGGCTGTTGCCTCTGAAGCATCTCTTTATCGCGCTCTTTTATTCTCCTACAATGATGCACTATGATGCTTTGAATTTCGTATGCCTCAACCCCAACAATCTTTAGAGCACCTTTTGCACTTCTTTGGACAGGCCTTGTTTCACTATAACATAGAAAAGGGTATTGACTGGTCCCAGGTGTTACCCGTTTCAGCCCTCCACATCTCTTGGACCTTAAGAATAAATTCTGCAGCTTACTGATCATCGCCCATCATACATTGCATGATGGACTGCAAATCTGGCATGTCTGGGAACGCTTTCCGCAGTGCATCCCAAACTTTGGCTCTGATCTTGTTAAACGATGCTCCATTGTGAGCGTCATTACTAAGTGTTACTCCCGAGTATCCCGCTTTTACCCACATATCGGCAGCCTGATCCACAACTGCAGCCATCAATAAGCTTTTCATGTCTTCTATTTCTAAGGGTGTTCCTGTGGTGTGCTTTTCAAAAGCATATATCCATATCCCCATGGCTGCCGGATGTGCTTTTATTAGGTTATTCTTGTCCATCTGTGCCCATGTTACACATTGCAGCCTCCCTGCCCCCTTATGTATTAGGGGCAATTGCATTTTCAGTTTGTTCCTTTCGCCCTTTGTTGCACTTTACTTTTTCCTTGCTACTGCCATCCGGCCAAACCTCGCAGTCAACCTGCTGTCCGATAAGCTTTCCACACTCAGGGTACATTGAGGCACCTGCTCTGCCTCTATATCCTCAACCTCATCGAACTTGCTCCACTCGTCTTCATCTCCCCTAAAGAACCCAACATTCTCATAACCCAAGCTGTCTGTGCCGCCATCACACTCTATGTGTACGTTTTTTATGGGTGCGTTGTCTATTCTGAACAAAGAAATCTCCTAACTTCCACTCATCCATCCCCAGTGACACCTATGTTTCTGCCTTTGTTATGTCACATGCCACCCTCAGTCTGGCTAGTTTTGTTCGTGTCAATGCCAGTGCTATTTCAAAGTCTCTTGGGCTAACATCGGCGTGTGCGGTGGCAGCTGAGGGGAGCCATGTGGCGGTGGTAGTGCTGTTGCTGGTGTCGATACATTCAGAACTGTTGACACATACGTTGGGTTTGTGTATCACGCTCAGGGACAGGCTGCTAAATGATATATTCCCTTCTTTCCCATTGAGCCCTTACCATCGTCACTCGGGCCTCTGACTTTACTATCGTCGTGTGCCACTCCTTCCCGCTTGTGATCCTCTGTATCCTCGAACATTTTCCAGAGGTTGAATATTTCCCTTCTGTTCTGTAATGGTTTCCCTTTGTACTTCGCTGTCAAAAAGATGGACATATGTTCCAGCACACTTCTGTCAAAGGATCCCTGCTCTGGCCAGGGGTGGGGCATTCCCTCTCTCCTAGTATCAGTCACCCACTGGTTGTGATACTTCTTAATCTTCTCACAGTACAACGGCAGAGCCTTGCATATGCTCTATGGGCATCCCCCCTCCCATTGTCGGGTCTCGCGTGTGCCTGCTAGTAGTGCTACAAATGTGGTAATGTGCCACAGTTATGTGGATGTTATCAAAAA
This sequence comes from Ambystoma mexicanum, assembly GCF_040938575.1. Classification (NCBI taxonomy): domain Eukaryota; kingdom Metazoa; phylum Chordata; class Amphibia; order Caudata; family Ambystomatidae; genus Ambystoma; species Ambystoma mexicanum. Next base: position 608,810,921 of record NC_090923.1, on the reverse strand, counting down.
CACAGTTCAACCCCCGCCCCTTTTGCCGACACAAAAATAAAAAAAAACACAATTTTTGTTCCTTCTTCTTCCACCCCGTGTTACCTTTTCAGACTTCTTTTACACTTAAACCACACTCTCCTCATACATACAAACCATCCGATGCCCCATCTGGACCTCCTCCCTACACAATAAAAATACACAAATAAAACAAACTAAAATAAAAATTACTACTATGCTCAAGCTATTCTAACTATACAGAACGTCTATGTATTTCCTCTTTTCTTTTTGATTAAACAATGGTTGCCTCACCTTCCCCCCGCACTCGGGAGGTACCCTATCTTCCTGTTTCCTTTTCCTCATTATTTGTCTTAAAAAAATCATAAAACCAAAAAACACAACAAACCGCAGGCATGCCACACTCCCAATTTCACTCGCCGCATGTTTGCAGTGTTCACACTTCCCCATACATCTGTCCCCAACTTGTTATCCCTTGCAAGGCTATACCCACGTGCGCCCGTTCACCCGAACTCCCCCATTCATGGGGTTACAACACTGGCATGCACCTCTCCTTGGGGCCGCACCATGCTCCAAAGAGCAGGCAGGATTCTGCAAAGACAGATCCTGCACGGCCACTGGGAAGGCTGTGTTTTTGTAACTGGTTGCTGTGATGGGCACAGCCCTTCCGGAGAAATTGCATGGATACGTCTGCAGGTACGGGGGCACTGGGATCATGTCGGGGTCAATAATTGAATGCACACACCTGTACGCTCAAGCCTGAAAAATACAACCTGCTAGGGAACAAAGGCCAAGAGATTTATTGCAAGGATAACAGTTTTTAATCATACAAAAAGTAAGGGTGCAATCAAAGAACACTTCTGCTCGAGAACATTCTGCCAAAATCTGCATGAGCAACACATTATAAAGGTACACAGCATCATCAGTGACATCATTACGTATGGTAGGAACCCGCACGGCTGGTTGGTGAGATTATACATGGGCCTGCTCCATAGGGAATGCAGGCTATGATTGGCTCCAGTCTCGTCCATCTCTTCCCTCAAGTGGGGGCAGCTGGGCTCATCTCTCCAGGGATTGACGGTCAGACTCTTCACATTTTGTTGTGACAGAGTTACTATTGTGCGATAGTGCTACTACATCATTATGGCTTGCACCTGGGAGACATTGGGGCTGGAACGGGGAGGGGGGGGGACATGATCACAATGACCCGCAAATTCTTTGCTCAGTCCATGTTGCACTCTGCGCACACAAAGCTTCCACCCACGTTTTGATCTATAATGTATTCCTCCCTCTACCTCGTATTACAAAGGGTGTTTTTATGGGATAAGGTGAAATGGTTGTGTTCGTTTAGATCTTTTGTGACCATTGGTTTTATTGCTGCTGGTCTGCGGTCACCCAATATCATGGAATGCAGGTGTCCTTGCACTGGGTCAGTTTTGGGTGCCATTACTCCTGGTGGGCTTGGTGGGTGGGGGTTGGGGCCTGCTGCTGGCCTGGCTGTGATGAATGTGCACCGCAAGGAGCCTGGTGCTGTCTCATGGCCTTGCAGGGCACATTCCTCTCTGGGATAACACGTAATTGCAACAATTAAGGAACAAAGGCATGTTTCTATGGGAATTAGCAGCACAGGTACATCTGCCCTCTGCGTTTGGGCCTGTTCAAGTTTCTTCACTGTGCCTACCTTTTACCGCACAGCCATGCAGAACGGACTGTGTCAACCATAACTATAAAATGCCGTCTTTTTATATGCACTCACTAAGACTATATATGCATCTATATATTCCTGCAATATTGTGTTTGTGCCGGGTTTCTTCCCACAGCCCTCTCGCCCCTGGTACATTGCATGTCTACCGATGGGACTTGCCTCACTCTAATGCGCCTAGTCGGTGGGCAAGGATCATTTCCTTCCCAACACTTGCTTGGAGTTTGTTTGTTTTGACAGACAAAATAATCCTTATCTGTAGCTTTTGAAATGAAATCATATACCAAATATGTACACAATAAAAACAATTAGGAAACATCTGCAAAAACAGCAATGTCTGTAATATCACTGATGTCACCATCTGTGCAAATAAGGAGAGGGGCCCCTGTGACAAATCAACTCCCGGGGCACCAGTGGTACAGGGATGAATATCGGTTTCTAAACCATCAATCAATCCCACACATCTAGTACACCAGAAGGGATCCGAACAGATTGGAATACAAGTAAATTATAACACCGCCTTGTCCAAATTTGGTAACGTGGATGGCACAGCAGGCTTATCTCCGCAAGGTCGCAGATTGTTGGTTAGTTGCAACAGAGCAAAAATACTATTGTTAGCCAATGATAAAAGGGACAGTCCAGTCACGGTTGTATACAAATATCTACTTTATTATTACCACAACAGACAGTTCTAGCACACTACAATTACAACGCACACTGTAAAGGAACACAGAGGACAGGCAGTTTCTTAAAGGAAAGGGATTTACTCTGGATACTGACAGGAGGGTAGTTGATAAAGCAATCAGTCTTATAGTTCAAGATTTTTTGGTTTCAGCACCAAAAGGGCAAAGGGTTGCAAATGTTTCTAGGGGCCTTCGGAGAAGGATCAGGAGGGCAGAAACACAATGTACCTGGTGCTGAAAAAGTTCTTGGTGCTCAACATCGTCGAGGCGGTTCCAGGGCGCTTCGCAACCCGTGAGACAGAGTTAGTGGCAGGAGACAGCTGTGGGTACCAGGCGGCAGGCAGTTCGGCAAGCGAGGCTGGATGGACATCTGCAGGCTGTCCAACACGGTGGCTCAGGGCCAAGAATCATTGTCTCTGTGCTAGTTGGTGGATCTGGAATGCTGGTCGAGGTATCTCGGGCGGCTCTGGCGACTGCAGCATGACAACAGTCAGTGGTGCAGCCAGATGCGCCTCAAGGACTCGACTGTCTCGAAATTGTAATTAAAAAGATGAACGTTGGATGATGCTTGGGTGGCACTCCTCTTAACTTCTTCATAGGGCTTGTGTCCTTTCAAGCCGGATGGCCTAAAGGTCAGGAGGGTGTTAGCTGGTACTTCCCACCTAGGAAGCTTGTTGTCAGAACCTAGCAGGGCATGCAGTGTGCTGGCTGGGTACTGGTTCTGGAGCTGCTGGATGGGTCCTCTGAGTCCGGTATCTCCCTCTGTTCCCTGGGAGATGTTTAGAGAAGGGATCTTGCTTCCCTCTTGGAACTCCTGGCCTTCCTACACTGGCAGAAGATGTAAGGTAGACTGTACCTTCAACACAGGTCCAAAGGAGTCCTTCTTACTCCTTGCAAAGTCTTCAGATGATCTGATCAGTGAGGGGTTCAACCCTGTCTTAAAGCCAAATGGGCCCCAACGATTGGTGTAGGCTAAGCCCACCTTAATGAACCAATCCTGGGTCCCCTCCAACAATCCTCAGTGATGCTTCAGGTCAGAACCAGCGCGCTTGTCAACAGACAGGGGAAGGATGACAACATGTACTTATAAGTCCCACCCATCTTCCTGTCTGCTGTACATCAACATGTCTCCCTAATTAATTGAGCCCTGTGCGGTGGTTTAACACAACATGGACCTCCTAGGAAGTAGGGGGTTGGAGGCACACTTTCGTCTCCTACAATTCACATACTTCCCTGCACTGAAAGGAGTGGTTCCAGACAGGATATTCACTGCCCTTTCATAAGAAAGAGGGGTATTAGTACCAAGTTCACACATTACATTACAAAGAGGTGTCTGGTATTTGGTCTCCATTGTCACTCCCTGCACCCAGGCCTTCCCTGAGGCTTACAAATTAACATTCTTCAGTATTCGCTGCCACCAGCAAGGATTCACAATGGAGATGCAAATCCATGGGGCCTTGAAATTCTAATGAGGCTGCCCATGGCCAAAGGCTTTTGATGTACCCACGCTGTCAGGTGTCAGCTACACATGATAGGAGAGGGCAGCACTGGTAAGCTGTCTCCTGCCAGAGTACATGACAATTTTTCCGCTGTGCCGTGAGCGTAGAAAATGTGTGCTGGAATGGCCCCTTCATTCATTCTTTGTAAACAAACAAAAATGCTCCGGCAAGCCCACTTTTCCCATGCAGATGGTCAAATTCCTCACAGGCTCACACACCTTTTGCCGCCCAGCGCCCCACAAATCCTAAAATAGCATGGATTTTAACCGCACTACCCAAAGGGGCATTTTTCCTCTCTTTCCCTGCAAGTAGGGTCTGTGTATGGTCAATGAGCGTGCACCATCGCTGGTGGTAGTTAGCTGCGACTGCTTGCCCTTTAAACCAGTCCATTTTACAGCTTTAATAGTAAACAATAATTTAAAAAAACACTCTAAAAATGGCCTAAAACACAGATGGTCCGAAATGGAGGTTGGACACTTTCCTCATACACTCTTTCTAATGAGATTCTCTGCGACTGACTCTTTTTCCAGCAGAGGACGCTGCAACACTACTTTCCAGTTCTCTGAGCACCGGCACAGAATTCAAAGTCCAAGCTCTCGTGATTATACATTGGAAATCCACAGGTGACTCTATTTGTGTAAATGAATAATAACCGTCCAATGTTTGTAACACATTCGCCATATTTCTTTTCAAACTGAGGAGTAACGCTGGACATCCTCTGCTTGCAGCGGAGTGCAAGAGAACCATTCCTTGCCTCCCATGGAGTTGAATGGGGCATTTTTTGACCACCAGTTCTCATTCTTGCACACTCGCGCCCTCTACTACCCACTTCTGTTGTCACCAAGCGATGTCTTGACACTCGCCTAGGCATGGACACACGCCAATGCTCTACGATATAATTGCGCCGATTCCCACTGTCACACGGATCCACTCGGATATGCTCCTAGATACTCCTCCATTGAAGCTTTGCTCCTCGACACTGAGGGCCGGCTTTAGCAGCCGCAGCAGCCTGGGTGGCAAACAAACATTTGGCGCCCACACCCCATCCCTTCAAGTGCACCTCTGGTCATGGGGCAAATGTTTCAATAGGTGCTGATCAGCTCCCTATTGTTATTAAATGCGCTCCGCTCCCGTGAGCAGAGCGCATTTAGGGCCCAATTCAATGAATTATTATCATGTAAAATCGGGGATTTGCATGCCTTTCTGCGTGCAAATCCCTGTTCGTAGATTCATGAAATCATCTGCTCGGGGCATTTCCTGGACTTGCGTGGAGTTTGCGCATGCTCGGCACGTCCCCAAGAGCCATTGTGCGCCTTGCATGATACAACTTGCAGAGCGTGGGTGTGTCTTGCACAGAGCGCTGGGAAGGGGGCGGAACACAGAACAAGGAGAGGAACATGAGAAAAAGTGGCCGTTCTGAGGGAGGGCTGCAGGCAATCCCTCGCACACCCACAATTGCGCCAAATGACACGTATTCATGGATCCACAGACGCAGCCTCTTGGCATAGTAATGGTCTTTCAAATCCCTTCGATCTCTACGCCACCAGGCAGGTGTAAGTACACTTGCATGTAGGAATTGCACCACAGAGATGGGTTTGCATATCGTATAAAGGAGTGTGTGTACACAACCAGGGATCCAATCTAACTTAGAGGTGCACGTATGCAGTCTAGCAGAGTGCACACATGGTTTACGGGAGCTTGCACGCAGATTTTTTGAGTTTTTACTGAGTTACGATTTTTGATATGCATGTTGTCGGGCCCGCCCGGCAACAGTTACGGGGGATGCTGCACAGGGTCCCTGAGATGCTGACCTGCTTGCAGGGTACCCCACGCGCTGTTTGAAGGGTGCATGTATTTGTGCCAGGAGGAGCACAAATAGGTAGCTGTTCTGGCTGTTTATGCTTTGAGTGGGGGAGTGTCTGGGGCGTTTTGGCACGACTTGAGAATAGGGTTGTTCAGGAGGAGGGGAATTCGCTGACGGGCCCATTGGTCAGCACTCACCCTCTATAACTTGTAAGACAAGATAGCTGCACCATGTGAGGACAGGGGGTGCAGGACTCACATACTCCAGCACGACTCAATAAAGAAGACTCAGTAAGTTGGCAAAGGGAAGTCCGTTTAATGGCAAGCACATCAAACAGGGGAAGAAATAGGAATCAGCTGTAGTGCGATCACCTGTCTCTCTCCGACTTCCCCGAACTTCAGTTGAACAGCATTTCTTATAGACAATATTCGTCATCATTGACGTCTAACTCCACAAAACCTGGCATGCAATCCAATTGGTTAGGAAAGGTAACTTATATATAGGTACTATACTTGTATATGATAATAGGGCATGCGGATTGGATAACTCTTATCGCGTGGGCGTCTACGCCCATCCCACTACATCACACATGATTGACGTTACTACAAGTACGACGTCTCATTGGTTCTACTATCTATAAGACTCCAAATAACTTGTTCCATTGTGATTGGTCAGGTTACACCCCTAGACATAAATACACATTTTAATTAGCAGCATGCAGAATGGACACATAAGGGTCTGGTGTACCAAGTTTCACCCTGCCTCCCTTCCATCAAACAGTATCTTAGGGCTATATGTCAATTAGTTGGCTGGGTTTGGCTTCGAGACTGTAGTCTCTTATCGGGAAAAGTTATGGCATCCTGGGTTCTGGATGACATCAGGCGATGGTACCTCTTCGCGCCTGGCTGGTCACGTGTCTGTTCACCATGGATCTGCTTCAGTTTCCAGCTTTTATTGTATTTAATTCTGCTTCGGCCATACCACCTGCCTGGGCCTCTCTTATCTTGACCTTCCCAGGCGAGCTGGTATGCTCCGAAGTTTGGTTCTTGCGAGTTGACGCTCTCCTCCCTTCTCGGGGTGACCTCGATTTCCCAGGCATGAGCCGCTCTCTGTTGAGTTTTGATTCCGCTCTTCCTCTCTGTTCTGGCTGAGTTGTGAAACTTGGCCTGCCAGGCCTCTGGCAGCCTGGGCCCATTTCTGCTTTACAAAATGGAGTCGCACTCGTATAACGTGCCTCTTGAGGTAGCTATATAGTTGGCGCATGCCGCTTCTAATATTCTACTAAGCATTGCAAGAAGCATCGATTTCTTATCATCTTGCGTTCCAAGCCTATTTACACATGGTTAATCAGGTTGGTTGCTTCCATTTTGTCTCGTAGCTCTGTTTCCTCACGTTTTAACATTGTCTCTTCTCTGCATCCATTATATTTATTTAATATTTACTTACGTTGGCATGTTTTAGTCGATAGTGACTTTTTGTTCATTCACGAGTCTGTTCAGGCCCTTGTGTCATATCCACTGGCCTTCCTTTAGGGCTCTTGGGGTCTCTTCGTGGATCGCATGTAGGCACTCCTCATTTCGTATTGGTGGCAGGTATGGCTGTCTGATAGGGTACCGTGCTGCCCAAGGTTGTCTGGTTATGGGCGCTTCAACAGGTACGGATCTTCTAATGTATACTGGGAAGAGTCCTAGTGCAACTCTCTGTTGGTTCATTTGCTCCTCATACATCACGTGCCTTGGCGAGTACCTTCCAGGTACCTCGAAAGGAGGGGCAGGGGTGCAAGTCATGTCTGGGACATCCTTTACAGGGTTATGATATATGATATGATATTTTATTCATAGCATGACTATCACAAGTGTTTCAAGGTGCAATACTTTGAGCTGTGAATTCCATGATTTCTCAGGCAGTGTCCTTCTCGGCACGCAGACCTTGCAGGATTTCTGTGCAAATTACATGAATCAGCCCCTTCATTTTAATAGGGCACCTGCCACGCCTTCTCCCATCATGCCAGCTCGGGGAAGACCTTGAAAGACTCCGCAGAGCTGGTGTGGTGGGAGGTTAATGGCAGGGCGCCTTGGCGGCTGCCGGACGGCCCACCCCTGGGGCCGCCTTTGTAGGTACTCCTCCATTGAAGCTTTGCTCCTAGGTACTCCTCCACTCGCACTTTTCTCCTAGGTACTCTCCCGCTGACATTTTGCTCGTAGGTACCCCTCCAATGAAATTTTGCTCATAGGCACTCCTCCTTTGAAACATTGTCCTAGGTACTCCCCACTGGCATTACGGTCCTAGGTACCCCTCCTTTGACGTTTTGCTCATAGGCACCCCGCCATTGAAGTTTTGCTCTTAGGTACTCCTCCACTGGTGTTTTGCTCGTAGGTACTCCCACAGTGGAATTTTGAACCTAAGTATTCCCCCACTGAAAGTTTGCTCCTAGATACTCCCCCACTGGCATTTTGCTCGTAGATATTCCCCCACTGGAATTTTGACTCTGAGTATTCTTCCACTGAAATTTTTCTCCTAGGTTTTCCCCCTCTGACATTTTGCTCGTAGATATTCCCCCATTAGAATTTTGAACCTAAGTATTCTTCCACTGACATTTTGCTCGTAGGTATTCCCCCACTGGCAGTTTGCTCCTAGGTACTCCCCCACTAGCAGTTTGCTCCTAGGTACTCCCCCATTGGCATTTTGCTCATAGGTAGTCCCCCACTGGCAGTTTGTCCATAGGTACTCCCCCACTAGGGATGTAATGGTATTACGGTATACCGTTAAAGATACTGTGATCCACTTAATTGAACAATAATAACCGTGGCATTATTTATACCGGTATACCGTTCATACCATGTGCTTTTCAATCTGATTTGGAAAGGCTGCAGTAAGCAAGTGCTGCGCAGCCTTGGTCTTGCACTGTTGGATGTGCCGTCTGCCAAGTAGTTTCAGTTGGAGCCGTTATTAATGCCATTCCATAAACCACACGTTCCTGACACAAAATCAATATGTTAGCAATAGGAAGAATAAATACAGTGCCAAGAAGGAAAAGGGTTTACTTTGGGTTGGGGGCTTTGGGGTTTATATATTTATAATGGATAATGTTTTCTAAACATATGACAATGGGGATTTCCCTGGTTCTATCATTTAATTTACATATAATAAGTCACACTGCGAAATTCACTCATCTCTATGGGTATTCCCTGCTGCCATACCAAAGGGTAACATGTCCGTGATTACTGAACACCTTTTGGCCCGCAAGTAAACTAAAGGCTGTAACGTAAAGAGAGAGTGCGTGTGCGTGTGTGTGTGTGTATGCACACAGGCGTATACTACCGTCAGATGCCATTGATTTGTGGCATGCAGGTTATCAAGATGGCAACATGTTCATCTTCACCAGTAGCCATTGGGGGAGCTAAAAGCCTAAATGGCCATTTAAGAAAAGCTATTCAGTTTGCTTTGCCAGTCACAGCAGGGCTCCCCCCCCCCTTCTCCTCTCCACATGTGTGTTTGTGTTTGGTGGAAGCTAGGGGTGGCATTTCAGTGGAAAGTATGTTGAAAAGCCCAATTCTGGCCCTGGGTGCCTGGTTTTGTTTGTGATGATAAATCTGACAATGTAGGACCTTTTAGAAAATATTTGTTAAGATTAGTTAACTCCACCTGCTATACTGCGATAACCATGATATACCGTCATTTGGCAAGAAGGTTATCGTACCGCCATAAAACTAATACCATGATACCCCTATCCCCCACCGTCCTGTAGAGTATGACATACAAGTACGCCTCATTTTTTTCTGCCTCCACCTCTTTTCAGTAAAATCTCTGAAACAACATAAAAAAATGCGGTGGGAACTTGCGGACCCCACTGTCAGCACCAGCTGTGAATGGCTAGAGCATATTAAAAGATACCTCACTCTATGAGATCTATAATATTTGTGTTACAGAATGTAAGTGAAGTGTCGTCCAAGACAAATTTGATCAATAATGGGCTCTTGTCCATTTTCTATCAGGTGAGCCAGGATATACCCTTTCATATAACTATTTACTGTTCAAAGTTAATTGGGGAGAGAGGACAATACCGTAACTCGTTATTTGCCAAACAGTGCCATGATTCAGAGTGCAAAGTCACTTTTCAGCAGTGCGGAGCCACTTAGAACCGCGCAAATAATTCCATGAATTGGGCCGGTGGTGTTTGTTTGTATCGTGCTGGTCAAGTGGCACAGCGAGTAGAGCGCTCGCTTTGACATCCGTGCAGAGCTTGCTGCCGCAGGTTTGAATCCTGGCAGGGTCTAACTCAGACTTTCATCCTTCTGATGTTGATAAATGAGCACCTCGGATACCTGAGGGTTCGTAGCACTATATAAAAGCGAAACTATTATAAAAGCAAAATTATTGTTTTCATTGTACTGGTAGATATATAGTTTGCAACACCCTGTTGGGTCTTAACTAATAGGATATAGAGGATAGAGATATGCAAAAAACAAGGGGGGGTCCTGGGAGTCTCTCTGCCGGACATTACTCCCAGGTACGAGAGCCTTACCCAGATTCTTTAGCTCACTATCTTTCACAGAGAAGAAATCTCCAAAACATATCAGTCTTTTTCCTGCCATGGGGCAGCCCAGCACCGAAATGCTAGGCAATTCTCCTCTTTTTAAACATTTTTATTTGTATTTGGTTATGCGCAAACCTTTTACAAAATCTTCTATTTCCATTCACAGTGAAAAAAGAACTATCAAAACACAATCTTGCTTTTCTAGTCCGGTCAACATAACTAATTAAGCTAAAAAGGAGCAGGAGAAAAGAGGAATCTGAATTTTAAAATTTACATTCACTAAAAAAGGAATGATCAGGGGCGAAATATTCCATTAAAACAAAAACCAGATTAAGAGAAAGCAAACAAAACAAAAAAGGAAAAAAGAAGAGAGAGGACCTATGCAAATCATATTAACTGACAAACACATGTAAGTATGGTTCCATCTCATTTCCAGCTTCACTGAGTAAGTAATTTTTGTGGAAAGGGAATTTTCAGGGGGAGACCTTTGACTTCTTCTTGCTCATCATGATATCATATTTCTCAAGGACTTTTAACACTGCCGTTGTCAAAACACTCGAGTGTCCAGAAATTAGTCTATCCCAAAACGATTCAGCAATGTGATCCCCTCTGCAGACTCCAAATCTTCCAAAGAAGGAAAGTGTTGCAGGTCAGCTCTCCTCGCACTCCATCAGTAGATGTTTCAGGGTTTGGTTGGAGGGTATTTTGCAGATGTTACATAGGACGATGGAATTCTCCCCTTTACCCCTTACTTACAGAGTCTCACCTGTATGTGCTATGTTGAGTCTTATTCTGAGAAAGTTCATCCTGATCCTCCAGTCTGGAAATTTCAAAAGGTATTGGACTATGACCCCTTGTTTTTTTCTGCTTTCAACAAGACATTTTTGGGAGTTTGGGAGCACATCTTGTTGATTGTGGCTATACAATCTGTTTCATCTAAGTTCTTTTTTGCCTTCAGAGGGTTATGTATCAATGTCTGTAGATCGGTTCCTGCCTTTTCCAGACCCTCCATTGACTTTTCTTCAAGAGTAGATAGTATTTTAGATTTTATTGCTTCTAGATGGGCCTTAATGTCAAAATATAAGGTATCCTCCTGTGCAGTGATGATTAAGAGTAAGAGGGAGATTAATTTCCAATCTGCCTGGGATTTATGTGAACCTAAGCCCAGTTCGAATCTCAGCGTGGACATGGAAAGGCTCATGTCTGAAAAGGATTATTCCAATTTGGAGCGATCACTTCCACCCTCTTGCTCGATCGTCAATGGAAAATTGAATGTGAATAGGTCCACTGTCATAAAAACATAATCTATTGTGGAGACAGAGGTCCCCCAATGCCAACATTCCCCTGGCAAATTCCCATTTGCCATTTTCAATCCCCATCCTGCCAGAAATTCCACCCAGACTTCTCCCGCACCTGAAATTGTTCGAGATCTATGATTTCCAGAGTTGTTTTCCAGTGCTACACATTGGGCATTAAAATCCCCCGCTAGTATTACTCGAGCACTCCCATTGCTGGTTTTGATCTTTTCTAGCTGTATCGAAAGTGTATCCAGGAAAACCTGAAGGCTGCAACAGGAGGGGTTCCAACAGATATTTATAAGAAACACCTCAAGAGAAGGTTTTGGATAATTCATAATGACCTTGCTCGCCTGAATGCCGATTTTATTTTCAAATATCGTGGCATTTCTGAGCTCCTTATTGGCCACCTGATTCTCCATGCAAGCCCCATCCTGCTGAGCCTAAGACCGCCCACTGTGCTGAAGATCTTGATCAGCCACATTTACATTTTTTTTTTTACAGAAGTGTTCATTTATCTTATTTTGTATTTTTCTGGTTGTGACTGTGTACTCCAGTCCTTGCTTCCAGGATTGTATTATTGGACAGTGCTCTGTATCCCCTGCCATGCCAGGAATCGGAGTGTGTGGAGGGCTTGTGTTTGTGTGTATTTGGGCTTGGATTTGTATTGTCTGGCCCTCTTCAGCTACCCGAGTCGGGTCAGCAGATCGGTCTTCATGGGGGGCTGTTGATCTTGGGACTCCGTATCTTTCCAGACCTCTTGAGGTTCTGTCTAGGATCCATCCCACTCTGGGCTTCTGAGGTCGTCCCTCGTCAGGGTACTACAGAGTTTCATATTTTTCTCATTTATTTTATTTTGATTGTTTTTCTTTCTTTTCCTTTTGATTTCTGTTCTGGGGACAGCTTAGCTGTTAGCGTAGACTGCACCCCCCCACCCCCACTGACAATGACTCCCTTGAGGATTTACTTTGCGGGAGAGTTCAACCCGCTAGGGTGACTTTTGCTGACCCATTTCAACTCTATGCTATTAGCGACCTAGGTTCAGAATGTCCGTGCTGGAATTGTGGGCGGATAGGGAGACCTAGAGAGGCAGTGAGGGAAACGGCGCTTCAGTTTGAGGTGCTGCTTCATATCAAGCAGAGATTAATTTTCACTTTTTCTTCATGTCTTATTCACGCGCAGCAAAAAGCTATCCAAGGCACCCGATAACCAGAAATTTAATTTATTTTGCTATATTCCCGTTTAAATTTATTTGGGTTAATGGGAGATGGAGGGGGGGAGATGAGGGCGCTGCGCCCTAAGTCCAATAGTCCAATAGCCCGCAGTCCCAGTTCTCCTTACTGCCTTGCCTCACCATTCTTCCGCTCCTCTGTGTCGCTTGGTGCTTAACCTTGTTGTATCTGGAGGGCTGCTCCGTGGCTGCTCTGTGGTTAAGATTGCCAACGTAGCTGTTGAGCTCCACTTTCTGTCTTCCGTCTTCTAGCCTTCAAGCCTGCAGAGCACGAAGACAGGAAGACTCTCTGACCGACTCTGCGCCGCCACCGCGGAAGCAACACCCTTTTGAGGGAAGAGACTGGTGGAAATAGAAACAGGACTTGTTTCTAGCAGCAACACCGCAACTGAGTCTCAGTCCCTTTCCCGCTCTCTTGCTGTCTCTTTTTATATCTTACTTTTATTTTATTATCTGTTTCCTGTGAACAAGAGTACCAACAGCAACCCCAGACATGTGTTTCGGGCTGGTTGGATCTCATCAGTACGGTGGAGCTGTGCCTCTCTAAGAATAGTGAGCAAGGGGTCCTTCATCCTCAACCTTTTACCTTCTATGTTACCCTTGGTCTCTCAGCCCTTTTTCTACTGGTCCCTCAGTTCTACACTCTTGGCTCTTCTTCCCCTTAATCCTGGATCCTCTGCCCTTTACCATGTATTCCTTTGCCCTTGATCCTTCTGCCCTTCTGCCCTTTTATCCTGACTTCTCCGCCCTGTGCAATGGATTTATTTACCTCTGGCTCTTTCCCTTCACTTTTGAACCCTCTCTCCATATGCACATAGGTCCCATGCCTGATTGGCTCTCTGTTCTTCGTTCCATCAATAGATTTTCAGACTTGACCCTCTGTGCTTCAATCACACCTTGGGCTCTTGGCTCTATCCACCCTTCTCTCTTCGACCTCAACAATACATCCTTTTTCCTCGGCCATTCTGTCACGCCCCTTAGCCTTGGATGCTCTGGCATCCGTCCACCTCCTCAGACCTTCACAATGAGGCCAACACACAAACCTCTCATCCCCTGCAGAGCCTCTCTGTGGCTCTCCTTTAGACCTTTTCTCACTTCAACAGCCTCCTACAATTCTTCTCCCTCTGCCAACTGCCCATTTCCTTTGGTCTAGGTCCCTCAATATGTTCCCACAGCCCCCTACTCTATGCATTTCAAACTCTGCCTTGGCTTTATGGTTCACCCTAGGCACTCTGTCAGCCCCCCGTTATCCCTTTTAACGTTTCCCTAACCCCCAGCCTTCTCCTATTGTCCTCATCTCACACTCACATTACACAAAGCTTGAGTGTGCTTTTCAGAGGATTTCATTCTGTGTTGCTGATGATTTGTCCTGAGAAGCTCCCTTTAATGAGAGTTGGGGAATGTGCACCACTCACAACCTGGACCCTGCACTCAGCTGGCTCACCTTGGTGACCACGGTACATGATTACAGCGATGAAAAGCCATATAGGTTTTACAAATTAATAAACAAGCAGTATTTGCTATTGATATGATGTTTTCCTGATTGCTAGTCACACAGTGCAGCTGTGACCCACTATGCCACCGAGTCAGTACCTGCTGCATCGAAGAAGCAGCCATTAGATGAAGGCACACATCCATATGGTACTAGAGGAAATAAAATCCATGAGAATTTACTTTACCCTATCAATAAAAGGACTGAAAGGAAGGGTAGAGCCAATAGAAGAGAATGTTGAGACCCTGGAAAACAACCAGATGGCATCAGTCTTTATGCAGATGAGATTAGAAGCGAGGATAAAGGCGCTAGATATGTCCCTGAGTCTGTAGGAAAGGCCCTAAACACTTGGAACAGAAAGTCACACCTGTTTTAAAGATTCTTTTCACGGTGGATGATTTCAGTTTCAACAGGATTCATCAGTTGGGGTGTAAAGAACTCATGGTGGCAACAGCAAAGACAGACACAAGTGACCACAGTTCAACAGAGTTTATTAAACTGTATGCAAGTTGGAAAAACGCCTAATCTGAACCTAAATCTAAAATGGGAGCAAGCATCGACCATCAAATGAAAATAAGGCAGTTCTAGTGGCGTTGTGCCAAATAAAAAGGGCCTATACTAAGAAACATAAACCTGTTCTTCCCTTCATTCCCTGTTACTTGTCAATTCCATGCCAAGAAGAGTACGTTGTCTTGAGAGAAGCTATAGCTAATCGGGACGCCCTGCCAGTTGGATCTTTAACAGGCATTACTTCAGTGTAAACATTTTGCAGAGACCATAAAAAACTCGGTGAGAACTTGGATGCGTGTACTGATAAAGCTAAAATAGGTTTCATGGTTACTCACATGACTTCAACTGCCTTAGCTTGGGCTACACCTTTGGTTGTTCGGAATGACCCTTTACTGAATAACTATTATGGGTTCATAACAACCTTAAGACCTATTTTGACAGACCAGATTTGGATTTCCAACAAGGAAATATGGATATACTCACGTACACAACCCAATTTAAACAGCTAGCTATGGTAGCTGCTTGGTCTGAAGAAGACTGTTTTACACTCTATCATTGGGCACTGAATGGCGAATTAAAAGATGAAATAGGTACTTGCCTCTTTTTAACAATTGGTAGCCCTGGTTCTACATATAGTCTTTCATCTCCAAGAAAGAAAGGCTCAGCAAAAGAAGTTTTAAGCTTTCTCTACCCGCTCCCCCATCCCCAGTCACCAGTTCCGAGATACGACTCGCATCAGCTACGGATTCATCTGAACCTATGCAAATAGGAGCAGCCAGAGGGCCCTTGTCTGCAGAAGAAAGGCTACGCAGACGTTACAAAGGTATTTGCATGTTTTGTGGGTCTTCCTCACCTTTACTTCGATTTTGCCCCTTGGCTCCATGCAGAAAACAGGGAAACGCCAGCTCCCGCACCTAATAGGGACGCCGATTCGGTAGACAGAAAAAAGTCCCTTGTTGGAAGTTTTCTCTAATACACTACCAATACTTCATACCATGGCTTCCATGTTGTTGATAAAAGTGCCTCTTCGGCTAACTGAAAACCAGGTTTGGGAAGTGCCGGCTACGATAGACTCTGGCGCCGCTGGATTGTTTGTGGAAGGTGCAGATGGTCAGCCACTGGAAAGCTGTCAGGTGACAGATAACACTATGGAATGCAGATCGCACAACATAAAGAAACCATTTCCTTCTACCTTATAAAAGCTGTGCACCATCCAATCATTCTTGGAATACCATGGCTCACCCTACACAACCCTTATATCAACTGGACTGCTCAAACTCTTTTCTTGGGTTCAGAACACTGCATGGGATCTTGCTTAACAGCAGGGCAAAATCCCGCACATGAAAACAAAATTCCTTTTCAGAAACCATCTAATGAGGTGTTACACGTATGCACTGTACTCTTCATACCTTAAAGTGTTCCAAAAAGAAACCATGGAGACCTTACCACCTCATCGCCCAAAGGATTGTGCTATTGACCTCCTTTCAGATACCTCGCTGCCCTTCAGCAGGATGTTTATTCTCTCTCCATCCGAAAAGGATGCTCTTAGGGCCTACTTGGATAAAAACCTAGCCAATGGGTTACCACTGAACTTCGGCCTCTGTATCGATTTTCGCGGATTGAATGAAATCACCCAGAATGAAAAGAACCCATTACCCCTGATACCTGACATCTTGGAGGCCATCCGTCGTGCGCGTATTTCTTACCAAGTTGGACCTTAGAGAGGTCTACCATTTAATATTTAATCTGTGTAAAAAGTGGGGACGAATGGAAAGCCACCTTTAGGACACCATTTGGACTCTTTGAGTACTGCGTTATGCCATTTGGACTCTCTAATGCCCCAGCTGTATTCCAGCGATTCATTGACCATTTATTTTCTTATTTGTTACAACACTCCGTCATAGCCTATTTGGACGACATAATGATTTACTCCAAAACGCCACAGAACATCGAAGGCATGTAGCCGATGTTCTACATCGGCTGGAAAAGAACCACTTAAAGCCAAATCTGAAAAATGCTTGCTTGATACTGCTTCGGATCCTTATTTGGGATATATATTGTCAGCTACCGGCATTGCCATGCACCCTTGGAAAATACATGCGATACTAAGCTGGAAAGCTTCTGCATCAGTCAAAGGCATATAAAACTTTCTTGGATTGGCACATTTTTGCCGAAAATGTGTCCCCTCATTTTCTGCGAAAGTCCTACCTCTAACTTCCATACTACAAAACAACCACCTCTTTATATGGCATACTGATGCTGAGGAAGCCTTTCGCTCCCTCAAACGGGCCTTTACCGGAGCACCAATTCTTGACCAGCCTGACACCAATTTATGATGGAGACTGATGCCTCTGATTGGGCAGTTGGAGCTGTCCTTAAGCAAAGGCAAAATGATCAAGAAGTGTTATTTTCCCAAAACATTGTGCGATTGCGAAAATAACTATTCGGTCCTGGAAAAAGACTCCTCACAATCAAATTGGCCTGTGTCGAATGGCGTCATCTTTTACTTGGAGCCCCAGAAATCATTGAAATTTGTACTGATCATAGAAACCTCCAGTTGTTACAGAATTTCGACTGTAGAAACAGTCAGCAGTTGGCCCATTTCTTTTCCCAGTATCATTTTTTACTGACATACATACCTGGAACAAGAAATTTGGTAGCAGATACCTTGTCTCGCTGGGGTCAGGTACGTGGCCCTTCCCAGCAAACTGAAAAGATGTTACCTACTACTTCCTTTATATTGAGTATCGACACAGTCCTACATAGGATACAACAAGAACTCATCAAAAATCTGCCTTTATATGTTTTCTGTGACGAATGGGGACTGATCCCTAAAGACGGACTGCTTCTTAAAGAAAACCACCCTTATGTTCCCTAAGAAGATCTATGTTTGATATTACTTTCTCTTCACCATAACACCCCTGTTGCAGGTCATAGAGGAATCAATGCAACTCTTGAAAATTCTCCTGATTCTGGTGGCCTGGAATATGAAAGGACGTGTGCAAATATCTATCAACTGGTCCGATATATGCTCATGTCAAGACCCCTAGACAAAAACTAGTAGGATCTCTACTTCAAACGAAAGCCCATACAAGGCCAAGACAAATAATAGCTACACATTTTATTGTGGATCTTGCGCTCTCTGAAGGATGTACCATGGTAATGGTATCAATAGATATGTTCTCCAAAGTGGCCCATTTCACTCCATTGAACAAATTACCCTCGGCACCTCAAATGGTGAACATTTTTGTGAAGGAGATTTTTCAAATCATATCAGTCTCGTGAGGATAGCTCAGTGGCAACATGCTCATCTTGGAAGCAAGGTGACACAGAGCAACACAGGTTTGATCCCGGGTCCGTGCTTAGAAACCTCTGGGTATTAAGTGTGTTATAAATAACCAATCATATCATATCTGACAGAGGGCCTCAATATACCTCTAAATTCTGGTCCTCTCTCTGTGAACAAACTGGAATTCTACAGTGTCTCTCTTTGGGTTATTATCCCGAGTCCAATGGACAGATGGAACGGGTTAACCAAACCCTTGAGCTCTACTTACAATGTTTTGTTTCAGGCACACAGGATGACTGGGTACATGTAATGCTCACCTGGTATCCGAGTTGCTTCACTGGCGCAGGCCCTGTGAGTCCAGTCCTGCTGCGACTCAGTTTCTCAGGTAAGTCTGCTGTTTTGACAGCTTGTCCTTAATTGCAATTCCCCCGTTAATGTCTTTCCTTCTCTTTTAGGTGCAGAAGGAGTTCTGATGAAGCCGTGCTGGGCGGGGCTGTGCTTGAGAAGGTAAGTGAAAGCGAGAAGGTAAGTGAAAGCGCGGAGCGTGGCGCTATGTGCTTTTCTTGCCGTGTGCTGACATGTGTTGTCCCTCTCTTGCCGGCCACCGTGATGTTCCGGTTGATTGCTGCTGAGAGGATGCGGAGCGGTGAGTAGGTGTTTGTTCGAATTGCCTCTCAGTAATCACACGTGTTGATCAGTCGTGCCTTTTCTCTTGCAGGTAGACGGAAGACCGAAGTGGCCTTGAACCAGAAGCTAGTTCAACTAAGGTAAGCGTGAGACTGCTGATGGTTGTTTAAATGTGGAGAATAAACGCTTACTGATGCTGCTTTTCTGTTTTATTCCCAAGTTGCGGTTATCAAGGAAGAGAGCAAACGTTCGCTGAAAAGCTGGATGTTCTGGACACTGGAGCGGATGACAGGAGCTGGCTCGCTAACAGGTAAGAGTACTAATGATGTTCTTCTTCTTCTTCTTCTTGCAGGAGTCGGCCAGGAATGCTGAAGACGATCTGACAGGTCGAGGTGAACGTCATGCTGCGAGAGCAGAGGAATGCGAAGCCTGTTCTCCAACTTGGGCGTGGCTTATATAGCCTGCAGGTATCCCAGGTGCCTTCAGGCCAGACCACACCCTAAATCCTAGACCGCATGGTTCAGTTCTGGAACTGAACCATGTGGAGGCATCCATGTTGTGACACTGCCATTTAAAGCTCCAGCTCACCTTTCTGCTATATGAGCCTGGCACCAAAGGGGCCAGGACCGACACCAAGAGAGTCTTGGGGGACATGATAAGATACTGTGGTGCAGCCCAGAGGGACTGCCAGGGCAAAGGGTAGTGGTCATAACAGCACTCCCTCCCCCAAGGCCCCTCTCAAAATGCTTTTATCTGGTCCTCTCTTGGTGGGATGATCACTATGGAAACGTCCTATCAAACGTGGTGCATGGATATAATCACAGGGTTCCTAGGTCCGGTCTTGTGGGCCATATCCCTTCCAATCCACTAGGTAGTATAGTTTTGTTCTGACGTACTTCGAGTCCAACATGTTTTTGACCTCAAATTCCGGTTTCCCATTGACCATTACTGGTTCGGGTGGTGTAGTTACCCGTGTTCCAGGCTGAACTGGTTTCAAGCGAGATACAAGGAACACAGGGTGAAAATGCATGTTGGACGGCAGGGCCAGTTTGACTGCAGCTGGGTTTATAATAGATTCAATGATGAAAGGTCCTAGGTATCGTGGGCACAATATCCAGGTTCCTTTTATAGGTACATGTCTTGATGCTAACCAAACTTTGTCTCCTACCTCGTAGTTGGGAGCCCTTTCACAACGCTGGTCTGCGTATTTTTTTTGGTGATCCTTGGCTTGACGTAAATGTTCGACGGCCTTTGTGAAGGCCTGAGAAATGATGGTGTGTAAGCTTCTGATGGCTGGGATTTCCAGAGCTGTGGGGATGTCCAGTTCGGACGTGCGTGGGTTTCTGCCGTACATTGTATAAATTGGGGTTTGTCCAGTGCTGCAGTGCCGGGAATTATTATTAAAATACTCGGCAATCCACAACAAGGCTTTCCAATTCCCTTCTACTTGATGGAGCATACAGCGCAAGTACTATTTGAGTGTTTGGTTCGTTCTTTCCGTTTGGCCATCCTTTTGAGGGTGATGGCTAGTGGACAGTCTGATGTCGATCTGAGCCATTGAACAGCATTTTCTCCAGAAGTTGGATACGAATTGGGTACCTCGATCCGAGATCAGTATTGACGGGAACCCATGGAGCCTTAAGATGTGTTCCAGGAATGTCTTCGCCAGACTGGATGCATTTGGGGAGACCTTTAAATGGTAAAAAGTGGGCCATTTTAGAGAACAAGTCTACCACCACTAGAATGGTATTGTATCTTTGACTGGATGGCAAGTTGGTGATAAAATCAAGAGATAATGTATGCCAAGGACCTGGCGAAATCTCCAGAGGTCTGAGGAGTCCATCTGGTTTCTGCTTAGATGACTTATTCTGTACACAAATACCACAAGAGAGAATGAACTGAATGATGTCTTTACGCCACGTGGGCCACCAGTAGTTTTGTTTCACTTGGGCTAGAGTCTTAGCAATTCCAGGTTGGCCCTCGATTAGGGAATCATGATTTCCTGAGATGACCTGTTGCTGAACCTCTTTCTTGGGCATGAATAGACAATTCCTGAAGTACAGGAGTTGGTCTTTAACTGTATAGTGTTCTCCCCGCGAGTCCCATTCTTGCAATAACTCAGGAATTATCTCATGTTGGATTCCTTGCAGTAATTCATCTTGAGTCAACATGGTTGTAATGCCCAGACATTTGTCACTCGGGATGATGGCCACAAGATCAGGGGTCATGTACACCAGTTCATCAGTACCCATACGTGAAAGGGCATTTCCATTTTTTACCCCGGGCCAGAATGTGATCACACAATCATACTCCACAAAGAAGAGGGCCCAGAGTAGTTGTCGTGAGGATTGAGTCTTCGCAGTTTTTAAGTACTGTAGATTTTGATGGTCGGTTATCACGGTGATAGTGTGCCTGGCACCCAGCAGATAATGCCGCCAGGCCTTGAAGGCTGATTTTATGGCCAGGAGTTCTTTGTCTGTGATGGCATAATTGAGTTCTGGTAGTGAAAACTTCCGTGACCAGAGGGCTAATGGGTGTAACAGGCCGGTTTGTGGGTCCCTTCATGATAGAACCACACCCATTGCCATGCTGGAGGCGTCCGTTTTCACTACATATGGAAGATCTGGGCGAGGATGCTGTAAGATCAGGGCGGAAGTGAATCTCACCTTGAGTTCTCGAAAGGCCCTTTCTGCCTCTTCTGTCCACTGGAACTTCTTATTGCACTTCCTCAAAAAAGATGTGATTGGATGTACTATTTGGGAAAATCCTGGGATGAATCGGCAGTAGATGTTTGCAAAGTCCAGCATGCTTTGGATTCCTTTGAATGAACTTGGGGCTGGCCAGTTTAGAATGGCGTCAACCTTGTGTACATCCATTCGGATTCCCTTTGGAGTGAGGATGAACCAAGGAACTCTACCTCGATGACGTGAAATTAACATTTTTCGAGTTTGGCATAGAGGTGATGTTGGCAGAGCTTGGTGTGGACGGAACGAACATGCTTGACGTGATCCTTTTTTGAAGCAGAGTATATTAGGATATCATCTATATAGACCAGGCACAGACGTCAATCAGTTCTCTTAAGACATCGTTCATGAAATACTGGAATGCGGCGGGGGCATTGCAAAGGCCAAATGGCATCACCTGGTATTCAAATAAGCCATATTTGTTGCGAAACGCAGTCTTCCATTCATCCCCCTGTTTAATTCGGACAAGATGGTATGCCCCTCTAAGGTCCAATTTTGTGTAGATTCGGGCGTCTTTAACTTGGTCTAACAATTCTGGGATAAGCGGCAAAGGGTAACGATTTTTGACGGTGATTTGGTTCAGTGCGCGATAGTCAATGCAAGTCCTCAAATCATCTTCCTTCTTCCGTACGAAGAATAAGGGAGATGCTGCAGGTGACTTCGAGGGGCGGATAAAACCGTTAGCCAGATATTGTTCTAGATAAGACTTCAAATGTTGATTCTCTGGTCCTGTAAGCACATAGATCCGGACACAAGAGATTAGTGCACCAGTTATCAGATCGATCTGGCAATCGTAGGGTCTGTGTGGTGGCAAGGAGTTAGCTTGTTCCTTTTGAAACACATCTTGAAAGTCTTGGTATTCGCTTGGTAGGGTACTGATCACTCCTAGGGTAATTGCCGCCTTTTCCTGGGCAGACGAGCTTGTGTTTGTTGACTACCTTCCTCTGTAATAACAAGTGCGTGTACAACCTTGGGAAAAAAACCATTGCCTTGCACGTCAGTCGATGTGCGGATTGTGTGCGACCAACCATGGTATCCCTAGGATTAACCGGAACTGCGGTGCCTTAATGAGATCAAAAGCAATAGATTCCCTGTGGCTGTCCTGACACAGGAGGGTTAGAACTGTTGTGCATTTGGATACAGGGCTGGAAGTGATTTCTGTACCGTCTATGGTGATCACTGTCTCTGTAGTTGACTTAGGGCAGAGAGGGAGTCCCATCTTTGCTGCAACATCCTGGTCCTTGTCATTTCCAACGGCTCCACTGTAGATGTATACTTCCACCATATGCAACCTCGACGGCTGTTGGTGATAGATTAGGATCACTGGCAATGCAAAATGGGAGGTCTGTAGTTGACTTTCTTCGCTCAACAAATGGACCCCTACATTTGCCAGGCTTGGCAGTTTTCCGACTCCTCACTCGGGTTTTCCTTATCTGTGGATCCTACGGTCCTCCTAGGTGGCTTTACTGGGCACTCTTTGAGGAAATGACCTGCTTTTCTGCAGTACAGGCATAACGGCTGTTCTCTCCTTTTGTCCCTTTCTGCTTTGGTTAAAGGAGGTCTTACCCCTCCTAGTTGCATTGGTTCCACGGAACTGTCTGCCCCTTGTGGGACATTGTCCTTCAAGCACATGAACATATGACGAGTGTCTGGTCTGCTCCGATCTGCTCTTTGGTCCTGCAACCTGTGATTAAGTTGAACCACAAGGTTGATAAACTCGGCACAGTCTCTTGGAGGGTCCACTACTTGGGCAAGAACATTCTTTAGTTCCCACCTCAGGCCCCGGTGAAATAGCGTGGTTCTCTTTTCCTCCGGCCACCCTGCTTCGACCACGAGTCTGTTGAAGGTTGCTATATATGTCAATAGGTCTTGATTTCCTTGATGGAGGGACAAGAGCTTGTTGTCTAGTGCCTTTCCATGGGTACGACAGGCGAAGAGCTTTTCCATCTCCTGCTGAAAGCCCCCAAAGTCACGTAGCAGTGGGTCATCCTGACTGACGAAAGGTACGGACCAGTCCGCAGCACTGCCACTCAAGAAAGACAACACAAAAGCCACCCGTGATTGATCATTAAGAAAGGCCCCAGGCCTGCAAAGAAAATGGAGGTGACATTGGTTCATAAAAGTCGCATACTTTCTAGGATCGCCCGTGAAACGCTCCGGTGGGGCTAAAGGAACTGCTCCTGGGAGGGTAATCTGCACCGGATTGATCGGTGGTGCTGGCATTGATGGGGCGGTCCCAGGCAATGGGCTTGCCCGGCATGTGATTGAAGGAGTTGTGTACTCAAATCATCAGTATGTTCTTTGGCCACTATTAATTCTCTCCGCAAGGCGTTGGTCTCCTGCCTGGCTGAATACACCTGATCGGTTTCCGAGGTTTCCATGCTTTGCACCAGGGTGGATAGTAGTTGTGAGGCTACGCGTTCTGTAGCGCTCACCTGTTATCCACAGGGACGCCACCCAATCTGACTGGACTGCTTCCTACCTGGACCCACTCCCTCAGGTTCTTGTTCTGCCGAGGACCTAGTCTGGAATACAGAAGTACTGGTTTTAGCTTATAGTCTCTTTCCCCTTGAGCCCACCTCCCTTGTGGATCCAGAGACCCCCTTAGTGTTTTCCTCACCTTGGTTTTCGATATGGTGCGCTCTCCGTCCTGCTGTTCTGTGTAGGGGTGCATTGTGAATGGGCGCATCGCAACTGAGTTGCTTCACTGGCGTGGACCCTTTCAGTCCAGTCCTGCTGCGACTCAGTTTCTCAGGTAAGTCAGCTGTTTTGACAGCTTGTCCTTAATTGCAATTCCCCCGTTAATGTCTTTCCTTCTCTTTTAGGTGCGGAAGGAGTTCTGATGAAGCCATGCTGGATGGGGGCTGTGCTCGAGATGGTAAGTGAAAGCACGGAGCACGGCGCTATGTGCTGTTCTTGCCATGTGCTGACCTGTGTTGTCCCTCTCTTGTAGGCCGCCGTGATGTTCCGGGTGATTGCTGCTGAGAGGATGCGGCGCGGTGAGTAGGTGTCGTTCAAATTGCCTCTGAGTAATCACACGTGTTCATTAGTCTTGCCTTTTCTCTTGCAGGTAGACGGAAGACTGAAGTGGCCTTGAACCAGAAGCTAGTTAAACTCAGGTAAGCGTGAGACTGCCAATGGTTGTTTAAATGTGGAGAATAAACGCTTACTGATGCTGCTTTTCTGTTTTATTCCCAGGTTGCGGTTTCCAAGGAAGAGAGCGAGCGTTTGCCGAAAAGCTGGATGTTGTGGACACTGGAGCGGATGACAGGAGCTGGCTCGCTAACAGGTAAGAGTACTAATGATCTTCTTCTTCTTCTTCTTGCAGGAGTCGGCCAGGAATGCTGAAGAAGATCCGACAGGTCGTGGCGAACGTCACGCTGCGAGAGCAGAGCAATGCGAAGTGTGTTCTCCAGCTTGGGTGTGGTTTATATAGCCTGCAGGTATCCCAGGTCCCTTCAGGCCATACCACACCCTAAATGCTAGACCGCATGGTTCAGTTCTGGAACTGAACCATTTGGGGGCTTCCATGTTGTGACACTGCCATTGAAAGCTCCAGCTCCCCTTTCTGCTATATGAGCCTGGCGCCAAAGGCACCAGGACGGACTCCAAGAGAGTCTTGGGGGACATGACTGGGTCCTGTAAGTGATTTCAATCTAGCACTCCAACTAAGTCAATGCCTAGGATGGGATGCCCAATGGAAACCCTCATTAATATATTTTATGTCAAAAGTTCATTTAATTCTGGATGATGTACCCTTATATAATTCCCCTCTCTTTGAATCCCCCCGGTCTCACTGAACCAAGAAATAGGTTTGTTTTGCAAATTAAAAGATTGATTTGAAGAATTGAACAATATATAGATTATACTTTTATGAATATGAATAATATCTGAATATCACATTTATGAATATGAACAATGATCAGCAATGGGTAATATTACAACATCAACAATCTCTTTAATCAATTAGGAGTAGGAATAGGAAGAATAATCTAGCAGAGAATACTTTGTATGGGTTCAACAGATTGCAATGACAGGAAGAAATGCAACACAGAAATACAACTTGATATGACTTCAATCAAAAGACAATGTGATCACTCTTTCCCCTGTTCCTACTCACTCCCCTAGTATGCAATATGAAGAGGTGGAAGAGAGCGCACAGGTTTCAGGAATAACAATCAATAATGCAGTTCAATCCCGATTCCCCCAGCAAGCTTAGAGAGAACAGGTATGATTTTAAAACAGTTAAATCGTTTTTAAATGAGGTTTGAATTGAATGGGAAAAATGCTATAAATGATTTTAATTCGCTAAAGGAGATTCAGCACTAGTGAGAGTGGCTTGGGATATGTTCAGGTCAACACTAGCAATGATTATAAAATGATTAGCAGATGGAAAACGAAATTCAGAAGTTGAAAGCAAGAAATAGCTGATTTACATGGGGTGAAATTTAAGCAAATTGTAAATTCACTGCAATTTTTCCGCATGCAGGAAATGTGATTGCGGAAAAACTATAGGGAATTGGAAAGCTGAGGATGTTAGCTTCCAAATGACATTGGGCCTCATTCCGAGTATGGCGGTAAGGGTTAACGGCCACCTTTAATGGCAACGGTGACCGTTAACACTTACCACCATATTCCGAGTTCCCTTTTGCGGGTTGGCATTTAACGCCTGCTTTTAGCAGGCGTTAAAAATCCAACCCGCAAAGGGACCTTGGAGTAAATTACGGCACCGTAATTTACGGTGCCGTAATTTACTCCTTCCCCATTCCCATTGAGCCCTATGGGGGCAGGAATGGGGATGGGGAACCGGTATGGTGAATGGGGAATTACCGTTCCCTCCAACCTCGGAATGGACCGGTAATTACTCCATTCACCATGCCGGATTTCCATGGAGTAAATAGCTCCATGGTTGCTTACCATGGTGCTATTTACTCCATGGATAGCGCCAGCCTCGGAATGAGGCCAATTTACATTTAGTTTCTATGACGTGCGGTTCAAAAGTTACAGAGGTCTTTGTGAAGGTAGATTTTTCAGAAACAGAGTCAAGATTTCAAAAATGAAAGATGCGCTTTAAAGATTAGGAATCAATATGGACTTATACTAAGGGGCTATGAAACTACAAGATACCCAACGGGACAACCAACAGAACAGGGTGCCTTCCGCTCTGATTGCCACCAGGACACTTGACTTTCTTCAGAAAATATCAGTACACAGATGATTATTGCTACAATTATCACAGACTATATAATGAGAAGAATTCAGGATGGACACAAGATTCTAAAATGCAGTTCTGGATAGGTTGAAATGGATTGAGTAGGATTACTTTAAACTAACAGATGACTATGGACAGTTCTATACTAAATACTCACTCCTATGGCTTTGGAATGGAATGGGCCCGTCAAAGATCTGATCAAGGGGTTTGGCTGGGATTCTCTCGCCACCGGACAGGTCACAGGCACTGGGTTCTGCTCTCAGCACAGCACTCTGGTCTGCGCTGCCTCTTGGGTTGGATCTGACGGGTTGGTTACAGCTCTGCTCTATGGGTCTGGATCTTGGTTCTAGCACGAGGTTCGTAGCTAGAATAGCAAAACTGCTCAGCCAGGCTGTTGGATTTTGTGGTGCCCCTTGGAAGTTTAGGGGTTAGAATCAGGTTGCAAAAGATTCTAAAGGCCTGCTGAAAAGGGTTCAGCTTTTTGGATTGGGCCTTTCTGCTTCGAAGTTCTAGAGTCTGGATTCTGGGTCTGGTTCTAGAGTCTGGATCTATGTCTGGAGGCTGGATCTTCCTCTAGGGTGCTTCGCCAAGGAATCAGTTGATGAGTGAAAAGTGTGTGTCTCTCTGGGTCCTCAACAGTCCCTATTTATCCATTTCCAAAGTGGGTGGGGAGGCTGATTATCTATGCCCAACCCTCTAAGAGTCTGATAGGTCAGAGAATTTCCCCTCTCCTGATTTGAGACAGGAGCAGTGTGTCATATGTGTCAGAGTGACACTGTGTTTATGGCCCAAAGGAAATCCCTGCTTTTTACACAGTAAATCTATTTCCCCCCAAAAAACATATTTCCAAGATGCACAACTTGTTAATAATACATAATTACATGACAGATTGCTTAAGGTACATTGCTGTCCAACTCTCATCTTCCTGTGAGCTTTAGTTCATGAATGCCAACTTTTTCACACTTTTGGTGGGTTTCTCAATGTTAGTTCTGCATCAATTTTTATACATGCATACACATCCCATCTGGGCATATTCCTGTAATTGTTCATGTTCCTAACATAAACACAATGGCTGGAAAATGAATAATTTCCGGGGTGCAGTCTCAGAACATCGCACAGATTCCAGATTAATTTTAAACTGTGAGCGAATTTTTCATTTTAACAACCTATAAGTTTCATATTTCTGTCAGTTCAGTACAATTTGCTATAAGCATTTATCTAAAACATACATTTACTTCAACCTCAATCCACATTCCCAGTCCGGCCTGCCTCCAAAGCTGGGCTGAGTCAGAGGGTCACATGGCTTGTCTTCCTGCCAGAGGAGTTGTTGTCAGTCACACTCAAATTAGCATTCCTATTCAGTTCAAGGTACCCATTGTTTCTTGCTCAGGGCAGCAGAGGAAATCTCCCCTCCTTCTGATTAACATGCCAATGCGAAATCCTCTCCTTTTGGTCGGAATGAACAAGGTGGGAGGTTCTCAGGGAAGAAAGCCTCTTGGAAGTTTTAGCGGAATTAGGTTGCCCTATGGTCAATTGTAACATAGTTCCTTGTGAAAAAATTACATTTATAAATTTAAAATAAGCAAACATATCTTTAATTCCAGTCTTTTCAACATGAAAATCAAATGTGTGGGACTCTATATGGCATTTTGATGGAAATCCCTTCTTTGACACATTTAACTTTGAAAACACAAGTTTCTCCTGTCAGATTTAGAGATCGCCAGAGTCTGTCGGAGGCGAGTAGCGGTACTGCACCCATTTTTGACAGATTTCTTTCCATCAAGTATCTTTAAAAGTGGATTTTGTTCTGATAACATATGATTCTTGCTGAAATTGTATTTATGTGGATTCTTGCAGTAGAATGATGTGAAACACCCAACAAGGAGATTGGATCTTTTAGGTGGTTTGTGAGCCATGATTTTTGCAACTTTGATAACCAAGACAAATGGATTTCTAAACAGCCCTGTGTTTCTTTTGGCAATCAGCATTGCTTTTTCAAGTGGTTTCAGGCTACTTTGTGGGTAGGCCAATGGTGGGTTTTGGCAGTGGTCTCCTGTGTTCACTGGGATAGGCAAAAGTGGATGGCGGCCTATTTTTCAGATTTTTACTGTGCAATTTTGGGTGATTTTTGGCGAGCAGCATGCTTTCCAGTGGCCATTTCTGATGTTTCTGCTGCCAGCAATGTACAGTAATGTTGCAGGGCCTGGACCAGTGGGTTGAAACATCCCACAGTCCTTGGGGCCATGATAGGATACTGTGGTGGGGCCCTGTGGGCCTGACTGCCAGGGCGAGGTGACGTGGTCATGACAGTACAGTTACTGCTGTCTGCTGAATTCTCCTATAACAATTCCATCCTCACTTCTATTGGTATGAGCCCTTTTCAGTGTGTTTACGGGTTCCATTCCAAATGGATACCCAGTAGCTAACCATCGTAAACCATCTCCCTTCCATTGAGATATTTTTACATCATCTACAGAAGACTCAGAGGTCAGCAACAGAACATCTAGCCCAGGCCAGGCTGGCGATAAAAGAATATGAGGATCGGAAGAGGTCGGCCACCGTCGTTTATCAACCTGGGAACCAAATCTGGATCTCGGCCTGTACCTTACCATCCCATCTTACTTCTGGTAAATTTGCTCCACGTTATTTTGGACCATTTGTCATGCAGAAAACCATCAATCCTGTTGCCTTCCGTCTCTTGCTACTCCCTTATTGGAAGCGTATACATCCTGTTTTTCACTGTTCTCAGTTCAAACGTTACATCCATGATGATACCATGCATCCTGTTTCCAGTAAACCTCCTCCAGTACTGAGGGACAAACAGGAGGAATATGAAGTTCAACGTGTTTGTGATTCTAGGATACATCACGGAAAGTTGCAATATTTCATTGACTGGAAGGGTTGTGCTCCCTGTGACTGCACTAGGGATTGGCTTCTGATGTACATGCACCATCTCTGGTTCTCTGTTTTCATCTTATCAATCTTGGGAAAAGCGGACCCTTCAGGCCTGGATGGGGGCATGATGTCAGGATGCTGCCCTGCCTTTCCTTTTCATGCCGTTAGAAGCGGGCCATGCCCTTCTAAAAATAGCAGCCGCAATGTACCATCCGACCTTCCCAAGATGGCCGCTGGTTGTTTCCGGTTCCGGTTGTGCCACCCCGAGATCATAGTATGAAACAACAATCACAGCATAAGAGACTGCAGGTCAAGTAAGGCTGTGCATTGCAACTATTCCTTTTCATTACCTTGATGCCCCTATCTTCTCTTTCCTGTTCCTGGCCCTGCCTAGCATTCCTTTGTCTTCATCCTTGTTCTTCCCTTTTTCCGCTCCTGTGCTGTTCTGCCCTTCATTCCCTTTTACTTGTCAATTCCGTGCTTTCAGTCCTGCTCTGCTCCAGCCCCCTTAGTCATCCCTTCCTGTATTCGTCTGTCAACTCGTGGTAGACTGCCTACTTATCAACAAGCAGAGGATTTTTTTCCTTCAAGGGTTTTTTCCCCATTTTCAGGGCTGCCCTGAGGTAAAGCCCCCCTTGCCATCCTGTGTCTCCAGGAGGCAGGTTGGCTTCCGGACAGGACAGGCCCTACCTCTTCCCTGAGAAGTAATCCCAGAAACCTCAGGTAAGGTGTAAACCTGACAGCTGCTAGAAAATGAAGTGCTTGCACAGATGACTGTGGGGGAATGGATATGGGTCCAAGGATCTCGAGGAGGATACACAGCCATCCTGTCTTGGCAATTTTCTGTGTGATTTGGAAGGAGCCTGGGGACATGATATGGGAATGACCTAGCCATCACCCCTCGGTTGTATTTGGGCACCACTTTTACGAGACTTGGTCCATGAGCCACTAAGATTTCCACAATGCTATGAAAGGGGTTTGGTGAGAGCAGGGCAAATGTGGAGAGAGTGGAAGTTCATCGATAAAGATCATCAGAGGTCAGCTCTAGACTTATGCCCTCTATCCCCACTTATATATTTACAACTAAAGGGAGTGTGATGGACCCCAGATGGGAGAGAAAGTTAGATAGTCCATTGTCAAGCTTTGCCATAGTGCTGGACAAACAGATGGAAACAAAGGGGTTGGTGTATAATATGTAGAGGGCACTGATGCGGGTGAGGACTATGAAGACAATCACTGGCAGAAATAGGTGGAAAAGGGATATGGACATTTTGATAGTGATAGAGAATGGGAACAGATTTGCTGCAGTGCTTGAAAGGCCTCACTATCCATGCACTATCAATGCACTAAATGCACAATTATAGACTGCTCAATAGGTGGCAATAAGCCCCAAAGAAAAGAAACTGCCAAGAATGTATGTAGGAGTGAACCCGATTTGCTGGTGTTGGGTTGGATAAAGGAGGAGGGTGGTTTGACGAGACCCTTGTCACTGCTATTGGTGCTTTCTGAGTTGGAAACTGGAGGGGGTCAGATGGTGGGTATATCATACATGTCAAGGAACCTGTTGCTAGCAGCAAGAGCATGCCTCAACGTACATTGGAAAATGGCCTAGTTACCCACTTACCAGGAGTGGGTAGGAAAGGCTAATACAATCTATGAAATGGAAAATGTAACCTCCTTACTACAAGACCGTCCAAAGGCCTTAGGTTTAGACTGGATGGTCTTATTAGATAAGCATGTTGGGGGAGGTAAGGAGAGAGATGTGAACAGGGACGGGGAAATGAAAACGGCATTTTAGAAATTGAAGAGTCGAATAGAGCTGACTATTTATTCTGTTATGGAGGGTGTTTGGGGAAGTGGGAAAGGGATGGAGGGTGGGATGGGACAGGGTAATCTGGAACTTGCAAAGTTACAGTGCTGTACACCGGGGGAGGCGGGAAGGTGGTTGAGGGTCAAAACTGTATGTAGCTATGACAATATTTGGCTATTGTTATTACTTGGAATATTACCACCCGCCAAAAGGTAGTTGTTGGGAAGGTGAGGGGGTTTATTATTGTAACTATTTAATAAAAAAAGATGTTTAAACAAATACTTACTGGCAGTGCAACCACTAGCAGCGTTTCCAAAATAAGTGGTGTTCGGTCTCAGAGCGGTCTTTCTAAATCAGACTTTTTTGGTTTTTGCACAAAAAAAGAAATGTTCACTGACACCATCTAGGCCTGTTCTGCTTGGGAGTGGAAACAGGACCCAACGCCCATTCTTTCTGAACAACTACCACGTCACACAAGGCAAATGGTAAATCGAGATGACACACGTGCAGTGTCAGGAGATGATTTCTATGAGGTTCACCTACACGGAGCACCATGTATAGCAAGTACGTAGGGTGTAGTTAGCCTAAAAGTGGGGATTCTAGCCTTTGTAGTAATGCTGAGCTGTGTCAGGATGAGGGAAGAAGTGTGGTTGAAAAGTTCATAGTTACCACAGAGCTGAACTCAATGAAAGGCTAGCGTCAAAACATAACCTTGTGGCGTGAACATTAGGCCAGTCGTTATTGGTCTAGGGACTGGCTGTCTGTACGCATGTATGACTAAACTCTAACTTCCAATCGCCTACCCTGAACCCCACAATATTCCACCTTACCACCCTACACCTTCCTAACTGTCTTAGTCAACACGATCAACATTAATCAACTATTTGATATATCACTCACTCATGCACCAAACTATACCCCTGCTGTAAACCCCATGCATGCAGAGACTAGAGTTTGCTGAACACCAACACCTACCAAAGCCCTATTCCATACCACATACAAAGCACAGACTTCCACATGCAGGACATAGTAAGTTCCTCTCCGCCTCACACAGTTGACATTATAGCAACCTTTTCTATGCCCCTAATAACTCACCCCTTAACATATTTTACTTTCACCAAAGAAACATGAGCATTACAAAGGTTTCGGCTCTAGCAGGTGCCAGCAATTTAGCAGATGGCCAGATTAGTCATTGGGGGCTGGATGGACCATAGACCTTTGAATTTAGTTCAGATCCATACACTTTTGCAGGCTCTCTGACACAGTTTGGGTGTGGGAGATAGCAGGGGCTTCTGGATCATGGGACCAGTGGGTGCTGGCCTTGTGGCGGGCCTATCTCACTGAAGGGTGATGTGGTATTAGTTTGAGGGTCTCGGTGGTAGCAGCACGGTGTCCTCTTAGAGAGTTCCTTGTAGCAAGAGAGCCAATGGCATGTACTAGCATTGAGTTAATGGCTACCCAATAAAAGGACATACAGCCAAAATGTATATTTTAGAAAACAGAAAAAGGGTTTTTAGCTTAATCTGGATATTGCAGAAATTCGACCTAAATACATGGGTATCATGGACAATGTCAAAGTTGTAGTAAATTGAATGGGGATAAATAGCAGTCTCTCCAGAGAAGCTAAGGAATGAATGAGCATGAAGTCTGAACTTCCTGCCAGCCACTGTGGTGAACCAGAAGAAGGACTTGGACTACAACGAGTTCTGTTTCAATGTAGTTTATTTAAATGAAAAGAAAAATGGTCTGATCCTATAGCTTTGAAGAACGTTCCCTGCTTTCTAAAACAAAACCTAAACTTGCTTCTCAAAGCCCAAAAATAAGGAGTCCTAGATCTAAATCCCAATTCACTAACTGGCCATACCACTTTCGAAAATCTAAGTAAAAGGCAAAAGGTAGGCTTGCACAACAGATGGGCTTCTTCCTGAACAAGCTCATATGTGAACTATCTCACATGTCCTTTTAAATATATGGTAAAGTTCACAGTTGTTTAAAAACACAACTTTCCTCTATCTTGCTTTGCCTCCTGCCTTTGGAAAGGAAGAATTCTTCTTACAGTATTTTTCTCCACATTCCTATCAGTGGTCAAATCCCTCAATGATTATTTTAAACACGCTTCTCTGTATCCTGCCTTCTTGGCACTGGGACCCCTCAAAGTCCTGTGACACTTTGGCAGGGTGATTGGTTCTCAGGCCAATTAATACAGGTATTGAGTGCACAGGATATTTAAGATGATTGGTTAACTCAATGGTTAATGTGAAGCCCCCAGTGTTGTGAACCAGCATTTGTTTGAAACTCATATGTTCTACTGTAATTTGCCCTCATATGCTTTATGCAGGTGTATGTGCAATGTTTGTTATGTTTAATAAAAGTAATGAAAAGTTAAAATAAAAAATAAATAAAAAGGTAGGCTTTCTGCCTGCTTCCATATTACAGTTTCCCGTTACCTGTTTGGCTTGGCTAGCCTTGTTGTAAAGTGTTGATACTCCTTTTGCTTTATTCCACGTGGGACATTGGTTGGCTTTCAGAGCCTTGACATAAAGCACATGTATCCCGCTCATTACTTTTTACATAGGACGTCTGCCTGTTTGGTTCTCTAAGGCACTAATACTGTTGGCGGCTTCTCCAGCCTTGATCTACAATCTTCGTATCTCTTTCACACTATTTTACCTGGGTTGTGTGCCCATTCGGTTTTCTCAGACTCTCATATTGTTGGCAGCATTCTCCAACCTTGATATACAATGTTCAGATCTCTTTCATTCCGTTTTACCTGGGTCGTGTGTCTGTCCCATTTTCTCAGATTCTTGTACTGTTGGCGGCTTCTCCAGCCTTCATATACAGTTTTCATGTCTTGTTCACTCTATTGTCCCTGGCTCATGTGCCATTCAGTTTTGTCAGACTCTCGTAGCTTTGTAGTTTTGCCAATCTTGGAAAGCAAAGTTCATAGCCCTCGCTGCATCCTTGCTTTGGGAGCATTCACTTCATTGTTGGTACTTGTCTCGTCAGCAAAGGCACTTTCCACGTGGAGCTGAGGGACCTGGGCTCCTTTCCTTTACCTGATCTCGGCGTGAGTTGCCAGGCACCAGGCCCTCCACTGTTCTCCAGTGGTCACGCAACAAGGGAAGATGTTTTTCTTTCCGCCTCCGTTCATCTCCTGACCAGAGCCTCTTGCTTGGTCAGACAACCCGCTTCACAGCCTCCAGCGATTGGGTCTTGCTTCTCTCACTCCACTGCTGGCTCGGCATACTTCCGCCCCTCCGGGACGTCGGCTCTACAGAGGCTCGCCTCTGCATAGCGATGACTTCTCCTCACTCCGTAGGAGTCTCTCCCCCATTTACAGTCTGTACTGCCGTTAATCCTGTCATCAAAACAAAAATAATTGTGTCCGTCTTCTTGATTATGGCCTCCAAATGATGATCAGCATTACGTGAAACCACCAGAGTGTTAGTTATAGTCAGAGTGGGAAATATCAAAGTTTTCCATATAGGCAGAAAGTGTGTTTTGGACTTGGAGCTCCTTATTGGAATGGGAGTCCTTGTCCCCAAGAGGGGAGCCACTCCCCGTGAGATCCCACTTGCACAGATGCCCAGGGAGGGTCCTGCTTAGCTGGCTCACCTCCCTAGCCTCAAAGGGGTTATCTCCCCTATGGGGAAAAGGGACGAATTGTCCTGATTCACTATTTTCAGGTAGGCTATGAGGAACATAATGCTGCGAGTGTCTTTGTAACAGGTTATATGTATATTAGTGTCCTGTGTGAAAAAGGTACACTGTTGTGGTAGTTCACAGTGTTCTCAATTTTCTGGAGTACAAAATCCATGCCCCTTTGTCTATTTAACACCTAAAGGAGATGATAACTGCATTCCCTGTACACAAAGCTTGTGTACAGTGTAGAAATATTTGACCATAGCACATCAGGCGTCTTACCATTGACTTCATTGTGCCTCAACGAATGCTTTGTTGTAATGTGTCTATCTTTCCATCTCCCTGGCATGCTGTTCAGGATGTTTGTTTGCATGTATGAGGTAACAAGTGCTCAGAGTATTCAATGTCTTGTGGGTGCGCTGCTTTCCCTATTTTGCCAACCTCTGAAGCCTGAAAAGTAGATGTATGCAGGCTTGACGCGCCCAAAATTTGCACCAGACGTGCAGGTGAACTTAACTGGTCTGCTGTTAAATCTCAGTTATCAGTTTATTGGTATCCACACTACAGAATAATTGCTCATTTTGCTATAGCTGATATGATAGCTCATGATAACTGAGCACTCGCTGTTGCGATGTGTGTGTGATCTGCAGGTGTCAGGTTCAAACCATGTCAACCTTTCATCCTTCTGAGGCCGATAAATGAGTACCAACACAGGTTGGGTCATATTGTATGCATATTTGTTCTATAAAAAAAGAACTTAAGCGTAAGTGCTATACAATAACATATTATCATTTGGCCTTGGACGTCTGCTTGCATTCCCAGTAATTTGATAATATGGATCTGTACACACATATATTAATGATACATATGGTGATCCATTCTTATATGAAATGTATATCACATTAGTGAAATCATAACCATATTTTTCATATGGCCTCATTACAAGGTGGGCGCAAAGGGATACCGGGCACCGTTAAGGACACCGGTGCCGGTAATCCCTCTGCGCTCTATTCCGAGGTCCCTTAGCGGGTCCCTTCCTTAACATCTGGTTTTACCAGGCGTTATGGACGGGGCCCATTAAGGGACTTCAGAGCTAATAACGGTACTGCAAATTGCAGTACCGTTATTAGCACCTTCCCCCTTCTCATTGAGCCCTCTGGGGCCTGAAATGGGAATGGGGAATGACTTTAAAAATGGGGATTTACCGGTCCCGCCAAGGTCGGACTGGACCGGTAAGTCCCCAATGAACAGGACCGGACACGGTCCCATTTATTGGTGGTAGTCATGGCGCTAAAAGCGCCATGACTACCACCAACCTTGTTATGAGGCCCATAGTGTATTTGGGAACAATGCTATTTGATGCCACTTCCCTTTTTGTCAAGTGGTGAAAGGTCGTGTTCATGCCATTCCTGCACCTCGGAGCAGTGGACCCTGTCACAGAACTGTATGCAAAGTTATGTCATTTTATGAGTTGTGTTGTAATGTAACAGACACATGAACCCTCCATAAGTAGCATTTTCTGCAAAGTCGTGAATTGACGCGATTCACGGATGATGGTTTGAGGGCTACTTTTTTGAGGCGCTGAGTGGGCCCTTTTTTTGAGGCGAGGGGTGGGCCACTTTCTTTGGGTGTCTGGGCCTATTTCTTGTCCAAGTACGACCCTGCTGATTAGATTACAACACAAACCACTAATGGCAGTGCTGTGGGGTTTAATCAAGACTCCAAACCAACCGAACTGAAGGGCCAACTGGGAAAAGGACCTGCAAGCATTCAAAAACCTGCACGCTGAAAATAGTCCTAGTTAAGTTAAAGTAAAAAGTAAAAAAGTTAGGCAGACTATGTGGGTGTTTTTCTGAAGTTGAAATCCAGAGAAAGCTAAAACAAGAATGTAATCCAAGTGCAGATTGGAAAAGCACATCACTCTGCTGGCTGAGAAATAAATGCAGCATTTTCACTGAAACTGCCGCCCATCAAAAGGTGGTGCACTGTGACAATTCAGACCCACTTTTCAGCATAAATACAAACAGATAATTAAAAGTGTATTTTATTAGTGTTCAAAAGAAACAGACCAGAACTTTCAGCTGTCATCTTTTTAGAAAAATACGATGCTATGTGAAAAGAAAGAAGAAATCTATTGATGCAAAAGCAAAGTGCACCCTAATCAATAAAACACTAACAGGCCGATTCATGGAATAATTAGCGCGGCGCAAGTGGGCAAAAACGTGCGAATCGCAGTGGAATAGCGAAAATCGCAGTGCAAGTGCGAAAATCGCACGAAAAGCAGAGCACGTCGATTCATGGAAGTCCGTGCGCGAGAAAACCAGCGGATGTGCGATAAAAAGTGCGCCGCGCACGTTGGCGCACAGGCCATCTAACAGCGTGCGCCAGGTCACAGCGAAAATCGCACAGGCCACAGCGAAATTCGCACATAGCGCGGCGCACGCAACAAAAGTAGGCGGAACACGGGCGTAACACTCGGAATGGGGAACAACTTGCAAAAACGTGGGCGTCACGGGGGAAGTACAGGGCACAAGTGCGCGGAACGCCCACACGCTCGCCTACAACACGTATTCATGGAATAGAATAGGGCAAAAAAGCGCACGCTCAAACCAGCGCACAGGCACAAACACGACCGCCACAAGAAAGCAGGCGGTAGCGTCTCTGCGGCCGTAAGAAATGTGCGCCAAAAGGTGCGCCAACAAATAGCACCCATATACTGCCATGATGAATGTCCTATACTGTGGCCCTCCAGGACAAATGACGTGCAAAGGGGTACCCACAAACACGGACACGCTGACAAAAAATACGTGTGCGTGTATACCGGGGTGCGCGGGAAGTCTCACACGCGATTTGGCCGGGTAGGTGTATTTCAGGGGTGCGCGGGAAGTTCCACACGCGATTCCATCAGGGTACGTGTATTTCAGGGGTGTGCGGGAAGTCCCACACGCGATTCCATCAGGGTACGTTTATTTCAGGGGTGCGCGGGAAGTCCCACACGCGATTACAGCAGGGCGCGTGTATTTCAGGGGTGCGCGGGAAGTTCCACACGCGATTCCATCAGGGTACGTGTATTTCAGGGGTGCGCGGGAAGTCCCACACGCGATTCCATCAGGGTACGTGTATTTCAGGGGTGCGCGGGAAGTCCCACACGCGATTACAGCAGGGCGCGTGTATTTCAGGGGTGCGCGGGAAGTTCCACACGCGAATAGCCTGGGCGCGTGTATTTCAGGGGTGCGCGGGAAGTTCCACACGCGAATAGCCTGGGCTCGTGTATTTCAGGGGTACGCGGGAAGTTCCACACGCGAATAGCCTGGGCGCGTGTATTTCAGGGGTGCGCGGGAAGTTCCACACGCGATTACAGCAGGGTACGTGTATTTCAGGGGTGCGCGGGAAGTTCCACACGCGAATAGCCTGGGCGCGTGTATTTCAGGGGTGCGCGGGAAGTTCCACACGCGAATAGCCTGGGCGCGTGTATTTCAGGGGTGCGCGGGAAGTCCCACACGCGATTACAGCTGGGTACGTGTATTTCAGGGGTGCGCGGGAAGTTCCACACGCGAATAGC
The DNA here is from genome assembly GCF_040938575.1 of Ambystoma mexicanum. Classification (NCBI taxonomy): domain Eukaryota; kingdom Metazoa; phylum Chordata; class Amphibia; order Caudata; family Ambystomatidae; genus Ambystoma; species Ambystoma mexicanum. The sequence continues at coordinate 608,772,390 of NC_090923.1, read as the reverse complement.
CTGGGCGCGTGTATTTCAGGGGTGCGCGGGAAGTTCCACACGCGAATAGCATGGGCGCGTGTATTTCAGGGGTGCGCGGGAAGTTCCACACGCGAATAGCCTGTGCGCGTGTATTTCAGGGGTGCGCGGGAAGTTCCACACGCGAATAGCCTGGGCGCGTGTATTTCAGGGGTGCGCGGGAAGTTTAACACGCGATTTCAGCAGGGTACGTGTATTTCAGGGGTGCGTGGGAATTTCCACACGCGAATAGCCTGGGCGCGTGTATTTCAGGGGTGCGCGGGAATTATCACACGCGATTTGGCTTGGTACGTGTATTACAGGGGTGCGTGGGAAGTTACACACGCGATTAGGCTGGGTGGGTCCTCACAGGTGTTCCCTGTACACCCTCCACGGCCCCTGCAGGCAGCCCACAAAACAGGGGACTACCCTGCACACCTGCTCATGTCTCCCACCACCCCCACCCCCCACCATCCAGGGGCACCCTCCACCAGGCCCCCACTCATGTCTCCCACCACCCCCACCCCCCACCATCCAGGGGCAGCCTCCACCAGGCCCCCACTCATGTCTCCCACCACCCCCACCCCCCTGCCACCATGGGCACCCTCCACCAGGCCCCCACTCATGTCTCCCACCACCCCCACCCCCCACCATCCAGGGGCAGCCTCCACCAGGCCCCCACTCATGTCTCCCACCACCCCCACCCCCCTGCCACCATGGGCACCCTTCACCAGGCCCCCACTCATGTCTCCCACCACCCCCACCCCCCAGTCACCAGGGGCACCCTCCACCAGGCCCCCACTCATGTCTCCCACCACCCCCACCCCCCCAGTCACCAGGGGCACCCTCCACCAGGCCCCCACTCATGTCTCCCACCACCTCCACCCCCCCAGTCACCAGGGGCACCCTCCACCAGGCCCCCATCCATGTCTCCCACCACCCCCACCCCCCCAGTCACCAGGGGCACCCTCCACCAGGCCCCAACTCATGTCTCCCACCACCCCCACCCCCCACCATCCAGGGGCAGCCTCCACCAGGCCCCCATTCATGTCTCCCACCACCCCCACCCCCCTGCCACCATGGGCACCCTCCACCAGGCCCCCACTCATGTCTCCCACCACCCCCACCCCCCACCATCCAGGGGCAGCCTCCACCAGGCCCCCACTCATGTCTCCCACCACCCCCACCCCCCTGCCACCATGGGCACCCTCCACCAGGCCCCCACTCATGTCTCCCACCACCCCCACCCCCCCAGTCACCAGGGGCACCCTCCACCAGGCCCCCACTCATGTCTCCCACCAACCCCAACCCCCCAGTCACCAGGGGCACCCTCCACCAGGCCCCCACTCATGTCTCCCACCACCCCCACCCCCCCAGTCACCAGGGGCACCCTCCACCAGGCCCCCATCCATGTCTCCCACCACCCCCACCCCCCACCATCCAGGGGCAGCCTCCACCAGGCCCCCACTCATGTCTCCCACCACCCCCACCCCCCTGCCACCATGGGCACCCTCCACCAGGCCCCCACTCATGTCTCCCACCACCCCCACCCCCCACCATCCAGGGGCAGCCTCCACCAGGCCCCCACTCATGTCTCCCACCACCCCCACCCCCCTGCCACCATGGGCACCCTCCACCAGGCCCCCACTCATGTCTCCCACCACCCCCACCCCCCCAGTCACCAGGGGCACCCTCCACCAGGCCCCCACTCATGTCTCCCACCACCCCCACCCCCCCAGTCACCAGGGGCACCCTCCACCAGGCCCCCACTCATGTCTCCCACCACCCCCACCCCCCCAGTCACCAGGGGCACCCTCCACCAGGCCCCCACTCATGTCTCCCACCACCCCCACCCCCCCAGTCACCAGGGGCACCCTCCACCAGGCCCCCACTCATGTCTCCCACCAACCCCAACCCCCCAGTCACCAGGGGCACCCTCCACCAGGCCCCCACTCATGTCTCCCACCACCCCCACCCCCCCCAGTCACCAGGGGCACCCTCCACCAGGCCCCCATCCATGTCTCCCACCACCCACACCCCCCACCATCCAGGGGCAGCCTCCACCAGGCCCCCACTCATGTCTCCCACCACCCCCACCCCCCTGCCACCATGGGCACCCTCCACCAGGCCCCCACTCATGTCTCCCACCACCCCCACCCCCCACCATCCAGGGGCAGCCTCCACCAGGCCCCCACTCATGTCTCCCACCACCCCCACCCCCCTGCCACCATGGGCACCCTCCACCAGGCCCCCACTCATGTCTCCCACCACCCCCACCCCCCCAGTCACCAGGGGCACCCTCCACCAGGCCCCCACTCATGTCTCCCACCACCCCCACCCCCCCAGTCACCAGGGGCACCCTCCACCAGGCCCCCACTCATGTCTCCCACCACCCCCACCCCCCCAGTCACCAGGGGCACCCTCCACCAGGACCCCACTCATGTCTCCCACCACCCCCACCCCCCACCATCCAGGGGCAGCCTCCACCAGGCCCCCACTCATGTCTCCCACCACCCCCACCCCCCTGCCACCATGGGCACCCTCCACCAGGCCCCCACTCATGTCTCCCACCACCCCCACCCCCCCAGTCACCAGGGGCACCCTCCACCAGGCCCCCACTCATGTCTCCCACCACCCCCACCCGCCCAGTCACCAGGGGAACCCTCCACCAGGCCCCCACTCATGTCTCCCACCACCCCCACCCCCCCAGTCACCAGGGGCACCCTCCACCAGTCCCCCATCCATGTCTCCCACCACCCCCACCCCCCAGTCACCAGGGGCACCCTCCACCAGGCCCCCACTCATGTCTCCCACCACCCCCACCCCCCCAGTCACCAGGGGCACCCTCCACCAGGCCCCCACTTATGTCTCCCACCACCCCCACCCCCCACCATCCAGGGGCAGCCTCCACCAGGCCCCCACTCATGTCTCCCACCACCCCCACCCACCTGCCAGCATGGGCACCCTCCACCAGGCCCCCACTCATGTCTCCCACCACCCCCACACCCCAGCAGTGCAGGGGCAGCCCCCACCAGGCCCCCACTCATGTCTCCCAACACCTCCACCCCCCTGCCACCATGGGCACCCTCCACCAGGCCCCCACTCATGTCTCCCACCACCCCCACCCCCCCAGTCACCAGGGGCACCCTCCACCAGGCCCCCACTCATGTCTCCCACCACCCCCACCCCCCCAGTCACCAGGGGCACCCTCCACCAGGCCCCCACTCATGTCTCCCACCACCCCCACCCCCCCAGTCACCAGGGGCACCCTCCACCAGGCCCCCATCCATGTCTCCCACCACCCCCACCCCCCCCCAGTCACCAGGGGCACCCTCCACCAGGCCCCCACTCATGTCTCCCACCACCCCCACCCCCCACCATCCAGGGGCAGCCTCCACCAGGCCCCCACTCATGTCTCCCACCACCCCCTTCCCCCTGCCACCATGGGCACCCTCCACCAGGCCCCCACTCATGTCTCCCACCACCCACACCCCCCCAGTCACCAGGGGCACCCTCCACCAGGCCCCCACTCATGTATCCCACCACCCCCACCCCCCCAGTCACCAGGGGCACCCTCCACCAGGCCCCCACTCATGTCTCCCACCACCCCCACCCCCCCAGTCACCAGGGGCACCCTCAACCAGGCCCCCATCCATGTCTCCCACCACCCCCACCCCCCCAGTCACCAGGGGCACCCTCCACCAGGCCCCCACTCATGTCTCCCACCACCCCCACCCCCCCAGTCACCAGGGGCACCCTCCACCAGGCCCCCACTCATGTCTCCCACCACCCCCACCCCCCACCATCCAGGGGCAGCCTACACCAGGCCCCCACTCATGTCTCCCACCACCCCCACCCCCCTGCCACCATGGGCACCCTCCACCAGGCCCCCACTCATGTCTCCCACCACCCCCACCTCCCAGCAGTGCAGGGGCAGCCCCCACCAGGCCCCCACTCATGTCTCCCACCACCCCCACCCCACTGCCACCATGGGCACCCTCCACCAGGCCCCCACTCATGTCTCCCACCACCACCACCCCCCAGCAGTGCAGGGGCAGCCCCCACCAGGCCCCCACTCATGTCTCCCACCACCCCCACCCCCCCAGTCACCAGGGGCACCCTCCACCAGGCCCCCACTCATGTCTCCCACCACCCCCACCCCCCACCATCCAGGGGCAGCCTCCACCAGGCCCCCACTCATGTCTCCCACCACCCCCACCCCCCTGCCACCATGGGCACCCTCCACCAGGCCCCCACTCATGTCTCCCACCACCCCCACCCCTCCAGTCACCAGGGGCACCCTCCACCAGGCCCCCACTCATGTCTCCCACCACCCCCACCCCCCCAGTCACCAGGGGCACCCTCCACCAGGCCCCCACTCATGTCTCCCACCACCCCCACCCCCCCAGTCACCAGGGGCACCCTCCACCAGGCCCCCATCCATGTCTCCCACCACCCCCACCCCCCCAGTCACCAGGGGCACCCTCCACCAGGCCCCCACTCATGTCTCCCACCACCCCCACCCCCCACCATCCAGGGGCAGCCTCCACCAGGCCCCCACTCATGTCTCCCACCACCCCCACCCCCCTGCCACCATGGGCACCCTCCACCAGGCCCCCACTCATGTCTCCCACCACCCCCACCCCCCCAGTCACCAGGGGCACCCTCCACCAGGCCACCACTCATGTCTCCCACCACCCCCACCCCCCCAGTCACCAGGGGCACCCTCCACCGGGCCCCCACTCATGTCTCCCACCACCCCCACCCCCCCAGTCACCAGGGGCACCCTCCACCAGGCCCCCATCCATGTCTCCCACCACCCCCACCCCCCAGTCACCAGGGGCACCCTCCACCAGGCCCCCACTCATGTCTCCCACCACCCCCACCCCCCCAGTCACCAGGGGCACCCTCCACCAGGCCCCCACTCATGTCTCCCACCACCCCCACCCCCCAGCAGTGCAGGGGCACCCTCCACCAGGCACCCACCCATGTCCCCTAACACCCCCACCCCCCAGCCACCAGGGGCACCCTCCACCAGGCCCCCATCCATGTCTCCCACCACCCCCACCCCCCAGCAGTGCAGGGGCAGCCCCCACCAGGCCCCCACTCATGTCTCCCACCACCCCCACCCCCCTGCCACCATGGGCACCCTCCACCAGGCCCCCACCCATGTCTCCCACCACCCCCACCCCCCCAGTCACCAGGGGCAGCCTCCACCATGCCCCCACTCATGTCTCCCACCACCCCCACCCCCCACCATCCAGGGGCAGCCTCCACCAGGCCCCCACTCATGTCTCCCACCACCCCCACCCCCCTGCCACCATGGGCACCCTCCACCAGGCCCCCACTCATGTCTCCCACCACCCCCACCCCCCCAGTCACCAGGGGCACCCTCCACCAGGCCCCCACTCATGTCTCCCACCACCCCCACCCCCCCCAGTCACCAGGGGCACCCTCCACCAGGCCCCCATCCATGTCTCCCACCACCCCCACCCCCCCAGTCACCAGGGGTACCCTCCACCAGGCCCCCATCCATGTCTCCCACCACCCCCACCCCCCCAGTCACCAGGGGCACCCTCCACCAGGCCCCCACTCATGTCTCCCACCACCCCCACCCCCCTCCATCCAGGGGCAGCCTCCAACAGGCCCCCACTCATGTCTCCCACCACCCCCACCCCCCTGCCACCATGGGCACCCTCCACCAGGCCCCCACTCATGTCTCCCACCACCCCCACCCCCCCAGTCACCAGGGGCACCCTCCACCAGGCCCCCACTCATGTCTCCCACCACCCCCACCCCCCCAGTCACCAGGGGCACCCTCCACCAGGCTGCCACTCATGTCTCCCACCACCCGCATCCCCCCAGTCACCAGGGGCACCCTCCACCAGGCCCCCATCCATGTCTCCCACCACCCCCACCCCCCAGTCACCAGGGGCACCCTCCACCAGGCCCCCACTCATGTCTCCCACCACCCCCACCCCCCCAGTCACCAGGGGCACCCTCCATCAGGCCCCCACTCATGTCTCCCACCACCCCCACCCCCCAGCAGTGCAGGGGCACCCTCCACCAGGCACCCACCCATGTCCCCTATCACCCCCACCCCCCAGCCACCAGGGGCACCCTCCACCAGGCCCCCATCCATGTCTCCCACCACCCCCACCCCCCAGCAGTGCAGGGGCAGCCCCCACCAGGCCCCCACTCATGTCTCCCACCACCCCCACCCCCCTGCCACCATGGACACCCTCCACCAGGCCCCCACCCATGTCTCCCACCACCCCCACCCCCCCAGTCACCAGGGGCAGCCTCCACTAGGCCCCCACTCATGTCTCCCACCACCCCCACCCCCCACCATCCAGGGGCAGCCTCCACCAGGCCCCCACTCATGTCTCCCACCACCCCCTTCCCCCTGCCACCATGGGCACCCTCCACCAGGCCCCCACTCATGTCTCCCACCACCCACACCCCCCCAGTCACCAGGGGCACCCTCCACCAGGCCCCCACTCATGTATCCCACCACCCCCACCCCCCCAGTCACCAGGGGCACCCTCCACCAGGTCCCCACTCATGTCTCCCACCACCCCCACCCCCCCAGTCACCAGGGGCACCCTCAACCAGGCCCCCATCCATGTCTCCCACCACCCCCACCCCCCCAGTCACCAGGGGCACCCTCCACCAGGCCCCCACTCATGTCTCCCACCACCCCCACCCCCCCAGTCACCAGGGGCACCCTCCACCAGGCCCCCACTCATGTCTCCCACCACCCCCACCCCCCACCATCCAGGGGCAGCCTCCACCAGGCCCCCACTCATGTCTCCCACCACCCCCACCCCCCTGCCACCATGGGCACCCTCCACCAGGCCCCCACTCATGTCTCCCACCACCCCCACCTCCCAGCAGTGCAGGGGCAGCCCCCACCAGGCCCCCACTCATGTCTCCCACCACCCCCACCCCACTGCCACCATGGGCACCCTCCACCAGGCCCCCACTCATGTCTCCCACCACCACCACCCCCCAGCAGTGCAGGGGCAGCCCCCACCAGGCCCCCACTCATGTCTCCCACCACCCCCACCCCCCCAGTCACCAGGGGCACCCTCCACCAGGCCCCCACTCATGTCTCCCACCACCCCCACCCCCCACCATCCAGGGGCAGCCTCCACCAGGCCCCCACTCATGTCTCCCACCACCCCCACCCCCCTGCCACCATGGGCACCCTCCACCAGGCCCCCACTCATGTCTCCCACCACCCCCACCCCTCCAGTCACCAGGGGCACCCTCCACCAGGCCCCCACTCATGTCTCCCACCACCCCCACCCCCCCAGTCACCAGGGGCACCCTCCACCAGGCCCCCATCCATGTCTCCCACCACCCCCACCCCCCCCAGTCACCAGGGGCACCCTCCACCAGGCCCCCACTCATGTCTCCCACCACCCCCACCCCCCACCATACAGGGGCAGCCTCCACCAGGCCCCCACTCATGTCTCCCACCACCCCCACCCCCCTGCCACCATGGGCACCCTCCACCAGGCCCCCACTCATGTCTCCCACCACCCCCACCCCCCTGCCACCATGGGCACCCTCCACCAGGCCCCCACTCATGTCTCCCACCACCCCCACCCCCCCAGTCACCAGGGGCACCCTCCACCAGGCCCCCACTCATGTCTCCCACCACCCCCACCCCCCCAGTCACCAGGGGCACCCTCCACCAGGCCCCCATCCATGTCTCCCACCACCCCCACCCCCCCCAGTCACCAGGGGCACCCTCCACCAGGCCCCCACTCATGTCTCCCACCACCCCCACCCCCCACCATACAGGGGCAGCCTCCACCAGGCCCCCACTCATGTCTCCCACCACCCCCACCCCCCTGCCACCATGGGCACCCTCCACCAGGCCCCCACTCATGTCTCCCACCACCCCCACCCCCCCAGTCACCAGGGGCACCCTCCACCAGGCCACCACTCATGTCTCCCACCACCCCCACCCCCCCAGTCACCAGGGGCACCCTCCACCGGGCCCCCACTCATGTCTCCCACCACCCCCACCCCCCCAGTCACCAGGGGCACCCTCCACCAGGCCCCCATCCATGTCTCCCACCACCCCCACCCCCCAGTCACCAGGGGCACCCTCCACCAGGCCCCCACTCATGTCTCCCACCACCCCCACCCCCCCAGTCACCAGGGGCACCCTCCACCAGGCCCCCACTCATGTCTCCCACCACCCCCACCCCCCAGCAGTGCAGGGGCACCCTCCACCAGGCACCCACCCATGTCCCCTAACACCCCCACCCCCCAGCCACCAGGGGCACCCTCCACCAGGCCCCCATCCATGTCTCCCACCACCCCCACCCCCCAGCAGTGCAGGGGCAGCCCCCACCAGGCCCCCACTCATGTCTCCCACCACCCCCACCCCCCTGCCACCATGGGCACCCTCCACCAGGCCCCCACCCATGTCTCCCACCACCCCCACCCCCCCAGTCACCAGGGGCAGCCTCCACCATGCCCCCACTCATGTCTCCCACCACCCCCACCCCCCACCATCCAGGGGCAGCCTCCACCAGGCCCCCACTCATGTCTCCCACCACCCCCACCCCCCTGCCACCATGGGCACCCTCCACCAGGCCCCCACTCATGTCTCCCACCACCCCCACCCCCCCAGTCACCAGGGGCACCCTCCACCAGGCCCCCACTCATGTCTCCCACCACCCCCACCCCCCCCAGTCACCAGGGGCACCCTCCACCAGGCCCCCATCCATGTCTCCCACCACCCCCACCCCCCCAGTCACCAGGGGTACCCTCCACCAGGCCCCCATCCATGTCTCCCACCACCCCCACCCCCCCAGTCACCAGGGGCACCCTCCACCAGGCCCCCACTCATGTCTCCCACCACCCCCACCCCCCACCATCCAGGGGCAGCCTCCAACAGGCCCCCACTCATGTCTCCCACCACCCCCACCCCCCTGCCACCATGGGCACCCTCCACCAGGCCCCCACTCATGTCTCCCACCACCCCCACCCCCCCAGTCACCAGGGGCACCCTCCACCAGGCCCCCACTCATGTCTCCCACCACCCCCACCCCCCCAGTCACCAGGGGCACCCTCCACCAGGCTGCCACTCATGTCTCCCACCACCCGCATCCCCCCAGTCACCAGGGGCACCCTCCACCAGGCCCCCATCCATGTCTCCCACCACCCCCACCCCCCAGTCACCAGGGGCACCCTCCACCAGGCCCCCACTCATGTCTCCCACCACCCCCACCCCCCCAATCACCAGGGGCACCCTCCATCAGGCCCCCACTCATGTCTCCCACCACCCCCACCCCCCAGCAGTGCAGGGGCACCCTCCACCAGGCACCCACCCATGTCCCCTATCACCCCCACCCCCCAGCCACCAGGGGCACCCTCCACCAGGCCCCCATCCATGTCTCCCACCACCCCCACCCCCCAGCAGTGCAGGGGCAGCCCCCACCAGGCCCCCACTCATGTCTCCCACCACCCCCACCCCCCTGCCACCATGGACACCCTCCACCAGGCCCCCACCCATGTCTCCCACCACCCCCACCCCCCCAGTCACCAGGGGCAGCCTCCACTAGGCCCCCACTCATGTCTCCCACCACCCCCACCCCCCAGCAGTGCAGGGGCACCCTCCACCAGGCACCCACCCATGTCCCCTATCACCCCCACCCCCCAGCCACCAGGGGCACCCTCCACCAGGCCCCCATCCATGTCTCCCACCACCCCCACCCCCCGGCAGTGCAGGGGCAGCCCCCACCAGGCCCCCACTCATGTCTCCCACCACCCCCGCCCCCCTGCCACCATGGGCACCCTCCACCAGGCCTCCACACATGTCTCCCACCACCCCCACCCCCCCAGTCACCAGGGGCAGCCTCCACCAGGCCCCCACTCATGTCTCCCACCACCCCCACCCCCCTGCCACCATGGGCACCCTCCACCAGGCCCCCACCCAGGTCTCCCACCACCCCCACCCCCCCAGTCACCAAGGGCAGCCTCCACCAGGCCCCCACTCATGTCTCCCACCACCCCCACCCCCCAGCAGTGCAGGGGCACCCTCCACCAGGCACCCACCCATGTCCCCTATCACCCCCACCCCCCAGCCACCAGGGGCACCCTCCACCAGGCCCCCATCCATGTCTCCCACCACCCCCACCCCCCAGCAGTGCAGGGGCAGCCCCCACCAGGCCCCCACTCATGTCTCCCACCACCCCCACCCCCCTGCCACCATGGGCACCCTCCACCAGGCCCCCACCCATGTCTCCCACCACCCCCACCCCCCCCCAGTCACCAGGGGCAGCCTCCACCAGGCCCCCACTCATGTCTCCCACCACCCCCACCCCCCAGCAGTGCAGGGGCACCCTCCACCAGGCACCCACCCATGTTCCCTATCACCCCCACCCCCCAGCCACCAGGGGCACCCTCCACCAGGCCCCCATCCATGTCTCCCACCACCCCCACCCCCCAGCAGTGCAGGGGCACCCTCCACCAGGCCCCCACACATGTCCTCCTGCCCCCAGGCCCTGACGATACTCAATCATGGCAGTAATGGGCAGCATACCCAGCACAAACACCCAGGCAAGGATTGCATCCACCCACATAGTGAATGCAATTACATGATGCAACCCCAATGGCAAGTATGTAAATGAACACATGTCCGTCACACACTCATACACAACGGGTGCAAGTGAATGTCAAAACCCATATCGTGACATGTTGAAACCAATGAGAAAATACCACAAGTGAAAGTTAAAAAAACATGTATTAAAGATGAAAAATAAGTAAACAAATCAAACATACAACAATGGGGATAACTAAATAAATGGTCCATGTCCGAGAACAAATGTAAGAACAAAACAAAACAAAGTAATCCAAAAACAAATGTCGTCCAAAGCAATGTCATGTGGAAGGAAAATAATGAAAAACCATTTCCTCATGGTGAACACAATAATCAATAAAAAATATTTTTCTTCAAAAAGCAAACTATATACACGAATGTTCCAGGGTCCATGAGCCCAACACCATAAATGATGAAAAAAATATATACAAAAAAGTGGCCATTGTCCGAGCGGTCCAAAAAAATAAAAATAAAGAAAGGAAACCTAACACTAACTAACTAAATAACTATATACAAAGGCAGCGGGCAAGTCCTGCGGCTCACTCGGTGATGTTGCTGGCCAGGGCATCATCGAACTCCATGTCGATGTCCTGGAGGCGGGACTCTGTCCTGGTCCCGAGGTCTCACAGGGATAACCCCATGTTCAGCTCAAACTCCCTGCGAGCTTCCTCGAGGCACTCAGCCCGCCTCAACGCCCGACGCATGGAGAACTCCGCCCTGACCATGGTGAGCCGCTCCTCTTCCGCCCGCTGCCGTTCCGCACCTATCCGCTGGACCAACTGCTCCCACACGGAAGACACCACCATCCCAGGGTTGCCCTGCCCTCCGGCCGATGCCTGCCCCTCTGATCTTGATGGCCCCGAGCCATGATGCCTCCCACATCGAGCCTGCTGCTGCCTCCGACGCCACTGCCTCTGCCAGCACGACGGCATCCAGGCTGATGGAAACCACCGACGCCGTCGTGCACGTGCCCTGCCCGATGATGCTGTCACATCTTCCATCTGCTGGGGTCCAGTTGCTGTGTTGTCCACCCCTGCTGGACCTCCGACTCCCAACTGTGGCGGGGATGGGATCCCCACCGAGCTGGCTGCATTGGTCAGGGCAGGTCCACAGGGGGCCCTGGTGGCATCTGGGCCGGAAGACGGCAAGGAGAACGACTGGTGGATAACCTGCACAGAGGAGGAGAGGGCCGCCAGATTCGCCAACACATGCAGCAAACCCCCGAACATGGCCGATCCCAATTGGGCCACGTCGGCACGGTGCACTTCGTGATGACGTGCGTGCTCCTCCCGGGAAGCATGCACGGCATCACGAATCACAGCCGTGCGCATCGCGACCCCAATCAGGACCTTCTCCGCACGGCCAGGGGTTCACACGTCCGCAGGTGGAGGGGAGTCAGGTGACATGGACATCCCCTCTACCTGCGGACGGGCCTGGGACGGGGCATCCCTGCTGGTGCATGGTGGAGCACTCACAGGGTCAGGGACAGCGACATGCACAGGCCCCTCCACGGTGACCTGTGCTGCCTCCTGCCCCTGGCCCTGGACTGCACCACTTGCACCAGCAGGGATGCCCCCACCAGGCCCCATGTGTGCCCCAGTGGCGGCCTCCTCCTCCTCTGTGCAAACCACCAACCTGGATGGGTCCTCACCGTCTCCCACCGTAGCAGGCCCCTGTGGGGGCTCACCCACCCCTTCCGCTGCAGCCGTGGGGGCATCCCCGCCGCCTTGCTCCACAGCGCCGTCTCCGCCCTCTTCTTCACTAGCGGCTGCGTAGAGGGAGACAAAGAACACAAGCATCAGGGTACTGTACAATGGTCCCCTAGACAGGAAGCAATAGCAGATGAGCACCACTGTCAAAGTACACTTCCATCATGTCCATCCACAACACATGGGTCAGTCCTGGCAAAACACACACAGTAACAGGCAAGGTGCATGCCATGGACATTTCCATGCATGTCCAATGGACTCTTGAAACATTCAATGATATGGAACTCACATGCATCATGGCTCATGCCGATCACATGCACACACTTCACCTCAGTCACATCCATCTGGCCCCAAACACAGCGGATACAAGGGTAATTTGGCTGCTTCACTGAATCTGTGCATTGTCACACACATGTGTCATGCATCCATGGCATGCACAAGTCACAGACACGCAGGTCAGGCACACAGACATGGCTACCATATATGTACCTGGCATCAGCACCCACCCCTCACCCCCACCCATGTCCAGGTACAGAGACTGGCATGCTCTCATGTTCAAAATCTGCATAGGGCTCCCCATGCGGCATTTGAACACATGCAACAACCATGTGGGTCACACATCACTGGTCGCACATGCATTACTATGATGTCCCTGCACACATACATGCATACATGGCCTATGGCACACATACAGGCAAGTATCATAGAACCAGCACACCGCAACATGCCCTGTCTCACCCAGTAATGCTTGGACACTTACCGCTCAACTCCAGACGGGCCTCCCTCTCAAGGATCTGGGCGTGGAGCGCTGGGCGTACGCGTTCCAGGACCCTCATCTGGATGGAACTCATGCGGCCCCGGCCCCCCTCCACGAGGCGCCGGGCCTTCACAAGGGTCCTGGACCTCAAGTCCTCCCAGCGCTTCTTGATCTTCAGGACGTTGCGGCTTGCCACCCTCTCCGCGTTGATGGCAACCACACAGTCGGCCCAGATCCTCCCCCGTCCTTCCTTGCTGGCGCGGGACGATCCAAAGAGGCCATCATACTGCCCCAGGACATGCTCCACCAGGACACCAACTTCGGTGGCAGTGAAGCTGGTGCCCCTCTGCCCCTCTGGCCTGGGGTTGCGACTGGTGCCAGATGTGGAAGTGCCCGACATGGCAACCCCAGAGGCAGGTGTGGGTGGGCAACTGGGTCCTGGGGCTGGGCTGTGGAGCGATGTTATCCCAGTCGGGAGTCTTCAGTTCCAGCAGGGGTGGACACAGCAACTGGACCCCTGCAGATGGCTGATGTGCAGGCACCAAATGGCAGGGCACGGTGGCAGCAGGCAGGCAGGCAGGCAGCAGCAGATGGCACGTGGGAGGCTGCTCGGGGCACTGGGGGGGGGCAGTAACTCGGCCTTCTGGGCAGGAGCGTGGTCTTCCGTGTGTTTTCGCGTGGCCAGCTTGATACGGAGTGATTTGGCACGTGAAAATCCTGCACGTCAGCATGAAATCCGAGGAAAGGCCCTTAGCGCGTAAGCGCGTCAGCACGCATACGCGATTCTATTGGACCAGAGTCCCTCAGCGCGTAAGCGCGTCTGTGACGTGACCCGCACGGGTGTTCCCCACTCAGCACGTGATGACGGAGCACACGTGGAAATACTGCACGTCAGCGTGTAATTGGACAAAAGTGCGCGTACACGCGATTGGCCTATGTACGTGTATTTCATGGGTGCGCGGGCACTTACACACGCAAGTACGTCAGCGCACCTGTATCCCGTGGTGCGTGGGAATTTCCACACGCTATTGGACTGGGAACTGGATTCCAGGGGTGCGCGGGTCACACGCTCGCCTAGAACACGCGCAAAGCATAAATTTGCGCACTTTGACAATAACAAGCTCAGACGCCAGGATGAACATACCGTTCCTAGCAGCAGTGGCAGTGGGCTACCAAAGGAGGAGGAGGAGGATAGTCAGGGCCAGAATATTCACACCCAGAACCAGCCTTTTCGGGATGCCTGATGACCAGGTGTATGGGAGGTACAGGTTTCCACCACACATAATACTGGACCTGGTGAGTGAGTGGGAGGATGACCTCACATCACCCACCCTGTGCTCCCAAGCACTCAGCCCCCTGGAGAAGGTCCTCAATGTACTGCACTTCCTAGCCACTGGATCATTTCAGCGGACAAGTGCCATTGTGGGTGGGGTGTCACAGGCCACCCAGTCACGCTGCCCACACCAGGTCTTGAACATCATCACTGCACGCCCATCAGTCAGCAGGCACATATACCTGCCCAGAACCCCTGCAGAAAGGCATGCTGCCGCCCTGGATTTTTACGGTGTGGCACGATTCCCCAAAGTGCTAGGTGCCATCGACTGCACCCATGTGGCTCTACGTCCCCCCAGGGCATCTGAGCACATCTATAGGAACCGCAAGCACTGGCATTCCATCAACGTGCAGGTAGCATGTAATGCCAAGGGAATCATCACCTCAGTATATGCCAACTATCCCGGGTCCACCCACGACAGCTTCATTTACCGAATGTCCACCCTAAACCGGGACCTAGAAGCTGGGCGGCATGGCGATACATGGCTGCTTGGTGAGTATGTATGCCACTGCACATGCATGCATGTTGGATACTGAGCAAGGTCACAACCCCACCAATGATACCAATCACCACCTCCACAGGGGACAGTGCCTACCCTCTCAGCCCCCACATGATGACGCCAATTCGGAACCCCACCACGCCACCCGAGGTAAGATATAACACAGCCCACATTACGACCCGGGGCATAGTGGAGCGCACATTCGGAGTGCTCAAGTCACGCTTTCGCTCCCTTGACCGTTCTGGCGGCCAGCTGTTATACGCTCCCCCAGTAGTGTGCAGGATCATAGTGGCAGCATGTGTCCTGCACAACGTTGCAACACGCCGGGGCCTGGCCGTGGACATGGTGGTGGCCCCACATCCCCAACCACATGCACAGCCGCTGCGCATGGGAAGGGAAAGGGCACGTGGGGAGGCAGCCCGTACACAGCTAGTGGCTAATTACTTCACATAGAAATCACACCCCTGTGGAGTGCACACTGCCCTGGCACATTCCATCTGACAATCAATGATGACTCAACCTGACACTGATCCTGAATGTCTGGAGAATGAACCGTGAATACCATATCAGCCTGAGATTGTTCACCTGGAAGTGTCACAATGTGTGCATCCCTACCCACACAGACACCACCAATGCAGTTTTGTGGAGTTACACATTCAAGCAGCTAAAAAGAATACCCACTTGCAAAATGCAACAAGAGGACAGTGCCATGTCAGCCAACCCAACCCCAGCACCGCCACACGACACACCGTGCCATGTCATGCTATTTGCAGGTAAACAAAGTAATCCCCACAACATGACACTAGTGTCACTATGTACAGTGTCCCTATTAGAAACCTGCAACACCTGAAATGCTCACAGCAATGCCGGACCAACAACATACTTGAGCACGTACTACCATTAACATGACATCACAAATTTTACATATTAGTAGCCTCACCACCTGGAAATGCCTGCACTCCCACCACCACCAACTGTGCAGTGTTGGCGCCATGTAGAGTTGTAGGTGCACTGCTGCCAACATGGACCCCATCTCCAGACTAGAGGTCCTTGTGTAGACATGAGGAAGGGACCTGCAAATTGGGAGGTAGACACAGAAGATGAGTTACACATCAATGCAACATGCAGTGTATAACACAACAGCAATATGCACTAGGAATGTATACACAGTATTGACTACAGACTGCCCACACAGCTCATGGGAGTCCAACGTCACTGTGTAATTCACTGTCACTTGGGCACACCCTTTGCAAGCCCATGGAAATGGGAAGCAGGAGGGGTGTGTGTGACTCAAACCCAAGCATCTGAACCAAATACATTACAAGCCTGCATGTGCCCAGCCACAATGCAGCGTATGCCCACAGGAACCACGGAAGCCAACAAATCGTCCCAAAAAAATAGGGAATAAAATAAATAAAAATAAAAATAACAATAAGAAACAATCAAAAATGGCCATTGATGGGCCCGGGGGGGTTGGGGAGGCCACCCAGGAGGTCCGAGGACAGGATGCACACCAGAACCCACCTGCGTGGATCCTGGGAAAATAAAACACCTCCATGGGCTCATGGCCCACACGGCTACCCTGTTGTGGGAGTATCACTGCTGTCGCTATTATCACCCTGTGCAGCTGCATCCGGAGGTGGTTGCACTATGGGAGGCAGCCCACGCAAGGCCCTAGTCTGCTCCTCCATGGCTGCAAGCATGCGGGTGTGGTAGGTCTGGTTCTGGAGGATGAGTGTGCGGAGGTCCCCATGCAACAACTCACGGGATGCCCGGACCTCCGCCCTCGTTGCCTGCATCTCAGCTGAGAGCGTACGGGTGAGACGCTCCAGCTGCTGTTCTGTCCTTTGGTGTGTTGAAGCCTCAAGCTCAACAAGAGTCGTCCTGAGGTGAAGGAGCTCCTGCCTCAGGGCTTCCCTGTGGCCCTGGGACTCAATGGAGATGGCCTCCTGCAGAGTCGCCAGTGCCGCCCGCCTGTCCCTGTTGGACCCCAACATGTCCTCCCTGTGTGACTGGCAGATGGAGTCGGTTGCCTGCTCTAGTCGCTCCATCAGCCTTTCTGGGGGGACAATGGAAGTGGCCACCCTATCCATGACCTGAGCCATCATCTCGGATGATGCAGCCTGTTGGGTTGCCATACCGTAAATGGATTGCTCCCATGCGGTATTGCCAGGTGGCGTACGGCTACCACGTCGGCGGGCACCACACCTGTCTGGGGCAAGGCGAACTGCGCCTTGCTGTGCCGGCACTGCCTGAGGCTGCAGGACTGCATTCCCCCTCTGATCTGCTGGCCCAGGAACAGGATCAGATGTCGCGGAGTGTGACCCTGCATCCGTAACCACCAAAGGCGTAGCTGCCAACACTGACATCCCCATGGAGGGTTCTGACCCTGGTGCAGGTGGGTGAGACAGAACAGAATCCCTCCCTGGAACACTCACCTGCGACGGCACGTAGGTCTCATCCGAATCAACACCTGAGTACAGCTCGGGGGAGGTGCAGCCAGAGACACCCCTTGAGAGCACGACCTGCAGCACTTGTGGGTTCTCCCCCACCACCACACCACGTCCCTCACTGGTGGTTGGTCGGCCCTCGGACCCCTCCTGGGTCTGCACCATCTCCACAACCCCAGCAGTATCAGGTGCGTCTTCCCCTGCAAAGACATGAAAACAAAGAAATGGAAACAGGCATTAGCACCATGGCACACAATGAGGGCTGAGAAGCAAGAGAACCAGTACTTGATTGACACATGTCCCACATGACTAAAACCCTCCCATGCATGCACCCTCACTGTGTATGAAGTGCAGGCAAATGGCACACACTGATGACACCAAGATGGAAAATGAACACATTTTCTGCATGCTGCCTGGCAGTGGCATCACACATTGGCCTGTGATTGCCAGGTGAAACACACATGCCATCACACAGATGGCATGTACCATTGCTATTGAGTGAAGATGGAGAGGAGGGCAGCACCTATTCATTCAGTCCAGTTCCCGCATGTAATTGCTTTTCTAATTCTAACAGGTCAGATTTTTCACCTGGAGCTGCCAGTCTGAAATGGTCCAATTGCACAGGGACATGTGTGTACAAATGATATCCAGGTAACAAAGTCACTCCACTTTACCATAGCCATGTCAGACATGTGACTAGTGGACAGCGACATGGCTAGTAAAAGTGGGGGAATGCAAACAATCTGACTGAATGAACAGTGAAAAATAAGCAACAATGTTGTGGCAAGGTGACACTTCAAGGGCAACTGGCGTGCAGTTGGGCTAGATGTCTACTGTTGGCAGAAGGGATACTGCTATGGCCAAATGCAGCTGCGCAGGAAGTATTGCATGAAGCACATGGCTGACCCATACGACTCAGGCGCACACACTCTCACCTGGCACACAAACAGAAGCCCTCACACACACACCATGCACATGGATGACACACACATGCATGTGCACTCACCGGACAATGCCTCGTAATCAGCCAGTTCTCCCACGCCTTGGATCTGTTCCTCCGTGATGTAGGTCCCAGCGACTGACTCATGTGGAGTGAGTTCCATGTCTACTACTGGAGACCCACCTCCAGTCACTAGAGTTGCGGCATGACTTGAGGCCAGCTTACTCTTTGCCCTGCGCTTTAGGTCATTCCAGCGCTTATAGCAATCATTGGCTGTGCGCCTCACGATTCCAAGGGCACTTACGATGTCCGCAACGGTCTGCCAGTGTGCCTGGCGTTGTGCAGGTGTGGTCTTGGATCCTGCAACAATGACCATCTCGTTGTCATGTCCGGACACATACTCGACAAGTGCATTCAGTTCGTCATCCGTGAAGCTGGGCTTCCTGGACGGGCCGGACTGTGTAGCCGTGTCTGGGGCATCAGCCTGTGCCGGACGAGCACTCTTCCTCTTCCGCTTGGAAGGTGGTGGTGATCCTGAGTGTCCTGCGCCGCTCTGGACACTAGGGGCAGGAGCCCTGGTGGACTCTGTATCAGGAGTGTGGGATTGCACACTCAGCATGGGAGTTGGTGCAGGCATTGGCTCTAGTGTGATGGTGTCAGGGGGAATGTCAGCAGCATGGACTAGGACCGACACTGTCCTGGCTGGGTGTGTGAGGGCTGGGGTGGATGGAGCCGCAGCTGCCCCTGCAGCCTCTCCGCCCTGCCTCCTTGGTGCAGCAGATGAACTTGCTGCCCCAGATCCACGTGGCATGATGGCATCAACGTGCACCAGCGCACGTGTCGTAGCCCTGCTGACCTGGAAGTCAGCCCTGGAGTCAGCCAGGTCTGGTGCCACAATGGGCTGGTCCAACAAGGGCTGAGCATGGATGGTGTCAGCCACATCAGCCTCAACGGGTGGGGGCGAGGGGGGATTATGGGTGCCCGTGACTGGTCCTCCACACATGGGGGGACAGGCTCACCCTGCAAGTTACGACCACGTCCCCTACCGGATCCACCACGGCCACCACTTGTGGCTCTTCCACCTTTGCCACCCTTACGGAATCCTCGCCTCCCAGCCATGGCACTGATGTTAATGTGCGTATGGGAGTGGATGTAGACTATTGTCCTGGGCAATTTGGGGTCAAAGGGGTTGGGTACCAGATGGTAATTGTACCCTAGTGCTCTAGCAAGGCTGAATGTAACTCCTGGGGAAAGATGACGGGTCACGCAACGCACAGGAGGCCCAAAAAAGGGAGATGACGTGCACGCAAACCCTCCTAGACCACGTGTGCAGAAAGAAAAACCTGCACTACGCTGTGGCACCCAGTAACACAAGAATGAACGTATGCGTGTCACACGCAGCCTAGAATGACCTCTGAAGGGGTAGGCTACACACGGGGCAAGCACAGATGTTAGATACGTGCGTGACTCACCATCTGCCTGGTAAATGAGCGTGTAAAAGGAGCACGTTTGGTTGGCAACACCCCCGCCAAAAGAAGATTTGTACGCTGTCTGAGGAGACAGGACAACAGTAGAAGGGAACACTGTTTGAGGGAACAGGCCCAGGTAAACCAGTAAAAGAGAAAAAAGAGAAAAAGCTGTCAGAGGTAACAGGGAATACAAACTTGAAACGCTGTGAAGTAAATCGCGTGTGAAACGACAAGAAGTACAGAATTCACCCACTCGCTCTCCACGAAAAGCACGTACAAGGAAAACGTGTTCTACACGTACCTTTTATACAGGCCCACATGTCCAGCGTCACTTACGCAGCGTGTACGCGCTAGGGCCATTTCCACCAATTACATGCTTTGTCACTTCTGCGTGTAGGGCCATTTCCACCAATTACACGCTTTGTCACTTCTGCGTGTAGGGCCATTTCCACCAATCACACGCTTTGTCACTTCTGTGTGTAGGGCCATTTCCACCAATCACACGCGATTACACTCTGACGTGCAGTCTTTCCACGTGTGCTCTGTCATCACGTGCTGTGTGGGAAACACCTGTGCGGGTCACGTCACAGACGTGCTTACGTGCTGAGGGCCTTTCCTCGGTTTTCACGCTGACGTGCAGGATTTTCACGTGCCAAATCACTCCGTACCAAGCTGGCCACGCGTACGCACACGGAATACCACGCTCCTGCCCGGAAGGCCGAACTACTGCCCCCCAGAGCCCCGAGCACGCTCCCACCTGCTGCTGCCTGACTGCCTGCTGCCCCTGCACTGCTGGGGGGTGGGGGTGGTGGGAGACATGGATGGGGGCCTGGTGGAGGGTGCCCCTGGTGGCGGGGGGTGGGGGTGATAGGGGACATGAGTGGGGGCCTGGTGGAGGCTGCCCCTGCACTGCTGGGGGGTGGGGGTGGTGGGAGACATGGGTGGGTGCCTGGTGGAGGGTGCCCCTGCACTGCTGGGGGGTGGGGGTGGTGGGAGACATGAGTGGGGGCCTGGTGGAGGGTGCCCATGGTGGCAGGGGGGGTGGGGGTGATCGGGGACATGGGTGGGGGCCTGGTGGAGGGTGCCCCTGCACTGCTGGGGGGTGGGGGTGGTGGGAGATATGAGTGGGGGCCTGGTGGAGGCTGCCCCTGCACTGCTGGGGGGTGGGGGTGGTGGGAGACATGAGTGGGGGCCTGGTGGAGGGTGCCCATGGTGGCAGGGGGGGTGGGGGTGATAGGGGACATGGGTGGGGGCCTGGTGGAGGGTGCCCCTGCACTGCTGGGGGGTGGGGGTGGTGGGAGACATGAGTGGGGGCCTGGTGGAGGCTGCCCCTGCACTGCTGGGGGGTGGGGGTGGTGGGAGACATGAGTGGGGGCCTGGTGGAGGCTGTCCCTGCACTGCTGGGGGGTGGGGGTGCAGGGGGACATGAGTGGGGGCCTGGTGGAGGGTGCCCCTGGTGGCTGGGGGGTGGGGGTGGTGGGAGACATGGGTGGGGGCCTGGTGGAGGCTGCCCCTGCACTGCTGGGGGTGGGGGTGGTGGGATACATGGGTGGGGGCCTGGTGGAGGGTGCCCCTGGTGGCTGGGGGGTGGGGTGGTGGGAGACATGGGTGGGGGCCTGGTGGAGGGTGCCCCTGCACTGGTTGGGGGTGGTGGTGGTGGGAGACATGAGTGGGGGCCTGGTGGAGGGTGCCCCTGGTGGCTGGGGGGTGGGGGTGATAGGGGACATGAGTGGGGGCCTGGTGGAGGGTGCCCCTGCACTGCTGGGGGGTGGGGGTGATAGGGGACATGGGTGGGGGCCTGGTGGAGGGTGCCCCTGCACTGCTGGGGGGGGTGGGGGTGGTGGGAGACATGGATGGGGGCCTGGTGGAGGGTGCCCCTGGTGGCGGGGGGGTGGGGGTGATAGGGGACATGAGTGGGGGCCTGGTGAAGGGTGCCCCTGCACTGCTGGGGGGTGGGGGTGATAGGGGACATGAGTGGGGGCCTGGTGGAGGGTGCCCCTGCACTGCTGGGGAGTGGGGGTGATAGGGGACATGGGTGGGGGCCTGGTGGAGGGTGCCCCTGCACTGCTGGGGGGTGGGGGTGGTGGGAGACATGGATGGGGGCCTGGTGGAGGGTGCCCCTGGTGGCAGGGGGTGGGGGTGATAGGGGACATGAGTGGGGGCCTGGTGGAGGGTGCCCCTGCACTGCTGGGGGGTGGGGGTGGTGGGAGACATGGATGGGGGCCTGGTGGAGGGTGCCCCTGGTGGCGGGGGGGTGGGGGTGATAGGGGACATGGGTGGGGGCCTGGTGGAGGGTGCCCCTGCACTGCTGGGGGGTGGTGGTGGTGGGAGAAATGGGTGGGGGCCTGGTGGAGGGTGCCCCTGGATGCTGGGGGGTGGTGGTGGTGGGAGACATGAGTGGGGGCCTGGTGGAGGGTGCCCATGGTGGCTGGGGGGTGGGGGTGATAGGGGACATGGGTGTGGGCCTGGTGGAGGGTGCCCCTGCACTGCTGGGGGGTGGGGGTGGTGGGAGACATGGATGGGGGCCTGGTGGAGGGTGCCCCTGGTGGCTGGGGGGTGGGGGTGATAGGGGACATGAGTGGGGGCCTGGTGGAGGCTGCCCCTGCACTGCTGGGGGGTGGGGGTGGTGGGAGACATGGGTGGGTGCCTGGTGGAGGGTGCCCCTGCACTGCTGGGGGGTGGGGGTGGTGGGATACATGGGTGGGGGCCTGGTGGAGGGTGCCCCTGGTGGCTGGGGGGTGGGGGTGGTGGTAGACATGAGTGGGGGCCTGGTGGAGGCTGCCCCTGCACTGCTGGGGGGTGGGGGTGGTGGGAGACATGAGTGGGGGCCTGGTGGAGGCTGCCCCTGCACTGCTGGGGGGTGGGGGTGCAGGGGGACATGAGTGGGGGCCTGGTGGAGGGTGCCCCTGGTGGCTGGGGGGTGGGGGTGATAGGGGACATGAGTGGGGGCCTGGTGGAGGGTGCCCCTGCACTGCTGGGGGGTGGGGGTGATAGGGGACATGGGTGGGGGCCTGGTGGAGGGTGCCCCTGCACTGCTGGGGGGTGGGGGTGGTGGGAGACATGGATGGGGGCCTGGTGGAGGGTGCCCCTGGTGGCTGGGGGGTAGGGGTGATAGGGGACATGAGTGGGGGCCTGGTGGAGGGTGCCCCTGCACTGCTGGGGGGTGGGGGTGATAGGGGACATGGGTGGGGGCCTGGTGGAGGGTGCCCCTGCACTGCTGGGGGGTGGGGGTGGTGGGAGACATGGATGGGGGCCTGGTGGAGGGTGCCCCTGCACTGCTGGGGGGTGGGGGTGTTGGGAGACATGGGTGGGAGCCTGGTGGAGGCTGCCCCTGCACTGCTGGGGGGTGGGGGTGCAGGGGGACATGAGCAGGTGTGCAGGGTAGTCCCCTGTTTTGTGGGCTGCCTGCAGGGGCCGTGGAGGGGGTACAGGGAACACCTGTGAGGACCCACCCAGCCTAATTGCGTGTGATAATTCCCGCACACCCCTGTAATACACGTACCTGGCCAAATCGCATGTGAGAATTCCCGCGCACCCCTGTAATACACGTACCCAGCCGAATCGTGTGTAGAACTTCCCGTGTACCCCTGTAATACACGTACCCAGCCAAATCGCGTGTGATAATTCCCACGTACCCCTGTAATACACGTACCCTGGCCAATCGTGTGTAGAACTTCCCACGCACCCCTGTAATACACGTACCAATCCAAATCGCGTGTGATAATTCCCGCGCACCCCTGTAATACACGTACCTGGCCAAATCGCATGTGAGAATTCCTGCGCACCCCTGTAATACACGTACCCAGCCGAATCGCGTGTAGAACTTCCCGTGTACCCCTGTAATACACGTACCCACCCAAATCGCGTGTGATAATTCCTGCGTACCCCTGTGATACACGTGCCCTGGCTAATCGCGTGTAAAACTTCACGCGTACCCCTGTAATACACGTACCCTGGCTAATCGCGTGTATAACTTCACGCGTACCCCTGATATGCACGTTACCCGCTTTGCGTTCCTTGTTTGGCAGCCCTGTAGACTGGTCCAGGGTTAGTGCAGCCCTTTGCGATGATTTAGCCATTTTGATAGTTTTTCCTTGCGCGAGGGCGTTCTTGGGGGCGTTACTGGCGGTGCTGCAGGGTCGCTGCGATACTCTGCGCCACGGCTGGTTTGGGAGCCTAAAATCCATGAATACGCTGTGCGCGGAAATCGGTTTTAGCGCACGTGCCTGGCGCAGACAATCGCACGCGGACACTCTGCGCCAGCCGCTTGCGACACTTTTCTGCGAAATTCTATGAATTACCCTGTAAGTATGTCAAAGAATAAAGGCTGGTGTTAGAAAATACAATATGTGAGTTCCTTTCAGCCATGACAACCGGCGGTTCTCTGGGCAGAATTTGCAAATGGCTTCCCAAACGGCAAGCCTGGTTCGTGCATCCCAACTATTTACAACTGCAATAAAATCTGGCCTGGCTGAAGGCGGTTGAAAATAAAGTTTCCCCACACCTGCTGTCTCTGAAGCCTCTGGTCTGTGCAGGCCAAATGTCCTAGCCAGTGCGTGACTGGCACGTGGGAGCGGCAACACTCAAGGCAAGCTGAAACTCTGAAAAAATATAAGAAAATAGGAGGTATTCGGATCGAAATGGTGGTCCACAACAGATAACAGGACAGGATGCCAGATGTCAGCAGGGCCTCGTGACATCACAGGGACAGCCTAGCTCATTATCTGAAGTGGGGGATTTCTGTGTAGCTGAGGCCCCACAAGCATTTATGACCAGCAGCCTGCTACCTTCAAACAACAAAGAGGCAAATAAAAACACAGTCCAGAAAGCTCTGGTCACATGCCGACCAGGAATGGGAAATGGCCTGGAGGAGGGGGAGCTCATACTTGCAGAGATATGTAGGTTCCCCATTAGTTTAAATGGACTATCACAATTGCTGCATTTCTCAGCATCCACAAGTCACACTGTACTCATGTATGTTTCATTTTCTAGATAATTTCAAGGCAATTTGTTGAAATAAAATGTGTTCACCTGCACTTAGGGAAATTGTCATGGGTATCAGGCAGGTAGTTGGGGCAAGCTGGGTGGAGGCTTGGCAGGCATGGCATAGGCACACAAAGATCCCATAGCAAATCCTTCCTTTAATTCCTTCCTAGTGTTTGTAGTAACTTCCTAGGTTACCACTTCCTGTTGTCAAGTGCATGATGATTCATGAGCTCTCTAGTGTTTGGGTGTGGCTAGCTATATAAGCCACACCATAAATTCTGCCAGTGCTTCGTGTTGCTTTCTGTGAGCTTCATCAGCAACACACTTGCCATGCTCTGGATCAGCCAGCTTCTGCTTACCTGCTCCGGATCATCCTGCTTCTCCTAACCTACTCCGGATCATCCTGCTTCTGCTTAGCTGCTTCGGATCAACCTACTTCTGCTTACCCGCTCTGGATCATTCTGCTTCAGCTTACTTGCTCCGGAAGAACCTCTGTTCTTACTCTACGTCGCAGCTATCTCCAGTCAAGAGGGGACTTCTACACCGACACCTGTAAGAACAAAGAAGAACTGCATTAACACGCGCACATCAGTAATGCTGCACATATTCACCGAATCTTCCTGCGACGCTGCAATCCAGTTCAGCTGTACGAGCCCACAAACCCCTGCAAAAGAAAGAAGAGACATTATTCATTGCGCTCACCCCAATAACGCAGACACTTATTTCACTGCGCTCGCGGTGCATACTTACCAAAAGCCTTCGTGTATACTTACCCAACCACCAAGTCACCCGTAGCGCTAAACCCAGACTCAAGGCGCTAATACCACATAATTTCTCCTGCAAGGTAAAGGGAGAGACATTACCAGGCATGCTCGAATTGAAGGTGCTGCGAAAACCTACCAGCAGCTAGCTTCTACACGCAGTGCTACTCACCCACCGGCAAACAAAGAAAATACGGACAATTTTGGACACTCAACATCCTCCGCGCAACGTTCACTTGTGGGAAGGACTTTCTAGCCAGTGAAGAAACTGGCACCTTGAACACTCGCCCTCTCCGTGAAGGCATAAAACAGCATTTGGCATCTGAACTCAGCCTACAGACATTGGCACCAATCACATGAGTGAATCGCGCCCCTGCGAATGCAAGATGGAGTGCACACCCTACTAAAGATCACGGTAAACCCATAGGGGGACATCACAGCACACAATAAAGAGAGGGGTAGGGCCCAGGGGAATCAGGTGAATTCGGGTCTGAGTGTACACCTTGTATTTGACAGGTATTCCTCCGGGTGAAACAGGGGAAGTGAAGACTCGGGGTCAAGGGAGGCTCGTCCATTGCTCCTGCAGAGACACAGGTCAGTGTGACAGAAATGTAATGATCAAGCTAAATTGTGGTTCTGTCTGCTCTGAACATGTTCTGAATTTAAGAGTTGCTGGAGGGGAAATTAGGTATTTGGAGTGTAAATTGCATGCTCATAACTATTATGCTTTTTGTAAAAATGGCAGAAAATTGCCAAACGCGTGGGCATCTTAGTGCAGACCCGGCTGTCTTTTTATTTCCCCATGATTAGCTGAATTGAAAAATAAATACATTATGGCAGTTACTAGAAAATCACAATATTTTGCCATATAACTATATTTTTGCCAAAAGTTGACATGAAAACCAAAGGGATTTCAAATGGGAGTTGCCATATTTCTGCTCTAGACTCCTAAACTATTCCTTAGAGAGAGACTGGCGTTTGGGGCAGTGAGAAGGGTAACTGTCTAATCCTGGTTGCAGGAATTCTTGCTGGGCATGGCCCTGTATTGAAATCTTAATGGTGTCATCACTGGTATATAAAGTGGATGCACTATAAGAGGAGGGGAGACCTGCTAAAAATTACCACCTGACAGCCTGAAGGAAACACCAAAGGAGATTGCTGATATTGCATCGGGGTGTAGCTGTGTACTGCTGGGGAGGCCTGGAACTGACTGGGCCCTATGGTGAAGACCTGGGGGCCATCCTTGAGAGTGGAGTGACCAGACCCCTGCCCTGTCGCCCAAGAAGGTCCTTAAATCCAGCTGGCTTTCCTGAACTTTAAACAGATTTTAAATGTTGGTAGAATTGAGCCATTTGAACCAAAAGGTGGGGGTCTCTGTTGGTCTTCAATCATTTCCCTTTATACTGGGGGCAAAACTGTGTAGATCTTCAGCCTGTTTAACTAAAAATATAATTTCATTAATTCCCCCTGGCAGAACAGCAGGCTGTAATTTTTGTTAAAATTTGAAATTAACACAGCTCATTCCCAGTCTGTGCTGAAAATTATAGACTGTAATTTAATTGGGTAACCTTTCTGTTCAGCTTCCGCAACTCAGTCCTTTAAGTGGAGGAGGGTCTGAAATTCAAAATTCCCACATCATCCCAATTTTTCTGCCCAGCTTCCCCAACACAGGCTGTCAAGTGGAGCAGGGGTTTGACATCTAAAATTCCCAAATCATTTTTTCTGTCTGACTTCCCCAGTACAGACCAAAGTAGTGGAGGTATGAAAAACAAATGGCTAGATCACCCTGTGTTTATTTTAAAGCAAAAGTGTCGGTGACATATTTATTACCATATGCATTGGTACAAATCTGTAAACCAAAGTGCTAAGCTTTTAAGCATGCAGGAAAATCGAAATAGCCCAGCATTGCATATGTAAATTCTTTTGGTTCATTGACCAGTGTTGACTATTTCTTGTTGTGAGCTCTGTAGAAAGTATTGTGATTTGTGTTTTTCCCAGCCAATCTGTGTGATTTTTTTTATGCAACAAGAAGTTTCATTTTGAGCCAGAAAGAAGATGGCGTGTGTCGTTTTAGTGTGATCACCATTTTCAATTATTCAAATAAATGCAAACATATTTCCTGCACACCGGCCTGGTTCTTGACTCATTGGTAGCTCAGGGGGAGAGATCCCAGTAGCATCATATAAGTCTGAAATAGGGCTGAACAAAGAACCAACATAAAATAGTTTATTGTGCGGCACCTGGTTTGGGGAAGGAAGGAACTCCCTGTGTTGAGGGTTGCATCTCAATAAACCGTTACAGTGCCCAAAGCCTTTGGCCATGCCCACTGTATAATTTAACAGATTAAGGGGCCACTAGCCATGGCCTTCGTCCATGTTCAGTGGCCATGGTCTTCAGCTGTACCCATTGTATATTTTGACACATTAAGGGACCAATGGTCATCACACAGCTTTCGGCTGTGCCATTTCACACCATTAATTTGTGACCAAACATTCCTTGGCCCCTGGCCGTACACTGGCTCTCCAACCCACTGCAAAATACCCAACTTCACATGGTGTCTTCTTTCCGACTCCCGGCCTCTAGCCTGATGTGATTGCTATTGGCATTTATACAGTGCCTACCATCAGGCCATCTAAGCGCTGCCGTTCAAAACAATCAGTGTTCCCCTAGTAGTGACTACATAAAAAGAAGAGTTTTGAGTCTCTTTCTGATGTCGAGAACGTAAGGTCATGGAGGATTTCATTTCAAAGCTTAGTCCAAATATGCCCCACTGTTTTCGTGCTACAGCTCTTCAGAAACTGCACTTTTTCTCCATGGTGAAATGAATGAGAGTAGGCTAAAAACTGAAGTGTCTACTTTGGAGAGGCCTTGACAAACATTTGCTTTTGAAAATTTCATCCAAATACATCCAGCAAGTCAAATGTTATAGCAATAGAATTTTGGGAACAAATGGCTGCTTTCTCATTTCTGAAAAGCCTCTCAGCCTCTCTGCTGCAAAGCACCATGGGAGATATAGCTATAATTTTGGGAGAAGGGGGTACCCCTCCCCTATCAAATAGTTTAAAAACGACTGTACAGAAAGTCACCAGAGCCCTCCCAGAAATCAAGTCAATGCTTTGTGCCCAAGTTGTTTCTTAGTTGGTCCAATGCTGTCCAGGGCTTTTTTACCTGCATAGAAAGGTCGACTGGGAAAATGAATGGGAGAAGGCCAAAAACAGTGCTTTTTTGCTTTCTTAATAACTTTTTCATGTTAATGAATGTATGAATGTTTCCTAAAATGTCTAGTCGGGGATGGGGGGGCGGGTATGGAGGGCAGAGCCTGACACACTTTTAGTCTGCAAAATATCAGCCAAATCCATATATATATATGTTCAGTACAAAAACTTTGTTAAAGAGACATTATGGTTAAGTTGCGCTACTAAAAACCTATGAAATTCAGTGAACAAAACTTGGTTAAAGGGACGTTATGGTTCCAAGTAAAACCAAAAAAAACCCAGAAATTACCCAGTTATGGTAAACTAAGCAACCAAAACTGACACCACCACCGTGCACTGCTAAGACTAACACCCAGGACATCAAAGATAACATCACAAATGTCATTGATGACATCACTGATGACATCACATGTGCATTTACTTTTCATGAAAAGTCTGTACAGGGGATTCTTATTGTAATGGTAATAAAAAAAAGCGTCAAGGATCATTGGAATAAATATCATGCGGTACGTAGTGCATTAAGCAATGCATTAATCCAAATAGCACTCTATTATGAAGTATTTTCCAGTATACTAAGGTACATATGTAGAAACATAGGTATAGTGTGCAGCAGACATGATGGAGGTGCAACATTAATAATCTGTCTATGTTAAATACTAAAATTATAAGTGCTTTCTTATTAGAGTTCTGCATACTGTAAACATTTAATAAGTACCTAATAAAACCCACTTACTACATAATTACATTATTGCAAACAAAACACAGACAACAACACATACAAATATGAGCATATACAGGGAAAATTAAGTAAACAAAAAAAAATAGCAGTATTACCAGGCAATCTTCATAACCTAACTGATTATTTTTGATTGCTCTGCTTCAAAGCTGCTACTTCCCTATGTATAACTATCACATAATGTGACTGAACCCTAAGTAAAGTAGTGTGAACACAATGGGCCTCATTACGACCCAGGAGTTAACCATGGTGCTATTAGCGCCATGGTTGAAGCCGGTACCCTACCGATTCCGCCATGGTGAATGGCGGAATTACCGCCCCATTCCAAGGTTGGCGGGTCGGTAATTCCCCATTCATCATTGGCCCTTCCCCATTCCCATTTTTGCCCCCATAGGGCTCAATGGAAATGGGGATGGTGGTAATTACGGTACCGCAAATTGCGGCACCGTAATTATCTCCAAGGTCCCTTTGATGGTCCCGTCCTTAACGGCTGGTTAAACCAGCCGTTAAGGGAGGACCCGCAAAGGGACCTCGGAATTGGGTGATAAGGGATTACTGGCACCAGTGCCCTTACCGGTACCAGTAATCCCTTACTGCCTGGGACGTAATGAAGCCCAATGTATACAAATATGAGCATATCCAGGAAACGTACAGTAATAAAAAAACAACAGAACTATAAGAAAGTGTTCATAACCTTACTGATCATCTTCATACATAGAAAGCATTGCTGTCTTCCAAGTTTGTGTTTCCCTATGTATATGTTTCATATGCTGCGAGTGAACCCCACGTGAATTACTGTAAGAACATATTTGAAGTATAAGTCTATTTTTAGTTCCTGGCTGTTACTGGCCTAGATATGTCAGTAAAGAAAGAAATAGGGAGCCAGACATGTGATGTCCTCAGTGATGTCATCAATGACATTTGTGATGTCATCTTTGATGTCCTGGGTGTTAGTCTTAGCAGTGCAGGGTGGGCTTAGCTTACCATAACTGACGAATTTCAGGGGGTTTTCAGTTTTACTTGGAACCATAACATCTCTTTAATAAAGTTTTTTTCACAGAATTTCATAGGGTTTTAGTAGCACAACTTAACCATAATGTCCCTTTAACAAAGTTTTTTTTACTGAATTTCATAGGTTTTTAGTAGCACAACTTAACGATAACGTTCCCGTATCAAAGTTATTTCACTGAATATAGATATATAGATAATGTATATTTGATAAATGATAACTAGGATGCCCTTAGTTTATAAACATATCACATAGAACATACTGAACCTCCTACCTGCGCTAGTGGGTCTGATATCCGCGGACCATGCACCTGTTCGCGGAAGGACTCAGGCAACATCAACACTATCCAAAAACTCAGGGGATATCTTACATTGTTATATCACCCAAAAAAACACTAAACATGTTTAAAAAGCAGAATATAAATAAATTACATTCAATAATAAATAAGAAGTGAAACTGTTTATGTAAGACACTAATGGTCCAATTACATAGCATATGCAACATAGTGGAATATACCAAAACACAATAAATATGCCTCCAACAGAATTGCCTCACAGAAATTGCAAAGCAAAAATCAGCAGGACACCTACGCAGCAGTAACAGCAAAACTTATTAAAAAACTAATGAGTACACTACATGTATTGTATAGACATATAAACTTTCTGTATTAGGTACACTATAACTAATATTTGTTTATTTTACAAAGAAATGTCTATTACTTTGGAATGGCTGGAAGAAAATTTTCCTCGGGATGAAATGTGTGAAGACAGTGATACTAATGTTAGACACTACACTTCTCTATATAAGCCAATTAATAACCATTACTTTATGTGTACTTAGCAAATTTTTTTAACAGACCCTACAGACATTAAAAATAATATAGAAAGAGAGACGTTAGAAATCCTCTGCAGCGAATGGAGCTAAACATGTATCTGTTAATGAAAAATGTAATTCTTTTTTAAAACCTTGTGGAGGACCATATAAAAGAAAAAAATAAATATCACTGTCCCACATGCACCTGTACTCCCTCTCCATGTCCCAGCCAACTGTCCCCAAAAACTCCCCAGCAACAAAAACGTGAGGATGAGACTTCAATCCCTTCCTCCCCTACCATCCATCATGTCCAAACCCCTAATTCCCCTGTATTTGTATCTGTTTCTGCTTCCCCTTCCCCCTCTCTTTCATACATTTTATACTTTTATACAATAATAAAATATTACGGGGCCGATTCATGGAACAAATTTGCGCAAGCGTGAGAAAGCAAGCGCACGCGCATGCGCGCGATTCAAGGAAGGTGCTGCGCGTGTTTTCCACTGATTGTGCGCCAAATCCTTGCATGGCGCACGCGGGCGCACACGTCATCAAACGGCGTGCGCTACACGCACAGGGAAAGCGCACATAGCGCGGCGCACACAACAAAAGTGGGCGGAACAGTGGGCGGAACTCGCGGAATGGGGAATAACACGTGAAAAAGAAGGCGTAACTGGTGAAGTACTGCAGGGAACTACACAGAACGCCCACACGCACGCGAACAAGCTGTATTCATGGATTCGAATACGGGAAACCCGCGCACGGCAAAAGACGCGCACAGGCGTCAACGCGTCTGCCACACGAAGGCAGGCGGAAGCGTCCCGTGCACAGTATAAAAGTGCGCGCAAACAACAAACACGTATATACAGCTAAGATGAATGCCCCATTTGTCGCAGCACTGATCGTGGGACACCGCAGGAGGAGGAGAATAGCCAGGGCCTGCATTTTTTCACCCCGGACAAGCCTTTTTGGGATGCCTGACGATTGTCTACGGCAGGTATAGGTTTCCACCTCGTATCATCCTAGACCTGGTCAGGGAGTGGTAAAATGACCTTACATCCCCCACCCTCTGCTCCCAAGCATTGAGCCCCTTGGAGAAGGTGCTCGATGTCCTGCATTTGCTGGCCACTGGGTCATTTCAGCAGACTACTGCCATAGTGGGGGGGTCTCACAGGCCACGCAGTCACGCTGCCTACACCAGGTGTTGGCAATCATCACTGCACGCCCCTCAGTCCGCAGGCACATATACATGCCCAGAACACCCGCAGAAAGGCAGGCCGTTGTCCAGGACTTTTACAGGGTGGCACACTTCTCCAAAGTGCTTGGTGCCATAGATTGCACCCATGTGGCCCTACGTCCACCTCGGGCCACTGAGCACATCTACTGAAACCGCAAGCACTGGCATTCCATCAATGTGCAGGTGGTATGCGATGCAAAGAGAATCATCACCTCTGTCTATGCAAACTACCCTGGCTCCACCCATGACAGTTTCATATACAGAATGTACACCCTGAGCCGGGCCCTGGAAGCTGGGCAGCATGGCGACACATGGCACCTAGGTGTGTATAAATGCCTGTGCACATGCATGCATGTCACAAACACACAAATACACAAACCCCAATAATCACAACCATCATCACCTCTCCAGGGGACAGTGCCTACTCTCTGAGCAACCACATGATGACGCCAATCCGGAACCCCACCACACCACCCCAGGTAAAATACAACGCGGCCCCTATTTCAACCAGGGCCATAGTGGAGAGCACATTTGGAGTGCTCAAATCACGCTTCAGCTCCCTTGACCGCTCTGGCGGGCAGCTACTCTATGCACCCCCAGTAGTGTGCAGGATCATTGTGGCAGCATGTGTCCTGCACAATGTTGCAACACCGCAGGGCATACCGGTGGACATGGTGGTGCCCCCACATCCCCAACCACAGGCACAGGCACTGCCCATGGCAGGGGATCGGGCACTTGGCGAGGAAGCCCGGACCCAGCTTGTGGCCACATTTATCACCTAAACTCCCACCCCTGCAGAGTGCACACAGGCCTGGCACATACCAGGAGACAATCGATGATGACAAAGAGACAGTGAACTGTCACAACCTTACCACCCTGAGAATGTGTGCATGGAAGTGCCACATTGTGTGCATCCCTAGCTACTTAAACATAAGCAATCCTGTGTGACCAGAAGGCACACATGCAAGGTGTGAATCACGCAGACCTGCAAAACAGGCCATGACTATCACTGTTATGTCACCCAAACCCACCCAAACCACAACAGGACATGGCCAGCAATAGCTATACACCAACACAGTTCCAATAAGGTACACATTGACGTGTGAAAAATGTAAAGTGGCATCAGACAATGATGCCTGACAAGGAATCAGATGAAATTACGAACCAACAACCTCCCACCCAAAAGAAGTCATACCCAAATGCATTCCAACAGTTGTAGTTGTAACATAACAATGAATGCCTGCCTACATGCACATTGTGCATAGCAAAATCAACACTGCACCTTCTGTGTGCCGTGTCCACCTCATGCAACACACTGCTCAGTGCATAGCATAGTGAACAGCCATTGTGTATGATGCACACCGTAAGCATCACATCTAAGCGAAAAAACTACATCAAAAAGCAAAATACGCATGTACAGGATCCACAATTGGTCATAGATCATGTGCTGCAGGGACACAGTAGGCCCCAGAAGGCAAACAGAGTGTGCATGGGGACATGGAAGGGTGGTTGTACATGTAGTTGATCATAGTGCGAGTGTGTGGGTCCGTAGGGACATGCACTCAATATATGCATGTGCAATCAAGTGACCATCAGTTTCCTCTACACATCACATGTGAACATTCACCATGTGTACACCCCAGCATGTCAAGCCACAACTATTCCCTCACACCTGAAAGCTAAACACAGCACATGAACAGGCATTGATCAGCAGAATACATCATGTACATAGGATACCGCAATTACAATGTCATGGTGCGCATCACACTGTAGGGCAAGGCAACTGTCAACAACAAAACACCCCCCCCTCCCTCACAAATCACCATGACCCACTGAACAACAGCACCTGGGTTATGTAGCCTTCATCCTTGAAGTTCACCTGGCCACAGGATCACCCTTCCCCTTTGTCACCATCTCCGACCTTGTGTGCAAAAAGTGTCCAGCACCCTCAGAGGCCACCTTGACTTTCAAAAACACCAAATCAAAGAGAACTCAAAGCAGGCCAACACAGAAGCCAAGCAAAAAGACTGTAGGCAGCAAAACAAACCAGAAGAGCCTCCAGTAGATGACTTGAAGTAGCAGTACGTCACAAAGCCCAAGTACTACCACAATGATGTAACAACCAAGGTGGCACAGTAAAACAATGTCACAACAGGATGTGTACCATGTGTGGTAGATAACACAGAATAATGCACCACAAACTGATGTGTTCTGTCACAGCTCCCGTGTACAGGTGCAGGAGTGGCAAAAACCAATCAGCCCCACCGTGGTCTGGGTGCCTGCAAGGTCAAACTCACACAGGCCTCTGAGACCCTGGTGGGGAAGGAGGGTCAGGGATATGCAATCGGGACAGGCATTGCTATACTGGATAACCGGAATGAGGGGCAGGAGAGGGGAGTAGGATTCAAACGGGAAAGTAGGAAATGCACAAAACTGTACTACTCACATTTACACATACACAAGTACACCAAACCTGATCATCATGCACATCATAACAAATTACTCAAATGGAAGACAAAGAGAAACTTATCTAGGGGTGAGTGCTGGCCTCCTGCCTGTGCACTCTCAGGTCCGGTAACAGGAGCTGTTTCATGCTGCAAAGAGAGCCACAGTTACTAATCTGTGTGTGCCAATAACACACAAACACACCACCATATATGCCCCAAAGTAACAAAATACTCTACAAACAAACAATCTGGCGTTGATGCTTCTTACCCATACGTAACATTACCCCTGTGATGGTTCATAAACAGTCAATGCAGGAAGTCATGCGCTGCTGGGTGCGTTGCAAATGGAAGGCCAATGTGTCACGAATCACACAACATGCAATGTTCCCTGGGTAAGCAGCCAGACACATATAGCAAGGTATGACTACAGAACAAGTCGTGTTCCACCATGACCCAAATAAAGTAGGTAGTGCATGTGTCAAATTCTACATGGTAATGAAATGCACTGCACACAAGTCTGTCCCTTGCTGTCTGTCCCTGTGAGCTGGTCCTTACCATGTCTCAGAATGCTACATGGCTAATACAAGTGCCTCAATGGACCATGGTGGAGCGGAGGATATGTGCCACTGGCCCTGCAGGTGCCCCAGACAACTTTCCCATCAACTAGCCATTAGTCCACCAACGCATCTCAGCTGTATTGTGCGTTTCAACACCAATATTTGTCCAAGCTCACCGTCAGTGTTGCCATTAAGCATGCATGTGAAACTAGCCAGGTGGAAGGTCTGCTGCGTTGTGGCCCCCCTGTGCTGCTCACCTTGCCTGGAGTCCCTTGAAAAACGTCAGCTGTTTTCGGATGTATGAACGCAATCCCTGTGCCTCTGCTTGCGCACCCTTGCGCATGTCGGCACCACCAAACGTGTCCAGCTTCCAGACATTCAATGGCCCATGTCTGCTGGCAAAGGTGGTCTGGAGGCTCATCCCCCTGCAGAAAGGGCATGAAACACATGATTAATGCTTTAAAATCATCTGTGTGTGTCTCTTCAGGCATTACATGACTGGACCATGTCAGAGACGTACAACACAAATCACACCATCAGTCCGTCTTTCACAAGCAAACTGTTGAACACACCATCTACGCTATAAATTGCAACAGGCGCATGTACAGTATAGATAATAAACATACTACACAATGAATAGCAATGAATGTACGCATCAATCATGAAACCCCCCATCTAGCGAATGAAGAACAGTGGTCAATAACACTCCTATCATCCCCACTAGGGGTGTTAACAGAAGTTTCACAGCAGCAGACATGCCACAGATATGACAGTCCAGAGCCCTTGTGTAATAGGCTGTTACACCGAACCATCCTTGCGAGCCCATGGATAAGGGAAGCAGGAGTGGCATATGTGAGTCAAGGACCCCAAGCTGCAAACACATACACAAGACAAGCTTGAAGGGCCCAGCTGGAACAGACAGTGGATGCTCTCAAAAGCAACAAAGCACCACACCATCACATGAAAGCACAATAGACAAACAATTTTAAACTATATTAACTAATTACACTAACTATGAAAAACCTACATTACCTATTTAAACTAACTATCAAATTGAAACTAAACTAAAAGAAAAATCAAAAATGGCCACATACGACCCAGGGGGGGAGGCACCCAAGAGGGGGGAGGTACAGGGTGCTGCTCAACACCCACATGCAATGATGTTTAGGAAAGAAAAACCTCCATGGGCTCAACGCCTGCACAGCCCGACCTATGTGGGAGATAGATTGTCATCGGAGTCTGGCTCTTCCTGGAAAGGAGGACGTGGCACAGGAGCCTGACCATGTCTAGCCGCAGCTTGCCTCTCATCGGCAGCAAGTCTGCCGGACGGGTGAGCCTGGTTCTGTGCGGCGATCACACGTAGGTCTGCATGCAGAACCTCCCGTGATACACGTGCTTCCACTTGCAAGGTAGCACGTGTAACACGGAGTTCCTCCTGCAAGGCCTGGCTGGACAATAGCTGCACCTCCCGGCTAAGCATGTAGCTTAGCCGAGATGGTACACTCAAGCTGCGCAAACCTCTCCCTCTGGGACATCAGAAGAACACCTAGAGTGGATCTGAGGGAAGCATACTCTTGCCTCAGAGCCTCCATGTGTGCCTCTGCGTCAGCAGCAATTGCTTTACGCAGAGACAACATTTCAGCCTGGCGTGCCCTGTCTGAGGCCGCCATGCCCAGCCTGAGCGAGTGGGCCATGGACCGTGCCGCCTGCTGCTGGAGAAGCACCTGCCTAGCAGGGGGGAGCACAGATTGGGCCACACGCTCCATGCTTTCAGCGATGTTCTCCATTGCTGCCCCCTGCCGTTCAGAATTGGCAGTCATGTCTTGCTCCCACTCAGTATACTGCGGTTGCGTGTGGCGACCGCGTTGCTGGGCTTCACCCCTGAGGGACCCAAGGACTGGGTGTCTTCGTTGTGTTGGCACTGCCCGCGGCTGCCCGACTACATGCCCCCGTCGTTGTGATGGCCCCGGCACATCAGTGACTGGTGTGGAGGGTGACCCTGCGTCCCGAACCACCACAGGCGGAGGTTCCAAGACTGTCTGACCCCTCAGTTCAGGTGTCGCAGACAGAGGAGTGCCCACATCAGAATCACTCACCCCTGACATATGGACCTGATGCTCATCCAACTCGACATGGACGTCAGAGTGGTCATCAGGGCTGGACTCATTGCCAGCCACAGACAAGATGGACTGTAGCACATGTGGGTTTTCGAGGCCTACCACCCCACGACCCCCACTCGTGCCGGGTTGCTGTAGTGATAACAACCCTGTGCCTGGCATGACAACACCATCCTCTGGCTCCATTGCATCATCATCTGAAAAGTAGAGAGAAAAAAGGTCACTACACATGTCAGAAGCACACAACACACACACACAGACACCAAACACATCAAGCAGACATGTCACACACAAAATAGAACCTGCCATGCATGCTGGGTCAACTTGAAATTGCTTCTGTGATTAAGCATGTCGAAAGGTGTCAGTTTGCACTGAAGTGGGTCAATGTAGTGCAGCAAATATGTACGTTACTCACTATCTACATGTACAAGAACTTCATGATGTGTGTCAGAAAATGTGAAGGCAGTGCAAGGTCAACTTCAGGCATCCCGTGCAATGTGCATTCAATGGGTAGCATGTCTACAAGCAAACCACCCCTTCCCCCAAGTGCAAATGCAGGGATGCCTAGCATAGTATCAAAAGGCTGAACATATACCTGTGTATTGACAGACAGTGTTGACAAGCATCAACAGCATCATGTGAGTCAAGTGACAACACAGCAAATGATGATGGGACAGTAAGCAGGACACATGATGAAACCTCTGGAGTACACCCACGTGTGAAGAAGACACTACACCATTTGGACAGAGTCATTGGCCATTAAACAGGCTGAGGCCTGTGACCCACACAGATTGTCAGGCCCTAGACATGTGTGCAACGTAGTACTGAGCCACAGTGGACATGGGAAGGTTGATGAAATGCCATGCAATGTATGTCACACAGGACTTGTATTACAGTGATCATCCAGTCAAGGACACATAGGGGCATGCGTGGAATGCACATGGAGCATTAATGGGCTCTCATGTCCCTGCGGGGCATCTGACCTCTGCACAGTCCAAGTGAGATACCCTGAATCAAGTACTAAGGATGTACCACCCAGCATATTTCTGGCAGATTGGCCGCTGGAAGTTAGCATGTACACAGGACGCATGAACAGGGAAGTACACAACGGCAATATTGAAGCAGACCAGTGCAAAGGTGGAATTGGGGTGCAGAGCGGGGGTGGAAGGGCACGGGAGCATGCCTACATGGAGTACCCGCATGCAGGCAGAGGACACATGCACGTCAGTCATGCTATGACATTGTCCCTGGGCTGAGATGAAGGTCATTCCACGCTACATGCAGAAGGGCCAGTTAGCTAGAACATGGACCGGAGGGGCATACTGGTAACCAGCATGTGAGTAGGGTGCAATAGTGGTGATGCGGACAGTCCCTGTCTGCTCCACATGTCCACCATCCAGCAGAGCAGAAATGCATCAGGGAAGAATTGCATTACTTGCACATCAGAACCATGTACACGTGACATGTAGTGGCAGTCATGCACAACACATCACACAAGTAAAACACACACGTCCTCAACAAACACGCATCAACTCTCACTGGACTGGGCATCAAAGTCTGGCATCTCTCCCACTCCTTCGACCGATTCAGATGGTATGAACTCCACAACAAGTGACTCATGCGGAGTGAGGTCTTCCTCCTCTGGTGCAGGCCCACTGCCAGTCACCAGAGTCAAGTTGTAATTTGAGGCACGCTTAGCCTTAGCGCTGCGTTTGAGGTCATTCCAACGCTTTTTACACTCTTGCGCCGTGCGCACCTCATGGCCGAATGCACTCACATGTTCTGCAACTTGCTTCCAGTGGGTATCACGGTGGGCAGCCGTAGTTTGACAATTAGCACCCACTAGCATGTCACAGCTGTGGTCCCGCACGTAGTCCACGAGGAAGTCCAGTACCTGGTTGCAGAAAGGCTTCTTCCTCGACGTGCAGGAGGTTGTGGCTGTGTGTGGGGTCCCAGCCTGAATCCTCTTGGATTGTGGCGCAGACCCTGGCTGGCTAATGCCGCCCTGATCAGTATGGCCAGTGGGTTCGGGGATTGAGCCAAGGCAGTGGCAGGTGATGGGACGACCAAAGGCCTGACTTGTGTCAGTGGCAGCTGGGTGCCCTTTAATGGACCCTGTGCAGCAACATCTCCTGTGGCAGGGTCATTGACCGCAACTGTCCTGGTGGGCAGACTCACAACCGGGGTGTTGTTGGCTGCATCTGCCCCTGCACTTGCCAACACCCGGCTGTTCGGGGCAGCAGACGACATAACTGCCCCAGGGACACATGTCTTGGTCAGGGCAGCCCTGCGTGCCCCTACGGTTTCCCTTCTGGCCTGTTGGAAATCTTCCAAGGGCACTTCAAGTGCCAGTGCAGGCTGCACTGCAGACCCTGAGCCTGGGTGGTGGTGTCCATAGATGCACCTGCAGCTTCCACTACCCCTGGGCCCGTGGCAGTCGATGGAACAGACTGCCGGGTCACACGGGCGCCAGTGCCAGATGCAGAAGCTGCATCTCCCGGAACCACAGGGGGTGGTGACATGACTGCACTGACACATGGCACAACATTGTGCTCAAGTGGCACACCCCTACCTCTTCCCCCTCTGCGGCCACCCTGGACACCCTGGAGTCTCCTTACTCCCTGGTCACCCCTGCCATGTCCCTGACCATGCCTGGCACGAGGAGGATGCCCAGCTGAGGCACCCCTCACCTTTGGTGGCCTCACAACCATGGCACAGATGGAGTAGTGCCGACACAGATGGAGGAGTGCCAATGGGAGGTGTACACCACAATTGTCCAGGGCAATTGGGGTGAAGAGGGTGGGATGCAAGATGTTAACAGCCCCCCTGCACCTGCAAGGCTGTATGTGACTCCGGTGATGTAGTGACGGGACACGGAATGCTCAGGCACCCCAAAACTGTAGTAAAAACGTGCATGCAACCCTGCAGCCTACGTGCGTGGAATCAACCTCCCACAATACGCGGTGGCACCCAGTAACACGAAAAACGCGTACATGCAGGCTACTATGACCTCGAAAACGGTTGCGATACACAGGGGCACCCGCAGTGGGAAAAATAGCGTGCGCGACTGACCGTCTGACTAGCATGATAATGAAAAACACGCATAGCCAATACCCACCCAAAAGAAGAGATACGTCCTTGATCCGCTGTCAAGTTGTGATGGTGCGCGAAACAACATGAAGTAGCAACACACGTTGGTCTCCGCGGAAAGGCACGTACAGCGAACTGCTGGCCCCGCTCACCTTTAACCCTTGCTGAGGGAAACGCCCGCGCGCGTCGCGTCACTTACGCGAGTAGGCCCTTTCCTCGGATTACACGCATTCACATGGGGACGTGCAGTTTTTTCACGCGCGCGCTGAACTACTATGCCCACGTTACGAGGGAAATGCCCACGCGCGATGCATCACAGGCGCGCTTATGCGCTAAGGGCCTTTCCTTGAATGACACGCTGACGTGCAATTTTTTCATGTGCCAAATCACTCCGTATCAAGCTGGCCACGCAACAACACACGGAAGACCACGCTCCTGCCCAGAAGGCCAAATTACGGCCCCGCAGAGCCCCGAGCATGCTCCCACCTGCCATCTGCTGCTGCCTGCCTGCCTGCTGCCCACGTGCCCTGCTATTTGGTGCCTGCACGTCAGCCAGGGGTGCAGTTGCTCTGACCACCCCTGCTGGAACTGAAGCCTCCCGACTGGGATACCATCGCTCCACAGCCCAGCCCCAGGACCCAGTTGCCCACCCACACCTGCCTCTGGGGTTTCCATGTCGGGCACAACACCATCTGGCACCACTGGCAACCCCCAGCCAGAGAGGCAGAGGGCCACCAGCTTCAGTGCCAGGTAGGTTGGTGTCCCGGTGGAGCAAGTCCTGGGGCAGTATGATGCCCTCTTTGGAAGTTTGCGCGCCGACAATGAAGGACGGACCAGGATCTGGATGGACATCGTGACTGCCATCTACGAGGAGGCGGTGGCAGTCCGCGACATCAAACATGTCCGGAAGCGCTGGGAGGACTTCAGGTCCAGGACCATCGACAAGACCCAGCGCCTCTTGAAGACAGCGGATGCCAAGGGGCGCCGGGGCCAGCTGTCAGACCACCAAAGGAGGGTCCTGGAATGCATACGCCTAGCACTCCACGTCCAGGTCCTTGAGAGGCAGACCCTTTTGGAGTTGAGCGGTAAGTGTACATGCATACTGATTGGATGCTGTGCGTGTTGTGGTGTGCCAGTAGTGTGCAGGTTATACATGTGTTTTTGTAGGGCCATGTATGGTGTGTATGTACAGGGGGTGAGGCTGACACATGTGAGTCCTCTCATGTGTGAGACACATGGATGGTGTATGTGTTGGTAAGCATGCAGGCCAAATGCAGGTGTGGGAGCACACAAGTTTGCATTACTGTGTATGTATGTTGGCATGGTTGTGGTGTCACACATGGATGGTGGTTCCAGCTGCATGTATCTGCACTGTGTGCATGTGTGTGTATTTGACAAGTGTGCAACTGTGATGCAACATGGATGCATGTGGCACTGACAGGTAGAAGGCTGAATGCCAGATGTGATATGGATGGCGATCTCATCACTGTGACAGTTGGTGGACATGTACACATGCATGTAAGTGTGTTGGTATGGTTGGTTATTTGGGCAGGGGTGGCGTGCGGTGGGATTTGGGTGGCCATGAGGGCCATGATTGTGGGTCATGTTGACGTGTTGGGGGGGACATGAGTGGGGGTCTGCTGGCAGGTGCCCTTCACTGCTATGGGGGGACATGAGTGGGGGCATGCTGGCAGGTGCCCTTCACTGCTGGGTGGGTGGGTGGGTTATGGGACCTGAGTGGGGGCCTGCTGGCAGGTGCCCTTCACTGCTGGTTGGGTGGGGGGACATGGGTGGGGGCATGCTGGCAGGTGCCCTTCACTGCTGGGTGGGTGGGTGGGTTATGGGACATGAGTTGGGGCCTGCTGGCAGGTGCCCTACACTGCTGGGTGGGGGGACATGGGTGAGGGCATGCTGGCAGGTGCCCTTCACTGCTGGGTGGGTGAGTGGGGAGACATGATTGGTGGCCTGCTGGCAGGTGCCCTTCACTGCTGGGTGGGTGGGTGGGTGGGGGGATATGAGTGGGGGCCTGCTGGCAGATGCCCTTCACTGCAGTGGGGGGACAAGAGTGGGGGCATGCTGGCAGGTGCCCTTCACTGCTTGGTGGGTGGGTGGGGGGACATGATTGGGGGCCTGCTGGCAGGAGCCCTATACTGCTGGGTGGGTGGGGGACATGAGTGGGGGCCTGCTGGCAGGTGCCCTTCATTGCTGGGTGGGTGGGTGGCTGGGGGGACATGGGTGGGGGCCTGCTGGCAGGAGCCCTATACTGCTGGGTGGGTGGGGGACATGAGTGGGGGCCTGCTGGCAGGTGCCCTTCACTGCTGTGTGGGTGGGTTGGTGGGGAGACATGAGTGGGGGCCTGCTGGCAGGTGCCCTTCACTGCTGGGTGGGTGAGTGGGTGGGGGAACATGAGTGGGGGCCTGCTGGCAGGTGTCCTTCACTGCTCTGGGGGACATGAGTGGGGGCCTGCTGGCAGGTGCCCTTCACTGCTGGGTGGGTGGGGGAC
This sequence comes from Ambystoma mexicanum, assembly GCF_040938575.1. NCBI lineage: Eukaryota > Metazoa > Chordata > Amphibia > Caudata > Ambystomatidae > Ambystoma > Ambystoma mexicanum. Next base: position 608,729,144 of record NC_090923.1, on the reverse strand, counting down.
ATGAGTGGGGGCCTGCTGGCAGGTGCCCTTCACTTCTGGGTGGGTGGGTTGGTGGGGGGACATGAGTGGGGGCCTGCTGGCAGGTGCCCTTCACTGCTGGGTAGGTGAGTGGGTGGGGGGACATGAGTGGGGGCTTGCTGGCAGGTGCCCTTCACTGCTGGGTGGGTGAGTGGGTGGGGGGACATGAGTCAGTGCTCACTTGTGCGTGGTGACATGTGGGCTGGCTGGAGAGCTTTCTCGCACAGGGCCTACCGCGCGTGAAACTCCCCGAGAACCCCAGTAATACATGTGCCCCACTCGTCCAAGGCCTATCGCGTGTGAAACTTCCGGCGAACCCCAGTAATACATGTACCCCGCTTGCACAGGGCCTACCGTGTGTGAAACTCTCTGCAAACCCCAGTAATACACATACCCCGCTCGCACAGGGCCTACCATGTGTGAAACTCCCTGCGAACCCCAGTAATACACTTACCCCGCTCACACAGGGCCTACAGTGTGTGGAACTCCCTGCGAACCCCAGAAATACACGTGCCCCGCTTGCGCTAGGCCTATCGCATGTGAATCTTCCTGCGAATGAGCGGGGTACGTGCATTCCGAGGGGTGCGCGGGGAGTTTTACACGTGATTGGATTGGCCTAGCGCGAGCGGGTTACGTGTATTCCGAAGGGTGCGCGGGGAGTTTTACATGCGATTGGCCTAGTGCGAGCGGGGTACGTGTATTCCGAGGGATGCGCGGGGAGTTTTACATGCGTTTTCATGGTTGGGGGGCTGTATGCTGGTCCACTGGCCCGTGCGCCATGTACTGGATTTGTGCGCTGTTCATGGCGCACGGGGCGGGGTTGGGGGCGTAACTGGCGCTGCTGCAGGGTCGCTGCGCCACTCTGCGCCACAGCTGCTTAGGGATGTTAAAATCCATGAATACGCTGTGCGCCGAAAAATGGGTTTTGGCGCACGCGGCTGGTGCAGACTGCTGCACGTGCACACTGTGCGCCAGCCGCGTGCGCCACTTGTGTGCTGAATTCTATGAATTACCCCCTAAGTGTGTTGTTAATATATTCCTCTGTGTCTTATTTTTTTTTTAAAAAGGCAGTTAGGGTGTCCTAAGGACACTATACCTGTTCGTATTGTTGGCAATCAAAATGGAGGTGTCCTTAGGACACGCAAGATGTCTGCCTGTCCGCAAATAACCAAAATGGGGGTGTCCTAAGGACACTATACCTGTTCGAATTGGCCGTAGCCAAAATGGGAGTGTCCGCAGAATACTGCAGTCGTCCGCATGTCCGTAGCTATGCAAAATAAAGTGTCCTAAGAACATTCCCCCTGTTCCCATTGTCCATAACCAGAATGAATATGTCCATAGAAAACGTAGCCCGTCTGCCTGTCTGCAAAGTTGTGACGCACATTTATTTTGTTCGGGGACTTAAACAGTGTCTGTAGAACACCCGTGCACATGTGTAGCACACCCTTGCCCCTACCAACATTGTGCCTATCCGCCGCACGTGTGTCACACTTTTAATTAGTTCGGGGACTGCAACACTGTCCGTAGAACCCCTGCATGCATGCATAGACCCAACCCCGCGCAGTTGGTGTCCTACGGACAGCGTCCCATTCGCCAACGTGTCCTTGATGTCATCATGTGACCGCACCCGCGCTAAGCATAAAGAACACTGTCCGAGCCCCCGGACACCTAAAAAGTGTTTTTTTCAGCAATCCAAGGTATTTTCCTGGGAAAGTTCACCCTTGCACATGTCCCACAGTATGCCCCTGGCGATCTGCATACTTTTTGAAATTATTTGAGCCCTTTCTTGGTGTTCGAAGTGTCCTGACCAGCGCAGGTGTCCGCGAAGCGCACCCCAGGACCCCTATAAAACACCACACCCCAGAGCTGCTCCTGATTCTGTTTTGGGCTTCCAAGATAGAGACTGCTCCTTGGTGCATTGGATTGCTCTTGCTCTTTGAAACAGCTGTCCTGATAGCATCGTTGGCTGCTGCTGGTGCTACTGCTGACTCAGCAGCACCCCCACCCCCTCCACCACCAACACCTCCCTGAGGGCCTGCAGAGGGAAAAGGCATCAGGATACAGAGGAGAGTGATGAAGAGGATGAAGAGGATGAGGTAGTGGAAGTCCCTACTACTAGTTCTCACCATGAATATTGGGTGTGGAGGTTATTTACCACTCTTGATGGAGTACCAAAAGCATGTGCACACAAGGTGACCTGCAATCAGTGCAAGATGGTGCTGAGCCGTGGGAATCCGGGTTTGTACAACTATGGTACTACCTCAATGAAGCAACACCTAAAATTGTTCCACAGTGGGGCTATTCGTAAGGTTGTACCTTGCGATAAATGTAGTAGGTTGAGTTCCACTGCAGCATCCTCCATTTCCGCTCCTGCCACCGCATGAGACACTCCTGTGGGGCAGCGCATCCCTGCGGTTGCCTCGCAAGCCGTACATGATGCTATTGATCCTTACCTATCGAGGGTCACAGTATTGTGCATGTAATGAGACACAGTACTCTGCAGGGGGGGGAACCTTCAAAGTGCTCTCGAGACTGTGGTGAAGGAGCATGAGAAGAACTGCTACCTATCTGAATAAGACCCACCCTACTTCTTCCTCTCTCCACCTGCCTTTTCTATCCCCGTAGTTGGTGCCATTCCTTACCCTCCTTTCCCTGTTGTGTTTAAAAAACCAAAAAGAAATATAAAACAACAAAAACCAAAAGAAAAAAAAGCCCCTTTTCAGAGCCACCTTTCACAGTTCAAAAAGAGAAGTGTCAATGAAATGCACAGGGCCCTGTGCATTTTTAGAAGTCTGCGGACTGTCCACAGACCTCTAAAATCAGTGTAGTGCTGCCCTGTCACAACCATTGCAATTTTCTCTGAAGAAAGTGGTGGCTCTGAAAAGAGCCTTTTTGTGGTGTTTATTTGTGTTTCGAAAACTTCAAATGGTCAACAGCTATTGCAAAATGGATTGCTGTAATTCCAAAAAAGGTTGCAATGCATTTTGTATATTTCGCAGAAAAATCTGATTGCCGCCATACGTAAAATGTACTACATCTCTGTGAAAAATGTGTGTACAAGGAAACATAATGTTTTAATTGTGAAAAGAGGACATACCAACATCTCTCAAAAAGGCACAGGCAGCCTTGTTAACATTGCTCCTTGCTTGCTCCATTTGTGGACCAAATGAAGAAGAATGCAGCTACATTTATCTCTGCGCAATATGGGAAAAAATTACTCTGGAGTTTGGATACATGCCCATTACTTTCCCAAGTCCTTCTTTCATTGCAAATTGCAAAGAGATTCCAGAAACATGTCTTAAACGGTTCCCTCCACAATGAATAATAATAATAATGTCTGGATGACTCTGTGTCACCAAAGTAGCACAAAGAGGTACCAAATCCAGCCACTTCATTCCACGCACTCCATGCCAGTGCACTTCCACACGAGGGAATCTGAGATGTACAGCCACTCCGCAGCGATCTGCATGCACCTCCAACCAATTTATCCACAAATCTCCCAAAATCCAGACAATCTGCTTTCTGAAACACACAGCCATAGCTATCTCCTCTCCTCTCAAGAAAAAGACTTTCTGACAAACTCTCTGCTCACACATCACACCCAGCAAAACCCTATTGACCAATCCCTTGCTATGCTACGTCTCATTTGCATCCCCCTCAACCTCAAAATCCTGCATGTAATGCACGCTGCCCGGGAACAACTGTGCTGTCTGCAGACAAATCGAACAATCTGAGCATGGGGAATTAAAATTTAAATAGTGTGCCCCATTACCCTTTGAGGTTGGCTCTGAAAAGAGCCTTTTTTTGTCTTTTTTACAGATGCTTCAGAAACACCTTTTATTTTGTATTGTTTTTTTTCATATTTTCCTCCAAAAATCTTCACATTAGCTTCTCCAAAGCAACCCTTATGTTCCAAAACAGGATTGCATTTTCCATAAAAGATAAAGACATGCCATCTTCTTTAAAGTAATCAACATTACCAGAGTCAATGTTCTTATTGTTGCAAAAGAACATGCCAGCACTAGTCATAAAAGCAAACATGCCTCGGTTGATTAAGTACCTAGCAACATTTTGCTGAGGACAAAAAACAGAACTATTGTCCCATATTAGCTTAGGTATCAAACCAGAGAATATTATCTTTGCATTTGGAAGTAGTTTCATTACTGCCTGAACCAAGTTTTGCAGATCTTCCAACAAAGTAGGGGCACTGACATAACCCAAATGCAAAGCACCACAGTGCAGGACAACCACATGTGGACTGTTAACCCTAGCCATATCTTGGCAAACTTCTACCATTACCTACAAATTGAAATCAGGCACAGTGCTCCACTCCACCTCCACACCTTTTACATCACAATTCTTTCCCACATTCTTACATTTTGCATACTGCTCCAAACCATTCATAAAAATATCGCCAAGCACCACCACCCTGACTTTCTCTACTTCCGCCGTCTTCACTACACACAGCCTCTCTCAATACGAAGCAGAACCTGAAAACCGGATTGGCTAATCCTCAAAATACACTCCTATTTCATGCTCGGAAGCCCCGGATGTGGCATGTCCTGTCTGTGAACAGCTGCGCAGTCCACGGAGTGCGTAAGTAACACTGGGGCACCCCTTATACCCTTTCCACTTCACTCTCTGCACCATTCCCTCATTGGCTACTGTTAAGCAGTCACACAACCATCCACCAATCACATGCAAGTCCTCTACATCTAACTCCATCATCACAATTCAGCACTTTAGATGTACTGTTGATCACTCCGAGTACAATTGCGCTGTGACTGCAAAGCACATACAGCAACTACTAGTAAACTCTCCAACATTTCTACTAGCAGATTCATGCACATCCAAATGCATGAACACAAAGTACAGGTATGAATATTTTTTGCATAGTACATCATACATGCTAACATTGTGACCCACCTGGGAGGGACATTTCCTCCGAAAAATCAGGAGACAACATTTGTGTCATAAGAATGCATTGGGCAAAGATGTATTTTCGGTGGGAGAACATGAAAAATAACAATATTTTTCATTGAAAAATTGGGAGTCTCCCACTGAAATCGGGAGGATTGGCATATATGGTACATGTACATCGCTTGTATAAATGCATAAAAACAAAGTAACTGCCACTAACCCTGTGTAAACTGTAAAACAAGCTTACTGTCATTTATCCCATCTGCTATGATCAAGTGTCACTTGCAAAGTTGTCTGCTCTCCAAATTTTTATTTACCCATATTATTAACTGCAATGTGCAAACTGTTATTTTCTTCATTCATTCTACCATTTCTGTAACCACTGCCACACATTTAACCACATTTCAACCATGAGAACATTTAATTCATTATAGTGCATAAGATGTATATACAGTTTCCTTTCTATACATTCTGCATATTTCACATACATTCTATCATTTCAACTTCCTTTACAAATGACTATATTAGAAATCAGACACAACATACACAGCTATCTAACAAAGTGCCATTTCATATTAATAGATGAGAGAAATAACAGTGTAATTATGGAAAAAGGCTTTCTAGTGTGTTATAAAAGTACACACAGCAAGGATGAGTACATGCATCTTTATTTATGCACACAGATAGCCAATATCATTTGAAAGTCTCCCAGCTGAAACAACACCACTGCCTCTACAACTGTTCTTCCAATCTACACAGCTCTATCATTCCAGCTGGTTGCCCATTCCGTTCTCGATTTTCACAACAGCATTCAACTATGCACAGGTGCAATCATATCTATCACATCATCTACAACTAAGTGTAGAGTTGTAAAGCAAGACATACATCTCCCCCCTTCACTTCCGTCTGCAACACAAGCACCAGGTCCTTGCTTGCAACCCTTACGTTATTTCAGACTCTCCCATCTCCAAGCACCACAGAATCACCAGTACTTTAGTAATCATCTACTGAGTAATAAGCTGCTGACCCCATCAAATCCTTCTGATTTAGTTCCCACACCTTCACAAATACATACATTGCTTCCTTTTCATACAGTTCCTGCCATTTACTGTGTAAAAATGGCAAACAAAGCATACGATTATTTATTCTATCTCTTAACATCTAATAACATTATTGCCTTACAAAGCCAAGTGTGCTCTGTGCGCTTACTATTGTACTCATTTTTTTTTTATCAACATTTTTTTATTGTTTTTTAAAGGCATGAATAAACACGTTACAATCATCTCTCTTCATTACGGGGGGGGGGGTAGTGGGATATTACTAAAATCAACATATCCGGGGGGTAGGGGGAGAGGAGAAAGGGGAGAGAGAGAGAGACAAACAAAACCAAAGAAACTTCTAAGAACTCAGCATCAGGGACCCCAGTCCAACGGACCGTCCATCAACATTCGGAAAAGCATATAATGTAGTCTTACAGATCAGGCTCAGTCTGCCCTGTGTTACAGAGCCTCACACCGTCTCCATCTCAGTGGCAATGCTTCTGGTAGTTAGGCGGCCTCCTCCCACCGATTCCATATCTTGTTTGCCTTTTGCGGGCAGCCTCTCACCTTGTACACCCGGCGTTCCGTTGCAGTGCAAATGTTTATATCCGTGACCCATTGATCGTAGCTAGGAAGGAAGTTATCACGTTGTACATTGTCGAGGTGACTTTCCATTCCACTCGATCAGACACTATGTTTCGTTCTAGAGGGGAGCTTTCTGGCATGTTACGTATGTCCTGTTGGAGGGCACCCCAAGCGTGTTTCAGTTGAGTGTAGTGGTACCTTTCTGTGGCAGGGAGGAAAAACTCTGCCTGTAGTGTCGCGAATGATGCCAGATTGTCCTCCCGTACCACATCTCCGATTCTGGTGATTCCTCGCTGGACCCACTCAGGCCATCTAGGCAGTTTTTGTATTTCGGGAAGGTAGCGGTTGTTCCATAGGGGTTGGACCAATGTCAGTTTCCCTTCCCACCCTAGATATCGATGTGTTTCCTTCCAGATTCTCACAATATGTGTTGTCATGTCTTCTTTTTGTGTACAGCTGAGACCCCCGTATAGGTGCTCTATCGGGGTTGTTGTACTGATGGAAGTGATCCCTTTAATGTGTGGCAGATTTGTGTCCCCATGAAGCATATCGTTCACCACTGCCATCTGACTGGCCCAGTAGTATGATTGCAGTCTGGGCAGCCCGATCCCCCTTCCCAGATGGACCTCTGGAGAGTAGAGAGGGCAATCTGCGGGTGTCCTCCTCCCCATATCAGCTTCCAGAGGGTGCAGTCTAGTTTGTGAAATTCTCGATATGGGATATATAGTGGAGTATTTTGCAGTATGTACAGAAATTCGGGGAGGGCGATCATCTTGTACAGGGCGGCTCTGCCCAACAGCGTCACCAGCAAGGAGATCCAGTGACAAGTGTCCTCTGCAAATCTTGTAACCAGGGGGGAAAGATTCAAAGCTGTGTAGTCATCGAGTTGTTTTGAGATGTGTATCCCCAGATATTGAAACTGGTCTATTGCAATCTGATAGGGGCCGGTCGATAGGTTTGCCACCGAGACACCTTTTATTGAAAATAGGATGGACTTGGCCCAGTTCACACGTAGGCCACTGAATGCCCCGTATTGTTCCATCATTTGCATGATTTTGGGGGCAGGAATTGTATGGATCTTTTAGATAAATGAGCACGTCAACAGTGTAGAACGATACTCTATCTTCCCATGTATTAGACCAACGGAAGCCCTCCCAGGTCGGTGAGTGTTGCAAGAGGATCACCAGTGGCTCAATTGCGATTGCAAAGATTAGGGCCGATAAAGGGCAGCCTTGCCTTGTACCTTCCCTAGATTAAAAGGGTCCGATCGCCAACCATTCACTCTGGTCCTGGCCAGTGAGCATTTGTATAATAGTCGCACCCAGCTCATGAATTTCTCGCCGAAGCCCATGCGGCGCATTATGTCCCAAATAGCCTCCCATCTCACTGAATCGAAGGCCTTTTCGAAATAAATTGCTAGTAGGGCTAAGGGGCCTTGTATGCCGTCGGCTCTTTCGAGGGCTGAGAATAATCTATGGAGGTTCATGCGTGTTGATCGTTGTGGCATGAAGCCGCACTGGTCCGGGTGGATCAGGGAAGGGATAACCTTCTGTAGGCGGTCTGCTAGTAGTTTTGCTAGTATTTTGCTTTCGCCGTTGATGAGTGAAATTGGCCTGTATGAGCTGCAGCTTTCAGGGGGTGTTTCAGATTTGGGTATGACTATGATTGTTGCTTCTCGCAGATCTGGAGGGAGAGTGCCTTTTTCGTGCGCATGTTGATACATCCGTAACAGGTGGGGGGCAACCACATTAGCCCCCACCTTCTGCCATAGTTCAACCGGGAAGCCATTGGGCCCTGGGGACTTGCCTGTTTGGAGGCCGGAAATGGCACTTAGGACCTCATCTTTTGTGATCTCCCTCTCCATGAGCTCCTGCTGTGCTTCATCTAAGGTGGGTATGTCGATTTCCTCCATAACTGTGGTGTCCATTTGCGTTGTGGGTTCCCTATAGAGTTCAGCATAGTATTCCACAAACCCCTGCGTTATGTCCTGGTCTGACACGCATGTGTTTGGCCCTCCTGTTTCTAGTCGTTGAACATGGCTTCGTCCTAGCTCTCTCCGTTCCAGCCATGCCAGCATTTTGCCATCCTTGTCCCCTGTTTCACAGATTCATGCACGCATTGCGGTATGCGCTTGTCTAGCATTGTCTATTGCTATAGTCTGGAGCCTTTTCTGTGCCAGGAGTAGCTTACCATTTGTGTCCGGCATATCCTCATGTATATGCTTTTCCTCCGCCAGTTTCCCTTGCTGTTCGGCTTCAAGTGCCTTACTCAGGTGCATTTTCTTTTTTGCAGTTGTCCAAGATATCAGCTCACCCCTTAGTACTGTCTTGTAGGCCTCCGACAGCGACTCTGGGTTCAATGCATTCTGTGTATTTAGCTCGAAATATGTGCTGGTGGTCTCTTGGAGTCTATCTACTAACTCGGGGTCTCCCAGGTAGTAAGTATTCAGTCTCCAGCTCGGTGGCGGGAGCGGTCTGGATGTTATGACTTTTAGCTCCAGCAGGGAGTGGTCAGAGATACCCCTGGAGAGCAGTTTTATTTCTTGTGCTCTGTGTAGATCGGTTGATGGAGTAAAAAAGTAGTCTAGCCTGGAGAGTGAGGCATGGGCCCCGGAGTGGAAGGAGTATTCTCTCGTGTCTGGGTGGAGTTCTCTCCATACATCACACAGGCCAAGTGCATTAGTGAAAGTTGCAAGCCTGGTAGATATGTTAGGGTTTCTATTATGCAAATGTGAGCGGTCCAGGGTGACGTTCATGTCTTCATTGAAGTCTCCTCCCAGCACCATGAGGTTAGAAGTGTCATTTGTGATCAGGGGGGCAATATCAGAGAGAAGTGGCTCTAGTAAGGTTGGGGGTGCATATATGGCAATTAATGCTATTGATTGGTCCCATAACGTACCTGTCGCATAAACGTATCTGCCGCCGGTGTCGTGGGACACTGAGATGAGATGGAAGGGCCGTTTTTTTTGTACCAGTATCATGACTCCCCTTGAGCCCATCGTGAAGCCTGAGTGGAGTGCCAGCTTATAATTCGTGCATTTAAAAAGGGTATATTCTGTGCCCGCAAGATGGGTCTCAGACAGAAATACTATATCTGACTCCTGTCTCTTTAGGAATTGGCGTACCAGTCAGCGCTTGATCGCGTTGCCAAGGCCGTTGAAGTTCCATGTCATGAGCCTGAGTGTTCTGCAAGCGTTTGTGGTGGTGCTATGTGCAGCCATATTTGCATGTGGTGGGAGAGGCGTGTGCTGCTATAGGTGGCGATTTATGCCGGGCGGTCTTGAGCCCCTGGGGTATGGCTATCTTACCTAGCCATGATGTGTATTGTGATAGATTGGTCCCGTCTGCTGCTAAACTTAACAAACCCTTTACCCCCTCCCCATACTTCTCCCAACTAGAAGCATCAGTCGCCCGAACATAAGAACCTCAGGTGTCAACTGGACACCTTACATGCACTGAACTTAGTTTAGGTCTAGGTGGTGTCCCCTAACGGAGTGCGGCTGGGGGTAGCACCACTAGTGCTGTTGGCCACTAATCTCCGCAAACGGCAGCTTTGTTAGGGCAACTGGCACGTAGACTTCTTATGGGTGTTTCCCGACGTGCCAGTTCATGACGTGTGTCAGTGGGAACCCCGGGATATCATACCAGGGAAAGGGGGGGGGACTTTCGTCTGACCTGGCTGCTTAACTATGTGTTACTTCGTGGTTAACAAACTCATGTGTTCGGCAGTGTAGTTACGCACAGTACCTTAGGCCCTGTACTACAGGGTGTCGTGTGTTTCTGCTTAATCATGCCTCCGGTCACAGTGCGCTCATTCCTGCAGTTGTGGTACAATTCCCGGTGCCGGCAGTTGTTGCTCCGGTGGTTGAGGCCTCGGCCGGGCTCTGGGTGTTCTGTTTGTGTTTCTGTTGCCTCTTGCCGCAATCTAGTCCCTCTCTATGTGTTGTTCTGCCCATTTCCATGCTTCTTTGGCATCCGTGAAATGGACCGTTGTGCCTTTATGGTATATCATGATCTGGGCGGGGATCATTAGGCCATATTTCACATTTAGGGATTGCAATTGCTTTTAGAGGTGGTCAAAGGATTGTCTAGCTTTCTGTACTTCCCTGGTGTAGTCCGGAAAGAATGCTATTTTTGATCCATTGTAAGTAAGGGTGCCCTTTGCTCCTGATGACTGGAGCAGTGCGTCACGATCACGATAGTTCAACAATTTGGCTATCACTGTACGCAGAGGGGCGCGAGGTACCAGGCGGCCCGTCGGTACACGGTGGGTGCGCTCAATTGAGAAGGTTAGAGAACGTTTTTTCCCTGAACATGTCTGTGAGCCACTGCTCCAGAAATAGGTCCATGTTCGGGCCCTCTGCTGTTTCTGGAAGCCCCAGGATTCTGACATTATTGCGCCTGGATCTCCCCTCACTCTCGTCTATTCTCTCATCCATGGTTTAAAGGCGGGTCATGACTCTGGTCAGTTGTTGATCTACATTCCTTATTCCGTCTTCTGCACCAGATATGCGTTGCTCTGCCCCCCCCCGGTGCGAAACAACAGTTTTTGGAGATTGTGTCGAAGGAGGGAGACGTCCATGCTGATGCCGTCAATTTTCAGCTCCATGGAGGCGCGCAAGTCAACTATGGACGCCATGATATCTTTAAGTGATATTGTGCCTTCTGTTCCCGCCATGGTGTCTGGTTGAGCGTTTTCCTGCTGGCTGTTTGCTGTCGGGGATGTGTATTGGTCGATCCGACTCTGGGAGGTCAGCCTTTTGGTTTTGTCCTTGACCATCCTGGGTATCGATAGTTAGGTGTCTGTGTCCGTGTCGTCGCTTGCTCTGGGTGTGCGATCGCCTCTGGTTAGCCCATGTCGTGCACCCGCTGGCTGTTTGGGAGCACTGTTTGCCGCTTCTGGGCCAGCGCTGCAGGCCGGCGTCGGAGCGTGGGCTCTTCCGCTTAGGGGGATCCCCCTTCGCTGGTGCAGGCTGCGTCCGTGCTTTGATGGGTCCGTCTCATCCTCTGCCTCCCTCGCGAGGCACCTGTGCTCGTATGCCCGCTTCAGTGCCAGGAGGGCTGTCTTCCACTTCTCCCCATCAGTCAGGCGATTCCGGCAGGCTTTGTGTGTGATTTGTCCTGCTGTCCCTTCGCCTCGGCCAAATACAGGTGTGCTAGTGCTCACGCCTTGGCGTGGAGAATTTGGGAGTCGGAGGACTTCAGTGTGCCGGGCGTGGCCATTTTGTCTGCGTGGCACCCCCGCCGTGCCGGCTCCTTTCCGCAGCTCCGAACTCGTTCAGGAGAGAGCGTTTTGGGCCAAAATTTCGTCCACTGGCACTCGGGATAATTCTCTTCTGAAGGATATGCATATCTTTTGATTTTGCCACTTGAGTCAGGCTGTTTTTGCAGGATTTTTTCCACGGTTGCAGGAGCTCTCGGGACTCACTTCCTCATCTCTCTGCTGCTGGCCATGCACCCGTACTAATTTCTAAAGCATATTCAACGAACAGATTCTAAATAAAATATAGAGAATGCACATAGACAAAGAAAAGTGCATGTACATGCTATGGACATTTAACAGAAAGCACTACTACTGCAAAAACAAATAAATCCATGTCTACATTAATAACAGTGCTATTAACACACATATTTACTAACCTTTTTCTTTCACAATTACAGTGAAGACCACTCTCCTGAAAAGCAGCAGCGTCTGAAGAACGAACGAGAACTCAGAAAAAACCTACTCTTTCCATCCAAAAAAGTAAGTGCAATACTGCCATAATGTTCTAACTGTTACTCAAACACTGTACAATTCTAGTATTCTAGAACAAACAATTGTATTAACCCTGCAACATTAGATTCAGAATTAGTGCTTCCCCTCACCAGCTCCATACTTTCTATTGCAATCTGAACACCAGTATAGTAACACACAAATACAAGAATAGCCTTCCCATCCTGATGTAGCAGCCCATTGCACAATCACACATCTCTACATCCATCCTTACAATCATACTCAGACACTCATGCACAAAGCACACATACACTGCACAAGATCCCAAACCACACTTTCTTTTTTTCTCCAACAGACCCCAAAGAATGCCTACCAAAAAGCAACTCTGTAGAAAGCAACGCAAAAGTAAACAAAATCAAACTAAAACTCTCCAAAATAAGCATCCACCTCTCGCAGAATTTGTACACAAGGTTCAAACAAAACAGCTAATACAGTCATTAAGCGAAACAAACCAAGTTTCCAGTATAGAAACTTTGTCTCCTCTTTCAAAATGTAAAACGAAACAGAAAGTGATTAACAAGACTGCAGCTTCCACTAGTGCTAACACTACACCTATAAATCTTAATGTAGCGGCAGGTAAGCATACCAAAAAAATTATTTTAGAAAAAATGTTCCTCCACAGAGTCTTTCAGAACCTTATAAAAACAGGAGAGAAATCACGCACAACCCTTAAAACCTACCGTAGAAAATGTATCGTAGAAGCTCTTATAGACAATGCAATCCTTCTCAAAAGGAAGTTATTTATTTTAGTTTTAAAAAGAATGAAACCACTATCAAAACTAAGTAATAACTACAAAAAAGACTTCTCAATAAAAGGAATATCAACAAAGATAACTTCAGAAACATATGTGGAGGTGAATGGAGTCACACCAGGAGCACAGAACCATATTTCAATAAAGAAGTATACAAACAAAAGCAAATAAACCCAATTGCCATAGATAGCAGTGGACATGGGTATGAAAAACTTAATAATACCATTATGGAACAAGAAATGCTGCTCACAAAAGTATCCCCAGAATACTCAGTATCACCTGTCCATTCCACTGAACCAATACGTCCAGTCTACAAATGGCCGTGCACATCAATGTGCAACATTGCCAAAAAATCTTTCAAATCTTTATGCCAGTTCCTCAATCAGTATGTGAAAGGCAAAGAAAAATTAAAAATTAAACTACCACAAAATATGGACCGCTGTTCAGTACGCAAATACACAGGACTACATGGACATTCATTAGCCTGCATTTCTGAACCTATTTGCAAAAGCACCTTCCATCATATCAAAATTATATCAACACATCATTCAACTATAGGAAATCTGGTCCATAAACTGTAGTGTGCCAAATGTCCTGCTTTAGCACTAACCAACTTAAATAACAATCTTCTACATGGTACATCCAAACAACTACTCAAAGAAATAGAGCATATCCAGAGAAAATATTTTGGAATTGAAAGCCACTTACAAAATGCAATAGATTTACAACAGACTGCCAACAACTGTACAGATGGCAACTTTCTATTACACACATGCAAAAAAGAAATACTAAAGTTTAAAAGTACATCTGCTGAAGTACCCAACCATTTGTGTGTTTGTTACCACAGGAGTTTTTCTAAGAATAGCACAAAAACTGTTGACATAACATACAAAATATAAGACCATGAACATTCCAAATGGTTCCAATTAGCTCTCTATCTTATAGCAGAAAACAAATATGAAATTACTGACCCCTTAATACTTTGCAGTCACTGCACTGCAACACTTGACAACAACCAAACACCCTGCAACAACTCAACTTATATGAGAGTATCATAATTCAAACAGTGCACCCATTTCAAGCAATAATATGCCTTCAACTAAAAACAGCAAAACTACCTCCCTCTGAATTAGTGAAAGGCATTTGTGGCAAAGTACTTTATTTGCCATTAGATCACAAAGAAAATGTGGGAGTACAACGTCCAATAGATCCATCTTTAATTATCTTAGTAAATGGCGTACATACAAAAGACAAACAAATTTGGCAAGAACTCGTGGACTTACATAAAGTTAGACAAGCCCTGAAATATCTAAAAGACAACAATGAATACTGCAGAGAAATTAATATTGAAGAAAACCTGAGGGAAACCACAGAAATAATTCAAGAGTCATCAGAAACTGGTCAATTTCAACTTCTAGACCCTGCTACAGAATCCAATATTTTAGATCATTTTGCAATTCATTCATTACACTCTAAAGCCACCATAGATGATGCATTGGAGTGATGTCATCAGTCATATTTGTGATGTCATCTTTGATGTCATGAGTGTTATTCTTAGCAGTGCATGGTGGTGGCGCGAGTTATGGTTGCTTAGCTTACCATAACTGGCGAATTTGAGGGGTTTTTCAGTTTTACTTGTAACCATAACCCCCTTTAACAAAGTTTTTTTCACTGAATTTCATAGGTTTTTAGTAGCGCAAATTAACCATAACGTTCCTGTAACAAAGTTTTTTCACTGAATATAAATATACAGATAATGTAAATTTGATAAATGTTTACTACGATGTCCTTAGTTTATATACATATAACATAGAACATACTGAACCCCCTACCTGCGCTAGTGGGTCTGATATCCGTGGACCGCGCGCCTGTTCACGGACGGACTTAGACACCATTAACACTATCCAAAAACTCAGGGGGTATTTTACATTGTTATATCATCCAAAAAAATAACCTAAACCTGTTCAAAAAGCAGCACATAAATAAATGACATTCAATAATAAATAAGAAGTGAAACTGTGTATGTAAAACACTAACAGTCCAATTACATATCATATGCAACATAGTGGAATATACCAAAACACAATAAATATGCGTCCAACAGAATTACCCACAGAAATTGCAGCAGTAACAACAAAGCTTAGCAGGAAACTAGTGAGTACACTACATTTATTGTATACATTTATACGTTTTCTGTATTAGGTACACTAAAACTAATATTATTTTTGTTTACACAGAAATGTCCAGTACTTTAGAATGGCTGGAAGAAAATGTTCCTGGGGATGAAATGAGTGAAGACAGTGATACTCATGGTAGACACTACACTTCTCTATATAAGCCAATTAATAACCATTACTTTATGTGTACTTAACAATTGTTTTTTAACAGACCATAAAGACACTAAATACAATATACCAAGAGAGATGTTAGAAAATCCTATTCATTGATTGGAGCTAAAAATGGATCTGTTAATGAAAAATGTAATTAGTATAAAAAACTTTGTGGAGGACCATAAATATCACTGTCCCACATGTACCTGTTCCCCTTCTCCATGTCCCAGCCAAGCATTCCTAAACCCACCTCAGGAAGAAATACGTTCCATCCCTTCCTCCTCTCCCATCCATCATATCCGAACCCCTAATTTCCCTGTATTTGTTTTAGTTTCTGCTCCCCCCTTTTGTGATTTCTATACTGTTACACAATAATAACATATTAAGTGTGTAGTTAGTATATTCCTCTGTGTCTTATTTTTTTTTTAAAGGCAGTTAGGGTGACCGTGGACAGCATGGCTGTCCGGAATGTCCTCAATTAACCAAAATGGGGGTGTCCTAAGGACACCATACCTGTTTGCATTGTTGCCAATCAAAATGGAGGTGTCCTTAGGACACACAAGATGTCCGCCTGTCCGCAATTAACCAAAATGGGGGTTTTGGTTAAACAAAACAGGTATATAGTGTCCTAAGGACACTATAAACCTGTTTGCACTGCCCTCAATCAAGATGGAAGTGTCCTTAGGACACACAAGATGTCCGTCTGTCCGTAATTAAGCAAAATGGGGGTGTCCTAATGACACTATACCTGTTTGAATTGTCCGTTTTCAAAATGGGGGTGTCCGCAGAACACTAAAGATGTCCGTATGTTCGTAGCTATGAGAGTATCATAATTCAAACAGTGCACCCATTTCAAGCAATAATATGCCTTCAACTAAAAACAGCAAAACTCCCTCCCTCTGAATTAGTGAAAGGCATTTGTGGCAAAGTAGTTTATTTGCCATTAGATCTCAAAGAAAATGTGGGAGTACAACGTCCAATAGATCAATCTTTAATTATCTTAGTAAATGGCGTACATACAAAAGACAAAGAAATTTGGCAACAACTTCTGGACTTATCTAAAGTTTGAGAAGCCCTGCAATATCTAAAAGACAACAATGAATACTACAGAGAAATTAATATTGAAGAAAACCTGAGGGAAACCACTGAAATAATTCAAGAGTCATCAGAAACTGGTCAGTTTCAACTTCTAGATCCTGATACAGAATCCAATATTTTAGACCATAATACAATTCACCCATTACACTCCAAAGAAACATAAATGATGCACTGGAAATGTACCAAATGCGAGAAGCCAAAGGATCTCCAATCAGCATATGGGAAAAAAGTATAGAAGCACGTGCCTTTCCTCTACTCTTTCCTACTGGAAAAGGAGGACGGTACGATGATAGACCCACACAAATAACAGCATTAGAATACTGCTGTTTACGAATGTATTCTGAAGACCCCTGATTCAAACAAAATGTGGAATACATATTCCAGCTTCTCTTTGAAAGTGAACTAGCAACTCAATGCTACGGAGTTGCACACACATTGAAATCAGGTACCCATTTTCAAAATATGTCAGCTACGGAATTATTACAAACAGTACAAGAGAAAGATGAGAATATACAGTCAAGCATTACAAATCATTTAGCAAACATGCGTGGTACAAAAAAATACTGGTTCCGATGTCACAGAGATGTGCGCTGTATGATAAGAAACCTTGGCCCACCGACTTGGTTTGTGACATTAAGTTGTGCAGGATATCCATGGGAAGATTTACACAATTTCCTCCGCATAGCAAACAAATATAAAACAAACATAGGTATAAAAACACCAGGAGAACTCTGCTCTATAGATCCTGTAAATGTATCAAGATATTTCCATCATCGCGTCATTGCTATGCTACACTTCATTTGTAATAAAACTGTTCCTCCCCTCTCAGAAGTACAACACTTCTTTTGGAGAAAAGGAAACCAAGCCAGAGGAGCACCACACATCCACATGCTTTTGTGGATTAAAGATGCTCCTAAATTTGGTCAGGATAGTGATGCCAAGGTTTTGCGTTCATCCAAAAATATGTCACTTGTGAAATCCCTTCACAAACAACACATAGTGACCTTCATGCACAAATTTTACAATTTCAAAGACACAAATGTGGAAAATATTGTCGTCGCAAATATAAAAACCAAGGGAAATACTACACCAAATGCTGATTTGGTTTCCTAGACCAGTTTCAACAATAGGTCAAGTAAACAACTTCATGTCTTCAGTTAGACATAGTTTGAAGGGTAAATCACCTAAGAACTCATAGTACATAAAAAGAACAGAAGAATAAAAATACATCAATGATTACAATGCAATCATTGCCCTGCTAGTGAATGGAGATATAGATGTGCAGTACATTGCAGACAATTACACTGTAATTGCACGATATGTCACAGCCTACTTAACCAAAACAGAGAAAACAGGGCTTCAGGACCTCTGGGATGACATATCATCTGACAGAACACCATCACAGCAATTGTACAGTTTAGGTGTAAAAATGCTCTCTCATAGAGAATGTGGCTCCTATGAAGTTGCAGACCGTTCAACTGGTACTGCCTTGTATACAAAATCTGACATTATAGTATGGCTAAGTCTTGGTCCTGCTAAATCTAGAAAAAAAGTTCTCAAATCATATGAGGACATAAACACAATAGCCAAAACTGATCCCAATAGCCAAGACATTTTGAAAAACAATTTACTACACACATACTACCCAAACAGGCAAACAGGATTACCCCTTTGGAAACCATGTGTCTCGACCACGTAGCTCAAAACCTCACATACAAAAATAATGTTAATCCAGATGAAAAGAAAGGAAGATACAGAGTAGCAAATTATGAAGGCAGTTTAGTGAAACTTACCAAACACAGCTTAATTAATCATATCAAATTGTCATTAAAAACTCCTCAACATAAAGAACTGTATTACATGTCCCTGCTACAACTTTTTAAACCATGGAGAAAAGAAGTGGAGTTACTGGATACGTATGACTCCTATGAAGACGCTTTCAAAGCAAATGAAAGCACTACAAGAAATATAAACTTTACACAGTACCAAACAATGTTGCACAATGAACAGCAACAGGAAGAACACCAGACACAACTAGATGTGGACACTCCTAACAGTAGTCAACCTTCTGTAACAGAAAGCCAAGAACCACTTGGACAGCCACTAATAGCAAATGAGGCAGAATTAGCCATGACAGAAGTAGATAACACCGTGTGTCAGTATGAGCAAGATACAGAAGACTTTGCTGTACAAAATCACAACTAAACACTGAGCAGCGTAACATTTTCCAAGAAATAACAAAACAAATTGAACATGGTGTGCAGCATGAAAATAAAAACTGTACCTGCCAAGATTACAAACCTATACTGCTATACGTGAGTGGTCAAGCTGGTTCAGGCACAATATTCTTAATCAAAATCATCAGCAAGTTCCTCCAACAATTGACAAACAACAAAGTGTCAACTATTGTAACTGCCCCCACATGTTTAGCTGCCTACAACATAGGCAGTGTCACTTTACACTGATTACTACACCTTCCAGTAGAACACCAAAACAAATTAGACTATTACAAACTTTCTATAGAAGCTGCAATGGAACTACACAGAGTTTTTAAACAAATAAAAATGCTGCTAATAGATGCGGTGAGCATGGTCTCCTACCGAATGTTGGCTTTAATTCACCTCAGACTACAAGAGGTCCTGAAAACAGTCTATGAAGAGCTCTTTGGAGGAAAACAAATTCAGGGTAATTCATAGAATTTCGCACAAAAGTGGCGCACGCGGCTGGCGCACAGTGTCCCCGTGCGATACACTGTGCCAGCCGCGTGCGATAAAATCCTTTTCATCGCACAGCGTATTCATGGATTTTAGCCTCAAAAACCAGCCGTGGCGCAGAGGGGCGCAGCGACCCTGCAGCAGCGCCAGTTACGCCTCCAAGAACGCCCTCACGCAAGGAAAAGCCTTCAAAATTCCCAAATCATTGCAAAGGGCAGCGCTAACCCTGGACCAGTTCACAGGGCTGCCAAACAGCAAACGCCAAGCGGGGAACGTGTATTTCAGTGGTTCGCGGGAAGTAACACACGCAATTCCATCAGGGCACATGTATTCCAGGGGTGCGCGGGAAGAATCACATGCGAAAACAGCAGGGTATGTGCATTTCAGCGGTGCTCAGGAAGTATCATACGCGATTCCATCAGGGTATGTGTATTACAGGGGTGTGCGGGAAGTATCATACGCAATTCCATCAGGGTACATGTATTTCAGTGGTGCACGGGAAGTATCACACACAAAATCAGCAGGGTATGTGCATTTCAGGGGTGCGCGGGAAGTATCACACGCAAAAGCAGCAGGGTACGTGTATTTCAGGGGTGCGCGGGAAGTATCACACGCGATTCCATCAGGGCACGTGTATTTCAGGGGTGCGCGGGGATCACTACATGTGAATTGCCCGTGTGGGTCCTCCCAGGTGTTCCCTCTACACCCTCCACGGCCCCTGCAGGCGGCCCACACCACAGGGGACTACCCTGCACATGTCCCGTAGGCAGCCCATCCACCATGCCCCCCAGCCAACCCACATGTCACCTTGCACTACTGCCCACCAACGCATGTCCCCCTGCACCCCCACCCCCCAGCACTTTGGTGCACCCTCCACCAGGCCCTCACTCATGTCCCCCTGCACCCGCAGCCCCCAGCATCCAGGGGCACCCTCCACCAGGCCCCCACTCATGTCCAACTCATGTCTCCCTGCACCCCCACCCTCCAGCATCCAGGGGCACCCTCCACCAGGCCCCAACTCATGTCTCCCTGCACCCCCACCCCCCAGCATCCAGGGGCACCCTCCACCAGGCCCCCACTCATGTCCCCCTGAACCCCCATCCCCCAGCACTGTGGGGCACCATCCACCAGGCCCCCACTCATGTCCCCCTGCACCCCCACCCCCCAGCACTGTGGGGTGTTAGGCGGAAACCTGTGCAGTTCCCTCTGGGACCACTGCAAAAGATTTAGGACTACAGGTGTTTGGCAGTAAACCCACTTGCTAGCAGTCTGTACCACACAGATTCACTTGGTAGCTGTGGCTGAGCAGTCAGACTTCCCTCAAGAAGAGTTAGGCAGTATGTGGAGTATACAAAATAGGGCAATCAACACAGTAGGACAAGCAAACACGGAACAAGGCTTCGGTGTAAAGATATAAAGGTATTTATTTATAACAACACATCTATAGAAAACACTCTGGCACTAATACGGCAAACAACTTCGATCACTATTACTATACGAAGAAAAAAGATCAATCCCCCTAACAATAGTTCGACAAGTCTAGGTTCAGCGGCATCACTTATTTGCAGACAGAGGTGTATGCTTTAACCTAGATGGCACTCTAGTATTCGTTAGGACGGGAGAGAAAAAATAAGGCAGGTTAAATGCAAGGCAAGTAAGGCAGGGTCTACTGCAGATCACAAAGTTCAGAGGCCAGGCCCACTCGGAGAGAGGCAAGGCGATATGTCCCAAAAAGTGTCTCCGTGGAAATGCGCTTTGAGTCTTTATCGCAAATTGTTATGGAAAGATTGGACCAGTTCAGAACAACAAGTTAAGGAAAGCTTGGAGGCAAACCAATGGAAAGGCGAGGATTAAGACACCTCACTCTATCCGGCGGAAAGGGAAGCCAGGCGGACATGGTACCTTGTTTGTGGAGAGACAGCTCCGGTGGGGGCAATTGTTCCTGGTAGTGGATGCACGTCGGGTCTTTGCCAAGAGTAGAGATGATCTTGTCGTCGAAGAAAAGTGAAGTCCGGTGCACCACCAGGGAAGAGACCAGCCGCAGAGTGCTCCGTCACAAGGCACCACCTTTTGGTCACGGTACAGGGGTAGTGGCTATCCGGTTGCCGAGGTGCTCTGCACGGGCAATTCGACCACTGCATCCTGGAGCGAAGAAAAAGCAAAGGGGACTGGTTGTTCCCACCAGTCAGGGGAAGAGACTCTCCGGCAGGGAGATCTCCTCTGTCGTTGGGAAGTGGTGAGTCGGTTCCGCAGGGCTCCACCAGAGGTGTCGTCGTTGCAGGGCGGCTCAGCTTTACCCTAGTCGGATTCTTAGGTCCTGTGGCGACTTCTGAAGATCCAGTCCCAAAAGCCCTGCTTTTATGCAGAAAACCCCCATTCATTAAGCCTAGCTGTCAATCAAAACACGTTAAGTGGTGAGCGGGGTGGCTCACCACCTGGGCCAATCACACCAGAGTGCGACTGGGGTTGGCAAGGCAACTCAGTCCAGGGTGCCTAAACCCCCTCCCACACCCCTGTGGTAACCCAGACAGAATGGCACCACTTTGGAGGGTCTCTGTACAGAAGCCCGCCAAAAGTGGAAGAAAGGGCTCAACCTTTAGTTTAGGAGTCACAGAGACGAACACAGACGCCATTTTAAAAACCGAGTTCTGGCAGAAAATACCATCCGATAGACTTATTTAAGATAAGTAAACCGGTGGTACGTTAGAGATTAACGACAGAAAAAGTATTAATCTCCAACAATGGGAAGAATCCCAAAGGGTTATATTCGGGGTCGAATATAACAAGTAGTTTCCACTGCCACCAGCCAAAACTCGACGAGGGGGGACGGGACAGTGCCCCCTTGAATAACAGACCCAGGAGTAATCGAATTACCCCTACTAGTACGTCCACAATAGGATGGTTTGTACTAGTTCTGTTAGTAAATTTAGGTCTAGTAAAGCCAATGGTGACTTTACATGCCCGGGGAGACAGTAGTCAGTCCCCGGGTATGGAGTCTATGATGGAGGTCCGCTAGGACGCCCCAGTGCTACGGCACGGAGGGTGCGTTGTAACACACATAGTAAAACATATGAGACCCTATGGAGTAAAAGACCCCATAGCCCATAGAACACATTGACATTCGAAGGAATTACACACATTCATGTCCAAGAGTGGGAGAAAACGAGTCTCACTCTTGGCAGGATGGAAAAAAACAAACTCCACAAATCCAGCAAAGCTGCTGGGGGACTCACTAGGTTAGATAATTCAGCCTAAACAGAGAATTCTCCCTAACACACACCCCTCCTGCTTCCCGTTTCCATGGGCTTGCAAAGGGTGTGCCCAAGTCACATTGACTTACGCGGTGACGTTGGACTCCCATTTGATGTGTGGGCAGTCTGTAGTCAATACTGTGTATACATTCCTAGTGCCTATTGTTGTTGTATTGTACACTGCATGGTGTAATTATGTGCCTCTGCATCCATCTCATCCTCCTAATTTGCAGGTCCATTTCTCATGTCTTCACAAGGCGGTTTACTTTGGGAATGGAGTCCATGTTGTAAGCAGTGCACCTACACTCTTGCATGGCGCTAACACTGTATACTTGGAAGTGTTTGAAGTGCTGCCATTATCAGGTAGTGAGGCAACCAATTTTTTAAGTCCGTACTGTCATGTTTATGGTAGGTTGCAGGTTGTGTAGGTGATTGGTATTCTTGGTAAGTATTTGGTAATGTGTGTTGTTGGTCCTGCATTACTGTGAGCATTTCATTTGTGGCCAGTTTCCATTAGGGACACTGTAGTTGCTGACACTTGGGCCATGGTGTGGGGATTAATTTGTTTGCTCTCACATTGCATGACATGCCATGGTATGTCGTGTGGCCGTGCCGTGGAGGGGTTGGGTGACATGCCACTGTTCTCATGTTGTATTTTGCAAGTGGGTATTCATTTTTGCTGCATGGAAGTGTGTCTTTTGATGACACTGCATTGGTGGTGTTTGTGTACGTAGGGATGCACACATTGTGACACTTCCAGATGAACAATCTCAGGCTGCTATGGTTCTGACAGTTGACTGTCCCTTTGTTCATCATAATTGTCAGATTGAGTCATCATTGATTGTCATATGGTATGTGCCAGGGCTGTGTGCACTCCACAGGGGTGTGCTTTCTATGTGAAGTAATTAGCCACCAGCTGCGTACGGGCTGCCTCACCCCGTGCCCTTTGCCCTCCCATGCGCAGCGGGCGTGCATGTGGTAGGGGATGTGGGGGCACCACCATGTCCACAGCCAGGCCCCGGCGTGTTGCAACATTGTGCAGGACACATGCTGCCACTATGATCCTGCACACTACTGGGGGAGCGTATAACAGCTGCGCGCCAGAATGGTCAAGGGAGCGAAAGCGTGACTTGAGCACTCCGAACGTGCGCTCCACTATGCCCCATGTTGCAATATGGGCTGTGTTGTATCTTACCTCGGGAGGCGTGATGGGGTTCCGAATTGGCGTCATCATGTGTGTGCTCAGAGGGTAGGCACTGTCCCCTGGGGAGGTGGTGATGGGGATCATTAGTGGGGTATTGGCATTACTCTGTATATGTCATGCATGCGTGTGCTGTGGCATTTCTACTCACCAAGCAGCCATGCATCGCCATGCCGCCCAGCTTCCATGTCCCGGTTTAGGGTTGACATCCTGTAAATGAAGCTGTCGTGGGTGGACCCTGGATAGTTCGCATATACTGAGGTGATGATTCCCTTGGCATCACATACTACCTGGACGTTGATGGAATGCCAGTGCTTGCGGTTTCTATAGATGTGCTCAGATGCCCTGGGGGGACATAGAGCCACATGGGTGCAATCAATGGCACCTAGCACTTTGGGGAATTGTGCCACCCTGTAGAAATCCTGGCTGACAGCCTGCCTTTCTGCAGGTGTTCTGGGCAGGTAGATGTGCCTGCGGACTGATGGGCGTGCAGTGATGATGGACAACACCTGGTGTAGGCACCGTGACTGCGTGGCCTGTGACACCCCCCCCCCACTATGGTACTTGTCCGCTGAAATGTTCCGGTAGCCAAGAAGTGAAGTTCATTGAGGACCTTCTCCAGGGGGCTGAGTGCTTGGGAGCACAGGGTGGGTGATGTGAGGTCATCCTCCCACTCACTGACCAGGTCGAGTATGATGTGTGGTGGAAACCTGTACCTCCCATACACCTGGTCATCTGGCATACTAAATAGGCTGGTTCTGGGTGTGAAGATTCTGGCCCTGACTATCCTTCTCCTCCTCCTGCGGTATCCCACGGCCACTGCTGCTAGGAACGGTATATTCATCCTGGCGTCTGAGCTTGTTTGTTGTTTGCGCACTCTTTTATGCTGCGCAGGACGTGCGCCTGCTTCATGCTGGCATACGTGTTTCAGGTTTGGTCCTTTTATTTTTTGGCGCGTTGTAGGCGAGCGTGTAAATCTTCCCGCCCATCCCAGGAATACACGTAACACGCTCTCCCAGGCCCAGTCGCGAGTAAATAATCCCGCCCACCCCTGGAATACACGTACCCCACTCTGGTGGGGGTGCAGGGGGACATGAGTGGGGGCCTGGTGGAGGGTGCCCCTGGATGCAGGGGGGTGGGGGTGCAGGGAGACATGAGTGGGGGCCTGGTGGAGGGTGCCCCTGACTGGTGGGGGGTGGGGGTGCTGGGAGACATGAGTGGGGGCCTGGTGGAGGGTGCCCCTGGATGCAGGGGGGTGGGGGTGCAAGGAGACATGAGTTGGACATGAGTGGGGGCCTGGTGGAGGGTGCCCCTGGATGCAGGGGGGTGGGGGTGCTGGGAGACATGAGTGGAGGCCTGGTGGAGGGTGCCCCACAGTGCACGGGTGCTGGGGGACATGAGTTGGACATGAGTGGGGGCCTGCTGGCAGGTGCCCCACAGTGCTGGGGGGTGGGGGTGCAGGGGGACATGAGTGGGGGCCTGGTGGAGGGTGCCCCACAGTGCTGGGCGGTGGGGGTGCTGGGGGACATGAGTTGGACATGAGTGGGGGCCTGCTGGCATGTGCCCCACAGTGCTGGGGGGTGGGGGTGCAGGGGGAGATGAGTGGGGGTCTGGTGGAGGGTGCCCTGCACTGCTGGGTGGTGAGGGTGCAGGGGGACATGAGTGGGGGCCTGGTGGAGGGTGCCCCTGGATGCAGGGGCGTGGGGGTACAGGGGGACATGAGTGGGGGCCTGGTGGAGGGTGCCCCTGGATGCAGGGGGTGGGGGTGCAGGGAGACATGAGTGGGGGCCTGGTGGAGTGTGCCCCTGACTGGTGGGGTGTGGGGGTGCAGGGAGACATGAGTGGGGGCCTGGTGGAGGGTGCCCCTGACTGGTGGGGGTGCAAGGAGACATGGGTTGGACATGAGTGGGGGCCTGGTGGAGGGTGCCCCTGGATGCAGGGGGGTTGGGGTGCTGGGAGACATGAGTGGGGGCCTGGTGGAGGGTGCCCCTGGATGCAGGGGGTTGGGGGTGCAGGGAGACATGAGTGGGGGCCTGGTGGAGGGTGCCCCTGGATGCAGGGGGGTGGGGGTGCTGGGAGACATGAGTGGGGGCCTGGTGGAGGGTGCCCCACAGTGCTTGAGGGTGGGGGTGCAGGAGGACATGAGTGGGGGCCTGGTGGAGGGTGCCCCTGGATGCCGGGGGTTGGGGGTGCTGGGAGACATGAGTGGGGGCCTGGTGGAGGGTGCCCCTGGATGCAGGGGGGTGGGGGTGCAGGGAGACATGAGTGGGGGCCTGGTGGAGGGTGCCCTGCACTGCTGGGTGGTGGGGGTGCAGGGAGACATGAGTGGGGGCCTGGTGGAGGGTGCCCCTGGATGCAGGGGGGTGGGGGTGCTGGGAGACATGAGTGGGGGCCTGGTGGAGGGTGCCCCTGGATGCAGGGGGGTGGGGATGCAGGGGGACATGAGTGGGGGTCTGGTGGAGGGTGCCCCTTGATGCAGGGGGGTGGGGGTGCAGGGAGACATGTGTAGGGGCCTGGTAGAGGGTGCCCCTGACTGGTGGGGGTGCAGGGAGACATGAGTTGGACATGAGTGGGGGCCTGGTGGAAGGTGCCCCTGACTGGTGGGGGGTGGGGTTGCAAGGAGACATGAGTTGGACATGAGTGGGGGCCTGGTGGATGGTGCCCCTGACTGGTGGGGGTGGGGGTGCAAGGAGACATGAGTTGGACATGAGTGGGGGCCTGGTGGAGGGTGCCCCTGGATGCAGGGGTATGGAGGTGCAGGGGGACATGAGTGGGGGCCTGGTGGAGAGTGCCCCTGGATTCAGGGGGTGGGGGTGCAGGGAGACATGAGTGGGGGCCTGGTGGAGGGTGCCCCTGACTGGTGGGGGGTGGGGGTGCAGGGAGACATGAGTGGGGCCCTGGTGGAGGGTGCCCCTGGATGCAGGGGGGTTGGGGTGCTGGGAGACATGAGTGGGGGCCTGGTGGAGGGTGCCCTACAGTGCGGGGGTGCTGGGGGACATGAGTTGGACATGAGTGGGGGCCTGCTGGCAGGTTCCCCACAGTGCTGGGGGGTGGGTTGCAGGGGGACATGAGTGGGACATGAGTGGGGGCCTGGTGGAGGATGCCCCACAGTGCTGGGGGGTGGGGGTGCTGGGGGACATGAGTTGGACATGAGTGGGGGCCTGCTGGCAGGTGCCCCACAGTGCTGGGGGGTGGGGGTGCAGGTGGAGATGAGTGGGGGCCTGGTGGAGGGTGCCCTGCACTGCTGGGTGGTAGGGGTGCAGGGGGACATGAGTGGGGGCCTGGTGGAGGTTGGCCCTGGATGCAGGGGGTGCGGGTGCTGGGAGACATGAGTGGGGGCCTGGTGGAGGTTGCCCCTGGATGCAGGGGAAGGGGGTGCAGGGAGACATGAGTGGGGGCCTGGTGGTGTGAAAACAAGGAAATAATATGAGGCAGGGTAACCAAAAAGGAAACACACCAAACACAGGTTACAAAGGAACATACAAAGTACTTTATTTTATACTGAATCCAGTTACAAAAGAACAGAACAAAATTCAGATAGCTATCGACCCTCAGTACAACACAGAGAACTCCGACGTGGTTCGGTGTGCTCAGTGAGTGCAAATATTCATTGAAACAGTCAGGCTTTTATACATTTCTCCAGCCTGTTGTCCAGCCTTTCTTCAGGTTAACCATTCCATAAATAAGTTACTGCTCTAGGGTCCCTTGCCAGGTCAAATCTAGTTCATCTTAGGTTTATACATTAACAAGAAGAAATGGTAATAATGTATGCTCTAGGCCTAACATTACAATGCTGGACTTAGTTCATACAATGTAGTTAAGCAGGTGTTCTCATTCAATTATAGATCAGTTTCGGTGATACAGGTAATCCATTGCACACAGGTCAGCAGAAGGATAAGGTCTCAGCTCATGACCCTAACAAGTGGCCTGCAGGCAAGTTATACATTAGCTGTACAGAGGTCATGACAATCAAGTTCTGTTCTGAATAACATAGGCTACCATTTTAGCTCACATCTTGACTTTATAGAGCAAGAAAACCTAAAATTGCGGCTTGACCCAAAATGACAGTTTACATGGTTTCTAAGGTCAGGACCTTGCAATGCAAGTTTATTCACATGTAGTTTATAAGCAGCTTGTTAGCAGCTTGGCGTAGGCCAATATACATATATTCATAGCAATAGGAGGCACGATATAATTTCTAGTTTGACAAACCCTCCTTTTGGCCTATGCCAAGTGCTAAACTACTTCTGATCTCCCTGCAAATAACTCCATGTGTCATCGTCCACACACCCTGAATAGCTGTCAGAAATATCTATCGCCATTAGATCTTTTACTAAGATCTCTTTCAGTACATACTCCTTAGAGGTTTAATCCGGGGCATACACTTTATGTCCTATTGTACCTATCGCCTGAGCGCAACATCCCCCTAGCATTGAACATATACTTGGTAGACATTGGATACACAACAAAGAAATAGCAGAATTCCCAAAATAATCAGCAAGACTGAAAGCACTTTCCAACCCCAAGACCGCAAGAAGTCTCAGAACCAAGCGCTAAGATCCCAATTTCCCTCGGGAACATGCACTTCTGAACTAAGAATGTGCAGATTCTGTATTGCCTTAAAAATTGTCGGCGAGGAATCTGGTACGAAAACACAGCAAGCGGACCCCACTAATTTGCATACTCCACCTCGTTCTGCCAGAATGACATCTAATGCCATCCGATTTTGGAGTGCTACCAATCCAATTGCTTTTTGTTCTAGTGTCATATTGTAGAATATGTCCGTGGTCCGGTTGATTGTTCTCTCCAGTACCCTTGCTAATCCCCTAATGTTCTCAGAGTTTGTTATTTGTCCCCAAAAGGGCACAACTGATTTTGCTATATATCCCAATACTTGCCCAGGGGTATCTCCATTCTTGTCCCGCCGTGGGCGAGCCTTAGAAACCTCCAATGTACTAGCTACAAATACCCCGGTAACAGGATTCCTAAATAACAGGTTCCCTGCCAATCCTTGGGCAACCAGGGAAATGCTAAACTACCACAAACAAAATAAACAGGCCCCCCTACATACAGAGGCCTGTTTTCTCCAGTCAAATTTACAATGTTCATACAACCTTCAAAATCTCCCATTGGCCGAGTGCCATTTCTTTGTACACAAAAGGGGACCGAGTCAGGGCTATGATTTATAGACTAAGAAGGAGGCACAGCGTCCTTATTTCCTATCGGAGCCATTTTAAAGGAAATTAAAGTTTGAAAAGGAAGAGACAGTTTATCAAACGGCCTAATAGAAGCGACATTAGGTTTACTTCTATTTGCAAAAAGCGAGCATCCCAGGGGAGTTAATTCACGTTTCTCGAAATCATTCAAATTAGTTCCATCAAAGTTCCCTGAGATGCTATCATTCCAACGGCCAAAGAATAGTGCTCTAAGAGAGGCATAGCAAGCAGTCGTTAAAGGTAAAGGGTGAATATACCATCCCAGTCCCTTGTTCCCATGTTGCGGTAAATGAGTGCAAATCCAACAATTACTGTTATTAAAAATGGCATGCGTTGCATTCATTACTATCATTAGAGTGTTATTATGATACTTTTGTCTATGTTGGGAGTCTCTAGGGGACAGAGTGTGAAGGTGTACAGAGGGAGTCAAAGCAGTCGGTACAATCTCGGTCGGTAGTAAAGGTTTTAGAGGATAGATTTCTTCAAAGTACCAAAGTCCTACAGCAGGAATTGCAAAAATAACAATTATCGTTATCAAAACACAGCAGTACGTTTTCGGGGCCCAGGCACATTGTTCATTGTCCAAGTTTGTCACCCCCTTATTCACAATTCCAGTGCGGGGAGCAGCAGTGGAGGTGGCAGGCATTGTAGTTCCTCAATCGACGACCCCAATGTTCATTGCTGGCGATGCTATGGTCGCGCAATTTCTTAGTCCTTCCCAACCCTAGCCAGCAGAATCCCTTTTTTTCCCTTTTGTTCAACAGAAACTTTCTTATACAAAGGAAAACTTTCGATCACTTCTCTTTCTCAAATGCACGGAAAAACCTGTGCCGTAGTTCTATTTTCTTCGTCGAAGGTTGTACCTGGTGGTACCCAAGATTATTTGGTCCGAAAATAAGGTGTCGTCACTTCCTGAGGGAAGCGACGTATCGGAGGCGACGGAAGTCGCAGAGCTTGAAACAGTATTTTCCGGAAGTGATTTTTCAAAAGAGTGCGGAGACAAAATGGACTGTTCCCCAAGCTCCACGGGCTCAGAGAAATTCTCCGACGCACCCGCAGCGCTGTTTGCTACTCCAAGATCAGGGACTGTAGCATCAGCGAGGGGTTCTGCTTCTTCTGTAACGTGTGGCGTCGGGTGAGGAAGTTTCTTGACATGCGTCGCGTGGATCCAGTGTTTCTTTCCAGCCACCCGCACTGCTGTCCGAGTGACCAACAGCACCTGGTAGGGTCCCTTCCAACGAGGAGCGAGACAGGAAGACCTTTCGTAGGCCTTCACTAGGACCCAACTTCCAGGCTGTATATCGTGTCCTGGGCCCGTGAACCGTACAGGTAAAGCTGAAAACACCTGGTAATAAATGAAATACAGGTTTTTAGTTAACTGGTTACAGTAGTCGGAGAGAAGTATATTTTCTACATCGCGCAATGGGCAGCTTTTAGGCAAACCCCAAATATTAGCAGGTCTCCCCATTACCACCTCAAAGGGAGAGAGCCCAGTCTTAGTTTGAGGGGTTGTCCGCATTGAAAGTAACACGATCGGTAAGGCGTCCGGCCATTTTAGTTTGGTGCCGGCACACGTCTTAGCGAGCTTGTTTTTTATGATACCATTGTGTCTTTCCACTAATCCGGCGCTCTGAGCATGTCTGGCCGAATGGAATCGTTTGTCAATTTGCAATGCCGTACTTATCTGTAGAATTACAGCAGCGATAAAGTGCGGACCATTATCCGACCAGATAACTCTCGGCAAACCGAACCGTGGGAGGAATTCCTTTAACATGGTCTTTGCAGTGGTCATGGCTGTAGCGTCTTTAACAGGGGAAGCCTCGACCCACTTACTAAAGGCGCAAATGACCACAAGGACATATTTTAGATTATTACATCGCTCCATTTCAATAAAGTCAAAGTGAATCACTTCAAACGGGACAGAAGGAGGCCCAAAGCTACCTCTTGGATTTGCTGTCCCCTTTCCCACATTGTGTTGTAGGCAAATCATGCAATTTTGGACATAATGCTGGGCAATTTTTGAAATCTTATCATTTACCCAGACTTTCTCTAACATTCTCATGATCTGTTGAGCGCACACATGTGTGGGACCGTGTGCCATGGTAACCATCATTACTATATAGGCATTAGGAAGCAACTATTTCCCTTCAACCATGTCCACCCAACACCCATCATCATCGAGTTTCCCCAAGCCCTCAGCCCACCTCTTGGATTCTTCTAATGTGGCATCGGCTTGGATATCCCGTACAGACCCAACACCCTCATCCATTGCATAGACATCTACAGTCTCCCTTGAAACATACATCTCCGTGAAGAGATCAGAGGCAGTTTGTCTAGCTATTTGATCAGCTAAAGCATTCCCTTTCCCTACATCATCTATAATCTTGCGATGTGCTGTGCACTTAATGATTGCTAACTTACTAGGGAGCGCAAGCGCTGAAAGCAATTGTACTATCAGGGAGCCATGTTGGATCTTTGTGCCATGCGACGTTAAAAACCCTCTCTCTGACCAACGTCTCCCAAAGTTGTGAGCCACCCCAAAGGCATACTGGCTATCAGTATATATGTTTACTGTTAGCCCTTCGGAAAGCTCACAAGCTCGAGTCAATGCTATAATATCTGCGGCCTGCGCAGAGTTATGCGTAATTCTCTTGGTCTCCACAACCGTACTCAATGTAGTGACTGCATAAGCAGCTGTGGATGTACCATCCAGTAGTTTGAAGCAGGAGCCATCACAAAACAGCTCCCCTTGTGGGTTATCCAAAGGAGTTTCCCTCAAATCAACTCTGCCTTTTGTATCTTGTTCAGTAGTATACAGGCAGTCATGTGACTCTTCGTCACCGCAAACAGTATTTTGCGGGAAAGGTAGGAGTTCAGCCGGATTAAGAACGCAGCACCTCCTAATTTGAATGTGGGGAGCAAACAAGATTAATTCATATGTTGTCAGTCGTGCGGAAGTGAGGTGTTGCGTTTGGGTTTTGTTCAATAGAATATCTACAGAGTGAGGCACCATCAGGGTTAAATCATAGCCTAGGACCATTCCCTCACTCTGTTTTACAGACGCAGCAGCAGCAGCGACAGCGCGCAAACATCTTGGCAAAGCGCATGCAACAGGATTAAGGGCGGAAGAGTAGTAACCGCATGGCCTATTCTTCCCTCCATGTTCCTGCGTTAATACAGCCAAAGCACATCCATCACATTCATGCACAAACAACACAAAGGCCTTCTCATAGTTCGGTGTGCCCAAAACTGGCGCCGAACATAATGCAGTCTTGAGCAACTCGAATGAATGTTGATGCTCCGTATTCCATGGCAATGGCGAAGAAATACCCTTCTTCGTCAAGGCCAACATCGGTTTTATCACTAGTGAGAAGTTTGGGATCCATAACCTACAGTAAGAAGCCATACCTATCAAGGCTCTAACTTCCTTTTGTGTATTTGGGACAGACATGCCAGAAATGTGTTTTATTCTTTCAGGTGTCAATCTTCTTCCCTCCTTTGACAGGAGATAGCCTAAATAGGCGACCTCCTGGCAACAATATTGAAACTTTTTAAGCAAAGCTTTGTGACCATGCTTAGCTAGATGGATGAGCAACAACACAGTGCCCTCTTTACAAGAGCTCTCAGAGTCAGCGGCTAAAAGCAAATCATCAACATATTGAAGCAACGTACAAGTAGGGGGCAATCCAAGGGTATCAAGCTGCTCTTTCAAAGCCCTACTATAAATACTAGGACTCTCAGTATAACCTTGAGGTGTACGAGTAAATGTGAATGAGCGTCCCCCTAAGGTGAACGCGAATAAGTATCTACTATCCTCATGTATAGGAATACTGAAGAAAGCATTCTTTAGGTCCACAACACTGAAGTGAGTAGCCGTAGCTGGAATCATGGTTAATATTGTCGTCACATCAGGCACAATCAGAAATTGCGGAGCGACGACTTTATTAATGGCACGTAAATCAATTATAAAACGAAATGGAATTGCATTATCACCTTTTTTGTACACGGGTAAAATCGGACTATTGCACAAACTTCCTGCAATCTCCTCAATCACCCCACGATGCACAAAATCGGAAACAATGCTCTTCAAAGCTCGCTCGCCTTCAACTGAGATCTTATACTGTGGAATACGGGGCAGCTTAATTCCATGTTTCAAAACTATTTTAACAGGCTCAATCTGCAAAACACCGACATCATTGCCCAAAAACACTCTGGTACATTACTGAATTCTGGCGGCAAAGGTCTAGTCAAGAATTGCGAAACAGAACATTGCTGTGGTGAAATCGTCAAACGCACTCCATCAGAAGAACAATTAATTACCACATTTAATTCCTTCAACAGA
Source organism: Ambystoma mexicanum (assembly GCF_040938575.1). NCBI lineage: Eukaryota > Metazoa > Chordata > Amphibia > Caudata > Ambystomatidae > Ambystoma > Ambystoma mexicanum. The sequence goes on along the minus strand of NC_090923.1, from coordinate 608,695,905 downwards.
TTCAACCCCAGCAAATTCTCTCCACAATTCGAAGTCAAGAAAAATGGACAGTGGTCCGTAAAGGGACCCAAAGAAATAGGTACCGGTGAAGAAACCGGACAAACAACTGGTGTGCCAGAAAACCCTACAGAAACATTGGTTTGCCCTGACAGTGGAATGTTTGGAACCCGAGAATGATCAATGGAGCACTTCTGTGCTCCAGTGTCTACCAAAAATTGATGTTTCCTATTTCCCACTATCATTTCAACGTAGGGACCTTTCTGATTAACGGGAATAGGTATAGGTTCCAAACCCTGCTTCGGGCAATCCTAACGAAACAAAATATCATCAAAAGGAAGCTCTTCAGATAGATATGCAGCAGAAGGATGATCAAATATGTTTCTAGTATCCACACTTGAAGTCTGATTATCCTGTGAAAAAGGTTGTTGGGAATCCTGCGAAAACTGGCCTCTACCAGGGCCCCCTACACCCGGGCGACCTCTGGATCGTCTATCCATATTTCAAAATGTGTTATTGGACCTCTGTCGAAGGACGGGGCATTGTGCACGCCAATGACCCTCCTGGCGACAATAGGCACACTGGTTAATATTCACAGGACCCAAGGGCACATTCCTTTGTGGAACATACTGACCTCTAATCTGCGAATTACCCCCTCTGGGGCCTCTAACAATTTGCTGTAACAATACTTTAGTCTTCAAATCACCTTTTCTCTTCTCGACTCTATCTTTTTCATTATTGACACGGTTCTCGTAGTACTGAGCCATGTGCAGTACTTCTGATTGGGATTTCGGCTGCCAAGCGCTCTCAGAAGACATAATTTGTGACTGGATGTCAGGCAGCAATCCACGTACAAATTTGTCCACAATAATCTTTTCCCAGACTCTGTGCCTAAGTCTTGTCCACTGAAATCCAAGAATACCTGTTCGAACCGATTAAAGAACTCGGTAGCACCCTCAGATTTTCCTTGGACACAGGCCGTAAGTTTGTCCCAAATAATTCTCTTTTCGGGGATTATAGTTTTCAGTTTTGCAATGATTCTGTCAGGCAAAGTTAGTATCACCTGAGGTGGTCTCTCACCAGCTGGCCTTTCCCCATCAAGCCTAACTATGTTAGCCCATGTATCTCCCAACCCTGGTACATCGTCTATAGTTCTAACTTGTTTCCACAAATCTACAGGCAGGAGTACAGGGAATAGCAAATCAATGTCGCCTAGGGTAAACACTGAGGACTGCAAAACGGACTCTATCTCTTTATAGAACCCTGTCGGATTTTTCCTAATGTCAGGAATAGTTTGTCTAATAGTATTCACTTCCTGTCGTGAAAACGGGACATGAACAAACTGCGATACATAATGTGCAGGAATGTCCACAGCAGGTGTACCTGCTGCAGCATTAGCAGGAATCTCAACCTTTGGGACAAATGTCGGAGGAACCTCTCTCATAGGCAACTGAGATGTAGGCAACTCCGAACGCTTACTAAGCAACAGAGCTAAGTCGAGCGCTAAGGCAGTTGAAGAAGTGTCAAGTGAAAAAGCTCTCTTATAAATGCCCAATAACTCGGTGGGACAACTAACCTTTCTCTTTAAACATTCATCCTGCAGGTACTCTACCATTACCTGTATCACTTTCCTCTGTATTTCTAGCGTATATTGACTGTATGTGTCATATACCTCAACTGGAGTTATCGATATGTCTGAAATCCATCTAATCGCATCTTTTGTACAAATTCGCGCCTCCTCAGATGTCTATTTACGACACAGAAGAAATCGTTTCTGTACATACATACTTTCTTCTTCGTCATCCTCATTCCGTAACCTTTCCAACACCTTTCTATACTCAAATATCCTCTCAACATGCTCATGTACCTTCTCCACAGTGTCTCTTGAAAACGCTAAAGTATTCAGGTCCCTCAACCCTTGTGGGAGGTCTGCATTATTTAATTTACCCCACATTACACATAAATGAATCCCTAAACCTTCAATGAAAACATTTTTCTCAGGAAAACTATTCATATTAGAAAGTGTGGCAAGAACATTAGCTCGATCATCTCTCTCCATACAATGCTTATATAACTCATCAGAAACATGAAGATCTTTAGAAGGATAGATTTTCTGAATACTGAGTGAGAAAGCCCTGTCCATATTCCTAACCGACTCAGACTGTTTGTCCTGATCATATAACAACGCCTTTTCAGCATTTGTTTTATGACGGCGCACATGTTTTTCCCTACTTTTAAGCTGTTGCAACGCTTCTCTTTTCCAATTTTGCAAAACATCAAATGCTGCAGGTCTGGCCTTCTTTTTTAACAAGACTGACTCTAAATATTCAATACGAGGGATCTCAAAACTACCATTGACTGGCCACTGAAGTTCGGAGGCATGTCTGGTTTGTCTGTGCCAAATTTTATTAAATACTACACTTCCAATGCCATGCTTAAAGTACATAGTACATGCCGGTGACCCCTCCTGTGGTGCCGGATGGCTAAATTCCAAAGATTGTCTATCGTTGCGGAATAATGCCCTAAAGCAGCTAGACAATTTCCCAGGCATTTCTCAAATACTCGGTGTTACCTGGTCAATAATTGTGTCTGCAGATACAATGCGCCAAATTCAAATTGTCAGGGTTGAATTAAGAGTCGGGTAACGACTCACCTGACCAAACTTAAGGAGGACCGATCGGTTTACAAAGGACTTACCTAACAAATTTTACCTTGTGTATGGTGATTTCGGCAAATCTGCCCGCCTCAAAAAATTGACCCTCGTCAAGATGCCGTCTCAGACCACACGGCTATCGTCCAGGGAACGGATCGTGCAGCGCTGTTGAGGTGTCGCGTCTCGTTCAGTCGGGCCCGTTATGTCATACCGTCCGATCCCGGTCCGATAGCGTGCGTCAACCTTCAATAATCCGGCATCAATCTTGAGGGTCCCTATTCCGGGCGCCAACTGTGAAAACAAGGAAATGATATGAGGCAGGGTAACCAAAAAGGAAACACACCAAACACAGGTTACAAAGGAACATACAAAGTACTTTATTTTATACTGAATCCAGTTACAAAAGAACAGAACAAAATTCAGATAGCTATCGACCCTCAGTACAACACAGCGAACTCCGGCATGGTTCGGTGTGCTCAGTGAGTGCAAATAGTCATTGAAACAGTCAGGCTTTTATACATTTCTCCAGCCTGTTGTCCAGCCTTTCTTCAGGTTAACCATTCCATAAATAAGTTACTCCTCTAGGGTCCCTTGCCAGGTCAAATCTAGTTCATCTTAGGTTTATACATTAACAAGAAGAAATGGTAATAATGTATGCTCTAGGCCTAACATTACAATGCAGATTATAGATCAGTTTCGGTGATACAGGTAATCCATTTCACACAGGTCAGCAGAAGGACAAGGTCTCAGCTCATGACACTAACAAGTGGCCTGCAGGCAAGTTATACATTAGCTGTACAGAGGTCATGACAATCGAGTTCTGTTCTGAATAACATAGGCTACCATTTTAGCTCACATGGTGACTTTATAGAGCAAGAAAACCTAAAATGGCGGCTTGACCCAAAATGACAGTTTACATGGTTTCTAAGGTCAGGACCTTGCAATGCAAGTTTATTCACATGTAGTTTATAAGCAGCTTGTTAGCAGCTTGGCGTAGGCCAATATACATATATTCATACCAATAGGAGGGTCGATATAATTTCTAGTTTGACAGTGGAGTGTGCCCCTGACTGTTGGGGTGTGGGGGTGCAGGGAGACATGAGTGGGGGCCTGGTGGAGGGTGCCCCTGACTGGTGGGGGGTGGGGGTGCAAGGAGACATGAGTTGGACATGAGTGGGGGCCTGGTGGAGGGTGCCCCTGGATGCAGGGGGGTGGGGGTGCAGGGGGACATGAGTGGGGGCCTGATGGAGGGTGCCCCTGATGCAGGGGGGTGGGGTGCAGGGAGACATGAGTGGGGGCCTGGTGGAGGGTGCCCCTGGATGCAGGGGGTGGGGGTACTGGGAGACATGAGTGGGGGCCTGGTGGAGTGTGCCCCTGGATGCAGGGGGGTAGAGGTGCTGGGAGACATGAGTTGGTGGGCAGTAGTGCAAGGTGACATGTGGGTTGGCTGGGGGGCATGGCCATGGTGGATGGGCTGCCTGCGGGACATGTGCAGGGGTGCAGGGTAGTCCCCTGTGGTGTGGGCCGCCTGCAGGGGCCGTGGAGGGTGTAGAGGGAACAGCTGGGAGGACCCACATGGCCAATTCACATGTGGGACTCCCCGGCACCCCAGAAATACACGTAGGCTGCTGGATTCGCGTGTGGAATTTGCCGCGCACCCGGAGTACACGTACCCTGCTGAAATTGCGTGTGGAACTTCACGCGCACACCGAAATACACGTACCCTGCTAATTCGCGTGTGAAACTTCCCCCGCACACCGAAATACATGTACCCTGCTAATTCGCATGTGAAACTTCCCGCGCACCCCGAAATACACTGACCCAGGGCAATCGCGTGTGGATCTTCCCGCGAACCCCGTAATACACGCACCCTGCAAAATCGCGTGTGAAACTTCCCGCGCACCCCAGAATACACGTGCCCAGGCCAATTGCGTGTGGAACTTCCCGCGAACCCCGTAATACACGCACACGCTATTTTTCACACAGCGGGTGTCCGTGTTTGTCGGTACCCCTTTGCACCTCATTTGTTCTAGGGGGCCACTGTATGGACCATTCATCATAGCTGTATATGGGTGCTTTTTGTTAGCGCATATTTTGGCGCACATTTATTTCAGGCGCAGGGACGCTACCACCTGCTTTCTTGTGTCGTACTTGTTTGGCCCTGTGCGCGTCTTTCACCGTGCGCTGGTTTGCGCTATTCGATTCCATGAATACGTGTTGTAGTCGAGCGTGCGGGTGTTCCGTGCACTTGGCTCCTGTACTTCCCCAGTGATGCCCATATTTTCACGTGTTGTTCCCCATTCCGAGTGTTACGCCCCGTGTTACGCCTACTTTTGTGATGTGCACCGTGGCATGACCTGTGCGCCGTCGTGTGCCGCATACTTTTTCAGCGCACATCCAATGTTTTTCTCGCTCACGAACTTCCATGAATCGATGTGCGCTGGTTTCCCTGCGATTTTCGCAGTTGCACTGCACTTTTACTGCGAAGCGCACGTTTTGGCACCTCTGCGCGGGAATTTTCGGCACACATTAATTCCATGAATCGACCAGATTATATTTTTCGGAGATCCTTAATTAACAGTAGTGAAAGTCGAACCTATTTTTAAAACCGTAGGTCACAAAATGTGCCATAAAACTCTTGGCAGCATAGGAAATGTCAACCTTTGGAAACATTTACAATATAGAGAATTAACTGAAAATATGCGGCAGTCTACATACCTGACATACGCCAACATTTTAAAATGTATTAGAGTTGGTGTACTATCTTAAGAAGCACAAACTATATTAAAAACCAGGTGGCACATCCATGCACTCTATGGCCATAACTCATGTGCTACTGATGTCATGGAACAATTAGCACACAAAAATGTCAATAGTACATCCTTGATGCCAACTCTTGCAAGCTGTTAAAAAATTAATGAAACAATGTTACAAACAAAATGCCACCAATAGTTCAAATTGCCTCCACAGACAAACTGGACGTGCATGGTATGCCACTACCCATGTGTCAACAAGCCATAACAGGTTTAAAACCATGGAAAACTCATCTCTAACAGAGCTGGTTTGGAGAAAATATTAAAATATCTTTAAAATGTAGAGTAATGCTTAAACATAACGTTGACGTGCACCAAGGACTAGTTAATGGAGCACTTAGTGCAGTTGTTGGCTTTCAACCATACCAAAGTGACAACAATATTCAATTTGTCAATATTCTCTTTGACAAACTATCTGAAGTTAAAAGGATAGGATGCTCAACTGCCCACTTCCTTCTTTTCAGACATGTATGTACGCAGAGAACAATTTTCTCTAACTCTAGCATACGCAGTCACCATTCACAAATCACAAGGTCTTACCCTAGATAAAGCATTGATAGATATTGGTAGCACAGTCTTTAAAGAAGGCATGAGCTATGTAGCACTATCACGCTTATGTAAACTTGACAGACTATTTCTAATCAACTATGATGCAAGCAAAGCAAATGCTGATATTTCTTTCATTCTAGAATACAATAGACTGCGTACACTCTACACCCCCATATAAAAACCTATCCTGTACCGCAAAAAGCAAAACGTTGTAAAAGAAAACTACTTCAGACTCGATCTATGCAGGATCTCACAGCAATTCCTCCAAAGAAAGTAAAAGAAGGTAACACTTCATCAAGGGCCACAACCAAAGAAGAATCTACTGCTCAAAGTAACTCAACTACCTCTTCAAAGAAGCAACGCATACTCCCAACAAATGACTTGGACACAGAACTGTCAGGTCTATTCAAATTTTCAAATACAACTGGTGTAAATTGCTATGCAAATGTAGCAATAAATATCTTATTCCAAGTGCCACCAATTATTGATAACATTTACTTACACGGTACAGACCAATTGTGTTTGCAAATGTTAGTCCTTCATAGAAATGCAACCAACAATCCTGACAACACTTACAGTGTTCATGGAATAAGACAGGAATTGGACTACTGTGCTGGAATGGTCAAATTCACTATACACTCACAAGAAGATCCACAAGACTTTTTAATGTACTTACTACTAGTACTAGAAAACAAAAACATACCTATAAATGAAATCTTCCAGATTTGATACATGTGGAAACATGGCGCAAGTTACTGTTGCTTAGCTTACCATTACTGCCAAATTTCTGAGGATTTTCAGTGTTACATGTAACCATAACATCCCTTTAACAATGTTTTTCCATTGAATTTTATAGATTTTTTTAGTGCACCTTAACCATAACGTCCCCTTAACTAAGTATTTTCATTGACTATAAGTTAAGTAGCTGTTTCCATAAGAAGAGCACTTTTTGGGTGACTTATACCTTTGCTCTCCCTGGACGAATCCTCACCAAACTTTGCAAAAAAAGTATATGGCCCACTCTGAACTTTTTTGCAAAGTTTGGTGAGGCTTGGTCTAGGGGAGGCAAATTTATAGGGGGGTCCCAAAATGTCTTTTTTCCCATAGACTGAATGGGGAAAAAACTTTGCTCACGCCTACAGCCCAAACCGCTGGACCGTTTTTCACCAAATTTGCGGCAGGAGCAGCGGATTGGTCCCAGAAATGTGCTTTTGTAAATTTGGTGAAAATCCGTCCAGTAGTTATTTTTAATAAATGACCATAAAGTAGGTCAAAAGAATTAGTGATATCTATGTTCGGTCCGCGGACACACTTCCGTGTTCGGTCCGCGGACACACTTCCGTGTTCGGTCCGCGGACAGTGTCCTGATTGGCTAATCGGCTTGCGTCATGTCCACGGACATGTGATGTGTTCGCTGATTGGATGGTGAAGCGCGTGAAGTGTGTCAGATTTTTGGAAACGCCTCCACCATCTTGGATTCGCGGACAGCGGCCGATGTCCACGGACGTCGCGGTAAAAACATATGAAAAAACACAGCATTCCACTTGTCAAACTTATCAAATAATCTCTGGGGAGGTGAGGGGTGATGAGGATGGGATGGGATATGGCTGCAAGAAGCAAAACAAAGGGTGTTTTTTGCCACAAAAGTCTGCAAACAGTTCAGATGTTCGCGAACAGTCCTGAAAAGTTTGCGAACACCTTAGCATTACAGGGTTGGTGAAATGCAGTTCTTGGATGGCTTATAACTTTGGCGCCACTGAATGGAACTGCATGAAATTAAGCATGTATATTCCTGGGCTGATTCTGAGTGAGTATGCAGAGTCTGGTGGGATTCTGTCATGAGGGGGCAAAACTAGAGGGGTGTCCCAAAATAATGTAAAGGCTTATAAATGAGGTGCCATTTGACGAATCCTCACTTAATTTGGGAAACTGATAATACATTTAGATATGAATGTTTTTACGAAGATTGGTAGGATTTCGTGAAGAGGGGACAAAATTAGAGGGGGTCCCAAAATAATGTAAAAGCTTATTAATGAGGTGCGATTTGACGAATCTACACTTCATTTGGAAAACTGATAATAGATCAAGATATACATGTTTTTGCGAAGTTTGGTGGGATTCTGTCAAGAGGGAGCAACATTAGAGTGGGGGTCCAAAAATATTGAAAAGTCTTATAAATGTGGTGCCATTTGACAAATCTACACAAAGGTTTGCAAAAAGATTATAGATCTAGATTTAGATGTTTTCGTAAAGTCTGAATGGATTTTGTCAAGTGGGGGCTAGCTTATATGACGATTGTATGTGCATAGATTTGACACTTTTGAAAAAATAAAACATGGGTGGATTTCCAGCAAACTTGCGTAATGAGCATTGGCATGGACCTACAAGCATGGTTTTGTAAATGTGCCAGTGTTTTATTATTTGACAAGTGTCATAATGTAGCTCCAAAAAATAGCGGTATACCTTTAGCGACTGAGGGGTAGCCTGTGGCCATGGGCAGTGGCAAGATTGTCCGAGTCATGGAATAAGGTCATGATCCGGACAATCTGGCTACTGGCCATGACCACAAGGGACAAAACATAGGATTAAAGTGGCCATGTCCACCTGGGACTGGCTTTGTGGTAGGGTTATTTGAAATTAGGATAGATTTGGAAGGGAAGAAAAATGTGCTTGTTGTAATATGGTCATAGGGTTCTCTTTTTGCCTTCAGCAGGCTGTTATGAAAGCGAAGAGGGGCCCTGTATGGAACCCTCACCTTCCCTGGAAAAGCAAAAGGGTTTTCCTTCCTACACCGGGACGCTGCAGGCGTCCCGGTGTTGGAAGATAAATCCTATTTTTTAGCACCCCGGGTTCCCGCTTTGGGAACCTATGGTGCTAATGGCCTTCATCTCCCATTTCAGGGGCTGGAATGGGGGGATAATGGCCAGAGACCTTGTTATACACCCTCGGTTCGCTTGGGCTGATAACTTGGGCTTCTGGGCCGGTAGCCACCGTTCCAGTCCCTGGAACAGAGGATGAACGCCACAATATTCCCATTAGCACAACACAAAATACAAATGGAAATGTTGGAAAATCTTATTGAGTCTATGTACTTTACTGAGAAATATAAAGTAGATGGAGTCTATACATTTTTTTTAGTTCTATTTTTTAACTGTGAAAGGTAGTTCCTAAAGGAATATGTCTTTTGTTGTTTTTGGATGTATTTTTTTTTGGCAGGAGAGCGGAGAACGAATGGTGGGGAGGGAAATGAGGGAAGAGCAACCAAACACTAATATGGAGGGGTAGGTGGACAAGGGAAAATGTTGTGCGTGTGTTATTTCTAAGTTAGGGGGCACTGTTTCTCATTCTCCTTTATTACAGCAGTGGTGGTGGCTCTTGGGGAGGAGGGATGGCATTAGCTGATACCATTTTACGATAAATAGCAGTTTTGCTAAAGGTATGTACTGTGTACTAGATTGGTAATGGATAATGAGAAGGAATAGGTGTTGGAGCTGTGCAAGGGAAATTTTGAAGTTGGAAGTTCCTAGATCAGTAGAAAATGCAGTTCCGAACTGTCCGCCAAGCAGAGATTTTATCGTGAAGTGCGGACGGGTTCTCAGACACATCATCATGCCGCGCGCCAGCGTATGGTCATGTGGCACTGTCTGGAAGGTCCGCTATGAAGTCAGATGTTCGTCGACGTCTATGGATGCAAAACTGGTTGAAATAGTTGCAAGAAGTGTATAGAAGTGTTAAAAATTATTTCAGATGGTGGGAAATGGCAGTTTTTAAGGTGAAACTTTGGAAATTGGACACAAATATTGCTATATTGGGTAAGTATGATATTAGTAAGTTGTAGGAAAATAGCATGCACTGGTAAAAACCTATGAAATTCAATGAAAACATTTTGTTAAGGGGATGTTATGGTTAAGTTGCACTAATAAAAACCTATGAAATTCAATGAAAAAACTTTGTTAAAGGGACATTATGGTTAAGTTGCTCTAATAAAAACCAATGAAATTCAATGAAAAAACTTTGTTAAGGGGATGTTATGGTTAAGTTGCACTAATAAAAACCTATGAAATTCAATGAAAAAACTTTGTTAAAGGGACATTATGGTTAAGTTGCACTAATAAAAACCTATGAAATTCAATGAAAAAACGTTGTTAAAGGGACGTTATTGTTAAGTTGCGCTACTAAAAACCTATGAAATTCAGTGAAAAAACTTTGTTAAAGGGACGTTATGGTTCAAGTAAAACCAAAAACCCCCTGAAATTCACCAGTTATGGTAAGCTAAACAACCATAATTCGCGCCCCGACAGTGCACTGCTAAGACTAACACCCAGGACATCAAAGATGACATCACAAATGTCATTGATGACATCACTGATGACATCACATGTCTGGCTCACTGTTTTTTCCTTTACTGATATATCTAGGCCAGTAACAGTCAGGAACTAAACATTCACTATACTATAGTACAAAGTACTATATTTGTAGACTTATACTTCAAATATGTTCTTACAGAAATTCAGTTAGGATCCACTCAAAGCATATGAAACCTATACAAAGGGGAAAACACAGACTTGGAAGACAGCAATGCTATCTATGTATGAAGATGATTAGTAAGGTTATCAACACTGTCTTATAGTTCTGTTGTTTTTTTATTACTGTACTTTCCCTGGATATGCTCATATTTGTACATATTGCACTTACACTACTTTCCTTAGGATCTAGTCACAATATCTGATAGTTATGAAGATTTTCGCGTAATACTGCTGTTTTTTTGTTTACTTCACTTTCCCGGTATATGCTCTATTTGTATGTGTTGTTGTCTGTGTTTTGTGTGCAGTAATGCAATAATGTACTAAGTGGGTTTGATTAGGTACGTATTAAATGTTTCACAGTATGCAAGACTCTAATAAGAAAGCATTTATAATGTTAGTATTTAACATGGCAAGGTTATTTAATATTGCATCTCCCTCATGTCTGCTGCACACTATGTCTATATTACTACATGTGTACCTCAGTATATGGGAAAACATTTCATAATACAATTCAATTTGGATTAATGCATTACTTAATGCACTACGTACCTCATGATATTTATTCCAATGATCCTTGACACTTTTTTATTAACATTACAATAAGAATCCCTTGTACAGACGTTTCATGAAAGGTAAATGCACATGTGATGTCATCAGTGATGTCAGTGATGTCATCAATGACATTTGTGATGTCATCTTTGATGTCCTGGGTGTTAGTCTTAGCAGTGCACGGTGGGGGCGCGAGTTATGGTTACTTAGCATACCATAACTGGTGAATTTCAGGGGATTTTCGGTTTTACTTGGAACCATAACGTCCCTTTAACAATATTTTTTCACTATATATATATCGCCCATGCTATATATATATATATGTATATATATATATCATGCACATAGCTTTTGATAACTTTCACTCACACATCGGTTCATTTAATTTTCTCTCAGTAGTGACAGGAAATAAACACATTATTAAACACATACTTTTTGGGGAAGGTTATCAGATGACTCTGTCTCACTGGGGCAATGAAACTGTAACTGCGTACTTCACATTTGGTATAATCCATTTCATTAATTCAAAGAAGCTTAAAACCCCATATCCCAAAATGCAACTGACAGAGAAACAAAAGCCCATGGCCGGTGCAGGATTTCCATGATAACATGACATCAAACATAAGAGATCTGGCCAAACCAGTATGTTTATTTATTTGCTCAAAGTGTGGCCACAATGAGAGAAATACAAATATATCATACAAGATAGCCCCGTGTGATTTGGAAGATGCGGATGCTGTTCCAATTTTGATTTACACTATTGGACTTGTAGTCTTGAATTTAAAAAAGGAAAAGCAGACATACAAACCCCAGGATGCAAGGAAAATATCATCACTGAATGAGCAACTTCTGAAAGTCATGGGGCATGATTTAAATTCCTATTTGGGTTTTTACCTCAGAGGTCAGGCCAGTCCCAGTGGTGGTTCAGTCTGATGAGACCAGAAGTGCACAATTGCTTTCCTAACACAAATGCACATAATACTTGCATACATGCCTAAGGGCCTACATGTTGAAGCTGAACCCCAACCACTAAATCCAGGGTCAGGACTAGGATGGGAGAATGAATGATCAGTCCTCTTCTTATTATCAGAGGCTGGAACCTCTTAATTACCCCAAAGCCATGGGACCATTTAAATTAGATCAACCATTCAAGCACTGTTCCTATCCCACCTGGATGGGGGCAATGTCCTCCTCAAAGGCCTTCCATCAACCTCCCTAGTGCCCAGAGAAGTGTCCTACATGCGGCTGCACACCTCAATAAAGGTCTAGTCTACACAGATACGGCCACATCACCCCAGCCCTCATCAACTTTCACTGGCTCCCACTGCACGCACAAATCACCTTCAAGTCTTGCTGCATCATCTATAAGCCAGTCGCCCTCAAGTCACCCAGCTACCTCACAGAGAAATTCATGGTGGACATCACACTACCAGACACCAGGACACGTGCAGACTTGGAATCCACCACTGCAAAAAGGAAAGGACCAGAAAACAAGCCTTTAAAGCCTACGCCCCAAGGCTATGGAACCGCCGCCCCCCCTCCCCGTCAGCATCAGACTTGAGCTTACAACTCGGAAAATAACTCAAGATCCATCTCTTCAAGGAGTCTCTCCTCCCCAACACCTAAGCCATCACATTGTACCCACGTCACCTAACTCGCTAGACGCCATTACTCCTCCCCGCCACTCTGTACAGCTGTACCTCTCCTCTGTGCCCCTCTGTATCCTACCCCCCACAGTGTATCTGTTCTGTTGTTGCCTCTGTAAAGAGCTCTGTTATGCATCTGTACTGTTGTTTACCTCTGTAAAGTGCTCTGTTGTGTATCTCTACAGTTGTATACCTCTGGAAAGTCCTCCGTTGCCTCTCGAAGCTAGATTCATGCTCAATAAATACCAAAATAAGAATAATAATAACAATAATGATAATAAATAATAAAGGGGGGGCAGAGGTATCTGACCCCTTCAATTTTGGTAGCACTGCAGATTGACCTCCTTTTACTTAGCATAGCTGCCAACTGAACCATGATTCGCTGCAAAAAACGCAAGCAGGTTACGCTGTGCAAAAAGGTCATCGCTTTGCATCTTCAAGATGCAAAGAGCCTTTCTTCGGCTTACAGCGGCTTTAATGAGGCTTGCTTCCGTAGTCACAGGGCTTGCACCTTGTGCGGCCACTCTCCTGGGGGCTTTGCAGCCCCCACTCACCTGCAAACCATAAACAGGAGGCTGCTGTGTCCTAATGGCACACCCCAAACCGGATATTGTGGTCATGCAAATGCCTTAACATGCCTGCACATTTGAAAGGTCAGCTTTGTGTCCGCTGTTAATAGCAGCAAGTCCTTTCATTTAACATAAGCGTTTGGGGGAGAGGGGCAGATGGGGCTTTTGCATCATATAGACCCCACATATCCTCCACCTGGAAATCTGCATCTTCGCTCAAGAAACGTAAATGCAGTTACAAAATCCAACCGTTTACATTAACTTATTTCCATTATGTCATTACAACAACATGATTTTTTTCCTATTCTGGAATGCCATTTTCTGTACATTTTGCATAATTACAAGCTACCGGTTGTGTTTCTTTAGGGCTTCGAATTCAGTTTCAGAACCAAGTGGAGAATTATGCGTCTTACACTACTTACCAAGCTGTTACTTGTATAATTCCATTCTGAATTGGGACTATGAACCTACAATAATATTCCTTTTGCTTAATGGATTTCAAGACGGATTTATATATTTGGCCGATTGGCTTATTACATATTTTTCTGATCAGAGCTAAGAAGCAATGTGGTCAGTCAAGGGCCCAATTTGCGGACTGGCATCAAATTCCAGCTTCTCAAAGAAATTACAGTGTGTGATCTTGGGCAAATCATTTTCTCTCACTAGACCTACGTGGCACAATTGTTAGTCCATAGAAATGATTCAGTTTATAGTCTTCACACTTGCTAAAAAGTCTCATTCACAGTTTTATAGACTATAAAGGTTGTTCCTTTTTAGTGTCATTCCTATGGACGTTACAAAGTTATTGTGCTGACAGGCGGCATTTCCACATTTCCCGTATAGTTGTAATATTTTTAAACTTAAGAGTTTGATGAAAACACATTCCTTTTTGTCTATGTGCTTTGAACATTTTAACTGATCGCTATAAAAATGTTGTATGTTTCTGTGTGTCAAGGAGCTGACAGTGGTGCACTGATAGATGTGTAAAGGGCTGTGGCTGGTGACCAACATGTGGTGTCTGCACTGGTGGGCAATGCGAGGATCTGGTGGTGGTGGGACAGTGTGAGGAGCCGCAGTGCAGCATGAGGAGCTGACAGTGTAATGAGCAATTCCTTAACCCCTTAACTGCCATGCTATTATGCTGGTCCTTTTTGCATAGACTTGCATAATAACCTGACAGTTAAGGGATTAAGGAATTGCTCATTACACTGTCGCTCCTCATGCTGCACTGCGGCTCCTCACACTGTCCCACCACCACCAGATCCTCGCATTGCCCACCAGTGCAGACACCACATGTCGGTCACCAGCCACAACCCTTTACACATCTATCAGTGCACCATTGTCATCTCCAACCACTGTCCACTCCTGGCAAGTCCTCAGTGTCTGGGGCTGAAGCCCACTGATGTACCTACATGTTAATCATAGGTGTTGAACCCACTGAGCTAGCTTATGCCAAAAGTCCATGGCGGTATCATACAATTCCGAGCACCAGAGAGACTTTGACCTGAAAATGCACTACATTAAACAGTTTATTTCAAAAGTAGTGGGAAAGCCTGTGTACATGGGCCAAGGGTGTGTTGGTTGGAGGTTTTCCATTATTGTTTTTGTAAAATTTCTGTTGAGGGGTCGTATGCTTGATCAGTGATGATGGTGTGAACATTTTTGTTGCGTTCACGATTGTATGACCCTTCAACGGCTGTGCATCTGCCTTTTATATTCTACGAGCTGCAGAACGTGATCATTGTATGTCCCGTTGGAGAGCTGTTTCCCGAGCTGTCATATTGGCACTATTTTTAAGTTTGCTTGCAGTATTATTTTCAAGTTGACTTGCCCTTTGTTGCTCAGTGAAATATATTGAGTCTCATTGCTTTGGCGTTTAACATTTTCGGCATCTTCATGTGGTTAACGCCTCTTACGAGGCATTGTGGAGAATTGAAATGCTGAAAACAATTGTATTTTACAGAAAGTCCTCTGGATGGGGGAAAAAGTGATTTCTTTTGTTATGTTAGAGCAATCGTGCATAATCAAATAAATGTGTGTTTATATATATTTTTTTATGTATATATTTTGATTGTGTAATGATTCCATTGGCATAGACCACTATCGGTGTGATACAGAAGATACAGTAGTTTTTATTTTCACAGTAGGACCACTCTTTATCCTAAGGCAACAGCTGCCTTTAGCAGTGACAACAGGTGAAGTGGGCAGTCTCTAATGCACATGACTGCATCAGACAAACATACATCTGGCATTTTATTATACTGTATTATGTCCTGTACGTAACGCCCCATCGTATGCCCTAACCCTTCCTTCACCCCTTTTTCATCTGCTTGTCAAGTTTACTTCAGCTATCTGGCCTCCCCAACTTTTTCAGCAAAATGACTCCTCTGCCCAAAGCACAGGGATGTGATTTGGGGGCTGCAGTAGCTGTGCCGATGTTGAAAAGCCCTGTCCCACCCCTGCTGCTAGAGCAGGAAGCACAGCCTTGCATATCGAGCAGGCCCGCTCACCAGGAGAGAAAGAACTGCCCACCCCTCGACCAGTGATGAGCGGTCACACTACAGCCATTCAGCTCTTCAGTGGGAAGTGCTGCAGATACCAAAGCTGTATGCACATAGAGTGCAGAACGTCATCCACAGAAGCTGTTACCAGCTTAACAGGCATGCGATTACCGTGTCATATCTTCAGAAGAAGGTACAAAGACCATATATATAGAAAGAGTACATGTTAAGTTTTTATTGCAACATGTGGCACTTTTAGTTTTAGAACACGCGTATGTGTGTGTGATCCTCTTATGTGTCAGAAAAAGCAACTGCTCAATGCTGCTCACATATCAATGTGTCCTATTCCGTTCATCAGATGTTAGTCCAGTCCTGTTTTTTTCTGAGCTGAATGGGACTTATAGCCTTGGATTTTCCCTTTATACATCCTAGCACTACAAGAATATAAACCAAAAAGCCTGGACTAGAATCTCTGTAACGGAACGTGCCATGATGACGTGAAAGCAAGATTTCATACATTAGCAGGCTCATCGGAAATCACATTGTGTGGGACTACCTACGACTTAAATTCAATGCTGTTAACAGTTATGAGATTGTAGGCAGGTGGTCCAATATTCCAAAGGGGGATAGACTCTGCCGATTCTGTGGTGAAGATGTGGTGGAATCGGCAAGACATCTTCTCTCCGATTGTAATGCCTTAGTTCTACTACGCATTAGGGCCCTTAGAGCTTCAGGGTTTGTAGCTTCTGGTTCTCTAGGGGCTCTATGGGAGTCCTTTATGTTTGGCTCACATGAGGGTTTCATTGTTTTTCTTACTAAAATGTGGAGAGAGGTGTATGGTATAATTCTAATGTTAGGGAATTGAAAGCTCTTACATTTGTTTCTTTTAAGCTGTTGTTTATTTATTTAACTGTCTGATACAATAACAAAAAATAAAGCACTTCTCAAGGCATGAAGCAAGGTTGTCCCTTAGTTCCGGCCTTATATAACGCGTACATAGCAGATCTTGAAGAGGAGATAGCTAACACCAGATGTTTCCCACCAACTCTAGGGGGGGTAAAAGAACAGAGAATTATTTACGCAGATGGCATCATCCTGTTAGATCAAACCATAGTGGGTCTTCAAAGACAACTGAATAACTTGCTCAAATATCTAGAATAGAACAACCTTGAACTAAACAAGAACAAAACCTAGATTATGGCATTTGAAACAGCAACTAGGACAGCAAGCAAAGGAAAATGGTACGTGAAGGAAGGTAAAATAGAAAACGTGAAGAGTTTCAAATACTTGGGAGTCACGTTAAGCAACAGTAGCATTAAACTTCCAATGCAGGAGTCCCTAATAGCCAAAATAAAGACTCTGGTGTGACAAGCTAAGGTGGTCAATAGGAAGTTTGGAAGATTTTCCCTGATCCCTGTGTTGTCCTTCTTCAGGGCCAAGGTGGTCCCATGCATAACGTATGGCACGGAAGCTATGCCCCAAATCCAGAGCCAGCTTTGGGATAGACTAGAAGGAGTATTTTTGAGGAAAGTGCTGGGGCTTCCACTATCGGCACCGATCTCCCTAATTAGGCAAGAGCTATGCTTAACTTCTTTGAAGGGGACTGTGATAAGGAACACCATGACGCTCTTCAGAAAAATCATCATGGAACCCACAGCAAAAAATGTCAAAATCTTCAATAACGAACTGTCCAGTGGTAAGAATAAAATACTAGCAACTTGGGCTGAAGGCTGTGTAAACCTCCTTGACGAACTAGCGCTGACGAGGGAAACACTTATACGAAACCCAGTGAAGGTGGTGAAAAAGCTGATGGAACTTGACTGGATAAGAACGCAAGAAAAGCAGCATCTTACAAACTAACCAACAACGCATCTACCCAACTAATGAAAATTAACGAGGTGAGAGGCGACTTGAAAAAGTTCCCAGACAAGCAACTGGGTCGTATTTTCCTGAGAATTGGACTGAACCTCTTAAGGACTAATGAGATCTTGGTCATCAGAGGAGAATCTCCCTCGAACGAATGCCAGCATTGCAAGAACAAAGAGGCTGAGTCAATTCGACATCTGTTGCTAACATGCAGTGGAACTCAAGGTGCCCGAGAAACCTACTTAATGACATTTCTGGAAAAAACAAGTACATTAGATGAAGAAGAATGGTGGACATGCCTGATGAGCGGGGAGAAATCAACCTCGGCAGTGGCAGTGGTCCTATTCTTTAAGCAAATTGGCTTTGTACAAGAGACCGAGATGGTCGTTAGAGGCATATGATTATGACTATGGACATATAGCACAGTTTGGAATTAGGACATTAGACATATTGCAGATGGAATTGTTGACCAGTTCAATTTTGTAAAAATGGTAATACAATTAAATCAAATAAAAAAAACATAATAATAATAATAAAATAAAGCAATATTTAGCAGAACTAGCTTATCACACAAAGCCAATGTAGGCTGCCTAACCATGCATGCTTTTACCTCGTAACATAAGAAGTTCCTCGAGTTCAGCTCTATGTCATGACACCTAAGAAACCTATTAACATCTGGAAGAACACAATGCAATCAATTCAAATGCTTTTTAGTTTGGGCTATCAGGTGTCGCTTGCAACGCCTATAAGCAAAACTCGCATTGGAGTACAGATAGGGAGAAATGACATATGAGGAGGGACACAGAGTCTGTAGTTATTGTTTGGTTATGTTGTTACCCACTGCCCGCGCATGGCCATGCTAATCCCTCTGGCCATTCCCACCCATTCCTGCCTCTGTCCGCCCAAAACACCTCCTCATGGGAACTCTTTGAGCTTGCTTTAATCAAGCCTTACCATCAGGCTTTGGATTCAAAGTGCCAGCTAGTGTTTGTTCAAAACAGTCTTTCTGAGAGTTAATGACTTAATTGGAGCAGTTAACACACTACTTATGTAGTAAAAATGTCTTACCTGGCCTGCCTTCATCATTACAAGTGTGCCAGTCCGGTAGCAACGGTGCCGTTAAGCTTACTGGCACTGTTGTTACCGGACCGGTACACTACTGGTCTGCTTGCCGGAGCTGCTGTGCCCGGCAGGTCGGACCTTGCCGGGCACAGCGACCATGATAAGCAGACCTACACGGATGCGCCGGCACTGTTATTAACTATGCCGGCGCTTCCATGTTCCCCATTCACATTGAGGCCCACGGGACTCAATGGGAATGGGGAATTTAATTTTTCCGGTGCCTGACTTCCCGGACTGGCGGGGTTAGAATCCCCTGCTGTTACCGGCAAGCCAGGTGCGGAAAAATGTGCAAGTCCGGTGGCAGCCTGCCGGTTTAACTGGCACGGCTACTGCCGGACTTAGAATGAGGCTCTGTGTGTCCTTTACTGAAGTCCTGTTTAAAACAAGCATTGGCAAAGCCACTGAAGTCCTGTTTAAAACAAGCATTGGCAAAGCCCATATTTTTGTCTTGTGCATGTGTTTTAAGCTTTTGCCAGCACTGCTATTAGATGCCCAGGTACTCACACCCTTTTTCCCCTGCTTTCAACAATGGGTAGTTAATACCACTATGGCTGTGCCTGGCAAGTGCCTTTCCCATACCTACAAAAAAGCCTAAACTGTTGGTGTTGACAATGCTTGTTTGTAAAAGGTGTAGTTTGACTAGTAAACTATTCACCGTGCTGGTATTAGACCTCATGAGCTTTCGTAATCATCCATTTTATTTTCCTCCATATTTCACACCTTAATCCCTTCTCAGTGCTCATGTGAAAAAGTAACCTCTGCACACATCGTGTATCCATTAACTGCACTCATAAAAGAGGCAAAGAAGAAGGCAGACTCGAGAGCTTACTGCTTGTCTCGGCCATCGACATTTCAGGAAATACTCATCCATTCATTCTTCCGAGGTCCATCAAATGAGTACCAATAAAGTAATCAGAAACACTATTACAATTGTGCTTAGAAATGTGAGGAAAATGGTATAAAGTGTTATAAAAACCCTGATATTATTTATATAGCGCACACAATACATTTAATGAACCCCTATTCGAGGTAAATCGCAAGCACAAGTTTAAGCTTGCTCACTGGCACTTGGAAAGGGTACCAGCAGAGAAGGCCTCAGCAGATTGAGACCTGTCGGCTCAGGGACGTCATTTCACCAAAATGCCAGGGGTAGCGGAATTGACATCACATGACCCTTGACCCCCCTGATGACATCACAGGAACTGATGTCATTTGACCCCACCCTGAAGTGGTATCACGGGAAGCGATGGAACACGACCTTTCACCCATTGACAAAACAGAAAGTGGCATCAAATAGCATTGTACACTGCGAAAAATATGGTTACGATATCACCATAATGTGATGTACATTTCATACAAGAATTGGTGGCCCTATGTATTGTTAAGATCAGTGTGCATAGGCCCATATTACCAAATTACTGTGAATGCAAGCAGACATTCATGACCAAATGATGATGATGTGTTATTATATAGCACTTTCGCTTAAGCGCTTTATATAGAAAAAATATACACACAATATCACCCAACCTGAGTTGGTACTCATTTATCGACATCAGAAGGATGAAAGGCTGAGTTGAGGCATTTAAGAACAGAGTAAATCAGTAATTCACCCCCTGAAGTGTGCCTGAAATAAACCTTTAATGAGTCTAGCAATTATTCTTTAGAATTCCAGAATGACACATTATTTGGTATTCCTATTATTTCTTTTTTAGGGTCAGTGCTGAAAGTCTTAGACTTGTAGCACTCCTGATCTTATTTTTCTTCTTTTTTAAGGGGCCTGAACAAGAAAGCCAGCCACTCCAGAAGTAAAGAGCCACATGGTGCTCACCACAGCCCAGGAGCTTGCATTACAAAAAAAAAGAAAAAATTAAAAATAAATAAAAAACATTTTCTTTGCTTTTTTCGCAAGGGAGCCAACAGAGGTCGCAAGGGAGACCTCAGAGGTCACAGTTGCGACCTCTGGCGACCCCTAAATGACATCCCTGTGTAGGCTGCAGCGCTCAAGAACAAGGGCCTTTTGATTACACTATAGGTAATAAAAGTCTGTACCGATTACATGAAAAAATACACTTGAAAAACTCCCTTGTGCTGAATAGCAATGTGAATTGAGTGGGAGGGGGAAGGGGATTTCTTAGAGCCTGGCTTCATTTGTTTAAGTCTGAATTTGAAGGTGTCGGTCCTTTTAGCTGATTGGGACTGCATTCACTAGAAAACGGGAATAAAGTCGACCCTCCCAAAAAAATGAACACCATTTTGAAACGGGTTGTCTTGGGAGAGCTGGAGCCATACGAGGAAATCTGCACCGTGTGCTTTGCCTCCCTGGGCGGTTGTTCTGAAACTGCCTCGGCCAGTATCAGTATTCTGACGCTGCCAGAGAGGACAGGGGTCTCTGTTCTAGGACTCAGCCGGCCTTGCTAAAAGCAGGCACATTTCATGAGAATACATGATTAGGATGCTGCTATTTATTTCTGGCAGTCGTCATTACATATCTGCGCCATGTGTGTATGTGTATACCTGCAGTGATGATCGAGTAGGATTGTGTGTACATTGGTAGTAAGACATGGGGAAAATGCCTGACGTTGACACTGTCCTTTCTATTTGTTTTTGAAGCCTGGCATGAGCTATGATGGGGCCGCAAGAGCGGCGGACCCTATCATGACTGTGGCGTTGCCCCGTAAGGGCTGCGCACGCGGCGGCGTGACGTTGCACGTCGCCGCGTGCAGCGTTAATAAACGGGGCGTTCCCGGAAGCGGCAGAGCGACCGGGGAGCCCGAAGCCGACAGACGTGTGTGTGTGAGCTCTGTCGGGTTGGGGGCTCACGGGCACGCATGGGGGGGCCAAGGACAAACCCCCAACAGTGGTGACGAGTGGTGACGGATGCCCGGGCCCGGCGGTGAAAGGCTTCCAGAATTTTTCTTACGATCGGAACGTTCACGGACGTTTCGTCTCACGCCGTGGCTGCGGACCTCACACGCGGCTGGCTGCCATTTTGAACACGAGGCCGCGGAACTTCTCGGAGCTCTGGTTCGGGACGAGAAGGTGATCCGGGTCTAATTTTTGGATTTCATGGTTGCTGAGTGCATGACCTGCACGCCCATACCTAATTTGTGTGTTTTCATCATATTTTGGGACTGTTACGTCGAGTGAAAGCCAGGATAAGGACTACTATGGCAGGGCCTGCTTAGTCCAGTCCACCCACATGGCTTAATTTTTGGGACCTCTACATTGCGGTGCATTGCTGCAAGGTGGCAGCAAGGCACTTCCTCGCCCCCTTCATCATCAGGACACTTTCTTGATCCTCTTCATCACCACGAGGTGGTGGTGGTTGGTGCTCCATCTTCTATTGGTCCTCTTCATCATCACAAGGTGGTGGCCGGTGGTGTGTTTTTTTTTGTGTGTATGACTCTTGGCTGGTGCTCAAGGAAGGGGACACACGGCACCGTCTTCTCCGCTCTACAATTCAAGACCCGTGCTGTGCTTGGCATGGGGGTGCATCCATCTGCATGGTGATGGTGGGAATCTGAGTTGCGGCCCCAGGACTTGTGGTGGGGGTGCCTGTGCGCTCAGTCCCATGTCCGACAGCGACCAGGACGGTGACACCGCGGATCCTGTGGAAGACTCTCAGGACGAAGATCAGGCGGCCTAGCCTGCAGCACCGCAACCGCTGCCACCGGGGAATCAGGCGCCTGCACCACAGGCACCACTAGGGGCGCAGCCTGCCGCTCCACAAGGGGCTCCCATCATGGCTCAAGCGAGAGCCCAGGCCGCCCTACAACCGATACCGTCTAGCCTGGGGCCCCGATGGAAGAGGTGGGTGGCCCGCCAGGACATGTACTTCAGGGCTGCTCGGGTGGACGATGATGACAGCATGGTGGCCACCATGCTGTACTCGGCGGGAGCCGCGGTTCAGGAGATCTTCGAGTCGCTGACTCCGGTTGACCAGACCTATGGTGAGGCCAAAGCGGCTCTCCTTGCACACTTCCTTCCACTCGCCAACGTGGACTTCGAGAGATTTGTAATGCTGTCGGCCAAACAAAAGGATGATGAGACCCTGGACACTTTTTACGGCCGCCTGCGCCGCCTTTCCCAAGGGTGTGCGTAGGTGACACGGATGATATGATACGAACAATGCTGATCCAAGCATGCTCCTCCGGCAAACTGAGGAGACAGGTCCTCAGAGAGCCGGGAATCACTCTGCCCCGCATACTGGAACTGGGTCGATGTCACGAAGTGGCCGAGGCAAGGGCAAACAAAATGGAGGCGGGATCACGTTAGATCAAGGCCGAAGAGGTGTGCGCTGTGTGGCGGGGCGGCAGAGGAACAAGAAGGACTGGTGGAGCCCCCCGTGACAGAGCAGGAAGATCGGGGGAGTCGCGTCAGAAGTGTGGCTATGACCTCCCCCACCCAACAGAGTGCCCAGCCGCAGGAAGAACATGTGGCCGATGTGGACTGCCGGATCACTTCTCAAGAGTGTGTAAGTCGGCTCTACCTGTCATGGTACCGAGAGGTCCTGCCCGAATCTGGACTCCGCGCCAAACCCGGCCGTCCAACGTGGCCCAGGTAGATCAAGCGGAAGAGGAGACTCAGGCAGAGGAGGCTGAAGAAGAGGAGGAGGAGAACATTTTCTTCGTCTCAAGCATGGGGGTCCTGAAAGGCAAAAGCAGGAGGCAGCCAAGGTGCGTGGTGGAGGTGAACCGCTCGCCTGTTCCCGTGTTGGTGGACACAGGGGCATCTGTCAACGTAATGGCGAGGGGACATTATGACGCTCTGGACCCGCTACCAGACCTGGCTGTGCCAAGAGCTCGCATATTCACCTTCGGTGGTCTCGAGCCCATACCGCTGGATGGGGCGTTCGTAGCGAAGGTGGAACATGAAGGCTCGACGATCAGGGCTCGATTCTACGTGACCCCTATAAGCAACAACACCCTGCTGAGCTGTGCGGCTGCGGAGGCACTCGGGATAGTGAGTTTTGCGTACTCAGTATACCTGGAAGATATCAATGATCTACTTGACAAGTACGCAGCCCTGTTCAACGGCATTGGGAGAATGACCGGTGATCCAGTCCAGCTCCACATTGATGACTCAGTACAACCCATTGCTTTGAAACACCGGAGAGTTCCTTTTCATCTGAGGGAGCAACAAGGAGCTGGATAACCTGGTGGCCTTGGACATCATCGAGAAAGTGGAAGGCCCAACACCATGGGTGTCCCCCATCGTCGTGGCCAGAAAACCAAAGCAGCCGGACTCAGTTCGTATCTGTGTGGATATGAGGCTGCCCAACAAGGCCATCAAAAGGGAGCGACACCTGACCCCGACCATTGACGACATAATCGCTGAGGTACAAGGGGCCAGATTCTTCTCCAAGCTCGACCTCAGAGCAGGGTATCATCAAGTTGTCCTCCATCCGGAGTCCCGGTATATTACAACATTCACCACTCACCGGGGACTCTACAGGTACAAGAGGTTAAGCTTTGGGGTGTCATCGGCTGCGGAAGTGTTTCAGAACATTATCCGAGGTGCCCTTGCTGATCTTGAAGGGGTACTCAACATCAGTGATGACATTTTGGTGTTTGCCACCACGGAGGTGATCCACCTGAAGCGCCTGGCCAAGACCTTCGAGAGACTGCAGTCACTGGGCCTCACCCTCCATAGGGACAAGTGCGAATTCCTGCGCCCCTCCATAGAATTCTTTGGGTTCATGTTTAAGGAGGGAGGAGTGTCACCCGACCCGCGGAAAGTTCAGGACATAAAGAGTGCACAGCCCCCGGAATCGGTGTCGGAGGTGAGAAGCTTTCTGGGCATGGTGACCTACTGTGGTCGGTTCATCCAAAACCTGGCCTCAAGGTCCGAGCCGCTCAGAGCTCTTACCAAGAAAGAGACTGCCTGGCACTGGGGTCCACTGGAGCAGTCGGCGTTCGAGGACATCAAGAGCGCCTTAACAACGGAGGATACCATGACGTTCTTCGACCCAGCGCTACCCTCGGAGATCGTGGTCGACGCCAGTCCGTTTGGCCTGGGGGCGGTCCTGACCCAAGTGGACCGGGATGGAAACCTCCGTCCCGTAGCATACGCCAGCAAGGCGCTCTCGGAAGCGGAACAGCGGTACTCCCAGATCGAACGGGAGGCCCTGGCGGTCCTGTGGGGATGCAGACATTTTCGCCTCTATGTGCTGGGGCGCCCGGTGACTGTGGTGACTGATCGTAAACCCCTGCTCCCGATCCTGGCGGGCTCATCATCAAAGCCCCCAGCCAGAATTGAGAGATGGATGCTCGCATTGCTTGAGTACGGGGTCACGCTGGTTTACCGGCCAGGCGCCAACAATGCGGCGGACTTCCTCTCCCGGCATCCCGGAGTGCGTGGGGGAGTGGTGGGAGACACCTGCACAGAAGAGGCGGATGACCATGTCCGGATGGTAGTGGAAGGAGCAACACCAAATGCGCTGCCCCTGTCGGAGCTGGAGGCTGCAGCGGCTGAGGATGGGTGCTTCCAGATACTGAAGCAGTCGATGCAAAGCGGATCCTGGAAGTTTGTCTTGGAGGCTCTCGCCGGGCGGACCCATGAGGCGAAGACCGCCCTTGAACAGCTGTGGAAGGTGAAAGATGAGCTGTCTTTCTCGGCGTCGGGGCTCCTGCTCCGGGGGGATCGCATAGTGGTCCCCCACTCCAAAGTAGGTGATGTGATCGCCCTGGCCCATCATGGCCATCAGGCTGCTGCCAAGACGAAGGCGAGGCTGCGGATGAAGGTCTGGTTCCCGGAGCTGGAGAAAAGGGTCGATGACTTTGTGGCAGCCTGTGTATGTTGTCAGGCAGCCTCCCCGGTGCAGAGGGAACCGGCGATCGAAGCAATGCCTCGAGGGACCAGGCCCTGGGAGGTCGTGCATGCGGACTTTGGGTCCACGTCCGTGGGCACCCACTTTCTGGCCATAGTCGATGAGTACTCCCGGTACCCCGAGGTGGAGTTCGTGGAATCGGTGGCATTCGAGCATGTGGTAGTCGGCGTGGAAAAGATCTTTGCAACCCACGGATTTCCCCTGACGCTATGCTCGGACAACGGGTCGCCATTCCAAAGCGAGCGGTTCTCAGAGTTTCTAGCCAGTTGTGGAGTTCAACATCGGAAGATATCCCCGCTGTGGCCTCGAGCCAACGGCGATGCAGAAAGGCTGATGCGAGCGCTGAACAAGACATTTCGGATTGCGCAAGGACAAGGCCAGCCCCTCCAACGGGCATTGTATCAATTCCTGAGAGTGTATCGCACCACCCCACATGCATCCACTGGTGTCGCCCCGGCGGAAGTGTTATTCCGGCGATGCCCCCGAGGTCTATTGCCGGAGGTACAGGAGAGAGAACCCGGGGTGATCAACGACCAGCAGGTTGAGGCCGACCGACTGGCCAGGATCAGCCAAGAGAACTTGCGCCTGGGTCTTCGGCCCCAGCGGCTGGAACCTGGGGATGAGGTGCTTATCCGGAACCGACATCCTCACGGGAAGCTGTCCCTCCCTTACGAACCAGCGCCCCTGGATGTGGTCGCCGTGAAGGGGTCGATGGTGACGGCCTCCGATGGGCGAACGGCTGTCACCCGAAACGTCAGCTTCTTCAAGAAGCTGGGAGACTCGAGAACTGAACTCCCTCTGGACCCGGGTGTTGCTGAGATCCCTTATGATGATGGGCCCCCTCTCGGTGCCCCGGCCTCTCCGAGTCGGGAGGCTGTTGCTGATGGACTGCCGGTGCCGGAGGTGAGCGGGAGGTACCCCCAGAGGGCTGGGTGAGGGAAACCCGCTTACCTCAGTGAGTATGTGTTGGGACCGGTGGAAGTTCATCCGGAGGGAAGGGACCCGGGTGGCTGACATTAAAGGGGCCTGGGCTCAGGATGGGCAAGTTGTTTGCTGTGTGATATGGTGTGTTTAACTAATGTTGTAATTGTGTGTCCTCCTGAAAAAGGAGGAGTGTGGCGTTGCCCCGTAAGGGCTGCGCACGCGGCGGCGTGACGTTGCACGTCGCCGCGTGCAGCGTTAATAAACGGGGCGTTCCCGGAAGCGGCAGAGCGACCGGGGAGCCCAAAGCCGACAGACGTGTGTGTGTGAGCTCTGTCGGGTTGGGGGCTCACGGGCACGCATGGGGGGGCCAAGGACAAACCCCCAACAATGACTTGTCCAGGCATATTGTGCTAAAAAACCTTAAATCCTGCCACACCCGTTTCCATTCCAGCAAGTGATGGTATATGAACTTTGAATCTGGTGACATTACAAGAAGTGATGACAATGGGTGAAGACACCGTGTGATGTGACTTTCTGTAATGTCATTCGTTATGTGATGTCACTTCCGCTACCCCAGGCATTTTGGTAAAGTGACGTCGCCAAATCGAATGGGGTAAAGCGATCTGATTGATTGTCGTAGGTCAGCAGCAACTTCCTTGTCCAATTACGTCTTATCTTACAGCTAATTATTTTCTCCAAAAATCTGCGCTAAGCAAAGGATTCATAAAATGCCAATTAGTGCTGTTGCAATCTTGTTTGTCTTACAAATTCAGGGAGACTGAACAAATGCACGCTCTCAGATGGTTGCAATATTTATTATGAGATCGAAGGATAATAAAGAACACAAAGCACCAAATAATACATAGCAAACGATGATTTAAGCAGACTTCCCTACCAATGTCCAAACAGCCGCTATGAGCCCTGGTCCATATAATAATTGCTCAGGGAGCAGATATACGCGCAGGCCTGTATGACTGTGAACAAACCGCTCCTTGGGTGGGTCTAATACACTCTATTATATACCATAAACAACATCTTCTAGCGCGCCATTTATACGTCACCATGGAGAAAGCCACAGTTGTTTCACACATATTCAGGGGTGAAATGGAAAAGAATTGCTGTGGGATCCCACAAGGGGCGGGGGTGTGGGTGGGGTTTGGGGGACGCTATCCGAGGAGGCAGGGTTTACGGAGGCGGAGCTGGCAGTTGACCTCCGATCAAAGGAAATGTGCAAAATAATAGTTTCACACGGCGCTATTTCTATCTTGCTGCTTCTTTTCCAAACTATATATCAATTCCGCTTTAACCCGCTTACATGGCACTGGTGATGAGTTAAATGCGGATAATAGTTTTTACCAGTGTTGCTGAGTAAATATTCTTTAAAATGCACAATTTGCATCCCATTTTATTAAAAAAAACCCTTGGGTACTATTCAAACAGGGTGATTTCTGTTCGCCATAAACAACGTTTTCTTTTGCTTGAACCACACCCAGCACAGCTCCTGCAGCTCCCTTCTGAAAGCAGTTGGGTGGCTGCATCCTGCAGACATGGACCGGATTATTTATTTAAGCAATGTTTGTCGGATGTCTGTGTCCAACAAACATTGCATAAATAAATAAATATACAGGTATCCGACAAACATCGGATACCTGTATATTTATTTATGCAATGTTTGTCAGGTATCAGAAAATCATTGCATAAATAAATATATAATTCTGGTCCATGTATCCGACAAACACTGTACAAATAAATAAATAAACTAGGTCGTGGCTAAGGACTGTAACTTCCTCTTGTGACCCCTTGCACAGGGTCACCAGTAGAGGTTACAGCTTGCTCGCAGGCACTATTTCTTTTTTATCCCACCAGTGCTGACTCTGGCCGGATCCCGAGACCTGGCTACACATCTAGTGCCGGATCTCTGATCCAGGGAGAGCTGGCCCAATCGCCAGCACTGCACCTATTTAATAAGCAATAAACCCTAAGATGGGGGTCATTACCACATCAGGTAATTTACCAGGGCCATAGTTACAGGCCAAGCGAAGCGAGGGCCTTAACAAAGCCTGCAGCCATACCTGCCTAACCTCTCGTTTAACCCGGAGACTCTGGGTTTTTAAGCTCTTCTCCCTTCCCCAGGGAAGAGCGGGAAGTTTTGAGAGTACTGCCATCTGCTGAAAAGCTGCAGTACTGCATACGTCCAGTACCATGCCTGCTCTGTGCCATTGTTAGATCTCTGAGTGAAGCCAATGCTTGTCACACAACTCGGGGGCTTCCTTTACAGAGACTGGGGTTCCCCCAATACCATTCTGGAGCCCAGAGCAGCCAGGCCCGCCCAGCCACAGTCCGCAACTTCGTGGCTGTGCTTTGTTGAGACTACAACTGGGTTATCCCTGGTAAAGAGGGGGGTAGGTGTTTGATAGTAACCTGGAACCTGTATTTAGGTGCCCCCCCTTCACACAGCCAGAAGGAGGTGGCCACCCCACAGCCAGAAACGCATACAATGCATGCAAAGCATTGCCTCCCCCCCCCCCTCCATGTTTCCAGAACTGCTTTGATAACATGCAATGCTGCCTTCCTGCGATGGGCAGCATGTTAGGCTGGACAGGCGGTGCAGCTCCCCCCTTCCCCGGACAAGGATCCACAGGCACAGGATGCAAGCGGGGTGCAGGCTCAGGGCGGCAGCAGGGCCTCTTTTAAAAGGCGCGTCCCCGGCCACAAGGACCCTGGTACATGTAGTGCACTCCTGCCTAACCTTGGGGATGAGTCAGTGGAGTTTGCCCACAGCGGCAGGAGGAGAGCCTGGCAGAGGCACACGAGGGCAGATAGCGCCTAAAGTCTATCATGAAATTTCAGGGACAATGGTATGGCTAAGTGCGGTGTTCTTTCCAGCTGCATGGACTGAAAGGTATTACCCAAATTGACCTTTTACAATTGACCTTTTGCACAATTGACCTAATTATAGTGGTCCTAATTGACCTTCTGCACAATTGACCTTTATATTATTTTAGTTATTTTATATATGTGTTGGGTTGGTTTTGGATTATAAATAATATAAGGGGATTGGGTGTGGAGTTGTGGGGGGTTTTGGATTGGGTGAGAGGTTGCGGGGGGTTTCACCCCAGCATATGTGTCCCAATTGACCTTCTAAATTAGGTCAATTCTCCCGAGGTCAGTTGTGAAAAGGTCAATTAGTATACAACCGGCTGAAAGGCAGGGCTGCTCCGGACATGCTGACATTTGGAAAGGGTGCACTTCCCTACCAAGGTGGCTCTGCTGCACTTAGGCAATGTGAAAGAATGCAGCATCCTACCCGGGTGCATTCCGGGAGCTGGCCCCCTGTCTATTAATATTGCGATTATTACCAATGAAATGAATTTACAGAGCATTGTTAACTTTTATTACGGAGGCTGGGGACGACTTTCCCCACAGATGCTGAATTCACAGAGCTGTTCTGAACTAATAGCAATAAGATAGGGTGTGTATTTGTCTGGACATCAGATGAAAATACAATGTGTGAATTGTATAGCATGATGTAACTAATATGCAGTGCCCATTTATAGACTTTCTTCTCCTCAAAATCTATTAAAGTCATGACTGTTTTTTCCCTAACCACTTCCAACGGCATTCGTACGAGAGCACAGGACGAGGACATGAACTTTGCTAATATGTGTAAGTTTATATGTACAGTTTACCACCAGTTCAAGAAAACGGTTGCATATGTTATTAGCAGAGAGATGTGTCCAATAGCCACGCTCTTAATGATACATTATTTTAGTATTTGAATACTGGTTGTATACAATGTAGTTGGTTTGTTTTATTAAATTAGCACATATATTCAATGTTTTGTTTTAACATGTGGCCGGTGCATGTGGGCGGTGCCTTGTGCAATTGGGCGGAGTCTTGTGTGGCTATGGGCAGGGCATACATCACAGGTTTTCTGATTTTCAAATGTAGGCAAGTGTGCCTGCATGGCATTACTAGACACGGTAATAGACCACCAGCAAGGGGTGTATTGCTATTAGTATCCCAGCATGCTGTACCAGGATACTAATAGCGTTTAAGTTGTAAAACAAAAGATTCGCCCTTTCACAACTTTAAAAAAAGAAAAGATGGCTGCCATGGATCGGGAGAAGGGACTTCACGTAATCACTTTTCCCTTTCCATGGTGTTCATTGGGACTTCGGAGCTGGGCTGGGAACACTACAGTTCCCAGTTCCAGCAACCTACAAGGAAGCTGAAGCTAAGTGGGGAGGGAGTGGGGGATCCGAAATGTGTTGAAAAGGGGGGTGGGTGTGGGGGATGGGATGCGGGGCCCAGGGGAAGCACAATTACCTGGCAAGCTAGAGAGGGAAGATGGCGGCCTGCCGCTTTGAGGAGGTTAGGAGCAGAGGCTGTACCATGTGGTAAAGCCCCTGCACCAAGCCTCCTCTCATTGGCTTGGAGGCTGCCACCCCTTTCCCCCTTCCGGTGTACTAATGTTTAATAAACATTTCTCCTCTGGTAAAATCCTGCCCTGACTATGATCCTGGCCGTTCTCTTTTCATACAAGATGAGAAAACAAAATATCTAGAGAAACCATAGCATCTCCCGCTTCCCATCAAAATAGGCAGTGTACTACACTAAGAATTAAAAAAAAAAAAATCTTTCCGCACAGCTGTGAGCACACATGCAGGCAACACTGGATAACCCCAAACGTACCAAACTGGTACATCCTCTACAAGTACTAAAGTAGACAAAAGGTTATTTGGGTTTTCAACCATAAATTAACTAAGGTGCTGCCTCGATATCTAATGGATAGAGTCATAATATCTCAGGGGGTCAGAGCCAGCAGAACCTTTATTGGGGAACAGTACTGCTTTCCTATGCCAGTGCGCCTTACATGGCCAGCTACTGTATAACTGCTAGAGCCACACAAGACTTGAATAGTTTACTAATATTGTCGTGCACTGATATAGTATGATAAGCGTAGGCCTCGTATACCCAAGTACAATAACTGTATACTAGAATTAGCCTCCTATCCCTGTATTATCATCATATGCCAGCTTAAAACTACAATCTCAAGCACTATGATCATATGCCAAGGCCAGCCTCAATCACCCAAGTGCTGTCATTTTTTTCAAAAACTGTAATGATAAATGATGCAGCTGCTCCATATAATGCATACTGAACTAAATCTATTCTAGGTGTACACAAATTGAGAAGTTAATGAATATTAAGCCCTAGGAGTTATAGTGATCTGCCCAAGATAACACATGTTGGCCCAGTGGAGAAGCAGTGATATTTGGCAATGTGTGACAAATCAACTACCGGGGCATGAGTGGTCCAGGGATAAATATCGATTTCTAAACCATCAATCAGACCCACACCTCTAGGTCATAAACCAGAGTGCTTTGCAACAGGAAAGGTAAAGGGGTGAAAACATATGATACTAACTCCCACCCATCTTGCTGTCTGTTGTGGATCAAAGAGTCTCTCTGGTTAATTGATCTTTCTGTGCTTGCTGAATAATGTGGCATGTCTCTCTTGAAGCTGCGGTGACACCAGACTATCTGGCTCCTGCAAACCACATTCTCGTACTTTAGGAATGGGGTCCCCTGTAGGGAGAACTACTGTAAAAACGCAGTCCCAGAGATGACAGCTCACTGTCAATTGATACTGATGGCATGAGCTTTCTTCAGGTTGACATAGTTGCATATGAAAGGTTGTTGGGGTTTCCTGTCTCCTTTGTTAACCTCTGCAAACAAGCCCCATGTGGGCCTCTTTGAAGAATACTGTAATAGTATGTTAATTAGCTGCCACCAGCTGCAGGGCCCAACAAAAGAGCAGGGCGGGTCCATGAAACCTTTGTTAGTTAATCATTTGGACCATGGCAGGGGGAAGATTTTGTCCTGCCCCATCTGGAGATGCATTGTGTTCCCATGGCTGTTGCTTTCCAACAAAACATAACAGGGGAGAATGTGCCTGTAGGCTGTGTCCAACCAGAGTAAACAGGTCTATGGTTTTGTCGTGCTGTGTGCATAAGAAAATGTGTGTGGATTAGCCCCACACATTTTTCTGAGGTTGGTCTACCATCATTGCATTTAATTACACATTTCAAAAAAGCCCAGGTGAGTGCACACCCACCCACCATGCGGGTGCTCGAATTCCTCAAAGAAGGTAACCAGGTACACTGAATCTAATTTACCCAATAGACCATATCTCCTGCCATCCCATCTATATGTTTACACCAAAATGATGTTTCCTCTTTCATGAGAGGAACCATCTGTTTATGTTTAATAACACACATATGCTAATAACCAAATCTTAATCTAAATCAATCTGAAGATGTAAAATAAATCTTTATTTAAAACTGTTGGATGCAACAAGTATGAGTTACTGTGGTGGGCTGTAGGATGAGCATAGTTACTATTCGCAACTACTACATTGAGCTACCTCTTTCCCTTTCTATGTGCTCTGTAAAAAAGCGTAATTTCATAAATGCACTAAACAACATGGCGATACCTACTGTACACAGTTTTCAATAAAATGTCATGCATAATATATAGAATGTCACGCTTACTACAAACAGAGATGTCGCACAAAAGAACTCCCTACACAATAATTATTCTTAAAGATGGCAGGGCAGGGGCTGGTGTGGGAAATATTGAGTTTCTTTATGAATATTGAAAGAAGTGTAGACTCCTTCAGCTGGGGGTATGTTGCTAGGTCTGGAAAAGATCACGGGCTAAGCTAATGTCGGGACTGGCGGGATTCGGGGCTAGCTATAGCCTTTTGGTTGTAGTCCCTGAGCTTCTATCCCAGGCTACAACCAGAAGACCGGGGGCTATATCCCCCTAAACCCCCCACCCCCCAGCAACGCCTCTGCCTTCAGCGCATACCAGTGGTGGTGGCTCCTACTGTACAATCAGCCATAACTTTGGAAAGGGGAATGAGGCCGAACACACTTAGCACCTGAATACAAGTTTGGCGTTAGTCGGGAAACATCTGGCATTTTAGAACACCAGATGTTTCACAGCTCCCCCATATTCAGAGTTTAAGAAGTGAAAGTCATATCATTCCTTCCACCAGCTTTTGTGCAGTGGTACCAACAAAGTTGTAATCACTTCCAAAACCACTCCTTCACATCTAAGGATTGTTAGCTTGAAGGCCTGTATGCCCGGGGTCGTAGAGGCAGTGTCACTGTGGGTGTAGCAGTTGATACGCATGGGTGTCATTTTAGGGGGAGCAAGGGTGATTTTCCCCCCAAAACTTTCATTGCACACCATTTTGTCCCCCTCATTTGGCAGGGGCCCCGTTCCTTTAGATGTAATTACCCCCAAACTTTGTCAGCAAAATTAGTCCACTACTGTCCACATATGGCTAGCTACCCCTACTTGCTGACCATGATCAGTCTTCTAAAAATAGTTTAAGATATAGCCAGTTTCATGCAATTTATTTAAGTACTCTTTCTCTTCTCCTCCCCTGCATTCCATTATTCTATAATAATATCATGATGCAAATCTTTCTCTCATCAATATTTGAATATTGAGTCCCTGCTTCTTCCTCTTTTGTTCTAATATTGTTCATTTCTTTCAAAAAACATGAGTGAAGCTGACATTTTATATGATGTTATATAATTTATGCAATGTCCTTCTTTGAAGTTATCAAAGCAAGTAACTTCACATCATTAAAGAGTTGGCATTGTGGCAGGAAGGCCAAAAAGAAGTGACAATAGCTGGTGACCGACAGACATCAACGATTGAATCTATCTAGCCAGAACTGCTCAAACAAATCCGTACGTTGTTCTGTGCTTTTGCAGACCTGCAGGTTGAGATGTCTGAAAATGATGGCCACTGCACATGACTGGAATCAGAGGGTGTCTGCTTGTGCTTGCCCCTCCAGGCTAGGACATGCATGCATCCCAGGGGGGTATATTTCCCTGAACATCATGGGCAGGCCACATTGCTCTCCTGATTTCAGCCGTTCTACAGACACCATTTGACAAAAGATGAGAGACTCTTTTTCCAGGGTTGCCCAACTCCAAACCTCGAGGGCCGGAGTCCGGATGGGTTTTCAGGATATCCCTCAATAATATCCATGAGAAAATATGTGCATACAGGTAGAATCATTTATATGCACATTTATCTGAACACATTTAATGAGGGGTATAGTGAAAATGCGACATGTTACCATCCCTCCAGGCTTGGAGTCGGACAACCCTGCTTTAGACAATGTCCCTGAAATGTGCCTGCAGTTCGCTTTACCACCTGAGGGGAGCACTGTTGATACGTATAAGTGAACATGATGATATGAAGAAGAGGAACGGACAGGTGGACCAGCAAGGGTGTTAACTGTCCCATATGCACCGGGCTGATCCCAGTTTGAATCCCGAAAAAATAAATAGTTCATGAGTTATGCACGTCTTGTAAATTTCTGCGACTAGATGAAAACCTCAAACAGCAAGCAATATAATGAATTACAGGACACATGGTAGAGAAAATATAAATGAACATTTATATTTATTTTATAACACCCCGAAAACTGGAATCATCACACCAGCCAATCTCCATAAACATTACATGTATTTGCACCCAGGAGTCATTATCGGGTCATATCTGGCTTTCAATGCCCAAAATAGCTTGGTCTAGAACTGTACCTTCCACTGGAGGGCACTATGGGCCTCTTTACGAGTTCCGCTGTGTGGTATAAATGGTGGCAATGCACTGGTAACCGAGTTATCACTGCATTACCACTACATTACCACACCTCCAAACTACAGGTTTGGAGGTAAGTCTGAGGAAACACCTCCAGAGGTAATTCCTCTGCAATACCGCTCAAACATTGCCAAATCGGTGGTATTACCATTGGTGGTAACACTGCCAGAAACCCTAGGGTTTAATTGGACTCCAATTAATAAGGACTAACACGACCTACCACCACTTGTAATCCGGTGGTAATACTGCAGGTGGAAATACTGACGGACCAAGTAGTGGTAATGGTAATCACGTTTGGTGGTATACTCATAATGAGGCTGCATGTCACCTTCTGGACATGTTCATAGTTCCTCACAACATCTCCTTCATAAGTGTATTCGTCCCATCCCACCTCAGCTACAGCAATGAGATCTACGTCGCCTCTCCTAAGGACCCAATCCTCATCCTCCAGCTCATCAGGCTAAAGTGGTGAGCATGTAATCTCACCAATGGCTTCCACTGCCTTCGCATGCAACATAGGCAAAGCCCTGTACATCGCCCATCTGCCTCGCACGTCCATTGTCCCAGTTTCCTCTCCAATCATTTTCAGAATGCACATGTCAATCACTGCACTGAGGTCAGAAAGCTAAAGAGCATTTACTGATTTCTCCCAAATCCACGTTTGCATTGTCTGACGCTTCATCCAAGGGCACAGCCACATGGATACGCCCTTAGAACACAGTTGTGATTTATAAAATTCACTAACATCTTGATACAATGGGGACAATAAATATTAGCCATAGTATAAACTAGCCATCCAAAAGTAAATGTAGCGTGCAGTGCCCCAGACACTGGACCCGCGGTGGTGGCCCACCCAGTAATACACAATCTCCCTTTTTGTGGGTCCTGGTGCTTGACTCATTAATTAAGCAATGTTTAAGTTATAATCTCCACTGGTATGTTTCCTGAATTGCTCACATATTTCACTTTCGCCTGTCAATTGCGACACAGCTAAACATAATTTTAAACATGCAGTTCTCATAGGTTTTTGCATCATGTCCATGTGAGTATGAATGAGGGAGCCGAGTCATTGCGCGCCAGAATGCTGGGGTGGGAAGAAAGGCGTCCCCTTCCTGACCAGAATGGATGCCGTCACATTATGTATCACTCTTCCCCCACCTGTGTTTCACAAGTGTCCGAGGTTTCGAAGCCTTTGTCCACTTCACAGGTCTGTCCCTCTGTGCTTCCATTTTGCTGGAACATTTGCTCAGTTAGGTGAGGACAGAGGCTTCTGCTGGACACTGGGTCACTGACCACCCTGTGCAGCGCTGCACCAATGGAACGGTCGCTTGAGGGGGAGGCAGCAGGGCAGTGTTCGTGCAGAGGTGCGGAGTCACTCCAGTTTTAATTGGAAGGTGCTTCTGGCAGCAGAGGAGAGAGTGCAGTGACGAAAGAGTTGTTCAGTTGTCAAAGCGTGTTGAATGGGAGCGCGCCAAAAGTTGCCTGGACACAGAGGTGGGGGCCATGTGTTACTTTTTTCGCAATTTATTTGTAATGAGGATGCAAATCAAAACAGCTTTTCACAACAGGTACCTTGAGGGTAGGTGTAAGTGCAGGGCTTGCAATGGGGAAAACACTCATCCAATCAGATAACAGAGTGTAGACAAGAGGCAAAATCTGACCCTCATGGCCCTCGCACAACTCTCGACACGGAGATAGAGAAACAATAGATGTGCCTCGCTCTTAGGCCCATCACCACAATCATCGATGTATGGCAGGTTTGAAAAACGATATTCTCGTAGACAACCATTCAGACCGTACCCAGTTGATAATTTGGACGACATGGAGTTGACATCGATCGATCAGGTCGACTGACTGACTGGAGAACCAGAAACTAATGACGTCATCACTGACATCACGCCATAGCTGCGTTAATATATGAAGTACACATTCATCCATTCATGAAGTTACACACACCTGCACTAGTTCATTGCATATAGGCACAAAGCACACGCTTATGACCCACTTAGGCAGAGGACAAACATACATACACATTTCTATATTCATATCATTTGCAAAAGCTTCAAATGCAAGATGCAGGAGAATTCATGTATATATGTATATGTATATATATACATATATATACATATATATCACATGGCCTGCGGTAGCTGCCGTGTAATTATGGTTAAGTTGCTCATCTCATAGGAAGACCACTTTTTGGCCGGCTTATAACTTCGCTCTCCCTGGACGAATTTGCATAAAACCTTGCAAAACAAGTATATGGCCCACTCTGGGAAGTTGGGTGAGGTTTTGTGGAGGGGGGCACAGTTATAGGGGGTGTCCCACATTTGTTTTTTCTCCATCGACTGAATGGACAAAAACTTTGCACACGCCTACAGGTCAAACCGATGGACGGATTATCACCAAATTTGGGCTAGGAGCGGCGGGTTGGTTCCAAAAGCATGCTTTTGTAAATTTTGTGAAAATCAGTCCAATACTTTCTTTAGAAACAGTTGAAATCTACATCTCAAAGAAAATGTGATATTTGGCTGCTCGCTCTGCGGTCAACAATCTCATTGGCCTGGAGTGTGGCGTGATGTCGGCAAACATTGGCTGGAGGGATGACTGACGTGCGTCCCTCAATTTGGGAAACCTCACAATGTTGCATCAGAGGATACTGCAGCGCCTAAAGGGGCTGGAAAACATGGTTTGCGGCATCTGGTGGTCGGAAGAGGGGATGAAAAGGTTGGGGGAGTGAAAAGTGGTTCATATGATATATCTATTTAAGTGGAAGAAGACGGTGGTGTGGGAGCGATGTCTGCGAGTACTGCGCCAATTTGCGGGTAGCTCGTCAGGCGACTAGCTTCTGAGGTGACTGCAGGGAGGCTGAATTGGGAATGGGGAGTTGTGGGATGTTTTTATCCACGCATCCAAGCCCTACCTCAAAAACTGTGCAGTACTGACATGGAAAACATCATGATGGCCAGAGATTCCCAGAAAATGCCCAGGGAAGTGCATGAAGAATAGGCTGCCACCCATTTTGCCGATGTTATGGGCACAGAAGGGCACTGCCTAAAACCACCATTGGACTACCCACACAGTAGCCTGAAACCATTGGGAATGGCAATGCTGATTGCCAAAAGCAACCTAGAATTGTGGGGAATTCATTTTCTTAAATCCCCAAAATGGGTGCATTACCAGTACTCACCACTATCAGAAAGCCGGCGGTTTAAAACAACACCAGACTTTTTTCTTTTTTGTGTAAAACTGAATAAATGAACCCAAGGCAGGCCAAAGAAAGACTTACTGAGAGGTGGATACAATCTAAAGTTATATTCTGAAGTGACTTGAAGGTTTATAACAAGTCTGGCTGAGTTGTGGATTTCAGCAGTTTAAGTAAATTTGGACTGAAAGACACTAAAAAACCTAAATGTTTAAAAGAAATGAGTGACCTACTTTTGAGTGTCACATAGGTTGCAGTTGTTTAAATGTCATAGTTTTAAACTTAGAATCAGCATTTTAGCTGCATATGTAAGAAATGGTTAATTTTATTTGAATGCAGAAAACTGGGTAACTAAAAGTGACATTAGCTGGGGCCTGGCTTAAGGAACTGAATTCTGCCCACCAGCTACCCCCGACAGGAGATGAGACTTGCACAACAGCTGTGTTCCCAGGCCTATCTGCCTTTTGCTGCTCCCACCAAAAGGGATATGACACTTCCCTGATGAATTACCTGGGCTCTGCAGGAAATTGAACAAAGCCCTGTCCTGACTCAGGCAAATGTTTTATTATGGGGGCCGTAAAAAGTGGCTTCCTCCTGGAAGGAAAGGGGAGGAGCACTGCCTGTGAGAGCAAGCTGGCTTGGCAGAACTGGAAAAACCAGAAATTCAACCTTGTGCTGGGGGGAAACCACACCCCTGTAGCCAGAATATGGTTTTAGAAAAAGATGAATAACTCATAGTACGGACTTGTCATGATTATTTAAATGATACCATAATTCTTGTGATTTTTCTGCCCACATTTTAAGAGGTTTTTAGAACCGGTGGCATGATCTGGGGGCAAGCTAGCAGTTAAGAGGGTATTACTTAAAATGTATGCATGTTAAAAGTCTGATACTTCATCAATTAATGCCTGCATGCCTTGCACACATTTGGGTAAATTTGAGTAAGAATCTGATATTGGTAACCTGACCAAAAAGTGAAATATGTTGCCATTTCTTAATGCAAGCTCCCAGGAAGAGCAGATTTGGACAGGGTATACCTCCTGTGATATGTGATGGATGCATGTAATTTTAAACAAATGTGTACCTGTGCAAATATGTCTTTTGGGTCAAAATATAGATTGTGTGTATTTTGACAGGGGTGGGTTCTCTGTACCATAAACAGACCTCATCATGATGACACTTCATTTCATTCCCCCAATCAAGGGGAAGAGGAGGAAGTGGCCAATGACAAGTGGAGAGGGGTAGGGCCTAGGAAGCTAGCCTTTCCACCCATTTTCAAAACACATAAAAGCAGACAGTCAGGACAGATAGGGAGATTCAATTCCATTTGCTGCGAAGCATGCTGCCGGACCATACAACATCCAGAGATCCAGACTTCAAATCCATCAATCTCCAGAATCCAGAGAGGCTAGACCAGCAGAGCAGAGCTGACCCAGACCACTGTTAGCAGAACCAGAGAGCTGACCCAGATCACTGTGAAGTGCCGAGACCAGACCAGAGTCCAGTCTAAAACCTGACCAGATCCGTGGCGAGGCCCATTCTATTTCTAAATATATTGTGAGTACCCAGCAGAACTGTGCAGAACCAATCTCTTAGTTAAAATATTATAATTCAATCTATTTTAATCTAAGTAGAACTGCCTAAAAGCTGTCACCTGTCATTTTCTAGCTGCTAGCTGTCACTTGTCACTTTGAACTTTAAAATTTCAAATCTGAAAAATGACCTTTACCATATCGCTCATATCTCCGTGACCGTTTGTCTTAGAGACTTGCAGTAACTTTCCTCTGAAAGCT
Source organism: Ambystoma mexicanum (assembly GCF_040938575.1). Lineage (NCBI taxonomy): Eukaryota > Metazoa > Chordata > Amphibia > Caudata > Ambystomatidae > Ambystoma > Ambystoma mexicanum. The sequence goes on along the minus strand of NC_090923.1, from coordinate 608,655,673 downwards.
TAGAATCTTGGCTCTTTAATGAACCTAGAACCGCATTCCTATTCCATACACTTTTGCCGCAATCGCGAAAAACGCACTCGCGAATTTACCGCGATTTGCAAATTTCTCCACGTGTGAAAACAGCAGTTTCCTGGCTAAAAATTCGTTTGCCTCTTAAGAACCATCCCTGAATCATTGCTAGAGTGAGCCTGGACTAATATTAACTAGATACCACTCACCCTGAACCTCTAGAGGGAATTAAAAGCATTTTAGCATATTTTTCACTTCATTGCCAGCACATATAAAAGCATTTTGGGCCTGTGTTTCCAACTTCTGGAGTCTAAGCTTCCTGGGGTGAACTGAATTACATTTGATTGCATTTCTGAGAACTGTGTGTTTTCCTTCCATTTCCTTGCATTGCATAAAGGGGGGGAGGGGATTGCCAGAGAAAAGTGATTACATTGTTTTGTTGAAATCATATTGAGTATTTTCTGTATTGCATTTTCATTCAACATTACATCCATCTGAACTTATATAAAGCATTCTCTACCACCTTATTCTTCTGTTCCTATTCACAAGTGTGCTAGTGCCAGACTATCCATTATTGATTACTGCTCAGATTCAGTGTGATATTCAATTATTAATTTATTATAAAGTGTGATATATATATATATTGTTTAAATTATCAAATAAACCTTTAAACTTGCAAAACAGAACTACTTCTTGGCTCAGTGGGGTCAGGGGGATTCCAAGAGAGGGGTGTTATATAGGGGTAGTCATCCAGAACGCATGAACTGGACATAAAGATATATTAATAAGGGTTTCCATTCAGTATCCCAGACTAGGCATTGACTTAGCTGTAGTGTTGAATTGAATCCTCTTACAAATTGGGGGCTCGGGCCGGACGTTTGGGTTAGATCTATCACTTGTGCAGATTAATACAGTGTGCCAGCTGACCAGATACACATATCCGGTCGGATCACCACGCTGTGTTACGCTGTAAAGCACTCCTCAAAGGAACGCTCTAAGAAAAAGGTCTGTTTTGCAAAAATAAAATACTAATTTCTGTAAGTCAGGACAGAGACCAATCTCTAGAATGACGACCTTAGTAGACATGAAAATAGCCAGAGAGCACTTCTTACATAAGTTATTTGTGAGAGGTGAGTGGACTCACCAGGACCGCATGGTCTGGTTGCAGGCCATCACGCAACAGGTCACTGAAACAGGGTCAGATATATGGGGAGATCAGGGTCCCCTACATGTGGCCCTGAGTGAACTATACATGGCTCCTAAAGCTAAGGATGAACAAGACAAGATGGTTAGGATAGCGGCATACCTGTACCTATATATGGGAGACATGCAGGATAAATGTACGGAAAGCCAAGATCTGACGAACAAGCGACAGATGGCGTTAGAGAAGGTCCAATCTGACCTGGTCTCTTCTGAGCAGAGGCTTCAGGGGAGCCAGGAGTCAGAAAATGATAGTAGGCAGTATATCATTAAAATAAAAGAGGACATGGATATACTGCAACAGGAAAAGACAGACCAGGATACCAGAATTCTGGCTTTGCAGAAGGAATGCCAAGACAGTTTGGACTCCCTACTGCAGAGCCAGAAAAAGCTGGAGCAACAGATCAATTTCAACAGGGCATGCACAGAGCAGGTAGCTACCCTGCAAATCCAACTAGACAGAGAGAAAGAGGAGAGCAATAAACTGATCCTGAAAGACCTGGATACCCAGGCAGAGTTTGATCAGGAGCGCCAGAAAGCTGGTGCCTTCCAGAGGCAAAGGGACGACCTGGCGTCACAAATTCAAGCTCTTGGTCAGGAAAGAGACACCTTAGGCCAGGAAGTCTGCCACTTAAGGAGAAAAATGGAAGAAAATCACCTGGCCCACCAGGGACTGGGTGACCTCCAAAAAGAACACCAGGACTTGCTAGAGCACACCAGGAGGGTGGAGGAGGCTCTGGCAAGACAGGTGCAGGCCAATAGGGACACAGCTCAGGAGGTAACCCTCCTGCAGCAAAGACTGGCCCAGTGCTCCAGGACCAATCAGGAAACGCAGAGAGAGAATGAGGCTCTCTGCCAGCACAATGATAGACTCCAACAACAGGTAGCGATGCAGGAGAGACTGATAGAGTCTAGTAAGGCCTTAACTGAGGAACTGAAGGCGCAGGCTCTTGCATTGCAACAGGGAGCAGGGGCGGATAGAGATGAGGTTTGCTGGGAAAGAGAAACTCCTGAGCATAACCCCAGGAGCCATAGTACCAGAGGCCTGTATCTCTCTCAGTCCCTGGGCTCTGCCACCCCATGTCCCCTGGCGCACATGAGCACAGGGCTACAGGGATGGCAAATTACTATCCAGCCAGAAGCATGGGGCTCATCGGCCAGTACCACCCAGGAATGGAGGGGCGGGCATCCGGGTATGGGCACCCAAGCACAGTGCAATTTGATGGGGAAACCCAGGAGAGTAGGCCCACTAAGGGCATCCTGAAAACCTCTGCCCAGTTAGGTCAGTGGGGGGGGAGGGGGTACCCATCAAATCCTGGCAGCAAGGAGGGATCTGAAGACTCCTCTGAGCGGTACAGGACACAGGAGACCAGGTCCCCACATTCTGCCAGCCATTCCCAGGCTCGCAGAATCCGGGAAAACCTGGAAGAACAGACGGGAACCTCTGGGAGCAGTGCCTCTGAGTCAGAAGATGAATGGACCAGGGTTACCCGGACCAAAAGGGCCAATAAGACAAAAAGGGCCTTGCTTAAGGACCCCTTAAAGCAGATTAAGGCAATCAGGAGCGTCATCACGCCTTATCATAAGAACGCCAAGTATTCTGTTTGGGAGCACTTAGAGTTGTTTGAGCAAATGATGGAGACTTTCCTATTGAAGGACAGCCAAAGCTGTATTCAATATGTAAAGTGGACCTTCTCCCCGGAATACTCCAGTTTCTTTGCGGGGCTGGAGGACCAAAATCATTTAAGATGGTCCGCCTATAAGGCGGCCATCTTGAAACATTTTTCTACTCATAGAAATCCTCAAGAGGCTCGCAAGGCAGCCTACAATTTACAGTGTGGGGAGGATCAGGCCCCACAAGAATTTGTGCAGGAGTTAAAGCGTGCTTTTGCACAGACCACAAGAAGGGTGCGCACGGATAGCAGAGAATGTATTAATACGTTTTTCCATGCCTTGCCCAAATACATAATGACCCAGTTCGTGAGGGATTTTCACGAGAAAAGATCTTTAGACTGGGTCATTGAACAGGCGACCCGGATCTATGAGGTGCAGAAGCCAATAGAAAATAAAAATAATGCGCCCAAAAACCCCAAAGCCAACAACACCCCTGCTGCTGCCAAGGTGGCAGAGGTAAAGGTTGCCCCCGTTTTGGATTTGGAGATGGGGGGGCCTAAAAACCTACCTGCACCTAATAATGCTAGGCCCAGAAGGTCCTCGGGCCAGTCACAGACAGGGAGCCAAGGAGGCAGCCCCACAAATGGGGTCCCTCGCTCTCCTGACTATGTAAGTCCCCGTTACAAGGGAAGTCGACCCATCCTGGGTTATGTGTGGACTCCTCCAGCCCAAGGGGGGGGGATCCAGCCAAGCACCTAACCCAGGGAACTTCCCTCCCAACTTCCCACAGGAGGGCAGAAATTCTCCAAATCCTGGGCAGAACTTTTTCCCCAGGTATCCACCCAATTTCCAGCCCCAAAATCCTCCACCCTTCTTTCCCCAATTCCCTGAGCCCAGACAACCGAATCCGGGAGAGGGGAGGCCAAGGGTGGAGGGGTATCCAAATCTTCCCAACCAGGGGTACTACCAAAGAAGGGATAGCTACTCTTCCCGGGATCAGCCCAGGGGAGAAAACAGGGCCCCGTATCAGCCTGAGCGGGTTTCCCAGTTAGAGCGCCAGGTTCAAAAAATGGCGCGGGATCTGGGTCACATACTGAGGGCTCAGCAGAACCCTCAGATCGGCATGCCGGCGCAGAACGCACCCAACTCTGGACCTGGTGCTCCAGAACAATGACGGGGGCAGCAGCCCGATAACTCACCGGTTCCCAGGGAGGAGGCACAAAGGGAAGGGGGGTGTAAAGCCTTGGAGGAAGCTTCCTTCCTCACTTGTAAACAGCCCCTGGAAACCCAGGAACCGGAAAAAAAATCTCTTGCCCCTGAAAGTCTGCCTCCTAAGGAGCAGAGGGGGGGTAGGAGAAACAAAAGACCCAAACAGACTCAGTTTGAGGAGGAGGTACAGATCTTCCAATTTGTGGGAGAGGGATCCTCAGAGGATCCTGGGAAAAGGATCTTCTCCTTCAGAGAGGGGGGAACTCCTCCCAAAGAAAAATGGGTCCCTAGGGATGCAAATCCAGACTGGGGAGATGTGGAGACTGAGCTACCGCCGCCCACCATCTCATCCCAGAACCAACAGCAAGAAAATCCCCTGGTTCAAACCCATCCTGGTGACTGCCTCCAAAAAGGGGGGGGCGGCCCGGAACCGGAGCCAGGGGAACCCACAATGGCTCTGATCTCCAGTTGCCAATTTTTTCTTTCAGATTCCCAAGGCTCTCCACAGAATTCTGCCCAAATCTCTTCGCTAGCGATGTCCAAAACCAGAAAGTTAGCCCACCCGTTGTCCAAAAATGTGCATTATCTGTGCCCCCTTGAGGAGAAGGAGGAAAGATACTATGCCCCGGTACAAGTACAGGGGCAGGGTACAATTTTGGCACTGGTGGACACGGGATCTCAAGCTACCCTTCTGTCCAGAAGGGCCTTTGATGAACTGAATGCAGGAAGGGGAGGGAATTACCAAATTCCTCTCACCTCACTTCCTGGACAACTGCAGAACTTTGACGGGAAGGAAATTCCCGTTGAGGGGACTGCAGACTTGGACATTAAAATTGGGCGACACAAGTTGAAACACCCGGTTATAGTTGTGACTCCAGAGGGCACCCCTTGTTTACTAGGGAATGACCTCCTGAGGAGGTTGTCACCCTTAATAGATTGCGTAAACAAGGTCCTCTGGACCCAGACTAGCCAACCAATAAAATTAAAACAGAGTGTCAACCATGTTAGTTTAAACGGCACCTGCCACATGGTTGAACAAAAATCTGACCAAGTAGAATTTCACTTCCAGAATAGCCAAATTCCAGACGTGACAGTAATAGCAGTAGGACAACAGACTGGTGATGGAGGGTCCTCTCTATTTCTGAAAATCAACCTTCCTTCCAGTCTAAAGTGGTACTCCACGCTGGAAGGAAACACTCTGAGATTCTATACTAATCCACAATCAGAAACTCCCACTCCTATAGTCCAGAAAGATGTGAAATCAGCTCAGAGCCTGGCTGATATTCAGCAAATTGGAGAGCAGTTGTTCATCCCTGTTCAGTTAAATGATGGGAAGGACTCTGTTCTCGCTCGAGTGTTTGTGAACAACGGGAAGAGCTTCATCAGCGAAGCCATGTTCCGCCAACTCCCAAAAGATCCAGCCATTCCCACATTCAAACTGATAGACAAATGGGAAATGGACCTGGAAGCGCCTAATTCCAAACATCTCCTGCCAAGCAGGTGTATGCTCAAAATCTCCATTGGCAACAAGAGCATAGTCCATAATTGTTGGGTCGTGCGAGACGTCACTGCCGCCTTTTACTTAGGCAGTGACATTCTCAATCGCTTTGCCATTAGTTTGGACCTAATAAACTTCAAAGCTTGGTCCCGATTAGCGGATAATCCCATGGGCTTTGATGATCCAGAAAAAGCATTTAGGTCAGCTCAATTGCTACCTTATGCAGTTGAAATTCAGATCAAAGAGGAAGTCACCATCCCAGAAAGGACCCGACAATTCTCCCTGGAAGTGAAAGCTAAAAGAGGACAATATTTGCAAAACCCTGATGCTTACATACATCTAAATGCTTCTCTCCAACAGCAAGGGTTAGGGGTAAACCCAACACCATTAGTCAACATAGAACATGATACCATTCTAATAGAGGTGGATAACAGCGACTTAAAGAGTATTACTCTAGCCGCAGGCACCATTATTGGAATGGCGGTTGATGACCGACATTTTTCCATAGATTTAGGTAATGAACTGTTAGGGCCAATCCCCAAGGACTGCTTTGACAGTGACAGTGATGACAATACAACACCGGACAGGATTTCTACCCGGCATGGGGGGAACTTCCTGGTGTACACTTCCTGCCCCTATGGTAAGGAAGATGTGACTTGTGACTTCAGGAGGGATGAGGTGATTTTCCAGGTCCATGAGGGCTGCCTTTCCCACCTGACGTCTCCGGTCCAAATCAGAACTCTGACCAGGGACTTCTCCACCCAGCTGGAGGAGGCCGCTGAGATAGCCAAACCAGAAGTCTTTCCAGGCTTCAGGCAGATGGTGGAAGAGAGAGTCAACCTAGCTGATGCCTGTGTGACTCCGGAACAAAAGCAAAAGTTGAAACAAGTTTTCTTGGATTTCCAAGATCTCTTTGCGGTAGACTCATATGACTGTGGTCGCACTGACATCCACACAACAACAATCCCCACGGACCCTGGCATGACTCCTGTGTTTGTGAAGCAATATCGCTTGCCTCTCGCATCAATGGAGTCCCTTACTGAAATAATTAAGAACCTTGAGTCCCGGGGAATAATCCGTCCAGTCCACAGCACCTTCAATAATCCGGTGCTGGGAATATTGAAGCCAAACGGCCAGTGGAGACTCTGCGCCGACTTCAGGGAGCTCAACAAACGGGTCCATACTTCCCGATGGCCTCTGCCCTACATTGACCAAGGGCTGGCCCAGATCCAGGGGTCACAGGTAATCACTGCAATAGACCTGACCAATGGATACTGGACCGTGCCTGTCAGCAGGGAGGACCAATACAAGCTGGCTTTTACCTTTGGGGGCCAGCAGTACACATGGACCCGGACTCCCTTCGGATACCTTAACTCCGGTAATGAGTTCAATATTTTCCTACATAAGGCCATGCCCGACCTGGGTGCAAGGGGTAACCTGGCTTATGTAGATGATGTCCTCATCAAAAGTTCATCTGTGGAGGAACACATAGCAGAGATCCGTTATGTTCTGACCCAGTTGAGGGCCGCCAGAGCCAAACTTTCCTTTCAGAAAGCACAGTGGTGTAGAACCCGTGTTAATTTCTTGGGGCATGAGATTACTCCTCAGGGTCTCTGTCCCCAGGAAAAGAAAGTGGAAGCACTTCAGAAACTGAAAGACCCCAGAACTCTGCGGGAACTAAGGAGCCTCCTTGGACTGACTAATTACAGCAGAAAGTTCATTGAGGGCTACGCAGAGATCACCAGACCCCTGATTCTTCTCCTGAAGGGGGGGGTCAAGTGGGAATGGGGTCCAGAACAAGTCGAGGCAGTAAAACAACTCAAAAGAAGCCTCTCACAAGCGCCTTGCCTAGCTTACCCTGTCAGAAACAAGGAGTTCTTCCTGGAGACGGGGTTCTCTAATACGTGCTTGACGACAGTATTATACCAAAAGCGTGACAAGGTCAATAAAGTAATCTCCTATGCGAGCAAAACTTTATCCTCTGTGGAGGAAAAATTCAACGATTGTGAGAAGGCACTCCTGGCAACGGTGTGGGCATTGAAGAATTACCGCCCGTTTATCCAGGGGGAACACATCATAGTGGAGACTCCACACCAGCCTCTGCAATATCTCCAAAGTGACAGAATCCGGGCCGGAAATGTGAGTAATTCCCGAATTACTTCCTGGATTCTGTCAATGCAAGGCTTTCCTGTGGAGGTCCGATATGGCCAAAACAAGAAGAGTCCCCTCGCGCAAGGTCTGGCTGATTTGCATGATTGTGCCAGAGAAAACTGTCTCGAGGACGAAAGTCTAAAAATAAAGGACAACATGGAGGCATAACTTAATTCCCCCCACAAAGTCTTTGAAGAGGACAAGTGTGAGGGAATGCCCACTGTCTATGTGGATGGATGCTCTTACCATGTTGACAACGACGGGGAGAAAGAACTGATGGCCGGCGTAGGGAATGCATGGGTGAAGGAGTTCCCAGAACCCTCCGCTGGGTACAAAATTGGTCCCCGAAGTAGTCAGGTGGCAGAATTGATGGCTGTGCATCAGGCCATCCTCACTGCTGTCCAGCATCAACTCCACGAACTGGTCATAATCACAGATTCGGATTATGTACGGAACGGGTTCGTGGAGCACCTGGTTAATTGGAAAGCCAGAGGCATGTTATGTGCTAACAACAAACCCTTGAAACATGGGAAGTTGATCCAAAACATTGATGATCTGGTCACCTCGAATGAGATGACCATCTATTGGAAAAAGATCAAGGGTCATTCCAAAGTAGAGGGACCAGACAAAACTGGAAATGACTTAGCTGATCAGCTGGCCAAAACCGGGGCCATCCAAGGGGATCTCATTGAGATTGAGTCCCTGTTGGGGGAAATCCAGGTCACTGCTATCACTAGGTCCCAGACAAATGCTCACAACAACCTTTCAATTGCACAATGGAGCAAGGAGACCCCTGATGCTGATTTGATTACAGCTCAGAAGGGGGATCCAATTATTGGTAAGTTTTACCAACACCTTGAGGACCCGGAGAACTTTCCCCTGACGGATACCGATTACATTGGGAAAGAGGACCTAAGAGTGTTGATGAAATGTCCAAAAATGTTCCGAATCCAAGACGGTTTGCTGGTAAGGAAATCCAAAACTGGCCACGATCAGTGGGTGGTTCCTACCTCATTCCGAAGCCTGATGTTAAGTCACGCCCATGATGCGGCCACCGCCGGTCATAGGGGGTTTCACACAACATTGGAAATCTTAAGAGAGGTTGCATACTGGCCACACATGGGGCAGGACCTCGACCAATACTTGAAGGGGTGTCTTGTGTGTGCACAACTTCAGCCATCATCCCTCACGCACCGTGCACCTCTCCAAAAGAGGGGGATGACACTGCCATGGTCAGATTTACAAATCGACTTTGTAGGCCCCGTGATTCGCTCTGCTAGGGGGAATAAGTACATGTTGACTGTGACATGCTTGTTTACCAAGTGGGTGGAATGTCTCCCAGCCCCAAATTGCAAGGCAGAAACTACTGCTGCCCTGATGATTAACCACATTTTTTCCCGTTTCGGTCTACCTCAAAGGATTGAGTCAGACAGGGGTAGCCACTTCACCAGTGAAGTGATGACAAAGATGTGGGAGATACTGGGGGTCAAAAGGAAGTTGCATATTGCTTACCGGCCAGCTTCTTCTGGGGCAGTAGAGAGATATAACCGAACCATTGTGAGCATATTAAAGAAGTTTGTGGCAGATTCTGGGCCAAGTTGGGATATCCGATTACCTCTGGTCCTAATGGCCATCAGATCTACCCCTTCATCTGCAACCAAAATGTCACCATTTGAGTTGATGACTGGACGCAAGATGGTGCTTCCTCAGCATTTGCTCTACAGAACCCAAGAGCAAACGTTGATAAATGCCTCCACAACTCATGAGTATGTGGAGAATTTAAGGAAACACCTTCAACATGCTTTTGCTTATGCTCAGCGGAATCTAGAAAGATCAGCTGATAGCATGAAGACCCAGTATGACCTGAAAACTTCGAGGAAGGAATATCAGGTGGGGGACCGGGTCTATCTATACAATTTCCAGAGGAACCAGGCCAAACAGCGAAAATGTTTGCCTACATGGAAGGGACCCTTTGAGATTATAGACAAAATCTCCCCTGTGGCCTACAAGATCCGCATCCCCAAAGGCGGTTTGGCAGAGGGGGAAGACAAGTGGGTCCACATAAACCAGTTGAAGTGTTGCCATCCCAGGCACACTCTGCAACAACTGGAGGAATCCTCTGGAATCCTAGAGGGTACTGTCTCAGATTAATTCAGTTCTAACTTAAAATATCCTACATATCGCCTATCAAATTCTGAGTTTCTCAATGTGGGTGTTTTTGTTTTTGAATGCAAAAAGAAATGTGCATGTTCATATGTTTTTACTATAAATTTATATGCCACCCCACTATATCAATGGTGGGGGAAAAATGTCTATGAATAGGTATTGCCGCTCTTCCTTTGTCGTCCTAGGAGAAAGAAAACCTGGAGACGGGCCAAGGAGGACGATCCGGAGACCGGAAGCAGAGACGCAAGGGGCCCAGTGTACCGCCCAATACTCCCATCAGGACTGGCGAGGAGAACCGATCGATCCGACCGGATGGAGGAAAAGATGCTGAACTGTGCCATCTATTGGAAGAAGATGAGAAACATCCCAGGTCTTGCGAGTCCCATCAGTGAAACAGAATGGCCATCGCAAGAGGGGGGCTTGTGGGATGTTTTTATCCACGCATCCAAGCCCTACCTCAAAAACTGTGCAGTACTGCCATGGAAAACATCATGATGGCCAGAGATTCCCAGAAAATGCCCAGGGAAGTGCATGAAGAATAGGCTGCCACCCATTTTGCCGATGTTATGGGCACAGAAGGGCACTGCCTAAAACCACCATTGGACTACCCACACAGTAGCCTGAAACCATTGGGAATGGCAATGCTGATTGCCAAAAGCAACCTAGAATTGTGGGGAATTCATTTTCTTAAATCCCCAAAATGGGTGCATTACCAGTACTCACCACTATCAGAAAGCCGGCGGTTTAAAACAACACCAGACTTTTTTCTTTTTTGTGTAAAACTGAATAAATGAACCCAAGGCAGGCAAAAAGAAAGACTTACTGAGAGGTGGATACAATCTAAAGTTATATTCTGAAGTGACTTGAAGGTTTATAACAAGACTGGCTGAGTTGTGGATTTCAGCAGTTTAAGTAAATTTGGACTGAAAGACACTAAAAAACCTAAATGTTTAAAAGAAATGAGTGACCTACTTTTGAGTGTCACATAGGTTGCAGTTGTTTAAATGTCATAGTTTTAAACTTAGAATCAGCATTTTAGCTGCATATGTAAGAAATGGTTAATTTTATTTGAATGCAGAAAACTGGGTAACTAAAAGTGACATTAGCTGGGGCCTGGCTTAAGGAACTGAATTCTGCCCACCAGCTACCCCCGACAGGAGATGAGACTTGCACAACAGCTGTGTTCCCAGGCCTATCTGCCTTTTGCTGCTCCCACCAAAAGGGATATGACACTTCCCTGATTGAATTACCTGGGCTCTGCAGGAAATTGAACAAAGCCCTGTCCTGACTCAGGCAAATGTTTTATTATGGGGGCCGTAAAAAGTGGCTTCCTCCTGGAAGGAAAGGGGAGGAGCACTGCCTGTGAGAGCAAGCTGGCTTGGCAGAACTGGAAAAACCAGAAATTCAACCTTGTGCTGGGGGGAAACCACACCCCTGTAGCCAGAATATGGTTTTAGAAAAAGATGAATAACTCATAGTACGGACTTGTCATGATTATTTAAATGATACCATCATTCTTGTGATTTTTCTGCCCACATTTTAAGAGGTTTTTAGAACCGGTGGCATGATCTGGGGGCAAGCTAGCAGTTAAGAGGGTATTACTTAAAATGTATGCATGTTAAAAGTCTGATACTTCATCAATTAATGCCTGCATGCCTTGCACACATTTGGGTAAATTTGAGTAAGAATCTGATATTGGTAACCTGACCAAAAAGTGAAATATGTTGCCATTTCTCAATGCAAGCTCCCAGGAAGAGCAGATTTGGACAGGGTATACCTCCTGTGATATGTGATGGATGCATGTAATTTTAAACAAATGTGTACCTGTGCAAATATGTCTTTTGGGTCAAAATATAGATTGGCCCTCATTACGACCCTGGCGGAAAGGGGTTTACGCCGGCGTAAAGCATGGCGTACCTTTACGCCTGACTACGAGTTACCGTAGCGCCATGGTGATTTTTACGCCTGCTTTTTGCAGGCGGAAAAATCCATGGCGCTACGGGACTTGTTGTTAATTACGCCACCGTAATTTACGGTGGCGTAATTAACGCCTTCCCCACTCCCATTATACCCTATGGGGCAAAAATGGGAATGGGGAAGGGTAAATGGGGATTGGGGACTTACCGCCCCGCCAAGGTCGGAATGGGGCGGTAAGTCCGCCAACCCCCATGGCGGAGTTGGCAGCTTTGCGCCATGGACCATGGTGCAAATTGCACCATGGTCCTAAGCCAGGGTCGTAATGAGGGCTATTGTGTGGAATTTGACAGGGGTGGGTTCTCTGTACCATAAACAGACCTCATCATGATGACACTTCATTTCATTCCCCCAATCAAGGGAAAGAGGAGGAAGTGGCCAATGACAAGTGGAGAGGGGTAGGGCCTAGGAAGCTAGCCTTTCCACCCATTTTCAAAACACATAAAAGCAGACAGTCAGGACAGATAGGGAGATTAAATTCCATTTGCTGCGAAGCATGCTGCCGGACCATACACCATCCAGAGATCCAGACTTCAAATCCATCAATCTCCAGAATCCAGAGAGGCTAGACCAGCAGAGCAGAGCTGACCCAGACCACTGTTAGCAGAACCAGAGAGCTGACCCAGATCACTGTGAAGTGCCGAGACCAGACCAGAGTCCAGTCTAAAACCTGACCAGATCCGTGGCGAGGCCCATTCTATTTCTAAATATATTGTGAGTACCCAGCAGAACTGTGCAGAACCAATCTCTTAGTTAAAATATTATAATTCAATCTATTTTAATCTAAGTAGAACTGCCTAAAAGCTGTCACCTGTCATTTTCTAGCTGCTAGCTGTCACTTGTCACTTTGAACTTTAAAATTTCAAATCTGAAAAATGACTTTTACCATATCGCTCATATCTCAGTGACCGTTTGACTTAGAGACTTGCAGTAACTTTCCTCTGAAAGCTTAGAATCTTGGCTCTTCACCGAACCTAGAACCACATTCCTATTCCGTACAATTTTGCCGCAATCGCGAAAAACGCATTCGCGAATTTACCGCGATTTGCACATTTCTCCACCTGTGAAAACAGCAGTTTCCTTGCTAAAAATTCGTTTGCCTCTTAAGAACCATCCCTGAATCATTGCTAGAGTGAGCCTGGACTAATATTAACTAGATACCACTCACCCTGAACCTCTAGAGGGAATTAAAAGCATTTTAGCATATTTTTCACTTCATTGCCAGCACATATAAAAGCATTTTGGGCCTGTGTTTCCAACTTCTGGAGTCTAAGCTTGCTGGGGTGAACTGAATTACATTTGATTGCATTTCTGAGAACTGTGTGTTTTCCTTCCATTTCCTTGCATTGCATAAAGGGGGGGAGGGGATTGCCAGAGAAAAGTGATTACATTGTTTTGTTGAAATCATATTGAGTATTTTCTGTATTGCATTTTCATTCAACATTACATCCATCTGAATTTATATAAAGCATTCTCTACCACCTTATTCTTCTGTTCCTATTCACAAGTGTGCTAGTGCCAGACTATCCATTATTGATTACTGCTCAGATTCAGTGTGATATTCAATTATTAATTTATTATAAAGTGTGATATATATATATATTGTTTAAATTATCAAATAAACCTTTAAACTTGCAAAACAGAACTACTTCTTGGCTCAGTGGGGTCAGGGGGATTCCAAGAGAGGGGTGTTATATAGGGGTAGTCATCCAGAACGCATGAACTGGACATAAAGATATATTAATAAGGGTTTCCATTCAGTATCCCAGACTAGGCATTGACTTAGCTGTAGTGTTGAATTGAATCCTCTTACAGAGTGCATTGCAGACAATACCAGGATATTTCCATTGGGTGTAGTGTGCTGTGTTGACTAGCGGCTTCGGTACATGGGCGGAGCCCTTCCACTGAACAGTATGCCCACTGGTTGCATGTACATTTCACACTGTTGCCTTGTGTGTGTCGTTTGTGCACAGTGTACATATTGTTGGTTGCATGCCTGTGGTGATTGTTAGCATGTCCTACAATTTTCGGTCCATGCCTGGAGGTGAAGGAGTCAATTGTCCTGTAGTGTGTCCACTGGGTGAAGTGTTGCAATACTGTCTGTTAACAAATGGATAGGGACCAGTGGATGGATTATGTGTTTGGATTGTGCCTATTCTCCAGATGACTGAGTACTTTACTGTATTATGATGTATTGGTTATCAGTACTTAGTACAGTCGGGGATGCAGGGGCAATGTTCCCAAGATTTTGTGGTTTGGTTGGAAGTAAAATAATAGTATGTGATCGTAAGTGAGTAGGGGTGCCGGAGGTTGTACTATGTTTGTGGGTTCTGGTAAGTGGCTATATGTTTGCCTGCATGGTTGTATTATGTTGCAGGGTTGGGTGGGGGTGCCGGTGCCTACGTTACGTTTGTGGGTTGTGGTAGGTGGCCACATGTTCCCATGCATGGCTGTGTTGTGTTGTGGTGGTTGTGGCCAAGGACTAGCCTCTTAGTTGCATGGCAGAGGGAGTAGGCCTCTGCATGCACCCAAGAGACTAGGCCTTGGCCACAACCATCACAACACAATGCAACCATCCATGCAAAGATTGTCATACTGGTATATGGATTCCACAAATAGGTTTGTTGTTATAACCATGCATTGCTCCACTGTAGACCCTTTCAAATCTGATCTGCATCTCTCCTATGGATGGTCACCATTACAGACTGGTTGTGGAGGATATTTTAGACTTGGTAGAGCACCAGAGGTGACCCAACATGTGTGCAGGTGAATATGGGGTACTTTATTACACTTGTTGCTGTTTACAGAGTGACATGTCACTATTTGCATTTGGTATGGGTTGCCCCTGACCACACCCTTTGCTTAGGGAGTGAAGTAAGATATTGTGACATCAAACGAGTTCCTTACCATCACACATTTGACATATGGTTAATGCACACCACTACCCACGTATAATTGAAGGTGTACTTCACATACATGCGTATACAATGGTTGCTTTACAGACATGCTTTGGAAAGAAAACATATCCTTTTATAAGAAAAGGAGCACTTTAGAATGACCATGCGCTACATAATTGGTCATAGAAATATGTTCAGCCAAATCAGTATGCTGTTATTCTTTTCTCCCCCATCCAGCATGGAAGGTACAGCAGTACTAGACACATTACTGTGGGAGAAAAAATGTACAGTTCACTCTGAAAATTACACACTTATTTGCCAGACACCATGCTCCACTGTCACATGTATTCACTCCGAGTGCACATTTCTTAAGGGACAACAGTCCTTACTAACATCTCCCTCTGGCCACTGATGTTTATCTGCTGCCATTGCAGTGCTCTGTTTACACAGAGCAACATCTTCAAATGCCGCACATCCACAGAGAGCTCCCCTACCGCCTTTGTGCTTTGGCATTCAATTATCACATAGAAGTGTGAGCTGAGGGCACAAAAGCTTTTATACAGACGGGGGTAGAAAGCAAAATGGGCATATTTAGAGGTCTGCAGACATTGCCAGAAAATCACCAGACAAAACCATCTATGCAGGTAATTCATGCAAAATACAGGATGGTTGGCTATCTCATACATGCCAGCATTCTGTGACCAAAAATCTGTAGGAATGTGAATGTTTCAAAAATAGTAATTAGCATAATGATGGGATCCCAGGAAATTATGTCACATCAGCTGGACCCGATGAAATGACAGGAGATGACATCACAGGCAATTATGTCACGAGAACTTTCAACTTACAAATCACAGGAAATTACTTCACTTGACATATGGGCTTGAAGAGATCGCAGGAAAGGACTACCTACCCTCTGACCCAACATGAGAAAGAAATGTACAAAACGTGTGGGCTGTGAGCACTGTGACCAGTTTAGTCCTCATTAAGACATATTTTGCTGTTCTAACATACAATGAGTTGATAACAAATCTGTATACGCCAGGTTAAGTGATGGGCACATAGGAAAAAGCAGATTGTAAAGCAAGTGGGGCAAAGTGCACAGTTGAAGCCCCAGAACAAAAGTAACATAGAGGGAAATATATTGTTGCTTTATCGCACTGCTGTGCAGGATGGACTCCAGCTGGCCCATAGGATTGGGGGTTTCTAAACAGCACTTTAAGATGAGCAGCAGCACCCTTGAGATGGATGGGGATGCAGATTCGTACTCTAGCACCAAATTAATAATGACAACTAGTTTGGCAAAGGGAGTCCGTTTAATGACAAGTACAAAAAATGGGGAGTTCAATGAATATCAGCAATCGCTCCATCTTCCTTCTTGCTTCAACTCCAACTAATTTCAGAAAAAATATAACATTTATACCAAAAACTCGTCATCACTGATGTGTAACTCTTAGGCCCTCATTACGAGTTCAGCGGTAACCATGCCGCTATTGGCGGCATGGCTGCCGCCGAAATCGCGTCGGGGTCCGGGTCCTCGGAATGAGGATTTACCGGGCCATTCCGAGTTCGGAAGGCCCGGTAATTCCTCCCTCCAAGGACCCGGACACGGTCCTTCCCCATTCCCATTTCAGCCCTCATAGGGAATGAATGGGAATAAGAGAGGGAGCAAACAACGGCCCATTACGAGATGGCCCGTCGTTTGCTCCCTTTTCCCCTCGCGGGACCCGGTAAGCACGCCTGGTTTTCCTAGGCGTGCTTACTGTGTCCCGCGAGGGGAACTCGTAATATGGCGGAACGGGGTGAACGGCACCGGCACCTTTTACGGTGCCGTTCACTCCATACCGCCAGGGTCGTAATGAGGCCCTTAAAATTTAGCATGCAACTTGATTGGTTCTAGGAAGGTAACTTTAATATAGTTACTATATCTGTATATGGTAACAGGAGAGGGGATTGGATAAACAATGTCAAGTGGGGCAACAAAGCCCTTCCTTCAAAATGACTTCTTTAAACGTCACTAAAAGTATGATGCCTCATTGGTTCTACTAACTATAAGACCCTAGATTACACGGTCCACTATGATTGGGTTGGCATCAACCCCACCTTTCCACTTGCTCTTAGCAACGTGCAGAATAGCCGACCAGGTGCAGGGAGTTCTTCTGCACCCCAGCTTCCCTCCAATTATTGTTACAATCAATCATCACCTCAGTGGTCATGTGTCAATTATTTCTTTGTAGTTGGCCTCGAGTCTGCATCTTGGTCTGGGAAAGTGAAGGCGTCTGTGTATGGCAAAGGTCCATGCGTAGGTGTGAAAGTTTCATCCCTTCTTGGTTGCCTGGTCACGTGATTCTGACACCATGAAATCGGCCTTTCCTTCATGCAATTTTGTGTTTTTGATTTAATTCTGCCAGTCGTCTGCCATCTGTGGCTTGTCTTGACCTTCCCTGAACAGGGTACTCTGCTCTTCTTTCTCGTTAATTGTATCCACTGTTGGCCTATTCGAGCTGATATGACCTTGGCTTCTTGGCATGGTTACCTTCGTCTGAGTTTCTCTCCATCTTTAATTCTCGATTTGTTTGCTGCGAAACTCTCCTCTTGAGACCTTTAGTAACCTTTAGTTCATTCAGCTCTTGTGTGTCGTGGAAGTATACTTATATAAAGTGCTTTTTGAGGTAGATATATGTATAGATGGCGCTTGCCGCAATCTATCTTACTACTAAGCATAAGCAAGCCTCATGATTTCTGTGCTTCTTGCGGTTTCTTGCCCCTGTACACGTTGAAACTAACTGAATATCTTCATTGTGCATATGGCATAAGTTTCTGACATCTTCACATCAATTGTTTCACTTTAGGCTCAGGATATCGCTTATCCATGGTATTTTGACTCTTTTGTCATCATTCTCAGGTCTTTATGTCTTCGATATGTGAGTCAGTCTCGGTTCTTATGACGTCACCATTCGTCTTCCTTCAGTATCTTCTTAGCTTCTTCAGGTATTACATTCTGACAATCGAATTCTGTCTCACTTGTCGATATGGCTTTCTCAATGGGTACCTTACTGTCCAGGTTTTCTTAGGTGTCAGTACTTCAATAGGGTCTGTTATTCTGATAGGTACTGGACAGAGCCCAACTGCGGCTCTCTGCTGGTTTATTTGCTCATCATACTTCACAAAATTCGGTGTGAATGTTCCTGGTACTTCAAAAGGGGTGGTTGGAGTGCGAATCGTGCTTGGCACTTCCTCTTCACTCCCCCCTCTGGGCGATTCATCAACCACTCTCACTTCTTCCTTTGTATCCACCTTTATTTCATCTTCTGGATCCAAACATAGAGGACTGAAGAAATGTCTCTTTGGGGTCCATATCTTTATGACTCCCTTCAAGCATCCTGCTGTTCTTACGTGAGCATCTTTGATCCATGTCATTAATTGACATTCTCCACTTGGATTACAATAGATGCATCTTCCCACATAATTTCTGTGTTTCCTTGGATGCCGCAACTTTGTTCTTTCTGGTGCATAAATGCTGGCTTTCACAAAGTCTCTTATTTCTTCATCAGTCAGGTCCTTGGGCTTCCATCCTGACTCGACATCAATCATGATCTCCATCCCTATGGCCTTTTTTGCAGTTTTCTGGCACTGAGATATTATTATCTTGATAACACAGAATCCAAGCAATATCATCACTAGCAGGGCTCCTAGGAATTTGAATGCATCTGCCATCCTTTGCAGAATCCATGAGAACAGTGATCCAAACCAACTGTCGTTACCAACTTTGTCAACTTCATCTATCATCTGATTCTGTAGGTTTCTCAGCATACCTATGGCTTCTGTTAAAGTTCAATTTTCGTCATTGTGCGAAGGTATGAAGGTGCAACATGGTTCTCCAATTTTTCCACAAACACTTCCATCCATAGCTGTGATCATGTCAAGGACATATCTGTTGTGGAGAGTCATTAGTCAAATCGCCCTTAACTCTTCCTTGATTGCATTGAATCCTTTTATGGTTGTGTTGATGGTCTGCAGTAACTCCCATCTGGTTATCTGCAACCATTTAGTATTTTCTCCAATTTGAATCCTTGGCATCAGAATTGTCGTGAACACTGATGAGGTTAGGCTGAACAACCTGTGTTCATTAAGCATCGTATGAAAGGCTTCTTCTGATTTAGCAGAAAAGTAATTCTCTCTCTTCATTCGGCTTATCAGTTCCACAGATCACTTCTTTCTCAGGTAAGCATCTGCTTTCGGGAAACTGTCAGACCATGCTATATGGTAAGAGTGCACAAACAAAGCATTCTTCCTCTGAAGTTCGCCTTCCAACTTCTTTCATATGTTGGTACCATATCTTATTTCCCAAGTGTGCTGTGCTGTCCAGGTAGTCGTTTAGTTCGTTATTGTCTTCTTGTGTGCTTCCTCTGATACTTAAGGTTTTTCTGTAGTTTGCTATAACCACATCTTTAAACACATCCATATAGCTTCTTCTTGATGGAGGATTCTCAGGCATCTCCATTAATGATCCAGGCATTTTCATTTGTATCATTCAAGTAGGAGAAAGTCTAGCAATTCTTTCTTTGTCCTCTTGTATCTCTTTTGCTCTGGTTATGCATGTCCATATTGATTCTGCTATTGTCTCAGCATGTGGCTGCATTGTAGGACTCAAGCTTGACCCTGTCATCGCTGGATCAAGTGTGCTTGTCAATGCTGTCTCTCTTCGTTTATTTACTAACTCCTTTTGTTTCTTTAAAAGTTCAACTTTCTCCATTTGTCTTTTGGCTTCTCTTGGTGTGGAACTTTTCATTGTTGGTTGTTCAAACTTCCCGCAATTTTGGAATGTGGTTCTGCAGTTTTTGACACTAGACCAGGTGTATATGCACTCATCATTTGCATGTGTGTGTCTTTCATTAACCCCTTCTCATGTTTGCTTTGCTGACCCTGTCTCCGGTAGTCCAATTTATTTGTTACCACAAGTGGGTGCGTGTGTGTTATTGCTAATCACATCCATCTCAAGTTCCCTGATTCCTGTATCAGATCTTCTAGGGACTGGAATGACTATGTAAGATCTGGGCACCTTCGTGGGTTTCATGCGTACATCATTAGGTGGGTGCACTGGGATTGGAATACATTGTGCACCAATAAAAAATGCAATTCGAATCATCAATGACAGTAATACAATAATGAACACTATGCATAGGTAAATAATTAATCAGTAGGTCAATTTACAGCACTTATTTCTGGGCCAATATGAGCATCTCTCCTCCTGAGGGAGGGCAAGTTTACTATTTTGGTTGCCCATCTTGATCATCTAAGGAAATAAGAGTAACTCTTTAATACATTCTAGGTAATACCCATATATCTGGGTTCTACTGTTTCTGCTTGTAAGTTGCAGATACTGGAATGCTTATTCTCTTTGCCTGAATAACAGATTGTCTCTTGTCTCTGGAAACAGTTATCTTTTCCGTATATGAAAATGTCAAATAAGGTAATAAGTTCAGCAAGTCTTTAATTTGCGTGCTCAAAATAAACAAGCTCCCAGTCGATGCCTCTTATTTGTTTCACTCCAGGCAACATGTCGTTACTTTGTCCGCATAAGCAGGAGTGAAGTACTCTGATAACACTTCAGCGATCTGTCTCTCGACGGAAAGTTTACAATCTCCTCCGGAAATTCTGATGAGGATTAGAAAGTTCGACCTACATTATAATACAATGCAGGAGCATGCTCATCTGTGTAGAGTTCGCTGGATCTCTGCTGAAAGTGAGGGCATCAACACTGGCAGATCTCCCCACAAGCTCTTGAAACTCCTCAATTAGGCGAAAAAAACACATTGCTTGCTTGTCTGCTATCTTCTAGTGACAGGGACGTTTGTCTTGTCTTCCCTGTACTCCGGAAGCAAAAGGAACTGCTCGGCAATTATGATGAGCAGCTTCCTTATTGTCTTTTTGTTTTCAGGATCTTGAAGAAATTCAGTGATGTTAGTGAGCCTTCCCACTAACGACAGGTACAACCTCAATACTAACTTGAAATAGATCAAAATGTCCTTAGTGATGTCACTACTGTGTGACACCATAAAGTGAGTCCAAATAAGGCTTCTGTGTTTAAAAGAGTCAGGATACTGGATTCTCTTCCAATTTATGTGTCCTTGATCAAAATTTGCCATATCTTTTCTTATCAAGGCTTCAGTGTGCCTTAGTCCAAAGTTTGAAGTCAACAAACTATGTGTGGCTTATACGTGCAGTTTTCTTTTTCACCCTGCAACTAGGATACACAGAGTGTCCGTGTCTTCATGTCCTTATCCCCCTATTTTGCTCAGAGGAAATGTCCAAAATGAAGCCACAACTTTGCACAAAAGTTATTTGCCTTTGCTTTGCTGGTCATGCGTCCTTCTTCCTCGTCATGGATCTCGTCTGCATGTGCTGTGGTACTCCCTGTTGTCTTTAGTCTCTACCCGGGTGGGGTGAGGGCAGAGGGTCTCCTCCGATGTATGGCGTGATGTCACCCAAAAATATCCAAGCTCTTCTTCCCTGTAACTTCACTGCAGAGGGAGTGATGTCCTCCACACTCTGAAGGGACTGTAGAACCTTGGCTCGTCCCACTTTTTTCTCGTGTGATTTCTCACCAGGACAGTGTCCCCAGGGAACAATTGTGGTACACATAAACCCTGAACTTGGTTTGTTGCAATATCTCCTTCAGTGTTCTGTGCTGCCCTCCATCCTTCGTCGCTGCATCTGTCTTGAAATTACAGTAAGACAAGATGTCATGCAATTCAAGTAATTTTGCATTTCTGACCCTAACACTTCCCCTGTTGGCTGAGCATCACATCTAGCTCTATCTCGGGGTGTTAGTGGCGTGTGCATCCTTCTGCCTGTCACAATTTCATGTGGCGTGAGATGGTGGTCAGACCAGGCTGATTTCTGAGAAGATACAGTGCCAGTGGAAGGCAGTGCAGCCATCCCTTCTTTAGAGTAAGCTTCAACTTGGCTATCCTTTCCTTTAACAAGCCGTTGAGATCCTTGCATATCCCATTCCCTTGAGGATGATACGCCAAACAAAACTTGTGCTTTATACCAAGCAACAAGCTGTTCTGTTCAAATACTGCATGAACAGAGTGATGTCCATTGTCTGACCTCATGACCTCACATACTCCCCATCTGGGAAATACCTCCCTCACCAGAAATTTGGCCGCACAGGTAGAGTCTGGGTGTGTACATGGACCTGCTTCTGTCCATCTAGAGAATGGACACACCACAACAATTAGGTACCTGTACACGTTACATACTTGAATCATATCGACATAATCGACATGCAAGTGCTGAAAACGTCCATTGGGCCTTGGGATGACTCCTCTAATTACATGTAGTGTGTGCCCAGCCATGAACTGTTGGCAGATCATACAGTTCACCCAAAAAAATGCAGCGTGCTTTGCCAAGTTCGGTTAAACCAGTGTTCGGCAATTGTCGCTGCTAGATTCTCTTTTGTCATGTGCGCTTGATAGTGTAATTGTTCCAGTGCTATTTTCAATAAGGATATAGGCAACCCCGGTTTACCAGTGCTGTCTTGTCACCACAAGCTCTTGGAGGGGTTTAAAGAACACCCTCGTCGCTTCCAGATGTTTTCCTCTTCCTGTGGTGCCTCCCCTTGGAGCTCCATTTACTGGGTTTTCTCCATATTACTGTAACCTTCAGGTTCCGTTCATGCAACAATCATTCTCTCATGCACTTCAGTTATTTCCACATTCATTATTATTTCGTCTTTGGTCGCCACCCGCTTGGCTTCCGTGTCTTCTGCTTGATTTCCACGTGAAATAAAATCTGTCCCTTTCATGTGGTGGCGCATTTCACAACCACTATGCCCACTGGGAGTTGTAGTGCCTTAAGGAGCCTGTCCAATACGGCTGCATGCTGCACTGGCGTGCCATCCACTCAGAGTTAGCCCCTCCTTTTCCAGCATGCTAGGCCTGCGTGCACTGTCGATGTCACATAGGTGGAGTCACTGTACACTGTCACTTCCTGTTCTGCATGATTCTCGAGTGCAAGTATCAACGCCAATAATTCTGCAGCTTGTGCTGAATAATGAGATGTAATCGCGCACTAATGAGTACTCAAAAATTCTCCATTTGCCGTGTGCTTCATCACAGCGGTGCCTTTATATATCTGCCCATCATTTTGATTGATTCTCGAAGAACCGCCAACGAAGATGATTTCTGCTTCTGCCAATTAATTTTCTTTCACTCTGGGAATCTCATCATAAAAGCCTTCTTAGTTCGCACAGTCATGGATTGGCTCTCCTTCAGTGACTGGCTCTGCTATAAACATAGCTGGGTTCACTATCTTACATCAAATTATTTTAATCGATGGATTTGATGTGATCACTTCATACGCCGAAGCTCTCTGAGATGTCAATGTGCCTTTTGGTTTCTCTAGAATGGCAAATAATGCATGCTCGACAAACAACGTCATTGAGCATCCCATCACAATGATTATAGCTTTTTCTATGGCGAACACTGAAGCAGCTAAACTTTGTTCGCACTGGAAGTAACCTCTCATTACTGGGTCCAAAATCCCACTGTAATATGCCAGGGGCTTGTACCCCAACGTGGTTCTCTGTGTGAGTACTACTGTGTGCTCCACGACCCCCAACTGGCCCATAGAGTCAGGGTTTGCTCAGAAGCACTTTAAGACACAATAGCAGCACTCGTGAGATGGATGGGGGTGCAGATTTATATTTCAACACCAATCAATAAGGACAACTCGAAAGGTTTGGCAAAGGGAGTCCGTTTAATGACAAGTACAAAAAACAGGGAGTTATGGATATCAGCAATGGCGTGATCTTCCTTCTCGCTTCAACTCCAACGAACCTCATAAAACTTGTAACATTTATACTAAAAACTTGTGTAACACTCAAAGGTTGGCATGCAATTCTATTCGTTAGGAAAAGGTAACTTTAATATAGGTACTATGGGCCTCATTCCGAGTGGGGCGGTAAGGGATGCCAGGCACCGGTAAGGAGACCGGTGCCGGTGATCCCTTTTGCCCTACTACGAGGTCCATTAGCGGGCCCCTGCCTTAACGCCAGGTCGGACCTGGTGTTAAGGACGGGACCCGTTAAGGGACCTTGAAGCTAATAACGGTACCGCAATTTGCGGTACCGTTATTAGCTCCCTCCTCATTTCCATTGAGCCCTCTGGGGGCTCAATGGGAATGGGGAATGGCTTTTTCTTTGGGGACTTACAGGTCCCGCAAAGGTAGGACTACACCGGTAAGTCCCCATTGAACGAGACCAATGCCGGACACGTTATTTGTGGCAGTCATGGCGCAAATATCGCCATGACTACCACCAATCTCGTAATGAGGCCCTATATCTGTATATGGTAACGGAGTGAGGGGATTGGGTAAACATTGTCAGGTGGGCATCTAAGCCCTTCCTTCAAAAATGGCTACTGCAGACGTCACTAAAAGTATGACATCTCATTGGTTCTACTAACTATAGGACCCTAGATTACTTGGTCTGTTGTGATTGGGTTGACCCAACCCCATGCATACTTTTCCACTATGCTTAGCAGTATGCAGAATGGTTGGCCAGGTTGGGGGTGCCCCTCAGTTACCCAGCCTTCCTCCAATTATTGTTACAATCAATCATCCCTTTAGTAGCTATGTGTCCATTATTTCACTGATATCTTCATCTGGCCTCGTGCCACGCATAGGTGTGAACTCTAGCTTCGTCTTGCTCGGCTGGTCACGTGATTCGGACACCGTGAATTTTCCTCTTTTCCATCAATTATTGTATTTGAATTTCGTTTCACCCACCACCTGGCTTCGTCTTCTTATCCCGACCTTTCAGAGGCAGGAAATGATGTTCTTAGTTTCAATTAAATGTAGCTACTGTTCGTCTCTTCTACTGATATGACCTTGGCTTCTCTGGCACGAGTTGCCTCAGCTGAGTTTCATTTCAGCCGTCTCTTCTTGATTTTGCTAAATATGAAGCTTTGGTTCGTGTGGCCTTTAGTAACCCTTATGTTTATTCTGATTTTTGTGCAAGGTGGAAATACACTTATATAATGTGCTTCGTTTCAGGGAGATTATGTATATTGGTGCTTGCCGCACTATCTTTCTACTAAGCATAGCAAGACGCACTGTTTTCTTAGCTTTCTTATGGTTCCAAGCGTGTGTACAGGTGTAAACTTGGTCAATTATCTTTATCATGCTTACAGCTTAAGCCTCTTACATCTTGACATTGGGCCTCATCACGAGTTGAGCGGTAACGCTAGTGGTATTACCGCCGGTGGTATTAGCCCTACCGCCAAACCCCCCGGTGCTATTAGCGCCAGATCACGGGTTTGGCGGTAATGGAATTCCCCATTCCCCACTGAGCCCATTCAGGAATGTCCCATTCCCCATTGGGCTCAATAGGGAATATTCGTGCTCTTACCGCCGGTGGATTTCCTGCCGGCGGTAATAGCATGAATTTTCGGCAGATTTCCCCCCAGCTCAGAACTGGGGAGAAATCCGCCAAAGCCCTGATTTGGCAGACGCTTAAATCAGGCGGTAATAGCGCGACCACCAGATTTAAGGGTTACCGGCAAACTCGTGATGAGGCATATTGTCCTTTTACTTTAGGTGCATGATATCCTTGTTCATGTTGTTTCGTCTTTTTGCCTCGTTCTTTGGTCATCATTTCTTCTATATGTGACTCAGCCGTGGTTCTCGCGATGTCACCATTCGTCTTCCATTAAGACCTTTTTAATTTCTTCAGGGACTGTACTCATCATTCGTCTTCATTTCGCTTCATTTGTTGATATGGTTTTCTCAATGGATACCTTACTGTCCATGGTTTCCTTGGTATTGGTACTTCAATAGGTGCTGTTCTTCTAATAGACACTGGGCAGAGCCCTACTGTGGCTCTCTGCTGATTTATTTGCTCATCACACGTCACATATCTTGGTGTGAACGTTCCTGGTACTTCAAAATGGGCATTTGTAGTGCAGGCTTTTTTTGGGACCTCCTCTACACTCTCCCCACTGGGTGATTCATCAACCACTTTCTCCTCCTTTTCTGGATCCATCTTCTTCGGTTCCTCTGTATTCATTTTCAAGTTATTATCTTGGTTCAGTCTTTCTTCATCTTCAGGGTCTATACACAATGGGCTGAAGAAATGTCTCTTTGGGGTCCATATCTTTATTACTCCTTTTAAACTTCCTGCTGTTCTCACGTGTTCGTCCTTGTTCCATGTCATCAGTTGACATTGTCTATTTGGGCTGCAGTAAACCCATCTTCCCACATAAATTTGATGCTTCCTAGGATAGAGAAACTTTTTTCCCTCAGGTGCATGAATGCTATATTTCACAAAGTCTCTTATTTCCTCATCAGTCAGGTCTTTTGGCTTCCATCCTGGCTTGACGTCAATCATGATCTTCATCCCTATGCTTTCTTCACAGTTTTCTTGCACTGAGTGATTATTATCTTAAAAACACAGAATCCTAGCAATATCGTCACTAATATGGCTCCCAGGAACTTGAATGCATCTGCCATCCTTTGTGGAACCCATGAGAATAGTGATCCAAACCCACTGTCATCATCAACTTCGTCAGTTTCATCAATCATCAGATTCTGTTGTTTTGTCAGCATACCTATGACTTCTGTTAGAGTTCCATTTTCCTCATCGTGAGAAGGTATAAATGTGCAGCAGGATTCTCTGATTTTTGCAGAAACTCCTCCATCCATAGCTGTGATCATGTCAAGGACATATCTGTTCTGGAGAGTCATCAGTCGGATTGCCCTTAACTTCTCCATGATCGCGTTGACTCCCTTTATGGTTGTGTTGATGGTCTGCAGTAACCCCCATCTGGTTATCTGCAACCATTTAGTATTTACTCCAACTTGAAATCTTGGCATGAAGATTGTCGTGAACACTGATGAGGTGAGGCTGAACAGCTTGTGTTCATATGGGATTGCATGAAAAGCTTCTTCTGATTTGGCAGAAAAGTAATTCTGTTCGTCTCTTCTACTGATATGACCTTGGCTTCTCTGGTACGAGTTGCCGCGGCTGAGTTTCGTTTCAGCTGTCTCTTCTTGATTTTGCTAAATATGAAGCTTTCTTTCGTGTAGCCTTTACTAACCCTTGTGTTTATTCTGCTTTTTGTACAAGGTCGAAATACACTTATATAATGTGCTTCTTTTGAGGTAGATTATGTATATTGGTGCTTGCCGCATTATCTTTCTACTAAGCATAGCAAGCCACACTGTTTTCTTAGCTTTCTTACGGTTCCAAGCATATGTACAAGTGTAAAGTTGGTCAATTATCTTTATCATGCTTACAGTTTAAGCATCTTACATCTTGACATTGTCTTTTTACATTAGGTTCACAATATCCTTGTTCATGTTGTTTTGTCTTTTTGCATCGTTCTTTGGTCGTCATTTCTTCTGTATGTGAGTCAGTCATGGTTCTCGTGACGTCACCATTCGTCTTCCATTATGACCTTTTAGTTTCTTCAGGGACTGTACTCAGACGATCTTCATTTTGCTTAATTTGTTGATATGGTTTTCTCAATGGTTACCTTACTGTCCATGGTTTCCTTGGTATTGCTACTTCAATAGTCACTGTTCTTCTAATAGGTACTGGGCAGAGCCCTACTGCGGATATCTGCTGGTTTATTTGCTCATCATATGTCATATAGTCACATTTCTTGGTGTGAAGGTTCCTGGTACTTCAAATTGGGTGATTTGGAGTGCAGGCTTTATTTGGGACCTCCTCTACAGCTGTCATAACACTGCCATTCGTGTGTGAAAACAGGTAGAATTCCTCTGCATAATTTGGAATCCCCAAAACTGGTGCCATGCAAATGGCCTTCTTTAGTTCAACAAACCCTTTTCCGTGGTTTTGGTCTACACAATTATTTCTTTCGTCACCTGTGCTTTCTTTAGGGCTTGTAACAAGGGCTTGGTAGAGGAGCTGTAGTGAAGGACCCATGCCCTGACATAATTGCATAATTGTAGAAAACTCTGCATTTGCTTTATCGTGTGTGGCTTGGTTGTGTTTAATATGGCTTCAGCCCTTTCAGGGGTAACCCTTTTCGCATCATGTGTGATTAGCTAGCCTATGTACAGCACTTCTTGTTGACAATACTGGCACTTCTCTTTGTCAACTGTATATCCTTTCTCAGCCAATACAGTCAATAGCTTAATACAATCGTGTCTGCACGTTTCCTCTGTCGTGCTGCAAATTAAGATGTCATCCACATATTGCAAGATAACACTCTCTAATGCAATATTGCTTAAGTCCATCTGCAGGACTCTGTTGAAAATCAAAGGACACTCACAGTACCCCTGAGGTAACCTTGTACTTTTCAGATTAACTTGTCTGAACGTGAATGATGTCAAATCTTGTGAGTCTTTGTGCAATTGGATTGAGAAGAATGCGTTTTTCAAGTCAATCACCGTGAAATACTTTGCATCAACGGGTATATTACATAGGATTGTGGACGGGTTAGGGACTAGAGGGAACTCGGCCTCTACAATATCATTCATTGGTCTTAAATCCTGGATTAAACAACAAGACCCTCCCTTTGATTTTTTGATAGGGTAAACTGCAGTATTACATGATGACTCTGACGTCACTAAAATGCCCTGCTCCAAAATAGCAGAAATAGTTTTGAAAATCCCTTCATCTGCTTCCCTAGACATGGGATACTGTTGTGCTTTATAAAATTGCTCCTGGTTTCAATTTAATCTTTACTTCTCTGACTCCTTTCAATAAACTTACGTCATAATGGCCTGTAGTTCATACTGAGACAGGCACTTTTGCCATGTCATCATCAAAATATTCAGGACGTTTTTGTGCCAGCATCATTCTCTGGGGCACTTCTCTTTTGATCATTTTCACCCAATAAATTAAATTCACCTCAACTGTTGTTTCATCTACACCTGTTTGCTCTTCAAACAGATCGTCATCAGTGACGTCAGTCAATCTGTATCCTTCCCCAATGGCGATTACTGTGCACCATTGTCTGCCTTCATCATCATAACCATCGATCAACACCATTTTCCTCGCACTATGGCTGTTTGTATTAACAAGGTAAACACCTGTGTCTTTTCCTGATGGATAGGTATTCTTGGCCTAAATAGAAACTCATCTGGGGTTCTCATTGGTTTGTCTGTAAGGCCCTGTAGCCATGACATTAATATACGCACTCCATACGCGAATATTTCTGGTTCCAATGGAACAGCTCTCATAGCTGTTTGTCCTGCGTATTCTCTATTCATTATGCATACGTTCAAATAATGCATTCCTGGGGTTGAACATACTATGCCCTTCTCCGTGAACGAGATTGTCATGTTTAACTTCGTCATTAGTTATCGTCCCAATATATTTACTGGGGTTTGCTTTGAATACAGCAGTGGCATATCATGTCACATTCTGCTATGGAAACTGGAAGTTCTTTTGTAAAAGGAACATGACTTGTTGCTCCTGTGAAGCCCTGAGTATTTATGGCATCGCCGGACAAAGAAAACTTGCCTTCACGTATACACAAGCGTGTTGCACCTGTGTCAACTAAGAAAGAATACTCTTTATCCCCTATAAGGACATCTACCCTTGGTTCCTCGTGTGGGTTTGGTGTCAGTGATAGGATAGAACGCATCAGGTTTCCCAGTGAGCTGTCCTAGTCCATATATAACTTTGTCCCATGTTGAGTGAATTCACTTCCTCCATCACCAGTGTCATTTCTTATTCCAGAATTCAGTACCTGCCCTGTACTTGTTGTTTGTAACAGTTGCATCTGCGACTGTTGAGACTATCCTTGCGGAAAATTTGTCATATTCTGAGGTTGCAAGCTTTGCTGTGCTCCCGGCACTTGCTGCTGTACCGTGTGATTTTGTGCAACTCCATTTCCACCCTGCTGTAAAAACTCAGGTGGATTCACCATCCCTACTCTTGTACCTTGGTCGTTTTGCATTATGCCATGACTTCTGCATGTGCGTGCTAGATGCCCCGTCATCCCACACGTCCAACATATTGGCGGTGGTCTGATTATTTGCCCGTTTGAGATATCCTGATTGCCGTTTTGCATGTTTTGAAAACCTCCCTGATTACTCTGCCATCCTCTTCCTCGAAAGCCTCTCCCTCTTGGGTAAAACCCGTTATTGCCTTGATCAAACTGCTTTTGATTATTGATCTGCTGCATGTCTGATCATGTGTTAGTGTCATTGCCCCTTCAATGGCATATTTTGACAATTTCTTCTGTACTCATTTTGCCTCTTCACCTTTTCGTGCAGCCTCTTTTTTGCAATTCTTT
This sequence comes from Ambystoma mexicanum, assembly GCF_040938575.1. NCBI lineage: Eukaryota > Metazoa > Chordata > Amphibia > Caudata > Ambystomatidae > Ambystoma > Ambystoma mexicanum. The sequence goes on along the minus strand of NC_090923.1, from coordinate 608,625,677 downwards.
TCTTGCAGCAGCCTGCAATAGTGCGCTATGGTCAATTGTATCTCAGACCACGGTTTGGCCTCAGGTATGGATTTCCCCCAAGATTCATGAGTTTTCAGCACCCAGGCGTCTTGGAAATTCTCAACGTAAAGCAAAGGATCATCTGACTCCTTAATTTTACGTGTCATTATAGCTTTCATGCCTGAAGTATCGGGTATAGCACTCGTAATGCTTTCCATACTGCAGTTCTGCAATTGTTAAACTGCGCTCCATCATGCGCAGTATTAACTGTAGTGACTCCAGGGTAACATGCATGTGTCCACACATCGTCAGCTCTATCACTAAGTATGGCGATTAAAAGACCCTTAATTTTCCCCATAGCTAACGTGTTCCCTCCCATCATCTTTTATAACTCATCTATCCATTTTCCGGCTCACGATGTCAACATTGGGACCTTATTTTTCAGATTTTCTCGATCCATGTGTGGCCATGGTATATATTGTGGTCTTGTTCCTTCGAGTAACGGGAATTGTGACACATGGCACTCCTGTTCCTCTCTCATCATTTTTAGATCCACTGCAGGGATAATATTCCTGCATCGCCACCTTCTCTCGTCTTCTCTTTCTTCACATTCTTCTCTTTCTGCATCTGATGTTGTCTGTGCCCAACTCGTGCAACTTATCTCATCCTTCTCATTTTTGGTTAGCGTCAACCTATCTAGGGACAGTTCTCTATTTCTGCTACTTCGGGAGGCATCCGAAATGTCATACACCTGAGTGCTCTCAAGACGCTCATCCTCTCCTTTCCCTTGGGGTACCTGTTCTAGCCCCATTTCATCATATATTCTATCAATCGTCTCTCCAATGCTTCTGGTGTTAAAGCCATCTTCCATATTTGCCCGAGATGTGCCTGGTGCTGAATCGTATTCAGGAAAGAATTCTTCTATGTCTTACAAGTCTACTACTGGATCAGGTTTTTTAACCTCTCTTTCCAGATATTCAAGATCCCGTGCTCTCTGTCTTCACTTGCGTTCTATGTCACAATCAAATTCTCTGTGCTTTCTTGCTTCCTCTCTTACCCTATCTTCTTCTTGTTTCCTCGCATCTCTTCATTCATTTTCCTTCGTATTTCCTCATCCCTTCATCTTTTTATTCTTTTCTCCCGTATTTTTTGTTCTTCTTCTTCTATTCTCCTTTGTTCCTGCCTGTCCTGATCATCAGCTGTTCTCTGCTTATGATCACGTTTTCTTTCTTGCTTCTCACAATATAATTGCTATCGTTTCTGTCTATCTTTTTTCTTAGTTCCTTTGTCTCTCAATCGGTTTTCCTTTTCCTTCTCTTTCCTTTTTGATTCATCTGGCTCTCCCTTTTGTCTCATGTCCTCAATGCCTTTACCATCTAGTTTTAATAAAACCTGACTTCCCATCCATTCGTTCTGTGTGAATGCCATCTCATCAGTCCTGTCCTCATCTCCTTTCCATCTCGTTCCCTCTCTACCCTTATCTAGAGATGTACTTGCTTGTGTTTGATCTCCTTTTTCTTTTTCGTGTCTCTCCTTGTCCTTCGGGACTTTGGAGGCAATGGCCCTCATTACAACACCGGCGCTAAACCATGGCGCTATTAGCACCATGGTTAGTGCCGGTGTTGTAACAAGTCCGCCATGGTGAAATGGGGAAATACCGCCCCATTCCAAGGTTGGTGGGGCAGTATTTCCCCATTTCCCCATGGCCCTTCCCCATTCCCATTTTTGCCCCATAGGGCTCAATGGGAATGGGGAAGGTGGCAATTACGGTACCGCAAATTGCGGTACCGTAATTGCCTGCGAGGTCCCTTTGCGGGTCCCTACTTTAACAGCTGGTCCAGAACAGCCGTTCGGGTCGGGTCCCGCAAGGGGACCTCGTAGTAAGGCGCTAAGTGGTTAACAGCGCCGCAGCCTTTTACGGCGCCGTTAACCACTTAGCTTCTGGGTCGTAATGAGGCCCAATATCTCTTTCTCTGTTTTTCTCTGGGCTTTCATCACTACTTTGCATAGGTGACTCATATGACCGCTTGCTATATCCCGTGGCTGCTTTAAGCTTCCTCAACGGGTATAATCCTTCATCTTACTGGCTTCGCTTTTTGCTTCAGACGGGGAGGGTGGCGCAGAAGGCATTTCACCCCCTATATGCATATGTTAAGTATCCAATCTACCAGTGGCTACTCCTCCTTTTCCTCTTGGTACATTTTCCAAAGCTCTAAACTAGCTAGGCGTTTGTCTAACTTTTTGCCAGCATATGTGGCGTGCAAATATGTCGTCATGTGTTGCTGGACCATTTTAGATAGCGAGCCACCTTGGGGCCATCGCATAAACATTTTGTTTGCGGTCCCTTTAGCCCATTCTGCACTGTACTGCTTCAGCTTAGGTGCATGTTTTGGCAACTGTTCGCACAATTGTACCAATGGGGTAATGTCTTCCATTCTTAAATCTGTTTATCCTCTCCTTATATAACACTTTGTTATGCTTTACGTTTCTCAAACAAGGTCAACAATATGAGTGAGCACCAATCGTCGCAAGCTCCAATCCTGTTTTTTCACAAAAAATGTTACTTTTAATTTTTCAAACAACAACCATCAATCCATGCCATTCAACATTTTGTCTATTCAATTGCACAATTTCCATGCTATTTTCCCCAAAAATGTTCTTACCTCGTGATGTCAGAAAAAAGAAAAACACAAGACAGAGAAGACAGACTATGCAGACTCTGCCCAGCTGCATAAATCTCATGCCATCTGCTTCCTCAGATGCATTCTGCCCCATAGTTATTCCGACATGGAATGTAAGCCCATTTCTTTCAGAACGTCTTTAATCAATTCTGGTCTCATATTAATTCAGGAGTTTAAATGAAGGCTTCTTCTAGCTTCTAGCTCTCTATTAAAACGTAGGTTTCTGGGTGAATACTCCTCTCTCGTTATTCTCCCGGTATCTCTCTCTACTGCTCGGCCACCCTCGAGTCAATATTTTCCTGTTATATATACATTATACTCTTACTCTGTTGTTATTTTAATCCCTCCTCCCTCTGTTACCTTCCCTTTACTTGTTCTAAGGCATGCAACTTTTTACCAAAGCATTCAGTCTTTTTCACTCACCGTTTGCATTTTTTTTCCTCTTCGGACACTTGGGATCACCCCCTTTGTTACCGCCTGTCCGTGCTGCTTGTCTGATCAGCTGCTTGTAGAAGTGGGAAGGGATTTTTGGGTGAAATCAAAGGTTCTTTCAGATCTAACCTGCAGGGTTTTTTACGTACACTAACCACTATCTACGGGGAGCTTCTCGTTCTAATCAGCTAGATGGCAAAGGACTCGTGATATTGCTGAGGACCCGGAGTTACTTATGTCGACGGCCAATGGGTGTCTTATCTAATCGATTCTAATCGAAACCATCCTCTGCTACCATCACTGACGTTTAACTCTTAAAACTTAGCCTGCAACTTGATTGGTTCTAGGAAGGTAACTTTAATATAGGTACTATATCTGTATATGGTAACAAGGAGAGTGGATTGGATAAACAATGTCAGGTGGGGCAACTAAGCCCTTCCTTCAAAATAACTACTGTAAATGTCACTAAAAGTACAAGGTCACATTGGTTCTACTAACTATAGGACCCTAGATTACACGGTCCTCTATGATTGGGTTGGCATCAACCCCACTCATACTTTTCCACTTGCTCTTAGCAGCATGCAGAAAAGCCAGCCAGGTGCAGGGAGTTCGTCTGCACCCCAACTTCTCTCCGATTATTGTTACAATCAATCATCACATCAGTGGTCATGTGTCAATTATTTCTTTGTAGTTGGCCTTGAGTCTGCATCTTGGTCTCCGAAAGTTAAGGTGTCTGGTTATGGCAAAGGTCCATGCGTAGGTGTGAAAGTTTCATCCCTTTCTGCCTGTCTGACTGGTCACGTGATTCCAACACTGTAAAATCGGCCTTTCCTTCATGCAATTTCATGTATTTGATTTAATACTGCCAGTCATCTGCCATCTAAGGCTTATCTTGACCTTCCCTGAACAGGATACTCTGTTCTTCTTTCTCTTTAATTGTATCCACTGTTGGCCTATTCGAGCTGATACGACCTTGGCTTCTTGGTCTGGTTACCTTCGTCTGAGTTTCTTTACGTCTTTAATTCTCAATTTGTTTGCTGCAAAACTCTCCTCTTGAGACCTTTTATAAAGTGCTTTTTGAGGTAGATATATGTATAGGTGGCACTTGCTGCAATCTATCTTACTACTAAGCATAAGCAAGCCTCATGATTTCTGTGCTTCTTGGGGTTTCTTGCATCTGTACATGTTTAAACTAACTGAATATCTTCATTGTGCATATAGCATATGTTTCTGACATCTAGACATCAATTGCTTCACTTTAGGCTCAGGATGTCGCTTATCCATGGTATTTCGTCTCTTTTGTCATCATTCTCAGGTCTTTATGTCTTCTATATGTGAGTCAGTCTGGGTTCTTATGACATCACCATTCATCTTCCTTCAGTATCTTCTTAGCTTCTTCAGGTATTACAGTCTGACAATGGTCATTCTGTCTCACTCGTCGATATGGTTTTCTCAATAGGTACCTTAATGTCCAGGTTTTCTTAGGTGTCAGTACTTCAATAGGTGCTGTTATTCTGAAAGGTACTGGATAGAGGCCAACTGCGTCTCTCTGCCGGTTTATTTGCTCATCATATGTCACATATTTTGGCGTGAATGTTCCTGGTACTTCAAAAGGGGTGGCTGGAGTGCGAATCATGCTTGGAACTTCCTCTTCACTACTGACTTGCAACATGAGTTAGTTGCTGCGGGCCTCTCTGTGCCTCATGGCCACTTTCTACTGAAAGAGTGGAAAGGCCTTGATGACGTCCATACTTTTGCCACATGAATTGCCAAATAATGTTTGAAAAAAAGTATGGCAGTGTGAAAGGCAATCAGATGATGGAAAGGGAAGTGACAGCTGCAAAGGCTCCAGCCAATGCAGCTTGTAAGATGAGCACTGCAAAGTGCACATTTAAAGCCCCACAACAAAAGTAATATAGTGAGAAATATATTGGTATGTTATGAGACTGCTGGCTGAGAAAATGGGACAGTTGCTGCTCCCCAGACCCCTCGGGCTCAGGGCTACTTTGAACTGAAAGAGTTGAAAGGCCCTGATGCTGTAGTGAGACAGAGCACTGGTTCGGAGCTCTAAACAAACAGTATGCATGGAAGAGCTGAGACAGGCAGCTCTGAGATGCACAGGATGTTTGTGGCCAGAGCTGCTACAGGAGCCTTGAACTTTTGGATCTCCAGATGTTTTGGACTACAAATCTCAATATACCTCTGCATTGACAGTGATAGCTAGGGCATATGAGAGCTGTGGTCCAAAACATCTGGAGTGCCAAAAGTTGCTGCCTCAATGCTATTGTATTATATAGAAATTGGTTTAAAAGACATAGGGCCTCATTACGACTTTGGAGGCAGCCATGCCCTTAATAAGGGCATGGCTGCCTCCAAAACCGTGTCCGGTTCTGGTTTCCCTGAATGGGGAATTACCGGGCCATTCCGAGTTTGGAGGGCACGGTAATTCCTCCTTCAGGGAACCCAGGCCCGGATCTTCCCTATTCCCATATGAGCCCCCATAGGGCTCAATGGGAATGGGTGCGGGAGCTACAATGGGCCGATTACGACCGGCCCGTTGTTAGCTCCATGGTCCCCTCGCGGGACCCGCTATGGACGTCTGGTAAAGCCAGACGTCCACATCGGGTCCCGCGAGGGAACCTTGTAATATTGCGGAATGGGTTTAATGGGGCCGCCACCATTAGCGGCGCCCGTTAACCCATTAGCCAATACTTATAATGAGGCCCATAATCTTTGTTACTGTGCCCTAGAGCTGGGAGCCAGTGCATTAGAAAAGTGTTTAAAAACAAATAGTAAAGTGTGCTTTTCTGGTTTGCCGTTGTCATTTTACTTTTCTGGTCTGTTTGTTTTAAAGGGAACAACATGTGCTCTGTCATGTCCACCTCATGTACAAATCATTACCTGCTGAGCTACTGAAAAGGAGAGAGCATGGGAAAAGTGTGAGTGAAAGCTTCACAATAGTGAGAGTGGCATTGAACAAACATCACAACACACCAGGGGCCCGATTCATGGATTAATTAGTACAGTTCAAAGTCAGTGCAAGTGGTTATTTTTGCAGTACTAAATGACTTTGCACTGACTTTAAACTGTGAAAATACACTTCCATGAATCAGGGTTTGTCTTCGGCAATGCAAAGTCATTTTTAAGCAGTGCAAAGTCACTTTGAACTGTGCAAAATGTCAATGAATCAGGCTCCAAATTCTGATTAAAAAGTAAGAGGAGTTGAAAGAAAAATTCTGTCTGACATTACATAACCAGGTATCTGGAATATTTGTAGACTTGTTAAAATATTAGTTTATATGTTAGTTGCGTTCTATCGCTTTCTACGTCTCAAATCAAATCTACTTTTGAAATGCATTTTAGACCGCTCTGTCATGTAAGGAAATAAGACCCAAAACATAAGCATTGCTACTTCTCGTTTCCATTTTTGGGGGGGCCTGGAAAAATCAACTTTGAATGTAAAGTTTGTCAAAAATACATCATTATAGCAGTGTATATATTGTTGCTAGCAGTTAATTATAATAACTATTACAAAGTGTGGGTAGGGATTTGGACACCCATTGGGAATGAAAGCCCATGAGTTTAACTCGCCCTCAATACCCTCTCTGTTGCCTCATTTTTAACTGTCAATAAAGCGAACCGAAAACAGGTTGCTATTAACAGTACAATACTAAATGGAATGTATATATCCAATGTCTGATGCAGTAATCACAAAGAACTTGTGCAGTGGTGCTGCCATATCTCAGAATCTGTCAACACGGGCAACGGGTTCTAGCAGATATTGAACTGCAGCATAATTTATTACTTATGTCACACCAAAAATTGTAAGTCTTCAAATATAGCAATATGTGGATCGAAGGAAAAGTATGGTCACTTGAGGGCACAGAATTAGCCGTAGGACCAGTATTTATGGACATTAGTAAATTCTGAACTACAAGAATGCTTTTAACAAGGAGAAACGCAGCCTCATTAAGTGGGGCAAGAAGGTAATTATTCAGGCAGCCCCACACAGCCACAGTACCTTTGAAACCACCACTGAAATTCTTTGAGTTCTGAAGATTCTGCTGTTTACTTACTTGTCCTTAGATTTAGTTGTATGTAAGTAACTAAGCAGCAACAGCGATGCAATTTTCCAGACTGACTAGAGACTGTCAAACTTGCAGTGAAATCCTTTGTCCAACTCTACAAACCACAGGTGAGAAGTTGCCACTTTACCTCACAGTGCTCAGTGTAGAGACAGTGTGTCTGTTTCACGGGTCATGCAATGGCAAGCAACACATCAATCAAATTAATGGGCCATGTAACACGCCCACCGTACACTGGAGGATGCTGTTCCTTGCTCTCACTGGGCCTCAGGCAGCCAGGCCTGCTGCAGCCATAAATGGGTAGGTTTGGACAGCAAAATCTGTAGGTGGTAGAATGGCTTGAAATACGGTAGCCTTCGACATGAATGGTGGGGTTGGCAAGTATGTACTATTCGCTTTCTTTTGTGTACTTTTTGAGATGCTCAAACAAATGCGGTCGCATTGCCATTCTGTGCTATTGTTATGTGTGCATCGCTTGCACTAACTTTACGTGTGGCCGCGCCACAAGATCACCACACTCACCTTCATAACTGACATTAGTTGTTGACAGTAGTTGCTCAAAACGTGCAGTGCAGGTATTTTCATAACGTGCATGCCCAGACTAGCCCAACCTATCATGCGAGGAGCTAGGTCTGGAAACCAGCAACATAAACAGAAGCTACAGCAGACTTGCACATACAGAGCGTATGGTTGCAGTGTTCTTGTAGACAGTGGTTGCTCAGAGAACATGTGAATAATTTACGGACAACACTATGTACTGTGTGCAATTGGTTTTATTTTTCAAACAATGTTCACAAGAAAGTGTAAGAACCTGCAACCACTGCTTTTTTTATTTTGCGGATACTTTTCAGCATAGAATGCCGTCTGTGCTTTTCTGCACTTCTTTTCCCATCTGGTAAAGTAGATAAGGATTATTTGGTTGTTCTTGGTGGTTCGTGTGGGAGAACACACTTTGTTTGTAATTTAGGAAAGGTACCAGCTGTTGTCTCTGTGATGCCTTACATCATAAAGGTTTGCAGGTTGCTTCTTATTGTCGGAAACGCAAATGGACACACTGGTCAATAGCGGTCGTCCCTGATAAGAATGAGCGAAAACACACTGCTTGTGGTAATCTTGCAATGATAGCTCCACCACCCATCTCTTGGCATGTGAATGGTGTGGCACGGGCAGTAAGGTGCAAGATATCTGTGAACAAACAGGAATAAGAATACATTCAAGTAGCCATTGTCAGTGGCAGCATAAAGGACAAGGGTCTGCGGGAAGTATGTCGTAAACGGGCACTAGGTGGCCGGGTTATGTTCCTTTCAGTGATCTACTGTGTGTAGCATCATATGCTCACCCACTGCCTTGATTTCTCTTTTGTAGGTGCTACTCTCCTTCTACGGCTATACACATGTGAATCGTCTTTCACACTTTGCCAACACATGCTCCTTTTATGTGTTTGCTTTTCACAAAAGATGTCAGTGGCAGCAAGTGTCGCCAGACTCATGGCACATTCTCTATGTATGTGTCCAAAGAAACATTAAAAAAAAGAAATCTTCATGGGGGTCCCCTCCAATTGCAGGACTTTGCAGGAGCTGTTTTGCCAAAACATGCAACACTTCAATATTACCTGTCATCGTTTGTGTGCCGGTTGAGTGCTATATGGATCTCTGGGCGTTACTTATTTTAATACAATGAAAGCACTTACAATTCTTAAGTGTTTGAAAGGTCATTGTAAGGACAATACAGGCAATATAGCAGCACAGGATTGAGCATATGGTGTGCTGTTTCAGTGCACAAGGTGCATTCACTTTCAGTGTTGTGCTTTATGTATACATTTGCATGGGATGGAGAAGTGTGCCAACAAAACAAACAACACTCATATCTGCAATTTACGTAAAATGATGGAAACATGGCACTGTGATGCAGCCTGACCACTGCTGTTACAACCCCCCATACAGTGCACACAGACAAAGTCTACGGTCTTGTAACTTCATAATTATGCATACAGAACTGTATACTACTAAATTTTAATCCCACTACACATGTATCGTAAAGTTGTACTTACATAACTTCTGCAAATTCCATGTTTATACTGTGTGGATGGGAAATTGCTCTGTGCGGCGTATTGAAAAGTTGCTGACTAACTTTGAAGAACATGTGCGCAGCAACTATACTGCACATTATCTTTGATTTTTTGTAACATTTCACATAATGTCTGCCCTTGGAGCAAACCTTGCATCCCACTGAAGGCTGTTTTAAAATGAGCATTTCTCCTGTTGACAGAGAGGTATGTTAGGTTTCACTTTCCAGCGACCATGCGGCTACAAAAAAGAAAATCTGGCGGCAACGTGTTTCGATTTCACTGTGCATTTCTGAATGTCAGTAGTGTGGTTACATTGAAGTTAGTAGAACGTACCTGGAGATGATGGTATGTTACAAATGCTGCACTGAAAGCACAGATGACAAAATACATAAATGTAAATTTACAAGCCCTATGTACTATTTATACTATTTATGCACGTATGTGCAGGGTCTTACGAGGCAACAGTGTATGATGGCAGATTGTGTGTGCGATGGCTGCACATACGTGGGTACCAGCACCATCTTACGCAGTTTGGTGTCTTGTAGCACTAAGATATTTGGGGCTCACGTTCATCAAACAAAAGGAATTACTTAATATCTTCTTCAAACATTGTAAGCGGGCGATGGTTATCAAACTGTGCCTCCCTTACACATTTAAAAAGTGAAGCAGAAGTTTGAAATTTTAGGGAGTACCATAGACTTTACAATATGGTTGCTGAGTTGTGCTCCAAGCGCTGCACTCTATTCTGTGTTCTATACTTTCCAGGGAATTGGTGTACATAACAACAAAGATTAATTAATGCTCTAACAGGTGCCAGTGGCATGCGAGGAGGCAAATCTTACAGAACATGGGACAGTAACGTAAGACATATGGATGCATTTAGCTATTTGGGTTGTTGTGAATGTGCACATTAGTGGGTAAGTTAGTGTACTATAGTGCATTGAATGCGTCCACTTGTTACAGGCTTAGTTGAAGAGGATATTCAGCAAAGAGTTTGTTTCTTGTGTGGAAGTAATGTAATACAGTGTGAACTGAAGTGCCTAAGGCATAGGTGACTGTGTTAAGTGTTGGGGTTGTGGTAAGTGGATAGATGTTTCTATGTATGGTGTACTGTGTTGTGGTAGTTGTAGCCAGGGTCTACAATAGTGAGTGCATGGCTGGAGCCCGTACACTCTACGGTGTGTAGTGAAGCGTGTAGGCCGGGGGCACAAGCAGCACAGTGTAATATAGCTGTATATTGAACATTGTGGCATTCGTATGTGGATTGATTGATTGATTGATATTTTATTTCTATCGCGCTCGTACACAAGTGTTTCAGAGTGCGACAAGGCAAGGGAGGGGAACAGGGGAGAACAAAACAGCAATCTTACTAGGCCCAGTGACATTGAGAACGCGCTTGTGCATGGGAGAGGGGGAGGGGAAAAGTGCATGGAAGGGGGGAGAGGTGGAAAGTGCGAAGCAGAAGAGAAACAGATAAATAACAATAAATAAATAAATAATAAAGGCAACAAACAGTGGTAATGTAGCCAGCAATTTGCAAGTGCTAGGTTTAAGGCAGCAGACAGGGTAGGTCTGATAAGTGCAGGAAGAAAAAGGGGGCGCTGTATGGGTACAGATACAGACCCCAGTGCAAGGGGTGGCCCGGAGGCAGTGCGGGAGGGTGGCAGGATGAGCAGGTACCTGGGCCCAAAAGACAGAGGGTGGCCAGGTGCACGGTGCCAAGACAGAACAGATCAGCAGGGGAGAGGGGGAGCGAAGGCAGAAGAAAAGAGGGAGGTCTTGAGGTGCTTCCGGAACCGGAGATGGTTCTCCTCAAGTTTTAGAGTGGCAGGGTGCTGTTCCAGAGGGAGGCCTCAGCCAAAGACAGAGATCTACCCCAGCTCGTTTCTTAGAAAAACGACTGACCCTGAGTGAGTTGGAGGTAGAGGAGTGGAGAGATTTCAGAGCTGGAGAGATACAATCCCAGGGCTTGAGGCCAAGGAAAAGTCTCGCAGTCCTGTTCTGGATTAGTTGCAGAGGGCAGAGAGTAGAGGCAGGTAGATTTAGAAAGAGGCTGTTCCAATAGTTCAAGCTAGAGAGAACCAGAGCTTGAGATACCATGAGCTTCTGGGGGAAGGAGAGGAAAGGCAGAATACCTCTGAGGAGGTGCAGTCGGAAATTTGACTTTTTAGAGACCTCAGAGATGTGGGCGGAAAAGGAAAGGGTGGAGTCAAAGATGACCCCGACGTTCTTAGCCTCGCAGGTGAGGGTAGGAGGAGGGCCAAGGGAGGCCGGCCAGAGAGTGAGGGGAAACGATGGTGAAGGTGTGCCGATGAGGAGGATCTCCGTCTTGCTGGCATTCAGACAAAGATCATTGGCGGCACACCAATCTTGAATGGCAGTTAGGCAATCAGACATGAGAGAGGGAGAGGAGGTGGCAGAGGGCATCTTGAAAATGAGTTGAGTGTCGTCAGCGTAGCACTGGAAATTTGAGCAGAAAATGGCAATGCAGTGGGCGAGAGTTGCCAGGTATTGGTCGAAAAGCCAGGGCGAGACCCCTGGGGAACACCACAGGTAGAGAGTAAGATAGATGAAAGGAAGGACCCAAGTTGGACCTGGGAGGGTCGATCTGAGAGGAAAGAGGTCAGCCAGGCCGGAGCCTGATCAGTGATACCCAGGTTTTCACAGAGATGGTTGAGCAGGATGTTATGGTTGACAGTTTCGAAGGCAGAAGAGAGATCGAGGAGGATGAGGACAGATGGAATGTTAGAGTCAAGTTTGGTGAGCAGATCTTCACGGATGTTTAGGAGAGCAGTTTCCATGCTTCTGGCAGCTCTGAAGCCAGACTGGTGGTCATGGAGACAGCCAACAGAATTGGAATGAAGGTTAAGCTGAGAGATGGCTAACCTTTCCAGGCGTTTGCCAAGAAAGGGAGTAATGGAAATCGGGCGATAGTTAGCTGGACAAGAAGGATCAGCTGTGGGTTTCTTGAGAAGAGGATGCACAAAGGAGTGCTTCAGAGGGGAGGGGAAGGATCCAGAGGCAAAGGAGTGGTTGCAAAAATCAGCAAAGGCCGGAGCGAGGGTGGTCCTTGATGGTTTTAGAGGAACAGGGATGAACCTGTTTTGAAGAGGCTTTCATAGATCGGACTTGTCTAGCAACCTCGTCAGGGGTGAAAAGAGGAAAGGATGAGAAGGATGGTGGGAGGGTGGATAAAGGAGGGTCAGCAAGCACCGATGGAGAGGGAAGAGGAGGAATGTGGGTGGAGAGGGTGGACAGGATGTCCTGTTTTTTTTAATGAAGTGAGAGGCAAGGGTATTGCAAAGAGCCTGGGAGGGAACAGGAGGGGTAGAGACTGCAGCAGGGTTGGCCCGCTCCTTGCAGATTTTAAAGAGTTTGGCCGAGTTGTTAGATGCCGCAGAGACACCAGCTTGAAAGTGGACTCTCTTCTTGGTGAGGACAGAGAGTCGGTATTGCCTTTGTAGCAGGCGACAGGCCAGTTTGTCAGAGGATGAACAGGAAGTCCTCCATTTCCTCTCAGCTGCCCTACACTTACGTTTAAGTGTAGCTAGGTCAGAGTCATACCAGGAATTGCACTTGGCTTTGGACTTCAAACGGATCCTCATGACAGGGGCAAGAGCATCAAGCGTATCAGAAATTGAAGAGTAGAGCAGAGACAGGGCTGTATCAGGATGAGAGACAGGAATTGCAGAAATATTTGGATACATTACCCTTTGCAGATTATGAAGAAGTATAATACCAATAATTTCATACTTACTGTTTCTATTGTGGAGGTCGTGTGCAGTTTTTTGTGTATGGGACGTGAAATGTTCTAATCGTTGCTTCATTATCTGTAGAAAACAAGAAAATAATATGTTAGAGCAGGTATGTCGTCATGTTGCAGTTCATTACATTGCAGACATATTTACACTTTGTGGAACCTCATAATGAGTACTTCATAAGTACTATGCTTTAAACAAGTGTACTGTGCAATGTGCGCAGCTCCTGTAATTCTTTGCATAATCATTTGGTCTGTGGAGGAAAAAGAAAATCAATGCTGGATTTAAAAAAAACTTCCAAATGTATTTGCTGTTACGTTGCACAGTCAATTACAGTAACGTTTGCACTCATTATAGCAATGTTTAGGGTGCAGTGTTGTAGTAGGAGGAATTGCAATGGTGTACGATATCTGTTTTGTATGTGTTGATAGTATGGTTGCAGCTATATAGCAGTTGGTGTATTGTAACTGTTTACCTGCTTTCTTTTGTTAGCACTGTTTTTTTATGCGTTTGGTTGCTGGTCATGTTTTGCAAGTATTGTGCCATTGCACTGTGCTACTGCAGAATTGTGAGGGCAGTTACGTACCTGTTGGCATACTGTAACTGTTCTTACTTTGGAAATGTTTGAGGATATGTTTGTAGCACAGTGGTTGCTGAAGATTGAGTTGGCCTGTTCCAATGTTGCAAGTTATATTGCAGCATTCTGGTTGCAGTTAGATACCAGTTGGCATATTCTAACGGTTTACAGTGTACCATTTCTATAGGGTACTTTTTGAAGCTCGTGCACTCCTGTTGGTAGTTTCACATCTATCCACATTTTGAAGTGGTGGTGCACCATTATGGGTTTACATACTGATATTTGCATATGAATGGAATTTGTTTGGCCATTGTTAGACAGGTGGTGAGGCATTTGTGTAGTTGGTGGTTTCAAAGGTTACTGAAGATACTTTTGAAACCTCATACTTAGTAGTTTTACATTTACTTACATGTAGGAAACAATATTAGTGTCATTTGTTATGTTATGTTATTGTTATGTTATTTTGCATTTATATAGCGCCTTATATACCATTGGTATGGTCTGAAGGCGCTGGTAGGTTGAACGCCCTTGGGAACCGAAGTTCAGATCAGTAGAGAGAGTAGGGAGAGTCAAAAGGTGCGTGTGAGCACAGGGTATGTGTGCAGCTGGTGGGTATTTGTGTAATAGCTGCTTCTTAGCGGTAGGTGTGGTGGTTGAGAGATCAGGAGTATGTGTTCGTTCTGGCACGATTCATCCAGACCGAGTATTGCTGCGTTAGGCCTGAGGAGAACGCCTAGCTGGGGGGGTGTAACCAGCAGTGTTTACTTAGAATGATGTGGAGTGAGCGGCGGATGTTGGTATGAGAACAGTTATACCGAATGGTGTTATAGTATCTCTGTGTTCTAGTTGAGTGGTGATGTAAAGGAGAGAGTAAGCATGGTGGTATGATATGATGGGTTATATGCTCTTTCAAACATTCTCTGCATTCCAAGCCATACTATAGACGTCACGCAATTATATGCGCTCCAGTCCATTCCGGGCACTCCTATCCACTCCGTGCACCCCAGTCTGCTCCACACACTCTGGTCCGCTCCACGCACTCATGAATTCCAGCCTGCCCCGTGCACTCCAGTCTGCCCCAGGCATGCACTCTTGTCTGCTCCATGCATGCGCTCTTGTCTGCCCCATGCATGCGCTCTTGTCTGCCCCACGCATGTGCTCTTGTCTGCCCCACGGTCTACGCATTCAGTAGCTCTATGTACTCATCCATTCTACACACTCGTCAGTACTGGATGCAATCTGTGCTTATTCGTTCTACGTACTCGTCCATTCTACGCAACACGTCCATTCACTCTAGGCACTCGTTCGCTCTAGGCACTCGTTCATTCCAGGCACTTGTTCATTACAGGCACTCGTCCACTTTATGCCCTCACACCTACTATGCATTCACTTGTTTTACGCACTCACCCCCTCTATGCACTCACCCCATTCACCTGTTTTACGCACTCACCCCCTCTACGCACTCACCCCAGTCACCTGTTTTACACACTCAACCCCTCTGCGCACTCAACCCCTCTACGCACCCAACCCCTCTACGCACTCAACCCCTCTACGTACCCCTTTTTTCATAAGCACTCATTCGCTCATATGCACTCGTCCTTTATATATATTTGCTGGCCCTACCCACTAGTCTGTTCTATGTAGTCTTCCACTCTACACATTCTTCTGCTCAGCTCATCCATTCCGCTCCGCTCGTTCATCCGTTCCCCGCACTCTGCATGCATTCCCCATTCATCCGTTCTACATGCTTACCGGTTCTATGCACTCACCCGGTCTGTGTAACTCATCCGCTCTAGGCGTTTGTCCGCTTTATCCCCTTGCATGCACTACACCTTCATCTGCTCTACGCAATCACCCACCCTACGCAATCGCCGTATCCCCGCACTCACCCGCTCCCTGAACTCAACAGTTCCCTGCACGTATTCGCTCTCCGCACCCATCCGCTCTATGCACCCATCCGCTCTATGCACTTGTGCTTTTCACGCATTCAACCGCAATATCCTGTTCCATATTTTCATCTCTATACTCCTCTGCTCTGTACACTCACCTGCTCTATCCAATCACCCGCTCTATCCACTCACCCTCTCTATCCACTCACCTGCTCTATCAGCTCACCCGCTCTATCCACTCATCCGCACTATACATTCGCCAGGTCTGTACATTCATCTGCTCCAGCAATCTACACACTCTCTGCACTTCCGTACTCATCCGCTAGCCACATTCATGCGCTCTACATACTCATCCGCTCTACATACTCATCTGTTCTACACACGCAACCGGTTTACGCTCATCCGTTCTACACATTCATCTGTTTTACGCACTCCTGCGTTCTACTCGTTTCTCTGTATATTCGCATTCATCCGCGCTACACGCTCGTCCGCTCTACACACCAGCCGCTCTACACACTCATCCGCTCAACATGTTCATCCATTCTATACACACATCCGATCTACATACACCTTCGATTTCCACACTCATTCGAACTATATAGTCATCTGTTCATCCACTCATGTATTCGTCCACTCAGCGCATTCATCTGTTCCACATGCTTCATCCATTCTAACTATTTCCTCCACGTCATTCACTCCTCATGCATTATGTCCATTTCAGGAGTTTAAATCTCTTTACCGTATCTGTATGATTTACTCTTATTAACCATTTCATTGCTTTGATCTACTTTATTCGTTTGAATCTGTTTGTCCTTCTAATTTATATTAGGGGTTATTAGCTATCAATTTCTCGCATCAGGTAGTTTGTTGGATCGGTGTCATTGAGATGCTGTTAGTCTGTTTGGGTTTGTTTGGTATGGGTTGGTTTTAGAGGAAGAGCCAGGTTTTCAGCAGTTTGCAGAAAGACGTTAAATTCTCAGTTAGGCGGATGTGGGGTGGGAGTGAGTTCCATAGCGTGGGGGACAAGGCTGAGAATGATGATCCGCCTAACCTGACTGAGTTTGTCTTTGGTATGACTAGGAGGCCGGCTGAGCTTGATCTTAGGGTGCGTGGGGGGTGATAGGGTTTTAGCTTGTCTTGAAGATATTGAGGTCCGGTTTTATGCAGTGCTCGATGGGAGATGCATAAGGTTTTGAAAGTCACTCTTCGGGCTACTGGAAGCCAGTGCAGCGTCTTAAGGGCTGGGGAGATGTGGTCTCTTGGGCCGAGCTCATGTAGCAATTTGGCTGCGCGTTTTGTGCTCTTTGGAGTTTATTCAGTTGGTACGCGTGGACTCCGAGGTATAAGGGGTTTGCGTAGTCCAGTCTTGATATAACGATTGATTGGACTGCAGAGAGTCTGTTGGGAAAGGTGAGATATGGAAAAATGCGCCTAAGGGTTTTAAGGTGGTAGTGGCAGGACCTTGAGACGTTATTGACTTGGCGCAAGAGTGTTAGGTCAGAGTCAAGGGTGCATCCAAGATTTTTCACTGAGTTGGAGGGGGTCGGTGAGTTGCCCATGGCGGATGGCCATGGTAGTGGGTGCGGAAGAAGTTCCGAGTTGCCACATACCATGATTTCCGTTTTGGAGGGGTTTAACAAGAGGTGGCTTTGGGTCATCCAGAGTTCTATGTCAAGGAGGCAGGAGGCCAGGTCAGGCCGGGAGTTGGGTTTTGAGTTCAGGAGTTTTAGAATTAGTTGAGTGTCGTCAGCGTAGTTGTAACACAGGCTGTTGTGTGAACGAATTATTGGTGGGAGGGTGATCAAGTAGAGATTGAACAGGAGGGCAGATAAGCATGCTCCTTGTGGGTCTACTGGTCGGGCTTGGGAGGTATAGGTGGAGAGTATCGTTATTTGGTACCTATCTTTGAGGAATGAAGCTATCCATTTAAGAGCGGTTCCACTAATTCCTAGGGAGTTGAGGTGGTCTAGGTGGATTGAGTGGTTGATTGTGTCGAAGGCAGCGGATAGGTCAAGAAGGATTAGTGTGGCGCATCCCACTGAGTCTGTCGTCATTTTGAGGTCATCCGAGATTGAGGTTAGGGTGGTTTCAGTTCACTACAGATGGCACTAGACTGCATCACCCTACACTCCCCAAAGACACACATCATATTTGCCTCAATCCCAACACCAGCCCCTTAAACCGCTGCCAATTCATCATGGCCACTCACTGTTGCCAGAAGCAACCCAAACTTTACAAAATTCCACCCACACAGAACACTTCTGGTGCGCAGTGCAGCAAATTGGACTGTCTATTCCTCTACGCATACTCACCCCTCAAGTCTTCGACTTTGCAAAAAGCACCCTTTTCAACCATCATAGATCCGGCTCCACCTATGCTCGCCATGCTGGATACCATTCTTTGAGCAAAATAAGCAATTTTACATTCCAACTACTGGTCTAAAAATCCAATCCCAACACCATCTCTTCTACCACTTAGTTCTGCATTCCAAAGGAAAGCATAGCCTGCTCCCAGCCATCACCTGTTCAGCACAACTCCACGCTTAAACTCCAACTAGTGACAAAAAGAGCCCCCAAAACACTGCCCCCGCATGCAACCTAAATGTTGGCCCACCTCAGCTGGATTCTGCACTCAGGACCACTATATAAAAGATATGTCCGCCCATTGCCGCTGGGACTGCTAATACAATGCCATGTTATGGTTGTATCCAGTATTCGCCAAACCATTTTGTACCAAATGTTTGCCATGAAAACGAAAGGGGGGTTTGGGTGTGGCAATGTGATATGGGGGCAAGAGGGCTTTGCCACATAGAACAAATAAGGCACCTTTGCCTACCTTGAAAGTATTTTATTTGAAATGCCAAGTTTCTCAATAAGTACTAAAAATACAATTCAAGGGTCCCTTTCATTGACTGGCAATTGACTGGTACAGTGGGGGCGGAATGATATAAAAGTTACATACCAATGGTACATAAGGCACTATATAAATGCAAAATAACATAATGATCACACCAAAACAAATACATAAATAAATTAATTAATTAAATCACAGGAAGCGCTTGGAACATCGACAGACTAAGATTAGTGGTGGTGATGATGCAGAATGCAACTGCCAAGTGAAACCCAGATGTTAGCTTTCCAAGGTGGCTCCTTCATGACACTGCACAAAAAGCATCACCATGGTGCAGGCATTAGCAGTCGAGTCGTTGCAAGCACGTGTAGCATACTGTCCAATACAAGGATAACCCAAGAGCCCATCGATTTAACTTAATAAATAGTTACATGGAACGGCTGCGGCTTCTGGAGTATGAGCGCTGACGTCTATTGCGGCTTTTATCTTCCACCAATCGTATCTTTCGGCCGTTTACTTCAGTACCATCCAGTTTATCCAATGCGCGCCTCATATCAGAGTAGGACTTGAACTCAATCACTCCCTCATTTCTTTTTAGATTTGTGCACATCAGCATAAATCACTTCTCCTGCTTGGCGCATATAATCCTTCAGATCTTGCCACTTGTGTACACTTATTGTTTCTCTGAGTGTAATATTTGGGTTCATTGGGGAAATAATTGTACAACAGGCACATTGATGTATTTGTTGGATACTAACTGTATGCTAAATTGTTCTAGTTCCATAGTGTAGAAGGTAATTCCTTTTTTTCTGCAATTACGTAGGCACTGGTGGGTGTTGGGGAGTAGGGTGTTCTAATTTTGTACATCAATGAGTACATTTTGGCACCCAGAATATTAAGTAGGCATTTGTAAGATTTGCAGGTAATCTCTGCTTTGGAATAATAGAAGAATCATTGCATTCCCACCATGAGTATTGCTTTCTAAGGTATGCAGTATAGTGGCCTGCACTGGTTGTGTCGCCTGTGTGGTAGATAATGGCTACTGTTATGAAGGTTTTCTTGCCAAGTGATACCTGTCCGTGTGTGAAGGTAGTACGTTTTCAGATATTTTTGGTTCCACTTGCATTGTATCTTAAAAGCATTAATATTACATATTGACTATGCGATTGTATATTTAACGTATTTAGCATAAGCTAGCGACAGAGAAAATTGTTCTCTGCGTACATACACGTCTTTGAAAAGAAGGAATTGAGATGTTGTGCGTCCTATACTTTTAACTTCTGAAAGTTTGTCAAACTGGATGTTGACAAACTGAATGCTGTTGTCACGTGGGTATGTCTGGAAGCCAACAACTGTTCCAAGTGCTTCATTCTCTAAACCTTGCTCTACGTCAAGGTTATGTTTTAGCATTACTCTACAGTTAACACATAATGTTAAACATTTCTCCAAACAAGCTGTATTGGAGATAGAGTTTTCTAAGGTATTTAATCTTGCTATGGCTTGTTGACACATAGGTATTTTTATACCGTGTATGTCCAGTTTGCCTGTGGAGTGAATTTCCACTAGTGGTTGCATTTCTTTTTTAAGCATTGTTGCATTGAATTGTTCTCAACTTGCCAGAGTTGGCATTAAAGACAACAAGTTGCAATTTGTTTGAGCTAATTGTTCCACGACATCAGTAGCACATGGGTTATGCCCATACAGCTCATGAATGCGTCTAGTATTTAGGGTAGACTGCGCTTCCTTTGATAGTACACCAATCTACATGTTTTTTAAAGTATTGGCGTAGGTGAGGTCTGCAAACTGACGCCTGTTTTCAGTTAGTTCTCTGTTTTGGAAATGGTGCCAGAAATGTACATTCCCGATGCTTCCAAGACTTTTAAAGCACAGATGTGTCCTAAGGTTTTAAAGATAGGTTCACCTTTCCCTGGTGTTAATTGAAGGAGATCTCCGAAAACAATGACATGTTTTCCTCAAAAGAGTTATTCATAGTCTGGTTTGGAGACCTCTTGCAATTTCAGGTGGATCAAAGCTAACATTAGGTTGGAAACCCTGCTCAACACATATATTAGGAGCATTTTCATTTGTTTCAAAACTCTGCATAGCTCCATTGCAGCTTCTGCTGAAAGTTTGTAATACTCTACCTTGTTTTGGTGTTCTACTGGAAGCAGTAGACATCAGTTTAAAGTGACACCACCTATGTTGTAGGCAGCTTAACCTGTGGGGGCGGTTACAATAGCTAGAAGGTTATTGTTTGTTAATTGTTGGAGGAATTTACTGATCATTTTTTATTAAGAATGTTTTTCCTGAACCAGCTTCAACACTTACATATAGCAGTAAAGGGTTGTAGGTGTCACAGGTACAAGTTTTAGCTTTGTGCTGTATACCATGTTCAATTTTATTGCTTATTTCTAGAAAAAATGGCACACTGCTCATTGTTTAGTTTTGAATTTAGTACAGCAAACTCTTCTGTAGATTGCTCATACTGACACATGGTAGTCTGTACTTCTGTCATGGCTAATTCTTCCTCATTTGCTATGAGTGGCTGTCCAAGTGGTTCTTGGCTTCCTGTCACAGAAGGTTCACTGCTCACAGGAGTATCTACATTTAGTTGTGCTTGAAGTTCTTCTTCTTGTTGGTGTTCATTGTCCAATATTTTTTTCTACCGTGTATAGTTTATACCTGTTATGGTACTTTCACTTACATTGAAAGCATCTTCATAGGAGGCGTGGGTGGCTAATAACTCTTCTTCTTTTCTCCATGGTTTAAAAAGTTCTAGAGAGCCATGTAGCACAGTTCTTTGTGTTGAGGAGTTTTTAATGATAATTTCATATGATTAATCAGGTTGCATTTAGTAAGTTTTACCAGGATGCCTTCACAACTTTCGACTCTGTATCTACCTTTTTCCTCATCTGGTACAATGTTCTTTTTGTATGAGAAGTTTTGGGCTATGTGGTACAGGCACATGGTTTCTAAAGTAATACTCCTGTATGGGTAGTATGTGTCTAATACATTGTTTTTCAAAATGTCCTGCCTATTGGGATCGTTTTTGGCTATTGTCTCTATGTCTTTGTATGATTTCAGAACTCTTTTTCTGGATGCAGCTGGACCAAGGCTTAGCCACACTATGTTTTCAGATTTCCCATATAAGACGGTGCTGGTTAAACGGACGGCGGCTTCACAGCTGCCACATTCTCTATGGCACAGCATTTTTATGCCAAAGCTTTACAATTTCTGTGCCAGTGTTTGGTCAGATGATATGTCATCCCCGAGGTGTTTCAGCTCTGTTTTCTCTGCTTTGGTTAAGTAGGCTGTGACATATCATGCAACTGCAGTGGAATTGTCTGTACATCTACATTTGCATTCCAGGGGAGGGCAATTATTGCATTGTAATCATTGATGTACTTTGATGCCAAGGTTCTTTTTATGAAGTATGTGTTCTTAGGAGATTTCCCTTTCACACTGTGTTGAACCGAAGACATGAAACTGTTCACTTGGCCTCTTGCCGAAACTAGTCTAGGGAAACCAAAGCAGCATTTGGTGTAGTATTTGCCTTTGTTCTTGTATTTGCTCCAATACTTGCCACACTTGTGTCTTTGAAACTGCAAAATTTGTGCATGTATGTCATTATGTGTACTTTCTAAAGGAATGTCGCAAGTGACAGATTTGTGAATGAACTGCAAAACAGTTGCATCAGTATCCTCACCAAATTTAGGAGCGTTTTTAATCCACAAAAGCATGTGAATGTGTGGTGCTCCTCTGGCTTAATATTCTTTTCTCCAACAGAAGTGTTCCACTTCTCCAAGGGGTGGAAGTGCTTTATTGCAAATGAAGTGGAGGATGGCAATGAAGTGATGATGGAAGTACCTTGATACATTTACAGAATCTAGAGAGCAAAGTTCTCCTGGTGTTTTCACGTCTACAGCTGTTTTGTTTTTGTTTGCTATGCGTAGGAAAGTGTACAAGTCTTCCCATGCATACTCTGCACACCTTAAAGTGACAACCCATGTGGGTGGCCTAAGGTTGCGTAGCATACACTGTACATCTGCCAGCCGTCAGAACCAGTACTCTTTCGTATCACGCATGTTTGCCAAGAGATTTGTAATACTTGCCTGTAAAACTTCGTCCTTGTCTTGCACTTTTTGAAGTAGCTGTGTAGCAGACATGTTTTGAAAATGGGAACAGGTTTTCAATGTGTGTACAACTCCATAACATAGTGTTGCTATTTCACTTGAAAAAGGAGGTGAAATATGTATTCCACATTTTGTCAAAATCTAGGGTCTTCAGAATACATTTGTAAAGAGCGGTATTGTGATGCTGTTATTTGTGTGTATCTTTCATCGTATATTCCACTTCTTCCAGTTGGGAACAGTAGAGGGAACGCTCGTGCTTCTATGCTTTTTTCCCATATACTAATTGGGGATCCTTGCATTGTCTATGGTTTCTTTGGAATGCAGTTGGTGAATTGTATAGTGATCTAAAATATTGGAGGCTGCAGTAGGATCTAGAAGTTCAAATTGGGCAGTTGTTGAGGAGTCCTGAATTATTTTGTTGGTTTCTCTTAGGTTTTCTTCAACGTTTATTTCTTTGTAGTATTCATTGTTATCTTTAAGGTATTGCAAGGCTTCCCTAACTTTGTTTAAGTCCACCGGTTGCTGCCAATTTTATTTTATCTTTTGTAGGCATGCCATTTACCAGGATAATCAAAGATTGCTCAATTGGCCTTTGCACTTGTAGAGTGTCTAGATTTTGTTACAGATCTAATGGTAAATAAACTACTTTCTCATGAATGCCTCTTCGTAATTCTGTGGGAGGCAATTTTGCAGTTTTTGGTTCAAGTCGTATTATTGCTTGAAATGGATGTAATGTTTGGATTAGAATGCTGTCATACAAATTAAGCTGCTGGAGTGTGTTTGGCTGTGGAAATATTTCTAAATTATTACTGATCGCCCATGAAGGCATTTGGTTATTGTCAAGTTTTTCAGTGCACTATGTGCACTGTATGTAGGTGTTAGTAATTTCGAATTTGTTTTCAGCTATAAGGTACAGAGCTAATTGAAACCATTGGGATTCCTCATTGTCTTCTATTTTGTGCATTAGGTCTACAGTTTTTATGCTCTTTTTATAGAATGTTCTGCGACAACACACACATACTTGGTTTGGCACTTCAGCAGATGTGCTTTTGAAGTTTTGTATTTCTTTTTTCTATGTGCAAAGTTCTTACTTCTGTTGTCTGAAAGTGCTGGAGTTCGTAAGTTCTCTTCAGTTCCAAAATATTGTCTTTGGATGTGCTCTATTTCTTCGAGCAGTTCTTTGGCTGTACCGTTCAGGAGAATATCATTTAAATGTTGCAGTGCTAAAGCTGGAGTTTTTACATAGTACAGTTTGTAAATGAGATTTCTTACAGTAGAATGGTGTGTTGCTACCATTGTTATATGGTGGAAGGTGCTTTTGCAAGTAGGTCCAGGATTATAGGCTAAGGAATGTCCTCGTAGTCCTGTGTATTTGCGAACTGGACAGGAGTCCATAGTTTGTAGTATTTTCATTTTTCCTTTGTCGTTGGCTTTAACATAGTGATTGAGGAACTGCTGCAAAGATTTGATAGAGGGTTGCCGAATGCTACACATTGATGTGCAAGGCCATTTGTAGGTGAGGCGTATTGGTTCGGTGGAATGGACAGTGCCAACTAAGTTTTATGGGGATATTGGTGAGAGCAGTGTTTCTTCTTCCATTATGGTATTGTGTACCTTTTCATATCCTCATCCACTGCTATGTATGGCAATTTGGTTTGTTTGCTCTTGTTTGTATGATTCTTAATTGAAGTATGGCTCAGTGCTGGTGGTGTGACTCCAGTCACCTGTACAGATGGTGCCAAATGTATCTATGCTGACATTGCGTTTGCTTCGAAGTAATGGTTGTAGCTTACCAATTAATTTTGTTAGTGGTTTCAATCTGTTTAAAATTAATATAAACAATTTCCATTTCAGTACCATTGCACTGTCTACAAGAGTTTCCAGGATTACCTTTCTGCTGTGAGTTTTAAGGGTTGAGCGTGATTTCTCCCCTCTATTTATAAGGTTCTGAAGGACACTGTGGTGGAACATTTTTTTGTAAAATTAATTTCTTGGAATGGTCCTTGTGGTGACATTACCATTTATACGTGCTCTGTTAGCAGCAGTGCGAGATGCATTTTTTTTAGTGCATTTCTTTTCATTTATACTTTTTGATAAAGGAATTACAGTTTCCTTACTGGTAGGTGATTTACTTTTCGTTAGTGACTGTATTAGCTCTTCTGTTTGAACTTTCTGTACAAATTCTGCTAGGGGTGGATGGCTACTTTCTATGCTTTTAGCTTGTGCTGATCTATTTCTGCATTGTTTTCTACAGAGTTGCTGTTTGGTAGGCATTCTGCAGTAGCTGTTGAAGAAAAAAGGAAAGTGTGGGTGCGCAGGTTTTGAAATGTATATGTGTGCAATATGCATGAGTGTTTGAATATGAGGGTAAGCATATAAATGAAAGTGTGTCACTCTGTAATGGGCTCTAAATTTCGGTTGGGAACACTATATTACTATCTGGGGGTTAGTATTATGGTGGTGTGCTGACAATATACAGTGAGGAACTGTAGAGGTGGAATGAGTAAGAATGAAGCACATACCAGTGGGTTGACGCAATTGTGTAGCTTACAATGCAAGAATATTGCACTCTAAGTTAGACATAAAATACTATGATAGTACAGTACTTTGTTGGTTGGTGAGAGTAGGTTTATTCTAGGGTGTATTTTCAAGGTTACACGCCAGTGGTTTCAGGATACAGGTGGGTACTGCAACTGTATAAGAAGATGGTAAGAAAACACGTTTGTTAATGGCATAGTGATTGCATTTGGAGAATACATTCTTTAAAAGTGTAGGGGGATGTCTTGGCAGGAATGTTAGTGTGTGTGTATAAGTGGATGGCTTACTATATGAATGGGGACTTGGGTTATTTGTAAGTGTGATGTATGACATGCTATTTAGCTAGTGTATGCATTGGTGTAGGAGTATTTACTTTGAAAATGAATTACTTTTCATTGTAGAAGGGTGAGAAAAAAGTTTGGAAACATGTACAGATTGCAAAGGAAAATGTTTTTGTGTGTGCAATTACATTTACTTTTCTGCATATATGTGCTTGCTACATGAGTGGAGCAATTGTTTCAGTTGTTTCATTTATGTGTGCAGATTTATGAATGGTACTGGTGTCAATGCACACATACATTGTTTTGTTTCTTAAGCAGTGTTGCAATCTGTGACGTGTGCACAGTAAGTGGCAGGCACCCGGTTGTTATGCATGCAATGTATGTACCTGGCTTACTTTGGTAAGATGTATTCACTGATCCTTTTCTGTGAGATTTTTTACAAATTTCATAGGTGCGTTAATGGGGGAGAAGATCGAAAAATTGACAGAAAGAAAGAAGAGAGTAAGCGTTAGCATATTACAATGGCTGATATGGGTAAATGTCAACTTTGCAAGCACATAGCACTGTAGATGGAATTTTATGGTAGGTGATGGGAGAAATTACAGTATTCTTTTTGAGTACGTTATGGAGGTTCAGTTGCAGGTACTCTGTTGCGAGACGCTTATAACAGAGTTGCAAATGTACTGTATATGTATTGATACCTGTAGGTTGTGGTGATGGGTGGTGATGTGGATGAATCTGGATGCAGAATTTGTAGATAGCTTTCAAGTACTTTCAAGTGGAGGTGCTTTTCATTCACAGGACACTTGTACTCTGAGTGTTTAAGGGTTGGTATGGAGTGTTGAACAGAGATGATCCTGCTGGATGCAGAGGTCTTGGATGTGATTGGTGGAGGCGTGTGTGACTGTTTAACAGTACCCAATGAGAGAGTGCTGGAAAAAGAGTACTAGGAAGGGAAGAAGGACTAACCCTGCTTTACTGGGACGTGGCCGTCACGGAAATTGATGAAGCACACGTGCTACATGCTGTCCTTCTTACTGATCTTGGCATGGAAATGGGACTGCAAATTATCAAATCAGGTGTTGAGGGTGTACGTAACAGGAAGGGGTGGTAAAAAAAATTGGATTGTTGTGTACCATGATGATGGCAGAGATGAAGAGAGTACGAGTGCTCATTGTCGGTGATTCGTTTGTGGGCCACCTGCACACATATGCCTTGGGTAGCGGCATTGATGAACATTTTGGTGTGGAAGGAGTGCATGCTTTGTGGCGCAATGTGCCTCTACCGAGTTTGCAAGCTGTGCTTGCAGAGTGCAGAGATGTGGCCACTTAGACTAACATTGACATAGTAGTTCTGCATTGTGGAGCACTGCATGTGACTTTTTGCACCGCTGCAAGTTTGCTCGGTGAACTGAAGGAGGTGCTGAAAGCAGTGAGGTGTCTTTTTCACACTGCAACTGTGATTTTTCTCATCCATACCACAAACACTAGTGTGGAACAATCCTGATGTACTTTCTTCCGAGGTAGAGAAGGGAAGGTGTCTTGTAAACAGCGGCATGTCTGCTTTTCTGTTCGATGCAGGGATGTTCTTTTGTGGCCATGAGAACCTTAGTGCTTCTAATGTGAGGTTTTTCAGTGGAGCTGAATTTTTTTTTCCCCTATTGAAAATACTCTTGTTTTTGCGAATCTAAAAGCTATTTTGGAGAGGTTTGTGTAATAATGTAAGGTGGAGAAGAATACAATAATACCCAACAAATAAAAAAAAAAAAGTGTTTGTTTAGAAGCACCCTTAGGAAAAAAAAAACAATACTTGTCACAGCTACCAATAAGGAGGATATCCTCTACCCATCTTAAAATGTGTTCCGGCACCCGTGCACAAAGGACAATATGTCCAGCGGCCCTGCGGCATTGGAGGTTCACATGTGCCAAATGCAGCTCTTTTCAGGGTGGCTGACATGGAAATGGGACCGTGCAGGTGTGGAGATTGGCCAATACGTTTTCCTGGGTGTGGTGTGTAAGGAGAGATTGTGCCAGATGGTGTGTTTGCAAGTAGGAGTGCACATGGCTATGGGTGGCAGTGCAGGTGGCAGAGTGTATGGCCTTTGGGTGATTCCTGAATACATTGGGTGAAAGTGTATGCAGAACGCTGTGGAGTGGCTGCACACCTTGGCTTCCATAATCTGGATGTCCAATGGTATGGTGTACATGGGATGCAGTGGTTGCATGTGGCTCCTCTTTATTTTTCATTGTGGAGGGAACAGTTTAGGACATGTTACCGGCATCTCACTGCAGTTTGCCATGAAGGAGACACTTCGGCAAGTCATGGAAATGTTTCCAAAGTTGCAAGTAATATTTTCTCACACTATCCAGAGACAGGTGTGGCTGCGTTCTTCCTCATTTGGGCCACAAATGGAGAAAGCGAGGCGCAATGTCAACAAGGCTGTTTGTGTCTTTTTGTGTGATGTTGGCATGTCCCTTTTCCACAATGAAAATATTACGTTTCAAAGTATCAAGATTTTTCGTTCCGATAGAGTTAATTTTACCGATGCTGGCAATGAGCTGTTTTTGGCTAATATACAAAATGCAGTGCAGCACTTCTTGCAAGTATAGAAAACATTTCCTCAGTAGGTGTTCAGCACTTCAAACCTTCCAAACACAAACAGCACAAAGAAGCTCTTTTAAGAGCCACCACTTCCTTTTGGGAATGCGTGCAATATTTGTGAGGGAGCCACGCCTCGCTTTTTTTGCCGCTCTGTCCGCGGAGCTTATAGGTTATGCGGTGACATGGATCGTTTCATTGGCATTCTGTTTTTGAACTGTGAAAGGTGGCTCTGAAAAGAGCCTTTTTTTGTTTTTGTGTTTCCTTTTCTGTTTGTTTTTGCTTTTCTCTTGTTCTTATAACACACGACACAGAAGAAAAGGAAGGGAAGGGAGGTTAGGGAAAAAGCACCAACCACAGGGATAAGAAAGGGCAAGTGGAGACAGGAAGATGTTGGGTTTTCCTTACTTAGGTAGGGGGCACACATTGTCATGCTACCAGACCGAAACCTCGAAAGCACTTTGAAGTGGCTCTCCCCCGCATTGCAGTACATAAACAATACAGTCACCTTTGAAAGGTAGGGGTCTGCTGTGGTGCGTATGGCCTGTAAGGCTGGTTTACGGATCTGCTGTCCCACTGGAGAGTCCCTAGTGGTGGCATGAGCAGATGCAGAGGATGCTGTAGAGGAAATTAACCTACCGCCGCATGGAGGTGGTACCATAGCTGTACAAGCCAGGTTTTCCATGACTGAGTACTGTCTTGCACTCAGTGCATCTCACCTGGTTCGCAGGGAATTTGGGCACGTCTCCTATGGTGGTAAATAGTTTCCACACCCACGCTGGCTGCAGGCAATGGGGAATTCCTCTACTTTATCCTCATTTTCCTCTTGATCTCTATTTACATTACCACGCCTGTTCCCTTGGCCAGGCCCTTCGGAAGGAGATGGTGGTGGTGGTGGTGGTGACGGTGTGGGTGCTGCTGAGTTGGAGGCAATAGCAGCAGCCATGGCTGGTATTAGTTGCATAGGTAATATAGCAGAGCAGAATTGCTCACAAAGGAATTTGACCACGAAGCAATGTGCCCTGCTGCTTTGCTACAGAAAGCCAAACATCGAATGCAGAGAACTTGACCTCTGTGGTGTGGCCTTTTATAGGGCTGCTGTGGAGCACTTAGAACTGGAAAGTGGCCCTCAATTTTTCCCAAAACAAATGCCATGTACAAGGGCAGAGTGTAGGACCCCTGTAAGGGTTCACTTTCATAGTTACTCTCCATACATTGCAGAAAACAGAACTTTTTCAATGTCCAGGGGCCTGGATCGTGTCTGGCAAATAAGGGCCCACGCGCAGTGTGGGTGCGGTACCATGGTGATATTGAAAATGTTCTCTATTGGGATGGCTGTCCGCAGGATTCTTATTGGGCAGAATATGTTGTGCGCATGTGCATAGGTGTCCTACGGATACCATTGGGATCCCTGGACTAATTCACAGTGCTACACACGTGCGCTGAACATTTTGGCACAAGCTGGGTGTTTGTAGGGTAGGGTGGGATGTTGAGGTGCACAGCTACCTACAGGATGTGGGTGGCTGCCTCAAACTACTAAAAGTATGTCAAAGGTTTCTTTGGATATGTTGCACAGGGGCTGTGTAGCGAGTACACAGAGGAAGATATATGCATGTGCCTAGTTGTGCAACGGACACATGTGCGTTCCCACACCTAATTACAGGTGGTTCACAAGATGAGGACATGCGGCCTGTAGTAGCGTCCTATGGAAGCCTCCATTGTGTTTGCGCATAGGCCAGGCAGGTGCGGTGTCCGTAGGACACTTCCATTTTCCTTACTTGCAGTCATCCCCACGAGTACTGTGCCCCACAGAGTCATAACCACATGTACACTCAGCAACAATTTACATATGACCCTTTATTTCCACACATTCATAGATATTATTAGGAAAGGGAAGGGGTAGCAGAAACAGATACATACACAGGGAAATTGGGTATTTGTACAAGTTGGTCGTGAGGGGAGGAAGGGATTGAGGTCTCATCGTAACGTCTGTGATGACACAGATTTTGCAGGGATGGCGGGCTGGGAAATAGGGAGGGGTACATGTGCAGGTGGGGTAGTGGTATCTTATTTTCTCCATTATATGTCCTTGTATGAAATTTTTTAAGGCGGCAAAATTTGTTCAGCAATTCATCCTTTTTGGCATCAAAGCTGTCCAGTTTAGTGTTTGCAGCATTTCCCTCACTTCCTGTGGCCGTATGGTGTTGAGGAGAGGTGCCTCTTTTGGTGCATTCCTTTGCTTTCCAGTATGTTCTGTTAAAGAAAAAATATATGTTAGGTGTACATGAAGTATATTGTTTGTTTTACTTTCCACACTGCGTTGCGTACCAATGGTCTTACTGTCGTCACTCATTTCGTCATGACAGAAATTCTCTTCTAGCCACTCTAGAGTGCCATTGCTGCATTAAAAAAACTCATTCTTTTCTACTACTGTATGCTGCACACACTGTGAAATTATAAGACAGACTTTACTGTACTTACCACGTTGATGTGACGTTCTGCTCTCAGCACTTTGCAGTCCTTGGTCTGGCAGTTTGTTCTTCATTCCTATGTAAAGCAGCAGTGCGGTAAGATTGTTCACGGCAGATGTTATTTCTCTTGTTGGTGCATTCCATTATGGTGCATACCCTATGCCTTTACTCTATAAGTACTGATTTGGCAGACCTACTCTATTTTCCCTTGCAATTTCTGTACATGGTACTGTTTGTATATGTCCCTTGACTTTGCTACATGGTACCACTACGTACCACAAAATGTATCTTCCAATAGCCCCACCTCTGTATGTGCCAGGGACTAGTCCACTGAGGCCACAGAAGGGCAAGAAAGGCGTCCCCCACCATTGCAAGAGCAGGTGGTCCCTTTCGTGTCGAATGCATGGGGAAGAGGGGCAAACCAACCCTCTCCTTCCTTACACAGCCAGGAACTAAAAATGCAAAAAGGTAATATATTTGTAGATCTTACCTTTCTCATATGTTGTTACACTGCTTTCCTTAGGGTGCAGGCACATCATATGATATATATGCATAGGGCAAGAACCAAGCCTGAAACACAGCAATAATTTCTGTGCATGAAGTTAATTAGTGAGGTTATGAACACTGTCTGGTAATAGTGCTGGTTTTTGTGCTTACTTTACTTTCTCTGTACATGCTCGTATTTGTATGCGTTGAAGTCTTATTATGGTTTGTGTGTAGTAGTACAATTATGCAGTAAGGGATGCGTTTTAGGTACTTATTACATGTTTCACAGTATCCAAAACTCTGAAACGAAAGCATTCATCATTTTACCATCCAACATGGAAGGTTTTCAATATTGCACCTCTATGGCGCATGCTGCAGAGAATGCCTACGTGTGTACATAAGTGCGTTCATGTACTGCAAAGAACTCAGTGATGCAATGGTCTTTATAGCAATGCAGCACTTAATGAAGCATTTGGCACATCATATTGCTTCCAATGATCTCTGACATATTTCTGCCAACATTATAACGACAATCCCATGAGGAGGCTGTGTATGAAAACTAAATGCACATGTGATGTCATCAGTGATGTCATCAATAACATGTGTGATGTCATCTTTGATGTGATGGGTGGTAGTCCTTGCAGTGCAGAGTGGTGGCACGAGTTATGGTTGCTTAGCTTACCAAAACTGGCTAATTTCTGGGGGGTTTCGGTTTTACTAGTAAGCATAACAGGGATAGGTTGTTATTAGTGCAAAGTAACTATAATGTTCCTTTAAGAAAGCTTTTGCACTGAACGTGATAGCTTTTTATTAGGGCAGCTGAACCAAACGTCCCTTTAACGTCTTTTTACTGAATTTAATGGGTTTTTATTAGGGCACCTTAATCATAATGTTCCATTAAGATAGTTTTTCCACCGAATTTCATAGGTTTTTAGTAGCGCAACTTAACCATAACTACCCTTTAACTATGTTTTTTCACTGAATTACACAGCCACGTTAGTGGCTGTGTAGTTATGGTTAAGTTGCTGTTTCCATAGGAAGAGCACTTTTTGGGCGGTTTATAACTTCGCTCCCCCTGGACGAATCCCCACCAAACTTTGCAAAAAAAGTATATGGGCCACTCTAAATTTTTTGCAAAAGTTTGGTGAGGATTCATCGAGGGGCGAAACGTCATAGGGGGGGTCCCAAAACGTCTTTTTTTCCCATAGACTGAATGGGAGAAAAACCGCTGGATGGATTTTCACCAAATTTGCAGCAGGAGCTGGAGCTTGGTCCCGAAAGCGTGCTTTTGTAAATTTGGTGCCAATTCGTCCGGTAGTTTTCTTTAAAACGACCAAAAAGTAGGTCTCAAAAAATGTGTGATATCTATGTCCGCTCCGCGGTCACACTTCCCTGTTCACTCCGCGGACAAGATACCGATTGGCTAAGGGGCTGGCGTCATGACCACGGACACACAACGTCTCTGTCTATTGGCTGCAGTGAGCCGTGTTCTGCGTAAGATTGTTTGGATGCGCCTGACATCTTGGATCCGCCAACAGCGCAGCGGCGTCCAGCGGCAACAAGCTATTTCGAAACCTATTTTGCTGTGTCATAGTGCTTGGGGAGGTTCACACAGTAAGAGATGGGTGAAAAACTGTATTTGTTCAGGCGGTACATGTCAATGATGTATTCTCTATGCACGCCTTGTTCGGAATGTTTGTGCGTACAGAAAATGAGGGTTTTGATAGGGGTAGTATTTCAGTCCGTGCTGTGCACAGGCACCTTGAAACTGTTCTAAGGACACGCGTGGTGTTTGCGAACATTGAAATTGAGTACATGGCGTTATTACATTAATGTTTCCTATGGTTGTGCTATTGATTAGTACGCTACCATGGGTGTGACATGCTGCGGTGGTTGTGGCCAGGGCCAGGGCCTAGAGTCTTGGATGCATGGCCGTAGGCCGTAGGCCGCAGGCCATACTTCAAGTCATTAAGATACGTGTTGAAATCAATAAAGAAATCACTGAGCTAGCTGCAGGTACCATTCTTAAATATAAAACAAAGATCTATCAAACATCTAACAAAGCAGGTAAAATGCTAGCCTCTTATTTAAAAACCAAGAAAGAAAAAATGCAAGTCTCTCACATTCAAGACAAATTGGGCAAGATGCATCATAGGTCTGATGAAATATTGAAATGCTTCAGAAAATTTTACATGGATCTATATACTCCAGAACATGCTATTCCCAAAGAAAACATTGATTCCTTTTTGAAAAACATAAGCAGAACCACCTACCCCGAAATTGATCTATCTCATCTAGAAAAGGACATCACCTCTATTGAGATTATCAAAGCCATCCATGGCCTCGGAAAAGGGAAAGCACCTGGCCCAGATGGACTTTCCACAGAATTCTATAACACATTTTCTCAACTCTTAACACCTAAGCTCAAAAACCTTTTTGCATATTTCATATCACAAAAATGTTCCTCTGGATCCTTCTCTGAAGCTTTACTTATCATCTTTCCAAAACCACGAAAGGACCCATCTCTTCCCAGCAACTATCGACCCATTTCCCTTATTAATATTGAAAGCAAAATCTTTGCTAAAATACTTGCCAATAGAATCGAGTCCTCTCTCCCAAGTCTAGTAAAACCAGACCAAACAGGTTATGTTAAAGGACGCAACATATCCTCCAATGCAAGAGCCTTTTTTGTAATTTTTGTTATTTTCCAGTTTACTACTTTTAAGGACACGACACACTAGGAGAGGAGGGTAAAGGAGGGTAAGGAAGGGCTGAGAAGGGCCAGGTGGAGAGAGAAAGATATAGGGTGGGCTTTACTTAGGTAGAGAGCAGTTCTTCTGATGCTCAGTGACCGTAGCCTCAAAAGCACTTCGAAGGCGTTCCCCCCTGCAGAGTACTGCATTACAGTACACGCACATTATTGTGACTCTCGAAAGGTAAGGGTCAACAGCATCGCGAATGGCTTGTGAGGCAGCTGGAGGGATGCGCTCCCCCATAAGAGTGTCTCTTGTGGTGAGAGGATCGGAGACGGAGGATGCTGTAGAGGAACTCAATCTACTACGTTCTTCGCATGGCACCACCTTGCGAATGTCCACACTGTGGAACAAAGTTAGGTGTCGCTTCATGGTTGTCGTACCAAAGCTTTACGCACCGGGTCTCCCACGACTCCGCACCAACTGCCACTGGTTACACCTGACCAGGTTTGCACGTGCTTTCGGTACGTTCCCAAAAACAGAAAACAACCGCCACACCCACGACTCCCGCCGAGTGTTTGTACTGCAGAGTTCCTCCACCTCATTCTCTTCTTCCTCTTCTTCCTCGATCTCTACATCCTCACCCGTACATCCCTCTGCAGGCCCTTGGGGAGGTGGTGGCGGTGGAGGGTTTGGGGGTGGCGCTGACGCTAATGAAGCAACAGTAGCTACGGATGCCATAAGGATTATTTGGCTAATGGGTGCTACAGCAGTAAAGGCAGCACAACTCTAACTGCTATATCCAGTAGCACAATGAAGATGAGCTCGGGGGTGTGGCCATTTATAGGGGCCATGGGGTGCGGCTCGTGACCATATTGATCGCTCAAAAGCGCTGAAAAAATTATAAACGACACGTTCACAGGTACAGGTATTGTATGGGACATGTCAAATGGTGATTTTATACTGAAATTTAATTTCCCATGTATGTATAAGTTATTTTGCAATGTTGCGGGAGCAGACAAAGTGCGCAAATTAGTCCACATGTTCAGGGTGGGTGCGGTCACATGATGACTATCCGCGAGGGAAATGCGTGCCCGCTGGACAGCAAATGCAGGCTAACAAATGTGCGCATGCGTGCAAATGTTCTACGGACAGTGTTCGGGTCCTGCAACTAATTAAAAGTGCGACACAAGTGAGACGGCCAGATAGGGAGAGGCGCGATGTTCTCAGTACTTATGGGTGTACTGTGCATGTGCGTACTTGATCTGATGACTGTACGGACAGGTCCAGTATCCTTAGGACACCTCCATTTTGTTTGACTACGAACATTCCGACCACCGCCCTGTTCTACGGACGGTTCCATCTTGGCTGCGGAAGATACAGACAGGTATAGTGTCCTTAGGACACTCCCATTTTGCTCATTTATAGACATCCCGGATACCTGGTGTGTTCTACGAACATGTTTTATCTCGTTTGTGAGCGGTAGAGCGAGGTATAATGTCCTTAGCAGGCTCAGTTTGTACATTTACGCACAACTTGCACAATGGTGCATTCTAGCATCAGTTCCATCTTGGTTGGCATTGGTACGGGTAGGTGTATTGCCGTTAGAACATCCATATTCTATTGCTTACGGTTAGCTCGAACAGGCGTGCTGTTCGTGAACATTTTAAGCCTTTTTAAAAAAAAATGTTTTCCTCAAACCCTTCTTCTACAACAAATATACAAAAACTTTCTAAAAACACACACACACTTCAATCAAGAGAAATACAGGGGGATGCAGATACTGACACGAATATAGGGGAATTAGAGTTCAGCACGGGCTGATTGTGAGGAGATGATTTGTGTGGGGAAGAAAGGATGGATGTTTCATCAAAATATCTATTTTCTTCTTGAAGGTTTGGGGACGGTTCACTAGGAAATGGAGAAGGGGGCAGGTACAGGTGGGACAGTG
The DNA here is from genome assembly GCF_040938575.1 of Ambystoma mexicanum. Taxonomy (NCBI): domain Eukaryota; kingdom Metazoa; phylum Chordata; class Amphibia; order Caudata; family Ambystomatidae; genus Ambystoma; species Ambystoma mexicanum. The sequence continues at coordinate 608,590,186 of NC_090923.1, read as the reverse complement.
AAAGCGTATTTTTCCTCTCACAAATTCCTCTACAAATTGTCTTAAACTGTTAAAATTGTCATTGGCCCTCATTCCGAGTTTGGAGGTAAGTACCGTCCATTACCAGCATGGCGCAAATAGCGTGTCCGAGCTGGCAATAGACTGCTAAAAGCGCACTATTACGAGTTCACAGGCAGGAGCTTTGCGCCATGCCAGTAACGGACGTAGCGGCATGCGGCAAAAGGGCCCAAAAACTCCCTACCGGCATGAACTGCACCGTAGACAACACTACGCCATAGATCAACGCCGCATTAGCGGTGACTGTAAATAGCGGTCAACGTTATTTACAGTCACCGTTAAATTACGGAACCGGAAATAGTGTCATCGCACAGGAATGGGAAGGAGCACGGCGGCCATCTTTAAAAACACAATCCATTGCCATGCTCACCAGACAGGACCCCTGGCACACTGCTGTCCTCCCGGAAAGTTACCACAACTACCGAGGAATGCCCAAAGCGCCAAAGAAGGGAGCAGCCCTCCTCCGAAAGGAGCGTTTGAGCCAGCCCAGATGAGCTGCAAATGCTTGTGGATACCCTCCACGAGCACGCTGGTTCAGTTTTCAGCAGCAACATGCGGAGGGAGGCAGTGGTGAAGAAAAAAGAAATATGGGCACTAGTATGCCAGAGGGTGAGCGCTGTGGGCAACACCCCCCGCACCATAAGGGATTGCCGCAAAAGGTGGGACGACCTGCAGCTAAGGGTGTGGAGCATCCTCTCTGCGAACAGAAACCAGGCCTTGGAGACCGGAGGAGGCCCAAGTTCGCCAATCAAACTCATGCCGTGGGAGGAGACATGTGCAGCCATGATAGGGGCCGAATCCATCGAAGGGGTCGGAAAAATGGAGTGTGGTGCGATGTCATCCGCTGATGGAGGTGAATGGCCAAAGTGAATACTGCTAACCCAAATGTAATGAAAGTCACTGCTAAGGTCTGGCCAAGGAGCCACGGCATGGTCGGCCACACACACCCCCCCTGTAAATCATGCCGAAGCAAGTGATACCCAAGGCAGTGCCAGGTGCAAGGCCGTAACGTATATGACACAATTCACACAAAGATGCCCATTCCATGAGGCACACAGGATAGTTCCATGTAAACAGTGTGCATGTCAGACAGCACAGTACCCGGCCAACATGAATTACACCGACATATCCATGCATTTACCACCCAAGTATGGAATGACGTGCCATTCCCTACACAAATGCCGATTACCCACAATTGTCTAAATGTGCTATTGTAGCCATGTATGAATTCTGGCTCTCCAAACATCACTCATGCTGTCCCTCTCTTCCACCCCCACAGGCAGTGAGCATGACAGTGAGGAGCAGGAGAGCAACTGTCCCAGCACTTCCAGGGGCCAAGGCAGGGGCCGCCGTCTCCCAGCGACAAAGTCAACACCTGGACGTACACCACCAGCGCCAGCAAGGCCCGTGGAGGGTGCACCACCCCCACCCCAACCCCTCCCTGCACTGGCTGCAGACACATGCCCAACGCCACGGTTCGAGGAGTCTAGTGTGGCTGGGGAGGTGGCAGCCACGGCCCCCCTCGAAGTTGAGGACAGCCCCAATGCCATCTGGGGAGTGACAGAGGACGACACAGTGGAAGTCGTGCACACCCCTGAAGCCTACTCAAACCCCCAGGTATCCGTTAGTGACTCTGGTGAGACCAACACACAGGAGCTGTCTGGCCAAGGACCAACACGGGGACATGGCAGTCCTGTGTACAGTTCCCTTGAGGAAGCACCGGCAGGACATGTCAGCCCGATCCCCAGCAGGGTCACTGCTCCATCCGCCGATTTGTGCAGGACAATCGGCAGGCCAGGGAGGAGTGGCGTTCTGAATTGAGGGCACTGGGCCAGTCCAGAACAGAAAGCACCAACCGGCCCTGCGAGGTGCTCGGCCACATAGCCGATGCCCTGGAGGCTGCTCATCCTGGCCAACAGCCTCAGCATGAGGAAACACCTTCAACGAGCAACTCCACCCAGACCAGCCCACTCTGTCGGTCGCTCCGTGCACTGCGCCGCCGGGACATGCCTCCCCCTGGCTCCGGGAGCGCAGAGTGACATTACTGCCAGCCACATGTGGGTGTTGTGGTGGGAGGGGCAGGGGGTGAGGGTGTGTTGGGGAGTTGTGGTGGGAGGGGGAGGGGAGTGAGGGTGTGTTGGGGAGTTGTGGTGGGAGGGGGAGGGAGGTGAGGGTGTTGGGGGGTTTGTTTTTCACGTTGGTATTTCCAAATTCAATACATATGTTATTCATCAAAACAATTACCAGAGTGGACATTCATCATTGCGCATGTGTCATTTATTCTTGCACAGTGCATAGTGTACATGTATCCCCACACCCAGTGCCCTATGTCCTAACAATATGTCACCCTATGCCGACTTGTGGGTCAGAAATATTGTGCAATCAAAGACTGATGCAAGGATCGTCCCTCCTGTGCATCGGCAACGTGATGATGTCCTGCCACATCTTCCTCCTCCCCTTCATCATCATCAGGTGGTAGCAGTTCCATGTCAGGGGGCAGGGGCACGTTCCGACGGATACACATATTGTGCAGCATTACACATGCCATGGTGATCTTGGCCACCTTCTCATGGCAGTAGAGGAGAGCCCCACCCTACCGGCTGAGGCAGCGAAATCGTGCCTTCAACAGGCCAAAGGTCTGCTCTATCACCACACGTGTACGGGCATGGGAACGATTGTAGTCCTCCTCGTGCCTGATCTGTGGGTTTTAGGCAGGGGTCATGAGCCACGGCTTCAAGGGATAGCCACAATCACCTGCATGAGAGTGGAATAAAGGTAAGTGATTGCACAATCATGTAGGACAACTGTACTAGTCTCACATGGAAGAAGGTAATTTGCGCACACACGCACATTTCCCTGTATGCATTGATCCCATTTCTTGCCCCGCGATGTGCCCTGTGCAATGGACTAATGGTGTGGGTTGCATCTTCAAGATGGGTCATGGTGTGCACTGAGATCAACATTCCCACCCAGGTGGAGTATGGATCCCCCCCTTTCCCACCCTGGTGGAGTATGCAGCCACCCACCTCACAACCCCAATGCACTGCCATGGCCCAGTCAGGCAACTCACCAAGTAGCCAGGCACGTCATCCAGCATGTCGCTCCATGTAGCGTGGCAGCATGGAGTTCCGCAGTACCAAAGAGTCATGAGTTGATCCTGGATATCGGGAACAGAAATGTGTGATGATCTTGCTGGCGTTGCATACCATCTGCACATTGATGGAGTGGTATTGCTTGCGGTTTCGATAAGCCCCCTCCATGGCATGCGGAACCACCAACTCCACGTGGGTGCAGTCGAGGGCACCTACACAATTTGGCATGCCTGCCAGTGCATGGAAGGCGACTTTTGTATCGAATAGCTCCTGGGAAGTCCGTGGTAGGGAAATGTAGTCCCTTGTGTGCTTGAGGAGGGCATCCAGCACTTGGTTCAGTATCCGGGAAAATAAGGGTTGTGATATGACATGCATGTGCCCCACTGTGTGCTGGTAGGTGCCTGTGGCAAGGAAGCGGAGCACAGACACTAACTTCAGTAGAGGGGGGATGGCGGTGCGTATTTTTATGAGGCTCACTATGTCGTTGTGTATCAGGTCCACTATGGTGGTGATGGTGTCACGGTCAAGCCGGTAAAGGGTGTGGATCTGCTCAGGTGTTAGGTTGAAGGGGGTGGCTCTGATGCAATGGATTGGGGGCTGTCGGCATGGTAACGGTGGCTGAACTGGTGGGGCATGCTGGGCCTGTCTCACCCTCCTTCTCCTCATGTGTCTCCTCTGTGGTGGCAGCTGTTGTTGTTGTTGTTGTTGAGGCATTGCAAGCAGGGCCTCAAGCTCCAGTAATGCTACTACTATTGGTATCATCTTGGTGTGGGAGGGGGTGTGGTGTGTACGTGTGCTACTTTTGTACTGGCCCTCACTCCATTGACTCCACCTGTGCTGATTGTGTGCACCTGTGGCACTTGAAAACACTGCTCAGGGTTCTTGACACCTTCTCGGAGATGCCGGTATTACCGCCATGCCGGTAAGGTCTTTTTCGGCCTTCAGGAGGCCGTTGTTTGCATGTACGCATTACTTGTGATCAGCTCCGGTTTACGTCATGCCGCTAATGCCGGCATGGTGTGTCGCGTGCGCGTGCCTAGACCGCTATTTCCGGCATTGTAAAGTACGATGCCGTTTATAGCGGTCTGGTAGGTCAGAATAGCCCGTAGTGGTAAGCGATTATAAGCCATTTTTCCCTTACCTCCAACCTCAGAATGACCCCCATTGAGTGTGTCCATTTTCAGTTCTATCCTTTTCAGCTTGTCTTCCTCTGTGCCATTTTTTGGCCTTTCTTCTTTTTTTTCCTGGTCTGTTAAAAATAAATATATATATGTTAGCCCACAAAATACTGATCATTGTTTCACCTATGCACAGCACTGTGTACCATTACTGTCGCTATCTTTGGACATTTCCCCATGCAGAAAATTTGCCTCCAGCCACTCCAAAGTACTGCACATTTCTGTGTCAAAAGAACAGAAAGAAATTATTTTTTCTGCCCCTCATACCAACAAAGGTACACACACACATCAGAAAAATGAAGTTCACTTACTATTTTATTGTAATTTGTCTTTGTTGCAGTGGGTGCTTCTACTGTCGGTTCTGACTGCAGAGTTTCTGTACCGTAATTACGTTGGAGTCATACTTTCTTTTTATTATGGTATAATCCATTTCATTATACATGGTCATTAAATGCATGGTTTTTGTTTCAGACGTTTAGGTTTCCCTATTTATTTACTAGTACTTATAATGTCTTTTTGTGTCATTTTTTAAAGTTGAGCATTTTTTGTGTAAGACAATAGTACAATTTCAGATACTTCATGACTTTTTGGGTACTGTTGACCTCGCCCGCAGATATGCGCTCAGTCCGTTCCTTTCCATTATCAATAGGGAGGGGGTTCTGTATGTTCTATGTTACATGTATATAAAGTAAGCAAATTATACTACATATCTCCCAAGATCACATGATGATAGTGTATATTCAGCAAAAAAACTTTATTCACGCGATGTTATGATTAGGTTCCCCTTTAAAAAACCTGTGAAATTATGTGTTGCTTAGGCTACCATAACTGGTGAATTTCAGGGGTTTTTCGGTTTTACTGCGAACCATAATGTCACGTTTATAAAGTTTTTTTTGTGAATTTCACAGGTTTTTAGTAGTGCAACTTAACCATAACGTCCCTTTAACAAAGTTTTTTTTTACTGAATATATATATATAGTATAAAGGTTTATATATATATATATCTTCGTTCAGCTGTTGTTTTCCGCAGTTGTTGGAGAAGCACTCCTTATTCCCAAATAGAGTCAGGCAACCAAAAATGCAAATGTAGTCCACTTTATTTCAATTTCAAAAGTTCCATAAAATTCTCGCACGTCCTCATGGCAGACAAAAAGTTTTCACAAACCACTAACATCGTGTTCCTCCCAAGGTGACTGGCGCATTGTAGATGGAGTCTATGCGTTTCGCAGTCCACTGTCCGCTTGTTCACAACTAGTGATCCAAACATTGTTGTGAGTTAAAATACCCCATGTGACATGTGGTCAAACACAGAGAGAGGACTACCTCATTTGTCTGTTGCAAAACCATGTCGGCCATTTTGAAACGGGTCTATTATGTGAAATGGGTTTGCTAAACCCATGCTGCTATCTGGTGTTCTGTGTGAGAGCTCTTCTTATGCTCACTGTGTGGCTATCATTACAATAACGTGTAATGGACCTCCATTTAATAATGGTGTCGATAATAGGCGTGTAATTTATGTATTCTGGCATAATGCTTGACATTGCATTGTTGGTCTATAATGCAAATCACAAGACACAATATAGCCCTACATATTCATAAACCAGATACAAATGCAGCTGTGTCTAAAATGCTGACTGCCAATGGTAGTACAATACTTCTTTGCGATGCTAAAGTGCAAATTGCTAGCAGCATGGTTATGAAGTGCATATTATTAGCAGCATAATTATAAAGTGCATAGTGCGCATGATCTAAAATATCTTTCACATGACCTGCCATAGTGCCTATGGACAATTGCAGTTATTTTACTTAACAGACACCGATTTGCCTACGGTTTGCATATACATGGTACTTGTTAATCGGTTCAAAGTGCAATGTGCTAGCAGCAATGTCTAAAGTGCTAATCATGTTTTCATTACAAAAAATGCAAGTGCCTGCAATTTTACCAAAAACAAGTACTAAAATCTATATACAGATTCCCAATGGTAAAAGGTTTAAGATCTCACTGCGAACGCACAGATTTTACACCCAATCAAAAAACATTACAAATGTTAAATGTGTACTGGATCAAACAAACCCATCAAATCCCAGAGGTGAATTAAAATTAAATAGTTTCTACTGTTCTCCTGATACTGAAAATGAAAATGAAAAAGGGGGTGGGATCAAAAGGACTCAAAACAACTCAAAAGGCTCCTTTCTTTCATTTCTGGATAAAATCTACTTAGGATAATGATTTAACTTCTTATGACAATTAAGTAGAGGTTCATTTGGGTACTTCGGCTGTCAGTGCCAGTTTCATGGCATCATGATTGTTCGAGCATTAACCCAGGAACGTGTATAGTTCTTCATCTGTGTTATGTCCACTGGGTGTTTTGCTCTCAAAGTCTAAGATTCAACAGGTTTCTTTTTGCCAAAGTTTTTTCTCTCTATTCCCTCCTCTGGGATCGATGTCTATCCTGTGTATACCAAAAAAGTAAAAACTATCCATTTTGCCCTCGTGGTAGTCGCTAAAGTGCTTGGCCATGGGATAGTTTGGGTCTTGATGTTGAATAGCCCTCACATGTTGCTGGATCCGGATCTTCAATTTGCACTTAGTGCTCCCGATATACAATTTTTTTTTTATATATATATAGCTTGCATATGCTTAAACTGCTACTAACATGGAGAAGCCACAAGAAATACTATAGGAGTTATAGGCCTCTGAAATGAAAAAAAAAAAGGAGAGACAGATTCTGACTACACAGACAAGCTGACATGATCGCCGCAGGTCGAGACTAGCAGACACAGGACACCCAGCCAAGGACCAAGGGGAAGCAGGAAAAGCCAGCTACCAAGATAGTGAGCCAACTGTAGAAATTCAGGCTAAAATCCTCATAATTACATACAAGAGGGCTTCATTTTGTGGTCCCGACACACGTGACCCGGACAGAGACGACCATTCACAGAGAACCAAAGAAAAGAAGATAGAAGTGTTGCCCACGTTTTGTTAACTGACTGCACTCCCGCAGGCTTAGGCGATCAGGGAATGGTAACATTAGAGAACGCTTCGCACCTCCATGTTCTTTCTCATTACCTTGAAGAGGCTCATTCAGTCAGAGAACTATCTTGGCTCGCAGGGTTGGGGCGGGGGGACACTGTCCAATCCGAATTCCCCTTTAGCATGGGAAAATAATTTGTTGCCAGGGTCAATGGTCTCTCGTCGACCCTGGAACATTGTAGATGGGTACTCTTAGATGCGGTCCTAGGACGAGCCACTGAACATGACTTGCCAATCTTCGAACTAACCTATATATTCTGTATAGATATTTTGCCCAAGCTGTCCAATAAATATGTACAATCGGTTTCCAGGAGGAAAACTGCATTTGTGACATCATACAGGAATAAAACCGTGTCCGGGTTCCCTGAATGGGGAATTAGCGGGCCATTCTGAGTTTGGAGGGCCCGGTAATTCCTCCTTCAGGGAACCGGGGCCCACGACCGGCCCGTTGTTAGCTCCCTGGTCCCCTCGCGGGACCCGCTATGGACGTCTGGTAGAACCAGACGTCCACATCGGGTCCCGCGAGGGAACCTCGTAATATTGCAGAATGGGTTTAATGGGGCCGCCACCATTAGCGGCGCCCGTTAACCCATTCCGCAATACTTATAATAAGGCCCATAATCTTTGTTACTGTGCCCTAGAGCTGGGAGCCAGTGCATTAGAAAAGTGTTTAAAAACAAATAGTAAAGTGTGCTTTTCTGGTTTGCCGTTGTCATTTTACTTTTCTGGTCTTTTTTTTAAAGGGAACAACAACATGTGCTCTGTCATGTCCACCTCATGTACAAATCATTACCTGCTGAGCTACTGAAAAGGAGAGACATGGGAAAAGTGTGAGAGAAAGCTTCACAATAGTGAGAGTAGCATTGAACAAACATCACAACACACCAGGGGCCGATTCATGGATTATTTGCACAGTTCAAAGTCAGTGCACATCGGGTCCCGCGAGGGAACCTCGTAATATTGCGGAATGGGTTTAACAGGGCCGCTACCATTAGCGGCGCCCGTTAACCCAGTCCGCAATACTTATAATAAGGCCCAGTATATTTGCCCTTTGGCTGAGTCCTCCGGTCTTGTGGCTGGGAGTTTCTGATGTGCTCAAGTGTACTCTGCGTTTATCTGGGGGGATTACTAGAGGAGCCTGGAAACTCAATACAAAGTGGTAGCAGAGGAGGTCGCTAGGTTCTTTTCGCAAGAAACCGCCTTGTCCCACTGCATGTCTAAGGGGCTGTGTGGTGACATGCAGAAACTGACGTCTTAATTCATGCGTGAGAGCGAGAAAAGGCAGACAGGTGCCATCTTTGAAAAGTTCCTGCCTGCTTTCTGTGGGACACCTAGCATAACAAACGGGAGAATGGCAGGTTGTAGGAGAGCCGGTGCCCAAAAGACCTAAGCGGATCACAGAATGTAAGTATAGACTCAGCCATATGACAAATGTGGGGAAAACAGATCTGTTCAGGGGTGGTGTAAGGATACCTGTTTGTTGGTCAATCGGTTTGAGCGGTATGCTTAGACAGTCAGCTTAGCTTGAGGAAGAAGAAAACATTGAAAAAATAAATAAAAAAAGAGATATATGGTGGTTTACCTGGATATATTGGTTAGCAGATAAGACAACGTTATATAACGGAACGTAGTTTCCTAAGTTTTTCTCTGAGTTGTAATTTTGTAAGGTGCCGCTACAGAAGAGGGACCATGAGATTGGTTGGTTTACCCTGTTAGAAGAAGCAGGATGGTGGCCGTGTATATGTTATGTTGTGTTTTGTTGTTGTGGTGCGATAATTCTTCATCTATGGTAGTGGTGATGTCACTGATGAGGTTGTGCAATAGGACTTGAAGTGTGCAAAATGTGGTGAAATTTGGTAGGCAGTTTGTCGATTGTGGTTGCAAATCAGTGTTGTGCCTTTTTGGGCAGAGCCTGAGGAACACACGAGTGGAATTGCAAGTTAAATCCTTCAGAGCAGAAAGCTGCAAAGGGGCGGTGCGCAGAGTATGCCTGTGTTTATGTTATTGAGCCGGAGAGGCTGAGAGAGAAAAGGATACGTTATATTGTAATTGATTCAAATCGGATGTGTCGAAAACCTTGATTTGAGGTCAAGTAAGTATTTGACAAAGTATTGAATAAAGTAACACAATGGTGGATACACTTCTCCAACACTTATTCAAGTCCCTTCCATGATATCAAGACAAAATACTCAAGTATAGCGTCGAATGGACTCGCGACACAGACGGCAAGTTGGTGAAGCCATGGCCCAAAGACAGAGGTTTTTCCAAATGTGTGCAGCAACAAAAGGTCACATACCCACAGGCAGCATATGAGGGGAGTAAATTAAGCAATCAATTAGCCATATTAGAGTTGTGGAGGATGTTTCAGGATGAGGACAGGGATTTGACTCGGCAGCATCGAATGCTGAGCCAATGGGATTTGGAGGGCTCTCCCTCTCCCTCTTCCTCCTCCTCCTCCTCCTTCTCCTTAAACAGTAGACACAGACACAGCAACAGAGAGCAAGGGATTTTACCCCATGAAAGAATTAAAGCAGCAGCAGGTTACACAAATCCCACTTTAGCGCTCCCAGAATATAGTAACAGGGATGCACCTGATAGCTCGACACAAGTGAGTAAGACAGCACAAGACAGTAGCAGCGACCATAAGGAGTGCAGCGCGATGCAAGCAAAACTACAGCAGAATGACACAGGGAGGACAGGACTTGCTATGGGCCAAGAGTTAGTGGCATCAAGCTAGACGGAAAGCCAGAAAGTGAAATAGGGAACGCGGAAAAGGAAGCATTGAACAGTAAAAGCCAGGAGTTGGAAGCTAAAGAATGCGCAGAGATAATGGAGGAAGTACATAAGAGGGAAAATGAAGAAAAAGAGGAAAAGGAGAGATTACAAAGGGAAAGAGAGCAAGTAGAAGCATGAGAAAGGGAAGAGAAGGAGCAAAATAAACAGAGAGAGCTTGAAGACATGGCAAGGAGAAAGGCAGAAGAGAAGCGAGAAAGACAAGTACAGCTGAACAAGGAGGAGAGGAGGTTAGAAATTAAGCAGATTGTTAAAGAACGCAGTCGGAAGCAAGAGGAAGAGCGCAGGAATGAAAGCAACAGGGATGAGAGCAGGCACTCTGCTAAGGTAGTAGGGATTAAAATGGATTTGACAGGTTTACATGATGAGGATGGGGAAGGTATACAGAGAAGGGTAGGGGAACTGTATAGGAACAGAAGGAGCAGCATGGCTGCTTCAGGAGCATATGAATGCGATGAACCCTTGGTGAGAGGGGAACGCAAAGATCCTGAATGAACGAAGGAAAAACAATGGGAAGCTGTTATTTTAAGGACACTTAGTTTCTGTGATGACAGACAGGGAGACAGTGACAGGAGCATCGGGACCATAGGTTCAGACAAGGACTCACAGAGGAGTGAGGACGATGAAGAGGGAAAATGCTTTTGATGCTCCAGTGAAGTGAGCCTAGCCCGGACACAGCCTGGGGAGATGATGAATGCTTGGGCAGAGAAGGGGGGGGACATCAAAGGGTGACTGTTGCATTCCTCGGGGGGACAGCGAGACACAGATAATATAACTCCATATGTGCAGAGGCTCAGCGCCTGGACAGGACGGAAAAGCACAGGGATGGCAAAGGCATTCACTGCCTCTAAAGATATGGGAGGACAGTATGGAGAAGGGAGACAGACACAATTCCCACTATTGGAAAAGGGAGGTGGTCAACCACAGTACAGACCATGGCAACAAATGGACCAGGACAATTTAAAATGCAAGCTAATGTTGATGGCTGGGTCAGGCAAGTGGATCTATGAGATAGAAAGACTGACAGCAGAGACGACATTAGCCATAAAAGATATGAACAGCCTACTTACAGTCATTCTTGGGGAGGTATCTAATGTATGGGTGGTATGGAAAAAGAGCAGGGTATTGTGAAAGTAATGATGCCAGGCGAATAAAGACTCCAACGGGAGTTTATTGGTTAAGACAAACGTGACAGCAGGCACTTAACCGAGCGGCAGCTCCAACTGAACTCAGCTGATGCACCGGTCCCAGCATGTCAAATCCAAACATTCCTAGAACCTTATGACTCATAATAAAGTTGCTCTCTACGAAATACACACCACACAGTACTCTCGTGAATACATACAAAGATATGTGAATACATAATGGTGCTGTGCACTTTGCCCATCACAACACATCTCACCCCTTACATTTGGAACAGATTTATTTTACATAGTAGTCTTTAAACCAACTGGGTTTGTTCTTGACTCTCCCTGACCTTGTCTCTGTTCCAATTCTTGTTAAACCGTTATCATCAGAGTCTCCATCCAACAGCTGATTGCTTCCCTTATCACAAAACACATCAAGATTGTTGTTACTTTCATTGCATTCACGGTATTCATTGCTTTCAACTCCAACTGGACATTTCGCTAATCGGGACATCGACCAACATTCAACATTATGTATTATGTGAATACATAATGGTGCTGTGCACTTTGCCCATCACAACAGGTATCCAGGAGTAACAGCATAGAACACGGCACATGATGGTGCACTGTTCAATAATTGCAGAGCAGCCATATGGCAAGCTCTAAGAGTACAGTATGCAGACACTTCGGACACAATAGCGATTATGGCACACAAAATGAGTGACGACGAAGACCTGCTTCAATATGTTCAAAAGATTCAAGAGAGACAGAGTCTTGAGACAAGGGAACCGTGGAACAAAACAGTGGGGTTATTTTATCATATATTATGCCAAGGATTACCAGACCAAGTGCAGAAGCAGATTGAGGAATTAGTGGGGATGGAGGCTAAACCGTGGTCAGAAATCCAGCTAACTAGAGTGCACTATTGCAGACTAATGCAAGAGAATGCAGGAAGAGAGGAGGCAGGAGGAAGCCAAATGATTGCCGAAAAAATTATCCAAATATAAAATGGAAGGGGTGGTGTTCACAAGCGGAGAAGGAGTAGTTGCACATCACGCGCAGAACAGGCCACAGATCACGCTCTGTTTTATTAGTGGTACTCGTTGGGCCACTGCACCGAGGGAGATGACTAGTGATGCAATATGTTTTCACAGTGGAATTATTGGCCCACTGTGCTGAGGGAGATGACTCCTGATGTACTCTGCTTTATCAGGGGTATTTGACAAAACACTGCGACAGGGACATGACTCCCACTGCAATCTGTTCTACTTGGGCCACTTCCCAGACTTCTCTGGTCTTTCCGCCATTCCCGTTGCCTGCAGTATCCTTGGGATACAGCTCAGATTCTTCACGGGGCCGTGGGCACCTCCCTTCCTTCTTCGTGCTTCTGTTATGGCTTTGTGGCGGGCTGGTGGTTTTGGTATTCTTTCTGGACTTGACGTTCCACCTCTCTGCGGTCACGCCACTACCAAGTGAGTCGGCTCCCTGCCAGCTCCATGGACCATTCAGCAGCATCTTGGCATTCTGGCGGGATGCTTCTGCTTCTCCGCTGGTCTTCCCAGTTTGAACTTCCTGGGTTTGGTTTGTGTACCACAGGCTTCCACGACGAGACTCTCTTGGTCCTTTCTTGATTTCTGCATTACTCCGCCCTTCCATAACGACAACACCAATCACTAAAGTCTCTTTAGTATTCTTCATGCCTCCCTGGGGCCATCTCGTTACAGTACTTGATTGTATTTGTATTTGTACACTGCTATTCCATATGATTCCCTCGCTCTTCCTCATCCCAGTATATTTTACATTTGGCATAATCAAGGTCCCAGAATAGCACATGGTTTCACTATCAACGGTGGGAGAAAAGGGCAACTATGAGGGTAGGGGATTATATGACATGGTTTTCGGGAGGCTTTTCCCCAGGTGGATGTCCCTATTTCCAGGAGGGGGGTCCCTCCCTATGAGGTCCTCCCGCATATTACCACCCCTAGGGTGACTATTCGTTAGCAGCCTCACCTCCCTAGCCTCATAGGAAAGGGCTCCCCTCTGGGGAGAAGTGGCGAGACCTGGTGAATCATCACAATTGCCAATAAGAAGTGAAGGTGAGGAAAAGAGTCCCAAATTAGTTAATGAGAACTCTATTGACATGGCCAATATCATCCTATGTAAGAAAAAGGGGTTACTTCTAGCCAAAACAACAATCGTGCTCATTTAATTCAGTTATGTTTAATTTATGGTTGGAAAGATGTGTATAAACCATTGCCAGGATTGATCAAATAGTAGGGGAATTGAAGGACAGTTAATGTAACATTATGAGAGATAGACGGTAATCGTAAACCCATGAAGTGTGAATGCTGTGTGAATGTGTGTGTGTTTGGGTTGGTCCATGGAGTTGATTTTGGCGAGTGTGGGGGAGGAGTGTTGTACAACGAAGGCATTTAAAAAATCCCCCTACCCACCTGTTAAAATCAGCTTTCCTTCTGAGGCGCTATGAGGCCCAGGGGACAGGGATGGTATTTATTTTACTGGATATTTATCATAGATGTCCAGTAAAAAATAGCATGCTTTTCCCCTAAACCCCCCCCCCCCACCAATCGCATTGCATAAATACATAATCAAGTTCATTGTGTTAGGCACTGTGGGGCCCAGGGGACAGTGATGGCATCTTTTTATTGGACATTTATCATAGACGTCCTGTAAAAAATATCATGCATGCTCCCTGGTCCCCCCTCCCCCCAGTGCAAACTGTTTGGCTTTTTACCCAATTTCTTTTAAAGTATGCTCTAAAATGTAACATATTAACCCATTATTCAAAATAATGTATATGGGGAAAACCCCCTCAAACCTCTCTTGATTGGTTTAGACTCCCTCGCTACGCTTGGTCGCTATGGCCTATCTGGGGGAAATATTTATGCCCCTCCACTTAAAAAATTCACCACCCGCCACTGGCCCTGGGACTGTGGTCGGAGCAGGATGGGCAGGAGCCATGGGATAGTGGTGGGAACAGGGTGGGGAGAGCCCGGGGTCTGTGGTGGGATGGGGAGAGCCCAGGGACTGGATAGGAGTGGGATGAAGGAGCTCAGAGAATGTGATGGGAGCAGGTGGGGAGCCCTGGGACTATACTGGGAGTATGGTGTGGTGACGGCGCGCATAGTTCATAGCCATTTGGACATACTGTCCATTTGGCATTTTTTTTGGGGGGCCGGCCTCGCCACATTTTGCACACGTGGCGGGGTCCAGCCCTAAAAAAGTTTGAAGATCACTGGTTTGGAGCCTGGCTGGAACTGACCAATATGGCAATACCCCAACGGCCGTCCCAACAAGCGTGTGTGGCCCAGTAATTTGTGCCAAAATGCACCAGTGCATTGAGTTACTGCACTGTGCAGACGGTAATCTTTTTTTTTATCACAGTTACTGGCCAAATATGGCTTAAAGTGCACTCTGTGCTCAATATTTTAGTAAGAATGCCACCCTCTGTAGTACTCATACAGTTAGTCACTAAAAGTAATAAATTGTCATTTGCAATTTCGGCCCACTGTGTTAGAGGTGCCCTGGCCAATGTTATGTCTCAGCCCGATCTTGATTAGGCCATGGAAAGGGCTATGAAAAAGCATTTTTTCTCGGGGAAAATGCTGTTGATAAACGCTTTGTGAATCAGGCCCCTGTTCTTAAACAGGGGATCAAATTGATATGGTGTGACATAAACAAGTACTATAAAGATAATGTTTAATATTTGTTATGTTATTCCCCCCTCCCCCCCAGGGAACTCACAGCTAGGGCAGTCTGTTCCAATCCACAGAGATATGGTGATTAAGTCACCTGGTCTTTCTGTTTACATCTCTTTGCCCTGTCCAGAAGTGCTGGAGACGCACAAAGTTAATGTTTATAAAAAAAATACAGCATGGGGTGGAGGGAAGGGGTGGACGCTAGGCCATGCCGGGGTCAGCTGCCTCGGGAGAGAACATACTGGAACCTCGAGGCCTCTTGTCCCTTCTGCCAACTCACCTTGTAAATTTTCCAGTATTTCCCGCCCAATGGCCGGTGTATGCAGAAGTCTTAAAACAGAGCACAGATCAGAAGCATCCAGGATTTTCTGCCACAGAAATAATACTCTTAAAGAGAGGACATAATGGGCATTCCTACGTGGCCGGATCATTGTGCCAGAAAACAGTACTATTGATTTGCCATTGCTTGGCACAGTGGATTTTCGCCGGCACCACTATATTCTGCCTCACTCCGAGAATGGCAGTAATTCAGCTGTAAACCTGCCAAATTGTTGGCGAAATCAGTTACCATTACTGCCGTTCGGTCCTGTGGACTTACCATAGGATTCCAATTGGTTGCGTGGCAGTGTTAGTCCCCATTTTTGGACTCGATAGGATACCATGGGGATTTTGGCAGATTTACCCTGACTGCCCATTTCTCCATGGTAAACCCACCGAATGTTGGCGTAACTGTGGATGATTTCCTTCCAGCGTTAAACTGGAGATAAGTGCTCCACTTCAAGGCCGGACTTGAACTTGGAAAGAGGCCCAATTGTGTCTTTCTTCAGTTGTCAGATGTATGGTAAGGTGGCCCGCCTGGGAGCTAAATGCTCCCATCAATCTCAGGGAGCCCGCTCTATCTCGCCAAAGTCCTAATAGAACAAGAATGAGTCATTGGGCCTCATTACGAGGTTAGAGGTAGCCGTGCCGGTTTTACCGGCAAGGCTACCTCCAAATTCGCATCCAGGTCTGGAACGCATGAATGGGCAATTACGGGGCTATTCCAGCCCAACCGGACCCGGTAATTGCCCTTTCACAGGTGCCGGGCCCAGTACATCCCCATTCCCATTTCAGCCCCATAGGGCTCAATGGGAATGGGGAGGGTGGTAGCACTGGTACCGTTAATAAGGGTGCCAGTGCTACCATCATGTTCGGCTCGCGGGTTCCGGTACGGCCACCAGGTCAGACCTGGTGGCTGCAAGGGCACCGCGAGCAGAACTCCTAGTATTGCGGTACGGTAGCAACGGTACCGGTAGCAATACCGGCGCCGTTGTTGCCTTACCACCATACTTGTAATGAGGCGCATTGTCCATGAATAAGACCCTTACCCAGCTGACCTGGGTTTAAAGTACCCAACCAATCACCCAAAAACCAGTTAGAAATACTAAAAAAGCATGACAATTTTAGAAGAATAAATGTCAGACAGAAAGGTTAAAGGCAGGGTATTACGAATTTTCTAGTTATTTGACCCGACATTCATGATTTTAACAAAGACATAGGGATAAGTACAGTTCGCACATATGCATTTCTCTTTCATTGAACAAATGCACAGGGCCCGGGCATGCACCTCCTAACAATGCTCTGTCATTGTGCAGGCCCAGAGTGTGGCAGGAATTCCTGCTGTAGTTAAGCGCTTAATCCAGCCCTCCCAGCATGAAGAAATGGCATCACAAAGGAAGATTGTTAACACCTTGAATCGTTCTGAAAACAAGCATCAAATGCAAGGCCTAACAGTCTCCTGCTTATTGCTCTTCAGCTCTTTTGTTAGCAACTGTAGGTGGACCTTTTTAATGCCCTCTCTTGTCAATCTTTAAATGGGCTTGTATTCATTTTACTGTTGACTTTCTATTTCTGTTTTCCCATGTATCCTTGTTTTCTTCCCCTCTCATTTCACGGTTTCGGACATGTGGGGATGGTAGAATGCCAGGTGAGACCATGCACGTCTTGTATAGGTAATCACTGGTGTGTTTAGGCATGCTGAAGGCTGGGTAGGGGGGGGCTGGTTGAGGTGCCCCAAGCGCCGGGAGCCTTAGCACCCTGCCGGTCTGACCCGGCCGGGGGCAACGGCCGCAGTAGGCAGAGTTGTCATGGAAGCACCAGCACCGTTAGCAACGGTGCTAGCGCTTCTGTGTCCCCATTACTGTGGGGGCTCACCAAATCCGCAACCTGACTTCCCTCTCCGCCAGGACTTGTAATGTCCCAGTGGCATCGGGAAGTCAGGCGGCAGATTCAGTGTTTCGAGGTTTCGGAAACCCGACGGTAGCACCGGCGGCTTACTGCCAACCTCGTAATTAGGCCCATGAAAAGGCATAACAAGACAAACATTTCTACGACTGGGCTCTGCCAACATCTCCCATTTGAATTTCTCTCTTTCTGCTGCCAATCACACTCTCTCTCTTGCTCTCTCTCAAATGAATACATTGTACACCATGTGCAATAAGGATCAGGGAAGTGGAAGATGAGAAAGGGGAGCTGACTGAGTCCCCCACTTATTACCCTAAGCCATGGATCTGCAATCATTGTCTCCAGATGTTTTGAATTGCAGCTCCCATTAACCCTAGCCAGCATAGTCAACGGTGAGGTTTCATGGGAGTCGTAGCCAACAACATGTGAAGAGTAGCAGGTTGCAGACCCCTGCCCTAAGTGAAGTTGTAAGGATGTGGGAGGGATGAACTTTTTTGTTCACAAAATGAGCTGCACGAGATAGCCAGGTGCTTGTTTCACACCCCGACTTATCCCCAGCTGTGAGATGCTGATGTTAGTATAAGGTACATCTTCACCCAGTCAGGGAACATGATGCTAGGGTAAGGTAGAACCCCAGAACGAAACTCGAAACAGAGTGACACTGCAGGATCCGGGGTCTCGCCAATCCGGAAGCGATGGGAAGCCGAGATAAACAGGTCACACACATGCATCCAAAGTAGAGTAGACCCTGCATGCAGCACCACATATCAGCTGTGTATTTGACCCAGTGCTTATCTTCCAGGATTCAAAACCAACAACCAAAGGGTCTTTAACTCCATTAAACACCTACAAAAATCAACTGAAAATTGAAGCAAAAAATGTCATACAACCAATCTAGAATATGCAACACTTTTCCTGTTTCCATGGAAACAAATTGATCATATAACAAAGAGGACAAGGAATAGAAGAAGTATTACCAATCACACAACCTAAATAACCGTTGTAATGAAAACTGTAAACTTGCCCGCCTCACAGCCGCCTGGTACTGAAGCATAACAAGGACAGGTAGTAGACTGAATTGCATTGCTTGCCAGTATTTCATCCAAGCGTTATTTTGGTGTGGAAAAACATTACTTGTTGGAAGATGGTCTTAGTATTAAGTCTCACAGCATGAAATTATGATATATCGTGCGCTTGCAGCGGATTAATGCCCAGACCTGAGTCTTTTTCTCATTTGGCAGAGGGAACAGAGCTGTGGCTCACTGAGGAGGCCCAGCAAAGCCAAAACATCTCTCCTTTACCACTAGTTTTTGCCTATCAGTTCAGTGTGCAAAAATCTATATGCAGTAAATGGATCTTGCAGAAAACATGTGCACCGGATCAACTGGATCTTTCACGACTTGTCTAGAATGTAGGCCAAAATGTTTGGCAACATTTTCTTGCATTTATTTTGCTAGCGTAGAACTTTAGTTGTTGTTGTCTCATGTGTGAAGTCATGAAATAAGGTCGCCAAGTTCATACTTGTTGCCTGCCCTTTATCTCACAAGAGAACGAATAAAGTGAATGTAGTGCTACACTGCAACAGTGGCTGAAAGACCACGAATGACCATAGCCATCGTTCATGGTGTGACTTTGTATGGAAGCGCAGGGTTCTTCCTACCTCTAGCCCCCTCCAGCATAGGTTGACCAGAGGGCACAGACGTCTTATCCCCCAGATTCGCAAGAGACACACCAGAAGGCCCTGGTTATTATGGCGGAAATGCCATTTCAAAGACCACACGACTGCCTAGAGCGCCACCAGCAGAGTGTTTGAAATGGAGTGAGACCACCTGTAGCGACCTATGCCAGAATGAGGTCCCCATGCCTGCCAGAAAAGAGGCAAAAGGAGAAGGTGAAGGTACAAGGATACGCAGCTGCTCCATCGCACACCCAGGACGACGTGTGCGAGCCATTCCCAGCTTAGGCTAGGAGCTTAGAGCAAAATGCAGTTAATGATTGTTTGCAGTTGTGGTTTGGACGGGTTTCCCCAGAATGAGTTAAACGTATTTAGCGAGGAGATGGTCTGAGATTAGCGATGATGGCAGCCTGTCTAAGCACCTCTGTGAGGGGGATAAAGGGGGGGGCTCGTGTTCTGTTCTAACAGGTGATCTCTGGCATCCTGCCCAGCCAAACAGTACAACCTGGTGAAGAGAAGGCAGGATGTACTTGTACATAGTGTGCACGGACCTGTTTCCCTTTCATTTACTACACCCCTTCCTCCTAAACTCTGTATTATTACTGTCTATTTCTCTTTCTCATGCACTTCCCTCTAGACCTCCCCCCTGACACGCCTTGGATGCTCTTATCTCAACGGACATCTCTCTCTCCAAACCTCAAAATACCATTATCTTCAGGTCTGACCACTCTCTCCTATCCTCTCACCTTGAACTCCCTGGCCCCCAGACGATGCTTCTGCTCGCACTACCAGTCTCCTTCTCTGTCATTCAACTGATGAGGTGTGTGTCAGTCGCTGCATTCGCCACCACCTTCATCATCTCTCCCGCCCCTACCTTTGACTCTCCTACTGTCTCTGCACTGGCTAACCTCCATCTCTCCATCTCCAACACTTTGGACACCCTTGCCCCTGTCATGAGGATTCTGCATGAGGCCTGCCTCCAAATGCAACTGTTTATGACTCCAACTTGGCAGTTTTGAAACTAAAGTGCAAAGCTGCTGAGCGGAAGTGGCAGACCTCAACTACATCCTCTGACAAACTGGCCTGCCGCCTGCACCAAAGGCAATATCGTCTCACCATCCGCTCCAAGAAGAGGACTCATGTGCAAGCTAGCATCTCTGGGGCCACCAATGACACACCAAAACCTTTCAAAATCTGCAAGGAACTTGCCAATCCTACTGCACTCTCCTCTCCTCTTCCCTCCCAGGCCCTCTGCACTGCACTGGCCTCCTACTTTTCCACCAAATTTCAGGACATATTGTCCTCACTGTCCTCGACTCCCCTCCTCACCCTCTCTTTTCTTCTGCCTCCCTTGGCCCCTGTTGCTACCACCATACTATCCTCCTTGTCTGTCATTGCACCGGATGAGGTCTCTAGAGTAGTCCGCTCAATGGACGTCTCCTCCAAACAGGTGCTTCCATGCTCTTCCAGAACTATCAAGAACAGCATCTCCTCTCTCACCCCTTCCTTGGCTCACCTCTGTAACCACTCCTTTGCCACTGGCTGTTTCCCACAGTGCCTCAAGTACTTGCTTGGGCACCCTCTCCTAAAAAAGTCTGCAGACCCTTCATGCCCTGCTACCTATCGCCCTATCTCTATCACCCCTTTCTTGGGCGAAGTCTTGGAGAAGTTGGTCACCCCCAAACTGACCCACTGTCATGACCAGCATCGCCGGGGGTCAAGGCAATCCTGTCCTTGGGACCTTGGGGCCTAAAACACGCCCAGTCCGGATTAAAAGCTGGAGAGATCAAGGAAGGCCTACCTGGACCCTGTCCTGGCACCTTTGGCACCAGGCTCATTGTATGAAGCCTGCTCAACAACTGGCACAGACTGTCTGCAGGCCTGAACATTCTTCTGGAATGGGTGTGGCAAGTATGGGCGTGGTCAGCAGAATGTGCTCCGAGATCTTGAGCGTGGCCGAGCCTGACTATTTAAACCCCGCCCAGGCCTTGTCAAGTGCTTCGCGTTGAACTGCCTATGGCAGCAAAACGCTCTCTGCTGACATCCGAAGCATTCCAGAATTCTGCAAGTGCGCGAAGATTCCAACCTACCAGACGCTTACCTGGGGACCTACGGCATCCGCAGCGGTGCACGGCCTTCTTGAAACCTGCAAGTACGTGAGGATTTCAGCTTACCTGACACTCACCTGGTGACCTCCGGCATCTGCAGTGGTCTGCAACCAATGTCCTCCCGCACAACAGCTGATTCAGCCTCCGGTACATCTCTGACGCGCCGCTCCAACTTCTGCATACCGGTGACATCTACAAAGAAAGAAGAGAAAAGCAAACAAGGTTAGATCAGAGGAAAAGCTTGCAAGCATAGTTCTCTCTCGCGACCGCAGCTTACATACTTTCACGTGGCAGCTCAACCCGTGCTTCTGCTATTCACGCTGGTTTCGAAGATCGGAAACCTGTTGAGAGAAGAGACATTAGAGACATTAGAGAACATTGTCAGGAACAGCGAATAAACAAACAGTGTTCTATAGCCTCCTTAAACAAAAATACTTACCTGCATCGGATCTGTGGAGCAACTCGATCCAAGTGCCCTCGTTACGGATCAGTGAAGCACCTCGATCCATAAGACTCCTGCACCGGAATCAGTGCAACTACACTATTCAGGAGAACAACTTGCACACCTGCCGAGACGAGCAGGAAGGAGAGAACATCTTTAAAGGCTCTGAGGTGAGCAAGCACCGCGCTGAGTAACCAGAAAGACCCCAATTTGAAGATGCAAGAGGAAGGCGCTAGTCTCACATACATAGTCTGTTGCTCCATCAGGAAGACGACCCATGGCAAATTCAAGCAGGGACAAGGGGCACCTGTGCAACCCAGCTAGAGAGTGAAGCTCAACCCCGCTGGACAACGGACCACTCGACCTTGCTCGGATTTGACACCCCCGCGGAGACAAGGTGAGTGTAACACCCACCACACCAAAATGGCTAGCTGCCTCCATGACCACCAGTCTGGCTTCAGAACATCCAGAGGCATGAAAACATCTCTCCTGAACACCTGTGAAGATCTGCTATCAAACCTGGATTCAAACTCTCTCTCTGTTCTGAACCTTCTTGATCTTTCTTCTGCCTTTGACACGTTAATCATGCCATCCTTATAAATTGTCTCTGTGATACCCTTGGCATCATGGACCGGGCACTGGCGTGGCTGACCACCTTACTTTCAATGTAAAGTTATGTAGAAGAGCCCAAGGGCATCTAGGCGCTAAAGCTACAGGCAGAAACTAGGGAACCAGGAAGAATCCTGTCAATGCACACCAAAAACAGATTAGAAAAGTTAAGTTTTAAGTGCCTTCCGAAAGGTAAGGTACCCCTCTGTTAATCGCAACGAGAGCAGATGAGTGAAGACTTCCAATATGGCAGTACCTCTCAATCTTACTTTTCAGGTAGCTCGCATCCCTCCTCCCCCATGAAGGGCCCAATAATTAACACAGAGAGTCCTAAATTCGACTCTGGCGACAACCGGCAGCCAATGGAGTCGCCGCAGCAGACCTGCAAAGGGGTCAACCTAGGTGCGTGCCCGAACAGCCTGGCTGTCGCATTCTGAAATATTTGTAGCTGCTGTATCTGGCGTTTAGGCTGCCCCAAATAAATTCCATTACACTAGTCCAGCAAACCCATTATTGCTGCGGTGACTATCATGCATGAGGTTAGTGGGTGGAAGCAGCGGCAGGATCTTTTTCAAGACTTTCAGTTTGCCGAACCCAGCACTGCAAACTGCTGTAACGTGGGCCTCCCTAGAGCTATTGGGCAGAAGCCTCACACCAAGGCTTTTTACCGACATACTGGGTGCCGGACAGGGGCCCAGGGAGTCCGGCCAGAACTGAGAACTCCAGAGACCGGCAACAGCCTGATAGCCAACTATCAGCACTCTGTTTTTCCCCCGTTAAGTTTTAGCCAAATGGTGGCCACCCACCTGTCAACAGCAAAGAGGCAGTTTCTAAGATTAGCAGGGGTGTCAGTTGATGGGGAGTCCAGTCGGAACACCAATTGGGTGCCATCGGCATAAGTGTAGAAAAGGACTCAAAATTGTGCAATGAGGAACAGCAATGGCCGCAGATAAAGATTAAACAAAAGAGGGGACAAGGCAGATCCCTGTGGAACTCCATTAGGGAGTGTTAAAAGAGGAGAATGGCAGGCCTGACGTGAGACCGTTTGAGTCCGCTCTGCCAGAAAATAATTAAATCATGCCAGTAGAGAACCCTTGACCCCTGCTTGCTCCAGGTGGGCCACCAGAATGCCATGATCCACAGTATTAAAAGCTGCAGAAGGTCGAGAAGAATAAACACCCCAACCTCTCTGCGATCCTGGAGAAGAGCAAGATCATCCAGGAGAGAGACCATAACAGATTCTGTGCCCATCGAGGGACGAAAACTCAACTGAATCGGATGCAGGCAATTGCTGGCTTCCAGGAACCTAGAAAAGGAAGGCATGGTCATAGCCTCCATCAGCTTCAACAAAACAAGTAACAGGGATGTAGGTCAGTAATTTTCAGCCAGGCTAGGGTTCAGGTTGTTTTTTTTTAAAAGAGGGGAAACCAAAGCATACTTCAGCTGAACAGGATTCTCACCTGAGGAGGAGTGCTGTAAGGCTGCTGAAAACATAGCAATTACCTTAGGGGGTAACGCTTTCAGAATGTTCAAAGGTATTGGGTCAGAGGGCGAGGCCGACTTAAGTGAATTAAGAGCCTTGGCTGTGGTTGCATCATCAATTGGTTCCTGCTGAAAGACAACCATAGGAGCAGGTGATCCACATTCCTTGGGGTCACTTGGCAGTTCGGTAGCTTCCTGCCTCTTTAAGTTTTGTTCCCCAATAGCTTGCCGAATCCCCTCAATCTTCTCCAAGAAAAAGAAACTAATAGCATCACACTGAGCTTGTGGATCTAATAAGCTTTTAGTCACTTTTTGGGAGCAGATGGAAAGCTCTTTTTAGAACTTTAAACAGCTCCCGGGTGCAGCAAGCTGCCTCTGTGATTCTGTTAGCATAGAATTTCGCTTTTTCCACGACAATCATCTTATGGTAGCAAAGTACTGGTTGTTTATAATTATTACGTGATTCTTGGCAATACTTTAACTGCCATTTCCTCTCCAGACGACAGCATATTTTTTTTTGGGACAGTCGGCTAGGGGTAAAGAACGGTGCAGAAGGATTAGAACACCCAAATCGAGACTCCACCGGAGCTACCAGATCTGCTACCTCTGTCAGAGCATTTAAGAGAGAGGTGCATGGGTCTTGTCCACTAAACACTAACCGACTATTAATCTAAATCAGTTGATCCACCACCCGCGAGTGATCCACTCTACTCCAAAACTGCCGGGTCTTTTGACAATGAGTGGTCCTTGGTGAGTGTCAGGTGTAGTAACCCAAAAAGACAACAAAAAGTGATCAGACCAGAGTATGGGAAAGGGGGTGAAGGTAGCGATAAGATTTGCCTCAGCAAAAATTAGATCAAAGGTATTCCCAGTGCGGTGAGTAGGCAGCTGGTTACACAATGTAAAAGAGAGATCGGCTAAACCAGCAAACACCTTTTTAGCATAGACATCGGAAGGGTCGTTGGGCTGGAGGTTAATATCCCTCAAAAGAACCAAATTAGAGTTATTAATTGCTAAATCAGCGACAAGCTGCCCTAGCTCCAAATCAAAGTTGGCCTGGCTATGTGAGGGTACTCTATAAATCACCAGAAAGTGAATTGACACATTAGACGTTACCTGCACTCTAACCAAAAGAAGCTCACAACCAATGAGTGGTCTACAGGAATAACCTGACATTTAAGAGAGGTATGGTATATTACCGCAAGACCACCACCCTGATCAGGATGGGTCCTATCCTGGCGCAACACAGCATAAGCATCCGGTAACATCTGGCAGACATCTGGGTCAGAACTGGTAGAAAACCAGGTTTTGGTCATGCACAGGATACAGCTCCTCAAGTATATTATGAATCTCATACCGGTGTGCCCCCACTAATCTAACATTCATTATCTGTCCCTTGAGGTTGCTCTTAGGGTCTGTGTGTCCCCCCCTGCCCTTCTCCAAAGGCCACAGACCCTCCCTGACTTTCACAAAGGGGATATAATGACTTTCCCGACCCATCAGAGCTCTCACTCTGGATTCCTATTGGCAAGAAAGAACCAGGTGGTGCCAGATCCAACAATTTGGTACGAGAGTATTTTATAATTGCCTTCTCTTGCAAGGTTTCCACCCTGCTGCCGTGTCCTTCTGGGTTTTGACATAAAGAGGGGGACCATGGCCTATCCTGATCCCGGACGTGCCCAGACGTGCCCAGACGTGCTTGCCTTTCACTCGCTTTCAGCGCACTCTCGGCGTGCCTGCTGGGCATGCCCACCCCGCGTCTTCTCCAGGCTTCTCTTAAATGCAGTCCAGTGAGCTGGAGCACAACTTGACAGTGAAACTAAAGAAAAGACTTTCCGATCTGCAAAAGCTGGTCTGACACAATTTTAAAACAGCCCAAAAGGACTTTCCATTTTAATAAAAATATTTTGCTTTTCCAAGACTGTTTTTGCAGAAGGACATTTACAGAAGCAGCAACTAGCGTTAATATTGTGGAGTAAAACAACGGCATTAGAAACAGCAATCCCACCCTGGTTCAAACCAACCCTCCCAAGTTCAATTGGGCGCTTTGCTATACTACACCTCAATCTCTACCTGTGGCGTCCCTCAGAGAACTATCCTATCGTCATGACATCTACCTTGCCCCTCTGGCCCACTTGATCTCCATCTTCTCTCCTCACTTACAGTGAGTACTCTCTCATACATGACTGCCTGACTGCTATTCAGGTGTGGTGTTCTGGTAATGGTCTCTGTCTTAATGCCAGTAAGACAGAGATCCGTCTCATTGGGACACCTGCTCCCTGTTCCCCCGCACTCTCTGGCCATCCTTCTTGTGTCCCCTCCTTCCACCTTCCTGTGAGGCAAAACACATTGAAGTCATCTTTGACCCACTCTCTCCTTCTCCCCATACATCACGGACCTTGTCAAAAGTCCAACTTTCAGCTTCACCTCCTCAGAAGCATTCTCCCTTTCCTCGCCTTCCCCCAGAAGTTCAATGAGCTCTGGTTCTCCTAAGGCTGGACTACTGTAACAGCTTCTTCCTCAATCCGCCTCTTTCTTCCCTTCGACATCTTCAACTAATCCAGAATAGGGCTGCAAGACTTATTCTCGGCCTCAAGCCCAGGGACTGCATCTCCCCAGCCCTAAAATCTCTCCACTGGCTCCCGGTGACCACAAGGATCAAATTCAAGACCCTTTGCATCATCCAAAAGGCTGTCTGGGGCCTTGGACCTCTCAACATCCAGCTTTCCCCCATAAAATCCTCTGTGCTAGAGTTCTTTGGTCCTCTAGCTCATACTCTCTGCAGGTCAGATGCTTCTCCAAGCAGAGAGTGGGAGATAGATCCCTTTCCTCGGCAGGAGCCTCCCTTGGGAATGGCATCCCTGCCCCATTCAGACTTGAGCCAGATCTTAAGTTCTAAAAACTTCTCAAGACTTTCCTTTTTTCTTCTGCATTCCCTCATACCCTCCTGTGCTAATCCCCCTCTGCTGCTGAGACTGGTGCCTGGTCCCTTATGAGTCTTACAGGGTCTGGCCCTCCTTGACCAGTCTCCCCCAACATCCCTACCAGCACTTGCGTTCGTGCGCTCTTCCCGGACTAGCCTGAATCTGGTCCACCCCGTCCACTGCCTCTGTCTTCCTCTCCCACTTTTCCCCTGGCACTTGCCCTTCGTGGCTCCCCTTAGCACTTGCTCATTCCCCTGTGCCCCCACTTCTGCAATTCACCTCCTTCCACCCTCTCCCACACCAAGCCCTTCCCCCTACTTCCATCTTCCTCTGTACTTCTTTATCTCTGCACTTGCACAGTAAGAATGTCACAAGGCCTAGTACGATTGTTATTGTTGGTTTCTGTCCTATGTCCCCCACCCCCTTTGTGACTCCTGGCGCCTGTAAACACTTATGTGTAGGCGCCATACAAATGTCCAATAAATAAATGACGCACACACTAATTCGCCACTTATCTGTGCATATTCATCACCACCATTATTTCCTTCTCGTTGTGTCGTCTCCTTCCAAAGACTATTTAAAAGCTCAGTGTTCTAAGGGCCCGATTCATTGCGGTTTTTGGACTGGCCAAAGTGACTTTTCACTGGTGCAAAGTGACTTTGAACTGCAAAAATACTTTCTGCACTGTTCCATAAATCAGGGTGCTTTTTGGCAGTACAAAGTCACTTTGCACCAGTGAAAAGTCACTTTGCACCGTGCAAGAAATTCCAGGAATCGTGCTCTTGGAGTTTAGGCTGGTCAGAAAGTCCCATTTTTTATTTAGTACCAAGAATCTGCTTCTTTTAACGCTTGCTCCACCCCTCACGTATTCATAACATTTAATTGACATGTGACTATTCTCCTTTAGTCTCAGAAATTCAACAGTGCTAACACCCGGCTACCACCTTGTTCAAAAGTGTGGCCCACGACAAGGATGTATAAATCCCCTCCACCGACTATGCTTCCCAGATTTCTGCTGATGCAAAGTCTGACCAAACCCTGCTGGGGGTCGGGTGGAAGAAAGGGAATCAGGGGAACAGACAGGAAGAAATGGAAGTACGAAGCGATGAGGACTGAAGCAAGGAAGGAAGAACTTGAGGAAGAAAGGAGGGTGGAAGGAAGGAAGACATGGAGGGAGAGAAGGAAGGGAGGAAACAAGGAAAGAGGAGAAAGGGAATCAGGGGAGCAGACAAGGAGGAAAGGAAGAAGGAAGCGATGACGATGGAATTTAGAAAGCACGGAAGAACTTGAGGAAGAAAGGAGTGAAGAAGAAAGGAAGGATAGAATGCTTAAAGAACCTAAGGAAGAAACGATGGAGAGAGGAAGAAAGGAAGGAAAGAAGGTTGGATTAAAGGAAGGAAGGAAGGAAGGAAGGAAGGAAGGAAGGAAGGAAGGAAGGAAGGAAGGAAGGGAGGGAGGGAAGGAAGGAAGGAAGTGAGGAAGGAAGGAGAGAGGAAAGAAAGAAGGAGAGAGGAAGGAAGAAAGACAGGGAGGAGGGACGGAGGACGGGAGGAAACAAGGATGGCGGAGAAATTGATGTGGGGCCCAAACAGGACGGAAAGGAAGAAGGAAGCAATGTGGACAGAAGTAAGGACAGGAAGGAATTAATGAAGCTAGGAAGAACTTTTTAAGGAAAAAAGGAGAGAGGAAGGAAAGAAGACATGGAGGGAAGGAAGGAGGAAGGAAGGGGGAGAAAGGGAATCAGGGGAGCAGACAGGAAGAAAAGGATGAAGGAAGCGATGTGGATGGAAGTAAGGAACAAAGGTAGGAAGAATTTAAGGAAAAAGAGAGCAGAAGAAAGGAAGACAGAGAAGGAACGAGGAAGGAAGGGAGGAAACAAAGAAGGAGGTGAAAGGAACTTAGTGGAATAGACAGGAAGGAAAGGAAAAAGGAAGTGATCAGGACAGAAGTAAGGAAGGAATTAACGAAGAAAGAAAGAACTTTAGGAAGAAAGGATCGAAGGTTGGAAGAATTTAAGGAAGGAAGGAAAGAAGGAATGCAGGGAGGAAGGATGGCAGTAGAGAGGGCAGAAGGAAGGAAGGAATACATGGAGGGAGGGAAGGAGGAAGGGAGGAAACAAGGAAGGAGGAGAAAGGGGAGCATAGAGGAAGGAAAGGAAGAAGGAAGTTATGAGGATGTAAATAAGGATGGAAGGGATTAGGGAAGGAATATTTTAAGGAAGAATGGGGGGAGGAAGGAAGGAAGGAAGATAGGAAGGAATGAAAGAAAGAGAGAATAATGAAGGAAGGATGA
This sequence comes from Ambystoma mexicanum, assembly GCF_040938575.1. NCBI lineage: Eukaryota > Metazoa > Chordata > Amphibia > Caudata > Ambystomatidae > Ambystoma > Ambystoma mexicanum. The sequence continues at coordinate 608,561,431 of NC_090923.1, read as the reverse complement.
CCTTGAGGGAGGCAAGGAGGAAGGGAAGGGGGAAACAAGGAAGGAGGAAAAAGGGAATTAGTGGAGCAGTAAGGAAGGAAAGGAAGAAGGAAGCAATGAGGACTAAGTAAGGAATTAAGGAAGAAAGAACTTGCGGAAGAAAGGAAGGAAGGAAGATAGGCTGGAAGAACGTAAGGAAGGGAAGAAACAAGGAAGGAAGGGAGGAAGGAAGGGAGGAAAGAAAGAAGTAAAGAGGAAGGAAGTAAAGAAGGAATGAGGTCAACGAAGGAGGAAGGGAGGAAACAAGGCAGGAGGAGAAAAGGAATTAGGGGAGCAGACAGGAAGGAAAGGAAGAAGGAAGCAATGAGGGCAGAAGTAAGGATGGAAGGAATTAAGGAAGGAAGGAAGGGAGGAAGGGAGGAAGTTATGGAGGGTTAAGAAAGGGAGGAAGGAAGGCAATCATATTATAAAGATTTGCATTGGTATGTTTGTATTTTTTTATCAACAAGTATAGCAATACAAGTATAGCAAGAAACGACTTACAAATTAGCAGCCAGCGGAGGCATTCTCCCGGAAGGGTGCCTGTACAATAGTACAAAGATGAGAATCATTAATGAGGCAGTTTATGAGGTTGTGAACAAAATGGGACATAGACCAAGGGCAAAAAAAACAATAAAATAAATCAGCTGACTTACATAGATAACATTAACCTGGAATGGCAAGTGCTGCAAACTGAACAGGAGTACTTTACACATATAAATAGTTACATTAATACGTGGCACTGGAGGGATTGGTGGGGTCAGGTAGGAAGGAGGTGGGGGGCTTGGTGGAGCTCCATCTTTGGCAAATAGGTGAAGTTTATGCGGAGCTTTGAAATCCACAGGATGGGCAGTGTGTTCCAATGGAGTCTCGGGTGCATATGGAGTAGGAGCGGGGGTCAGAGGAGTCACAGGAGATTAGATGGTGAGTTAACAAAGATACTGTCACACAGGTTTTGTGGAGCAAACTATTCATAACTTTGTAAACTAGGAAGAGGACCTTTAAAAGGGATCAGTTGTGCATGGAGAACCAACCAGCATGGTGTCAGTAGGTAGAGGTGAGGGAGGTTCTGCTTAGACCGTAGAGAGTGTGAGTAGCAAATTTGAGGACTTGGTCTACAGGAAGGAGTAGAGGACGGCAAAGGAGCAGGCATGAGCAGTATTCAATTTGCTGAGCACAAGATAAAAACACAAAATGAAGGGGGAGAAAATTAGCAATGCAAACGAAAAAGAGAAGGCAAACATGAGAGATGTACGCTGATACTTACCTGATACATACATATCATCTGCTTAAGTGCCACTGATTGTCACGAGATATTATGCAGCACAATCAATTCAGGGACCTTCTACCCCTGCAATGGTGGTGACGCATAATAAAACACTTTTTATGATTCCACTAAATTATTTTGAAGATGCTTCCACCCCGTCTCACACGAAACCTCTACCAGCACCCCTTTTTCCAATAAACCAGGAACCAGGCTGGTGTGTTCTCAATGAATAATTTATTAATTAATTATTTTAATATTCAATCAGGACAAAAATATGACAGCAGCCACTAAAGTTATGGCATTGCAATGCACAGGCTTCTTGAACATAACCAGGTTAAGAGAGACTTCAATGCCACACCAAAGTTGTGTTGTGAAAAGCAATGCCAAAAACTTTCCCTCAAGTGATTGCAGGAAGGTTAAGCGCTCGTCCCGTGACAATGGAAAACTGAGTATTAAATGATTCAACACTTCTACCATGATACAGCACACAACGGGCCTTCAGACTTCTCACACTAGAGAACAAATATGGCTTCCAAACAGACTAGCTAGAACACATAGGAAATCCGATTTTTACACAGGCAGCACATGAGAAATACAAATCAAAATAAATAAAAAGGGATACAATTCATATCTGTGATCAGGTTATGATAGAGAAGGAAATATAGAGTAGGAAAGACGATTGTTGAAAGGTGAAAAGAAAGATTTGGAAAAACAAAAATACAAATCCCACTAAATTTAGCTGGAGCTGGAAATGACAGGCAAGCTCAAAATCATGAAAAATGAAACAAAAAAGGCAATACCAAATCCGAGCTCAGGACATGATAGAGGAAGGGGAATACTCTGGGGAAATCACTGTTTAAAGGATCAAAAGAAATATTTGGAAAAATGAAATTGGGAATCCCACTAAATTTTTCTGGGGCTGGAAATGACACACACACTTTCAACAATGAGAAAAGCACATAGGAACCACGGTTTTAGTGAAAATGACAGGGACAACTCACAGTTATGTTCTGGACAAAGAGATTCTCACAGTGGGAACAACAGTTTGGGTTTAGTATGACAGATGCAAAGGGGATTTGTTTTTAAACACACAATTTAACACATGGACAAATTTGGTTTTAGCTCATAATGGGAATAATTCTATTGGGGCAACACTTTAATGACTATCACAATTAAATAAAACTAGTGGGCACAAGATGGTTGAATTCGAAATTGCAACAATCTTGATCCGTGAATTTTAATGGGTGAATTAATTGATTTACTAAGCAAAATACCAGGGAAATAACTTACTTAACTATGTGTACAAACAAAGGACTTTTCAGGGGAAAGAGAACTATGATCAACAGATACACAAGGGATGATTTTGTTCCATAGGAAAAATGACTTAAATGCATAGAGGACACAGTATTTGTGAAGGAGAGAGTTACCAAATTGCACAGACAAATAAAATACTTTTCAATAGAAAAATGACTAAACTTCACAAACAGATAGAATAGAGGATTTTTCCTGATGGGGGTAGTGCTTAAATAGATTAGCTGTGTTTAAGCTATGGCTGTGGAGAGCTATACTTAAAAAAGAAAAGGATTCTATAGTCATGAATTGCACCAGGGCTCCACTGCCAGGACCATCAAAGGGGTCAATCAAGCCCTCACTCTGTCCTCCCACCCAGTTTCTCCAGGTCCCTGCTTCACTACAGGACTAGGCCCAATTTCTGCAAGTATAGATCAAAATTTTCAGTCAGCTGCATACCTCAAATCTTGTAGAGAGCACCTTCATTCGAGGAGGAGTAACCTATTTATAAGCCAAATAACATCACTGATGTGTCATCCTCCTTGCACAACTGATTGGGCAGTGGTTAAGGGTTCCCTCCCCATCCATAAGCCGGTAGGCTCAGAGAAAGTAGGCGTGATTTGAGAAGTCAGGGGAGGATACCCCATCAATCATATGACACAGGCAGGGGGTTGGATCTGGCTTTTTTTACGTACCTAGAAATCTCACATTTTAATAACTACCCTTTGTCATCATGTTATGTCACTGATGGCCATATTTCTAGATACTATATTTTTCAGGCCGTCACCTAAACTTTGTTTGATGACCGTGGTATCTACTGGCACAAAGCCACAGTTTTCCCTTGTGTCCGCCCAAACCATATTACTGAAAATGCAGGCATTCAATGGGCAGAACACCTAGCACCTGTTACACATTTTCTCAATTTTTTATGATTGTTATATTTATGCAGAGGACACAGTTAATTTTTGTCTTACAACTTTTGATAAATTGGTGTCACCAAAATCATTTACTGCACAGTAGATACGGCTTGCAGACAGCTTTTCAGAAATCCACACATTAATATTGTATGCCGAATATTATGGATATTACATGATGAAATGTACATCTTACACAATGGGAAATCAGCTCCCTCCTTAAACTAGCCCCCACCTCTGCCAAGTGTGGCTGTGACATCACGAAGGTTCCTGTGCTGAGATTAGATCACATTCTTCTGAGCTTCAAAGGGCTAGTTGCTAGCTCAGGCCCATTTTATTGGGGCCTAAGTTGTTTGGACCATAAACTACTGGAGAGCACCCGTGCTTGAAGGGAAACCAGACTCAGATTACCATGGCAACACGCTTTGAAACCTCAGTTTCACATTTCGAAAGCCCACAGCAGTAACTAAACCAGGACCAATATTTGGGGCCTATCTCTGCTGCAAGCATTTCACTTTTTAACCAACCTTAGTAAAGGCACACTTTTGTAGGTAAAACCCTTGCACAGTAATTTCCTGTAAACAATGATCACAGAAAGGCAACATAATGCACATATTTCCAGACTTTAACTGTGCATATGAATACTTAAAGTGTGATTAGCAATGTTACTGCAGAAAGTTCCAACCATGACACCTTTCATTCTGCTGCAGTTCAAAATCTCCATGTAGAGTCTGTGAATTATGAAGTCTTTTCGTGATGGGCTCATGATGAACACACTCCCAGTTCCTTTCTGGCATTCCTACACCTATTTTGAAGAGCTTGTCTTTAATACAATGGAAGGTAAAAGCGGATTTTGAAAACAATCATTCTTGTTCCAGTAACACCCCAGTCTGTTGTGCATGTACACACACATTTTGACACTTCCATTTACATGCTGGATGCTGCCGTTTTTGCCAAGATGCTTTTAGCCACTTCGGACCTTTGGCAAAAGTGTTCTTGTGTCTTTCCCTTCTGGAAGACGTTAAACATTTTTAGGCATCTTCAAGTTTGGATGCCAAAAATCACTCCTTCGTGTTTGGCAAGGGCCTCATTTTGCACGTACTCCAGCACAGGACCTCTATTGAGGGGCATGTCCCCCCACTGACTCCGGCCTTTAGTTATAGCATTTTAGGGTTATTTCACCCCACATATGCAGTCCTCATAAGAGCTTCCTTGATTTTGTTCCTGTTTCTCCACCTTGCAGCATTCAGCTTTGCTCACCACCACTACCACACTCCTCATCATTTCACTGTCTTGTGGCAGGTATCCAAACAGGAGGTGCATGTTCAGGAAGTGCTCTAGTCCCTCGCTGCATTTACCATATGCCTGTGCACCACTACTGTGTTCCTCACAGGGGCTTAATTGAGGTCTTGACCACTCCACCACAGAGAATAGGCCACCCGTCCACCACCATCACAGTGGACAGCATCCTGTGACTGTCACATGACTGAAAGCTGGAGTGAAGCTGCTTGTTCCTGTACTTACCATATTTGTCGGCACCACTGCTGCAATACTCACAAGTGTTCCTCCCAGGCTTTGGTTGCTTCCCTGTTTGTTGCATTCAGCCCTGCCTACATTCATCACTGTGGGCTGCATCACATGACTGTGACATGTCTGAAAGTTAGACTGGAACTATATGTTCAACATGTTCTTCTGTCCCTCGCTGCACTTATTATCTGCCTACGCACCACTGCTGTAGTCCTCACAATGGCTACCTGAGTTCTTGTCCGCCCCTCCATTTTGTAATATTTAGCCCGCTCACCACTATCACTACAGACCACATCCTGTGTCTTGAAGCAAAATTGAAACTGCATGTTCAAAAATTGCTCCTGTCCCTCTCTGCACTTACCATCTAATTAAGCAAAGCTGATGAGCTTGTCACCAGTGCTCCTCTGTGGTCTTCACTACTCCTCCACCTTGCATCTTTCGGCCCCACCCAACACCATCAAAGCGGGCCACATCACATGAATGGAAGCAAGACTGGAGATGCTTGTTATGAAAGTGCTTATGTCCATTGCTTCACTTACCAGCTAACTAAGTAAACTACTGCAGCCCTCCAAAAGACTAACCTGAGGTCTCAGCCTCTCTGCCACCTTGTGGAATTCATCACCCCCTACCAGCATCACTCACAGCTGTATTACGTGACTTTCAAATAGAAGGCGTTTAAACAGGGCATACTTATGTTGGGAGGCAGATGAATACGTCATCTATGACTTCTGCCCCTCCCCGGGCCAATACCACACAGGTGAGAAATGTTACTGACTGAGGCAACAATGCCTTCCTTATCCCAGGCAGTTACAACAGGACACAGAGACAATATAAGGTGGAGATGGCAAAATCAGTCAAACTAACGTAGCAGTAACAAGCGCATGCATTAGACACAAAGCACATATGCACTCCACATGAAGAGCAAGCACAATAGGTAATATATGCATTTAGACATGAAGAGAATTAACATAGCATCCACAGACATGAACAACACTAACATGACCAATGTACAAGATGAATACAACATGAACAATATGCGTTCGCTAACATAGAAACACAAGTGTAGTAAAATAGCCATCTTCTTAAAAATGGAAGCCACACTACGTCTCTGAATGAGCACAGGCCTCAAAGCTTTGGGAAGGCTCAAAAGGTTGAATCCACAGAAATAGATACCCGTGCAGAGCTCAGACAGTGGCTGGCAACTACTGCAAAGGTTAAAGTGAAATTAGGGAGAATTGGAATGACGTAACAAAGGCACGATATAGCAATTCCCAAGACGCAAGCAGTATAATCCAAGATTAATTAAAGCTTTATAAGAATAAAATCAGTTTTTGTTAGCCAAGTCCAACACAACAGTAAGCCAAAATACTCCATGAAGAATAACTCAATGTGTCCCCAGTGGTAATAGAGAAGACGACAGACCCGTTAAAAAGAGCTAAAATCTCAATAAATTTAAGGTACATGGTCTCATAGCATGTGACCCATAATTGGAGAAAACTGACTGTTCATTAGAAGCCAACATAGATAATACACCTGAAGTACTCCCTACACATGCACATAGACACAAGCTGCCAAACAAGGCCAAGTACAAAGGGGTTGCCCAGTCGTATGTCCAGAGAATAAGGGATGGTAACATTTAATTGGAGGAGGAATGTTCCATGCGCCCCGCACCCTACTCTATGTCTGGCTCATATCCTGACGACCTGCCAAGTGTCCAAGGTTGGTGAGCAATGTGTCAACCTATCAAAATCTTTAGAGGCATGCCACCCATCAAGTAATATGCCAATCACTTGTTGGCGACATGATATAATTTTACTTTTATCAATATAGGGGTGGTTCCAGGTGAAGCCATTAGATATGTCTAACCCATTGAAATGTTTAACCCCTATAGAAGCCATATGTAGCCAAGCTCGCTAACCTATCCCCAGTCCCTGTAGGTTTTTGTAAACTGACATTATGCTATGACGTCACTGATGACACATCTGTAGTATTTAAGCTGTTGTTTTTAATGGGTATTTTGAGTCACAAAATCTGACTGCTTGTATGCGGTCCTTGCTTTGTTTGGATGATAATAAGCTGTGTTTTGCCACGCACTTTGTCTACTCCTTCATTTGAGTATGGTTTGGATTGACTCCAGTTACTCTAGGTCTGTTATGGAGACTTTTTGGGACTGTCTTAACAGATGGTAGCAGAGGATGGTTGGCTAAGTGTTGTCAGATTGTTGACGGGTCCCTGCCATGGTCCCGAGGACTACAGAGGTGGCCTATGGAGAGTGGGATCACGTGTAACAGAGAAGAGTCGACGGAAGCCCCCTTTGAAGAAAAGTCCTACCGGCCATCGCAGGCCGTCCCCATAGGGCGTGGAGGGACGTAGGCTGATACGGGAGACTCAATGCTGAAGACCATCAGCAGATCCGTCGATGTAAGTATGACATAGGCGTGGCAAAAAGGGGCGAGGGAATTTTGTATATTGTGGGATTATGAAGAAATAAGAGATTAAGGAAAGAAAAATATATCTTCTGACAGGGGTTGAAAAAGATCACATAAGCCTTCTTATGAGGCAGTAAGGACAGGATGGATACCTCATGGAGACTGGGAAGACTGCTGTATTGTATATTGTTGTGCAGTAATTGCTGGCTCCAGCTTCATGTTGTAAAATAGCATAGGCCATGTAGACGTGTATTTTTGTGTATTTTTGGAAAACATAAAGTGGTGGTGTGGACTGAGGAGTGTGGTCTGGTGTGGGAGCAGCCAGGTAGGACTGCTTGGAGTGCGAGCAGCATTTATGGTGCCACTCAGAATGGTTCAGTGGCCTAGTAGGCAAAATCTCAGAGAGAGAGACACAGAGGTGTTCATTTGAGGGGAAACATTGTTGGGGAAAGGTGTGTAAAGGAGATTAAAAGATGAGCACAAATTTAAGTACATTTTCCGATAATTGAAAGTTGAGTTCTGATACTATCACCATGGGGGACAGCTTCATCATTCACTTATGTAAGTCATTGCCCCAATATGAGGACACAATTATTAAGTACCACACACAATGGGTTAGAGACATGGCGGGGAAAATGTGTACCCTGGTCACAAGCAGGCACTCATCCGAAGACAGTACTGCAACACATGTGCACCTATTTACATGCTGCATCAGTTCGGTACACTGGAACTATGGAAAATGTTTGGAGAAGACATAGTAGAGCCCAATATGAAAGAATGGCTGCTTAATCAGCACGATGAGGGCTGTATGATACCCATGGCTCCTGCTCTTTTCCAGAGTGAAGAGCAGTTCTCAACTGCACAGGGTTTATACCCATTACACGTATTAAAAGCAGGATCAGGATATACTAATCCAACATGTGCACCTCCCGTATATAGTAGTGAAAACATTATAAGTGAAGAGAAAATGAATAGACCAAGAGCAGCGTCCAGACAAGTGGAATATGATGAGTGTTGTGACTTGCAAGCCAGATTAACAGAAACAGAGCAAGAGGTTCAGAGAGAGAGGGGCAGGCAAGATGACAGGGGTGAGAAAGTAATAGTACCCAATGAATTGGTGGGAGGACAAATCATCCTTAAGTTGGATGGAAAGAGCATTAATGATTCTGAAGAGAAGGCAAGGGAAGTTAGAGTAAGGCAGGAGAAATAAGAAGAGAGAGGAATGGGGGAAGGGAGAGAAAGTGATCAAAGAAGGGAACAGAGAGAGGAGAAGCTGGAAGAGAGAGGGAAGAGGCTAGAAGAAGAAAGGAAAAATGAGGAAGAGAGGCTGAGGGAGAACAGCAAGATACAGAAAGAGGTAGGGAGGGATGACAAAAAGAAGTTGATGCCATTATCAAGGGGTATACACTTCCAGACAGAGAAAGAGAAAGGAAATGGGAAGAGAAAGAAAGTGAGAAACAGCAAGGTGAAGAAACAGAAAGAAAGAGGAGCGTGGATAGCTGCCGCAAAAAAGTTGATGACATTATGAGCAGACATGCGGTATCTGATAATGAGGAAGAAGGTGTTATGAGAAGGAGAAGTTACAATTTAAACGGGAACAGAAAGGGTGATATTGATGTAATAGGAAGTTAGAGAACAGACAAGCCAGAGGACCGCAGGGACATAATGAAAGAGGTGATGGAGGGGACATATAGGAGACATCCCAGGGGATGACAAGATTTTGAGGGTAGCGAGGACGAAGAGGACGGATACAGCGAAGATACAATGTTTGAAGATGACATAGACAGGGAGAGCGAGGAGGAGACGCCACAAACCCCATCCACATGCATCCAGATAGGGGGAGAGGTATTGTGGACAGAGATAGAGGAAAAAAGCGAAAAGGCCAGAACCTGTTCAATATCTGAGACGCCCGAAGGTGCGCTCAAACCGTTTAGAAAAAAAATGCCATGTATGTATGTATGTATGTATTTCATCTTATATAGCGCCGGAAGCCCGCAGGCATCAGGGCGCTCGGACAAGACAAACACTTACTAAATGAACAGATGGGCGTCAAACATCGGACTAAATAAGCTGCAAGGGGTGACTGAAAACTCCTAGCTTATCTGAATAGATGGGTCTTCAGAAGTTTTCTGAACACAGAATGGCTTCTTTCCATTCTCAAAGTCGCTGGTAAAGTGTTCCACAGCTGGGCTGCCAACACCACAAAAAGATCTTCCCATGGCAGACATGAGTTTATATTTGGGAATGGTCAGAAGGCTCTTACCTTCAGAGCGAAGCTGTCTTTGCGGTGTATATAGAACCAAACTATTCTTTGGGTAGCTGGGTGATTTACCATAAAGGCATTTATGCACCAATGACAGAGATTTAAACTTTATTCTCTCCTCCACTCTGAGCCAGTGAAGAGATATTCTATCCTTGGTTACGTGGTCTCTTCTCCTGAGACTTTTTACAAGCCTGACTGCATCATTCTGTATGACTTGGCATCTTGCCAAGTCCTTAACGGAAGCCCCAATCAGAGGGCGTTTCCATAATCGAGCCTCGATAGCACAATGGTTCTAGCAATAGTGGCCATGTTACATTCGTTCAGAAAAGGTCTGATGGCCTTCATGAGCCGTAGGTAATATGCTGTGTTTTTTAGAAGATAGTTAGTCTGAGCTTCGAAGTTGACAACAGAGTTCACCATCATACCAAGGGTTTTAACCTGAGAAGATACTTGGATTGTGGCTTCCTTGATCTGAAAGGACTCATAATCCACCCCAAGTTTAGCTAGCAGGCGGCTGGAACAGAACAGCATCAGTTCGGTTTTGGTGTCATTAAGACACATCCAGTTAGACTGCATCCATTCATTGATCACACTATAAACTTTTCCGATCTTGACACAGTCTGCACTATGACTGCCCTCAAGTTCTCGAATGAGCTGCGTATCATCAGCGTAGTTTGTAAAAAACACTCCAGTTTCTACCCAAATATTACACAGAGCATGCATATAGATGTTGAAGAGCATGGATGAGAAACTAGCACCCTGGGGTACGCCGAACATGATGGAACAAGGGTTGGAAAAGCTATTTCCCCAGTATACGCTGGCTTGGCGGGCAGATAGAAATGAGACCAGCCACTTTATTGCCATTTTGGAGAAGCCCACGTTATCTCTTAGTGCTTTGATTAAGAGTTGGTGATCAACCAAGTCAAAACCTTCACTTAAATTTAGCAGCATTAAAATCCCTACTTTACCCTTATCCACCAGACTCAACATGTGATTCTGGAGGTCCAACATGGCCGTCTCTGTGCTGTGTGAGGCTCTGAAGCCAGACTGTTGTTGATGTAGGGTCGAATGGTTTTCCACATAATTCTGCAGTTGCTGTGTGGCTAGTCTATCCAAGATTTTAAGGACAAAGTTGGAATTAGTGATAGGGCAGAGATTGGCCGGGTCCTTACGGTGTAATTCAACTTTTTTGACCAATGGAGTGATGGTGACCTTCTTGAGATCCTTAGGAACTAAGCCCTCCTTAAAGGAGGCGTTGACTATTTTCAGTAAGATGGGAGCAAAAAGTTCCTTATGTTGGAGAATAATGTTAGAGGGTATGACATTTTCTGCACAGCATGTTGGTTTCATGTGACCCAACACCTCTAACAGCTCTGCTTCAGTAATGGGGTCAAACATGAAAATCTCTTGTCCAGGACAGATGTCCACTTCGGGCACTGTTATCTGCTTCGAAGTTAGTCTGGCTTTAATAATATTTTGTCTGGCTTTATCAATTTTAGCTATGAAAGCATTGTGTACGATTTCACAGTCTGCCTTAATAGGAAGAAACGGTGGAGTGAGATTCTTTGGTTTCTCTATACTCTTTAAGATGTCAAAGAGTTTACTGGTCTTATTAGCAGCAATTTCAATTTCAGCTTTAAAAAAGTTGGCCTTAGCTGTTTTTATCATTTCTTTATATTTCATATTCTCGATCTTCCATTTTGCCTTGTTTTCAGCTGACTTCTCTTGTCTCCACTTTCTTTCAAGGGCCCTTTTTTCAATATTGATAGTCTGTAGCTGAGCAGTTAACCATTTCTGGTTGTTGTTATTTTTCCTAACTAGCTTAGTTTTAAGTGGCGCCACATTCTCCACTAGCTCTTGAATATGCGTAGTATATTTCTCTAACAAGGTTACACAGCTGTCTTGCTCCTGAAAGGAGAGTAGAATTTTATCAAGACATGGCTGAAGTTGGGCGTTTTTCAAATTTTTAAAATTTCTGCAATCCACCTGAACATGGAGATTGTGTTGTGAGGGAGGTGATTGAAGTTCTAAGTCCAGAGAAACTTAGTGGTGATCGCTCCAGATGCAAGGTGCAGTATTGAAGTCTTGGGTCAAAAGATTATAGCAGAGCAGCCAATCCAATTGATTCCCTTGTGGGGTTGTGGGCTCCTCGTTTATAACATGGAAGTCAAGATTGTTTAGTGCTTTTTCTAGCATGATTGCTTCCTTATCTTTCTTGTTCCCACGCCATATGAGAATATGCTGAGAAATCTACCAGGACGGAAGAGAGTTAGCATGACGGATGCAGTGACAAAGACAAAGAGTGCTGGCGAAGTTGGATGGGGCACATGGATAAAACAATTCCCCTTGTTCGAGAAAGGGGGAGGACTAGCACAATATACACCATGGCCACAGACAGATAAAAATAATTTGATTTATACATTTGCATCACCCACAGCAGTGCCCAGGAAGTGGATCTATGAGTTGGAAAGAATGACAGTTGGGGTGATGTTAGCAGTGGGTGACATATAAATTCTGTTCACTGCCATATTGAGCGAACAATCAGAAGACATTTGGAAGCAGGCATGGTATCCCGGGGTGACAGCCCAAAACACAATGCATTACGGGGCATCTTTTAATAATTGCAGAGCAGAAGTTTGGGGGGCACTCAGAATACAATACCCAGACACATCAGATATGGGTGCAAACATGACATGGAAAATGGGGCCTGATGGAGCTCCGCTGTTTATGTACAGGATATTCAAGAAAAATTGAGACTAGAGACTAGGGAATGGTGGGGCAAAAATGTAAAAAATGTAAATAATATTTTGGGCCTGATCACAAGTTGGGCGGTAGCCTTTAAATGCGGTGGTGACGGGGTTACTGCCACATTTAAGGGTCTACACAATCTCAAGTCTGGTGTGTTTACCCCCAGCTCTCCCGCAAAAATGCCAATTTTTGGCGCAATTACCGCCCGCGGTATTACTGTGTGGTTATTGTGCCAAGAATTCCCTACTGGGGAATGTGAACTACTGGTTATTGGCCAACCTGTGATCTGGTGGTAATACTGCCAGACAGGTGGGCGCTAACACAAATAAAGTTGGCTGGTACCCCAGCCGGTATAGTGCCCAACTTCTGATCAGGCCCTTTGAGTCAGGGACTCCCCGAAGAGGTGCAGAGGCAACTAAAGAAGATTGTGGGAATAGAGGCAAAACCCTGGCCTGAAATAATATTGACTAATGTTCACCATTGTCGATCAAAAATAAGAGAAGGAGAGAAAGAAAGTTGAGGAAAGAAAGATAGACGAAGGGAAGTTAGTGAATAATAAACTATCAAAACTAATGAAGGAAGGGGCTATGTTAACAAATACGGGAGAGATGAATGCTGTGCAGGAGGCACAGCAAGTGCAACTAGGGCCAAAAGGAAACTTTGCAGGAAGAGGGGCACACTAAAATCCCCGGGGATGAGGGTTTGCACTCAGAGGCAAAGAGTTTAGTTTCTAAGCTCTGCAAGGAGGAGGGTTTAATGGAGGGCCAACACGATTTGGAGGGCCACCACAACAGTGTTGGCCATGTGAGGAAATGTGACATATATCATGTGTGTGCAGAAGTAGGGGAGGAATACAACAGAATTGCCAATCAGTAGACACACGAGGGGGGGCCAGCATACCCCCACTCTACAGTACAGAACCGCCAACATACTTTGCCCAAGATTACATGCAGTATCAGGCACAAAAACCACAAATACAGCAGACGCAACAAGTGATGCCACCTCAAACACAGCAAGCACCAATGCAAACACAGAAAACACCAATACAGGCACAGGCACCAGCACAACAGGACACCATGCAACACAAACATATTTCTGCAGGCACTTACATCTAGAATAGGGGGTGTGACAATAGTGGGAGTGAATCCTTTCACTGGTACCCACAATAGGATAGCCCACAGAAAGACCTGATGTGTCCCATCCTATCAATTACACCAGACCCACAAAAGGAACCAAGGGTTGGAGTGACTATAGGTGACAAAACATTTTCCTTTTTAGTGGATACGAGCAGAAGTACCTGTTCTCCGAATGCGTTCTGTCGACAGAGATGATAACACTGATCCTGTAGGTCACTGTTCCTATTTGCTTATCACATGATGTGCTTTGCACCCTGAAGTAAACTGCACTGAGAATGGGAATGTGTGGCTCGCTTACATACCCCGGAGCAGACGTTGGGGGTTGGCGAGACTTGGTGTGATGCTGGGGCCTTCTGTGCTTTCTCCCCACCTGTCGTCTCACTGTGACATGGTGCAGTACGTTTCTGTGCATAGCAGTGAAAATATCTTGGAAACCGTGCATCCTAGGGCCTGGACCTCAAGATTTGTTCCTCGTGTGGGGACAGGTCCTTCTATGACCACATTGATGTTTTGCCGACATCAGACAACCGTCTCATGTGTGAAGTTGCTGAAATCTGGGTGAAGGGGTGGTCTGTCTAAATGTCATGTAGCTAGTAATGTCCGAAGGGTCCTAACTGGTAAATTTGCAAAATTTGGTGCAGATTGGTGAAACAGTTTGGAATTATGACATGATATGCTATATTTTATTTACATCGCGCTCATATACAAGTGTTTCAGAGCATGACCAGGGAAAGGGAGGGGAACAAGGGAGAAAAAAAATAAAACAACAATCTTACTAGGCCCAGTGACATTAAGGGGCCGATTCATGGAACAAACGTGCGGCGAAAATCTATGCGCAAGCAGGCGCAAGCAGGCGCAAGCGCGAAAAAACAGGCGCACGCGCACATGTGCGATTCATGGAAGTCCCTGCGCGTGTTTTCCTCGGGATGTGCGCCAAACCCGTGCATGGCGGACACGTCACTGAAACATCCCGAACGACGTGCACAACGCGCACAGTGAAAGCGCACAACCTCGGCGCACACACCAAAAAGGGGGCGGAACACGGGGCGTAACGCGCGGAATGGGGAACAATGCGCGAAAATAAGGGTGTAACTGGGATGTACTGCTGGGAAGCAGACGGAACTCCCACACGCACGCGAACCACACGTATTCATGGAATCGAATAGGGCAAAGCCGCGCACGGCCAAAGACACGCACAGGCCTAAACACGTCCGCCACACGAAGGCAGGCGGTAGCGTCCCTGCGCATCACAAAAGCGCCAATATACAGCAATGATGAATGTCCCATACTGCTATTGTGCCTGGGGTTCGCGTGAAGTTTTTCACGCGATCGGGCCTGGGGGAGCGGGCTACGTGTATTACGGGGGTTCGCGTGAAGTTTTTCACGCAAAGTTTTTCACACGATCGGGCCTGGGGGAGCGGGCTATGTGTATTTCGGGGGTTTGCGTGAAGTTATTCACGCGATCGGTCCTGGGGGAGCGGGCTACGTGTATCACAGGGGTTCGCGTGAAGTTTTTCACGCGATCGGGCCTGGGGGAGCGGACTACGTGTATTACAGGGGTTTGCGGGTTTGCGGCGGGCTACGTGTATTACAGGGGTTCACGTGAAGTTTTTCACGTGATCAGTGGGCTACCACTCACCGTCTGCCTTGCGTGTAGAAGAACGCGTAGCCAACACCCGCTGTGAAGTAATAGCGTGTGAACCCCAACGGCTGGAAAACACACGCACCGCACCCAACGAAAAGCACGTACAGAGCAATGTAAAGGCACGTGGGATCTACAAGCCCTGCCAGGGAAACGCCCGTGCGCGAAACGTCACAGACGCGCTTACGCACTAAGGGCCTTTGGTCCAATGAAATCGCGTATGCGTGCTGACACGCTTATGCGCTAAGGGCCTTTGGTCCAATGAAATCGTGTATGCCTGCTGAAGCGCTTACGCGCTAAGGGCCTTTCCTCAATTTACACACAGATGTGCAAGATTTTCACGTGCCAAATCACTCCGTATCAAGCTGGCCACGCGTAAGCACACGGAAGACCACGCTCCTGCCCAAAAGGCCAAATTACTGCCCCCCAAAGCCCCGAGCAGCCTCCCATGAACCATCTGCTGCTGCCTGCCTGCCTGCCTGCTGCCACCGTGCCCTGCCATTTGGTGCCTGCACATCAGCCATCTGCAGGGGTCCATTTGCTGTGTCCACCCCTGCTGGAACAGAAGACTCCCGACTGGGATACCATCACTCCACAGCCCAGCCCCAGGACCCAGTTGCCCACTCACTCCTGCCTCTGGGGTTGCCATGTCTGGCACTGCAACATCTGGCACCACTGGCAACCCCCGGCCAGAGAGGCAGAGGGGCACCAGCTTCACTGCCACTGAAGTTGGTGTCCTGGTGGAGCAAGTCCTGGGGCAGTATGATGCCCTCTTCAGAAGTAAGCGTGCCAACAAGGAAGGACAGACTCGGATCTGGACGGACATCGTGACTGCCATCAATGCGGAGGGGGTGGCAGTCCGCGACTACCAACATGTCAAGAAGCACTGGGATGACTGCAGGTCCAGGACCCTCTTGAAGGCCCGGCGCCTCGTGGAGGAGGGCCGGGGCCGCATGAGTACCATCCAGATGAGGGTCCTGGAACGCGTAGGCCCAGCGCTGCACGCCCAGATCCTTGAGAGGCAGACCCGTCTGGAGTTGAGCGGTAAGTGGCCAAGCATTGCTGTGTGAGACAGAGCATGTCGCAGTGTGCTGGTTGTCTGATACTTGCCTGTATGTGTGACATAGGCCATGTATGCATGTGTGTGCAGGGACGTCATGCATGTCAGACCAGTAATGTGTGAACCACACGGTTGGTGCATGTGTTCAAATGCAACATGGGTTGCCCTATGCGGAATGGCCACATGAAAGCATGCCAGTCTCTGTTCCTGGACATGGGTGGGGGTGAGGGATGGGTGCTGATGCCATGTACATGTATGCTGTCCATGTCTGTGTGTATGACCTGCGTGTCTGTGACTTGTGAATGCCAGGGATGCATGACACATGTCTGTTGCAATGTTCAGGTTCACTGATGCAGCCTAGTCATCCTTGTATCCACTGTGTCTGTGGTGTACGAGGCCAGATGGATGAAACTAGGGTGAAGTGTGTGCATGTGATAGGCATGGCCCATGATGCATGTGAGTTCCAAAACAACATTGATTGTTTCAAGAATCCCTTGGACATGTATGCTAATGTCCATAGCATGCGCCATGCCTGTTACCGCATGTGTTTTACCTGCACTGAGCCATGTGTTGTGGAGGGACATGATGGACGTGATCTTTGACAGTGCCACTCATCTGCTATTGCTTCCTGTCTAGGGGACCATTGTACAGTACCCTGATGCTTGTGTTCTATGTCTCCCTCTACACAGCGCCACGTGAAGAAGAGGGCGGAGACGGCTCTGTGGAGCAAAGCGGCAGGGAGGCCTCCACGGCTGCAGCGGAAGGGGTGGGTGAGCCCCCACAAGGGTTTGCAATGGGGGAGGACGGGGTGGAGCCATCCAGGTTGGTGGTTTCCACAGAGGAGGAGGAGGCCGCTACTGAGGCACACATGGGGCCTGGTGGGGGCATCCCTGCTGGTGCAAGTTTTGCAGTCCAGGGGCAGGGGCAGGAGGCAGCACAGGTCGCCGTGGAGGGGCCTGTGCATGTCACTGTCCCTGACACTGTGACTGCACCACCATGCACCAGCAGGGATGCCCCATCCCAGGCCCGTCCGCAGGTAGGGGGGATGTCCATGTCATCTGACTCCCCTCCACCTGCGGACGAGGGGACCCCTGGCCATGTGGAGAAGGTCCTGATTGGTGTCACGTTGCGCACAGGTGCAATTCGTGATGAGGTGCGTGCTTCCCGGGAGGAGCATGCACGTCATCACGGAGAGCACCGTGCCGACGTGGCCCAGTTGGGATCGGCCATGGTCGGGGGTTTCCTACATGTGTCGGCCAATCTGGCGACCCTCTCCGCCTCTGTGGAGACTATGCACCAGTCGTTCTCCATGCCGTCTTCCGGCCCAGATGCCACCAGGGCCCCCTGTGGACCTGCCCAAACCAATGCAGCTGGCTCGGTGGGGATCCCATCCCTGCCACAGTCGGGAATCGGAGGTCCAGCAGGGGTGGACACACCAGCAACTGGACCCCAGCAGATGGAGGATGTGACGGCATCATCGGGCAGGGCACGTGCATGACGGCGTCGGTGGATTCCATCAGCCTGGATGCCGTCGTGCTGGCACAGGCAGTTGCGTCGGAGGCAGCGGCAGGCTCGACGTGGGAGGCATCATGGCTCGGGACCGTCAACATCAGGGGTGCAGGCATCGGCCGGAGGGCAGGAGAACCCTGGAATGGGAGTGGCTTCCGTGTGGGAGCGTTTGGGCCAGCAGATAGGTGCGGAGCGGCAGCGTGCAGAGCAGGAACGGCTCACAATGGTCAGGGCGGAGAACTCCATGCGGAGGGCGCTGAGGCGGGCTGAGAGTGCCTCGAGGGTCTTCGCAGGGAGTTGGAGCTGGACACTGCTTTATCCCTGCGAGACCTCGGGGCCAGGGAACATGCCCGCCTCCAAGCCATTGAACAGGAGTTTGATGATGCCCTGGCCCATGACAACATCCAGTGAGCCGTTGGACTAGCCCGCTGCCCATGTAAATAGTTATGTAGTTAGTGTTAGGTTTCCTTTGTTTTTGCATTTTCTTTGGACCTTTTGGACAATGGGCCACATTTTTGTATATAGTTATTTTTTATTAGGTAGTGTTGTTAGATAGGTTTCATTTCTTTTGTTGGGATCATGGACCCTGGCTTGTTCACCTGTACATAGTTCACTGTTGGATTTTCTTTTCTTTTTACAATTTACCCATGGAGCAATGGCTTTCAATTATAATTTCCCATTGGATTTTCTTGTGTGGACTTTGACTTTGGACACCATTCCTTTGGATTCTGATTTTTGGTTTTGCATTTTTTCATGGACATGCTTCTTTTTACTTTTTTTACATTCCCATTTCTGTTAGTTTATTTTTGATTCAATTCATGTTTCCTTTAATACATATTTTTTGATCAAACTTCAATGGGCCTCATTACGACCCAGGCGGTAATCTTCCGTCATTACCGCCATGGTGTAATGAGCGTTTACGCCGTGGGCCGATGGCGTAAAGAGCGCCACATTACGACCCATCGCGCACAAGCATTACGCCATTGCGGTAATGCAATTAACGCCCTGGGGCAAAAGGCCCCTACCGGCATCGTAAAGCGAGCAAGGTGCACTTCCGCCACCGTAAGTAGCGGCCACCGTAATTAGCGGCCACCGTAATTAGCGGCCACCGTAATTTGCGGTGGCCGTAAAAAGCAGAACCGGAAATAGCGTCATCGCGCCGGAACGGGAAACAGCACGTCGGCCATCTTTAAAAACACAATCCATTG
Source organism: Ambystoma mexicanum (assembly GCF_040938575.1). NCBI lineage: Eukaryota > Metazoa > Chordata > Amphibia > Caudata > Ambystomatidae > Ambystoma > Ambystoma mexicanum. The sequence goes on along the minus strand of NC_090923.1, from coordinate 608,542,420 downwards.
CCATACTACCGAACAACACCAGATCCAACCCTGACACCTGTCCCAACCAATCACCCACCCATCCAACTACCCAAAAATGCCTAAAGCTGTTAAGAAGGCATGTGACCGCCAGCGCCAGGAAAGATTCAGCCGGGAGGAACTCTGCATGCTTGCGGAGACCCTGCAAGACAACGCAGCTGTCGTTTTCTCCCCGGAAATGACCAGGACAGCGATAGGGAAAAAGAAGGCCATCTGGGCCCTGGTGGCCGAGTGCGGCAGCGCGGTGGGGACCGTACCCCGCACCCCACAGCAGTGCAGGAAGCGCTGAGACGACCTTCGCATACGGGTCAGAGCCGTCATCTCTGCGAACCGCAACCTTGCCCTGGGTACCGGTGGAGGGTCGGAATCCCCACTAAAACTCCAACCGTGGGAGGAGATTTGTGCAACCACGATTGGCATGGAAGCCATTGAAGGCGTCGGAGGGATGGAAAGGGGAGCTCCGACATCAGGCGATGAAGGTAGGTGCCTCAAACAAGACATGCCATAGTCACTGCAGTCCATTCATGTGTAGCACAAGGTTGCCCTAGAGTGTAAATGCAACACATTTCCACACTGCCCATAGCCACATGCGAGCACCACCCTGTATACACTGCTGGCACCCGCATACCTGCATCCACATTCCACACTAAAAGGAGACAACCTGCATGGCCCTGCCTGAAATCTGCCTCATCTACTGACCAGAATAATGTCTATCATTTTCATTCCAAAGTCCGCAGACCCATCAATAACGCCCTCCCTCCTTTGCTCCAACACAGGCACAGATTCACACCCCGAGGACCAGGACACCCCTGCGACGAAGAGAGCCAGGAAGGCCAATAATACCGTCCCCGCACCCTCAACCTCAGCTGCAGTGAGGCAGACCCCACAACAAGCAGGACCCACTGCAAGCATACCGGACGTCCCACCGGCAAGCACCCCTGTAGTCAGCAGGCCAGCAGCAGCTGCTCCACCTCTACCAACATTGCTTGCCACAGAAGGCACCCAGTCAGCGGCCAGCAGCAACATGGGTGAGACAGCTACAATAGCTGCATGTTCAGACTCAGACATTGAGGAGCACGAAGTCAGTAGCCCCACTGACCTACTACATTCCCCCTGTTTGTCAGACGCCAGCCCCCATGAGGATCACACACAGGGGCACACAGAGGTAGAGGAGTGGCCTTCTACCCCATGCCCAGTCCTCAGTCCACAGGAGGGGAGCAGCCCCTCCATCACACCACCAGCATTGGCCATGGGCCAGCAGGGGCAGCAGTCCCTCGAGGACATCACAGAACGGCAGCAACAACTGTCCACGATGCTGGCTGAGCATGCCGCGGAATGTGTGGGGGCTAGGGCAACCATTGAACAGGCCACGGAGACCCTAAGGGCCGAAGTAGCGCAGAGCACTGCCACCCTGAGGGATGCCATGCAGGCCATGTCCAGGGACATCTGTGCTGAACTTGCCGGCTTGCGTCGTGCGCTCACTGAGCTCACCCACACCCTACAGGACGTGCGTGCACGGGGGCAGGCAGGGACATCCTCCACTGCCAGTTCTGCACAGAGCAGCCCCGTCCGACGTTCCGGACGTAACCTGCGCTCCACAGCCAGGGGTGCCCCGGGGCCGGGAGAGGGGGCTTGTAACAGCCTTTGGCCACTGTCACAGGCATCTGTTGACACCTACATGGGGTGTGTTGGGGTGTGCAGGGGGGAGGGGAGAGGGGGTGTGTTGGGGTGTGCAGGGGGGAGGGGGGAGGGGGTGTGTTGGGGTGTGCAGGGGGAGGGGGGAGGGAGTGTGTCACAACGTTTCATAGTTTAAATACACTTTTTTCTTTCCCAAAATGAAATGTGTGGACATTTCCATTGCGTATGTGTGCTTTATTGGTGTACAGTCCACAGTGTGCATGTCCCAGAGACACACAGTGCCCCAAGTGCAGTCTCCATGTGATTCACACCAGCCGTGTGTGCTAGAAGCAGTGGTCGATGATACTTTGGCGCATTGCACGCCCCTCCTGTGCGTCGCCTCCTCCATGGGGTGCCGCCCCATCTGCACCCTCCTCATCCTCATCGTCAGGTGGTTGCAGTTCTGCGTCAGGGGGCAGGGGCACATTCCGTCTGACGCACATATTGTGTAGCATGACACATGCCATGACGATCTTTGCCACCTTCTCATGGTGGTACAGGAGTGCCCCACCAGACCTGCTGAGGCTTCGGAACCGTGCCTTCAATAGGCCGAATGTCTGCTCTATGACCACACGAGTACGTGTATGTGCACGGTTGAAGTCCTCCTCGTGCTGGTTCTGCGGGTTCCGGACTGGTGTAAGGAGCCACCTCTTCAGGGGATAGCCTGCATCACCTGTATGTAGGCGAGAATGTATGTGTCAGTCATGTCGTCTGATCAAGAACATGATGTGCCACCATGGCTTGCATCCAACTGTTACTTCGGCTCACTTCTACATGCACTAATTGATTCACACAATGCAACCAGTATATGCTCATGGCTCCCATGGCCTGTTTTGCATGCCATCACCCAATGTATGCAGAGGGGTTGAGTGCATTGTGAGTGCCCATCCTCTGTCTCCGTTCTCTGTGTTACTCACAGCCAGGTGGAGTATGCATCATTCCCCCCCCCCCTATCAGCCAGGTGGAGTATGCACCATTCCCCCCCCTTTCAGCCAGGTGGAGTATGCATCATTCCCCCCCCCCTTTCAGCCAGGTGGACTATGCATCGGTACATCATTCACCTGCCCACTTCCATGACATTGGACTCACCGAGTAGCCAGGATCTTGGGCCTGCATGTCGCTCCATGTAGCGTGGTATTGTGGAGTTCCTCAGGACCATAGAATCATGGGTTGATCCGGGGAATCGGGCACAAGAATGTGTGATGATCTTGTTGGAGTCACAGACCATTTGCACGTTGATTGAGTGGAACTGTTTCCGGTTGCGGTACGGTACCTCCATGGCACGTGGAACCACCAATTCCACATGGGTGCAGTCGATGGCACCAATGCAACCGGGTATGCCGGCTAGTGCATGGAAACCCACTTTGGTGTTTGCAATGTCCTGGGCAGTCCGTGGTAATGAGATGTGGTCGTCTGTGTGCTTGAGGAGGGCATCGAGCACTTGGATGAGTGTTTGTGAGAATAATGGTTGTGAAATGCCATGCAAGTGCCCCACTGTGTGCTGGTAGGTGCCTGTGGCCAGGAAGTGGAGTACAGACACTACCTTCAGTAGGGGGGGGTGGCGGTTGGAGTTTCTATCATGCTGACGATGTCGTTGTGTATCATGTCTACGATGGCGGTGATGGTGTCCCAGTCCAAACGGTACAGGGTGTGGATCTGCTCAGCAGTGAGGTTGAATGGATTGGCTCTGATGCGTGGGATTGGGGCTGCCTGCGTGGTGGCACTGGCTGTGCTGGTGGGGCTTGCTGGGCCTGCCTTGCCCTCCTTCTCCTCCTGCGTCTCCTCTGTGCTGCCTGTTGTTGTTGTTGCTGTTGTAGCACATGCATTGCTATCAGGTCCTCCAGCCCCAACATTGCTAGTCGTATTGGTATCATTGTGGAGTGTGACTGGGTGTGGGAAGGGGTGGGGTGTGCTCTTTTTGTACTTCCTGAGTCTGTATTGCCTTCACCTGTGCTGTTTCTGTGCACCTGTGGCAGCTGCATTCACTTTACATGGCCCTTTACGGTTGGTTCGCGATGGCGTAATTAGCACCATGGCGGTAAGGTACTTAACGGGCTGGGTGATGGCGTTAGGTGCATGTCCGCTTGGGTCGGCATTTGCGTACCTTTCCGCCATGGCGCTAAGTACGGTGTGGCCGGTCGCGTGCGCGCACCCTTAGCGCAGTTAGCGGCAGCGTTAACTACGATGCCGCTAATGGCATCGTAGTTAACGGTCACGGGTCATGATCGGACCTGGCGGAAAACGATGGTGGTAACCATTTACCGCCATCGTTTTTCACTTAGCGCCAGGGTCGTAATGAGGCCCAATGTGTAGTATCATCTCATTGGTTTCATGCATATCATGATATGGGTTTTGAGATTCACTGACACCAATTGGGTGTATGTGAGGGACATGTGTTCGTTTCCAAACTTGCAATTGGTGTTCTATCATGTTATTGCCATTTCTAAGTGGGTGGATGCAATACTCGGGTGGGTGTTTTGCATTTGAAGGCTGACCATAGGGACCAGGGATCTAGATTGTGATGACATGTTGGCTGGGGAACATGAGTTGGGCATGAGTGGGGGCCTGCTGGCAGGTGCCCCACAGTGCTGGGGGGTGAGGGTGCAGGGGAACATGAGTTGGACATGAGTGGGGGCCTGCTGGCAGGTGCCCCACAGTGCTGGGGGGTGGGGGTGTAGGGGAACATGAGTTGGACATGAGTGGGGGCCTGCTGGCAGGTGCCCCACAGTGCTGGGGGGTGGGGGTGCAGGGGAACATGAGTTTGACATGAGTGGGGGCCTGCTGGCAGGTGCCCCACAGTGCTGGGGTGTGGGGGTGCAGGGAGACAGGAGTGGGGGCCTGGTGGAGGGTGCCCCTGACTGCTGGGCGGTGGGGGTGCAGGGAGACAGGAGTGGGGGCCTGGTGGAGGGTGCCCCTGACTGCTGGGGGGTGGGGGTGCAGGGAGACAGGAGTGGGGGCCTGGTGGAGGGTGCCCCTGACTGCTGGGGGGTGGGGGTGCTGGGAGACAGGAGTGGGGGCCTGGTGGCGGGTGCCCCTGACTGCTGGGGGGTGGGGGTGCAGGGAGACAGGAGTGGGGGCCTGGTGGAGGGTGCCCCTGACTGCTGGGGGGTGGGGGTGCAGGGAGACAGGAGAGGGGGCCTGGTGGAGGGTGCCCCTGACTGCTGGGGGGTGGGGTGCTGGGAGACATGCATTGTTGATCAGTAGTGCAAGGTGACGTGTGGCTTGGCTGGGGGCATGCCCATGGTGGATGGGCTGCCTGCGGGACATGAGCAGGGGTGCAGAGTAGACCCCCGTGGTGTGGGCTGCCTGCAGGGGCTGTGGAGGTTGTAGAGCGAACACCTGGGAGGACCCACACGGCCTATTCACGTGTAGTACTCCCCAGAACCCCTGAAATACACTTACCCTGCTGAAATTGCGTGTGGAACTTCCCGCGCACCCCTGAAATACACGTACCCTGCTGAAATCGCGTGTGGAACTTCCCGCGCACCCCAGTAATACACGTACCCTGCTTGCACGGGGCCAATCGAGTGTAGAACTTCCCGCGCACCCCTGAAATACACGTACCCTGATGGAATTGCGTGTTGAACTTCCCGCGCACACCTGAAATAAACGTACCCTGCTGAAATCGCGTGTGGAACTTCCCGCGCACACCTGAAATACACGTACCCTGATGGAATCGCGTGTGGAACTTCCCGCGCACCCCTGAAATACACATACCCTGATGGAATCGCGTGTGGAACTTCCCGCGCACCCCTGAAATACACGTACCCTGCTCGCACGGGGCCAATCGCGTGTGGAACTTCCCGCGCACCCCTGAAATACACGTACCATGATGGAATCGCGTGTGGAACTTCCCGCGCACCCCTGAAATACACGTACCCTGCTCGCACGGGGCCAATCGCGTGTGGAACTTCCTGCGCACCCTGAAATACACGTACCCTGCTCGCACAGGGCCAATCGCGTGTGGAACTTCCCGCGCACCCCTGAAATACACGTACCCTGATGGAATCGCGTGTGTAACTTCCCGCGCACCCCTGAAATGCACGTACCCAGCTGAAATGACGTGAGGTACTTCCCGCGCACCCCAGTGATACACGTAGCCCGCTTGCCGTGCTGGTACAGGGTTAGCGCAGCCCTTTGCGCTGGATTGGGGATTTTGATGGCTTTTCCCTGCGCGAGAGGCGTTCTTGGGGGCGTAACTGGCGCTGCTGCAGGGTCGCTGCGCCACTGTTAGCCACGGCTGGTTTTGGTAGCTGGAATCCATGAATACACTGTGCGCGGAAATGGATTTTAGCGCACGCGGCTGGCGCAGGGATTCGCACGCGCACACTGTGCACCAGCCGCGTGCGCCACTTGTGCGCTGAATTCTATGAATTACCCACTAAGAGCGTGCAAGTACATGGGAAAGGGGGGAGGGAGAAATGGAAAGTGTGAACAGAAGAGAGAACAGAATAAATAATAATAAGTACAATAAATGAATAAATAAAGGTGATAAGCAGTGGTAGTGCAGCCAGCAAGTGGCAAAGTGCTAGGTTAGTCAGATCGGGTGTATCTAATCAATGCAGATGAAAGTGGGCGGGGACTGTATGGGTACAGATAGAGACCCCAGTGCAAGGGTTGGCCTGGTGAGCAGATACCTGGGCCTGAATAATGAACAATGCTTCACCAAGCCACAAACTCACAAACAAATGTTGACTGTTGCTGAAATCCAGGGAATGAGGTGGAGTATCCAAATGTCCTTTACCCAGTAATGTCAGGAGGGTCATAACAGGTAACTATGCAAAATGTAGTTCAGATTGGTGTAATGGTGTGGAATTGTATAAGGAACAATGCTTTGCCACAAATCCCACCACAAACACCTTTTAACTTTTATATATATATAGACGAGCTGGGCTACCCAGCGTTGCCCGTGTCCTGTTAGAGTGGTGTGTTATGTGCCCTGGAGGATGTTGCTCTTGTCCTCTTGTCAGCAAGCCTTGTTTCAGTTTGCTCTGGTGTCTCTTGTGCCCTCAATGATGTTGCTCTTGTCCTCCAATCAGCAAGTGCTGATTTAGTTTGCTCTGGCATCTCATTTGCCCGGCAGAAAGTTGCTCTTGTCCTCTGGTCTGCAAGTTGTGCTGTTGTTTGTTGTTGTGTTTAAGAAGCTCTTGATACTGATTTTCGCTTTGCACCAGATGCAGCTTTTTCATGTGATGTTCGTTTTTTGTGTGGCATGTTTCAGTCGCTCAATGGCTTCAGCAAATTTGAGAACATGTCCAAGAAAGATTGATTGTGCTCTTTTCTCGTGAATGAACTTAAGTAAACTTTAACCTTGCCATTTCCCATATTTGGAGTGGTATGATAAAAAAGTATATATTTATTTTAATTCCCTTTAAAAATGTTTCGAACTGTATACAGTAGTAATGCATTTCAAAGGAATAACAAACATATCGAACATGTTGCATCAGACACTTTTTAAAATGTTTCATCCTTCTCGTACCTATTGTAGTGAATCTGGGTGAGCATCAGTAAATTGGGGCATCTACAGAGTGAATTCTTTGCATCCAAACATAGACTACAATCTTGCCCCAGACAAATGAGGAATCCATGCAAAATTTGGTAGCACTGGGTTCAACGGTGTGGATTTGTATAGCCGGACTAACATAGAGACACACATCCAAAAATGTTTTGATATATGATTTTTGCATCCAAACATAGACTACGATCTTGTCCCAGAGAAAAGAGGAATCCATGCAAAATTTGCTAGATGTGGGTTCAACAGTGTGGATTTGTATAGCCGGACAAACATACACACATACATATTTCCGCTTTACATATAGAGATAGGAGCAGCCTCATCCTGTGTTAGAGATGTAAAATTCCCAATGTCAGGTATATCCATGTAGGCTGTAAGTGACTTTAATCTAGCTATCCCACTAAGTCAATGCCTAGTCTGGAATGCCCAATGGAAGCCCTTATTTATATATTTTTATGTCAAGTTCTAAAATCTGGATGATGAACCCTTATATAACGCCCCTCTCTTTGAATCCCCCTGACCTCACTGAGCCAAGAAGTAGGTTGTTTTGCAAATTAAAAGGTTTATTGGAAAAATTAAACAATATATATAGATCACACATTTATGAATACATTAATATTTGATAGCATGCTTATGAATATGACAGTGATCAACAGTGGATAATATTACAGTAGCACAATTCTTTAATTACTTAGGAGTTGGTATAGAAAGGATAAGGTAGCAGAGAATACTTTGTATGGTTTCAAGGAAAAGCAATGATGGGAAGAATGCAGCACAGAAATATCGCTCAATATGGTTTCAACAAGAGATTATGGAGCCGATTCATGGAATTAATGTGCGCTGAAATTTTCAGCGCAAGCGTGCGAAAGCATGCAAATTGCAGTACCAGTGCGAAAATCGCAGCGAAACCCGTGCACAGCGATTTATGGAAGTCTGTGCGCGAGGTAATTCCAGGATGTGCGCCAAAATTCTGTGTGGTGCACGCTGGCACACATTTCTCCAAACAGCGTGCGCTAAGCGCACAGAGAAATAGCACATAGCGCGGCGCACACAACAAAAGTAGGAGGAACAGGGGGCGTGACACGCGGAATGGGGAACAACTCGTGAAAATGTGGGCATTACGGGGGACGTACAGGAGGCAAGTGCGTGGAACGCCCACACGCACGTTCAAAATACGTATTCATGGAATCGAACGGGCCTAACGCGTGCACCAAAAAAGACGTGCTAATCCAGAAACACGTACGCCAGCAGGAAGCAGGCGTACGTGGACCCGCGCAGTATAAAAGTACGCGCAAACAACAAACAAGTACAGACGCCAGGATGAATATACCGTTCCTAGCAGCCGTGGTCGTGGGATACCGCAGGAGGAGGATAGTCAGGCCCAGAATTTTTACACCCAAAACCAGCCTTTTTGGGATGCCTGATGACCAGGTCTATGGGAGGTACAGGTTTCCACATCACATAATACTCAACCTGGTCAGTGAGTGGGAGGATGACCTCACATCACCCACCCTGTGCTCCCAAGCACTCAGCCCCCTGTATAAGGTCCTCAATGTACTGCACTTATTGGCCACTGGATCATTTCAACGGACAACTGCCATAGTGGGGGAGGTGTCACAGGCCACGCAGTCACGCTGCCTACACCAGGTCTTGGCCGTCATGACTGCACGCCCATCAGTCCGCAGGCACATATACCTGCCCAGAACACCTGCAGAAAGGCAGGCTGTCATCCAGGATTTTTACAGGGTGGCACACTTCCCCAAAGTGCTAGGTGCCATTGACTGCACCCATGTGGCTCTACATCCCCCCAGAGCATCAGAGCACATCTACAGAAACCGCAAGCACTGGCATTCCATCAACGTGCAGGTAGTATGTGATGCCAAGGGAATCATCACCTCAGTATATGCCAACTATCCAGGGTCCACCCACAACAGTTTTATTTACAGAATGTCAACCCTAAACCGGGACCTAGAAGCTGGGGGGCATGGCGATACATGGCTGCTCGGTGAGTATAAATGCCACAGCACATGCATGCATGTCAGATACTGAGCAATGTCACAACCCCACTAATGATACCCATCACCACCTCCCCAGGGGACAGTGCCTACCCTCTGAGCACCCACATGATGATGCCAATTCAAACCCCACCATGCCACCCGAGGTAAGATACAACACAGCCCACATTGCAACCCGGGGCATAGTGGAGCGCACATTCGGAGTGCTCAAGTCTCGCTTTCTCTCCTTTGACCGTTCTGGCGGGCAGCTGTTATACGCTCCCCCAGTAGTGTGCAGGATCATAGTGGCAGCATGTGTCCTGCACAACGTTGCATCACGCCGGGGCCTGCCCGTGGACATGGTGGTGCCCCCACATCCCCAACCACAAGCACGGTCGCTGCGCATGGGAGGGGAAAGGGCACGGGGTGAGGCAGCCCGTACACAGCTGGTGGATAATTACTTCACCTAAAATCACACCCCTGTGGAGTGCACACAGCCCTGGCACATGCCAGCTGACAATCAATGATGATGACATAAGGGACAGTCAACTGTCACAACCATACCAGCCTGAGATTGGTCACCTGGAAGTGTTACATTGTGTGCCCTACCTACAAAAACACCACCAATGCTGTGTCATCAAAAGACACACTTCTATGCTGCAAAAAGCATTACCCCCTTGCAAAATACAACATGACAACAGTGCCATGTCACCCAACCCCTCCCCAGCACCGCCACCCAACACACCATGGCATGTCATGCTATGTGAGAGCAAACAAAGCAATCCCCAAAACATCACACAAGTGTCAAAGTACAGTGTCCTCAATGGAAACTGCCCACACACAATATGCTTCCAGTAATGTAGAACTAACAACACACATGACCAAATACTTACCAACAATACAATGCAGCTATACAACCTCAAACATAGCATAAACATGACAGTACTAAGTTAAAGTAGTGGTAGTCTTACAACCTGATCATGCCAGCACATCGGCCACTTCAAACTGTACAGTGCTGCTGCCAAGCAAATGTCCAAGTGCACTGCTTACAACATGAACTCCATCTCCAAAGTAGACGGCCTTGTGAAGACATGAGGAATTAACCTGCAAATTAGGCGAAAGACATGGATGCACAAGCACATAGCAATACACCATGCAGTATACAATTTAACAACAATATCCACTAGGAATGTATACACAGTATTGACTACAGACTGCCCACACAGCTCATGGGAGTCCTATTTCACGTGTAAGTCAATGTCGCTTGGGCACACCCTTTGCAAGCCCATGGAAATGGGAAGCAGTAGGGGTGTGTGTCTCACGAACGCAAGCATCTAACCCAAACTCAGGACAAGCCTGCATGTGCCCAGTTGGAATACAGTGGATGCCCACGGGAGCCACACAAGGCAACACAATGCAAAAAAAAAAGAAAATCAAAAATCAAAAAATGGCCATGTGGGAGCCAGGGGGGGGGGGGCACCCAGGAGGTCCGAGGACAGGGTGCACACCAACACCCACCTGTGTGGATGTTGGGAAAAATAACACCTCCATGGGCTCATGACCTGCACGGCTATGCCAATGTGGGAGAACTGCTGCTGTCGCTATCATCACCCTCTGCTGCTGCCACAGGAGGTGGTGCTGCCACAGGAGGTGGTGGTGCAATGGGAGGCAGCCCACGCAAAGCCCTGGTATGGTCCTCCATGCCAGCAAGCATGCGGGTGTGGAAGGTCTCGTTTTGGAGGATTATAGTGCGGAGATCCCCATGCAGCACCTGACACGGTGGACACCACACCTGTTTGGGGCAAGGCAATCTGCGCCTTGCTGTGCCGGCACTGTCTGAGGCTGCAGGACTGCATTCCCCCTCTGATCTGCTGGCCCAGGAACAGGATCAGATGTTGTGGAGTGCGACCCTGCATCCGTAACCGCCAAAGGTGGACTTACCAACACTGACATCCCCATAGAGGGTTCTACCCCTGGTACAGGTGGGTTGGACAGAACAGAATCCCTGCCAAAAACACTTACCTGCGACGGCACATAGGTCTCATCATCCGAATCAGCACCTGATTAGAGGTCTGGGGAGGTGCACCCAGAGGCACCCCTCGATAGAATGTTCTGCAGCAAGATTGGGTCCTCACCCACCACCACACCACGTCCCCCACTGGTGCCCGGTCGTGCCTGAGATTCCTCCTGGGTCTGCACCATCTCCTCAACCTCAACAGCATCAAGTGCATCATCCCCTGCAAAAACATGAAAGACAAAAAATGGAAACAGGCATTAGCACCATAGCACACAAATAGGCCTGACAAGCTACATAACCAGTACATGATTTCCACGATTTCCACATGTCGCACATGACTATAACCCTCCCATGCATGCACTGTCACTGAGTTTGAAGGGGACCCAAAAGGCAGACACTGATGACACCTACATGGAAGAGCAACACATTTGCTGCATGCTTCGTAGCACTGCCATTACACATTGGCCTGTGAGTGGCATGTCCAATACACATACATGACACATGCCAAAACACAGATGGCATGTACCATAGCCATGGTAAATTCCATATGTCAGTGAATGAATACTGTCAGCCATCCATGTGAGATGGACATGATGAGATGAAAAATGCTACATAGTGTGACAAAATAGGCATGTGCCACACACTGCAACACATCCAGTGTACAAAAATACAGTGATTGCATGCCGATGTACACATCAATGGTTTGTCACTTCAGCATGACAGGAAACAACTATCATGTTCCACATTCAAACAGGCCCCAAAAATTCCTGTGATCAGGCCAATACTCAATTAGCCTGAATGGTCAAATCATTCATCTAACAAGGTAACACATGTGGTCCAATGTGGGGATCATCAATGACAGAAGCATGTCACAAATGTGACAATAGGGCTGAGGAATGCGTAGCAAAAGTGGGAGAATTGAAACAATCAGCCTGAACGAACACTGAAAAATACAAACAATGTTGTTGCAAGATGCCACTTCAAGGGCAACTGCCGTAATGTTGATCCAAGTTACTAATGTGGGCAGAAGGGATACTGTCACACCTAAATCCAAGGCCACTGAATGTTTTGAATGAAGCACATGGGTGACCCATACCATTCAGGCACACACACCCTCACCTGGCACTCAATCAGAACCCCTCACCCAAACAACATACACATGCATTACACACACATGCATGGGCACTCACCGGACAATGCTTCATAATCAGGTAGTCCTCCCACACCTTGGATCTGTTCCTCTGTGACGAAGGCCCCAGCAACAGACTCATGTTCAGTGAGTTTGTGGTCCTCTCGTGGAGACCCACCGCCAGTCACCAGAGTAGCAGCATGATTTGAGGCCAGCTTATTCCTTGCTCTGCGTTTCAGGTCATTCCACCGCTTGTAGCAATCATCAGCTGAGCGCCTCACAAATCCAAGGGCACTTATGCGGTCGGCGATGGTCTGCCAGTGTGCCTTACGTTGACCAGGTGTGGTCTTGCACCCTGCAGTCACCAGCATTTCGTGGCTGTGTGCCGACACATAGCCCACAAGTGCATCAAGTTCCGGATCATTGAAGCAAGGCTTCCTTGAGGTATCGGAGTGTGTAGCCTTGTCTGGGGTCTCAGCCTGTCGTGCCAGAGCACCCTTCTTCCTCTTCTTTAAAGGTGGAGCAGAGCCAGAGTGGCTTACGCCCCCCTGGTCAGTAGGGGCAGAATCACTGGTGGACTGGGTAGTAGGAGTGTGGGAATGCACAATGACCATAGGTCTTGATTCAGGGATTGGTTGCAGGGTAATGTTGGCAGGGGGAACGTCAGTTTGATGGACTGGGACTGACACTGTCCTGGCTGGGAGAGTCAGAGCTGGGGCGGATGGAGCTGCAGCTGCCCCTGCAGCCTCCCCACCCTGCATACTTGGGGCAGCAGATGACATAGCTGCCCCAGATCCACGTGGATTGGTGACAACAACTTGCACCGCCACACGTGGCCTAGACTTGCTGACCTGGAAGTCAACCAGGGAGTCATCCTGTACCAGGTCAGATGCCACAATGGGCTGGTCCAACAGGGGCTGAGCTTGGATGGTGTCAGCCACGTTTCCCTCAACCATGGGGGGGGCATGGGTGTCCCTGATTGTTCCTCCACACATGGGGCCATAGGGGAACCCTGCAAATCCCGGCCACGTCCCCTACCGTGCCCACCACGCCCACCTTTTGAGGGTCAGCCACCTTTGCCACCCTTACCGCTTGGTCGCCTCCCAGCAATGGCACTGATGTTGTTGTGCATATGGGAGTTGCAGTAAACTATTGTCCTGGGCAATTGGGGGTCAAAGGGGTAGGATACCAGATGGAATTTGTACCCTAGTGCTCTAACAAGGCCAAAATCAAAAATAAACGTGCACGCAACCCCTCGTAGACCACGTGCGTGAAAAAATGAACTTGCACTACGCTGTGGCACCCAGAAACACAAAAATAAGCGTACACATAATACATGCAGCCTACAATGACCTCTGAAGGGGAACGTGACACACGGGGCAAGCACAGTTGCTAAGTACGTGTGGAACTCACCGTCTGCCTGGAAAAAGAACGTGAAAAATACGCGCGTGTGCGCGTTGGCAACACCCCCACCAAAAGAAGAATTGTACGCTGTCTGAGGAGACAGGACAAAAGGAGAAGTGAACTCTGAGGAAACAGGCCCAACAAAAATCAGAAAACAGCTGTCAGAGGTCACCCACTCGCTCTCCATGAAAAGCACGTACAAGGAAATGGCGTCCTACACGCAGCTTTTAAACCGGCCCACACGTACACGTCAGAGACGTGTGTACGTGGGCGCTTTCATCCAATAACACGCGATGACACTCAGACGTGCAGTTTTTCCACGTGTGCTCTGTCATCACGTGCTGTGAGGGAAATGCCAGCGCGCGTAATGTAACTTACGCGCCTACGCGCTTAGGGCCTTTGGTCCAATGGAATCGCGTGCGTGCGCTGACGCGCTCATGTGCTAAGGCCCTTTCCTCGAATTACACGCTGACGTGCAAGATTTTCACGTGCCAAATCTCTCCGTATCAAGCTGGCCACGCAAAAACACACGGAAGACCACTCTCCTGCCCTGAAGGCCATTTTCCTGCCCCCCAGAGCCCAGAGCACGCTCCCACCTGCCATCTGCTGCTGCCTGACTGCCTGCTGCCCACGTGCCCTGCTATTTGGTGCCTGCACATCAGCCATCTGCAGGAGTCCAGTTGCTGTGTCCACCCCTGCTGGAACTGAAGACTCCCGACTGGGATACCATCGCTCCACAGCCCAGCCCCAGGACCCAGTTGCCCACCCACGCCTGCCTCGGGGGTCGCCATGTCGAGGCAAACACCATCTGAGACCACTGGCGACCCCCAGCCAGAGGGGCAGAGGGCCACCAGCTTCACTGCCACCGAAGTTGGTGTCCTGGTGGAGCAAGTCCTGGGGCAGTATGATGCCCTCTTCGGAAGTTCGCGCGCCGACAAGGAAGGACGGGCCAGGATCTGGACGGACATCGTGACTGCCATCAACGCGGAGGGGGTGGCAGTCTGAAAATTCCAACATGTCAAGAAGCGCTGGGAGGACTTCAGGACCAGGACCCTCAACAAGGCCTGGCGCCTCTTGAAGGCAGCGGATGCTAAGGGGCGCTGGGGCCACCTGTCGGAACATCAAATGAGGGTCCTGGAACGCATATCCCCAGCACTCCACGTCCAGGTCCTTGAGAGGCAGACCCGTCTGGAGTCGAGCGGTAAGTGTACATGCATACTGATTGTAAGCTGTGCGTGTGGTGGTGTGCCAGTAGTGTGCAGGTTGCACATATGGTTTTGTAGGGCCATGTATGGATGTGTATGTACAGAGCTGTGAGGCTAACACATGCGTGTCCTCTCATGTGTGAGACACATGGATGGTACATGTGTGTGTAAGCTTGCATGCCAAATGCAGATGTGTGAGCACACATGCTTGAATGACTGTGTATGTAAGTTCACATGGATGTCAGTTCCAGCTGCATGTATCTGCACCGTGTACATGTGCATATGTGTGTATTTCACAAGGGTGCAACAGTGATGCAACATGGATGCTTGGGACACTGATATGTAGAAGACTGGATGCCGATCTCATCACTGCGACAGTTGGTGGAGGTGTACACATGCATGTAAGTGTGGTGGCGTGTGTGCATGTCTAGTGCACTCCCTGTGTTTCATGTGATGTCTGGCTCACCTTTGGCTGCTCATGCTGTTGTATGTGTATGGATGGTGCTGGCTGTTGCCATATGGCTGTGGAATTGCTCAGGTGTGTGAGTTGACATGCCATGTGTGTTGGGGATTGTGATGACATGTCTGCAGTTTGACACTGCCACTCATGTGCAACTGGCATGTATGTATCAGTCCATTGTACAGTGTCCTGATGCCTGTCTCCTATCTCTCCCTGTCTGCAGCGTCAACTGATGAAGAGGGTGAACAGGGTGCTGTGGAGCACAGCGGCGGGGATCACACCATCAGCCGGAGATGCAAGGCCCGGCTCCACTCCCAGGTTGTGATCTCGTCAGGGAGTGAGGAGTCTGGTGCCGCATCCCAGGCCGCAGCTGCTGAGGGTAGGTCCAAGAGGCGGAGGTCGGAGTTGGACTCCTCGGCAGCAGAAGGGGCAGCTGAGATCCCACAGGGGAAGATGGCACGGAGTCATCCAGGTTGGTGGGGGGTTTGGTGGAGGAGGAGGCCACGCAAGGGACCGAGACGGGGTCTGGAGGTGGGGCTTCCACTGGTGCCAGTGGTGCAGTGCAGGGGCAGGGACAGGAGGCAGCAAAGGCCACCGCGGAGGTGCCTGAGTGTAATCTGTCCCCGATCCTGTGACTGCATCATCCCGCAGACCACGTAGGGTCCAGACCCGTTTTCAGTGAGGGGATCCGCTTACAACAACTGGCCTTCCTCTCCCTGCGAACGTGGCTATCCAGGACCGGGTTGAGCCTGTCCTGGGTGGGGTGGCGTTGTGTCAACGGGACATGTGAGGTGACCTGCAGTCTTTTCATGGGGAGACTGCACGTCATCTTGAATCGCTCGTTGACGACGTCAGCCTCCTGGGACAGGTCACCCAGGCCGGATTCCTCCATTTGCTGAACCTTGCTTCGACCCCCTCCTCACCTGAACCCCCTATGCGCCTGTCGTCCTACGTGCCATCTTCCCACCCATGTATCACCTGGGGACCCTGTGGAGCTGCCTCTTTCCGTGCGGCCAGGCTGGTGGAGGACACATCCCTGCCACAGTTGGGAGTCGGACGTCCAGCAGGGGTGGCCACCTCAACAACTGCACCCCAGCCGGAGGAGGATGTGCAGGCAGCAGGCGCCAGGGCACGGGCACAGGCACAGCAGCAGCAGCAACAAGGTGGGAGCCATGATGGCTCGGGGCCTTCGACATCGGAGGAGCAGGCATTGGACGGAGGGCAGGAGGACCCAGGATGGGAAGTGTCTTCTATGTGGCAGCGGTTAGGCCATGCTGTAGATGCGGAGTGGCAGCGGGCGGAAGAGGCACGGCTCATGATGGTCAGAGCGGAGAACTCCATGCA
Source organism: Ambystoma mexicanum (assembly GCF_040938575.1). Taxonomy (NCBI): domain Eukaryota; kingdom Metazoa; phylum Chordata; class Amphibia; order Caudata; family Ambystomatidae; genus Ambystoma; species Ambystoma mexicanum. The sequence continues at coordinate 608,525,658 of NC_090923.1, read as the reverse complement.
AAGGGCTCTGAGGCGGGCCAAGTGCTTCGAGGCAATTCGCAGGGACCTGGAGGTCCGGATGTCATCGTCCCTGTGAACCCTCGGGGCCTTAGAAGAGGACCACCTCTGGGACATCGAGCAGGAGTTCGATGATGCCCTGGCCCGGGAAATCAGGACGTGAGCTGTCGGACTAGCCCGCTGCCATTGTGTATAGTTAATTAGTGTTAGGTTTTCATATGGGGCGCTTGGACAATGCCCCACCTTTTTGTATATAGTTGTTCATTAGGTAGGGTTTTTGTAGGTTTCCTTTCAATGGTTGGGCTCATGGACCCTGGATTTGTACTTTGTATATAGTTCTACACTGGATTTCACTTCATTTAAGTTTCTTTTTTACCATGGATCAATGGATGTGTCTTATTTTTACACTTATGATTTTTTGGACGGACATATTCTTTGGACCCATTTGCTTTTGGATTGATTTGGAATCTGCTTTCTCATATTGTTTTTGAATATTTTGGACATGCAGCTTTTTCTTCATTATTTCCATTATTGTGCGTTTTTTTTATTCATTTGGTTAATTATTAAATACACATTTATTATATACTTTACTGATGTGGTCTTATCTCTTTTGTTTTGTGCATGTCACAATGTTGATCTTTTCACTGTCATGTGTCACCATTGCGCGTGGGTCTGAGGGACATTGATTCATGGCCATGCTGGTTATGTATTTTCTATCATGACTTTGTTTGTTTGTTTGTTTGTTTATTTATATGTATTACGCGCCAGACCCAAGGGTAACCGGGCGCAGTGAGCAGAACATACGAAGCTTTCAAAGTTGCATAGAAATTACAATGTTACAGCAAATTACAATGTTACATAATTAAAATTTACAATAGTGATGAATCTTTGAAGGTACATATATACATTCAGATGAGTAACATAACACAAATAAAGTCTTTCAAACCTTACATGTTGTTGTCAATGAGGTGTTTGATGAGGTTCGTTCTAAAGTGGGGGAAAGGTTGGTCTGATCTAAGGTTGCGTGGCAGGGCATTCCACCATTTAGCGGCTAGCACAGGGAAGCTTGTGCCACCAATTTTGGCAAGTTTAAATCTTGGAATTTCCAGACAGTTGGAGTTGGGCGTTCTTGTAGGTCTGCTAGAGGTTTTCTTTTTATTTTGTCCATCAGGTAAATGGGGGCAGCGTTATTGAGGGCTTTGTGCGTCAGGGAGAGCATTTTTAGGTGAATTTTATTGTCGGTGGAGAGCCATTTGTATTGTTGTCTAGTGGAGGAGATATGTTCCCTTTTGTTTATGCCTAAGGCGGCTCTAAGGGCGTTATTTTGGAGGATTTGTAGCCTTTTGGTGATAGTTTTGTTGGCGCCACTGTAAAGGGCATTGCAATAATCGAGTCGTGATAGTATTAAGGCTCTCGCTAAAATCATGCAACTGTTATTGGATAAGAAAGGTTTACCTGCTCTTATTAATTTGCAGGTATAGGCTGTCGTGGAAGCTCAGGAATTAACTTGTTTGGCAAGAGACATGGTGGAGTCGAGATAGAAACCTAGTGTTTTTACTACACTTGAGACCTTAATGCAATTGCCATCTATGTTAAACGTGGAGTAGTCCTTGCCTAGTTTGTTGATATTGGCCTGCGTGCCCAGAATGATCAGCTCAGTCTTATCATCATTCAGGCAGAGGCCATGTGATGCCATCCATGCCTGAATGATGAGGTACACCCTATTCACCAACTCCCTGTCCTTGCTGTGATCCCCAGAAAGCAGGAGGAGAATCTGTGTATCATCTGCATAGTTAGTGTAGGTGATACCTAGAAGGTCCAGATCATCGAAAAGGGGTTTAGTGAATATGTTGTACAGGGTTGGTGAAACACAGGAGCCTTGAGGGACGCCGCACGTGATTGGAAGAGGGTCGGCTGCTGCCGAGGGGGAGAAGATGCTCATTGTTCTCTCACTCAGAAAGGATTCAATCCATTTGGTGGCATGCGTAGAGAAGTGTGCAGCACTGTCCAAGTGTTTGCAGAGGACCCTATGATCCACCAGATCGAAAGCAGCTGAGAGATCAAGTAAGAGGAGGAGTGCCGTCTTACCTTGGTCTCTCAGTTCGTCTATTTGGGTCTTTAGATCAATGAGTGCAGTTTCAGTACCATGGAGTGGACGGAAACCAGATTGTCTGGCTCCCAGTAGATTATTAGATTCAAGGTGTCTTTGAATTTGTGTATAGGCGACCTTGTCTAGTATCTTCAGAAGGAAAGATACGGTAGTGATAGGCCGATAATTGGTGGGGATGAGGGGGTCAAGGGTCTGCTTCTTGAGAAGTGGGAGCACCCATGATTGTTTTAGGTTCACCGGGATATTACCTGTGGCGAAGGAGGAGTTGATCAATTTTGAAATGAACGGTGAAAGGTCTTTGGCAGCGTCTTTTATTAGTTGTGCTGGGCAGATGTCACCTTTGCAGTTCGACGGTTTGAGGGAGAGGATGATTTTCTCTACCTCTAAAATGGTAGTTTTAGTGAAGGAGAATTTGTTGGTTGGGTCGTTGATGGTGTTGTTGAGTGGCAGCTTGTTTGTGAGGTTTAGGGAATCTTTTTTTAGTTGGATTTTGTTTTGCAGTGTGGTGATTTTATTTGCTAGGGCTGTTTGGATATCTATGCACCAGGTCTGATCTTTAATGCAGGTATCTGGTGTAGCAATAGGGGACTCAAGTTCTTTCAAGATGGAGAAGAGTTCCTTCATACTTGAGTTGGCATTGGCAATGCGAGCATTGTAAGAATTGCGTTTCGCTAGACATATTTCATTTTTATAATGCCGAGAGATATTAGTTAAATTAGCTTTATTCTCTTCGGTTGGACATAGTTTCCAGTTCGGATTCGCATTTTCTTTTGTTTAGGCGCAAGGCCTTAAATTCTGCGTGAACCAATTGTTTAAGTGTGCCTTGGGTTTGCTTGTTCGCATTTTGAGAGGGGCGACTTTGTCCATAGTGGTGCGCATGATGTTGTTGAATTCATGGACCAATGCACTAGGGTCGAGGTTGTCTGGCAATGCATTTAAGGTAGGAAGGATCAGGGGGATAATATTATCTACTGTAATATTCTTTTTGTTTCTTGTAGGGCATGGTGGAGCTGCCTGTGGGTCAAGACTGGGTGGTTTGGTAGTTGGTAAATTAAAGGACACCAGGGAGTGGTCTGTCCAGGAGAGTGGCGTAATATAGGATACTGTGGCTGAGCAGTTGGAATCAGCGATCCAGTCAAGTATTCTACCCTTTGCATGAGTGGGGGTGCTAGACCCAGTGGTCTGTAAATTAGGTGAATTGAGAGAGTTTGGGTGTTGTTTATGGGAATTTTGGCAGTGAGAGTTTCACAGGATTGCATAGTTGTGGTAGGGACTAGGCGTAGTGATAAGTTTATTTTGGATAGAATGGCGACTCCGCCTCCGCGGGAGACCTTCTCGGTCCTGCCTAGATATGGTGTAACCATCAGGAATGGCCAACATGAGTGATGGGCCTGCCGCATTGTGTAGCCAGGTCTCTGTTATGGCAATAAAGTCTAGATTGGCTTCTGTGATTAAGTCAGCTAGGTCAATGGCGTGTGCCACTAGGGATCTTACATTAAGGAGTGCTCCCTTGAGGGAGTGTCCTTTAAGGTCCATTTTGGTTGTGGCCGAGTTGGGTGAATTGGTATCTGTCTTAATCATGTTTGTATTCACTGATGGGGAGAAAAGAGGAGGTGCAGTGCCTATTCTAATATGTTGGTCTTTCGTTGTGCGTTTTACAGTGGGGAGTGATCTTCTTTATTAAGTCTGGCGCGCAATTTAAGGTTTCTCTCATGAGTTGGGGTGGGCTGAGAGGTGTAGACTAGTCGGCCTGGCATGGCCAGGTGCACGGGCTGATGTGGCCAGTGTAGTTGAGTAGGAGAGGAGGCGCGAGGGATGGCTTGCAAGGGGGAACTTCAGTGTGGCTGTTCTTGGGGGAGGCGTACAGTGTGGTCATGATCATTAGAAAGTAAATGTTGAGTGGGCTGGACATAGTGCAAAGCTATTCCTGTTAGCTGGCAATGCCACTTGGTGTGTATGGACTGGGATAACTGGTCGTCAAGGTACTAAATGTCAGTACTTGTGTCTATGGCTGTGTGGCTGGATCTGTAAGGTCTAGGCACCATCCACTGGTAAGGGCACAAGAGTATGATGCACGAGTGGGCAATGTCTGGAGTACATAGCATGGGAGGCACCTAAGTGCACCTCTTCCAACAGGGCTAAGATATAGAGACTGAGGGCACCTAGATGTGGCAATCAAACAGTGACTATAATACATAGCATGGTAGGCTGAAATATAGGGACTGGGGGCACCTAGATGTGGCAATCAAACAGTGACTATAATACATAGCATGATAGGCTGAAATATAGGGACTGGGGGCACCTAGATATGGCAATCAAGCAGTGACTATAAGACATAGCGTTTGAGGCTAGGACACAGCACAAATCAAAGTGGTCTGTTAGCGACCCTGGGGCACAACACAAATCAAAAGTGGTCTATTAGCGACCCTGGGGCACAACACAAGTCAAAAGTAGTCTATTAGCGACCATAGGCACGACACAAATTAAAAGTGGTCTATTAGCGACCATAGGCACAACACAAATCAAAGTGGTCTATTAGCGACCATAGGCACAACACAAATCAAGTGTTGTCTATTGGCGACCATAGGGCACAGCACATATCAGAGTGGTCTATTAGCGACCATAAGGCACAATACAAATCAAATGTGGTCTATTGGCGACCATAAGGCACAATACAAATCAAATGTGGTCTATTGGCGACCATGGGGCACAGCACATATCAGAAGTGGCTAGTGGCACGGAACACAGGCCATCTATTTGCGAGTTTGCACATATGGTTGGAAGTAATACACCGTGGCTAGTAGGGAGGTACACAATTAAAAGGGAAGCAGGCTAATAGGAGAGAATATTGACCATTTAGATACGGAGTTTGCACATACAGTCGGAACATTAGCATGTACAGGACAAAAGTAGCTTAAGGTAGTGGTCGGCACCTAGGTTCCGACAATGGCAGGCAACTAAGATGCAGTAAGGTAACAATTTAGAATCATATGGCAATTGAGGCAGGCATAGGTCCTAGGGTTCGTTCTGAGTGATGAGGTAAAAAGGATGCAGTATACATAGGTGAGCATAGCAGGTCAGCTCATCTTAGGTATCGTTCTGATTGTAGTTACAGTGGAAGTAACAAGATGATTGTCCCCAGTGGCGTCTGTGATCTTTCTGGGAGAAGTAGTCTTAAACAGTGGGCAACGTTTTTATAGACTTAGCATTCGACTGAGGAAATGAAGACTAGGCTGGGAGAGGGCATACATCAGAAGCGGGCTAGTATAGATGTAATCTTACCCAAGGATCTGGAAGATTTCACCAGGGGGACCGGCCTTGGCCTCTGCACAATCTCTGGGCAGGCTCAGGGCAGGTATAAAAGCCTTAGTGCTGGTGCCTTCGTGCACCGTGATGGCGTGCGCCTGGACGGCACGCTATTGGTGAATAAAAGAGCACACACAGCCAATCCGTAGTCCGGATGCTGAGGGATGGTGCACTCAGGCCGAGAGACACATCCTGGAAAAGGCGTCGGCCATCTTGGGATGTAGACTAACTCGTGGGTCCATTGCAGGCATTACATGAAGCAATGGCAAAAGGGGGAGATGCAGCGCTTCGCTGAGGGAGATCAAGTTGTGTATATTATCATATACAAGGAACCGCTTCCATCCTCAATGATCCCCTTTGTGAACGGCCGACGCAGCTGTGGTAAAGGCCAGCCTCTAGGCTTACCTTCCGTTGGCGGGTAGAACAGCTGATGAGGCACTGCTCTGGCAGCGTCGTAGGAGGGCTCCTACGACACATTCAATGTGGGGTGTTTGGACTGGGGTGGGATTTGGGTGGCCATGAGGGGCATGGGTCTGGAGTGTGATGACCTGTCGGGGGGACATGTGTGGGGGCCTGCTGGCAGGTGCCCCTGACTGCTGGGGGGTGTTGGTGTAGGGGGACATGTGTGGGACATGAGTGGGGGCCTGCTGGCAGGTGCCCCTGACTGCTGGGGGGGTGGGGGTGCAGGAGGACATGTGTGGGGGCCAGCTGGCAGGTGCCGCTGACTGCTGGGGGGTGGGGGTGCAGGGGTGCAGGGGTACATGTGTGGGGGCCTGCTGGCAGGTGCCCCTGATTGCTGTGGGGTGGGGTGCAGGGGGACATGTGTGGGACATGAGTGGGGGCCTGCTGGCAGGTCCCCCTGACTGCTGGGGTGTGGGGGTGCAGGGGGACATGTGTGGGACATGAGTGGGGGCCTGCTGGCAGGTGCCCCTGACTGCTGGGGGGTGGGGGTGCAGGGGCACATGAGTGGGGGCTTGCTGGCAGGTGCCCATGACTGCTGGGGGGTGGAGGTGCAGGGGGACATGTGTGGGACATGAGTGGGGGCCTGCTGGCAGGTGCCCCTGACTGCTGGGGGGTGGCGGTGCAGGGGGACATGTGTGGGGGTCTGCTGGAAGGTGCCCCTGACTGCTGGGGGGTTGGGGTGCAGGGGGACATGTGTGGGACATGAGTGGGGGCCTGCTGGCAGGTGCCCCTGACTGCTGGGGGGTGGGGGTGCAGGGGGACATGTGTGGGGGTCTGCTGGCAGGTGCCCCTGACTGCTGGGGGGTGGGGGTGCAGGGGGACATGTGTGGGACATGGGTGGGGGCCTGCTGGCAGGTGCCCCTGACTGCTGGGGGTGGGGGTGCAGGGGGGCATGTGTGGGGGCCTGCTGGCAGATACCCCTGACTGCTGGGGGGTGGGGGTGCAGGGGGACATGTGTGGGACATGTGTGGGGGCCTGCTGGCAGGTGCCCCTGACTGCTGGGAGGTGGGGGTGCAGGGGGACATGTGTGGGGGCCTGCTGGCAGGTGCCCCTGACTGCTGGGGGGTGGGGTGCAGGGGGACATGTGTGGGACATGAGTGGGGGCCTGCTGGCAGGTGCCCCTGACTGCTGGGTGGTGGGGGTGCAGGGGGACATGTGTGGGGGCCTGCTGGAAGGTGCCCCTGACTGCTGGGGGGTGGGGGTGCAGGGGGACATGTGTGGGACATGAGTGGGGGCCTGCTGGCAAGTGCCCCTGACTGCTGGGGGGTGGGGGTGCAGGGGGACATGTGTGGGGGCCTGCTGGAAGGTGCCCCTGACTGCTGGGGGGTGGGGGTGCAGGGGGACATGTGTGGGACATGAGTGGGGGCCTGCTGGCAGGTGCCCCTGACTGCTGGGGGGTGGGGGTGCAGGGGGGCATGTGTAGGGGCCTGGTGGCAGGTGCCCCTGACTGCTGGGGGGTGGAGGTGCAGGGGGACATGTGTGGGACATGAGTGGGGGCCTGCTGGCAAGTGCCCCTGACTGCTGGGGGGTGGGGGTGCAGGGGGACATGTGTGGGGGCCTGCTGGCAGGTGCCCCTGACTGCTGGGGGGTGGTGGTGCAGGGGGACATGTGTGGGACATGAGTGGGGGCCTGCTGGCAGGTGCCCCTGACTGCTGGGGGTTGGGGGTGCAGGGGGACATGTGTGGGGGCCTGCTGGAAGGTGCCCCTGACTGCTGGGGGATGGGGTGCAGGGGGACATGTGTGGGACATGAGTGGGGGCCTGCTGGCAGGTGCCCCTGACTGCTGGGGGGTGGGGGTGCAGGGGGACATGTGTGGGGGCCTGTTGGCAGGTGCCCCTGACTGCTGGGGGGTGGGGTGCAGGGGGACATGTGTGGGACATGAGTGGGGGCCTGCTGGCAGGTGCCCCTGACTGCTGGGTGGTGGTGGTGCAGGGGGACATGTGTGGGGGCCTGCTGGAAGGTGCCCCTGACTGCTGGGGGGTGGGGGTGCAGGGGGACATGTGTGGGACATGAGTGGGGGCCTGCTGGCAGGTGCCCCTGACTGCTGGGGGGTGGGGTGCAGGGGGACATGAGTGGGGGCTTGCTGGCAGGTGCCCCTGACTGCTAGGGGGTGGAGGTGCAGGGGGACATGTGTGGGACATGAGTGGGGGCCTGCTGGCAAGTGCCCCTGACTGTTGGGGGGTGGGGGTGCAGGGGGACATGTGTGGGGGCCTGCTGGCAGGTGCCCCTGACTGCTGGGGGGTGGAGGTGCAGGGGGACATGTGTGGGACATGAGTGGGGGCCTGCTGGCAAGTGCCCCTGACTGCTGGGGGTGGGGGTTCAGGGGGACATGAGTGGGGGCTTGCTGGAAGGTGCCCCTGACTGCTGGGGGTGGGGGTGCAGGGGGACATGTGTGGGACATGAGTGGGGGCCTGCTGGCAGGTGCCCCTGACTGCTGGGGGGTGGGGGTGCAGGGGGACATGAGTGGGGGCTTGCTGGCAGGTGCCCCTGACTGCTGGGGGGTGGGGGTGCAGGGGGACATGTGTGGGACATGAGTGTGGGGCCTGCTGGCAGGTGCCCCTGACTGCTGGGGGGTGGCGGTGCATGGGGACATGTGTGGGGGCCTGCTGGCAGGTGCCCCTGACTGCTGGGGGATGGGGGTGCAGGGGGACATGTGTGGGACATGAGTGGGGCCTGCTGGCAGGTGCCCCTGACTGCTGGGGGGTGGGGGTCCAGGGGGGCATGTGTAGGGGCCTGCTGGCAGGTGCCCCTGACTGCTGGGGGGTGGAGGTGCAGGGGGACATGTGTGGGACATGAGTGGGGGCCTGCTGGCAAGTGCCCCTGACTGCTGGGGGGTGGGGGTGCAGGGGGACATGTGTGGGGGCCTGCTGGCAGGTACCCCTGACTGCTGGGGGGTGGGGGTGTAGGGGGACATGTGTGGGACATGAGTGGGGGCCTGCTGGCAGGTGCCCCTGATTGCTGGGGGGTGGGGGTGCAGGGGGGCATGTGTAGGGGCCTGCTGGCAGGTGCCCCTGACTGCTGGGGGGTGGAGGTGCAGGGGGACATGTGTGGGACATGATTGGGGGCCTGCTGGCAAGTGCCCCTGACTTCTGGGGGGTGGGGGTGCAGGGGGACATGTGTGGGACATGAGTGGAGGCCTGCTGGCAGGTGCCCCTGACTGCTGGGGGGTGGGGGTGCAGGGGGACATGTGTGGGGGCCTGCTGGCAGGTGCCCCTGACTTCTGGGGGGTGGGGGTGCAGGGGGACATGTGTGGGACATGAGTGGAGGCCTGCTGGCAGGTGCCCCTGACTGCTGGGGGGTGGGGGTGCAGGGGGACATGTGTGGGGGCCTGCTGGCAGGTGGCCCTGACTGCTGGGGGGTGGGGTGCAGGGGGACATAAGTGGGGGCTTGCTGGCAGGTGCCCCTGACTGCTTGGGGGTGGAGGTGCAGGGGGACATGTGTGGGACATGAGTGGGGGCCTGCTGGCAAGTGCCCCTGACTGCTGGGGGGTGGGGGTGCAGGGGGACATGTGTGGGGGCCTGCTGGCAGGTGCCCCTGACTGCTGGGGGGTGGAGGTAAAGGGGGACATGTGTGGGACATGAGTGGGGGCCTGCTGGCAAGTGCCCCTGACTGCTGGGGGTGGGGGTGCAGGGGGACATGAGTGGGGGCTTGCTGGAAGGTGCCCCTGACTGCTGGGGGTGGGGGTGCAGGGGGACATGTATGGGACATGAGTGGGGGCCTGCTGGCAGGTGCCCCTGACTGCTGGGGGGTGGCGGTGCATGAGGACATGTGTGGGGGCCTGCTGGCAGGTGCCCCTGACTGCTGGGGGATGGGGGTGCAGGGGGACATGTGTGGGACATGAGTGGGGGCCTGCTGGCAGGTGCCCCTGACTGCTGGGGGGTGGGGGTCCAGGGGGGCATGTGTAGGAGCCTGCTGGCAGGTGCCCCTGACTGCTGGGGGGTGGAGGTGCAGGGGGACATGTGTGGGACATGAGTGGGGGCCTGCTGGCAAGTGCCCCTGACTGCTGGGGGGTGGGGGTGCAGGGGGACATGTGTGGGACATGAGTGGGGGCCTGCTGGCAGGTGCCCCTGACTGCAGGGGGGTGGGGGTCCAGGGGGGCATGTGTAGGGGCCTGCTGGCAGGTGCCCCTGACTGCTAGGGGGTGCGGGTGCAGGGGGACATGTGTGGGACATGAGTGGTGGCCTGCTGGCAAGTGCCCCTGACTGCTGGGGGGTGGGGGTGCAGGGGGACATGTGTGGGGGCCTGCTGGCAGGTGCCCCTGACTGCTGGGGGGTGGGGGTGCAGGGGGACATGTGTGGGACATGAGTGGGGGCCTGCTGGCAGGTGCCCCTGACTGCTGGGGGGTGGGGGTGCAGGGGGACATGTGTGGGACATGAGTGGGGGCCTGCTGGCAGGTGCCCCTGACTGCTGGGGTGTGCGGGTGCACGGGGACATTTGTGGGGGCCATGTTGGCAGGTGCCCCTGACTGCTGGGGGGTGGGGGTGCAGGGGGACATGAGTGGGGGCTTGCTGGCAGGTGCCCCTGACTGCTGGGGGGTGGGGGTGCAGGGGGACATGTGTGGGACATGAGTGGGGGCCTGCTGGCAGGTGCCCCTGACTGCTGGGGGGTGGGGGTGCAGGGGGACATGTGTGGGACATGAGTGGGGGCCTGCTGGCAGGTGCCCCTGACTGCTGGGGGGTGGGGGTGCAGGGGGACATGTGTGGGACATGAGTGGGGGCCTGCTGGCAGGTGCCCCTGACTGCTGGGGTGTGCGGGTGCACGGGGACATTTGTGGGGGCCATGTTGGCAGGTGCCCCTGACTGCTGGGGGGTGGGGGTGCAGGGGGACATGAGTGGGGGCTTGCTGGCAGGTGCCCCTGACTGCTGGGGGGTGGGGGTGCAGGGGGACATGTGTGGGACATGAGTGGGGGCCTGCTGGCAGGTGCCCCTGACTGCTGGGGGGTGGCGGTGCATGGGGACATGTGTGGGGGCCTGCTGGCAGGTGCCCCTGACTGCTGGGGGATGGGGGTGCAGGGGGCCATGTGTGGGACATGAGTGGGGGCCTGCTGGCAGGTGCCCCTGACTGCTGGGGGGTGCGGGTTCAGGGGGGCATGTGTAGGGGCCAGCTGGCAGGTGCCCCTGACTGCTGGGGGGTGGAGGTGCAGGGGGACATGTGTGGGACATGAGTGGGGGCCTGCTGGCAAGTGCCCCTGACTGCTGGGGGGTGGGGGTGCAGGGGGACATGTGTGGGGGCATGCTGGCAGGTGCCCCTGACTGCTGGGGGGTGGGGGTGCATGGGGACATGTGTGGGACATGAGTGGGGGCTTGCCGGCAGGTGCCCCTGACTGCTGGGGGGTGGGGGTGCAGGGGGACATGTGTGGGGGGCCTGCTGGCAGGTGCCCCTGACTGCTGGGGGGTGGGGGTGCAGGGGGACATGTGTGGGACATGAGTGGGTGCCTGCTGGCAGGTGCCCCTGACTGCTGGGGGGTGGGGGTGCAGGGGGACATGTGTGGGGGCCTGTTGGCAGGTGCCCCTGACTGCTGGGGGGTGGGGGTGCAGGGGGACATGTGTGGGACATGTGTGGGGGCCTGCTGGCAGGTACCCTTGACTGCTGGGGGGTGGGGGTGTAGGGGGACATGTGTGGGACATAAGTGGGGGCCTGCTGGCAGGTGTCCCTGACTGCTGGGAGGTGGGGGTGCAGGGGGACATGTGTGGGGGCCTGCTGGCAGGTGCCCCTGACTGCTGGGTGGTGGGGGTGCAGGGGGACATGTGTGGGGGCCTGCTGGCAGGTGCCCCTGACTGCTGGGGGGTGGGGGTGCAGGGGGACATGTCTGGGAAATGAGTGGGGGCCTGCTGGCAGGTGCCCCTGAATGCTGGGGGGTGGGGATGCAGGGGACATGTGTGGGGGCCTGCTGGCAGGTGTCCCTGACTGCTGGGGGGTGGGGGTGCTGGGGGACATGTGTGGGGGCCTGCTGGCAGGTGCCCTGCAGTGCTTGTAAGAGGATTAAATTCACTACAGCTAAGTCAATGCCTAGTCTGGGATACTGAATGGAAACCCTTATTGATATATCTGTATGTCCAGTTCATGAGTTCTGGATGACTACCCCTATATAACACCCCTCTCTTAGAATCCCCCTGACCCCACTGAGCCAAGAAGTAGTTCTGTTTTGCAAGTTTAAAAGGTTTATTTGAAAAAAATTAACAGTATATATATATATATATATCACACTTTTATAATGAATTAATAATTAATATCACACTTAAAACATGAGCAGTGATCAACAGTGAATAATGTCCTACTAGTTCAGATGGATGCAATGTTGAATGAAAATGCAGTACAGAAAATACTCAATATGATTTCAATAAAACAATGTAATCACTTTTCTCTGGCAATCCACTCCCCCCCCTTATGCAATGTAAGGAAATGAAGAGTGGCACACAGTTCTCAGACATGCAATCAAATGTAATTCAGTTCACCCCAGCAAGCTTAGACTACGGATAGAAGTTGAAACACAGGCCCAAAATGCTTTTATATGTGCTGGCAATGAAGTGAGGAATATGCTGAAAATGGTTTTAATTCCCTTTAGGAGGTTCAGGGTGAGTGAAAGATACTTGGGATGAGCTCAGGCTCCCTTTAACAATGCTCTAGGAGTAACTAGCAGGTTAAACGATTTTTTGGCAAAGGAAAGCAAGGAAGCTGCTGTTTTCACACGTGGCTGGATTTTTAACCAAATCGCGAATCGCGGCAAAATTCGCGAATGCGTGAAACACGATTACGGCAAAAGTATAAGGAGTAGCAAGTCGGTTCTAGGTTCGTTGAAAAGCTAAGATTCTAAGCTTTCAGAGGAAAGTTTCTAGCCCAAACGGTTCCAAAGATATGAACGATTTTGTAAAGGTCGTTTTTCGAATTTAAAGTAACTCAAATTGACAGGTGGCAGCTTTTAAAAATGACAGGTGACAGCTATGCGGCTGCAGAATTGACAAGTGACAGTTAGGAGGCAGTTCTACTTAGATTAAATAGATTGAATTATATCACTGGAAACTAAGAGATTTGGTTTCACACCGTCCTAGCTGTGCTCACAATGTATTTGGAAGGTCTAGGTCTCACGGATCGGGTCAAGATGGCTTCGGTTCTGGTTTCGCCCCGGTCGGTCTCTGCGCACAGCGCCTGGTCTCTGCTCTGCTGGTCTGGTCTGACACTGCTCCTGGCCGGGCTCCTGGATCTCTGGGTACAGCGTCTGTGCACAGCTCCTGGATCTTTCTGCACAGCTTTCTCTGGACACAGCGCTGATCTGCACGGCTCCTGGATGCTGCTACCGCTGTTAGGTTTGCTGGATGCTGAGGCCTGCTGAGAAGAGTTCTCAGTTTGTGGGTTTAGGCCCTTGCTTTGAGTTCTGAATCAAGTTCTTTGGAGTTTTAAAGTCTAAGTGTTGGATCTGGTATCTTCTGGATGTTGTGTGGTCCGGCAGAGCGCGTTGCAGCAACTGGATTTGAATGTCTCTACCTGTCCCACCAGTCTCTTTTTATGTGTTTTGAAAATGGGTGTGTGTCTGGGCCTAGCAAAGCCTACCCCTCTCTACTTGTCATTGGCCCAATTCTCCCCTCTCCCATGATTGGGGGAAGAAAATGTGAGTCAGAGTGATGCTGTAGGTTTTATGGGTCAGAGGATCCTCCCCTGGTCAGTTTGCCCACAAATCTATATTTGATTCAAATACATATTGCACAGATACACAGTTGTTTAAAATTACATGCACCCATCACATATCACATGAGGTATACTCTGTTCAAACTCTGCTCTTCCTGGGGGCTTGCATTCAGAAATGGCAACATTTTGCACTTTTTAACTGGTTTTGCAATATCGGACATTTACCCAAATTTACACACATGTGCGCAAGGAGCGTGGACATTAATTGATGAAGTGTCAGATTTTTAACATGCAGACATTTGGAGTGAGACCCTATTTTCCGCTAGCAACCCCCCAGATCATACCACCAGGTCCTAAAACCTCTTAAAATGTGGGCAGAAAAATCACAAGAATTATGGTATCATTTAGATAATTTTGACAAGACCGCACCATGAGTTATACATCTTTCTTAAAATCATATTCTGGCCAACAGGGGTGTGTCTTCCCAGGTCACATGGTGGAGAAACCAGTCTATCCACTTTCTTTAAGCTCAGCCTGTCCTCAGAGGGGCTGCCCCTCCCCGTTTCTGCCAAGAGGAAGCCACTTTACAACCTCCCCTATAAACCATCTGCCTGAGTCAAGGAAGGGCTTTGTTCAAAAGGAAGCCATTTACGACCACCCTAATAAACCATCTGCCTGGGCCCAGGACAGGCCTTTTTTCAACTCCCTGTAGCTGCTCCACCCCTAATCTAATCAGAGAGGTGACAACTCCTTTTGGCAAGGGGACGAGTGGCTGAGCAGGTTTTAACTCCTCTGGGGTAGATGTCAGGCAGAATTCAGTTTCATTAAGCCAGGTTTCAGATAAAATGTCACTTTTTGTCCCCCAGTTTAAATCACTTACGATTTTTACATAAACATTAAATAATTACTTCCTTCAAGTCATTTCAGAATATAGTTTTACATTGTATCCACCTCTTAGCAAGTCTTTCCTTGGTCTGGTTTTGTTTCATTTATTCAGTTTTACACAAAAGTCTGGTGGTTTTAAAACACCGGCTTTCTGATAGTGGTGAGTACTGGTAATGCAACCATTTTTGGGATTTAAGAAAATGAATTCCCCACAGTTCTAGGTTGCTTTTGGCAATCAGCATTGCCATTCCCAATGGTTTCAGGCTACTGTGTGGGTAGCCCAATGGTGGTTTTAGGCAGTGCCCTTCTGTGCCCATAACATTGGCAAAAATGGGTGGCAGCCTATTCTTCATGCATTTCCCTGTGCATTTTCTGGGAAGCTCTGGCCATCATGATGTTTTCAATGCCAGTAATGCACAGTTTTTTTTGGTAGGGCTCGGATGCATGGGTAAAAACATCACACATGCTGGGGGTGGGGGTGCTGGGGGACATGTGTGGAGGCCTGCTGGCAGGTGCCCCTGACTGCTGGGGAGTGGGGGTGCAGGGGGACATGTGTGGGGGCCTGCTGGCAGGTGCCCCTGACTGCTGGGGGGTGGGGGTGCTGAGGGACATGTTTGGGGGCCTGCTGGCAGGTGCCCCTGACTGCTGGGGGGTGTGGGTGCAGGGGGACATGTGTGGGACATGAGTGGGGGCCTGCTGACAGGTGCCCCTGACTGCTGGGGGGTGGGGGTGCAGGGGGACATGTGTGGGACATGAGTGGGGGCCTGCTGGCAGGTGCCCCTCACTGCTGGGGGCTGGGGGTGCTGGGAGACATGAGTTGGTGATCATATTGCAACGTGACATGTGGCTTGGCTGGGAAGCATGCCCATGGTGGATGGGCTGCCTGCGGGACATGACCAGGGGTGCCGTGTAGTCCCCTATAGTGTGGGCTGCCTGCAGGGGCCGTGGAGGTGGTAGAGGGGACACCTGGGAGGACCCACACTGCCAATTCACGTGTAGGACTCCCCGTGCACCCCCGAGATACGCGTTCCCCACTCTGACAGCAAAATCGCGTGTGAAACTTCATGCACAGCCCAGTAATTCATGTACCCTACTCCAATCGCGTGTGAAACTTCCCGCGCACCCCTGAAATACACATACCCAGCCCAATTGCGTGTGAAACTTCCCGCGTACCCCTGAAATACACGTACCCAGCCCAATCGCGTGTGAAACTTCCAGCGCACCCCCGAAATACACATACCCAGCCCAATCGTGTGTGAAACTTCCCGCACACCCCTGAAATACACGTACCCAGGCCAATCGCTTGTGAAACTTCCTGCGCACCCCTGAAATACACGTACCCAGGCCAATCATGTGTGAAACTTCCCGCGCACTGCCGTAATACATGTACCCCACTCGCACAGGCCCTTTCGCATGTGAAAGTTCCCGCAAATCCCGTAATACACGTACCCTGCTGAAATCGCGTGTGAAACTTCCCGCGAACCCCAGTAATACACGTACCCCAGTCGCACAGATCCTTTCCCGTGTGAAACTTCTCGCGCATCCCAGTAATACACGTTCCCCGCTTGGCGTTTGCTGTTTGGCAGCCCTGTAAACTGGTCCAGGGTTAGCGCAGCCCTTTGTGCTGAATTGGGAATTTTGATGGCTTTTTCTTGCACGAGGGCGTGCTGCAGGGTCGCGCACCACTCTGCGCCAGGCTGGTTTTGGAGACTAAAATCCATGAATACGCTGTGCGCGGAAATCGATTTTAGCGCACGGTGCTGGCACAGTTTTCAGGAATACAATCAAATGCAGTTCAAATTCCAGTTTCCCCCAGCATGCTTATAGAAACAGGGGTGATTTTAAAACACAAGCCAAATACGTTTAAATGTGATTGCAATGAAGTGAAAAATAGGCTAAAAATGATTTTAATTCCCTATAGGAGATTCAGGGTAGGTGACAGCTATTTTGAATTAGTTCAGGTCAACACTAGAAATGATTCAGGAGTGATTATCAGGTTGAAAACGAATTTCAGCAGTGGAAAGCAAAAAGCAGCTATTTTTACAAGTGGTGAAATTGAGCTAGTTTGCAATTCGCAGCAGTTTTTCCGAGTGCGTCGATCGCGATTACGGACAAACTATAAGGAGTTGGAATGTCTTATGGGGTTTATTGGAAAGCTTAGGTTCTTAGCTTTAAGGACATACGGTTCAAAAGATACAGACATTTTTGTGGAGGTAGATTTTCAGAAATGAAGTCAAGATTTCAGAATTACACTTTTGCAGCTTTGAAATCACAGAATGGACATACAATTTCTATGCAGTTCTGGACAGGTTGAAATGGTTTGAATAAGATTACTTTAAACTAAGAGATGGGTTCTGGACAGTTCTAGATACTCACTCCTAGTTTTGGAAGGGAATGGACCTCGTCACAGATCTGTTCAGGTTTGGGCTGCAGTTCTCTCGCCATGGGACGGTCTCTGGCACTGGTTCTGCCCACAGCGGGGCCTCTGGTCTGCTATCGGCACTGCACAGCGGTCTGGTATGGGTCTGGATACAGCTCTGCTTTCTGGGTCTGGATACAGCTCTGCTTTCTGGATCTGGATATGGTTCTAGCCAGAATCAAACAGCTCGCCCGGCTGTTGAATAGTTTGGTTAGGTTGCTGGATTCTGAGGCCTGCTTAGAAGAGCTCAGATTTTGGGTTAGGCCCCTGCTTAAGGTTCTAGAGCTGGGTTCTAGAGTTTGGTCTCTGGATCTATCTGGGTTTGAAGTCGTCCGGCAAAGTGCTGCGCAGAAATTGATGAGTAGTGGAAAAAATGAGTGTCTCTATCTGGGTCTCAGTGGTTCTTTTTATGTCTTTTGAAAGTGGGTGGGAAGGCTGACTTTCTATGCCCAACCTACTGAGGATTTGATAGATTAAAGGATTTTCTGTCCTCTGACTGGAGAACGGAGTTGTGAGTCAGAATGAGTCATCAGGTATCATCTTTATGGCTCAAGGAAAGGACACTCCCCTTTGTGTCCGTACAGCATATCTTCTTTTAAACATAATTACAATGTAATTACATATTACACCACTTGTTAATATTACCTAAATTGCATGACAGATTGCTTAAGGTACAGTTCGGTTCAAGTCACATGTTTCTATGAGCTTGGGTTCAGAAATGACAACATTTTGTGGTTTTGATGGGTTTCACAATATTAATTTTGCATCAAATCTTACACAGAGGTACACACCCTCTCTGAGCATATTACTGGAAGTTCTTAGGGATCTAGCATAAACACTGCATCCACAATATTAATAATTATGGGGCTTGGCCTCAGAACATCCCACAACGTCCAGCTTAGTCTCAAATTGTGGGTGCATTTTTCATATTAAGAATCCCCAAATTGTACATTTTTGTCAGCTTGATACAATATTTTATAAGCAATTTAATAAAACATACATTTGCCTCCACTCCAGTACACCCATTGGTTTGTCCCCACCCCTAGAAACTTGGCTCTGACTCAGAGAGATCAGTTGTCTTGCCTTCCCCCAGAGCAGTTGTTTAGGCACACCCAAATCAGCATATTCTGTTCAATTGAAAGAGTCTATTGTCTTGACTGAGGTCAGCAGACCAGGGTGCCTTGGCCAATTCCTGTTCACAGCAATCTGTTAATCTCTTGACCAAGGGCAGAAGGAAGCTTCTTTTTCTAGAGATGAGGTGTTGAATCTGTTTGATCCCAGTGTGGGAACACTTTTTAACTCTGCAACCAATGTCTACAAATTGTCTTTTCTTGCAATATAACCCACATTTTTAATACATACATTAAACAATTGCTTCCTTCAAGTCATTTCAGAATATAGTTTTAAATTGTAGCCACCTCTTAGCAAGTCTTCCTTTGGCGTAGTTTGGGCTCCATGTTCAACTTTACAAAGACACTGGTGGTTTTAAAACGCCGGCTTTCTGGTAGTGGAGAGTCATGGTACTGCACCTTTTTGACAGCTGCCTTACCAGTAAGCAATCCTCAGAATATACTTTGTTCAAATATAGATGCACTTCTGTGGACCTCAGATTCATGTAGATTCTTGCGGGAGAATGATGTTGACCCCCCAACAAGGAGGTGGGATCTTTTTGTGGTTCTGTGAGCCATGATTTTAGCAATTTTTGACATCAATTAAAACGGATTTTGAACAGCACTATATTCCTTTGTCTGCTTTTGCTCTGTGGGCAGCCAAAGGATAGGGCTAGCAATGGTCTCCTGTATTAACACTGACAGAGGCAAAAGTGGATGGTGGGCTGTCACTGCGCACCTTCTGGTGATTTCTGGCCAGCAGCGTGCTTTCCGGCAGCCATTATGATGTTTCCGCTGCCAGTAATGCACAATGATGTTGCAGGGCTTGGATGCGTGGGTTCAAACATCCCACAAGGCACAAGAGTTTTCTGTGGCGATGGCAAAGGTTCCTTTACTGACAACTTACTCATAACCATAAGAGAACACGACATGGCTATGCTGTTTTTATATTCCCATCACTGGCACAGAAAGGGCCCCCACAGCCCACAGTCCCCATGGTGCAGGGGGCCCAACCACCACATGCACTGGGAGGGGTCCCTCTCAAACATAACATTTTTAAGGTCCCCCTTAAAAAAATAACTAGTTTCTTTTTAAAGTCACTCTGAATTCTTAAAAATTACAATGTAACAGAAATAATGTTTTAATGAAATTATTTCTTTATGAAGGCAGAAAGACTACAAAAAGAAACTATTTTTCTTTAAGTCTGTGGGCTTACCCCAACCCCATGACATGGAAGCCTCCAGGTAAGGTAAGAAAATGTATTTTCTTTAAATGTGTGTGCATGCATGTAAGTGTGTGTGTGTGTGTGTGTTGTGTGTGTGTGTGTGTGTGTGTGTGTGTATATATGTATATAATATAATGTGAATGAATGAGTGAGTGCATGTTGTATGGGTTGCTGCCTGGGTGTGTCTGTGTGAGTGTATGTTGAAAGTGTGCACACTTAAATGTATTGGTGGCTGGGTGTGCATATATGAGTGTATGATGAAAGGGTGCACACTTAAATGTATGGGTGGATGCCTGGGTGTGCCTGCATGGTGACAGGGTGTACACAAAAATGTATGGGTGGCTGCCTGGGTGTACATGGGTGTCCCTGTCTGGTGAAAGGAAATTGCGTGTTTGTGTGTATGGTGTTGTGTTCAGGGGTGCAACAAAACCTAAAATAGGAGGGGGCTAACCCTTCAAATGTTGGGAGAGTGCTAACTACATAGGCTTTGGGGGAGGGGCAAACTTCTATATGTGGGGGAATCTAACTTATTCACGTGTTCTAATGAGACTATTCTAGGGCAACGAAATGTTACAAGCAGTTAACTCTCTGCTTGAAGTTTGAAAGCACTCACTTATGGACTGCTGTGTGAATGATCAGTCTTCTGTCTCCATTCTACCCTTCTAATCACTCCCCTGGCATGCAAGTACTAAACGCACAACGCGATTTCAATTGCCTAAAAAATTATGCATTTGAATGCAGGTATTAACGGTGAAATGCTTTACGTTAGTAACTGTCAGCCCTTTGTTAACAGTGAAACACATGCACCTTTCAACATCTTTGTCCTGTTCTGTCTGGCAGCGGCTCTGTATGTCTGCTGGTATAGTAATTTCTTAGTTTGGCTTGACTTTTTTTAACTGGACATCTCTGATAAAGCAGTCCTGCTAAGTGTATTTACCTTGCTAGACTGTCATTTGGCAGCTACCAGTCTAGCTGTGTCTTACTGTAGCATTGTATATTATTCTGGGCATCTGGGTAAAAATAACCATGATAAGTGTTATTGCTTCGACTGGCATTTTGTTGCAACCAGTCTAGGTATGTCTAAATGTGGCCTTGCATGCTTTACTGTAGTATGTTATTACGTGTTTAGACTGGTCTACATTAAGCAGCCAGTTAGACATGTCTACATTGTCACATGGAATTTTTAATAGCAAAGCATTACAATAATGAATGCATTAATGTTCCTGTGCACTGTTGGTGACTTGCATGTACAATTGCAAATGCTCTGGCTTTTTAGGAAATTTCTCTCAGAAAGTGTGCTGTATAATGCATTAAAACACATATTTATATCTTGCTCCTAGTGCAGTGTTAGGCATACCCCTGCAGCAGCACGTCTGTGTATATTGCACAAGTGTGGTAATCTAGGTCGGCCCAGAGAGTGGCGCGACCCGTGATTTGTATCTGAGGTGGGGTTGTGGGGGGGCCTCAGCATGGCTTGCAGGGTGGCCCACACATGTTGTGCATTGCCACTGAATCCAATAAGACCCTATTCAACATATTGTGGAGAGCTATAATAAGCAGACTAAACATGACAATATAATTTACTGACAAGGGGATACTATGTTCCACTCCAGGGATCCACTATGTGAATGCACAAGAATTCATAACTGCATTTTATGGGCTGAAAGCACTAAGAGGAGTACCATTAAACCCGGAAATATTATTTTATGGGGTACACATATTATTAGCATGGCTCCCAAGAATACAGTAAAATCTATTGGGGTTACCCACAGAATTTGTATTTCAACCAGAAATACCCACATACATGAAAGAAGGGCAGATCATCACAATTGAGCTAAAAGCAGAATTAGTAAGGGAATACAGAATCATTTTGCATGGAATAGACGATGAAGGGGTAAATTGCCGCACTGTAATAGTGCTTGACAAGGCACATAGACTGACTGACTTGACAGATGAAATTTTTTTTACAGACGAAGACTCAGATGGTAAAATGATGTTTAGCATCAGACTCACATTTCAGTCATAACCTGAGAACGAGGAAATCCCCCAGAGAATGTCATTAGTGGGGAAAGTGCCATCCTTTCTTCAAGAGGATTTGGCAACATGCCGAGCACACTGAGGACCAGCAGTCCATATGATGTCAGTCATTTAACAGGAGTAGGGGCAGACGAAATGTAACTAAAGAAATGAGCTATTTTACCACTAGTAAAACAGTATCCCATGTCAAAGGAAGCTGACAAGGGCATCTATGAAAGCATCGCCACCTTGGTGTCACGGGATATAAGTGCCTTCAGGATAAACAGCTGTGTACCCAATCAAAATGACGATAGGGGGGGACGTT
The DNA here is from genome assembly GCF_040938575.1 of Ambystoma mexicanum. NCBI lineage: Eukaryota > Metazoa > Chordata > Amphibia > Caudata > Ambystomatidae > Ambystoma > Ambystoma mexicanum. The sequence goes on along the minus strand of NC_090923.1, from coordinate 608,504,182 downwards.
GAGATCTATACAGGATTTATGCCCCTTGAATAATATTGTCGAGGCAGAATTCCCATTAGTGCTAAATACAGCAGTGATATTACACAACATTCCATCTAAAGCTAAATGTTTTACAGTGATTGATTTTTCTTTTCAATTCCCTTGCATCCACATTCTCAAAATGTAACCTTGTTTAACTACTGTTGGATTCGATTGTAACATACTCGATTACAACCAGTTGATAGTGATACCGGAGCACTCTGAGAGGCTTGTGTGCTCAATACAGATGTTTTCACATTAGAAAACATTTGCGTGTGTGTGAAACTAATACCAAAGGCAATTCTGAATACTGAACTATCAGAAACCAGAGAAAACTCTATTATGCAAAACCAAATGACTGTGTCTTTAAGCATGTGAGTTTATTTAGAAACCAACAAAACAATGGGACAATAGTCCTAGAACTTAATGTAAACAACAATTACCCAAGCCAAAAGTAAGTAAAAGCAAGGCAATCAAAAAGCAACAGATATTGCCAAAGTCATGAGGGAACTAATGAAAGTTTCTAAAGCTTTTAAATCTTATTTCCCATATTTCAAGACGCACCCAACAAAAACTGGTGTAAACCCACATTGCCAAAACCAAGGAAGAAGCGGAAGAACACCATATCTTTGCCAGTGTTTGGTTAATAAAGCAGTGGGCAAACAAGAGTGGAAAGAAGGCTGCCCTTATGAAAAAGGTTGTTCAGAACGAGAGGAGCATAACTTGCATAGGTTCTGGAAAGTACAAGAGAGTACTAAAGAGCACCAATGTGAATCTTGCCTGCCCTGAAGAATTGCTTAAAACCTGATGTTGTAAAGGTAATGAACACTGCAAAGTTATTGTACGCTGATCTTAACCACATATGCACTTCTTTGTAAATTACTGTTCGGGCTGGGGAATATACCCGATTAGTGAACTTTGAAGTAGTAGGCCTGGAATGGGAGTAAACCAGGTGTAATTGAAGTAGCAGGCCTGGCATGGAAGTAAAGCAGGTATAAATTGATGAAGTGCTATGAAGTGGTGTGGGAAAATTATCCTGACAAACTGTCCTTGCTGAAGCAAGAACTGTATAAAACTGCTGCAGAAATGTTACATAATTTCATAAATAATAGGTTGTTACAGAAAAGCATCCTGACAAAGACAATCTCTGTTAATACTGGTGGACTACCGAAATATTCTTTGTTTATGTGAAGAAGATTACTTTGGGTCTTACCATCACAAGAGGAAGACATTTTTTACACCACTGTAGTATTGGAACTTTTTGTTGTCAGGGTGGATTCACAAAGAACTGTGTTAGCACTTTGTTACAAACCAGAATTTCCTTATTTCTTTCTGGAACTGTGGAACAGAATCTTGTTTGAATCCTTAAAGGGAAATTCACACAGATCATGTGTAGATACTGTTATCATATTATGAACTTAACTGTTATATTTGTGTTGATATTTGAACTGCCATGCATTAGCTTATTAAGTTACTTTATGTATTAGTATGAGGGACAGAGGTCCTTTGTTACAGTGTTTCTTTTAGTTTATTTTAAGCAGGGAAATCCTCATCAGGGTAGGTTAGTGAGGCGTTTATCCACCCTTTTGAGTTAATAAAATGACATCTTTTGAAAAACCTTCACAAAGTTATCCTTTTCACATTTCTGACTCCTCACAATAAGTTGGCTCCCGTTTTAGGGATCCCTGATTTCAATAAAAACATCTTTTTGTTTTCCCAAATCTCAGAGCGGAAGGAGGGCATCTTCCCTTGCTGTGAATCAGGTAACTGCACTCCCTGCGGACACTTCCCCACCCCACTTTTTCTCATATTTAAGCCCCCCACTTCCTCCCCACTTACCTTGTGCTGCATTGTCCCTTGCTGGCACTGGGAACCGTAGTGTTCCTGGCACATCTCAGCCTTGCAAATGGCCGCCATGGAAAGAGAGAAGGGACTACATGTAGTCCCTTCTCCACATTCCCTGGTGGCCATTTTCTTTGTTTTTTTAAAACACTTTTTTATGGCTGCAGTGGAAAGGGATGTGACTACGCATAGTCCCTTCTCCCCATTCCATGGTGGCCATTTTCTTTGCTTTTTTTTATCGAGTTGCGAAACTCTCAACTCAAGAAAAATACCAGGTTACTAATTGCATTTGAATCCTCAGAGGTGGGGTATTACTGGTCTGTTAATGCCCCAGGGCTTATATTAAAGCCCTTCCTTTGCTTTGATTTGTGACTGATATAGCGCTCTACACCAAAGCTCTGTACATAAGAACAGAACGGTACATTACAATGGAGATAAAATAGAAAACACAACAGAGATCTGTGTTTCTATTAGCCTTCTTAACCAGTAGAGAGGAGGTAGTATCTCAAAGAGATCCAGAAAATAGAATAGAGAGAAATGGAATGATGAGAAAGAGGAAGAGCATTCCAGTGTAAAGGCACAAGAAGAGAAAAGGAACGAAAACGAGACTGAGCACAGGGAGGATGAGGAACAACAAGAAGGGAGTGAGAAGAAGATTGGCGTGAACAAGAAGGTGTATACAATGAGATAATAGAGGAGTGATAAAGGGGTGCAAGGCCATGAATAGATTTAAAGACTAAACACAGAAAATTACATTTTAAATGGTGATGGAAAGAAAGCCATCCCAGATCAACCAGTGAAGATAAAATGGAATCACAAGGAGCAAGGAGAAATGGGACACGAATAGAGGCATTGAATATAAATTTCAGAGGTGCTAGACGAGATAGAGGAAGTCCAAAGAGAGTAGAGGAACAGTAGAAGAGCCGGGAAAAGATTAAGGCAGACACTAAAGGCCTCATAACAAGTGTGGCAGTCAGGAAACTAGGGTCCTGGGAAGCTTACTGGCACACTTTTTTCCAGACCACCACACTACGAGTCTACCTTCCGGGTCTGCTGCGCCATGCATGTCTCACCCTGCCGGGCGCAGCAGCCCTGGTAGGCAGAATCATCACAAAAGCACTGCCACCGTTGTCAACAGTGCCGGTGCTTCTGTCTCCCCGCTCCCATAGAGTCTTAATGGACTCTATGGGAATGGGGACTTGCGAAATCCGGCATCTGACTTCCTGCGCCGCCGGGATTTGTAATGTCCCGGTGACACCAGGAAGTCAGGGGCTGGATTCAGTGTTACCGGGTTGGCAGCAACCCACTGGTCGCACTGGTGGTTTACCGCCAACCTCATAATGAGGACCCAACAACAGTTGAGTGGCCTTAAAAGTCATGAAAGTACAAGCTTTCGGAATGGTATGTAACGGGAATCGACAGGAACGGGCAGAAAGAGAGATATGATGATTAAAGGAGAGATATGAGTCTAAATAGAGACCCAGATTATGGGCCGTAGAAGAAGTAGGTAACTGAGCTATGATGTGAATGGGGGAAAAGGCAGGCAAAATGGTTGTGGAAGGAAAGCAAATAACCTCAGTTTTAGCAGCATTAAGTACCAAGAAGTGGTCCGTCATACAAGATTTAATAGCAAAGAGACAGGTGCTGAGTTTATGATGAATATCATCAGTAAAGTACGGGAAATATAGAAAAAGTTGTGTGTCATCAGCGTAGAAATGGTGAGACCAAAAGAGGAAATGACACTGGCGGGTGCAAGCGTATAGAGAGAAAAGAGGAAAGGACCAAGGACGGAGCCTTAAGGAACACCATAGATAAGTGGAAATATTTTGGAAGAAGCCCCAGCCCAAGAGACTGAGAAAGTCCTCTGGGAAAGGTATGACTCGAACCAAGATGAAACCGAGACAGAAAAACCAAAAGAAGAGAGAGCAGACAGTAGAAGTGTGTGATCAACAGTGTCAAAAGCTGCAGAAAGATCCAGAACAATGAGAAGAGAGGAGTGTTTAGGGTGACATGCAGAGTGTAGGGAGTCCAGAACAGAGAGGAGAGCACTCTCCGTGGAATAGCCAGGATGGAAGCCAGACTGAAAACAAGGAAGAATAGAGTTATGAGAGACAAAAGTGAAACCTGAGAGTAAACAATACATTGAAGAATTCTTTAAGATCAGGATTATATTAGCGTGCTTAAATGAGGATGGTAAGATTGAAGTGGCTAAAGAGGGGTTAAACAGAATTGTAAGGTAAGTGACGAGTAAGGGATAGACGTTCAAAATATGTGTGGATGGGTTGGGGTCTATTGGGGAGAAGGTGGGGTGGGCCCGAGCAAGGAGAACAAAGGACTCCTCAATAGGGATGAACTTAGCAAGACTCTCCCTGGGAGGTACCAAGAAGCAGAAGGAGCCGATTGCATGATAGAAGATTCCATATCAGATCAAAATGAAGAGACCTTAGAGGTAAAATAGAGTGCAAGATCAGAAGCAGAAAGAGTGGAGTTCATTGAGTGGCCAGGGGTAGGGGGAGAGAGGAGACGAGAAAGGGTTTGAAAAAGCTGTCTAGGATGAGAAGACTGGGAGAGTAAAAGATCAGAAAAATAGGTTTGCTTGGCAGAATGGACACAGTGGTCATACAGAGCATGGTAAGAAGCATACAAATGGTAGTTTCCTACAATTTTTTGTTTCAACCAGCATTTTTCGAGTCACCGGAGAACACGTCGCATGGCACGAAGGTGAGGAGAAAGCCATGGTTAAGGAGGTTTTTGTGTGGGATAAAAAGTATACGAGGTATAGAGTCAATTGAGGGATGAAGAACGCGTGGGAAAAGAACAGATGCAGCCTTGTCGGCTGTCAGAGTCGAAAAGGATGAATAGGCGACTAAGTGAGAAGTGCTGGTAGAAATAAAGAGTGTACTATTGAAGTTGCGCAGATTGCAGCGAGAGTAAGAACACGAGGTTGGGAGAGTAGAAGTGCAAGAGGGAGTCATTTAAATAATAGAAACAGAGAGAAGCCCCCTCCTCGGGTTCTATTACTTAATTATGTGTAAACATTTCACATACCATGCTGCAATATCTTGGGGCCTGGTGGTACCTGCTAAAGCGCAGTCATCCGTCCACTGAGTCCTTTATCTTAAAGGAAGAGTAGGATAGCTTCCAGGAGACACATGGGTGTATTTATCCACCTGTAACTGCCAAAAGCCATGCTTACTGCTCTCATTAGGGAGGAATGGTTCAATAGCATTCAAATTCCACTAGTCTCGGCTTTAGTGCATCACAAGATGCAGTAATTTTGTCCATCATCAAAACTGAATGCACAGCGCCTGTTAGATTATGGCGCAGCTGTAAGCTGCCATCAATGTTATGAAGGATTGAGAAGCATGTCCTCATTTCCTTCCACCCCCACCTCTACATAAGGCTGGTGACCTTGCTCTGTCACTTGTGGACAGTACAAGCTAGATTTGCTGTTTGTTGCTCTGGACTGGCTATCTGGAGAACATCTCATCATGTGGTTAACACTGATGTTCCACCCCAGCAAACTTGGAATGTCACCTTGGTATTGTTGTTCCAGTGCCTGGCACCTCGTGCACTACCAGTAGTGCGCTGAGCATAATGGTAACATAGGTTATTCTCTGAAGTGCTGCAGAAAACGATAATTGTCAGATATACAGCAGTTCATACCAGTTGGACCTGTTTTAATTGCTGCCAATTAACCGCTGAGAAATTGAGGCATGAAGACCTAATGGCACGTGCCCAGGATAACACTGACATAGCGGCGCCTTATACATGAGTCTCCTTGATCCTTACTCCAGCACATTAGATCGGGAATAGGCAACCTTTGGCTCTCCAGATGTTTTGGCCTACAACCCCTATCGATCCTAGGCAGTATAGTCAACAGTAAGAAATCATAGGAGTAAAAGGCCAAACATCTGGATTGTGAGTGGTTGCCCCCCACAACCTTTATTAGATGAATCATCTCCCCCCCATCCAACTTAATGCACAGTAGAGGGCACGTGGGACAGTAAACATGTCAACAAGTGAGGGGGTTTGGGGTTTATGTTCTATTCCCTGAAGTGCAAAGGTAAGGTGTAAAAACAAGATGTTATACATATCCACCTTACACTCCAGGGCATTTTAGAGCCATTTCCAGTCTATGAAGGAGCATGAGACCGTATTAAAACTTCTACCGTGTCTTCCTTCTCTGAGTTCAAAAAGCACATAGTTTAATGCCAGAATGCATTTTCATGCTGGCGGTAAACTAATGGAACGGAATTCGCCTGCATTTAGCACCTGCTAAAATCAAGCAGAATCCATAGGAATGCAGTGTAAATTGCGTCTGTGAAGGGTACTTGCAGGTGACATGTAAATGCGTGTTACTAAATAATAAACTAAATCGTGAATACAATAAAAAAAAAGAATATATACAATTTTGCCTGCTTTTACTCTTTCTTTTTCCACCCTATTTTGCGATTGTGCAAATGTGCATGCAGGGGAACCACCAGCATGCAAGTGCTAACATTGGTGGTCCCCTGCATGCAAACTGTACATTTTACAAAATGAGCCCCTTTGTTGTTTATTTCTAGACAAACCATTTCATATGTTGGTCCCACATTGTGAGTTGGCCATCATTTCACATATGTTAAAAATCTGTTGATTAGTAAAGTATTTTCCATCACATTTTTATTAGAACATTTATTTATTGTAGAGACTAATTTCACACTTAGATTGAAAGGTTAATTTTGATAAGGAATCTATTCGCTTTTGTTTCAAAATGTTTTTTTTTAAGAATCTGAGCATATTTTGAGGATTTGCTCCTCTTTTAGCAAATCGATTTGTTTTTGGAATAAAGTAATTCGTTTTTTATCAGGTATCCATTTTTTTTATCACACATTTTCATCACACATTAATTATGGTTCCAAAAGATCAATTCATCTCTTTGAAGAATTGCTTTTTTTTTGGTAACAAATCGATTGTTTTGGGCCTTTTTATCAGGAAAGGAATTTAGTGGAAATGTGGTAGTGAGCTATTCACCAGTGATGCATATGTTGAGTCAATATACTCCTGATTCGTTTGTAGATGGATTAAATTCACCTCTCTCTCAATTCGTGAAGTCTATTTGTCCATTGGGTGTTAGACTGAAGAGTGAAACTGTCCACCTCTCCCCCTTCAGAAGGAAGAAACTGACATGAACTGTGTGGCATGTTGCACCTTCAACCGTTTCAAACAGAACTGAAAGTTCTCATATGACCAGGTCATGTCTCACTAGTGTTGATGGTGATAAAACGTAATCACTACTTTCAGTGATGCTTTCAGTACATGGATATCCTCTATACTGAAAACCACAACCACCATCAGTCATATTATACATGCTTGCTTGCATTCTGATCAGAGAAATTAAGGATTGTGTGGGTGCAGAAACTGAAAAAAGTTGCTCCATCCAAAGAAGTATGTTTTATGGCACATATTTTACCAGATGGGGAGTTTGTGTCTAAGATGGCCAGTTAATGAGGAAACAACCTCCTCATGAATTTGGATTGCTTTTTCGGATTGCTGCTGGTTGATATGTCTAATGTGATTGTAGCACAAAGCAGTCTACCTCTGATTCAGAGATTGTGTGCTGTGCAGGGTTACACCAAATCTTTGCACATGACGCACACCTAATTATATCAAACTACGGGCTCCTGATGTAATTTACAATGATCACTTTATGTTTCTGCCATGCTCCCTCTTCCGAGGTAAATCTCATAAGGTCACAATCCAGGGCCATTAGGTGAGTATCTAGATATTTCCATTGAATCACTTGCACATAGTGAAGCTTACAGAGTGCAGTTTTAAGAGGACTAAGCATATTTCTCGGCTTAGAGAGTTTCTCGGCCAAGTAGAGTGGTGAATTGTTTATGACTGCCTTGCAGGTGATGAGGGCCGTCTTGAACATGATGCATGCTTGAAGAGGTAGGCACTGCTTCTCCTTGAGGATTCCGGGAGACATGGTCGAATTTCTTAGCCCTGTGGTGAGATATGCTGCAGGGTGATGGATGGTTTTTTAAGGGGCCAAGGTGGTATCTAGGACTCCTGTGAGTAGGACATTGCCACCGTCCAGATGGAAGTTGACCAGGGCTTGGACAACTGTTCTAAAACTCTGGGCAGGGATGAGAGTTTTGACTTTGCAAAGGAGTGAAAGCAGATACCGTGCTGCTTCGGTCCCTCTCACTCTATGTAAAACTACTGGACACATTCCTACTAACGGTGTCCAGTTAAAGTACCTAATACAAAAGGATAGAATGCCAAAGGGTCGACTCAATTTGACCTAAAACCAAAGGGTTGAATGTTTTTTTTAAAAAAATATATATTTTTTGGGGTTTCCGTTTCTGAAAAAAAGTGCTTTGACCACGAAAAAGGGTGTTTGGGGGGACCCTTCCAACCCCCCAAAAAAAAGATATATACATAAATTCGACCCTTTGGTTTTAGGTCCTTTTGATTCGACCCTTTTGTCATTCGATCCTATGCATTCGAAACTATTACCTATAACCATTCCTAACGCTTATCAACTCAGAATGTCGTACATAGGGAGTGAAAGTATGAACGTGTTTGCTTCACTTAGTGACCCTCTTTTTCCTATATCATTGGATATAGCTTATAGCTTTCAGGAAAATGTATCGGTGGGGGAAGTGGGAGAGCCTACCTATTTCGAAAACTGTTCTGGGAAGGCAGCGATAGCTGCATGCTCGGGACATTTCTGGTTGAGTCCATTCTCACTGTGGCCCTTAACCAAGCTCTAAATCATGTGTTCCCTTTTATATTACCACACTGCCTTCTGTGCAAGCTATCTTCACCCTTTACCCCTTTACTCTCTCACACATATTTCCACTTTCCCGCCATCTCTGCCCTGTCTTCTCTTCCTCCACGGTGTAGCATCCTGATGGCAGCTTGAAGCACTACACAAGAGATATGAATACATTCCTTTAGCCAATCATTAAAGTCATTCTACAAACCTTACCAAAAACCTGGTAACCTGTTTTCAGAATCAAATATTATTTAAATGGTGATTTTCAAATATCACAGTATTACATTTTCCTCTCACACCGCATCTGCTTTAGCCCTACAGGGACCCCAGGGCACTTCCATCCGAGCCTTGTTCTTGATTCTAGAAATGGATTGACAGATTGACCATTGTGCTCTTTATGGAATGCCAGACTTCATCCTCCCTCGGCACATAGCAGCTTCCAGAAAATCTATTTTACCTACAGTGCAGGAGGCAGTCTCTAATCAGTCTAGCAGTGCACATGTATGGTGGACTTCTCATACTTTTTACAGAATCTTTTCATTTGGCAAATAGATCATCTGCTTTTATATCTGTCATCGGCAGGGCGCAAATGTTAATTCATTCTCATGCTACTTTTCTGACTACAGGTCAACAGCAATGTCTCCAATCAATTCCTAACTTTCTTAATTAAACATCTTTTATCAACTAGCATAACTGCTTACCTTTCTGTGCTTCCCTTTCCAGTCAAATATAATCTCACAATTGCCGGTTGGTGCATTGGCAGCTTCTTCTTTAAGAGAGTCCTTAGCTTCCTTTAGGTCACAAGCCAAGGGATGAACCGAAGTTAGTGCTCCAGCGGTAAATCCACCCCACTACTGACAAACAGAACTACCATTACCACCACTTGGTCTTGTGGGTTTGCCATGGGATTACAAGTGGTGGTAAGACAGTGTTCGTCCGCATTCGTCCTTAGGATTTTTGGTGGAATTACTCCTGGCAGAATCACTGGAAAGTGGAGGATCACTAAACTTTCTTCCAAACATCAGTTGAATTACCACGTGGTAATTCCTCTGATGACATCTCTGCCAAACTTGTAATTTGGGTTGTTGGAAAAGTGATGGTAACAACATTACTGCCACCTTTTTCCCACACCGCCAACCTCGTAATGAGGTCCTATTAGACTGACAGGCTGCAGGCAAACTACCATGTATTAGTGGAAATCACATACGCCTGCAAGACCCCTGCGGTCTAAAAGGGAGATGCTCTAACAAAACAAGGCTCCATATCAATATAACAATGCAGAGGTTTAAGGAAAGCACAAATCAGTGCAAAGGGTATTCAAACAGTATACTAGGGTAGGACAGTCGTCTGAAGTCCAAGTTCCCTAGTCTAAAAAACTTTGTGATCAGAATTGTGGAAACCCGATGAGACAAACAAAGTCGATCACTGTTCCAGTGTGATTCACACAATGTTATTCACGATTTCATGGGTGGTTCACACAATGGCCCTCATTACGACCCTGGCGGAATTCGGAAAACGATGGCGGAAATGCAATACCGCCATCGAATAGCGCTCGGTGCGACTATGACCCGTCACCACAAAGTACGAAGCCATTAGCGACACCGTAGTGAACGCCAACGCTAACTGCACCAAGCAAGTGCGCGCGCGCCATGCCAAACCGTAAACACCACCATGGCGCAAGGGTACGCTAATTCCGACCCTAGCGGACATGTACCTAACGCCATCAAGCATGGCGGAATGATCCATTCCGCCATGGTGAGAAGTACGGCATCGCGAATCAACCGTAAACGGCCCCACTGAGTGCCTGTACACCGCTCCCTGCCCACAAAGTACAACTCCCCGTAGGTGCAATGAAGTCACAATGCAACCATTGAAATGTACAAGTCACCCATGCATGCCAACGAACAAATGAAACACAAGAGGGGCCAATGGGAGCTGCAGGGCACAGATGGCACGAATACAGAAGCCATCCCAATGGACATGACCACAGTCCCCCACCAAGAAACGCACGCAAACACAGGCACCTGTGACCAGCAATATTCCGAAAATCACATCATTCCACCAGTCCACCTGGCTGACCGGTATCTGTTACACAAAACCCAATCCCCCGCCCCTGAGCATGACAACATTCAAACAGTCATATTGGCAGCCCCCATCCCTGACCTCACGGGCTTCGTAGGCAAACGCGTCCAGTACAGTACCACGCAACTAAACTCCGAAGCTGGAACCCAATGCAGATCTCCTCACAATACATCGCTCCCCAAATAGGAATATGCCACATCACTTGCAAAGAAGAACGCTACACGGGCCAAATCAGAATAGAAATTTAATGCACAACAAAATCACCAAGCCCATACAGCCATCAGGCCATGAACTCCAAAACACATTTCACCATTGTGGGCTGCATCCGCAAGAAATGACCAGCCACTACTTGTGTGACGCCCTGTTCCATCATGGTACACAGAGCCACATTCACGTACGAAATGGCAACATGGAAGCGCACACAACCGCAGGGCCGTCCCAATGGGGAGGCACTAGTCCAGCTGAAAGGCCGAAATGTTGCTCCGAGCCACCAGTACTGCGTAAGGGCATGTGGCCCATTGGCGATCGTCCCATAAGATCGTAATGCTGCTCCACTGATTAACACGAAGCAGCAGGTGTCGGGAGTAAAACCCATCTGCAGGAGTGGCATACAGATGGCAGTGGCAAAAGGGGAGGAGATACCTGTCAATCAAAAGAAAAGAAAAAGAACAGAATGGCCATCAGAACTACATTCGAACAACTCACTTCAATGATCACACTAAATCCACAGCCATATGCATGCTAGCCCACTCCAAAGGTTCATCACCACCCAAAAACCACTTGCGACTCATAACTATCTATATCGAGGTGTAAACACCATCACAAACGAGTGTACCTGTGCATGCGTCTGTCAAAACAGAATCCATCAGATGGGATTGGTAACGTGCATGGACACAAGTGTCTGAGGGCGCGTCGAGACAGGGAGGGCTCAACAAGGCCAGATAGACGATGGTCCCACTATGGCAGCCCTGCATCACATAGCGTAGGGGAGGCGGATAGATTCCAAGAAGCCCTGTACATGGCAAACTCTGTATCAAATCACCTGCCCATGCATCCATTCATCATTCCCTCATCCCGGGATTAAAACGCCAGAATATTTACTCACATAACATTAGAAATATCCATTGAGTCTGTGCGTTATGCAGCCTGCAAAATCCACAGTGCCCCAGCCCGTAATGCCAGTGTTGTGAAGTAACATGTATTTGGGAACGTCCGGCCTCATCGCCCACGTCGCTATTGCGCATCCCAAACCATTCATATCAATCATTGCATCCTCGCCATGGCCCCTGTCCCAAGGACATTGAACAATAGAACGTTATATTTGCAGTCAGACCTGTGGGCATTTCCTCGCCGCTAGCTGAAAACCGAAAGCGCCGCCCTTCGAATTCCTCATTTGCAACATCACGTCGAAGAGGCATCTGTGGCCGTTTGAAATCACTAATTAATCCATTGAGTGCGGCTGTGTGTGAAAATGGCAACTGCCTTCACCCACAAATGGGACGCCCCGCCCGTCGTTGCAACTCGGTACAGTGATGCATGAGGGCCCACCGTTACTCGAGTACTACGTACCACTGACCCTTCACAAGTCTGTTCGCGACTGCACAGATAGTATGTGAAACAATGGGACCATAGCAGAATGAACATATCAACCAATGTTACACGGCCATCGGGTACAAATACATGATTGCAATAGCAAGATGCCATTCCCCGAATTGCAGCGTTGTGTGCGGGACGTGCTCGGCCAAAGGGGAGAGCAGTTTGCACAGGTGGAATGAATCACCACAGGTGGAGGCCAAACACATAAATTGCACAGCCAGTCTCCTCCCACAACCACACCGAAATGCTACCGGCAGGACTCGCGATGTTGGCCCTGGGGGACCTGATAGCACTGCAAGTACTCCAACTCCAGGAAGAAGACGAACACCAACTACAACCGGCCGCACGGAGGAGACGCAGGAGGAGGAGGAGGGCAAGGCAGGGCCAGCAAGGGCCGCCAGCACAGCCACTACCACCACGCAGGCAGCCCGCAATCCCACGCCTCCGAGCACATCCGTTCAACCTCACTGATGAGCAGATCCACACCCTCTACCGTCTGGACCGGGACACCATAGCCGCCATTGTGGACATGACACAGGCTGACCTTGTCAGCATGATAGATAGCCCAACCGCCATCCCACCCCTACTGAAGGTGGTGTCTGTACTCCACTTCCTGGCCACAGGCACCTACCAGCACACAGTCGGACAGTTGCATGGCATTTCTCAGCCACTGTTCTCACGGACACTATTGCAAGTGCTCGATGCCCTCCTGCAGCACGCAGACGACTACATCTCCCTACCACGCTCGGAGCAGGAAATTACCAACACAAAAGTGGGATTCCATGCACTTGCCGGCATACCGGGTTGCATTGGTGCCATCGACTGCACCCATGTGGAATTGGTCGTCCCACATGCCATGGAGGCCCAGTACCGCAACCGAAAACAATTTCATTCTCTGAATGTACAAATGGTGTGTGACTCCAACAGGATCATTACACATTGTTGTGCCAGATTCCCTGGATCAACCCATGATTCTATGGTCTTGAGGAACTCTACAATACCACGCTACATGGAGCGACACGCAGGGAACAGATCCTGGCTACTCGGTGAGTCTCATTACATGCATGATAATGTGGGGTATGTGATTCGGCAATGACCTGGCAGGAAGGGGGGGGGGGGTGTGCGTACGTAGCAATGGCATTCCACATCATACGTTTCTCGTCCACATACAGGTGATGCTGGATATCCACTGAAGAGATGGCTCCTCACACCAGTCCGGAACCCACGGGACCAGCATGAGGAGGACTACAACCATGCCCACTCACGTACCCGTGTAGTCATTGAACAGGCATTCGGCCTACTGAAGGGTCGTTTCCGCTGCCTCAGCAGGTCTGGCGGGGCACTCCTGTACCGCCATGTGAAGGTTGCAAAGATGGTGATGGCATGTGTCATGCTCCACAACATGTGCGTACGTAGAAATGTGCCCATGCCCCCTGACGCAGAACTGCAAGCACCTGATGATGGTCATGATGAGGGTGGGGATGTGGCAGCACCTCAAGGAGTCTGCGAGGCACCGGAGGGCCGTGACATTCGTCAGCATCTCATTGATGTATGCTTCTAGCACTCACGCCTGGTGGCTGATACATGGACACGGGACTCGTGCGTGTGTGTCTGGGACATGCACAATATGGACTGTACGCCTATGATGGCCTAGTACACAAAGATCAATGTCCACACATCTCATTGGTTGATCGTGCACTGTTTATGGCATATGTGATATCATGTTGTACACCCTATCGACCCGCCACCCAAGTGAGCCCAACACACCCCCTCCACCCTCCTACCTCCCCCCCGTACACCAGTGTCCACAGATGCTCGTTGTCAGTGGGCAGTCGCTATTGCAAGCCCCCTCTGCGGGTATCAGGGGCACCCCTGCCTGTGGAGCGCAGGTTCCTCCCAGATCTACGTTGGGGGCTGCCCTGGACGGAACTTGCAACGGATGATGTCTCTGCCTGCTCACGTCCATGCATGTCCCTAAGGGTTTGCGAGAGCTCAGTGAGCACACGGCGCACTGCGGCAAGTTCGGCACATACGTCCTTGGACGTCGCATGCAGTTCCCCCCTCAGGCTCTCGGTGCTTCTCTCCATTTGGACTCCCAGGCTCTCGGTGCTACTCTCCATTTGTGCCCTTAGTGTCTCTGTACCTCTCTCCATTTCTGCCCTAAGTGTCTCAGTTGATGTTTCTATGTCTGCCTTAGTGCCCCCACATTCATCGGCATGGTCCTTGAGGAGCGTGGCCAGTTGCTGCTGTTGCACGATTAACTGGTCGAGGGACTGTTGCCTCTGCTGGGCCATGGCCATTTGCGGGGGTGTCACAGAGGGGCTGTTGACCTCATGTTGCCTTGCCACAGGGCTTGTGGGGGATGGCCAGTCGTCGTCTTGTGGGTGCCCCTGCGTGGTATCCTCATGTTGTACGGGATGGGACAGACAGGGGGATTGGGACAGGTCATGGATGGATCTGTCTTCGACATCCCCGTCTTCTGTGTCGGAGCATGCTGCCATCAATGGGGTGTCACCTATGGTGCTGCTGCCACCAGAGGCAGTGCCTTCTGTGGCATCCATTGGGGGGACCTGTGGTGGTGGTGGTGTGGGCATGCTGGCTGCTGGGGTGCCTGTTGATGTTCCCTCCTCTGTGCTGCCACCTGATTTGTGCTGCTGCCGTGTCTTGATGCGTGCAGCTGAGGTGGAGGGTCTTTGGCCGTTGGTCTTGGCCCTCTTTGCAGGTGTGCTGGTAGGGGTGTCCTGAAGCTCGTCGTTTGGATCGGACCCTGTGGTGGAGTAAAGGAGGGCGAGGGTTATTGATGGGTCTGTGGGAATTGGAATGGCATTGTATCACATGCATTGGGGTGGTACCTGAGGGTGATTTGGGTCGGGGCCTTGGAGGTGCTTTCATTTGTGTGTGGAGTGAGGGTGCAGTTGTTTGGCAGCCTGCAGTTAGGGTGTACCTGCTGCACGTGTAGTGCGTGTTTTAGGGGTTTTTAATTATTTATGTATTTATTGTGGGTTTTAACGTGCGCTATCAGGCCGATGTGTGTGGACGTTCTCCTGGACATGTGTTTCTGTTGCACTATGTGGACACATGGTACTTCACATGGTTGGACTTTGTGGATTTGGCATTGTTTTATCTGGCCCACCTACCTGAATCTTCGGATGTCTGCACTCCTTTCTCCATCCCTCCGACTCCCTCTATGCTCTCCATTCCGATGGTGGAGGCACAGATTTCTTCCCAGGGGGTCAACTTGATGGGTGATTCAGGACCTCCCCCGGTGGCAGTGGCAATGTTGCGGTTGGCAGAGAGTATGCTGCGGACGCGTATCCGCAGGTCGTCCCATCGCTTTTGGCATTGCTGTGGGGTGCGGGGTGCGGTCCCCACCGCACTTACCCGCTGTGCCACCAGAGCCCATATGGCCTTCTTGTTTGCAAGTGCCGTCCTGGTCATTTGTGTGCAGAAGACGACGGCAGCATTCTCCTGGAGGGTCTCTGTTAGCACGGTGAGTTCCTCACGGGAGAAGTGGACCTGCCGCTTGCGGTCACACGCTTTCTTCGCTACTTTTCCCATTTTTCTTGGTTTTGCTAGGGTGGATGACGGGTTGGGGTGTGTCTCAGGGTAGTGTTTTTAGTGGTTGTGTGGTTTTAGTGGTTTTATAGGTGTACGGCGGGATGTTTCCCGTTCCGGGCCCATGTTTTAACTTCCGTTTCCGTATATTTCCGGTCACCGTACTTTCCGGTAGGCGCACACTGCGGTGTCCGCTGTGATGGGTGGCGGTATTGCACCTAGGGCGCCGTACGGCGGCGGTGTGGGCCGTTTTGGGGTCTTTTCCGCCATCGCGGACTTTGCACTTCCGCCATGCCGTGGTGCTCGTGCCCGATGGGTCGGAATGGGCCGCACTTTGCTCCTTCGTGCAATGGCGGAAACGCTATTTACGCTGTGGCGGTCCGGTCAGTCACTTTCCGCCAGGGTCGTAATGAGGGCCAATGTCACAGTTCCCGAATGCTTACAAGGGTCCAAGACCTATTCTATCATTGGCAAACGCTGGTCCTCCTGGGTTCAGAAGCTTTTCCTCCAGATGACAGGGGATGCATTCTCGGTCTGTACTGAATTGACTTTCAGGTTGCTCTGATTGTTGTTGCACCATGCCATTCCCTAGGGTGGTGTGCAGAGTTCTGAGCTAGATCAGCTATTCGCTCATGCCAATCAAGAGCCTATCACAAGCACTGGGTTCCAAAGAGCCTGCCATAGGCCCAGGCTTCTTGTTGATCTCTTCTGTATCAGATTCTCACTGAACCCTCCTGGCTCATTTTCGTTTTCTTAGTGACCCTCCTGGCATGGATTCTCAGTGAGCCCACCTGGCCCAGATTCTCATTACGCATGTATGAGTTATTTTCCTTTGGGGTCTTGCCAGAATCTGCATTAAGGCACTCTTCAGGACACTGTCCCCTCTCTCGCTCTAGCTCTCCCTTTCTTTCTCTGTCTCTCTCTTCCAGTCCCTCTCTTTCTCTCTCTTTATCTCTCCGTCACACCACACCCTCTCTCTCTCTCTCTCTAGCCACCTCATTCCAAATGTTCCAGCCTGTTGGCCCTACTAATCTTTGGGCCAAGGTGAACAAGTCTCTCCAATTCTCTAGCACTTGTACCCTGGCAGCACTCCAGCTCAGGCCACACTGGTTTTGCCACCTGACTCTCAGCTCTACCTTTAGCCTTAGGGCCCCTTGCCTTCGACAAACCTGGTTTTCTTCTTTGAACCTATCTGTCATATTCCCCCTCCTTCCTATCTAAATCTCCCCATCTCCAACGTCTCCCTAACACTGATATCCTTTTAATTCCTCTTTCCATTTCAATCCTTCAACCTTCCCCTGTTCCAACTCCCCTTCTCATTCATACTCTTCTGTTCCTCCTCCAACACAAACCTCTCCCTCACGAGTCTACTTCTCTCCCACTCCTTCCTCTGCGTCTCTTGCTGTATCTTCCTTCTCCTGTCTCTCCCAAATAAAGTGCTTCTTCTTCCTCCTAGATCTTTCCCTCCTCAGACTCCAGCCTCTCCTTCAGAACTCTTATTCTCTTCCACTACTTTCTCTATCTCTCTCTCTCTCTCTCTCTCTCTCTCTCTCTCTCTCTCTCTCTCTCTCCCATTTCCCTTATCTTACTCCAATATCAGCCTCTCCACTGCTTTCCTTACTATGCAAGGATGGGAGGCTCTTCACACCCTCTGTACGGTGTGGTGCCATGATCTCTACATATCTAAAGGTGCCTGGCCCCACTAGCTCCTGTCAGCTCTCCTGGGTTTTCTTCTGGCCATCTCTGCAAGGCATATCTACATTTTAATTTCCCCTAATCCAGGCTGAGTAAGAAGATCCTCTTTTATACTGCCTGAACCAGGTATCTGCTGCCTGACTGGCTGGGGTGGTGAGGTGGTTCTCAGCAGTGAATTGGTTGGGAGCGAGGCTTTGTAGTTCAGGTTTCAGGAAGCTTTAAAAAAAAGGCTGGCGTCCATTTTGAATCCATGCCATGCAACCTAGTATTATTTTTTTGTGAGAAAATGGTATCAATCTCTCCCTGATTTGCTGCCTTTTATGTAGGTAAAACTGTTTGCGCCATAGCACTTTCAAATACCTGGGCCACTTTAGCTTTCCTTTCCCTCCTCCTAGCATAAGTGAATTAGCAATTGGGCATAACACTTTTCAAGAGAAAAACTAAGCCCAGGCTTTATGCTCTGCATCTGCTCCTAAATTGTGGATTTAATTTCTGGGAGCTCTTCATCTGAATTCAAGCCTAGAGATTAGAAACATAAGAGAAAATGTTTTAGTTCACCTCCCCACACAATACTTTAAATAGATTTGTGATATTGCTACTAATCCTGTTTAGTTTCTGACTTAGATCTTCCAGAATGCATTCTGTCAACCTTGCTGAATAAATGTCTAAAGTGTTCCACTGTCCTCGTAGCTAGTTGCAGACTTTTAAAAATCACATAGTGCAGAATTTAATTGGAAACACTTATTTCTCTTTGACCTCATCTGCTGCCAAGATAACTGGGCATAGCGTATCCTGGAGGCTGTACCACGACTAAAGGGCACTATATGCTGCCCTGGAGGCAGCACTCTTGATCAGTGGTCAGACTCCACCTCCCTGGAGGCAGCGCCACTGCCATAGGGTATCATTTGCTAGCCTGGAGCAGTTCCACATCCACAAGGCACAATTTGCTTCCCTTTAGGTAGAGCCACTGCTATAGGGCACTATTTGCTACCCTGAAGCCAGCACCACTTCCTTAAGGCAACATATGCTCCCTTCGAGGCAGCATCGCTAATGTAGGGCACAGTATGTTGCATAATAATACTGTTTAGGCCTAGTAAAATACAACAGACAAATATAATTCTGTTAATGTCTTGGCGGCGAGTATGTCTCTTTTCTTGGTTCATTGCAAATAGCATCTAGGAACAAAAAACAATATGTCCCATGATACCCTGTACTGACCCTCCCTTTCGTGATGCTTGACTAATCCCTTCTTTAAAGCCAGTACCTATTTCCATGTGGAGAGCAGCAAGTCCTCTTTTTGCCAGTGACCAAGTAGCAGCAATGCGTGATCCATCATAAATCATAGTCTCTGAGCTAGAAGACCATGCAACAGTTCTTCAGCAAAAGGGCTGATTCTAGCTTTCCTATGGTTCTAAAAAAGTAACAATGTTGGGGAAAACTCCCAGGTATGCCAGAGTGATACTGGAAGTTCACAGACTTGGAGGGCCCAACACCCTCCCCCAGGATACACGGAAGACTCAGTCAATGGCAAGTACAAACTGCAGTTTATTACAGCCAAAACCAACAGGGATTGATAAAAGAACCCAGAAAAATTCCAGCATGTCACACAGTAAATGGCGCGTAAACCACTTTTGTCTAGAAAACATGTCACTGCTCGTCATTACTTGGAACTCTCTCCAGAAAGCTATCACAGCATGGGACTGGCTGTCAGGAGCATAATAACCTATTTGATACATATATATGTTATTCTACGGGTTCCTCCATGTCAGGTGGTTGGCCTGTTTCATCCCTGATATACTAACTATAACATTGTTGCAGAGTTGTGGCCTTAGCATTGGTTCTTTCCCATTAGGCCTAGGGTACTGAACTGGGATTGGCTAGAACAGACGTCCTCAGGCCTGGGACCTGAAACGTTTCTCGGCTCACTGTGTACCTTTTCAAGGTGATGTGAAAGATTGTGTCTGAAGTGTAAGTTTTGTGCACCACCTTATCCTTATGAGAATATTCCACTGCTCAGAGCAACACTTGTTACATACTTGTTGCATACTTGTTGCAGTCTGTGTCTGGGTGCCTGGGATCGGCTCTCCTTTCTCACCACCGATCACTGTACATTGTCTGCTTCATCAAGTATTTGGAGACCATGAGATTGAACTCTGCAGCTCTGAATTATGAGGATGTTATTCCCTTTTTTCTGCAGCTAGTCCCTATCGTCTGGGGATTGGAATGTCTTCCGTATCTCTTGGCCTTGGCTGCAGGTCCTGTCTCACACGCCGTGCTCTCTGTGCAGCCTGAATCAGATCAGCTCATTCCTTGCTCAGTGGTCTGAGGCCTGTTGTAATTTTCCTAAACCTTATAATGCAGTTTCTACATTGTCCACACTATACTATATTCCCCCTAGGTTAGTTACACTTGTCTCTGTCAGGTCCCATAAGTGCTCTTGCAGTTCCGTAGGGTTATTTTGTGTTAAGCATATGCAAGCTTTGCTCAGGATCTCTTATGCCTTGTGGTTTCTGTGGTGCTGCATTTGGCTAATGGCAAAAATAATAAATGCAATGACAGTATGTATATGTATCTGTTCTCTAACTACAGAATTGTACGCTTGTGTTCTTCATGTGTTCGAGTGTGTGTTTGTGTCCCGAAGTACGGACGGCATGCAAGCTTCATGTCTAATGCTATTATGTCGTGGTCTCTCTAACGATGTCAGAAACATGGCTTCTTGGTGCTTAGTCACGACTGTCCATACTGGTGTCTCTGACCATGGCCTGCGCTCTTCATTCACACATGGATAGATTTGACCACACCTGGTCTGTATGGCTGGCTGAGGGGATACCTCTCAACATATTTATCTATCATTGGTCTGTTAAGAATTGGTCCGAAATAGAATGGATGATTGCAGTGTTTTCTGGCCTTTCGTTTTGTCATGAATTTGGTGGGGAGGGGGTGGGGTGGCAAGATCCCGACTCCCTATTCATTCCCCACTCTGGTTGACCTGTCAACCACATCATGATACATCAGTCCTTTAGCTCTTGGTTGCATATCTTTGTTATCCCTCCGAGGTGCCCATAGTAATTTGTGTGATCATCGAAAGACCAGTTCATGTAACAGCACACTCCTTCGGGATTACACCACACCCACTTCTCTTCATAGTACTTCACATCAAATGGGTTGTCCAATTTCATTGCTTCAATGGGAAACAATTTGCATGTTGCTATTCTCTGTCTCAGCTTGTCTCTCTCTGCCACAATCTCGTCCTTTGCTCCTCCTATGTATACATCCATCAGTACCTGCATCCCAATAACTTCTTCCGCTGTCTTCTTACATCTGGTGAGGCATATTTGTATTCCACACATTGACACCCCTGTCAGTACCAGTGCTCCCGTTATCACCTTTAGTCCATCTGATAGCCATGACAGCATCCACGACCATATGTACGCTATCTAGTTCTGGTCCTTTTCTGTCCCCTTTCTTTCTTCTTCCATTTTGGCATGCATCTGAGCCAACTGGTCCACAGCCTCTGGCAGGGTATCATTATCTTCATCATTGACAAGTATGAATGTGCAAGAGGAACTCGCTATCTTTGTGCAAACTCCTCCTTCCACAGCTGTGAGGAGGTCCAGGAAGTATCTATTCTGGAGCGCCACCAACGTTATTGCTCAGAGCTCTTCTTTTATTGCATTGAACCCATTCACAGTAGAGTTTATTGTCACCATCAGCTCCCAGTGGGTAATCTGTAGCCATTTTGTGTTCATGTATGTCTGTACAGCTGGAATTATTGATGCGAAGAACATTTGTGTTCTGCTGGAATTTCATCTAATGCTGTCTCTCATGATTCTGAGAAGTAATTTCCTCCTCTCTTTACTTTGCTCAATTCAGCTTGCTTCTCTGTCTTGAAGGTTGGTACCCCATCCACCGACCACTTCTTTCTTTTGTCATTGTACATTTTCGGTAACTCACTGAGCTTCACATCCCTGCGGGGCAAAACTAATTATGGCATATGGAGACAACATTGGTTGTCTCCATGACCACCAGTCTGGCTTCAGAGCGGCCAGAAGCACGGAAACTGCTCTCCTTAAAATCCGTGAAGATCTGCTCTCCAACCTTGATTCTAACATTCCCTCTGTCCTCATCCTTCTTGATCTCTCTTCTGCCTTCGACACAGTCAACCACACCATCCTGCTCAACCGTCTCTGTGATAATCTGGGCATCACTGATCAGGCTCTGGCCTGGCTGACATCTTTCCTCTCTGATCGACCCTCCCAGGTCCAACTGGGGTCTTTCCTATCATCTTCTTCCTCTCCACCTGTGGGGTTCCCCGGGTGTCTAACTTCTCACCCTGGCTTTTCAACCAATACCTGGCAACTCTCGCTCACTGCATTGCCATTTTCTGCTCAAATTTCCAGTGCTACGCTGATGACACTCAACTCATTTTCTGGCTGCCCTCGGCCACCTCCTCTTCCTCTCTCATCTTTGACTGCCTAACTGCCATTCAAAATTGGTGTGCCGCCAATGATCTTTGTCTGAATGCCAGCAAGACGGAGATCCTCCTCATCGGCACACCATCTCCATCCTTTCCCTCACTCTCTGGCTGGCCTCCCTTGGCCCTCCCCCTACCCCTACCTATGCGGCTAAGAAACTTGGCGTCATCTTTGACTCCACACTTTCCTTCTCGGCCCATATCTCTGATGCCTCTAAAAAGTCAAACTTCTGACTGCACCTCTTCAGAGGTATTCTGCCTTTTCTCTCCTTCCCCCAGAAGCTCATGGTATCCCAAGCTCTGGTTCTCTCTAGCTTGGACTATTGTACCAGCCTCTTTCTAAATCTACCCGCCTCTACTCTCCACCCTCTACAACTTATCCAGAACAGGACTCCGAGACTTGTCCTTGGCCTCAAGCCCTGGGATCGTATCTCTCCAGCTTTGAAATCTCTCCATTGGCTCCCAGTGGATGCAAGGATTAAATTCAAAACCCTCTGCATTGTCTACAAGGCTTTCTGGGGCCTGGGTCCAAAATACCTTCAGCTATCCCTCTGCAAATACCTCCCCTCTCGAGCTCTTCGCTCCTCTACCTCTAACTCCCTCAGGGTCAGTCGTTTATCAAAGAAACAAGCTGGGGGTAGATCTCTATCTTTGGCTGGGGCCTCCCTCTGGAACAGCCTCCCTGCCACTCTAAAACTTGAGGAGAACCATCTCCGGTTCTGGAAGCCCCTCAAAACCTTCCTCTTTGCTTCTGCCTTCACTCCCCTTCTCCCCTGCTGATCTGCTCTCTTGGCACTGTGCACCTGGCCACCCTCTGTCCCTTAGGCCCAGGTACCTGCTCACCCTGCCACCTTCCTGCACTGCCTCCTGGCCATACCTTGCACTGGGGACTGTATCTGTACCCATACAGCCCCCCCATTTTTCTTCTTTTCTGCACTTATTCAGACTTACCCAGTCTGCTGCCCTAAACACAACACTTGCCACTTGCTGGCTGCACTACCACAGTTTGCCTCCATTTTCTATTTATTTTATTTATCTGCGCTCCTCGGCTGCTGCACTTTCCACTCTCCCCCTTCCAAGCACTTTTTCCCTTTTCCCTTTCCTATGAACTTGCGCGTTCTCAATGTCACTGGGCCTAGTAAGATCGTTATTATGTTGTGCTGTGTTCTCTCTTGTTCCCCTCCCTTGCCTATTCGCGCTCTGAAACACTTGTGTATGAGCGCAATACAAATAAAATATCATATCATATTGATGTCTAACAATGAGCAAACTCCCCCGCCAGTCGGGTGTCAGCTTCTCGTATGCCTTTGATTCGCACACCCAATAGTGGTCCATCAGAACTGCTGTTCCGGCCTTTCATAGCTGTGTGTTTTTCAATGCTTGGGCATCCCAAATTTTTGCCAACTTCAACTTCAACCTTGTTCTGGTAGCACAGTGCTGGTGTCTTCAGGGGTATTATCGACATTTGTCCAGCTACATTCTCCACCCATAAAAGCAACTTTTTGCTTGCGTCCCATTGATTCAGGCACTTGACATTTCCTTCCTGTACCTTGATAACTGGTGATTGTGCTAGAGACAGCACTTTGCTCCCTACCACTCCATCCTTCCATCCATCTTCTATGTACACTTGGCAATACACAAGTATCTACGGTCTTTCCCAGCAGCCAGGCTCTCCTCCTGTTTCTTTCACTCTTGTCCACGGACATGGTAATTCCTTCAGAGTGGTAGATAGCTTCATCTAACTGCCAATAATTGTTCATCATGTCTAATGCTTTTATGTAATTATCTGAACACAGGAACGTTGCTCTGGACATCCACCTTAAGGATGCTGTCTTCCCTTGGAACCTTCCTCAAGTCGTCACCATCGATAGGTATATTAGGCATTGTGCTCTTGCTGCTGGTATTTCATTTGCTATGAACGTTCTGGAGGCACTCGTGGCTTAGGGGATCATTAAACAAACATAACAGATATCCCCAGTGGTTTCCCCACCTACTTTGGTCATTTGTCTGTAGCACACGTTATTAGACACTCGAGCAGTGTTGGTGAGATACATGTCTACCCCTTTTATGTCTGTGTCAGCAGTGTGCTTACCTCTCCTTACCATTACTGCAGTGCTCTCCTGTCTGCCTGACATGGTCGTTCCAAATGCTTGGGTTGGGGGAATGTTAGTGGAGGGTACAGCGGTAGTGCTAGAAACAGAGGAAATCTTCCAAAATACAAAGACAATAACACTACTAGAAATAAGTAATACCAACAGAACCATTCCATTTTTTAATATGTTGTTCATTTTTACCTGTGCTGCTGATCCTCCTGCAGCCTGGAGATATAGTTGCCCGCCTGTAATGCATGAAGAAAAGTGTTATTGGTTTAGTATTGTAAGTAACTCCTCAAGCCCCGCGTACTAGTTAATCATTTATCGCAAAAACAAACCCTTCTTCCCACACAGCCCTTACTGATGGGTCTCTCATTGTGGTGAGGATAGGGGAATTGCCGTGCTCAAGCTGCGTGTATGTTTAGGCCAAATGTTCTATAAAGGCAAGGTAATATACTCCGGGGGATCGGGCACATAACCTACTGGGTCTTCTCACAGCCTCATAGCCGGTCAGATAGCACAACGAGCTGAGCGCCCGTTTCTGACATCTGTGTGCAGCCTGCTGATGCAGGTTCGAATCCCGGCAGGGCCAACTCAACCTTTCATTCTTCCAAGGTCGATAAATTCAGTACCACGCAATACCACAGTGTGGGATAATAATATCAACTGTTATCTCAGTGCTCAGATGCCTGTGGGCTTGTAGTGCTACATAAAACAAGATATTATTATTACAGTATGGACAATTTGGTTTGAGAAAGTATCTGGTTGATTGGCAGTGGGCAACATGAGCAATCACCAACAATTACAGTTACTTCGGCTTGCACGTTGACTGTCTATGTAGAGAATAAAATAGCAAACAGACAGTGTGCCCTCACACTAAATCAATTAACTGTCCAGTCCCTAACTCTGCTGCCCATGAGCAAGTAACCATTGGGTGTCCTTCGCTCGGCCGTGTAAGTGCCAAATTCGCTTGTAGCTCTCCTAGGTGCTGAACGTTGGCCCTTTTGAGATTGTTACCGGCTGACGCAGCTGCTTTGTAGGGCTTGATATCCGCGACGTGGTTCCAGACCGACTTCCCCTCTAGTTTGACAGCACGGTTTGACGATGTGTGGTCCTGTAAATCAGGGAGGCACATTCCAGCGCTGCACAAAGTTCCTCTAAAGCACAATATCGCCTATATTCACATTTTTTTTTTTATCCGGAGTCTTTTGGTGCATTGTTGCAGTTGCTCTCTTCGCCATCTTCTGTGCCCTCCAGGTGTAGCTGTATCTGGAGAGAGATAAATGAGGCGCTAGCAATTAATGAAGTAATGTATTCATGCATTTCTTGTCCTAACACATCTGCACTATTCTCACAATCTTTCAGTGCTCTTGTGGGAGGAGCCAGTGGGAGATGCATACCCACTGTAGTAAGCTATTGTCTTGTATCCCATGCTTGTCTTCTGTGTCAATACTGCCTTCATCACTACACTGTCAGTGTGTGAAAACAGGACATGTTCCTTTTTGTAATCTGGGATCCCTGACATGGGTGCTGTGCATATTGCCTCCTTCATCATGTTAAATGCATCATTCATCTTGGAGGTCCATGTCAACATCTTTTGTCGCTTCTGTGCTTCCTTCAGAGCGCCCTGTAGGAGCCTTGTGTAAGTACTGTAGTCAAAGACCCATGCTCAGCAGCAGTTGCATAACCCTAAGAATTGTTGCATTTCTCTGAATGTCACAGGCTTAGGTGTTGTCTCTGCTCTCTCTGGGGTAATCTGTCAGCCATGCTGTGAAATTGTCTGTCCAATGTAGAGCACATGCTTCTGATAGTATTGTAACTTGGCCTTGTCCACGTTGTATCCCTTGTCTGCGAATACAGTCAGCATGTACACTGAGTCCTGCCTAAACTGATCTTCTGTCTGGTTGAAAATCAAAATGTTCTCTGCGTATTGTAAAACTGTGCTCTCCATCTGATTGTTACTCAAGTCCATCTGTATCACTCTAAAAAAGACAGATGCGGACTCGCAGTACCCTTGAGGAAGTCTTGTATGTTTCCACTTCTGGTTTCTTTACATAAAGCTGGTCAAGTCTTGTGAGTCTAGGTGTAGTGGTGCTGAGAAGAACGCATTCTTCAAATCAATGACCATGAAGCAGGCAGCTTCCGCTGGAATGCTGCACAAAATTGTCACTGGGTTTGCAACTAAAGGACACTCTTCTTCTACAATGTGGTTAAGAGGCCTTAAATCCTGTATGAAATGCCATGACCTGCCTTTGCCTTCCTCACTGGGTAAACTGCGGTGTTGCATAAGGACTCGGATGGTACAAGGATGCCTCTCTCCATCAGTGCTGTAATTGTCTTATAAATGCCCTCTTCCGCCTCCTTTGTTAGTGAGTCCTGTTTCACTCTTGGTGATATTGCTCCTGGCTTCAGCTTTATCTTTACTCCCTCTATGCTCTTTATGTGCCCCACATCATAGGGACTTGTTATCCATAGGGTGCTGGGTACGTTGGCCAGGTCTGCCTCACAGAATGTCGGTGGTGGCTCCAGCGCCATTGCCATCCTCTGTGGTACCTCCCTATGTTGTATTCTTAAGCAGTAAGTCACACTCATCTCAAACACCATCTCTGTTTCTCATCTTTCTTCCCTGACTAGCTCTTCGTCTGTCACAGTGGTTAACCTGCACCCTTCTGCCACCGCAATCACTGCTCTCCATGCCTGTCCTGTGTCATCCATCCCATATACCGCTATGCAATCTTCTCTCGTGATCACTGCCTCTATTTCTATTGGCACTATGGTTCCCTCTTTCTCGTCTAATGGTAGCTCAGGCCCAAATAGGTATTTGTTTGGAACCCACCACACCATCCCTGCAATGCCTGGAAGCCATGCAATAGCAATGTCAGTCCCATACTGGAACATATCTGTGTCCACTGGCACTCCCCTCTGTACCTTGCATCCGCAGTAAGCTTCAACAATCTGTCTTACATTGAGCATGTGTATTCCTGGTGTGGAGCACACTATTCCCTTGTCTGTGAATGAAATGATCATGTTCAGTCTGCTCATAATGTGTCGTCCCAGTATGTTTACCGGTGTCTGTCGAGATTAAAGTAAAGGCAGTGATAGACAGTGATCTCCTATAGAGAGTGAAACATTGTATGTGAAAGGAACCACTTCCTGAGCCCCAGATAATCCTTGAGTGTTCATGGCATCGCCTGACAAATTAAATGCTCATTCCCGAAAGCATGACATAGTCGCCCCTGTGTCAACAAGAAAGAAAAAAGTTTTGTCTCCTATCGCCACTGCTATGCAAGGTCCCTCTGTAGGGTTGGGTGTGATCGACAGGATGGGACACATCAAGTTCATCTGTGGGTGGTCCTATTGAGGGTATAAAGACATCTCATTTCCTGTAAAGGAGTTGTTCCCTACCATGGTAACTCCACCCGGTTGTTTAACGGGAACCGTTGCCATGGAGATGATGTGTGTTACTGCGTCATTGCTCTGTATTTGTGCCAATTGCTGTGTGTTTCCATGAGCCTATGGCACTGGTGCTGGCATCTGTGGTATCTGTGTTTGCATCTCTGGTGCTTGTACTTGTGCTTGTGGCATCTGCTGTTGTGTGCCCTGAATATGTCCTAGCGGTTGTTGGTCCTATGTATAGTAGTCATCTTGGTCCTGTGGCACTGCGCTCCAAAATTCTGCTGCATCCTCCTGATCCTACACACTCTTAAAAGTGTCCTAATTGCCCACACGTCCAACACTGCGGTGGCTCTCTCCCTTGCCCTTGGAAATCTCCAGAGAAATCTCCTGGGCCCTGCTGCCCATATCCCGAAACATTCCTGGAAAGCTCCCTTGGTTATGATGTATCTGTGAACCAAACCCACTCCCTCTCTGTTGTCCCCTTTTGCTCAAAACCCTTGTGGTGTGTTCCCCCCCATGATCCCTCACCCTGTGGGCGGTGTGAACTGCTGTGGTTGTTGTTGCTGCTGCTGTCCCTGTCGGATGGGGCTGGTTAATACCACTAGTTTTGCTTCGTCTATCTTCCTGTCCTCCGCCTTTTTCTTAAACTTCTCCTGCCATACTCTACAATGGTGAACTATCGTGAGTTGTATTTCTGGCCAGCCTCTTACTTCCATTCCTACCAACTTCTTTAGATTTTTCAGAATGGGCTCTGGCAGCCCATGCATTAATATGTGATAAAATATTGCTACAGTTTTGTCCTACAGCTCTCGAGTTTCGAGGCGCCAAAGCTCTTGAATCTCTTGAATATACTGCAAGAGGTCGGGCTTCATCTTCCCTCATTTTCCGAGACATAATTGCCCCAATGTCCTTGGTGTCTGGGTACTGTGTCTTTAATGCTCGCCATATGACCGCTCTGCAGTTTTCAAACGGTGAACCATTGTGCACCGTGTTTTGTGTTGTCATTCGAGGGAACCCTGCCCTTTTCCATACATCATCAGCAGCATCTACGAGAATCGCCATTAGTAGTCCTTTTATGTCTCCCACTGCTAACCTGTTTCCCTCTGTCACCCTTTCCATCTAATGAATCCATTTCCCAGCCCCTGCACTTAATGAGGGTAGTCTTCACCTCACATTTTCTTGGTCCACATGTTTCCATGATATATACAGACATCGTGCCCCTCCCCTCTCCAGGATGGACATCTGTGTGAACCCCTCATCCTCATGCGTGCCTCTAGTCAGTGTGACCTGCCTGTCTCCTCGCTCGCTCTCAATGCCTGTGCATACATCTATCGGTTCTAATGTGGCTACCCGGATACTGTCTTCATACCTCCTTGTTAAACTTCCTTTAGAACAAGCCGTGACTGTTTCTCCCCTCATTTATCCTTGGAGGTCTTTAAGTCTACTCACATATGTAGTTACATCATGTAGGGTGTGTAAGTCGTTCGCCAGCCATGCCTGTTCATCTGAGCTGCCCCCTCCTTCTCCCTCTGCATGTGTCCTAAACTCCCATGACACCCACTTGTCTGTTCCCATCCCCAGTGACTGGGATCAATACAGCTCTCCCTCTCTTCCCCATTGTTCTTGTCTTCATTGTCAGTGCTCAAACCCATGTTACAGCAGAAATCGTCTGCAAAACTCAGTCTCCTGGATGTCAAGTCCGTGTTAGGTTTCATGATGAGGTCGATACCCTCAAGTCATACCTGCTTTCTCCCCACAAACCACCTAGGCCTGCTCCTTCTCTATCTGCTGTGCTTCTGCCCTGTGAGCTTGTACTATCTGGTTCAGTTTGCCTGTTCACCTCAAGTCTGTAGTTTCCCTTGTCTATGGCACCTTTTGTCTTTACCATCCTTATAACTCGCTCTTCCTTTTCCCTGCGCACTCGTTCCCTTCGCCTCACCATCTCTTCCATTTCCCTTGTCCTTCTGTCCCGCTGCTCCCGTTCTGCTCTTTTCCTCTCCTTGCAGTCCTTTTCTATCCTCTCCTCTCTTTCCCTATCCATGCACTCCTTTTCCTCCTCCTTCCTTCATTTCCTATCCTCCTCTTCCAACTTCTCTTCTCTTCTCCTCTCCCTGTCCTCTCTCTCCTAGTTTCTCCTCCCGTTCCTTCTCTCTCCTATCCACCTCATCCATTATCTCTGCCCAGTCTGATGCTTTGCTGCTTCCCTTCAGACCCTCCATTGCCTTAGTCGCCCCTTCTGCCTCCTCGTCCGTTTTCCCTTCCAGCTTCAGGAGTACCTATCCCTCTATCCACTCCTTAGTAGCTATGCCTCTGAGCCCCCTGTTTGCACCCCTCTGTGCCTCGCTGCTCGCCTCTCGTTCAGTAGCTGTCTGCCCTGCACCCCTCGGCCCGTCCTCCTTCATATATGGTGGTGGCTTATATGTCAGGTTTAAATACCCCTCTGCTGCTCTTAATTGACGTATTGGGTACATCTCTTGTTCATCATCTGTGTCATCAGATACTACACTCTGGGGACATGCGGGGAGCGGAGGGGTGAGTTCCTTGCTCCTTCACCTCCTGTTGGATCAGCATCCAGTGGCAGCTCGCTGCATCCTCCTCGCCCTCCTGAAACATGCACCACAACTCGAATATGGCCATGCGTTTTGTTAACCTCTTCCCGTTATAGGCATCCTGTATGTGTCTCAGTAGTGATTTACTTACCATTGAATCTTGCCCATTGCTACCCACCCATAGGGTACTAAACTGTGATTGGCTAGAGCTAACGTCCCCAGGTCTGGGACCCCAAACGGTTCTCAGCTCACTGTGTGATGTGATTCAAGGTGATGTGAACGATTATGTGTTTGTATTGTAACTTGTGTGTACCAGCTTTGCCTTATGAGAATATTCCCCTCCTCGGCGCAACACTTGTTGCATAGTTGTTGCATTCCGTGTCGGGCTGCCTTCGATCAGCTCTCCTTTCTCACCACCGATCACTGTCCATTGTCTGCTTTTTCTGCATCTGGTCCCTTGTCGTCTGGGGATTGGAATGTCTTCCGTATCTCTTGACCTTGGCTGCAGGTCCTGTCTCACATGCCTTGCTCTCTGTCTAGCCTGAATCAGCTCAGCTCATCCCTTGCTCAGTGGTCTGAGGCCTGCTATAATTTCCCTATACTATATTCCCCATAGGTTAGTCACAACTGACTCTGTCAGGTCCAATAGGTGCTCCTGCAGTTCCATAGGGTTATTTTGTTTTAAGCATCTGCAAGCTTTGCTCAGGATCTCATATGCCTTGTAGTTTCTGCAGTGCTACATTTGGCTAATGACAAAAATAATAAAAGCTATGACATTATGTATATGTATCCATCCTCTAACAGTACAGAACTGTACACTCGTGTTCTTCATGTGTTTGAGTGTGTGTTTGTGTCCTGAAATACAGATGGCAAATGTGCTTCATGTCTAATGATGCTATGTTGTGGTGTCTCTAACCATGTCAGCAACATGGCTTTTTGGTGCTTAGTCCAGGCTGTCCATGTAGGTGTCTCTGTCCATTTCCTGCACTTAATGAGGGTAGTCTGCACCTCACATTTCTCTAATTGTAAAACCACAAATGTGATATACATTATTGAATGCCCCTGTGGGCTCGGATATGTTGGCAAGACCCAGAGGTAAGTCAACAAAAGAATTGGCGAACATCGCTCTAGGATTCCATGCCGAGTCCACTCAGCACCATTAGTCTCGCACTATATGGAAAACCAACACAGTGCAGACGACATACACTGGTGGATTGCAGATACAGTAGTTAACTCCACCAACGCATCCAATTCACTGAGTTATAAGGAATCATGGTGGATTTTCAAACTTAAAGCCACAACGAAGGGCCTAAATGAGGCCATGCCAACCACCTACGGATGAGCAGACAACCCCTACCCTTACAACCTGGCACCTGGGCAACCCACTACACCTTTGTCTCCAAACAAACAGTAGAGCCTACTGTGCCACTGTATTTAAGCAATTAGCCAAGCGTGCCCACTACACTTGCCAGTAACCCAAGCTGTAGCACAATACAAATACATAACATAACCACCTGGTGCCTGTTACTTTACATCTTCACGCTCAGCAGAGTATCAATTAAGCATGTGCCTTCGTATGGATAATTTGAGAAAATGCACAAGAGATGTTTCAATGCAAACTAATTTATGTTGTGCAAAAAAGTGTGAATGTACAATGTTTTACTCCCATTACCAACTTTGTTCTCTCTAGATGTGCCATTGTTCAACTTTATTTGTGAATTTGCATATACACACTCAACTACGAGATTCAAACCAATTTATGCCATGCATAACACTTGTGAGGAACACTAAGTTTGTGTAATTGTGTGTCAGTTTGTTACAATACGAGGCACACAGTTAGTATGACTATACACTGCCATACCATTCGCCCCACTCGAATCTATGAGCAGAGGGAGCACTTTATATCTTTGCATCTCCATTTACATGCTCCCCTCCTCTCTCAGCCCTGTTCGCAGCCGATCCGATTTGACTTTGGCTCCCCTCCTTCCTTCCCCCCACGGACATTCACGCAACAAACAGAACGGTTGCTATGTCAACCCCCGGGCATTAATTAAGTGCGCATGCGCAGGGGCACAGACACTCGATACCCGCGCCTGCGCTGTGTGCATTTCAGACACAGCTCTATTTTCTCACTGCAGCTACGCCGGCTTCAGTAGTCGGGTCACGCAGCCGAAGAAAACAATCCACTCGTTCAGGGACTCGTAGGTAAGAGCACCCTGCTGGGCAAGTCACGTGGTGGCTGGGAACGGATTGCCCCACCTTGGAGACATTCCGCATCCCCAGTCCCACGTTCCCACTTCCAGACCAGATTTATACAGCACGGGCTGGCGCGCTATTGCACACCATGCTCTGTGTCAATTTTAGCACAACAAGAGCAATGTTTTTTAACTCTACCCTGGTTTGCTTAATCCAGGGCCCCACAGCCACATCAAGGGACGGCCACAGGCAGACCCCAGCAAACTGAGACCTCGATTAACACGCAAGACTCCGCCTGCACGCTACCTACAGTCACTTCTCAAAGGGATTTCTCCCAACTGCACACAGCCAAGTACCTTCATACGGCTGCAAGACCTTGTGAATCAGGTATTGTGCTGTCCTTTTGTCCAGCCCAGTACAGCACTTCACTTAAGTGACTACCAATTTTTGGTCTATATACTCTGCTTGTACATATCTATATGTTTTTATTTTCACCCCACAATCCAGTACATCTGCCATCCACCTGGAGCAATCTCCTTGAAGAGGTCCGCCACACATTACTCCCAATTCCCTGTCAACAACGACTGGAAGTAAATACGAATCCCGGACTTCCGTCCAGGTCAGTAACCAAGTGCCAGCAAGCTTATGGACAATGCCACCGTTGCACCCATATATGGTCCCAATTAGATTTTAATGCATGCCAGTATCACTTGCACCAGATCTATTCCCTTTTTAGATGAGCTCTACAAAAATTTGAGCCCCACCTTTTTTTTCTTTTCCTTTGTTTCTTACAAAGGGGAGACCAAGTCGAGGTCCATGAAGAAGGCTTCCCGCCGAAACGTCAAGGGACCACATTATTTTGAGGGCTCCATTCCCACAATCCCGTTCCATAACTCGATCTGTTTCTTGACGTTGACCAACGACTAGGACCCTTTTTTCTTCAAGAGCCAACAAGAAATTAACCCAGTTTCAGAAAGAAATAATGCCCTTTTCTTTAACACATGGTTCTTGATTTCACACACTCCATGTAATTGTTTGCCATGTGTCAAAAGAATACACCATGTTTCTTTGCATTTATTGCTCACTGAGACAAAACACTAATGATGGTGTATCTTTTTGTTGTATTTGTTAACTTTTGCTAAACAATGATTGTTACTCTTTCTTCAATGCATTTGTGGAATAAGATGAATGTGTTTTGATCCAAATGTACACTAGAAAACGAAAAAGTTTCTTGTCATACATAAAATTTGATTTGCACTTATTAACACTGGCCAAATAAAAAAGCCACAGTGCACTCTTGAAGGGCTCCACTGCTCGTCTTTTAGAACGCGTATGACAGTTAGCTTAATGAAATAGCTACTGCCATATTTAGCATGCTGAATAATTTAGCCTTTACCAAAATATATAGGTAAAGAGACTTAAAGGAAGTGGCAGGACTCCATCCCCCTTGTTCCATCTGTCCATGTCCTGCGGCTCTTCATTCACGCATGGATAGAGTTGTACCGCATCTGGTCTGCATGGCTGGCTAAGGGGATACCTCTCAACGTTTTTATTGATCATTGGTCCATTAGGAATTTGTCCAAAATAGTGTGGATGCGTGCTGTGTTTTCTGGCCTTTCGTCTGCTCATGAATTTGCTGGGATAGGTGTGGTGGTAACAACCCGACTCCCTCTTCAACAGCAAATCAAAACGGGGAAGGGAAAACAGAAGATGGGATAATACTTCAGTGCCATAAATAGAATCAGGCCTTCCAGTCGTAATTTACTAGGACTAATCAGCCTATTATTATGTGGACAGAGTGGGCTCATAATATACATGTTTCAAAGTTGGGAAGCAACCACGGAGGAAGCATGCATCAATGGCCAGTGATTTGTCTGAGTTTGATAACTGTGGATGATTCCAGGCGCATGTCATCCAGCCATTGTTGCTGGTGTCGTTTTTTGGTGGGAAGGCGATGAGGATGAATTTGGTCTTGGTGGGGTTCAGTTCAAGGTAGGCATTTGCCATCCTTGCCTGGATGGCAGCTGGGTATTATTAGAGATGTGCAATGTCCTGGGGGTCATTGACTTTAAGGTTCAGTTGATTGTCATCAATGTACGGATGGGTGGCTATGTTGGGATCATTTAGGAGAATTCCCAAGGGTTCCATGTATAGATGGAAGGTGATTGGGGAGAGGATGGAACCTTGGATGGCACTCAGGAGGTAACTTGGATTGCGTTGTATCTAAAAGAGCCCATCTGCATGGCTGGGGTTTGCCGGATTGGAGGGCTGTGCACCATTTTAGGATGGATCCAGAGAAGCCCATCCTGTCAGGAAGGAGGTAGAGGAGGTTAGGTGGCTAACTGTGTCAAAGGTTGGTGAGGAGTCTTAGAAGACTAGGAGGCACAACTCTACTATGTCAGTGATTCCATCATCCACCACATGGATGGTAAAAGTGTTGGTGATGCGTCTGAAGCAAAAGAAGGAATGGTAATTGTGGATGTGGCAAAGCTTGCCAATTGTGGCTTGTATTTGTGTCCAAACTATTTTCTTGATGATCTTCCCGATGTTCTGGAGGCTCATGATGGATCTTTAGTTGGCTATGACTTCTGTGCCATGCAAGGGTTTTTGAGAAGGGATCATATGAGACCTGTCTTCAACGCGCCTGGGAATGTACCTTCAATGAGGGAGGCGTTCACAATACCAAGGAGTGCGCTGAGCGCTGGGCCAGTGAGTTTTTTAATGAGGGAGGCTGGGAGAAAGTTGTCCTTGTAAAGGAAGCAAGTATGTCTTTGAAAAATAATATAACATTTGGGATGAGCACAGAAGCCAGATGTTGTTTTATTCTCAGTGCTACCTTTGCCCCTCTACTTTCATTTTCTTTCTGGATATATTATCCAATGAATTCTTCAAAACATGCTCCCTTACCTGCAGAAGCATGAACCATCTAGAAACGTTACACCTCTGTGGTGCCTACAGATTAACCATTCAGAAGAATTTTAGTGACCCAGGTTAAAGAGTTGAACAAGAGTTCCGCCATGTAGTGGACCACAACCGATGAGCTTGTCATTGCACATATATCATCATATGGATCTGCTGAATCAGGTATATCCTGTAAAGCTGGAGAATAAGTGGATGTCACAGTACCATGTACATGTCAGATCAAATTTCAATATCTTGACATGCTATTGTGATTCCCTTCCATCAGGGTGCCCTGTAATGGGTCAAAGTAACCTCTCATGGGTGGTCCCTATAGTGTCAAAGACCTGGGATGACTGGACTTTAGATCTTCAGATATACCTTTCAGGGTGTCACTCACATGGGTCTTATTTTGGGTAGGTTTAACATACATTTGTTGGAGACATCCCACATCGCCGACCCTCCTACAGTCAGAGCTTCTAGGTAGCACTTAAGTCACTGCTTTCTGTTTAGATTTACCAAAACCTACTGACAGGACATTGATTGTAGAGGCAACTTCATATTTTATTGCGGTCACTACTTTTGTAGAAACAAATTGAGGGACAGTCTTTCAAAAATATTTGGCAAAATTATGTTGCTGTGAGTCTTCCTCCACTTTGTTATAAAGGATGTGGCCTCGGTTTGCCCGTCATCTGAGCTCCCCGAGCTTCCCAGAGCCCTGTCCCTTTCCGTCCATCTCCCCGCAGAATTACTGCCCTGTTCCTGATTGACGCATCTACCCAGGAAGCAGCAGTGTCGTAGCACAAATTGAGAGGTGCTTCCTCTGTTGCGTGCCTGTGCCCGTGAGTACTGCAGCTCACCTCTAGCTCCCCTGGGTGACTGATCCTCCGGTGAGTTATTACGACCTCCTTTTGCTCTGGCCTCATAGTTAGCATGCTACCTGTGCTTGCTGAGCTTCCTATAGCCTCGTCCCTTCCCTGGCCCATCTCCTGGCCCCACTGCCACGCAACCCTTTCCCGGTTTGGTGCATCTATCCAGGAAGCTGTCTTAGCAGTGTGTTCCTGGGCAGCTTTACCCAGGCAACTGGCTAAGGGCCACGACAAATGGCAACTCACTAGAGCACCTCCATCACCTGTTTGTGCCTGTTTGCTCTGGGTGCCCTACAAAGCTGTATACTGCAACAACCAGGTAAGGTGGTAGGAATTGGGAGCACACCCAGTGCTCTGCCTCTGAAATCTGGTTACTTCTTAACTACCACCATTCGATTCATACCATTGTCTTGAATCTTGCTGCGCACCAAAGCTTACCAAAATTAGCCAGAGCATTGAATTTAAGGGCACCTTAAGTACAGCCAGTGGGTTAAATATTGGTGCCTATTTGAATATAGCCACTGTATTGAACTTAGCCGAGCCTTTAATATAGCCACAGTACTGAAGTTAGCTAAAGGTTTGATGCAGTTATGCACTAACCCCACTAAAACCTCTCCAATATCCTGCATACTGACCCTAAAAACACAACACAAAACACACTCATAGCTCTACAGCAGCAAAACCTACAAACACCACGAACTGCTCACACTACACAACACCCAACAAGAAACCAAACCAATTACACACAAATCACCCCGTACACACTCATATAAAATGCCACATAAAATCAGCAAACTCAAACAAACCAAAACACAGTGAGTGTTTTTGCTGAACTGAAGCTACCAGCAGCACATCAACGCGCTCTTATGCTTTTCCCTCTCAATACCACTATCTAGGCCTTGCCAGCCCTCGTTTCAGATCCGACAGAGCACGCCGAGCAAATGACTTCTGCCTGCAGATTGTAAGTTATTTTCTATTAATGACCTACTTCATTCAGTGAAAGAGAGGTGACATATTTTGCCTTTGGTCCCTCATATCTCCAGAGCCTCTGCATCCATAGAAAGCATATTTAAATAATTAAGGCTAATTTATTTATTATTTATTTATTACACGCCATAGCCAACAGTCATCAGGGCGCACATAAACACTATAGACACATCATAACAGGACAATTAGGCAAAAGGACCTTTCAATTAAACAAGATGGTTTCAAGACGTTTTTGAAAGGGGAGCAGATTCTCTTTTTTGTGCAATTCAACTGGAAGTTTGCTCCAGGCTATAACTGCTGGAGCAGGAAAATTGCAGCCTCTCCCCCTCACACGTTTAACTCTAGGACACGATGAGTACAGAGGGAGCAGGCCCGTAAAGACATTTATGGGTTAGAGTATTCATTTGAAAACAGATTCTGGCTGCAACAGGCAGCCGATGAAATTCTTTCCTGTGGGGGGAAATGTGTTCTCTTCTTGGCACACTCCTGATGATACGAACTGCATCCTTCTGTAAGGTCTGGAGTTTGCGGATGCAGTTTTTACTAGCCCCACTCAGGAGCACATTGCAATAATCCAAACTCAGCATAATGTTAGCCATTTGTGGTGGTTTCAGTTTTCTGCTGTGGTAGAGGTATGTGTGGGTTTTGTTTGTTGTTTGAGAATGAGTATGTAGGAAACTGGAAAGATTTTAGTACATTTAGTGATGAAAGTGGTCTGTACGCTTCTTTATGTATTTCATCAAAACATTTCTAAGTTGAGAATTACGTAATATATAAAACCTATGAAGTCATGTTTTCTTTTTTAAATATATAGAGTGGAGGTCCAACGAGGGCAGATGAAAATTACACCATACAGGCAGAGGTGGAGAAAGGTGAAAGAGCTCTGAGAAAAGGATTAACGTAATTTAAAGACCTAACAGTACACACATCATGGACGTCATTTCACCAAAATGCCGTGGGTAGCGGAAGGGAAGTGATGTCATTTGACCCCATCCCGAAGTGACATCACGGGAAGCGATGGAATACGACCGTTTACCCCTTAACAAAACAGGTACACTATGAAAAATACGGTTACAATATCACTATAACGTGATATACATTTGATACAAGATTGGATCACCATATGTATTGGCAGAAAAAAACATGCTATAACGTCAACTTGAGAAAAGCAAAATACATAGTCCGAAGTGGAGGCTTATTATGCGCTAAATGCTTTTTGGAGGATTTTGTCTGCATTGTGAATTTAAGGTGTTTAAGAACAAACTAAATCAGTGACTGACGCCCTGAAGAGTGCCTGAAATAAATCTTTAATGAGTCTAGCAATTATTGTATAGAATTCCAGAAAGACAAATTAATTGTTATTCCTATTCATTCTTATTTAGGGTCACTGCTCAAAGTGTTACACTTGTGAAACTCCCTGTTTTTTTAAAAGAAGTCTGAACAAGAAAGCCAGCCACTCTAGAAAGATAGAGCCACATGGCATTGGCCACAGCCCAGGATCTTCAATTTGTTAAAAAAAGAAAACAAAAGCAAAAAAGATTTTAAAATATTTTTAGCGGTAGCAAGGGCTGGCGACCCCTAAATGACGTCCCTGATACACATACACACACGTTTTGGTTAAGGCAGATTCATTTAAAGTCAATGTTGCAAGGTGAAATGGGTCAGCGGCATGTACAATTAACAGATTTTCAAATTCATCTGACTCTGCTACTTTGGAGCATTATGGCATCAAATGGCATGACCTGGACAGAGCTAATATTCTGCATATGCACATTTATTGCTGACCTCCTCATGGTGTTTCATATAAAAGTAATTATCTAGATGAAATGTGAATACTAGTTCTTTGTCAAAGTCACCAACACCATAGCCCATCAGTGTTGAAATAAAAGGTATATGCTCTATAAATCCAATCAACACATGTTATTGGTACTGCTTTAGCTGTGCTCCCCATCTTACGCTGACTTTATCCTTGTCTACCTCACCACCCCTCACTTATCACATGCAGTTTTGACTTTGGCAATGCGCTCTGAATGGATTATGGGTGTTTGGGCTGCATGTCCCCGAGCCGAATTCAATGTGCAATTCACTGGGGTCCTGCTTCTAAAGACCCTGAGCCACATGTCTACACCAGAACCAGTGTCTCCATACTTTCCTTTGAAGACAAAAGCAATCAAGATATGTATCTCAAGTAGACAGAGTCCTGAACCTATTCCTCTGCCTTCATCTCGTTCCCCTCTTCCCTTATCAAACACAGTGCTCAATTTAGTCATGAACTAACAATGTGGGTGAGTGCTGTCCAACACGTCAGAGACGGCAAACAAAATGTACAACTCAAAGTTGTCTTGTGTTGAGCTACCCTTAGCCACATGACTCGCCCAGGATCCATGTCTCCACACTCCCCTTTGAAGACAATATCCAGGCAATCAAGATATGAATGTCACTGATGAAAAGGGCCTGGACCTATTCCACTGCCTTCATCCTGTTCCCCTTTTCCCTTATCAAAGACAGTTCTCACTTTGGATATGCCACGACAGTTGTCATGGGTGAGCCCAGGTTCTTGTACGCAATATGAAAACCTCATGCACCCATTACTTTTTTCTTTTATGTTGGGTGCAGGCTGAGAGTCATTTCAGACCTTACTCGTTAGGGTAATTCCTGGAAAGCAAACACCAGCATTGTCAGGATATAGTTGTTGGTGCCAGTATTACCTGACCATTTGCCCTATACATCTCCTACAGTGTCTCCAAGAGACCTGAGGCACTCAAAATGCCCTTTGTTCAAGCAAACAACCCCCACTAGTAGCATCCTCAACTGTGCTAAATTACAAGGCTTGAAATAGCTGGGAGATATTTAACTCCTGGATAGTGCATGGAAGAGCCTGGTTAGCTTGACACTAACATCTACCAGGCACTACCTTTGGCTCCCCAAGCCAACTGGACCATACAAATAAACCTGCCATTAACTATGTGTCAAGGAATTTGTATAAAAGGTGCAATAGTAAACCTGTAGAGGGCATGTGAAGCATGAATTGTCTTAAGTGCTAGACACAAACCTATAGTTGCATCTCATTTGGATGTTAGATTTGTTACATACTACGTATTAGCAACTCGTTCTGCAGAAGCAGGAAGGGAGAGAATATGAGCAAGGCTGCATCACTGAAAAAGGGGTGGCAGGACAAACAGAAATGATGTGGCAGCACCAGGGATTAATGCAGTAACAGAAGTAGTGGTATACGTATGTAGAAAGACCTACATTGTGGTATAGATATGTAGAAATAACTACATTCTACATTCCACTGCCACTAATGATGTCAGCAGGGTACTACACATCCCCCTTCCTTATAAGATGACCAGAGGTGCTTAGCGTCCACTTAGCTCCTCCTCGCAGGACCCATTGTATTTAACTATAACACACTCATCACCAAACAAACTCACCACCAAACAATTCTACATTTGCAACCAACCAGGCATTGTATCTCTCTAGCTCTGTGTAACTAACATTCACAACCCATGAGGAAAGTTTTGCTACATATGTTCGGGCCTCCCACCCCTGAATCTTGGATCTGCCACCTCTGAGCACCAGCCATTTCATAAAGAGAGCATTACATTTCCACATCCAACAACCCTCATGGCGTATACACCTCTCACCTAAGCCTTTATCACCTTCCCATCAACTTTGCATAAAAAAAACAAAGTGGCATTAAATGGCTCAAGGACCACACATGGGATTCAAAACTGGGATAGTATAGGAGGCTCAAAAAACATAAACCTGCTGCAAACCAGCTCATGTTCTAATATTGAAAGCCTGTGAAACAACTGTGCATGGCAGAAGAAAACAATGTATTTCACTCATGTCTCATATAAAAACAATAATATTCTACCCGCCACTAACATGGCAGCAACTAGGCTCTCCAAACATCAATTTCACATAAACACACACTTACCAGACTCGTGTCGTGGAAACCGAATGACAGCAAACAAACTTATGTGACATCTTGTTGAAACAAAACCTTTCACCTGAAATGTGAAAGTAGGGTAGGTCATTTGAGCCAAGTATATATATATATATATATATATATATATATATATATATATATATATATATATATATATATATATACATACATATATATATATATATATATATATATATATATATATATATATATATATATATAAAAATATATGTACCATGAGGAACCTGAGGGCGTCCTCACTTCTTTTGCCCCGGTATCCTTGTCTCAGGTGGCCAGGGAAAGGCCATTGCAACCCTGGGCGTGGATATGCGAGAGAGGATCACCTGGGTGGATGATATTTGGGGAGTGGAGAGAGGACGTCCTTAGGTGAGACATGGTATCCCCATTTCCCTTTCACCACAAACCATCCATCTCTCAAGTCTTTATGGGCTTTTGTCAGCCGTTTTCATTTGACTCACCTAAAGTATTCCCCAAATTGCGCCTGTTTAGTACTGGGATGAAGAAGAGGACAGCTAGACCAACACATCCTCATTTTGTGAAAACAAACATTTATCAAACTCAGCCAGGTACAGGGATGAGGAGGAGGACAACAAGAGCAAAGCA
Source organism: Ambystoma mexicanum (assembly GCF_040938575.1). NCBI lineage: Eukaryota > Metazoa > Chordata > Amphibia > Caudata > Ambystomatidae > Ambystoma > Ambystoma mexicanum. Next base: position 608,462,584 of record NC_090923.1, on the reverse strand, counting down.
GGACTTCTGTTTTGACGGTGATCGGTCTAGTACTTTTTGGCATGAAAATGGAGGTGGGAGCTTTAAATGCTGGAATACCGAAAGAAATGGAGTCAGCTGTGGGAGAATGCCCAGGAACTGTTGGGTTCAGTCAATCCTCTACGGTGTGGCGGCCTGGCAGGGGAAGTGCTCGAGACCAGTGGAAAAGTGCATAGTGTATGCAGTTGGAAGCAAAGGTACAGGGCGTATAGAGTCCTGTGGCAAGCCGTGAGAAAGAGGCCGGCGGGACCGAGGGAAACAGTCATGTGGATTCTGCTTCTCCGAGGAAGTACTGCTGGGTGTGAGCAAGCTACAAGAAGACTGCTGTGAGAAGACGCGATGGTCTGCATAGTGAGACAGAAACCTTTGGCGGCGGAAGACCTCGCAAGGAGCAGTAAGACCGACCAGTGAATGTAACCAGGAAGGGGGAACGCCGGGCTGGCGGGCGGTGATCGAAATAACGCTATGGACATTAAAACAAATGAAAGCAAGGCACTTTGAATACCGTATTTGCAGTTCATGAAATATCAAGGTTCCCTTCCCCAAGATTTCAGCATAGCAATTTGTACTGGTTTCAATCTTTCAAAGTTCAAATCTAGGTCCCCTTGACGCTCCTTCTGGCTTGCCTTACCAGTGCACTCACAATGCTCCTTCTTGGTTTATTTCACAATGCCTTTGACTTTCACAGTTGGGGCTCACTGGTATAGGCGCAGTTGTCAGACTACTGTCCATACATCACAGGTCACGCAACCTGGAACCCTAGGCTCTCCAGCCCACACAGGTTCTTCTGTATTTGTCCCTGTGAACAGATTCAGAATCATTTAGTTTCTCCTTGTCCGCCTCTTAGCTCTATGTGTAACTTTACACTCTACTGGTTAGCGTCTTGGCTTCGTCATAACGTGTCACACACCTCTTGCCAGTGTTTGACTTTGCTGCATTTTATCCATTTAGAAAGTTCACTTTGGGTTGGTCTTGTTCATGTTCCACCTTTTTGTCGCACTCTTTCACACTTGCACTCTTTTCCATAAATTGCTTTCAAATGGGCACTTTCTCTTTTGTTTTTCATCAGCTATTAGCTTGTCCCATAGTTTCCTTCGTTCGATATTCAACATGTATGTTTTTGCTTTGTTTCAAGTTTTCATTCAGTTCGATATTCAATGTGCATGATTTAACTTTGCTTCCAGTTTGCATTTAGTTCGCAACTCAAACTTGACTTCAAGTTTTCATTTGGTTTGGGATTCACTACGCGTAATTCAACTTAACTTCAAGTTTTCATTTAATTTGGCATTCAATATATGTCAAACGGCACTTGATATACATGCCTAGCCCCTAGGAGAGCCCCTGGTTCTGAGTGACATTTCTTTCCACTCAATGGTCCTCGCCGTTCCTCCTCCTATGCAGCTTCTATTCTGCTTTAAAGACGAGCAGGCTGGCATCTGCGAGCTCCGCTCACACTACGGGTGCCTCCTGTCACATGCCGACAGCTCTGCTCTCCTCCACGAACAGCGTCCTCTCTTCCTTTTCCCTCGCTCGCAGCTCCGGCTGCTTTCTCTGGACAATGGAGGCTCTCATACCTGTGGCAGCCTAACGGCCCGAATAGCTTTGTGCTCCAGAGGTCTTCTAGGACATCGGCCGGCATCCTGGCTTCCTCTCAGGTCCAACCACGGTTGACTCCTCATGATACGGGTCCCCTGCTCGTCTCTCCTGCACAGGCCCCATGTTGCTACTCTTGCTGCTCTTTATACACCTGCTATCACTTGACAGGTTGCAGGTATGGATTCTCAATTGGGCTTGCCTGACTATAGTTAAGGGGCCATGCCAGATCTTTAAAGTACTCTACAAGCAACTTCTTCATTCCAGTACTAGAGAGGTGAAATTATGTTTAGTGTTCATCACTCCTAGTCACCTCTTCCTCGTCCCAGTACTGTCAGGGGTCAAATATGGGGAAATGAGGGCAGAGGTTTAGGTTGGTCTTCTATAAGAAAAGAGAGATACCTTGTCTTGCCTACCTCACTTTTAAACCCTCTCTACTTTTGTGGTTGGATAATATCTCCTGACGTGTTCTTGTGCAGTGGGATGGAGAGAGCAATGCCCCCATAACTACCTCTGGGATAGAGGGTTCTTCAAGCAGGGGAAAAGCTGAATACTATGTCTCACCTGAGGGCATCCCATCCCCACACCCCAAGAACCCTCTACCCAGGTGATCCTGCCTTGCTTCTCCACTCCCAGGGTCAGGATCCGAAAACTGATGGCCTTTGACTGGCCATCTGAGAAGAGGTCCCAAGGGGAGTAGATATGAAGACGCTCTCGGGTTTCTCACATACCCTTCACCAATAGGAATGGCTTCCCGCCCAAGGGACTGATGTTGTTGGGCTTTGAGGGGTGGTTCAATCAGTAATCTTTTTTGGATCTCGTTCCAATCCCATACAGCATAATTTGTTTCAAATGGGTCTTCTTGCCAAGTGTTAGATGGCAAGAAGGAGGTCAGGGAGGGACTGACTTCTTGTAGCAATTATGGAAAATTGGGGAAGTTAGTTTTGATAATAGTTTCTTCTGGTACCCTGGGGATAATGGCAAAAGGAAAGTTTGTAGTTATTCCTTTTACTTGAATGGGGACAGCCGCTTTGGTGTAAATTTCCTGATCTCCATGTGCACATATTATTTTCACTAGGGAAGCCCCTTTCAGTTTTTCAGGTGGCACTAGGTCAGCCCTAACCGCGGCCTGTTTGCTGACAAAATCCACTAGGGATTCCATTGAACACTGCTGATTCATAGGTGGATTTAGCAGAGGTGCCACAAATAATGTACTTTGGACTTCTGCCTCCCCACTATATTATGGATATTCCCACTCTTCTCTCACCATAAACCCAATCTACATGGGTTCCTTTTTTCTATTCTGTGGACAATGTGCAGCTAAATGACCTGGTTCTTTACAAGAAAAGCATGAAGGAATTTGGGGTTTCTTTGTTCTAATATCTTCCCTCTTCAGTTCCTCCCTGGGTTTGGGTTCTGGTCTCTTCTCTATCTTTGCCTTCTACCTGCTATGTGGAGCACAGAACCAATATGGCAATGCATCCCACTCTTTAGGGATAAAAATTAGGTTTAGGAGGTTCTTTACTTTCTCTTCTTTCCTTGGGTCTGTGTAAAGAGTGGAAATATGTGTTGGCATCAAAAAACGTTTTGGTGGGTATCAATGCCTATTGAGAGATTACGTTTATTCACGTGTAAGACGGCCTGCTGGAGTGAGGGAGGCAAAGAATGATTAAACTGCTCCAAGCTTAAAGCTTCCAATACCTTGGGCAGTGTTTTTCTTCCCAGCCATAGGGACAGAGTGTTTTTCACCCGTTCTCCGAGTTCAATTGGTGTTTCTTCGGGACCCAATTTTAAATTCCTGAACTTTCGGCAATAAAAATTGCTAGTTTGGCCTACCCGCTGTAGGAGCCCTTCTTTAATATCAGCAAAAGAGGAGGTTCCTGAGAGGTTCAAAAGTTGGTATGATGTCTGTAACTCTCCTTTCAAAAGCGGCCCCAAATAATAGATTTTCAACTCACCCCCCCAAGTGAAATTGGCGGGCAAGTCTTTCGAAGTTCAGGAAAATGTTTATTAGATCATCATGTATAGGGGTCATTCCCCCTACACACCCCACGCCTACATCAGACATCTATCGATTCTCATGCTCTCATCGATTAGGCAGGGACAGGAAAAACAGACACCTGGGAGCCACACGTGTTTATTCATCAAAAAACACTCAAATGCATGTCTGCATCCAACTTATCTTTATAGATGTTCCAAGATTACACAACACTTGCATGCAAATTAGCACCTTGTACAAGGGATGATTTGATAGGCTAAGTTAGTTAAAGGGAAACACCCCTTCATTACCATTGGATAACTTATCACACATTCACAATAATTCCATATAACTGCCATCCACAATTTTCTCTGATGCACAAATTTAATAAGCCTATTTTAGACTTGACTGGACACAACCAAAAAAGTGCTCAACTCTACCAAGGACATTTTTATGAGTCAATGTCTGCACTGTATCTATTTCCTGGGGTTATGCCAAGTTTTATAGTACTTAACCCAGTTGGAGAATATATATCCTCTTATTTTATGGTGCCCAAATAATATAGCTGGTCTTTCAACCTAACCTTTGTTTAAAAGATGTAACAAAAATGCTTTTTTTCTCCTATCTTTTATAGTCTATTAATTTAAACACAGTAAAGCTTTATAAAAACATATACATGGACACAAAGATAATTTAGGAATGGTGCAGAGCATTTTACTAAGCTTTTTTTCAACAAATAGCAATCATAATTGACAACACAGTACACATTAAAAACAAATCCTGTTATCACCTTCCCTTCCCTATAACATTTATACTAAGAGGTATTCTCTCTACGCCCCCATTTATATTAACCCATGCAGAGTTTAAGAAGTAACATTCCAAGGTCCTGCCAGTGTGTATTCTCTCTCTTAATATTCCAACTGGAATTTGAGATGTCTTCTTCTATCGTCCTTGAAATAGGTTTACCTAGGTGTTCCTTTATTCACACAAAATTCCTGTTACCCCACTTATTGACATAAATACATATATATTCTTTTTAATTTTTTGTTGCTCTTTCTGTCTCAAACACATTATGCATACATATATTTACCAGAATCCATAGAGCCGGCGGCTTCATATCTCCATGTGCGTTATGCTAGTAGGCATGAAACATACTCTGACAAAAGGAGATCACACTGCAGGTTATCACCCACCTATCACTTCTCCTTGAATCTCCCCTGCTCACCAGCACCCCACACGTCAAGAAAAACGGGTCTTGGGCTGTTGTCCCTGTAATCTTATGAAAGACGAGTTGGACACCATAATGTATAGGGGTTCATTCGCCCCACTCACCCCATGCCTCCATCAGAGATCCATAGATTCTCATTCTCTCATCTATTAAGCAGAGACAAGAAAAACAGGTTCCTGCAAGCCAAACACATTTATTCATCAAACCACACTCAAATGCATGTCTGCATCCAACCTATCATTATAGATGTTCCAAAATTACAAAACACTTGTATGCACATTAGAACCTTGTACAGTGTATGCTTTTGATAGGCCAAGTTACTTTAAAGGGTAAACATCGCTAATCCCTAACCAATGGATAACTTATCACACATGCACAATAATTCTACATTTAGCATAACTGGCATCCATGCTTTTCTCTGACGCACACATTTAATATGCCTATTTTAGACTTGGCTGGACACAGCTATGAATGTGTACAACTCCTGCAAAGGACATTCTTTATGAGTCAATGTCTCCACCATATCTATTTCCTGAGGTTATGACAAGTGTTCCAGTTGCTGTGATCATCTCTTTGCATATTTGGCCAAATTGAATGCAAGCTTGTTTTCTTCAAATCTTCTCTGCTATGCTGAACATTTTCTCTATACTTTTGTAGTCCTCCTCCTGATGGTGTGGGACCGTGGTCTCTTCTTTCTTTGCTGTATTGATTCTGTTAAGACATAATCAACACTTTTGTCACCCAACCTACACTAATCTACTGACCCATGATATTGGAAAGAAGCACTGATCCTATTAAGTGCATGCAAGTGTGGCATATAGGCATACAGTGTTTTGCCTATCTCTACAGTTTCATGTATTTACCAGGTATACATATTCAACATTCTCTATCACCATAATCATAAAAAGGTTACTCCACCTTCTATCCAAAAGTCTTCTTCATTCTCTTCACTAGATATGCCCATACTCGCATATATGTACTATTATTATTATAGATGTTCCAAAATTACACAACACTTGTATGCACATTACAACCTTGTACAGTGTATGCTTTTGATAGGCCAAGTTACTTTAAAGGGCAAACATCCCTTCATTACCAATGGATAACTTATCACACATGCACAATAATTCCACATTTAGCTTAACTGGCATCCATGCTTTTCTCTGATGCACACATTTAATATGCCTATTTTAGACTTGGCTGGACACAGCTATGAATGTGCTCAACTCCTGCCAAGGACATTCTTTATGAGTCAATGTCTCCATAGCCATATCGTGATAGGAACTCTAACCTAATTATCCCTATGTTTCCCAAATCTCATGCATAATGTCTTCTCTTTTCATATCTCCAAATTCCACTTTTCTTTGCTCTTGCTAATAGACCAATTCATCATGTATACCTGTGAATCATAACATGCTCAGTACTTGTGCCAAACTATCCTTGTTTCTCCCTGTAATCCTTAACTGCTAAATACATTTCCAGTAAACAAGCCTTTGTTTATTAAAACATTATATATATCTGCGTTCTTTTACAAAGAGCCATTACTGTTCACCAGTTGTGTTACTTTATTAGTGCCGCTCCTAGCCTATTTGCACTCATTCATGAATATGCTTTATCTAAATTAACCCTGTAAGAGATCTGAGTAAAGTACTCTTTATCCTTGAAAATCATACTAATCAGGGTGTGTGCTCTATAAAAAATACTTCTTTGACCTGATGGCACACTCCCTTACATGTTCAGGCCTTAAAAATAGTAGTGTGATTTCTTGTGTGTTTACATAATTAATCTCTATAAATAGTGCATATTATCCCCTAGTCACTTACTGAGATCTTGCCCCATTACATTTGTTAATTTGTTATAAAATATATCATGCTCTCCTATCTATAGTGTGTGTAAATGTAATCCTGGTACTATTGAGAATACTTCCTCTCATTACTGTAGCTTCCCCAATCTACATACACATCTTTGTATCAATGCATGAACTTTTAATAGTGCTACTGAAAAAAGTACTTTATTTTATTAATCTTTGCTGTTCTCATAAATATTTGCTGTGCTTAATCTAGTGTAATTTACGATTATGTTAACCTACTTTTTAAATTGTAATTTGCATTCATAAATACATTTTTATTCTCTGCGCATGTCTCACAAATTGTGTGATCTTGGCCACATTTTTTTAATGTGCAATGGGGAAGATGATGCCCCCCTTGGAGATTGCCAATTTGCTGTCGCTCTGGTGCATATGCTTGAATCTGCATGCGTCCTTGAGCATAATATCCTTATGACTCTTGATTGTATTGTGGTGCATATCCCATTTCTCCTCTTTCTGTCCTTAGTTGCTAATATTCACTGTTCCTGTTACTTATAGCTCCCTCCTATGCTTTCATTTGCAATCTCTGTCTTAACTTTTCTCTCCCACGACAGTGCCTCTTCTCATATTTTTTTATCCTTCTCTCTGTCTTCAAACACTTTCACATTTTCTTCCGCTGGCATACTTCCTTGCCTTCTTGCTACAAATTCTATGAAAATAAACTGTGTGCATCTGCTCTTCCTTTTCATCGTCCACTGACACCTTTTAGAGCCCTTCCAGCTGTTGCAATGATTTCTATGCTGCTTATCACAAGAGTGCGAAGCACCTCCCTGTGCTCATTGGCTATGTATTGGAAACCCATTGAGAAAAGCATCTGTTTCTTGTTTCCCAATTACTTTTCAACAATGTGCCTAAACTTTAAAAATGGTTTCTTTTCATTGCCTTTCCCTCATCTTTGTAATTGCCTTATGAGTGCTTATGATATTTGCTCTTTCTAAATGCCCTATGTATTACCAATACAAAATGCCTATATTGTTAAAATTAGATTATTAAATCATGGGCGCTCTAGCATGTGCTATGTAATGCCCTATAATCAAATCCTTTAAGAGATAATGTACCTGGCATGAATCCAAAATAACTAACAAACATTTTAAGATGGGAAGTGGCTTATGCAAAAAAAAAATGGAAAGTGATCTAATGGGACCAATCTAATTCATATATGTGTAGTGACTGGGGACAATGTTTAGTTTTAAACAGTGGGATCACAATATGGTTAGTCATATATAGCTTTCTAGGCAAAACAAAACATTCTTCAAAATATATATCTTTACGAAATAAACAACCATGGACCAATATATTCCCAACAAGTGCTCCCACAGCACATAACTTCAACACAACATGCAACAATATTTAAACATTATTTTTCTCCTCGAAATCTATTCAGCTTTGAATTTCTTCAATTTGTGTTTGCTATATGGACCTAAAGCTGAGCTTCCCTATTCAAGAAACATAAGCATTACATATATGTGTCACAGAAAACCCTTAAAAACAAAATTAGTTGAGTTCTGGTTCAAGGCTACACTTTCCATAATGGTGGTAGTCAGCCCTGGCTCACTTAAAACTTTCTACACAAAATTTAACATTTTCAAAATACACCATCCAATCATTACAATACTCTCTATATTAATATTGTTGATCCAGAATCACTCTACTACTATATAACACATATTATTTTATTGTAAAAAAACTAAAATGTAAAAAGTTTTAACATTCTGCCTTTATTCTCAATGTACACTAATTCTATGCATGGTCTCATATATATATATATATATATATATATATATATATATATATATATATATATATATATATATATATATATATATATATATATATCAGCTATAACCCTACTCATTCCTATTCATTTTGATCACATAGTCACAAATTTGATTTTTGTCTGTCTCAGATCACACCTTTTAAAATATATATATATATAATATATATACATATATATATATTATATATATATGTATATATATATATATATACATCACCAATCACCTCCTACCTTATTTAAGAATTCCATGTTTATTTATACATAACATTTTCCTCAAAACCTGTATTTTGTCTGAGCCTTTGACACCACAAAGCTTCTCCTTAATTCACAGACAATTGCCATTTCTCTAAGCTTCCCATGTTTTTGCTGGTGCCAGTAAAATTATGTAACTGTTAAAAAAACTAGCCTCAAATTAAAACCTAAATAATACATTTAAACTAAACTACATATATACTACCTTACCCATCCATGCTCAGAGTTCTGAAAACCTCTTAAAACTTCATACCACGATTGCCCTCACAATGGAACTAATCTCCCACTGCAATATGTGTGTGTTTTTGTCAAATGTGCACACATTGGTTGGATACTAATTGACCTTTTCACAAGTGACCTCGGGAGAATTGATCTCAGGAGAATTGACCAAATGTAGAAGGTCAATTAGGACATATATGCGGGGGGAGACCCCCCACAACCACTCACCCAATGCAATAACCCCTGCAACCCGCCATCCAATCCCGTTATATTATTTATAATCCAAAACCAACCCAATGCATATATAAAATAACTAAAATATTATAAAGGTCAATTGTGCAAAAGGTCAATTAGGACCACTATAATTAGATCATTTGAGCAAAACGTCAATTGTAAAAGGTCAATTTGGGTAATACCCACACGTTGGGCTTTAAAATAGATATCATTTATAACTCTATTTTTCTTTCACTTTAGGGAATGCCATGTTTAAACTAGCTGTCTTAATTTATTCATCGGAAGGAGAAATCACTGTTATTTCTTCAGATGTAGCTCATGCCCCCGCCCGCGGGGTGCTTTATCTCCTATTTAGCACAAAACACAGAGTTGTGTACTGTCTTAGCCAAGAAATGCTCACAAATAGAAAAACCCAGTTGCAGAATTTTCCACTCCCTTTTGTTCATGTTCCATTCCCTCTGTGTGTACTTTCTGTCAGTCGGAGTATATAGTTCTTGGTTGTCTAGTATCTTTAGAGTCTTATCTTCATTTGTATATTAATTGTATCTACTTTTAACTCCTTGATGACAACCGTTTGTTTAAAAAATGCAACAAAAATCTATTTTTTATTTATTTTGGCTATCTTTTATATTCTATTACTTTAAACACAAAAGCTTTATACAAACATATACATGGACACAATAATAACTTATGACTGTTACCAAGCATTATACTACAGTTTATCACATTTCAAAGCTTTTTTCAACAAATAGCAATCATAATTGACAACACAGTACACATTAAAAACAAATCCCGTTATCACCTTGCCTTCCCTATAACATTTATATTTAGAGGTATTCTCTCTACGTCTCCAATTATATTACCCTGTGCAGAGTTTAAGATGTCACCTTCCACGGTCCTGACCGTGCGTATTCTCTCTCTTAATATTCCTACTGGAATTTGAGATGTCTTCTATCTTCCTTGAAATAGGTTGCCTAGGCGTTCCTTTATTCAGACAAATTTCCCTTTACCCCACTTATTGACATAAATACATATATATTTATGTATTTTTTTTTGCTCTCTCTGTCTCAAACACATTGTGCATATATATTTACCAGAATCCATGGAGCCGGCAGCTTCATATCTCCAGGTACGTTATGCTGGCAGGCATGAGAACATGCTCTGACAAAATGAGTTCACACTGCAGGTTATCTCTCCCCTGCTTGCCAGCACCCCACATGTCAAGAAAAAGGGGTCTTGGGCTGTTGCGCCTGTAGTCTTATGAAAGATTTAGGGCCCCACAAGTCATTCCCCCCACACACCCCATGCCTCCATCAGAGATCCATGGATTCTCATGCTCTCATCTATTAGACAGAGACAGGAAAACATAGACGCTTGGGAGCCAAACATGTTTATTCATCAAAACACACTCAAATGCATGTCTGCACCCAACCCTTCTTTATAGATGTTCCAAAATTATGCAACACTTGTATGCACATGAGCACCTTGTACAGGGTATGCTTTTGTTAGGACAAGTTAGTTAAAGGGCAGACATCCCTTCATTACCCATGGATAGCTTATCACACATGCACAATAATTCCACATTTAGCATAACTGGCTTCCACACTTTTCTCTGATGCACAAAATTAATATGCCTAATTTAGACTTGGCTGTACACAACTACAAAAGTGCTCAACTCCTGCCAAGGACATTCTTTATGAGTCAATGTCTGCACCTTATCTATTTGCTGAAGTTATGCCAAGTGTTCTAGTACTCAACACTGTTGGAGAATATATATTGTCTTATTTCATGGTGCCAAAATAATACAGCTGGGCTTTCAACCTAACCTTAACTTATTCTTTTCACGTTCTATGCCAGTTCAATTTTTAACCTAACAAACCTCATTATCTAACTACAAGATGCTGCCACAAACTGGCCCCAAGTGAGTCAGTCCCTCTTGCTTATTTGAAAACCCTTGGCATGGTTTATAGTCCTCCCACCTAGCTTAGGACTGGAATCCATTTTACACTTTCTGACACTGTGCCTTTCTTCAGGGAGCTACATTGTGCATTTATTTAAGCATTTTCATAGTATATCCTTGTGCACCTATGGAGTGTGTGTAATATAAAGGACCCTTCATTTCCTGTGCCACCCCCAAACCAAGTGTGTTATTTTTTACTTTTAATAAAGGCAATCTAATCCTGATTTCTACAATGATGGACAGGAGAGTGAACTATTTGGCCTACCTACCATTTTATTTATATATAAATTGAGGTGGAGGAGCCCCCCCCCCTATACAGTCTCCCTCTTTGTAAGGCTGCACGGCTCCCTAGGCAGCTATTAGTCTTTCCAAACCTCTTTGTACTCTTTGTTCAGCTATCTGATGTCTGGATAGCTGAGCTAATATTGCCTCTAATGATGACATCCTGCCTGGGGAGGATAGGAGGTTGCTCAAGTCCTCCACAGATTCAAACATCTAAAAATAAATGTTGGTTCTTTGGTGGTATCAGATCCCACGTCCAGGTCCTGTTGGCTGATGGAAGTTGGGTCCTCTCAAATGTACTTTACAGGAGAGTAAGGGAATGAGATGGAAGAATTCCCTTGTCCTGTTCTTATGGGACCTTAGGCTCTGTGTCGAATAAGGTTTGGGATCCTCTGACTGATAGACACATGGTAACTCCATGCTTTAAGTGATATGTGGCTTAGGGAAGGGAGTCAAGGAGACCTGGAATTTATAGAATAAATCTTGACACTTGACTGGGAGCTGTAACTGCAAAACAATTGTATTTGTATTGTATTTATTAATCTTATATAGCGCTTTATACCAATTGCCCTCTTAAGTGCTGTGAAATACCCAATGGTCTTTCCCAACATACTCCCCAGGGATCTTCTACACAGGTAGCCAGGGGCGGGCCATCGCTTTTGGATCACAACCCTGGGGGTGGACAAGCAAAGGAGGAACAACTGGGTAGAGGGTCCTCAGGGATTCAAATGGGAATACCCAAGGGCAAGACATGGTATCCCCCTCTTCTTGATAATGACCTTTCCAAACCCCCCTCAGCTCTTATAGGGTATATTGAAGCACACACTTCTCCTTTCCCCAAACACTATTCAAATACCATCTTACCCAATGGACATGTCCCATTAACAAGGCCAGGCGGGATCATCAGGCAATTGACTTCAACTATGCCAACTTGCAACCAGTTAACTATTTAGATGGATAAACAAGGAACAAACATACGTGGCATGACAAAAGAGTTGAGGAACTAGTTTGAGTACGAGTTGGAGACCGAGCTGGAGAGCAGATCATAGCAGAACCAGGAACCGGGCCACATAGAACGGGATACCGAAATGCTGAGGGGCTGTCAGGTGAAGCAGAGAGAAGAGTGGTGGGGGAGTCGTGTCTCCAGGGAGTTGGAGGTGTTTATAGGAAGAAGCCGAGGGGCGTACATATCCTGTGGTGTATGCCACTCATTCCATGCTCATTCTCCTGGGTAAGAATAAGAGCCCAGGAGGGTGTGAGGGGTAGGCGGGGAGACCCTGACTTCAGATGCGAAGACCATAACAGAAGGAAGGCTGAAGGAGGCTTTTAACTCCTTTGCCATAAAGAAAATACTGTACACATTGTATCGGAGTGACCGCAAGTGAAAGCACTCGTTATTGAAAGTCCCCGGTAGCCACTTTAACAAATGTGCAATGTGAAAAGGATGCCATTAATGAAAGGACAATGATGAAAGCATTCTGGAAGGAAACAGTATCACAGAGTGGTCATGTATAAGAATATACGCATTTGGAAGTCTCTGTGAAAGTAATGTGAGGAAGGCATGGTAACAACAGTAGACACAGACACAATAGATGCAAGTTTTGAAAACCTTTATTTTGTAGTTTACTGGGGTTGGTGAAATTCCTAACTGGCTCTAACTGTAAAATGGGAGTAATTTTGACCATAAAATAAAACAACAAACAAGTCCAAGTCAGTCTAATCAAAATAAAGGTATATACTAAGAAACCCTAATCTTGCCCTGCTTCTCAAATAACTATGTGCAAAGGGAATACAAAAAGGAAAAATAGTGTCTCAAAAGAAATGCCAGAATGGCTTAGGTACCAACTCGCTTCCCCAGGTTCAGAAGCACGGGGTATCAAGAGTTTCTTAAAAGGGATAGATGGATGGCACAGTTCTATCATTCTTGCACTCTCTGGCTTACTGGTACAATTCAACTGTTCAGGTTTGGGCTTCAGGCTGTTGACAGCCTAATAAATTCTTTTGGCGTTGTCCACCTTGCAACAAACATTGTTCTCCTCTTGGCTTTCACTTTGTCACTTTTTAGCAGAGGCTTCCCTCCACCGGGATTGAGTCTGTCTTACTCTTCACATTCAACTTTTCATCTCATTATGGTTCAGCACAGGCTTGAGCATGTCTTTCTCTTTGTGGGGGTTCCCTTTCCCACATTCTGTCCTTCACACTTTACTTTCACTTTACCACAGTTCAGCACAGGCTTCCCCCCACCAGGCTCGAGCCTGTCTTTCTCTTAAACTGTCAAAGACTTTCGAAAATACAAGGATTTTACATAGACCTCTACATGACCACTTCGACTTCCTCTTAAACAATTTGACAATCAACAATCTTCACAACACCAATTCTCCTTGGTACTTGTAGTTTTACCTTTTCCCTCTTGGCAGCTTTCAAAGTTCACATGCAACACCAATGCCTCTTTGTACTTGTAGTTTCTACTTTTGCCCTCTTGGTGTTACACTACGGTCTGCATTTAGGGGGCTCCCGTGTCTGTGTCTTCACCTAATAAGGTCAAACCCAGGTTTTGCAGGCGTCGCATTGCACTTCACCGCGGAATAAGGAATGTTGCAGCTCCATTCCTGAACCACTGGCGGTTTTCCTGGAGGAAAAGACTTGGTTCACTTTTGCGGACTACAACTCCCATGATCCCTAGACACTAGGTGTAGTCCTGTGTAGGCAGACACCTGAGCCTCGTTTTCGCCGGGTCACTCCCCCTTCCTGATATAGTGAATAGCAGCTTAGTGAACGCTGCTTCTGTTTGTAGTTGCTAGCGGCGCTATTTTGACCTCCGTGTCAATTTCCTTTTCAAAGTGACTTTTGTGTACCAAACGGACTGCTTTTGGATTCGATTCTGTTCAACTTTGCTTTGTGTGTACCAAACCCTGCCTTTCACGTACGGACTGCTTTTGGATTCGATTCTGTTCAACTTTGCTTCGTGTGTACCAAACCCTGCCTTTCACGTACGGACTGCTTTTGGATTCGATTCTGTTCAACTTTGCTCCGTGTGTACCAGACCCTGCTCATTGTACGGACTGCCTTTGGATTTTCTGATTCTCAACTCCTTGCTTCCTGTGTTCTAAACCCTGCACCACGACCCTGAACTGTTCTTCGATTCCAAGCATCAACCCCTCGAGCTGATTGCCTCCAGCGATCCTTTGCCCTGGTTATTCCTCTTCATTACCTGGACTTCCTACCTTTCAGTGCACATTGGGACGCTCTGCTGAAGTGCACCATCCCGTCCCTAGTGCGCTCCTCGTGTCGCCCGGGCAAAAGCTACCCTACTAACATTCCCTTTTTTTTATTTTATACTTTCGTTGTTTTCCTCTTGGATTTTCGTCGTTATTATACTCCAACAGTGGTAAGAGAAAAACATCATCTTACTTATCTCCAGTTCTTTAAAGGGTTCATTATCTGATTCTGATCTCTGTTCCTATGGGGGTGGCTGTGATCCAGTTCCTGTTCTTTCAGTATAGGATAGTGGGGAGAGACTTAAAGGTAATTGTAGTAGATTATTAATAATTAGGAAAGTGCTCTAAATCCTTGGTGACTCACCACTATTCCTTTCTTTACAGCTGGGTCCGTGGCGGTGCAGTTCTCCCCGCTCTTTTATGTGATCAGTTTCTCTGTTAGTAATACAGTACTACAGAGGGTCATATCGCAAAAAAGGTCTTTCTTTCCCTCGCAGAGAGGAGGCTTGGTTGGAGGCCCCAACCAGGCTCCTTCAAGCAAGTCCCTGAGAGATCCAGGCATCCTGTCTTTTGGCACTCTCTGTCCGGTGAGTAACAAAAACAGAAGCCATGGAAGAAGGTGATCCCCTTAACACTTTAGTCCGTTTAGTGTCTGAATTACGGAATGATATGACTGCAGCACACCATGCTCTTCATCAGAGGATTGATGGTATCCAGAGGTTTCCAACTCCGCAGTCTTTGGGTGTTAATGTGTCTGACCCTCCTGCCTCCCGCTCTGGAGCCTCTACGGCGGCTGCTTCTGGCTTTTCCGCAGCACCGGTTCTTATGGCCACTCAATCTCCATTGGCTCCTCCAGAAAGGTACACTGGGGACCCAAAACAGTATCGAACTTTCATTAACCAATGTAAATTACACTTTCTTTGTCGTCCTACGGCTTTTCCTAATTCCACCACTAAGGCCGCCTTTATTCTGTCGCATCTAGGGGGAACCGCAGCCGCCTGGGCTAACCCTCTTCTTGAATCGAATAGCTATGTATTATATGATTGTGATGCTCTCATCTCAGCCCTGAATAGGGTATTTGATACGCGGTATAAATCCCAGGCTACGGATCTAGAATTCCTAAACCTACGCCAGGGTTCTTCATCTGTATTTTCATATCTTACTCGTTTCAATCAGCTGGCCGCTGAAACAGACTGGCCGGAAGAGAAAAAGTCAGCTGTATTTTACAAAGGTCTGTCTGAGGAGTTAAAGGATGTCCTGGCTACAGTCCCGGTGGTTCCTACCACATTTGGTGAACTGCTGGATTTGGTTTTACAAATAGATGCCAGAAGAGCCGAAAGACGGGGCGAACGTAGGACACCTACGCAGGCTACTCCTCTTCCAGTTGCCACTAGTTCACCTGCCTCCATCCCAGAACCTATGCAGGTAGGGGCTGTGAGGGGGCCTTTAACACCCGCCCAACCTGCATCCTGCATTCTCACAGTTTATGCATGTATTGCGGATCGGCCGAACAACAATTAAAAGAATGCCCTAAGAAACCCGTGAAGAAGGCGGGAAACGCCAGAACCCGGCGATAGGCGGAGTCCCTGCGCCGGGGGTACTCTCTTTGGACTCCCATGCTATAAATTCTGCTCCCGTCAGTTTGCCAGTTGTTTTTACTACGACATCTGACAGCTCTTTCTCTTCTTTGGCCATCATTGATTCTGGGGCAACCGGAAATTACATGGATTATGATTACGCAGCCAGTAATAATATTCTGGTATCCACCAAGGCACACCTGGAAACCGTTCATGCGGTAGACGGCACGTCCTTGATTTCTGGGCTGGTAACACATAATACGTCTCTGGTACGGATGCAAACAGAAGAGGGGCATGTAGAATCTATTTCCTTCAATTTAATCAAGGCCCCTCAGTTCCGAGTCAATTTAGGCATCCCCTGGTTGCAACATCATAATCCTGCTATTGATTGGGCCAAAAAAGTTGTTCAATTCCCTTCTTCATTATGTGATGAAAAGTGTTTTCAGAATACCAGTGTATGTCCTGAATCATCTTGTCAAGCTTTAGTAGCCTCTGTGGCGTTAATAGGGGCCATTTCTGCTGTTTCTGATAACCCGATTCCTATAGAATATCAGTCTTTCCAGGATGTGTTTGATGAAGGGGGTGCTGATCATTTGCCACCACATAGACCATTTGACTGTCCCATCGATCTCGTGCCTGGTGCCAAGATTCCTGCCGGCAGGGTCTATTCACTCACCTTGCCAGAAGACAAGATACTAAAGGAGTACATAGATAAGGCCTCACAAACTAGTTTTATTAGACCATCCAAATCGCCAGCGGCATCTCCCCTCTTTTTTGTCCCTAAGAAAGAGGGCGATCTTCGCCCTTGTATTGATTACAGGGCACTCAATGCCATTACAGTAAAAAACCAATACCCTCTTTCATTGATATCGGTCTTATTGGATCAGCTGGGTTCCTCAGTGATATTCACTAAGTTAGACCTATGGGGTGCGTATAATCTCGTCCGTATCAGAGAGGGGGACGAGTGGAAAACGGCCTTCAAGACACGTTATGGCCTGTTCGAATATCTCGTCATGCCATTTGGCTTGTGTAATGCCCCAGCCACGTTTCAGGCATTTATGAATGATGTGTTCCATGACTGCCTGGATCAATTTGTCATCGTCTATTTAGACGACATATTGATCTACTCGACCTCTACTGATTCACACAGAGAACATGTGCGTTTTGTCTTGCAGAGGTTAAGAAAAAAACATATTTTTGTTAAAGCGGAAAAATGCGTCTTTAATGCAACGGAGGTGGAATTCCTTGGTTACGACCTTACAAATCATGGAACTAGAATGAGTCGTTCCAAAGTCAAAGCGATTCTGGACTGGCCTGTTCCATCTTCCATCAAAGCCTTGCAGTCCTTTTTAGGTTTCTCAAACTTCTATAGACGTTTCATCCATTCATTTTCCGCCATTTTCGCTCCCTTGACTGCCTTAACTAGTTCCAAAAAGCCCTACAGTTGGTCTTCCGACGCACAATCGGCTTTCGACGCCCTGAAGGCATCATTTTCTACGGCCCCGGTGTTACAACACCCTAATTCGCTCCTTCTGTTTTTTGTGAAAGCTGACGCCTCTGGAGTGGCAATCGGAGCAGTACTATCACAACGGTGTCCGGACTCAGGGGAGATACATCCAGTTGCATATTTCTCAAGAAAACTTACCCAGTATGAACGCAACTACCCGATCACCGAACGGGAACTCCTGGCCATCAAAGACGCCTTCTCTGAATGGCGCCATCACCTACTTGGTGCGCGTCATCCGTTAACAGTCTTTTCAGACCATAGAAGTCTCCTAGCCTTCAGGTCGATGAAGTGTCTTACCGCCCGACAAGCACGCTGGCATCTATTTTTCTCTCAATTCGATTTCACTATTACTTACCGTCCGGCGTGTCTCAACACTTGTGCTGATGCTCTGTCTCGCCTGTCTTCGGGTCCTTGTGATGCTCCACTGGAACGGCCCCTTTTGCTACCTTGTCAGGTTGTCTGTGGATGCACCGTCCAATCCTCATTGCGGTCTCTGATTTCGAATTGGGTGTCCTCCCATTCTGATGATTGTAGGGACATTCAGTTGGACGTTATACATGGCATGCCTTATATCCAAGATCGTTTATTCATTCCTCCGGGACAGGCTCGTCTCCGTGCATTAGCTTGGGCTCATGATTCTTTGATTGCAGGCCATCCGGGACAACAAAAGACCTTGGAGGCTCTGCGTCGTTGGGCCTGGTGGCCTCGTATGTCTCGGGACGTGATAGACTACCTGGCCACCTGTTCGATTTGCTCACAATGTAAAGTATCCCGTTCTAAACCTGTGGGTCTTTTACAGCCACTTCCAGTTCCACACAAGCTGTGGTATATGTTGTCTATGGACTTTATTGTTGAATTACCACATGTTGACGGTTTTGACACGATCTGGGTTGTCGTTGACTATTTCACCAAGATGTCTCTGTTCATACCCTGTAAAGGACTGCCTTCGGCACCTGTTCTGGCTTCTCTTTTTCTGAGTAATGTTTTCCGTTTCTTTGGACTTCCTTCTATTCTGATCTCTGATCGTGGACCTCAGTTCACTTCACGTTTTTGGAGAGCCCTGACAATTTCTCTCCACATCGATGACCGTTTCAGTTCGGCCTATCACCCTCAAACAGATGGGCAGACGGAGAGGGCCAAAGCCACGCTTGAACAGTACCGCCGTTGTCTTTGCCTACGGTTCCAGTCTACCTGGTTGACGATGCTTCCGTACGCTGAATTTGCTTATAATAACTCACTGCATTCGGCTTCGGGGGTCTCTCCTTTTTTTGCTCTCTATGGACAACATCCGCGTACATTGCCTTTTGACCCTTCGCTGCCTTTGGACAACCCGGCAGCCCGGGCTTGTATGCCTGATCTTTGTACTGTCCTTAGGTCTGTCCGGACCCATCTCTTGCGTGCCCAAGCCAGAGCCAAGAAATGTGCGGATCACCACAGGGTCCCTGCTCCGGAGTATCGACGCGGTATGAAAGTCTGGTTGTCAACTCGCAACTTGCGGATTCCGGGGAAGCGTATGCTCCTTCCCAGGTACGTGGGACCTTTTCCGATCGCCAAGGTTATTAATCCTGTGCCTATGCGTCTTTCCCTGCCTTCTTCATGGAAATTGCATCCTGTTTTCCATGTATGCCTTCTCAAACCTTGTCCTTTGTCTACCCGTCTACCTCGTCGCCCTCCTCCGGTCCGAGTGGTGGGTGGTAGTGAGTATGAGGTTGCTGCTATTCTGGACTACAAACTCCGTAGGGGCCGTCCCTTCTATTTGATTGACTGGAAGGGATACGGTCCGGAGGATAGGACTTGGGAACCTCTGGTTAATATCCACGCTCCTGCCCTGCTACGCCGCTTTCATGCCAGCAGGGGGTTGGCGCCGCCTTTGGGGGTGGATGCTGTTACACTACGGTCTGCATTTAGGGGGGCTCCCGTGTCTGTGTCTTCACCTAATAAGGTCAAACCCAGGTTTTGCAGGCGTCGCATTGCACTTCACCGCGGCATAAGAAATGTCGCGCCTCCATTACTGAACCACTGGCGGTTTTCCTGGAGGAAAAGACTTGGTTCACTTTTGCGGACTACAACTCCCATGATCCCTAGACACTAGGTGTAGTCCTGTGTAGGCAGACACCTGAGCCTCGTTTTTGCCGGGTCACTCCCCCTTCCTGATATAGTGAATAGCAGCTCAGTGAACGCTGCTTCTGTTTGTAGTTGCTAGCGGCGCTATTTTGACCTCTGTGTCAATTTCCTTTTCAAAGTGACTTTTGTGTACCAAACCCTGCCTTTTCACGTACGGACTGCTTTTGGATTCGATTCTGTTCAACTTTGCTTCGTGTGTACCAAACCCTGCCTTTCACGTACGGACTGCTTTTAGATTCGATTCTGTTCAACTTTGCTCCGTGTGTACCAGACCCTGCTCATTGTACGGACTGCCGTTGGATTTTCTGATTCTCAACTCCTTGCTTCCTGTGTTCTAAACCCTGCACCACGACCATGAACTGTTCTTGGATTCCAAGCATCAACCCCTCGAGCTGATTGCCTCCAGCGATCCTTTGCCCTGGTTATTCCTCTTCA
The DNA here is from genome assembly GCF_040938575.1 of Ambystoma mexicanum. Lineage (NCBI taxonomy): Eukaryota > Metazoa > Chordata > Amphibia > Caudata > Ambystomatidae > Ambystoma > Ambystoma mexicanum. The sequence continues at coordinate 608,442,315 of NC_090923.1, read as the reverse complement.
TTACCTGGACTTCCTACCTTTCAGTGCACATTGGGACGCTCTGCTGAAGTGCACCATCCCGTCCCTAGTGCGCTCCTCGTGTCGCCCGGGCAAAAGCTACCCTACTAACATTCCCTTTTTTTATTTTATACTTTCGTTGTTTTATTCTTGGATTCTCGTCATTATTATACTCCAACAGTGGTAAGAGAAAAACATCATCTTACTTATCTCCAGTTCTTGAAAGGGTTCATTATCTGATTCTGATCTCTGTTCCTAGGGGGGTGGCTGTGATCCAGTTCCTGTTCTTTCAGTATAGGATAGTGGGGAGAGACTTAAAGGTAATTGTAGTAGATTATTAATAATTAGGAATGTGCTCTAAATCCTTGCTGACTCACCACTATTCCTTTCTTTACAGCTGGGTCCGTGGCGGTGCAGTTCTCCCCGCTCTTTTATGTGATCAGTTTCTCTGTTAGTAATACAGTACTACAGAGGGTCATATCGCAAAAAAGGTCTTTCTTTCCCTCGCAGAGAGGAGGCTTGGTTGGAGGCCCCAACCAGGCTCCTTCAAGCAAGTCCCTGAGAAATCCAGGCATCCTGTCTTTTGGCACTCTCCGTCCGGTGAGTAACACTTGGCATCTTTCAAATTTCATATCCTTTTTACCTTTGCCCCATTGGCGATATTCAAAGTTCACATATATTGCTTTTCACTCAATCAACTCTCGTTCGCGATTACTTTCATGCCTTCATTTCCCACTTTCCATTACTCAGAACATTTCACAGAGACTTTCAAATGTGCGATCCTGCTTCACAGGACCACTCTGTTACTTTGTATACTTTTCACAGCATTCAATCATTGTTCTCTTCATTACGTATTTTATCGGCACACGCACAACCTTCAACTTATTACATGTCTCTTTTGCTCTTAACACAAACCAGGCTTTTGTTTAACTTTAATAACTCACCAGTCATGTTAATTAGGCTCTGTCTTCAATGCTTTACCCCTAGTATTCAATGCCATTACCAACTCCTCCTCTGCTCCTCCCCAACTCCGTCATTTTCCCGGCATGGTAGCGGGCTGCTTGGAAGCACTTTGAAGGTTTCTCTTCTCTGCTCACTCATTTTTGGTTGTGGAATACTTACAGCTTCCCGAAAGGGTGGAATTCTCACCTGGCTCTCTCTTGTTCTCCACAGCAGGTGATCAGCTCCTTGGCCTTCCAACTTCCATAGCCTGTTTGCATCAGCCCAGAAAGAGCGGTTCCTTCCTGCATCCAGCCTCGCTCAGAGTGAGCCTGTGCGTGCCACCTTTTATGTTCGCAGGGAGTGCTAACAAGTGTCAGGTGTATGTAATTCATATTACACGCCTGACACTGCCTGGTCTTATTAGAGGGACAGAGCCATTGCAAATCAGTAGAGGTAATAATCCTGGCCTCATTCCTCATCTTCCTCGGCTCAGTAGTGTTGTCAATGTGAAGTGGGCAGGAATTATGGGAGTTAAAGTTTCCAGTGAAATAAGCAGGTATAGGTGTTAGATGGGTTAAGGAAAAAGGTGATACCATGTCTCACCATCAGGTGCTTCACCCCCACCCCCTGGCAATCCCTTACCAGGTGATCGTTCCCGCCTTTCCGCTCTCAGATTCGGGATCCAAAAGCGATGGTCGTTCCCTGACCAACTGAGTACGGGAACCCCGGGACCTAGGCTCTGAAACACCCTCTGGTTTTTCACAGTAAAGAGAAGCGCTGTGACAGCAGGGGAGCTGTGCATGGCTGAAAACTGAGCAAAATAGATATCCTTACAGAAGCTCCTCGTCGGAAAGGGAGCTGGAAGAAAATGGAAGAAAATGGAAGTAAAAAGCAAAATAGAAGTAAGGGTAAAACTGTGAAATACAAACAGAGACATTGTGAGTGAACCAAAAGCATTGAGAAGCATTGGGGCGGCCCCCAGGCAGCAGGAGGCAGATCCAGGAGGGCTGAAGAGACCCCATCCTGATAAATGTGAGTAAGGGTAGGCACCTGGTTGCACAACCTGAAGGGGCCCCTGAGGGACCCTCGAATGTGGAAACAAGAGCCAGTTACCACACACAAACTGTTAAGCCAGACACAGGTGGTATTTTCAAAAGCTAGGGTTTATTGCAAAGTAAATAGTCTCAGTTGGCCAAATGGTCTCACACCCCACGACGTGTGTCTAACAGACCTCGGGGGACGCAAGAGAGTGAGACACAAACATCAGTTAGATATATACAAAACTAACATCTTACAATCAGTAGTGTCACATCAAAAATCGCCCCTTGCACATCTCCTTTGAACTGAGCACGATGATTGACAATTGTGACAAGTATGACACCTCAAACATTTGTTTTAGCAACAGTTTGCAATTTTGTAAGGCTGCAGACATAAGTCTTTGTTGAAAAGAACAGAATGCTTATGTTCTCGCTAGCAAGCTGCATGTGGGGGGGAGAGCCACATTCCAGGCCTTCCTATCTCCTAGTTTCTATTTGGGTCCTGGGGTTCAACTCGCTCTCCAGGACTCTACAGGGCTCGAGAAGGGGGGCCGCAAAGAAGAACATAATTCAAGCAATTTAATGTTTGTTCCGAGTATTTTCACTGTGTTTTCGAGACACACTGGCACCTGTGGGCTGATTAGGATGCCTCGCTGCCCTCTTTCAAGGATAGCGTGCGGGAGGAGACCGGGTATTTCTATCAGGGTTGCTACGTTATGTTTCAGCATATTTCCCTTGGCCTTGCATTGAGAAAACAAGATGGCGATTTCTGTCACCTTAAAATGGCCGCACTTCGGTCAAGCTTATGATTATGTATTACTAACACTAAGAGCATGAGACGGTTGGTCTTCTGCCAACATAATACATTTCCCCATGATCGAGGGGTGTCTGTTCTTCTGGATCGACAAACCCTCCTTTTGGCCGTATCCCAAACGTCTCATCCGTACATTGCATCCTATTCCGGCCACGTATCTGTTTCAGATTCTGATTCTGAATCAGACTCTGAATCTTGCATATTTGCAGTTTCCTCCTCATTGTCACCTATGTCAATGGACATGAATTCTTTGCCTGTCTTTGTCTCTTCTCTACCAAGGATACTTGATCTACTAGTGCTCTTTTTCTCTATCATCTGTACACATCCTTCACTAATTTCGGTGCATATCACAGGTAGGCAGTGTATGCAACAACAACATGTCATGAATATCCCTAGTACTGTTATTAGAAGCGCAAATAGTTTCCATCCCCATGAATATAATAATTCCCAGAACCAGGAACTTATATCCCAACCCCCGTCTTGGGTATGGAATTCAGAACTTAATACATGTAATTTTCTTATTGCCTCGAAAATCATGGGAGAGGAGTCGTTTACAAATACACAGCACGCTGATCCCACGATTTTGCAAACACCCCCACGATCAACCATGATTACATCAAGAGCCATTCTGTTTTGCAGTGTCATCAATCTAACCCCTTTCCCCTCCAACGTCATGTTGTATAATATATCTGTTGTTCTGTTTATTGTTTTTTCTAAGATTCTGGATAATCGTCGAATATTATAGGAGTTTATTGCTTGGGCCAAAAATGGTATAAATGATTTTGCTACATCTACTGCTATTAATCCGTCTTCATTACTTCTTCGTGGCCTAGGTCTAGATAGTTTGGCTATGCCAGTAGTCCTAAATAGCATGTACCTCCCCAGTTTCAAGGTAACTAAGGATACACTTTATCTCCACATATGAAATACACCGAGTCACCTACATACACTGGCTCTACTTCCCTACTAATAATCGCTGTATTTATACATCTAGTGAATGTCCCTACAAAATATCAGCCCTTCTTTTTTAAACATAAAGGAACAGAACATGGACTGTAGTTTACTGTGTAAGAGGGGGGCACTGCATCTTTATTTCCTTCTGATCTTATGGAACATACGATCACAGATGACTTTTCTGGTGGAGACAGTCTTTCTTGTGGCATTGGTTTGTGCGTAGCTTTTGGTGTTATCATCTGTGCTTTATGAAATATTGAGCAACCTTTGCGTCTCATAATAATTTCTTCAAATTCATTCATGTTTGTACTATCTAATTGACCCGTTTCCCTTTTATTCCATTTTCCATAATACAATTTACTCAGAGATGCACTGCATGCAGAACTTAATGTCAGTGGCTGCACGTACCAACCTATTCCTTTGCCACCATGCTATGGCAAATGAGCACACACCAAACTGTTGTTCTTTTTCAAAATTGAATGTGGCTTGTTCATAATTTGCAGTAATGTATTATTTCCATAACCCTCTCTATGTCTCTCTTCCATTGGGGACAGAGTGTAAGTAATTACATAAAAAGGGCTTTCGGTGGTGGAGATGTTCCTAATTGGTAAGAGAATTTCTAAAGGGTGCATCTCCTCTAAATACCACAGTACCAGTGCTGTTATTACTGGGGCCATTATGCTCATTATGCACATTATTATCGTCAAGGTCAGCATGCAATTCTTTCGGTAGCTTGTTTTATGCAATCTTTCAGTTTCTATGTTTGATTCATTATCAGCATTGTCAGCAATGGTGCAGGAGGGGACAAAAGCTAGTTCTGGCATCTTCTCTCATGGTCCTTCTTCCTCAGCGATTCTCGTCATGGATATCTCTCCTCGCGGCACTCGTGCGAATGTCAATGGATTCGATAAATGTCAACTGTCTATTCTGCCAGTTCTCAGCAGCCTGGATTGCTTACACATTGGGCAAGATCTTTTATGCGTTAGTATACTGCTTAAAGAACTTCAGAGCATTTATCAATTGCCTTCTGTAACATGTGCGCCCCGCTTGTCCGCTCGGGTTCAGGACACATGGATTTGATGTTAGCACCGAGGTGTCTCACTTTTGGGCTGTCTGACTTGCACAACCCACATGTTGCTCTCCTCTAGGCCTCCGGTTCCTACTTCATTTGAGAATAGGAAACATAGGCAACAAAAGATTGATGAAACGAAGATTTGATCACTCCTTTTTCCGACTTCGTAGATTGTACCGCCTTGCTCCTGGTACCGTGTGATCAACGAATAGTGCGGGTGCACTTCCGGACTCAAGCTTGGAGTCAGCCTGGGGCGCAATGACAGATGATGATGGGCGCCCAGGTGACAATGCAGGCTGTGGCGCAACAGAAGATGGTGGGCGCCACAGAGGTATTCGCTTGGTGTCGGCCAGCAGTGATGCAGAATCTGCTGGACAACGTTGGTCATTCTTTGCCCTTCCTCTTTTATGGCAATCTCATCAGGCTTTGTTTCAGAATCAGGCAGTTTCTGTGGCAAAGAACTGGCAATTGTTTCTTTCGTTTCTGGAACCGCTGTTTCTTTCCGGTCGCCTCGATCAGTCAGTTTTTCAGATGGTGACGGCACCTTTTTTGCATGGGTGGCGTGGATCCATGCTTTACGCCCATCCACACGAATGGCCGTCTGCATTGTCAGGAGTATCAAATAGGGACCACGCCACCTGGGTGCCAATGTTTTTTGTTCCAAATTTTTAAGCAGCACCCAGTCACCTGGCTCCAGTGCGTGTCCCGGGCCAGTATATCTGATCGGTAGCGCCTCCTGCACCTGCTGATGAATCAAACACAATTTTTGAATCAGGAGATTACAATAAATGATGAGCACTGGGTATTCAACTTCGTTCAGTTTCTTCGGCTGAGGTGCGCACCAAACATTCGCCGGTCTCCCCATGACTATCTCATATGGGGAGAGCCCAGTTCTCACCTGCACAGATGTTCGCATGCATAATAGTGCTATTGGTAACGCATCTACCCAACCTAACTTGCTTCCTGCACATATCTTGCTAATCTTAGATTTCACTAATATTTCACTTAGATTTCAGGATTCCGTTGTGGCGTTCAATAAGACCGTCTGCCATTGGATGTCTCGAACAATGGAATCCCTTATCGATCTGGAGACCTGCACAAATCTGTAGTACTACTGCATCTACAAAATGCGGACCATTATCTGACCATATGACACGGGGCAGGCCAAAACAGGGGAGAAATATTCCTTTCCTCATAGGAAATACTGTGCTTACTGTTCCTCCCCCTTCTCTCATATGAAACAATATTCCAAGATCGAGGGATAAGGCTGTTTCTCCCATCCCTCGTTCAAATGCCCACTTATATACTGCCTCTTCCTCTATTTCCATTTTGCATACCCTAATGATTTTGATTCTGGGTAAAAGTAGTTTGATTCAGAGCCTGGCCTTGATTCTGTGCTCCAGTCCCTTGACTATTCTGGTGCTGCTGCATATGGTTTCTGTTGTGGCCATTTGTTCCTGGGTGCCATCTGTGCTGTCTTCTCTGACCGTACCCACCTCTATTTTGTAAATGTGGACACTGCGCTTGCCAGTGTCCTTCCTCTCTGCAATACGCACATTGATTTAATCCCAAGGGCCCTCTGTGCATATTCAAATTACTCCTGCTCTTTGCATTTCCCCTTCCCCTGTTGTGTTCTGATACTTTCTGGAGTAAAACCCTTGTTTTCAAATTTGTTCTTTCCTTCGCTTCCTTCTCTTTCTCTGTATTCACTCGATTTTCATAATATTGGGCCATGTGTAATACTTCTCCTAACGTTTTTGCTTGCCATGCCATGCATGATGTCATTATTAAGTTTTGCATTGGGAGTATTAATCCTCTCACATATTTGTCAACAAATAACCTTTTTCCCGCTTCCATGCTTACATCCTGCCCACTGAAGTCTGTAAATACTTCCTCAAATCTATTAAAATAATCTGTAGCCAACTCGTCCTTACCTTGAACACACACAGCCAATTTGTCCCATTGAATTCTTTTCTGTGGGACAAATTCTTTCAATTTTTGTACTATTCGTGCCGGTAAAGCCGTCATATTCGGCCCCGGTTTCGCGGCTACTTCTTTATTTCTATCCTCCTGCATTAAATTTGCCCAAGTGGCACCGTAGGCCGTCTCATCATCTACCTTCCTTATCCGTTTCCATATATCTGCTGGCAGGATTACTGGGAATATTAGATCTAAATCACTCTTAGGGAACACTGATGATTGCAATAAAGACTCTACTTCTTTATAGAAGCCAGCTGGGTTCTTTCGTATATCAGGGATCGTTTGCTTTATGTTATTTACTTCCTGTCCAGAGAAAGGGACATGCACATATTGGGCTGTGTAATGTTCTCGAGTTATCTGAGCTGGAGCGGTGCCTACCGCAGGAATCTCTACCTTTGGTACAAAGGTAGGGGGCACTTCCCTCATAGGAAATACAGTGCTTACTGTTCCTCCCCCTTCTCTCATATGCAACAATATTCCAAGATCGAGGGATAAGGCTGTTTCTCCCATCCCTCGTTCCAATGCCCACTTATATACTGCCATTGTCTTGGGGGGAGGCTGGCTCTCTCCTCACTTATATCCCTGTTTATCAGATATTCAACCATTATCTATAATGCTTTCCTTTTCAACGGTAGGGAATATTCATCAAATATTCCATGTATTTCCATCGCAGAAATACTAGGGTCTGCCATCCATTTTAACGCCTCTCGTATGCATACTTTTAGCCCAGCCCCAGTCTGTCCTGCTCACGACAAGAATCGCTGCTGTCTATTGGGTACCATTTCTTTACTACCCTTCACAATATCTTTCCTACTATACCCCGGTGTGGCAAGTACTTCAGAATATTCTTCATCAAGTTCATAAGTTCAAAAAGTCGGTCCACATGCTCTTTTATTTCTTCATCTATCTCTCTACAACGGGCTAAAGCATTCAAATCCAACAATCATTGTGGCGGCAACTTCCCAATTAACTTTTTCCATTGTGTCGACAAATATTCCCCCATGCCTTCCAACAATACCTGTCTTTCATTGCTTCTCCTGAAATCATACATCGACGCTAGTGTGGCCGCCTCATCATTCTCTTCTATATACATTTCCGCCTGCTCTTGTAACTCTCGCTTTCTCTCCTTGCTGATCGCGCTGCGGGTCACTCTCACACATTCGCTTTGTTCAAGTTCACTTATTGGGGGAGCAGTCGGGACGGAGACACCCTCTTGGGCAGGAGGTGCGGAGGGGGCAGTGTAAGCGAGAGATGTCTGTTGGGGCTGTGGTAATTGCGAAACACTCGGGGCGGGCTGAGTAGTGGGCGGCGTGATTACTGGTGCAGCCTTTGACTGTGCTGGGGTTGGGAGGGGCTGAGCAGCAGCTACTAACGTAGTCTTTTTAGTTTCTATTCTCTGGCCTTGTTTCGTTTCAGTTAATATTTTATTTATCAATTCGTCTGATGAGTGTAACTCTCTTTGTGGATATATTTTCTAGATATTTAACTGGTCGCGTCTATTTGCTTTCCTCAAGCTATTACTCCACTCCTCCTCCTCCTTTTCTGATTTCGATTTATGCCTGCGCGCATGTTTCTCTCTACTTCTAAATCGGACCATCGCTTCCTTCCTCCAAGCTCTGAGGATATCGAGTGCTGCGGGGCGTGTTTTTTTTGTTTTTTTTTGTGGATAATCTTTTTTATTTTTCATTTTGTCGTGAAGAGGCCCTTGCCAATACATTTCGGACAGTGTGTCCTTCATCAGGGCGGGCTCTACAAATACACAATGGCACACAAATGTTTCAGGTATACACCTTTGTGGATACCAGAAAATTGCTACTTTTGCTTAAACATGTCTTATACTGACTTGTGCTCATGACCAAAAAAGTATAATCATGAGCCCAAGTCAGTACCTGATGATGAGGGTAGGAGAGGTAACCCCAACTTCAAGGTGGCTAGATGTTGAACACTAGCTGGTAAAGTTGATTATATCTGCAGGCTCGAAAAGACAAGCCTCTAGTGTTCATGCAATGTAATGGTACATGTTGTAAGCAGGCATCAGTACGCGGTATACAACAATATGCAAATAAAGGGGAGATTTTACTTTGATATCAATCCTTACCACAAAGAGGTGGTTAATGTTGACTCTCGGAAAGGATGCTGCCCAATATTGTTGGGTAAACCTGATCGATTGCTCCCAATTCCTGTGAACATAAATATGTAGCCTTACCAAAAATATACATATGCAGAAATCCATTTGAATTCTCCACCGACTGAAACATGTCTGTGCCTATATTTTTTTTTTTTTTTTTTTTAAATTTCTTTTATTTTCCAATTAACAACATATACATCCAACATACAAACATTCAAACATTCAGCTGGCATTTTGGCTTTTCGGTGGATTCTGCCGTGGGGTCATCATCCTGAAGTGTCCAACAGCTTGTCTTCCCTGCCTGTGGCTGCTTCCGCTGGCTGCCTCGATGTCCATACAATGTTGTCTATTCTTCCGTCCCTTGTGTGTCCCTGTCCTGGGCGCTCTGGTATCCCCCAGCTTCCTCCGGATCCTCCTCCTCAGTTTCCTCTTCTTCTCGTCCAAATAGATTCTGCACTAGGGAGTTCCATGCAGCTATTTTCCCAGCCGTTTCCCCCTCCCCTCTCTGCACTGCTCTGATCCACACCGCAGTTTCTGCTAGTGTCCACTTTCGGAGGTCCGCCCACCATGCTTCTATAGTCGGGCCTTCTCTAGATTTCCAGGACATGGCTATCCTTCTTTTGGCTAATATGCATATCAAGTCTTTCATTTTTGCTAGATGCACTCTGTCCCTACCTCCTCGTGGGAAGAGGCCCAGCAGGTACCATTCGGGGTGCTCCGTCTGTATCTGAAGGCCGTTCTTCGCTATTTTAGTCCTGATGCCTTCCCAAAACGTCTGTATCACCGGACATGTCCAAAACATGTGCACCATGTCTGCCTCCTCGGTCGAGCACCGTGGGCACCCGCTGGGGTCGCCTCCGCTTATCACTTTCATCCTCTTAGGTGTGAGGTACGCCCTGTGCGTCACGTACAACTGGGCCTGTTTGAACCTTGCGTTCCTGGACACTTTTTTGGGGTATCTCATCACCCTGTCCTGTCTGTGGAGTTCTTCCTCCCAACTTTGTTTTATATGCAGCTCTTGTTCTGTGTGGGGTCTCAGCATTTGCTCGTATAGTCTGGAGGTCGTGTGTGTCCCCTCTGAAATGTCATACCACATATCCAATGCACCTGCTGGTTCTTCTTGGTCTTCCCATTCTGGCCATCTATCTTTAATTCTGAGGATTAGTCTGTTATACAGGATGAATTGGCCCTCGTGTATATCGTATTCTTCCATCATTTCTTGGAAGTCTGCCCATCTCCCCTCTCTTCTCATATCTCCGATTTGCGCTACCCCCTTGGCTTCCCACCGTGCAGGGAACGCTGCCAGCAAACTCATGTCCGTGCCCACCAGGCCCGCCAGCTCTCCACCACAATCTCACTGCGAGATTGAGCATGTACGGTAAAGTCCTGAGCAGGGGTTTGTCCAGCCACGGTATTTCCCTCAGGTAGTGTGTTTTCAGTGCGGGCTGGAAGTTAGTTTTGTCCATTGTTTCATCCTCCCCTAGCCATTTGACCACAAATTGTAACTGCCCTGCTAGATAATACCTTTCGAAGTCCGCAAGTCGAATGCCTCCTCCCTCATAGTCTCTCTGTAGAGTCCTCATTGCAATCCTGTTTCTCCCCCCTGCCCATAGGTAGTTCCTTGTTATTGTGTTTAGGTTCGTGAAGAATGTCCTAGGGATGCTGTATGGGATGTTGGTGAAAAAGTATAACAGGCGTGGAAGTACTACCATTTTCAAGAGAGCGGCCCTGCCTATCATCCCCAATGGGAGTGTTCTCCAGAAGGCCATGCATTTTCGTGTTGTGTCCAGGGCTGCTTGCGTATTATGTCGGTGAGTGTCTGCGAAGTCATGGTGGACCTCTATCCCCAAATATTTGAAGGATTGTGGCGCCCACGCTAGGCCCCCGTCTGGGAGTCCCTCCGGGGGGGCCCGTCTCAGATTCGCCAGGGGGAAGATCAGGGACTTCTCTTTGTTTATTGCTATACCTGAGAGTCTGGTGTATGCTCCTATTGCTTCCAAGAGGCAGGGCAGGTTAGTGCAGGGGTTTTCTACGAACAATAACATATCGTCCGCATACAGCGAGATTTGATGGAGCACCCCGTCCACTTCAATCCCCGTGTCTCCGTATTCTGCTCTAAGGAAGACCGCCAGTGTTTCCAGGGCCAAGATATATAACATTGGTGATAGTGGGCACCCTTGTTTCGTTCCTCTATAGATCCTCCATTCCTTTGAGATATGTAATGGGTTCCCTCTTATTTTCTTGCCTAGTGAGCCAGGCCAGGAGCCCACTGGGTTTGTCCCCTTCCGCGTGTAACCTTTGTAAATACCTCCCATAATTCAACCGTCCCAACTTCTCCCAGAGTTCTATGCACCCCGTTCTCAGCTCCATCAGTTCCTCCGGCTCCTCCCCCGCTGCCTGCGCCCTCTGTTCTTCTATTTCTATCTGCTTTTCTAGGTCATTGAGTTCTGCTATGGCCGCTCCCTTTAAACCGCCCATTTTGCCGATCGCTGCCCCCCTTAATACCACCTTGAACGCATCCCAGAGCGTGGCATTGCTCTCCACACTCCCTGTGTTGTGTTCAAAGTAATCATCTATTGCCCCCTGTAGGTGTTCTTGGAATTCTCCCTCGTCCAGAGCTTCTGCCCGTAGTCGCCACGTTGGTATTGGAGCTCTCCCCTGTGTGTGTGCCCACGATGTCAGTATTGGCGCGTGGTCTGAAAGCGTTCGGGCTTTAATGCTAATTCCTGTGAATTCGTGTAGTGATTCAGTGCCCGTGATTATGTAATCTATCCGTGTAAATGTTCCGTGGGGTGCGCTGTAGTGTGTATACCCTCTTCTCGCCCCTGCGGGGCGTGTTTTTTTACTTATCAAAACCTTTTCCAGGTTATCTGTTCGGCCCATCTCAAAACTCCCATTCCTCGGCCACTGAAGATCTTCCTGCTTTCTGGTTTGCCTATGCCAAATTTCACAAAACATTATCGCTCCCACACCATATTTCACAAACATATCATAAGCCGGCATTTCCCCCGGCGGTGCAACCTGGACAGTTTCCAAAGATTGTCTGCCGCAGCGGAAAAACCCAGATAGGGTGGACAATACCCCAGGCATGTTTTAACCTTACCCTTGGTTAATCAAACTTACTCTGGTTGTTTGATTTTGCAAAATCAACTCTCAACCAATATCAGGATTACTTACGAATCGGAGCACAACTCACCTGATTAGTCAATTTGTCTTTCCAAGACACAATTCGTCCGTATACTGACGCAACCAATGACGTTATGTCTGCGTATCTCGGCTCTGCCTCGTTTCGGGACCCTCGCCTCCTTGTTCACTGGCCGGGCACGTCGATCAGGGATCAGCTGTGTGCAGATCTGCAGAAAGGAGTATCATCGCTTACGCAGGGGCGCCCCGAACACCTCTTGATCCCGGCTCGATCATTCCCGTCCTCGCCGTTCTTACCGCCTTCCTTATTTTGCAACGTACACGATGGAACAAGTGGGGGAGGGTCCCTATTCGGGCGCCATCTTGAAGGGGCCCCTGAGGGACCCTTGAATGAGGAAACAAGGCAAAGTCACCACACACAAACTGATACGCCAGACACGAGGTTGTATTCCCAAACGCTAGGGTTTATTGCAAAGTAAATAGTCTCAGCTGGCCAACTGGTCTCACGCCCCGTGACGTGTGTCTAACAAACCTCGGGAGACGCAAGAGAGCGAGACGCAAACATCAGTTACATATATACAAAACTAACATCTTACAATCAGTAGTGTCACATCAAAAACTGCCCCTTGCACATCTCCTTTGAACTGAGCACGATGGCTGACAAACGTGACGAGTATGACACCTCAAACATTTGTTTTAGCAACAGTTTGCAATTTTGTAAGGCTGCAGACATAAGTCTTTGTTGAAAAGAACAGAATGCTTCTGTTCTCGCTAGCAAGCTGCATATGGGGGGGAGAGCCACAATGCAGGCCTTCCTATCTCCTAGTTTCTATTTGGGTCCTGGGGGTCAACTCGCTCTCCAGGACTCTACAGGGCTCGAGAAGGGAGGCCGCAAAGAAGAACATAATTGAAGCAATTTAATGTTCGTTCTGAGTGTTTTCACTGTGTTTCGAGGCACACTAGCACCTGTGGGCTGTTTAGGATGCCTCGCTGCCCTCTTTCAAAGATAGCGTGCGCGAGGAGACCGGGTATTTCTATCAGGGTTGCTACGTTATGTTTCAGCATATTTCCCTTGGCCTTGCATTGCACACTGGTAAAGCAGAATATTATGTCAGCGAAGCATTTAGAACAGAAAGCAATAAGCAAACGTTAGAGAAAACAAGATGGCGATTTCTGTCACTTTAAAATGGCCACACTTCAGTCAAGCTTATGATTATGTATTACTAATACTAAGAACATGAGACGGTTGGTCTTCGGCCAAAATAGTACATGTCCCCATGATCGAGGGGTGTCTGTTTTTCTGAATCGACAAACCTGTAATGGGTCGACCGTGCATTCTGCAAACTGTGCCACGATCAGGGGAGGTCTAAGTATTTAAAGGACTTGGTTTTGCCTTGGGAAGGCAGTTTCGCAAGCAACAAGTGAAGAGTGATATTCAGAACTGTTGGGAATGATACTTTTGTGTTTGAAAATAACGTACCCTTGAACATTGACACTTTGAAGGATAACCAGGAGGGTCTAAGCTCAAGGTAAGTGGAGCCTGGGAGACCCTGTGAAGAAGTGAATCCAGATAAGGAATCGTAATGTGAATTTTGACAATTTTGCCAAGTGAATACTAAGAACAGACTTAGAATTCACTAAAAATAAAGGTTTTCCAAATCTATCTATTCTTCTGTGTCCTTTCTTGATACCATGCCTGTCTCGCAATGCCCACACTCTATCCTGCTCCTGAACAATAATGTCCTTCCCCACATTTTGTTGAATTACTAACCACATAGGTGTTCCACAGTTTGTATCAATTGAGTTTATACCACAGTGACACCATTTGTGAAGGAATCATGAAGCAGGACACAGACAACAGATTAAAAGTTCAAAATAAAATGGTTTATTAAATGAAATGTCAGGATGGTAGAAGGACTAACTTGCCGTATGCTAAGGTGGAATTTCCCTACCTAAACGAAACTAAGGAAAGTCTGAGTCAAAGAGCCCAACTTAAAGGTTTGTCTGTGTCCAAAACCTATCCCCTTGACAACTAATGCTAAACAATGTGTAGTGGTGTCAATACTGAAATAAATGGTGATCAGCACAAGGTTTAGAGCTTCTTCCAGCTCTTTGCTTTTTCTTCAGCTCCTCTTTCCCAAGTTCAAGAAAGTTCAATAAAAAGTCTCAAGATTACCTTTCCCAAGTTCATGGCAATATAATTCCATACAATCCTTGGGGTTCTCTTTCTCAAGTTCAATGCAACACAGTTCAAACAGAAAGGGGTCTTGAGGCTCTGTCCTCAAGACAGTATTTGCAGTTTATCAAACCTCAGGGTTCCCTTCCCCAAGATTTCAGCTTGTCATCTGAACATCCCGAATCTACCTTGTGGTATACTGGCTTCACCGTCTCTTCAGCAACAAAAGAAAGCAAGTACGCAGTGAAATCAAGGTGCTTTGCATGATAGAGGCGCTGCTGTCAAAGTGAGGCAGGAAACCAACCCAATGACACCCCAATGCACAGGATTACGCTGGATCAGCTCCCCACGTCACGGGATGGACCTTCGCTGATTCAAGTGATGCAAGGACAGTGCAAGCACTGACAGGGAAGGCCACACGGAGATCAGAGTCCAGGAGGATCACCCACAAACAGAATGACCAGGAGACTAACTGGCTGCCACAATGGAACAGATGGCTTTATTGATGAAGAGTGCAGAGTCAAGGCAATGGTAACAGCTGGGCATGTTGCTGGAAACTGCAGAGCCAGGCGATGAGAACAATTGGGCAGGCTGCTGGAGACTGCAGAGCCAAGGCACATGAAGCAAGGCAGAAGGCAGGACAAGAAGAGGGAAGGCCAGGGCATGCAGGGGAAAGAGAACAGGAAGGAGAAAGCAGGGCAGGAGTGAATCAAAAAGACGGACTGGAATCAAGAGAGCTGCTCAGACTGACAAGGGAGCAAACAAGGGACAGCTCCCAGGAGTGAGGACATGGACAAAAATGTCCACATTGAGACACATGGAAGAGCGCCTTCCCACTACCTTTATAGGCAGGCAAATGAGCGGATGGCTGGGGAACTTCGGTAATGGTTGCCCTTGCAACCCAAAGGGCATTGCATATTGTGCATGAGCGAAAGGCCAACAACGGTTTCTCACACATGCGCAGAGCCGCTGTAATGGCAGCACCCATCACTGTCGGCGGCCGTGCCGAGCGTAGACAAGGCCATCTCCAGCATGGGTAAAGCCTTCAGGAGGGGATCCAGGACTATGCACCACGGCACCAGGTAAGTAGCATGACACCATCACAGGTAGCACAACCAGGAACCCTCGGCTCTCCAGCCCACAAAGGTTTGTCTGTATTTGCCCCTGTGTACAGATGCACAATCGTTTAGTTTCTCCTTGTCAGCCTCTTGGGTCTATGTGCAACTTTACACTCTCCTGTTTAGCTTCTGGACATTGTCATAACGTGGGAATATAGAATTGGGTACTCCCCTATTTTTGTTAACGGGGGTCAAATGTGTGTAAGGGGGAGAACATATAATGTATTAAAAAAACAAACAGATTGACTACCCCTCTCTGAATAGTCCATTCTGTACAGCAGGGTAAGATGATCTGGGTCTACTATATTAATGGGTAGATAGATCACCTGGATACACTTAGATATTTTACCAAACACCTTTTTAATTACAAAAAATGCTCTTTATTTATTTTTCATAAAAATATTTTTAAAAACATTTAGACAATTGATCTTTTGATCATCATTCACCACTTCTATCCAACATAAACTTTTACAATAATGGGGGAAAATAAATTTGCTTTTGTTCAAGCATAACAATTGATAGATTATGCATATGAGAAATGGAAAAAACACATTAAATTCCCTTTGAGGTCGACATCTTATGCTGCTGTACAGAAGGGACTATTCAGAGAGGGGTAGTCAATCTGTTTGTTTTTAATACTTTGTCATAACGTGGCAGACACCTCTTGCCAGTCTTTGGCCTTGCCGCACTGTACCCATTTCGAAAGTTCACTTTGTGGTGGTCTTGTTCATGTCACACCTTTCTGTTGCACTCTTTCAATCTTGCACTCTTTTCCATAGGTTGCTTTCAAATGGGCACTCTCCCTTTTGCTTTTCATCAGCTATTAGCTTAGCCCATAAGGTTTCCTTCAGTTCGATATTCAACATGTATGTTTTTGCTTTATTTCCAGTTTTCATTCAGTTCATTATTCAATGTGCATGACTTTACTTTGCTTCTAGTTTGTATTCAGTTCGGAACTCAATATGTGTAATTTAACTTCACTTCAAGTTTTCTTTTGGTTCGGGATTCACTATGCATAATTCACTGTAACTTAAAGTTTTCATTCAATTCGGAATTCAATATATGTCAAACGGCAATTTGATATTCATGTGCAGCCGCTAGGAGCACCCCCAGCTTTGAGTGACCTTTCCTTCCACTCACCAGTCCTCAGCGTACCTCCTTCCGGCGGGTATGCAGCTTCTATTCTGCTTCACAGATGAGAGGGCCAGTCTCTGCAAGCCCCGCTCACAATCTGGGTGCCTCCTGGCACCCGCTGACAGCTCTGCTCTCTTCCACTGACGTGGACAGCTTCCTTTTTCCCTTTTCCCTTAATCGCACCTCCAGCTGCTTTCTCTGGACAACAGAGGCTCCCACACCTGTGGCAGTCTAACGGACATACTCGCCTTGGGTGCCACAGGTCTTTGAGGACATCGGCCAGCGTCCTGGCTTCCTTTCAGGTACCACCATGGCTGCCTCTCATGATACAGGTCCTCTGCTGGTCTCTCCCACACAGGATTGCCTGTTGCTCCTCTTACTGCTCTTTGGCTCTCCCTTTATACACCTGCAACCTCTTGATAGGTCGCAGGTGTGGATTCTTTATTTATTTATTTATTGTGCTTTAGCCAAAAAAACAAAGTGGCTGATTCATGGAATTATTTGCACAGAAAAACAGGGATTTGTCGCCATTCTGCCAGCAAATCCCTGGTTAACAAATGGGAATTTGTAGGAAGAATGGCGCACAAATCCCCGTTTTCCGGCCAAATAATTCCATGAATCAGCCCCAAAATCTTGACTTTTTACACATCCATTTTTTTAAGAAATATCAACCAATAGAAAAATTCAAAAATTCTCAAGAAAATTAAACAATACAATTATAAGAAGAATGAACTAGAAAATATATATGCCACACATAACTCCAGGTATAAACATTCCTAAAATAAACAAACCTCAAGAATAAAGGTAACAATATTCAACTTCAACAGATCAATATATCAATAGAAAAAACTATTATAACCATATATAAAACCAATGTACCCACTAAAAGACGTAAGTGATAACATTTTTCTTTCTTTGTATCCTCTAACAATTTACATTCCTATTAGTGAGATTTAAATCATTCAGGACCTTTACCACTTCGGCTGTCAAAAAACAATTTGTTTCCTGATGACATTCTTTCCCAAAGCATGGAAGTGTTCAGTAGCTCAGCATTATGAACACATCTTTCTAATCTAAGGGTCCTCAGGTCCCGGGTCCCTGGGCAGGACATTAATAGATGTTGGGTAGTATGCTTTGCATTCAGCTCACATTCCTGGCAAACATCACTAGGACAAGCTCTCTTATCTCTGATATGTATGATTTCTAAATTGGGTAGGATGTTTAATTGGAGAAAGTCAGCCCTAGTTCTTGGATTCAAAGACTTCCTTAGATAAGAAGGAAAAAAGGATCAATGTTTATCATATTTTGTCTATGAAGAAGATAGTTTAGCTGCTCTCATCTTATCGATCGTTCTGATCCAATTCCATCTCTTCATACTTTCGTTTGTTTTTAACTGATTTTGAATCAGGATTTCTAGGTCAGAATCTGCTTGCACTAGGATCTCATTACCTCTATTCCTGAGTGTGTTCTGAAATCTGTTATCTCCCTTCTGCAACTGTTTGGCCACATTTTCATAACGTTACAATAGAGGCGGCTCAAGGATTAATCTGTAAGGTGAGATCCATTTCCAGGTGTGGATTCTCATCTGGGCTTGACTGACTATAGTTAAGGGGACATGTCTGACCTTTAAAGCACTTACTGTCTTTGTCCCAGTACTAGAGTTGTGAAATGAGGTTTTAGTGTTCATCACTCCAAGTCACCTCTTCCTCATCCCAGTACTGTCAGAGGTAAAATGTGGGGAAATGAGGGGAGAGGTTTTTCAGTAGCCTTTAAAGGCTGGGAGAGGGTTAGGTTGTTCTTCAAATGGAAAAGGGGGATACCATGTATCTCCTACTTCACCTTTAACCCCTCTCTTCTTCACCCTCTTTCTGGTGTTTCTGGCTGGATAATATCTCCTGGCGTGTTCTTGGGCAGTGGGATAGGGAGAACAATACCCCACAACGGTATCAGGTAATAAAATTACAGCAAAAATGTCGCTGCTAAAAATAATCATGCAAAATTGCTGTTTTTTGACCCGGTAAAGTTGTACCCCATTATACCATTTAAGGGGAGCCTGGGTTGCGGGGGTGTCCCCCACTCCTCTTAAATGGTATAATGGATTGCTGGGGTTGCGGGGGTGTCCCCCACATCCTTTACATGATTGTGGAGGCAAAACCACAGCATTTATGC
Organism: Ambystoma mexicanum; assembly: GCF_040938575.1. Lineage (NCBI taxonomy): Eukaryota > Metazoa > Chordata > Amphibia > Caudata > Ambystomatidae > Ambystoma > Ambystoma mexicanum. Next base: position 608,423,650 of record NC_090923.1, on the reverse strand, counting down.
CGCAGTATTTTGTATTCACTGCCATTTTTGCTGCGATTTTAAGGCATGGAACCCCCCAAAACTACCTCTGGGATAGCGGGTTCTTCAAGCAGGGGTAACAGCTGAATACGGTGTCTCACCTGAGGACACTCTGTCCACAATCCCCAAGAACCCTCCACCCAGGTAATCCTCAATCGCTTTCCATCCCCAGGGTCAGGATCCAAAAGCGATGGGCTTTCCCTGGCCACCTGAAAAGAAGACCCAAGGGGAGTAGATGTGAGGACACCCTCAGGTTTCTAACACCGGGTGACCCTGAATGGAAAAGCCACTGAAAAACACCTATAAAAAAGCTTGTGTTGTACAAAGACCTTTGTGTGACTTTGAAGTCAAGTGTTGTTTTGAAAGCTGGAAGGTTTGAACACTTGGGGAAGGGAACCACTGTGTTTGATGAACTACGTTGAACTTGGGGAAGGGGGGATGATTACAAGAGCTAGAAAAAGCTCTGAATTTTATTTTGAACACTATTCATTTTGGATGCTGCCATCCCTAGACATTGTATACAGTTAGTTGTGAGGGCCAGTGTAGGTTTTTGGACATAGACAGATGTTTTACTTTGGACTTCCTGACGCAGACTATCCTTAGTTTTCTTTGGGTAGGGAAATTCCACCTTAGCATAGGATAAGTTAGGGATAAATCCACCCTCCTTTTTTGGAGTTAATAAAACTGTGTTAAAGAACTTGAACTGTTGTCTGTGTCTGCTTCATGATGACCTCACAGTACCTACATTTCTCATCATTCTCATCCCTTGTCTAGAATACAAAAACATGTTAAGAAGCTCGAAACATGACATGCATTAGGTGGTGCGCAACTTACTTTATGTTGGTGGTGTCGAGTTCCTGCTCTCTCCCTTTCCAACCCTACTTATATTCATATACAAGGCATACCCTTGATCACACATGAGCTCAACCAGTCTCCTGAAAGCTATATGAACCATGAAACAAACTATTTATTTTTAAACAATTTTTTATTGTATAGTTACATTAATAACTTTTTAATACATCAATACATACATTACCTCATATAAAAGATATATCACATCATAAAAGGTCAGGTATATTATTTCTCTGACATCAATGTATCACAATTAGGACACATATTCATGCTTCAATTACAGCTATGATTTTCTTTCCATAACCTAGTGAAGAATATTATACATCCTTCTTGGTTCCCAGACATAAATATGGTCCACAGCTCATTGGAATTATTTGTCATCTCAAGGCCCAATGCTTTAATCACTTTTAGCCAGAGAGCCATCATTGCACTACAGAAAAACAAGAGGTGGCAAACTGTTTCCTAGACTACTTCAGCACAGACCGACAAAGTCTATGGGCCTCGTATTACCATTCCGCCCTTGTGACTCCTGGAAATACCAGGGCATTACGACCCTGGTGTCCCGGGAATTCCGTAGGCGGAATTCGGTAAATCCCCATTCCCGTTGAGTCCCATTAGACTCGTGATGGTGCTGGTGTTTCCACGTCCGCCTGCAGGCGGGCAGTGTTAAACCCGCCAGGTCAGACTTGGCAGGAACATCACCTCCCGTCTGGAGGAGTCGGGATCGGGTGGTCCGGAATTAACAGTGGCGGCGGGTTTACCGCCACTGTTATTTCCGGACCGTCCGACCTGTAATGAGGCCCTATGATTCCTTGCAACCTTAGTCCAACACCCAGTTATCTCAAATGTTTTAACAGCGTTAAACTTAAGGCGCAAATAGCCCCATACCAGATGGTTCCCAATAAAGTTCCTAACATACAATGGAATTAATTGTCTTTCCAAAATGTAGGAGAAAAAACCCTCAGCTGTTGATTTCGTGGCCAGGGCGACCGACATCGGTTCATGGAAGTGGGCGACTAAGAGTGTCCTCATAACTCACTTTTATTGGTTGATGCTCATTGCAAGAGGATCCACACTGAGTTTCCCAATCCATATGTCAGCTAAATGTTTGAGGGGTCCCAGGGTGGAGGACTCCAAGTATGCAAGTTTAGTATGAAACACTTCATACAGCAAGCCCATGAGAGTATTACTCGCAGCATGGACTAACTTCCAGTACAAAGTGAGACAGGGCAGCATGATTCATTTTCGAATAGGCATAAAATCAAATTCTAAAAATATCACTTCAGAGGACAAGTATTGTGGTAATCTTAAAATCCACTTGAGGGACCTCAGTTCCATTCGAGAGATGGCCTCAAGCGAACCAAGCACCCAGGCGTCAGCAGTATAGCATATAATCGGGGCAATCTTCATGGTGTATAATTTGACCACAGATCCCATCAAATATCCTCCCTTATAAGCAAAAGTATGGCTCCTGATATTTGCTCACTACGAATTTCGAGTTTGTTCAGATGTGAGGAGCACACAAGGTTTGCATCAACACACAATTCCTAAGTAGGTGCATTTATTTACTACTTCAATAGGGACCCCCTTAAAGTTCCAAACAACTTGTGCCACTTTTGGTGAGGAGGTTTGAACACCATGATTTTAGTTTTCGTCATGTTCAATTTGAGTGAGTTTATTTTGGAAAAGGGGAGGAGATTATCTAGGGCAACTTGTAGACAACCAGGGGTGAGATCTAAAATGACTATTTCTCCGTTTTGGTGGGTTACTTCCTGGATCCACCAATTCCCTCCCCATGTCAAATAAATACAAATTAAACAGCTGAGCTGCTAAAGTACAGCCGTGTTTCAGTCCCAACTTCGTATTAATCCATCCTGAGATTCCACCATTACCCTCCAATCTCATTTCACTTTTACTTGTGTATCCTCATACAGTTTCAACAAACCAGATGGAATCCCCCAACTAGACAATTGTCCCCACAACAATCCACGATCCACTGTGTTAAATGCAGTGCTATAATCCACAAATGCTATGTAGATAGGGCATTTGAGGATCTACCTGTTGGATTACAGTTTTAAGTGCTAGCACATTAATAGAAGTGGAACATCACTTGTGAAACTCAGTTTGGTTCAATGGAATGATAGCGACTCTTTTAGACCAAAGTGTTAGTTCCTCTAGTAAGATTTTAGAAAACATTTTGGAGGGAACATCTAACATCGCAAGAAGGCGATCGTTTTGAGGATCTGCATGGGCACCTTTCTTGTGGACTGTAACCAGAATGCCATCATGCCATGATTGAGGGAGCAATTGAGTAGCGGAAATGCTAGTAAAAAAGATGGTATAGAACATTGGTCCACAGACCAATGTCTGATTTTATCAGGAGGTTGCACAGCCCATCAGGACCAGGAGCCAGAGATGACCTGGTATTACTGATGAGTCTAGCAACGTTGTGTTTAGTTTTTCGAAATTGCCACTCATTGGACTGTGGAGGAATTACCGGTAGTTCATGATTGATTCCCCCAAGTGTGTCATTTATATCGGTTACCCAGGCAGATTCGACCAGACCATTGATTATGGCCATGCTGCTCTTATTTTATTAATGATCTTCCAAAATCTCTTGGAATCATTGGTTTGGGTACTAATAACCAAGTTCTTCCACTTTTCATGCTCTCTAAACTGTCAGTGTTGTTGGAGCCATTTGGTATAATTTGCCCTGATTGTTTTCCGGCCAAGTGTATGTTCATCATGGTTGATCTTGTGTGTGGCCAGATTGCGCAGCTATCTGTGCATAGATTTTTTCTTATCGCTAATCATTTTATCATAGCCCAATTTGTGCAGATTTCCCGATCTAGTAGCCTGGCTTCTATCCCTCCCACCTTTTGGGAATATAGTATTGTTAATGACTTGGACACACTCTTCATATTCAGCCAACAGGTGTAGGCCAAAAAGCAAGTCTATCCCATATCGATGGATTGGCTCAGTTGCACAGAAATGTTCAAATACTGTATGTGCTATTGCTGAAGCAGCTTCGAGTTTAGTGAGGGACAATTTTATACTAGTCATGGCATTAATGAGTGAAACAGACCCTATGTTTTCATCAACAAGATTGCATTTTTGTATTTTAAGACTCAGCACAATAGTCACATGATCACTCTGATCTCATTGAATTATAGCCATATCTGTTACCATTGTGGGATCATTCGCTTAAAATACATAGTCTATGGTGCTGGAGCTAGTAACAGTAGACCTTGAAAACTGCGTAGGACAGTCAGAAGATGTCACTCCATTCACCATAGAATATCCTCTGGCGTATAGCACTGTTGCTCAATCGATACCACAGGGATATGTTTGATTTAGCCCAGCTCCCTCTACTGGACCAGAACAGTGCAAATCCTTAGCCATTGTGTTGACATGGGTTACGAGAGTTAAAATCTCCACACAAAAATATAGGAACAATTAGTGAGATAGTTTCAAGCCATTCTTTGAGTTCCTTAATGACTGGTGTGTGCTCTAAGGTATAATAATAATAATTTGGCATTTATATAGCGCTACAAACCCTCAACCCACAGTGTGTGGTGCTCATTTATCGACCTCGGAAGGATGAAAGGCTGAGTTTGGCCCGATGGGATTCGAACATGCGTTAGCAGGCTTTGCACGGATGTCAAAGCAATCAAAGCGAGCCCTCTACTCACTGTGCCAGCTTGGTATAAGTCGGGGAGAGTGTCATAGATAATAGCAATGACAATGTCTTTCTGTTCAAGTGAGTCTATAGAGGACAACTTGCCAACCAGAATGTTCCTAGACGAACATTGAACCTGAGTAAGTAGGTATGGCTTTTTTACTCCCATTAAACACCCACCATTCGATCAGCCTATTTTCCCCTTAATGGCAAGCTTTTGAATGATGGACCATCCATCTAGGACCAAAGAATCTACCATCCTGGTCTCTTGGAGTGTGATTAAAGAAAAAACATCTATATGGTCAAATAAACCATCCTGGTCATATAAGAGAATTTGACCACTTGTGTTCCAGTTTAAGAGAAAAAAGGGACTATTAGGAACACTGCAATTGCCATTGTTGTACCAACCTTGGCGATCCATTCCCAATGGTTAGCATCATTACATGAACCAGACACATGCCCCCCTCTACTCCCAGAGGCTATCTCGGAATCTCTATTAACAACATATAGAGGTTGGACAACTTCAGTGGACATAGCAAGTTGTTGGTCAAGGTTAGAGCCATCAATGTGAGACTTTCTGCTGCATTTATGAGTGGTCAAATTAGGAGCTTTTTTACAAAGAAGTGGAGAACACTCAAATCCAGCACGAAATAAATACTGAGAGCATTCCATGACATAATGAACCATCCCCTCTGGGAAGAAGTATGCCAGATAAGTTTCGAATGGAGCATCTTCGCATTGATACCCTATCTTTATATCATCTGTATGAATATTTCGTAGATGTATGATGGTTTGGAACAGCTGCATGACCTCAGACCGATTTAAATAGTCACTTGATTCCTATCGGAAGAGGCCTCTAATTTGTAAGGCCTTCTCCAGGTGCTCAGACTAGACACTGAGGCCGATCCTGATACCCCCACCAGATCTGAGCGAGCATGGCAGGGGGCATTTGCTCTTAAAGCATGACTTTCATTAGTGGCACTGGATCTGGATGCACATGAGATCTCCACAGCCTTCAGGGGTGATGAGGGGGCGTGGCTATCCTTTGGGGCCGCTGGATTAGGCACATCATTGTTTGCCACGTCTATTAGTCTATTAGTTGGGTAATGTTGAACAGGTATTTCAGGTTATAAACTGGAATAATCCTTATTCTTATGACATTTAAGATTCGGAAATAATGCCTTTGATTGGGAGCAAGTCCATGAATGCTTTGCATTTCCACATATTTTTAAAAAAAGACAGTCGTCACATCATATAGATGTCTAGTACATGACCTATAATGAGTGTATGAGGTATAATAAGGTTCTAGAAAAACAATTGATTACAGAATCCAGCATTGTCAGAAGTACAGGGTGCAACATGAGATTCCTCAAGAGCAGATATTGACTTCTCCTTATGTCTGTCAGTGCTCCTTCACTCACTGTCTTCCCATTTTCAGGTGAAGGCATCCTTGTGCCTCCTAACATTCTATGGGCTTAATTTTGCTTTGAAAAATCAGGGGAGATGTAGATTGTCTGCCCTTTACAGGGTATCAGTTTTTTTTCTTGGTACCGATAGTAATTGTCCCCCGTGTTTTTGAAAAATTATACATGACATAATGGGATCCATGATTTGAGGAATCATTTAACATCTTATCCTTCAGTGTTTTCCACACTGTCAAAGTAACCGATCATGTTCTATCTGCTGCAGTGTCCAGTGTTCAGTGTCTGTCTGTGCTCCGTTCCATTCCTCAACTTGTGCTTGTAAGGAACACGTGCACTTAGCCTGCTGCTTCTTCTACTCTCCAGAGCCTCTCTGAGGCGGTCAGTGAATTTACGCATGCCTGTCTTTTAAAATAGAATTGTATCATACGTATCTCTAGTTCGTGTACCTACACTGTTTATGGTAACATGCATAGATGCAGTCGGCTGTATAAGTATGTCCATGGTAGAGTGCTCAGTACTAGACACATGCATGGATATGGTGTTTTGATTGGTAGACATGGTCCTGCAGTGATACTACCACAACCAATGGCAGTCGTTGTCTTAAATGATTCTGAGATCTTAATGCCAATTAAAAGATGATAGCTCTGGACAGAAGTAAATTCTCTCTATGGAATAGTTTCTCATGACATCAGTCTTGAAATGTATACTGCATGATTGCATATTATTGTATATTTCATGCACACTGTCTGTGCCTCTTAAAAGCGTTCTTTCAGTCATTCAGTTTCCATCTAGATGTTTACGGCTTTGTAGATAAGAGTTAAATATTTCAGTATTCCCCCTTAGATGTTCACTGATTAATCCACTGTTTAGAACACCAGCTGTGGTCTCGTTATGTCCGTGCCTAGATTCAGTTGAGGTCAGAAAATCCCCTGCAATCAAAGACTGGATGATCAGGGCTTTCCTCTCGGATATCTCCACTAAGCACCCTGGTCCCCATGGCCGTCCAATGTGCAGTGTTTAGCGATTAGCTCTACTCTATCCCTGCCTGGGCCCTTGGTTCTGCAGTATGTAGTCACTGCACCAAAGCTGCCCAATCCCCACACAGTCTTCAGTTCCAATCAGTGCAAATCTGTGCCTATTCTGAGAGTCAGTATATTGCGGCGTCGCACCAGCTGTTTACAGCTTCAAGCCATTGACAGTTTTGTTATTCCTCTTACAAAGGCCCTTGCCAGCCATGCTTGTCTGCCTTTCTATTTTGCTGTCCTAGAGTGGAATTGTTCAGAACATCAATTTCTGAAAGGAAAAGTTGCCCCGGTGTTTATTAATTGTAGTACTGTACTCTGCCTTTGTGTAGAGAGGTCTTCAAACGGTGGAGCGCACCCCCTCGGGGGGAGTAGAGCCTCATTCCCGGGGGTGGAATTGCGGTGCGAGTCCCCAGCCTAAACTTTTTCTTTTTTTAATTGGAAATAGACAGGGGCGGCTCACAGGATCGGAATGGAGCATAAAACTGTCTTGGTCACCAATGACAAAGTGGCCCACAGTTGCAAATGGCAATTCATTACTTTAGTGACAGACTGTTTGAATAGTTCCCAAGGGGTGTTTTGTTTGGTAAAATCTAAGCAAATTGTGATATTTTAAGGAATATTTATTCAGCAACAATTGTCAAAACTACTAGCTGCATAGTGAAGTAACTCATCAAACTGCCCCACATTGGTCAAAAAAGTGCCCCATTTAGACCCAAAAAACTGTCACACAGCATTTTGCATTTTTGAATTTTTGGTTCGGGCATTGCCCTATAGGCCAGTCCAAGCCTGGCGGTTCATCCATAATGGGCGAGGGGGCGTCGACCCAGCGACCCTCTCACCCATTATGAAGGAGCCGAGGAGTCAGCCCTGTGAAACACTGAGCACTCCCTCAGCTGCTTTTTCCAACTGAGGGAGTGCTCCTGGGCTGACTAAACTGTCAAAGGGAAACATTGTTTCCCTTTGACATTTCAGTTCCCCAGCCACACATGCTCACTGACCTTATTGGAAATGCTGGCTGGTGAACTGCATGTCTGTATGTGCGAGAGGGAACTCCTGTGCCTCCTCACACATATGGACAGAGCAACCTGGAATGGGGCATTCCAGCAACCACACGCAGGGGTTCCATGTAATAATGTCACCACAAAAATCTCGCCGTGCAAAAATATCGCCGAAAAATGGCCGTTTTTTGTGGCGACATTATTGCATGGAACATGCGGGGGACACCCCCGCAACCGCCAAACTTTTTTTTTTCTTGTTTTTAAATTTTTTTTTTGCCCCTGTCCCCATATATATGGTCACCCATATAATATCGCCGCACCTTTTCCCGGCAATATTATTTACGGTGACCATATATATGGGGATAATATTACCTGATACCCACGCAGGACCCTGTACAAACCAGGAAGCTCTTACATCCCTATTCCTGTTTATGATGCAGGAGTTAGAGCGCTGGGAGGAAACTTCAGGACCGGGGCAGAAAGTATGTTTATGTTCATTTATGTTTTATTTAAATATGTGTATGGATCCATGTATGCTTGTGTTATGAGTGAGTGTATGATGATGGGTGCTCTTTTGAATGATAAAATGCTTGCTGTGTGAATGCTATGTGAATGTGTGTGTGTTTGTGTTGGTCTGTAGAGCTGATTTTGGTGAGTGGGGAGTGGAGGGTTGTACAACAAAAATGTCTTTGTTGCACAATCCCCCTACCCACCTGCCAAAATCAGCTCTCCTTCTGGGGTGCTGTAGAGACCAGGGGATAGGGATGGTATCTTCTTACTGGACATCTATAATAGATGTCCAGTAAAAAAGATCATGCCTGCCCCTTGCATCCCCCCACGCCAATTCAAACTGTTTGGCTTTTTACCCAATGCATCATTTAAACCCATTATTTTGAAGAAATTCTCGGAGGAAAACCCTCTGTACCCCCTTGATTGCTGTGGGCTCCCTCGCTACGCTCAGTCGCTATGGCATATTTGGGGAAATTTTTATGCCCCTCCACTCAAAAGTTCACAAGCCACCACTGGAACTGTGCTGGGTGCAGGATGGGGGAGACCAGGGACTGTGGTGGGAGCAGAATGGGAGGGAGCCATGGGATAGTGGTGGGAGCAGGGTGGGGAGAGCCGAGGGTCTGTGGTGTGGTGGGGAGAGCCCAGGTACTGGGGGGTAGGAGTGGGCTAAACATTAATCAAGCAGTGGCTCCTTTCTAGCTGTATCACACTCCCCATGTCAGCAGCTACCTAGACCGAGAGGACCGTAGTCTGTCAGAACATGGACTTTCCCCTTTGGATAGCATATTCACAAGTCTCTCTGTTATCCCATAGAAGCAGAACGGAATGGCACTTAGGTTATATGCAAAACGTACAGGTTAGTAAAACTGCTTGAACATCATACTTGATTCTCTATGCAAACTTGCCATCATGTTGTCATGGATGGCCTGTGGCTGATGGTGTATTTCTAAAATAAATGTTAAGATGTTTGCAAATTTGTCAAATATTGCAGTTGAAACTTGTGTCATTTGATTCTGGCTGTTATGCTCTCGTGAATAACAGTGACTGGAGAAGCCCAAAATCGTCATTGCTGCTTCTCATCTTTCACAGGGAGAACTGAAATAAATGTCCATTATGTAAGATGGCCACATTCAGCAACATTTTCAGAATGTACTGGGGTTGCATTTTGACTGGTTACTGTAAGATGGATGCAGTATAGGTCCTCTGGGATAATCCAAAACGTGTTCATGAAGTTGCATTATATGATACACACCTCAGTGTCAGAATGGGGGTGGTGTACTGCAGTTGGATCACCTCGGAGGAGACAGGGCCCAGGGTGGTGAGGAGATTCTGTGGGATGAGACACAGTATTTTTCCTCTGGAAGGAAGAATCTTCCCAAGGTACCTAAAGAGATAATGGCTTATTGTCATTATTATGTCCCTACCCCTCATATAAGATCTAGGGGTGTGGACCCAAATATTGAAAAATCTGAACAAATTTGACCAAAAGAAAGATATTTTTGGGTAGCCCAAACTAAACACCTTCATCAATCCCAAGGGTAAAATGTAAAGGAATACGGAAAAGTCTTCAGTACAGGACCTTCCTCTGTAACAGCTTATTCTCATATTCCATCTCTTAATAATGAATTCCATAAGAACTGAGACGAGGAAGAGGGCTGAGGAGGCATGCAGTTGTAATAGTCAGGCAATTAAGCCCAAAAGCCATTGTAGTAGTCAGTTAATTAAGCCTAGCAGCCCACACCTAAAGAAACCTGGTGTTAGGCAGAATTCTCATGTATGTGCTAATTCCCTTCTACCTTAGAGACCCCAACCCTTTTGCTGGACTTTAGGACTTTTACATTTTTATCCTATAGTGAGTGAGACCTTTTTCTCAGTCTCTCGTGTATTTTTTTCTGATTTGAACTGTGTGTTTCTTTTGGTTTTGGAGTCTGACAAACTCCATAGGCATCATCTTGCTGTATTGTGACACCCAGCACCCTCAGTGCAGTGTCACATAGAAGTCCTTTGGATTTCGGCTAAGGTTTAAAAACCTTCTCTTGGATAAACTACTGTTTTCAAGAGCAGTAAAGTGAAATTGACTTTACTTACCTTTTTTCTCTCTTTAGACCCAGCACACACTTTCTTACATAGAGTGCTGAAGGGGTTACTTAGTATCCCCTTTGTCGCACTTCTCATGTAAAAAATGTTATGTTACCCTTACTATATTTAATGGCTGGTGGCAGTGGTTTAATTTGACTACTATTCTGCATTTTTACTGCAGGCTGAATCCTCAGCTGCAATATTGCATCCATGGGTGCCCATTTGGTCAAAATGTGCCTGGTCATCTTTTTTCGCCATTTCTTGTTTGTCAGGTCTTTCTTGAGATTTACTCTGCGCACCAAACCAGGTTTGGCCCCTTTGTTCATTTTGTCTTTGGTGGGATTCACTGGTGAAGCCAGCCTCTGGCTCCAGTGTGTCTGACAGGGCAGGAAGCGAGGGAGTTTCCCAAAATGCTCTTTGCTTAGTTTCCTTGGTTACAGGAATGTGCCCAAAGGTGATTGGCTGGCTGTCCTTGAAGGACAGCCATCCTGCTGTGTGAGTGACAGCTAGGCTGCAAATGAATGGGAGAAACTTGCCTAAAAGGCAAGGTATTTTGCAAGGAAGGCAGAGTCGACCACTGGATGAAGGAACCGAAGAAGAAACTGGAAGAGAAGCTTGCTGCACCCTCCTGGACGGTTGGTTTGCCCGATGAAGCCTTCTGCAGTGCCAAAGCTCCATATTTCAAATCAACTGGAGAAGCCCAGAACGGACGACTTCTTTCCTTGGGTTGGTGACACCAATTGACCCCAAGACGAACTTGACTGGAACCCCTCTCCATGCTGGCTGTACTTCTTCGCTGCTGCTGGAACTGAGTGCCAGGGGACAGGAGCACCAGAATCAAGTTCATCATTTTTAAACTGGACCCAAGCTCCAGGAAGATCCTCCAGACTCCCTCGAAGCAGGACTAACCAAGCCTGAGACACCTCAACAGAGTGCTGGACCCCAGAAGCAAGGAAAGTCCAAAAGGTGTCCAAGTACCACAGTGGTGCCATTTGCGAGTAGCTGAAACCACAAAGTGCCACTGATCTGAATTGTGCCCATTACAGCTGCCGACCTTCAAACCATAGTGCAGGAGTCCCCAGATGCCCTCCCGCTTGTCCCCACGATTGAGGCCCAGGAACAACAGGATCTGCAGGACTACCACAGGAACAGAAGCCAACTGGATCCCTTTCATCAGACTCCAGGTACTGTGTAACTAGGGGTACTTACCTCTTTTTGTGTGTAGCTTTCTTGTTCTCACTGGAGACTTGCAGTTGAAGCCTTTTGCATAGTTGCTTGCATCTTTGTGTCTCACATGCCTCCCAGCTTGTGGCCCAACAGTAATACATTTTGCTACAAATCTCTCTTTAACATTGTGCAAGACTTCTGTTCTATCTTCAAGAAGTGCCTCAGCTCTCCTAGACTTTGCTCAACTGACATTGGCTGACCTGGCTCCCTGTAGACTCTTCTTACCCTCTGACTTTGTGTTTATCTGTCCCTCAAAAAGTCATACATACCTTACTTGTATAGCTGGGAAAGGGTTAACCTATATTTCATTGGGGGATTGTAAAGTACTTACCTGTTTGGAGAAACTTGTAAACCATTGTTTCCTTCTCCAACCTTTCCCTTTTTCCACAACTTCAGTATTTCATTTAAGTGTAAGGTTATATTTTAATGCCTGCAGTGTCCTAGCTATTGAAGTCACCTCAGGGTGTGGGAAGTGTATGTGTGACATCCCAAAAGGCTATCTACTTACTTAACTGAAACTGAAGGAGTGCATTTTTGAAGTGAATTTTATTGTTGACAATTGCTCCCCTTCTAAAGAAGGTTTATTTTAAAACTGACTGTTAAATTAATAACTAATTATTTTAATCAAGAAACCTTGAGTATAAGTGTTATTTGAATACATGCCACTGTGAATCTCTATGTTGCAACCCTACAGCTCACATTGACCCCTCTTGAGATAAGCATGGCTGCTCAGTCACTCTACCAACTTATGTAGTACAGGCCTACCTATTGCAAAGAGGACAAGGCTGTTGTAGTCTCTAACAGGGTTACTACATACAATCTTGCATAACACCTGGGAGGCATAAAAGGTCCCCTCAGGTGCAGGCAATAGGAGGAAGGAGTGGAAGGAGTTGGAACATTAGCTGGAGGGCAGTCTGTAGCAGTGGAAGCAGAAAAAAGGCATGAAGCTGGCAAACCAAGCAGAAGTGTTAGAATGAGGGATACTGGAACATGGACACAGCAGATTTCACCTAAGTGTTCTGAGAGAGACCAGTTCCCACAAACTCTGAAGTGCAGAAGCTATGCAGTGGAAGACGTGCAGGAGAAATCGTTGTCCACATGTGAGCCTGATTTCTGTGGTTGTCAAGCTGCAGTTGTGCAGGATACTGAGGCAAGAAGCAACTGTCAAGCCGAGGGTCTCCGGAATAAGAGGAACTCCTAAAGCGTATGGCAAGACCAGAGACACTTATTCAGGAGAAGGGTGTGGGTCCCCAGTGAGCCAGAAGCAGTAGAAGTTGTGGTGGAAGTCGGAAAAGAAGTGCAACACACAGTGCAAGTGTATAAAAAACCAGTGAGTGAAGCACAGTGTTCTAATATATTACGCAAGCCTTGCTGGGAAAAGTAACCAGCTCCTTATTAACTTGCGTAAGGCTTTATGCAAGTAGAAGTTGTTTGTTGCATTCAGAATACTTTGAACAATGGAAATGAAGTGCTTGAGTGTAACGTGAAAGAACTCTTATTTGCGTGGGAAGCTAAATGTTACTACAATCTACTGTTCCTTTATTAAAAACTACTACTGTTGGAAGGAGTGGTTGCGTGTCCGTAATTGAGTAGAAGGAACGGTGTTCAGACCATTATCGAACACCGAACTTTGACAATACAAGAATTACAATCTTTAATGTGGGAAAACGACATGAAAGAGTAGTCGTGTGTGCCTAATTTTGATTCCCAAAGAAGGCCTGAACTCTAGTCTTTATCTTCACACAGGAATACAATGTATGTGTCCATCGTTTCACCTTGAAATCTACTTCAAAGAGTGGTTGCGTGTGCCTACTTGGAGTTCCTACAGAAATACTTAATCTTGCACTATATCTAGAAGTGAAAAATCTTGAATGCCTAAGAAGTTAACAACTATAAACTGTTGAAGAGAAGAACATTCATTGCCCAAGCCAAGAGGCACCCTATTCTAACAGTGAAACCAACCTTTCTCAGAGTTAAAGAGCAATCCAGCAGTACTGTAAAGTTACAAACAGTTAATTGGCCTAAAACAACAGTGTGCAAGCCTTACCTGAAGCTAACAGAGTGGCACTAAGGCTTCTGTGTAATTGATTGGGCCGATAGCTGGCAGAAAGGGGCAGGTAACGTTTGGGATAGGGAACTGGCTGCTTGTAAAGACTATTTTGAAGTAGACTTAACCTGTAATGCCCAAGACTAAGGACGCCAGAGAGAAGTGAGTCAAAAAGACAAATACAGGTTGTTATTAATGATAATGATGTGTTATTTATATAGCGCCTTAATTCAAAGCGCTTTACAGAGCACATATTTACATACAATATCACCCAAACCGAAATTGGTACTCATTTATCGATATTGGACGGATGAAAGGCTGAGTTGGCCTTGCCAGGATTCGAACCTGTGATGTGCAGATCATGCTTAGATCGCAGCAGCGAGCGCTCAACACACTGAGTTATCTTACCAGATTTTATTGTGGCAGATAGACACGAGAGGTAAAGAGGCTGCTCCTTTGAAGAAAGCTATTTCAGAGGAAGTGTGCCTAGCCTACCAGAGGACGTTGAAGAGCTTTAAAAAATATATCTTGTTGAAGTCTGTCTAAAAGTTATTGAAGCTGGGCAGAAGTCCAAAATATTGAAACTGAATAGGTATATCTGTTTGTCAGGAGATGCTACATTGCAGTTGTCTAAAGCAAGGTGAAATACTGTGGGATAAAGGTGACTGTGCTTATGGTGAAGGAAATACAAATATAGTTGTTGAACGGGAAGCAGTAGTACTAAGATGTCATCCTGACAAATATACCATTTTGAATACCATTTTGAATACTAAATTGTAATTCAAGAAATACTAACTGTTAATCAAGAATTGTGTATTATTGGCAGTGTGGCTATTACATTTTCTTCTTTGAACTGTGGCAAATCTTCTTAAAGACATGACAAAGCATCGTGGACAGGATTACCATTGGGGACATTTTGCTGAACAAGGAAATGGGAGCATTTCACCGAGTAGAGGAGATTTGTTACCAGTAGAACTTTTGTTGATGAACTTTTACTTTGACTTTGAAACATCAAGAAATGAGTTGACATTGTTTTCTTCTTTGGTTGAACATTTGCAGAAGTGACTCTGAATCCTGGGAAAGGGAAATCAACCAGGACATTAGAAGGTAATTTATGAAATGTGAATGTTGTTCATGTCATACTCAATTGCCATACATTTTCTTTATGTGTTTGTTGTTTAGTGTAACACCCAGTATCCTCTGTTAGAGTGTATTCCCTTAGTTTTAGGCTAGGCAGGGAATTCCTCAGCAGGGTAGGGAATGTGAGGTATTTTGACACATTTTCTTTTATAATAAAATGGCATATCTTGAGGCTTCCCAAAACAGTGGTCCGTCTTGTATTACTGACCCCTCACACACAGGAGCAGGATAAAATGAAAGCAGTGCTGAGGCTAGTGGAGGAAGAGGTAATGCAGTTATGGCAGCAAAGAAATTAAGAGGAAGGAAGGTGGAGGCATGGACAAATTCTTGTCAGGTTGGATAAATCAGTTATCAGTGAGGTCAATGTAGACACAGAGGACAGAAATATTACCCTGGGTACAGGATTCGAGCAGGGAGGACAGGAGCCACACTCTATGGCAGTGCTGAGTATGCTTCTGTGCCTGTAGAAGTGCCGGGGGAAGGAATAGCAGGCGTAGGAGGTAAAGAGGAATGGGTATCGGATGTTGGGCAGGGAGAACAGGGTGTAGCAGCCCTGCCTCCCACTCTAGTAGCAGGGACAGAGAATACACCATGGGGTCTTAGGAGACACCAAGGTTATCACATGGTCATAGTAAGTAGCAGGGGAGAGATGGGGGAAGTAAAAGTGGGTACAACTCAGTTTCCGTTGCTGCAAAACGGTCTGGGAAAGGTATATTATGTCCTGTGGTCACACATGGACCAGAATAACTTGATGAAGACACTTGGGGGGGGGCATGGCCAACTGGCCATGGAATAGGACGTGCCTGGGAGAGCTGCTCTGTGGATCCAACATTGATTTGCCAGCACATGCACTAATATTCAAGCCGCTCCAGGAATGAAGGCACAGAGTTGTGAATGGGTCCTCTGAGACAATCCTAAAAGCCAAGGGAATTGCGCCACACAGCAGTGAAGAAATTGACTTGGGAACTTTCGGCGGCTCCGCAACAATGTATCTAAAATGTCAGAAAACAAAGGAGGTGCAGCTGCAGCAATAGAAAAAACATTGCAGCTCTGAGCGCAACGCGGATGAAAGAAAACGGTCCCTTCCTGTGCGCTCGAAGCAGTGAACGGGGACAGACAGCGAGGATACAGAGCCATTGTGTGCGGCTCGGGGCGACGTGTGAGCCCGGGTGTGAGTGCGGAAGCCGCGTGTGGGGGAAGGTGGGGGCTGGCATCTGTAGCCGGCGCAGACCACCCAGCTACGAGGGACTGTCGAGCTTGTGGCTCCTTGCTGCCCGTGGATGGGAGTGCCTCTAAGCAAAGAGGCTTACGTTAAGAGCTGCGGAGGGTGAAGGACGCGAACAGAGAGCAGCTGCAGGGTGCGGGACCGGCAGCTCCGTGATCGTGTAAGGAGCGCACCATGAAAATATAAATGCACCCATTGACGCCTTGAGCAAACACCGGTAGTCAGGTTAAATTGAGGGAGGGATCTGTGTGGCATGACAGGCACTTCCCCTGCATGGAGGGCGAGGTCAGAAAACCAGCAGCTAAAACTAAGTGTTGCCAGCACACAAGTGGATGTGCAACGGTACGGACCCCACGACAGGGTGCCGCTTGCCCTTTCCACACAGCAATGATCACTGGTATGATCACAGCGAAGAGGCACTCACAGGGATTAACGGCTGGGTGAAAGAACTGCTACTGGGGAGACTCTGCACAAATAACATGGGCCCCGGGCCTGCGGCTGCAACCACCCGTGGAGCACTACCGGGAGGACCACTGCTGCAAAGATCAGTTGATGAGGGACAAGTTGTGCGGAGGGAGATTCGAGGGAGCTGCACAGTGTTGGGGTTTCAATCAGGAGAAATCCCGACAACCACGAGCTGCACGCCCACGCAAAACAAACAAAGGAAGCATGGTGACTCTGTAAAACAAAACAACGTAGGCACAGAGCCCACTAAGACACCTACTCTCATAGGAACGTATGAGACCAGGAACCCGGGGCAAAACTCGTACTGTGGCGGATACCAGCCATTGGAGGTACCGATTGAGCACCTCTTACAACCAGAATTGCATCGTAGTGCTGACAGTACAAAAGTGTCAGAGGCCAAGGGATAGGAAAGGACTTCCCGCACTGGCAGAGACTTAAACCTGAGCGGCTCCTCCGCCACACTATCCCAGGGGACACAATCTATGGGAGACAATAAGGCCAATTGAAAACGTGAGAGGACATAACCCACCCGGGGCCATAGCTCAGCGCACTCGGGCCCACGAGGGGCACCCCAAGATAACAGCCCGGGCCTGGAGTGACCCACTGCCGATATGACGGAGCAGAGGAATAGAATTGCCACCCAAGGAACAAGGTGGTCTCGGACACTTGGCTAGATTACATGATGGCGGGGAGAGGGGTTAAGGCCAGAAGCAAACAACCCACGATGGACGCGTTTGCTAAGACACAGCAGTCTCCAGTGGCATCGACACAGACTGGCGCAAATGCACCCATTGAAAGTCCCCTAGGGATTGACAACCACCAGATATTAATGGCCATAACGGAACTAAGAGACTCATGGGGGATAGCAATGGCGGACCTGCGGACCTCCTTGGAGGCTAAAATAGACGCAGTCGGGATAGACGTCAACCTGCTGCAACAGGATGTCATGGCGCTGGCAGACAGAACAAGCAACTTAGAGAGTGCGGTCAAGACCAACACGACCACCAGCAATGATAATGCAAAGGAGGTCCACATACTAAAGCAGCAAGTGGCCAACCTGGAGAAACGAGCAGAGGAAGCCGAAGGGAGAGCGAGACGGAATAACATTTGCGTGGTTGGCCTGCCGGAGGGAGAAGCAGGCCAGGACACCAGGGATTATGTGGAGAACATGATCCTGCAGGAAATAGGGGCAGATAAACTCTCACAAGGATTCACAGTGGAGCGAGCGCATAGAGCCCTCATGAGAAAACCGAAGCCTGGAGCTCCTTCCCACGCAATAATTGCCAAGATACTGAACTACAAAGATTGTGAAAAGATTTTGGCGTACTTTAGAAAAGGGGGAACGATCGAGAGAGCTTCGACTACTATCACAGCGTACCCTGATTATACAATGCAGGTCCAGCGGCAAAGGTATAGCTACGTGGCGGTGAAGAGGAGACTGCGCATGGCCGGCATCAAATATATGCTTCTGTACCCCGCAAGGTTGAAAGTGCTGCACAAAAGTAGAAGGTTCTTTTTTGACACTCCGGAGGATGCCACTACATGGTTGGACCTACAGGGCTGCCCGGAACAAGATGCGGAACGAGCCCAAGAAGAGCAAGATAAGTGACTGAGACGTTCTATGTATACTGGTATATCACACTGGAGGGTACCCCAGTAGATACTGGATAATACATGATAGACGTGCAGTGATGGGCGGGGCTGAAGCCAGGTTATGATATCCTTGATTCTGCTGATATGTAATGGACTGGAATATAGAATCTTGAATACAGGAGTACATTGATAGTAGCATGTGGTTGAATTGAAGCAAATAGGTGCAGCAGAACACAGGCTCCTTACCACCCAAGTAATAGTAGTAGGATATCCATTAGGGCGACCTCACCCTGCAGAGCTTTGAGTACAGGCTATCGCCAGAAAGAGCTAGATGCGGGGGAGCCTGAGATCCAGGGATGGGGCTGGGCAACAGTTGGGGGGGGAAGGGTGGTGGGAGGGAAAAGGGTAGGGGTGTTTGGGTTGTTTGTAGTTAAGGGAAGTTTGAAGTGGGGTCGAGCCTATATAGATTGAGATGGAAGTTGGATCTGAACTGCACCGGCGGTGGGGGGGAACTCTAATAGGCCATGGGGGACCTTAAAGTAATTATGTGGAATGTCAGGGGAATCAATAGTTACTTGAAGAGGAACAAGGTCATGTTGTACCTGCGTAGGCAAAAGATAGACATTGCAATGTTGCTGGAGACTCACCTGATGCGAGAAAAGATGGAGATGGTGGCTAAGAAATGGAAAGGGGTTGTGGCGGGCTCGCCATATTCTGCTTATGCTAGGGGAGTCCTCATCTTGGTGGCACCGCATGTCCCGTTTCAGCTGTTGCAGGAAAGGGTGGAGACGGATGGGAGGATGGGATTAATAAGAGTACTGGTAGAGTATAGGGAAATAAGCGTTATAAATACATATGCCCCCAATCAAAATACAGCGGCATATTTTAGAACCTTGTGTACTAACTTAAGCATGTGTATGGGGTCTGCACTGATTTGGGGGGGGGACTTTAACTGTGTATTATATCCTAGAGTGGACAGATCAGATGGGAAAATTGATAGACCTGCCCCAGCTGCTAAAGCCTTACAAATATTATTAGATGACTTCGGTCTGGAAGATGTGTGGAGGATGAAACACTCCCAAGATAGGCAATACTCGCACTATTCCACCCCGCAGCAGTTACATACGAGGCTTGACTATGTCTTTGCCACCTCAGAGGTAATTACAGAGAGTATACAGGTGGAATATAAAGCAAGGGTCCTTTCGGACCACTCGCCCCTGATCCTCAGATAGCAATACTGCCCCCTGAGAGCAAGGATTCTGTCATGGCGCCTCCGGGCGGAAGCACTCAGAGATCCCTTTTTTAGGGAGGACATGAGGGAGGAGATTATAACCTATTTCGAGATGAACACTGGTAGTCTGGACTCGGCGGGTATATTATGGGATGCCTTCAAGGTCGTGATAAGGGGCATGGCCATTACTAAATCTAAAGGCCTACACGGTGGGATCTTGGCTGACCTCCAAGAAACAGAAAGGGAACTGGAAAAGGCATTGAGAGGTGGGAGTAACACGGAGGGAGATATGGAGCTGATACTTAAACTGCAGCAGAAATGCGCGGAGCACTGGAAAAGGCTGTGTAACCTCAACTATAAAAAATATATAGAGAGACAGCATGCGGGAGGGGATAAAACAGAAAGGCTTTTGGCATGGTTGTACGATTAGAACAGTAACAAGGGAAGATGGTAGTGTAGCTGATACCCAAGAGGGAGTAAATCAAGAGTTTGTGGATTATTATAGGTTACTATATGTGGATGAAGGGGGAAATAATCATGGGACGATTATAGAAACACTGGAGGACATAGGATTGCCAAGATAAGCGCTGAGGAAAGAGAGGAGTTGGATGCACCGATTACTTTGGAGGAGTTAGCAGAGGTGGTGAGGCAGCTGCCCACTAGTAAGACCCCAGGGGCTGACAGGTTCCCAAGTGAATTTTATAAAGTATATAGAGAAGAAGTGCTTCCCCCAATGTTAGAAATGCTAAATGAAGCATTTGAGCTGGGACGGCTGCCGGAGTCACTCAGAGAAGCGATTATAATACCGCTTCCTAAGCCCAATAAGCCTGGCCATAGCTGTGGTTTCTACAGACCTTTGTCGATGTTGAACCAAGACAGCAAGATATTAACGGCTGTCTTGACAAACAGACTCCGAAGAGTTATTGGCAAACTAATTCACCCCGATCAGACAGGCTATGTCCCGAACAGGAATATAACTCATAATCATAGACGTCTCCAACGGGTTGTTGAACTGGGGAATGAGGATGAGGGTGAAATGGCTATCGTGTCCTTAGACGCAATAAAGGCTTTTGATTCGGTCAAGTGGCCATGGCTGCTGGCGGCCCTGGCAGGCTACGGAATGGGGCCTGGATATATACAATGGGCAAAGATGTTATATAGTGAACTGTTGGCCAGAGTTAGACCAGGAACTGTGATATCTGAAAGATGGCAACTTCGTAGAGGCACCAGACAGGGATGCCCATGGTCTCCAATGCTCTATATACTAGCCCTGGAACCGCTAGCAATATACCTTAGACAACAATACGATACTATAGGCATTGCGGTGGGTGGGGAACGACATTTGATCTCTTTATATGCAGATGATTTGCTACTGTATTTGGGGCACCCAGAGGAAAATCTCCAGTACATTCTGGAAGTGATGGAAATATATGCGGGGTTATCTGGTATAGCGGTGAACCCTCAAAAATCTAGCATTTTCCCGTTAGGTGGCTCTAAGGGGATCCCTGTGGGACAGTTACCAGTGTTACAAATAACATGGGCGGTGAGTACTTTCCGTTATCTGGGGATAGATGTATATCATACAGTCGAAGAGGAACACAGGCACAACAAGGAGATAGCCATTAAGAAAATCGAGAATTGTATGAAATTCTGGGTGAAGCTGCCCCTAGCAATGATGGGACGGGAGGCAATGCAAAAGATGGTGGTTTTCCCTAGGCTCCTGCACTATTTTGGGAATATACCATACTTGAAGTTTTCACTAAATTGAACAGTATGTGTAGGGATTTCCTGTGGCATGGCACGCGGAATAGAGTGGCACTATGGAAGTTGCAGAACTTTTATGAAAAAGGGGGGATAACACTGCCTAATTTTGAGGTTTATTATGTGGCAAGCCAACTGCAGTATGTCGCCAAATGGCTCTCAGATGAAGTGACCCCTGAATCCAGGTTGTTTGGACATGATTGTGCTCCATTTTACTTAAGAGAGATGATCTGGCTGCCTGAGACAGAATTGGACGGGCGTCCCAGGATGATGACGCTTGGGTGGAAGATGTAGCGCCGGGCATGCCTGATGATGGAGAACCCATTCCCGTGCTCCCCACAGTTACCACTAGTTGCACTGGCAGGGGGTATAATCAGCTGAGGATGATAATAAGGAATCACTGAGAATCGGTTGGGCTAGTGACTATGGGTGATATTTGGCGAGAGGGCATCATTGTAGATTTTGGAGCATTGGGGGAAGAAATGGGATTACACACGGGCCAATATATTACGTATCACAGAATGATGCAGAGGGTCAGAGGAACGTGGCCCGAAACGGTACTGGAAGAAGAACAAGATGCTACCATAGATACGATATATGACATAGCGGAAGGGGGTGATGAGATCTTTAGACTGTACGAGATGATGATGACTAAGGTTGGGAAGGATCTAACGCAATTAAGGCTGAACCGGGAAGTGGAAGTAGGGGCTCCGATAGAGGATGTGGGAACGAGCCCTGGGGTACCATAAGAAGGTGTCAAGAAATGCAAGATTAAAACAGATACAATGATATATTACGCACAGAGCATATATGACACCCCAGAGGATATCTAGGTTTGCAAACGCAGGACGTCAAGCATGCCCCAAATGCGACGAAGAAAAGGCTGGCATGGTGCACATGTTTTGGTCATGTCCGGTTATTGAGAAATTCTGGGGTGAAGTAGCACAGAAACTGGCGGAGAAAGGGGTCACGATTATTATAGATACAGTCTGGGCCTGCTTGCTGGGGGGGGGGGGTTCCCCAGATTGCAGAAACTAAAGCATGTTAGTAAATTGAAAGATCTAGCATACGTGCTTTCAAAAAGGAGGATTGCCATTGGATGGAAGACGTGTCACAGACCACGGGTGTAGGTTTGGTGGAAAGAGTTACAGAAATGGACAGAAGCAGAAACCATGGTATGGCAATAGGCGAGCAATGTAGGGGTAGAGGAGGAGGCGGGAACCCTGATGGCCTGGAAATCATTAATAGCGGAATTGTTTGGATCGAGACAAGATCTGACAGAACTTACGGAAAGGGAGACCCTGCCATGTGGTGCAGAAGCAGAGTGCGGGAAGGAATAGGCTTGTAATGGTGGGTGGAATAAGGGGAACAGTGACCGAAATTAAGCAAAGTATAAATGCGCTGTTGATATATGCACTGTTTGTTTGGTTAGTACTGTTTTTGTTTGAATAAATCAATAAAATTGTAAAAATAAAAAAATAAAAATGAAGACACTTGCTCATTGCAGGGGCGGGGAAGTGGATTTTTGCATTAGAGAAACACATTGCTGGTGTCATATTGGCCATAGGGGACATGAAGAGCTTATTCACAGCCCTAATGGGGGAGCAGTCAGACGAGCTGCGGAGGAGATCGTGGTATCCGGGATTTCAGTGGGATACAAGCTCCCACGATGGAGCAGCTTTTAATAATTACAGGGCGCAGATATGGTAGGCCTTGCAGATTATGTATCCAGATATGCCTGATATAAATTAAGTTCTAGCAAAAATGAGGAAATAAAATGGATGATAATCCTGCTGCACATATCCAGTTAATTCAGGAGATGTGGTAGGCAGAGAAAGGAGAAGCATGGGACAAGAATGTGGATATTTTTTACCACATGCAAAAGAAGGGACTTATTTTTTAGACAAAGCAGTATGGATGGAGACGAAGAGTTGGCTGGAAATTCAAACACACATTGTGGATGTTTGTAAAAGGAGGCATGACAAAGAAAACAAAAGTATACAACAGTCACAGAAGGCAGAGGCTAAGCTTGTTCAGACAAATTGGTGAAGGTCTCGATAGAAGGGG
Source organism: Ambystoma mexicanum (assembly GCF_040938575.1). Classification (NCBI taxonomy): domain Eukaryota; kingdom Metazoa; phylum Chordata; class Amphibia; order Caudata; family Ambystomatidae; genus Ambystoma; species Ambystoma mexicanum. Next base: position 608,400,309 of record NC_090923.1, on the reverse strand, counting down.
CAGTAATTACTAACTCTATGGAGGGTCAACAGAGTCAATTGGGGCGACAGTGTCAGGGTGAATCGGGTCTGACACAGGGTTGGATGGAGGGGTATGCCCCGGTCCAAGGCAAATGAGAGGGTTTCCAAGGGGTAGGAAAGGATTTCAAAGCCCCCGAAGACAGAGGAGAGATGGTCATTGAGATTGGGGTGCCATGCCAGATAGCGATAGAGCAAAGGGAAGTACCACAGGCCATGCTCATCGTTAAAAATACATCTCCATATTGGAAGGAGTATTTGTAAAGATGCCAAACCATTTATGGACCAGCGATCCTCATGATGTGGGGCTGTTAAAGAGTGTTGGAGCAGTGCTCATACAATTGAAAACTGGTGTGATATTGCCACGGGTTAAGCAGTACCCCATTTCTAGAGCGGTGGGTGAAATGATTTACAAGACCATCATGGAATTGTTAAAGCAAGGCATGATACACCCTTCTGTGTCCCCATGTAACACGGCCATCTTCCCTGCTAAGAAAGCCAGTGGGAGGATGGTCAAGGATTTACACCACCTCAATAACATTGTTGAGGCACAATTTCCAGTGGTACCATATCCTGACACCATTCTCTGTAATATCCCTACTGGGACAACCCACTTCACTGGAATTGATATAAAAAATGAAATTTTCTCTTTCTTCTTGCACCCCGATTCTCAGAACCACACAGCATTTATGTATCGTGGTCAGAGATTTAAGCACACAAGTTTGCATCAGTGGTACTGTGAATCTCGGAGTGTCTTTAAAAGGGTGGTTCAAATGGATTTGGGGAATTTACATGTGTCCAGTACCGTAATTCAGTACATGGATGATTTGTTAGTCTATAGCATTTCAGAGGAGCATTATTGAAGAGACTCAACAATGCTCTTTACCTTGCTTGTGGAGAAGTCGCACAGAGTGGACAAAGAAAAATGTCAGTATTGCCAGACAGTGGTAGTATATTTGGGGGAAGTGATATCGCCTGCAGGAAGGAAGGTAATCCGAGAGAGAGAGCCACTGCAGTTCAGAATACGCCTCACCCAGTCACAGTGAAACATACGCACATGTTTTTGGGGCTCTGTAACTATTGTAGATTGTGGATCTTTGACTACTCTAGTTATATGAGGCCCTTACTGCAGGGCCTTAAGGAAGTATAGAAGGTGAAGACTCCTGTAGAATGGTCTGAAGTAATGGTGACTCGCTTTCGGGAACTCAAGGCTGCGATCAGCAATGCTCCATTCTTGGTGACCCCAAATTCCAAGAAACCATCTGGTTTGTTTTCTTATTCAAATGGGCAGGTGATGACAGTGGTCCTGACCCAGCAAACATCACTAAGCCACAAACGTTTTCATACTGCAGCGGACTCCTAGAGCCAATGATGCAAGGACAGTTCCCTTGTGAGCAAGCTTTAGCGGCAGTGGCTTTTGCAATTAAAATGTCTTCAAACATTACCAAGAGTTGCTCAGTGACATTATATGTGGAGCATGTGGTATTCAGGATTTTAGAAAGGTCCAAGTTGACTTTGTCGACCCAAAGAGTTTTAGGATAGGTGTTAATTCTGTCAAATGCATTGTTACATGCTGTGTAGTGTCACCTAATCAATCCTGCGACATTTGTAGCTGAGCAGGTGCAACCTGATGATATTATTCATGATTGTGCCACTTATGAGGGAGAAGAGGAAGAGAGGATGAATGTTAAAGAGGATGCCTTGGAAGGAGTTGAGGTGCTTTTCGTTGATGGGTCTTCAACAAAGGTTTAGGAGATCGGACTGGACCCCTGTGGAGCATGCAGCGTAGCTATCCAGACTAATTGAAGTGCTAACCTTGTCCACAGAGGTAGGCATAGTTAAATGTGCTGTTCACACTAACCATACTAATCCAATAGCCCGTGGGAATGATGCAGCAGACAAGGCAGCTAAGGAATAAGCATACCTACCATTTACAGATTTCCAGAAAATGGAGGAAACTGTGTCCCAGCAGGTACAGTTTCCAGCCTCATACACCACCGTCTCTACTTGAAATCATAAAGATGCAAGGAAAAGCCTTTAGAGAAGAACAGGAGCTCTGGAAAAAAGAGAGGATTTGTCCTCTCACCCACGGATTTACTGTGGAGCTAGGTGTTGATGGGGACGGTAGTGATGCCTGTAGAGCTACTCCTTGTGGCTCTAGAGCAACTAAATTACCAGTCGCAAACTTCTCTTAGACAAATTGCAGCAGAGCTCCAGGAGAATGGATTATACCTAACCTCCAGGAACAGGTAAGTAGGTTTGTAGGAAACTGTTTGTTTGCAAGGAATTCAATCCCGGAAACACCATGAGGTCAGTAAGGGGAGCCTTGCCTAAGCCCTCAGGACCATTCAGGGAGCTCCATATAGATTTCATTGATATGATCACTAGATGGAGAAAGAGAGAGTCATAACTACCCCTATTTCACCGTGTTAACTGCGGTAGGTTTTCAAAAGGTAGGAAGCTAGTTTGTAAATGCTAGCTATCGAAAGTCACAAAAAAAGAATATATATATATAGGAATGGAAAGAAATTTTGGTTTATTCAGACATACATATAGAATATAGAGTTCATAGTAAAGAAAACACAGTTTGGGCCTCATTACGACCCAGGCGGTAAGGGGTTTACGGCAGCGTAAACAGCGCCGACCCTTACCGCCTGAGTACGAGGTCCCTTAGCGCCATGGCGGATTTAACACCTGCTTTTAGCAGGTGTTAAAATCCATGGCGCTAAGGGACCATGGAGTTAATTACGCCACCGTAATTTACGGTGGCGTAATTAACGCCTTCCGCACTCCCATTATGCCCTATGGGGCAAAAATGGGAATGGGGAAGGGTAAATGGGGATTGGGGACTTACCGCCCCGCCAAGGTCAGAATGGGGCGGTAAGTCCGCCAACCACCATGGCGTAAATGTAGTTTACGCCATGGTGGTAAAGTCACGGCCCAGGCGGTAACTTACCGCCTGGGTCGTAATGAGGCCCTTTGAAATGAAAGATCACAAGCAGGCTTTGTTTGGCTTGTAACAAAAAAACACACAAAATGGAAATAGTTATAAAAACAAAACTGTTGTTACATCACAGTTTGGTAGGTGAGGGTTAGTAACATATATTGTGGATTTCAAATACTACAATCGGATTGGTAGTATGTCATCGTGGTCGACACATTGTTATAGGTGTTTCTGGTTCGGGGGTTATTCAACCTTCACTGAGTAGATAATGTTCACAGATGAATGGTCCGAACTTTCATCAGGACGTTGTTGGGAACGCCTATTGGGAGGGAGGGAGAGGAGAGTATGTCAAGAGGAAAAAGTGTGACCACACGGAGGGATCCGTATGAAAAGAGTGCTGCACTATAGGAAACCTACCTATGTTCTGTCAACAGTTGAACTGAATTCGGAGAGACAAATAGATTGGTCTGGCGTCCGTGGAGGCAGTCTACAATTTGAAAAAGGTGGCAATGAATGCGCCTGGAACGTATGAAGGGTCATACATAATGGATCAAATAAAGAGAGTACAGCATACCTTAGTTGATGGTATGCGATCCAATTTAGAAATGTTTTTTGGAAAGTTTTTCGAATAGTTTTTTCACACGGGTACAATTTCCGTGTACTTGGAGGCTTTTTCAGGTTAGAAACATAGCCTATGTCGCTGTGTAGGAAGGAAAGGGATATAGTTTACTGGTTGAAATTGTGTTTTTATCTGGTGCTTAAAAACGATTAAGAGAGAAATGTCCTTATTGTTTAAAAAATTGTTTAAAAAGGAGAACCACAGATGGTTGAGCTAAGTGTTGACCGCATGCAAGGTGTCTATGGTGATTATTAAGGCAGTGAATTACTGGGTGCCTGAGCGGGCTGGAAAGGGTGGTATAGTGTTAAATTACGATTTACGTGGCCATTGTCAATATAAGATTGGAATTTAATGGTGCAGAACCTGAAAATGTCCAGTAAAGCGTGAGCAAAAATCACGTCTGTACTGTGTATTGTTGGTTGTACGTTATTGTGGTAGTAGTTAGGGCTAGGACCTGCCATCCGATTAGTTATGTGCTCGCGGTGCGGCGGTGGTTTGGGCTAAAGTGTGCCAAACAAGAGGGTAGATTTTGGTTTAAGCGAAATAATCACGGTACGGTTCTGTATTAGCGATAGACGGTCTAGTGATTAACTATAACAAAGTGATTGACGGGTCATGGCGGGCTCGATTTCTTATCTGAAAAAGGAGCGTGAGGCGGATGAGCATCTGCCTTGCAAGTCCGGAAACCAAATGATTACTTTTGGGAGCGGCGCGTAGTGTAAATACAAATACGGCCGGTGTGGCGCATGCATAATGGCAGCATTACTGTGGACGCTATGTTTGGAAAAAGGGGGTGCGCATGCATGATGGGTTGATTAGCACGCATGTACGAGGATAAGGACACTAATAGTTGTTAGTGTAGAAAGCAATTAACAGCCGTGATGGCAAAGCAAGGTTGACTTCATGTATTGATGGTAGTCTAACTGAATGACATGGACATTTTTTAGGAGCAAAAAGCATATATAGTTATTTCGACAGATTATTCTGGTTAAACATACATTTGAGAGAGTGATATATGTTACATAAACAGGCTTAGGTTTTGTCATGCAGAAAAGAAGGCAAGAAAAAATCTTTGTTCAAGGTACATGATTAAAGCATTGCAGTTTAAAAGGACAAAAAACACGTTCTTTCATGACTCATAATTTCTCATAATTTGTAGTGACGGTATTCGGACCGTTGGCAGGAGGTAAGTGACCTGTTGTTGAAATACTTCACAGGGCATGTTGTAAGAGACATATCACATGTAGAGCTAGAAATAGGGATTTACTTAAAGAATAGATTCCATTCAATGGTTATATTAAGGCCCTGTTTGACAGAATCAAGGAGGAAAATCCATTTCTGCTCTAGCTTTCGAAATGAGAGGTCTCTATCTCCACCTCTGAATGGGTTTCTGGCTATTTCTAGAACAAACCAGAAAATGTCATTGTGGGTGTGGTGTTTCTCTTGGAAGTGTGCCACCATTGGTTTGTCTGGAACAGCATTTTTGATGCATGAACGATGCTCACAAATGCGTTGTCTGACTTCTCTCTTACATTTGCCGATATATAACAAATTGCAGGGGCATTGGATTTGTATACTGTCCATTTGCTTTTACAGTTGGTGAAGGACTCAAAATTCCAATTTTTTCCGTTTAGATCAATGGATTTTATGTTTTTTGTCAGAGAACAAACTGAGCATGAGCCGCATTTGAAATGTCCTTTGACGGCAGGTAGATTCCACAGGGTGAGTTGTTCTTTTAGGTTGGTGGGTTCCGTATAGATGTTTACCAAACGATCTTTGAGATTTCTGCTCCGTTTGAATGCGAAACAGGGTTTGGTAGGTTTAAATGAATCTGTTTGGAGAATGTTCCAATGTTTAAGTATGGTTTTCTTTATTTGATTGCTGAGTGGTGAAAAGGTGGTAACACAGGTGATTCTGTCCTTGCAAGGCTCTCGTAGGACAGGTTCAAGGCATGATTCTCTGCTTCTGTTTTTTGCTCGTTTTCCGGCTTGACGGACCGTGTGATTGGGGTAGCCTCTTTCTTTAAGTCTTGTGGTAAGTTCTCTGCTAGTTGATTCAAAGTCTTCTCGTTTTGTACAGTTACGCCTTAGGCGCAGAAATTGGCCAAATGGGAGGTTTTCTTTGAGACTAGGAGGGTGGAAGCTCTTAAATTTCAGAAGTGTTGGTGGTGGATTTGTAGGCTGTGAGGTCTAGAAAAACAATGGAGTGTTTATCTGCCTGAATTGTGAACTTGATGCAGGGATCTTGATTGTTGAGCCATGTGAAAAAACGTTTTAGTTCTGTATTATTTCCTTTCCATGTCATAAAAATATCATTAGCCACATACCTTGACAAAAGAACCAACATGGAACCACCTACGGCTTTCATTCTTGAATGCATTCGCATTGCGTTAACCGAAAACTACTTCATTTACGAAACAACTTTCTACCAACAATGTCACAGGACCTCAATGGGAGCAACTTTCGCACCAGACATAGCCAACCTGTTCATGGACTCTTTTGAAAACAAATGTATCTATGACATGAACAACCCTTCCAAAGAAAAAATAAGCTCTGGATTAGGTACATCGATGATATTTTTATGACATGGAAAGGAAATAATACAGAACTAAAATGTTTTTTCACATGGCTCAACAATCAAGATCCCTGCATCAAGTTCACAATTCAGGCAGATAAACACTCTATTCTGTTTCTAGACCTCACAGTCTACAAAACCACCAGCAACACCCTAGCAACAACCCTCTACAGGAAACCAACAGCCAAAAATACACTTCTGGAATTTAAGAGCTTCCACCCTCCTAGTCTCAAAGAAAACCTCCCATTCGGCCAATTTCTGCACCTAAGGCGTAATTATACAAAACGAGAAGACTTTGAATCAACTAGCAGAGTACTTATCACAAGACTTAAAGAAAGAGGCTACCCCAATCACACGATCCGTCAAGCCAGAAAACGAGCAAAAAACAGAAGCAGAGAATCATGCCTTGAACCTGTCCCACGAGAGCCTTGCAAGGACAAAATCACCAGTGTTACCACCTTTTCACCACTCAGCAATCAAATAAAGAAAACCATACTTAAACATTGGAACATTCTCCAAACAGATTCATTTAAACCTACCAAACCCTGTTTCGCATTCAAAAGGAGCAGAAATTTCAAAGATCGTTTGGTAAACACCTATACGGAACCCACCAAGCTAAAAGAACAACTCACCCTGTGGAATCTACCTGCCATCAAAGGACATTTCAAATGCGGCTCATGCTCAGTTTGTTCTCTGACAAAAAACATGAAATCCATTGATCTAAATGGAAAAAATTGGAATTTTGAGTCCTTCACCAACTGTAAAAGCAAATGGACAGTATACGCAATTCAATGCCCCTGCAATTTGTTATACATTGGCAAATGTAAGAGAGAAGTTAGACAACGCATTTGTGAGCATCGCTCATGCATCAAAAATGCTGTTCCAGACAAACCAATGGTGGCACACTTCCAAGAGAAACACCACACCCACAATGACATTTTCTGGTTTGTTCTAGAAATAGCCAGAAACCCATTCAGAGGTGGAGATAGAGACCTCTCACTTTGAAAGCTAGAACAGAAATGGATTTTCTGCCTTGATTCTGTCAAACAGGGCCTTAATATAGCCATTGAATGGAATCTATTCTTTAAGTAAATCCCTATTTCTAGCGCTACATGTCGTATGTCTCTTACAACATGCCTTGTGAAGTATTTCAACAACAGGCCACTTACCTCCTGCCACTCGTCCGAATACCCTCACTACAAATTATGAGAAATTATGGGTCATGAAAGAACGTGTTTTTTGTCCTTTCAAACTGCAATGCTTTAATCATGTACCTTGAACAAAGATTTTTTCTTGCCTTCTTTTCGGCATGACGAAACCTAAGCCTGTTCATGTAACATATACCACATTCTCAAATGTATGTTTAACCAGAATAATCTGTCCAAATAACTGTATATGCTTTTGGCTCCTAAAGAATGTCCATGTCATTCAGTTAGACTAACATCAATACATGAAGTCAACCTTGCTTTGCCATCAAGGCTGTCAATTGCTTTCTACACTAACAACTATTAGTGTCCTTATCCTCGCACATGTGTGCTAATCAACCTATGATGCATACACGCCCCCTTTTTCCAAACATAGTGTCCACAGTAATGCCGCCATTACGCATGCGCCACACCGGCCGTAATTGGATTTACACTACGCGCCGCTCCCAAAAGTAATCATTTGGTTTCCGGACTTGCAAGGCAGATGCTCATCCGCCTCACGCTCCTTTTTCAGGTAAGAAATCTAGGCCGCCATGACCCGTCAATCACTTTTTATAGTTAATCACTAGACCGTCTATCGCTAATACAGAACCGTACCGTGATTATTTTGCTTAGACCAAAATCTACCCTCTTGTTTGGCACACTTTAGCCAAAACCACCGCTGCACTGCGAGCACATGACTAATCGGATGGCAGGTCCTAGCCCTAACTACTACCACAATAACGTACACCCAACAATAGACAGTACAGACGTGATTTTTCCTCACGCTTTACTGGACATTTTCAGGTTCTGCACCATTAAATTCCGGTCTTATATTGACAATGACAACGTAAATCGTAATTTAACACTATACCACCCTTTCTAGCCCGCTCAGGCACCCAGTAATTCACTGCCATAATAATCACCATAGACACCTTGCATGCGGTCAACACTTAGCTCAACCATCCGTGGTTCTCCTGTTTAAAATTTTTTTAAACAATAAGGACATTTCTCTCTTAAACATTTTTAAGCACCAGATAAAAACACAATTTCAACCAGTAAACTATATCCCTTTCCTTCCTACACAGCGGCATAGGATATGTTTCTAAGCTGAAAAAGTCTCCAAGTACATGGAAATTGTACCCGTGTGAAAAAACAATTCGAAAAAACTTTCCAAAAAACATTTCTAAATTGGATCGCATACCATCAACTAAGGTATGCTATACTCTCGTTATTTGTTCTATTATGTATGATCCTTCATACCATCCAGGCGCATTCATTACCACCTTTTTCCTATTGTAGATTACCTACACGGACACCAGACCAATCTATTTGTCTCCCCGAATTCATTTCAACCGTTGACAGAACATAGGTAGGTTTCCTATAGTGCAGCACTCTTTTCATATGGATCCCTCCGTGTGGTCACACTTTTTCCTCTTGACATCCTCTCCTCTCCCTCCCTCCCTCCCTCCCTCCCTCCCAATAGGCGTTCCCAACAACGCGTCCTGATGAAAGTTCGCACCCTTCATCTGTGAACATTATCTACTCAGTGAAGGTTGAATAACCCCCGAACCAGAAACACCTATAACAATGTGTCGACCACAATGACATACTACAAATCTGATTGTAGTATTTGAAATCCACAATATATGTTACTAACCCTCACCTACCAAACTGTGATGTAACAACAGTTTTGTTTTTATAACTATTTCCATTTTGTGTGTTTTTTTGTTACAAGCCAAACAAAGCCTGCATGTGATCTTTCATTTCAAACTGTGTTTTCTTTACTATGAACTCTATATTCTATATGTATGTCTGAATAAACCAACATTTCTTTCCATACCTATATATATATTCTTTTTTTGTGACTTTCGATAGCTAGCATTTACAAACTAGCTTCCTGCCTTTTGAAAATCTACCGCAGTTAACACGGTGAAATAGGGGTAGCTTATGACTCTTTCTTTCACCCTGTAATTAACGCCTTTTTGAGTCAAGCCCCTCTCTAACAAAAAAGAAGGCACCTAGCCCCCTCTTTTCTATATGATCACTAGATGTAACAACTACCGGTATTTAATAGTATTTGGCAATTTTCCCAGTTGTTTGATGTTGGTCCCTGCATACATCCTGATGCTAAGTCTGCAGCAAGATTTCTGGTGAGGCAAGTATTTCCATGGTGGGGTGTTTGTAAGGCCTTGAAATCCAAAAATAGAACTCACTTTTTTAATGCCTTTTTTGCCGAAATTACTTCACTTTTGGGGATCAAGCACAGGTTGTGCTCAGTATACCACCCACAGGCCAACGGGTTTGTTGAAAGAAAGACTGGGTCCTTATGGCCTGGTTGGCTAAGATATGCAATGATTTAAAAAGGTTGTGGTACTATTGTCTACCCCTAGCACTGGTTTAATTGAGAAATCGGCCAGGAAAAGAGCATCACTTGAGCCCCCATGAGATTGTGATGGGGTGTAGGATACACACCCCTCTCTCACCTACATGCACTGCATCAGAGGCACACAAGACCACAGAGGTCCTAGGAGAGGAGTATAGGGAGTACTTAGGACTTTAATCAAAAGTGTCAAAATTATATCTTTACAGGTTGTGTTTCTCACAACAGACTACAGGAGGAAGTGGCAAGGAAAACGACAATCAATGCAATCAACAGTTACTACCAGGAGACAAGATTTTCATCCGGACCTTTGACGCCATTGGAATAAGCAGCGTTTCCATGGGCCACACCGAGTTATTTATTCAACTCTGACTGCTGTGAAGGTAGAGGGCAACAAGAATTGGATCCACATCAGTGATACACAAAGGGATACCGGTACCCCTCTACCGGCACAGGAGCAGGCTCAAAGTTTAGTATGCACCAAAGATCTGTGGTTTCCATTGGAAAAGGGGGGTGCAAACAAAAATCTGGAACTTGAATCTTTTTGTTCATAAAAATAAAATATTTGAAATCTTGATGTATGTTAGATTGATTGTTTATATATTCTTTGTGCTTCTTATGTCATCATATTTGAAGATGACAAGTGTAAATGTCGGAAGTTTAAATTTATCTAGTTTTAAAGAATCCAAGGATGTATTGTCAAGAATAAGAAGTATTGATATTGGTTTCTTTTATAACGGGGATGATGAAATAGATCCCAGAACAAATGCAGATGGTTTTGCAGTATGTATGGTACAGTCATATGAGGAAGGTTGGGAGTGAGAGATCAGTAGGATAATGTTACATTTGCTCTCTCATCCCCCACACTTCAGGTTTCTCACAGTACACTAATCCTGTGTATGCACCTCCTGCGTATGGTAGCGATGAAGGAATTAGTGGTGCTAAAATGGAGAATAAGAAAACAGGGACCATGAATGATGAACGCAAAGAGAGCAGCGACCTGCAAGAACAGTTGACGGGGAGACAAACTTACACAGGGACGTAAAGGGAATGATGAGGTGACAGTTCCACTGAATGAGTGGATGGGAGGACAGATATTGCTTAAACTAGACAGAACGAATGTAGGTCCAGAGACCTAGAAGAGACAGCTAAGAAACAAATGGTAAATGACAAGGAGGAAGAGGACAGAGAATGGGCAGAGTTAATGGAGACAGTGAAGAGAAGAGAAAGGGAAGAGAAGAGGGAACAGGAACAGTTGAGGAATGAATCTGAGAAAGTAGAGGAGAAGGAGAGCGAGGAAAGGGAAAAAGAGGAGAAAACAGAGAGAAATAGAGGAGAAGGTGAGGAGAAGGCAATGAGAAAGGTTGAAGTGCAAATGAGGAGGGAGAAGATGAAAATGGAGGTTGAGAGAAATGTTAATGAATGACAGCACAGAGAGGAGGAAGAGAGGGATAAAAGGCAAGAGCATGAGAGAGAGAGAAGCAGAAAGAGATGCCTTAAGTAGGTAGATGATATAATGACAGGGCCTAGGTTTTCAGACGATGATGAGGAAACAGGGATATGGAGGAGGATTGGGATACTGCACCGAAGCACCAGGGATATTGCTGCTACCCACAAGGTAAGCAGGTGTGCAGCGGGATTACCACCGAGAGGGGGAGGTAACTCACTGGACAGGGAGATGACAGCAGGGGAAAAATGTGTTGAGGCGACTACATTTTGAGGACGAGACCAATGAAGACAGTGATGACAGTTTAGGGACAATTGGTTCAGATGCAGTACTAAGGGAGAGCAATGACGAACAAGGGAGGAGGCCGCAGCGCCCCTGTGAGGGGGTAAACCCAGAGTGGGAGACACTGTGGGAAGAAGAGGAGGATATAGAAAGAGGAAAGCTAGAGCTGGAGGAGTGCCTTAAGCGCTCCAAAAGCAGATCGATCTGAGCAAAGTTACTCCATATGCGTAGAGTTTGAAAGCGTTACGAGGCAGAAAGAGTGCTAGTTTATGGGAGCATTTGCCATCATGATAGACATAGGGAACTATGACAAAGGTGTGGGGCTAACGTAGTTTCGGCTGTTCGAAAAGGGTGGAGGGAAACCACAATATATTTCATGGCAACAAATGGACAAGGATAATTAGAGGTGTAAGTTTACACCAGTCTATACCCACAAAAGGACAGCCCAAAGACTGACTTGATGTGTTCAATCCTATATGTTACACTCAAACTGAATGATGAATCACATGTAGGGGTAAACATAGGTGCAAGGCTTTGGCCCTCATTCCGAGGTCGGCGGTAATCCGCTGGTGCCACCGGTGGGTTTCCGCCTACCTGGAAGCACTGAATCTGCTGCCTAACTTCCCGGTGTCACCAGGACATTACAAGTCCCGGCGGCGCGGGAAGTCAGGCACCGGGTTTGGTAACTCCCCATTCCCGTGAAGCCCTATAGGACTCCATGGGATTGGGGAGACAGAAGCACCGTCACCATTTTCAACGGTGCCTGTGCTTCTGTGAAAGTCTGCCTGCAGGGGCTGTTGTGCCCAGCAGGTCTGACCATGCCGGGTGCAATGGCCCCTGCAGGCAGACTCATAGTGTGGTGGTCTGGAAACAAGTGTGCCGGTAAGCTTACAGGCACCCATGTTTCTGTACTGCTACACTTGGAATGAGCCACTTTGTCTTTTGTCGTAGATACGGGGGCAACTAGACCCTATGATAGGGAGGGTGAACAGCCCATGTCAGGCATTGCCACGAAATGCTCAATGTTTCTCTGGGGCTACACATTTGGTTCCATTTACTGACGGACTGACAATTTCCATTGTATGGCATGGCCTTACCATGCCACTGTTATATTCCCGCCACACACCAATTAACATGCGAAGGGACCTGATGTGTAAACTTTACATGACCATTTAATTCACTGAGAAAGGGATAGTGTGTTCTACCGCAGGAATCCACTATATAAATGCATGCAAATGTATTTATGCATTCTGCGGTTAGACTGTACAGAGGTAGGGTCCGCCTAGATCAGAAAAAGATTTCAGTCTGGGGTGGAAGAGCTATTAGCATGGCTTCCAGGGATACAAGGCAAGCTACTTCCTTTACGGACCAATGGGCCTCATTCCAAGTTTGCCAGCACAGTAACAATGGTACCAGTAAGCTTGCCGGGACCATTGTTACCGTACCAGCAAACTACAAGTTCTGCTCGCGGGGGCCTTCCCGCCCGCCAGGGCTGGCCTGCCGTGCGGACCAGCACCCATGAGCAGAGCATGCCGGATGCACCAGCACCATTCGGATATTGAGACAGTGTTCTTTATGAGCATTACTTACTGGGTGAGAATCCATCACAGGGAAGTCCCACCAGAGATGGTCCTGATGAAAAAGGCACCACTGCCATTTCTTGAGAAAGACCTGGCACAAGTACTGGGCATATTGTGGACCAACAGCCCATATGAAGTTGGCCTGTTGAAAGGGGTAGGTGCTGTTAAAATCATGCTCAAGCCAGGGGCAATCCTGCCAAGGGCAGAGCAATACCCTATATCTAGGGAGGCAGACAAAGGCATTTTTGAAACAATTTCTGTGCTTTTGCAGCCGGGAATTTTAGCACTATCAGAATCTCAATGTAACATGGCTATGTTCCTGGTAAAGAAGGCGACAGGGGAATGTGGCATTTATTCAGGATTTGCACACTTATAACAATATTGTCGAAGCAGAGTTTCCTTTAGTTCCCAATCCAGCGACACTATTATGCAGTATTCCATTAGAGGCAACTCATTTCACAGTGTTAGACTTGAAGAATGCTTTCTTCTCTATCCCACTTTATGAAAAATTACAGGATTTGACATAATTTCTGTATAGAAATAAAAAGTAGAACACATGAGACTGCAACAAGGGTACTTTGAATCCCCTTCTAAATTCAATAGGGTCCTTCAAACGGACCTGTGGAATGTACATTTACTTAGCAGTGTGATTCAATATGTGGATGACATCTTAATATGCAGCAGGACAGAAGAGCAGTGCAGCTGTTGACAGTCTTGGCAGAAAAGGGTTACACGGTGGACAGGGCAAAATTACAGTACTGCCAGAAGGAGGTCTTATATATTGGACAGTTAATATCTCAAGAGGGTAGAAAGGTGACTCATGAAAGAGCAGAGGCGATTTTTGGATAGACGTCACCAAAGTTATGTGGGAAATGCAGCAATTCTTAGGTCTTTTCAATTATTCCAGGGCCTCTTTTAAACAGGCTCAAGGAGGCTCAGAGGGGGGACAGCAAACTAACGTGAACACAGGAGATGACAGAACCATTTGGTGAACTAAAAAGGGCAATATGCATGGCCTCATTTCTGGGAATTCCTGACTAGAGTGCAGAATGTTATTTTCACACACAAATGGAGTAGTGATGATGGCAGTGCTCACACAGAAGACTACCTTAGGGTACAAACCAATAGCCTACTACACTGAACATTTAGATCCAGTGATGAGAGGCCATTATCCTTGTGAACAAGCATAGGCTGCTGCTGCCTTTGCAGTAGAGAAATCAGCAAGTGTCACAAAGGGCTCTGGTGCCACTCTGTACGTGGAGCATGCCCTTTTTGCTATTCTTGAAAAGACTCAGAGCACATTGATCACACAAAGAGCATCTGGATATAAGGTGATTATCATGAATCAAGTAGGCAACATTTATAGCAGAGCCAATAGAAGAGGGATACTATGTACACAACTGTACCACATACACAGAATATTATGATGAAATTCCAAGAGTAAGGGAGAATGCCCTCCGGATAGGGGAGGTATCTTTATTGACAGGTCCTCAACAATTGACCAGATGACAGGAGAACGACATACTGGGAGAGCAGTCACAAAATTAAAACAGAATTGGACATTTGAAGTAGTGAGGTAGTGGTGAGCACAAGATTACCCTCTCATTTCTCAGTGCAAGCAGCAGAACTGGTTGCACTCATAATAGCACTAGAGGCACATAAGGACGAGGAGATCACAATGCACTCCTACTCCGTCTATGTGACATCAATAGTACATGCAGGACTGTCACGTTGGAAGAGGCAGTGCTTTTGACTTGCAGACAGCATGCCAGTTCAGCATGCGCCTCAATTGGACAGATGTATAGATGCGCTGCAGCCCCCATCAGCCATTGCGGTAGTGAAGTGCCAGGCTCACACAAGGGGGAGGACATGTTTTCCTGCAGCAACGAAGTAGCAGATGCAGAAGCAAAGCGAGCAGCCTATTTTTTAGACATAAATGAGTTTGACACTCCACGCAATAGGTGCGCACGAGCGCTCAGCATGATATTGCGAGTAGGGTTAGTTCATTACCCATTACACAAACAATAGAACTTCAGGGACAGGCACCAATAGACAAGAAGGAATTATGGATAAGGAGGGGTGATCAATAAACCCCACAGATGCGATGTGGTGACAGGAGAGCACCAAAAAGCCAGTTATTCCCCATTATTGCAAGTAACTCTTACACAGCACCATTACCCAACCCACCTTAGTAAAGATGTTCTTGCAGCCCACATAGTGGAAGATTGGTTCTGTTCCAACTTGGCAGAGCATATTGCCACCATTATGAATAATTGCATTATCTGTCAAAAGTTTACTGCAGGACATACATTGTGAGAAGAGCAATACTGCACCCTAATCGGCCCTTTTAATACCTCCACATAGGGTATGTGGAAATGATTCAAAATAGGAATGGCTACAGGTACATACTTGTAGTGGTGTGCCCATTTTCTCGCTCTACCAAAGCTGGTCCATGCTCACACCGTGATGCCCTCTGTTCAGCGAAATTCCTCGTCAGAGAGGTTGTCCATGGTGGGTGGTGTGCGAGGTCCTTAGATCTGATAACGGACCTCACTTCATAAATTATGTGTTTGAGCATATCACAGCCCTACTGGGGATTAGACATATGTTTTCCTGTGTGTAACACCCACAAACGAATGGGATTTGTGAATGCCTCAATGGCTTGCTCAAAGAGAAAATTGCAAAAGTAACAATGACGCCGAAAAAGTGGTGGCTTCATTGCCTGCCCATAGCATTGTTTGCATTGTATAATCCGCCTGTATCTGACCACCATTTAACTTCTTATGAGGTGGTGACAGGACAACGCATATGCTCCCCACTTGCTCCTCCCACAAGAGCACTGACGGATGCCCATAATGCTGCTACTCTTCTTGGTAATGAAATGTATCAATATCTTGCTTCAGTGATGGCTAGTGCTTCTTTTATCTCTCAAGAGAAAAGTCAAGGCAGGGGAGGTCTAAGAAGGATGATGAAGATGGCATACCAATAGAGACACACACGCTGCTCAAGGCCCCACTTCTTTATCCAGGGGACCACGTTTTGTTTAGGAGCTTCAATATAGTGTGGCAAAAGACACGCTTTGAGTGACACTTCATAATAGAACAAGCAACAAATAAGGCTGTTAAATTGGTAGGGAAAAATGCTTTGAATTATCTGGGAGATGTTAAGCCCTGCCATGGTGAGATCCCCCAGGCCCAACACATAGATGGTTTACAGGAAGAAGAAGAAGAAGAAGAAGAAGAAGAAGAAGAAGAAGAAGAAGAAGAAGAAAAAGAAGAAGAAGAAGAAGAAGAAGAAGAAGAAGAAGAAGAAGAAGAAGAAGAAGAAGAAGAAGAAGAAAAAGAAGAAGAAGAAGAAGAAGAAGAAGAAGAAGAAGAAGAAGAAGAAGAAGAAGAAGATTCTGACACGTTCAAGGGCCAGAGCTAGACTAGGCACACTGGGCCTCATGAGGAGTCTGGCGGTTTCCCGGCAGTAATTCTGCCAGGATACCACCAGCGCAAATAGCGTTACTGCTACTCGGTCTGTTGCTATTAGCGCCAGATCATGAGTAGTGGTACAGCAGTAAGGTCCCATTCTCCATTGGGTCCAGAGGGCCCAATGCGGTTCGAGGGCGCTATTATCACTGGCAGTAATTGTGCCGGTGATAATAGCACCGAAAATGCCTGAAAATGGGTGGTATGGGGACATGATTGGGCCAACCCTAAAATGCAGCGGTAATAGCTTTACCACCATATTTAAGGGCTAAGACACAACCCTCTGCCTTTGTGGGTTGTGTCTTTGTGTCAACGCTTTCATGTGAACTGAATCTCGATGAGCAATTGTACAATTGCACGACAAAGGAAAAGCACTTTATGAACTCATAGAGACTAAGGCCAAATGATACCAGAAAAAATCTTTGTTTATGCTTTTCTTATTTACGTCGCACAGAGTTATCCAATTCTGACAAGAAGCAACATGCCTATTATTGCCTTGCTTAGCAATCCTAAAATTTGATTTATTTTTTAAAGACTCTTTATTGCTGCATTAGTACAATATTATCGCAGAAGAAACTGACCACCTCGATAATGGTAATTTCAAAGGTTGTACGTTTTGGTATGCGCTTGGTTAGAGTTCATGGACAATGCCAAGAGTGTACACAGTGTACTGTGATTTTATTGCTGAAATGCCAGTGACATACAATTACATGGCACAATAACTACTGCAAGAAAAATTATCGACATGCCTTTTATATATCCCATTGTAAAAATACCTTTTTTGGGGGGCACGGCTGACCCCCTTACCTCTCCTACTCCTAGACTCTCCTTGTCCGCCCTTTATCCCAATTTTAACCTAGATCTGTTTTTTTTACACCTAAAACTCAAACTATCATTAAACTTTCTTGCCTTTATTTCAATATTGTTTCTGCTGGTCTGTATTTTTTACCCACTCTATTAATTCTAGCAATATATTTTCATCTTTGTAAATTCTGTTGGTATTTTCCTGCAATATTAGCACTGGATACCACATTTGAAAAACATGGATGCTGCAGCAAGAGCCATTGTAGTGACATTTTGTGCATTCTGCTGTCTCTACCTCTTTTCCCTCCTCGCCTTGCAAAGCACTGCATTGTATTACACACATGCAAAAGTATATGCTTACACAACCCCTATTCCTGTTATAACTGAAGCTATACCTGAACTGATCACCAGCACTGTCCGGGAAGTAAAAAGACTCAGGCGAAGTGCAAACACTGCCTTTAAACATGTAAATGCATATTTAGCATTTTCTACCCATGTCATCAATAATATGATGTTCCAGCACACGAACAAGATGGGAAGAGAGACCACAAAGGAGAGCCGCTATGTGCGCTCTCTCAACCCCTATGCCATGAGTGCCTCCAGAACATTCATAGCCACAGAGATTCCAGCAGCCACAGCACAATGCCTTATGCACCTAGCACTCTGCACTACAAGGGGCCAATTTCAAGGAAGATGGGCCACACTACGATGGATGTCATAAAAGACATTCCCGTATGAGGACAGATGCATCAAGACTCTAGAAATAATGCACGATTATTGGAGCTCAGATAAAACGATACAGTGGGCCTCATTAGGACCCTGGCGGTGATGGTAGGAATGGTGCCGGTAAGGCACTGGAACCGTTCATACCGTCTTGCCGCATTACGAGTTCTGCTTGCGGGTTCCTGACAGCCCGCCAGGTGTTACCTGGCGGGCTGTGCAGCATCCACGAGCAGAACTTGTGATTCCACCGGCACCGTTATAAACGGTGCCAGTTCAACCATGCTCCCCACCCCCATTCTGCCCTATGTGGAAGAATGGGGATTGGGAGCCCAGCATTACCGCCACCAGTAATGGGCAATTACCGGCCCATTCAACTCGTAATGGGCTGGTTATTGCCCAATCACGGGTGGCGGGGTGGGTAGCGAGCATGGCTGTAGCCGTGCCTGCCATACAGGCATGGCTACTGCCATGCTCGTAATGAGGCCCAGTATATTTTGGATGGCCCGAACAAAGGGAAAGCCAGGATAGTAACACAAAAGGAGTTGCAGTGCCCGAAAGCAGGGGAAAGGGAAACAGGAGGACTGCCAGGATGCTGGCTGATACCCCAACTGTTGGTGTATGGACAGGTGTTCACAGGAAAAGTATGGATGGAAGGGATGATGGGGTGCAAAGCACAGGCACTCCTGATGGTTCCAGTGGAGTGGAAATGGTACAGACTGATAATGATGACTGCGTCAAAGAATGGGCGGCAAGTGCCATGCTGCTCACGTGGGGTGAGAATGAAGCTGATCCTATGTTGATTACACCACTCAAGAATACTTCCCTGTGTTTCCTGAATGACGTTCTTGTGGAGGTGGAGCAAACAAAGGATGTAAATGAGCATCAGGGATACCGGGTATGAAGGTCAGCAGTAATAATGGACCACTAATGGGCCTGTGGTTCCAAGGCATACATGAAGCTACCACCAGACTGGGGAGGGATAGGTTCACTAGCACAGCTGAATACACCAGCCTTAGTGGTGCTTCAAAAGGACATACAAGTTGACGGGTTTCCCAAAATGGATGCACACCAGAGGAAGAAATGATCTGTGGAACTGACAAGAGTAAAGAGAGGAAACTGCATTTCAAATAAGATGAAAGAAGCCCTCGATGAAATACCACCAGAGCACAAAATGTTTAATAGGACTGAATTGTTTTTTGCATCAATTGTCCCAGGCGAGCTCAATTGCCAAGTGCCTCCAGATCACAAGATAGGAAATGTTGCAGGCAATACATTTGACAGTTAAGGAGTTCAAAGCTATCAAAGAAGAACTGAGAACTGTGAGACTGATGACCCTCCAAAACAGATATGTCTTGGATCTCCTGACGGCTGTGGAAGGGGGCGTCTGCAAAAATTTAGGGCTGTCCTGTTGCACCTACGAGCCCTCTCATGATGGAGATAATGGAACCCTCACTGAAGCCAACATGCAGTTATCAGACTTGCAGGCCAAGATGGAAGACATAACAAACCCAGCAGGGGAAGATGAAGGTTGGCACACATACATCTTTTCCTGGATACCATCATGGAGGGCCAACGGGCTGAAGGTACTCATAGCTGCACTAGTATTAGTACTCCTTGCTTTCTTTGTCATTAGAGTATCTATAACTCAGTGAAAGAAGACTACCCAGAAGACAATAGGGATGAAAATATTATTAGATTTAGGAACAAAAGCAGATAGAGAAATGTAGATTTTTGAAGTACTACAGTCACACTTGAAGCAATATCCTCTTTTCTCTCCAGGCACACGGTGCGCATGTCCCGCAGATCCATGCAACTACATGGGATGTTGGGCATGTGCAAACCTGATGGAGACTGCTGCGAAATGACCTAGGGTTTCGATGAACAAGAGAAGTACGAAGCTCACCTGGGAGGAGTGGTATAAGTATGGATTCCAATGCCACATGTTAACAGAGAGAACCTCCAAGGAAGTGTGGTCGATATATCGACCAGACGGGGTATTGAAGAGGGAGACATGAATGTGACTTTCATTGCACCGGTCCCTCCCTCCTCTCAATATCACAGAAATTAAAGGATGTACTTCATCCCTGGACCCCTCCTCTTTATCACTGATGTACCGCAAATGCAAGAAACACTATTCACTCAGACAGCCATTTAGACCCTATCCTGATGAAGTCATTGAAGATATATGGTTACAGTTGATGGAGCAAGTAGACAGACTGTGATTATGCAAAAAAGGTGATGACGTCATGACTGAGTCTTTGACATAGATGTGTTAGACATGAAGCACATATGCATTCCTACATGTAGCTACTTAGATACTTAGATTAACTTGCTCCTAGACATGAAGAACATGCTTATGACCCACTTAGATAGAGGTCAGATAGACATTTGCTATGCAGTAACCGCAAATTGGACAAGAATGTGTATGAACTGCTCGCTGGCGCTGAATGCAAATAAAATGAGCGGTCATGTAAATCAAGATGGAAGCCAAAGCCACATTCAAATAAATAGAAGACACTAAAAGGGACTTGATAATGCAGAAAGAGATTTGACACACTGATTTTACAGAAATGGGAAGACCAGGCTGCCTGTGCAACCAATACACATATTTTGACCTAGGACATAGAGGGAGATAATGTTTCACATTAGCAGAAGAAATAGGCCAACTGCATGTGTAAAAGCTGAATATCCTCATAAATGTGAGCAGGAAAATTAAGTTTGTGGTCCCTGCACACGTGATCTGAACCTGGAAGACAAAGCCTATTAATTTGAGCCAGGCGAAGACCGTTGTTCCCATCCATCTGAAGACATATGATACAAAGGTATTGTGAGCGGAGGATAGCACAGGGGCAAAGCTCTGATTTTGGAAGCAAGACCACGGAGAGCAACAGAGGTTTAAAAACCCAGATCCGTCCTTAGAAACCAAACTCAGGTAGGGTATTAGGCACATTATTAAAAAACTATTAAATAAAATACCAGATTGAAAGCTTAATGTTCTGTCTCAAGGCTTAGAAGATCGGAGATGGTAACTCTATTAGGTGGTCACAGGAGGAGCCATCAGATACTTTTTACTCAAGGAAGGTACTAATTCCATATATCTTCTGTATGTAGCCTAACGTACAAACCAATCCCATCCCACCTTAGGTTTTTGCAATGTTTCATTTATTTTGTGATGTCACTTCATATTAAAGCTCCATGACAAGCCTTTAACGAGTGAGAAAGTATTGTAAATCCTGCAATGTCCATAACTTGATCCATGTTTTGAAAGCTCTGAATAAACAAAGAGTTTAGTCAAATTTTGGGACTCTTCTTGAGTGCAGGGAATTTACCCTGGACCAGTTCCTCTTGCTTGTATTTAGGGAATTTAACAACCCTCGCCTTACTTCAATGGTGGAAGGCTCTACACAAATGACAAAATGAATGAATGAATATAATATGTTAACTTAATCGTCAGTGGCACCTTTAAAGGTAACCTGCATACCCTTCAATGGACCCCATCATCCAATTTTCAAACTTGAATGCACCATTGCATTCCATAGCAAAATGTAATGCACCACTGTATATCACATGCAAATTAAAAACTTATACAGTGTGTATACCATGTTATGGGTAGTCTTCAGTGGGTTTAAGATCCTGAGTCAATTTGGTATCACATTTCGTTTTTTGCAGGCAGTCAGGAAAACATAACACAGTCTGGCTGGGCTTCCTCATCTGATTCCAGCAAATGTCTGCCCTATTTCTCTCCTTTCATTCGCCACAAAAGCTTCTGGAATCTTTAGTCTGCCCTTTGCTCAATACTTTCCTTGAAGAATCTTCTTTTTTTACTTCCTCTCAATCTGTTTCCTGTCCGGGTCGAGGCACAGTGAGTGTCTTGCTCTCTGTTGTGGATGATCTAGTCTCTCGGGCACCGCCCTGGACTGGTTCACTTCCTTTCTCATGGACCACTGTCAAACTTTGTCTCTTCCTCCTTTCGTCTGTTTTAGGCGGTGGACCTCACCTGTGGTGTCCTTCAAGGGTCTGCTATCTCCCAGGTCCTGTTCAATGTCTATGTTCAACTGCTGACCAAATGGATCTTCTCCCACAGCTTCCTCTGCTCTTTGTTTGCAGATGACACGCAGATCCCAGTCTGCCTTGACCTGTTCATTCCTCAGTCAGCAGTCAGGATTCGGGCATGTATTGAGGCTGTGGGAGAATGGATGCAGAACAACTGGCTCAAGTTGAACGTGGACAAGACTGAGGTGCTGGTAATGGGCCCCCCTACAGCCTTATTCTTCTGGACTACTGATTTCTGTCCTCCTTCTCTTGGACTCTTCTCTTCCCGACACCTGTAACTACTGTCAAATATCCTTGGGTGAAACTTACTTCCTCCCGCTCGATGGAGCCATACATTAGTGTAGTCTGGCAAATGGGCCATTTCCAACTTAAACTCCTTCGCCGTGTTCTGCCCTTTATTCCAGTCCACCTTCATGCCCCCATGGTCTCTGCTCTTGTTTCTTCCTCTATTCATTAATGCAACTCCCTCTGCCTGGCCCAACCTGCTTACATCCTATAGTGTCTTCAGGTTCTTCAAAACTCTGCTGCACGGTTGGCCACGTCCTCTTCTCTATTCTGACTCATCTTCTCTGGCTCCCATTGATTAAGCGCATCCATTTAAAGTCCTTGTGCCTGGTTCATCAAGCCTTTTACGGACATGGTGCTGAATATTTACAGGTAAACATTCCGCCCTAAGTCCCAAAATGGGGCTTGCCCTCTGCCAATGCTTGCCTGCTGCCCATTCCCGTGGTGAAATACAGCCGTATTGGTGGCCGTTCTTTTTCCGTGATAGTGGCTGGTTTTTGGAATGCCCTACCTCACCCCCTCAGATCTACAGTCAACCATCACGCTTTTTGTAAAGCCTTGAAGACTCTTCTAGTTGGTTTCTCCACTCTCTCCTGCTAGGTAGCGCCAAGATGCCCTTTGGGTGAACGCCATGCTCTAAAAATGCCCATAGATAGCCCAACCCTCCATACTGATTGACATGGAGGCACGTCAGCCCCCAGCGAATCAGGTTATTTCCTTGACATGCCGCCACACTGATTGACATAGAGGCATGCCATTTTTTAGCGAATCAGATCGCTTTCTGGACAAGCGCCAATAGTAAGAGGCCACTTGGACCAACGCCTACGCTGCAACTAGCAGGCTTGTTCCGCTTTATATTCTCATCACGTACACGCGATATTCAGAGCCTCCCAGATCAGTGCAAATAAGGAGCCATCGTCAAGACGTCAGCTCGAGTCTTTTTGAGGTATGACTTGTAAATGCATCACAGTTAGCCTCGTACAACTCATGTAGATGACAACTGTCTCTCTTTTTATTACTAATCGTGCTGAAAAACGAAAGCCGAGCTAGATTATTTATTTCCTTGCGTTTACTTTACTTTATAGAGGCAGCACTCCACGCTCCCGCCCAGTAAACTTGGAGGCGGTAAGCCAACACCTCTCCACGCATACCCAGCACACAAGCGACCATTTGGCTGGTTCTGTTTTACTTCATATGAGGTAGGCGCTTCTGTATATACCTCCACATATATATTAAGAAAATACCGTTCGCAACTTGAAGCACTTTATTTTTCCTTTCCAATTCTGATAATATGTGTATATACCTCTAGGTCTACTCTCTGATGTGATTAAACACATCCCAAGAATTCTTCTAACATGCACTGCTGAATGACATTATCTGGAACAGACTCCACCAAGTACCTTCTTGCAAGCCTTTCCCTATAAGGTAGCTTCCACATGCAATCAATCACTTTGTATTACACAGCAACATTTTCGCCTCTCATGAATTTTTTTCTTCACTTTTAAAGTGTGTTTTCCAATGCGGCCTCTGCCTTGATGTAGGTACTCCGTGGATTACCCCGGTTCCACTCTACCAGATGCCTAAGAATGGGCTTCCTTGCCCACATCGCGCCTGTTTTTCTATTCACCCACAGCCAACCAATTAGGTAATTCATTTTGATATATGTGTATTTCACTTTGATTCTCTCCTAGAGCAATCTGGGCAGTCTCCAAGAAGGGGGACTGTCCCTTTCACAATTATTTATTTACTTATATATTTTTTATGTCTGCTTCCCCACAGGGTCCAGTTGTTGTGAGGTATCTCGCCCTGAGGAAGGCAACTTTTACTATGCTATGGAAATAATGGCCAGACAGGTGGCACCTTTTGCCGAAACGTGGTTTAATGATGTCAAGTTGAACTTTGTGTAGTTCCAGGATTATTATTTTTTGACACTTACACGTAGGCAGACCTGTCAACAAAATACAGGAAACAGAACGAATTCAGACTCTGCCCTTCGTTTATGAAAATAAGCCCTATAGTGGCCCCTCACTAAGCCACTAAACCATGTATGTGGACTTATAATTAGTCACTCTCCACGATTGGCAGTCTATGGGCCTCATTACGCGGACGGCGGTAAGGGTTAACGGTCACCGTTAATGGCAATGGTGACCGTTAACCCTTACCGCCGTACTACGAGGTCCCTTAGCGGGTTGGTGCTTTAACGCCTGCTTTTTGCAGGCGTTAAAAACCAACCCGCTAAGGGACCTCTGAGCTAATTACGGCACCGCAAAATTGCGGTGCCGTAATTAGCGCCTTCCCCATTCCCATAGAGCCCTATGGGGCAGAAATGGGAATGGGGAAGGGCAATGGCGGAAAGGGGATTTACCGCCCTTCCAACCTTGGAATGGGGCGGTAAATCCCCTTTCCGCCAAGGCGGTGCCGGTATTTTACCGGCATGAGCCATGGCGCTAATAGCACCATGGCTCACCGCCTACCGTGTACTGAGGCCCTATATGTCTAGTTTCCTTTAGTATTTCATTTGTTCTAAGAAATTGATAATTAATTTTCTATTGCAGCACGTTTTTCACCAATTTTGAAATCACATGTTATTATATTCAGTTGGTTTTTGTATTATATCTTTCACTGTTTACAAACTACTTATGTTTTTTATTTTTTCACTAAATATTCATGCATACCTGTTTCTTGTGAAATAAACATTCAAAGAATTTTTTCACAAACTTGGGGCTGCTTCGATTGCTTTAAGAGAATCCTAAAATGTGTGATATCGTAACGGTACGCTCAGGGAAATAATTGAAACTGAACCTATTGAGATTTGTATTAAAAGCAGTACGGACTTTCTTGTTGTAGTATAGATAGGAGAGAAGCAGATCAAATACTTTACTTTGTCACTTATCATTGAGCACTAACACATAAGAATAGGATTGTTAAGGACCTATAGCCAATTTTTAGCAGGGATGATGAGACGCGAAATATCTCTAAAGAAGCTCCCCTAATTGCATACAAGCAACTGAGAAACCTAGCACAGTCTCTGACCAAATGTAGATTTCTACTAGATCAAGAAAATAGAAGACCTGGAATGTACCCTTGCAATATCAGGAGATGCAAAACATGTCAACACATCTGCACCAGACCTGCAATAACAACCTTGCAGAACTTAACAGTACTCATACAAGGGAAATACAAGTGTAGATCTTCCAATATTGTGAGCCTCATCCAATGCAAACAATGCACGCAAGGCAATTATGTGGGTGAGTCCTGTAAAGTGCTGCATGAAAGAATGGACCACAAAACAGAAACACCATTGGGTCAACACTTCACACAGAATGGTCTTTCATTGCAGGATCTATCAGTGATGGTTATAAAAGGTGGCCTGTCAAATAACACACACAGAAGGACATGCTGGAGCACCTGCAGGGACTCAGTCTTAAAGACAGCGGTCTGAACATAGATATTGGTTTTATGACACACTATGGCCAACTTTGTGCTGAGATCCAGCAATGCAATAATATCAATAAAGTCAGAAGGCACCCCTCCAGTACCATTTCTCAACAACAGTTGTCAGACATGATTTTTCAGGTCCTCTAAATTCTGAGGGGCACCAGACACCGACGACGGAAATCTTGGGCATTTAGCTTAAATGGGTGGCCTCCATTACCAAGCATTGGACACCCTGAGATAGCAGCTGATGTTGAGCTGTTAAAAAATGGGTAACTTATTTTGCATTTGCCACACTGTAAGCGAGCTGGGAAACCATTGTGAGACTTGAGGCATAGTGTGGTTACATTGAAGACTGCATCAGTTAAACCTTGATAGCATATTTTGTAGTGTCACATTGCAGAGCAGCCAGGAACCCTTAGCTGCTGCACTGGAATCAGTACAATGCCCTGGCTCTCCATAGAGTCTGCAGAGCACATTTCTAGATTCTATTTGAGGAAAATGCCACACTGCCCCTGTTTCCCATAATATCAGTATGTGAAGCTAACAGGCTTCACCTTGAGACGGCCTGGTCCTAACTGAATGGTTACATGTGAAAAGGATTTGCTTTTTTTGTTGTTAAAAGCAGCTCTCAGTATCTGTACTGTTTCCAAAACATTATGGGGGTAATTCATGGATTATTTGAGCCAAAAAAAACGGGATTTTGTGCGCCATTCTGCCCGCAAATCCCCATTTGTTAAACAAGGATTTGCGGGCAGAATGGTGCACAAATCCTGTATTTTTGGGCGCAAATAATCCATGAATTATCCCCTATGTGTTCCTGCTTCCCGGAGGATTAACTGTTGATGTGTCTAAAAATGTAATTCACCTCAGCATGACACAAGACGCCTTCAATGGGCATGTCCCTGTAGCCAGAAAACTACAAAGCGCCTCTATATACTCTTAGCAAAGCTAAGCATGTGTGTGTTTCACGACCACTTAAATGCACTAATACACAGGACCTCTAAACTGCAGTGCATTGCTATTCAAAACAGGAAAATGCCAATGGCCTTATGCAAAGCACATGCGTATATTCAACCAACAGAACACTTGGGCATAATATCGTGTGTTTTTTTGATGTTGATATGGATATTTTATTTATATCGTGCTCGGACACAAGTGTTTCAGAGAGCGACGAGGCAAGGGAGGGGAACAAGGGAGAACAAAAACAACAATTTTACTAGGCCCAGTGATACAGAGAACGCGCAAGTGCATGGTAGAGGGAGAGGGGTAAGTGCAAGAGAGGTTGGGGGAAGAGGTGGAAAGTGCTGAATCAGTTGATGTCGGATTCCACTTGCTTCCCAGTGCTGGAATAATAACTTTTATTGGCACATGGATGCCA
Source organism: Ambystoma mexicanum (assembly GCF_040938575.1). NCBI lineage: Eukaryota > Metazoa > Chordata > Amphibia > Caudata > Ambystomatidae > Ambystoma > Ambystoma mexicanum. Next base: position 608,373,125 of record NC_090923.1, on the reverse strand, counting down.
TTATTGTCCTCCTCTGAGCCATTTAGAATTTCAGGAATAGAGTCAGTAACTGCATGTATTGGTGCTAGTCCAAACATTCTGACTTCAGAAGCAGCGAGGGGAAGAGGAGGAAGAATGCCTTTACCCTCAAGAAATGGAAATGCAATTTTCAAGCAAGTTTCTTTTAAGCAATACTTTGTGAGTATCTTTTTGTCACTGCTCCTTCAACTTGAGAGGCAACATTCCCTTTAATGCTCCAAAGTGAAAGATAAAAAAAGAGAAAACTGTTTTTACGTTTGTAGAAATAGTTTACTTTTACATAACTCATAATGCATGCATGCATGCTCGCATTAAAAACATTAAAGTTCAAAAAAGCATACATAATTACAAAAAAAGGATGAAGCCAAACATTGTGGAAATTGTTGCTTTAATGGCGAGCGAGGTGCCAAAAAAAGCAAAACCTTTTTAAAGAATCGAATGTTGACGAGAGAGAAATCCTAATCTGGGCAATTGGTTTAGTTTGAGGTGTGAATGGGCTATGTGTAGAAGAGGAGTGAATGAGGTCAAGCAGTTGCACTTGGCTATAAGAATTGCTCAAGCAGCTAATCCCACCAGAGCCTTCTTCGGCTCCTTACATGAACAATGCACCCCATCTTGTAACTTTAATAGTAATCATTTATCTAACGATTGGTGCAATCATATTCAACTATTCTTCAGGAACAAAATGTTCAATATAGGAGTCTATAAGAGATTATTTTGTGAATATGGACTCCCCAGATCTCCAATATGTAGACGATGTGGGGAAATGTGTCGATCTTCAATACAACCCAATTACATTCAAGTAACTCTTTTTTTGATATAACATTTTATTGATTTTCTCATTGCACAATACAAACAGAACATTGACTCCTGTGGAGTCCATCAACCTTAACATGGGTCCCTGTTTCGGTAGCACAAAGTGATAACAGTATTACATGTCCACACTTTCTCATCCATTGTATGGATCCTCTGGTATACAATGTCCGATAACCAAATGAGCGTTCTCCCACTTACCAGAGATCTTATTGGCTTTTCCAGGGCAGCCCCTGGCTGCATATACTCTTCTCTCCATCACTATGGATGCGTCTATGTCACTTAGCCATTGTACATGTTCCGGGGTACATTAGATCCCGACAGTTGCGCTATGTTGCGTTTGATTAGTGCTGTGGCGGTTGAAAAAAGTAATTTGTCATAGCGTGACATTGCACCCTCGTCCTCTGCACCCAACAGCATCAGTTTTGGATCTCTGGCCACAGTACAGCCCAGTACCCTAGACAATGTATCACAACATTGTTGCCAGTATAGTTTGATATGTGGACAGTCCCATAGTATGTGAAAGAAAGTGCCCTCCTCCTGGCAACAGCGTAGGCAGTTAGGGTCAGTGATTTTACTCCAGTGATAGAGTGCTACCTTTGGGTAGTAAATTCTGTGTAGAATTTTTAGCTGGATGAGGCGAAGTCTGGCTGATATGGCGGTCTCTCTTGGGTACATTAGGATTGTTATCCAGTCTTCTGGCAGGATCTCTCCCACATCCCTTTCCCACTTGGATTTCAGGCTCACTAAGTCAGGCGTGGCGAAGGAGGTAAGAGCATTGTACATTACAGAGGTAGTTTTGGCATCTATTCGGTCTAAGACTAGGTTCCTCTCTATGGGGGTGCAGTCTGCCATATTGCTCATATCAGAGACGTGACGCTCTAGGGCATGACTTAGATGTGTGTGTCAACATTGGTTAGTAGCAGGGAGGGTACATTTACCAGCTAGCTCATCGAATGGTACATTCCCTCCTTCCGTGATCACATCACCCACATTTATTGTCCCAGCTGTTAGCCAGCTCTGTCTTCTCGGGAGTTGATCCAGCTCAGAGATATGTTTGTTTCCCCACAGTGGCTGCACAGGGGTGATTTTCCCTTCCCAGTGTATGTGCTTGTGTGCCTCTGCCCATATTATTGTCCGGTGGGATGGCATCGTTTTGGGGGTGTTGTTGTTGGTTTTCCGATATAGGGATTCCAGCGAGGTTATTGTCGTTCCTCTTGTGACATCGGGTTTAATGTGTGGTAGCGATGGATTCTCATGTAGCATGTCGTTTATTACTGCCATTTGGCTTGCCCAGTAGTATGTCTGTAGGAGTGGCAGTCCGGTGCCTTCCTCCCAGATGGACCATTTTAGGGTGTTGAGTGCTAGCCTCGGATGTCTGTTGTTCCACAGGAGTTTCCTGAGGATTCGGTCGATCCTGTGAAATTCCTGTGTGGGGATGTATAATGGGGCATTTTGGAGGATGTATAGGAATCGTGGCAAGGCCTTCATTTTGAATAAAGCTGCACTCCCTAGTATGGTCAGCGGTAGGGCATTCCATTGTTTGACATCTTCAGTGAATTGGTCTATGATTGGATGGAGATTTCTCGCTACATATTCATTTGTTTGTTGTGATCTGGACCCCCAAATATCGGAAATGGCTACTCTCAACACAAAAGGGACAGTTTTGTGGAAGAGCACTTTCAATTTCCTTCACCGGAAATGATATAGATTTTAACCAGTTCACCCTCAGGCCGCTGAAGGATTCATATTTTTCTAGTAAGAGCGTTACTGTTGGGCAGGAGGATATGGGGTCGGACAGATACAGAAGCAGATCGTCTGCATATAGCGAGATCTTGTCCTCCTGTGAAAACAAAATCAAAATATCGAGGCTGAGTACCCCAAAAGGAAATACACTGAAAACGGGTTACAAAGGAACATACAAAGTACTTTATTTTATACTGAATCCAGTTACGAAGAACAGAGAAAATCAGATAGCTATCGCCCCTCAGTGCAACACAGCGAACTCCAGCGTGGTTCAGTGTGTTCAGTGAGAGACGCTGTACATTTAGAATTCATGACTCTTTTATACTATTTGCAAACATGATGTCCAACCCTCCTTCATGTTAATATTCCTCTAATACGTTATTTATCTAGGGTTTATGCCTAGCTCGCATATCCACATGTAACTGGTTTCCTTTTAATACATATATCAACAAGCCTTCACGGCAACTGTGTGTTCTAGGATTTCCCATACAGATTAGTTTCATTGCACGAGTAATCCTTTACACACAGGTCAACGAAGGACAAGGTCTCAGTTCACAACCTCAACAAGTGGCCTGCAGGCAAGTTGCATATTAGCTACATACAGAGGTCAAGACGGCCATGTTGTATTTCGGAATGACATCGTCCACCATTTTAACTCACAGGGTGACTTTACAAAGCAAACCTAAAATGGCAGATGATCCTAAAATGGCGGTTTACGTTGATTTTAAGGTCAGGACCTTGCAACACGGATTTCTTCGCAAGTGACTTACAAGCAGCTTGGCGTAGGCCAATATACATATATTCATTGCAACAGGAGGCACGATATAATTGCTCATTTGACAAACCCTCCTTTTGGCCTATGCCAAGTGCTAAAACTACTTTGAATCTCCTTGCAAATAACTCCATGCATCATCGTCCATGCACCCTGAATCACTGTCGGAAATATCTATTGCTATTAGATCATTCACTAACATTTCTTTCAACACATATTCTTTGGAAGTTTTATCTGGGGCATACACTTTATGTCGTACCGTACCTATCGCTTGTGCGCAACATCCCCCTAGCATCGAACATATACTAGGTAGACACTGCATACAGCAACAAAGAAACAACAGGATTCCCAAAATAATCAGCAAGACCGAAAGTACCTTCCAACCCCAAGATCGCAAGAAGTCCCAGAACCAAGCGCTAAGATCCCAGTTTCACTCGGGAACATGCACTTCTGAACTAAGGACGTGCAGATTCTGTATTGCCTTGAAGATGGTTGGGGAGGAATCTGGTACGAAAACACAGCAAGCGGATCCCACCAATTTACACACTCTACCACGTTCAGACAGAATGACATCTAATGCCATCCGGTTCTGAAGTGCTACTAGTCTTATCGCCTTCTGTTCTAATGTCATATTATAGAGTATGTCCGTGGTCCGGTTGATGGTTCTCTCCAGTACTTTCGCTAGTCTTCTGATATCTTCAGAATTCGTTATCTGCCCCCAAAATAGCACAACTGATTTTGCTATATCTCCCAAGATTTGTGCTGGAGTATCACCATTCTCGTCCCGCCGTGGATGAGCCTTCGAAACTTCTATTGTACTAGCTATAAACACCCCAGGTAACAGGATCCCTAAATTACAGGTTCCCTGCCAATCCCTGGGCAACCATGGGAATGCAACATTACCGCAGACAAAGTAGACAGGTTTGCCTACATACAAAGGTCTGTTTTCCCCAGTCAAATCTGCAACGTTGGCACAACCTAGAAAATCTCCCATTGACTGAGTTCCATTCCTCTGTATGCAAAAAGAAACTGACTCGGCGCTATGGTTAACAGTGTAAGAAGGAGGCATGGCATCCTTATTGCCTATCGGAGCCATCTTAAAGGAAATCAAAGATTGGAAAGGGTGAGACAGTCTATCAGAAGGCCTAATAGAAGCAACGTTAGGTTTACTCCTGTTTGCGAAAAGCGAGCATCCCAGGCGACACAATACACGTTTCTCAAAACTATTCAAATTAGTGCCGTCAAAGTTCCCTGAGATGCTATCATTCCAACGGCCAAACATCAGTGCTCTAATAGAAGCATAACAAGCAGTTGTCAAAGGTAAGGGATGAATATACCAACCTAGCTCCTTATCCCCATGTTGCGGTAAATGTGAGCATACCCAACAGTTAGACTTATTAAAAATAGCATGCGTAGCTTTCATGATAAGTAGCAGAGTATTATTGTGGTACCTTTGTCTATGCTGAGAGTCCCTAGGGGACAGAGTATGCAAATGTACAAAGGGATTAGGAATAGTAGATACACTTTCAGTAGGCAACAAGAATTCTAAAGGATGAGTTTCCTCAAGGTACCAGGAAGTGACTATTATAAACCCAAATATCATTATAAAAACACAGCAATACGTTTTCGGCACCCAGGCACACTGTCCATTGTCCTGGTTGGTCACCCCATCATTTACAAGTCCCATACGAGCGGTAACGGTGGCAGGCATTGTAGTCTAAACGGAAACCCCCAATGTTCGTTGCTGGTGACTTCCCAGCCGCGCGACTTCTTAGTGCTTCCACAACCCTAGCCAACAGAATCCCCTTTCTCAAATTTGGGCAAAAAAAGCCCTTGGTAATCCTTTTATTCTTCGAATGCACAGCCGAACCGTGCCTTAAGTCTATCAGATGCACAGCAAAACCGTGCCGTAAGTCTTGCTTTTCCCGGCACTGATTGATCCGGAAGCAATGTGTCATCACTTCCCGTTGGAAGCAACGTGTCAGAGACAAGTGAAGATACCGAATTTGGAACAGCAGTTTCCAGATGCGAAACTTTTGGAGAGTGTGGAGACAAAATGGCTGTTTCCCCAAGCCTCACGGGCTCAGAAAGATTCTCCCACACACTCTCGGCGCTATTTACTACTTTAGAATCGTTGGTTGCAGCGTTAGCGAGGGGTTCTGTTTCTTCTGTAACATGTGGCACTGGGTAAGGAAGTTTCTTGACATGGGACGCGTGGATCCAGTTCTTTCTTCCAGAGACCCGCACCACTGTTTGGGTGACCAAGAGGACCTGGAACGGGCCACGCCAGCGAGGTGCAAGGCAGGAAGAGCGCTCAAATGCCTTGATGAGCACCCAACTTTCAGGCCGTATGCTGTGGCCCGGGCCCTCGTATCGCACAGGTAAAGCTTCTCGTACCTGGTGATAAATCAAATACAGGTTTTTAGTCAACTGGCTGCAATAATCTGAAAGTAATACATTTTCAACATTTCTTAACGAATTACATTTAGGAAGGTTTCATATATTGGCAGGTCTCCCCATTACCACCTCAAATGGAGAGAGCCCAATCTTAGTTTGAAGGGTTGTACGCATTGATAATAACACGATCGGTAAGGCGTCCGGCCATTTTAACTTAGTGCCGGCACACGTCTTAGCGAGCTTGTTCTTGATGATACCGTTGTGTCTTTCTACTAGTCCGGTGATCTGAGCATGTTTGGCCGAATAGAACCGTTTGTCGATCTGTAATGCCGCACATATCTGCAGAATTACAGCAGCGACAAAATGTGGACCATTATCCGACCAGATAACTCTTGGTAGCCCGAACCATGGAAAATATTCTTTTAACACGGTTTTTGCAGTAGTCATGGCTGTAGCATCTTTGACGGGGAAAGCCTCAACCCATTTGCTAAAAGCATAGATGACCACCAGCACGTATTTCATACTGTTGCACCGCTCCATTTAAAAAAAAATCAAAGTGGATAACTTAAAAGGGGACAGAGGGTGGCCCAAAACTTCCCCTTGGAGTTGCTGTCCCCTTTCCCACATTGTGTTGTAGGTAAATCATGCAATCCTGGACGTAGCGCTGGGCAATTTTTGAAATTTTGTCATTTGCCCAAACTTTCTATAACAATTTTGTCATTTTCTGGACACATACATGCGTAGGACCATGGGCCACGATGATCATCATCATTATATACGCGTCAGGGAGTAGCCATTTCCCTTCAACTATGTCCACCCAACACCCGTCATCATCAAGTTTCCCCAAGCCTTCAGCCCAACTCTTGGATTCTTCTAACGTGGCATCAGCTTGGATATCCCATACAGACCAAACACCCTCATCCATTGCATAAGCATCTACAGTCTCCCTTGAAACATATATCTCCGTAAGGGGATCGATAGCAGTTTGTCTAGCTATCTGATCAGCGAAAGCATTCCCTTTTCCAATGTCATCTGTAATCTTTCTATGTGCTGCACATTTCATAACAGCTAACTGAGTAGGGAGCGCAAGCGCTGAGAGTAGTTGTACTATTAGGGAGCCATGTTGGATTTTAGTGCCATGTGAAGTTAAGACCCCTCTCTCTGACCAAAGTCTCCCAAAGTTGTGAACCACTCCAAAGGCATACTGACTATCAGTATATATGTTTACTGCAAGCCCTTTGGAAATTTCACAAGCTCGGGTCAATGCTATAATCTCTGCGGCCTGCGCAGAGTTATGCGTGATTCTCTTGGTTTCCACGACTGTACTTAATGTGGTGATTGCATAAGCAGCTGTGGATGTACCATCTGGAAGTTTGAAGCAGGAGCCATCACAAAACAGCTCTCCTTGCGGATTATCCAAAGGAGTGTCTTCCAAATCAATTCTACCCTTTGTTTCTTGTTCGGTAGCATACAAAAATCATGTGACTCTTCATCGCCGCAAGTAGTATCTTGCGGGAAAGGTAGGAGTTCAGCCGGATTAAGAACACAACACCTTTTAAATTGAGGAGCAAACAAGATCAATTCATATCTTGTCAACCATGCAGAAGTGAGGTGTTGTGTTTGGGTTCGGTTCAGTAGAACATCTACAGAGTGAGGCACCATCAGGGTAAGATCATGGCTTAGGACCATTCCCTCTCTCTGTTTTACAGACACAGCAGCAGCAGCGACAGCTGGCAAACATCTGGGCAAAGCGCATGCTACAGGATCAAGGGTGGAAGAAAAGTAACCCCACGGCCTATTCTTCCCTCCATGTTCCTGCGTTAATACAGCCAAAGCACATCCATCACATTCATGCACAAACAACACAAAGGCCTTTTCATAGTTTGGTGTGCCCAAAACTGGCGCAGAGCATAATGCAGTCGTGAGCATGTCAAACGATTGTTGGTGTTCCGTGTTCCACGGCAATGGCAAAGAAATGCCCTTCTTTGTCAAAGCCAACATCGGTTTGATCACTAGTGAAACATTTGGGATCCACAACCTAAAGTAAGAAGCCATACCTATCAAGGCTCTAACTTCCTTCTGTGTATTTGGGACAGACATGCCAGAAATGTGTTTTATTTTTTCAGGTGTCAATCTTCTTCCCTCCTTTGACAGGAGATAGCCAAAATAGGCGACCTCCTGGCAACAATATTGAAACTGTTTAAGCAAAGCTTTGTGACCATGCTTAGCTAGATGGATAAGCAATAACACAGTGCCCTCCTTACAGGCGCTCTCAGAGTCAGCAGCTAAAAGCAAGTCATCAACATACTGAAGCAATGTACAAGTAAAGGGCAATTAAAGGGTATCAAGCTGTTCTTTCAAAGCCCTACTATAGATGCTAGGACTCTCTGTGTACCCTTGAGGTGCACGAGTAAATGTGAACGAGCGTCCCCCTAAGCTGAACACGAACAAGTATCTACTATGCTTGTGTATAGGAATACTAAAGAAAGCATTCTTTAGATCCACAACACTAAAGTAAGTAGCTGTAGCTGGAATCATTGTTAAGATTGTCGTCACATCAGGCACAATTGGAAATTGTGGGGCGACGACTTTATTAATGGCACGTAGATCAATTATGAAATGGAATGGAATTGCATTATCGCCTTTCTTGTACAAGGGAAAAATGGACTATTGCACAAACTTCCTGAAATTTCTTCAATCACCCCACGATGCACAAAATCAGAAAAAATGCATTTTTCAAAGCTTGCTCACCCTCAACTGAAATCTTATACTGGGGAATGCTTGGTAGCTCAAATCCCTGTTTCAAAACTATCTTAACAGGCTCAATCTGTAAAACACTGACATCATTGTCGTCAACAGCCCATAAGCTCTCTGGTACATCAATGAATTCTGGCGGCAAAGGCCTAGTCAAGAATTGTGAGACAGAAAATTGCTGTGGTGAAATCGTCAAGCGCACTCCATCAGAAGAACAATAAATCACTGCATTTAATTCTTTTAACAGGTTCAACCCCAGCAAGTTCTCTCCACAATTCGAGGTCATCAGAAATGGACAGTGGTCCATAAAGGGACCCAAAGAAATGGGTACCGGCGAAGAAACCGCACAAACAACTGGCGTGCCAGAAAACCCTACAGAAACATTGGTTTGCCCTGACAGTGGAATGTCTGGAACCCGTGAATGATCAATGGAACACTTCTGTGCTCCAGTATATATCAAAAACTGATGTTTCCTATTTCCCACCACCATTTCAACATAGGGACCTTTCTGATTGACGGGAATAGGTGTAGGTTCCAAACCCTGCTTCGGGCAATCCTAACGAAACAGAATGTCATCAAAAGGAAGCTCTTCAGATAAATATGTTAAATGTGAATGTTAAAGGTATTTGTATCGCGCACCGTCACCAATGGAATTGGTCTCCAGGCGCATGCAGCAGAAGGATGATCAAATATGTTCCTTGTATCCACACTCGGAGTCTGATTATCCTGTGAAAATGGTTGCTGAGGATCCTGTGCAAACTGACCTCTACCAGGGCCCCTACACCCGGGCGACCTCTGGATCGTCTACCCATATTCCCAAATGTGTTATTCGACCTCTGACGAAGGACGGGGCATTGAGCACGCCAATGACCCTCTTGACGACAATAGGCACACTGGTTAATGTTCACAGGACCCAAGGGTACATTCCCTTGTGGGACATACTGACCTCTAATCTGAGAACTACCCCCTCTGGGGCCTCTAACAATTTGTTGTAATAGCACTTTAGTCTTTAAATCACCTTTTCGTTTTTTAACTCTATCTTTTTCATTATTGACACGATTCTCGTAGTACTGAGCCATATGCAGCACTTCTGATTGGGACTTCGCCTGCCAAGCGCTCTCAGAAGACATCATTTGTGACTTACTGTCAAGCAGCAATCCACGCACAAATGTGTCCACAAATAACCTTTTCCCAGACTCTGTGCCTAGGTCTTGTCCGCTGAAATCCGAGAATAACTGTTCGAACCGATTAAAGAACTCGGTAGCACCCTCAGACTTCCCTTGGACACAGGCCGTAGGTTGTCTCAAATAATTCTTTTCTCTGGAATTATAGTTTTTAATTTTGCAATGATTCTATCAGTTAAAGTTAGTATCACCTGAGGCGGTCTTTCACCAGCTGGCCTTTCGCCATCGAGTCTAGTTATCTTCACCCATGTATCTCCCAACCCTGGCACGTCGTCTATAGTTCTATCTTGTTTCTACAAATCTAAGGGCAGGAGTACAGGAAACAACAAATCAATATCTCCTAAGGTGAACACTGAGGACTGCAATACGGACTCCATTTCTTTATAGAATCCTGTCGGATTTTTCCTAATATCAGGAATAGATTGTCTAATAGTATTCACTTCCTGTCTTGAGAACGGGACGTGAACAAACTGTGATACATAATGTGCAGGAATGTCCACAGCGACTATACCCCGTGCAGCATCGGCCGCAATCTCGACCTTCGGGACAAATGTCGGAGGAACCTCTCTCATAGGCAACTGAGAAGTAGGCAACTCCGAACGCTTACTAAGCAACAGAGCTAAGTCGAGAGCTAAAGCAGTCGAAGAATTGTCAAGTGAAAAAGCTCTCTTATAAATACTCAATAACTCTGCGGGACAACTAATCTTTCGTTTTACACAATCATCCTGCAGGTACTCTATCATTACCTGTATCACTTTCCTCTGCATTTCTGGCATATACTGACTATATGTGTCATGTACTTCAACTGGAGTTATCGATATGTCTGAAATCCATCTAAGCGCGTCCATCGTACAAATTTGTGCTTCCTCAGATATCGATTTACGACAAGGAAGGAACCGTTTCTGCACATACATACTTTCGCCCTCGTCATCCTCATTCTGTAACCTTTCTAACTCCTTTCTATACCCAAATAAACTCTCGACATGCTCATTTACTTTCTCCACAGTGTCTCTAGAAAACGCTAAAGTATTTAGATCCCTTAACCCTTGCGGGAGATCTGCATTATTTAATTTACCCCACATTACACATAAATGAATCCTAAATCTTCAATAAAAACATTTTTCTCAGGAAAATTGTCCATATTACAAAGTGTGGCAAAAATATTAACTTGATCATCCTTCTCCATGCAATGCTTGGCCCATGCAATCAAATCACGTTTCCTCTCTGGTGGTACAGTATTGCGAGTGACAACCTTCGACCCTGCACCTCGATCGACTAGACTAGAGACTAGAGAGGGAGCAGGCAAATTCAATGGAGGTACTGTCACAGGTGCGATAAGGAGAGGTGGAGGAGCTGGAGGAAGAGGAAGAGGAACATTAGGAGGATTAGGTACAACGGGAACAACAGTAGGTAGAGCAGGAATAGCAGGAGGAAGAGGCAAAGCAGCAGGAAGAGGAACATACGGAGGTGGCGCAGAGGCACCAGGCCTTTGTTCATTTAACAATTTGTTTATGAATTTGTCGGAAATATGGAGGTCTTTGGAAGGATAGATTTTCTGAATTCCAAGTGAGAAAGCCCTATCCCTATTCCTAGTCGACTCAGAATGTTTATCCTGGTCATACAATAATGCTTTTTCAGCGTTCTTTTTATGATGGCGCGCATGTTTTTCTCTACTTTTAAATTACTGCAACGCTTCTTTTTTCCAATTCTGCAAAACATCAAATGCTGCAGGTCTAGCCTTTTCCTTTAATAGAATTGACTCTAAATACTCAATACGAGGGATTTCAAAACTACCATTGATTGGCAACTGATGTTCGGAGGCATGTCTGGTTTGTCTGTGCCAAATGTCATTAAACACTATACTTCCAATGCCATGCTTACAGTACATAGTACAAGCCGGCGACCCCTCCTGTGGTGCCGGATGGCTAAATTCCAAAGATTGTCTATCGCTGCGGAACAACGCCCTGAAGCTGGTAGACAATTCCCCAGGCATATCAAACTATTGGTGTTACCTGGTCAATAATTGTGTCTGCAGATACAATATGCCAAAATCAAATTATAAGGATTAAATTAATAGTCGGGTCACGACTCACCTGATCAAGCCTAAGGAGGTCCGATCGGATTTAAAAGAATCTTACCTAACTAATCTTACCTCATGTATGGTGATTTCAGCAAATCTGCCAGCCTCGATAAGTGGACCCTCGTCAAGATGCCGTCTCGGACCACAAGCTAATCGTCCAGGGATCGCGTCGTGCAGCGCTGCTGAGGTGTCGCGTCTCGTTCAGTGGGGCCCCTTTTTGTCACACAGTCCAATCCCGGTCCGATAGCCTGCGTCAACCTTCAACAATCCGGCATCAATCTTGAGGGTCCCCATTCGGGCACCAACTGTGAAAACAAAATCAAAATATCGAGGCTGAGTACCGCAAAAGGAAATACACCGAGCACAGGTTACAAAGGAACATACAAAGTACTTTATTTTATACTGAATCCAGTTACGAAGCGCAGAGCTAAATCAGATAGCTATCAGACCTCAGTGCAAGACAGCAAACTCCAGCGTGGTTCAGTGTGTTCAGTGAGAGATGCTGTACATTTAGAATTCATGACTCTTTTATACTATTTGCGAACACGATGTCCAACCCTCCTTCTGGTTAATATTCCTCTAATCCATTACTGATCTAGGGTTCATGCCTAGTTCGCATATCCACATGTAACTGGTTTGCTTTTAATACATATATCAACAAGCCTACACGGCAACTGTGTGTTCTAGGATTTCCCATGCATATCTTCTCAAACATTAATACAATGTAGTTAAACAAGTGTTCTACGTTCAGTATTTGAATACATTTTTCTTAACATATGCTTGTGGATTAGTTTCATTGCACAAGTAATCCTTTACACATAGGTCAACAAAGGACAAGGTCTCAGTTCACGACCTCAACAAGTGGCCTGCAGGCAAGTTACATATTAGCTACATACAGAGGTCAAGACAGCCATGTTGTATTTCTGAATGAAATCGTCCACCATTTTAACTCACAAGGTGACTTTACAAAGCAAACCTAAAATGGCGGATGATCTTAAAAAGGCAGCTTATGTTGATTTTAAGGTCAGGACCTTGCAACACGGATTTCTTTGCAAGTGACTTACAAGCAGCTTGGCGTAAGCCAATATACATATATTCATTGCAATAGGAGGCACGATATAATTTCTCATTTGACACTCCCAGTCATCTGCCCATTGAAATCCCTTCCATGTCTGTGTGTCCCTTAATAATATAGCTAGGGGCTCCATTGCCAGTGCAAAGAGCATTGCAGATAAAGGGCAGACCTGTCGTGTTCCTTTGCCCAGTCTGAAGGGTTTAGAAGGTCACCCATTTACCCTGGTCTCGGCCTCAGGGAGTTTATATAATAGCTGTACCCATTTCCTGAATTTTCAAATCCCATACGGCACATTATTTCCCACAGTGCCTCCCAGTAGATAGAGTCAAAAGCCTTTTCGAAATCTATTGCTAGTAGCGCTAAGGGACCATGAAGAATAGGGGACTTTTCTAGTGCTGCGTGCAGCCTGTGTATATTTATATGTGTGGCTGATTGGGGTATGAAGCCGCACTGATCTCGGTGTATTAGTGACATAATAACTTTCTGTAGTCGGTTCGCCAGTACTTTTGCTAAGATTTTGGTTTCACTATTTATTAACGAAATCGGCCTGTACGAACTACATTTCTCTGGGGGTCTATCAGGATTAGGTATCACGATTATGGTAGCTTTGCTCAGTACTCGGGGCTGTTGGCCTTGTGTCTTAGAGTGTGTGTTAGAGTGTGTGTACATGCGTAGAAGATGAGGGACTATTTAGCTGGATTCTATTCTCTTCCATATTTTCACCGGGAAGCCATTCGGCCCCGGCGTTTTCCCTATTTGGAGCTGTGATATGGCTAGCCCCAGCTCTTCTTCTGTGATGTTTGCATCTACTAGGTCTTTTTGTGAGCTTGTTAAGTTTGGGAGGGTAATCTCCTCTAGTACACAGATGTCCGCGGGGGTCTCAGGGCCTTTATAAAGTTCAGCGTAATAAGCTGCAAAACCTTCCGCAATGTCCTGGTCATTTAACAACGGTTCTGCGGTATCGGGTTTAATCTTTCTAACCTGTTTGTGCCCTTCATCTCTGCGTTCCAGCCACGCTACCATTTTACCTGCCTTGTCCCCTGTCTCGTATATTCTGGCTCGCATCGCTTTGTGTGCTTATTTGCGTTGTCTAGGGCTATATTTTACAGTTTCTTTTGGGCGAGAACTAGTGCGCGGTTAGTCTCAGGCAGATCTAATGCCACGTGTGATTGTTCTGCTTGCTCCACCTGTGCTTTCGCTTCTTTCACCTTCTCTAAGTGTGCTTTCTTAAGTGCAGTTGTCCAGGAGCAGATCTCTCCTCACAGCACTGGTTTGTACGCCTCCCATAACACCCCTGGGTCATCGGTTGACCCTGCATTTAGTTCGAAGTAGGTCTTTGTGGTCTCTTGGATTTGTACTACAACTTCCGGAAAGCCCAGGTAATAGTTATTATGACGCCAGGAGGGCAGAGGATGTGGCCTTATCGTTGTCAGTTCTATTAGTAGGGGCAACTGGTTGGAGATTTCTCGTGGGAGTAGGGTAGTGCTGAGCGCTTTGTGTATATCCGTGGTTGGTAGAAATAAATAGTCCAGCCTTGAAAGGGAAGCATGGATACCTGAGTGGAATGAGTATTCCCTGGTTTCAGGGTATAGGTCACCCCACACGTCCCTCAGCCCCAATGCCTTGATGAAGGTAGCCAGTTTCGTGTGAGTGTCAGGGTTTCTGCCTCTTAGGTGTGTGCGATCCATGCCCATGTTCATGACGTTGTTAAAATCGCCCCCGAGGATTAGTGTGTCTGAGGTTTCATTGACTATCAGAGGAGTTACATCCTCTACCAATCTTGCAGCAATGTGGGTGGTGCGTACACTGCTAATATTGTCACAGTTTGGTTCCACAGTGTCTCGGTCATATAGATATATCTAGCCCCTGTGTCCTGTGATACAATGGAGAGTGTTAAGGGTAACCTTTTGTGGATCAGTATGAGAACCACTCTCGAGCCCGTAGTAAACCCAGCATGCAGTGCCATGCAGTAATTGCTGCGTTTAAATAGATTGCAGGTTGTGCCCGCTAGATGTGTCTCGTGAGTATCGCCACATCCAGCGAGTGCCTGTTTATAGCTTGGGTGAAAGGTCTTCGTTTAATCTCACCGCCCAGACCATTGACATTCCATGTCAGGAGTCGTAGGGTTCTTGTGTCAGAGCCCAATGCTGCCATCTGCAGTAGGGGGGCTCTGTTGAGCAGTATTTATGAGGTTTTGAGAAGAACTCAGACTCTTGACTCACAGTGTGGTGTGGCTTCAAAGGAGTAAGCGTGCTGTGCATACCGGGCCCATGAAAAACCATAGTTAAAACGTTCCCCATCCCTTTCATAATAACCCATTCAACTTGCAGCATCTAATGCCTGAACTAACGTTCACAACTTTTCTTATCCCCCCTCCCTATACTTCCACCCAACCTGAAGTATCTGTCGCCCAAACCAGAACGTAAACCAATAAACTAACAAGTCCACTTTCAATGTTCCATTCATGCCTGTCTACAGTTGCTGGCGTGCAGTAAATAGATAAGAGCGTTACCTATCCTCTTTGCACTGTAACTGTAGTGGGGGTCTGTTCAGGTGGGCCGCCAACTAATATGGTGGCTTATTCTTCATCATTCCAATAGAGTCTAAATATGGCGCTGCCATCGTTTGCATCCTGATGTGTATTTTGTTATCAATTTGACTGCTTTTTTATGTCAATTATTTTCTCCGTTTGGCAGTAGTTCCGGTTCTTGTCGTGGTCTCTCAGGTGGTGCTCTCTCTGGTCGTGGCTGGTTTCTACCATTACCTTGCCTCCGGTTCGGTCTCCAGTCACCTTCCAGGTGGTTTTCGGCCCAGCTCCATGCCTCTCTGGGGTCCGTGAAGTGCACAGTCGTGCCATTGTAGTAAATTTTCAGTTATGCAGGGAATAGTAGTCCATATTTTATATTGAGAGTTTGAAGATGTTTCTTAAGTGGGTCGAAGGACTGTCTCGCTTTCTGTACCTCCCTGGTGAAGTCAGGAAAGGAGGCAATCCTGGAGCCATTGTATGTGATGGAGCCTTTTGTTCTGGCCATATGTAATCCGGCGTCCCGATCCCTATAGTTCAGGAGTTTTGCTAGGACCGTGAGCGGCGGGGCTCCAGGTATTTGTCTGCCCGCTGGGATTCGGTAAGCTCTTTCGATAGAAAAGAATTTTGATAGGCTCTTGGGAGCGAATAGGTCTGCCAGCCATTGCTCAAGGAACAGCTCCATGTTTGGGCCCTCTGATTTTTCCAAGAAGCCAAGGATCCGGATATTATTTTGTCTCACTCTACCTTCCCCTTATTCAATGCGCTCTTCAAGTGCCTTGAGGCATGCCAGTGTTTCAGCCATTTGGTGGTTTGCAGTTCTCAAGCCATCCTCCTTTTCTGATATACGGCCCGCGGCTTCACCGTTGCGGGCCATGAGTTTTTGCAGATTGTTTCACAGTAGTGATACCTTCGTACTTATGCCGTCCATCTTTTTTTCCATGGAGGTTCTTGAGTTGGTGATGGCATTCATAACATCCTTTAGGGATATAGCCCCATCCTCCACTTGTGGCGTGTCGCTCACCTTAGTTTTCATCAGTTGTGGAGGAGGGCCAGAGATTGTGTATTGTTCTATTTTGCTCTGCGTGGTTGGGTTTTTTGCTCTGTCTTTCCCCATTGTGAACAATCTAGCTTTGATATGCCGTTATCTAATTTCTCCTCTGTCGTCTTCTGCACCGTATCTAGTGCCGACAAGGTGTATGCTCTAGGCGAGGTGTATGGCCAGGGTGACTCCAGATGTCACAGTTATTCCGGGGTCTTGTGGAGAACAGTCTGTCCAATCTTCGCCCTTACTTGTATCGCTCTTGTCAGTGCTTTAATCAGTGTTTGGTTGTCTGCATCTATGGTACTGTGGTGCTGGTTGTTTAGTTCACTGTGTGGTCGGCGCTCCAGTTCCGGTGTATCAGCATCGCCTTCTTTCTGTGCAGGAAGCCATTTCATGCGAATCAGGCTTGCGCGTTATTCTTGATGCCGCTCGGTCCACTAAGCCGGTGATTTGGAAAATGAGTTCAGCATTACAAACGATGTTGGATTAGTGGGGTCGTTGCATGAGCGTACTTGTGGTTTCCTCCATGTGAATAGCGGCAATACGGTCATGTAGAACAGCTTTTATCCCATAGTGTTCAAGGGCGCGCCAATGAGAATTTGACAGCTTATGTCTTGGGCATGTACGCCACTCCCAGTGCATTTGCAGTCGCTCAGTCCCAGTGAGGTAATGTGTATTGTGTGTGAGGGTGTCACGGACTAGGGGTACAAGCCTTGTGGTAGCGGGGTCAGCTGCAGTGTTTAGTGGCTAGCGCCAAATGTTCTCACCAATACCCCGTTATACATTGATGTCCACCACTTGTGCTTACATGCAGCGTTGCACCCAGCTCGACCGCCGGTTCGTGGTGCAGTGCGTGGCCACACGCGGTAATATTGCAGGGTGTGCAGGTGCACTTCACTTAGGCGTGGGCAGAGCGCTTGTTTTACCGTTTAATTTAGGCACCCAACATTTGTGTAATGGTGTAGCTCGCAGCTTGTTCGGTACGCCAATGCAATAGGATATTGCCTGATTTGTTGATGCCAATCAGTCACACACCGCATGGAGCACACCTCCATGGTCCACCTCCCAAGCACTGCAATCAGCGATCCCATAGCATTTCAGACTTACATTTCTGGCATTGTAACAGTGCGTTCCGTCATGTTGGGGTATAGGCGCTACTGCAGCTGGGCTCGTTATTTTTCATTATTGCACATAAGTCTCTTTTCCTGCCACTCACTTGCCTGAGAGTTCCTTTCCCCTCAGGTGCCGCCTGCCTGGCTTGCTTTCGCTCGAGGAATCCTCCAGCTACACTGGTGTATCCGTGTTACCAGGTATGTCCTCCCGTTTTAGGTGGGCTGCGTCACCTCAGTGCTGTCGGTGTGCATAGGAGGCAGACCGCATATTACCCAGGCTTCGGGAACGCGGTGGGGCCAGCTCCGTCGCAGCACACTTCGCTCCCGGTATCGGAGGACGTCCGCGTGTGCCTGCCCGTGTCGGGACTCGCCTCGCCTCTTCCCAAGTCTTCCTTCGGCTGGAAACAGTGCTTGCTCGTCCTGGCCAATTGTGGAGTCGCGGTGGCGCTCAGATCCACAGGGCATTCGGATCGACAGCGTCTCAGCGTCTCTATGTGCACCTTGCTCAGTACTCCGTTTCGGCGGCCATCTTGGTTCGCCTTCACAGATGGTCTGCGTTTTTTCAACACTATGTAGCTCCCAAAGTACACACCGGTTTTGATCCAGCAAGCATCAAACTAAGGAATGCAGGATTTGATGCAGGATTTAGTTGGCGGCCTCCACATTCAAGTAACTCTTGGTATTAAAAACTATGGATCTCATACGTAGCCTTAGCCCGAATAATTGTTCCGAAGATCCATGCCATGTGCATATTATTAAGGAATATGCGGATACTTCATCAGTCATAATCTCACTTATTATAAATGTACACTTCAGCATAGCAATCATGGCTGACTGAAGCAATCCTGTATCACACCCCTTCTGAAGAAACCACCACTGGATTGTGACATCTGCGCAAAATACAGGCCAAATTTAAATGACCCGGAAGATTTGGGATAAGGTGGCTGAAATGCAACTTCACAGTCATCTGAAATTAGGGCAGCATTTGACACACTGGATCATAATATATCGTTGAAACGCTTGAAGAAGACGGCTGCAGTTTCAGATAGTACTGTTTAATGGATCAGGTCTTTTTTTATCTAATAGATCTTTCTGAGTAAAGTTTAATGAGTATTTGTCTGAATCTTAAATTGTAGCCGGTGGCATGTCTTAAGGGTCCTGTATGTCTGCCATGTTGTTCAACATTTATGTTAAGCCTCTACATGATTTTATGGCAGAGCTGGCGGCCATCTTCCAGAATAATGTGGACAACACTATGATTGTTTTTCAGCTGGTTGGCTGATTAGTGAACAACCTAACTTTATTATATCTATCTTTTGGAGCAAATATAATGGGATGTCCGCAAACTGGATGTTAGGACACGTACCTGGAAGGCTGCGGGTCGCCACTTTCCATGGCAGCTCTATTCCAGGTATCGGATCGGCGGGAGGGAGATTCCCCGATGTCCGAATCAGCTGCTTGGTTCCGGCTATGGGCACATGCGTGTGCCGCGGACCAAGGCGATCGATGGCTTATGCTCCAAACCTCGTTCTCGCCCAGGAAGGACCGCGGCGCATGCGCGGAACTCTCCGCGCTCCAAGCCTCGTTTCATGCCGCGGCTGTAAATAGCGGTCGGGTGCAGGAACGAATCGCGTCTTAACGCGGTTCGTTCCTGACCCACCGTTGTTTCGCCGCCCGGCTCCAGTTGGATCCAGTAGCCTATCGCTCTGCTTACCTGCCTGGCCTTCCTGCCCCCTCTCCTGGTCCCCTTGTTTTCCTGCCTGACCTTCTAGTTTTCCCCGCCTGGTTCCCTGCCTTCAGCCAGGCCGTTCAGCTTCCCTGCCCGGTTCCCCTGTTTTTCCAACCAGGCCTACCTGCCCTCCACTGCTGGTTTCCCTGCCTAGTCTCCAGTATACTTGCCTGGTCTTCCTGCTTCCCTGACTGGTTTCCTACTCTTTGCCAGGCCTCCCTGTTTTTCCCATGGTTCTCTCTCCCTGGTTTCTCTCATTTGGGGGTCCCTGAGGTCATTCTGTTAGCCATCTTGGAATCCCTATTTTTGTTGCCTTGCTGGGGTACCAGTCTTCTTGCTTGCCCCAATCATACCTCTGCATCATTTGGACTCGCCTGGGCCTGGACTCTCCGTCTACTCGGCTACCCATCATTCCTCAGCCTGCATTTTTAGACTGTTTCTTGGATTCCCATTGAACTGAGAGTGACTGGTTCATCCCAGCGACCTTCTGAGCTCACCTTCTGGGCTATTCTACAGAGCTCTCACCTCACTGGACTTCAGGACCTCCTTGTCGCCCGTCTTCCTGTGCCAGTTACTTCGAATCTCGATCAACTACAGGAAGAAGAGGGGTGGCCCCCGTCCATTCCTATGCCCTCAGGACTGGATTGAGGCTGCTTCCTTGTGCCATAATCTCTACTGGTTTACCCGAATTGCAGACTGGCTTCCCCAACACGGACATCATCTGGAATCAGAGGTACGTCCAAGTTGCGTGACGCACAACTTAACAGATTAAGACGCCTTACTACCAGTTCAGATTCTGAGATGGATGAAACCGAAGATTTAAGAAACTAAATTAGGGCCCTACGTGCTGAGATGTCAGCCTTACGTCAAGAGAATCTTACCCTGCAACAAGCAGTGGCACATGGGGCCAGTTCTGTTATCTCTGCAGAGACTGTAATGGGGCAGACTAGTCCGGTTAAGTTTGATGGTGATCCTCGCCGAGTGGCCGAATTTTGTAACCATTATAGGATCCATTTTTTGTGTCGCCCAACGCACTTCAACCAAGACAAGGCCAAGATTGGATACATCTTGGGAAATTTAGTTGGAAATGCATTGGCCTGGGCAACGCCACTGGTGGTAGCCAAGAGCCCCATTCTCGAGGACTTTGTTGCTTTTGAGAAAGCATTTTTGGAAGTATTTCAATCTCCTAACCTCGCGGCCACAGCTCAAAATCAACTTATGGATTTAAAACAGGGGTCAACCGACAGTATTTCCTACATCAGTCATTTCCGGCAATTGGCTGCCGATTCTCAATGGCCAGAGGTTACCCAGAAGACACTCTTTCGAAGGGGCTTAAGAGAGGAATACAAGGATGAGCTATTACATATTCCTGAACCAGATACCTTCCAGTTCCTCCAAGAACAGGTCTTACGAATCGATCACAGGTTGGCCGAGAGACGAAGTGAGAGACGGCGTTCGGAGAAAACACTTCCTCGATTCCTGAATCTTCCACCCAAAGCGTCGGGTCCCAACGAATCGGCGCCAGAACCGATGCAACTCGGAACAGTCAGAGGTCCCTTGTCGGATGCAGAGAAGAAAAGAAGAAGAGATCTCATGTTGTGTCTGTATTGTGGGGCCTCAGGACATTACCTCAATACCTGTCCGCTTCGACCATTCCGAAAGTCGGAAAACTAAATGGCCTGTCGTATGTAGGGAAGGCTACGTCAGGCCCTCCTTCTTTTCCAGTCCTTCCAGAGAAGACGCAGGAGAGACAGTCCATGCAGCCTGTGGTCCTCATGTCTCTGCCTATTAAAGTCTCTTGGTTGAGTAATAAACCTGTCGAGGTGTTAGGCTTGTTGGATTGCGGAGCTTCTGGGAATTATATTGATGTTGTTTTTGTGGCCAGAAATGGAATCACCTTGCTTGAAAAGAAGCGTGTCTCAATGGTGGAGATTATCGATGGGACTCCTCTGTCTTCAGGCCCTGTTCACCAACATACTGAAACTTTGCATCTACAGATCGAAGGGCATAATGAACAGATCTCTCTAGATGTGATTGAAACACCCACATACCCCATTATTCTGGGATTACCTTGGTTGTTGCATCACAATCCAAACATCAATTGGGAGACTCAAACATTGGTATTCTGTTCCGATCGTTGCTCCAAGGAATGCTGTGTTTGTGGTCCCTCTCAGACAACTGCCTCCACTTTAACACAGACCGATGGGGAGAACAGAACCAGTCTATATTCTGTCGTCTCAATTCCATCTGAGTACACCGAATTTCAAGAGGTTTTCTCTGAACCAAGTGATATTCCTTAACCTCCACACAGATCATTTGACTGCACCATAGGCCTGTTACCAGATTCAGTAATACTGGATGGTAAGGTGTATTCCTTGACGTCCCCGGGGAGGGAGGTACTACGAGAATATCTGCAGGAATGTCTTCAGAAAGATTATATCGCACCTTCAAATTCTCCAGCCGGGTTTCCATTATTCTTTGTCAAGAAGAAGGAGGGTACCTTACGGCCTTGCGTCGACTATAGACAGCTGAATGATATCACCAGAAAGGATAGATACCCGCTTCCTTTGATTCAAACTATTATGGAATCCCTACACAAAGCCCGAGTGTTTACCAAGCTCGACCTACGAGGGGCTTACCATTTGGTGCGCATAAAGCCTGGAGACGAATGGAAGACAGCATTCAAGACACCATTGGGACATTATGAATATCGGGTAATGCCTTTTGGCCTGTGCAATGCCCCTTCCATCTTCCAGCGTCTGATGGATCATATATTTGCTGATTTGATCAGAGTCTCTGTGTGGGTGTACTTGGATGACATCCTGGTTTTCTCTGAAGACTTGAAGGAACACACTACTCAAGTGAAGGAGGTCCTTAAGCGACTACAACAGAATCATCTATATGCTTAATCGGAGAAGTGCCTGTTTCATCAGGATCACATCGAATTCCTTGGATACATGATCAGTGCCTCTGGGATAAATATGGATCCGGCAAAGGTCCGCGCCATCATGGAATGGAAGACTCCCAATGACCGGCGGTCTCTCCAACGCTTTCTCGGTTTCGCCAATTTCTATTGCCATTTTATACCGGCTTTTTCCAAGGTGACTGCTCCACTGTCCAGCTTGACCAGTACCAAGAAGAGTTTTGAGTGGGGATCGGAAGCCTCGGCTTCTTTTCAACAGTTGAAGGAGGCTTTCAGCACTTCCCCGATACTTTGTCATCCTCGGGAGGATAGACCGTTCATAGTAGAGACTGATGCCTCCGACTTTGCGATTGGGGCTGTTCTGCTACAACATGATCCCAGATTGGACATGAAATTTCTATTGGCATATTATTCCAGGAAACTCACGGCCAGCGAACGGAATTATCTGGTTATTGAAAAGGAACTCCTGGCTATTAAGTCCGCCTTTGAAGAATGGCGTCACCACCTCCTAGGGGGGCGGTTTCCGGTGGAGGTACGCACTGACCACCGCAACCTACAATTTTTACGATCTCTTCAATGTAGGACTTCTCGGCAGGCCCATTGGGCTTTCTTCTTTTCACATTTTGATTTCAACATCACCTATATACCGAACTCGCGGAATGTGAAAGCAGATGCATTGTCTCGATCCCTTGAGGATGACATCAAACATGAAGGCAGAGATCAGCCAGTGCTGGCCCCGAAACATTTCCTTCTGGCCTTGGTACCGTTCTTACAGAAAGTTGACCAGGAGACGTCAGTGGATTCCAGACGGTTTGCTTTACTAACACACCCACAAGTGCGTGAGAAAAATGGCTTGCTGCTCTTTCAAAATAGATTATACTTACCCACCGAAGCTCTACGTAAAGCCATACTGCATGGTTTACATGATTCCAAGATTGGGGGACACCAAGGAGTTCGATCTACACAGGAAGTGATAGCGCGCCAATTCTGGTGGCCTGGTTGGGCTACTCAGGTCAAGCATTATGTAGAATCCTGTCCAACCTGTGCCCAAGTCAAGACTCCCCGCAGGAAACCTTTGGGCTTATTGCATCCTACTGAAAGGCCACCTTATCCGTGGCATACACTTGCCACAGATTTTATTGTGGATTTACCAAGTTCCGAAGGCAACACATGTATCATGGTGGTGGTCGACTGTTTCACTAAGACGGCTCATTTCATTCCCTTTCAGAAGATACCAACAGCAACTCAGATGGCTCTATCCTTTTTACAAAACATCTTTCATCTGCATGGGTTGCCGGAGAAAATTATTTCGGACCGGGGCTCTCAGTTTATCTCAGCTTTTTGGGGCCAACTGTGCCTGCACCTGGGAATTCATCGAGCCCTTAGTTCTGGTCACCATCCTCAAACTAATGGGCAGACTGAGAGGACAAATCAGACTTTGGAACAGTACCTGCGATGTTTCACAAACTCATCTCAGTCTAATTGGACCTCTCATCTTGCTTTTGCCGAAGTGGCCTATAACAATTCAGTCCATTCAGCAACCGGATTCAGCCCCTTCTACTGTTCATCTGGGCTTCATCCCAAGCTGCTGCCTCTCTCTCCTGTTCAACCCAGCCCAGTTCCGTCTGCGGATCAGTTGGTTACCGAGATTCAGTCCCTTCACCTTCGGCCAGCTGGTACCCTGGCTCAGGCACAAGAATGCATGAAAAAGACTGCCGACAAACATCGGAGTCCTGAGCCTCAGTTTCAAGTGGGAGATTGGGTTTGGCTTTCTTCTAAGGACTTGCCGGCCGGTAATTTACCATTGAAATTGGCTCCTAGATTTCTTGGTCCCGTCCGAATTATCAGACGGGTTTCCCCGGTGGCCTTTAGGTTAGCCCTACCTGTGTACTGGCGTGTTCATCCAGTATTCCATGTTTCATTGTTGAAAGTCTATCGCCCCGACCCTTATGGTCGTTCCCCTTCACGTCCAGCTCCCATTGAGGTTGAGGGTACGCCCGACTTTGAGGTCCAGGAAATATGTGATTCCCGTTACCTTAGGGGAAGGTTGCAATTTTTGGTCGACTGGAAGGGTTACCCTATCTGTGATCGCACTTGGGAACCTGTGGGTAATGTCCATGCACCTTGTTTAGTGAGAGAGTTTTATCGCCTTCATCCTTGGAAACCTGGTGCTCCTGGCCTTTCTGGAGGGGGTTATGGTGTTAAGACACGTACCTGGAAGGCTGCGGGTCACAACTTTCCTTGGCAGCTCTATTCCAGGTATCGGATCGGTGGGAGGGAGATTCCCCGACATCCGAATCAGCTGCTTGGTTCCGGCTACGGGCGCACGCGTGTGCCGCGGACCAAGGCGATCGATGGCTTGTGCTCCAAGCCTCGTTCTCGCCCCGGAAGGACCGCGGCGCATGCGCAGAACTCTCTGTGCTCCAAGCCTCGGTTTCATGCCACGGCTGTAAATAGCGGTCGGGTGCATGAACGAATCGCGTCTTAACGCGGTTCGTTCCTGACCCACCGTTGTTTCGCCGCCCGGCTCCAGTTGGATCCAGTAGCCTATCGCTCTGCTTACCTGCCTGGCCTTCCTGCCCCCCCCCTTCCTGGTCCCCTTGTTTTCCTGCCTGTCCTTCCAGTTTTCCCCGCCTGGTTCCCTGCTTTCAGCCAGGCCGTTCAACTTCCCTGACGGGTTCCCCTGTTTTTCCAACTAGGCCTACCTGCCCTCCACTGCTGGTTTCCCTGCCTGGTCTCCAGTATACTTGCCTGGTCTTCCTGCTTCCCTGACTGGTTCCCTACTCTTTGCCAGGCCTCCCTGTTTTTCCCATGGTTCACTCTCCCTGGTTTCTCTCCTTTGGGGGTCCCTGAGGTCATTCTGTTAGCCATCTTGGAATCCCTATTTGTGTTGCCTTGCTGGGGTACCAGTCTCCTTGCTTGCCCCGATCATACCTTTGCATCATTTGGACTCGCCTGGGCCTGGACTCTCCGTCTACTCGGCTACCCATCATTCCTCAGCCTGCATTTTTAGACTGTTTCTTGGATTCCCATTGAACTGAGAGTGACTGGTTCATCCCAGCGACCTTCTGAGCTCACCTTCTGGGCTATTCTACAGAGCTCTCACCTCACTGGACTTCAGGACCTCCTTGTCGCCCGTCTTCCTGTGCCAGTTACTTCGAATCTCGATCAACTACAGGAAGAAGAGGGGTGGCCCCCGTCCATTCCTGTGCCCTCAGGACTGGATTGAGGCTGCTTCTTTGTGCCATAATCTCTACTGGTTTACCCGAATTGCAGACTGGCTTCCCCAATGCGGACATCATCCGGAATCAGAGGTACGTCCAAGTTGCGTGACGCACAACTTAACACTGGATGGTCTTAAACCAAGCAAACAATGGTACTATTGATGATCCCTCCATCCCCGATGCGTTGGAAGGAAATAGTCCTGCCCGAGGAAATTAAACTGTCTCACTGCTCTAATCAGTTACTGGATAAGGTACAATCTCTGGGCATGTAGTTGGCATCCCAAATCATCACCGCCATAAGGGTGACAAATTACCATCTCATGATTCTCAGGCAAGTATGAGCTTTGCTGTCAGAATCTCACTGTGCCACCTTGGCTAGATCAGTGATGTGCTCTAAAATAGATTATTGTAATAGCCTCCCTGTAGGTTCTACAAAGTTAGACATCCATAGTCTGTAAACATGGCAGTCCACACTGTTACAAAGAGTGCTAAGTGAGACCAGATTAAAGCAGCCTTAACAAAATGGCACTGGCTTTCTAGCAGTGACGGAATCAAATTTAAACATCTGGCAGTTATGCGTAAGGCTCTCTATAGTGCTTCCCCTCTTTATCTGATACAACAATTTGTCTGGTTTAGCTCAGCCAGCCCTCTGAGATCATCACTGCAGGCTGCTCTTTTTCCAAGATTTAAAAAGCAATTATGCCGTTGGGCAAGTTAGGTATGATCCTCGGTTCGAAACTTTAGAATAGTCTTCATCTGAGCATCAGGCATAACCCTAATCTTCTGCAATTCAAAAAGAGAGTAAAGCCTTTCTGTTTGAATAGCATTTGTAGATTTTTACCATCGTTCTTTTATGGTTGGCGCAGAGCAGTTGGACACCCTTGGGTAGTACTGCCTAATCGATTGTCCAAATTGCTATTGAAATTGAATTTAAATGCCTACCTTATACAGACACCTTGATATTGGAAAACTGTAAAATAAACACACATCTAACTTTCAAACACATTGGGGTTCATTACAAGGTTGACGGTCCGGAAACAACAGTGTTAGGCAGAATCACATGCAGTATACCCTTTGGGAACACTACATGCAATTAAGACTACAAGTGTCAGTACAATTTCACCTTTGGTACAAGCCTGTAATACACAGTTATGTGGTAGCAGTGGCTGAGCAGCCAGACTTATCTCAAGAGTTTAAGTGAGCAGTAGAACAAGTTACACAAAACACCAACAAATACAGTGATTCAAATATACACTTACTCAAGGTTTCTTGGTAAAAGAATATACATTTATTTACTCAGTCAGTTCCAAAACATTACACCAGCAAGAGCAGCTCAATATCACACACTAATAAACTACAAATACACAACCGGTAAGTGAATGAACAAGCTTAGCTCCCCTGAAGTGGGAGCAAAATGGCACTTCAAATACTTAATAAAGGGGTAAAAAGACAAGGTTATAAGAATAGACAGCCCAAATACATTCATAGGCAGGGCAAAGGGTTTTGGTTAAATACAACCAGCAATTCTTCTCAATAGGCCTGGGCCAAAGTTAATGGTTCAGAGTCTTTGTATAAGATAGCACAGTTCTGGTAGATAACGGTTAAGTCTTTGCCACAGAGATTAGAAGAATTTGGCTAGGTGAAAAGTTTGACGAATGTTGAGGGAAGGACAAGCCTTCGTAGTTGAGGAAAGTTTCACGCACTTTCTCGATGGTCGAAAAGATTTCCGGACCGCTTTTTCACAGTACCTTGTTAATGAAGAAGAGCTGTAGCTGAGGCAGTTGTTCCTGGCAGTTCCAGCAGAACTCGCTGTTCCTGAGCCTCAGTCGTGAGGACAAGAAGGAGGACGTTGGGAGGTTCCTGCACTGCCCAGAGATGAGGCCAAAAGCTTTAGCAAGACGTTGGTTTAAGGTGTGAGTGCCTTAAAGTCCACGAGCTGCTTTCCTTCCCTCTGGCTATCCGGTTTTCAACAGCAATCTGATAGAAATTTGACCAGATGGGCACGGTGTCCAGGTGGCTTGCGAGTTGGTTGTTCCCACCAAACTCAAGGGAAGAAGTTAACCTTGAAGGACTTCTCTGTCGATCGAGTTTCAGGCAATTCGGACCTACAGCAGGGCTTCACCGGTTGTCCATGAGTTGCAGAAGTCCTCTTCCTTCAGCTCGTCTTTGGTTCTTTCGTTCCAGTAGTCAACTCTGCTTTCCAAGTCCCAGAGACCTGCTTTTAAAAGGTTTTCCCCCATTCATTCCAGCCTGGCTGTCACTCACACAGCAGAGTGGCTGTCCTTGCCGGACAGCCAGCCGGCCAATCACACCAGAGTGCATTCAGGTCTCCTAGGAGACTAAGCACAGGGAGTTTCGGCCCCTCCCTCACATCCTGTCCACCCCAGACACCCTGTCGCCAGAGGAGGGCTTCAGCACTGAAGCCCGCCAAAGGCCAACAATCCTAGTTTGACACACTGAGACAAACACAAGAAGGACCTTTCCTAAAAGAAATGGCAAAAAAAGTCGACCGGAGTCTGTTTTTCCAGATAGGTCTTGGGCGCCATATTGAAAAACATGGCTGACCTGATTTTTAGTTACCGTTGTTAGCGGTCGGAAAAAATCACAGTAGTTGATCTAAACCAATGCCACCAGTCATTTAAAGTAGAAAAGGGTAACATTTGACTGTTACATACGTGTTTTGACTCAGGGGAAGCTAGGCAACCCCTCTAGCACTCTATAGTAAGATAGTGTGTGCTGGGTCAGTAAATTTAAAGAGAGTTGTAAAGTCAATGTAACTTTACATGGTCTAGGAGACAAAAGTCAGTCCCAGAGAACGTATTTAAACCTTGGGAAGTCTGAAAGACATCTCTGTGCCACTGCACTGAAGGTGCTGTGTGACACACAGAAAAAGATAATGCCTATGGAGTTATTTTAAAACTCCATAACCAAAGAACACAAAATTCAAACACATTGAAAATGAAAACTTCAAAGCCCCAAAATATAGCAAAAGAGTTGGAGGTCTCTAAGGTAGAGGGAATTTAGCAGGTGTGTGAGAAATCTCCCTAACAAACGGTACCGGTAAGCTTGTTTCCAGACCAGAAAACTACGAGTTCTGTGAGCTTGTGCCTTTAAGCCCACCAGGTCTGACCTGGCGGGGTGAAAGGCACCCGCTCTCAGACCTTGACAGATGCACCGGCACCATTCATGAATGGTGTCGGTGCATCCGTCCTCCCCATTCCCATTGAGTCCAACGGGACTCAAATGGAAATGGGGAGTAATATTTTCCGGTGCCTGGCAATGGGCAATTACCAGGAATGAAGGGGCCAAAATGCCCAGGTAAATCCCCATTGCTGGGTGCCAGAAAAAAAATTACTCCGGCAGCAGCCGTGCCGTTTTTACCAGCACGGCTACCGCCGGACTCATTGTCTCTATTGATTTTACACACTATGAAGCTAACATTTATTGTTCTTCACCTTTACCACAGCATGCTTAGAGCCGAGGTCCCTTATAGTCTGGGATAACGACCCTTCCAAACTTATGATCCTCAGCTTCACATGGGCCATAACTTGAAGCAAGATCTTCATTTATCGAGCTCAGGAAGATGGGGGATGAGTCAACCAGGATGAAATTTGAATCTGGAAGTGCATACTCACCCATGTTAGAGGTGAGCACCTAACTCTTGGGCTAGCCACCTGCAATACATAATACAAACTTAATTTCACCCCTGCATCCCAATAGTAAACTCAGTCCTACTCTACATGACATTGTGTAAGGGTGAATGTTTGTTTGCATTACAAGCAAAGTTCATCACACACGATAGGAAAAATACATTGCAGTTTTGTATGCAAACAGATGAACTCGCTTTATTGAACCACTGCATTTTATGGGCAAACGATTCCACCTCTGCATGCATAATGGAAAATACAATTTGCCTCATTACAAGTTCGGCGGTGCATTAAAAATGGCAGGATTTCCCTTACTGCCCCTTTTTTGTCCGTAACACAATTACTACCACTTTACCACACTGCCAAATTATAAATTTGTTTTTTAAGCCTTTAGCAAGATGCTGGAGGTAAATCCACCACTTGAAGGCCAAAAAGAAGCAGATTTACCGTCGAAGAATTACCAGTGACGGAAAATCTGCACCATTCCCCATCGAATCCTATGGACTCCAAAAAATAATGCGTTTGACTGCTCAGTGCTCCAGATAAGATTTTGGGATTCAAATGATTTTTTTACAGAGTAAAAATATATGTCCGCTTCCCAATTTATTTTTACAAGAGTAAAAATATGCTTTAACTGGAAAACGGAAATGTTTTTGTAGTAATTATTTCTTTGCACCTAGTTATTCATACACATTAAAAGAGGCATGCTTACTTTTTGCTGTCAGGCAGTATAATAGTTTCTTCCTTTGGTACTATGTGCACTGCTGGTCTATACATATCCATGGAGCTGTGAGCGTGAAAGCAGAGAGGGCAAGTTTCTACGTATCAGTTTTCTCTTTTTGTTGGCAGTATTTGTACTCCCTATTTTTATTTTGTTGGCAGTATTTGTTTATTTTTAGGGAGTAAAAGTGGCCAATACACCCTTTATCGGTAGGGCTTACACTGCTGTTACCCCACCCATCATCACACTGTACATTTGTGGTGACGGAGCTGCAGTCACAGTTTGGCTGTAATTCCTCAGAAATTCTTCAGAATTGCCCCCCCCAAACTTATAATGGGGACATATCTCTCCGCATACCACGTTCACACAACAATTTAAAACATTTCATCGGCATGTTCATTTCCAGGGGTCAATTTGTTTACACTGTTTGCTGGTATACCACAAGAGAATATGTTATCGCCCTCACGAACATTCACTGACATTTTTTAACTCTGACCAGTGATATCGCACTCCCATCGTTTACACAGAACATTTTTACAAAACCGGTTTTGTTCTTCAAAGCTGTATAACTTAAGGAATGAGTTCTCGATAAACGTCCTCATAAATCTCTCTGGAAAATGGCCAAAGCACTAAACATAAATATGTCTGCCTGCGCCTTTGATTGGGTCAGGTGACGAACGCCCTGTTCACAACAGAGGGGTTGCCTAGTGTCATTGGTGGCATACCTGATGCCCAATGCCCATTGAGAATAGGTTTGCCCTCTAATAGGTATCTCAAGGCCGAAGACAGTGTGCAACACATCCGAAAATGCATCCTACCTCATTCATTTAAAAACGAGTAAGTATTTAGAGAGTAGCTTTCCATAAACTCATTTTATTATATGGGTGGATGAGTAAATTAAACATTTTAGTTCAAGCATGTGCCTATTTAGGGGTACAAAATAAACTTTACAGACGAAACAACATTGAAATAACATTAAAAACACAAAAGAAACAGTAAAGCAACATATTTAGGGGAGAGATGACTAGACGGATGTAGTTTTGCTTCTGGCATAGTACAAGCAGCCTGTTGGTAAGACCCTGCGTTCCTGAAAGGATGTTTTGCACACCACGAACCAGACACCCCGAATTCCTGACCACCTACAGCAATGTCTACTGGGCATCTTTAGACAAAGAAAGAAGGCCGACTAGAGCAAGGATGTTAGTTTTACTAACTCACAGCCTAACCCTCCCTAGATTCAAACTCCAAAAAAGCAGGTGGTGTGAGCTTCCTTGTTCTAGCCTCCAAACTCTGGAACACTCTGCCGACTTCCATCAGAACTGGACCCTCGTTCCTCACCTTCAAGAACAACGCTAAATCTTGGCTGTTCTCTCACGACTTATGAGGGAGGCCCTTCACCTTAATACGGCCCACCATGTGTAATTTAGGTCTGTGTATTCACAAGTCATAATGTACCTGTATAATAACTTGTAATGTTACTTTCTGTATATTGTGTATATTTGCGTATTCTTATTATGTATTTATTGTTATTGTAACCTGTTTTCAAGACTATGTGGCCAGTTGCCCCAGGGCCTGGCTTGCGCTTTATAAATAAACTAAACTTCAAACTTCAAACTGGGACTCCTCTCCCCTCACAGTCCACTCTCCTTTACAGATCACATAAAAGCTTTCACTTTCTAAGTCACTCTATTCAATACTTAAATGACACCCCTCAGATCCCTAATCGAATGCTTCGCCATGCCCTGTTACAATTGTGCAAATGCCAAACCTATGATCTACTCTACCCTTATGATATGTTTACTGTATATTTTTATTTATTTATTAGTTATTGTGTAATGTGCATTATCCAGTCCACGACAGCTTGAAAGGGAAGAAGTGGGAGGGAGAGATGCAAGGAGGATGCGGAAAAAGGAAAGGAAGGGACCACTACATTCCTGTGGGCCCAGAGGCAAAAAGTCCTGTAGGTCCGAGGTCATGGAGGTGCTTGGATGACTGATTCCAGAGGATGTGGGAAGATCCTAGGCTTCGTGAGGAAGCAGGCAGGAGGTGCAGTTCTGTGGCCACTTGGAAGGTAAGGGATTTAAGACTACATGAAATGAGATACTTCACATACCATGTCTGTAACTAGTGCCTCGATGCCCGTGGGCCATGCATGCTCATACATATTAATAAATAAATACATAAATAAATACAATTTAAAAATGTATAGTGTGCACCATCTACCTTGTGCTTGTGCAGAGGTGTCTGATAGATTGATTGCACATTATTGTGGGGAACGTCAACAGGGAAGGCCGCCTTTTGGGCTGCGTAACCTCCAGATTTAGGGTACTTAGTAAACTCGAAGTCTAAGGATATATCCCAGGAACTAGCTCTCCCCCACAAGGATGAGTAAAAGCAACTAGCAAATAGGGCGAAGATAGGGGTAAGGTAGACAGCCCTCTGTCCAGCAAAAAAGGGGTTCCTAGATAGCTCTGTGTAAGGTTTGGGAAAGCCTTCATTAACAGGAATCCTTTTAACTTTGTTTTAAGCCATCTAGTATTCTCCTATAAAGTCAAGGTGAGTGCATCGTATTAAACATTTTGCTTCCAACTATCCAGTTTCAGGTACCTCCTTTTCAGACTTCCTTGAATCTTTGCACCCTGATAACATCAGTGTCAGACAACCTCATGTTCCTCACGGTATCCACCATCGCAGCACTGTGGAGATGCAAGAGAGGTCAGTGTTCCAAATAGGTGAGTGGATCAGGGTCTTGGGGATGACAGCCAGTAGATGTTTTTCAGAACAGGGCCAATGCTATCACAGTAGTCCAGTTTACATGCCTTCCACTTTGTGGTGGAATTCCAGTAGAAGAAGGATGCCTCAAAGCCTATAGAGATGATAGTGTTGACATGGCATTTAAATCACAGTTCCAGAACGAGGGTAATGCCCAGGTTCTTTACCATTGATGCTGGCTTGAGGTGGCGCCTCATAGATGACAGCCAATTGAAAGAAGGTGGTGGTGTTAAGAGGGCCACATAACAGTATTTTGGTTTGGCTCATACAAGGAATAAGATGGTATTTGTTACCCAGGAACATACAGTTGGCACAGTAACTTGAAGGATACCAGAAATGATTCAAGGGGCCTCATGTATAATTCTAAGAGCCACAGTGATGGTGCCATTTATTTACTGACTGCCAAGGTTTGCCTATGGGTTTTGGATCTGTAGTCGCCAATCAGAACTTCAACACTTCACACCTTGAGGAGGCAGGTAATCCTGTGCAGGGCTTTTCCTAGTGTCATCATGGAGCCCCAAAGTCAGTCTAACAGAATGTCATGGTCCATGGCATCATAGGCCTATAATATGTCCAATGCAAGCAGGATTGTAGGGCAGTTGGCATCCACCGATTTTAGAATCTCCTCACAAATGTTTATCGGGTTGGACACCAGATCCAGAATGATAATCATGCAAGTGTACGGTTTCTTTATTGAGCTTCTGACATTGGTTTTGGCCATTTTATTTTTGAATATTGAAGCCTCGAATGGCAGAATCGAAATAGGGTGGAAATTGGCTAAGATATTTGGTTCTGTGTTGGGTTTCTTTAAGATGATGGTCACTCCATCTTTCCTGAGCATTGGGGGTAAAGACCAGGTCAACTAGGATTCATTTGACATTGATGCGATGGCCAGTGCCAAAGTGACCCAATGGGCCTACATGACTGATGCAAACAAGGCTATGCTTTTGGAAGCCAAGGTGTGCACTTCTTCTACAGAACCATCGAGAAAGATGAGTGAGAAGCAGTGCAATATAGCAGGTGTGGGGCTATGAAGGGGTGTCATCAGTGGTTGTAGTTCACAGATCTTATACCTAATGCCAACCATTTTGTTTGTAAAGAAAGATGCAATGCGCACTGCAATCGTTTGGGTCTGCAATTTCTAACACCTGGATTAAGGGGTATTGGTCTGTTCTTGAAGGATTTCCAGCAGTTCTGCAACTGAAGTCAGAGCCGAGTGAGCCAGGAGATGGCCTTACAGGGCAGGTTTAGAAGGGCTAAATCTTGAAACGCCTCTGGTTACGTATGCACACTCAGGTGACCACAGGAAACCGAAGGGTATAGTTGACTGGTTTGTCACATTTGTACATGGGTAGAAGAGTTGAAATTGCATGTTTGAGGGTGTTTGGTTGTCCAGGGAAAGAAGGGGGTGTATGAGGGAAGGAGGTGGCGGATACACAGGCACGTATTCTGTTATTTCCTGAATTGAGGAAGGGTGAAGGAGAGTTTCAGATGGGGTGACAGTGATTTCGAAAATGTGGGCGCATAGCCTCAGAAGAGTTGAGCCATGGTATTTTATTGCTAACATCTTTGGTTCTCCAGAAGGTTTGCTTTTGAATCGTTAGTTGTGTGAGTTTGTCCAGTGAGGTGTACCTCCTCTTGCCCATGCGGAAGACTTTAAGGATGTGCACAAAGATTGTACTGTTATGCAACGTTGGAGGGGCGAAAGAGGAGGTCAATGATCATGGAGAAGATGTGGCCAAATCTGCTTTGGCCCAAGGATGGGCTTGCTGAGTTGTGAGTGAGGGAGTGTAGAATAATGGAGGACTGTGAGGAGGGCATTTATGTTGTGGGCCGGCACAATACTAGAGCTTGAGCTGTGGAGCAAGGACCTCTGTGGAGCAAAGAGTGACCTTCTCCCGAGCAGCGGATTGAGTATTTCTTTTTATTTGTTCTTGGAAACAGAGGTATGGGTCTATGTGGTTGTGCTGGGACATGGAAGTGGAGGAGACTGTGTGGGAAAAGCCACTGAGGTTTATCTTCCTAAAACATTCCTCTATTAGCGGATAATAATTTTCCTTTGTTGATTAGAATTATTTTTTATCTTTGTTGGATTCAATTTGCAGTATACTGTGGATATCCCGCTCTGGAAATTGTCCAAGTATGATCCAACCCGTTTAATTATTGGCCAATGGCACTTTGGAGTACAGCTGTGTGCCATTGGTATACTGATGTATAGTAATATGCTGCCTGGACACTTTCACCTGCATTATAAGTGAGCCGGTCTGGAAATAAGGTGCCGGTTACCGACACCTTTTCTGGACCGGCTCACTCCGAGTCTGCCGGAAGGGGCTGTGAACCACCGGCAGGCCTACCGGTAGTTTAGGCCGCTACCGGCAGATAAATCACTGAAGCACCAGCACCGTTACTAATGGAGCGGGTGCTTCACTGTTCCCATTCCTGTGGAGACCTATGGGACTCCACGGGAATGGGAACTTACTGTTCCGCTGCTGCCCGTAATAATCTGGTATTACTGGGATATCGGGTGGCAGAACGGTAAACCAAGTTTGCCGGTAGGTCGCTGATACTGTCGGTAGGCAACCGGTACTACCGGCGGCCTACCAGCAACCTCATAATGAGGGCCTTTGACCCTTAAAGTTTCCATGTAGATGTTGAAATCATGTTAAGATGTAATTTTGGTGGAGTTAACATTAGACAGGTTGGGGCATCTGGATGAGTCCATTTGGAAATGCTGGTGCCTGTTTGAGATGAAGGATTCTGAACAGTCGAGTCTCTGTCAGTAAGGCCCACGAGCAAGGAGAGCATAATGATCCTGGCCTTGTGATTGACATTGTCTAAGGATGCTGAGAAGACTAGAAGCCAAACAATAGGTGATTTTAAAGTTCTGCGTGTTCATACTCTTACCAAACTAAGCATAATGAGGTTGTTGAGGAACATCACACACAACATCAACAATTCCCCTCATAAACCATGCCCCACCTCAGCACTGTTCTGACCACAGATCTATGCTAAAGTGACTTGCATGCACTCTACGTGCTTGTTTCACAAACATTTGCAATGGAGCAAATGAGGGGATGCCCGTGAGCATCTCAGATTTGCATCTACTCCCTAAGGGAGCAATGGCATGCATGCAGTACCGTATGCACCCATAACACATAGCAGGCCAGCATGCACATGCCATCTGACCACAGGCTACACTTTACTGAATGCCCTGGCAGCACTGTGGCAACCACTCAACTCTTCTGATACCCACCTGGGCCTGGGATGGTACAGTAAAGTCCCTCAGGTTTACAACATGCTAAAGATCACAAAGATGGAAAAATATATTGTATAGAAAAGCCAGTAATGTAACATCACTTTCTTTCACAATATCTCTTTCCAGTGCCATCTTCTGCGGAGGGTAGATTAGAAGGGGATAAAAGTAAAATGGGTACAGTCACTGAAAATGGGAATAGTTTCAGCATGTGGTTTAATTTGTAACATACTAACGTACAATTGTGACATGCGTTTTACTATATTTAATTTGAATATAAAAAGTTTGAATTTGTTCAGTGCAAGTCACCAAAGTATTCACATAAATAAACTGTAGTGCTCCCATTAGGGTGAATTGACTGGCTTATCAGTTATTTACATAGAGATGTTAATGTTAAACCAGGGAAAAACCAGATACTGTTTCCCTTCAGCAAATTGTGGGTGTGCATTATTTTGGTGCAGAGTTCATTTAAGAGACAAAGTCCCTCGCGGCCATGTTAGGATAAACTGGGGCTCCAGCTGCTCTTGATAGTGACATTCAGCCCGAAAGATATGTTTAAAAATCTAGACTTTTAATGAACTTTTAATCGATTCATCATGTGGAAATGATCTGTTTTAGGTCAGTGAGACACTGCTTTGAAAACGCTCAATCATTTAGCCACCAAGCAACGTCCTACTCAATGGCATTGCAAGTGCTAGTACCACAAGCAATGCTGGGTAAAGTAAGAAGTAGGAGTAGCGGTGAGCAGTGGAAAACTCAAACCAGCGGAACTTTGGGTGTTTCAAGTCCCAGAAACGTGTAGAAATTCTCTAGAATTTCACCTCGGTGGTCCAAGTTCACCCAGATGTCCATAATTAGAGCCCTTGGAGGAAAGGCAGGTCCTTCCCCCACAGGGCCCTATAACATACCCCACTGCCCTCTGTGCTCAACATGGCAGTGGGGCTCATTGAACCTCTTGTATTTCTAGAGCACTTGTGCTGCAGATAGATAAAGATGTTTGGGGTGACAGAGGATCCAGGGGTTTACTAGTGTCCCCTGGATGGTGTTGCCTGGAAGGAGGGCCATGGGGTCCATTGTCAGGGGGCACTGGTTCCCCCAAAGTAAGCAAACATTTGACTTCTTGCGCAAGACACCACGCAGGGTGTGGCCGAGGCCTGCGCAGAGGCCGGAGTAGGGTGAGGAACTCGAAAAATGAGGAAGAACAAGGGAAAAAGTGGGCGTTACGTGGGACGGCCCGCAGGCAGTCCATAGTACACCCACACATGCGCACGACAAAGTGTATTCATGGATGTGACCGCTCCGCCTCTTGCCTGGAAAATGCCCACACAAATCCCTCCATCTCTCCGCCACACGAAGGCAGGTGTAAGTACATTTACGCATAGGAATTGCAGTGTGGTAGAGGGTTTGCATGTTGGATTTAGCGGTGCGTTTATGCAGTCGGGGATCCAATCGCACTTAGTTGTGCGCGTACGCAGTGTAGTGTGGAGAAGGAACGGTTTACAGGGATTCGTACGCAATTTTCCAAATTTAACACAAGTTACGATACATCGTATGCATTTTGTTGGCGTGCCAGTAACAGGTACGGGGGACCCCGCACGGGGTCCTTGAGATGCAGGCGCACTTGCGGGGGACCCCACGCACTCTTTGAAGGGGGTGCATGCAAAGGTAGCTGTTCTGGCTGTTTTTGCTTTGCGTGGAGGCTTGTCAGGGGCATTCGGGCTGCGACTTGCATTTATGGTTATCAGCGCGCGGTACTTGCAGATTAATGTGCTCTTTTCCATGAATCGGCCCTCAAGGCCCCCAAACTCAATTACCAGTACTGGCACTTGATCACATGCAGTTACGGGGTGATTGTAAGTGGTGGTAATTCGACATTTCTGGAGTCCATTGACATCCATGGGGATTTTTGACAGATTTGCTCGTGGCGGAATGACTGCACAGTAAATCCACAGACATTTGGCAGTAAAGTTGTGCGAGCATCTTTTCTTTGATGTTCGCGATGGGATGGCCCAGTGCATTCCCTTCACTTGGCCAAAGAAAACGAAGCCCTATTCGAATGAGTGCGTCATAGGGGAAAACACTGCGATGCCCTCTATCAAAATTCCACATATCAATGAGTAGGAGCGCAGTTTTGTGCCTTTTAAAGCACATCCCAAATCTACAAAAACGATGCGCTTTAAAATGTGCAGAATACAATACCATTATTCTCGTGTATTTTCTGACGTGGGACAGCAGCAGTGAACGGGCTGAAACAGTGACAGTAATTCCTTTTATTCTCCTTCTACACATTTCACAGTGACAGGCCCTGTCACTGCGAAATGTAATCTGAGCACCCACGTTGCGCTGGAAGCCAATGCGCGGACACTAATGTAAGCGAGGGAGCTGTTCATCACATAGCTGTGGTCACGTGGCATAGAGCTCCCCAAAGATACAGAGGTCGCTTATGTGAATAAGGTGAACTGTGCATTTCTTAAAATCTGATCAGTAGTTGTCAGAGGGTGTGTGATGCCTGACCAGCACTGCTACATTTTTGGCAAAATAATACCCTGGCTCTTTGCCCTCTAACATGCCTGGTCTGATAAACTGTATTTAATAATCAAAAATGTAATACCCGGCCCAGGTTTGCTGTCACATGTTCCTGCCACCTCACTCGCTTTATAAAGTTGGACATTCTTCATTCTTTTTTTGCTAGGATTTTGCTGTAGTCACACGCACTCCTCGTGAGCTGCCTGAAATGGAGGAACCCTATCCACGCGTGCATGGAGAATGGGCTCCGGTGACACTGGATGCGGCGACCTGAGGTCTGACGCGGAGGGATCACGTTGCCCCGGCGCTGCCTGACAAAGGCGAGATGGGATCAGGTTCAAGACTTCAGAATGGATCCAGCAAGCAGTTAATGCACAACCTCACGTTCGACACCGCATGCAGAGGTGTAAAACCAACACGCGTGAATTCTACTGTCTGCAGCCTGCCGAGGCCCAGCTTCATTACCAGTCTGCTGGAAACGGTTACAACATTGGTATTTTAAATGCCCTTTATGTTCCAAATACAGTAAGTAATATAAGTTTGCAGGGCATCAGTTATTACTGCATGGAGTAAATAACACATATCCACCGCATGTTGAACTATTTGCCTAAATCTGTAAATCTGCTACGCGATCCCAGCTACTAATTATATCATAGTTTGAAAACAAGTTGCAGGAAAATACCACATAGTTTGCTGTTTCATCTATACACAGAATGAGGACCTTTGCTAATGTCTCCACACCCATAAAATCACTGAACCAACCACAGCCTCATTCATGAGGATGAGGAACGTCCCTGGATAAAACCAAGTTATCACATCATGCATTAGCATGGCTGTACCTGTGTCAGTCCACACATTATCCTCACTCCATAGACATAACAAAGGGCATTAACACATGTGTGTAGTAAATCCTCATGTGTCCATGTGTTATTATTGCATGTATGCAGTAAATCCTCAAATGCTTTGTATGGGGCTCATTATAAGTCTGGCGGTATACGATGAAAGGGGCGGTAATGGTATTACTGCCACTTTTACCGTTCCGACAAATTAGGAGGCAACGGTAATCTAATCAGCGGTAATAACGTCAACAGTAATGCCATTGGCAAAATTAACGCCAGCTGTATTATCTCTGACGGAAATGCCACTGAGATCAAAGTAACAAAATTGGAATAATACCCTTGAAATTGGGCTGTAATACCTCCAGAAGCACAGTGCTATTACCTCCACCTAAAAGGTGGGGGTAAATGCATACAGGTGATGGAAATGAAGCCACAGGTGCACCCAATACACCCAGAAAGGGTACGTGAGGCCCACACCTTCCCCACACACACTTTCCCACCCCATCATGTTGCCACTCGCTTCTTTGAATATGGATGTGCAGCTGCTCCAGCTCCGCATTGAGCTGCAGAGGCTGGAAGAGCAGGACCCAGAGGTGAGGAGCGTAAGGAGGAGGAGGAGATGCCGTGTAAGGCAAGCGCCCATACCCCGGGTCAAGCCCTCACCCTGGATCTTGACTGACAACCAGCAAATCACCCGGTACTGACTGAACAGGGAGACCATCGCTGAGCTGCTCACCCTGATCCAGGATGACATAGAGAGCAGTAGCAACATCAGCACTGTCTTACCAGCACTGCTGAAGCTTGTGTCGGTTCTCCATTTCGTTGCAACGGGCACCTTCCAGCACACTGTGGGCCTGCTGCACGGCATGACCCAGTCCACATATTAAAATGTGCTTGTTCAGGTGCTGGAAACACTCCTGTGAGATGTCTCCCAGCACATCTCCCTGCCTGGGAGAACACCATGAAGGAGCAATTATATGAAGCAGCACACATGCCCAATATGATAACTGCGTTGAACTGTACCCATGTGGCGTTGGTGGCCCTCGGTCATCTGAGGAGGTATACTGCAACTGGAAGCAGTACCACTCCCTGAATGTCCAGGTCACCTGCAATCCTGACCTACTCATAACACACTGAAGTGCCTGCTTCCCTGGTTCCCCCCACAATGCCATGGTCCTGTGGAACAGCACACTGCCGGTATACATGGAGAGGCACAGACGGCAATGAACGTGGACATTGGGTGAGTACAAGT
The DNA here is from genome assembly GCF_040938575.1 of Ambystoma mexicanum. Lineage (NCBI taxonomy): Eukaryota > Metazoa > Chordata > Amphibia > Caudata > Ambystomatidae > Ambystoma > Ambystoma mexicanum. The sequence goes on along the minus strand of NC_090923.1, from coordinate 608,332,719 downwards.
GCCATCACATAGACTAAATTGGATCTGACAACCTCAAAGACAGTATCACCGATATCATGCTTTCAACTCCAGAAACGGATTCCCCTGACACCGTAATTAAAAATTATAATGAGAAATTCTCCCTATTCTTAGACAAATGTGCTCCTCTCAAACCTAGGGTGGTCCGCGACAATTCTAAGCATCAGAACTGGTTCCCAGCATAACTTAGCTCTCTGAAAACTAAGAAGAGAAAGGCAGAGAGATGTTGGCATAAGCACCCATCAACTGACAACAAAAACAGAGACAGCCTATAGAAAGGGTATTATAAAATCAGAAAAAAAGTCTTTAATCAACAAATCCAAGAAGCTAATAATAAACCCAGGAAACTGTTCCATACATTGAAGATTCTCGAAAAACCAAAGGCCCTCTTAACTTCTTTTACGCCTACCGACTCGGACTGTACTAGAATACAAAATACCTTTCAGAATAAAATTCTCATAGCCAGGGAAAACATTCAAACTCAGATTTTAACTAAATTAAGCGCCTCCACCTGAGAAGATCTTCTCCCACTCCCCGACTGCATCCTGCCCTACAAGACTGTAATCCCTTTGATTTCAGACCAGTGACCTGCCTCGAGTTGGCAACCACCTTGTAGTGCATGTGTCCTACTGCTGGCCCTTGCAATATAATACCTCCAAAATTAATCCTAGAGAATAGAGAAATTTTCATTCCTTTTTGGAAACGATTGTTAATCCATCCCTTTGCACACAGGCTATCCTGCCAGATCCAATCTTATATAGAAACTATGAACATCCTCCATCCTATGCAATCAGGTTTCCGCACTGCTCATAGCACAGAGACAGCCCTGTGGATTTACAAAGCTATATGTAAAGCATTATTGATCATAGTAAACTTGGTTTTCTAGTGCTGTTGGACTTAGCAGCAGCGTTCGACTTGCTCGATCATGAAAGACTCCAGATTCTTACTGACACCTGCCACTTTTCAGCCTCAGCATGCAAATGGCTAGTGTCCTTCCTGACGGGCAGAAGATCGAAAGTCTGCTGGGACAATGCTTCCTCTGACTGCATGGCCTCTACCTGTGGGGTTCCTCAAGGAGCATGCATGTCCCCTATATTGTTTAACCTTTACATTCTCTCCCTTTGCGCTCTCTTGGAAGACTCAGGTGTTGTTTGGACTAATTGCACTGATGACACGCAGCTGGTTATGGATAGTTCTGGGGATTACTCTGCTGACAGTCTTTCTCTTCAAAATATACATGACCAAATCGACATGTGGATGATGAATAACTGGATGTGCATTAACACAGGCAAGACTGAGTTGATTATCTTTGGATCAGCCCAAGCTTGTGCTAAGCTCTCAGAGCCACCACCTGAAACTTCTGAGGAATATGTGCCCCTACATTAATGAAGAAAATTCGGCCACTCTTGCTACAGCCACTATTCTATCGAGAATAGACTATTGTAATGCCCTTCTTGTTGGTGCAGATAAGAAAAGCCTCCAACATCTGCAAACCATCCGAAATGATGCCGTATGAATTATCAAGAATGTCCCAAGAAGGAGCCATGTCTGTGATTTCCGACAGGAACGCCATTGGCTACCGGTTATGGATAGATGCCAGTTTAAAGCTACAACCTTGCTCCATAAATGCCTACATGGGAGGCGCCTAGTTATCTGAAATCAACAACCTTGTGGTATGCCCGCTTACCATCTCTAAGATCTTCCAATACTAAACTTGTTCGTCCGCTCTGTAAGAAATCAAAAGAACTTGGTAGATCGTTTGCCAACTGCGCACATATGATCTGGAATAACCTCTCACCAGCCCTGAGGTCAATAGCCACCCTTTTGCCTTTTAAGGAATCCCTGAAAACCACTGTATTCACGTAGGATGATATTTGCTTAAAACATTGATTTAGCCTGCTCCTGTCCTGTTTCTTTCTGTTGTCTCATATGCGCCCTGATGCCTGTGGGTTTTCGGCACGTTATAAATAAAAATACAATACAGTACAATACAGTACTAATCTCACAGCAAAATTGACATGCCATGTGAGGGGGCATTACCACAACTGAAGAATGCATGCCATGTCAAGGCCCTGTACATGCAGGATCTGCCCTCACACCCCAAACATGACAGATTACAAGCAACAGGACTAGGACATGAGTGACAATGCTGCAGTAAATCGCCAATGCATATTAGCATAACAGGCTAGCAACACACACATAGGACTACAGGAATGACAATGCAACAATACTCATCCCCGTACATGCACTGACATGCTCCAACACTGCAACAAAGGAATGCAACACTGGTAGGTGTAATGCCATGTACTCAGGTGACCATGAATGTGAAGCCATCATGGAATAGATGCAGTCAACCTGGACAAGTACAACTAAACACCCCTCAGGGTACATGCATGGGAGCAACACAAAGGCCCATCACAGGCACCAAGGCATGCTGGCCTATCAATCACAGACCCTGAAAGCAACGAGTTCTGGTCATGAACTTTGCGCATGATGTTCCACGGCAGAGCAAATGTACTCCCCGAGTGAATGACTCCATATGCAAGTACTGGCATGGTGAATCATGTTGTGGGACAATACTTGTGAAATACATGCACACATTGTCTATCAACGTGCCGTTGTAATGGGCAACACATCCACAATGCTCTGTGACTGACACCTATGACCTTATCCCTTGCAGCTGACTGTGGATACCCGCAGCTACCAAGGCTGATGACACCCATGAAGAATTCACAAATGCCACAGGTGGTGGCCTACAACAAGGCCCACGTCCGAACCAGGCTCTGCATCGATCAATCCTTTGGCCTGTTGAAGGCTCATTTACAGTTTGTACACTGGTCTGGATGGGCTGTAATGTACAGGCCAGAGAAGACCGGACAAATTGTCCTTGTCTGCGCCATGGTGCACATTTGCCTCAGGTCAAATATTCCCCTTCCGCCTGACGATGACATGCCACCCAGAGAAGAGGAGGACTCACTACCTGCAGGTCATGTGCTGCCACGCAGTGAGCAGGAAGAGGGTAGGGATGGATGTCTGGTTCAGCAATAACTGATTGACAATTTCTTCAGAGGCTAATTAACATGCACTTGCAATGCACCTCTGTATTCAGTCACACTATTAATTAAACACCTGCACACAATAAGGAATGTCCAAGCATTGCTACAAATGAAAAAATGTCAAACAACCCTCCCCAAAAACCCACCCTAAACACCAGGCCCAAATCACCATCCCTACAACACCTCCTCCTTCCCAAAAACGCTCCCGAAAAACCCACCCAAAACACCATCCCCAAAACATGCTTGCACCGTTACACAAATAGTCACTTCCGCTGCCTCTTTGGACTTGGAAGCCTGCTCCAGCACCTTTGATGTCAGGTGGTACTGTAAGTGGCACTGAAGTGGGAGAATGGAAGAACAGGCTCCCGCCCTTCCCCTCTTGCGCTTGGCCTAGAGGATCACGGCCTAGACACCCGCCACGAGAGGAGTTTGCCCATCTACCAGACGACCAAATACCCTGGTACAGGAACATACGGATGTGCCCACCTACCTGCCCAGCAGCCCGCCCTGCCCATGCCGACACCTGCGGCATGGATCAACTCGACTAAACCTACACGTCGTTAGAGATGCCATGACGACCTAGCCAACGGTCAGCACACCTGTGCAAACATGCACACTGGACACTCCCACACCAATCCACACGAAGAACATACTCAGTGCTATGACGTAGGCGACAGGCATACCCACGGACGTGCATCTTTATTATTTTTCACATAGGCTCTCAAAATGCAGAAACGCAAGACGCATAATGAACTTATCTAAAAAGGCTTGCTCACGCTTCTTCTAAGAACCATGTACCATAATGAAGAATATAACGGAGACACGATACTGGGGATAGAGCAATATGATACCGTAACCTAAAGCGCTCTGCATCAAACGGTTCCACCCATGCACCAGGCCCAAGTAGGCCGCAAGCAAAAGCTTCCATGAACATTGAATAAGCAAGAGCTTGGTTGCTGACCCTGCAGAATGAGCCCGGCGAGAGCACACAGCTAAGGGCAGGATGTTGCAATCTCGCACCTGCAAGATAAACCAGGCACACAGTGGGAAAAACAATATTAATTGTGCTGAATTCTGCCTCAAACACGGTCCCACCTCACGTGACAAAGCCAAACCTGACAGGATGCCAAGCCCAGGAGGAAGGAGACGCCTGAATCCCATGTTTCAAGACACAGGCAGATACAATTAAAAGACTCATTTGACATCTGCAGCAGTGGGAGTAGTCGACCTCCCAACATATGAATAAATCCTCACATTGTTTACACCTACCCATAGCAAAACATTGTTGCAAATGACAGGTGCACCGCGAGCTGGGAACAGCGATAGTCCCAGACTGGGAGGCTCGCGAGCGGACCAATCAGAACATGGGGCTCTTATCACTGACGCCATTAACATTGACCAATCCTCAGAGGTCTTCATGTAACAATTTTCATGTATCAAATTGAAGGGACAGCCCAAGTATATCACCTGACTAACCCTCAACCACTAACACCGTTCTCTATATGTATGCTATACTAACCCTACCACTCGAGTAACCAATCCAGAGTGGAAATAGGTTTTTTGCTAAACTTTCTAAGGTGACGCAAGTAGCGCGTCATACTAAGGTAAAAAGGGCCTGCGAGCCCCACGATTGTGTGTGTGTCAGGACGGACGCGTACGATCCTTGACCCATCCCTGCCGTTTTGTCTAATAAACAGCAGAGTCACCTTGCTTCTTGCATGTGTCTCTTTTGGGATATACGGGAGGAGTTGGGGCCTCCCTGCCCGGAGGTCTACGGACGGCCCGGCCGACCCCAGCAGAATTTCCCCCCGACAAGTTGGAGGCACTGCTGAGATCTGTTTAAGATCTGCTTTTTTATTTTTATTTTTTTCCAGGTACTCCCGTTGCGAGGAGGCCCGGCGGCGTGGCCCCCTCTGCCGTTGCCCCCTTCTGAGGACTACAGGACCATCGCGGAACTGCAAGACGACCGGACAGCGCAATCCGGATATTGGCCTTCGGGAGCCGGTTGAGAAGTATCCCGCCCGCGGTTGGCGAGTGTCCAGACGTGGTCCAGACGAGGGGAGGTGGCGAGCCGCTTGGAGGGGTGCACGCAGTCGAGCGGCCCCGCATCAAGAGAACTTGGTGAGCATGCCACGCACAACAAGCAATGTGAAATTGTGAGGGAGGGGGGAGGAATTAAATACGGGAGGTGGGAGGTGTTGCACAGGTGCGCGGCGAAGGTTTGACAATTTAGTGTTGGCAATGAAATGAATGGTAGCCGAACGAGTGCGAGAGCAGTCGGCTACGTTACGCGAGAGAGGGATGTGGAGCACGAAAACATCACGTGCGGCCGCTCGTAGACACTGATTGGCCTAGGACGCACTTACGTGTAAGGGTGTGTGTGTGTGGTTTCCTACGATTTGGCATTTATTGATCAATGAGTAGATGAGGATCCCTATTGTTCGAGCAAGAAACTCGATAGGTAGATGACGTTTCCCTGTAGGCGGTAGCAAGTTAGTTGCCCAATACGGAAGATAATTGGCTGGTTAAGCCCTCCTGTCGAGGGGCGTATCACACGCGAGGTGACGCAGTGTGCGCAGTCCGATTATATTATCGATTACCTTGTTCCAGGAGTGACAGGAAGACAGCTGTGAAGTTAACGGGGGTAGATTGCAAGTGTATTTTGGACTTAAAGAATATATGAAGAACTTACCAGTAGTTTGAAGAGATCGGTGAAGTCACCAGTAGGGCTTTCATAGGATATCCCGAGCACAAGGCATCTTTCTTTCTGAGAGTGGTGGGGAAGAGAACTGTGGTAAGGGAGTGGACACGGAGATAAACGGTAAAGAGTTGATCGGGGAAAGGCGAAACGGGGGACGTGGCTGCGCACGGAGAACGCCGGCCACGGCAAGTGTAGAAGAAGGAGGAGGAGCAAATGAAAATAGGACGACTGTATAAGAACGTCACAAGGGGTACGCAGCCGCAGGGGGCTGCATGCGCATCGGCCGCAGGGGGCCGTAAGGGTGTTGTGTAAAGGAAGAAAGAAAGAAGAAAATATACAAATGTAAATACTATATTTTAATAATTTTCCTTAGCGGACTATCGCAAGTCCCCAAATTTACGGGGCCAGGTAAAGGTATAAGGCTGTGTATTGTAAGTGTTAGTAAGATAATAACTACCAAATAGGGGAAGGATAACAAGTGAAGTGCTACTATGTCATACGGGACAGGATCGGGAGGGTGGGGCAACACCCTCACTACCCCACTACAACACATATGTACAACACTGTCACCCCATAGGGAGAAACTGATCAAGTATAGCATAGAATGGACACAGGGGATGGACAACAAAATGATAACACCATGGCCGCCTAATGGTAGCTTCGATCCATATACCCACCATTCACTATTAAACCATCTGCATAATACATACAAAGGGAAGATGTTTGCACACCACGTGGAGGTGTTTAACTTATGGAGGATGTTCCAAGGGTCCCGACCAGGACCAAATGGAATGTTCACTGTGGGGGAAATACCGGAAGAAAAAGAGATTAAGGAGGAAGGAGAGAATGGGGAAAAGGGGAGTGAAGACCCAAAGAACACGGGGAACGGACAAGAGGGAGGAGAAAAGAATAATAACTCAAAAGAAAATGAAATAAAAAAGGAACAGAGCAACGATATACCCCTAGCAAAGGTAGTGAAAACAGAGGGAGGGGGGTTGTACCCTTTAAGAGAATTAGGAGAAATAGAAAGAGGACAGTTAACGGCGTCTGAGGGGTACTCAAACCCGGCATACAGCCCGCCACCATATGTGGCTCATAGGAAGATGCCAGCAGGGGAGGGGAGGACTGGAGAAGAACAAACTGTGGAAATAGGACATGATGAGTGGGTAGCTGCGCAGATACTATTAAAATTACGAGGTTCATTAACAGGAGAAGAGAAGGAGGTAGTAAGGAAAATAGACGAGGATAATACCAGGGAGAGTGGAATGAGAGGGGAAGAGCTGTTACGACAAAAGGAAGAGATTTTGGAGGAACGGCTAGCAGAGTTAAGGGATGAGCAGAATGAACTGATCAAACAGCTCGAGAGGAAGGAAAGAGAGAGAGCGAGGGAAAGGAAAGAAGGTAAGAACGAATTGGAAAAAATAAGGGAACGAACTGAGGAGCAAAGGAGAGAAGCTGAAAGGGTAAAAGCAGCAGCAGAAACGGTATCAAGAGCAGTACTACGAGAGAGGAAAAAGGAAGAAGAAGAGAAAGAAAAATAAATGGCAATGTGGAAGAAGAGATTACTATCAGAAACGACTAGTAAATACGAAGAAGGGAGGGTGATAGAGAGTATATTAGAAAGGGAGAGGGTGAGATGGGAAAGGAAGAAAGAGGATGAAAGGATATTGGAAAAGATGAGTAGTGAAGTAATGGAGGAATTAAAAAGGAAAATGGAGGAAATTGGTAGAGAGATGGAGGAGAGAAATGAAGGGGAAAGAGAAGATAGGAGAGGGGAGAGTGAAGTAAGGGGGTATGTATATAGATACACAGAAGTAGCAACAACATCAGCGCAAAGGGGACCGGTTGGTAAAGGAGAAAAGGGAGAACAGGACCTAATAGACTTAAAAACAGTAACAATCAAGGGGAAAAAGACAGAGTGGGGGCTGCCATTTACGAATGACTTTTGTAGTGAGGAAGAAGAAGGAATGGAGAAGGAAGGAAGAAACAGCGAAAGGGAAAGCCTAGATAAACTATACACCACCCGGAACAATACAGACTCACCATGGATCTGTAGGAGAAAGGATGAACTGGAGAGAAGTGAGGAGGAAGAGCAAGGAATAGCGGAAAGACAGACACATGAAGCCACACCGTCACCATCACACCCTCTCCCATCCCACCCTACATGCTCAACCACCTCACGCTCATTACGTACAATCAAACTTGCGCCCTTCACAAACGAACTGACACCCTATGCAGGTCGGCTTAGAGACCTCCCTAGACGCAGGCAGGAAGGACGAATACACACGCCCACATTAAATACAGGAAATGATGGAAGAAGGGGAAAAGATGGAGAAGAAAGAGTTACGAGCAGGGGAAATACGGACAAAATTGACGATGTAGGAGAGAGGGAAGAAGAGGAGGGGTGTGAGGACTCGATTTTATGGAACCCAAGGGGTAAAACGAGACACAACTTAATGCCACTTCTGGAGAGGGGAGGGGTTAGACCGCAATACGTCCCTTGGAAGCATACAGACAAAGAAAATATAAAGTGCAGGCTCCCATCATTAAGTGGAGGTGCGGGCAAATGGATATATGAAATGGAAAAACACACCGCAGGACAGAAACTGGCAGTGGGAGATGTAAAGGGCCTTCTAATATCGATATTAGGGGATGCAGCGGATGACATTTGGAAGAGAGCGGGATTCACTTGGGTAACAATAGCAAACACATCGCACGATGGGGCACCATTCGCAAACTGCAGACATGCACTATGGCAGGCACTGAGGGTACAGTACCCAGACACATCAGACATAGGAGCAATTACCTCACGCAAGATGCGTGAGAACGAAGATCCTGTTGATTATATCCAGGAAATCCAAGAGAAGTGGCGCATGGAAACTAGAGAACAATGGGACAAAACACCAGCAATATTCTATCATATACTAGTACAAGGGCTCCCAGAAGGAGTTCAGAAACAACTGAATAAAGTAGTGGGAATGGAAGCAAAAGCATGGCCAGAAATACAACTGACAATAGTGCATCATTGCAGGACATGGCAAGGAAAAATGAAACAAAAGGAAGAGGACAGGAAAACGGAAGAGGCTAAACTAGTTCAGAAAAAACTTATTAAATACACAATGGAAGGGGCACTAATAACTACACCTACAACAATGACCCAAAGCCCCACACAAGTAGTGGCTGCACAAGATCCCTCCCAAATACCACCCTCACAGACTATAACACAACAGGTGCCGCCACTCCAACCATACACGACCAACATGGGAGGAGGATACTCAATGCCAGGAGCTGGGTATTATAATTACAACAGGGGAAGAGGAGGAATTATGAGAGGGAGAGGATACGGATATAACACACAACAGCAGGTGGGAGGACTTAGAAATTCCTACCCCACCGGGCAACCAGTATACCAGGACAACACAGGAAGCTTTCCATGGCAGAGTAGGGAACCGCCGGTGTGTTGGAGTTGTGGATTAGTAGGGCACATGTCACGCACGTGTAGAGTAAGACCAGGAACACCATCATGGAGCGAACAGGGACAACCAAGTCCCACACAGGAACAGCAGGGCATACAGCAACAGCAGACGTTGCAACAGGGAAATGAACAGCAACAACTAACAAAGCAACAACAGCCACAGACATATTCACTGCCACAACAACAGGTAGCGATAACGCAACAACCCCAAGCACAACAAACACAACTGGGTAGGGTGACGGTCCTGGGACACAACCCTTACACAGGAAATGGTCAAACGTTGTATCCTCAATAGGACAGCCCACAGACGGCCTTGGTGTGTCCCATCCTGTCGGTAACACCTAATAGTGCGGAGGAACCATGCATAGAGGTAACGATAGGTGACAAAAAATTATCATTCCTTGTTGACACCGGGGCGACCCGGTCTTGCATAAGGGAAGGTAAATTTAAGATGTCGGGCGAAGCCATGAACACCCAAGGATTCTCTAGGGCTAGAGGGTTGGTTCCCTTTACTGATAACATTCCCTTATCTATAGGAGATTATGACATGTCAGTCCTACTTTTATATTATAGTGCCTCACCAGTAAATGTACTGGGGAGAGACATCATGAACAGGTTGAATATGACGATCTCCTTTACGGAGGACGGCATAATTTGCTCTACTCCAGGAATTAACATGCAAGCATACTGCGGACAGACAGCGATTAGGGCTGAGCCAGTAGATGGCGAACTATTCCAGTACGGGACAGACATGGCATTTGCATGGATGCCAGGGATAGAGGGAAAGATCTGGAGGAGGCCAGCAGCCTATTTGTTCAGACCAGAAACACCAACCAATGAACCAGAAGGGAAGGTGGTTCCAGTGGACATTGAGAGCATTATAGCAACAGCTGATTACATTGAGGTACATGCCCAAGACAGAGAAGGAAGAGCATGGAGGGCAGTGATAGCACTAGCAGAAGGATGTAGACTCACCCAGGTGTCAGATGAGGAGCTGTTCTCAGAAGAAAAGGAGGAAGGTGAAATGGTGTTTATGATGAGTGTGGAAATATGGCTAAGAGTGGCGTACAAACAAGTGGCACAGAAAATTGCAATGGCACTTGAGGCACCCACATCCACCCCAGTTCCCTTCTTTGAGGAGGATATGACAAAAGTACCCACATCATTATGGACTACTAGCCCCTATGACGTGGGGTGCATAAAAAGTATAGGGGGAGTAAGGATAAAGTTGAAAAAAGGTGCAATACTCCCCAGAGTGAAACAGTACCCACTATCAAAAGAGGCAGATGAGGGCATATATGAAACCATATCGGCCCTTATAAATAATGGCATATTGGTCCCCTCAAAATCACCATGTAACACGGCTGTATACCCAGTGTGCAAGGCTAGAGGAGGGTCTTGGCGCTTCATACAGGATCTCAGGCCCTTGAACAACATAGTAGAAGCAGAATACCCCATAGCCGCAAACCCGGCCACAATATTGTGTGGCATTCCAGCAGAAGCATCACGATTTACAGTGATCGACCTTAAAAATGTTTTTTTCTCAATACCATTGCACCCAGACTCACAAGATCTGACAAGCTTTACTTACAGAAACACAAAGTGGAAACACACCAGATTGCCACAAGGGTACTGCGAATCACCCTCAATCTTCAACAGAGTAATACAGATGGATTTGGGTAACATTGAAGTGGAAAGCACAGTGTTGCAGTATGTTGACGACATAATAATTTGCAGTACAAACGAAACAACATGCAGAGAGGACTCATTAAAGATGCTGACAATATTGGCTGAAAAAGGTTACAAGGTAGACATGGAAAAGTTACAGTACTGTCAAGAACAGGTACTTTACATTGGTCAGCTCATATCCCAACATGGAAGAAAGATTGCACCACAAAGAGCACAGGCCATTTCAAAAACGCAAGTGCCACAAACAGTGAGGGAACTGCAGCAGTTCCTGGGTCTGTGCAACTACTGTAGAGCATGGGTATTTGATTACAGCTCATACATAGGACCCCTGCTTGAGGCGTTAAAGGAAGCTAATAAAGGGGAGAAAAAGTTGGGGTGGACAATGGAAATGAAAGAGGCTTTTGATGAACTGAAAGATGCGATATCAACTGCTCCGGTACAGGCAACCCCAGACTATGAGCGACAATTCTTTATATTTTCACATTGCGACTCAGCAGTAATGAAAGCAGTGTTGGCTCAAAAAACAAGCATGGGCTACAAACCAGTAGCATTTTACAGCGGCCACTTAGATCCTGTGATGTTAGGTCATTTCCCTCGCGAACAAGGTCTCGCCGCAGCTGCTTTTGCGGTAGAGAAAGCATCAGCAATCACCATGGGGTGCCCAACTACAATGTTTGTGGAACATGCACTATTTGCAATATTGAATAAACCTAAGTCCACCCTAACCACGCAAAGGGCATCAGGTTATGAGATCATCTTATCAAGAGCTGAACTATCAATTGTTAGATGTAGCACGGTCAACCCTGCAAGGTTCCTAGCAGAAGTAATTGAGGAAGGAGATTATGCACACGATTGTACGCAAATCACTGAAATGTACTCATGTACTAGAAAGATTGAAGAGAACGCACTAGAGGGAGGTGAGCTCCTGTTCATTGATGGGTCATCAACTATCGACCAAAGGGATGGTATAAGGAGGACTGGGGCAGCAGTGGTAAAAATGATGGAGGTACCGGTGTGTGTGGCAATGAAATGTGTACAACTACCACAGCATTATTCCGCTCAAGCAGCAGAATTAATTGCACTAATCTTGGCGTTGAAGGAAAGCTTTGACAAACGAGTGACCATATATTCCGACAGCGCATATGTTACGTCCACTGTCCACTCAGGCCTGTCGAAATGGAGAAGACGAGGGTTTAGGAGAGCTGATGGCACTCCAGTGCAACATGCCCTCCTATTGGCTGAACTAATTGAAGCAATAAATGACCCCCAAGAATTAGCTTTGGTCAAATGCACCGCACACACCAATGGTGAAGACCACATTTCAAAAGGGAATGCAGCAGCAGACGCACATGCGAAGTATGCTGCATATTTTGGTAAGATATGGAACCCCCCAGAGTCAAAGAGAGGGAGAGGGAGGGGAATGGCTAAGGAGATGTTGATAAGAGAAGGGTACACCCATCTCCCAGCCACACAGATAATGGAGCTACAAGCGGCTGCACCAATGGCAGAAAAAGAAATATGGGTAAAAAGAGGATGCACAATGTCACCAACTGACGCACTATGGCGCCAGGGTGACACTGGAAAGATTGTAATACCACTGGCACTATTGAACACCGCCCTGAGCCAACTACACCACCCAGCCCACACAGGCAAGGAGCTAATTGCAGCACGAATTAGGGAAGACTGGTTCTGCCCCGAGTTAAATTCTCATGTGTCAAATTTTATCAGCAATTGTCTCACATGTCAACAGTTTACGGCCGGTCGCACTCTGAAGGTGATAAGAGATACTATACCCCGGCCAGAGGGACCCTTCCGACATCTCCATATTGACTATGTTGATATGATCAATGTATGTCAAGGAAATAGGTATATGATTGTAGTAGTATGCCCATTCTCGAGGTGGATTGAAGCAGGGCCCTGTTCACACCCAGATGCATTCAGAGCAGCTAAATTCCTAGTGAGGGAGGTCTTCCCCATGTGGGGAGTGTGCGAGGTACTACGGTCAGATAATGGCCCTCATTTCGCAAACGAAATGTTCCAGCACATCACATCCTTACTGAACATCAAGCATAAATTTGCATGCGCATACCACCCACAGGCCAACGGTATATGTGAACGCCTGAATGGCCTATTAAAGGAGGCAATTGCAAAAATACAGCAAACAACAAAGAAGAGTTGGTTGTATTGCCTTCCACTAGCCCTATTTGAGCTAAGGAATAGACCAGGTTCCGACCACCACCTCACCCCTCACGAGGTGGTTACCGGACGTCAAATGCGCCTTCCCCTAACGCCAACATCAAGAGCATTTACCGACCACGAGAGTACTGCAAATGTCCTTGGTGATGAAATGTACCAATATGTGTCTTCTTTGATTACTAGTGTAGTGTTTGTGTCTCAACAGCTCGAGAGCACGCGGGGCGGGTCTAACAGCGATCAACAAGAAGACGCGGATAAAGAATTGGAAAAGGAAAGACTGTGCAAAGTTGCTAAAGTTGACCATGTACTACTTCACAATTTCAACAGAAAGTGGAACAGCCCACGCTTCACTGGCCCCCATCTGGTAGAGGAGGTATCAACGAGAGCAGTAAAGCTACAGGACAAACGTGCCTGGAACCACCTACACGACGTAAAGATCTACAAACTCCAGACCCGCCCCAGCGCCACCGACAGGGCCACTGGAAGAACAACAACAGCGTCACCAACGGAGGAAGAGACTTTTACCACAACTAACGGCCTAAGTGTCCCCATACCCTGCCACCCCTCAGATTCCCCAGAGACAACTACTAGAAAAGAAAGGGGTGATCCCCATACCGCCCACCCTATGGTTACACGATTAAAGAGTAAAGAGACTTCCGCCAGTTGAGCCTCAAACCCTCTGCCCATTGACCCCCTACCCACTGCAGTAATAACTGAACTGAAGGACATTGTCTTGCACATATACACATGTAAACACCTGAATGTTCTCTTTCTTTTCTCTCGCACATGCAGGTACAGCGTATTATTGTACTACTAAGAAAGTAGATAACTAACAAATTCACTGCCCAGGAGTAGATGGTACCCTCAGACGATAATTACCCAGAAGAATTGTCACACCAATTTGTATATGAAATAAAAAGGCCAACGTACCTGAAAAGAAGGAGGGTACGTGTCTACTACACAGCATTCCTCTTGGCCATAGAACATTCAATGCCCCACCTCCAACCATACTTGCCTGCCCTAAGAGATAGATCGCTTAGATTGGCGTGGGAACAGATCTTCGCCTGGGCACTGAATGACTACTTGACAGGGAGAGCTTAAAAACGACAACTAACACTAATAACAAGCATATTAAGAATTTTCAGGCGGGCAACTGTAACGTTGCAAGAATAACCTGCCGGACTGCAGCAAGGTAAGAGCAAAATGCCGGTGAAATTAGCATCTGTAATAAAATTGATAGGGATTTTAATGACCACCGGGTTCTTGGCTGCCTCTGTATGGCAGTACAGCTATGCTATCAATATTATTGCTGTACCCAAACCTAATACACCCCCACCCCCAGCAGCAACAGGTGTTACGTCAGGTGGTACTAGTAAAATCCCACACAAGGAAAATAGAGTTAAACGCAGCACATACTCAGATAATAAGGGTATTGACAACTACATACAAGATTCAGCACACGTCTCAAACAACATATGGTATCAACACATGACCCACATAGGTAAGCAGACAACAGAAGACAGCTGCTACGTTTGCTCATTAATCCCATACGCCATGAGCGCTTCTCGAACATTTGTTGCCACGGAGATAGATGAAAAAATAGCACGATGTATAATATACCTGGCACGGTTCCAGACGAAAGGAAGATTTCAAGGGACAGTGGTGCAACTGGTGTGGAAAACACGAGATACATATCCATATGAAAACAACTTCCTCAAGACTTATTTGAGTTACCACAAGAGCAGTTTACATGCTGAAGGATTCAGATATATAACAAGTGGTCCTGAAAAAGGAGAAACAAAGAAAGTAACACTACAGTACCTACCATGTGATTGGTACGCCACTGAAGTCCCTGGTAAAAACGGATGTTGGGAAAGACCACTGGTGATAATAACAGGGAAGGTGTACATGAACAACAAATGGGACATAGGAGTGGTTGGCAGCAACATGGTAACAAGAGAAAATATTTCAACTATTGATGGACACAACCATAGATGTTGGATGACTTGGGTCAAGTACGTACCCATGCTCACGTGGATGGAGAAGGATGAAGACCCAATAACAATACTGCCGCTAACTGCGCCTAAGGTATGCTACCAACATAAAGGGAAGGTGGACGTAGGATACAACACCAACTGTGCAAGCGTGATGGAGTTGCCTGAGGGGGGAGCAGGAACAGCAGTAGTAATGGACCATTACTGGGCCTGTGGAGAAAAAGCATACCACACACTGCCCCCTCTGTGGAATGGTATATGCACAATGGTGCACGTTAATGTACCATCACTAGTGGTACCCCAGAAACATGTCAATGTGGCGAACTTCCCCAAAATGGATGAAGGGAACAAGAGGAAGAAGAGATCTGTACAACCTCAGAAGGGGCCAGAGAGCAAAACCAACGGCAATAATACTGTCCTGAATAGAAAGAAAAGCCAAGGAGAACCTCTGACAGGAAATTACCTATGGGGAAGGTCGGAAACAGCACTCACTTCAATTCCACCAGACCACAGACTATTCAGCAGAGCAGCAATGTTCTTCTCCTCAATAATACATCCAGGACTACAGGCTTACGCAAACGCAAAATGGCTCCAGATAACTCGATGGGAACTAATGATGACTATTAATTCTACGGTAAATGGATTCAACGCAATAAAAGAGGAACTGCGAGCTGTGAGGATGGTAGCACTTCAGAACAGATATGTACTGGACCTCCTCACAGCAATGGAAGGAGGAGTTTGCGCTAAGATAGGACAATCATGCTGCACATTCAACCCTGCCAACGATGCTGACAATGGTACACTGACAGAAGCAGTTTTACAATTGGCCCAGATGCACTCAAAAATGATGGATGAAAGTAAAGGTGTGAAAAAGGATGAGAGCTGGTTTTCAATATTATGGTCATGGATGCCATCTTGGCTGTCAGATGGACTGAAGATTATAGTTGGATGTACTATTTTGGCTGGAGCTACACTGATCATAATAAGATTTTGGAGGGCCCGGAAGGCACCCACCACAGACGAGATGATCGAAATGGTTGGTATACACCTCTTGATACCAACAGATGACGGCCAACACACAGGCACAATCATAAAAGAGAGAGAGAAGTTGCGCAACCAGATCACCACCAACCACCTGGACCCACCATCTGTGAAGCTCGAGAACCCAAGAAACCCAAGGAGCTACATAGGGAAATGGGTATACTGCACTCCTGGAGGAACCTGTGCATATATGTATTGGTCATTTGAAGACCATGTTAACCACTATGGACATTTGGGAGGAATAACTAAAATATGGAGAGTGAGAGGAGATAAAGAAAAGGATATGTTTGTGGTCGACAAGTCGACCAGAGGGGGGACTGAAGTGGGAGAATGGAAGAACAGGCTCCCGCCCTTCCCCTCTCGCGCTTGGCCTAGAGGATCACGGCCTAGACACCCGCCACGAGAGGAGTTTGCCCATCTACCAGACGACCAAATACCCTGGTACAGGAACATACGGATGTGCCCACCTACCTGCCCAGCAGCCCGCCATGCCCATGCCGACACCTGCGGCATGGATCAACTCGACTAAACCTAC
Source organism: Ambystoma mexicanum (assembly GCF_040938575.1). Lineage (NCBI taxonomy): Eukaryota > Metazoa > Chordata > Amphibia > Caudata > Ambystomatidae > Ambystoma > Ambystoma mexicanum. Next base: position 608,316,014 of record NC_090923.1, on the reverse strand, counting down.
ACGTCGTTAGAGATGCCATGACGACCTAGCCAACGGTCAGCACACCTGTGCAAACATGCACACTGGACACTCCCACACCAATCCACACGAAGAACATACTCAGTGCTATGACGTAGGCGACAGACATACCTACGGACGTGCATCTTTATTATTTTTCACATAGGCTCTCAAAATGCAGAAACGCAAGACGCATAATGAACTTATCTAAAAAGGCTTTCTCACGCTTCTTCTAAGAACCATGTACCATAATGAAGAATATAACGGAGACACGATACTGGGGATAGAGCAATATGATACCGTAACCTAAAGCGCTCTGCATCAAACGGTTCCACCTATGCACCAGGCCCAAGTAGGCCGCAAGCAAAAGCTTCCATGAACATTGAATAAGCAAGAGCTCGGTTGCTGACCCTGCAGAATGAGCCCGGAGAGAGCACACAGCCAAGGGCACGATGTTGCAATCTCGCACGCCGCAAGCCGACGCCAAGGTCGCACCTGCAAGATAAACCAGGCACACAGTGGGAAAAACAATATTAATTGTGCTGAATTCTGCCTCAAACACGGTCCCACCTCACGTGACAAAGCCAAACCTGACAGGATGCCAAGCCCAGGAGGAAGGAGACGCCTGAATCCCACGTTTCAAGACGCAGGCAGATACAATTAAAAGACTCATTGGACATCTGCAGCAGTGGGAGTAGTCGACCTCCCAACATATGAATAAATCCTCACATTGTTTACACCTACCCATAGCAAAACATTGTTGCAAATGACAGGTGCACCGCGAGCTGGGAACAGCGATAGTCCCATACTGGGAGGCTCGCGAGCGGACCAATCAGAACATGGGGCTCTTATCACTGACGCCATTAACATTGACCAATCCTCAGAGGTCTTCATGTAACAATTTTCATGTATCAAATTGAAGGGACAGCCCAAGTATATCACCTGACTAACCCTCAACCACTAACACCGTTCTCTATATGTATGCTATACTAACCCTACCACTCGAGTAACCAATCCAGAGTGGAAATAGGTTTTTTGCTAAACTTTGTAAGGTGACGCAAGTAGCGCGCCATACTAAGGTAAAAAGGGCATGCGAGCCCCACGATTGTGTGTGTGTCAGGACGGACGCGTACGATCCTTGACCCATCCCTGCCGTTTTGTCTAATAAACAGCAGAGTCACCTTCCTTCTTGCGTGTGTCTCATACTCTATCTCTTTTGGGATATACGGGAGGAGTTGGGGCCTCCCTGCCCAGAGGTCTACGGATGGCCCGGCCGACCCCGGCAGAATTTAACCCCGACAGCACCTTGGGGTGTTGAGCAGTGACACCTCTTTGGGGGTGACAGAGGTGGAGGGCTCAGATCCCTGGCCTGGATAGTCTGCCGGATCAGCAGCATGCAAGCATTCAGGGACTCAGCAAAGGCAGACATACCATCTGTGTGTTTGTGCAGCCTCTGTCCGACTGTGGTCATGGCAGCGGTGGCCTGGCCAAGGGAACGGGACCAGCGGTGGTGACACCCCTGCAGGAAGTCCCTCATGCCCTGTATATGTTCCACCTGTTGGCCTGTCAGTGTCTAAATTGATGCCGGCTGCCGCTCTATGGCATTAAACTGTCATGACCACTGTGAGGGGGCACAAGTTGTGCCACAAGTGGCTCCCACCAGAACCCTTAAAACCACTGCAAAAGGGCTCCTGGAGCCAGTCCTGGTGCCTTTGGCACCAGGCTCATATGTAGGAAGGAAGGGCTGTTCAAACTAGGTCCCATTTATGTACATGGGCCTTTAAATCCAACATGGAAGCACCCACACAGTCTAGTTCTAAGAACCAAGCCATGCGGTCTAGTGGAATGGAACGACTATATCTACCAAGTAAAGATCTGCACAAATTGGTCATGTCTGGTTATCACGATTCCCTGATCGAAGGCCATCCCGGAATTGCTATGACTCTAGCCAAGGTTAAACGGAATTATTGGTGGCCAACCTGGCGTAAGGACATTGCTCGATTTGTTCTATCCTGTGGGATATGTGCACAGAATAAATCACAAAAACAGAAACCATCTGGCCTCCTACAACCACTGGATATTCCCCCGGCTCCCTGGCATACTCTTTCTCTTGATTTTATTACGGACTTACCTCCCTGGTTTAAATACCATTCTGGTGGTTGTAGACCTGTTCTCTAAAATGGCACATTTCATTCCATTCGAAGGACTTCCTAACGCTACCGGTCTGGCAAAAGCATTTCTTGAACAGATTATAAAACTGCATGGTTTCCCTTCAGTCCTAATCTCAGATCGTGGAAGCCAATTTGTATCCAACATCTGGAGGAAATGTTGTACCATGGCACAAATCGATGTTCGATTATCCACTAGCCATCACCCCCAAATGGATGGACAAACAGAAAGAACAAACCAGACATTAGAACAGTATCTACATTGCATGCTGCATCAAGTAGAAGAGAATTGGAAAGACTTGTTATGGATAGCGGAATACGCATCCAATAACTCCATACACACCAGCACGGGACAAAGCCTGTTCTACACACCATATACGGAAGACATCCACGTACCTCTGAACTAGACTCCCCCACGACCTTGGAAATGCCAGCGGTAAAGACTCTACACACAAGCATAACCCAAGCCTTCAAAAGGGCAAATTAACATTTACTGCAAGCCAAAGACAGACAAAAAAAATTCTCGAACCGGCATCGAAAGAAAGCTCCTGATTGCCAAGTTGGAGACAAAGTCTGGTTGGCATCAAAACATGTGCCCATAATGTTTCCAAGATATCTAGGTCCCTATACCATCGAATCAGTGATAAATCCGGTGGCCGTCAAGTTAGCCTTACCACCAAGCATGCAAATTGATCCGGTGTTCCATATGTCACTTGTAAAACCTGTACAACCAGAAACCCGAGTCTTAACACCACCAAAACCTGTGCTAGTTGATGGAGAGCTTGAATTTGAAGTAAAAAAACATCCTGGATTCGAAACGTACCAGATCTAAGCTATACTGTTTAGTGGACTGGAAAGGGTACGGGCCTCAAGACAGAACTTGGGAACCAAGTGAACATATTCACGCACCACGTCTGATTAAGAGGTTTCACATGGATAACCCCACCAAACCCGGACCGGACAGGAAGGATAACATGAGAGGGGCCTTGGGGGGAGTGCTGTCATGACCACTGTGAGGGGGCACAAGTTGTGGCACAAGCAGGCTTCCACCAGAACCCTGAGGGCCTTGAAACCACTGCAAAAGGGCTCCTGGAGACAGTCCTGGCCCCACTGGCACCAGGCTCATATGTAGGAAGGAAGGGTTGCTCAAACTAGGTCCCATTTATGTACATGGGCCTTTAAATCCAACATGGAAGCACCCACACAGTCTAGTTCTAAGAACCAAGCCATGCGGTCTAGTGTTTTGGGTGTGGCAGGCCTGGAACTACTTTCTCTGGTACTACTTTACCTGGGCTATATAAACCATACCCTGACTGCAGAACACGCTTCGTGTTATTCTGCAACCAGCAGCGTGATTCTCACCGTGTCTAGCTCCTGGTCTTCAGCATCTTCCTGTAATTCTGCAAGAACAAGAACCAGATTATTCTGTTTTACCTGAGAAAACACCATCCAGCACTCAGCATCTCAACTGGGCTGCAATCTGTGGAAACCGAGAGAAGAAGAAACATCACTCACCTGTGAGTACTAGCTTAAGGACTTCCGGCGAACCACTACCACAGCTTCTGTTTGTACATTGCGACCTGCAATAACGAGAAAGGGAAAAACAATATTAGAACATGCGCTTCCAAAACACTGAATTCCATCAATCTTACCTGAATTCCATTGCGCTACGCCATGCTTCCATCTGGAGCACCACAGCAACATCTGCAAAGGAAAAGAGGCATATTCCGGTATGATTTCAATATTAAACAACCGCACAGCGCTGTACTTCTTAACGGATTCTGCAGGTCTGTTTTTCATCACACTTTCATCCACTCGCAGCACCACAGCAGCCTGTGAGGAGAAGAAGAAGAAAACACAGGTTAGCCTTAAAAGACAATAAAGGCGCTGTGCTTCGCACTTTCTCTTACCTAGAAACGTGCCTCTCCATCCGGCATGCCAGCATCATGGCCTTCGCACCTGAAAAGAAGGAGATAAAGACATTAACAAATTCCCACCATAAACAGAACAAAGACTTACAATTAACAAACCTACCTACCTACCAGCAGATTCAGGGTCAAAGCAAGCCTGGGCCCAAGGAAGGCATACTGCACCAGTGAAGCAACTCGGGCAGCTCGTCAACATACATCAAGGGCCCCTACACAAGAAACGCAGGACGGATAGTTCACCCTACAAATAACTAAGGTGAGAAAAGAACCCAGTGGGAAGGCAAATCAGTCAGAGGGAGGTGGGAGATTCACCCATTAGAGACAGTTATCACAAGTCCTCCCTTCTGCAATTGCAGATTCATTATTCAGCACTGGGCAACCACACATCCAGAGTTCCAGATCTCAGAGCCTTCCAGACGCCCCTGGGGATATCAGGTGAGCGTAACACAAGCCATGCCGATATGGTTGCCATATTGTGCACGGGCAGAGGTGGTGGGCTGTGGGGAGGGTTCAGGCTGAAGCATGGGGAGTGGAAGCCCATGTCCTGCTCCTCCTCTTCTTCCCCTTCCTCCACGGAGGTGCAGTCACTGCCCGTGCCATGATGTTGTCAGGGCTGCACTACCCGAGATGGTGAGGAGAGTTTGCTGGTGCCCTGTGGTAAAGGAGCCGGATCGGGGACTGCAGCCATGTGCATTGCCACAGGTGCCAGCTGTGGTGTGGCTGAGGCAGTTTCAGTGGCAGCTGTGCCACCTGCATGGCCAGTTGAGGGGCACTTGGGCACTGCTGTGGGGATGGTGTTATCATCCAGACCGGCCAGAGGTTCCACTGCATTGGTATGTGGTGGCCTTGCTGCCCTGCTTCACCGCATACTCCCGCTGCCTTTGGTTCCAGCCTATGCAGAAGTGGAGGTGGATGGTGTGGCAGCAGAGGTGGGTCCGGTTTCTTCACTGTCTGTGGACTCTGTACCTGTTGGGAGTACAATATATGCTGTCAGTCATCTTATAGACATGTCAACGGGCTTGCAAGACACACATGCGACATTGTGTGTGTTCAACATACACACATTTTGAATGATTGGCATGGGTGGTATTAGGCCAATGAGTGCTGCTACTACTAGGTGTAGATAGTGCCTACTGAGATTTACACGTTGCATGTGTGTGCATGTTGCCTGTTGACCTGCCAAGGTCGCTTGTTGTGGGTGCGCTGGGACTTCACTTACCAACATGTACTATCATGGCACACGTGGGTGCTTCTCATGTTTCCATGTGTGGCTTGCACATTTCACCTACAGCGCATGTCAGTACTAAATGCACTGGCACCCCTAGCACGTGCGTGTACTCACTGTGCATTTACTGTGACTGCCATGTGTTTGACCATTCCCTTGTCCATTGTGATAATCTATGCAGGGGGATACATGCCTTTGGCCAGTACATTCACATGTACGTGGGGTCTGATAGACTTACCATCATCGCCATGGCTTCCTGCTCCAGCCTCTCTGCTCCTGATCCCCTCTATGCCCTCCATGTGGAGGATGGAGCTGGCCTTCTCCTCCCACGGCATGAGGGTGAGAGGTTCTAAAGTGCCACCTTCTCTGGCAGCACTCTCCCTCCTGTAGTGTGAGATGATGCTGCAGACCCTCAACTTCAAGATATTCCAAAATTAGCATAGAACAATTAAGTAAAAAACAGAGATATACAGAATACGCAAAGCAGGGCTTTCCACTGAACATCCCACAAAGCTATTTTATGAAATGCTATAGTGTAAAATTACACAGTTTCATAATCTATCTGCGTTTTAACATACTGCCGGTACATGAATATATTGGTGCATGAGATGGGACACCACTTGACAGACGAAAATGTAGATTATGCTCTGCCCAAGTAGAAATAGTGTGGCACATCCTTACTGGTTGCAGAGGTTTACTTTTCCTGTAGAGCAAAGGCTGTCATGTTTCTTTAAATGAAGAGAATGGACTCCTCTCAGACCAATTCTGGTTCACAATTATTATGGGCAGATCATTAGTTATCACTGCTGGTGCCTATCAGATATGGCGGCAGTTCTTAGGCAAATTAAAACTTCACTCGGTTAAACTCTAAATAAGGTCTGGTTAATTAGAACTGCCAATATATCTGAAGGCACATTGATTTTTAGATATAGTATGAATTTAGGTTGGGATATGTTTTTAAATGACGAATTGAAGGATTGTAATCTCTTTTTCTGTTATTTAAGAAATGTATTTAAAGAAATGCATTGTTATGTGTGTTGAAATCAGTTTGTCTTGTATATTTGTATATGTGTAAAGGAAAAGGCATGGCATTTGCCAAATACACTTACATTTCAATAAACATGGGCACATGAGCTACTTGCCACCATTGTTTTGATTCATGTACTCATGTATGATTGTGGATTAGAATAGTGTGGTCTTCTATATTTTCTTAGGTCCTCCTTCTATGCTTTTCTATTCTTCCATTTTATTACAGTTATCATATGATCTTTTCAGAAATGTGCCTTTCAGACACGGGTATACATGAGGGATTGTCATTTACAGAATTCTATTTTTAGAGTATTGGGTCTATTGAGCATTCACTGAATTATTTATACACTTGGAATGTACACATTTCTTCTATTTTACACATTTTAAGTCTGTTTGTTACTAGGGAAACTCTTGAATTCGGACATAGCTGTAAATATTAGGCATTACCACAGAGATTGCAATATTGTTTGCCATGGCTAAATGGCAGACAACATAAATCGAGTCATATCAAGATAGGCATTGGCTTTTTATTCTTGTAGTCTCTCTGCCCTTTCACATAGAATTTTCCGGCGGCTGACTATGGGTCGCTTTTGACCATGGTTTATTACAGGGACAATTCCTGACATGTCAAGTCCTTCAGGATAACGAAATGTACTTGTGTACATTAGGTATCTGAGCTGTAGAGTCTCACATTGCCAATTGCAGGGACGTCATTTAGGAGTCCCCAGAGGTCACAAGAGCAACCTCTGCTGATTAGCCGGTGACCCATGTCAATCTCTTGCAACTTCTGGCATTTCCTCCAATCGGAATGCACAGCCTGGGGCGTGGCCACAGCTACCATACACACTGTGCCATGTGCACAGGGCCCTCCATTTTGTCCACTCACAGCAGCACAGCACACGTGTTTTCCTGTCCTCGTTGCTACGTGTGCCGTCGGAGCGAGCTCTCCTGGCCTAAAAACATGGTAAGAGTGAAGGGTCAGTGTGCTGTAGTCTATGCTGGGCTGGGGGTTGGTTGCCGGTGGCCGTCGTGTGCTACTCGTATCGCGGCTGCGCCAGCGCGTGCGGCCTGGAAGGGCTGTGGCGCCAGCCCAGGCAGGTCTCTTCACCTGACATCATCCGACAAACCCGCGCTGTCTGACAGACAAATCAGGTTTGAGCACTCAAGGTAAAATAGTTTAGGGAGTTCAGATGTTTAATCTGCTGCTGAGATTTTTGTCGCAAATGTATATCCCTTTAAAAGACTCAGTGATGTAACGCTCCTGATTCAAAGACGTGTGTCTGGCCAATAGGCCACCCGTTCCGATAAATATAGGATCGCTCAGGTGGGTTAATGTATGCACTGCAGAAATCCAGGAAGTGCTCAGGGACGTCATTTGGGGGTCGCCAGAGGTCGCAACAGCGACCTCTGCCGATTCCCTTGCGACCTCTGTAAACATTTTGCGACCTCTGGGTTGAAAACTGGTTGAAAACTGTATTTTAAATGCAGGAAGGCAGGCGCTGCATTTAAAATATAGTTTTCAACCAGTACTGCTTTGCGCGGCAAGGCAAGCTCCATGATGCCTGCCTGGGGGGCGGGTGTGGCTCCACTAGGTCTGGAGGCTGGCTGGAGCGCGCAAGTTCATGGTTGCCTGGCAACCATGAACTTTGTCCGACCTCGCCTCGACTCCGCCATGTTGCATGGCTGGAGAAGCACCTCTGGAGGTGGGAGGAGCAGAGGATGCAGCCGAGAAGAGCCGCGCGGGGCAGAAAGGGGCTTGGCCATGCGCGGCCTCCTCCACCGCAGAGGAGGCTATTCCCAGGCACCGCTGGCGGGCCGAACCGCCTCAGGACCTGGTGCGTCTTCCCGTAGAGGCAGGGGCAGCCCGCTGACCCGGGACCGCGGCGCTCCCTGTCGCCACCTGGCAACAGCGATATTCAGCGATGAGCGCGAGTACCAGCAGCCTTGGGACACCGGTGTGCGAGGAGGCACAGTCGCACTCAGTGAAGATGTTGTAAAGCTCGCACTTAGCCCAGGTAGTACGTCCGTTTTTCCATTTGTTGTGTTTAAATAGAAGTTCAGTTTTCAGAAGCTGGAAAGTGACATTTTTGCATCTAGAAAGGAAAGTGGGTCTTTAAATAATGCAACAGACTTGATGAAAAGAAAAATAGACGACCAACGTAATCCTTTGGGGTCTTGGTAAGAAAATGAGTAATGCGTAGATCACGACAAGGTTGTGGTTGTTGGTGCCTCATGCCCATCCATTATCCGGAAAGTCTTTTGGGATTGCTTGATTGCCCTCTCTCAAAACATTCCAAATGTTTTTCAGTTCATTGCATGTGTTATAGCTTGCTTTCCCCAGAATTAGGGTGCAAACTAAGTAGGAAAATGGGGTACCAACGCCTTGTGTGACTTGTCACCATCACTCCTAGCAGGTTTGGACTTCGCTTTCTCATAGTTTTCAGTTCACTATCACTTTGCTCACCAGCAGTTGCCAATGTGAGCCTGTGTAGAACTGTCAACAATTCTGCGTCTCTTGTTGAAATGACCTCCATGAAGCAGTAAATCTATTTTGTCTGTTCTCATTGCTCTCCTCTTCATGTTGTGTAAACACAGAATTCAAATGAATTGTCAAGCATGGGAATCTCAAACTGCAGTGGCAGTTGTGAACTTTCAAGCATGGAGGGGGTTCACTACTCTTTTTGAACTGAGCAAGGGTAGTCATAAGTGTCCGCAAAGTGCCACCCTTCCCCAATCCTACTACTCTTTTTGCACTGAGCAAGGGGAGTCATAAGTGTCCCCCAGCGCCACCCTTAGCTCAATTGAACGAAATTTGTATATTTCATTTCAAGATAAGTTCACTTACTCTGCATATATTAATGGGTGGCAGCTTTTGATTTTTGCTACAGGGGAAGAGATTCCCCCACTGAGTGATGCAAGGGAGCTTTAACCATCTCCAGGTTGAAGCAGCACATTTTACAGCACATTTTGCAGCGGGAATAGAAAAGGGCCATATGATTTAAACTCTCTGAGCTATCCAATTGTGACACAATATTCTGTGGAATCAATTGTGCAGTTAGAAATAAACATTTATGAGGATATCTAAACACAAGCCTCACAAGTTCTTTACAAACTATCTATCACTACAATTATCAGGTTTATTACTGCAGCATGACATATCCCTGCTACTTCTAAGCACTCTAATAATAAGTGTTATGTTAATACGAAATGTTACCCCCATAACCAACACATTACCAAATGATGTGGTATACACATTTAAGGATAGATAGCTGGTAAAACAGCTCAGCCGGTTAAGTGCTCACTGCTGGGGTACTTTTCTGCATGCTGGTTGCCTCTTTGGTTTTCGTTAGGTGCATGTTGCATTAGTTTAAGTGTAATTGTGCACCATGACCATGTGTTGCCATTTTCTTCTATGCCAGGTTTCTGCATCCTGTGGCACAGGACTGGGAGCAGGATGGCCGCAGCACACCAACACCAAGCAGGAGCAACTTCTATTGCCTTGTCCGGAACCTCGAGATGACCGTAACTGCAGGCAGGCCAAGGTAAGTGTAAATGCTTACATTCACAGTAATTTGGTAATATGGTCATATACACACTGATATTAACCCTACATATGGTGATCCGTTCTTGTATGAAATGTATATCATATTACAGTGACATAACCATCTGTTAGTGTACTGAGGAACTGTGCTATGTGATGCCACTTCTGTTTTGTCAAGGGGCGAAAGGTTGTGTGCCATCACGTCCTGTGATGTAACTTGGGGGCGGGGTCCAATGACATCACTTCCTGTGATGTCATCAGAGGTCAAGGGTCATGTGATGTCACTTCCGCTACCCCTGGCATTTTGGTGAAATGACGTCCCTGGAAGTGCTGCGTGTAACATGTGTCTGCTGGTTTTGTTGCAGTCCATAACGTCGGATGCTTTCCTTTGTGCCGCTGAGCTCCCAGCAATTTTCCGGGGTCACGGCAGGTAATTATATATTACTTCTCTGTTGTACATCACAAAAGTACCTAGCCTAAACGTGCCACCCGATGTGGGCGTATCGGTGTAGTACAGGTTGTAATACTCTACTACCTGCCCCTGCTGCTGTATTTGGAGTGAAAACCAGACGTGAAATGTCAATAATGTGGGACTAGTAATGAAAATGGTGGGGTCTTGGCGGCATCGCTATTTGTTTGTCCCCAGGGTCAGAATGAGACCAAAAAGAATCCCAGGGCACCAAAGAATCGTAGCCCAGGCTCCTAAATCGCGATTGGTGACTTGCTATGAACAAACTGCCCATTGGACCAGTAACAGATTGATGATCACGTCCAGTACTCAACGCACCAAGCCATCCACATGGCCCGCAAAAGCAATTCACACTGGCCTATTGCTCTCTGGGGGACAGTCCGAACCTGCAGGTCACCTTTAGGGCAATTGCAATCTCTCTCTCCCTCTCCCCGTCTCTCCCTCTCGACTACTATCTGTCTGTCGACCAGTGTCTCGCCATTTCTGTTGCTTGTCTCTTGCCCTCTGTCCTTTTCTTTTCTTCTCTGCCCCTGCATCTCCCTTTGTTCGTGTCTCTTCCTCTCTGGCCCTGCCTATACCTCTCTGTCAGTTCATCCCTCACTCTACCCCAATCCTTCCCTCTCTGTCTCTGCCCCTGCCTCTCCCTTTGTCTCTCCTTCTCTAACTGTGCACCTTCTCTGCCTGCCAAAAAAATGAAAATGCCCTGAGGGTTACAAAATGTGCAAAACTTCATGGCTGGTTTTACAGCTGTTTTAACCATCTGGGATCTCGCAAAATGATGGAAGAGATGCATATGTCACAGGGGGAAATTAAAGGCACTGCGCAGTTAGCATTCGGCCATTTTGTGGAACCTGAAACAAAGCTAGCAATTGCTTCCAATAGATTCTACTGTTAAAACTATGACACTTGTAAAAGGAGGCTCACAGTTCCAAGAACATGTTTTACATGTTAGAAAGCTCGCTCTTTTCAGCTAAGCCTTTCTGATCAAGATCAAAACATTGCTGACTACCCAAAACCAATGCCATTGCAGAGGTAAGTTCAGCCTCTGCCCAGCCGCTTATGGCTGCTTTCTCCAGGCCCTCAACTGTTTCATCACCCCCCTCGGGCCTTTCACAGTGCGCGTGCCTGGGATTCTGAAACGGTCCCTACATGCTACTGATGCACTCTCACAATAAACTCTGCCGTGCCCTAATCACGTGCAGTGACATCTTTTCCATTTAATGAGGAGATTGGAAATAAAACATGCAAATTCCGCCCAGAAGTCATGAATTGCTGTACTGAATGTCAGAAGGGTAGACAGGTGTTGCGTAGTGAAATACGCTCTGTGTATGCATGCGCGGCCCATAACGAGGCTCGCTCATGCGCGTGTGTAATAAAGACGGTCCTGGCCAGCAGTTGCAGCTGGGACCTGAGCAGGCAACACGCGTCCCATGTGCGTTCTTGTGCTCCGCAGGCCTGCGCACGTGTGAATGCCGGCGGGGGCCCGAGAGGTCCCACGCCCACCCAACACTGGCGACGAGGAGCGGCGGCATTGGAGGTACGAGGCATTGCTCCGACTGCGTCGGAGATAGTGTCTTTTCTCCGTGTCGTCACAGACCCACGCACATGGGCGGTGGCCATTTTGTTACAACTCGGATCGCAGCGGTTGCGGCCCAGGAGGGTGCTCGTGCGCCGGCTGCAATCTTTTGGCAGTAATTCACAATTTTTGGGACATTCCGTGGCACACTCTGTCTGAGGGGCCGTGGGTTCAAAAAAAAAAAAGAAGACCCAGGTAGTCGGTGGAGGCGGCTGGAGACTGTGCCATCTACTGCTGCAGGCCCATTTTCTCCATCATCCAGTGCTGTGGAATCTGTGCACCCATCCTGAGGCTGGGTTGCCCCACCCAACAACAGGGAGTAGGCAAGGCACAACCAAAATCTGTAAATGTTCACCACATTGCCCTCCAGATCTAGTCTATCAGTGCATTCAAGGAAGCACTGACTGACCTGGGAAGTCTCAGTAAAAGGACACTGGGTAAAAGAAGGCCATGTGCCTGCCGGTCAATCATACACTGGAGTTCGGGGATTCAACACTGAGTTTCCAGGAAGTGTGGGATTCCAGAGGCTGCAAATCGTTTTGATTTTCTAATGTCTTTTCAATCCTAGTTGACAGACATCCCGTGCAAATGTTGGGCCTGCATGGGGATTCTTTTTTTTTTATTTCTTCCCAAAGCCACTGCAATCTGGTGATGCGTGCCATTGAAGTACAGTTTTCTCATGCTTTTTTGTCTTCCTTTTTTGTTTTCTGTTAGTTTGCACTTCAGCCCCTCCTGGTGTGCACCATATGTTATGAGAATTGCAGTGGCAAATAAATAATTTCCATGTCACTTCTTTGCCCATAGATGTTCCTTCTACTAACTCCTGGGCTGCTCATTTTTTGTTTGGACTATTAGGCCGTGCTTTAGCACCACCTATAAGCCAACACACTGCATCAGAGTACAGATAGAGAGAAATGGTAAATGAGGAGGGACACAAAGTTTGTAGGAATTGTTGTTATTGGCCCACACATGAACTGCCCATGGCCATGCTAATACCTATTGCCATTTCCATCCAGTTCCTGCTCCTCCCCCTGCCCAAAACACCTCCTCATGGGAACTCTTTGAGCTTGCTTTAATAAAGCCGTACCATCAAACGCTGCACTCAAATGCCTGCCCGCATTTCTTTCAATGCAGTCTTTAGAGTTGTAATTATTTAATTGGAGTTGTTAATGTGCTACTGGTGTAATAAACATGCCTTCACCAGGTTTGCCTGTCACTTGATTTATAAGCACTATGCATGGCCTTCACGGCAGTCCTGTTAAAACAAGCATTGGCAAAGCCAACCGTTTTGGCTGTGAAAAAGTATAAGGCATTTGCCAGGCACTGCGATTAAAGTCCCAGGTACTCGCATAATTTTAAAGCTGCTAGCATCGGTGGCCAGTTACTACCACAACAGCAGTGCCTTTCCCATGTCTACACAAAGCCCAAACTGCTGGCCTTGACAATTTCTGTTATGACATGCATTGTGCTACTTGGATTGGCAGGTTGTGGTGTCCCTTTTTGATGTAAAGACTGGCCACTATTTCATTCTCAAGGTGTGCTTTCTTTCTCATTAGGGTCTGGAATCCGTTCCACCTCTCAAGATGTGAGGGGCCAGGTGCCCCTTAGTGTGAAATCTTGTGAACATTCTATTAAAAATTAATATGGTGTGGTGTTTCAGAAATCATTCTTCCATTCTGATATTCTGTTTTTATTTTCAGACTGGCATCTTCCTGACCTGCATATTCTCATGGGATTTCCTTCATTTTTGTGTTCACAACTTCAGTAAACAGTACCACCATTGAGCAGCTGGCATCCAGCCTTATCTGTGACCACTCTGGGAGGTAAATGAACATGAAGCAAGGTATTGAAAATGGATAGCATATGTTAATGATCTGTTAGCATTTATCTGTTTATGCATTGCAGACTTGTACTAGTTGTTTCAACACTATGGATTGCTGTCTCTCTTCCGTTGAATCAGTGAATGCCACAAAATTAACTTCAAACTGTATGACACTGAACACATGCTTCACTTGAGTTCTTTTTCAGGACTTAGGGGTTTCCTTCTTTTTAGGGGCAGGGTTTGGACAGGTTGCAACTGTTAATCTCTCAAATCTAAACTATAGCCCTGACAGATAGGACTGGCCTAAAAGTAAGCTCCAAAAAGAAATACTTGAAATCACTGCTTCGGTATGTACGCAATGCTCCAGATAAGATTTTTAAGTGGGACTATTTTACTCCCTATTTTGTGAACTTGGGAGGAAAATGATTTTTAGGGAGTAAACATGTAAATCCAATTCCCCATGGGAGTATTTTGTAAGCAAGTGAAAATGCTTTAACTGAAAAACAGAAATGTTTTTCTAATAATTATGTTGCACCTAGTTACTCATACACATTAAAAGGTACATGTGCGTGTCCACTGATCGGGCAGTAATAATAGCACTTTCTTCCTGTTGTACTACGTGCACTACCTCTCCAAACATCCATGGAGCTGTGTGCGTGAAAGCAGGGGCTCAAGGTCCACTGTCGTTTCCTATTTGTTGTTGGTAGTATTTTTGTAATGTCTATTTTAATTTTTGGGAGTATTAGCCTGTTTTAGGGAGTGCAATTATATATATATATATGTATATATATATATATATTCTTATATTCACCAACCTTCTGTCAGTGCTTTTGAAATCGCACTCCCAGCTACACCAGTAGATTAGCTCAAAGCATCAGAAAACCAGCGTAAACGTCGTAGTCCAAAGTTCCATTTAGTTTAAAAATGTCCTTTATTGTATTAAGAATCAAACAATTGGGCTCCTGGTATGGAACCTATTCTACCCAGGAGGGTTAACTGAAGAACAAAGCGCACAAGTGAATAGGTTCAAGAACACTATTGCTCATACACGCGAAATCCCACAATTTTTTGTGTAAACTCTGCCGTTTCTTCAATGCGACAATACTCATAGAGGTTAAATCGTAGAGACATTTTTTTTTCTCAGACACAATTATTTTATATATTGGAACTGTGTGAGTGGTATACATAAAAGCACAATTCCAGGGAGAAACAGACATAAAAATTGTTTCTTGGACCACAACAGAACAAACAAGAATATGTTTTCAACACACTGTATCAAGGCGTTTTTCAGGCAAAAATAAAGGCAGTGTGTGTATAACAAACCCAATCTGTGTGGGGGTTTGTCAAAAATGCACAATTCAATGGTGTGAAGTTACAAAACAAGGTCCTTAAAACAACATAAAACATTTGCAAGGACACAAAAGAGAAATTTGTATGTGTGGACAGCAATGTATGTGCTGTAGTTTCCGGGAAATAGTGCGTCTACACCAGGTGTTTTGGCCATTTGGAGTTGAGCTAGATGAGCCTCATCAATCATATGGCCATCATCAGGACGGGTTCTGTGTGAAATGACGTCTATGCTGCAGGGGAAGGAGACCACAATCAGACGCGTGTATGAGCAAAATAATTTAAAAAGAATAAATCAGAGGTATTGTGTAATCAATGTGATTAGAAAACACACAGCTTACCTATGGGGTAAATTAACAGGCACTGTATAAGAGATCCGCTAATCCTGTTATACAAAACAGAACAAGTACCATTGGTGGGGAATTGAAAAACCCTCCAGTGTCATGTACATAATAGTTATAAAAGTACATGCTTTATTGAATGTAAATGAGTCTTACCTCTCACCGGCAAAATCCAGGTAAGAAGGTCAAGGATTGCTCTCTCAAAAAACAACAATCCTCCGTTGGGTGCACGGCTAAAAGATAAATATAAAGTAACAATGAGAGTCCAGAACTACAGGAGCCTCGTTTTAGTCTAAGCTGGGGACGTAGAAGTAGAATTACCTTGGATCGTGTGTCAGGCAGAACTGGTAGTCTGCAGGAAAAGACAGCGGGCAGCGTCTCCTCAAGCTGCTGAGTCACTGGGGAGAGCCGGCAGCAAAATGTTAGTAACGCTGTTGCCAGGACAGAGAGGCTGTTTTATATGGCAGCCATTTTAGAGTCAGGCTAGGATCGAGTGCCCCCAGGGATTGGTGTATAGCACTTGATCCAGATTAGTATGATTGCACTAAAACAAATACAGGTGTGCCTAATGTTCAAGTGATTATGAAAAAGCAATTTAGGGGCTATTTTCAATCTAAAGGTTGCCATGGCAACCATCGACCACAAATAAATTCAAGAACGGGTGGAAGGGAGTCAATGCATTGCGGCAGTGGTGCATGTCATGAACACATAGTATACATAGTATGCTGAAATAAGAAGTGCTTACAAATGCATAGAAAAATAAATGCATGCTTCATATGGTCCTCAAAAAACACACAACAAACACCAGGCTATACTTGTTGAAGTAGAAACAACGTTGCACTGGGGAAAACCAACAACACATGAAACAGTGGTTACAGAAAGGATTTCCATTCTACTGAAACATTTAAACCAGCATGTACGGTGTTCAGTCTGTGTACCCACCGCTTTTCTAACTGGGTGAGTGTTTTATTCAAATCCCCCCCCCCCTTCCTGGCGGGTTTAACTTTTTGGAGGACAAACCACCTTAAATCCGTGTCCCTCTGGTTCTTAGCAGTGAAATGATCGACTAAGGGTTTGTCTGCTACCTTTTTTCTTATGCAGGAACGATGCTCCGAGATCCGCATTTTAATTGCACGTATGGTCTTGCCTACATACAGGAGCTTGCATGGGCATTGTATTATGTATATGACACCCTTGGTATTACAGTTGGTGAAATCATTCATTGTCCATTGTACTTTGTCATGTTCAAAGGATTTCTTTTGCAGGCTGTGTATGTGTTCCTTTCACAAAGTTCACCTTGACACAAACTCTTTGTAAAAGCTCTAAAAGAAAGCGGTCTGGTAGTATACAAATTAGAAAGACTTGCTGGCACAAGGTGGTTTTATTGGAACACTTGTGTAAAAAAAAATACAGGTTTGATTTGAGACTGTTGTAGTGATTCTCAATGCGATAGAATCACAACAAGGGGACAAGCAGGCTTGTTCAGAAGCCAGAGGACTGCTCCAAAATATGCAGAACATTGAGTTTTTGCTAACTTTGCTAAGTATGGAAGCTATTCTGAAAAAGATTCATGTGTTATCTGAAGAAATTCAAAGAAAGGATCTTGATCTGCCAAATGCAAGTGAACTAATTCAAGTGACAAGAACTGACCTCGTCAACCTTCGACAAGAATGCCATTGGTTGCAAATCGTCAATGACGCAACTGAATTGGCAGACACATGTGCTATTGAAACAGTTGAAGACCACGACCGAAGAGCTTTACCATTAAGGCAGCACCAACTGAGCAGCATACTAACAGAATACTTTGTTGGTACTACTGTAGGGAAGAGGCCTGGACATTATGAGCACTCTGAGTATAGAATGCCACAGACTGAACGGTTAAAGCAAGAGGTGTTTTTCTCCACCTTGGATAGGTTTGTAAGAGAGTTGGATGCTCGTTTTACAAATAACATGGGGCTTATCAAGGCTGTGGGCATGTTCAATCCAAGGGCTAAACATCGCTTTGACGACTCATCTGCAGATGTTCTTGCTGAGCACTACCTAGGGGCCCAAGTAAATTACATTGGATTGCATTCAGGCTTTGCCACTGCAAGGAGCTTTTTATCTGACAAGATTAAAGCAGGTATTCACTCTTCCAGGTATATCAACAAGAAGCTTTTCCTAAACCTGTTGGATCTGGTCTTTGAATTGCTGTTTACAACTGCAACAAATGAGCGGTTCTTCTCCTGTTTGAAAAGAGTTTCAAACTATTTGCGAAATAGATGTGGAGACAAGAGACTTAATGTTTTGTTGATAATGGCATGTAAACCTATGGAGGTTGACGAGGTAAATTTGAGTGATGCCATTGACATATTTGCTGACATGCGGCACAAGAGGTATCCTGAAAAGATTAACCATTATATTCTTTGACACTGCTAGGTTATAGCTCATTTTTCCAGTTAGGTCTTTATTTTCAAGTCACGCAGACCTAATCAGCACCAAATACAGTCTTTAAAGCCATCTGCTACTGTCCTATACTACCACCCTCTTCTACTCATGACGTCAGCCCATGCACTACATCAGTTTATGTATCTTACCTTCAAAACACTGCATGGTATTTAGTTGAGTTTTGTCAAAATCCTATTGTTTACCAGTGAGCTAAGCAACAATTGACCATTAAATCAGAAATATCCCAATTAAGAAGGGCACCACATACACTTACAGCCAGTCATGTGTGTCTTCAAAATGGGAGGATCTGCCTCACTTCTCTCCTACAGATTTTCAGTCTAAGCAACAGAGAGACATTCAATCAGTATTTTCCTGTGAAGTCAGACAGGCACTACTAATATCACAGCACAACCATCTGCCAACTTCCAGTCTCTTAGAATTTGAGAAGCCTCTGTCAGCATCTTCTTACCAAGTCAGCCCAAAGTTGCAACACAGCCAGAGTTTTGTGTCATGAAAACATGTGATATCCCGCCTGGCTCTTCTTGATTTCCAGTCAATGAAGCAATGATGAACCATCTAAGCAGTATCTTCCTTTTGAGCCAATCACCAGCTGCCCTACAGCTACAGTTCTGTCTTCAAAATGCCACAATGCCAGCACCTTATTCTTGTTTTGTAGTCAACCAAGCAATGATGAGACACACCCAGTCAGTGTCATCTGTTAAAGACAGCTACGCACCATCAGCGTCACAGCCAGTGTTCTATGACATCAAAACAGCACCTGGCATACTTGCAGTCTCTTCTCTGCCAAACACCTACAGCTCCACTACCAGAGTCCCGTGTCTTGATCTGTTGCCATTGAACAATCGCAGCCCTTCTCCGTGGTTTCCAGTCACCTAATCAACAACCTGCCTTTCAGTCAGAACCTTCGCCTTACATGAGGAAAGGCGTGCACCATTTGTTTCACAGCCCAACTCTTTTGCCATTGAAACAGCAGCACCGGACATGTCTGTCAAGCCATTGTTCTTCTCAATCAGGTAAGAAACTACATTTTAAGTCTTATGATCATAGTGAAGGAAGAGCAACTGTTGAGCATTATCCTAAAATCTATACAATAGTGCTAATTGTTGGAATGTGTACCATTATGGAGAGGTGTGGGGTGTAGAGGACAATGAACATGTAGGAACAGAAACCTAGGCATATAAAGAGTGTTGGTGAGTGTGGGAGTAATGCGAAATGCAGCCAGGATTTTGTTTTTATCGTAAAGTATGGGGTCAGGACTCATGAGGCTTTTGGTACTGAAGTTGGCATCACTAAGTAATGCACTGTATGCTTTGAACACATGTTGAACTATTCTGTTTGCAGCCAGAACAAGTGTTACACCTGAAGCATTATCAGAGTACAAGGAGGAAGATGATGATCTCTGCTTTCTGGAAGTGAGTATAAAACCTTCTCATCCTTCAAATGTGTGATGGACATGGCAGGTCTGCATGCAGAGTACTCCAAGTACTCTCCGCAGCACTAGAATGGCAATGCAGAAGCACTGCATAAGTGAAATAACAGGTTTTCAATGTTGGTAATCAGGTTTTTTAACACACCAAACTTCTGCAGACCTTGTATGGTAGGATGTGTACCTGAAACAAAAAAGTTATACTTGTTTGAAAGTGTGAGAGCGTGCTACTTGTAATGTATAGAAACAAGAACTTTAAATGTTTTGTTCCTCTTGAGTTATGCAAGCACTTTGAAGAGATATAGGAAGATGATCAGGTGGCAGTATTTGCCAAGGCATTAATCAAACCCATTTTAAACTTAGCTCTAGGGTTCTGATTGAGATGAAAATCAGAGACGTCTGGCTGTTTTGTGCAAGAGTAATGAATTCCATGAAACAACTGCAAACAGTACAACACAACACTGACTGTAACTTGTCGAATCAGAAGAAAATGGGTTAAGTGCCAAAATCATTGAAGCCTGTGGATGCCATCGACTACAAGAATACATGTTCTCTGGTGAAATATTCTCCCTCTCCCCTTTTATCCTGGATTTCCCCTATCCCTATACCCACCTATCCGCTCCTGTAAGCCCAGAATGTGATTTTGCTCTGTAGTCCTGTTGAAATAACAGGACAGATCCACATAAAAAGGGGATTTGGGTTCATACACTTCCCATGGCAACAATGGCTTTGACACACTGCTACATATGATGATGTATTCTTGTATGAAATGTCACAAACTGCTTAACTGCTTAGAAGTCCCACCTTTCAAAATTACCACAATCGGCGAGCACAGCTTCCCTGTCAAAGCTGCCCAACTTTGGAATTCCCTCCCACCCACCTTAAAGTCTGACGAAACCTACCCACATTTTAGATTAAATATCATCAACTGGCTTAAAGAAAATGATCGTTAGCTCTAGCATAATCTGCTGTTCCTTTGTACTTGACCCGTAACCTTGTGTAACCATAAGTGTAAGATAACCACACTCTGTATTGTTATATTGCGCCTTGTAACCATGTAACTATGTAACATTGTAAATACGTAACTATGTAACAATGTAAATATGTAAGCTTAAGTATCCTTGTTCTCACACCCTGATACCGTTGGGTCTGGTGCGCGCTATAAATAATTAAATAAACAAACAAACAAAACAATACAGTGATATCGTGACCATATTTGTCTTAGTGTACTGATGGATAATGATTTATTATGCCACTTCCTGTGATGTAACGTGGGGGCGGGGTCAAATGACCTCACTTCCTGTGACGCCACACATGGGAGGGGGCAAATGACATCACTTCCTGTGATGTCACTCATGTGGGCGTGGTATTGTGATGTCACTTCCGCTACCCCTGGTATTTTGGTGAAATGACATCCCTGGCCAGTTCTCTTCTCCTCTTTGTGTGTACTTCTGCATCACACTCAGGCAATGGATTTCAGCATATATCTATGATCTCATGACCATATATCGTTACATTCTGCACCTAGCACTTTATTGAATGGATATTTTATATGATTCAATACAACATTAGACACCTAAGGGTGCATTAATAGTCTGCATTCTAGAAAACTGGACGATGCTAGAGGTCTCAACATGAGAATGACATAGAATGTATGCACTAAGCACTTTATCATATTGTGATATTACAAACTAATTATGCAATATGCACTTTATTGAGAACCTTGTATTTGCACGGAATTGCAATAGGTGCTTTATTGTCATATTTATTGTCTTGAACAAATATCTCTGTTTCTTTATTAGACCTCTCAAGGTCATAGTCTATGCATTAGTAATTCATAATAGTCTTTTATATGTAAAAGCTGAATAGTTATAGCATAACAGATATTCACACTGAATTGCACTGAGCACCATATTGTCATTCAACAATTGTCTTTTTATCAGCTACCTGTGTTTTTAGCATTGAAATGTATTACATCTGTATTGTGGTGTCCGGAAGCCGAACTCTATACATTGACCATGGAATTACTGAAAAAAGAGACATGCACTGTGAATCTTTTACTGTGTTAATTGGAGTGTTTGAATAGCTTTGTTTGACACATGTCTGACTAATAGATGTGGGTGCCATAGAGTGCAAGAGGAACTACACAGTGACCATGGAGTTGTAACAACATACTACTATTTCCATGTTGTTTCCCTTGTATGTGATCAAACGGTTTGCTAACCGCGAAACGTGTCGTTGCCTGTTTGCCCTGTCCGCGGCATACTCAATAAACTACTTTATTGCTGTGGAACTAGTAGTGCATCATTTCATGCAGATCAGAAGATTGTCTCCCACTGTGCTGCTCAGTCCTCCAGCGTACCATGGTACAAAGTCTTTTTACATATATGGTTAAGTTGCTAATCCCATAGGAAGAGCACGTTTTGGGTGGCTTATAACTTCGCTCCCCTTGGACGAATCATCACTAAACTTTGCAAAAAAAAGTATATGGTCCACTCTGAATTATTTTGCAAAGTTTGGTGAGGTTTGGTCCAGGAGGGGAAAAGTTATAGGGGGGATCCCAAAATTTCTTTTTTTCCCATAGACTGAATGGGGGAAAAACTTTGTGCACGGCTACAGATCAAACTGCTGGACGGATTTTCACCAAATTTGCGGCAGGAACAGCAGTTTGGTCCCAAAAGCGTGCTTTTGCAAATTTGGTGAAAATCCATCCAGTGCTTTTTTTTTAAACGATCAAAAAGTAGGTCTAAAAAAATAAGTGATATCTATGTCCGCTGCGCGGTCACACTTCCCTGTTCGCTCCGCGGACAAGATAACGATTGGCTAATCGGGTGCGCCATGTCCGCAGACATGTGACGCGTTCGCTCATTGGATGATTGGATGATGAAGAGCGTGAAGTGCATCAGATTGTTCCGATGCGTCCGCCATCTTTGATTCGTGTTTTGATGGCCGCGGACATCGCCGCAAAAACATATAAAAAACAGAACATTGCACTTGTTAAACTTATCAAATACAGTCTGGAAAGGTGCGGGTTGATGTGGCTGGGATGGGATGTGACAGCAAGAAGTAAGAAAGTGGTGTTTTTTTATCACGAAAGTTATACCGTACATTTGGAGGTGTTCCTCAATATAATGTGCGTAAGGTACAGGCGAAGGACTAATGTATTTAAAATAATATTTGAGTCAAACTGGCGCCCCCTAGAGTTTAAAGTACAGGCGAAGGAGTAATGTGTCTGTGTTACAATGTATTTAAAATAATATTGGAGTCAGACTGGCGCCCCCTAGTGTTTGGCATCTGAGGCAGCCACCTGCAGTGTTTGATAGAAAGAGCGGCTCTGCACGTCTATGCGAGTACCAGTTCTCATGAATTCGTTGAGCCATCTTGTTGCAAAGTGAGAATGTATTTGGATTCTGAGTGAAGGTCACCAGCTTTGATTTTTTGGTTGCGAGCTAAGGAAGCCCATGCATGGGACTGAAACTATAAGGGTCAATTGTTTTTTGATCTTGACGGAAAGGGAATATTCAGTAAGAATGCAGTGAGGGGAGGTTTGGAATAATTAACATTGATAAGGTTATGCATTCCAAAAGTTTGTAAGGAACATGTAAAATCAGTTCATGACTATTCTTTGGTGCGAGCGCATTGAGCATTGCAGTCTGAGTTAAACAAAGACAATCGAGACAGTGAATTTCATGTAAGTTTGCTTTTGACGACTGTACACCGGAAAGAGCTTTAATTTATTATTATCTGAACATTAATTTTGGTAATGTAACTGAAGTACTATATTTCTGTGTGGTTGTCATTTTTTTTGGTTATAGGGAGTGCAGAATCTATGTAGACTATAACTAGATTCACCCAGGTTCAACGCTAATATTTCTTTAAAATGTCATGTATGACCATATGGATTTGTGTATCAGTTTCCACATTCTTTTTGTCTTTTTTGAGATTGTTTGCTGTGTGTGCTAATCGTTAGTTTAAACTGTATGCCGAATTAAGAAATCAATAGATGTATTGTAATAAAGGTTGGGTATTGATACATATTTTCTGTTATGTTTTCCAAATAGCTACATGCTGCCTTACTGCGATTGCCATGGATTCCAGATTTCTACTGATGGCTTCTTCATTCGCCAGGTGCACGTAGTCGTCAACGGCTGGATCACCGTGACTGTTTTGTGGGACGATCGCCCAGGGCCCATGTGTCCGTATGCTGCACTAGCGATTAGGAGTAACATAACATCTTTTATGGTGGTCTAGGCCCAAGTTCATGCCGACGCCCTGGAATTCACTGTGTGACCCAAGCGGTTCCTTTATCAAAAACAAACACTTTGTGTGTGGGAAAAGAACAACGTGTGCCTCACAATTAAGATTTTCGATCACGAGCGAAGAAACAAATTTGCAATTTGATTGAATATGGGAATGGTCAGATGTTCTCGGAGAGTTTATTGTGAAATAAAAGTACTTTACAAATTGTACAGTGTTATTGTTTCCTTTTAAGATTAGATATATCAGTTACAGAAAATGGTTTAATATTTCGAATTGTGATGTGCTATGTTGTTAGTCGGTGTGTGTTGATTTTCGGGTTCTGCGTCATGGCACGTAGGTGATTATGGGCGCATTTGGCTACGCTAAAGAGGAACGTCAGCGAGAAAGTTGTTGAATATCACTAGGGTTGGTTATGTGAGGGTCAGGGCCAGAGCATATGATGTAGTGACGTCAGGGTAGTTTACCTTAGGCAGATACAGCAAAGGATAAGAATAGCACAAGATGAATGCGCCCTGTTGTCACATTTCGTATGTTTCAGGAAAAATGAGGTAAGGTGCATTGGAAATGTTTGCCATAGATCAACGCATGTGCTAAAATACATGGTCGAACCCTCGGGACAATAATATTTTGTGAGCATTGCACTTGTGAAACTTATGCAATAATGTTTGGGGAGGTGACGGAGATGTTGATGGGTGGAATATTTCTGATGTGAATTCGAATGAGTTTACAAAGTTTGTTGGGATTTTGTGCACACCTTATATGACAAATCATTTGTGTATTCTTTTGACTGTTTTGAAAAAATAAAACGTGGGTAGATTTCCAGCAAATTTGCATAAGGCTCATTGGCAACGATCGAAAAGCATGGTTTTGCAAATGTGGCAGTCTTTTCTTATTTGGCAAGTGTCATAACGTAGTTAAAAAAAATAGCGGTATAGCTTTAGTGACTAAGGGGTAGGCTGTAGCCATGGGCAGTGGCCAGAATGTCGGGGTCTTGGCATAAGGTCATGATCCAGACAATGGGCCTCATTCCGAGTTTGGAGGTAACAATGGCGCTATTTGCGCCATGGCTGCCTCCAAAACCGGTTCCGACTCCAACCTTGTTCAATGGGGACTTACCGGTCTAGTCCGGCCTTTGCGGGACCGGTAAATCCCCATTGAAAAATCCATTCCCCATTCCCATTTGAGCCCCCATAGGGCTCAATGGGAATGGGGACGTAGCTAATAACGGTACTGCAAATTGCGGTACAGTTATTAGCTCTAAAGTCCTTTAACGGGCCCCATCCATAACACCTGGTAAATCCAGGCGTTAAGGAAGGGACCAACTAAAGGACCTCGGAATAGGGCGCAAAAGGGATTACCGGCACCAGTGTCCTTACCGGTGCCCGTTATCCCTTTGCGCCAAACTCGGAATGAGGCCCAATGTGGCTTCTGGCCATGACCAGAAGGGACAAAAGATAGGATTAAAGTGGCCACGTCCACTGGGGACTGGCTTTGTGGTAAAGATTTTCGAAATTAGGATACATTTGAAAGGAAAATTGTGCTCACGGTAATATGGGCACAGGGTTTTGTTTTTGCCTTTTGCAGGCTGCAATGGAAAGCGAAGAGGGGCCCTGCATGGAACCCCCACCTTCCCTTTCCATGGTGGCCATCTTGGAAAAGGATTTTCCTTCCTAAACCGGGATGCCAAAGGCATCCCGGTATAGGACGAAAAATCCTCTTTTTTAGCACGGGTTACCGCTTTGGAAACCTAGCCTGCTAATGGCATTGATCCCCAATTTTAGGGGCTGGAATAGGCGGTAATGGTCCAGAGACCTCGTTATCCACTCTCGCTTCGATTGGGCTGATAACCTGGGCTGCTAGCCCTTTATCCACCGTTCCAGTCCCTGCAACAGAGAATGACCGCCACAATATTCCCATTAGCATAACACAAAATGCAAATGGAAATGTTGGAAAATCTTATTGCGTCTATGTACTTTACTGAGAAATATAAAGTAGATGGAGTCTAGGCAGGTTTTTTTTTTAGTTATATTTTTTAACTGTGAAGGTGGTTCCTAAAGGAACATTTATTTTGTTTTTGAATGGCTTTTTTTTGGCAAGAGAGGTAAGAATGAAAGTTGGGGAGGGAACTGAGGGAAGAGGCACCAAACACTAATTTGGAGGGCCAGGTGGACGGGGGAAAATGTTGCGCGTGTGTTATTTCTAAGGTAGGTCGCAGTGTTTCTCATGCTCCTTGATTACAGCAGTGGTGGTGTCTCTTGGGGAGAAGGGATGGCCTTAGCTGATGTCATTTGAAGATTAATAGCAGTTTTTCTAAACTTATGTACTGTGTACTAGATTGTTAATGGCTGAGTCACGAATAGGTGTTGGAGCTGTGTAAGGGAAATGTTGAAGTTGCAAGTTCCTACATCAGTAGAAAATGTACTTCCACACTGTGGAAGCGGATGAATGTGGAGAGCAGACGAGTATGCAGTGCGTACGAGTGTGCAGTGCGTACGAGTGTGGAGTGTGGACGAGTGTGGAGTGTGGACGAGTGTGGAGTGCGGACGAGTGTGGAGTGCGGATGAGTGTGGGGAGCGGACGAGTGTGGGGGGCGGCTGAGTGTGGGGAGCGGCTGAGTGTGGGGAGCGGCTGAGTGTGGGGAGCAGCTGAGTGTGGGGGAGCGGCTGAGTGTGGGGGAGCAGATGAATATATGTGGAGCGGACGAGGGTGTGGAACGGATGAGTGTATATGGAGCAGATGAGTGTATGTGATGTAGATGGGTGTGTGAAGCAGATGAGTGTATGTGATGTAGATGGGTGTGTCAAGCAGATGAGTGTGTGGAGCGGACGAGCGTATGGAGCAGATAAGTGTGTGGAGCGGACTTCCACATGGAACAAACCAGTGTTTGGAGCAGATGGGTATGTAGAGCGGATGAACAGCACATAGAGCGGATGAGTATGTTGAGCGGATGAGTGTGTGGATAGAATGAATTTGTATACCAGATGATTGTGTAGACCGGCTGAGGATACAGAGCGGATGAGCGTACAGAACAGAGGAGTATATAGATCGGACGAGTATACAGTGCGGATGAGTGCGTAGGCAGACGGGAGTACATGCGCGTGGTAGACCTGGGTGCACGCGCGGGGAGGACAAGAGTGCATAGCGCATGCATGTGGAATCCATGAGAGCACACGCAGCGGCACACTGGAGAATGAGTGATAGACCAGTACACGCAAGGCGCACTTGAGAGTGTAAGTATGTCAAGCAGACAGATGTGTGGAATGCAGGGAACATTTGAATGAGCATATATCATACCACACTCCACGCTTACTCTCTTCTTTACACCACCACTCAAATAGAACACAGGGATACTATGACACCATTCGGTATAACTGTTCTCATATCAACATCTCCCGCTCACCCCCCATCACTCTAAGTAAACACTGCTGGCTCCACACCCCCAGCTAGGCGTCCTCCTCAGGCCTAACGCAACCACACTCGGTTGGGATAATTCCTGTCAGAGCAAACACATACTGCTGATCTCTCCACCACCACACCTACCGCTAAGAAGCAGCTACCACATGAACTCCGCACCAGCTGCACACATACCGGGTGCGCACACGCCCCATTGGACTCTCTCTAATCTCTCTACTGACTCGAACTTCGGTTCCCAAGGGCGTTCAACATACCAGCGCCTTCAGACCATACCAATGGTATATAAGGCGCTATATAAATGCAAAATAACAATAACAACAAAAACTGTCCAGGAAGCACAGATCTTATTGTGAAGTGAGTACGGGTTCTTGGACTTGTCATCATGCTGTGCACCACCATATGGTCATGTGGCATTCTCCGGAAGGTGTGCAATGAAGTCAGATGTTCGTAGAGATTATGGTAACGTTGCACTACTAGAAACCTACGGACGTTATGGTTAAGTTGTGCTACTAAAAACCTATGAAATTCAGTAAAAAAAACGTTGCTAAAGGGATGCTATGGTTAGGTAGCGCTACTACAAACCTATGAAATTCAGTAAAAAAACTTTGTTAAAGGGATATTATGTTTCCAAGTAAAACAGAAAAACCCTTGAAATTCACCAGTTATGGTAAGCTAAGCAACCATAACTCGCGCCACCACTGTGCACTGCTAAGACTAACACCCAGGACATCAACGATAACATCACAAATGTCATTGATGACATCACTGATGACATCCCATGTGCATTTATTTTCATAAAAAGTCTGTACAAGGTATTCTTATAATAATGTTGATCAAAAAGTGTGAAGGGTTATTGGAATAAATTTCATGAGGTACGTAGTGCATTAAGTAATGCATTGCTACGAATACCTTTCTATTATCAGGTTCTTTCCAGTATACTAAGCTACTCATGTAGACACATAGGCATTGTGTGCAACATAGATGATGGATGTGCAATATTATTAATCTTACCATGTTCAATAGTAAAATGATACATGCTTCTTATTACAGTTTTGTCTACTGGGCAACATTTAATAACTAGCTAATAAAACCCACTTACTACATAATTGCATTATTCAAAACGAAACACAAATAACAACAACACAAACAAATATGAGCATATAAAGGGAAAATGAAGTACACAACAGTATTAGCAGCCAATCTTCATACCCCAACTGATGAACTTTATGCACAGAAATGATCCCTGTGCTTCAAACCTACTAATTTGCTATGTATAACTATCATATAATATGACTGGACCCTAAGGAGAGTAGTGTACATACAATGTATACAAATATGAGAATATCCAGGAAAGTAAAGTAATTAAAAAAGCCAGAACTATAAGAAAGTGTTGATAACCTCACAGATTATCTTAATACAGAGAAAGCATTGCTGTTTTCCAAATCTGTGTTTTCCCATATGTATATGTTTCATATGCTGTGAGTGAAACCCAAGTGAATTACTGTTAGAACATATTTGAAGTATAACTCTACAAATATAGTACTTCAATATAAATAATGAGTTTATGATTTTTTACTTTCTGACTGTTACTGGCCTAGATATATCAGTAAAGGAAAAGGGAGGGAGCCAGACATGTGATGTCATCAGTGATGTCATCAATGACATTTGTGATGTCATCTTTGATGTTTTTTACTGAATTTCATAGGTTTTTAGTAGTGCAACTTAACCATAATGTCCCTTTAACAAAGTTTTTTTACTGAATATATATATATATATATATATATATATATATATTTATATATATATATATATATATTTATATATTATATATATATATATATATATATATATATATATATATATATATATATATCCCTCCCTATACGTTTTGCTCACAGAGCTAGACCAATGACTTTTGTCAATGTAGGAGAAGTGACCTTTTTTAATCTCTAGACACTGTAAAAGCTGTTTGCATATCTTGCTTGCCCACAAAAAGTCAGTGCAATAATTGACTAGTTCGAGTAAGACTGGTCAGAGATGTTGACATGGTTCAGACAGCGTCACCTTGTGCACACACTTTTAGATTGGAGGCAATAGTCTGTGAACTGTTCTGAAAATATTGTGATACCAGGATGATGTCTAAAATAGACAAAGCAAGTCAATATTCAGCACCCAACACCATTGACCAATCCTGTCCCGGTCCTTGCCTTTTGCACCACGATTTAAAATCAGCACATGCACCTTGATGAATCATCACCCCAATGAACACTACAGCAGATCATCTTCTTAGGACTGAGCTGGCGCCAGAGGCACCCATTGCATAGGAGATATATTATCAAGCATAGTGCCACTTTTAATTGGACAAGTAAGAGAAAATAAAATCACTTACCCTGGATAGTAACATTAAAACAGGTGTTGCAGAGCTACCCCCATTCATTGTATATAGAAAATCCCTTATCATTAAAATTTTAGCAAATGTTTCCATTTAACCCTACAAGGACAAGAACCAGTGGTCAAATCCTGAAAAGGGACCATACTCTTATGGTTACAGGGAAACATTACCATTTTACGGCCTGGAACTGCAGTCAGCATAGGAGGCTGCACCTCGTGTTTGAGATTATTGCAATTCCATCTTGAATTGTCTGCTAGGTGAGCAATATTGGTGGAAGGGATGGCTCTGATATTAGGAGGGAGAAAGTTCATATATGATACCTTAGCATTAAATATCTTGGACAATAATATGGGGGCCACTACATTGAGAATTCTAAATAAAATTAGAAATTTAGGAATTGCCACCACCTTGAAAATACAGTCTCATACAATTAGAACACTGGAAGGCATTAAGGCCGGCTTAATTAATGCCAGATCTGTATGTGCACATTCAATTGAGGTTGTCACTTTGATTGAGGTGCATGCATTTGATGTGCTTTTTATAACATAAATGTGGCTTATAGAGGGGTCTCACATAGATTTTCATCATCTAGTACCGGGTAACTATTTGATTCAACATATTGATGGAGTGGGAAAATGTGGTGGGGGCATTGCAGTTATTTACAAGGATGTACTGTGTATTTCCCACTTTAAATTGCTTGATTGGGGAAGTGATTCACAAGTGGGGCAATTGACCATTGAATTAACCCTAACTCAGCTATTCATGTGGTACTGGGCTTTAGGCCCCCAGGATCATATAGAGAATGTTTAAATGGTCTTGACCTTTTCTTAACCACAGTAGTCAGTAAATATGCAGAAATATTACTATTGGGAGATTAGAATTTATGGTTGGATGACCGTAACCACCCAGGCTCTATGGAACTTTGGGATACTTTGGAAAATCATGGCCTTCAGCCTTTGGTAATGATATCTACCCACAATAAGGGTCATTGTTTTGACCAGATTTTAGTTAGAGGTACTTGCACTTCACTTTTCGATAATATACCGATCTAGTGGTCGGATCATGCGCTCCAAGTATTTGCATTAGTGGGCAAATCAAAAAATTCTCGAAGTCCTAAAGAGCATATTGGGATATTGACACGGAGACGCAAAGACTTGGATAAAATACCTGCACATGAAGTGCTGAATTCACTTTCCCTGGTTGACAATACATTGCCCAGTGAGGAGTTTTTTCTTACCGGAACCATACTCATGGAAGCCATTTGCTCTAGGTTTGCCTCAAAACAACCTATGCAAAAAAATATTTCTAAGCCCTGGTTTACACAGAATTTGACCCAATTACGTAAATAAGTTACTCTGACAGGGAAAAAATGGCAAAGACATCATACGCAAGCAAATAATAATTATTATCTCGAAATGTAATCCTTGTTAGGCGATCCTTAGCACATCAGGCCTCCCCACATCAGAACACTGCTCACCTTCCCCAAACACCTCCACCCCAGCTTCGAGGCTCAAGGGATTCGGTGAACCCACAGAACCGAAAACACCGTTCCTTCTTTGGTGTACGGGCTCGCTTACAACCTTTCCTGCATTGGCAACTGCCTTGGAGGATGTATCGCAGAAGGGACGGCGATACGTCATCACGTCGATCACGTGATACAGTGTGGCGTTCCTCACGTGATCTTGGTAGACGTCACATGACCCAGAGACACATAGTATAAAGAACTGAGAGGCAGGACGATCATTGCTTCTCAGCTGGCTTCGGACCCTGTTTGGCGTTTCTACTTGCTCCTTGCTACCTCGACCACGGAACTCTATCTTGGACTCTCTTGGACACCCCTTTGTACCTTTGCTCGGAACTGTTTACCTGTTGCCGGATTTTTGGACTGCATCTCGACTTGTCTTTGGATCATCCCTGGAATCCTTGCTGTACTTCTACGCCCAAGTCAAGCCCTATCTTACAGGTGGCCTACCAGTATCCACGCTTACCTGCGGTTCTACCTCTCCAGGGACCACTGTATCTTTTTGAGCCTCGAACCTCCCTACTAGGTTACCTGGGTCTCCCTTACACCAGATAGGTAAGACACTTTGGATTCTTTTGTTTACCTGCCTGTATTGTGATTGCCTGGTGCTTAACCTCATTCCTTCTTGACAGCAGCATCGGTGTTCCAGAGGCTCCGTGGATCTGGGAAGACATCTCTCACCTGTGGCCTCAAGGGTCGCACAGCGGGTTTCTATTTTGTTCCCCTGTGCGTCACTTGGGGACGGAGGTCTCATCGGTCTACACGACACTCAAGTCAGAACAGACTGAGAAGCCGTATAGTCGTGTTAGACGATGCAGGGATCCACGGACGAACCCATAACTGCTTTAGTTCAGGCAATTACAATACTAAGGGCAGATATGGCCGCCGCGAACACAGTGATCCACCAAAGGTTGGATACCATACAGAGCGTTCAGCATTCCCTTCCTGCAGACCCGGAGTTTGGAGATGGCAGCTCCTCCACTACACCGCCAGTCCCGACTCCAATAGTCCTCCCAACTCCTTCCCCCCTGGCTGCTCCTGAACGTTACCAGGGTGATCCCAAGACATTCAGAACCTTTGTTAACCAGTGCAAGTTACATTTCTTATGCAGGCCTTTGGCTTTTCCCACGTCCACTGCTAAGGCCGCCTTCGCCCTTTCCCATTTAGCTGGAACAGCTGCCGCTTGGGCTAATCCCCTGTTAGAAAACAATAGCCCGGTTCTTTATGACTTTGATTTGTTGGTCCTAGAAATGTCCCGAGTATTCGATACTCGACACAAGGCACAGTCTAGGGATTTGGAGTTGTTGGAATTGACTCAGGGCAAAAGAACTCTGATAGATTACATCACCAGGTTTAATCAGTTAGTTGCGGAAACATCATGGCCAGAAAACAAGCGGGCGGTGGTCTTTTATAGGGGGTTGAGTAACACCATGAAAGAAGCTTTAGCAGTGATCCCTTCTATGCCTACTCAGTACCAGGAATTGGTTGATCTCGTCCTGCAGGTAGATGCACGCCGAGCGGAGCGTAGAGCTGAATCGGGGGCCTCCTCCTCTCCTACTCTTGTTAATACTCCCGCTTCCGGTACTGAAGAACCTATACAAGTGGGAGGGGTACGCAGTCCTATTACAACATCTGAGAGGGAACGTAGAAGGGTTGATAATGCGTGCTTTTACTGTGGCACCACTGGACATTTCGTGAAAGAGTGTCCTCGACGTCCCAAGAAGAGTCAGGTTTTTCGGATGGCTCGACCTTAGAACCGGAGACCAGGTCGAGTGTCCCATCATCTTCTCCGGGAACCCCTCTTGCCTTTGCTCGTGTTCAACCCATCTCCGTAAAGGCTACTCTATGTCCCTCTACTGGCCTTCTACATGCAGTCAATATCATTATTGATTCTGGTGCCACTGGTAATTACATAGATATTGATTTGGCCCATTCCCTCAATCTACCTTTAGTGGTAAAAACACGACCGGAACATGTCCAAGCCGTAGACGGCTCCGCATTGGTTTCTGGTCCTGTTAGACATCAAACTGCACCCCTCTTGTTGAACATACAGGACATACACACAGAAACCTTAAGTTTTGATTTGATCACCGCACCTCAATTCGGTATCATACTAGGGATTCCCTGGTTACGTGAACATAATCCATTGATCAATTGGCAAGCAGGCACTGTACTCTTTGAGTCCGATATTTGTCAGAATTATTGTCTCCCGATCCATCAAGCCCCTGACACACCCTCTCGGGTCTTGGCAGCCCTAGCACAACTCACACTGACGGTTGACGATCCAGAAGTCATACAGTCCCATACTGTTGGGGGGTTGGTGTCTGGGATTCCGCCAGAATATCTGGCTTTCGAATCAGTTTTCGATCGAGGCTCGTCTGAGGTACTTCCTCCACATAGACCTTATGACTGCCCAATCGAATTGCTTCCTAATTCCACCGTTCCTTCGGGCAGGATCTACTCTCTGTCTCCTTCGGAGGAACTGGTGTTAAAAGAATATGTACAGAACGCCCTGCGTTTAGGACACATCCGCCCCTCCACTTCACCAGCGGCAAGTCCTATCTTTTTTGTACCCAAGAAGGAGGGGGATTTACGTCCTTGTGTGGATTATCGGCGTCTTAACGTGATCACCAAGAAGGATAGATATCCCATCCCGTTAATCACTCCACTCTTAGATCATTTAACACATGCTTCCATTTTTACCAAACTTGATCTACGCGGCGCATACAATTTGGTACGCGTTCGCGAGGGAGACGAGTGGAAAACTGCTTTCTGTACTCGTTACGGATTATACGAATATCTTGTCATGCCCTTTGGCTTATGTAACGCTCCGGCCACGTTCCAACGATTCATGAATGACATTTTCAGGGATATTCTGGATGTGTACATGGTTGTGTATTTGGACGACATCCTGATCTTCTCTCGTGATCTGGATGACCATGTAAAACACGTCCGAGAAGTATTAACCCGTTTAAGCAAACATTCCTTATTTGCCAAACCTGAGAAATGTCAGTTCCATAAGACCTCTGTTGAGTTTTTGGGTTTCCACATCACCCCTGGGGCGTTATCCATGAACGAGTCTAAGGTCAAAGCAGTCTTAGATTGGCCAGTACCTCAAACACTCAAGTCCTTGCAGGCCTTTTTAGGATTCGCCAACTTCTATAGGCGTTTCATCTCTTCCTTTTCCACGATTGTAGCCCCACTCACGGCCCTGACTAGTCCTCGGGTACCATATCAGTGGCAGAGAGAACAGCAGGAGGCTTTTGAGACTTTGAAAACCGCCTTCACTACCGCACCGGTACTCCAACATCCCAATCCGGATCTTCCGTTCATAGTCGAGGCAGATGCCTCTTCCTTTGCCCTCGGGGCGGTCCTGTCACAAACATGTCCTAATACAGGCAAATTACATCCAGTGGCATACCACTCCCGTAAGTTTTCCAGTACTGAGTCTCATTATACCGTTACGGAAAAAGAACTCTTGGCTGTCATGGACGCTTTCCGTGTTTGGCGTCATCATCTTCTGGGGGCTAAATATCCTATCACAGTATACTCCGATCATCGGAACCTACAGGATTTGGCCTCCCTGAAATGCATTAATAGCAGACAGGTCGGATGGCATCTTTTCTTTTCCTCCTTTGACTTCCGTATTATGCACCGTCCTGGAACGGCACATGGGAAGGCGGATGCCTTGTCACGTTCCCCGGGGGGGATCCAATTGCCTACATTCCCCGACACTGTTCTCGGAAAGAGTCATGTGATTTGTCTCTGTACTCCCTCATTGTCACTGATAGACTCGGTTCGATCCTGGACTAGCGATCATTCTGACCAGTTGCGAGAATGGGATCCAGTGTTCTCTGATGGATTACCGTTCGTACATGAACGCCTGTTCCTTCCCACACCTGACACACGTAATCTGGCCCTTGAGTGGTCTCATGACGCTCCCTTTAACGCTCACCCCGGACAGGAGCGCACTTTAGATCTTCTCAAGCGTTGGTGTTGGTGGCCTTCTATGAAGCGCGATGTAGAATGTTACCTTAGATCATGCGCAGTATGTGCTCAGGCTAAACATCAAAGGGGTCGACCAATTGGGTTGTTGCTTCCGCTTCCGGTACCTCCCAGGCCCTGGCATACGTTAACGATGGATTTCGTTACTGATCTCCCCAAGTCGAAGGGCTTCGACTCCATCTGGGTGGTGGTG
Source organism: Ambystoma mexicanum (assembly GCF_040938575.1). Classification (NCBI taxonomy): domain Eukaryota; kingdom Metazoa; phylum Chordata; class Amphibia; order Caudata; family Ambystomatidae; genus Ambystoma; species Ambystoma mexicanum. The sequence continues at coordinate 608,280,911 of NC_090923.1, read as the reverse complement.
GACACGTTCACTAAAATGGCCCGTTTTGTTCCCTGCAAAGGTATCCCTTCGGCTCCTGTATTAGCGGATTTGTTTTTTGAACATGTGTTCATGCTATTAGGCCTTCCCTCGGTCATTATATCTGATCGAGGGTCACAGTTCACCTCTCGGTTTTGGAGATCCCTGACGAAGCTATTGGGCATTGATACCAGGTATTCTTCGGCCTACCATCCTGAGACCGATGGACAGACCGAAAGGACGAACCAATCTATGGAACAATACCTTCGTTGCCTTATATTGCAACATCAGACTTCTTGGTTGGCTGCTTTGCGGCTTGCGGAGTTCGCATATAATAATGCGGCTCATTCAGCCACTGGTTATTCTCCCTTTTACGCCCTCTATGGCCAACATCCCAAAGTCTTGCCGGTCCCTGATGCTTCTGATTCTGCGAACCCTGCGGCCACGACATGTCTTAGGGATCTTTCTGCCTTACACGCTAGTACAGTGGTTCATCTCACTGAAGCAAAGGCTGCTATGAAGGCCCGTGTGGATGGCAAACGTCGGGCTGCTCCCCCTCTGGGGGTGGGTTCCAGGGTCTGGTTGTCTTCCCGTCATCTTCGCCTAGTGGGTTGTCGGAAATTGCTGCCTCGCTTTGTCGGTCCCTATGTGATTTCGAAGGTTGTTAATCCGGTGGCTTTCCGTCTAGTGCTTCCCAGCTCTTGGCGCATCCATCCTGTGTTTCATGTCTCCCTCCTCAAACCTTGTCCCGACTCTGTCCGTCTTCGTACCCCTGTTGCGCCGGTGTCCTTGTCCTCTCCTGATGTTTTCGAGGTGTCGGCCGTTTTGGGCTCCAGATGGTTTAGGGGAGGGATCCAGTATCTGGTGGATTGGAAGGGTTACGGCCCGGAGGAACGTTCATGGGTTTCCTCCTCTGACCTGAATGCCCCTCGCTTGGTAGCCCGTTTCCATTTAGACCATCCATCCTGCCCACGGGGTCGTGGGCCGTTGGGGAGGGGCTATGTTAGGCGATCCTTAGCACATCAGGCCTCCCCACATCAGAACACTGCTCACCTTCCCCAAACACCTCCACCCCAGCTTCGAGGCTCAAGGGATTCGGTGAACCCACAGAACCGAAAACACCGTTCCTTCTTTGGTGTACGGGCTCGCTTACAACCTTTCCTGCATTGGCAACTGCCTTGGAGGATGTATCGCAGAAGGGACGGCGATACGTCATCACGTCGGTCACGTGATACAGTGTGGCGTTCCTCACGTGATCTTGGTAGACGTCACATGACCCAGAGACACATAGTATAAAGAACTGAGAGGCAGGACGATCATTGCTTCTCAGCTGGCTTCGGACCCTGTTTGGCGTTTCTACTTGCTCCTTGCTACCTCGACCACGGAACTCTATCTTGGACTCTCTTGGACACCCCTTTGTACCTTTGCTCGGAACTGTTTACCTGTTGCCGGATTTTTGGACTGCATCTCGACTTGTCTTTGGATCATCCCTGGAATCCTTGCTGTACTTCTACGCCCAAGTCAAGCCCTATCTTACAGGTGGCCTACCAGTATCCACGCTTACCTGCGGTTCTACCTCTCCAGGGACCGCTGTATCTTTTTGAGCCTCGAACCTCCCTACTAGGTTACCTGGGTCTCCCTTACACCAGATAGGTAAGACACTTTGGATTCTTTTGTTTACCTGCCTGTATTGTGATTGCCTGGTGCTTAACCTCATTCCTTCTTGACAGCAGCATCGGTGTTCCAGAGGCTCCGTGGATCTGGGAAGACATCTCTCACCTGTGGCCTCAAGGGTCGCACAGCGGGTTTCTATTTTGTTCCCCTGTGCGTCACTTGGGGACGGAGGTCTCATCGGTCTACACGACACTCAAGTCAGAACAATCCTCCTACCAGTAACAACCTATCTATTATCCTATCATTGGCACAGCCAAATGCTAGTTAGAATTGTCACAATTATGAGCAATATTGTAGTCACAAATCCAGTCCCTTCAGTGCAATTAAGCGCAGGTTTAGATATTGGAGGTCATGATCAAACTGCTCACTCTGTAAAACATTTTAACTTTCATTATGTGACGGTAGATAACATATGTGCACTGATGAAAATTTTGAAACCAACTAATGATATTTTCCTATACCAGCAGTAGCGGCCAAGCGTATGGCTGAGGAAATTGCACCTTTTGTCATTATCTTTCGGACCAAATCATTAGATCAAGGAGCAGTGCCTCAGATGCTCAAATACACCACATTAAAGGATAGTTCCGGGACTTTTTTTTTATTGTCCCTACGGTTCGGCCATGTGTTTTTAAGCATAAATCGGTAGATCGTAGAAAACTTTCCTATGGACCTTACCCGACTTTTCGTCCATTAACGCACTCGAAATCAGCCGCCATTTTGTGATAATCCTATCATTTCCCCCCATCGACCTGGCTCACCTGCGTTTGCGGCACTAAATCAAATCCCCCGCCCCTAAGCCTGACATCAGCAGACGCGTACCGCCCATTTCCCAATGCCAAAGCACGTTTCGTGTCAACAATCGCTGCGCCTCAGCTAATGAAGTGTCGCCATGGAAATGGCAGGACGCCTCTTTCCTCAATAAGTATAAACACACCGTTTCACAACACACAGCAGCAGATTTTCGATTCCATTACTCTCTCTGTGTTACTTTGAGTATTCTGTGACTCGTTTCTGTGCTCTGGTCAGCTACCTTCGCCGCTTCTAGGCCTTGTGAACACCTGTACCATCTCTGTAAATTATTTTACTTTCTTTACCACACAATGGCTACAATAATGCCGTATATGTACGAGCCCAAGTACACCGAGGAGGAACTACTGGAAAGGCAAGCACGCGAAAACGATGGGGATTCGGACGGCAGTTGGGAGGACCAGTCAACGGATGAAGAGCCTGGACCATGTCGCATGGACGGCGTCTCCACCTGGTGCACGTGCAATCGGTGCGAGCTAATGCCAACTGAGGAGGAGAACTGCTGCTGCCGTGAAAATTCCGGGTGCTTGGCCTACATTTCAGAAGGCGAGCCAAGTCCGCAATGCATCACCGAGCTGCCAGAGTTCAGGGAAGCCTGCCTCTCACGGACCGTGTTGAGGATGATGATGGTGCTTATGCACGAACTTCGCGGCACTGTTCGTCCGCGTAATCCGAGTAACGAGTAAGTATACTCTGGTTGTGATGTCAGTGATGCCACTACTATTTCATGGTCGTCTCCCACATATAAAATTACATCTACATATCATTTGAACGCATGTAAATTGGTTCCATATTGTGCATTTTCTAGATAGAATTTTTTTCAAAGCAGAATGACATTTTTTACCTGAATCGACATTGATAAGAAAGTTTTGTCATTTTAATACAGTTTGCATCTTTCTTTTTCACAGGTGGTACAGGCTGGTGGCCTATCGTTGCTTCACTTGGTGGCTTCACGGGAGGCTCGGACACCGCGTTCGGAGAGTAATACCTGCCTGTGCGGTACTTGCCATTAGACAACATTTCCCCAGCGACAGTGGACAATACCGCGGATTTTCCCTGGATGTGCTGCAACCGGAACTTTACAATGTGTTATGTTTATTATTTATGTTCAATTGAAATTAAGATCTAAAATAAAACCCAACATATATTTTAACAATGGTTGTTTTGATTTTTTAAATGAATCTAGTGTGTCTCCATTGAATAGTCTTCCTGTGCCTTGTCTTGTCACACCACATGTCTCCGGCCAGCATCCTCCCTCACGCTGGCCGCCCACCTTCAATCCACATAACCGTTGAACCCATATGCAGCAGACATACATATGTTATTTTGCGGGTTGGCATCATGCCTCCCGGCCTTGCCTCCTCCCCCAAAAATACTTACCACACCACTTTGTTCAAGCGTTGGCAATAAAAGGCCGTTGGATTTTATTGATACAAAACATGGTTATAGGTAAATAATCAATATGGTTGATCATAATAAATCATCCTTTTGGGCACCGGGTACAGAGATGACCCCCTCTGGCCCGTGCCGCCTTGCCACCACAGGCCAGCCTGCTGCTGACTAACTGCCTAGGCATCCAGGGTCTCCAGGGTGAACTGCACCCATATATTCTCCTGGGAGGGTGAGGTATTTATAAACTCACCCCCCTGCCTTCCATGTACTAGATCCTGCAGCCTGCCTCTTACATGCAGTTAGATGGCCTCTCCTTGGTGAGGCCCTGTGGCAAACGAGTCTTGTCTGCACGACCACCGCCCCAATCCACCCCCCACCCTATCAAAGGCAGTTTGCACCGGGGTACTTGCGCTGGCAAGTGGAGCTGTCAGGGAGCGATAAAGGCCAAGAGGTGCCAAAGACCATGTACACTTCAAAGTGGTCTATAGAGCATGGGTTGTTGTTCCCATGTCTACCTCCAGACCCTGTGTCTCCTGCCAAGCATCCCCCCTCACGCTGGACGCCCCCCTGCAATCCACATAAGTGTGTCTCCATTCACGAGTCTTCCTGTGTCTTGTCTGCACGACCACCGCCCCAATCCACCCCCCGCCCTATCAAAGGCAGTTCGCACCGGGGTACTTGCGCTGGCAAGTGGAGCTGTCAGGGAGCGATAAAGGCCAAGAGGTGCCAAAGACCATGTACACTTCAAAGTGGTCTATAGAGCATGGGTTGTTGTTCCCATGTCTACCTCCAGACCCTGTGTCTCCTGCCAAGCATCCCCCCTCACGCTGGACGCCCCCCTGCAATCCACATAAGTGTGTCTCCATTCACGAGTCTTCCTGTGTCTTGTCTGCACGACCACCGCCCCAATCCACCCCCCGCCCTATCAAAGGCAGTTTGCACCGGGGTACTTGTGCTGGCAAATGGAGCTGTCAGGGAGCGATAAAGGCCAAGAGGTGCCAAAGACCATGTACACTTCAAAGTGGTCTATAGAGCATGGGTTGTTGTTCCCATGTCTACCTCCAGACCCCGTGTCTCCTGCCAAGCATCCCCCCTCACGCTGGACGCCCCTCTGCAAACCGCATATTGCCACGACATATACACGTCATTCATTCACAAACACACCCCTGTTTCGAATTCTTTATAACCCACTTCATATTTCTAATGAGAACTTCTTTGCGCTTTGCTAGTCAACCCGTGAAGGTGCTGGTTATCTGCTCTTCGTCTCTGTGAACTTCCGTGACCACTTCGAGCAAACTCGTCAGTTTGCAACCTGTGAACTGCTCCCTGTTCTACGACAAGAAACTACTCTGATCCCTGCATCTAACTGTTTGTTCGTCAAGGTAAGGCCATGTACCATAATCATTTTGCGTCCAATTTTTTAATTTATATCTATTTGCTAGTAGTCATCAAATTGCATCCATGTTTTCTTTTCGTTCAAGACAGTACATGCAAGGAACTAGTCACATGTTCTGAGTTTAGTCAAATTATTTTTCTATTTTTTTAAAGTTATTCAAATACTTATCCGCATGTGAATAACGTGTATAGTTCCAAGAACCAAAACGAACCTTGCATTGAACCTTTTATGTGTCATTTAATTTTTTAACACATTGGTATTCATAGAGAATTGTTGATCTTTACTTTTCAGAACTTTCCACAATGCCTGCCTGTTCCATTGGTGGTTGCCCTTCGAAGACCCATAATAAATCTGAAGGTACTATAATGCATGTTTTCCCTAAGACAATAGATCAGATAAGAGAATGGGTCCGATATTGCGGATATCCACCGTCTGAGCTTGAAAGTAGAGTCCTAGAAGTCTTTGCGGATAAGAGGGGTGATCGATACCGCATCTGCAGCAGGCACTTTAGCTCAGACATGTACTCCACATCATTGCTAATAAAGAAGAACACACCGCGAGCGACGCGAAAATTGCTCTCAACCGCTATTCCCACTCTGTTCGTCCACATCCCTCCACTGGTGAGTCAAGTTTACGGATTTAGCTCTCAGCCTTGCGGTAGTGTGTAGCATTAGCTAACAATAATTTCCCCATTTATGTATCCACTCAATATGAAGGCGGAAGATTCTCCATCCGTGTCGTTATTGCAGTCATCAGCCACTTCAAGCGCCTATCGGGTAATCTTACTTAGCTATTCTGCCACTGACTTGTTTTAGGCATGTAAATCAATAGTTTTAATTTATCGTGTAATTATTTTACCTAATGGTACACCCTAGTACTCGTCCTCTAGTCTTTGTTTTCAGTTATAATTATTGTTATCCAAAATAATGCAAGTACTGTCTTTCAGGGAGATGCTGAGGAGTCCAACGCATTGACGACAACCGTTGATGTCACTCAGATGCTCGAGGTACGTTTCCGGACAGTTCCATCGATGGAGATCATCAGATCTTGCATTCTTGTAGCGTGATTGTTACACACAATGTTTCTTTCGTTTTTATCCATTGATATGTCCTTCTGTCGTCACCCTCCTATGTGTCTTCTTTTTTCAATATTGTGTTCATTACTAATGAAAGTCCTATGTTTCAGGGAGTCGATGGAGCATTAGTCCAAGAAGAAGGGGGAGCATGCAGTTACGGGTCGGCGCAACAGCTTGCAGAAGTGTGCACCGCAGTTACAGCGTCCCTTGATGTTCTTATGCATTTCGAGGTATGGATACTGACAGTTCGATCAAGCGAGATCATATGACGTGATTACATCCGCTATACTTCCTTCTTTATTAACGCAAGTACTATGTTTCAGGGAGATGACGGAGCTTCTTCTACAAGAACATCACCCCTAGTAGTTGATGCAGATCTCTGGGTGGTGACACTTCCAACGATCGAGCAAATCGAATCATATTTAGATATCCATTATTTATTTTAGACAACTGATCATTTGTGCAGGTCTATTTAGATGAGCCGTTGACGCCTGCACAAAGTTTATGTTCTTTTTAACAAAATAGAAAACCATACTAATGCAATTACTGTGTTTCAGGGAGTTGCTGAAGCGTCATCTTCAATAATATCATCAATGGAAGTCTATGCGGAGCCCGAGGTATGGATCTTGACAGTTCCATCTAACTAGATCAACAATGCGTGAATAATTGTCGTTTGAATGTTCTACACAATGCGTTCATTCGTGTTTTGCTATTGAGATGTACGTGGGTATTGGTCCCCAAGTACATTTTGTGTTTTCAATATTATTATACATACTAATGAAAGTTCTATGTTTCAGGGAGTCGATGGAGCGTCAGTGCGTGATGGATGTGCTTATCATGAAAATATAGTTGTTGCAGCGCAAGAGGAAGTAGAGACATGCACACATGAGTCGGAGCAACAGCGTCCAGATGTTGAAGTTCGAGGCAAGAAAGTTTCAAAGAAAAGAAAGCAAAAGAAGGTTAGTGTCCTGGTCACTATATTATGTTGTTTTTCACTGTTAATAGTTCAATACTGTAAGTTGTGTTTAAACTGAACATCCCTTTTCCAATCTGTCCTCTAGTTGCGAGTGGGTGTACGAACTAGATCTACACAGACAGTGAAGCGAACGAGAGATGTTGCTTGTCAAACCTTTTGGCAGGGACTTGAGACTGGAGATGCATCGTGCCAATGGGAAGAATATGAAGTGATTGACAACGGAGCTATACCACCACCAGCCATTGTTAGTGAATGTCCTCCTAGTAGTTCGGATGCAGTCGGAGATCAATTCACAGAATCCACACCCGCAAAAACTAAGACCGCGAGAAAGTTGAAGAAATTGTTTTATTCTCCCATCGCCGGAGAAGGAACAGATGTTGCAATGGAAGAGAATGAAATGGACGACAATGAAACACCATCAATATCACTGAACATAGCGGAAGACGATATCAGAGATTGTACCTTTAATGTGAGTGACATGTCCTCAACGTTACAGGCCGAACCAGCTGGGATGCAGAGTGACAGTATAAGGAAAGAGGCCAAATTCATTGTATTCGATAGTTGTTTGATTGATATTATTATTATGATGAAATGTGGGCATTCGGTTGGTGGGAAAGTATGTGGGGAGCCATTGATTAATGTGACTCGTGCAATTCGAGGCACTAACCTTAAAATACATGCCACCTGTACACAATATCATCCGTTCTCATGGTCTGCACAACCCATGCTGGGGCAACTGCCAGCAGGCAATCTACTTTGTGCAGCGGCCGCACTTTTTAGTGGTTCAAGTTTTAAAAAGTTAGAGTATTTCTTTCAGTTTGTGGGAATCCATTTCATTGCGAAAACTCAGTTCTACAAATACCAAACCGATTATCTATTTCCAGCCTTTAGCGAAGCTTGGAGAATGGAAAAAATGTCTATTGAAAGTACATTCGCGGGCAAACGGTTCAGGCTAGCCGGTGATGGACAGTGAGACAGCCCAGGATTTTCAGCCAAGTACTGCACCTACCACTTTCAGGACATGGAAAGTAAGAAAATTGTGAGTTCGGTGGTCGTGCAGGTGTCACAAAGTACATCCTCAGTGGCCATGGAGAAAGTTGGCTTTGTAGCATCATTGCAAGAACTACAATCGCGGGGAATGGTGATCGACCTGATAGCCACGGACAGACACGTTTCAATTGCCAAGACAATGAGAGAAGAGTACAAAAATATAAATCACCAATTTGACGTATGGCATCTTGCAAAAACAATCAATAAAAAAATGTCGGCTGCAGGTAAAAAAAAAAGATATGCAAGGTATTTCACAGTGGTCCAAGTCAATCAGCAACCATCTTTGGAGGAGCTCAAAAACATGTGAAGGGTCGTTGGAAATTCTACTGGAAAAATGGCGGTCAGTAATGCTACACTGTAGCAACGTTCACCGCTGGACCACAAACCAACATTTCCACAATTGTGAACATGGCCATTTGTCCACAGAGGAGGCACGGAAGAAGAAGTGGTTGATTCCTTCATCACCCACTCACAAAGCCATTGAAAAGATTGTATTTGATAAAACTATAACAAGAGATTTGAGGGGACTCACGGAATTCTGCCACACAGGAGATTTGGAGGTGTTCCACAATATGTGCCTAAAGTACAGGCCAAAACGATTGCATTTTGGCATGGAGGGCATGATAAATCGGACTCTTCTAGCGGTCTTGGCACATAACCATAATGTTGGCCGTCAACAAAGTAGGACGACCGGAACTTTAGGGACGCTTCGCTACAATAAGGCCTTCACTAAAAGAAGTAAACAATAGGTGATCAAACCAGTGTTTGAGGATATGCAATATGAGTTTATTGAGAGACTTATTGTTGATGTCCTAGATAGGCACATACATGGAGTTGTGAACGAACCTGTGCAGGGGACAACTGCATTGCCACCCAACATTGCCTCTGTACCATGTCCACCTAAAGCAGAGGTCATTGAGAAATACACATCACGGTTTAAATGATTGTAATTTGATTGTCTGTTCTCTCGAGTCTCCTCATGTTGCAGGCCCATTGAATATGTGTATCTATGTAATGTGTAAATAAAAGTGATTGCTCAGTGTACATGCAATGTGTCTCTCCACCCTTGCCCCTCCCTTCACCGTGCAGTAGTGCGAACCACCCGGGTGTCACCTGTGACTTTGCTCTCGAGTCTCCTCATGTCGCAGGCCCATTGAATATGTGTAGCTATGTATTGTGTAAATAAAAGTGATTGCTCAGTGTACATGCAATGTGTCTCTCCACCCTTGCCCCTCCCTTCACCGTGCAGTAGTGCGAACCACCCGGGTGTCACCTGTGACTTTGCTCTGGAGTCTCCTCATGTCGCAGGCCCATTGAATATGTGTAGCTATGTATTGTGTAAATAAAAGTGATTGCTCAGTGTACATGCAATGTGTCTATCCAACCTTGTTCATTTGCGCATTAAATTAAACCAAACAGTAATATAAATCATTTTTCAAAAAATATAGAATGTCTCCGTATTTATGGTTCTCTGGGGCTGCAAAGCACGCAGACAAAATGCAAAGATGGAGTGTAAATTTCAAGTCCTGTGAGATGGCCTTTCACTGAATGTAGCTAACTAGGAATGTGTGCTCGTTCAAAGTGAAGGTCAGCTGCTTTGATTTTTTGCTCGGGTGCCGGAATGGCCCACGACTCAGTATAAGGTTCTATTGTTATTTGACCTTGACAGGCCGGGACCATCCCGAAAGACTTCTTTTTGGGGGTGTGGTGCAATAACGTAAGAAACGATAATGAATAAAATTTCAGAAACGATAGCCATTTAATGTTCGTTCATTAGAAGAAATAACGTCGGCATAGAAGGAGTGGTATTTCGGGGCTGCCCTACGCACAGACACAATGGAAAATGCAAATATAATGTAAGTAACTCTTTAGATGAGTTTATACCGCAATTTAATTACTATACAGTAGCTTTAAAGACGAGTTAAGTTGTACTTGTTTGTTCTATGTGGCATATTGTTTTGTACCGCGCACTATCTTGAGGAGAACCATCTCCTTTTACGGAAGCACCTCAAAACCTTCCTCTTTGCTTCTGCTTTCTCTCTCCCTCTCCCCTGCTACAACTGGTCCACTGTCTGCGACCTCGGTCCTGGGCCCTTCCACTCTCCACCTGCACTGCCTCCCTGTCAACCCCTGCACTGGGGGACTGTCTCAGTATCCTACAGCCCCCCCTTCCCAGCACTTGTTCTGCACTTACCTTGCACTCGCCACCAGCTGGCCCTATGTATTTATTATTTTATGCTACTTACCTTGTACTCCACTTCCCCCCTCCCCTTCCCCTTGCACTTTTACCTTCCCCTTACCCCTGCACTTGCGCGATCTGAATGACACCTGGCCTAGTAGGATCGTTGTCTGTCTTCTCCTTGTTCCCCCCCCCTCCCTGCCTCGCCACGCCTTGAAACACTTGTGTATAGGCGCGTTGCAAATGCCATATTATATCATATCAGTGACGAAGTGGTCCACTGGCGCTCAGGCGGCTCTGAAAAAGGCGGAGGAGAGGGGGTGGGTTACTGGAAATGACGTATAATACCCAGTTGCACTGTCCTAGCTATGAAATAATTTCCCGACCTAATATATAAAATGAATAATTTTAATAAAGATCTGATGGTGAGACTAATTTCATTTTTTATGTTTTTAAAACAGGTACATCCTTCATTATTGTCTGTGTCACGAGTACCAGACACCGGCGGATGGCTTTTACAACCGCCAGTTGCTTCTCCGCGTGAACAACGTTACCACCCTGACCATTTTATGGGACGATCGCCAAGTACAAGTATGCCCTTACGCGGTACTAATGGCTAGATGCAACATACATACCATTGTGGTGGCCTAGTGCCTCGTTGTTGGAACAGCCATGCGATTATCAGTGCGACCGAAGAGCTTATTTTATCGTAAACCAACACCCTGTGTACTGCACACGAACATCGCTTGCCTCAAGACGAACTATTTTGGATCGAGAGCAAAGAAAAATGCAAATCGCTGAATATTCTCTAAACATTTGATGTCCAATAAATGTACTTTGCCAAATGTACAATCTTGCCGTTTGCTTTTAAACCACAGTTTCATATTCCGAATTGTGGCGCTGTATTGTGAGATGATCTAAGACCCTGTGTACAGCAAAGGAACATCGCGTGCCTCAAAACGAACTTTTTGGAACGTGAGCAAATAAAAATGCAAATCGCTGAATATTCTCAAAACATTTGATGTCAAATAAATGTACTTTACCAAATTTACAATCTTGCGGTTTGATTTAAAAGTACAGTTTCATATTCCGAATTGTGGCGCACTGTGTTGTGAGCTGATCTGTGTTGGTTTCCGGGTTCTGTGTGGAGTCGCGTAGAAGACGCCTGGGCGCGTTTGCCTACGCAGCACAGTCACGTCACGGATAGAGGCGGGGAATATGAATGTTTTGATAAAGTCTGTTTCAGGGGCGGGGGATATGATTTAGTGCCGCAAACGCAGGTGAGCCAGGTCGATGGGGGGAAATGATAGGATTATCACAAAATGGCGGCTGATTTCGAGTGCGTTAATGGACGAAAAGTCGGGTAAGGTCCATAAGTTTTCTACGATCTACCGATTTATGCTTAAAAACACATGGCCGAACCGTAGGGACAATAAAAAAAAAGTCCCGGAACTATCCTTTAACTCCTCTTTTAAAGAAAACCAAGTTAAACCCTTTGGTTCTTCAGAACTATCGTCCTATTGCGGGTATCCCCTGGCCAGGGAAAATATTGGAGAAAGTGGTGATTCAACAACTGCAGGCATTTGTTGAAGAGGAGCTACTTTTAGATCCCCTGCAGTCGGGGTTCCGTCCGAAATTTGGCACAAGATGGCTCTGTAGGCAGTTTATGATGAATTATTGAAGGTGGCTGATCAGGGCAAGCTTTCACTTTTGGTGATGCTTGACCTGTCAGCCGCCTTTGATACGGTCAACCACACTATCCTTTTAGATAGATTAAGGATGGTTGGGAAAGTTTCTGAGCATGCCATTCGGTGGTTCAGATCTTTTTTAGAGAGGCATCAGCAATGTGTTAGACTGGGAGCTTTTACATCACACCCCAACCCTGTCGCATGTGGGGTCCCACAGGGGTCGTCATTGTCACCACTTCTTTTTCATTTGTATCTCCGATTGGTTATGGAAATTCTGAGACGTCATGGAATAAGTTTCGAATCCTATGCTGATGATACTTAGATTTTCATTACAATTGACAAGGTTGAGGAAACCTTTGTCAAGATTAGTGATTGTCTTAAGGAGATTAGTGACTGTATGGCCTCTTATCAACTGCAATTGAATGTAACTAAGACAGAGTTGATCCTGTTTGGCCCTGAGCTTTCGGCCATCATAAAACATCAGCCACTTCCCAAGTGACCGGGAGTTGAAGTTTTCTACTAAAGTTAAAAACTTTGGCTACATCTGGCAGGGCAACTTAGGTAGTGAAAGCCAGGTTGGGGCCAAGGGGAAAGCTATTTTTTACTCCCTGAGACTTTTCCGGCAAACTCTCCGATAAATTCCGGAAGAGGATCATGCCTTGGTGGTGGGAGCATTCACAAATGCCCACTTAGACTATTGTAACAGTCAACTGATGGGCATTCCAAAATAAAATAACTTAGCAGACTGCAAAGAGCGCAGAATGCAGCCGTTAAGTTGATCTATGGACTAAATAAAACCTTTCACGTGTCACCCTCACGCTGTTTACTTCATTGGTTATCAGTTGAGGACCGTATTGAATTCAAGGTAGCATGTTTGGTATTCAAGTGCCTGAATAATCTAGCACCGGATTACCTGAAAGATATGCTTAAACTTTATCAACCATCCAGATGTCTCCGTTCAAGGGACCATGCTCTGCTAACGATCCCCTCATCTTCATTTGTGTCTAGAGGGGATAGAAGATTTTCTGTGTTTGGTCCTAGACTCTGGAATAGTTTACTCAGGGAAATTAGGACTTTGGATTCATTGCTTAAATTCCGAAAGCCCTAAAACGTTTTTGTTTAAATAATTTATTTACTTTTTTTGGGTTTGTTGGAACATATTGCCCTCGTGGATGGAATATGGGTACTATTATAATTTTGGCAACTTGTTCTTAATAAAAGGTCATCTGTACAATTATACGGTTTGGTCCGTTTCGAGCGCGTTACAAATTCCTCAAATGAAATCAAATCGAGTACAACAAACATGAAAGAAGGGGATTTAGGTAGACTTCAAGAGGGCATCTCTGCAGAAACGAGGCATCTGCAATCATGATCAAAATATCTACCATTCAGAGGAGGTAGTGTCAAATTCTATAGTGCCAACCCATAAATGCCATTAGCATGGACATGCTCAACACTTCCTCTGAAATCCAGAAATGGGATCCTAGTTGATATACAAACAGCATTCTCAATTCTTCACCAATAAATCAGTGAAAAAAAATTGATTTATCTGGAAGATAATCTGGAAGAATCAAGACATAGGTGACATACCAGGAGCCAGAGAAGCAGAGCCACAAAAGCGTGTCTGTGATTTAGTGATCAGAGCGATGCCTTTCACTGTGGCTTTCAAAAACCTGGAATCCTGAACATTGATTCGCTTGTGTAAATGGCAGACATCAGTATGGTGGCCATCAGAAAACATAATTAAGGGACTTATCTTGGATGAACAAAAATAAAGCTGCCGCAGTGAGGCAGCAAACAACTCACAGAGATGTAATACTCTGACATAGTAATGAATCATACACTTCACGGAATGCATGCACTTTGGGTGGCCTGAATACGTTATTCATTATAACGTTGTTCAGTTTTCTACATAGGTGAGAGCAAGTGGGGAAGGTGGGAGAAGAACTGAAACCCCCATACACTGGCTTCATTGTCTGTAACCCAACTATGAGTACACCTTTCCATCTCCCTCAAAAACCTGCATGCCCGTATTCTAAACAATAATTGCCTTTAAACCTGATATTTATAGAAATCACAGCTCACTGGAAGCATTGCCAGCACCATGAAGATCTGTGATCAGTAAAGCCCAGGTGTGCAAATCGACAGATCGTGCAGTCTGTGTGCTGAGAATAACAGCTGTGCAGCTTGCACAGCCTCGCCAATGCTTTGCTTTTTCTGAGAACAACCTCTAGGGACGAAGTCTAAGAGCTGTTCCCCCTGGTGCGGTTGGGAGGATAAAACAGACACAGTGGTTACCGGCAAAGCCTAACTTAAAATAGCAGCTCAGAAGGATGACTTAACAATTCCACCTTGGCCCCTGTTCTGGAGAGGTGGGAGGGACGGGCCTGTGGGATAAGCAGTCGTCGCCTAGCAGATATCCTTAGGGTCTGGGCAAATGACTATCCCTGCACCCCAATCCAAAGAAATGGTTAACACGTTAAGGGAGGCAGAGAAGAGAGGGAACAGAACCTGCCCAGCTCTGACTTGGTTCCCAATCAAACTCAAAGCCTCCTGTTTGTAGAAGGTATTGATCGCTATGTATTTATTTATTTATTTTATTACATTTGTATAGCACACAGGCAGCCCAGGGGCATTGTGGCGCTGTTACTTGTAGGAAAACTTAGTTACATTAGGTACATGTTATGTCTTGGGTTACAGAATGATAGGGTACAGTGTCAAGCAGTATGCATAGAGGACCTTGGTATACATTATTGGTTAAAGTAGTGTGAATCCAAGTTGACCCTGGGGGCTTCAGCAGATGGGGTTGGTCAGACGAACCGGGTAGTTTTCATGGCTTTGCGGAAGGCAGTCAGTGAAGGTTCAGCTCGCAGGGAGGTGGGAAGGCTATCTTGCCATATGTTGCCAAGCCCTCTAGTCCTAATGAATGAATTGAGATGGGGTGGGATGATGGTAACCTAGTCTGCATGCTCTAACATTCCACGCAAAAGCTAGCAGATTTGATAGACGTGAACTTCAGGAACAAGCAAAGGTTGCACTAAAAAAATGGGTTGAATACCTACAGCACGTTCACAAGCCTCCCTCATACATAAGGAGCTGATGATGCTAATGCAAAGAGGCGCATAGCCCTCACAACAAGACTTGTGCCAGTCCTGGATCAGAGAGAGGTCCCTACCAGATTAAGCTCAGAAAGCCCAGCCCTGCCATAAGAGTCCCACACACTGTGTGTCTTAGCCATCACTCCCAAGGAGTCCCAGGTACCAGGAAAAGCAACGGAAAAGCAGATACACCCTGTAGAAACAAAAACAAACCAGAAACCAGTTTAGTGTCAGGATGTGCCAGTGGGAGGCCTTCTCATACTGTTAGAACTCTGGTGAAGAACAGCAACAAAGCTATAATAAGACTGAGCTCCACTAGGGCATGTCCATTCGTTGATGGAGATCTGTAATCTCAGATGACATGGACATGTGATGATACATTATTTTATGCTTATTTATACAGAGCACATTCACCCGAGGGCATCTTGGCGCTAAAACCAGAAAAGGAAATGCTGAGAAACCAAAATTAAAGATTTAAGATAGAAGGTTTTCAATTAACGCCAGAACTGATAGTGATTTTGATTGCCTCTAAGAGAAGGAGGCAGATTATTCCACAGTTTAGCTGCAGTGATCAAAATGGATTGTCCACCAACTCCGGACAGCTGCAAACGAGGGACTGCAAGCAAGCAAGCATCCTGAGAACGGGGAGAATGCTCCAGGACATAAAGAACACATATATCACGCAGGTATTCAGGCCCTTGCCGCACAAAAAGCCTGGTGAACAATGCAAAGGGATTTTAACTCCACCCTTTTAGCTAATGGGAGCCAATGAAGAGGCCGTGTCACAGGGAAATATGGAAACATAAGGAGACCCTGTAGCCACACGTGCTGCATAGTTTTGAAGAAGTTGCAGCCGATGTATGAGAAAAAGAGGTTTCATATTTTTATTTTTTATTTTTTTATTTATTTCAGCACACAAAGCCCAGAGGCATCTAGGCTCTAGTTTCTGAAAGTGCATAGTACATTAGTGAAGTGCATTAATACGTATATGGTTGCCAATACGGAACTGGCAAAGCCACACCTCATGGTAAGGGGGCTACATCAGGCATGCACACAGGAATAAGAGTCAAAATAGGTGCGAGTAGAGGACTGCCAAAACCACACCTCATGGTACAGGGGGCTACATCAGGCATGCACACAGGAATAAGAGTCAAAATAGGTGCGAGTAGAGGACTGCCAAAACCACACCTCATGGTACAGGGGGCTACATCAGGCATTCAGGCAGGCATAAGAGTCAATATAGGTGTAAGTACAGGACTGGCAGAGCCACACCCCGTGGTACAGGGGGCTACATCAGGCATGCAGACAGGCATAAGAGTCAAAATAGGTGCGAGTACAGGACTGGCAGAGCCACATGCTTGGTTCTCATTAAGGCAAGGTAAGTGCACAAGCTCGCAGCTTCAGGCATGAATATTGAGGCTCACAAAACCAGCATAGTTGTTCAAGCTTAAGCAACAAGCAAGTGGGGAGAAGGGGGTCATTAGCACAATCCGGAAAAGCCATACCAGAATACTAGGGGCTACGTTGGATTCAAAGAAGGCATGGCATGGGAATCATATTATAACAACATACAAATGGGCAAAGTGGATCATAAGCGCACTCTAGGAAAGGCACACCCAGTAGGCTATGGGCTACGTCACAGGCAAGGGGTGAGGGCATATAATGAATAAAGGCACTGTGAGTCGTACACACACTGCTAGTTACCAGTAAACACAATGTAGTCACACTAGCTGATTTCGCTGTAGGGCAAGGTGTGCATGTGGAATTTAAAACAGCTTACATATGGGCACCAGGTCCTAGGCATAGACCAAGTTTACGGTAGGCAGGGTATGCTTGGAAGGTGTGAGACGGCATACAAGTAGGTACAGGGTCATAGGCATAGTCCAAGATTATAGCAGGCAGGGTATGCTTGGAAGGTGTGAGACGGCATACAAGTAGGTACAGGGTCATCGGCATAGTCCAAGATTACAGCAGGCAGGGTATGCTTGGAAGGTGTAAAATAGCATACAAGTAGGTACAGGGTCATAGGCATAGTCCAAGATTACAGCAGGCAGGGTATTCTTGGAAGGTGTGAGACGGCATACAAGTAGGTACAGGGTCATAGGCATAGTCCAAGATTACAGCAGGCAGGGTATGCTTGGAAGGTGTAAAATAGCATACAAGTAGGCACAGGGTCATAGGCATAGTCCAAGATTACAGCAGGCAGGGTATGCTTGCAAGGTGTAAGATGGCATACAGGTAGGTACAGGGTCATAGGCATAGTCCAAGATTACAGCATTAAATAACATGGGAGATAAGGCAGAGTGCTGGGGGAGCCCACAGGAAAGGGAGTGGGAAGATTGGCGAAAAGGAGGGAGAGAAGAGATTGCGACCTGTTGGTCAGAAAGGAAGCAAACCAAGTAGGTACTGAGTCAGATGTGCCCTTTTCCATGCCACCCTGCATCTCGGCATTTCACCACCCACATGTTTATACGTGTTCTCCCATTATCTCTAGACCTAAAACAAAAAAAACTTCATCCAGTGGTTTTGGAGTAATTTTCAGAGTGGGTGTGCTGGATATTGGTGATTGGTATGAGCAATCCTGGCGATTGTAGGAAACAAGCTAACTCTTTTGTGTAGAGCTTGGCAGGCTTCCCTCAAAGTATGGGTTCAAAAATGTGGTCTAGTGATGCATTTTAAATCATATTTTAACAATTGTGAGGAATATGGTATGATGGGTAGCGTCCTTATTGGAGAGCATGTTCCCCATTGAAATGGTCCTTTAGAAATGAGGTGTCACCAGAAATAATCACTGGACAGCTGATTCTGAGTTACGGGGGAGAAATGTCAGAACGTAAGGACTGGGTTGGATCTGCCAAGTACTAAACCACAAAGGTCACTATTAAAAATGAGAAGGTGAAAGAGGAATTCATGAGGTCAACATCAGATCTTTGCATAAAACATCCATAATCATTTTGGAAGAGTTACGGGGGAGAAATGTCAGAACGTAAGGACTTTTCCAAAATGATTATGGATGTTTTATGCAAAGATCTGATGTTGACCTCATGAATTCCTCTTTCACCTACTCATTTTTAATAGTGACCTTTGTGGTTTAGTACTTGGCATATCCAACCCATTTCTATTTCCACCAGAAGTATTTTGCTATAGGAATGCACTGCTGGAATGCCTAATAGCAGTTTGTTTGTCCATCTGAAACATATAGACGCAGTAGAGGTAATACACATCAGTAATATTGTTTCCTGAGAGTAATGGGCATTAGTAATAGCGCCTTACATTTAAAAAGCCTTGGGCCATGTGCTTTAAAAAAAAATGATGACTTTCTGCTCAATAGCTACCATCTCAGTGGAGCGTCTGGGTCTCATTATAGGTTGTGGTGGTATCTAGGCCGTACTTCTGCTGAGATACCACCTAATGGAATTATCGTGACTGCCACTTGGTCTGGTAGTGTTACCGCTATATTACATGTGGCGGTGGCAGTGTTAGTCCTCATTTAACTGGAGACCATAGTACACCATGGAAGATTTTGGTAGAATTTGGCAGAAAGGTGGCGAATCCACCAACTTAATGCCAAACACATGGTTGGGGTGTCCGGTAATGCGGCAGAATACAGTATTACCACTGCATTTTACCTGAACCGCCCAACTTGTAATGAGGCCCAGAGTCCAAGAGTAGTACTGAGGCAAAGTGCTCCCAAGCGACGCTCACAGAACACTGTGCCAAAGAGCACAGATGCTGCAGTACAATACCATAGTAACCATGGTTGTGTGCTGGAATTAACAATGTATTGACACAACAATTGCAATATAAATCACACCAGGCAATCTATGTTACCTGAAAGCATCCACAGTAACACCAATAATGAAGAGCAGTACATTATGTGGGATGTTCAAGGAAGAATCTTTTGAAAAGCTTCCCTATCATT
The DNA here is from genome assembly GCF_040938575.1 of Ambystoma mexicanum. Taxonomy (NCBI): domain Eukaryota; kingdom Metazoa; phylum Chordata; class Amphibia; order Caudata; family Ambystomatidae; genus Ambystoma; species Ambystoma mexicanum. The sequence continues at coordinate 608,261,657 of NC_090923.1, read as the reverse complement.
GTAAAATGCAGGGTTAGTTACAATGGTCCTGTATTCTAGGTTCTAAACTATGAACCTGATTAGTCATGATAATATCCAGTCATTTTGCTATCTGCTTGTGGTAAAGCTCTGACTCATGCAGAGCTCTGTTCTAAAAAAAAACTGTCCCCCTCAAATGCTCCTGCTACCCAAAGCTACTAAATCGTTGTGTGTTGTAAAACTTTGTCTTACTCAGGGATCTGCTCTTGACAATGCCCAACTCACCGAAATCGTGACGTGATTGCACACTAACTCTGAGCTATGCTCCTTAGAATAACTGAACTCTTTCCGACCTTGCTTCTAATAATAGTGTCTGGCTCACATCATCTTTATTATAGCCAAACTCTCTCAGAGCTAACTCCCAATAATACTTAAAAGGCCTGCTTCTGTGAGACGCAAGAACATAATGCGAGTTTGTCAGATGGAAATGCAAATGTAACAACTGCTGTTTAAATGGTGGCTGCCACATTTCAAGGAAAAAGCATGACAGTGTAGAGGAGTAGATGGGCATGTCATCCCTAGCTCCCGCCCCTCACCTCCATCATATTGGAACAGCAGGAGAAAAGTCCTATGTGGGACACCAGTTATTGCCCAATACTGCATCGAGTGTATGAGAGATGATATGCACTTAGACAACCTTATTAAATGTGCCCTCACATTGAAAGGGTGGAAGGATGTCTGCACACACCATTAGACATCGAAGTGCTATAAGTGAAATCGGATGAGGACAGAGTGACGTCATGAAGGAAAGACACGAGGACACACTGAAAGCATATGCAAATATTTAAAGAATGAAGATAGAACTGAAGTAACAAGAAAAACATGTAATGGAAGACAACGAAATTGAACCTGTGTACCCAACACTAGGCCCTTTAAGACGGGGTAGCAATACTTTGAGATGGATGGGAATTCAGAATATATTCAAACATCAATAATCAGACTGACTCAGGAAGTTGGCAAAGTACCTCTGATTTATTTTCAATGATCTAAAACAGGGAGTATAACGAACATCAACGAACATCTGCTCGATCTTCTCACTCAAAAAATTTCATAAAAAATACAGTTTGTATAGCAAACCTTCATCATCATTAAAGGTCAATCTACGTGGCATGCTACAAAAACCTATTTGGGAAAGTGATTGGCTTAAAGGGAACATCTAGGAATACGTTCCATACTTGTCAGGGAAAGTGATTGGGTCTCTAACATCAGGTGGGGCAAATAAGCTCTCCTCTAGTGCAAGTCATTATGAAGGTCATCAAATATACAACGTCCTATTGGTTACATAAACTATAGGGCTCTCTATTACGTGGCCCTCTATAATTGGTTGGCACCCTTGTACCCCTCTGTGATATTCCACACACGCTAGCAGCACGCACGCTTGCACCCAGGTGCTAGTGGGGTGGTCATGACCATGGCTTCCCACCTAATTAGCCTGCCATCTATCATTACTCTTGCCTTCTGCCAGTCAATTAGCCTTTGAACATTGGCCTTGGAAATGTTCTCTGTGCCTCAGGATAAAAGGGAGTATAGGCATACTTTGTCTCTTGGTTTCGATACAGCTCAACTTAGTATCAATTTTCATCCGACCATGTGACTGGAGACCATGTTTCAGAGCTTTTCTGTATTTAAAATACTATTAAATGATGAACCTCTGACGTCTTCAATGTTCTTGACACAATCACCTCAGACACAAGTTTGCTCTATTCACACATTTTGTAACAACTGCATGAACATCCTGGCTCACGGTGGCCTTTTACTTCCTGGTGCTGGGCCAGCCAAGCCTTTCCTGAATTCACCTCCGTCATTAAGTCATTTTCCAACTGCACCACACTGAAAAAGCCTTTCTATTCAAGGGTCGAGACTCTGCTAAAGTGCGTTTTGGAACATCCATAGTCTATACATTTCTATGCATATACGTAGGTGCATCGCCGCAATCTATTCAGTACGTAGCCAGCATTAAGAATAGTTTTCCCTACTTGAGTTTATTGCATCTGTACAATTGTAAAATTACTTTGTATTTTCTTCATCGTCTCTGCAGCATGAGCATCTTCATCTCGAGCCCGAAATGTTGTTCATCTTTATTGCTTCATCTTCAAATCTCACAGAATGTTTACATTGTTCAGCCTCTTGTCTCTGTTCTGGATGCGTCAGTTCTATTTTTCATGATGTCATCAGTCTTCTTTCTTGCTTATTTTCACACTTCCTGTGGGATTTCATTCAAATGGCCATCATATTGTCATGAGTGCATGTATGGTTTCCTCAATGGGCACCTTACTTCCATAATTCTTTGCAGTATAGGTATTTTCACTGGTACTGCATGTGTTGCACACTCTGGCTCCCATCATATAGGCAGCATGGGGGCGGAGCTTTGATTGGGGGTACTTGGCTCCACCTCTACAAAATCATTATGCACCAAAGAAATTAGTGAGAAGAGAAGAATTGAATGTACATATGTGGAAACACAAGGTAGCTGAGACATTTAGAAGCTTGCTGCAAAAGAAAGCATAACGCTAAGGCGGCCATGAGAAAAAGATGTACGTCGAACTCGTGTAGAAGCCAATCAAGTACCTCAGAGAAAGAACAGAGCTGCAGAGTCAGGAGATGCTGAAAAGCCAGCTTCATATGAGGAACAAAGAAGGATCTGTTGACCTGGGATCAAGGATGCCACATCAAGGAATGATTGCAATGCACAAAGGGAGTCAAGAGGATAGACCATGTACATAAGACATATTATTCTTAGATTAAGTGAAGAAGAAAACAACATCAAAGTGCCAAGTATTGGACTGTCAAGGATGTGAAAAACATATATAAATTGGAGTGAGAGAGTCTCCAGAGGCCAAGTGGAGTAATAACACCCAGCATAATTAAATCAAATAGCAGTAAATAAAAGGTAAAAATGGACAAAATTGAGGTCTCCTCACACATGATTCAGAAGTCGAAAACAAGGGCATTAAGCTCTTGACAAAGATAACGGTGTACCTACGCTCCCTTGAAAGTCTCAGAACAGAGAACAGGCTTCATGGTCAACTACAAAGAAGAAGCCTTGGCTTGCGGCCTGAATGATGAGAGATGATGGACTAATTGCAAAAGTGGGTAGTAGTCTGACGTTGCTTTCTGCACCTGACTTTCATTTTGCTTATGTGCTGCTAACGAGCCGAAGGTCCAAGGTTGGAAGAGAATGCCAACCAATCAGAGGGTCTATGTAGCAACATGCTATACAAAGTTGCATAGGCCAACCTGCTGCTGTTATTCGGTTATAATCTGTATTATATGTTTTTAGAGGTGGTTCAAGGCGTGCCTATCAGATAAGCAGAATCCAGTGATATTACTAATACTTATATGATATATGCGTATATATGGTCCCTTAATCAATCCCTCCCTTCTATAGATTTTATAGTTTGTCATGTAGGATGACATCATAGCTGACATACATTGAGGTATAAAGCCTTTGTGTAATCAAAATTGAAGTGTCAGTGTGTCACCTGCAGTTTGATGTTCACCAGATTGCCCTACTATATTGGAGCTGATAATAAAGTAGTACTTTGCCATATTCTTTGAGTCTGTCCGGTTATTTGGGTCTGAGAATATTATTGATAATTCCATCGAGCATATGATATGCTTCAAGTTGCAATAGTATATATTAGTATGCAGTGAGACAGAAGAAAGATGCAGAGAAGACTCAGTTGGACTCATGACCATACTGGCAGAGAAAGGATACAAAATAGACAAAGAGAAATTACAATATTGCCAGGCAGCGGTCCTGTATATAGGACAGTTAATCTCTCAAGAAGGGATGAGGAAGTGACAGTGTACTCTGACTCCTCCTTTGTGATGTCAACTGTACATGCAGGGTTGTCACGCTGGAAATGGAATGGCTTCTTCCACGCAGACGGCACACCATTACAACATGTGATAAGCTTATTGAGGCACTAAGACTCTCATTGGCTATCGCAGTCGTGAAATGTGCAGCCCACACTGAAAGAACAGACATGATTTCTCACAGTAACGAAGCCACAGATTTAGAAGCCAAAAAGGCAGCATAGTTCCCAAATATTTCGGGTTTTGAAGTAAAGAGTGTTAAACAGATGTCAGGACTGCGTATGATGGTATAGGAGGCCTTTAATATGTTGTCTATACTCTACTACTTTAAAAAAACACAAAACCAACAACTCGAATCATCATCCTAGGTGACTTTAATCTTGGCCTCTATGACAACCTAGATCCTAATGTCACGACCATTCAAAACACAATTGCCGCTATTGGACTCACTCAACATATTGAACAACCTACCCATGAGAAAGGCCGCACTTTAGACTGGCTTTCTGATCTAAATGTATCAACTAGCATTATAGCTAACTTCCCTTGCCCCTGGTCAGACCACAACATCATCACATTCACTATCCCCAGACAAACCCATCACAAAACGGCTCCACACCTAACCTCAGCAACCCTTGCAAGAAAGACACGCAACATCAAACGCACTAACATGTCCCTCTATTAGGCCCCATCACTGAAGGTACCCATTCCAATGCCAACCCATCAGCCATGGTAGATCTCTACAACACCACCATCCTCCAAGCCATTGACAAAATTGCTCACTCAAACACTACAAACCAAACCAGACAGCTCACCTGAACTCTTGGTTCACACCTGACCTTAAGAATCTTAGATCGAATAAACGTGCCGCTGAATCACCTGGAAAGACTCACCATCTAAAAACAACAGGGATCTTTTCCTCCATCAAAAAATACAAACAAGCAATACTGTTAGCTAAAAACGCTACATACAATGAGCGCATAGCAAATGCCAAATCTAGCAGTAAGGAATTATTCACTAGCCTTAGGGAACTTGAGTCTCCCGCCAGCCCAACTGACGCCTGTCAGAAAGACGAAACCTGGTGTACCAAAATACAGCATGCACTCCTGGACAAAATAGCTATACTCCAAAACAAAATTGAAAACAAAAAAGAAAAGTTAACGCATCCAGCCATCAACACTGACCCACCAATCACTAGAGAGCCTCAATATCCTCCTTTCGAATTGAGGCCAGTCTCTACCACTGAGGTCATCAAAATCATCTCCAGTTTAAAACCATCAAGGTGTCAAGGCCCCAATCATCAATGAGTGTGTTACAGAACTCGCCCCATTCATCACCCCTCTCATTAACTCTCCTCCTTTCGAATTCAGGCCAGTCTCTACCACTGAGGTCATCAAAATCATCTCCAGTTTAAAACCATCAAGGTGTCAAGGCCCCAATCATCAAAGGCTGTGTTACAGAACTCGCCCCATTCATCACCTCTCTCATCAACATCTTCTTCTCAAAAGGTACAGTCCCTAAGCATGGGTCCTCCTGCTTCTAAAAAACCTTCCCTTGTCCCCATCAACCCTACTAATTACCATCCCATCACAACAGTCTCCTTCCTCCTGAGAATCCTGACCGTGCCTCCTACCTCCAGATTCAGGAACAACTGGAAAATAAAAATCTCCTGGGCCTATGCCAATCGGACTTCTGACCGAGACACGGGACAGAAACGACACTCCTCGACCTAAAAAAGCAAATGGGCACTATAATTGACAACAGAAATTTAGCCATACTACTTCTTCTAGACCTCTTTGCAGAAATTCTAATACACCTAACTGGAGACTACAATACCAACTCCACCATCCTCAACGACATCTACCAGATGATCCAATCTTGGATAGCCCAACATGAACTTTGTCTAAATGATGACAAAACGGAGCTATTCCTGGTCGGTACCCAAAAACACCTAAAAAAACTTGACCCCAAATACAATCACTTCATAATAGATGGAAATAGCATTACCGTCTCTAAAGAAGTCAAAACATTGGGCATGCACTTGGATTCCTCCTTAACCATCTCCAGAGAAGTTAACTCCATAATCTCATCAGCAGCATACACCGTCAAACTCATTAACACCTGCAGATCCTACTTATCAGCAGACAGTTGCCTAACCTTAGAAAGAGCCCTCATTCTGTCGAAACTCGATTCTTGTAATGTCCTCCTGGCTGGCACTGCGACTACCAGCATTAATAAACTACAGGTCACACAAAACGCCTTACGGGCAGCACTAAATATACTAAGAAGAGAACATATCTCCAAAATCAGATGCAAAGTGCTCTGGCTACCAGTTCAGGACCAGATCAAATTCAAAACAATCTCAATCACCCACAAATGCCTCACTTACACAGCTCCCAAATATCTTACCAACCTTATAACTCCAACCCAAGCCACCAAGACCACACGCTCTGCTACAGCCTTCCTTCTCTCTGTTCTGAAGTTCAAGAGAACAAAGACGGGGGAATGCAGCTTCCCAGTTGTGGTAGCCAAAGGTTGGAACACCCTTTCTCTAGACATTAGATCTGACCCTTCCCACACCACATTCCACAGAAAACTTAAAGCCTGGTTCCTCACTTCCAATGTGTAGCTTCTGTGCCCCAATGCTTACAGTTTTTTCCTTATGCAACACGCTTCTGCGAATACATCTGTTCTACGTCATTTGTAAATTACCTATGTGCATAAGATTGCACATGTAAATACTACTGATTATGTACTAATGGGATTACTTTATATGTAAATATCTTATGTCTGTTAAGATTCTTATTATGATTTATGCCAAACCACTTTTTTCTATTGTTGCCTGTGGTAACCCACTAATGTTTATTACCTGCTTTCCAGCGCCCAGATACCTACGGGTTTGGCCCGTGTTACAAATGCTAAATAAATAAATCAAAAATACATTGGGCCTCATTACAAATTTGGAGGCAGCCATGGTGCTAATAGCACCATGGCTGCCTCCAAAGTCATGTCCGGGTTCTCGGAATGGGTACTTACTGGCTCATTCCAACCTTCGAGCCCCCATAGGGCTTAATGGGAATGGGGAAGGAGCTAATAACGGGCCGGCAAATAGCGGGCCCGTTATTACCTCCATGGCCGCTTAGCGGCTCCCGCTAAGGACGGCTGGTTTTACCAGCCGCCCTTAGCGGGAACCGCTAAGGGACCTCAGAATGCGGCGGTAGGGGGTTAAAGCACCAGCATCCTTACCGATGCTGTTAACCCCTTACTGCCCCACTCATAATGAGGCCCATTGTTCAGTTAATTGAGTTACAAGGTCAAGCTCCACAAGAAGAGCAAGATTTATGGAGAAAAAGGGGGTGTTCTTTATCCCTCACTGAGGCAATATGGATAGCAATATGAGGCAGGATAGCTCTGGAAAGACAGTTAGGCCACTAGCATTATTGAGGGTAGCACTGGCGTAGCTTGTAGAGTAGAGTCTTGCTGCTATAATTGCAGAAGATTGGTTTTCACTAAATGTATGCAAAATTTATTTTAAATTGCATTCTGTGCCAGAAATGTACAGCAGGCACACTTTTTGATCTGTCATAAGATGAGTCCCTAGACCCAATTACCCATTTCAGCATCTACACATAGATTATGTGGATATTTTGCAGACATTCAATGGCTATAGGGACATGCTGGCAGTGGTATATCCATTTCTAGATGGATTGAGGCAGGTCCATGTATGCACCCCAAAGCCACATGTGCTGCCAAGTTCCTGTTGCATAAGGTGTTTCCAAGATGGGGTGTGTGTGAAGTCCTGTGGTCTGACAATGGACCACATTTTGTAAATGAACTATTTGAGCAGGTTGCTCTTTCATTAGGTATAAAGCTTGAGTATTCTTCTGCCTTTCACACAGGTGAATGGGATTTGTGAATGGTTAAATGGAATCCTTAAAGAGAGGATAGCTAAAAACAAGATTACTTTAAAGAAGCAATGGTTACATTGCCTACCCCTTGCATTATATGCACCGCAAAATCAGCCTGGCTCAGATCACCACCTAACTCCTCATGAGTTGGTGACTGGACACCATATGACAATACCTCTTGATCCTCCTACTAGGTTAGAATCTGATGCCCACAATGTAGACATTAGGTGATGAGATGCATGATTATTTGGCAACTATGACTGCTAGTGTCTCTTTTATTTCTAAACAGATCAAGAACCAGAGGGAGGGGTCAAAGAGGATTGAAGAAGACAGCCAACCAATTAATCCTGACAGTATATAGAATCAACCTAGTTCATATCCAGGAGTACAGTTGCTGGTACAAACATTTCTTCACACTTGGAATAACCCCTGTTTCGATGGACTATACTACAAAGTGGACAAAGTTACTTCCACAGCTGTTAAGCTACAAGGAAGACAGGCCTGTCTGCACCTGCATGACATCATACCATACAAAGGAGAGACCTTGACCCCTCCTGCATTTGCTGACAGTGAAGCAAGAAAAGAAGTTCTATGCATGCAGACCAGATCAGCTACCAAATATAAGGATAAGGAATGAATGGACTTACAGCTATTCTGGAACTATTTTAGATAGGAACAAGAGACACTGTATTGACGTACCAGATCCAAAGAAAAAGAGCACACTGCATCTTCTATGCTGCCAATAATAATAACATTGCACACATTCTTGTATGCTATTTTTCCTATATATTTTAGAGTCTTACCCAGCTCTGAAAAGACAACATGTGGACATTGTGACATTTCTTGGCAATCCTAAAAACAATCATATTATTTTCTAAATCATTATCACGATTATCCTGCAGTTTTTGATATAAAAGTGTGATTTACAAATAATAACAAGATTATATACTGAATTAAAACAAGATGGGAAGGTTCCAAAATATAATAGACTCACTACCATCAGAAAAATCAATACATGTTTCAGGAATAGTAATTGTGATTTAATTCTGCATTATGATTGTCTTTTGATCCTTATTTTATTAGTATGGCATTTAGACACATAATGATTAAAAATACAGATGCAGTGGTTGACAATGAAACATTTCTTATGATCCCTAAAACAAACACAAGTAGCATCTTCCCTGCTTTTATTGTTCAACTTAAAAGGGATGCTGGTGAAGATAATGAAACTATAAATACATATCTTGATAAGTCAGCTCATTTAAAGAATAATCTGAGGTATCAGCACATGAAGGAGGTGGGAGAGAGAACGTCAGGTGAAAGCTGGTACGCATGTTCTCTCATCCCCTATGTCATAAACGCAGCCAGAAAATTCATTGCAAGAGAAATACCTGCCTCAGCAATGTAGAAGCATGCACAACCAGAGCACATTTTGAAGGAAGATGGGCAACCCTACAATGGTGATCAAGAACATTATTTCCATATGAAGATGCTTATTTGAAAACACAAAAGATAGAAAAAGAGATAGGCTGGATGAGCAAGATGCTTATATATTCATCACTGACTGTAGAACAAGTAAAGTTTGTTGAAATGAAGAGGCTGTGATGGTCAGACATATTAGAAAAATCAGGAGTACCAGGATGCTGGGAGGGACCTCAGCTATTGGTATATGGGCGAGTTACCACCAGTACAGGATGGCAAGAAGGAATGTTATCTTGCACCACACACTTATAGAAGAAGGAATCTTTAAAAATAGTGCAAATAGTAAATGACATATGCCTAAAGTCATGGCGCAAGTATTCCTAGTTACTAGCATGGCTTGACAATGAAGAAGGACTGGTGTCCATAATACCAATAAATAATGCAACAACATGTGTCAGGAACAAAGGCATGGTTCTAGTTGGAGAAAATAAAGGATGTAAGCAGATACGCGAAGTAACAGGAATGAATGGAGGAACTGCTGTGCTGATGGATTGCTATTGGGCCTATGGATCAAGGGCATATATATGCAGTTGCCGAAGAAGTGAGGAGGAATATGTTCTTTTGTGGCCATACATGGTCCTGCATTAGTGAGTCCCCAAAGTGACTTTCATATTGAAAAGTTCCCAAAAATGAATGAATACCAGAGAAAGAAGAGGTTGCTCAATCTCCGTCGGCTGAAGAGGGCAAACTATTTCTCAGCAAAATCCATAGCAGCCTATGATGATATTCCAGAGATCATAAATTATTCCACAAAATGGTAATGATATATTCATCTATGTTTATGCCAGGATTCCAGACTGCAGTGAATGCCATGTGGTTATACATCAACATCACCAGATGGGAGCTGTTACAAACAATTGATGTGACAATAAAAGGATTTAATGCAATCAAGGAAGATGCAATGAAGAACTGAGTCCAATCAAGCTCATGACACTCCAGAACAACTATGAACAACCACTAAACTCCTCTTTCTTGGAGACTTCAACATCCTCTTGGATGCCTCCTGTCCCCCCTCTGGATTCTTCTGCGACCTCTGCGACGCTCTCTCACTCTCTATTCTCTCATCTGGGCCGACTCATTCTGCAGGGCATACTCTTGATGCTCTGATCTTTTCTGACCTTCCCCTCTCTGTCCCTCTCTCCACTCCTCTCTCCTGGAGTGATCACCTTCTCCTATCCTCCCACCTCACCTCCCCTACCCCACAGGCAAAGCCACCCTCATCACTGCCACCCTCCTTCTCGGTCATCCGACCCATGAAGCGCGTGTCAGTTGAGGCTTTCGCTGCCACTTTCTTGCCCCCCTCCCCCTTCAGCTGACTCCCACCCTGACACAGCCCTCTCCATGCTTCACTCTGCTATATCTGATACTCTTGATATCCTTGCCCCTGTCATGAGAATCCGTCCAAAAGCCCAAAGCCAAATGTAACTCCTGGTATGACTCGGATCTCGTCACCCTTAAACGCAAGTGCAGGGTGGCAGAGAGGAAATGGCGTGCGTGCATCCTCTGACAAACTGGCCTGCCGCCTGCTTCAAAGGCAATACCGGCTCTCCGTTCTCACCAAGAAGAGAGCCCTTATCCAAGCCCGCATCTCTGCGGCATCTAACAATTCGGCCGAACTCTTTAAAATCTGCAGGGAGCTGGGCAACCCTGCTGCAGTCTCTACCGCTCCTGTCCACTCGCAGGCCCTCTGCACGGCACTGACCTCTCACTTCATTTCAAAAACCCAGGACATCCTGTCCTCACTCTCCTCCTATCACCTCCCCCCCCCTCTACTCCCTGCTCTTCCTCTGGCCCTTCTGCAGCCACGCCTCCTCCCTCCTTCTCTGCCTTTCCCCTTTTTTCTGTGATGAAGTTTCGAGACAAGTCCGGTCTATGAAAATCTAATCAAAACAGGTCCACCCATGCTCCTCCGAAACCATCAAGGACCACATCGACTCCTTGGCTCCTGCCCTGGCTGACTTCTGTAATCACTCCTTCGCCTCTGGAGTCTTCCCATCCCCCTCATGCACTCCCTTGTGCACCCCCTTCTTAAGAAACCCTCCTCCGACCCCTCCTGCCCGTCTAACTATCGCCCAATCTCTATCACTCCCTTCCTGGGCAAGCTCCTGGAGAAACTGGCCATCTCCCATCTTAATCTCCATGCTGAATCTGTTGGTAGTCTTCACAACCATCAGTCTGACTTCAGAGCTGCCAGAAGCACGGAAACTGCTCTCCTGAACATCCGTGACGACCTGCTCTCGAACCTTGACTCAAACACTCCTTATGTTCTCATTTTGCTTGATCTCTCTTCTGACTTTGATACTGTCAACCATACCATCCTGCTCAACCGTCTCCGTGATAACCTGGGTATCACTGGTCAGGCTCTGGCGTGGCTGTCCTCTTTCCTCTCCAATCGACCCTCCCAGGTCCAACTGGGGTCCTTCCTCTCTGACATCTTTTTCTCTACCTGTGGTGTCCCCCAGGGATCTAACCTCTCTCCTTGGTTGTTCAACCAGTACTTGGCATTTCTTGCCCACTGCATCGCCGCTCTCTGCCCCAACTTTCAGTGCTATGCGGATGATACCCAGCTCATTTTTAGGCTACCCTCGGCCTCCTCTTCTCCTTCCCTCATCTCTGACTGTCTTTCTGCTATCCAGGAATGGTGTGCCGCCAATGACCTCTGCCTTAATGCCAGTAAGACTGAGATTCTACTCATCGGCACACCCAGTCCCTCCTTCCCTGCAGCTCTCTGGCTGGCCTCTCTTGGCCCTCTTCCTGCTCCTACCTGCAAGGCTAAAAACCTTGGAGTCATCTTCGACTCCACACTCTCTTTCTCTCATCACATATCTGACGTCTCTAAGAAGTCACACTACCAGCTACACCTCCTCAGAGGTATCCTTCCTTTCCTCTCCTTCCTCCAGAAGCTCACTGTCTCTAGAGCCCTGGTTCTCTCGAAGCTGGACTACTGTGACAGCCTCTATCTAAATCTGCCTGCCTCTACTCTCCGCCCTTTGCAACTCATCCAGAACAGGACTGTGAGGCTTGTCCTTGGCCTCAAGCCCAGGGACCGTATCTCTCCAGGACTGAAATCGCTACACTGGCTCCCAGTGGCTGCGAGGATTAAGTTCAAAACCCTCTGCATTGTCCACAAGGCCTTCTGGGGCCTCGGGCCAAAATACCTTCAACTCTCTCTTCCTAAATATCTTCCTTCTCGAGCTCTCCGCTCATCCGCCTCCAACTCCCTCAGGGTCAGCCGCTTCTCCAAGCAACGAGCTGGGGGTAGATCTCTCTCCGCAGTAGGGGCCTCCCTCTGGAACAGCCTTCCTGCCTCCCTGAAACTTGAAGAGAACCATCTCCGGTTCCGGAAGCACCTCAAAACCTTCCTCTTTGCCTCCGCTTTCTCTCCCCCTCCCCCCTGTTAATATCACTGAAACTGCACTGAATCTGCAACGGGGCCACTCACCTATCCCGGTCCATGGCCTAGTCACTCTCTTCTGCACTGCCTCCCTGGTAACCCCTGCACTGTGGGACTGTCTCTGTATCCCTATAGCCCCCCTTCCCAGCACTTGCCTGCACTTATCTTGCACTTGCCACCAGCTGGCCCTTATTATTTATCTTGTTTCTACTAAACCTGTACTGCACTTCTCCTCTCCCTTTCCTCTTGCACTTTTCCCCTTCCCCTCTACCCTGCACTTGCGCGATCTGAATGACACCTGGCCTAGTAGGATCGTTGTCTGTCTCCCCTTGTCCCCCCCGCCTTGTTGCACCTTGAAACACTTGTGTATAGGCGCGTTATAAATGCCATATCATATCATATGTCCTGTACTTAATTACAGCAATGGAAGGAGGCTTGTGCACCAAGATCGGGCCTTCTTGATGCACATTCATGCCTGTACATGATGGAGAATATGGAAACCTGTCAGAAGCAATAACTATGCTGATAACCCTGCACACAAAGATGTAGAATGAAGTTGATAAGACGGAAGAAGATGATGAGTTTTCGTCTCTGTTTACATGGATTCCAACTTGGCTTTGGAAAGCCTTCAAGCTACTTGGAGCAATACTAGAGTTGGTATTACTAGGATTCTGTCTTATAAGTATCATTGTAGGACAATGTAAGAAGACAGCTAAGAAGACTATTGGGATGAACATAATTATCGATGTTAATGGGGACCATACTCCACAGACTGATGACACCGCTCATGAGAACATAACAAAGAGTTTGCTCGCACACCCAGGGATGACATTTTATTGCCCAAAGGATCATAAGAACTATATTGGATGTTGGTTATTTTGTCAGCTAACTGGAGAATGCTGTCACATGACTTTGAGTGTGGATGAACATATAAAGAATGCAGGTGTCCTGAGGTGGTGACAAAATTATGGATTCCGAACAATCAAAGTTTGAAGAGAAGTTGAAGAAGATTGAATAAGAGGAGGTGGTGGAGGTGGTTGAGGATTCGACCAGCGTGGGGAATGTAGAGGAGCAGATGGACATGTCATCCCTAACTCCTGCCCACTCTCCTCCATCATCTTAGAACAACAGGAGAAGAGCCCTATGTGCGACACCATGTATTGTCCCAATACTGCATCGAGTGCATAAGAAACAATATGCCCCCAGACAACCATATTAAAAGTGCCCTCGCATTGAAAGGGTGGAAGGATGTCTGCACACACGATTGGACATTGAAGAGCTATACGTTAAAATCGGACAAGTACAGAGTGATGTCATGAAAGAAAGACACAAAGACGCATTGGAACGATATGCAAATATTTAAAGAATAAAGATGTAACTGAAGTAACAAGGGAAACATGCAATCGAAGGCGAAGAAATAATATGCACCAAAGAAATTAATGAGAAGAGATGATGTGAATGTACATACTCAGAAACACAAGGTAGCAGAGACATATAGGAGCTTGCTGCAGAAGAAAACATGACATGGCTAAGGCGGCCATGAGAAAAAGATGGATGTTGTACTCGTGTTGAAACCAATCAAGCTACCTCAGAGACAGAGCAGAGCTGCAGAGTCAGGAGATGCTGGAAAACCATCTTTGGGTGAGGAACAAAGAAGACACTATTGGCTTGGGATCAAGGATGCCACATCAAGGAATAATTGCATGGCACAAACGGAGTTAAGAGGATAAGCCATGTACGTAAGACATATTTCTCTTAGATTAAGTGAAGAAGAAAACATCTGCAATGTGCCCAGTATTGCACAATGAAGGATGCGAAAAGCATATGTAAGGTGGAGTGAGCAAGTCTCCAGACACCAAGAGGAGTAATGACACCCAGCACAATTAAATCAAATAGCAGTAAATAAAAAGTCAAAATTGACAAAATTGTGCTCTCCTCACACGTGACTCAGAAGTCGAAAACAAGGGCTATTCATTAAGCTGTAGACACAGATAATGGTGCACCTACACTCACTTGAAAGTTCCAGAACAGAGGACAGGATGCATGGTCAACTACAAAGGAGAAGCCTTGGCTTGGGCCTGACTGATGAGAGATGATGTCCTAATCGGGAAGGTGGGTAGTAGTCTAATGTTGCTCTCTGCATGTGAGTTTCGTTTTTCTTATGGGCTGCTAATGAGCCAAAAGTCTCGGTTTGGGAGAGAATGCCAACCAATCAGATGGTCTATGTAGCAACATGCTATACAATGTTGCATAGGCCAACTCGCTGCTGTTATTTTGCTATAATCTGTATTATACATATTTAGAGGTGGTCTAAGTCATGCCTACCAGATAAGGGGCATCCAGTGATGTTACTAATACATATATGATATATTGGCATATATGTTACCTTAGTTCTCCCTTCAATAGATCTTACAGTTTGCTACGTAGGATGACATCATAGTTGACATGCATTGAGGTATAAAGCATTTGTGTAATCAAAACTGAAGTGTGAGTGCATGGACTACTGTTTGTTTTTCGCCAGATTGCCCTAATTCATTTGAGCCTATAATAAAGTAGTTTTTTGCCATATTCTTTGAGTCTGTCCGGTTATTTGGTCCTAAGATCATTATTGTTAATTCCATCGAGCACATAAGACGCTTCAAGCTGCTAGAGCACAACAGGGTCAGAAATGACCCTTTAATGTTGGGTACATCCCTCTGTGTCTCTTCCCAACAGCGCAGGGAATTGTGCCTCATTTCTGCACATTTAAAAGGGATGAAAAGGATGACCTTAGATGCACACATTCTGATGTCCTTTGTAAATTAGCTTGCTCCTTACAATGACAGATCCAGGCAGAAAAGCAGAATGCTTGGCTTGTGACTCGTGGAGGGAAGGTGCTAGAGAGCCTTGGATACGGGACTTGCATGTATCTCATTAATTTGCAAAGGCTACCATCGATGAAAGTACATCTCCATTTTAGAGCCACATCAGCAAAGCATTGTGAGTATGCAGATTAGCTAAATTGACTTGGCTCAAATGGGTTACAACAAAGTCAATTTCCTGGAGCAAAAGGCTTGCATTTAGGATAATTTGCATAACTGCAAATCCTTGCTGATGTCGCTCTGAATTTGAGGTGAACTTCCAGCGATGGCTACTAGGTAGCACTGTGGCAGGTGACTTGACTCAAATGGACTAATCTACTTTCACATTTCAGGTGAAAGGATTTTTCCAAGTCTTTTTAAAGCCACCATAACTTTGCTGGTGTTTGCTTAACATGCCCTAATGCTCCAAGTACAAGGCTGTCAAGACTATACTGCACTGATGATCACTAAGAAGGGGGACACCTGATATGTAGTTGTATTCAGCTTTCTGAAGCAAAGGGGTTGCATTTGGCTTCATTTACATACCCACAATCGCTTGCTGATGTGGCTCTGAACTAGAGGTGAATTCATAGAGATGGTTAGTAGGTGGCGCTGTGGCCTTTGTGACAAATTGATTATTCTACTTTCACATTTCAGGGGAAAAGGGTTTTATTGAAGCATTTTAAAAATATATATATATATATTGAAAATTGCACTTAAAGTGTTTTTGTGTTTTATTACAAAATACTGTTCCGTTACATATTCACCTCTCCTCAAGTTGGTACTGTGAGGGGAGCAGGGGTTATTAAGAACAATGCGGATGAAGAGCTAGATGGGTTAATTGGGACTGAACAGAAGATCCCCTGTTATGATCAATAATGGGGGAATAGGCCACCTTAAAAGAGCTTCCCACGTCCGGGAAATTCAATTTGAAATGTGATTCAAAGCACAATAATGTATTAACTCACACAAGCCTTCTGACTGAAACCCTGCCAACCATAATACAAAGCTAATAGGGGGCCCTCGCCAGGGCAGAGGGTGGAATCTGCTTGACCTTTTCCCATCTCAAGGGGAATGTTACACTTGTGCCCTCGAGAGAACAAGGTGACATGAACTATGCAGTAGCTGATGATGTCCCATTAAGAAATAATGTGTTCCTTTGTTATTGCAGAACCCAGACCCTGCTGGAATCCCAGATTGCCACGCGGAAACAATATTGGCGTCAATAGTAAGTGGTCCTGCCTAAAAAATTACTATTGAACTGGTCAATAGTGGTGTCCCTGCCAAGGAAAGCTCACTGACAATAGTGGTGGTTCACTGAAGGGGCGTGGGGGGAAATATATCAAGACACTACAGAATACGGATGATCCTTCAAGTGCTACCAAGACTCAAAGTGGCCAGTTAATTCCTAGGTGTAGCTATGAGTGTGAGATTCTCTGGTAAGAGGTGGAGCTTGCACATGTCTTGCCGGCAAGGATATTCATGAGAACCTGTTGTTATTATGTTTGTACAGGGAAAAAATAACAAGAATTAGATTGTAGGTTGTCCTTGTTTGTGGTGTGCCAGATGTGTGGCTGCAGTTCACCGCAGAATGTCGCTTAGGTCCCATTGCCCATAAATCAATGGAGGCCCTTTTCTCTCACTGAGATTACGCTACATTTTGGAGTCTGCATTTACCATCTGATCAGAAGGAGATGCCCATGATTCATATGCACGCCAATCTCCTTTTTGACAGGTAGCGTCACAGGTGGGAAATGCCAGAAAAGGTATAATCCTGGATACAGAATCCCTGGGCCGACTGTGGCTCTGCCATCTGGGAAACCATAGTTAGCTTGTTGAGGCTAATTCAGTGGAAACACAGTCAAAGACAAGCCAAGGACTAGACCAGCAGGGCTTCTGGTGAAAACGTGGAACCTAGAACCAGGTCCCCATACACGGAAACCTGAAAAGAAAAACCCTTGGCAGATGGAGAAGAATGTCACGTGACTGAAAAGGACACTCAATGAAGGGGATAGAGACAAATACCCAATGTGCCCTAGAATCTCAAGGTCATGCTGAGAAACCCATGTCTGGGGGAGACCTAAAGTGAATGGTGAGAGACCCCAGGTCTAGAAGAGACCTGAAGTGAATGGTGAGAAACTACAGGTCACGGAGAAACCTAAAGTGATTGGTGAGAGACCCCGGGTCTGGAAGAGACCTGAAGTGTACAGTGAGAAGCCCAAGGTCTGGGCGTAACCTGGAAGGAATGCAGAGAATTCCAAGATCTGTCTGAGACCGGAAGTGAATGAAGTATTCACTATGGCTTATGAAACATAAAGGTGAACTTTTAGATATTTAAATGCTCCCAGGATCGAAGTGCCACCCCTGTCTTAGGCTTTTGTAGCAGGGGGATTGATGGTGTGGCCAGGCACATGTGAGAGGCAAAGACAGGTGCAGGCTGGCAAGCTAAACAGAAACAACCGTGCTCTAGTAGGAATGCAACAGCTGTCCTCTTTTACCAGCCTTAGCATGCCTAGTCCCTGTCTCTCTCAGGTCCCACTGGTCTTCCTGAGTACAACAATTGCCTAGTGGTTGTGTGGAAGGGTGGGTAGCAGAAAGCAGGGTAGCAGGTTAGTAGGGCAAAGGGGGGCGGTCACTACTAAATTCCCCATAAATATATGATGGTCACCAGCTTTGGCAAAGCTTTAGCAGGGGCACCACCCAGTTTAAAGTACGCTAGATGTGTTACTCTTTCTTTTCTTTTAAAAACAACAAACCTTTATTAGATGTACAGAGGAAGGATCACAAGCCCCAGAAGGCTTGTCACCTTGTGACCAAGCCTTTTATCAATTCTCATCACATAGCTATCACTACATGTGGTTCTAAAATGGTCAGCCTACTGTTATGAGCAGCAGCTGCAGGGCTGCCGATGTCTTTGATGATTGCCCAACAATGACTCTTTGCAATGAACTGTGCTGTGGGGGCATTCCCAGATATCCATCGGTCCCACATGCAGGACCTGCACATTCGTGTTTGGGTCTAGGCGTGTGCTGCTTCTTTTGCTCTCGCTATCCCAACAACTTTCTCCTCCCCCTAAACTCCATTGGAGCCATGTAAAAATCCAACAACTGAATCCTGTCCATGTTATGCCCCCCGGTTTTATATTGGGTGTTATCAGTGTCTCAACATTCCCACACAATAACCCCCTCAAACACAGGGATATTTTCTCACCTGAGTCCGCCATCATTTTAACACTTCTTCTATTCTCTTCCTCCGGACTCTCACACTTGTCATCATCCTGACCTCCCATCACATTTACTGTACTCGTGTTCACATTTTCTTCACCATCTTCCTCAGACGATTCATCTCCTTTGCCTGATACATAAAACACCTTTTTCTTATTCAGTCCCAAGTTCCTTACATGTGCCAGTACGCTCCTTCCACCGTGCTTTAAGCTCACTCAAAAGGGTTGTAAACGCCATGAAAAGAAATAAAACAGAACACTGATCTTGCATTTTCCTGGCTTCCACCTTTAGCTCAGGGATCTACTACATCACTGGAATAGGCCTATCCCCACTGCCAAGGACAAAGCATTCGGCGTTCTAGGCAAGATCCTGAGGAGTTGTACATGTCATTGATGAAAGCTTTGACTATGGAGCCAAACTGGATCACCAATGCTCTAAACATAAAGTGAATGGGGTGACTTACTTGTTGGGATGGATGGTAGCTTAAGGGATGATTAAAGTCTAACTTTGCTACTACCCCTGCCACAACTCAATCACTTTGTTGCCAGTGTCATAACGGAAGCAGCAGGCTGGAATGAGTATGCTGGAGCCTTCAATTACTTCATGGTTTGGTTTGTTTATTTTTTGCTTCCTTTCAATTTGAGGTAGATGTAAATATGGTAACATAAGGGGCACACACCAAATTATCCAAACCCTGCCAATGGTCGATCCAAATAACAAACACTCATCAAGCTCTTACTCCAGCATCCCACGCTCACCTGTCCACTTGATATCAGATGCATCCCCCCACACAGAATCATTCAAGCAGCTCAGACTAGCACAATACATCACAGTGACTCTGATGTAAGGGAGGGGGGCTCAATGCAACCTTTAATGAGGGTGCTGTTAAGGTTCGTGGAATCTATCTAAGCAGATAAGCTAGTTAATTTCTTATAGTATGGTTCAGTCATCATGGGCAACTGCCCATGGATTTGTCTGACACTACCGCTTGATATAGTTCCTCTAGGCTCCAAGAGATGTACCCGAACTACTAGCTCAGCTTTTATATAGCTTGGATCACTGTGTTCTCAAAAATCAATATGAAAACACATTGGTTGTTTAGTGGGACGGAACTTTAAAATATGGACAGCACCTTTTTCAAAGCAATGTAAAATATCTAGAATTTAAGATATCTAATTAATAATCCAGAGAAAAATAAATGTTATCCATGTAATAATATAAGAGAACTAGACTCCTGCAACGTTCTGGCTGTGAGATCTGCCAAAGCAGACGTGAACCTATGTTTGCTGCTGCCCTTTTACTATAACAGATCCCTCTGATTGCCTTCAGCTGCAAGAATACAATTGATGGAGCGATAAAAGCACCGGACAGAATGTGGCATTGATTACCCAAGTCGTGATACCATTCACATTGTCAGTCGTGAACAGATGAGCATCAGCTAGTGTGAGGGCATCATGTGCTTTTTTTTTTTTTTCTTAGTTCTGAGACTAGTGAGACTAGTGCATTCCCATGAATGTGAAAGACTGAGTGGGAGAATGATGAAAAAAACTGGAGATGGAATTTGTATAGTGTCTTGGAATTAACAATCAATTAAAAAACAAGATGTGTAACTATTTGAACAATTTCAAAGCAGACATTTGTTTCTTACAGGAATCTCATTTGATTCAGGATGAATAAACAAACCTTAAAAAGGAATGGATTGGGAATGTATATGGTTCCTCTTTTCAACTGGAGATCAAGGGGTGTTGATCTTCTGATACGTATGAATGCGCCAATACAAATAATGAAAGAATGCTCAGAGGGTAGAATAATTGCTCTGCTGGTGAGTATTCAAGGGGAAATGATGACATTATGTAATACTTATGCAGCAACAGTAGATGATGGCTCGTTCTTTAGGTGTGTGGCACAAATCAAAACAAAATTCTGGATCCTTTAATGGATAAAAGTAAATGTAGGGTACAGAAAAATAGAAATAACAACTTCTTATCACTTTAAGCTTTACTAGAGGAACATAACCTAAAAGGTAATTGGAGATTAGATCCTGCTTCAATAAGGGAATGTAGTTTCTATTCTAATGCACATGACACATACTCAAGATTTGCTGCTAACAGAAGGTAAAAATGTGGAAAATGATAAAACAGGAAGGATAGGAAACATAATTCTAACAGACCATGCACCGGTAGAAATGTATTTGAACTTGGATTTTGAGCTCAAAAGATCATTCATATGGAGGATGAATATGCTAATATTGAGTGACAAGGTGATATTGGAGAAGATCATTTCTGAAGCAGAGCACTTTGTAGAGGAAAATCAGACTGGGGATTTAGACGCAAAGACGGTGTGGGAAGCTTCCAAATACAATGAGAGGGATGTTACTAAGTCTGTCAAGCAGTAAGAAGAAAAGGCTCAAAAAGGAAAGGCAAGATTTAGATCTGCAGATCAAGAGTCTTTCACATGAGGTGATGGATGATCCAAAGCAATCAGAGAAGATCAAGGAGCTATGGAAATTAAAAACAAAAATGAAAAAAAAATATTAACAGAAAGAGCTGAATGAAGTTTATATCAGTTAAAGTGCACCTACTTTGAAAAAGGAGAAAAATGCGGTCGCTGTCTGGCGTTTGAGGAAAAGAGATTTGGATAGGGCAATCACATCAATACGGGGTCCCGATGGTTTAATCACATTTAAACCCACAGAAATCAATGCAATTTTCAAGAAATACTATGAGAATTTGTACTGCAATGAACAATCAGTGTCAGGAGAAGTGGAGCATTTTATGACAAACTTGGAGATCCCGAAGATTTTGGAGAAAGAACAAAAAGTATTAGGAGAAGAGCTGACGATTGAAGAAATAAGGAAGTCAATCACTAAACTGAATACAGGGAAATCACCTGGACCCGATAGCCTTCCAGCTGAGTTCTACAAGATTTTACCAAATTCTGTCCTGAACCTATTGAAGGATATGTTTATGCCATCACTAAGGGATGGTTCACTATCTCAAACAACTAGGCACGCTATGATAACATTGTTTAAAAAGAAAGGAAAGGATGGAACTCAAGCATCGAGTTACCATCCAATCAGCTTAATAAACACGGACAACAACATGTTATCTAAGAGTTTGGCCATGAGGTTCGAATTTGCCAGCGTTAATTCTTGAAAATCAATCTGGATTTGTCCAGAAAAGACACTGTGATGCTGGAAATGCATCAGAGGGACAGGCCCTCCGTATCCTTGTCCTTTACTGCCTTTTTATCATGTGTTCTGTTGTGTTTTCCACGCAGGAGTTCATGTGGGACTCCTGGCGGTCCAGCTCTCTCTCTTTTGGTTTGGTGAACCGACCCATGGGATACTCTTACGGCACCCATGGGTGGGGGTACAATCCTGTGCCCGTAGTGTATGTTTTTGGGCACCTGTGGGTGGCCCGCAGAGCAAGGTATGGGCTGGTGGCAGCTCCATGCTGAATTTGACAGGTGCGCTGAGTATCCTCCATTTTGGGAAACCCAGGCCCTGCCATTGGAATCAGTTGATTCCTGATGGAAAACAAGAGGGCCCCTGTGGCCTCTTGCTTTCTATTGCCTGTTACCTTGTTTTCCCAAAGTCCTGGGAAGCCCTGACTCTGTCCCTTCCCCCTGACTGGCTGTTGGGTGGAAGTTCCATATATGGTGTTGTTGTGAAGTCCAGTCCAGACTGACTGGTGCCTTCCCAGTGACTGTATGTTGTGGGTACGCCCTGTGGGTGGGACCTGGGTGAATGGAGTGTGTGACCAATATGCACTTCTTGTTGTGGCTGTCTGGTTTCTGGTATGAGAGACAACGACTGAGACAGCCCTCCCCGAAACTGGCCTGAATGCAGTGTGTAGTGTTGAATGGCTGGGTACTTGTCCCAATCCACATTCCTTGTTGTGATTGTCTGAAAGGGAGGAGGATGGCCTGAATGCACTGTGTGCCTGATTGGCTGACTGACTGGATGAATGCCCTTCTGTATGATTGGCTGCTGAGAGTGACCCAGCAGTGTGGATGAGAGACAAGATAGTATATCTGGGGACCTCTCACCACTGGAAATTGTTCAGAAGCTGTGTCTACACTTGAAGAGTAACTGGAACTGCTGATCCTCGACGCCCAGCTGGAAGAAGAAGACTTGCTGTTGCATTTGATTCGACCTGATCTGAAAGCTGCCAAATTCGTCGAAGACTGATCCGAGAGAGGACCTTGTAAGGCGCCCTCTTCCTGTGCTCCAAGGGACCATCGAGCACCACTAACCTTCGCCGAAGCTCCCTGGAAGTCAGACCCTCGAAAGTCTGCCGACCCGAGACGGGACCGCTGAGGAGAACGAAGCAAAGCACCCGGACTTCGCCGCTGTCGACGTCTATTGCCGTCGACCAGGGTTCGCAGGTTTGTGTAACTGCTGGAGGCCCGTCGAAGTTGTGTTGCCCAGCCGTGGGGACCACTTGACGCTGTGCCGCCGATGACTGGAGCTCCTTTGCCTAAGAACATTTGAATCCAAGGACTCCCTTGTCCGCAACGTTGACCGCTTTGTCCCGCCGGAGAAAGTCGAGGACGACCAACGCGCCGAGGAGAATCCGCCGGTGGGTTTCCCCCCACCTTGTGGAATCAGAAAAATAAAATATTAAGGCTTTTACACCATGCAAAGAGAAATACACCAACACGGGCTCGTAAAGATTCCCAGAATCTTTATTGCAATACTGTACAGTTTACAAAACAAACTGCACAAATAGCTATTTGGCAGTCAGTACATCACAGAGATCACCAGCAGGTTCAATGTGAGCAGTGAACAGAATTGCTAGCTGGACATCAGCGTATTTATACAATTTCTTCATAACGATGTCCAGCCTGCTACAAGTTAATCATGTACTGGGCTAGGGTCGCGCCAGGTTCATTCCTAATTTACATATCTCGTGCATGCGGTTTACCTTTTAATACATTTACTACAAGCACTATTATTCTCTGGGTTTAACTTTACACTCTTTACACATTGCTTTAATGCAGGTCAAACAGATGTTTCGCATGACATGTTTTAACAGTGTTATTGTTCTTATATACTTGTAGGTTAACATCACTGATTCAAGTAATCCCCTGATCCCGAGGTCAACAAAGGACAAGGTCTACATGACCCTAACATGTAGCCTGCAGGCAGGTTGGACATTAACTCTCCTACAAAGGTTGAAGAGGTTAAGGTAGAAAAAGAGAAGACAGGTCGGCCATTTTAGGCCACGAGGTGACTTTGCACGAATAACTAAAATGGCGGCTTTGACCTAAAATGGAGGCTCGATTAACTCAAGGTTACGACCTTGCAATGCAGATTTTCTCGCAGAGCGAGTGGGCATAGGCCAACATATACAATCAGGACGAAACAATACTATATCAGTTTTAACAAACCCTCCTTTTGGCCTATGCCAAGCGCTAAACTACCTTCAATCACTTTGCGACTAACTCCACATTTCAACGTCTACACACCCCGAATCATTATCAGACATATCTATTGCCATTAGATCAGACACTAGAGTTTCTTTCAACACGTACTCCTTGGAAACCTTATCTGGG
This sequence comes from Ambystoma mexicanum, assembly GCF_040938575.1. NCBI lineage: Eukaryota > Metazoa > Chordata > Amphibia > Caudata > Ambystomatidae > Ambystoma > Ambystoma mexicanum. Next base: position 608,237,416 of record NC_090923.1, on the reverse strand, counting down.
GCGTATATTCTATGCCCTAATACACTTGTTGCTTGCGCGCAACCCCCCCCCAATACCGAACATATACCAGGGAGACACTGCATACAACAACAAAGGAGTAGAAAACTACCCAAGATAATCAGCAGGGCCAAAAACAACTTCCATCCCCATGACCGTAGGAGGTCCCAAAACCATGCACCCAGTTCCCAGTTTCCCTCAGGAACATGTACTTTCGAACTAAGAACATGTAGATTTTGGATCGCCCTAAAGATTGTTGGAGAGGAGTCTGGTACGTAAACGCAGCAAGCGGACCCCACCAATTTATATACTCCTCCACGCTCTGCCAGAATGACATATAATGCCATCCGGTTCTGAAGAGCTACTAATCTTATTGCTTTCTGTTCTAATGTCATATTATAGAGTATGTCAGTGATCCGGTTGATGGTTCTCTCCAGTACTCTCGCTAGTCCCCTGATATCGTCTGAATTCGTAATTTGCCCAAAAAATGGCACAGAGGATTTCATGATGTCTCCTAGAGTTTGCACTGAAGTATCCCCCTTCACACCTCGTCGCGGACGAGTCTTCGAAATTTCTGCAGTACTGGCAATAAATACCCCAGGTAACAGAATCCCTAAATAGCAGGTTCCTTGCCAGTCCCTGGGCAACCATGGAAATGCCACATTACCGCAAATGAAATAGGCAGGTTCACCTACGTACAGAGGTCTGTCCTCACTAGTCAAATTCGCAACGTTGGCGCATTTTCTAAAATTACCCATTGACCATGTTCCATTCCACTGTATGCAGAAGGAAACTGAATCGGGGCTATGGTTAACAGAATAAGATGGAGGCGTGGCATCCTTATTGCCTATAGGAGCCATTTTGAAAGAGATCAAAGACTGAAAAGGATGAGACAATCTATCAGAGGGCCTAACAGAAACAATGTTTGGCTTACTCCTATTTGCAAATAGCGAGCATCCCAGGGACAGCAAAACACGTTTTTCAAAACTATTCAAATTTGTACCATCAAAGTTCCCTGAGATGCTGTCATTCCATCGGCCAAAGAATAGTGCTCTAAGAGAAGCATAACAAGTAGTTGTCAAAGGTAAAGGATGAATGTACCAACCTAGCCCCTCACCCCCATGTTGCGGTAGATGTGAGCAGATCCAGCAGTTGGTCCTATTCAAAATTGCATGAGTGGCATTCATTATTAACAAAAGAGTATTATTCTGATAATTCCGTCTATGCGAAGAATCTCTAGGTGACAAGGTATGCAATTGCACGGAAGGAGTGGGGAAAACAGATACATTTTCAACAGGTAAAAAGTCCTCCAGCGGATATGCTTCCTCCAGATACCATAACCCAAAACCAATAGTTACTACAAACCCAGTTATTACTAAAAGGCAACAATACATTTTCGGGGTCCCCTTACACGCTTGATCATTGTCTCTGCTAGCCACATATTTATCTAAAAGTTCAGCGCGAGCGGTAGCAGGTGCAGACATCGTCGTCTTCAATCGAAAAACACCAATTGTTTATTTTCTGGCAACTCCAGTCGCGCGTCTTCTTAATGTCTTTCCCACAACCCTTAGCCAACAGAATCCTTTCATACAGTCGGGCCAAAAGGCAAGCCCTCAAATGATTTCCTCGATTGCACAGTCAAACCGTGCCGTACGTCTATCTTCTTGGACGTAAATTATATTTCACAATTTCTGGCGCTGAAGGGTCAGAGAAAAGTATGTCGTCACTTCCCACTGGAGGTGGCGAGTGAACGGGAATGGGATCAGAAAATGATTGATCCGGAAGTACCACTGTTGGAGAGTGCGGAGACAAGATGGCCATTTTGTCCGGCCTTATGAGCTCTGGAACGGTCTCTGATACTCTCTTGTCGATTGTTGCTGTTTCGGACATATTGGTTACAGCATTGGAAAGGGATTCTGTGTCTTCTGTATCGTATGGCACGGGCTGCGGGATCCGTTTGGTGTGTGTCGCGTGGATCCAGTTCTTTCGCCCTGCTACCCACACAGCAGTCTCGGTGACTAGCAGGACCTGGTAGGGACCCCTCCACCAAGGTGCAAGGCAAGACAACCTCTCGAAAACTTTCGTGAGGATCCAGTCCCCCGGTCGTAACTGTGACCAGGACCCTCGTACCGTACAGCTAATGCCTCTCGCACCTGGTGATAAATAGAAAATAGATTTTTAGTCAACTGGTTACAGTAATCTGAAAGAAGCACATTCTCTATATCCCGCAACGAGCGACTTTGTGTCATACCCCAAATATTTGCAGGCCTCCCCATGACCACCTCAAAGGGAGAGAGCCCAGTCTTAGTTTGAGGGGTTGTTCTCATCGACAGCAACACGATCGGTAAGGCGTCCGGCCATTTTAACTTGGTGCCAGCACACGTCTTAGCGAGCTTGTTCTTTATAATGCTGTTATGTCTTTCCACTAATCCGGAACTTTGGGCATGTCTCGCCGAATGGAACCGTTTATCAATCTGTAATCCTTCAGATATTTGTAGGATTACACCAGCGATAAAGTGTGGCCCATTATCCGACCAGATGACTCTCGGCAGCCTGAACCTAGGAAAGAACTCTTTCAACAGAGTTTTTGCCGTGGTTATGGCCATTGCATCTCTAACAGGGAAGGCCTCAACCCACTTGCTAAATGCACAAATGACAACCAACACATATTTAAGATTGTTGTAACATTCCATCTCAATAAAATCAAAGTGGATAACTTCAAACGGAACAGAAGGTGGAGCGAAACTTCCTCTAGGAGTCGAGGTACCTTTTCCTACATTGTGCTGCAAGCAGACCATGCACCCTTGGACAAAGCGCTCCGCAATTTTGAAAATGTTATCATTGGCCCACACACTGTGTAACATTTTGGTCAATTTACGCGCGCACACATGGGTCGGACCATGAGCCATAATGACCATCATTGTAATATAGGCGTCAGGGAGTAACCATTTTCCTTCAACATTGTCCACCCAACACCCATCACCATCCAGTCTTCCTGCACCCTCGACCCATTTCTTGGTCTCCTCTACAGTAGCATCTGCTTGAATGTCTTTTACAGAATCGATACTTTCATCAAACGGGCAAACATTTACAGTTTCCCTTACAGCATACATTTCTGAACTAAAATTGGTAGCAGTTTGTTTAGCTATCTGATCAGCGAAAGCATTCCCTTTTCCTGTATCGTCTGTAACCTTTTGATGTGCTGTACATTTTATAATGGCTAACTGAACAGGGAGTGCGAGTGCTGAAAGTAATTGCACTATTAAAGTGCCATGCTGTATATTCGTGCCATGTGAGGTCAAGAAACCTCAATCTTTCCACAGTCTACCGAAGTTGTGAACTACCCCAAAGGCATACTGACTGTCGGTATATATATTTACCGTAAGCCCTTCAGAAAGTTCACAAGCCCGGGTTAACGCTATAATTTCTGCGGCCTGTGCGGAATTATGCATAATTCTTTTGGTTTCCACAATCGTACTTAAAGCAGTGACGGCATAAGCAGCCGTGGATTTACCATTCAGAAGTTTGAAACAAGAGCCATCACAAAATAGCTCTACTTGTGGGCTATTCAAAGGCATGTCTTTCAAATCAATTCTACCTTTAGTCTCTTGTTCTGTAGTGTAAAGGCAATCGTGTGACGTTTCGTCACCATCAACAGTATCTTGCTGGACAGGTAAAAGTTCAGCCGGATTTAGTACACAACACCTCTGAATTTGAATATGGGGAGCAAACAAGATCAATTTGTATCTTGTCAATTGTGCAGAAGGTGTTGTGTTTGAGTTCTATTCAATACAATATCTACAGAGTGAGGTACCATTAGGGTTAACGCATGACCCAGGACCATTCCCTCGCTCTGTTTTACAGACGCAGCAGCAGCAGCGACAGCTCTCAAACATCTCAGCAAAGTGCATGCAACAGGATCAAGGATGGATGAGAAATAGCCGCACGGCCTATTATTCCCTCCATGTTCCTGCGTTAACACAGCCAAAGCACATCCATCACGTTCATGCACTTACAACACAAAGGCCTTTTTATAATTTGGAGTTCCTAAAACCGGTGCCGAACACAGCGCGATTTTGAGCAAATCAAATGCTGTCTGGCGTTCCAAAGTCCATGGCAATGGTAAAGAAATGCCCTTTTTTGTCAAAGCCAGCATTGGTTTAATCGTTAACGAAAAGTTAGGGATCCACAATCTGCAGTAAGAAGACAAACCTATCAGGGCTCTAACTTCCTTTTGCGTATTAGAGACAGACATGCCATAAATAGTTTTTGTCCGTTCAGGTGTCAACCTTCTTCCCTCCTTTGACAGGAGATAGCCTAAATAGGCGACCTCCTGACAACAATATTGGAATTTCTTTAGTGAAGCTTTGTGGCCATGTTTTGCTAGATGACAAAGCAACAACAAGGTGCCTTCTTTAAAGGCACTCTCAGAATCAGCAGCCAAGAGGAGATCATCTACATACTGTAGTAACGTGCAAGTAGTAGGCAACTCGAGAGTATCGAGTTGCTCTTTCAATGCTCTATTATAAATACTTGGAGTCTCAGTGTACCCTTGTGGTGCACGAGTGAATGTGAACGAGCCTCCACTTAGGGTAAACGCGAACAAATACCTACTATCCTTATGTATAGGAATACTGAAAAACGCGTTTTTAAGGTCAACAACGCTAAAGTGAGTGGCAGAAGCCGGAATCATAGTTAGTATCGTGGTAACATCAGGTACAATGGGAAATTGAGGAGCCACAATTTTGTTAATAGCACGTAAATCAATTATAAATCGAAAAGGAATCGCATTATCACATTTTTTATGTACTGGCAAAATAGGGCTATTACACACACTACCTGTAATTTCCTCAATTACTCCACGATGTACAAAATCAGAAACTATACATTTCAAAGCCTGTTCGCCTTCAACTGAGATCTTATATTGGGGATGCGAGGCAATTTTACTCCATGTTTCAGAATAATTTTAACAGGTTCAATTTGAAGAATGCCCACATCATTGTCATCAATTGCCCATAAGCATTCCGGAATGTGACTGAATTCTGACGGTAAAGGTCGAGTCAAAAACTGAGAGGCGAGTGATTGCTGAGGTGAAATTGTTAACCGAACTCCGTCCGGGGAGCAATATATTACTGCATTCAATTCCTTCAACAAATTCAACCCCAGCAAATTCTCCCCACAGTTTGTAGTAAGTAGAAATGGACACTGCTCCGTGAAGGGACCCAGTGTACCGGTACCGGCAAAGAGACCAGACAAACTACAGGTGTGCCTGAAAACCCTACAGAAACGTTGGACTGCCCTGACAGGGGAATGTTTGGAACCCGTGAATGGTCAATGGAACAGTTTTGTGCTCCCGTATCTACTGAAAATAGATGCTTCCTATTTCCCACTGCCATCTCAACGTAAGGGCCTTTCTGATGAACGGGAATAGGCGTTGGTTCCAAATCCTGTTTCGGGCAATCCTAACGAAACAGAATGTCATCAAAAGGAAGCTCTTCAGAGAGGTACGCGGCAGAAGGGTGATCACAAATGTTTCTATTATCCACATTCGATACTTGTTTATCCTGTGAAGGAGGTTGCTGTGATTCTGGTGCAAACTGACCTCTGCCAGGGCCCCCTGCACCTGGGCGACCTATGTTCCCAAATGACCTTTGCTGCAAGGTCGGACATTATGCGCGCCAGTGACCTTCCTTTCGACAATAGGCACACGGGTTAATGGTTACCGGCGCCAAGGGCGTACTTCCATGTGGAATGTATTGACCTCTAAATTGATTACCTCCTCTAGGGATCCTAACAATCTGTTGCAATAGTGCTTTTGGTTTTAGGTCACCCTTTTTTTTCTCAAGTTTTTCCTTTTCATTATTTACACGATTTTCATAGTCCTGAGCCATGTGCAGTACTTCTGATTGAGACTTCGCCTGCCAAGCGCTTTCAGAGGACATAATCTGTAACTGGATGTCAGGCAGCAATCCACGTACAAATTTGTCGACAAACAGCCTTTTCCCTGACTCTGTGCCTAGGTCTTGTCCACTGAAATCCGAAAATACCTGTTCAAACCGATTGAAGAACTCGGTGGCACCCTCAGACTTTCCTTGGACACAGGCCGTAAGCTTGTCCAAAATGATCCTTTTTTCAGGAACTATAGTTTTTAATTTTACAATAATCCTATCGGGCAAAGTTAATATCACTTGAGGCGGTCGCTCGCCAGCTGGTCTTCTCTGTCGAGCCTAACCATGTTATCCCATGTATCTCATAACCCAGGTACATCATCTACAGTCCTAATCTGTTTCCATAAATCAACTGTCAGGAGTACGGGAAATAATAATAATAATCACTTAAGGTGAATACCGACGATTGTAAGACCGCCTCTATTTCTTTATAGAACCCTGTTGGATTTTTTCTTATATCAGGAATAGATTGCTTTATGGTGTTCACTTCCTGTCTTGAGAACGGGACTTAACCAAACTGTGATACATAATGTGCAGGAACGTCCACAGTGAGTATACCTCGTGCAGCATCGGCCGCAATCTCAACTTTTGGGACAAATGTCGGAGGGACCTCTCTCATAGGCAACTGAGAAGTAGGCAGCTCCAAACGCTTACTAAGCAACAGGGCCAAATCAAGCGCTAAGGCAGTCGAAGAGGTATCCATCGAAAAAGCTCTCTTATAAACACTCAACAATTCTGCGGGACAACAAATCTTTCTTTTTACACACTCATTCTGCAGGTATTCTACCATAACCTGAATCACTTTCTTTTGCATTTCTAACGTATACTGACCATAGGTGTCATATACTTCATCTGGAGTTATCGACATATCCGAAATCCATCTTATCGCATCCTTTGTACAATTTCGTGCTTCCTCACCTATCAATTCACGGCAAGGAGAAAACCGTTTCTGTAAGAACATAGTACCTAAACTATCATCATCTTCTTCTTCATTCTGTAACTCTTCCAACTCCTTCTTATACACAAAAATCCTCTTGACATGCTCATATACTTTCTCCGCAGTATCTCTAGACAACGCTAAGGCGTTCAAATCCCGTAACCCTTGTGGGAGATCTACATTGTTTAATCCATTCCACATTATGCTCAAATGAATTCCTAACCCTTCAATAAAAACATTTTTCTCAGGAATACCTTTTAAATTTTCGAGTGTGAAAAAAACAACCGCTTGTTCACCCTTCTCCATACAATGTTTAGCCCAAGCAGTCAATTCATTCTTTTTATCTTGGGACACAGTATTACGAGTCACAACCATTGATCCCGCTCCCTGGTCTACTGCAAGCGATACGGAATCACTTGGAAGAGGAAGAGTAGGCACATTCTGAATGTCAACGCGTGTAGGCAAGGGGGCAGGCAAAGGAGCGGCGGCTGGAGGAACAACGGGAAGAACAGCAGGGAGGACCGGAGGAACTATAGGAGAAGGAATAACAACAGGAAGGGGCAAAGCACCTTGAGGAGGGACGTACAGGGGTGGTGCAGAGGCATTGGGCCTTCGTTCATGCAAAAGTTTGTTAATCAATTCATCGGACGTATGAAAATCTTTCGAAGGGTAGATTTTCTGAATGCCTAATTGAAACGCTCTGTCCGTGCTCCTAACTGATTCCAATTGTTTATTTTGATCATATAACTCTGCCTTTTTGACACTCGTCATATGTCGACGCATATGCTTCTCTCTACTCTTTTGTTGCTGCAAAGCTTCTGTTTTCCAACTGTGCAATGCGTCAAATGCTGCAGGTTTAGCCTTTTTCTTTACCAATACAGACTCTAAATATTCTATACGAGGGATTTCAAAGCTACCATTGGTTGGCTACCGAAGATTAGAATTATGTCTGGTCCGTCTGTGCCAAATGTCATTAAATGCTATACTACCAAAGCCTTTCTTACAGTACATAGTACATGCCGGCGACCCCTCCTGTGGTGCGTGACGGCTATCTTCCAAAGATTGTGCAGGCAGGCATATCAGAGTTCTGGTGTTACCTGGTCAAATAATTGTGCTCGCGAGCACAATGCGCCAAATTCAAATTGTCAGGGTTAGATTAAGAATCGGGTCACGATTCACCTGACCAAAGGACTGGGAGGCCCGATCGGGTTACTAAGAACAGTTCTAAGGACCCCCGTGTGTGGTGATTTCAGCAAATTTACCCACCTCGATATATGGACCCTCGTCAAGACGTCGTCTCGGGCTACAGCTCACCGTTCAGGGATCGGATCGTGCTGTTTCGCTGAAGAATTCACTTCTCGTCCAGAGGGGCCGTTTTGTTCGCACCGTCCGATCCTGGTCCGATAGCCGAGCCAACCTTCAACGAGACAAAGTCAATCTTGAGGGTCCCTATTCGGGCGCCATCTGTGGAATCAGAAAAATACAATATTAAGGCTTTTACACCATGCAAAGAGAAATACACCAACACAGGCTCGTAAAGATTCCCAGAATCTTTATTGAAATACTGTACAGTTTACAAAACAAAGTGCACAAATAGCTATTTGGCCGTCAGTACATCACAGAGACCACCAGCAGGTTCAATGTGAGCAGTGAACAGGAATTGCTAGCTGGACATCAGCGTATTTATACAATTTCTTCATAACGATGTCCAGCCTCCTACAAGTTAATCATGTACTGGACTAGGGTCGCGCCAGGTTCATTCCTAATTTACATATCTCGTGCATGTGGTTTACCTTTTAATACATTCACTACAAGCACTATTATTCTCTGGGTTTAACTTTACACTCTTTACACATTGCTTTAATGCAGGTCAAACAGATGTTTCACATAACATGTTTTAACAGTGTTATTGTTCTTATATACTTGTAGGTTAACATCACCGATTCAAGTAATCCCCTGATCCCGAGGTCAACAAAGGACAAGGTCTACATGACCCTAACATGTAGCCTGCAGGCAGGTTGGACATTAACTCTCCTACAAAGGTTGAAGCGGTTAAGTTAGAACAAGAGAACACAGGTCGGCCATTTTAGGCCACAGAGTGACTTTGCACGAATAACAAAAATGGCGGCTTTGACCTAAAATGGAGGCTCGATTAACTTAAGGTTACGGCCTTGCAATGCGGATTTTCTCAAAGAGCGACTGGGCATAGGCCAACATATATAATGAGGACGAAACAATACTATATCAGTTTTAACAACCTGAAGGCCACAAAGACTTTGACGACTCGACGCTCTTGTTGGGCCACAGTTCTTCTGAAACTCTTTGCGGTCCTGAAAAATCCATCACCGAGCTGCCCCGCACACCTCATCCTCGCAGGACGTCGCTGACGAGCACCGCCTGGATCAACGTCGTGGTCTCGGCACCCTTGAACTTCGACGACAAGTTCACCATCTTCGACGCCTCTCGACGATCCGTGGCTCCGCTTTACAGGGAGTCACTCAAGAAGGATCCTTCGACGTGTCTTCGAAGAACTCTACTCCACCAGGTACATTGGGGGGGTAAACCCTTAATAGGAGGAAATAAGGCTATTGAACAATATATGGACTGGGCTTGCGCTATATATCTTTATTTTACAGGTTACCCAGGTGGGGGGATCTCCACACAGAACTGTGCTTAAGGGTGGAGGCCAGTACTCTGCCTATTGTTTCATCCATCTTGCTTTCCTTCCTATCTCTATTGCTGGTTTCCTCGTTATTGATCTGTGTGACATTCTAACCGTACAGTTGATGCACTTTAATGAGATTCGATAACATTGGTGGTACCACTTTAGAATTGTATATATTTATCATTGTTGATTTCCGAGTACAAAGTGCGTTATTGTGATCGTGTACATACCTTTGAATATTAATTATATAAAGACTGTGATTTCAGTAATACATTGTGTGGACATTCCTTTGTGGGGGTTCGGGGACTACACTGTACTTAAGAACCAGCCCGCATCCCCTCCTGAGAAGCTAGGCCTTGATTGCTCGTCCATTGCTACCACAATAGAGAATCTTGGCTGGGGTCCTCTGTGCCTCTCCTCTACCATATAGAGAGCAGAAGTACAGACACCCCCCTCCAGTCTTTACAGACATGCTACTGATAATATACAAATGCTTCTTCAAACAATGTCACAAGCCTCACACTCATGCAATGATATTGCAGTAATTTCCTTGGATGCTGAAAAGGCGTTCAATCATGTAAATTGGAATTATCTATATGTAGTGCTATTCAAAATGGGCCTAGGTGAGAGATGTATATCCTGGATTAAGTTATTTTACTCCAAGCCAACTGCTGATATAAATATGAGATCGGACACATTTGAACTAGAAAGAGGAACTAGGCAGGGGTGCCCTTTATCTCCACTTTTGTTTGTCATTGCGGCAGAACCATTGGCTATTGCAATCAGGCATGAGAGAAGGATAAATGGGGTGAGTTGCTGGGGTGTGATCAAAAGCTTTGGTTTTACACTGATAGCCTACTGTTGGCCTTGAAGTGTTTAGAACATTTGTTGCCCACCTTGATGGAAATTCTATCAAATTGTGATACATGTTCTGGATACAAAGTATATTGGGTGAAGTCAGAGGTGATGCCGCTAACAGTAACCTGTAATAAGCAGTGGGTTACGTCACTGGGTTTTAGATGGTGCTTGGACAGCATGAGATACTTAGGTGTCTGGCTAACCCCCAAGATTGAGGAGATGGTATGTGAAAACCTGAAAGAATTGAGTGAAAGATTAAGACTACATCTAGAGAGATGGAAAGTTCTACACCTATCTTTATGGGGGAAAGTGAATGCCTTAAAAATTAATTCAACACCTAAAATAAACTATGTGCTTAGCATGTTACCATTGAAGCTAGGGAAACTATCTTGGAAAGAATTTGATGGGCTCATGCAGAGTTTTAATTGGGATAACAAGCCCCGAGACTAAAGCTATGGAAGTTAAAATTACCTCTCGAAAAAATGCAGACTGGGTGTTCTGAACTTTTATGCTTATCAGTTAGAGTTCATGGCTCATTTCTTTACTCTGTTCTTAGAGAAGGTTCCAAATGATTGGGTCACAGGAGAAGCTGGTTTAGTAGGGCCATTGACACCGAGGGCAATTTATCAACAACATCAAGACCTGAATCCTACCAGTGAGTTTTTGCTGTGTTCTTGGGAAGAACTTTTAGGTTTGTTGGGTGTTGATGCACTTAAGAGCCCAGAGGCATCCATTTGGTGAAACCCAGATATTAAAGAAAATGGGAAAACATTGTTCTGGCTGGAGTGGTTTTTAGGAGTGATTAGATGGATTGGGGATTTGCAAAAATATGGGAAATGGCTTACGGTGAATGAAGTAAAGAATAAATGGGACATAGACAATTTTTCTTCCTTGGATTACAGACAATTAAAAAAAGCTGATTGATTTTTAGAACGGGTTAGATTTTGATGTATTTTCAGTTGATAACAAGAAGGGAGAAGGAGGATTGGCAAGTCGCTTCTATAAACAAATTGTTTCAAGATATAAGGAGAATGGGCCGTTGAAAGAGGATTGGAGTAGAAGACTTCAATGTGAAATTTCTTCAGAACAGTGGTTGACCATGTATCAGAATGTCAACCTGCGCTCGATTAGTTTGAGCAAACAGTCACATCAAATCAACATTTTATATAGAGTCTACTAGACCCCGGTGCACTTACACCAAAGGGGTATTTCAGACACAAAAGACTGCTGGGGATGTATACATCGGACTGGAACATTGGAACATATGTTATGGGAATGCGTGAGAGTGCTTGATTTCAGGCTGAAAATTAGTGAAATATTGGATGAGGTCCTAGGTGAGACAATTACTTACAACTTTAAAACCCTGATCATGGGGGATTATGAGCTTTTGGAAGACTTGAACACTTGCCAAAAGAAATGGTTATTTAGGGGAGCCGCAGTTGGCAAGAAAATGATTTTGAGAGGATGGAAATCAAGGGTGCCCCCTGATGTGAAGGATTGGATTGACGAAATATACAAATTAGCTGAGATGGAGAGAACAATCTATGGTAGAGAAAAGACAAATTCCCTATATGACACGATTTGGGGGAAATTCATGGATTTATTGTATGATATGATATGATAGTTTATTTATATTTGTCTCTGTGTATTTGTGTGGATGAATAGGGCAGGGGGTTCAGGAGGGGGGCAGGTTAGGTTGTACATATGATGTAACATGTATATAGTTGGGATAATTGTGAATGTTAAGTTTGTTTGATTTTCATATTATAAGTTTGGATCTGATTCTAAAGATTTCAGTTTAATCATTGAATCTTCTGTAATGTGCTTTCTTATTTAAAATGAAAATAAAAAAATACAAAAAAATGACAACAGATTTAAAGTTCAAAATGTCAGGATGGTAGAAGGTCTGACTTGCCTTATGCTAAGTTCAAGTAAGTTCAAGGAAAGTCTCAAAATGACCTTTCCCACGCTCAAGGTAATACAGTTTCACACAATCCTCTGGGGTCCCTTCCCCAGGTTGCAAGAAACACAGTCCAAAGGAAAAGGGTCTTGATGATGCATTTCAAGACGATACTTGCAACTCCTCAAGTCTCAGGATTCCCTTCCCCAAGACTTTTACATAGCCACTTGTACTTGTTTTTCTCTTTTCAAAGAGTTTAACACAACTCGAGGTCAACCGGACCCTCCTTCTGGATTGCATCACCAGTTCACTTGCAGTGCTTCTCCTTGGTTTCTGTCCCAATATCTTTGTCTCTCACAATTCAGGGTTCACTGGTCTAGGCACAGTTGACAGACCACACAGTCCACCCACCACTGGTTGCGCAACTAAGATACCTACGCTCTTCAGCCCACACAGGTTCTTCTATACTTGTCCCTGTGTACAGAATCACATTCTCTTAGTTTTTCTTTGTTGGCCTCTTGGCTTTATGTGCAGTCTTTACACTCCTCTGGCTTCTCCTGTTTAGCCTCTTGCCTCTGCCATAACGTGTCACCCACCTCTTGCTAGTCTTTGGCCTTGCCACACTGTATTTACTCATAAAATTCACTTTGTGATGGTTCATGTCCCACCTTTCAATGGCACTCTTTTAAACGTGCACTCTTTTCCATAGGTTGCTTTCATATGGGCACTTTCGCTTGACTGTCCTCTGCTGTTTGTTTTCCCCATGTAAGCCCAATTGTAAGGTTTCATTCAGTTTGGCAATCAACAAATATTTGATATGCTTAATTTCACGTTTCCACTCAATTCTGTATTCAATATGCATTCAATATGCTAAATTTCAAGTTCCCTTCAGTTTGGTATTCAATATGCATTCAATATGCTGAATTGCAAGTTTCCCTTTAGTTTGGTATTTAATATGCATTCAATATGGTTAACTTCAATTTTCTATTCAGTTCAGTACTTCATTATCTATTCTCAGCCTGCTAGGAACGCCCCGGCTGTTGAGTAACTTCCCCGACACTCATCGGTCCTCAGCGTTGTTCCTCAGTGGCTCCTGCTGCATCATTTATGCTCCGTAGGTCGGCGGACCAGCTTCTGCGAGCTCTGCGTGCACACCAGGCTGTCTTGCACATGCCGGTAGCTCTGCTGCCTTTGCTTGGACGTGGATGGCATCCTTCTTTATCCTGCTCGCTCGCAGCTCCTGCTGCTGGTCCCATGACACAGAGGCTCCCACACCTGTCATAGCCCAATTTTCCGACTTGCCTTGGGCTGTACAGGTTCTCTGAGCTGCTGATCAGCGTCCTGGCTCCTCCACTGGTCCAAACGCAACTGCCTTCTTTGGAAAAGGGTCCCCTGCTGGTCTCTCCCCCACAGGCCTATTGCTCACTGCGCTGTTCTCTGGCCCTCTCGGTATACACCTTCCACCACTAAACAGGTTTGGGTGTGCCTGACTATGATTAAGGGGACATGCCTGACTCTCAACAAACTCTGCAGGCATCTTCTTCATCCCAGTACCAGAGAAGTAAGATGAAGGTTTAGTGTTCATTAATCTCGGTCTCCTCTTCCTCATCCCAGTACTTTCAGATGTTAAGGACAGGAAATGAAGGGAGAGTATTATGCATAAGTGGGAGAGAGCAGAAGACTTACATCTGGACACACTAGATGCAGGTAACTTTCAGTTAGGTAGTGATATGAGGATGGTTTTTGCCATAGCAACCATCCTGTGTTCAACAGTGCCAACCTCATCAGAAAAAGAAAAAATACTCTTTGCATCAAATGATAACTTAGAGATAGATGTATAAATTATGCCATGAAATATGGGAATAAAGTCTACTTTATGATTGTGGCTCATCACACGTTTGCCGGTATCCCGTCGATAATTCCAGTGGGATACGAACCAACCCCCCTCACCGTTTCCATTGCCTGATAGCCCGGTATAACCGGGATATTACAAGCCGTGGAAAGGGTGGTAAATCCCCATTCCATGGAGTCCTGTAGGTACTTACAAAATGTTTTGCCACTGGGGGGTTGGTCTACTGGCAGGTCAGGCCTGGACGTAGATCACTGGCCCCCACCTGCAAACTTTTGTTCCACCGGTCTGCATAAAATGCCAGTGCTGGAATTACCGGCAATTTTACCTGCATTTTTACGAGACCGGGGGAACTTTTAATGATCCCTCCTTGTGTTGGCCACCTCGGTCAATAGACTTTCACAAGTACATTAACTGTTTCACTGATTGGGCTTCATTACAACCCAGGCGGTAAGTTCCCTACTTTAGCACCATGGTGTAAACCCTGTTTACACCATGGTGGATGGCGGATTTACCGCCCCATTTCAAGGTGAGTGGGGTGGTAAATCCCCATTCCCCATTTACCCTTCCCCATTCCCATTTTTGCCACATAGGGCATAATGGGAGTGGGGAAGGCGCTAATTACGGCACCGTAAATTAGCACCAAGGCGGGTTAGCGCCTTGCATTTTAACGCCTGCGAAAAGCAGGCGTTAAAATGGTAATCAGGCGTTAAGGGTTAACGGCGCTGACGGCGCCGTTAAACCCTTAACGCCTGGGTTGTAATGAGGCCCATTGTGTCCAAGTTAGGTCTTTACATCAATGGCCAGAACGGTTGCAAAATTAATGGAAAATAGCATTTGTGTCCTGAGCGGTGATAGCTGGGAGTTGGAGGGTCGAAAGAGCCTGCTTTCACCGGTTCTACTTCCTATGAGCATTGATCACATGAAAGGAATCAAACAGAGTAAATGTACAAATGTAGGCCGATGATGGCGTTTTATATGATTAGCCAGTTTCCCCTAGGTTATCAATCGCCACATTGGGTTTTAAGTACCTACCGTGCAGTATGTGTATAATAAGTGTCTATGCTTGTACATCTTGCATTACTCTTTTTACTGTAATGGAGCTCTTGTTTTATACCTTTCTTATATTTCTAAACAAGAAAGAAATATTCTACCATGCAAATATCATGCTATGGGCATTACAGGCATGTATTAACACAATACAGGGATGCCATTTCTACTTTTTGGAATTCAATGCAAGAGCAAAGTAGTGCGGATGGTTGCTGTGATAGCCCAGAAGAGCAGCATCTGGGCATGCTAGCAGTGGAACATTGGAGTTGGTAGAAACAACCTCCCATCCCTTTATAACCTACATCTCATATTTACATACATGCCAGCTTGCAACATTCCATTTTGCCGATGGATGTCCAGCAACAGCCAGTACTCCTGATGTGTCCCTCATAAGTTCAGGACTGCAAGTTCCAGAAAGCAAAGAAATACAATATTTTCTGCAATTCCGTCCCAATAAATAATTTGGACATGCTGAAATAAATGGAGCAACATTTGCCAAGCCTTCATATTGACATTGGTCACAAAATACAGTGTGGGTGTTGGTGAGGAGTTGATGAGGGCGGTACTGCACAGTAAACACTTCAACCTGAAGACCTCCTTATATTGAACAAAGAAGTATTATAATTATTGCTGAGCAGAGAAAAAAATATATCCTATGAAATTAAAGGATTAGTAGTAGTTGTTTTACACACTCTTTGGCCACTGGCCTTTGGTGCATCAAAAACAGTCAATAATTGACAAAAAAAATATAAATGTACTTGATGTATGAGCACAGTCTATCAAGCACATTTAGAAACTTAAGACAAATAATGCAAAACCCGATAGAAAATACATATATATTCTTAGCAGAAGGAAGAGTTACTGACAATGAATCTAGAATGAATACATCAAAAGATGGACCATTTCTAAGGGGATAAGTAAAATAATGGGCAACCAGCAGGTCCTTCATCTCATCTGATGAATTAGACATAAGCGCAGTTGTCAGCTTCCATTTCCTAATACCTCATCATTCTCACTCATAGTTTCCCCCCACTTGAGTTCAACATTGTCATTGGATATTACGAGCAAATTACTGCAGCGGACCGGCCACAAATCACTGCACTAGGCATGCCACACACAGCTATCTAGCATGTACCACCTAGGGGATTAAAACATGTAATATTCGTTAAGGCATCAATAAAGAATCGTAAGTGCAACAGATACTTTGCAGTTAGGGAGCAAGTATGTGGAGGAGAAGTAAGGGTGGAGGGAGTTAGTTGGGGGTAAGGAAGTTGGGGTAAGATTGGTAGAACAGAGTCAGGTTCCACAAGCGGTGGACAAGTAAGAGATGGGATATAAAGGGAAGGGGATTTGGGAATCAACACGGTTTGCAACTCTATCCGTATAGGTAGCAGAGGTACACTGAAATGCATTTCTTGGAATGTTATTGGGCTGATTGATAAAGTTAAAAGAAGTGTGGTCTTCCAGCACCTGAAACGTCATAAACCGCACGTTGTGCTACTCCAGGAAATGCATCTGTTAGGGGAATCATACAGGATGCTGGCATGAGGCCTTTATGAATGCGTAGAGCATGCAGGTTTCACGCGGGGATCAAGAGGAGTGGGACTACTAAGCAGTAGCATTTCAGGTCATGAAAAAACTCCAAGATAGGAGCGGACAGTTCGTAGGAGTATCTCGGAAATTAGGGACAGAAAACATTTTGTTCATCAATGTGTCTGCCCCCCTCGCATTGCTAGGGGACAAACTGCAAGATGTTAAAAGGGAGGTGCTAGTGCAGTCACCTCTTTAGCAAGATTAATTTTGACCGCTGATGGAAATTCGAAAAGGACATAAGGCAGTGGATGACTCTCCCTATTTCACTAGTGGGGCGGGTAGCCCTGTACATAATGGTGACTCTTCCCCGACTACTGTCCATAGTCCTGTAGAGGAGCAGCTAAGTACCTCCACCTCAACCACTTCACCCATATTGCCCATATGTTGGGAGCCAGAGTATGAGACACATGCAGTACCAGTAAGAATACCAATATCAAAGAGAATCCTGGAAGCAAGGTTCCCATTGACAAAACCATGGCTGCATACGAGACGATATGATGGCCCTTTGAACGAAATCCCGGAAGAAGCAGAGCAAATGAATGGCCAAGATGAATGGTGACGTCATGCAGAATCAAGCTAACGTGCATAAAAGAGATGCAGAGACAAGAGAATGAAGATATTCTAACAAGGCATCAAGAAAGAATCAAGGATAAGTGCCATCTTGGGATCAAGGTGAAGAAGCTTATGCCCCAAAAATGATGAAGATATCAAGTTGTTTTACACGTGTACAGATGCAGAGAAAAGCAAGTAGACAAAGTATTCTTAAGGCTAGCTAAGTAGTGAATAAATTGCGGCATGCGCCAACATATACATACATGCATAAAGAATAAAGGATGGATGTTTCCACTACGTTTTAAAGCAGAATTGGACTGAAAAAAGGAAGGCCTCATTTTTCGGTGTGTCGCGGTACGCAACAAATGAATTAAAAGTGAATCTCAGAAAGACGAGGTTGAATGTACCATGAACCCAACAGAAATAAATCAAGGTCTCATCAGGCACGAATGAGCAGGCATTGGATACAAAATCGTGTGAAAGAACAAGCTCCTTTTCTAAAAGCATGAACAAAACAAGGAAGACGTCAGAAGTCTATTAGAAAATAGAATTTGAATACACAAGAAGCTCAAAATCATGGTCTACAGTCATGTGGATAGATTAAGTTGGATGGACGAGATGGTCACACCTACGCATGAGGGCAGACCGTGCCTTCACTTCCCTGAATTTTCCAGAGCTAAGAACACTCTCAAGGACAAGTTCAAAGTCTTAATTGTCAGAAGACCACTGAGGTGATGATAGATGACTATGCTAATTGGTGGGAAGCTCTGTTTTAGACAAGCTCACCAGCACCTCGAAGTCCAATCTGCATGCTGCTAGACGTATGTGGAAAAGTACTGACGAAGGTTAGAGGGCCCGCCAATTGTAGGGGACCACGTAATTAGGGGTCCTATAGTTGTGTAGCCAATGGAACGTTGTGTATTTAGTGATGTTCATAGTGGCCATTTTTGAAGGGAGGGATTAGTTGCCAACCAATCACTTTCACTCATTCCTTAGACCCAATCACTTTCCTCAATAGGTTTTTGTAGTTTGCCACGTGGGATGACGTTAGTCATACGTTGGTTAAATGTCACCTTTGACGAGTTTTTTCTATATAACATTACTTTTGTTTAAAATACATTGAGAGATTTGCTTTGTGACGTCGGATGATGTCCACTGTATTCCCTATTTTAAATGAGAGCAATCAAATGAAATCAAACTTCCTGAGTCGTTTTGATTATTGATTTATGAATAAGCTCTGCATCCCCATTCATCTCAAGGGTATTGCCACTCATCTTAAAGGGCTGGAGATCACCCAGTTAGGTCCAACATGCCCCAAGCTTATTAAAGGCGGGAGATTTTGAAAGAGTTAATAAAGAACTTAGGGAGTTCCTGTGGGAACAGAAGATGCCCAGAGTCAAACTAGAGACGCTGCACAACTCTCAGTGGGAAGGCGGACCGGGTCCTCCGAACCTACAACTTTATTACGGGGTTTCACAGATCGCCATAGCGAACCAATCAGTATATTGGAAGGGCAAGGACACTCTAGTAGACGTGCCATTAACACTCCTTGGAAAGAGCGGGTGGGAGAAACTCCTATACGGAAGGTGACAGCTTTTATGGGTGCCTTCAACTACATGGCGGTGGGGATAGCGTGGACTGAAGCCCACAGACAACAGGGATGGGACAAATGACTTACTCAGGCTGTCAGAATTTGGCCGTACAAACACATCAAAGGAATACCAAACCTGAGACGGGCAGGGGAATGGAAAGGTAAAGGAATTAGGATGGTGGGGGGCATGGTGAGACCCCTGGACCTACCAACCTTCCAAGAAATGAGAGAGGAATGGGGACTAGGAAGACAGGACCATTTTAAATACTTACAGATCAGATATGCTCTCGCGCCACATAATGATAGTGGGGTGGAGGAAATCCCAGAGGCTAGCCCCATAGAAAGGAACGTCGGAGATGGGGAGATCGAAGCTAAGCAGGTATCAACCTTATGCAAAGCGCTGGCCTCTCACTCTGTGTGACAGTTGGAGGTACTGAAAGAGAGAAGGGAAAGGGATATCGATGACATGGAATGGCGGAAAGCACAACAGCACCCCCAGGAAGTGGCTATAGAGGCCAGGCTGAGACTAATGCATTATAAATACCTGCACAGGGTCTACTACTCCAACGACAAGATGGGAAGAGGGGAGACGACAGATGCCCCAAAAGCAACATACACATAGGTACTTTCTTTCACATGGCATGGGGCTGCCCAAAAATATGGAGGTTCTGGACTAAAGTGCCGAGGGAAGTGGAAGGGGTACTGGAGAGACGCGCACAGCTGAAGCCTAAAAACGCACTGCTGGGCATATGGAATGAAAAGGAGACTGACAGATACGCCAAGACATTCTTAAACACAGCCTGAATATTAGCAAAGAGGGCTATAGCATGAACCCAGATAGTCCAGCCATAGTGGTCTGGCAAAGAGGGATGGATGCGACCAGCTTAGGCACCTGCTTAGGTATTATGCTTCTAAAAGGAAAATGCTCACTAGTCTTGTGCACTTTCCATGAAGATATGCTCACGTCCTGTGACATCAATTCCCACTGTGTATGTTAATGTGTCCCTCCACTTTTTTAGGACTTGTGCCCATAGAAGTTGCTGTGCATTCGATCCAAGAGGAATGCTTTCAAAATGGATCTCAAACTCCAGCTCCTTCTCAACCAAAGGGGTCCCAGGCTACCCCGTCACACTCCATCCTTCCTGCAAGCCCCCTCGCACCAGGCATGTGTTTAGGCGCACTGACTCTCCCTGGTAAATATTCTTTCTCTCTGTCTGTTTTGTGCACAGTTCATGTTCTACGTCTCCCTTGGCAACACCAGGCGCATGTATTGCGCAAATCACCTGCTCACGGGATTGCCCCGGCTACTATTTGTACCTATCTGTTTCTTCCCGAAACATCCTGTCCCCAATAAATACAAACACAGTTATATGTTTTGATGATGTTTAATCTACATTCCTCTCCTCTCACCCACATCTCGCGCCTACACTCGTGCCCTACTCTGATCCAAGTCCACCTATGACGGCATGCCCCGTTGCTGCGCGTACCTCCATCCCCATTGGTTGTCGCCCTCGCTTGCTCTGTCGCCCATGTTGCCGCCCATCGTGACTCTTTCCTAATCTTCTGCCGATCCCTCGCTCTTTCTTATTGACCCTTTTGCTTTCTTTTGCCTTTCTAGTTCACTTTAAGACTTCCTTTATCTTAGGACCTTTCGTTTCTTTGTATTGTCCTCGTTTATTTTCATGTGTACACATGTTTTACTGTGCTACGCGCTTCTATTACTTCCTTTGTTTGCTTTTTAAATTAATTACTTTCTGTTCACTGTTTTTTCTGTCACTCGTTTTCTGTCCAATCCTCACCTCACTCTATATTATAATTTTCCCTTTTACTCGCCTTTCCCCATCATGTCATGCTTTGTTGTGTTCGCCCTTTCTTGCCTTTCTATCGTCGCCCCTTTCATGTCCTTTTTGTGCTTACCATTTGTGTTAGTCTCTCTTGCTCTTTTTCAATTTTAATCATCTTGCTTTTCTCTTTTCTGTCCCGCCTTCTACTCTCTTTCTTTTAATAGACAGTTTCTTTTTCGCGTTTTAATGGTTTTTCCTTCTCCCTGCTGTCGCTCCCTCTGCCTGTTTTGCTCTTCCCTCAGCCACCCCTACACTTGCTCACTGACCTGTCTGGACAGAGCGTCCTTCCTCGAGTAATTTATGACACTCTGCTTCAAAGCCTATGATGCCAGGGTGAAGGCTGATGTGACCAGGAAGAACAATTGAAATGGTCAATGTATTCTCAGGGGGCATAAACCTCCGTCTCGCCAATCATCTAATCAACACTATGCAATCATACAGGTGGGCGGCACGGAAGATGGGCGTCAGAAGCCCAAGTGACATGCAATCTCTGCTTGGGCCTAATGAGGAGGTGGGCGGTAGCCCTTAAATGCAGCGGTAACACTATTAGCGCTGCATTTAAGGTCTGGCCCAATCACGAGCTGGGCCCTGCCGGGACGCATTCACCTCCAGCCCTGAGTTGGATGTGAAAGTGCCGGCAGAGAAGACATTTTCGGTGCTATGGTGAATGGGGCTTAACCATCTTACTGCTACTCGTGTACTCGTGATCCGGCGTTAATAGCGCCGGACCAAGTAGTGGTAACGCTGTTTGCATTGGCGGTATCCTGGTGCTATTACCCCCAAAACACCGCCAATCTCCCGATGAAACCCATTGAAAGAAAACTGACAACGCCCGAGCACAGGGACCTTCACACAGTTGAAAGCGGCAATCATTGAAGATATGGGCATCGAGCATTAAGTGATGGCTGGAGGTTTTTCAAAAGAGCATGTAAAAGAGTAACAAGCACAAACAAACCAATGAGGGATTAAGGAAAACATAACACCATCTATACAAATGAATAAGTTGCGTTAAAATGATTCTATATCCTAATAATGTTCTGTGGACCTTTAGGTGAAAGGCCATACAATCTGCAATCGGTTCAGTAGAAAACAACACATTGAAACATCCAGCAGAGGCCAGTTTACCAATTCACTGCAGAGGAGAATTTTTGAATACCTTTTCAGTAGACCGGTTCCCACAATGTATGCCAGTAATGCTACTGCATGCACATATTTGTGTTGATTTTGGGGATAATGGCAATACAGTGATTTTAACAACACACCCACTGATCTTGGATTTGCCCAATAATGCCAGTGCACTAACTTCAAAAGCACACTCATGTTGGTTTTGCCTGATAAGGGTAGTACTGCCACTGTATGAAAACGCCTGTGACAAATCAATTTTCGGGGTACAAGTGGGCCAAGGGTGAATATGTGTTGCTAAACATTCAATCAGCCCCACACCTCTAATACATCAGAATGAATCTGAACAGATTGGATTAAACAAGCATACTATTAAAATGATAAACCTCCCTGTCCAATTTTGGTAGCGTGGATGGAACGGCAGGTTTATCTCCTCTAAAGGTTGTAGATCGTTGGTTAGTTGCAAAACAGCGAACATACAAGTATTACCCAATGTTACAATGAGTGTCCACTCAAGGGTTTTATACAAATATCTACTTTATTATTATCTTAACAGACAGTCTAACAACACTACTAAATACACAACTACAGCAAATTGTACATTGTGATTCTGTCCCTCTGGCCCATCCTGGAAGGCCCATAGGGACATTTTAAGGCCCTTTGCCCCGTGTTGCTGAAGCCAAGAAACCTTTACTAACTATTATGGTTATTAACCATAACAACCACCTTCCTGTCAGTATCCAGAGTGCACCCCCTTTCCTTCTTAGAACTCTCTCTCCTCTAAATTCCTTTACAGGGTGGGTTGTATTTAGTAGTGTTGTTAAACTGTCTGTTGTGATGATAATAAAATAGATATTTTTGGACCACCTTGACTGGACACTCCTTATATCATTGGGTAATAATTGGATTTTTGCTGTGTGGCAACTAACCAATGACCCACGCCCTTTAGAGGAGATAAGCCTGCCGTTCATCCATGTTACCAAAATTGGACAAGGAGGTTAATCATTTTAATGTAATACTTGTTTAATCCAATTTGTTTGGATCCATTCCAGTGACTTAGAGGTATGGGGCTGATTGAAGGTTTAGAAACCGATATTCACCCCTGGACCACTGGTATCCCAGAAATGGATTAATCACATTGGTGGCAGATGGTCGGATTTAGTTGGAGCCTTGCACATAGTCACCCAACGATAAAAATACTGTTGAAGTCAAGGTTTAGAACACTGCCAGGTATATTTAAATAATCATGGATCTTGTCATAGAGAATGTGAAAGGCATGAGCAAAGATGTCCTGTGTGTCCTATATTAAGAGAGCGGACTCCCCACAGTACCAGGAATAATAAACCAGGGCTGCTGATCAGCCGCCAAGCTGGGGAAGAAGCTAGGGTGACTGGGAAAGAGAACCCAGGGAACATGCTGGGCTCTGTGTACCTGAATTGAATAGACCTTCCAGAAGGGGTGGTGGAAGATGGTGAGGAGGACAACCAGAGTAGTGTTTTTCACCAACTATCCTTCAGGGAAGCAAGTCTGGTTCCTCAACACTCCAGAGTGCAATCAAGGTCAGAGGCTAGAGCGGCATCCCGTAGATCCCAGGCCTTGGCACAGTCTCAGCGGACCAGGAATTGTTCTGGCTGTAGAGAATGTAGCAGCTAGAAAGCTCCTGTTGGAGGAGAGGATTCTAGTGCTGGAGGAACAAAAACAGTGGGACATGGTCACCATAGAGCGAGAAAAGGTCACTATAGAGCTGAGCATGCTGGCAGTCGAAGAGATAAAGGAGGCCAACAGATCCACCTCTAGCAAGGGCAGCAGTAGTAGTTCAAACCAAAGTGTAGGGGACAAGTCCAGGCACCACATTCCCAATGATTTAGTACAGGTTTATGAAATGGGGAAGGACATTTTGTATTTGTTTGAAGTGCTCAAGCTTGCTTTTCAGCTACTGGAGGGGTAGGAGGTACTGCCCTGATGAGTCGCTTACCGACACACGGGACTGATGAAAATCTTGAGTTAACTCCTGAAGAAAGGCCTGTTTATTAGAGCATGAAGGCAGCCCTTCTCAGGAAGTTCTGTAAAACCCCAGAACGGTATCTCAAGAGCTTAAGGGAGGGTGGAAAAAGTGGGAAGACATTTGAAGTGTTCACACACTTGTCATTGAGTATCTGAGCAGGTGTGTGTCTGGTAACAAAGATGACACATTTAAAGGGATGTACAATTGTATTGCATGCGAACATGTCTTGAAGAATTGGGTGGTCGACCTACACCAGCCTCTTGTGGACAACACTATTACAGACCCTAGAGAGCTTGCCAGAGCTGCTGACAGGTTTGTCAGTACTCAAGTTCAGAAAAAGGCTCAGGCGAGCACACCCAAACCAGAAGAGAAATCCTCTGACAAGAAAAGTAATAAGGATGGCAAGGACAAAGGTCCAGCCAATTCCACTTCTAGGTCAGGTCCCCAGAAGCATGAAGGGAAATTGCACAACTTTAGTTTAGCCGTTCACCCAGAAAAGAAGAGCAAAGGCACCCCAAGCACTGGGACACATGCATTCTCACAACTGATATGTTGTTTCATGTGTAAGGAGCTGGGCCATAGGCAAGGGGATCCTGCTGGCAAGGGCTTAACCAAGCAAGCCATAGCGAATGTTGGACTCATGGAGGAGGCCATAATTAGTGTAGGCCTCCTAGAGGAGGACTTCCTACTAGGCCGAGGAGTGGCTGAATGCGAACTGGTTGCACTACGTGGGAACGATATTGGATATCCACTCGAGGTCCCAGTTTTCAACAATACTCAACTGTTCTTTGAACATGTGCATATCAAAGGACACAAAACTGCTGTGGTCAGAGGCACTGTGCTGGCATCACTGCTGTCACCAGGCAGTGGGTACAGCGAGGACAGTATGTTGCTGAGCCTGATTGTAAAGTCAATGGGCCCGATTTATTGATTTATTTGCACATAAAATCGGGAATTTGCAAGTCAAACTGCGTGCGAAACACTGCCTGTTGTTTCATGGAACTCACTGCATGAGATTTCACTGCGACTTGCATGGAGTTCGCACAGGCTCAACGCGGCTCTGCGAGCGGCCAGGTGCCTTGCATGAGACTCCATTCAGGGGGTTGGAGTGGCCTGCATAGGGGCCGGAACACGCAAAATGGGAAAGAACAAGCCAGAATGTGGGCTGGACCACAGGCAGTCCATAGCACACCCACAAATGTGCATGACAAAGCGTATTCATGGATGTAACCCTGCAACCTCTCACCTGCGAAATGGCAACGTAGTGCCCTCAAAATCTCTGCCACCCGGAAGCAGCCGTATGAACTTGCGCAGAGGAATTGCAACTCTGGAGATGAGTTGCATGTCGAATTAAGGGGTATGTGTAGCAGACGGGGTTCCGATCATACTTAGGGATGTACCTACGCAGCATAGCAGGGTGCAGGGACAGTTTACGGGGGTTTGCACGCAATTTGACTGGGAATATAAATGCTTTCCATGAAACTGTACACATGTCCTTGGAGTGCCGGTTACAGTTACGGGGACACCGCACAGAGTCCCCCAAGATGCAGGCCCGCTTGCGGGGGACTCCATGCACTGTTTGAAGGGTATGTGTATTCACACCCAGGGGTGCACACAAAGGTAGCTGCTCTAGCTGTTTTTGTTTTGTTTGAGGGCATGTTGGGGGTGTTCCGGGCGCGACTAGCGTATATGGTTACTTTGAGCTGACAATTCTATGAATACGCAGGGCATGCATTTTTTATTCTGGGTGCAGGCTCGTGCAGTGTCATTCTCGGCACGTGGCCGTTACGGGAAGAATGGGCACTTTTCCATAAATCAGGGCCAATGGGTCTGATGGACAGAGTAAGTGCCCCTTGGCGATAGTAGAGTTCAGTTGGCGGGGTGAAACTACCCAGCACTGTGTATCAGTGAAAGACTCACTCTCTGTCACATGTCTGTTTGGTAATGATTTTTCTAACCCAGAGATTGTTACGGCAGTCACCAGATTGCAGGTCAAAGAGGCTGTCAGATTGTAGACTCTCAGAGCCTCAATGCCTGGAGTGCTTCCAGAGGGCTTGTGTTGGGACGGGCGAGCCTGGTAGCTCCTGGTCTAATTCCGTAGACTGCTGAGTAACCTACTCTTGCGGGGGAGAGGCCAGTAGCCACTGAGAACCCTACTTTGGTAGCAAGGGACTCAGTGATTTCAGCAGTGCCTGGCACAGCACAAAAGTCAGAGAAGTAAATTATCTCATTGATGTGAAAGGGCCTAAACAGACGTGCAGGGTCTTTCACATCAACCGGCTAAAACCCCATTATAGCCGCAATGACTTGGCCATGACATTATTGAGACTGAGGAAGAGACTGATCTTCTCCTAGACCTCTTGCACACTGAAGCCACAGATGGGTCAGTTGAAGGTGTCAACCTTGCAATTGACCCATCAGAAAAGCAACTGACAGACTGCTGGAGAGGAGTAGGTAAACGCTTTCTTGCCAGTCTCCGCCCCCTCGCCATGGTCATATTGGAACAGTCAAAGAAAAGCCATAGATGGGACCACCTGTATCATTCCTAGACCACATCAAGTGTATGAGAGACGCTATGCACTCAGACAGTCATACAGAATGTACCCTTGCACTGAAAGTGTGGAAGGATGTTGCATGGAATAAAGATACATGGCAGGATGTCTCCTGTCAAGATGTCAGAGTGCATCAGTGAATATTGTGGCTGGACATTAAATAAAATCTAATGAGGATGAAGTGATGTCATGAAGAAGATATATGAATCTATGTTGAAACAATATGAAAATATTAAGTAGCAATGTAACTGAAGCATTAAGAGTAACAGGAACCTAAAACTAAAGTAACCATGGATCTAAAGAAAATGAAGTAACTTACTGACAAATAACTGCAAATATGCAGTAACGCATGGTAGAAAGACAGCATATAGAAGCTTGCTGTAGAGGAATGAATAACGTGGCAAGGACAACCATATTAGGAAAATGGACGACAGCTCACGTCGAATTTAACCAAGCTATCCAAGAGACAGGCTAAGGCTGCGAGAATCAGGAGACCACAGAAAAGTAGCCCCATGAGCAGACCCAATGATAAGTCAAGGTTGGCTCAGAGCGAAGATGCTATTTTGTTAATAAGAGCAAAGCACAAAGGTAGTACATGGATAAGCTCGGAATGTGCAACATTCTTTATAGATGGAAGAAGATGAAAACACCCATGAGAGCCAAAGTGCTGGCCAATTAACAGTGTATAAAGCTCATATGAGATAGAGTGAGCAGGTCTCTATAGGTCGAGAGGAGCAACGGCACCTTGCATAATTAAATCAAATAGCAGTACATGGAAGGCTGAAATTGACAAAGTTGTGATCTTTTTACAAGTGACTCAGAAGTTGAAAACAAAGACTATTCATTAGAGCCTTAAGCTAAGATAGTGGTGTGCTCACATCCCTTGAATGTTCCAGAACAGCGAGCAGCAACAAGGTCATCTACAAATAGAAGGCTTTGGCTGATGGTCTACCGATGACAAATGATGGACTCAGTGCCTTAAGTGGCACTACAAAATGAGCCGGGGCTCATCAAGGGGGAGTGGCCTTACAGCGGGGGTCCTGCTGGCCCGTCAGGCCATGCCCCCTTGACGAGCCCCGGCTCAACTGGCTACTGGCACCCCTGCCAGGCAGCCTTTTGTAGAGATCAGCACACTCTCACCTGTGGGGCAGAGGTTGCTGATATCTGCATTTATGTTCTAAAGGCTTGCCTGGCAGGCGGCAGCCCTCGCCTATTCAGCCTTAATGGTGGCGCTGGCCCTCGCCAGCTGGGGGGGGCAGCATCACCATTAAGGCTGAAAGGGTGAGGCCGCTGGAAGCTGAGGCCGTTTTCCTGAGGACTGAAACTCCTGCGAATGCGTGGGAGTTTCAGAATTAGGAAAACAAGACCTCTGGTTCCAGCGGCCTCACGTTTTCTCCATAATGGTGGCGCAGGCCCACCGTCATCTCTTGCTTAAAGATATGCCTCGCAGGTGTGGCACCACCATTATGGCTAAAAGGCATTTTTTTCTTAAGCCTGAAGCTCTCGCACACGTCTGTCCGATTATTTGGTCTGAGATCAATTATTTTAATTCCGTCTTGCACAAAAGATGTTTCAAGATGCTAGAGAATACTGACATCTTTTACTGGGACAGTTTGCTGGTCTGTTTTCGCTGACTCCAGGTCACGCAGATTGGTGCATCCATGATGTGGGCACTGGAGACAGTATGCCGGTGAAAAGCAGAATTCACTGAATATCGAATAAAGTCAGGGACACCATCAAGGGGGATGTTTCCAAGATGTTGCCAATAGGAGTGAGGGAGCCATCCCACAGCCTCAGTGGTGGGAAGACTGAAGTGTTGACTACAGGGGGCTCAATACTGTCACAAAGACAGATACTCATGCCATTCGTTGTGCAGAGGAACTCATTGACAAGTTCAGCGATACCAAGTACATGATTACCTTTGACATCACGGCAGGGTACTGGCAGGTCGGCTTGACAGACAGAGCAAGAGAATTCCACACTTTGAACCCCATAGGGACATTATCAGTTAACTGTGATGCCCTTCAGATTGAAGAATGCCCCTGCCACTTTTCAGAGGATGGTTAATCAGGATTTGTCTGACCTGGAAAACATCAGTGTTGCCTATTTAGATGGCATTTCTGTGTTCTGCCACACCTGGGAGAATCACCTATCCCATCTGAAACAAGTGCCTCAGGCGCTGCAGAACACAGGTCTGACTATCAAGGACACAAAGTACCAGATGGTGCAGGGCACCGTGACTTACCAATGCCTCATGGTCGGTAGAGGTAAGAAACAACCTCTTGCAGCCAAAGTACAGGCTGTGAAGGATTAGGACATCCCCATCACACAGGTACAGGTGAGAGCATTCCTAGGCCTCACCGGGTCTACCAGTCGTTCGTCAACGGGTATGGGACCATTGCCATGTCCCTGAATGAAGTAACTTCAAAAAAGGTGCCAAAGAAGGTAACTTGGACCCCCGCCTGTCAAACCCCCTTTCAGGATTTGAAGAATGGATTGTGCAGAGCCTCAGTTCTGAAAGTGCTGGACTATGGTCTGGAGGTCATTATCCAGACAAACGCCTGTGATTTTTGGATTGGGGCAGTGTTATCGCAGCTGAACTCTCAAGAGGTAGAGCAACCTTTTGCCTATATCAGCAGATTAACAAAAAACGGAAAGGTACTGGACCATTGTGGAAAAAGAGGCTTCTCTGGTCTTTGGGCTTCTTAGATTGTTAATGGCCATACAAGGTGAGAACCCTAAGCTTTTGACTGGGCCATATCCCTACATGGATTAGAAATGGACATCCAGCACAAAGCAAGCTCCCAGCATGGGAATGCAGATGGCCTAAGCTGGTACTTTCACATACCCTCAGTATGGTGGTGATTCACATGCTGAGGCTGGGGGGCATGTGAGGAATTCGACCATCTGCATGGAGGTTGTACGCTCACCTGGTATTTTTTTAAATACATTTTTTAAATCATATGCCTGTATGCTGTGTCCATGCCAGAGTAAACGGTTCTATGCTCTTGGTGTGGTGTGAGCCTAGGAAAATGTGTGTGGATTTGCCCCACACATGTTCCTGAGGTCGGTCTACCATCATTCCATTTATAAAAAAAATTCAAAAATGCCCAGACGAGCGCACAACCACCATGCAGATGGTCAAATTCCTCACAACACCCATGTTGGCTTTGACAAATTAGGCCAGTACTGCCATCGTAAAAACACATTCCACTTGGCTTTACTCAAATGTCAGTATTGTAACTGTAAGAACACATTCACGATGGCGTTGCCCAACAAGGCCAGATTCTACTGTTGTAAAAACACACCCTTATTAGCTTTGGAATTAAGGCTAATACTGCCATTGTAAGAACACACTCATCTTAGCTTGTCCCAATAATGCCAGCAGTGTAGCTGTAAGAGCACACTTGTAATTGATATGCCTAAACAGGCCAGTAATTACACTTTAAGAACACCCAAATGAGGTATGTTCCCAATAAGACCAGTTCTGCCACTGTAAGATCTCACTTATATTGAATACAGTCAATGCTATCCCTGTAACAACACACTGATCTGGACTCTGCTCAATAATGCCGTACTTTGATTGTAAGAACACACTCAGAATGGCTTTGCCTAATAAGGTCAGTACTGTTGCTGTAAGTACCCACTTGTGTTGGCTTAGTTCAATAATGCCAATATATTAACTGCAAGAACTTCCTTCGCAATGTCTTTGCCAAAGAAGGTGAGTACTTCCACTGTAAGCATATACTTAGACCCAAATTCTCACTGTAATTACTAAATCATACAGGTTTTAGAAGACATTGGGCTTAATTAAGAATTTGCTGTGTGCACAAAAACTGTGGTAATGCAGTGGTAACATAGTTTCCACTGCATTACCACTGCATTATCACAATGTGGTGGTAATGGAGTGGTAAATGCATTATGCAGTAATTCTGCCAAAATCCCTATGGAGTTCTATGGGAACTAACACTGCCTACCGCCACTTGTAATCCATTGATAATTCCTCTGGACCAAGAGATGGTAAAAGTAAATCCATTTGGTGGAATCTCAGAAGATTTACCACAGAAATACCACCAAACTTGTAATGAGTCCCATAGCCATGTTGACTGTGGCCACATAGATCTGTATTTCCCCATAACACGTTGCCCTTCAACCACTTTGTCCTGTCTGAACATTCCTGGTGGCCTTCAGCCCTCCTCACCCTTCCTCCCTGCAATCACCATCTGATTCCCCTCCTCATTTCGCACACACATAGCATTCACACTATATACATGCACACACATCCACATGTGCACCAACCCTTCCCAGGAACTCAAGCAGACATACACACACAACGTTCTTTCGTTTTCCTGCTCCGACTGACACATCAAGAACACTCTCTACTGCTCTCCAGTTCAAGAAGGACCCCCACGCACCGGCAGAAAGTAGCGGGAGTTGTCAATCAATACAACTCGCCCTCCATCCTGCTTTGTGGAGTACCAGAATGTCCTCAGCCCTTGCAGGCAAGTAGTAAACTGCAGTACCGTAGCCACCATCATCAATGAGCCATGCAAGGGTGAGGATGCAAAACATTTCTGACATTGTTTGGTCCATTGGGCATTTGCTGACAGGGGAACTAAGCAGAAGGAAAACCAGGTCCCCCTCACTACCCGGGCCATCCGAGGAGTTCTAACTGCAACTGAAGGAGCACTCAGGATTTACAACGGCCTGCCCTGTGGCTCCGCCATAATGCCCCCTGCCACTCATTACAGGCGAGGCACTGATGACGATAAAACATGGGCCGTTTGTAATTGTTGTTGGTGAGCAATCTAGCATTTACGGATTAGTGATTGAGAGGGATCTGAAGTATTTTCAAACAACTGATAGTCAATAGCCCAGTGACGTTTCAGACAACTTGACAGTGATTAATTGGAAGTGTTTGATGATGATGAGCAAACATGGAGCTCTATGAGAAAATTAATTAAGCAATATAACCCTCGTGGCGATGTCATTACCACCTCAGGTAATGCCCCGGGGCCCATAGGTAAGGCCCCAGGGCATTACCTGAGTCGGTAATGCCCCCGCCGTGAGGGTTATATTGATATTAGTACCCCGGCCCGCATTATGTGCGTGACCGGGGCACTAAAAGCATTTTTTTCTGTCCCGAAACGCTGCAGTGTTTTGGGACAGAAAAGAAAAAAAAAGAAACGACCAAGAAAATGGCTGCCCTGGAAAGGGACATAAGTGTTCCCAGCGCGTCCGCTCCCGAAAGAGGATCAAAAAGAAGGTAAGTGGTAAGTGGGTTGGGAGGGGGGGAGTGGGACAGGGGGAAGAGGGAAAAAAAACCTTCCTGCGTCCCCGGCGGGGATGGCCCCGCTCCAAGTCTCCACACGGATGGAGGCTTCCCTCGTCCCCCGCCGGGGACGCAGGACCAAGAAGGTAAGTTGGGGGGGTGGGTGGGAGGGAGGGAAGGGAATTTTTTAAAAAAACTTACCCGAGCCCCTGCCGGAGGCGAAGGCAGCTTATCAGCCGCAGGGAGGCTCGGAGCGGGTATGGCCCCGCTTCGAGCCTTCTCATTGGCTGAGGGGCTGCCACGCCCCCTGCCAGGGACAAAGGCCGTGGAACCCCGACGGAGGGATTCCCGGCCTGGTAACGACTCGGCGAGGGCCAATCAGAATGGCTCTTTCATTCTGATTGCGCCCTCGCTGGGTACTAATAGTGAATAGGCAGAAGAGGATGATCATTGTGTTCTCCAAATGGATTCTGCACAGTGCGCTCGCACAGATCAGATTAGGTCACTGAGGCAAGCCCACAGGTTCACTGTGGGTCTGCCTTGGCTCCTGGTGTGACATAGGTAGGGGGGGCAGAGCTAGAAGAGCGCTTTTGGCACCAATGTACTGTGTTCGGCTCTGCCCCCACTCCATACCATAGCGCGGCAAGCGATTTTTTTTTGTAAACAACCTTGAGCGCTTGCGCAGGTCTATATGGGGCTGAAGCTGGCTGTATTCTGAGATTCGGTGAGAGCCGGCCCATTGGCCAAAGCTGCCTGCAAGCAAAAAAGGGCAAATTCCAGTTCCTGGCCCAAGTGCCCAAAAGTACAGAACTAAGACAACACTGCACACCTTTTTGTTGGGGAATACCCATAATACTAAGTTATGTTTTTATTAGTATTATGTTTATTACAAGCCACTGTCTTTTTATTGCCAGCACAAAACAAAACAAGTTTCTGTGTATTGTTTTATGTATTTACTGTATAGAGTTTATGCTCCATATGGCAAGCGCTTCACAGCTTATGGGCAATGTGGACCAGCGCCGCAAAATAAGGGCACCATATGGAGCTAGAGGGCACTGGCACATAAGCTGGGGCTGTGAGGACACATAAGGCAGTACAGCGGCACAGAAGCTGTACAATATTAGTAAGACACAGTATGTAAAACACACAACAGCGCCTTTCTCTCCTTTCCCACCTAAGTTCCCGCATTTCAGCCTGCTCCCTCCCTTCCTTGAGCTGCACAAACTACAAAGAGGGCAAACTTTTGGGGAACCAGTGGGCAGGGGAGGATATTACACCATGGTGCCAAAAGGCCCCAGGTGTGAATCCTCAGGAACAAGAAAGGAGAGAAGAAGGGGCTGCCAAGGAAGGAAGGGGGACACACACATATGCCCCATCCAGCCTTGGGCTGGCCTTCAATGTTGTGCCCAGCAAGCGCCGAATCACACCAGTCCTTTATCGCTTGTCACGTGCTTCTGTCTGTTAATCCCCAACACAATCGCCCTCAGGTCACACTCTGGGACCGGTTTAGATTGGTTTACAAATGCAAGAGATTCCTCTCTGCACTGGAGATAAACTCAACGAGTCGGCGAGGGTTCTAGCGTCCAGTCCATACTCTCGCCCTGTGTTTGCCTGCAGCAAACAGGCGCAGGCGACAGCAAAGCTCCGGCGAGAGCAAAGGCGCCCTATCAATGCACGTCGCTCCCACTCCACCCCCGCTACAGGCAAGGGATAGCGCCCGGGTTCTCTATCTGGCCATATTGGCGCCTTCTCCCAATCTCGACCCACCTGCTGCCCGGAGCGTGTGATTCGCGCACACCGCCGCGTGGCCTTGCACATCAGTGAACTTATGTGTCAGAAAGCGAGTTCTTGGAAAAACTCTAAGCACCTGGGGGCGTTTGCCAAATTTGCCCCGGGCTATTCACCGCCACTCTGCTTTGACTAATGTATACACCGTGTTTACATACTGTGCTTTCCTACTCCTGTCCATCACTTACATTCCCGTCGTTCTGCTTTCTATTTGCCCTCCCAGTTCATCCCTTCCCCTGCCTGTCATGCTGCACAGCCCGCCCCCAACTCTTTCTGTACCCCCCCTTCCTCCCCCTCCCAGCACTTTCCCTCCCTCTCCCCTGTAACTCTACCCCCTCCTCTCCTAGGGCAGGGGGGGGGGCAGCGGAGGCCGCTCCACTCCCATCAACCAAATGGGGCAAGCGAGGGGAGGTCCTGGGCTGCCGTAGCCTCACCTCCTCCTCCTCGTGGGATTAATGTGCACACACCAGCGGCTGCAGGAATAGCACCGCGCCCGCTGCCACACACGCTCCTCAGGACTCTGCGGCCGGAGGGACACACGGGGACAGCAACAAAGAGGCGGCGCAGGGACGGCATGTAAGTAGCCCTTTCGTGGCTCCCTTTCCCCCCGAGTCGCCTGCCTGCGTGCAGTGCACCTTTCGCCGGATTCTGGTTGTAAAGCTGCGAGGAAGCTTTGCAGCCTGGTAAATACACGCGAGCCCCGTTTCCCGTCTCTCTCTGCCCGTGTATGCAAACAGTATTCAAACCACATCAGCAAGACACACTTCACTGCATTTTGCATGTGGTGCGCATCCCCTTTTGAACTGGACTTTCCGTTATATGTAGTAGTGCTAAAATGGGTTATAGCGCTTAAAAAAACATTCGCACAAAAGAGCGCTTTATGAGTAATACGGGTCGCCAGAGCTCGGAATACTGCTTTAAAAAAGTCTTCCCTCGTCCCTGTCAGCCGAAAGCTGCCCGTGCGACTCTGGGATCCCTTCTCTCTCGCGAGCTGCGTGGTCCAGCATGAAAGTCGCTCTCTCTTAGACCTGTCCCAGGGGCGCACTCGCTGTTCCTGAAAGCGCCTGGAAGCTGGCTAGTGTGTGGCGCTCCTGTCCTTCTACCTTTCAGCTGAGCGGACGATCCAGATGAGTCAGGAGGACCACCTGTTCAGGACCCGCATGCTTTTGAAGAGACAGCTCCCAGTGTAAAGTAATACAAGGCGTCCTGTTATGTTTATTGTTTATTCGCGTAAAACGCGAAATCTCCCATGTTACGTTTCCCTAAACTGATGCTTCCACCCCTTCAAAGCGGCGACGGGTTGGGTATGCCAGTGTGGGGGGCGGGCCTCTATTTTCGACCGAACAGTTTACGTTTTCAAACTCCTTTCATTTGTGTCGGTATATAGTATTAAAAGGTGATTTCTTGTGTGTGGGGGAGGGGCTTGGAGCTCACGTTGCAGCTCGAGCCGCAGTAGCGCCCTCAAAAGAGCCAAATGAATGGAGACACATGAGCTGGCAATGGCGACCTTCCTCCGGGGGAAGCTGGGCCCGCAGGCGGGCAGCCTGCCCAGAGCCCCGGCCATGTGCTGGGGCTGGGATCCCTTCTTTCTCGCGAGCTTTGTTCCACGCCCCAACCCTGCAGGGGGCACACTCGGGGTAAGTGGGGGCGGGGGGCAGTGACGTAGGCACTGTCAACAGTGGTTGCCTTTTCCTCACTTTTAAGTTACTCGTCGTTACAAGTGTTTGGGGTAGTGAGATATTTATATCCCGTTCTTCCTTGAATAGCAGCCCCCGGAAACACTGCCCCAGACGCTCAGGAAAGTGTGAGCACCGTAAGGTCTGCCACTCACGCTGGCACGCCTATCCAAACGCTCCTGTTTAGGGGCAGCGGCTGTAAAGGCTTGGGTTCCTCCTTCCACAGTCAATGCAAGGAGTTGTTTTGTTTGTAAGCGGAGCTACATGTTGACGAGTACATCCACTTTCTCTGGATCACACCGTTTAGTTAGGAATCACACCGTTTAGTTAGCTGGCGAAACCGGGATCTGAACCCGTGTCTGCCGGCTAGCGTTGATGGCCGATAAGCTGCCAGACACACGTCTCTCCAAAGAAACGCGCAATCCGTTTTCGGCATCAAAGTTAAATAGAATGTGCAAGTGAACGAACAAGAAAACGAACATGCAAAATAAAGAGGTCAGACGCAATGACGGTGTGGCTGCAAAGCACACGTGCGAATGCATGTGCAATGTTAATTGTATATTGCGTGAGGACCAAGACCTTCCGGGTCTGGGCTTTTGAGGTCCCCCGACGATGGTAAGAGAATAGCGGGGAGGCACTGGAAAAGGACCATGGACTAGCCAACATAATGTAGCCAGCCCACGATGCACCGCATGGTGTTTACACCCTGGCCGGACCTATGCCCAGGGGTGTTGCTCGGTCTGGAAAAGATCAGGGGCTAAGCTAATGTCGGCAATGGCGGGACTTGTGGCTAGCTAGCATTTCGGTTGTAGCACCTGAGTTTCTATCTGGGGCTATAACCAAAAGACCCAGGGCTATAGCCCCCTCAGTCCCCCCTAGCAACGCCTCTGCCCATGCCTGGTAATAGATTGAATGATACTAATACCGGTGAGTTATCGGTTGTGCTTGCCAATGTTGCCGAGACACTTGCACATTGTCATTGACTTCAGAAGGATGAACTGCCAAGTGAGCCATGCACCTTTAATTGACATCAGAATGATAAAATGCTTAGTCTGCAAAGATGTGACATCCGTCTTCTTTGATTCCCATCAGGTATCTGAGAATGAAACATACTCGTTAATTAAAGAATTGAAACCGACTAATGACTCCCTATTTCCACTTCCTGCTTATGCTGCAAAGCGCTTGGCTGTGGAATTCACTCCATTCTTGACTGAGTTTATTAATAAATCCCTCATTCAGGACATAGTACGTCAAAGTTTAAAAAACACTATTCTGATTCCGTTATTAAGAAAACCTACCCTGGTTCCAGGGACTCTCCAGAACTATCGACCAATTGCCGGACTCCCTTGGCCTGTAAAATCCTTGAGAAGGTGGTTGGTTACCTGCCAGCTGCAGGATTTTGTGGAAAGAGAGTTGCTGCTGGATACTTCCAATCAGGCTTTCGACCTAAATTTGGTACTGAGATGGCTCTACTGACTGTTCAGGAAGATCTTTCAGAGGCCGCGGACCGAGGTGAGCTGTCAGTGTTGGTGATGCTGGACCTGTCCGTGGCCTTTGACACAGTCATCAAGATACTCTACTCGACTGATTGAGAGTGGTGGGCACAGTGTCCGAACCTGCCATTAAATTGTTTGAAGCTTTTCTGTCTGACAGCCAACAACAGGTCAGATTTGGAGACTACATCTCAGACCTAATTACGGCAGGATGCAGAGTACCGCAGAGATCTTCACTCTCACCCCTTCTTTTCAATCTTTATTTTCGCCCTCTGATGGAGATTGTGGGTATCAGGGGATGAATTATCATTCCTACGCTGACGATACCCAAATCTTCATCAAAATTGTAAATTTCAACGAAACTTTTGCAGAGATTAAACGTTGTTTGGAGGTCAGTCAGTGGATGACCACTAACCAGCTTCAATTGAATGTATCCAAAATGGAGCTTATATTGTTTTGACCCAGGCATCTCCTCACCGTCATTAAGAAAATGTCAATCCCTACCCTTTTCGGTGTTAAATTGGGTTTTGCTTCCCAGTTTAAAAACCTTGACTGTATCTGGCAGGAAAACCTCGTCAGTGATGCCCAGATATGAGCTAAAGCAGTCTTTTGTTCGCTGAGACTCTTACGCCAGGTCCTTCCAAATATTCCAAACGAAGACCATGCCGCAGTGGTGGGCGCCTTAGCCAATTCCCATTTAGATTACTAGTCAGCTGATGGGAATTCTTACAAAACAACTTCAGAGACTCCAAAAAGCCCAGGATGCGGCCAACACATTGTTCTGGCAACTGAGTAAATGAGCCCATGTATCTCCACATCGGCGCGCACTACGTTGGTTGGCAGTGGAAGAGTGCATTAAAATTAAGGTGGCGTGCCGTATTTTTAAATGCCTGAATGGACTGGCCCCAGCCTACCTAAGAGAAAAGATGTGTTGCTATCAATGGATCAGATAGCACAGTGTGCTAAGCGTTCACCCCTGATATCTGTGTGCGGCCTGCTTTGGAAGGTTCAAATCACGGCAAGGTCAACTCAGCCTTTCATCCTTCAGAGGTCAATTAAAATGGGTACCGATTTGTGGGATGATAATGTCTTCTGTCATTTCAGCACTCTGAGACCTATGGGTGTGCAGCACTATGTAAGAAATACATTATTATTATTAAGCGTCTAAGTGCCTTCGATCTAGAGATCGCTTGCTTTTGACGGTCCCCCTTTCAGTGTGTGTTTCAAGGGGTGACAGAAGATTTGCTGTTTTCTGTCCAAAACTGTGCAATACTATCCCCAGAGAGATCAGGACCCTTGCGACACTGTTCTGTAAAAGCACTCAAGATGTTTCTTTTTAGATAAAACACAATGCTATACCATGGCTGTTACTTCTGATTTTGAAACTATTTTCGGTTTATATACTGCTTTGATTCGATTTTTTTGTTCCAGCTGTGCCGCTATACGATTAAGTTCGTCACGAGCCCGTTACACATATTCAAATACATCAATTATTTCCCACCTCACACCTGTCATTGACATCAGCATGATGAAAGGCTTGTGTTGGCAATGCCATTCTGCTAAACTGTGGCATCGAGGTGACACGCGCGGACTTCAGCAGCTGGGGCTCTCGAGCTATTGTGCAGACTGTTTCTAACCACTTCAGGGCTCTGTGTACTTTTGCTGAGGAGCGCTTGAGTTCAGTGTCAATTTTCTGGGAAGGGTGGTTCATTGGGAAGATGAGGGTGACCACCCAGGAGGGAGACTCCTTCCTGTTCAGGCAAACATGGACTGTCACCCAGGCTCCTGTGGGACCCTGTGGCGCTCCCGAAGAGCCTGCCGGACAGGCCACTGCGGGCAAGTTTTGGGGACCAAAGAGGGTCAGTTTAATAATGTAGTGCCACGTTCAGCCACTAAAGTGTCCCTGGCGCTACTCCAACATTTTGTTGGGAGAAGTCATGATTTGCGATGCCTGAACACGGGCTACTTTTTTGTCGCTTCTGAGAATTATTCTTAGTCCCAGTGCCACCAAGACTGCCACCCTTGCAAATCCTGCGTGGCAGCGGAGGGGCAGTGCTGGACAGAGGTCACACTAGTGCAGTTTTGCCTTGGTGTGGCGGGTGAGGTTTTAGACGTCGAACTGGTTGCGCACAGACTCCAAAGTCTCGCACAGGAGAAGTCCCGCGTTGAATGCTGGTCAGGGCTTTGCCACGTTGGTGACCGTGGATCGCGTGGTTTGTTCAGTGGCCTGTACGAAATGGGTCGCAGATCTCACTCCAGTTCCAAGTTGGACGAGCTGCACAAAAACAATCATCACAATTGGCACTCCGAGGCAGCCTTTATG
The DNA here is from genome assembly GCF_040938575.1 of Ambystoma mexicanum. Taxonomy (NCBI): domain Eukaryota; kingdom Metazoa; phylum Chordata; class Amphibia; order Caudata; family Ambystomatidae; genus Ambystoma; species Ambystoma mexicanum. Next base: position 608,198,401 of record NC_090923.1, on the reverse strand, counting down.
GCACTCTCAGCAAAGAGACCGTGGACTGAATGGGCGTGGAGTCTGCACTGCCAGCGTCAGCTAGAGGGCATGATGCCTCCAGCAAGAGGGGTGAGAGGAGTGATGGCATGGAAACTAAATCCTGCTGTCACTTTAGTAATGAATACTCTACAGTGGGGTAATGGAAGCTTGCACTGACTTGAACCTTTAGACTGCAGGGGTGGAGGAGGCATGCGCTGTATCTACCCGAGCAATAGTCAGAACGGTGTGATAGAAGTTTACCCTGCTGCTGCCCGTTGAATGCTCGTTTTGTGTAGAGGTATGCCCTGCTGTCTGAGTTGCACCCAGGGTCAGAATGGGGCATAACACTGTCTTGGGGCACCAATGAGAGTGGCCCACAGTTGCACATGCAAATTCATTGCTTTTGTAACAGACTGTTTGAGTAATTCCCAAGGGCGAGGTTTTGATAAAATGTGATGCAAATTGGGCATTTGAAAGAATATGTAATCAGGAACACTGGTCAAAACTACTAGCTGCACGGTGAAATAACTCATCAAACTGGCCCACATGGGTCAAAAAAGTGGCACACTTTGACCAACAAAACTGACCCATACTCGCATTTTGCATTTTTGGTTCGGGCATTGCCCTATAGGCCAGTCTGAGCCTGGTTGTACCTGATGTCTGTGCACTAGTCCAGTATAAAATACATAGTTGTAGGCATTGGTCACAAGGGGACGCAGAGGGCAAGCGTCCTTTGCTTTGCAGCAGCAGCAGCGGCAGGGACCACACTGTGTCCCCGTAGAGGCGTTTGCTCATTTCAGCTGCCCACTGTGCTTCCACCTGAGCCCGCACGCATTCTCAGTGCTGCAGGAGAGGGGCCCGCTGGTTTTTTCAGCTCTGTGGATGAGGAGCTGCGCTGTTAAATGCAGTGACTTTGAGCAGTGTAAGGAATTCACTGCAACGCCGAATTCCACGTTAATGTTCAGGGACAGTCCACAGAGCAGCCATGTGCAAAGTCTCATAGCAGATTAGGCGATGTTGTCTGACCCATCTATATATGTGGAGTTCAACCTATAAATACTTAGTTTTTTCGAATTTATTCTGTAAAATGTACTCTAAAATGATTTGTTTCCCACTGTGGAAGGGCCTAAGCTAGTTTGCTGCATTGATGCTCGGTACTGTGGCCTAGCAAGGCAAGGTGGAAAGGTAATAATATACGGGGCTGGTTAATAAAGGGACAGAACCTTATTCTTATTTTGATGTAATTCGTTATTATTGGTTTAAACAGATGCGCTAGGAAAGATATTATTTTTCGGGATCATTTATTTTTCAAAGATTGTCAACAATCACAGACAGCTTTTGCCCTGGTTAGTGCTTGTCACAAGGGAAAGCTAAAACTTTCACAATTTTCCCAAAGTATGCAGGATGTTTTTTTCTTCTTTTTTTTCTGAGAATGGATACTTTGGAACTTCCCTGTCCTGTTATCATTCCCTCATGTATTTCCTTTCTTCCACCAGACTAAGGTCTAGATACCGCTGTGGAGGGCACAATACGCCATTCCACAGACAAGCCTATGCACTCTCATACTATGGTGGTGATTTGGCACAGCATAAAAGCATATCAACATAACATTAATTTGGCTCTTTAAGGGGTTCTATGTGATTTTTGTCGATGTTTTTGATCGAATTCGATTTCCTCCCTTTATTTTTTATTTATTTTTATTTTTGAAAATCAGTTTTGTGTTTTTTTTGCATTTGGCCACAAATATATGCGGGGGAGATCCCCCCCAACATCCCGCAGGGGGAGATCCCCCAACATTCCACAAGGGGAGACCCCACAACATTCCACCTTTTTTATCATGATTACCCACCTCCCCACATATATTTTGCCCTCTAATTCATCTAAAACAAATCGACAAATTCTGCTGCGCATGTTATCTCCCTTTTGCCTGAAACGTGTTCTAGCCCGCTCTATACGCACCTGCCTGAAAAATGAGAACTGTTACTCTAAATTTAAGAACTTGCTGATTAAACTCTCAAAAGAAAAATTGCCAGGGTCCAAACTGCGCTTATTCGATTATTATATCATTGTAATTGCACCGGTGCCCTGCAGTGGTGTAAGTTTGATTACAGAGGTGGAGAGTTCAGCCACTTGATGCCTTAAAAGTCATCTCTGACACGCGGCACTTCCCAAGTTTGACTCACAACTGGGTTGACTCAGCCATTCATTCCTCCGCCATGTAAGTCTGAGAACTGTTAAATTGAGCTAATACTAGCTAATATTACAGCACTTAGAAGCAGGAGGAATCTGGCATTAAGCGCTATTTAAAAAGCTTCTATTTTTTATAAACATTCATCATTTCAATTTTAGTGCACAGAAAATGAACACTGTATTTTCGATGCACGGCACAAAACAAAAATACACATACTGTTATTCCAACGTTTTGTAAACATGGGTCAAATCTGCATTAAGACATCTCTAAATGCACCTTCATTCCAAACAATGCAGAGAAACACGTGTTTCATTGCATGCACCCTCTGTGTTGCCTTCACTGGCAAGGGGAAATAGCATGTTTTTTCTTCATCCCATGAACATGAAAGCTATCATCACACTAATGTGCGAAACACAGCACCTGTTGATCACCCCTTGCTAGCTTAGCAGTGGGTCAATTATTCCCGTTTGGCACTAACATGCCAATGGTTCAAAGGAAAGGGCAATTTATATGGACTGGGCAAAGTGCCTGGTGGGTTTGAAACAACCCGTGGTATGTTGTTTTTTAAAAGTAATTAATGGTACGTCATTGAACAATACACTTTGCCCTCATATCAGTTTAACCCCAAATTACCAGAATTCATGTCAGATTCGTCCGAACCAATCTCGTCTAGGTTGTAGCAAAGGGCCTAATTCATAGAATTGTTTTATAATGGCAAAACCCCATTGGAAAATGCTCTGTGAATCAGGGCCAAAGTGTTTTACGTGAGCTCAGCCTCAAAGTCTATGATCGATGAATGCCTGGTTAGAGGTCAGGGGAGTATCCAGCATTGCAAGAGTGTGGGTGAGGGGGTCGAGCCACGAAACAAGTCCTGCTACTTCCCCCCTAAATGCAGTGTGCGCAACTCCATGTGGTCTTATTCGCGCCCACAAACTGCCCACCCTTACCCCAATCTACTTTTTTGGTAGCATTAGTGGTAGACGACATTTTAAAACATAACAACACAAATAAAACTGCAGAATCATTGCAGACGCAGGGAACTCGCCCATTAGAGCTCTGTCCAGGCGCTCCTAAACCTAAACCTCTTAATGTGCATATGGATTGCGCCAGCCGAAATGACTTCACACAATAGGAAGGAGCACCATCAGTCTTTGATACTCGGAGGCACCATGCAAGCGACTTTGGAATAATTAGCCAAAAGTAAGCCAAGTGGCAAATAACTTTGTGGTGCAAAATACCTAAATTACACTATTGTCATATATGGAGCAACTCTATCGTCAGGCTTTAATAAAAAATAACAGCATGATCTATTAACATATGCCCTGAAGTGAATCACAGAGCTACAGATAAGACACAGTGTGATTAAATGATCTGCCCAGGATCACACACTTTGGTTAAATGGTGAAACTGGGATGTGGACAATTTAATCAACTGAGCACATCTTCCCTATAGATATTGATTAAGGTTTCTCTTTGCATTTCATGTACTTAAATAATACTTTATTTATAGCAATGCCTTAGAAGAAAAGCACATTACATAAGAAACAACACTTTCATAATTAACTTTACACTATATACATCATCATAGAAATATGTTCATCATGCAAAGTCACAATAGCATCATGCGGGTTAATATGAGCCTAACAAATCCCCCTTGGGTGAAGCCATAATCATGATTTCATAAAGCCTGCAGCATTATGCACCCTTCTGACTTCTGATCACTCCCTCCCATGCACATTTCTTAAGGGACAAACGTCCCTGCTATTAGCCCCCCACCCTCCCATCAGTGCCTAATGGCTCACATTAGCTCACAGAGCTCCTTGGGTCATTGTTCTGGTAGCGGGACACCTCTCCCGTTCCAAAAGGGTAAGGTGTCCTGCCGCACTAAGCAGGAGTTGCTCAGTACACATTGTCCTGCCAGCGGGACACCTTTCCCGTTGGGCACCCACATTGAGGTGCCTAACGGGAGAGGTGTCCCGCTGACAAAAGTCCCGGCCATGCTCTCAAAGAGCATGTGGGGAGGGGGGCAGCTTGCCTCCCCTGGCCCCCGCTCGGTACGCCACTGTTGGAGGGTGTGATCAGACTTTAAGTAGGGCCAGAGAAGAAGATTGCTAGAGCAGTTGAGGGAGAGATAGAAATATGAAACTGGATGTAGTTGAGGGGGATGTTAAACACTGAAGTGAGTACCAATGTTTCTGCGACAGATAAGGAAAAGTACTAGTTGTGAACAGAAAAATCATAGAATGGTTTGGAGGGAGGAGATTACTACATGTGGTGGCTGTCCAGTCTGGTTTACTTTCTTGAAGATGGAGAGTGAATGCTAGCAAAGAGAACAGGATGGGATTGTGTGGAGGTAGGAGGTTATGTTCAGCAGCTCTTAAGGTGTATTACTGAGTATGTCATCTTTTTGGGATGACTGACAGAATACTACCAATCAGCAGAGAGAAATGACAGAATTGTTTGGAGGCAGATATTACATTCAGTGCCTATAAATGTACCATTTCTTTGATAAGGGAAGGGAACGGCATGGAATATTTTGGATGCAAGAGCTTGCATTCTGTGACTGTAACTGAGGGCTCAATTCATGGATTTTGTGCACGTTCAAAGTGACTTTGCATGCTGAAAAGTGACTTTGCAGTGCCGACACAAACCCTGATTCATGGAACTGTGCAAATTGTATTTTTGCAGTACAAAGTTACTTTGAACCATGCCAAACATTACATGAATCGGCCCCTGAGTGTCCAACACAAGTGCCGTCCCACTCAGGCCACTAGTACCAGGAAGGGTGAAATCCCAGTGGCCACCGTGCCTGATGTACACAGACACACACAGGTGATATTTCTTGTCCCGGAGAAGAAAATCCCAGTTAACTTGTAGATCCATTGCTGACAATTGCCCTCCCTCCCATGTTGTTAGATCCCCCTCTCTTGTTCTTCCTCCTATGATTGTAAAGTGCTCTGTTGCTTCCTGAAGCTAGGCCTGCACATAATAATTACCATAATTATAATGGAATTCCAGGATTGTTTGGGTGCAGGATCCAGATTACATTCACTCACTGTAACTGAGTGTGCCATCTTTTTTATGTGATGGAAGACACTGCTAGCAAAGAGAAAATCACAGAATTACTTGGAAATTGGAGGGTACATTTCATGTGCAACCCATATGCCACCTCCATGTGTCTCCTGGCACAAGGGGGAAACCAGGAAGAGAGCTAGGTCTTTGATATACTCGGGCCCTAATCTGGCCAGAGAATTTTGGGGGGTCTGATTGCCCCTCCGTACTTGAGACATCCCTCAACCGAGTTCCCAAATGAGTTTAGGCGAGACATCAGCCCGTTTCTAAATCTCCCAATAACGCGTGCATCTGCAAAATCTAGACTATGGGGTTCGGTTAGATTAGTGAGGTCCATGGCCCAACAATGCGCTCAGTGTTTGTTCAAGAGGAAGTGCATTGGTTTTACACCCTGTACCTTTTATGTGGAAGAACAGGTGTGTTGTTGGTCGGTATCGCATCCTTTTGCCGACACCCTTGTTTTTCCGACGGGTGTTTGCCGCTGAAGTTTTGCCAAAAATTCCCATTGAAAACTTTTAGGGTGGTGGGAAAGGGTAAATAAAGGGTTGGGGGGAAGGCAAATAAAAAATAAGGGGAGATCGGGGTGAGCCCCCACCAAAACAATGTAAAACAAATTTCGATTACGTTTTTCGGCAAAACTCCAGCGGCAAAACACCTGTCGGAAAAAACGGGGACGGTGAAATGACATGGAACTTGTTGGTCGTGCTGTATAGGTTCTGTATGCGAGGGAACCTGCCTCTCCCTGTTGCCGCCCCACCCCACCCTCCCCAAAAAAATCCCCCAATCCCCTTTGCCACCCACTCCCTCCATCCCCACTTACCCGAGGGACCAGAGCTCTGTGCTCCGTTCACAGAGCTCCTCCAGTCTCCCGGCCGCCACCATAGAAATGGAAAAGGGACTTTGTCCCTTTTCCATATGCTGGTGTCCCTCTTTTTTCCCCTTTTTTCTTTATCCTCAGGAGAGCAGTTGCACAAGCAGCACGAATATCCTTAGGAAAAATGAAAGCCATTCGCACCACGGATAAACCCCGGGATGCGAATGGCTTTAATGCCAATTTAGGAGGGTGGACATGGCCGGTAATGGCCCACAGACCGAGCTGAGGCCCTCACTTTGCTCAGGCCTGCCTTACCTCAGGCTGGCTGACCCTTACCAGCCCTTTCCGCTGTCTTGAGTGGGCATGAATGCCATATTCAGACAGTCTGTGCTGGTGCAGGGTAAAGAAAGGGAAGCCGAAAAAGAAATGGATATCCTGGGGAAAATGATGAAGAAGACCAACAACCGATCTTTCACGTTTTGGAGAAGACGTTCCAGCATCATAGTAGATTTGTATTATGCACTTATTGGAGAAAGCAGAAAATATGCATTTCAAAGAAAACCTAGAACAAAAACTGACGGTATGAATCCTATTTCTGAGTGCCTTGCCAAGTTCAAGAAATGATGTGGATTAAAAGGAGCTACCAGATAACTATGTGGCAATTCAGGCAAGGGACATCCCCTGGAAGCGAGTTGAGAGGCAGTTAAGAGGTGTGTTGAGTGGCCAACAGTGAGGCAACAGAGCGATCATGGCAGATGAGCAGGAAGGAAATCTGAGAGTTGTGGGTATTGTAGTAAAGTTAGAGACTTGACGAGCGCTGTTTCCCTGAAGTGATTGGTGTGGAACCTAGATTGGTGGCAGCACTGATGCCATGCGCCTCCAGGTAGATGCTGGTCCCGTTGAACTGAATTCCGTATAATATTTTACAGTGGTGAGGAAGAAGCCAGACAGGTCAGTGATCAGGAAGCCGCTGGAGCCAGCAATGGTCTTTTTAAGAGAGGTGCAATGGTGGTCAACGTACTGCAGATATGGAAGTTCTTGGAGGGTAGCAAGAGGCTGAATAGATGGGAGAGGTAGGAGCAGGTAACTGGTCAAAGGGATCCGCAGGAGCACAGGAAGGGTTGGCAGACTCGAGGGGCAATGTCGGTGCAGGCAGATAGGTGAGGGGGAAAACTCAGCATGAGTGGAGAAGGTGAGGGAGTATGGTGGAAAGGGAAGGATGGGGGATCAATGTGTAGCTAATAAGATTGTCTTATATTTGAGAGATTTTAGAAGAAGGGTTGCACCTAATGGCAGAGAGGGAGGGGCACATGCAGAGCAGAGAAGTGGCGAGCATGGACTTGGGTGGGGGGATGGAGAAATGAAGTTGTGTACTAGCATGGCCTTACAGAGCCTATGACCGAGAAGAGCGTTTGGTAATAAACACTGGTATTGCTCTGGGCAATGCCCACCACCATTGCTTTCAGCCTTTGCAAGGTTATTCACAACAATGCCCGTGGTTAAGATTAATGTTTCATCCATCACAAATTTTGGTTGTAGTTTGTCTCCCTAAGGCGAGAGGGTATACCAGCATTGAGCCATTGGCTCCCTTTGCCTTAAAGAAGAAATCTTCACTGAAACGAGGCCCCAAAAGGCCAGACCATATTAGGAGTTACTTGTGTATCCATGCAAGGGGTCGTGGCCTAGCATTTCGTGCAGTGCTGCTCCCAGTGGGTGCAGTACCAATACTGATTAGTGTATGGCTGGTTACCTTTTGCAAACAGTTGAAGGAAAGTTGCCCCTACCATTGTCAATGGTTACGGCAATAACAATGAAGGTGGAACTGACAAGATGGTCTGAATTGAAGTTTTTGCTCTGGGGAAAGGTTAATGCCATCAAAATGTCATCTGCACCTCACGTAAATTATGCGATAAGCGTGTTGCCACTACAGATAACAAAAAGAAAAGATTTAAGGAAATTGACAGTTTGCTGCAAAACCTCCTGTTGGAAAACAAACAGCCACGACTTACATTGTGGAAGTTACAACTCCCTTGCAAGAAAGGTCTTCTCAGGATCCCTGATTTTGCATTATACCACCTGTCATACTCTGCCATTCACCTGTTACTGTTAATGGAGAATTCGCCAGATGAGTGGGCAAGGGCAGAGACTGAACCGAATACACCACTGTCTCCCGAGGCACTCTTGACATCAATGAACACAAAGGGCCATGCAGCATCAGCGTCGACAGATTTTCTGAGGAGAACAAGGCGAAAGTTGGAGGAAATGACTGGAGAAAAGGACACAGTTCAGACAAGGTCATCAGTTTGGCTGAATACAAATTGAAGATTCGACGGGAATCCGTTTTTTGGGCCGGAATCGTTCTTAGGTTGGGTACAGCGAATCAAAGACAATAAATGGTACCTGTTCCACAATTAGTTACTTCCAAGGAGGCAGTTATGGAGAACATTGTAAATTAAGACTGGCTTTAAGGGAGCTGGACATTTGTGATGATGATGTTCTTTGGGGACATCTAGTGACAATGAATGCAAAGGGCCACTGCGCTTCTAATATGTACACAGGGCCTCATTAGAACCCTGGTGGTATTAAGGGCACGGCCGCCGCCGGAATATAATTTTTACCGGGTCCATGAAATGGGCAATTACTGGGTCATGCCAACCTAGGTGGACCCGGTAATTGCCTTTTTCTTGGACCCGGTAAAAACTAATCCCCATTCCCATTGAGCCCTCATAGGGCTCAATGGGAATGGGGAGCATGCTAACACTGGGCCCGTTAATGACGGGCCTGTTGTTAGCATGCTTGTCCCCTCGTGGATCCCGCAAAGGACGTCTGGTAAAACCAGACATCCAGAGCGGGTCCCACTAGGGGACCTCGTAATAGGGCGGTATGGGGTTAAGGGCTCTGGCACCTTTACCGGCGCCATTAACCCCCTTACCGCCCACCTCGTAATGAGGCCCACATTCTTGATGAGCTTCATGCGCCCAGATCAACATCTATTCAGGGCCTGGTCTGGCTGCCTGGGCTCAGAGGTGACAAATGGGAGATGGGAGAAAATGTGTGGAAATGTAGCCTTCACATCGCTGAATGTAGGGGAGAGTCGGCCAGGTCAAAATACTGAATAATGCATTCTGGGCTCCAGTTACAATGTTTGTGCGAGGATTGAGTGATACAGATGTTTGTTGGGGATGTGGCCACAGGGAAGGGTCATTCGAGCACATGATCTGGGAGTGTTCAAAGGTGAGATTGTTTTGGTTGGAAGTCAAAAGAACCATGAACAGACCTTTATTTACTAATATTGATTTTGTATTTCATACTGTAATACTGGGGGAAGTTACTCTATAGGAAGATTTGAGCTACCCACAGAGGTGCAGTTTTTTTTATGGAAGCCCTCTCAGCAAACACAATTATCCTAAGGGACTGGAAAAATGTCAACGTCCCTAGCAGGTCTGCTTGGATTGATGATTTATGCAGAATGTCCAAATTGGAGAGGGTGATTTTGAGCAAAAAAAAGAAACTGAACTTGTATAAAGGAATTTGGGTAGGTTCTTGGAGTTGGTGTAACTATTAGACCAGTGCTTGGCCGGCCCGGCCTGTGATGTGTTTGTCTTTAATGTATTGCATTGTTAAAGAAAACCTCTCCACCACCCTCCTTGGATTGGCAAAGCGAGTTGAGAAAGGCAGACGAGTTGGTGTGGAGAACTGGTAGTGTGGCAGTCTCTTGGGTGCTCCAGTTTTATGTGATGGCCATCGAGCTATGGGAGGAGGGAGTCAAAGTGATTGAAGAAACTCTTTGTTGGGCAGTAAATAGTAACATATAGTAACATTCAATTTAGAAACATGTGGGTAAATGTATGTAATAGCACATACATTTTCAGACCATGCAAAAAAGCAGACTGTTCCACCAAAAAGTACCACCACCTAAAACCAGGTGCAAATTAATCACAGAATAGGCCATAGAAGGATACAGAAGCTTCCACGCACACAGCTGGCCAGTTGGGGGAAACGGGGGCTTCTTAGCAGCTGTTGTGCTATAAAACATCACTATTGTTCCTCACATCATGCAGCAAGAGTACTACGCTCCAGTGCTGGCGGCAGAGGCACGGCTGTGTGGATGTACCTCATTTGACGAATGTGTTAACTGTTACCTCAGGGCTCGAAATGAGAGCCATTGTTTTCAGCTCTCGCTTTGCCGGGAAGTATGCACTTTTACAGTGATGCATGGATAGTAATGTTAGACCAGCCCAGTGAATTTAGCAAACTGGGTGACTAAATGCAGGGCCCTGCCATTTCACCAGGGAAATAAAAGGCAGGCAAAAGTAATAGCTTTTTATGTTGGGCTATTAGGTGGTGTTTACGCGCAACCTATAGCCTGAAATAATTGCATTGGGGAACAGCTAGGGGGACGAAATGGCACGTGAGAAGGAACATGCAGCTTGCGGGTGTTTCGTTGGTTACCTACCCATTGACTGCCCATGGTCATGCTAACCCCTATGGCCATTTCCATCCAATACCTGCCCTTCCCCACCAAAACACGTCCTCCCGGGATCTCTTTGAGCTTGCTCTATCAAGCAGTCACGTGAACCATTGGTCTGCCAGAGTTCTTTCTAAGCATCCTGCTGAGAGTTTATGGCTCAATTATGGCTCTAAATGGCCATGGCTGTAATCAAAATGTCTTAACCAAGTGTGCCTCAGACACTTGATTTATATCTCTTACATGTGCTAAAGTCCTGTTGAAAACAAGCAAGGACAAAGCAAATACATTTGGCTTGATATAATGGACAGGCATTTGCCAGATGCTGCTATCAAATGCCCAGATAATCACTCAATTTTCCATCTGTTGTGATCATATGGCCAGTTAATGCCATTACATCAGTTCCCAGTAAATGCCTATCCAATATCTATACAAAAGCCCAAACTGTTGGCTCTCCCATTGCGTGTTTAGTTAGGTTTGCCCCATAGCTTCCCATACCAACAGAGCTCCTTTGATGTGGTTTGAGGCTGTAGTGGGGCCTCAAGCCCTCCAACACCACTTAGCCCTATCTTGTTCAGAAATGCACACAAACTCACACATGAGACTCTCAAGCCCACCCTTCATTATATCCTTACTGCCATACCCCTAGAAACCACAAGCCCAGAAGGTCTGTGCGGAATTCTACCACCTTTGTCTTCTCCATGCCATAGATCTGCATAAAATCTAAAATACCTAAACCATGCAAGACTGTAAACTTCTGGTTTGGGGACGAGCTAGTCAATCTTTGCAGAAGAGAGCAGCAGAACACTGTGCAGGAAACACCCTTTGCCCTTGTTAACTGCACAAACCTAGCCAATGCCACTAGGCATACAAGAAAGCTGTTAGAACCCGCAAACTCCTACGGCACCAGAATCTCTAAAGTAAGCTCTAACATAGAAGAATTCACCATCTTAAGAGAATTGGAAAACCCTATCCCTGCCAAATCCCAGTCGAGGTCCAATGACGCCTGGTGTTCCATTATCCAAGATGCCATGACCAGCAAAACAAACCTCCTACATAAATAATGAAGGCAAACAAAATCACAACTAGCTATTCATTCCCTACCACCACCAGCCCGGAGGCCCTCAGTCTCCTCGATTATCACTGCGTGTCACCCTTTCTACTTCACCCAAGTCACCCAAACCAGTGTCCTGGACACCATCCAGTCACTGAAGCCCTCAAACTGCAAAGGAGACTCTTGCCTTGCACACATTGTCAAGTTCTGTGCCCCTACCGTGACCCACATCATTACTGCCTTTGTAAATGCCTCCTTCAGGTCTAACTCTGTACCTTTGAGCATCAAAACAGCCTGGGTCACACCTCTCCTCAAAAAAACATTGCTGTGTCACTTACAGCACACTAACTTCCGTCCCACCATGACTGTCCCGTTCCTGCTGAAAATCTTAGACCACATTGCCTACTCCCAAGTACAACAATTCTTCGAATACAACCACCTCCTTGGAGCAAGACAGTCGGGAGTCCGCCCCAAACACAGCACTGAAACAGCACTACTTGACCTTAAGAAGCAGCTCGACAGCATCTGTTAGCACCCCACAGCAGCGTTTGACTTTGTTGACCACTATACACTATGCCAGCACTTCAGCTCACACTTCCACTTTGCCTTGGATGCCGTATCCAGGTTCAAATAATTTCTCAGTGAACGCACTTCTAGAGTCTTTATCAATAACTCACTGGCCGAACTGCTCTCAGTTCCCTTGGGTGTCCCCTGAGGCTCCTGCCTGTCACCCACCATTTACAACACCTACGTCAAACCCCTTTTCAACATCCTGGACTCCTTTGGCATCATCTAGACTAACTTCAGAGATGACACCCAAATTCTCGTCCCCATCACTGGCAATGACCCGGATTACATTGCTACCATAAACAGTGTCTACAGCACCATTCAAAACTGGATGGCCAACAACAATCTCTGCTTCCATCATGATAAAACAGAGCTATTCATTGTTGGCTCCCCATACTGCCTCAAAAACCTTGACCTGGCCTATTCTTCCTTTCCAATCGAAAGCGGGTCAAAACGTTGTGAGGATACTTGGATGCAGAGCTATCCATGACCAATCATATGAAAGGCCTTGCCTCCTCTACAGCGTACACCTTCAAACTCATCTCCTTGAGTAGACAATTTCTTTCACTAAGTAATCACGCTCGCCAGAGCAATCATACCTAGCAACTTGTAGTACTGTAATGCTCTCCTGATGGGCACGTCAGCAACTAACCATGCCAAGCTTCAACTCCTCCAGAATAAAGCCCTGCACACTGCATTGGGTCTTTGTCGCTCTTACCACATCACAGCTACACAGTGTAAGGCCCACTGGCTCCCTATTAAAGCCTGTATCAACTCAACTTTAAAACTTTGGCCATTCCCACCTCTGGATCTACAAAGAAGCCTCCCTCTATCTGAATGACAGCATCGCCAAGAGACACCTGGCGCGCCCACTCCAGTCTTCCAGCAACCTTTCTCTTTTCACCCCTCGTTTCAAACATGCCAGAGCAGGAGGCGTCGGCTTCTGGGTCACAGCACCCACCCTCTGGAACACATTACCACCTAACATCCGAAAAGAAAGCTCCTTCCCAGCCTTCAAGAGACTTGTGAAAACCTGGCTTTTTGACAAATATGACTGACTTTAACCTGTCACTTGATACCGCTACATGTCTCCCTCTTTCCCACCTGTTCAAAGGCTGTGATGCCTCCGGGTTTGGGCGTTACATTAATGCAATAAAGAAGTACATATAAATAGGTGACCGGCTTGGACTGAGGCTTATAAGTGGCTCAGGCATCAATGAGAAAGTGGCCAACAGCCAAAAATAACAAGTCGTTATAAATAATCTATCATATCATACGTATCATATCATTGCCGCTGTAGTTTTTCATCATTATTGCTCTCCAAAAGCCTGCCCAAAAAGACACCAAAGGTCACAGCTATTTAAAATGCTCTTCCAACGACGGCACTGCCACTACAATAATCCTAGACCAGGCTAAATATAGCCCCTAGCTGGCCGAAATGAGGAAAACAGATATACCCATCATTCTTCCTGCTTAACATTTGGTGTCCCTTCTCTATGTCCATCGCATTGACTTTGCGGAAGTGTCCCGATTGGTTGTGATCCGGCACATCTACAACAGCTGACCCAATAGCCTGGGATGAGCAAACCACGATCCGATCCACCGTAGCCAGGTGCCAAGCCGCACCTTTAGTGAACAGAAGCACAAGGACGCCCTGCAAGATGTGGGCGAGGATTCAAAGCCACCAAACGGAGGTGTGTTTGTGGTTTCGCTACCTTATCTAATGGGTTAAGGGGTTAAACAATGTGTTAAAGCCACATGCGTAGTGAGGAAGATTGCCCTGCACATCTTGTGCTGCTGTACACTTGGTCAGCGATGCTTCTTGTCAAGCACCGTGTCCCGTTCCGAAGGCCTCATCTTCAGAAACGTCTACGGTCGGAGGCAGTTCTGATAGTACTAACAAAATGGTGAATGGCGGAAAGCCAAAAGGCATACAAAGAGTGTCGCGAGATTTTGGCTATGTGTCGTGCGGGTGGTTAGGTCACCCTTAAGTGTGACATGGGGGTCAGTCCTGTTGCAGGCTCCAATCCAGACATCAGCAACTGAATACTTCATCCTTCCGAGATTGGCAAATTGAGTACCATTAAATTGGGTCACAGTAACTGTTGTTGTTACATTGCTTAGAAGCGGGAAGAAAATCTGTCGCAAAGCACTACATAAATATGCTGATGTGGCATTATGCTTTTGGGAGGGTACATACCTTAGGACTGCCTCTGGTCGGAAGCAGAATTTATGTGAAACACTCAGTTGGTGACGTATGCATTAGAGGCCGGAACTGTGGGGCGGGGAGGGGGTGCTTGGGAGTTCTAGACATTCAAACACTTAGAGGTAATAGACACATGATGATAAGTACCCCAACACAAGGTGATGCAGTAATGTACCCATCTTCCCATCAAACGCACTTCTCTCATTCGCTCAGGGCAGATCTGTCCATCCCAGAGGAAACTGGGGAGGGGGTGAGAGGGGCACGGGCGGCTCACACTCCCAGCCGAGGCCTGGGGACAAAAGACGGTAGTGATGGGTGAACATGAGAATCAAAGGAGGGCATATGGTTAGATTAAGTAATGCGACTTAAGTATAACATAATGTACTTGTATTTTATTGAATTTATTAAAAAAAATGGCACAAAAAAAGAACATGACAATCATAATAAAGTACAAAGATTATTGCTGTGAAAGAGAAAAAACTTTGAAATTAGAATGCAAAGAGGCAGGTCTAATAGGAAGAGGTCGCAGGTCCCCGTGCTGAGCAGCCTAAAGCAAGAACGAGCAAAAGAGCGGATGGGCCCAAAGGGGGTTTAGGACAGGGGAGTTGCTAGGTATGGAAAAGACCCGGGGCTAAGCTGATGTCAGAACTTTTGGGACTGGGGGCTAGCTAGTCTTTTGACTGTAGCTCCTGAGATTCTATCCGGGGCTACAGCCAAAAGATCAGGGGCTATAGCCTCCTTAGCCCCCCCCCCCCTAGCAACGCCCCTGGTAGGACCAGGAAGAAGAAAGTGAAGTGGGGAACAAAGAGAACGCAACGGTGCACGGAGACGAACAAGAGAAGAAAGATAGATGGAGTGAAGCAGCACCATTGATGGACTGGAAAACAATATGAACCAAAGGAAAATGGGGGAAACCAGGATGAGGCAAGCAAGCGAGGCCTTGCTGGAACCACGGGGAGCAGGACAAAAAAGAAACCATTGTAGATCGAGCAAAAAGGAGCCAATTGCTAAGGGGGGGGGGGCTGCTTAAAATAGCAGAAGAGTAGTTAAGATGAGATAAACGAACAGGGGAAATAAGCCGTTTAGCTGCATGAAATGAGGGCAAAGTGCGAACTTTACGTACAGTTTAAAGATGGAAAGCTTGCTTGATTGATTGATTGCTATTTTATTTCCATCGCGCTCGTACACAAGTGTTTCAGAGCGCGACAAGGCAAAGGAGGGGAACAGGGGAGAACAGAACAGCGATCTTACTAGGCCCAGTGATATTGAGAACGCGCAAGTGCATGGGAGAGGGGGAGGGGGAAAGTGCATGGAAGGGGGAGAGGTGGAAAGTGCGAAGCAGAGGAGAAACAGATAAATAACAAAAAATAAATAATAAAGGAAACAAAAAAGTTGTGAGAAGCAGTAGCAGAGGCAGTTTTTGGTGCCAGGGGTGGATAATAGGGTGCCCACAGGAGGTGCAGGGGTGCACTGGGCACCAGGGGTGTGATCAAAGGGAAAACGCCACCCCCCCACCCCCGGCTCTGCCACTGGTGAGAAGGAGGGCATCACAGATCCGTATGGGGGCATCACAGGCATTTCATCATGCCGAAAGCGCTAATTAATTGTCCTATATTATTGAAGCAGGTCATGCTTCTCAGGTGGACATTGACTGCATCCTTTATCTCTATGTGTGTAAGATCACACACTGCACCCATTGCAGCCTGAGCATCGTTCCATAGAATAATTCTTCTGGTATGAAAGGTCCTAGGATAAGAACCATAATGGGGTTGGCAAGGGTGGCAAGAGATTTAGGAGTAATATGTTGATTTGATTAAAATGGCTCACTCTACAAACTTTAATCCCATGTGAGCTTGCCACCAGGTACCAAAGTGAATGCTCCTCAACCTTTAAGGGGGTTGGGAGGGGGTGTGGGTTCAACAGCGAGGAAAGGAGTGATCCACATGGGGGAATTTGCTGAGCTTCAAACCAACCGGTTAATGACGTAAAAGCGTCTCATCGCCATTGAGTTTAGGGTGGGATCAGGGGATGACACCCCACACCCTCTTGCTTTACAGATCAGCCAGAGCGCCAAGAAACCACACAGATACAGTGCTTGGCATAGGAACCTTTAACATAACATAACTTGACGAGGATGTTGGTGTCCGAAGTTCTGAGAGTGAGTTGGTGGTTGCTTTTGAGGAACTTGTTTTGTATGTAGGACGTGAGAGAAGCCAGGGTAGTTTAAATGGGGCTACCATTGTTCCGGTAGCCAGTGAAGGTTTCTCCAGTAGACGGACATTGGCTTGTTTTCTTGAGGTTGAGCCATGTTTTGACCTTACCCTAGCTTCGAAACAGTCAGGCAGGCAGGTTGCATAGCAACGCTCTTGCTTAGGAGCTCCAATTGGGCAGAACTATTCACTACTTTATTAATCTGGTATTTGAGGCTCATGAGTCAGATTTTCAAAACATTTGTACAGTAGAGGTATTCAATGAACGGAAGAATCTGCAAGCCAACATGTGTGTTAAAAAGGCCTGGGGCAATTACAGGGCAACACCACAACTATTTCCTAATCTCAGGTAAGGGGAACAAACAACAATAGAAAAGGGGAAGGCCTAACACGTTTATTATGTATAACATTATAGGTGATACAACCTGTGCTGCTCTGCGTCATTTTGCTTCCAAGGTGAGCGTGTTGCCCCTGAGCTGTCCTCCTGACGCTATCCTCCCGAGTTCCAGCTGATCTTCCACAAGACCCTCGCACACAGCAGCCTTCTCACAAACTTAAGCATGCCTTTTAGGTAGAGACTGATCTCTGTCAGAGGTTGCAGAGAATGCACACATCAACCACATAGGATTGCAGGAGTCTACATAAATGATCCCAATATATTAATAAATACCCCTGTGCAAAGGAAAGTTTGATGCCAAATTGTAATACTTCTCATTGACTAACTGAGTGTGTTATGCTGAGATGGTAACAGTCGGTCTGATAGCACAGCAAGTAGAGTGCTCGCTGTGACATCTGTGCAGACGCCCCTGACACAGGTTCATATCCCCGCAGGGCCAAAATCAGCCTTTCATCCTTCCGAGGTCACACCTTGGGTAATAATAAGCAGCGCTCAGATACCTGAGGGTTCGCAGCGCTATATAAATGCAAAATTATTGTTATTATGTATTCACTTTCGAAGTCTCATAGACTTCTTCATCAGCTGATAGTTGCGCAATAAAATAACCACCATCTGATGAAGAGGTTTATGGAACTTCAAACACTAATGCATTACACCATCTCAGAATATTTTCAGTTAGTCCAATAAAAGCTATCGAAACTTGGATGTTGTGCGACTAGGTACCACTCAAATTCAAGGATGAACACTAACCATAAGTGCTTTTTAAAATAAAAGTGGATTATACATTCAAGATATAAAAATGTTTCATTTGGGATGAAAGATCCCACAACTGTGCCACTCAGTCAAAATCTAAACACAAAGTCATCCTCAAAGCTAGCATGTAACATGTCCTTGTCTCATGCTGCCCATGCAAGCCTCAACAAACAGCTCCACGCTTCCTGCTAAGGAACGTTACTCTGGGAGCAGGGGGCACTCAGCTCCTGGGTGATGAAGCTCTCTTTTGCAAGTCATGCACTACCGAAGAACAACACGCACTCCAGGTTTGAAAAGGAAAAAATATACTTTCCACAGCTGAAGAATTCTTTACCTGCAAACCAGGCTTTGAATTGTGCAGCTTGTTTATTCTGTATTAAAATTGTCTTTGGACCCCACAGCTAGATAGATGGTGGAGTCCTGTCAAGACCTGCCTAGACATAGTGCTTTAAGTTCATAGTTCAAATTTGCAAGGCGTTGTTGGCTGATCTTACCTAGGTACTCCTGGTGCTCTCCAACCAAATCCTCCTGTCTGCTGGAGAAGGCTGGCACTCGTGCTAGGCTATGCTTGTTGGCAGCCCCACCCTGTTGGACCGCCTCACCTGAGCTGGCATCTCTGGCCCAGTTTTGGCCTGGGTCCCTTTCTTTCTGTCAGTTAGGGCACAAACACCCTTCCTTTTTCCTTTGCGCTCGGCTTCTGTTCTCCTACCTTGTGGTGTTCCCCAGGGCTCGGCTCTGACCCCCATTCTTTTCAATGTATATATGCAATGGTGGGCCTCCTTGATTCCCACAGCTTCCGGTGCTACTCCTATGCAGACACATAGATTCTAGTCCAGCTGAATCTTCTGCATACTGGCACGTCATCTCAGTTTAGGAGTTCCCTGAAGGCTTTGGGGTGGTGAATGGGTTCCAACTGGCTTAGACTGAATGGAGACAATACAGCGGTCCTTGCGGCTGGCCCGCCATCTGCCTCTGGCCTGTGGACCCCATCATTCTGGCCTTCCGTGCTTGGACCTTTCCCCACACCAGGGTCGGTTGTTAGGGATTTGGGACAGAAGCTGTCTTCCTCACTGTCATTGAAAGCGCAAATTGGTTCCACCTGCCAGGGAGGATACCTCCAGCTGAAGAAATTGCGGAAAGTGCTTCTCTTTCTACCTAAGCATTTTCATGACCCAGTCGCAGCTTTGCTGGTTATGAGCCGCCTTGACTATTGTAACTTGCAGTACCTGGCACAGCCCCTGTATCTTATTTAGCACCTCCAGCGACTCCAGAATGTGGCTGCTCGAGTGGCAGCAGCTTCCCCTTATGGCACGCTTATTACACCCATCTTGCAGAATCTTCATTGGCTTCTGATGATGAAACACATTGAGTTTAAATCACTCTGTGCCGTACATCGTGCCATATATGGTCAGGGAGCAGAATATCTTTGAGCCAAATTTCAGCTCTGTGTTCCTACCCGGCACTTCACTCTCAGGTTGGCCATCTCCTCGCTTTCCAAATTACAAGCTAGTCAGAACTGGTGGCCGCACGTTTTCAGTAGCGGCCGCCATGCTGTGGAATACACTGCCATGTGATACTAGAGTCACAGAGAACCATCTCATGTTAAAAACTCTCCTATTCTAGCAATCTGGTGGCACTGCCTGCTCTAGTTCGATCCGTAGCGCCAAGATGCCTATGGCGAATGTGCACTTTGGGAATTTAATCACCGAACATAGCATAACTTTACAGGCCTTTAGGTGCTTTGGCCTCACAGACATTGAGGCAGACGTAGGTCTCTATACAGGAGGCCTCACTATCCTTGTTCGGAGTTAGGAGAAGGGCTTTTACAGTAGTGAGCACTCGGCTTCATCCTAGCAAGGTTCACGCAGCAGCTGTTGGGACAGCTTCTAATTATCAGAAGCGTTTTGTTTTCTAAATATGTTCCAAGGACATTGTCCCGGCAGGTGTTTCACAGATGTGCAAACCCTCGGCTGGTGCAAAGGGCAGTTATGTGACTGTTGGGTTTCTAGAGTTGTCCCAGTGGGATGGTGCCTGGGGTCATGACCTCCCAACCCCGCCTTCCAGTCTCCAACTGTTGTAGGTCCAATGGTCGCTCCATGTTGCATGGCAAAAGGAGGATGGGCTTCTGCGCACTAGCTGCCCTTTCCAGGCAACCGAAAAAAAATTTTACGCAAAGGGATGAAATAAAGAGATATTTGAATACTTTAGATAAAGTATAAAAGCACTATACTAATAACCCATTTACAAACCCCAGTGAATGCCATGTGGCACAACTAAGAGCAGAAACATATGAAACGTGACTTGTCAGCGAAAGCACTATAAGGGCCCCTACACAAGATGACTGATGGAAAAATAGTTGAGAGATGACCGAAGGGGCAGGAAAACCAGCCTCGAGCAGATGAGAAACCATTATAACTGTGCACTGGGGAGGTGTCATGAGAGAAAGGTTTAATAGAGAATCTATAGTGATGTCAGTCATGTGAACCAACAGAAAACGCAAGCCCAATAGGAATGTCTTTAATCAAATTGTATTCTCATTATCAAAAAGGAGTCGAGTTCTTGGTTCACATTCGCCCTGTGTGTGTGGTTATAAAACAGTCAATCACAGATTCTGGGTTTTTATAGTGCCCAGAGCACTTCTTTCTCGACTCTGTCTTCCTTGACTGACACAGGGCCAAAAGGACCTCGCATTGGCCCTTGGAACTCAGCTTCAATGTATCACCACCCAGCAGCCTAGGTCGTTTGATGGGGACAAATGTCAGACACTTCATGATGAATGATTGGACCCTGGGGGTACCTCGAGCTTGTACCTCCTACACAATTTTTGAATTTTACCCTCTTAATTGTAGGTGGCACTTGAGTTCCCAGCCCCTACTGTTGATTCTCCTCCTTATCTGGGGACCCTGATCTGAACTCTTTCCCTAGTTTAGGAACACATCACTGTCCCAGGACTCTCTCTCTCTCCCTTACTCCTGGTACATCTTCCCCATCATATATCCTCTTAGTGTTCTTTCCTTATATTTTTGTTCTTTATTCACCACCTCATCTTTAACTCTCCTTTTTCCTTCTCATCTCCTCTTTCAGATGTTCCTCATCTTTCCATTGCCACTTCTCCTCCCTCCCACACCCACAAAATGTTCTTCTTCCACCTCTCCCTTTTCTACATCAATTACTCTCACACATCCTAAAAGTGTATCTTCCTCTGTTCCTTCATCCTGTCTTAGTGGTCCCTCTTTCACCTTCCCTCTTTCCTATGCTTCACCTCCTCTCCGGGTTTCTTTTGCTTTAAGTGATTCAACTCCTCCTTCCTTCATTTTCCCTTCATGTTTTTCTTTGCTTAGATGTTTCGCTTCCCCCTCTCTTCCCTTTCTTCTCAGAATATTCTCCTCCTCCTTTCCAAATCTCTCCCGCCCCATCTGCCTCTCCTTCCTCTTGCCTTGTAGTCACCACCTCCTCCTCAAGTTCTTTCTCACTCTGCTCCAATCTCTGCCTTCTCTCTCCTTTGCTCCTCTCTACTCCACTCTCTATATTCTCCCTGCTGTGTATTCTCCAACAGTCTTTTAACTTCAACACGCCCCTTCTATACTTCCTCATTTTCATAGTCTACTGAAGGCAGGAATGAGGCTTGTGATCAGGAGAAACGCTGCAGATGTGCTTTACCTAGCAACAGACTTTTTGAATGTCGGGGACTACAGAGAACTACACTTTCCCGAGGTGCTGTTTCATCCTGCTAGATGTATGGCTGCTTCACTGAGCGAAGTCATGCAAAGGCTGTCCGCCATCTTGCAGTCAGGCACCCCTTCTGTCATGGCTCCCCTGCTCCCCTGGCAGTGGTGGCATGGTCTGCAGTGGCTAAACTTCCTGCTTTTGTGATGCTCACACACCACCTCTCCCGTGAAGTACTGTGTAGTAACTTGGGTTTGGGTATACTTGCTCCTGGGTGTGAGTGACTTGGTCCTGTAACATGGGCCTGGCGTGATGTCACACATGGAGTGTTGGAGTAGATGTGAGGGTTCTGATTCTGGAGTTCTGAATTGGACAGTTGGTGCTGGCAGTTGCAAAGAGAGGCTGATGATGGTGTGTGGGGTAT
Organism: Ambystoma mexicanum; assembly: GCF_040938575.1. NCBI lineage: Eukaryota > Metazoa > Chordata > Amphibia > Caudata > Ambystomatidae > Ambystoma > Ambystoma mexicanum. The sequence continues at coordinate 608,176,580 of NC_090923.1, read as the reverse complement.
CAATGTTCTTGCTACCAATTATCTTGTTGTGGTGTGATATTTACATGTTAAAGGACCTAAGCAATAAAGCAGCACGTACATTACCTACTTGGAGTCTTAGTCATATCTAGACTTGAGGAACATTACTTCACTGGAGATGAGTTTTGTGTTGCTGGGGGGGCAAGGAGCAATCATTGCCCCCTCCCCAAATTGTCATCCCAAACCCAACAGGGTTTCCACATGGATCTTCCTGCCCAGGCGGCGTGCCTGTGGTAGCTGCTGGATCCCTGGAGAGAGGATTGACCCTCGTGAAGGCTCCCGAGTCCGGGTAGTGTAGATAGACCCACATTCATAGTCCAACAGGTGGACTTTGCACCGGGTGGTGCGGCGAGGAGAGTGTCGTTGTCATGTGGCACATCCAGGTGAGGTCAAGAAGCAGGCAGTCACGGAAGGCGCCAGGGAGGCGCGGATCTCCAAGGGTCAGTTTGTAGAATTTTATTTGCAGACAAACGTAGTTGGGACCGGGTGCTGGCCGCAGTTTTTGATAAGTGTAATTGATGTGCCGGGTGGCGTGGACTGCTGGGCTGCTGAGCAGGAGTTGATTTGGCAGGGAGCTGGGTGGAGACTCTCTGGTTAGCCATGGACTCATCACAAGTCAGGCGCAGTTGGCGTCCATTTGTGCCGGGATTGATGGACTCATCGCAAGGTGCCACTAGTGAGTCCACGTAGAGACTCCAGGATCGGGAGACCGTTGGTGCACTTGCGGCTGTTGCCCTGCACACAGTTCTTTGGAAGTTGTATGAGAAGCGTTCTGTGTTATGGATTTAAGGATCACACAGGGGACCATGCAGATGTTTTTCTCAGGACGCAGGTCATGTACTATCGTCTCTCATTTTGTGTTGTGGCCTCTGGTTTAGCATTGCGGTTGGGAGTTATGGGTATATGTTAGGTCAGTAGTCTTCAAACATTTTAGGCCTGGGCCCCCCACCGAGCAAAATGTGGGCAGGCCGGGCCACCCCAAAAATGCCAAATGGACAGTAAGTCGAAATGGCTATGAACTATCACGCGCTGTCACCACACCCTATTCCCAATATAGTCCCTGGGCTCCCCCATCTACTCCCATCACAGTCTCTGGACTCCCTCATCACACTCCTAGCCCAGTCGCTGTGTCCTCCCCACCCCACCCCACCACAAACCCTGGGCTCTCCAAACCATGCTCCCACCACTATCCCATGGCTTCCGCCCATCCTGCTCCCACCACAGTCCCTGGGCTTCCCCACCCTGCTACCAGCACAGTCCCAGGGACACTGGTGGCTGGTGATTTTTTTATATGGAGGGGCATAAATATTCCCACTAGATATGCCATAGCGACCAAGCGCAGTGAGGGAACCCAAACCAATCAAGGGATGTTCGGGAGGTTTTGCCCCTGTGAATTTGTTTTAAATAATTTGTTAAAATGTTGCATTTTAGAGCTTACTTTAAAAGAAATTGGTAAAAAGCCAAACAGTTTGTAAATTGTGCTGGGGGGCCCAAGGGACAGGCATGATATTTTTTACTGGAAATCTATGATAGATGTCCAGTAAAAAAATAACATCCCTATGCTCTTAGCCCCACAGTGCCTAACACAATCAACATGATTATGTGTGTATGCAAGGCTTTGGGGGGGCCAAGGAGGAAAGCATGGTATTTTTGACTGGACATCAATGATAGATATCCAGTAAAAAATACCATCCCTGTCCCCTGGGCTTCACAGTGCCTCTGAAGGAGAGTTGATTTTGGCAGGTGGGTATGGCGATTGCGCGACAAAGGCCTTTGTTGTACAACCCTCCTTCCCTCTTTTCCCCCACTCGCCAAAATCAGCTCAACGGACCAAAACAAACACACACACACACATATATTCACACGGCAATCACTCTATCATTCGCACGGACACCCATCACCACACACTCACTCATAACACAAGCATACACACATCCATACACATATTTAAATAAAAAATAAATGAAAAATAAATTAACATAAATGTACCTTCTGCAGGGGCCTGCGCATGGGTGCTGAAATGCCCCGCTCCAGGCTGCTCTGTCTGTATGTGTGAGGAGCCGCAGAAGCTCCCCCTCGCACAAACTGAAGTGCTGTGCCACAGCCAGCATTTCCAATGAGCTATTCAAGGCTGGCGAAGCAAAACCCCCCTAGCCTTGCATGGCTCAGTGAGCATGTACGGCTGGGCAAGTGAACTGAACTGTCAAAGGGAAATAGTTTCCCTTTGACAGTTCAGCCAGCCCAGGAGCACTCCCTCAGCTGGAAAAAGCAGCTGAGGGAGTGCTCAGTGTTTCACTGGGCTGGCTCCTCGGCTTCTCCATAATGGGTGAGGGAGCCAATGGGTGGATGCCCCCTTGCCCATTATGGATGAGCCGCCAGGCTCAGACTGGCCTAAAGGGCAATGCCCATACCAAAAATGCAAAATGCTAGTTTGGGCCAGTCAAAATGGGCCACGTTTTTTGCCAATGTGGGCCACTTTGATGAGCTACTTCACTATGTAGCTAGTAGTTTTGATCATTGTTGCGGAATAAATATTCGTTACAAATATCACAATTTGCTTACATTTTAACAAAACATACCCCCTTGGGCACTATTCAAACTGTCTGTGACTAAAGGAATGAATATCCATTTGCAACTGCAGGACACCTTTTCATTGGTGCCTGAGACAGTTTTATGCTCCAGTCCGACCATGTAAGCCGTCCCAGCCCATTTCCTCCAAACTAAAAAAAAAAAATGTTAAATGTTTTTTTACATTTCATGCAGGGCACCCTCCCCCCGGGGATGCAGCCACGCCCCCTGGGGCGCACCCCCAGTTTGAAAACCTCTGTGTTAGGTTGTAAGGCCTAGTATTGATTTGATTGTGCGGTTTGTTCTTGTGGTAGCCTTTGTTAGGGGGTTCTGTTTCGGTTTTGACATGGAGTCGGTGGACTTGTAGGTGCGGGGTTGTCCAGGGTTGTGTTTTAATCACTGGGTGACGTTACTTTTTCCTGTAATTGCACATTGGGGTGCTGGGTTGTAGGTGGACTTTTCCTCCTGGACTTGAGGGTGCAGGGTGCAATGGGCAGTGCTTTCATCTGTATAATGTTGTTGGACTGGTGCATTTTAAAAGGCATTCTCCTTTACAGGTTTTGGATGGACCATATCCAGGTTATGGATGGACTTTATTTAGGAACATTTACTCGATATCCTGGGGTCTGGGTATGTGGGTGCAGGTGATGGACATGACTTTGGGTGTGTTGGCATATTTGTCATATGTGTCGTGTCACTGTGCCATCCTTGAGGGGTTTAAGGAAATTGACGGGCAGGTTTCCTGTTTTTTCCCTTGTAGCTAGATCATCATCTGTGTTTCGGGGCCAGGTGGGTCCTGTTTTACAAAGTGGATTTTTGCAATAGGGTGCGTTGCATTCCGTTGTGTTTGTGCTGTGGTTCCAGCTGTAGTGAAAGTTATAATTTCAAACACTAGGGTGTGTTTTCCACCAGTTTGATCCATTACGGCTGGTTGAGGATGGATTGTTCGGATCTAGGTGCGGTTTTGCCTTGCTGGCTAATCCCAGTTACTGGTTGACAATTTCATTAATTGGTTGATTTTGTTTTCGGCGTTTTGCTGATTTTTTGTCTTCAGCTCTAGTAGGTGTTCCAGTGGTGTGTATGTTGCGTTGGGGTTCTGCACTGTTATGGTGTGCTCCCAGCTTAGTCAACGTCTCTTATGGGGTGTGTGAGTGGCCTTTTGAAGTTTTCTCTTTTAGATGCATATTGTCCGTGCCTGCCCTTTTAGTTGGTGGGGCTTGTGTTTTTTGGGTAGTTGTGCAGGTTTGTTTAGGGTGTTCCCCATAGGTTTCTGGTTGCTAGGGTCAGTCAATTGTTGCTCAAGGAAGAGCACATATTGGGTTTGTGTTTTGATGTGGCAGATCCAAGGCTCTGGTGGGAAGATCAGGGCAAAAGGATGTTTAGTTGTTTGTCAGGTGGTTCAGGTTGTCGAATTGTATATTTGTGCTCGTGGGTGAGCAAAGTTCGTGCTTGGATGTGGCAGGTCCGAGGCTCTACGGGCCAGACTAGGGCAACGCGATGTTTGTTTTGTTGGTAGGTGATTTCCTATGGGGGCAGCAGAATTTTCTGTTGTCCTTTTGTTATTTTGGTGGACTCTGTTCTGCTGTTTTGTTGTGGTTGGATTAGGAGCTAGTAGTGTGGTCAGTGTTCTAAGTCAGTTATGTTGGTGGGCGGGCAGCTCCCTTTGTTGCTCTTCTGGTGGAGCATTTTTGACTTTAGTCCATTTATGCATTTGTATCTGGTTGTAGCTGTTAGTGTGACATTTTTTTTATCCTGCTCATCTCACACGTTATTGCTATTTGTGTAAGATTAGTTGGTCCTGATTCTCGCAACCTTCTGATTTCGAGAAGCCGGATTTCCATCATTTTCACGTTATGGGTGTTCTTGTTCTTAGCAGGTGTACTGTTTCTGGGTACGGAATTGGTTGTGGTTTCTTTTGGTCATGGCTCCTGGGCGCTTCCCTCTTTGGAGGCCACATTGCAGGGAGGTCTTCATAGGGTTGAGGGTTGGGAATCGTGGTGTGGAGGTATCTTAAGGTCCTGGTCATTTTGGGTACCGTACTTATGTTATTTGTAAGAGCAAGGGGGGGAGTTGTGTAGTGACTTGGGCCTGGGTGTACCGTTCTTGTATTGTTGCAAGAGTAATTTGGGGAGGTGTCTAGTAACTTGGGATTGGGTGTACTTGCTACTGGGCGTGAGTGACCTGGTCCTGTATTATGGGTCTGGCGTGATGTCATACATGGAGTGTTGATGGGGCTGTGAGAGGGTTCTGATTTTGGGATTCTGAATTGGACAGTTGGTGCTTGCAGTTGCAAGGAGATGTTGATGAGGGTGTGTGGGGTACCAATGTTCTTGCTACCAACCATCTTGCTGTGGTGTGCAATCTACATGTTAGAGGACCTAAGCGATAAAGCAACACGTACCTTACCTACTTGGAGTCTTGGCCATATCTAGACTGGAAGCACATTACTTCATACTGCAAGATCCACTTTCTGCGCATAGGGCATCCCGCAGTGGGCCACCTCGCTATGGTCACACTATGTATTAATGGTAAGTCGTGGCTCATGGAGTCCATTGATCATCGGTTAGTGAGCACAACTTTGAAAGAGTCACATGTTTCTCTTCTGTACTTGCATATCATAACTCATTCACCAGGGATGGGTTTTCAGGATAACAGGGTAACTTAAATGCAAGATTAGGGATCTGGTGGAGACCGCAAGGGATTTCTTGTGTACTAGATCTGCGGCCAACATTGTGAAGGGGTTGGAAGACCCCCGACCCCACGGACACCCAGTCTCCACTCCCTAGCCTCCCAGCTGTAACCCTGCCACAGGGAGCGATGGTGATGGGTCAGGTAAGCCCCCCTGGGCTTATTGTATCCACTTCTTCCATCTACGACGACCGGAGCTGCGACTTGGATGCCTCCCCACTTCCATCCTGAGGCCCTGCAATGCACACGGTGCATTTTCGGAACTGCAGGTAAGCCCCCCTGGGCTTATTGTATCGGCGCATGATCGCACCACAGCATACTCACAGCATTCTGCTAATTTCACTCCGTGACTTTCCCATCAGCCACTTTATTTGCTAAATTCGCAGATGCTGGCATGCTTTGTGTGTTGTTGTGTGTTTTTGCCTCACTGGGTTCTCGAGGCACGGCCATTCCAAGATGGTGTTTTCTTTTCTTTCTTTGTTGGGCACCGAAGTGCCTTCCATTCTGCTGCTGGTGGCCTGGGATTGGCCCTGGCCCACTACATCTGGGCCAATGAGGAGGCCGGCAGGCTTGGTCGGCCCTCCTCACAAGGCCCACTCCTAAGGCCCTGTCTACCGCTGTCCACCGCGGTACGCCGGATCACCGGCCCCATGTGAGTGTTTGTCTACCCCCGTGAGTATTTGTGTGCCCCCCCTGCCCCCCCTGCCCCCCTGTGAGTATCTGTGTGCCCCCCCTGCCCCCCGCCCCCTGTGAGTATCTGTGCATCCCCCTCTGCCCCCCCTGCCCCCTGTGAGTATCTGTGTGCCCCCCTTGCCCCCATCTGCCCCTCCTGCCCCCCGTGAGTATCTGTGTGCCCCCCCTGCCCCCCGCAAGTATCTGTGTGCCCCCCCTGCCCCCGCGAGTATCTGTGTGCCCCCCCTGCCCCCCGTGACTATCTGTGTGCCCCCCTGCCCCCTGCGAGTATCTGTGTGCCCCCCCTTCCCCCTGTGAGTATCTGTGTGCCCCCCTGCCCCCCATGCCCCCTGTGAGTATCTTTGTGCCCCCCCCGTGAGTATCTATATGCCCCCCCTGCCCCCCACAAGTATCTGTGTGCCCCCCCTGCCCCCCGCGAGTATCTGTGTGTCCCACCTGTCCCCCGTGAGTATCTGTGTGCCCCCCCTTCCCCCCGTGTGTATCTGTGTGCCCCCCTGCCCCCCATGCCCCCTGTGAGTATCTTTGTGCCCCCCCGCCCCCCGTGAGTATCTATGTGCCCCCCTGCCCCCCACAAGTATCTGTGTGCTCCCCCTGCCCCCCGCGAGTATCTGTGTGCCCCCCTGCCCCCCGCGAGTATCTGTGTGCCCTTCCTGCCCCCCGTGAGTATCTGTGCCCCCCTGCCCCCTGTGAGTATCTGTGTGCCCCCCTGCCCCCCTGCCCCCTGTGAGTATCTTTGTGCCCCCCTGCCCCCCGTGAGTATCTGTGTGCCCCCCCTGCCCCCCTGTTAGTATCTGTCTGCCCCCTGCCCCCCTGTGAGTATCTGTGTGCCCCCCCTGCCCCCGTGAGTATCTGTGTGCCCCCCTGTCCCCCCTGCCCCCTGTGAGTATCTGTGCGCCCCCCTCTTCCCCCCCTGCCCCCCGTGAGTTCTGTGTGCCCCCCTGCCCCCCGTGAGTGTCTGTTTGCCCCCCCCGAGATTCTGTTTGCCCCCGTGAGTATCTGTGTGCCCTCACCCTGCTTGCCCCCCCTCTTGCTCTGCGCTCCACCCCCCTCCTCTTTTCCATCCTCTTCAACTTCCCTCCTACTCCCCCTCCTTTTCTCCCCCCTCTTAGACTTCCGCCTCCTAGCACTTACTCCTATCATCTGTTCCGTGACTCTTGATAGCAGCTTGTCTGTCCCCCCTTTTGTTCTCCCCCTCCCCCCTCCCCTACTTTTCAATTTGTCACTGACTTTTTGCTCAGTAGCGTGTCTTGTTCTCCTTCCCCCCTCCGTCCACTTGCCCCCCCCTCCCACCCCGCCTCTTGTTACCACCTGCACTGCGTAAATTGTCGTCAGACTTAGTAATGTTACTGCTTGCTCTGTTTTCCTTCCTTTCCATCACCTCTTGCCTTACTTGTTCTATGCACTTGCACTATCAGAAATGTCGACAGGCCTATTATGATAGTTATTTTCACATTCTGTATTGTTTCAAGGACTTTTGCTGAATGTAACTGTATTTTTCCTATGTCCCCTCCCTCCTTGAAGCGCTTTGAAACACATTGTGTATAGGCGCTATATAAATAAACTATCATATCATATCATATGGTGAGGGGCTAGCACATGGTTGTGATTGCTTTCAGAATGAGTCATAATGGACAAATGAGTCAGCTGGAAGATCAGGTGCTGGTTGACTGCCCCAATGTGTGGGCTTGCTGCCACCTCATTAGCTATTGTGGTCATATGGAAAGCCAAGTAGACTGTTTCTGTCATTTGAGATAGCTCAGCGGGTCCTGTTATGGCAGAGGGCCGTTGAAAGAGCAAGAGGTGCACTAGCTGAGCAGTGACAGCAAGTCAAGAGGCGGCATGGCAACGTCAACAACTTTGCAAACATTGGTAAACATGACCATGAGGTTCCAACGATGAGACAGCTGATGGACTCTCATTATGCTGCATGCTGTGGGCTCACACACTTTGGATCTTTGCTTTGTGGGAGGACGCAAGAGATGTGCCTTGTCCACATCCCATTGCCTGGAGCTGCAAATCTGATATTCAGCGCGGACTATGTTCTTAGTTCAACATGTCCAAAGATGAGAAACCAGAATGTCGACACTTCTATTTGCACTGCAGGAATCCACACTGCAGGTGGAAAAGTATTCCACTTCGAGCTTCCTATCTGGGACTACATGAATCTGTTAATGCCGATATTCGCTCTTTCGATTGACCAAAACCAGATCTTTTACTGTGACCTTAATGATGGTGAACATCTCCCACACCCACATCGTCACATTTCATAGAGATAGTGAGTGGACCACTCGTAACCTCTTCCTTAATTGCCTAAACCCTCAACCCACACATTAACCTTAGAAGTCATTCACACCTTGCCGTATCCATATACACCTCATCGTTTCTCTATTCCTCCAGCCCCCACTGCCGACAATAAGCTCAGACCTCCCGATGTCCAACACGCCAACTGCTTCAGTTTAGTCCAGTGTTATTTGCTGTTTTTTGTGATTGTTAACATGTTTACAATTGTTAACTATTTTTAGTAATTGAACACCCCGCTTTAGGAATTTATTATGGATAAAAATGAAATTCCAGTGCATACCCTTTTTTTATTTTTTATTAGGATTATCAAATATCAAATATTGGGGAGGGGAAAAAAATAAAAATAAAAAAATATATAAAATATTACAAACCAAAACTGGAATGCTTTTATAATATCATCACAACCGGCATAAAAGGACAGCATCAGCTACACCTGAGAACTGAAAAATATATATACAGCCCCGAAAGACTAAGGACAAGCGAGAGTTGTTTTTATTTTGAGTTATCGGTTTACTATTTTGCTGCGGTTTAAGTGTTCTTCCAAACATTTCATGAACTTTAATAGTTTTAAACGTATTTTGAGAAATCAAGTGTTTTCTGCAGATGCAGAAATGATAAAAAATATAGCTGATGCCATACTTTGGGGTAACATATATATTGCACGGCCTACGGTAGTGGCCGTGTAGCTATGGTTAAGTTGCTCGACTCATAGAAAGCGCACTTTCTGGGCCGTTTATAACTTTGGCGCCGTTCGACTCCTCACCAAACTTTGCAAATAAAGTACATGGTCACCTCAGAATGATTTTGAGAAAGTTTAGTGCGGTTTCATCCAAGTTATAAGGGTGTCCCAAAATGTTTGAAATTCTCGTAGAAACAATGGAACAATGTATTGGCTATTTGACTCGCACCTACAGCCCAAACCACTGTAAAGACTTTCACTAAACTTGTCCGAGGAGCGGAGGCTTGGTCCCAAAAGTGTCCTTTTGCAAATTTGGTGTAAATCCGTTCAGGAGTCTAAAACAAAATGTCTAAAAGTAGGTAAAAAATGTTTGTGATATCTGGGTCCGGTTCACGGACTCATTTCCTGATTCGGAGTCCACGGACACCCCTGGACCAATCAGGGGGTGTCTTGTTGTCCCCGACATCAAAGACGCATGCTGATTGGCAAAGGTGTGGTGTGTCATAATTTTTGTTAACGGTCTCCATGTTGGGTCCACAGACCACCACCATAATCTGAAGACAGTGTGATGAGAAAAGTCTGGAAAATACATGTGGGGTTATTTTGTGGGCAAAAGAGGGCCTGGAAAGGGTGGCGGGGGGTGTAAACAAGTTGATATGGAGTTGTTTATATATGTGAAAAAAGCTCTGCAGGTGCCGTCGAGTCAGCGGTCAATTTTACTGTCCGCAGATGTCATTGGGAGTGGGGAGGTTCTGGGCGAGTCATGTTATTTGACGGTTTATTGCACATACTTGTTATATGATTTAATTCGATTGTCGTGGTTGTGGCCAGTGGCCAGATTCTTGGGGGCATCACCAAGAATCTGTCCACTGGCCACACACACTATAGTAATGTGCATAGTAATTATAGGTACTGTAGAGGGAGTAAACAGTATTTTTAATATGGTGGAATTATATAATTGAAGTGTAAATGGTATTTATGATCGTAGTACAATTGAGGATAGTGCTTAGGACTCTGCTGTATTTGTTTCTTTGTGAAGAAAAAAAACAGGATAATGCTGGTTATGGTTACTTAGTTGCATATGATAATTAAGCTGAAATCTCTGGTTCTTTTTCTGTGAAAAGTTTCAAACCTTTATTTGCATACAATTGTACATATAGATTGACTTTTCTGAGCCTCATAAATAGTACATTCTATGTACTAATTTTGGTACAACATTATTGTGTGGTACACTGTTGTATTGACATGTAGTAATCATTGGAGGGAAAAAAATCAAAGTGGATAGAAAAACCTACTGTAATTACATACAGTATTTGTCATTTACATAGTTTTAAAAGAAGGTACATGTTATAGAATACTTGTTTGTGGTAGCATGGATAGATTATGTGAGTGGAAGTGTGATAGGATGTTTGTTTTAAGTGTGTCGTATTTAAGGGTATGTTTAAAGTAGCTGGATACCCGTTGCCGTATTCTAACTATATTCTACTTTACAAGAGGTTTTGCAGTAACAATAACTGTGATTAAGTGTATTACAATAACAAGTATGTTAAAAGTAGTTGGATACCCTTCGGCATATTGTAACTGTGTATTGTACTATACCTTTGTGAGTAAATTTGTGTTGAAGGAATATTAAGGAGGCATTTGTTAGATTTGCTGGTAACATATGTTTTGGAGTAACAGAAGTGTTGTTACATTCAAACCAACCGTTTGTTTTTTGACATATGCAGTAGTGGCCTGAAGTGGTTGTGGCACAAGTTGGTAGATTATGCCTACTGTTGTGAAGGTTTTCTTGCCAAGAGATACTTGGCCATGTGTAAAGCTAATGAGCTTACAGTTATTTTTGTTACCATTTGCATTGTACCTTAGAAGCATTAGTATGACATATAGGTAATTTTAGTTTATTTGTATGCTCAAACGATTGTCTGAATTGCAAAAAGGGCATAATATGTCATGATTTGCATTCTGCAGAAGCTGGTAAAATGGAACGGATTCACAATTTGGTATGGGAACATACACAAATTGTTCACTAGGGATGTGCTCTTGTGGCACCACACATGGTTGCAGAGGGTGCATGTATGTTTCCGCGTGTATGAAATATGGAAAATGATGGGATATTTTGGCTTTGAATACTTGTAGTAAGCACATTAGGAATTCTTGTGGATCTTCCTGTGTGTTTATGGGGGAACTTACCATTCCCGTACAGAAGTCAGGTTCTTGCCTTATGCCTGAGACACTGTAAGTGCTGTCAGGATTATTTGTCGCATTCAACCGGTCTGAGCCGTTTAAGTAAATGTTGTGAACAATTGATTTTCTTTTTAAAGGTTTCCTTTTTTGAGTTACAGGGTACATATCTAGATGGGCGTGTACAGCACACATAGCCTGTTGTATTCTAGGAATCAAGGAATGTCAGTGTTGACTTTGTTTACACCAAAGTTAACTAGGAGTAGACAATCAAGTTGACCGAGACATGAAAGTGTTACGCAACTCATACCTTCTTTGAAGACTACTGCCAATATCAATCAATTTGTGATCTAGGCATAGACCTTACGATTTGTGAATAGTGACAGCATATGCAAGAGACAGAGAGAATTGTTCTCTGTGTACATGCATGTCTTTGAAAAGACGGAAACGTGCTATTGTACTCTGATCAGAATCCTTTTGTGAAACAGATGAAAAGTTGGCATCGCTACATTGACGTTGTGTTGCTGATCTGGACAGGCACCATCTAGGAATTAGATACTTTCAAAAAATGGCTGAACGAACATGATCCTAATATTAAGTTTACCATGACATGTGACTTTCCCTCAGAAGCCTTTTTGGATCTAAGTTTTAGCAAAAATGTAAATGGTACTATAGATTCCACACTATCAGAACCCAATAGATAAAAACTCTTTATTCCACTTATCACTCCTCGAGTTTATTATTTTTTTTTACCATATGGTCAGTTTCTCAGAATAAAGTGGAACTGCTCTCTAGAAGAAAATGTCAATGCATATTTGGATGACCTTGAATATTGTTTGAAACAAAGAGGCTACCCACGCAGGGCGGTGAAGGATGCTAGAAAAAGGGCAAAAAACACCAACAAAACAGCGCAAACCACAAGAAGGAAGAATCAAATGTGTTACCACATATAGCCCTATCAGTAATGCCTTCAAAAAATCAATTTTGACAAATTGGCCTATTACTCATTCTTCTGAATTCCACCACAGCAAGCCATGGGTTGTATTAAAAAAGAAATACATGTAAAACAAATGCTGGTTCACACCTATCACTACAAAACAACCTAACAGTGTGACTGTCACATATTTATGGGGAATAGCACCTATTACTGTTCACCACAAATGTGGTAAATGTTCTATCTGTGGTCTCACCCAAACTATGAAGACCATACACTTAAATGGGCAGAAGCAAGATTTCAGAGAATTCATGAACTGTAAAACCACTTGGGCTGTTTCTGGAATTAAGTGTCCCTGTGTTCCCATCTATATTGGAAAAACGAAAAGAGAAATAAGCCAAAGGATATCTGAGCACAGACCGTACCTGAAGAACTATGTGTCAGAGAAACCGATGATGGGACATTTTTCAAAGCAAAAACATAAATACACAGACATAGGCCCTCATTACGACCTTGGCGGAGGACCATGGTGCTATTAGCACCATGGTCCATGGCGCTAAGGTTGCAATTCCGCCATGGTGGTTGGCGGACTTACCGCCCCATTCCGACCTTGGCGGGGCGGTAAGTCCCCAATCCCCATTTACCCTTCCCCATTCCCATTTTTGCCCCATAGGGCATAATGGGAGTGGGGAAGGCGTTAATTACGCCACCGTAAATTACTATGGCGTAATTAACTCCATGGTCCCTTAGCACCATGGATTTTAACACCTGCTAAAAGCAGGTGTTAAATCCGCCATGGCGCTAAGGGACCTCGTACTCAGGCGGTAAGGGTCGGCGCTGTTAACGCTGGCGTAAACCCCTTACCGCCTGGGTCGTAATGAGGCCCATATTATGGTTTGTGATGCAAACAGTCAAGCCACTTCCACGGGGAAGGGATAGAGATCTAGCACTGCGCAAACTAGAACAGAAAATCAGGTTAAAAACAAGTATTGAATTACCTTTTATTTTTCTAAGTGACCCATGATCGATTTTTGAAAAAGTACACTGAGTCCTAGGTGTGACATATGACTGACAGCCAAGAAACATGATGAAGAGAGTTTGATGTTTGTGGACCCAATATGTGAATCCCATACCTAGGATGAGACAGAAGTTATTTCCATTCTGATCACCTTTTTTTTAAAAATACAACTTTGTTGCTCTGTATAACAAAGAAACAAGAACACAGAGGGAGTGAGTAATCCATAAATTGTATGATGGGAGACGGACTATATGGAGGAACAAAGGATTACTTATTGGTCATGGTAAGGCTAATTTGGTATGGTATGGGGTCCTTGCTGTATTTGAATAGTTTAAAAATTAGATCTGAATTCACTGATATAAGGACAAGTCATCTATGCAAACATGGTGGCTGCAGTGACCACGACAAAATTGTTTATTTGGCTTACAAGCCAGGTAAAGTAAGCTAATCGAGAGGATGGATGCTTTATTCATTTATGATTGATTAGAGCTCAGCAAGCCCTTGATGGGTGGTGAGAGAAATACAATGGTTGTGCATATAAAAGGTTTTCTGAAATACAGTAGTAGGCGTCACATTAAAGCACAGAAAGTATGCAACATTGGCCGTGCAATTGGCGATCACGAGATTGGTCACTGTATATTTTTTTTGAGATGATACGGTGCACATCCCGGGTAACAGGTGGATAACATACATTCCAATATGACACCCGCTTTAATCACGACAAACCCTGTCTAGTTTGCAGGGTATAACAAGGAACGAGGCAGGGGTCAAGTCCTAAAAGCTAAAGTGGGACGCAATGGGATGTGACGTCGCCAGAAATTAGCATATTAAGGTAAAATAATCACATTTCATTAAATTGGCTTTGCATAAACACCCAAATTGCACTGGACAAATGGCATTTGCCTTTCATAATATCAACACACACACAAAACTAAGAGATGATATTTTCTTCTAATAGTCTATCTGGAAATGTTAAATGGTGTGCATGTTTAAAATTCCAAGAACCAATACAAATGTTTTGCCTGGAACTTGCTTTACCGAAATGGGACATTTCACCTTTGTTTATTTTTCATTGTGTTATATAGTGTAGTGGTGAAGTGTCCGGCCTGCAAATCTGATGACTGTTGTTTGATCCCTGAGGTCGACTTTAATTGATAAATTCAAAGAGGACATTCAATGTCTCTCATTTTAGCTTGGGGGACTGAGTCCACCCTCTGAAAAAAGTGGGTGGACTCCGTCCACCCACGTGTACCCTCGACTTGAGCCCTGAAACGAGGCAATGTTATATTTAAGACGCCTCGTTGCTAGTATAGAGCTTTTACATGCAGGATCTAGTGGGAGGATATACAGGATAACATGGGAGTAAAACAGCTAAATTGGTTCATAGGTTAGTAAACAAATAGGCAAACAGCTAGGTTTTTTCATGCCCAAATACGGAACAAATTAAAGCATTGTAGATTAATATAGAGAGTGTTTATTAAAATCAACACAGTGAAGTGTAAAACATAAGAGAGAGAGAGAGAAGCCAAATGGTTTTTGTGCCTTATGGCAATACGAGGACACACGAGGATGTGCCCCCCGGCCCCGTTTTGTAGCACCACCAACAGAGTTACTGATTGGGATGCATGGTTTGTCATCAGTGGCAGAGACATAGGGCCTCATTACGACCCGGGCGGTAAGGGATTAATGGTACCGGTAAGGGCACTGGTGCCAATAATCCCTTACCGCCCAATTCCGAGTTCCCTTTGCGGGTCCTCCCTTAACGGCTGGTTTTACCAGCCGTTAAGGACGGGACCCGCAAAGGGACTTTGGAGGTAATTACGGTACCGCACTTTGCAGTACCGTAATTACCGCCATCCCCATTCCCATTGAGCCCTATGGGGGCTCAAATGGGAATGAGGAAGGGCCATGGGGAATTACTGCCCCCGCCAACCTTTGAATGGGGCGGTAAATCCGCCATTCACCATGGCGGAATCGGTAGTTTACCGGCGGCAACCATGGCGCTAATAGCGCCATGGTTACCGCCCGGGTCGTAATGAGGCCCATGGAGCCTCTTTAGTCAGTCACTCACCTTGAATAGGGAGTGGTTTCTGATTATAGTCATCTTGTCAACAGGTGATACAAGGTCCAAATACGAAAGAGGGAAGAGGGAGTCTTCAATGTGAAGTATGTTAAAGAATAGGAACTGAGGTCAGTGGTCTTATTGTATCTCGAGTGTTTAAATAAAAACAGTTATAGAAGAGGAAAAAGTAAGAGAGTAATGATGACTTGGTTTTTACAGACATCAAAGTGATGAAAAGATGTGGACTAAGAAATTCTATATTCTTCCCGGGGATAAAATATAAAGAGTTTAGTATCAACATTAGGAATGACTTTGTCTTTGACATGTATAGTCGACTATAGGATCTCCAACTCGTAGTATATGTGTGTTTTTATTGTAGAATGACCATCACATAGAAAGGGTAGTGAAGAGATTAGATCTCGTAATATAACAAAATGTTCTGTCCTGATGAAGGTCTAGATGTTCAAGGAAACAAGAGATAGCCGTAGGATGTGCGGATCTCTTAGAAAAGGGCAAAACGCTGTATGTCAACATTTGAAAAATACATACGTTTAGTAAATTTAAAAAAACAGGAAATGTAGAAACAATATTGAGTGCAAATTGTGGGGCCATTTTTCCAGTTTGTGTAAAAGTGAGATTTTGAGAATTCAGTAAAATATTATTGTGATACATACAATAGACCTGATTTGTGCAGATATCTCACTGTATGACATTAATAAAATCTAATGCTGGTAAGGTGACCACGGTCCTCCTTTTTTTGTATTTTATTTGTAGAAAATATTGAAAGAAATAATGGAATGGACTGTATTGCACTAACAGCACTTTGAAAACGAACCCCATATTACATGATTGCACTGTAATATGTTGTATGTGTTTGTCATGTGAGTTGTTGTATTAGATAAACTTGTATATTTTGTATTTTATTGAAAAATGAATAAATTGTGGTTTTAATCAAACATAAGAGTTGGAGACCTGTATGCAGTAATTGAAGTGTGTCTGCATTCGTCCTGACATTGCGCAATTAATACACAGGAGAGAGGGGTAGCTTGTCAGACTTGTTAAGTTATAATGTATCAGATTCCCTAGTGTAGTGCAAAATCCTCTTAAACAAAATATGAAGGGATCAGCCTGTTGTTAAAACTGTGCTGTGTTATGAAGTATTTATAGATACAGTGGTTGTCCCCACTGCCATGGCCTTAAGACATTATCATTTTATAATTATAATTGGTTATTTATAATGCAGTAACATCCAGAGGATTCTAGGAGCGGAGCCAGGGATTGAACCCATGTCATCTTGCCTCCAAGGTGAGCGTGTTACCCCTGAGCTATCCTCCAGGCCCGCATTGAGGGATATCTGATATGTAGTGTATTGTGCCCATGCCTGGGGTGAACCAAACTGCAGTCTGTGGAAGAAACGACAGAGTAGAAGTAAAGGGAAAAGAAAGGGGGACGTGGGGTACAGAGGTACAGACAAATGGCAAGAGACGCTAAGGTTGAGGGGAGCGAATTTGGTAGTGATATTGGGAATGCATGTAATCGCTGCTGATGGATCAGACGAAATGTATGTCAGAAGCGAGACCATAAAAGCCTGCTCTCAGAACAGAGGATTTTCTGTGTTGGCAGATTCTTGTAGATTACAGGGTGTTACCAAAAATAGTCTGTGCATGGTTGTGTGAGGGACCCAATTTGTGGACACATGTACCCTTGCAGTGTGCAGGCTTTGCAAACAAAGCTCCACATTCTTTGTGTGTATCTTCTTGATTAATTCTACAGTGATGAACACATACCAATTGGGTGTCAGCAACTAGACAGAGGGTTAGATATGTGATCCTATTAATTAACATTTAAACTACATTAATATCTTGGTTAACTATAGGCTAAGAAAAGAGTAGCCTCCTCAGAGACACCAAGATTAGCAGATATTGACCGTCTGGTATATATATGGTCTCACCAAGGTACCACGTTCTCCTCTTCTCCTCCTTCTACTTAATGCTCTTTTCAAAAAAGTATGTACAATTACTAAATTTGTCGTCATCCTCCAGAGGTAGGAGATGCACTTAGAATCAAAATCTGGGGCATGAAGTGTGTAAGACTTGAGGGAATATCCAGGAGCTCCCCAGTCTATTTATTCCTTGTATCTATTAGTGTTGTATCATGTGCTACCTTGCAAGTTCTCAAAATCACTGCAGTTCACACGGGAATGGGAATGAGGTGTGGAAGAGGGGAGAGCGAGGCACCTGAGTGGGGAGGGAGAAGCGCGTGCTGATTGAGTGGCTAAGAAACAAAGAGAAAGAAGAGAGCACATTTCACAACTAAGCCAGAAAGACGGGTCCCATTGTTCCACAAATCCATGTCTTAACCTCCTGCTCATTGTTGAGGGATGGCTTCTAGGAAACGTGCGCGCTTTGAGAATGTTCCTTGTTGTGGATGGTTGTTTCAGAGCCTGTGCTTGGAGTTCTGAGGGTAGCTAGTCTACTGTCTCACCTTAATGTAGGATAATTGACACGGTCTGCTTCTGGTGGTCGATCTGATGGGTCTGGTAGGACCTGCATTGCTTTGTTGCCATACATGGGGGCAGAACACACTTTATCAGGCGGTGGAGAATCATGTAAGTTAACACAATACAGACAGCAAAGAAGGATAGTTTGCAAGAATACAAGATTATTGTGAAAAATAAGTGGCACAGCTTGTTTGCCAGACACAAACCTGTTTATCAGGAATTATGGATATCATTAGCCTCCCTTTTCAGGCTGTGCGCAAACTGCTGAGTTGGGTCCTCTCTTGGAGCAGAAATGCAAACAATTTGAAGACGTTGCAGTTGACAATTCACATAAAGGTAGCGTAACAATAGAAAGGAACTTCGTAACTCTTATATTAACGCCTTTCCAATCCAAGGCCACTATAATTAAAAGACAATTACCCACTCGTTAGTGCTAATACCTCAAATCCTAGCATTGCAATGTATTCAAGGGGTCACAGAAAAGATACTACACCTGGAAGCAGATTGCCATGAGTGCATTACAGAATTTTGCACCGGCCCAAATGTAAAAATGAATTGATACAGTATTACCTCCAGGAAACAGACAAACATGTAATGAAGCCCAAAGTGTCTTTCCCTACTGGAGTTAAAATCCATCTTAACTGTTGGCTCCCACTCAAGGTTACTTTTTATCAAGATAGAGCATCCCCTGTTCCATTGTAACCAAGAAGAGCAAATGCAATGGCAGCTTATGCCCTCAGGAGAGAAACCCCAGCCCTGCCAACAAGAAACCGAGTCTAACATAGAATTGAAAATACGTCCATCAAATGGAATTTCCTTCCCAGGTCAGATACATGTTAACGTATAGCTGGGAAAAAGGTCTTAACACCCTTAAGGCCTTTGCCCACCAACTGCTTGCTCTTCCCTTTGGCAAACTGCCCCCAGGACAGCTGCATTACTCTGTACACAGGGGTGGCCAGTGTTGACCTTTCAGTGTGTCTTCTATGTCCATTAGTCTAACAGATACTGTGTATGATCCACAGCGGTATCATTATTCTCTACCCTGATCTTGTAGCTACCAAGTGATTCACTCCTTGCGTTTTAATTATCTCTGGCATTTCTTTTTATTCGTAAGGCCATCTCGTATACTGCTCTGGGCTGTTCAAAATATTCTCAAAAATTACTGTAAGATCTGATGAGAAAACATCAGCGGATGACATGCCAGCTCCAAGGCCATTCACATATTATGTATGTCGGTCATACGCCTAAAACCCGCACTACCACCACACCAACTCAAGATTCGTCTCCTCAAGGTTTACCACTTCTTTTGGTCAAACAAGTTGATTTTATGAAGGGTTATACATCATATCCACCTACTTAGTTACACATGCCTAGACCCACGTTATTGGTCCCATGGTCTTCTCCATGTTCCCTTTACCTTTACCGCCTGACAGTTTGAAGCATTTTACAAAAACGTATACAGATGAATATATTATTATTATTAACAATATGTATTTAAGTACATGACAGCTCATATTCCACTTTTAGACAGGTGGCACTATATTCTTTCCTTTATCTGTTACTCCTTGAGGACAAGCATGTCACCCTCACTAGCCAGGACCAAATTGGGGTTCATTAGGAGCATGAGGTTTGCTTTAACTCCGCCCCTGGCAAAGTACCTGGAGGATTTATATGACAATTTGAAGAGTTTGGGCCGGTTGTGATGATTGGATGGTGAGTGATGAAGATGGAATGGCCTGGTGCAATGGTCCGTTCGGTTGGGGTCCTAGTTGTTGGTTTCTGAGAAGGCTACACAAACAATGCTGAGCATTTTGCACTTAATGTGTCTGTAGAAGTTGTTTCATCTTAAGGAAGTCCAGAAGATGAAAGGGTTTTTTAGTGGTTTTATTTATTGCGGGTAGGTTGACATCTCCAAGACAAGAGTTCGGAATGTGGCATGATAAGGTCTTTGATTTTATTCGGGAAATTGGCTTTATTGATCCGAGGAGGTTGATAGACGAGTAAGAAGGTGGCTTGCTGTGAATACGTGGTTGTAAAGTGGTCTGTGTGCGGTCCAGGTTCCATAAAGTTGAGACGGGCAAGTTCTTGAAGGGTGCTGGCCCCAGGTGACATGTGGATGGTGGCATTGATTACGCATTCCCTTCGTGTCTGGTCCTATTTGTCGTCTAGCAAGTAGAAAGACAGATGAGGTTTCTGAAAACCAGTGGGGAATTGGCCCTTTTTATTATGAGTGAGAAGTGCAGTATAACTCTGTCTCTGAGGACTTGTACCTGACCTCTGAATCCTGCAGGAATACGTGCTAAAGGGCAGAGTGATGTCAAATCTCCATGTTCGTGTAAGCCTTTGTCCTGGCTGAAGTTTGAAAGCGGTGGGTCTTGCATGAGGGGGAAAGCACAGAGGTACTAGATAACATGTTGAAATCATTACCTGTTCCCACTCAGTCCATCGAGAAGATTTTACACCAGCGGTCTACCACTACTGAACTCGACTGGCCTGGAAGTCAATAGGCGTCTACGCCAGTGCCCTTGGACTGACCACTTGTCAATAGACGCTGTTTCTGCTTCCTGTCCACTCACACAATCAGAGAATATAAAGGTGCAGCATCCCTGATGATCCCCTGTGCATTTGGCTCCTCCGTCCCGACCAATAGAGCTCCTAGCAGCGGCACAGGATGGATTTGTGAATCATTACAGATTCATCCCTTCATGTCATGCCTATGGCAGAAACAGTCTAAGACCCCTCACTCATCAGCACTAAGCTGCTTAAGAATCTTTCTGAAAATAAAAATGTAGAGGTTTGTTCTGGTCTTTATATCAAAGTTGATGAAAAGCTGTCAAATCTAAGTGAAGGATTAATAATGGTTGTGCCTTTCAGCATCTGCCGGGTAGCATGCATTGGACCTTTTATTTGCTGTTATTACCACGTGTAGTGCACTAGAAGAACTTCTTCGGCATCTTGTCTGTATTGTGTGCATGCACTTATTTTTCTTTTATTGTTAGCTCGAGAGCAGTGGAACACTGTACAGGGTGTGAGTAGCCAGTGTTGCGGCTGGCATCTTTTAACAATAGCCCAGTACTGTGAGTTGAGGTCTGTGCGTCGATCTCTGGGTCCATCATGATTCGTCCTTGTTCAGGTGCTGAAAATGCCATGTTTTGAGAAGTGTGTGAAATTGGGGGCATTTCGAACTGATACCGAGTTCCAGAGGGTGGGTGCGTGACAAGAGAAGTATTGTATGCAGGTCCTCCCTTTGCAGACAAGTGACGCATAGCCAGGGGGGTACACTGGTGTGTTACATGTGACGCTTTGTAGATGATGCACACTGTCTTGAACAGATCCCTGTACTGGAATGGGAACCAATGTAGTTCATGCAGGATAGGGGGCGATTCGGTAAAATTCCTGTGCACCCATAATAAGTCGTGATGCGGCATGGTGAACTGTTTTTAGGGTAGCCACGTGAGCAGCTGGGAGCAATGTCAGGAGGGCATTTCCCTCATGGATATGCAAGACCACAAGGACCTGCACTACAGTTTGGATATCCTGCAGCTGGATTAAGGATTTGGATTTTATGAACGGTAGAGATTTGGAGCCAGGCCGTTTGCAGATCAAATCCTTGAATATCATCGAGCCCTTGTTGAACAAGTTGATGAGGATGAAGTTGGTCTTGCAAGGGTTACATTTGCGGTAGGCAGTCAACATCCAATATTGGATGATGGCTTTCTAATTGCATAGATGACTGATGCCCTGTGGGCTTTTTATTCTCATGCACATCTGAGCATCGTTCGCATACTGGTGGATGGCTCAATCAGGCTCTCTGTGGCGTGTGCCCAGAGACTGCAGGTAAAGCTTAAAAAGGATTGGTAAGGGGATGGAGCCTTGAGGGCAGGACACTAGGCTATGTACATCTGAACAGCCTGATGTCTACCCAATAGGTAGGAGGTAAACCCATTTGGGACAGTGCCAGAAGATTCCATCATGGTGGTGAGGAGGGTGTGGGGGATGCAGTGGTTGATTGTGTCAAAATCAGCCCAGAGGTCAAGGAGAATGAGTAGGCATGAGTCTCCCTTATCCGTTATTGGAGGGCATCATACCCCACCTGGATAGTGGATGTCTTGATGATACAAATGGGGCAGAACCTTGACTGATAGTAGTTTGGGAGGTGTAGTTGTTCAATCCTGATGAGAATGTGTGTAGAGACTACATTTCCAAGATTTTGCCAATAAACAGAAGTATTGTAATGGGACGGAAGTTAGCCAAGTCATTTGAGGCCAGGTTCATTTTTTCGAGAAGTCCTATGAGCTCTGGTTCTCTCTAGGTTGGACAATTATAACAGCCTCTTTCTAAATCTACCTGCCTCTACTCTCAGCCCTCTGCAAATAATCCAGAACAGGACTGCGAGACTTGTCCTTGGCCTCAAGCCCTGGGATCATATCTCTCCAGCCCTGAAATCTCTCCATTGGCTCCCAGTGGATGCAAGGATTACATTCAAAACCCTCTGCATTGTCCACAAGGCTTTCTGGTGCCTGGGTCCAAAATACCTTTAGCTATCCCGCCGCAAATACCTCCCCTCTCGAGCTCTTCGCTCCTCTACCTCCAACTCCCTCAGAATCAGTTGTTTTTCAAAGAAATCAGCTGGGGGTAGATCTGTCTTTGGCTGGGGCTTCCCTCTGGAACAGCCTCCCTGCCACTCTACAACTTGAGGAGAACCATCTCCGGTTCCGGAAGCACCTCAAGACCTTCCTCTTTTCTTCTGCCTTCGCTCCTCCTCTCCCCTGCTGATCTGTTCTCTCTTGACACCATGCACCTGGCCACCCTCTGTCCTCCGGGCCCATGTACCTGGTCACCCTGCCACCCTCCCGCACTGCCTCCGTGCCACCCCTTGCATTGGGATCTGTATCTGTACCCATACAGCCCCCCTTTTCTTCCTGCACTTATCAGACCTACCCTGTCTGCTGCCTTAAACCTAGCACTTGCAAATTGCTGGCTGCACTACCACTGTTTGTTGCCTTTATTATTGATTTAACACTTAAACACTTGTGTACGAGCGCGATAGAAATAAAATATCAATATCAATATAAATTACCCTTTTGTGAGGGAGGCATTTATAATGCTAAGGAGTGCGTTTAGTGCCAGGCTTTTCAGTTGGTTAATGATGGAAACTGTAATTATATTATCGAAGTAGGAAGTAGGTTTCTAGTAGGTGACTCTTTTTAAGAGCTTTTATAGCTAGAGTGATTTTGGTTTTGCAGTGCAATGTTCATGTTGGAATACAGGGTGGAAGGGGGGGCTAATTCTGTTGTTGGTTGATTCGATTATACGTCAGATTTTGTCTTTTATTTTCAAGATAAAAATTGTGGATTGTGTCACATTTTTCCTGAGCATCAGGCACCTCTGGGTCAAGTGAGGGTTTGGTACAATGTTTTACTATTTTAAAGAGGGCTGCAATGATGATGTAGTAGTAAGCAGCTTTGACCTCAGTAATCAGAATCCTCATTGTTGCATCCTCTCAATGGCATTTTGACATTTGCCATTTGTACAGGCAGTGAACTGACTTTAGGGCATCAGCGATGGAAGGACACTAGGGAGGAATGAGGTGGCATTGGCAGGGTTAGCAGCCTGGCACTCCCTCTTCCCAGATAGTAGCAAGCTTACTTAAAGTATTAGTTACAGCTTTTTTCCCCTGACATGACTGCTTTGTATTTCCTTGTGCCTCTTTTCTACGCTCTGCATAAAATTGCTCCATTCCCCAATACCTGTGCTGTGTCCACATTCCCTCAAAGTGGAAGCCTCCCACCTAACCCCCTCTCTCAAGCGAAACATTATAAAATAATTCTGCCAAATCCACTATGAAGCAGAGAGGAACAGTTTCAAAAGTGGGCAGAGCAACATGGCAGAGGGTGTGCTCAGTTGCATGGCAAAGACGGCATAGGCAGTATGGCTGAGGGTGTGCAGAACAGAATGGCTAATGTTGTGCAGAGGGGATGCAAAGAATAATTAATGAGGTTGAGCAGAACCTAATTGAGGGTGTAAAGAACAACATGGCTCAAGGTGTGCAGAACACCATGGTTAAGTGTGTAGAGGGGATTCAGAGAAACACGGATGAGGGTGTGCATAGCATTGAGTGGGTGCCGGGCATGCCGATGGGTGTGCATGGGAGGAATGAGATTGTATAAAGCAAGGCAAATGCTTTGCCACGAGAGAGAGCGTGTACACAGAGGAAATATTGCTCAGAGTGTGAAGTCAAAGTGGTGCATGCAACTTTGGCTTATTTTGCATCACCATAATATTTTACGGGCACAAGAATCTTCATTTCCAACACAGTGTATAGGATATATACATGAAATATATAAGAACTGTCAAGCCTGGTGAATTTCCTAGTTTACGACGTACGCTTGAGAATTGTCAGATTGTAAATGATGACAAACAACACATTTACTCTCTTGATGTCTTATCACCTGCTCATGAAATCAACACATCAGTGCATGGTCAACTGTGTCAAGCTATCCAGCGCTTCTCTCTATCCTGTCAGCACGGGCAGTGTGGCGAGAACCAGCAGTGCATCTTATAGATTGCTTCTACTATTCCTAGAGTTATTGTTTCTTAGCAACAAGACAGCCTACTGAAAAATGGCACAAATGCTTGTAAAGTAAAAGCAGCATTCATTTAGAAGTATGGCAACAGCGGCTGATAACAAACTACAGCCCCCAACTGCCACTGCTGGAACTTCCACGTTCAAAGATGGAAGGTCTCATGGTCATGTCACTTAGAACGTCACATCCCTTTCTTTACTTGGCACAACCTGGGAGCTAGAAAAGTGGGAAAGAGGGGGGTAGGAGCGCAGGTAGCGAAGAGATACTCTCCCAATCTGTAGGATGTGCACAGATTATAAATACACTTATTCTCTCATTGTCCTATAAGAAACGTGGCCTAACAAAGCATATTTGCTTCCAATCCCCAATCTGTGTGGTTCTGAAGGAGACGCAGTTCTTGTCTTTATCAGTTCTCCACTTCAACCTTTGACTCAAGGAAAACCCATGCTTGGATAGCTACCACACACGTCTCTCCTCTCTCCAGGTAACCTCATATCGCACATGTATTTTTTTAGTGTGCCTATACTCTTGCTTTAGTATGTCCACCTATCACAGGAGGTAGATTGATTCTCACCCATTCCCCTACAGACTCTGTGGTGTCTTTGACAGAGTCCCAGTAGTCAGAGCCAACCTTGTTGCTTGCTTGCCTGGCATTCATCCTGTCCTCTATCACCCTTTGGTTGGGGATAACAATGGTTGCTCTGCTGAGCCAGAGAAGGCTGAGCATGGTATTGGGCTTACTTCCTCTCAACATTTCAAATTGTGACACCCCATGTGTAATTTGTGACAAGCCAACAGTTTTCTTTGCCCCCACAATGTAGTCCTCATTAAATGTGGATACATTGTCCAGACCTTTATCAAAGAAGATTTTATTTTAAAGATGTATTGTCCTGGTTTACTCTGAACACCATGCTTAATATAGGCATACATTTCTCAATGGTTGAGTATCACACTTCTGCACATATAAGCACATGGGAAACAAATACAATCACTAATTGTCAGCCCCCTGGTTAATGTAATGATACAGCCCAAGTCCTTTGCTTTTTTCATCTGTAGCTCTGACCATTCTGCTACCAAATTTGTAATTCCCAAATGAGTGTGCTTGATCAAGTGTTTGATTTGGGTGAACAGTTCTCTGAACATTGCTTTCTATTTGAAAATCTCCTTGTTGCTATTCTCCTAATTGTCACCATACTTCCCACACAGTTATCTACAATCCTGGCATAACACTCAGCCATTCCTAGAAATGACAGAAACTCTTGCTTATCAGCTGGTTCTGGCATTTCTTTGATCATATAAATGAAGTATTTCTTGGGTTTCACCCCCCTGTCGAATATGATGTAACCTAGATATTCAATCTCTTTCCTGTTAGATTTCACGTATTGCTGGACAGGGTCATGCCCAATTTAGCAATTATGCTTCATACCCTAGCCAGCCTTTTATCATGTAATTCCTGGTCTCATAAATGAACACATTCCCTTGGTAGAAAAGCACAGCATTTTCTGTTAACAAAATATGGTACATAATCCATTGAAACACCACACCTGCGTAAACTACTCCAAATGGCATTAAGGCCCTCTAAAATAGACACTCTGGGGTGATGAATGTCATGAGCTGTATCATATCTGGATGAAGTCCTATTCAGTGATCTGAAGCTGTCCATTCTAGGGTGAAGTAGTGTCTGGCATCTCCGATCTCTGTCAAACTTTCCCTCTTATTAGGTAGCAGCTTCTAGCCCAGGACAGTGCCTTTCAGGTCTATACACAATCGTCATTTTCCTATAGGTTTGAAGACCACAACCAATGGTGATAACCACGCTGCTCCTTTTTCTCGCTATATTACCAATTGCTGTTCCATGGCTAACAGTTCCATCCATACTTAGAAATGTTGGGTATCATATGCACAACTGGCTGTGATCCCCCCAATGATGGAAATGCTTAACGAAGCGTTTGAAGTGGGAAGGTTGCCGGAGTCACTCAGAGAAGCGTTCATAATACCGCTCCCCAAACCAAATAAACCAGGGCATAGTTGTGGCTCCTAGAGGCCTTTGTCGATGCTGAACCAGGACAGCAAGATATTGACGGCTGTCCTGGCAGATTGCGAAGAGTAATTAGCAAATTAATCCACCCAGACCAAACGGGCTATGTCCCGAATAGGAATATAACTCACAACCACGGCGACTTCACCGGGTGGTCGAATGGGGGGGTAGGAATGAAGGCGAAATGGCGATTGTGTCTTTAGATGCAGTAAAAGCCTTCGACTTGGTTAGGTGGCCATGGCTTTTGGCAGCCCTGGGAGGATACGGAATGGGGCCGGGTTACATCAGGTGGGCGAGAATGCTGTACAGTGAGCCGCTAGCTAGAGTTCGAACAGGATCAGTGATATCTAAGAGAGGGCAACTTAGTAGAGGCACCAGGCAGGGATGCCCCTCGTCCCCGATGCTTTACATTCTAGCCCTGGAGCCCCTAGCAATATACCTCAGGTAACAATATGATACGATAGGTATTGAAGTAGGGGGGTAACAACACTTAATAACCTTATATGCAGATGATTTGTTATTATACTTGAAATACCCGGAAGAAAATCTCCAATACATTTTGGAAGTGATGGAGAGGTATGCGGGGTTATCCGGCATAGCGGTGAATCCTCAGAAATCTAGCATATTCCCGCTAGGCAGCTATAAGGGAACCCTGGTGGAAAGATTACCGGTGTTACAAATACCATGGGAGGTAAGGTCTTTCCGTTACCTGGGAATAGACGTGTATCACACGGCATAAGAGGAACATAAGCACAACACTCAGATAGCCATTGAGAAAATCCGGAAATGCATGAATTTTTGGGAGAAGTTGCCCCTAGCAATGATGGGACGGGGGGCAATGCTTAAGATGGTGGTCCTACCTAGGCTTCTACATTATTTTAGTAATATCCCGCAGATGATACCCAAGAAGTTTTTTACTAAACTGAACAGCATGTGTAGGGACTTCCTGTGGCATGGCACCCGGAATAGAGTGGCACCATGGAAGTTGCAGAACTTCTATGAAAGGGGGGTATTAAACTACCTAATTTTGAGGTCTTCTATGTAGCGGGTCAACTGCAATACATGGCCAAGTGGCTCTCCGATGAAGTGACCCCTGAACTTAGGTTGATTGGGCAGGACTGTACCCTGTTTTACTTAAGGGAAATGATCTGGTTGCCTGAGACGGAAATGAAGGAGTGCCCTGGGATGATGATGCTGGGGTGGAAAATATGGTGTTGAGCATGCCGGATGATGGAGGACCCATTCCCATGCTCCCCGCAGGTACCGCTTGTTGCTTTGGCAGGAGGAGACAAGCAGTTGAGGGTGATAATCAGGACCTACTGGGAATCGCTGGGGCTGGTGATGTTAGGGGACATTTGGCAAGAGGGGACCATTAGGGAGTTTGAAGAACTTGGGGAGGAGGCGGGATTACATACGGGCCAATATGTTACATATCATAGGATAGTTCAGAAAATTCAGAAAACGTGGCCTGAAACAGTATTGACAGAGGAACCAGACGCTATTGTGGGAGTAATATATGACATATCGGAGGGGGGGCATGAGACCTCTAGATTGTATGAGATGGTGATGACTAAGGTTAGGAAAGAATTGACACATCTGGGACTGGATTGGGAAGCGGAAGTGGGGGCCCCGATGGAAGATGGGATGTGGGAACGGGCCCTGGGATATCACAAGAAAGTGTCAAGAAATGCCAGACTAAAACAAATACATCTGTATATAACGCATAGAGCATACATGACCCCTCTGAGGATATCTAAGTTCGGAAACGCTGGGCGACAGGCGTGTCCTAAGTGCGACATGGAAAACACTGACATGACACACATGTTTTGGTCATGTCCAGTAATTGAGTGTTTTTGGGTTGAAGTGGCACAAAAACTAGCAGAGAAGGGGGTCATGATTGTCATAGACATGGCCTGGGCCTGCTTGTTGGGAGGGTTCCCCAGACCATGGAAACGTAATCATGTTGGGAAACTGAAGGACTTAGCATACGTGCTCGCAAAATGAAGGATAGCCATGGGATGGAAGAAGTGTCACAAGCCACGGGTGGAGGTATGGTGGAAGGAGTTGCAGAAATGGACTGAGGCTGAACCGACGGTATGGCAAGAGGCGAGCAGCATGAGTGGGGAGGAAGAAGTGGGTACCCTGATGGCATGGACATTATTAATAGCAGAACTGTTTGAATCTATATCGGATCCAACAGAATCCGAGGGAAGTGATACCCTGCCACATGTAGCAGATACTGAATGTAAGAACAAACAAGCTCATAAAGGAGGGAGGGACTGGGGGAGCAGTGGCAAATAAACAGAACGGTGTTGAATGGAACTGTTATAATTTGCACTGTGTGCTGTGGTTGTATTGTTGTTTGGTTTGAATAAAATTAATAAAAATCTTTTTTTTTAAACTGGCTGTGAAACTGGCCTTTGTGTGGTGTGCTATGTAAAACCCTTTTGGTTTGAATGCCTTAGAAGAAAGCATTGGTGCTGCCACTGTTACCATACTCCTCTCCGCAGTCAATTCCAACTTCGACATAGGGGTCCAAGTTGATGCCTATTTTATTCATGGCCAGCTCAAGAAAGGTGTGCTTTCTCTGTTTAGAGGCATACATTTTGACTTTTGCAATTCTTTTCTTGAAGCCTAGTTCAGCATGGACATTCCTGCAAATGCAACATAGTTGATGTGATCCCTTTTTAGGCTTTTGTTTTCACTGAACAGGGCAACACGCCCACTCTTGGCAGCCAGTGTATTCTTGGCTGCTGGATCCATCATAGTTTCCACACGTTTCTATTCTACCATCATGTGGGCCATGGGTCTTGTGCTTTCTCCCTCTTCATAATTTGTTGAGTCCTCTAGGTCCTCACATAATTCTTCACCCAGGTTAGTGGTATCGGTCAGCTTGCAAAATTTAGCCACGTCACATTTTCTTATACATCCTTTAAATCCTTCTAATGGTGCGGCATCCTTTGCTGCTGGTCGAGGGTGAGGGCTGTCACACCTGAAACATCTCCCTTTCTCATCTCGATTTGTATTATCCAAGGCAATTTTGAACTGGTCACTTCCTGCCCCTGGTTTTGTCCGTCTCAATCGATTTCAGTTGCACCAAGTGGACTTTGCTGGCCGATGTTGGCTTATTTACCTGTTTCAATGTTTTCCTACTTTGGGACTTTGTCTCTTGTAGATTGATGCACTGTCTCTCTTTACACTGTAAACATGTATTCGACTTCTTTTGCAACAGGTAAAGCGTTGTCCAGGCTCGGGTCTCCCTTGGACCATGCTGCACCCTGCCCCTTTGCATCTCCGCACTCTAGCATGAATTGGTCTTGAAGCTTTTCTTCAGCTTCGGCTCCAAAATTTCATGTGGTAGCTAAACCCCTTTGTGACTGTTACATAGTGTTCCTTCGTTTCTCCCTCTTCTTGTTTTCTTTTGCCAAAATGCTATTTTTCCAAAATGGTGCTTAACTCTAGCTCATGACGTTTGTCTTAAATATTCCAACACTTCTCATATTCAGTAAGGCCTGTTCCAGGTTGAGTGGAGGCAATTCTAGTAATTTGTCTTGTCGAGCTGCCCAGGCATTGCATTAGAACTTACCGTAGTTGCTGCCAAATACCGCATTCACATCAATTTCAAACCCTTATCCTGCATTTTTTGCCATGGCACTGGAGGCTCACCAGATGAGGCTACAAACACGTTTGGGGGAGAATCATTCTACTTGGCTTCCTCCTGAATCCGGATCTCACCGCCTGTGGTTGTTGCCATGTTGTGGGCCATACAGACACTTTTTGCTGGTGCTAAGCGAGCAACCTCTGCTCCCCAATACCTGGTGCTGCTCTTTTCAGTCTGTGTCCCACTGACTGCTAGTTGTTCTCTCTGTTGCTATCACGAATGCCGGCCAGTACTCCTGTTCACTGTTGCCCGTTGCTAAGGAACTCTGCTCTCAGTATGCGGCTTGCTGGTGTCTAATGACACCGTCACATGTCTCAGCATGTGCTTGCATCCCCTCTTTTGACCTGGTGTTTATCTCCTCGCGTTCTGGGGGTCGCCCTCACGAAACCCTGCTTTATCCTGGAGATTTCACTGATATGCCCCTTCACTCTCAGGTTAGGCCCACGCCTGCGCTCATTGTGTATGTCCTTTGCCACGCAACCTACTGTCTCGGGAGGATAGATCAGAGGCGTGCTGGAAGCAAAGCGACACGCAGCCACACAGGTTCGATCCCCGGGTCCGTGGTTAGAAACCTCCGGGTATTAAGCGCGTTACGAATAACCAATTACAATCCAATTGCCCGACTGATTTCTGGATAAGCAGTGCTTCACTGCCGGCTGTGCTCCAGCGCTGAACACTGATTGCTCCATGGGTTCTCCTGGCCCATTGACAGTGAAAGATGGCACGAACACTTGTAAGGTAAGAAATGCGTTTATTTAGCTCTACGATAATACCCCCACCAGCAACTTGTCGCGCCCACCTCCAGCCTTAATTACTACTGCTGGAACCTCCACGATTAAACACTGAGAGTTCCGTGGGAATGATAATGTGTTATTTCTATAGCGCTTTCGCCAATGCGCTGTCATTTGCATAGTTATCACCAAACCGAAGCTGGTACTCCAGTATCCACGTCAGATGGATGAAAGGCTGACTCGCTGAGATTCGTACCTGCGACCTGCGGATCACACAGCTCGCAGCAGAGACCACTCAACCCGCGGAGCTATCTCACCTGCAACGCGGCGATGTCACCAATAAGAACGTATTTTTAAAACATTAAATGCAGAAAAATGGCACAGCAGAAAGAGCAGGTACCGTACTGTGAGGAAAGAATGAACGCCAGTCCCGCAATAAAGAACACAATTCAACGAATGGGCAAGAGTGAAGTGGATATTAGATGCCAATTTATTTCCAAGAATGCACTCTGTGCGCAGACCCACAGTGGCAAAAGCTGCCCAATTTAGGGGCACTAGTGGCTGAGACATTCATGCGTGCCGACTGGATCCTCTGGCAGTAGGAACTGCTCCCCCTCCGCGTGGGTGCACGTGGCTCCCCCAGCTTGTTAATAAAGCCTACTGCCTGGGATTAGAGGCGATGAAGTCATGAAGTGGAGGGCTAATTCAGTGTCTATCAATCCTCTGTGAATGAGGCCCGCACCGCCAGTGCGCTCCTTGCATCCCCGGACCGTCCGGAAGTGGCCAATGATGCTGGACTACTATGCCTCCCTGGATGCCTTGCCACACATAACGTGAAGGATGTTTCTTAGTGAGGATCCCCTCTCGCATTTTGACCTGAACAAACTGCGTTATAACATAACTTGCAACATAATAGAGATCCTCTCATGTCAATACACTATACGCGTTCGTGATGACATCCCTTCTACCCTAGACACGGGATCCTGCATCTATTATTAATATACACACAGTGGGCAAGGACATCCTAATGTGTGATGACACGGAAAGCCCCCCTTAGTCTGCAAGGAGCAGGTAATGACATATTTTTTCGCAAATGCCCTGTTACTCAGTCCCTCCTAACATATTAAACGGACACATATGCATGTAAAAGATTGCAGAACCATTGTGGGAGGGGGTGCTCTGGGAATGGTTAGGGGTGTGTGTATGGGTGTGGGTGTGTTGTGTAGGGGTGTGTGTAGGTCTGTGTGTGTGGGTGTGTGTGTAGGAGGATGTGTGTGTGATGCTCACTCCACCATTGGTGTGACATCACAAATTGGACGGCTGATCAAAATACTGTAGGCACTTAACGTTTAGGCTCGCACAAGGTCAGGAGATTGTAGCTTGCTAGACTTTAGGGGACAATGGTGTCTAACATGGAGTTCACTATGTAATGGAGGCAATGTACGTGTAAGGTGTTTCTCCCTGGATATATGAAAGACTGGGTGAGCAGTAACCTGTGGGAGACCTGTTTACAGGACACTTACACCTTACCGCACACATGTGCGAATGGAAGCCCAGGGGGAGGGGTGGGGAGATTGAAGGCGGCTAAATGAGGGCTTAAGACAACCTCAGGTTGAGCATGCTACCAGGGTGGCTAGCTGCTATTATTGACTACCTGGATAAATAAGCAGTCACAGCCTTATTTAGTTTAGCAAGCCAAATGGCTTTCCTTTATAAAAACAGAACAGAGTGAAACCAGCTCCTGGTTATTACATCAATACATAACTGTAGTTCATACCCTGTGATTATGTGCAATACCTTGTGCAAATAAATAACCGAGGAGCATTAAAATGGTCCTTTGGACAGGTTTTTTTTTACACGTTGGCCAATAAATAATTAAATAACATCAACAAGGTCACCTGGGACAAGTTCTTTCACAGTTGGTAAATAAATAATTGAGTGACGCCACTGAGATTTCATGGGACAAGTTCCTTCACCGCTGGTAAATAAACAGTTAAATAACATCAATGAGGTCACCTGGGAAAAGTTCTAGCACAGCTGGTAAATAAATAATGAAATAACCCCATATGGTTTAATGGGACAATCTCCTTCATAGCTAGTAAATAAACAGTTAAATAACATCAATGAGATCACCTAGGACAAGTTCTAGCACAGCTGGTAAATAAATAATGAAATAACCCCCATGAGATTCATTGGGATAAGTTCCTCCACAGCTTGTTAATAAACAGCTAGATAACATCAAGGAGGTCACCTGGGACAAGTTCTAGCACAGTGGGTAAATAAATAATTAAATAACCCCCTTTAGGTTTCATGGGACAATTTCCCCTCACAGTTGGTAAATAAAAAGTTAAATAACATTGATGCGGTCACCTGGGACAAGTTCCTTCACCGTTGATGAATAAATAATGTAATAACCCCATGATGCTTCATGAGACAGGTTCCTTCACAGCTGACAACTAACCAGTTAAATAACATAAATGAGGTCACCTGAGACAAGTTCTATAAATCAGCCGGGAGGGGGGCTTGTGAGTAAGCACCTTCTTTATGTTTGAAAAGTGTCTAGAGGCAACCCCTGCACCCCTGAATCAAGGGTAGCTGCCCTCTACTCCCAGGCACGAAGGCCCTAGTTCTACAACCATCCATAACGGGCCACTAAACTCAGTTTCCGTAACCACCACTGGCTCCTGGTCCAATGTCGTATGCTCCGACACCCATGACACATACAGTGCCCCATATTAAAACTCCTACTCAATAGCAGGTGAGGACGGTAGAGGGGTGGCGCCCAGCCGGTTAGGCTGCCCTAGTAGCCCCAGGCCTAAGCACCCCGTCCAGCCTCTAGGAGTCTTTCCTCAGGTAGGTCGCCCCTGGTTGCGTCCAAGCGTTCCTTTTTACACTCTAAGGAGGGGTACCCTTGTTGCCATCAACCTGGGTACTGTGAAGGGGCAAGGCCTAGCCAGCCTCCCCCACCCTGCAAGGCACTGCAGAAAGGATTTCGGGGGGGGAGTAAGAGACCCCACACAAGGCCCAATGCCACTCTCTCGCACGGGGTGTAAGGTGGGCGTAACCCACCTCGCATAGCTGGGGGTGGGGGTGTGTGTTGTGTGGTTTTATGGCCCGCTTTACCTGACAGACGAGTGTAACCTCCGTTGCCTTACGCTGAGGCGATACAGCCACCACGTACCCCATCTCTGGCTAAGCAGTGTGACTTAAATCAACCAGCCCGCCTGTCTGTGAATGCCATCTGGTGGACATACAGCTCCCACGTGGTAGACATGCCCCACTCCTCCCAACAAAACTTTTCCCTTCCTACCTGTCTGCCACGGCCTGGCAGGGGACTGAACACACTGCTCCCTCTCTCACCATGAGGTACCAGCACAGGAAAGGGGGAACGACTTGGGGTCTGTCCCTTGGAGCATAGACCTGAGGGTATTATGCAGGTTGCCTAATCCCCTCAGGTCTATGACCCAGCACGACCCCTCAACCCTGGGTAGGGGAGAGGACAAGAGGAAGGCCTCAGTTGAGATCCCTCTGACGCAGTGAACCTGTCTGGCCCTGTTAGCCATTTATGGCCGGTGGCATCCAACTTGGCGGACTGGAGTATGTATGTTAGTGGATTGTTGTCCATTCTCATGGTAAAAGTAGCTCCGTATAGATAGTCATGCAGTTTCTCAGACACTGCCCATTTCAGAACCAAGAACTCCAACTTGTGGGTGGGGTAGTACATTTTGGAAGGGCTCAGCTGCCGGCTGGTGAATGCCACAGGTCTGATGATTCCCTGTTGTTCTTGGTAGAGCACTGCGCCTAACCCATCAATGCTTGCATCCACATGTAAGATATAGGGTAGGTGTGGATCAGCATACGCCAGTACCAGGGCTTAGAAAATAGTCTTTTTTACCCGAGTGAAGGCTTGCTGACACTTCTCACTCCACCGCAGGCCAAAGTTCTCTTTGGAATGGTAGTGGTTCTTTGACTGAGTTCTGCTGCTAGCCGCCGTCTTCTGGGGGGCTGGATAACCCTTGGTTAATTCCATGAGTGGTAGGGCAATGTTGGCGATCATCTGCGTAGACCAGTACCTCAAGTAAGTTCATATCCCCCATAGTTTTCCCCATCAAGTGTTGAAAATGTGGCTGGTGTTCCCGATATCCCCTCGGGAATTAGAGTAAACTGATTGAATCCTAATGGACAGATGAAGGCAGTCTTCTCCTTATCCTCAGGTAACATGGGGATCTGATAATATCCACGGCGGAGGTCTAACACAGAGAACCACTTGCTCCTCACCAGACAATCAAGGGCCTCATCCACTCGAGGGGTAGTGTACTGGTCTGGCACCGTTCTACTGTTTAGCCGTCTGTAGTCAATACACAACCGCATACCGCATATCATTGTTCTTCTTTCGTTCTGACACTATGGGGGATGGATAGGGGCTTCGCGACTCTTGGATTATCCCTGCATGCAACAGTTCTTCAAGATGATGCTGAACATCCTCCACATCCGCAGGCGCCAGTCGGCGTGACCTTTCTCGAAAAGGGTGGTCGTCGTTAAGGCGAATGTGATGCTGTACTCCTTTGTCTTCTCCCAGGTCCCAATCGCTGGTAGAAAACACATTGGCCCACATGGCCAACTGGTCTCGTACATGATAGTTTTCACGTTCCGATAGCAGGGATTCCCCAAAGTGTATCTTTCCCACATCCAAGGGAGGGTAGGTCCACCTGGT
The DNA here is from genome assembly GCF_040938575.1 of Ambystoma mexicanum. Taxonomy (NCBI): domain Eukaryota; kingdom Metazoa; phylum Chordata; class Amphibia; order Caudata; family Ambystomatidae; genus Ambystoma; species Ambystoma mexicanum. Next base: position 608,141,207 of record NC_090923.1, on the reverse strand, counting down.
ACCAGCCACCTGGTCCACGGAGTGAGCAGTGTGAAACTGTGCAAACGTCAGCCCTCCTGGTAGATCCACAGTTCGGTCTGTGATATTAGTGATGGGGAGCCTAATGTGTGTTACTCTTTGGCCAATATCACTGATCATCGTTCATTGGACCATCAAACCCCCAGGCAGACCCTCACCCTCCGGTGCGTCCATCACCATTCTCCGGTAACAGTGTTGTTCTTGGATTCGTACATAGCCAGGTAACAATATTGTCTGTCTTGGCAGTATATCAAGCTGACTGTGGTTGGAGGTAGTTACATCCCCCACTGGCCCGTCACGTTGCTCCATCCTTTCCCTGCTTTTCTTGAGGTAGGCCTGTTGTCAAGCTAGGTGCATCGTTAAAGACTGTGCAAACTGCAGACCTGCCATTTCCAAACACATCCGGGCTAGTGTACCAAACAGAGCAGAGTTGGTGCCCATGACCAGTGGTACATGTGTATTCGGATTCTTGGTGGTGCACACTAAGGCTAGGCTGGTTTATGTTGTGCTCATTCCAGCCACCTCCTGACTTAGATGTATCTTCACACAGATGTACCCCAGGTATCGGCAGGCGGCATCTCTGACTCCCATCAGGTTTAATCCCTCCAGCGTCTCTAAGGGCAGATGCGACATGTATTGGTGATAGTAAGGCTCATACACAATGGCGACATGGGAGCTACTGGCCAATAATGCGGTGGTCCTTCACCCTTCAAGGTCAACAGGATGCTCATGGTGGGCCCAATGCGGCCAGCAGGAATGCCTCGGGAACACAGGCTTGAGTTCGTAGTTTGTGGCAAGTCGCTGGTGACTCTCTCTTGTAGTTGCAGAGCTCATGGACTAGATGGAGATGGTCGGCTGTGGGACCCTCCTGAGCCTTGTTTGGATATTTAGTAGTGGATGAGTTTGAGTTCAGTGCCCTTACCAAGAGGCGGGAATGGTTGACAGTGGAGCTTACTCCTGTGAACGAGGTTCTAGCTGCTCCTGTGCTACAACCTCCTCTGCATTTCCCAACAATACTCGGGCTGGAGTTGCTTTCAGGGCATTAAATCAGGCAGCTACTCGAGCAAAGTCTTGGTCACACAGGCGAGTGGAGTGGCTGTCATTTACACATCGATGGCAAAATCTCCCATGGGGGTAAGGGTGCAGATGATGGTGTAAAATATGCTTGAGGCTCTTGTGCTCATCGATATATCTGATGGTCTCATTCATGTGAGGAATTCAGAGCTTCTCGCCCTCGCTGTGAATTGACATTTGGACTTTCCCTGATTAGCATCTGAGTCTGTCATTTACTTACCAGCTGGTGTAGATCCTAAAGCTGCTTCTGCTGAGACATGGCATTGTTGGGTGCTGGTGTCTTCTTCCAGAGCCCTTATTGATCCTAAAAGATCTTCATAGGTAGGAGGGGTGTCAAGTTTTTCACGCAGTCTTAGATGCAGAACGGGGATGGTGGCTTCCTTGGCCCCTCTAAGTATCTGCTTCAGACAACACCGGTTTAATTGGGAAGTTTCTACGCCACCTCTATGGTGGGCCAGACGTAGGATCTGCTCAATTCTCAGCAGGTAGACAATTTCTCTCCTAGGTTCAAAGAGGTGGCATGAAACCTTATCATGAGATCCTCTCCTGGTTCGATGGTGCCAAACGCACCTTCTAGTGCGCCCAGCACTTGCACGGAATTTGGGTCCGGACTCAGTGCTCGAAGAGACTGTACTGTCTGTAGTGCAGGTCCTCGCAATGCCTCTATCACTCGTCTCCTCTTTTCCCGGTCTGTAAGAGGATTCAATTCAGCACTACAGCTAAGTCAACGCCTAGTCTAGAATACTGAATGAAAACCCTTATGGATATATCTTTAGGTCCAGTTCATGCGTTCTGGATGACTACCCCTATATAACACCCCTCTCTTGGAATCCCCCTGACCCCACTGAGCCAAGAAGTAGTTCTGTTTTGCAAGTTTAAAAGGTTTATTTGATAAATTAAAATAGATATATATATCACGCTTTATAATAAATTAATAATTGAATAGCACACTTAATCTGATATGATAAAGATCAACAACGGAGAATCTGGCACTAGCACACTTCTTTAATCACTAATGAGTTGACATGAAATGGATAAGGTAGCACACTGGTAAATAGGAACAAAAGTATAATGTGGTAGAGGATGCTTTATGTAGGCTCAGGTGGATGCAATATTCAATGAATGCAGTACAGAAAATACGCAATATGATTTCAACCAAACAATGTAATCACTTTTCTCTGGCTACTCCCCTCCCCCCCTTGATGCAAGGCAAGGAAATGGAAGGAAAACACACAGTTCTCAGAAATGCAATCAACTGTAATTCAGTTCAATCCAGCAAGCTTAAACAGAAGTTTGAAAACACAGGCAAATGCTTTGATAGGTGCTAGCAATGAATGAGAAATATGCTGGAAACGCTCTTAATTCCCTTTTAGAGGTTCAGGATGAGTGGTATCTAGTTAATATTAGTCCAGGCTCACACTAGCAATGATGCAGGGATAGTTAGCAGGTTAAACGAATTTCTGGCAAATGAAATCAGGCAGCAGCAGTTTTTTTACATGTGAAGAAATTGCAAATCGCGGCAAAATTCGCGGATGCGCCGAGCGCTATTACAAAGGAACCGCAAGGACTATCTCTACCGTTTTGGGGTCCTAGGAAAGCCTGGGATCTCAGCTTCCAAATGAAAGTTATTGCAAGTCTCTAGCCCAAACGGTTGCGGAGATATGAGTAATTTAGTAAAGGTCGTTTTTGGTTTTGTAAATTTTAAACGCACACTTTTTCAAAATGACAAATTTTACTAGAAATGACAGGTGACAGATAGGAGGCAGTTCTACTTAGGTTAAATAGATTGAATTAGATGAATTTAAACTAAGAGATGTGTTCTGAGTTTTGCTAAGTACTCACAAGAGATTTTGAACAGGAAAGCGACTTGGTCACGATCTTCAGTCTGGTCAGGTCTTTCCGGATTCTGCTCACAGCGCCTGGTCTGGTCTCGGCTAGGCACAGCACTGCTTTCTCTCTGGTCTGGTCTCTGCTAGGCACAGCACTGCTTTCTCTCTGGTCTGGTCTCTGCTAGGCACAGCACTGCTTTCTCTCTGGTCTGGTCTCTGCTAGGCACAGCACTGCTTTCTCTCTGGTCTGGTCTCTGCTAGGCACAGCACTGCTTTCTCTCTGGTCTGGTCTCTGCTCTGGATAGATTGAAGTCTCTAGTTTGGCTTTCTGGAGTTTGATGGAGGTAAGTATGGATTTTTCCGGCAGGGCTTCCAGCGGCAGATGAAATTGAATGTCTCTATGTGTCCTGACTCTCTGCTTTTATCTGTTTCTTGAGAATGGGTGTGTGTGTTGCATCACTAGACGTGCCCCTCTCATTCGTCATTGGTCAGGCTTCCATTCCTCCGCTTGATTGGCAAACTGAACTGTGAGTCAGATTGATGTCATTTTATGATCTCTTGAAACAACCTCCCTTATCATCTGTGCACCCAAATATATATATGATCAAAATCCATACTTCAGAGTTACACAGTTGTTTGAAATTACATATACATGGTGTGGCTGAATTTAGCCATGTCTATGTCCAAATCTGCTCATTCTCGGAGCTTGCATTCAAAGAGTGTACATAATTGACTTTTTAACTGCTTTTTCAATTTCCGACATGGACCCAACTTTACATACATGTGTGCAGGGGGTAGGGACATTAACTGATGAAGTTTCAGATTTTTAACATGCACACATTTAGAGTAATATCCACTTTTCCGCTAAAACCCCCCTGAACATACCACCGGTTCCTACCACGTCTTAAACTGTGGGCAGAAAAATCACAAGAATTATGGTATCATTTATAAAATTTTCACATGTCCGCACTATGAATTATCCCCCTTTTTATAAAACCATATCCTTGCTGCAGGGGTGTGTCTTTTCAGGTCACATGGTACAGAAACCAGTCTTTCCAGTTTCTGCCAAGCCAGCTTGCTTCTCACAGGCAGTGCCCCTCCCAGCTTCTCCAGGAGGAAGCCACTTTTTACGACGTCTGTAATAAAAACCTTTGCCTGAGTGGAGAGGGCTTTGTTCACTCTCTGGCAGAGCACAGGAAATTCAATTATCAGATAGATGGCATATCCTTAGTGTGGGCAGCAAAAGGAACATTGGCCTGGGAACATAGTTGTGACTCAAGTTTCACTCCTGATGGGATCCGTTGCTAGGCAAAATCAAGTTCCTTAAGCCAGACCTTCAGCTAACTTTTTGTTGCTTTTAAAATAACTTGTAATTTTACACATGCAGCTAGAATGCTGATTCTAAGTGCAAAACTATGACATTTCAACAGTTACAAAGGCATGTGACACCAAACATAGGTCACTCATTTAATTTAACATTTTCGATTTTGGTGGTTTTAAATCCAGTTGCAGTTAGGCTTAAGCTGCTGACTCCATAGCATTTTTGTTATAAGCATTGTTTTTGGGCTCTTCATTTCCCAGATTTTGTAGGCACACAAAACTCCATTCTGCCAAATGTCTGCTGGTGTTCAGTGAATATTTTGCACATGTTGCAAGGTTTGAAATAGGCATTTTGCTTGCCTTCAGAAAAACACACAGTGGGTTTTAAAACGCCGGCTTTTGGATAGTGGTGAGTACTGGTACTGCACCCATTTTTGGGATTTTCTTGGATTAATGCATTCTAAACAGGAATGGTTCTTACATGGTAGTAAATCCTTGCTTAACATTGTTTTGATGGGGCTCCTTACAGTAAGATGGTTATGTGGAACCCCACAAAAAGGGTTGAATCTTTAAAGTGGTCCAATGAGTCACGATTTCAGCAACTTTTTGACATCAGTAACAGTGGATTTTGTTAACAAAGACCTTTCTTTACACTGGTGGGTGGCAAGTTAGGTAACCATTTTGGTGTGCGCACAACTGCGCAGCTTTCCTGGATTTCGGCGCACATGTGGGTTTTCCGCCATCTTGAATTTCCTAAGCCCACAGCACCAAATGTTGTAGCAGGGTAGCTTAAACGTGGGTCAGGACACCCTACAAGCCCCCCCACGTGACTGCACTTTGAGTTTGGGTCGATGGGGAGTCGCGTGCCCAAGGGTTTTGACCCACGCACCGGTCTGTCCGCATAATCTTCTTCCTCTTCTGTAGATGGCACAGTTCAGCATCTTCTTCTCCATCCGGTCAGATCGATCAGTTCTCCTCGCCGGTCCTGATGGGAAGATTGGGCGGTACCCCGGGCCCGTTGTGTCTTTGCTCCCGGTCTCCGGATCGTCCTTCTTGGTCATCCTTCAGGGTTTCATCTCTCCTAGGATGATAAAGGAAGAGCGGCAATATCTACTCATAGACGATTTTTTTTTCCACCACTGTTGAGATAGTGGGGCAGCATATGCATTTCATCGTAACAAAATATTACATTCTTATTTTGAAAAAAAAAAACAGCATCACTAGAGACAGTTTCATGTAAATCACAATATTTTAGAGACTAGATGTGGTAGGTTTTATGATTGGAACTGAATTAGTCTGATACAGTACCCGCTAGGATTCCAGAGGATTCCTCCAGTTGTTGCAGAGTGTGCCTGGGATGGCAACATTTCAACTGGTTTATGTGGACCCACTTGTCTTCCCCCTCTGCCGAACCACCTTTGGGGATGCGGATCTTGTAGGCCACAGGGGAGATCTTATCGACGATCTCAAAGGGTCCCTTCCATGTAGGCAAAAATTTGCGCTGCTTGGCCTGGTTCCTTTGGAAGTTGTATAGATAGACCTGGTCTCCCACCTGATATTCCTTCCTGGAAGTTTTCAGGTCATAATGGGTCTTCATGCTATCAGTCGATCTTTCTAGATTCCGCTGAGCATAAGCAAAAGCATGTTGGAGGTGTTTCCTTAAATTCTCTACATACTCATGAGTAGTGGAGGCATTTATCAGTGTCTGCTCTTGGGTCCTGTAGAGCAAATGCTGCGGAAGCACCATCTTGCGCCCAGTCATCAACTCAAATGGTGACATTTTGGTTGCAGATGAAGGGGTAGATCTGATGGCCATTAGGACCAGAGGTAATCGGATATCCCAACTTGGCCCAGAATCTGCCACAAACTTCTTTAATATGCTCACAATTGTCCAGTTATATCTCTCTACTGCCCCAGAAGAAGCTGGTCTATAAGCAATATGCAGCTTTCTCTTGACCCCCAGTATCTCCCACATCTTTGTCATTACTTCACTGGTGAAGTGGCTACCTCTGTCTGACTCAATCCTTTGAGGTAGACCAAAACGGGAAAAGATGTGGTTAATCATCAAGGCCGCTGCAGTTTCTGCCTTGCAATTTGGGGCTGGGAGACATTCCACCCACTTGGTAAACAAGCATGTCACAGTCAACATGTACTTATTCCCCCTAGCCGAGCGAATCACAGGGCCTACAAAGTCGATTTGTAAATCTGACCATGGCAGTGTCATCCCCCGCTTTTGTAAAGGCGCCCGGTGTGTGAGGGATGTCGGCTGAAATTGTGCACACACAAGACAACCCTTCAAATATTGGTTGAGGTCCTGGCCCATGTGTGGCCAGTATGCAACCTCTCTTAAGATTTCCAGTGTTGTGTGAAACCCCCTATGACCGGCGGTGGCCGCATCATGGGCGTGACTTAACATCAGGCTTCGGAATGAGGTAGGAACCACCCACTGATCGTGGCCAGCCTTGGATTTCCTTACCAACAAACCGTCTTGGATTCGGAACATTTTTGGACATTTCATCAACACTCTTAGGTCCTCTTTCCCAATGTAATCGGTATCCGTCAGGGGAAAGTTCTCAGGGTCCTCAAGGTGCTGGTAAAATTTACCAATTATTGGATCCCCCTTCTGAGCAGTAATCAAATCAGCATCAGGGGTCTCCTTACTCCATTGTGCAATTGAGAGGTCGTTGTGAGCATTTGTCTGGGACCTAGTGATGGCAGTGACCTGGATTTCCCCCAACAGGGACTCAATCTCAATTAGATCCCCTTGGATGGCCCCGGTTTTGGCCAGCTGATCAGCTAAGTCATTTCCAGTTTTGTCTGGTCCCTCTACTTTGGAATGACCCTTGATCTTCTTCCAATAGATGGTCATCCCATTCGAGGTGACCAGATCATCAATGTTTTGGATCAACTTCCCATGTTTCAAGGGTTTGTTGTTAGCACATACCATGCCTCTGGTCTTCCAATTAACCAGGTGCTCCACGAACCCGTTCCGTACATAATCCGAATCTGTGATTATGACCAGTTCGTGGAGTTGATGCTGGACAGCAGTGAGGATGGCCTGATGCACAGCCATCAATTCTGCCACCTGACTACTTCGGGGACCAATTTTGTATCCAGCGGAGGGTTCTGGGGACTCATTCACCCATGCATTCCCTACGCCGGCCACCAGTTCTTTCTCCCCGTTGTTGTCGACATGGTAAGAGCATCCATCCACATACACAGTGGGCATTCCCTCACACTTGTCTTCTTCAAAGACTTTGTGGGGGGAATTAAGGTATGCCTCCATGTTGTCCTTTATTTTTAGACTTTCGTCCTCGAGACAGTTTTCTCTGGCACAATCATGCAAGTCAGCCAGACCTTGCGCGAGGGGACTCTTCTTGTTTTGGCCATATCTGACCTCCACAGGAAAGCCTTGCATTGACAGAATCCAGGAAGTAATTCGGGAATTACTCACATTTCCGGCCCGGATTCTGTCACTTTGGAGATATTGCAGAGGCTGGTGTGGAGTCTCCACTATGATGTGTTCCCCCTGGATAAACGGGCGGTAATTCTTCAATGCCCACACCGTTGCCAGGAGTGCCTTCTCACAATCGTTGAATTTTTCCTCCACAGAGGATAAAGTTTTGCTCGCATAGGAGATTACTTTATTGACCTTGTCATGCTTTTGATATAATACTGCCGTCAAGCACGTATTAGAGAACCCCGTCTCCAGGAAGAACTCCTTGTTTCTGACAGGGTAAGCTAGGCAAGGCGCTTGTGAGAGGCTTCTTTTGAGTTGTTTTACTGCCTCGGCTTGTTCTGGACCCCATTCCCACTTGACCCCCCCCTTCAGGAGATGAATCAGGGGTCTGGTGATCTCTGCGTAGCCCTCAATGAACTTTCTGCTGTAATTAGTCAGTCCAAGGAGGCTCCTTAGTTCCCGCAGAGTTGTGGGGTCTTTCAGTTTCTGAAGTGCTTCCACTTTCTTTTCCTGGGGACAGAGACCCTGAGGAGTAATCTCATGCCCCAAGAAATTAACACGGGTTCTACACCACTGTGCTTTCTGAAAGGAAAGTTTTGCTCCGGCGGCCCTCAACTGTGTCAGAACATAACGGATCTCTGCTATGTGTTCCTCCACAGATGAACTTTTGATGAGGACATCATCTACATAAGCCAGGTTACCCCTCGTACCCAGGTCGGGCATGGCCTTATGTAGGAAAATATTGAACTCATTACCGGAGTTAAGGTATCCGAAGGGAGTCCGGGTCCATGTGTACTGCTGGCCCCCAAAGGTAAAAGCCAGCTTGTATTGGTCCTCCCTACTGACAGGCACGGTCCAGTACCCATTGGTCAGGTCTATTGCAGTGAATACCTGTGACCCCTGGATCTGGGCCAGCCCTTGGTCAATGTAGGGCAGTGGCCATCGGGAAGTATGGACCCGTTTGTTGAGCTCCCTGAGGTCGGCGCAGAGTCTCCACTGGCCGTTTGGCTTCAATATTCCCAGCACCGGATTATTGAAGGTGCTGTGGACTGGACGGATTATTCCCCGGGACTCAAGGTTCTTAATTATTTCAGTAAGGGACTCCATTGATGCGAGAGGCAAGCGATATTGCTTCACAAACACAGGAGTCATGCCAGGGTCCGTGGGGATTGTTGTTGTGTGGATGTCAGTGCGACCACAGTCATATGAGTCTACCGCAAAGAGATCTTGGAAATCCAAGAAAACTTGTTTCAACTTTTGCTTTTGTTCCAGAGTCACACAGGCATCAGCTAGGTTGACTCTCTCTTCCACCATCTGCCTGAAGCCTGGAAAGACTTCTGGTTTGGCTATCTCCGCGGCCTCCTCCAGCTGGGTGGAGAAGTCCCTGGTCAGAGTGCTGATTTGGACCGGAGGCTTCAGGTGGGAAAGGCAGCCCTCATGGACCTGGAAAATCACCTCATCCCTCCTGAAGTCACAGGTCACATCTTCCTTACCATAGGGGCAGGAAGTGTACACCAGGAAGTTCCCCCCATGCCGGGTAAAAATCCTGTCTGGTGTTGCGTTGTCATCACTGTCACTGTCAAAACAGTCCTTGGGGATGGGTCCTAACAGTTCATTTACAAGATCAATGGAGAAATGTCGGTCATCAACCGCCATTCCAATAATGGTGCCTGCGGCTAGAGTAATACTCTTTAAGTCGCTGTTATCCACCTCTATTAGAATGGGGTCATGTTCTATGTTGACTAATGGAGTCGGGTTTACCCCCAACCCTTGCTGTTGGAGAGAAGCATTTAGATGTATGTAAGCATCAGGGTTTTTCAACTCTTGTCCCCTTTTAACTTTCACTTCCAGGGAGAATTGTCGGGTCCTTTCTGGGATGGTGACTTCCTCTTTAACCTGAATTTCAACTGCATAAGGTAGCAATTGAGCTGACCTAAATGCTTTTTCTGGATCATCAAAGCCCATGGGATTATCCGCTAATCGGGACCAAGCTTTGAAGTTTATTAGGTCCAAACTAATGGCAAAGCGATTGAGAATGTCACTGCCTAAGTAAAAGGCGGCAGTGACGTCTCGCACGACCCAACAATTATGGACTATGCTCTTGTTGCCAATGGAGATTTTGAGCATACACCTGCTTGGCAGGAGATGTTTGGATTTAGGTGCTTCCAGGTCCATTTCCCATTTGTCTATCAGTTTGAAGGTGGGAATGGCTGGATCTTTTGGGAGTTGGCGGAACATGGCTTCGCTGATGAAGCTCTTACCGTTGTTCACACACACTCGAGCGAGAACAGAGTCCTTCCCATCATTTAACTGAACAGGGATGAACAACTGCTCTCCAATTTGCTGAATATCAGCCAGGCTTTGAGCTGATTTCACATCTTTCTGGACTATAGGAGTGGGGGTTTCTTATTGTGGATTAGTATAGAATTTCAGAGTGTTTCCTTCCAGCGTGGAATACCACTTTAGACTGGAAGGAAGGTTGATTTTCAGAAATAGAGAGGACCCCCCATCACCAGTCTGTTGTCCTACTGCTATTACCGTCACGTCTGGAATTTGGTTGTTCTGGAAGTGAAATTCTACTTGGTCAGATTTTTGTTCAACCATGTGGCATGTGCCGTTTAAACTAACATGGTTGACACTCTGTTTTAATTTTATGGGTCGGCTAGTCTGAGTCCAGAGGACCTTGTTTACGCAATCTATTAGGGGTGACAACCTTCTCAGGAGGTCATTCCCTAGTAAACAAGGGGTGCCCTCTGGGGTCACAACTATGACCGGGTGTTTCAACTTATGTCGCCCGATCTTAATGTCCAAGTCTGCCGTCCCATCGACGGGAATTTCCTTCCCGTCAAAGTTCTGCAGTTGTCCAGGAAGAGAGGTGAGAGGAATTTGGTAATTCTCTCCCCTTCCTGCATTCAGTTCGTCAAAGGCCCTTCTGGACAGAAGGGTAGCTTGAGATCCAGTGTCCACCAGTGCTGAGATTGTACCCTGCCCCTGTACTTGTACCGGGGCATAATATCTTCCCTCCTTCTCCTCAAGGGGGCACAGATAATGTACATTTTTGGACAACTGGTGGGCTAACTTTCTGGTTTTGGACATTGCTAGCGAAGAGATTTGGGCAGAATTCTGTGGAGAGCCTTGGGAATCTGAAAGAAAAATTTTGCAACTGGAGATCAGAGCCATTGTGGGTTCCCCTGGCTCCGGTTCTGGGCCGCCCCCCCCTTTTTGGAGGCAGTCACCAGGATGGGTTTGAACCAGGGGATTTTCTTGCTGTTGGTTCTGGGATGAGATGGTGGGCGGCGGTAGCTCAGTCTCCACATCTCCCCAGTCTGGATTTGCATTCCTAGGGACCCATTTTTCTTTGGGAGGAGTTCTCCCCTCTCTGAAGGAGAAGATCCTTTTCCCAGGATCCTCTGAGGATCCCTCTCCCTCAAATTGGAAGATCTGTACCTCCTCCTCAAACTGAGTCTGTTTGGGTCTTTTGTTTCTCCTACCCCCCCTCTGCTCCTTAGGAGGCAGACTTTCAGGGGCAAGAGATTTTGTTTCCGGTTCCTGGGTTTCCAGGGGCTGTTTACAAGTGAGGAAGGAAGCTTCCTCCAAGGCTTTACACCCCCCTTCCCTTTGTGCCTCCTCCCTGGGAACCGGTGAGTTATCGGGGTGCTGCCCCCGTCATTGTTCTGGAGCACCAGGTCCAGAGTTGGGTGCGTTCTGCGCCGGCACGCCCATCTGAGGGTTCTGCTGAGCCCTCAGTATGTGACCCAGATCCCGCGCCATGTTTTGAACCTGGCGCTCTAACTGGGAAACCCGCTCAGGCTGATACGGGGCCCTGTTTTCTCCCCTGGGCTGATCCCGGGAAGGGTAGCTGTCCCTCCTCTGGTAATACCCCGGGTTGGGAAGATTTGGGTACCCCTCCACCCTTGGCCTCCCCTCTCCCGGATTCAGTGGTCTGGGCTCAGGGAATTCGGGAAAGAAGGATGGATGGTTTTGGGGCTGAAAGTCGGGTGGATATCTGGGGAAAAAGTTCTGCCCAGGGTTTGGTAATTTTCTGCCCTCCTGTGGGAAGTTTGGAGGGAAGTTCCCTGGGTTAGGTGCTTGGCTGGATCCCCCCCCTTGGGCTGGAGGAGTCCACACATAACCCAGGATGGGTCTGTTACCTTTGTAGCGAGGACTTACATAGTCAGGAGAGCGAGGGACCCCATTTGTGGGGCTGCCTCCCTGGCTCCCTGTCTGCGACTGGCCCGAGGACCTTCTGGGCCTAGCATTATTAGGTGCAGGTAGGTTTTTAGGCCCCCCCATCTCCAAATCCAAAACGGGGGTGACCTTTACCTCTGCCACCTTGGCAGCAGCAGGGGTGCTGTTGGCTTTGGGGTTTTTCTGGGCATTGCTTTTATTTTCTATGGGCTTCTGCACCTCATAGATGCGGGTAGCCTGTTCAATGACCCAGTCTAAAGATCTTTTCTCGTGAAAATCCCTCACGAGCTGGGTCATGATATATTTGGGCAAGGCATGGAAAAACGTGTTTATAAATTCACGGCTATCCGTGCGCACCCTTCTTGTGGTCTGTGCAAAAGCCCGCTTTAACTCCTGCACAAATTCTTGTGGGGCCTGATCCTCCCCACATTGCAAATTGTAGGCTGCCTTGCGAGCCTCTTGAGGATTTCTGTGAACAGAAAAATGTTTCAGGATGGCCGCCTTATAGGTGGACCATCTTAAATGATTTTGGTCCTCCAGCCCCGCAAAGAAACTGGAGTATTCCGGGGAGAAGGTCCACTTTACATATTGAATGCAGCTTTGGCTGTCCTTCAAATGGAAAGTCTCCATCATTTGTTCAAACAACTCTAAGTGCTCCCAAACAGAATACTTAGCGTTCTTATGGTAAGGCGTGATGACGCTCCTGATCGCCTTAATCTGCTTTAAGGGGTCCTTGAGCAAGGCCCTTTTTGCCTTATTGGCCTTTTTGGTTCGGGTAACCCTTGTCCATTCTTCGTCGGACTCAGAGGCACTGCTCCCAGAGGTTCCCGTCTGTTCTTCCAGGTTTTCCCGGATTCTGCGAGCCTGGGAATGGCTGGCAGAATGTGGGGACCTGGTCTCCTGTGTCCTGCGCAGTTCAGAGGAGTCTTCAGATTCCTCCTTGCTGTCAGGATTTGATGGGTACCCCCTCCACTGACCTAACTGGGCAGAGGTTTTCAGGATGCCCTTAATGGGCCTACTCTCCTGGGGTTCCCCACTGAACTGTATTGTACTTGGGTGCCCATACCCGGATGCCCACCCCTCCATTCCTGGATGGTACTGGCCTATGAGCCCCATGCTTCTGGCTGGATAGTAATCTGCCATCCCTGTGGCCCTGTGCTCATGTGCGCCAGGGGACATGGGGGTGGCAGAGTCCAGGGGCTGAGAGGTATGAGGGCCTCTGGTACTAGGGCTCCTGAGGTTATGCTCCGGAGTTTCCATTTCCCAGCGAACCTCATCTCTATCCGCCCCTGCTCCCTGTTGCAATGCAAGAGCCTGCATTTGTGCCTTCAGTTCCTCAGTTAAGGCCTTACTCGACTCTATCAGTCTCTCCTGCATCGCTACCTGCTGTTGGAGCCTATCATTGTGTTGACAGAGGGCCTCATTTTCCCTCTGTGCTTCCTGGTTGGTCCTGGAGAACTGGGCCAGTCTTTGCTGCAGGAGGGTTACCTCCTGAGCTGTGTCCCTATTGGCCTGCTCCTTTCTTGCTAGAGCATCCTCCACCCTCCTGGTGTGCTCTAGCAAGTTCTGGTTTTCTTTTTGGAGGTCACCCAGTCCCTGGTGGGCCAGGTGATTTTCTTCCATTTTCCTTTTTAAATGGCAGACTTCCTGGCCTAAGGCGTCTCTTTCCTGACTAAGAGCCTGCATTTGTGCCGCCAGGTCGTCCCTTTGCCTTTGGAAGGCACCAGCTTTCTGGCGCTCCTGATCAAACTCTGCCTGGGTATCCAGGTCTTTCAGGATCAGTTTATTGCTCTCCTCTTTCTCTCTGTCTAGTTGGATTTGCAGGGTGGCTACCTGCTCTGTGCATGCCCTGTTGAAATTGATCTGTTGCTCCAGCTTTTTCTGGCTCTGCAGTAAGGAGTCCAAACTGTCTTGGTGCTCCTTCTGCAGGGCCAGAAATCTAGTATCCTGTTCTGACTTTTCCTTTTGCAGCACATCCATATCCTCCTTTATTTTAGTAATGTACAGTCTGCTGTCATTTTCTGACTCCTGGCTCCTCTGCAGCCTCTGCTCAGAAGAGTCCAGATCAGATTGGACCTTCTGTAATGCCATCTGTTGCCTATTTGCCAGATTTTGGCTTTCAGCACATCTATCCTGCATGTCTCCCATATATAGGTACAGGTATGCTGCTATCCTGGCGATCTTATTGTGTTCCTCTTTGGCTTTAGGAGCCATATATAGTTCACTCAGGGCCACATGTAAGGGACCCTGATCTCTATATATATCTGACCCTGTTTCAGTGACCTGTTGTGTGATGGCCTGCAACCACACATCCTGGCCCTGTTCGGTCCATTCACCTCTCACAAATAGCTTATGCAAGAGGTGCTCTCTGGCTATTTTCATGTCTACTAAGGTCGTCATTCTAGAGATTGGTCTCTGTCCTGACTTACAGAAGTTAGTATTTTATTTTTGCAGAACAGAACTTTTCTTGGAGTGTCCCTTTTGAGGAATGCTTCACAGCGTAATGCAGCGTGGTGATCCGACCGGGTGTATGTATCCCGTCAGTTAGCACACTGTATTAAGCTGCACAACTGGTAAATCTAACCCAACATCCCGGACGAGCCCCCACTTTGTAAGAGGATTCAATTCAGCACTACAGCTAAGTCAACGCCTAGTCTAGAATACTGAATGAAAACCCTTATGGATATATCTTTAGGTCCAGTTCATGCGTTCTGGATGACTACCCCTATATAACACCCCTCTCTTGGAATCCCCCTGACCCCACTGAGCCAAGAAGTAGTTCTGTTTTGCAAGTTTAAAAGGTTTATTTGATAAATTAAAATGGATATATATATCACGCTTTATAATAAATTAATAATTGAATAGCACACTTAATCTGATATGATAAAGATCAACAACGGAGAATCTGGCACTAGCACACTTCTTTAATCACTAATGAGTTGACATGAAATGGATAAGGTAGCACACTGGTAAATAGGAACAAAAGTATAATGTGGTAGAGGATGCTTTATGTAGGCTCAGGTGGATGCAATATTCAATGAATGCAGTACAGAAAATACGCAATATGATTTCAACCAAACAATGTAATCACTTTTCTCTGGCTACTCCCCTCCCCCCCTTGATGCAAGGCAAGGAAATGGAAGGAAAACACACAGTTCTCAGAAATGCAATCAACTGTAATTCAGTTCAATCCAGCAAGCTTAAACAGAAGTTTGAAAACACAGGCAAATGCTTTGATAGGTGCTAGCAATGAATGAGAAATATGCTGGAAACGCTCTTAATTCCCTTTTAGAGGTTCAGGATGAGTGGTATCTAGTTAATATTAGTCCAGGCTCACACTAGCAATGATGCAGGGATAGTTAGCAGGTTAAACGAATTTCTGGCAAATGAAATCAGGCAGCAGCAGTTTTTTTACATGTGAAGAAATTGCAAATCGCGGCAAAATTCGCGGATGCGCCGAGCGCTATTACAAAGGAACCGCAAGGACTATCTCTACCGTTTTGGGGTCCTAGGAAAGCCTGGGATCTCAGCTTCCAAATGAAAGTTATTGCAAGTCTCTAGCCCAAACGGTTGCGGAGATATGAGTAATTTAGTAAAGGTCGTTTTTGGTTTTGTAAATTTTAAACGCACACTTTTTCAAAATGACAAATTTTACTAGAAATGACAGGTGACAGATAGGAGGCAGTTCTACTTAGGTTAAATAGATTGAATTAGATGAATTTAAACTAAGAGATGTGTTCTGAGTTTTGCTAAGTACTCACAAGAGATTTTGAACAGGAAAGCGACTTGGTCACGATCTTCAGTCTGGTCAGGTCTTTCCGGATTCTGCTCACAGCGCCTGGTCTGGTCTCGGCTAGGCACAGCACTGCTTTCTCTCTGGTCTGGTCTCTGCTAGGCACAGCACTGCTTTCTCTCTGGTCTGGTCTCTGCTAGGCACAGCACTGCTTTCTCTCTGGTCTGGTCTCTGCTAGGCACAGCACTGCTTTCTCTCTGGTCTGGTCTCTGCTAGGCACAGCACTGCTTTCTCTCTGGTCTGGTCTCTGCTAGGCACGGCACTGCTTTCTCTCTGGTCTGGTCTCTGCTCTGGATAGATTGAAGTCTCTAGTTTGGCTTTCTGGAGTTTGATGGAGGTAAGTATGGATTTTTCCGGCAGGGCTTCCAGCGGCAGATGAAATTGAATGTCTCTATGTGTCCTGACTCTCTGCTTTTATCTGTTTCTTGAGAATGGGTGTGTGTGTTGCATCACTAGACTTGCCCCTCTCATTCGTCATTGGTCAGGCTTCCATTCCTCCGCTTGATTGGCAAACTGAACTGTGAGTCAGATTGATGTCATTTTATGATCTCTTGAAACAACCTCCCTTATCATCTGTGCACCCAAATATATATATGATCAAAATCCATACGTCAGAGTTACACAGTTGTTTGAAATTACATATACATGGTGTGGCTGAATTTAGCCATGTCTATGTCCAAATCTGCTCATTCTCGGAGCTTGCATTCAAAGAGTGTACATAATTGACTTTTTAACTGCTTTTTCAATTTCCGACATGGACCCAACTTTACATACATGTGTGCAGGGGGTAGGGACATTAACTGATGAAGTTTCAGATTTTTAACATGCACACATTTAGAGTAATATCCACTTTTCCGCTAAAACCCCCCTGAACATACCACCGGTTCCTACCACGTCTTAAACTGTGGGCAGAAAAATCACAAGAATTATGGTATCATTTATAAAATTTTCACATGTCCGCACTATGAATTATCCCCCTTTTTATAAAACCATATCCTTGCTGCAGGGGTGTGTCTTTTCAGGTCACATGGTACAGAAACCAGTCTTTCCAGTTTCTGCCAAGCCAGCTTGCTTCTCACAGGCAGTGCCCCTCCCAGCTTCTCCAGGAGGAAGCCACTTTTTACGACGTCTGTAATAAAAACCTTTGCCTGAGTGGAGAGGGCTTTGTTCACTCTCTGGCAGAGCACAGGAAATTCAAATATCAGATAGATGGCATATCCTTAGTGTGGGCAGCAAAAGGAACATTGGCCTGGGAACATAGTTGTGACTCAAGTTTCACTCCTGATGGGATCCGTTGCTAGGCAAAATCAAGTTCCTTAAGCCAGACCTTCAGCTAACTTTTTGTTGCTTTTAAAATAACTTGTAATTTTACACATGCAGCTAGAATGCTGATTCTAAGTGCAAAACTATGACATTTCAACAGTTACAAAGGCATGTGACACCAAACATAGGTCACTCATTTAATTTAACATTTTCGATTTTGGTGGTTTTAAATCCAGTTGCAGTTAGGCTTAAGCTGCTGACTCCATAGCATTTTTGTTATAAGCATTGTTTTTGGGCTCTTCATTTCCCAGATTTTGTAGGCACACAAAACTCCATTCTGCCAAATGTCTGCTGGTGTTCAGTGAATATTTTGCACATGTTGCAAGGTTTGAAATAGGCATTTTGCTTGCCTTCAGAAAAACACACAGTGGGTTTTAAAACGCCGGCTTTTGGATAGTGGTGAGTACTGGTACTGCACCCATTTTTGGGATTTTCTTGGATTAATGCATTCTAAACAGGAATGGTTCTTACATGGTAGTAAATCCTTGCTTAACATTGTTTTGATGGGGCTCCTTACAGTAAGATGGTTATGTGGAACCCCACAAAAAGGGTTGAATCTTTAAAGTGGTCCAATGAGTCACGATTTCAGCAACTTTTTGACATCAGTAACAGTGGATTTTGTTAACAAAGACCT
This sequence comes from Ambystoma mexicanum, assembly GCF_040938575.1. Lineage (NCBI taxonomy): Eukaryota > Metazoa > Chordata > Amphibia > Caudata > Ambystomatidae > Ambystoma > Ambystoma mexicanum. Next base: position 608,123,568 of record NC_090923.1, on the reverse strand, counting down.
TTCTTTACACTGGTGGGTGGCAAGTTAGGTAACCATTTTGGTGTGCGCACAACTGCGCAGCTTTCCTGGATTTCGGCGCACATGTGGGTTTTCCGCCATCTTGAATTTCCTAAGCCCACAGCACCAAATGTTGTAGCAGGGTAGCTTAAACGTGGGTCAGGACACCCTACAAGCCGGACACTTTCCAATCATGCAGTATGAGCTGTGTGAGATCAGCCCATAGTTCATAACCATCTTCTCCTTTAAGCACGGGTTTCTCGCCTGAAAAGGGCCATAGCGGGTGTAGGTTTCTAGTTCACTCAGCAGTGTGGTCGGAGCTTGCCGCTCTATGGTAACTCTGACTGCTTCAGCCACCGCAGCAGCAATGACTATAGCTTCTTTGGTGGGAGTCGTAGCTTCTGGGCATGGAGGTATTCCGGGCCAATTGTCCAACTTCCAGACAGGGCATGTAATCAATGGTTCCCCACCATGTATCTCAGTGGGCACGTCTTTACCTGTAAGAGAAACTCCACCATAACATAGCATATAACATTTGGTATCTTGCCCAGCTTGGGGTTCTACACTTTTCACTTTACTTGTAGTGGGCTCCAAGGTGCCCGTCATGGCTAACACCTCATCTGTTGTAATGTGTAAAGGGACCTCGCCTACTATGAAGCAGGTCTCTGGACTATGCCCCTCAGCATGAACCCAGTGTAACACATATTCCTGCGCCATCCTTCCCTGTAGGTAATTAACCACCAATGTATTAACCAACACTCCTGTCTGGTAAACAGGAGATATCTCAAAGTTCTCCCTCTAATGGGTAAAGTGCCCCCCTGGGATCTCAAAGTGTAAGGTGTTTCTCCCTGGATATATGAAAGACTGGGTGAGCAGCAGCCTGTAGGAGACCTGTTTATGGGATACTTAAACCTTACCGCACACATGTGCGAATGGAAACCCAGGGGCAGAGGTCGAAGTGGGCGGGAGCGGTCGGGAGCGGTGCTCCTATACTTTTTATTTTTAAGCTTCACTGCTCCTATACTTTTATTTTAAAAAGAAACTGTTCTGGAATGGTTTAGTTTTAAAATAAAAGTGTAGGAAGAAGTTGAAGCTTGCACTTCAGTGCACTGCACATTCCCATAAATATCAGGTGTGTTTGTTTGGGGGCTTGGATTGTGTGTCTGAGGGGGTGCAGCGATGGGGTTTGTGTGGAGCAGGGGCAGGCCAGCAGGGAACATAGTTCCACTACTTTTTTTTGTACACTTTGACCACTGCCCAGGGGGAGGGGTGGGGAGATGGAAGGCACCTAAAAGAGGGCTTAAGGCCAACCTCGGGGTGAGCAGGCTACAAAGGAGGCTAGCTGCTATTATTGACTACCTGGATAAATAAGCACTCGCAGCCTTATTTAGTTTAGCAATACAAACAGAACAGAGTGAAACCAGCTCCTGGTTATTACATCAATACATAACTGTAGTTCATATCCCTGTGATTATGTACAATACCTCGTGCAAATAAATAACTGAGTAGCATTAAAATGGTCCTCTGGGACATGTTTTTTTTACAAGTTGGCCAATAAATAATTAAATAACATCAACAAGATCTTTTGGGACAAGTTCTTCCACAGTTGTTCAATAATAATTGAGTGACGCCACTGAGATTTCATGGGACAAGTTCCTTCACCACTGGTAAATAAACAGCTAAATAACATCAAGGAGCTCACCTGTGACAAGTTCTAGCACAGTTGGTAAATACGTAATTAAATAACCCCTATGAGGTTTCATGGGACAATTTCCCTCACAGTTGGTAAATAAACAGTTAAATAACATTGATGCGTTCACCTAGGACAAGTTCCTTCACCGTTGGCAAACAAATAATGAAATGACCCCCATGGTGCTTCATGAGACAAGTTCCTTCACAGCTGGTAAATAACCAGTTAAATAACATCAATGCGATCACCTGGGACAAGTTCTAGCACAGTTGGTAACTAAATCATGAAATAACCCGAATGAGGTTTCATGGACGAGTTCCTTCAGAACTGGTAAATAAACAGTTAAATAACATGAATGAGGTCCTCTGTGACCAGTTAAGTTCTTTTACAGCTGGTAAAAAAAATAATTAATTAACGCCATTGAGGTTTCATGGGACAAGTTTCTCCACAGCCGGAAAATAAACAGTTAAATAACATTGATGCGGTCACCTGGGGCAAGGTCCTTCACCATTGGTAAATAAATAATTAAATAACTCCCATGATGCTTCATGAGACAAGTTCCTTCACAGCTGGTAAATACCCAGTTAAATAACATAAATGAGGTCACCTGAGACAAGTTCTATAAATCAGCCGGGAGGGGGGCTTGTGAGTAAGCACCTTCTTTATGTCTGAAAAGTGTCTAGAGGCAACCCCTGCACCCCTGAATCAAGGGTAGCTGCCCTCTACTCCGAGGCACGACGGTCCTAGTTCTACAACCATCCATAACGGGCCACTAAACTCAGTTTCATAACCACCACTGGCTCCTGGTCCAATGTCGTATGCTCCGACGCCCATGACACATACAGTGACCCCTATCTCAACTCCTAGGCGATAGCAGGAGTGGACGGTAGAGGCGTGGCGCCCAGCCTGTTAGGCCGCCCTAGTAACTCCAGGGCTAAGCACCCCGTCCAGCCTCTAGGTAGGAGTCTTTCCTCAGGTAGGTCGCCCCTGGTTACGTCCAAGCATTTCTTTCCCCACTCTGAGGAGGGACACCCTTGTTTCCGTCAACCCGGGCACCGTGAAGGGGCAATGCCTAACCAGCCTCCCCAGTATGCAGAGGCCAGAAGAAAGGGGCGGCTCTGTTGTGGATCAACCACATAAACCGCCACTCAAGAACCCAACGGGCCCCTGGAGGGCACTACAGAAAGGATTTTGGCCCAAGGCTGCTCTATCGCATGGGGTGTAAGGCAGGCATAACCCACCTCACGTAGCCGGGTGTGTGGTTTTATGGCCCTCTTTACCAGATGGGGGTCCCTCTTTACCTGATGGGGGTCTGTAACCCCCAATACCTTACGCTGAGGCGATACAGCCACCACGTAACCCATCTCTGTTAACACAGGCTGAGCAGTGCGACTAAAATCAACCACCCACCTGTCTGTGAATGCCATCTGGTGGACACACAGCTCCCACGTGGTAGACATGCCCTGCTCTTCCCCACCAAACTTTTCCGCTCTTACCTGTCTGCCCCGGCCCGGCAGGGGAATGAACGGGCTGGTCTCTCTCTCACCATGAGGTACCAGTGCGGGAAAGGGGGAACGACTTGGGCTCTGTCCCTTGGAGCGGCGACCGGTACAGCGGCCGGAACAGCCTGCGTAATCTCCTCAGGTCTACGACCCAGCACAACCCCTCGACCCTGGGTAGGGGAGAGGACTAGAGGAAGGCCTCAGTTGAGATCCCTCTGATGCAGCAAACCTGACTGGCGCTGCCGGATTCCCTGGAGACCTTCTCTTTGCGTGCTCTCTCTCCCTCTGGGTTATTCCCAGGGGGAATCTTCCACCGCTTACCACAGCAGGGGATCTCTACCCTGTGCTGAGGTGGAATCACCTCACAGACACCAACGCTCCCCCTGCAGGGGAAGCATACCAATTTACAACAGCACGTTCTTCGCACTGCGCGTCCCTCCACAGCAAACGATTTGCCTGCCAATTTTAAAACAGAAACTCACACAGCCCCTGGTCACACGGCAAATCCAAATAACTGTGGGTTTACATAAGCACTCCTTACAGTCGCACCATCGATGGGCCTACGTAATTCTTCTTTGAGATTTGTATTCTTCAGATGGGTAAAATAGAATGAAGCCTTTTCTGGGAAACCTATTAAACTCCACTTATTAGGAACTTGGGACTTTTCAACTTGCTTATTCCATCAATATTACATGGTGGGGTACCAGAATGTTTTCCCTGCTACCCCTAATCACATTCCTCATAATTATGGGAGGGAAGGGAGTGTCTCTCCAAGGAACAATGCTGGCAAAGAGGGTTGCCCTCCTTGGCGGCATTGAGCAACTTCCTGGACAGTCCTAGTCACACTCATCTGAACGCTCTTTATTCATCTACTAAATTGCACGTGAAGCGACTGCAACAGCTAAACCAGGATGCAATGAAACCTTTTATTCAATTAGGGTGCTAAAGCCAGCACGCCATCCAGAAAGACTGACTTCTTTCTACCCTCGCGTTCCGCCTGGTTGCCGGTCACATTCACCGATCCCACCGTCTATCCTGGACTTTGCTGCTCCAGGCCTCTTGGCTTGGCAGCTCCAGTATGACTATTCCGGCGCCATTCATTGCATTCTCAGCCAAAACAAAAGTCTCCACCCGTCAAGTGGAAGCTTGAGCTGTTGTTGCTCAGTCTCCATCCATACACTACGGTTTACACTATTCTATATTAAACCTGCTCTCATATTCTCCCTTCTCTAGAGTGACCGTGGGCAGCTTTAGGTTCTAAATTCTTCCAGGACTCATGTTTATTGGAACGTCACGTGCCCAAGCTTTTACAAACCTTTCCCTTCCAGTTTTACCCCTTGCTTTATCTCTCTCTCTCTTTGTCCATTATGTGTTATCCATTTTATTTTTCTCTACTCCTCCCTGCACCCTTTTTCCATTTCCTCCCAGAACAATGTCAGGAAACCCTCGGCGGGGGCATCATTGTAAACTTTTCGGATAAGCTATAAAAGCGGTGATTTGGCACAGTATATTACACTTTGGACCCAATTCACAAAAGCGTTTAATAATGGTAAAACCCCATTGGAAAACGCTGTGGGAATAAGGGTCACATAGCCTAACATAGATAATGGGCAGTTGGACTCATGAGCTAGGTGGCCCTTTCACTCCTGTAAAGGATGACTGAGTCTCATCCTACAGCCTCCAAATGCCAAAACACATGTGAAAAAGAAGAGCCTGATTGCCTTCTTGTGACGCAGTGGCCCATTGACACTGTCCATGAGAATTCCATGAATGTCCCTGAGAGGTTCTTCCCGTAGGACGGAGCAAATGTGCCAACTTTTGAATGTAATGCAGACGCTGACAGTGAGTCCCTTGTTTCCTGTGCATGGGGCTGTAATCTGGACTTTAAATCGGCTGGTCCTAGCTGGCGCTCAGTATTTTCAGCAGTCGAAGTGTGCGTAAAGAGGTAGTGGCACTATGTTCTCTGCTGGCCTGCCCCCACTTCCCACAATCCCATCATCACGCCCCCTCCCAAGTGCATTCCAATCCCCAAAACAAACGCACCTGCTGTTTAATGGTATGTGCAGTGCAGTGCACTGAAGTGCACGTTTCAACTTCTTTCTACGCTTTTATTTTAAAACGAAACCAGTCCGGAACGGTTTCCTTTGAAAATAAAAGTATGGGAACAGTAAAACGTAATTTAACAAAGTAGAGGAGCACCGCTCCCAACCGCTCCCGCCCACTTCGACCACTGAGCCAGTGAGTACCAGGACTTGACCAAGCTGAAGGAGAGTACCGGTGTTGAGGAAAAAGTGAAGCTAGGCTCCAGCAGCGTTGCCGTGGAAATATGTGCCGTCTCCCCCACCGGCAGTCCCCCATGTTTTCTCCCTGTCCCACCGTGCAGAATAAAAGGAGAGCTGAAGGAGAACGCCTTCCCATTAGGTTTTCAGACATATCTTTGTTACCAGCAGTGACTTTTTAATGTCCACATGTTTTGGTGTTTTTTAATTTGGCTTTATTTAAATGTATTTGTAAAACAAGAATGTCAGTTTCTAGAAATAACGTGCAACATCAGTGGAGGCATTCCCCCGGAAGTTCTGTCATTACAGATGCACAAAGATGAGAACAAGTGGTGAGCAGGTTTTTGAGCGTATGGACAAGACACTAGAAAGCCAACAGATTGGAACTGGGCTGGGACGTTTCGAACTTGGAGCCCACACACAGCTCCATTTACCTACTAAATTGTGGCTACTTCAAAGACAACTAAAGTGAGTCACAATCAGTGGTGGATGTGGGCGGGAGCGGTGCTGCGTTACTTTTTTTAAAATTACGTTTTACGGTTCCTTTGCTTTTATTTTAAAAAGAAACCCTTCCGGAATGGTTTTGTTTTAAAATGGAAGAAGTTGCAACTTGCACTTTCAGTGCACTGCACTGAACATTCCCTTAATATGTGTTTGGGGGTTTGTATTGTGCGTGGGAGGGGGCCTGGCGATGGGGTTTGTGGGGAGCTGGTCCAGGCCAGTAAGGAACATTGCTCCACTACTTATTTTCATATTCTTCGACCACTGGTCACAATATAAAAACTCTCGTCTTAAAGCTTACTTTATACCTGTGATGCGTGCTAGTTTAACACAGGCTTGCTTTTAGGTGAACATAAGCATTATTTTATTTATTTATTTCATTTGTATAGCGCAAATACAACCCGTAGCCATTGAGGCATATTAACGTGCTGGAAGTAAGTGCCAAACAAGCACTTTGCAAGGTGATTGCATCCCATATTTTCTTCTATTGTGTATGAAGTACTGACAGTATAGAGGTGCGAAATAGAGGACAGGTTTCAGGCTTCAGTTACTTTGCATTCTCGGACATGTATTCTTCAATTCGGGATATGGAAAATAAAGAGACAGCGATACTGTTTTGCTGAACATATTTCTAAGAGGATTTATACATTGTCTGGTTGCATTGTTATGCAATCAGTGCACTTTGCAAGTCAACTCTACATGTTTTTCAGTTCTTGAATGTCAAAACTGCAATATTTGTACCAACTACAGCTCGTAAGGTATGGGGCCAAGTGCCTAAATTGCACAGTAGGTTAACATCATGGCTTCACGGATTAACCGTAGTATGTGATGCCTGAAAAATAATGCAATCTCACTATGGCTTCTCTGCACACATTGAGAGACCCTACACTAGAAGCCACTCAGTTCTCAATAGGCTACAAAAGTCCACCTAACGATGAGGCAGATCCATTTTCAATTCCCACAATGCCCCAAACGCTTGGTTTTACATCTCATTAACGATTGCATTTCTGCAAAAGTCTGCTTTTGATGCTGGCAGAAATGCATTGGGTTCCTATGCAATCCGCCAGCTTTTAGCAACTGCCAAAAGCTGGCACATTCCATGTACTACAAGCAGGCAGATCCCATCATGTAAATGCACGCATGTACATGGCGGGAAGCATATACAACTGTGCACTTGATAATGCAAGCAAACAGAAATGCACCGCAAGGACTGCTGCCATAAGCGGTCCTCTCTGTGCAATTAGCATGGGGCAGAACACAACCCCCCTTAAAGATTTGACAAAACGGCAGCCCCTCATTCTACTCTGCTGATGCCCTCTGAGGCTGTTGCATGCATTGCGTTCTTGCAGCAGCAGCCCTGATTAGTCAAGAGGATATTTATTCACACCAGCCAGCAAGGCGCCAGAACCTCTTGTATGGTGGAATGACTGCAGCAAAACCCACATTCATTTCCTCGCTTCCTGCTGCCAGTCAGCATAGTTGCTTGGGCTGGGCATAGCTCTGACTCCCAGGAGAATGAGTGAAACTCTTTTCTATCTGATTATGTTCATTCAATTGATATTTTACTGTCACTTGAATATATGTTTGTAACGTCTGTCTAGTGCCATTGCACCTGTGCCTAATAACATTGAAGCTTTTCTTGTTCAGGGAGCATCCCCGGGTTCGAATCTGCATAGTGCGGCACTTTGTTCAGGGTGTGGACCTTACGGCATTGTCACTGTTCTGGTCTATGAGAGTGTTGGAATTGCCCACCAAGGCATAGGTGTGGTATGTGGCCCTCAGTAAAATCTGCAGAACAACTCCAGCTTAAGTCTGGAAAAATCTTTCTGCGTGTTCTCTTCTGTCTTCAATTATTAATTCTTCTTTCCCACTTGGGCAATTTCCCACGACTTTAAAGACTGCTGTTATTGCACCTCGGGTTGAATAAAATCACTTTGGATCCTTATTTCTGGAGCAAGTATACACCTGTCACTATCTTGCCCTTGCTTGGAAAGATTCTGGAATAGGTTGTTGTCCAGCAGTTAATCGATCATATTCTAAAACCCAGTCTTCTGTGACTTTATGTGCTCTTGAAGACCTTCATCGCAGGACTCCAACGATGCATGCCTGGTGGCTTTTCTGGATCTATCTTCTTTTGCATTTGATACAGTATTGCATCAGTACCTTTTACAAACTATTCGGGATCGTATGGAGTTGGATGGTGTGGTGCTGGACTGGTTTAAGTCATCTTTATTATTCAGACAACAACCTATTTCCTCCGGATCCACTTGCTCCCCACCCTTACCAGTTCCCAATGGTGTACCTCAGGGCTCAATTTACTCTCCCATGACCTTTAATATTTATCTACAGTATCACCCAAGCGTTCAATATAAAAATAAGATCAATATGCTGATGATACTCTGATTTATTTGAAAGCGTCTTCTCAAGATGACATATTTTCCGTTAAGGTAGTGTTTAGAGGATATCGGCTCATGGATGTCCCTTGCAAATATAAAATTATTCCCCTCAAAAGCTGAGTATATTCTTTTTGACAGCCAAAAAAAACTACAGCCCATTCAATCTTGGCTATCCTCTTTTGATGGCTCATTTAGGTTGACTCAGCTGGTAAAATATCTTGTTTTTTGTATTGATGATTAATTGAATATATAAAGATCATATCACCAAGAAAGCCCACGCTGCTAATTGCCAAATAACATGTCTCAGAAGAAGTAAAACGTGTTTTCCTTCTTAGATTTTCAATACTGTGGTTCAAGCGTTAGTGCTTTCTCATATTGATGGTAGTAAGAGCAGTCCCTTCGATGTTTCCCAATGAGCCCTCCATCCCCTTTTCTTCATTCTGCGGCCAGACTGGTTGTTGGTAAATGAAAATTTGATTCCATCTCTCCCATCCTGGTGGAGCTTTATTGGCATCCATCGAATCCTAAAACTCAGTTTGAAATCAGATGTTTGGCCTACAAAGCAGTTGTACTTCATCATCCTCCATGATTAGCTAAGAAACTTCTAATTTCAAGCTGTAATAAAATTACCATAAGTAGAAACACTGTTTGTCTGAATATCCTGAAGGCTAATCTTGCTAGAACTTCCAATTTAGCCTGCTCTGCTTTTATTCCTCATTTTTGGAATAGCTTTCACGTTGATCGAAAGTAGTCCCCACCCTTACTGTTTTTTGGATAGAAATAAAACATGTTTCTATTCCCTAAAAGCGTTTTTATTGTTTATTTGGTCTTCTTTCAATTTTGTTTTGTTTTTTAACTCTTTTCCGGTGCTTTGATACCTTCGGGTGTGATCCACACAAAATGAATAAAATCAAATAAAACAAACAACTTCTTAGGCTGTGCGGATTTTAAGCCAGGCTATCCACCTATCAGCTCATCATTTCATCGGTGGAGCTACCCTGTGACCCCAGACAGGTTTCAGTGGGGATTGTGAAAGTATGGGAGTGGTTTTTCTCTTTGTTCACTCTCTTTCTCCCATACATTGTTATTCATTTAGCATTCGTTGTCTTTTTAACCCTCCTTTTTCTCAAAGCCTGCCAACTTTTGAATACCACTATACTGACACCAAAACAGGGCAGAATCAGTCTTGGCTTTGTTAGGCTGACCGAATCAATTTTAAAATGTGTGCCTTAACGGTACACCATTATATTGAGTTTTCAGTTGGAAACATTGGCTGGGATATTTCAGCATGCCAGGCTCCCTCGGAGATAGAGTGAAAGACAGGGCGAGAACATGCCTAGAGTGCTGAGGGAGTGTGGGGAGAGAAAGAGAGAAAGAGAGTGGGGCTCATATGTAAAGGGACACAAAGGGAAATTGAGACACCCCCAGCAAGACACAAAGAGATAGGGATACACACTTAGAGAGACACACCGAGAACTATGTAAATTAAGAGGACCAGAGAGATTATTAGACTCAGTTGTGGAGCACTGACGGGGCCCCAGCATGAGAGCAATTATTAGGTCAAGCTTGGGCTGAGCTCCAGCCTACTTAAAGCCTAGACCTCTGAGTACCTGTACTTCATTTTCTCCGTAGTTTGTTCTATTGGGAACCAGTGGGGAGCTTTCCAAGTTTGGGCTTTTTGATGTTGTGACACACTCGTATTCCTTATTGGGTAAGTGTTATCATTTCTGGATTTGGGATCTAGGGCGGCTGCTGTAAATCGGGTTGCGGTGGTTCCTCCACTACAGCATAAGAGCCTTTGCCTGCAGTTCCGAAGCAGGGGTAACTTCTCCAGCGAATCTGGTGATCATTCCCACTCTTTCCACACCGTTAACAGTGGAATGAGAAGGCAAGCTCCGAGTCAAAGAGAGTTCCTAGGTGTTTGGCCCTGGACACTGATTTGAAGGGTGTCAATATCAGTGCTACCCATTCATAGCACTTCTGTTTGCAAACGTTTGAAAGACAAGTGGCTGTGACTCATCCAGTGGTGGTTTTGGCGATTGAAGCATTCTGAGATGTTGCTTACAGCCACTCATCTCTCCCGAGTTTTAAGTGCATCTTTGCATCGTCTACGTACATTTGGAACTGCCGGTGATGGGACAAGATGACTTCTACTAGCGGTCAGATGTGGGTATTGAACAGGGCTTGGGGCAGCCTGGATGAACTTTGAGATGTTAGAACATCCCATATCCATTCCAACTTGTGTGGTTTTCGAATAAAAGGAATCCATCTATTTCACTGCCAACCAAGATATACTTGCAGGAACGGAAGGTGCTTGCTGAGGATACAATCTATCGTCGACAGCCCATAGGTCAATGGTTGTTTAGGCTGATGAGTGTTCTTTATTCAAGGCAGACAGGATCTCCTCTCCGGTATGTCACTAATGAACCCACCTATTTACCAACGAACCCTCCACCCAGTATCGTTTCATTCCCTCGCACTCCTGTTCCCTCCATCCCTTTTCCTCCTAAGTGCTTTGAAGCAGCCTTAAAGAGAAAGTAAGAGCTATATAAGTAGCAGGCATGTCATTTGAGAGTTAGTGCACTTCACCTTGGACCTTTTGTTGTTATGTGACTTACCATAACAGTTAAATGCACTGATGCAATTACTTCATAAGACATACATAACATCATATAATTAACACATTCCTGACAAGTGTAAATTCAACGCTTATTTAATTGTTACAGCACATCATTACTTGTTTGCCATCAACATTAAAGCACAAATAGACCTTTAAGATCTGCCTACTAACACACAAGTCTAGTGCTGATCCAGGCACACCGTTAATTACAATTATGAAAGCAATATTGTTATTGTTCAATAAAATGTATGTTCAATTTGTTAACTGTATTTGGAGGTGTCAGGTGTTGGAAAGAGTAGAATTATGCGTTCACTGCTGTATTTCGTTTTAAATATTGTTTATATCTTTGTTTTTATGTAAAAATTAAGGGTAGATGAGTATTCAATACATATCGTGCCTCCTCCTTTTCTTGAGCAATAGCCTATCAACAGTGCATGACCCAACAATATTCGGTCAGCCATTTTGAAACATGCGGGGTCACTTACTCTGCCATTTTCTTAATACCACTGTACTTATTTGAATCACACTGATTTGTCTTTTTCTTGTAGTTTCACCTCACAGGTGCATTGTCTTTCTAGTCCAGAAAACATGTGTTAACCTAGAATGATGGGTGTCTGTAATGTTATCGCAATCATTGATTACCATATTAATCTCTCAATAAATGAGGTCAACCCCTTTTCATTTTCTTTTCTTTGTGACTCTTGGCAATCCAGTTAGTGAAGCATATCTACTGGACGTTAGTGTGATCCATCTTTTTCCGCTATTACAACTCGCATATGATGTCTAATTCATCAAAACTGTCTGATTCCAATACTATAGGTGTGGGCACTATTGCTTTCTGCAGCCAGTGGTACTAAATCAAAATGTTTTCTTCCCAGGTAGACTGGGGCATACTGTTGCGTTCACGCGCCAATAGAGGCAGTATTTATGTGGCTACTAAATGATAACCAGTGTTAACAGGTATTATATAGCCTTACAGACTGAGGTAAAGGTCATTATCGCAGGATAATGACCCAACGCCAAGTTTCACCTTGAGCTATATATTGCGATGGGTAATTGTCCAAAGCGATGAGGATCCCTCCCAAAGTCTATAAGGCTATTAGTACATTGGGGCAATGGCAATACAGGTTTGGGAATGTGTGTGATGAAGTAAACACATTTACTTTAATAATAAGTGGAATAAGTGGACAAAGTGAGATGGGTACATTATATGTAATGTGCTTTATTTTGTAATATTTAGAAAACCTGTTGCCTTCGTAAGATAAACATTTTAATTGCAAACTTGGTTGAACTGAAACTAGTTTAACACAAGCATGCTTAGGTGTCATATAAAAGTAAACTGTTTCTCTATAAAAATTAAAGCATGTTCCCATGTTTTTGCTTTCTCTTTTATGAGTTAAATATGATGTTGCAGCAAAAAAAAAAGTCCTCCTAGAGAGGAATTTCTTGTTGAAAGAAATCTTGCCTGGTAATTGCATTGTTGCTCCCCTGTCTGCTTTTGAAAACCGAATGTTCAGTATGCCATCAATACCAGAAGTTATTGACTGCATTCTACACGCTTTGCTTGACTGCGAGATCAGTAATCATCTCCATGTGCTAATATAGCATAGGAGAACCGTACACCTTGTGACTAGTGTACCATCCATAGAGTGGTCCCTTGGCTTTCCACCAGGGTGGGTGTAATGAAGTTTGCTACCCTAAGTGAAATTACATGTAATGCCATCCATCCCGGCATTGGGGGGGGGGGGGGGTTCTAGGTTGCTCCGACGTAGTTCATGAAGATGTAGGTATGCCTTGCAGTAGAACCTCCATGCTTTCATCCTCTGTTCAGGTATGCCAGACTTGAAGTACCTCCGTTAAATGGCTGGAAATGCTCTGGGCGATGCAGTGTGCACACTTTCATTGGTTTTATCCTGTTGTCCTGCTGCAGTCGCCTCAAAGTGAAAGATTTGTTTTTCATTTTAAATAATAACGCTAATATACCCACTTGCCTCCTCGCCACTTCTGCCCTGTCCCCACACTGCATAGGTTGCTGTTGCGCAACAGTTCAGGATTTCTAGAATGCCAAAGTTGTCGCATCTAAGGCATGAATAGTTCAGACAGTCCTCTGTTTGTTTCCTTGCATTCTGGTGGTTGTAGCCGGGCATTAATATTGTGAAAGGGGAACAGCAGGGGCTAGATTGCAGAACTGGGTGGGGTTCTCGAGCCTTACTTTAGACTTCTTCAGACGCAGGATTGTCCATGTTGGCATCAATGTCACTTGTAGCGATTCCTCTCGTGAGCTTGGTGAAATATACTGTAAGTCTCCTGTGTCATGCAATGGAGGGAGTGGTCGGTATTCTGTCGGTGTGATGTGCTTTCAAATCAATGAATGGCAATCTTCCTGCTACTTTCGTTAACACATGTGACCAGAGCGCCATTTGCTTTTACACATGATGCATCGGTGTTTCCTTTTTACAAATGGTTGATGTCCGGTTCTTAAAACCAATGTATTCAATTGAAGTTACACCTGACTACCACCCCGGAATGCACTAGTTTGTAACATGAAAGCCCTGGACCGGAACTCGTGGTGGCATGAAGCAATCTAGTCACAGTACTGCCCACCCTTCTGCTGCCTGATGCATTTCACCGAACAGTTCATGTTGGACTTATATTGTACTGTGAGCCGCCCTGGTTACAACCGTGGCGGTTTAATACTGTGCGTTTGATGAATGGTGTCGCCATCTGTTCTCTTTGCTCCGTGGTATAACAGGCTCTAGTGAACTGTTCATCCCGACATCTGTGTTTGGGATATTGCGCTGACGTAAATCCCAGAAAACACGTGGGGCATTCCGCAAAGTTTAAATTTCCGACAGGCCGCCAAGAATACTTGCAGACTTATTGTACAGGAGCGCAGTTCACCAGGGAGCAGTCTGAATGCAAACACGCTAAAGATAGCCTGGCCACAGTTACTTTTAATATCACAAACCTTGGACATTCTAGCCCCATGGTCTTGCCACCCTAGATATAAATACCTCCTCGCTGCACAGCCTCAGGGGTGACGGCCTATCACTGATGCTGGCCCTGTTCTGAAACTTGGGAGACAGTATTTAGACTGTGAAACGTACTGCATGCGGTGTGGTTGGTTGTGCGACCGCCACTCTGAGTGGATGGCGCAAAACAGATTCTTACAGCTTCTTTGCGAAAAGGTCACATTTGCAGGAGGTTTCCTCAAGAGTATTGTGACAGAATGACCTCTACGAGGAAGTGAAAGCTTTAACCTTTTACAATTTGTAGCAGTAACTCATACATGTTGTTTCAGAAAGCGAGGCCTGCTAATCAGACCCCCTTTCGTAATGCTCCATCACAACAATCTAGTGTACCCATGTAACCCTCCTGCTATCCTCAGCACCTTCATAAAAGTGGCAACAGATCAGGTTCACAGGTAAACTATTAATTCAAAGTTCCAACAGACAGCTGTGGTTTATTAGCTACAAACACAGCTGATTCAAAATATAATTATTTGCCTCTAGTTAGCATGTTGGCTAAATAGGATACACAATAAACCATGTCTTGTGAGGGCATGGTGACCGCTGGTATCACACAATTATGAAGCCACACACATTTGGATGTCACCGTAGTGTCAGCTTAGTAAGCTGACTCTGACATAACAGAGCAGGTGTGTATTATCTGTCTGGCCAGGGTGTACCCATAAAAAAACATGTGCCTCCCTAATCTTCTTAGCCCCCTCTTCACTTTCTGCAGACATGGCACTCCGGGTATGACATCAGAAGGCAAAGGACACTTGTTATTGCAGACACGATTGGATCCTTGCCAACAGACTTGCTCTGGATACATCGTCTGTAGAAGTTTGCCTATATTGGAGGGTAAGACCCTCCCCTTAGATCAGTGGTATTCAAACTGTGGGTCGCGACCCCCTAGGGGTCCGCGGGTGCATCCCAGGGGGGCCCTGAGAGCTCAGCATGAAAAAAGATTTGTTTTTTTTTTTTTTTTTTTTTTTTTTAGATTGGAAGAAATGGGCAGCTGAAGCATGAAACTGTCTCAGGCAACAATGAAAAAGTGGCCCACAGTTGTAAATGGATATTCATTCCTTTAGTCACAGACTGGGCCTCATTACTACTATGGCGGACCAGTAACAACGGTGCTGGTAAGCTACCGGCACCGTTGCTACCGTTCCGCCATAGTAAGAGTTGTGCTCGTGGGTGCTTGACAGCCCCCTCCAGGTCTGACCTCAGCTCGTCGGATGCACCGGCACCGTTATTAACAGTGCCGGTGCATCCGAGCTCCCCCTTCCCATTTGAGCCATATGGGGCTCAAATGGGAATGGGGATCTACCGGCACCTTCGAAAGGGCAATTATCATGTCCGCCTAACTCGGCATGACCTAGTAATTGCCCATTCGCGGGTGCCAGACCCGGATGCAACTCCAGTGGCAGCCGTGCCGGTTTAACCGGCACAGCTACCGCCAGAGTAGTTATGAAGCCCACTGTTTCAATAGTAGCCAAAGGGGTGCTTTGTGTTAAAATGTAAGTAAATTGTGATATATTCAGCAACAATGGTCAACATTACTAACTGCATAGTGGCCCCTCACCCATTATGGAGGAGCTAAGGAGCCAGCCCAGTGAAACAGTGAGCACTCCCTCAGCTGCTTTATCCAGCTAATGGAGTGCTCCTGGGCTGGCTGAACTGTCAAAGGGAAACACTGTTTCCCTTTGACAGTTCAGTTTAGTTCCCCAGCCGCACATGCTCACTGAGCCATGCAAGTGCTGGGGCGTTTTGCTTCGCCAGCATTGCATAGCTCATTGGAAATGCTGGCTGGGGCACTGCATGTCTGTATGTCCGAGGGGGAGCTCCTGCGCCTCCTCGCACATACGGACAGAGCAGCTGCAGCAGCACCCACACACAGGCCAATGCAGAAGGTACGTTTATGTTCATTGTTTTTATTTAAACATGTATATGGATGCGTTATGAGTGAGTGTATGGTGATGGATGCTCATGTGAATGATAGAGTGATTGCTGTATGAATGTGCAGCGCCTTGCATATACACATAATCATGTTCATTGTGTTAGGACCAGTGGGGCCCAGGGGACAGGGATGGTATCTTTTTACCGGACATCTATCATTCAAAACCCTCTGCCTTGTCCACAAGGCTTTCTGGGGCCTCGGTCCAAAATACCTTCAGCTATTCCTCCGCAAATACCTCCCCTCTCGAGCTCTTCACTCCTCTACCTCCAACTCCCTCAGGGTCAGTCGTTTATCAAAGAAACGAGCTGGGGGTAGATCTCCGTCTTCGGCTGGGGCCTCCCTCTGGAACAGCGCCCTGCCACTCTAAAACTTGAGGAGAACCATCTTTCTTCCTGCACTTATCAGACCTACCCTGTCTGCTGCCTTAAACGTAGCACTTGCAAATTGCTGGCTGCACTACCACTGTTTGTTGCCTTTATTATTTATTTATTGTTATTTATCTGTTTCTCCTCTGCTTCGCACTTTCCACTTCTCCCCCCTTCCATGCACTTTTCCCCTCACACTTGCGCGTTCTCAATGTCACTGGGCCTAGTAAGATCGCTGTTTTATTCTCCTCTGTTCCCCTCCCTTGCCTTGTCACGCTCTGAAACACTTGTGTACGAGCGCGATAGAAATAAAATATCAATGCCTGCCCCCTGGACTCCCAGCAACAATTGCAAACTGTTTGGCTATTTACCCATTTTTTGTTAAAAGTATGCTCTACAATGCAACATTTTAACCTATTATTTAAAAAAAAATTCACAGTGGGAAACCCCCCCGAACCTCCCCTTAATGCCCCTCCACTTAAAAAAGATTCACCAGCCGCCACTGGCCCTCAGACTGTGTTGGGAACGGGATGGGGGAACCGAGGGACTATGGTGGGAGCACAATGGGCGGGAACCATGGGATAGTGATGGGAGCAGAGTGGGGAGAGCCCTGGGTGTGTGATGGGGTGGGGAGAGACCAGCGACTGGGTAGGAGTGGGATGAGGGAGCCCAGCGACTTTGATGGGAGCAGGTGACGGCGCGCAATATATACTGTCCATTTGGCATTTCTGGGGGGTCCCGACCTGCCCAAATTTTGCTCAGGGGGGCCCTGGCCAAAAAAGTTTGAAGACCACTGCCTTAGATGCTTAATCTTTTTTCATGTTCGGACTGCAAGATAAGAAGTATTCAAAATATACACAAAACGTGGGGGTTCCTGGTGGACTCAAATCATTCTCAGTCAAAACATACATTCCTGAAAAAAACAGACATTAATCTGATAACATTCTTAATGGGTATCAACAACTAGAATCATAAATAACTGATTCACTCATCATTTTATTTTAACATAATAACAGATGATGGAAACATGTGACATTTTCATTTAGATCATGCATGCAATTAATTCCAATATTGTGACATTGTATGAATGACATCATACATGTAATTCATTCCAACATGACTTAATTAGGCAATAAGTCCAGAGACTGCGTGCTATCACCGCATAAGGTAATGCCCCTGAGTGCCATAGTTACAACGGATGCCCCAGGGGCCTTACCTAATGCTGTAATGGGCCACAGTCTGGAGGCTTATTGCCGTTAGTACCCCCGGCCGTTAGACCGGGGTAGTAATGGTGTTTATTTTTTTTTTAAACATAGGGCCTCATTACGAGTAGGGTGGTAAGGGATACCGGGCACTGTTAAGGAGACCGCTGCTGGTAATCCCTTACCGCCCTACTAGGAGTTCCCTTAGCGGGTCCCTCCTTTAATGGACAGGACCCATTAAGGGAAATCAGAGCCAATAACGGTACCGCAAATTGCGGTACCGTTATTAGCTACTTCCCCATTCCTACGGGGACTCAATTGAGAATGGGGAATGGTTTTTTCAATGGGGACTTACCGGTCCCGCAAAGGTCAGACTACACCGGTAAGTCCCCATTGAACGAGACTGGTGCCGGAACCTTTATTGGAGGCAGCCATGGCGCAAATAGCGCCATGGCTACCTCCAATCTCGGAATGAGGCCCATAGTCTGTTTCGTCTATCCATGGTGGCCATAGTAAACAAAGAAAATGGCCACCATGGAAAGTAAGAAGGGATTATACATAGTCCGTTCTCCCTTTCGATGGCGGATAATTGAAGTACATTGAAAAAAATGTAAACAACACTATGGCCGGCATGGAAGAGAAAAAAGGGACTACACGTAGTTCCTTCTCCCTTTCCATAATGGCAGAAAAAAATAACAGGCAGTGGGAGAGTCGTACAAAAGTGTGAAAGGGCTTACCATCAGGAAAGGCTAGCAAGCAAACACATCGGTTCGTTTGTGAGCTACAAGAAAACCAGCGCTGGGTACTAATACTTCATAATGCTTCAGATTAAAACCATAAAACAGACAAATAACACCTTACATTAATACAAATACAAAAGAAACAACCACAGTTGAGGAAAGGGTATTGAAAGTGTATGAGTGTTTTACCCAACAACACAATCATAAAACAAACCAGATGAGAAGGATTGACTCTGTTGGGGATATAGTTTAATATATTTCAAAGTCCTCTGCCATAGAGGTGAACAAAGAAGACTCCAAGGAAGAGGAAAGCTCTTGTCCCTGTACATCTCGGGGGCACATTTGTGGTGAAACTACTGAGGACCAAGACCTCTCTGCTGTCTGTGCACTGTAACCAGGATCCTGCTCACTGGAGGTGAAGGACCATCCAGGACTCACATTTTCAACAGAGATAGTGTGTTGTGCCTCCCTACATCCAGAAGCAGCTCAGATCCCTATTTACCACCTCTTTGAGCCAACGCATCTGTGTTCTACTCAGTTCAAACCGCTACAGGATCTGCAGTGCTGCTTTTGGCACTCTACAAACTTTGAACTGTTAACCTGCTTCTTTAAGCTGTCTCAAGGCCGACCCGACCCATCGAAGCTCATCACCAGCACTATTCCACTGCTGGCTTGCTTCTGTGGAAGGACCCGACCCACTGACTCCTGAGTTGTAGCTCAACCCAACAGAAACATCATTTCAACCCGACCAAAAAGCTGACTCGAACTGATGAAAGGCATCAACGCACATGTCTGGAATGATGACTCGACCCAGAAGAAGCATTGGCTCCAACACTGCCATGATCCACAAAAAGCACTGTCTCAAAGCGACTGTGGCACCGATGAACCACTGGAAAAGAGTGACTCTGCCATCTTAACACCAGCTTGACTGAAGAAATGTACCAAGAAGCACAGTGAGATTCTGTTGAGCCACCAAGACAAACATTAAAGGTATTTGCAGTGGTTATTATGCCCATGTGGCCTGCCATAAAGGCCCCCAGTGACTTATAAGACCCCGCTCCATGCTTTTTCAACACACTTTAAAGTTTAAAGTAATCCTGACATTTTCTGCTCAAATCATATGACTAAGCAACCCAGAGTGCCCTCTAGTCTCAAATTCTGCATTGTCTGTTTACTTTACAGGCTTCAGTCTGTAGTGTTTTAAATTAATGTTCTACATATAGAATCTGTGTTTGATAATTTTCTTTTTTTTGTACCATTGTTGCTTAAGTTGCATCTTTGTCTTCCACTCTTCCTCAAGACTGTGGATTGTCGGAGGCCCATGTTACCAAAAGAGGCAAAGCAGTCATCCCTGCCAGGCTGTGTCTGCTTCACCTTTATGATTAGGATCACTGCTGATTTAGTAGTAGCGTGGGGGCTGAGTAGGGTCTTTAGCCATCACTCATCCATGCATTCCAGCAGAGCAGCATTTATTTTCCCACATGTATTCCTGTATCCTCATTCTTGTTGCTGTACATGCCATAATGCCTCAAACACCTTAATAATTTATAAACATTCTTATAATATACTCCAACCTCTGAGGACATTCACAAATCCTCACCCCCCAGTTGCAAGCAGCCCCTATGACTCCATTCTCGTTCCATGGCCTCCCTCTGGAATAGCCTCCCTGCCTCATTGAAACTTGAGGAGAACCATCTTCGGTTCCGGAAGCACCTCAAGACCTTCCCCTTTGCTTCAGACGTCTCTCTTCCTCTCCCCTGCTGATAACTGTCTGTTTCTGCACTGAGCACCTGGCCACCATCTGAATTTGGGCCCAGATCCCTGCCCACCCAGCTGCATACCCGCACTGCCCCCTGGCAACCCTTGCATTTGGGTCTGTATCTGCAATGCTACAGTCCCCTTAGCTGCACTTGTTAGACACCCATTGTCTGCCTTAATTCTTGCACTTTTCACCTGCTGGCCGCACTACCTGTTGTTGTTTTGATCACATGTTCAGCAGTTTCCACTCCTCCCCTGCCCCATTCACTTTCCCCCTTCCCTTTGCCCTGCACTTACGCGTTCTCAATGTCACTAGGCCTAGTAAGATCGTTGTTTTTGTCCTCCAATGTACCCCTCCCTTGCCTCGTCGCGCCTTGAAACACTTGAGTATGGGTGCGCTATAAATAAAATATATCATATATCATATCATATCAACACTGGGCCTTCTAGCCTCCAACCGAACCCACCAGTCACCAATCCTTGTATTTTGACAGGACAGCCATCATCCTTCTTGATGCAGTTAGTTGCCCTTTCTGACTTATCGGTCCCCTCCCCTCTACTTAATCAAAGATTAGGGTGACTGTGACAAATCAACTTCTGGGGCACCAATGATCCAGGGTTGAATATCGGTTTCTAAACCATCAATCAGCCCCACATCTCTAGTACACTAGAAGGGATCCACACAGTTTGAAGTCACAAGCAAATTATAAACATCCTTGTCCAATTTTGGTAACGTGGACTGAACGGCAGGCTCATCTCCGAAAGGTTGTGGATCATTGGTTAGTTGCAACACAGCGAAAATACATTTATTACCCAATGATAAAAGGGACTGTCCAGTCAAGGTTGTAACAGAAATATCGACTTTATTCATGTCTGAACAGAAAGTTCTAGCAACACGTTTCAAAGTAGGAAAAGGAATGCACTCTGGATACTGACAGGAGGGTAGTCGGTATGGTAAATAATCACAACAGTTTAAGGTTACTTGACTTCAGCACCAAGGGAGCAAAATGTCTCTAGGGGCCTTCTGGGAAGGACCAGGTAAACAGATCCACAATGTACCTTGTGCTGTAGGTGTTATTGGTGTTTGACAGTGTCAGGTTGGCTTCAGAGCACTTTGCAGGCTATTGGGACAGAGTTCAAGAATGGTGTCAGCTGCAGATAACAGGCTGCAAGATGGTTCGGCAAGCGGAGCTGAATGAACAGCTGCAGGCTGGTCTACACGGCTGCTTGGGCTCAGGAATCGTAGTCTCAGTGCTGATCAGAGGTCCTGAATCACTGGTTGAGACGTCTCGGATGTCTTTAAGCAACTGCGGCTTGACAACACTCAGCGTTGCAGTCAGTTGCAGCTCAAGGGACTCGACTGGCTCGAAAATGTCCTTTAAGACTGACATTGGTAGATGCTCATCGAGGCACCTCTCCCAGCTTCTTCAATGGGCCTCTGCCCTTTATGGTGAACAGCCAAAGCTGAGGATTGTGTTGCAGGCAGCAGCCTTGTCTTTGGTTGTAGGTTCCAAGACCTTCTGGCTAGCAGCATTGCTAGGGTGGCTGAGGTGGCTATAGCCCGCGTCTTTCGGTTGTAGCCCCAGATAGAAGCTCAGGGGCTACAACCAAAAGACTAGCTAGCCCCGAGTCCCGACATTAGCGTATTCCTGGAGCTTTTCCAGACCTAGCAACACCCCTGCTTTTGGCACTCCCTATCCAGGATGCTTGCTGCAGAGCCTACCAGAGCATCCTGTGTACTGGCTCGGTACCGGTTCTGGAGCAGCTGGAGGGTCCTCTGAGTTCTGGATCTCCCTCTGGTCCCTGGGAGATGTTTAGTGGAGGAATCTTGCTTCCTTATTTGGAAATCCTGGCCTTCCTTCACTGGTGGAAGATGTAAGGAAAAATGTACCATCAGCCATGGTCCAAGGATAAGTTCTTCTTTCTGCTTCTGGTGAAGCCTTCAGATGATCTGAAAAAAAGAGGGTCTGAGCCCTCTTTTAAATCCAAGTGGGCCACAGTGATTGATGTAGGGTAAGCCTACCTTAATGAAACAGTCCCTACCAACAATCCCTTGTATGTATGAGGTCATAACCAGAGTGCTTTGCGACAGGAAAGGTAAAAGGGTGAACATGTATGATACTAAGTTCCTCCCATCTTCCTGTCTGTTGTTGATCAAAGAGTCTCTCTGGTTAATGGATCTCTCTTTGGTTCCTTATTAAAGCAGGAGGTCTCCTTTGAAGCTCTGGTGAGACCAGACTCTCGGGCTCCTGCAGACCACATTCTCGTACCTTATGAATGGGGTCCCCTTAGCGGGGTGGCCTACTGTAAACACACAGTCCCAGACATGACAGCTCACTGTCCTTGATACTGAGAGCTGGAGCTGGCTTCAGGTTGACATAGTTACAAATGGAAACTTGTTGGGGTTTCCTGTTTCCTTTGTTAACCTTTGCAGCAAGGTCCCATGCGGGTCTGTTGGAAGTACCCTCTAATTGGTAAGTTTAATTGCTGTCACCAGCTGCAGGGCCAAACAAAAGAGCAGGGCAGATCCATGGATTCTTTGTTAGTTAATCAGGCTGGCCATGGCAGGGGGAGCTTGTTCCTCCCCCTTCCTGGCTGTCACTGCCCTGGTGTGAGCATGGGAAAATGTGGGCGATTAGCCCCACACATTTTCTTGAGGTTGGTCTACCATCATTCCATTTAAATAGACATTTATAAAAAGTCAAGGCGAGCGTACACCCATTGTGCAGATTGTCAAATTCCACAGTGACCTCCACCGTATCATACTATAGTCCACATTTAAACTTTATACTGTTCCAACCCCACTATGTGGCCATATTTATGGGGTACCCTCCAAAAATGTGACATGCCCAAAACTCTGGTCCATTCTTTTTCACCAGGCTAGGAGTGGCATAAAGTGTAATAGGCTAATACCTGAAGTGTCAGCACAACATATTTGTGTGGCCCATTTTTTTGGATTAAAGTGTGCCAGGGTTACTGCACTGCACAGGGGGCAGTTTTGATCACTAATACTGATCTAATGCTTTTTTTAAATGTGCCTTTTGCAGCAAATGGGACAAAATCGCCCCTTAATTAGTATACAGTTGTCTTAAAAGTTACAAATAGCCATTTGCTAATGTGAGCCAATTTATTGGGGCCCGGGCCTATTTTATGTCCCGGGCCGACCCTATGTTTCACCACCTTATTTTTTATACTCAATTTGCATGGTGTGTTTGCCAAAGTGCACAGCATAAGTAAAGAAATGGTTAACAGTACAATAGGAAATGTACCAATCAGCAAATACATCAGATCGAAGAGGAAAGTAAGCAAGAGGTAAGAAGGATTTGAGAGTGAAATATCAGAGCGAGCACACAGGAGGATGGAGAGAGGGCCAAAGGCTTCATAAACCTAGATCAGAATTTCCAGGAGGATGTATTTGGGCAGGGCGTGCCAGAAAGTGGGTGGCAATGGCCATAGTGATTAGCATGGCCATGAGCAGTGAATGCGTGGGTAAATAACCAAACAATACGTGGAATCTTCGCATCCCTCCTCATATGCCATTTATCCCTAGCTGTGCTTTAATGCATTCATTTTGGCTTATATTTTATTTATTTATGTTAGTTAATAGCTTTTTTATAGTGTGCCTAATACCGTACCAGAGTTAGTTTTCTAAGCGCGGATCTGGGATTCATACCTCTATTGATCTGCGTGGTCTTGCTTCCAAGACCAGTGCATTGCCCCTGTGCTATCCTCTGTATAAGTTGTGGGTGCATTAAAAGGCCCCAAACAGAATTCCCTTTCACATGAACAGCAGGATTTTAAACACTGAACCAAAAACGGCTTGGCCTGTGTGTGTTTTTTTTTTCCAAGTAGAATTGAAGAGCCATCTGTGAAACAGGCCTCCCTGTCACTACCAATGGAAAAGCAGCATTTTCAATTCACAAAAGAAGGAGGAATCAAAGAACCCTTTCACATAGAAAACAGGATTTTTAAATAGTGACACAAAAACGGCTGGCAAGTAAAAGCAGTTTGAATGTGAAAATGTATCGCTGCTAACAGAAAAATGTCAGGGAAAAGATATGGTGTGTGCTGAAAAAAAGTAATGTATATTATATTTCACATACAAAATATTAGTGACATTTGAAAAGCCACTTTGTTATCATGGAAAAAATGTCAGCTCAAGGCAAACCCTTTTTGCTGGCTGTGGGCAAACTTTGCAAGGAAATCTCCCACTGCCAGTCTGGATGCTACATCTCCCTTTTAATTACCAACTGCAATAAAGTGTCCTGCTAAGGGTGTTCAAAAACAGTGTTCCCCCAGACTGGCTGGCCTGAAGACAGTGACTGCAGGACAATTTTCTCTTGGCTTGAGCTTGACCAATATGTGTGAAAATGGGAGCAACAACTTCAAAGAGCAAGCTTCCAACACAAAGAGACTGATACAAAAAAAACTCCTTGTACAGGCTGACCCAGTGAAAACAAATGGCCTGAAGGCAGGAGAATGGCCACTTTCCCCACATGAAGGTTCACAATTAATTTAAAAGGACTATTATCATTTAGGCCTTTTTCTCAGCAACCACAATTCCTACTGATTTCATTTATTTACCATTTGTTAGGTAATTTCTAGGCGATTGTAGTGATAACACATCCCTCCACCGGCGACACAGGGAATTGTAATGGCAAGTTAAGCTAGGTTTCTGGCTCATCTGAAAATGTTGCAAATGTGAGAGTTGGTGAACGGGGTGAACAATAAAATTAGGGATATGGTTGATAACATAAAATTAAAAATATTCACAACTGTTATGCTTTTTATGGAAACAGCAGAAAATTGCCACACATCCGTGCAACATGGTATGGTACAGACTTGGTGGTCGGCTTATCTAATTCCCCATGATTAGCTGAATCCGAGAATATTTATATTATGGCAGTTGCTAGTAAAATTATGAAGTCTTGATACATAACTCGTCTTGAAAGGAAGCGGTTCACACGGGATTAATCCCCTAAGCTTTATGGAAAAACTGAAGGCGTGAAGCTATTGAAAGCCGTGATTTTTGTTACGGGCATGTATTAAGCCACATATCATTTGGCTGCTGAAGAGGAACAGACGGGTCCATGAATATTCATAATATTCTGGTTTTCAAATAATCCAGACCTTAGAAACAGAAGACCTACTTAATTGATGAACACCAGCTTTTCACCTATCTGATAATGGTCTCAATGAACTAATTTATCGACAACAGTAACACTCGACCTTTTTTAACAATTTGCTGCCTTGAAAATGACCAGGGGTCGAAACACGTGTCGGCTGTTCCACATATTAAAAAGAATTTCTGGAACTTTTGAATTCTCCTCTCTTTAATGCACTTTCTTTGGACTTTATAACTTAGAGGGTTTGAGTGCAGTACTTGGTAACCCTCCCAGTTTTTTATTACATTTGATACATAACTAGTGTTTGCCAAAACTTTGAAAGGAGAACAAATGGTGATTACAAATGAGAAGGGACAAAGGTTGCTCCAGACCCCTAAATCAATACTGACTGGGAGACTGGGTTTGGGAGGAGAGGTAAGGGTAACTGTCCAATCCTAGTTGCAAGAACTCTGGCTGGTTCTTCCCCAAGATTTTAAAATTGGTGGTGTAATTTCTGCTATATAAGGGGGACTGCACTGGGAGGAGGGGACAGGCAGAGCTAGCGAAATGTATTATCGGGAGGGCTGCTGAAATGTACCATCTGACAGCTGTAAGGAAACACCAGAGGAGACTGCTGAGATTGCATCTGGTTGGAGGTATCTATTTCTTGGAAAGCCTCAAAGCTGATTGGGTCCTATTGTGGAGAGTGAGCTGGCTATCTTTGAGAGTGGAGTGACCAGACCCCTGCCCTACATTTCCAGAATGCCCTGAGATGCAGCTAGCTTTCTTGCATTTTAAAGAGAGGTTTTTATATGTAAGTAGAACTGAGCCCTGGGAAACCAAAAGGTGGGGGAATCTGCTTGCCTTAAATCCCTTCCTTTTATAGTGGGCAGGGAGGACGGGGGCAAAACTGTGTCGGTACTTAGTCTATTTAACTAAAAATATTTATTTTATTTATTTAAAAATATATTTATTTTATTAATTCCCTATTTCGCAAGACACTATGGGAGAATTTTGTTAAAATTTGAAATTAACAAAGCTCACTTCACAGTGTGCGCTGAAAACTATAGCCTATAATTTAATTGGGCAATCCTTTTAATCCTGCTGACCACGACTTCTTTAAGGAACAGGGGTGTCTTTGTTCTTAAATCAGTCCAAACATTTTATCCAGCTTCCCCAACACAGACATTTCAACAGAGGGGGGTCTGAAATCCAAAATTCCCCAAATTATTCAAATGTTTCAGTCCAGCTTCCCCAACACAGACCAAAGTAGGAGGTCTAAAAAACAAACCGCTAAATCACCCTGTGTTTATTTTAAACCAAAAGTGCATGCAAAATCATAATTCATATGTATTTGTACCAATCTTGAAATCCTACTGCTAGCCTTTTAAGCCTCCAGGAAAATCGAAAATCGGACAACACATTTAGAATCATTTTGGTTATTGATCAGTTTAATTATTTCTTGAAGTAAATTGTGTAGTAAGTAAAGAATAGTGATTGCTTTCTTTTCAACTCGCTTTTGTGATTTATTTATGTTGAGAGAAATTGTGTTGTGCCACGGATAAAGTGGTGTTTGACATTTTCGTGTGAATTTCTATAACCTTTAATTTAAATACCAATATATTTGCCGTACACCGTCCTGCTTCTTGGCTCATTGTTAGCTCAGGGGGAGGAATAGAAGGGCATGAAAGGTGTCTGAAGTAGGGCTGAATAAAATGATCCATTAAACAGTTTGTTGCATCACACCTTAACGTGGGAAGGAAGGAAATCCCTGTGTTGAGGGTGGCTTCTCAATAAACTGTTCCAAGGTGGTGCGCGTGGTGCTAAAGCACATCATAATAGCCACAACTACAAAAGCCGGACATGGGAAGGTGCACAGGGTGGGTCGAGAGCAGATAAATCACTTGGTTGGCAATGAGAAAAGCACGAGAGGGAACAAAGTTATGGGGCATCAGTGATAGGTAGGAGCCAGCCTGTAAATGCATTTATAAACCACTCAGAGAGTGAACAAAGAGTGGGCGAGAACTGCAAGCAAGAGGCAAATTGAAAGAGAAGGCATGAATTTAAAAGAGAGTGAAATAAGAAATGGGACATCTAAGAAACTAAGAACTATAGTCGGCTGCATGTGAACAAGACCCT
Source organism: Ambystoma mexicanum (assembly GCF_040938575.1). NCBI lineage: Eukaryota > Metazoa > Chordata > Amphibia > Caudata > Ambystomatidae > Ambystoma > Ambystoma mexicanum. Next base: position 608,096,309 of record NC_090923.1, on the reverse strand, counting down.
GCAAAAAAAGGCAGTGCTGTCTAAAAACCCCCAGGAAAAGGCAGCAGTGAAGATGCCCTCATTGTCCCCCCGCATTTTATGTAATGAAAGTGGGGGACGCCTCCAAACCCATTATACGTTCAAAGGGAGTGGGGGACACGCCTGCAACCCCTGCCCCCCTTGAACGTATAATGGGACTCTTCAACTTTGTGTTACCACTGCCTTTTCCCGCCGACTTTTTGTCATGACTGCCTTTTTGTGGGGACATTTTCACTGGATGACCTATAGTCAATGTGAGAGGTGCCACTAATGTCAAAATGAGGTTCTTAGCAGCGGGGAAAGTAGTACATTCGCAGGTTTTTCATATCTTGTAGAGAAGGAATTGGGTGGTACATATAGGAAACATTTGTGAAGCGAAAGAAAGTGAGGAATCAAAAAGTACCCAAGACTGTGGTACCCAAAAGCTCTGCCCTGTTTTATATGCCTAATTGTCTCCTGTTTTAAGTCTCTGAAAAAATCAGCTTTTTTGTCTGCAACGCAGCAGCCTCAAATGGGCCATGAATAGACATAGATATCATTCACCCATGCCAACACCCACGCCATGCCCCCTTTGTCGCCAGGTGTTACTGGCCCTACCTGCCTGAACCCATCAAGTACGGTTATACCCCTTCCTGATGCCCTCCTTGAACGCCCCTCTCTCCCCCCTTCAAGCCCTTCACTTGTCCTGCAAGAACCTAATCGCCCCTCCAGTGGTTCTGCCCTCTTCTGACCTCTCCTCTTCCATTGGTGTGCTTCTGTGGCAGCAGTTAGAAAACAAAGTTTAGCCGGTCCGATAGCACAGCGAGTTGAGCGCTCGCTTTGACATCTGTGCAGAGCCTGCAGACACAGGTTCGAATCCCGCCTTTCATCCTTCCGAGGTCAATAAATGAACACGACACGCCGTGGGTAATAATAAGCAGCGCTCAGATACCTGAGGGTTCGTAGTGCTATATAAATGTTTACATTTTAGGGTTGTACATCTGAAAAGGAGGGGAAGATTATGGAGTTATCTTTATAAAAGTGGCAGATCAGACCCTCAGAACAAATGAAAGAAGAGAGGGGAGGAGTGTAGAGCGAGAACAAAAGAGGACTCGGAACAGAACCATGGGGAACCCCCAGGCCCAGTGGAACATAAAGGAAGGAACAGCAGTCCAGGAAACAAATTGAGTGTGATTATAAAAAATACGATACATACTAAGACAAAGCGGCACTGGAGATGCCAAGAGAGGAAAGGGAAGGAGGCCGGATAGAGGGATTGTGTTATTTATTTATTTATTGCAGTAATGAAAGCGTGAACCAAGAGCAGAATCATGGCGTCGGACCGTTCGCAGACTCGGGAAACATTCAGGTCAGTATCTGCAAGGAAGGGAGCAGAGCACATGTAATATGCAACAAGTGCCAAGGGGAGTGAAACGTGAAGACCCCGTGGGGGTATTTGAATAGCATAAAACAGGTGACCAATTGAGTGCATTGCGGACGGTTCAGGTTGGCAAGAAGCCAGTAGCAGGAATGGTCCTGGTTCAAGACTTACCAATTTTCTGAAGGGGCAGGTGCTCAAACTTTTAGGACGTGTGGATGGTTCTCCATGTGTCAAACGCAATGGATAGATCGAGGAGTAGAAGAGAAATGGGACATTAGCAGGGCGGGCAGAAGTGTGCAAGTTGGAGACATAAAGATCCGTTACTCCTTAACAAATACTTCTGTGTAGAGCTATGCAAAATTCTGTGGACCTCATAGGAGTCGGTGTTGTCGGGGGTGAGCCCAGGGGTGGAGTGGCCTATAGGGAACTCTGGACATTTCCCAGGAGGCCTTTCTATCCTTGGCCTCTTTTGTGTGGTAACCTATTTTATTTACACATTTTCTCATATTTTCTTGCTTAAAATGTGTAATATGGGGCCACTTTGAAAATTATATCCAGGGCCTCTTTCGTGCAATGGCTTATATTTTTGGGGCTCCACGCACACAAACCCTCTCGGTGATGTGTAACACTTCTGGGCACATGTGCGGGAATGCTGAGTTCATGGGTCTAATTTTATGGGGGCGGGCAAGGCTGTTTGTCCTCCCCAACATTTCGTGGCATGCCATTTTGTCCCTCTCATTTGGCAGGGTCCCAGTTCCTTTAGATGTGATGTCCCCCCACCCCAACATTTTCAGCAAAGTTACTCCAGTAGCTAGGTAACACCACTGCAGTAACTGAGAGGAAGTTGAGAGGGCGCTCTCCCTTCCCCTCTCCCCACTCCAATTGCTTTTTTGTGATTGAAAAGTCCCATAGGCACAAGAGACACAACATATAAGTGTTTCAGCCTGGACAGATTCAAACTTCTAGAGCTAGCTTTACTGACATCTTGGAAAAGGAAACAGACAGTATATTATGGTGTGTTCTATCTGTAATGGCATCCACAAAGGCCACGTGAACATGATCTAGTACAATAAAAGTGCTCACAACCAAGACCGGGGAAATGTCTATACCAGTAGAGGGGAAACTGCATTCAAGAAGCAGCTCTTTACTTGAGTGAGAGAGAAAACTGCATACAAGAAGTAGCTATTCACTTGAGTGAGAGGGAAAACTGCATACAAGAAGCTGCTCTTCGCTTGAGTGAGAGGGAAAACTGCATACAAGAAGCAGCTCTTCCCTTGCGTGAGAGGGAAAACTGCATTCAAGAAGCAGCTCTTTACTTGACCGAGAGAGAAAACTGCATGCAAGAAGTAGCTATTCACTTGAGTGAGAGGGAAAACTGCATACAAGAAGCTGCTCTTCGCTTGAGTGAGAGGGAAAACTGCATACAAGAAGCAGATCTTCCCTTGCGTGAGAGGGAAAACTGCATTCAAGAACCAGCTCTTTACTTGAGTGAGAGAAAACTGCATGCAAGAAGTAGCTATTCACTTGAGTGAGAGGGAAAACTGCACACAAGAAGCTGCTCTTCGCTTGAGTGAGAGGGAAAACTGCATACAAGAAGCAGCTCTTCCCTTGCGTGAGAGGGGAAACTGCATTCAAGAAGCAGCTCTTTACTTGAGTGAGAGAGAAAACTGCATACAAGAAGTAGCTATTCACTTGAGTGAGAGGGAAAAATGCATACAAGAAGCTGCTCTTCGCTTGAGTGAGAGGGGAAACTGCATTCAAGAAGCAGCTCTTCGCTTGAGTGAGTGCGAAAACTGCATACAAGAAGCAGCTCTTCCCTTGAGTGAGAGGGGAAACTGCATACAAGAAGCAGCTCTTCGCTGGAGTGAGAGGGGAAACTGCATACAAGAAGCAGCTCTTCGCTTGAGTGAGAGGGGAAACTGCATACAAGAAGCAGCTCTTCGCTTGAGTGAGAGCAGAAACTGCATACAAGAAGCAGCTCTTCACTTGAGTGAAAATCAACTTGCCTGCAATTTACAAAGCAAGATGTACAAGGACACTTCAACTAAAACAGAAACGACCAGAAATATGTTGCGGAAATAGCAGCAACGATTGTGTGCATTATATTCCAAGAATTGGAGCTCGCTGTGTGTAATCTTAGTGACAGTTGGTGACACAGCCCAAGTCTTCCTGAACCTAATTGGTAAACAATCTCCCTGTTGGTTTTTTACTCTAAATCTAATTGATTTGCATATTAATATGTCAACTCTACTTGCGAGGCCATAACATTACCAAATGTCCGTCTGAAACAACCACATTCAACCATTTCTTTTATCCAAATACAAATATTCAAAACATTGTGCCTCCAAGGTTGTGTGTTTTTTTGTAAATGTTCTATAACACGTCAACACAGTTTCACTACATTAAATGTTCAAAACTCAGGGCATAGTCTGTCTGGAGAGCTGTCTCTGACACCTGATTGGATCTTTCACAGAACATAAACGAGTGGCCATTACAAGTGATGCTTGGTGTGATCTCGAGGAGGTAATGCATGCATAAGAGCATTGCGCCTGCCTTTTATGACAGAAGTGATACCTATGAAAAGGACCCTGTCCCGAATGTGTAACTAAGTTAATTCTACATAACCTCGCATAGAAGACACTATAGGGCACACTAGATGCCTCCGCACCTGGGTAATAATGCAAATATTGGCTGAATGAAAAGTGAACAGACATCCAGTTCTTGGCATTCCTTGTTGCAGATTCGAGTCTCCCCTTGCGTTGCACTCCTCCAGCCTCCCCCACACCCTCAAGTAGGAAGCCTGGACCTCATGGCTTAGAAGAACCACCCGCCTGCCCCCAGATTCCGCGAAAACTATTCTCCAAGGAAATAATCCAGTCTGATTCAAAAATGTTAATGAAATTGTTGGAATAGCACTGAGGAAAGCCTGCCAAGCTACTGTTAAGAGGCTTTGAAATTCTAAACTGCAGTTTGTGCCAGACCTCGCCCATGCCCCTGGCAAAGTGGTTAGACACAGGGGAGTTGCTAGGTATGGAAAAGACCCGGGGCTAAGATGATGTCAGAATTGTTTGGACTGGGGGCTAGCTAGTCTTTTGGCTGTAGCTCCTGAGATTCTATCCAGGGCTACAACCAAAAGATCAGGGGCTATAGCCCCCTTAGCCCCCCCCAGCAACGCCCCTGGTTAGACACCCAGCTAACCTCACGCTTTCCAATTTCCCCCCCCCAGATCCACCTCCCCCCGACATACACATGCCCTACTACGTGCTGACATCTATGATTGTCTTTTCCTCATAGCCGCCAACTTTCACAGTTCCGCGCGGGTCTTTTCGATCCGGTTGCTTTTGCTTCCAATTGCATGCTGTAACTTGTAGTTTAGTTTATCCCATTGTGAGCGTGAGCCTACACGTCTCAGCATGTAGTGCAAAAAAAAAAAAAACAGGACTGGCTTGAAGATACTCGCATGGAACTGGTAGAGTTGGGAGCTATGTCTTTTACTGTTTTATTGTCTTGTGGAACTGATGCGCCTTTTGGAGCACTATAAAGTTTGATGCATGACTGGGAGGGAAATGTTGTAGCAAACCAGCTGCACAACTCTCACCAGCCACACAGGCCGAGGCCCTACAGCTACAAAAACGTGTGCTGTTTCGCTGTAACACCTCTTGGTTTGTGCTACCTCGGAATTGCCGATGGATTGTACAAGGCCTAAAAGTTTAACATTTTGTCTCACCTGAGGGATAGTTCTGCTGTCCAAGGCTTATGTCTCACATGAGGTGTCTTTTGGGATTACCAGGATTGACCGTTATTTCCTGGATTTCTCTTGCATAGTTTAGATATTTGAGTGAGATTTTGGAGTCCGTAAAAGATTGCAGCACTGCTAGCATCAGTACTGTGCAGCAGGGCTGCAATACTTTTCTGTCAATTTAAAGTGCACTGGTGAAAACCTTCCACAAGTGCTTTACTGCGAGATAGCAAGGTTTATGTAGCATTTCCTGTCATTGGACTAATTGGACTAATTCTATAGATTCACTCTACATTGAATAGTGGGCCTGCTATATAAGGAATGAGATGGTGTGCAACCTTTAGATCTCCAGGTGTTGACTGCAATACCCATGATGCCTTGCCATTGATGATAGGAGCTGTAGTCCAAAACATCTGGAGTTGCAGACCCCTCCTGTAGAACCTGGGGATTTCAGGGATAGTTTGCTGTCTGAATCCTCAGTGTGCAGGATCAATACGTCCAGAGGGATAGGTTGGTTTTCTAATGCATAAGCTTCAAAATGTTTACAATCAGCACATGTGTGAGCAGCAATGCCACTGCAAGGCCTTTAACCATGGCGTTGCTGCTCACACGTTTGCTCATTTTAACCATTGTTGGCATGCCCGATATAGACATTGCACATTTTGTATTGCATAAGCCTGGAAGATGTGTGTAACCTGATGGATAATGGGACAGTGTGAGAGTTCAGAGACTGAATATCTGGTGTATGCAACCCAGGGATACCACTTGTGTCTTTAGTTCAGGCTTTAGATAGTGTAGTGTATAAGGAGGGCTAAACACTCACTGATGATTTCTATTCCTTGTTTATTATATGATAACACAGGAAGTGTAATTATATATTGGAATAGTTAGGGGAATGCGAGCCCTGCTCTCGGGCAAACCTCCAATGGTCATCCGATCTTCGGTGCTTCCTCTCACGTGTCACCTTCAGGCTCAGTATTCCACATTGCGTCACTGGGTTCCATGATGCAATGTGGATTCCATAATACACATTCTCTTTCTTTCACAAAAGTACTTCTTGCGTTTCTCACTATCGGGTGTAGTCATCCAGTATCACATATCACCTTCTCCTTCTGGTGGCACTAGTTCATCTCCTCTCATGAGAACTTCATCTTGCATACATAGTTCATCTCTAATGTTCCAGAAACCTCAGACTCATGCTTTCTGCACAGTTTCTTTATTTAATCCTCCTTCTATCAAATCTCTAATGATGATTTTCATTTTGGAATCTTTCCCCATTTCTTCATGCCACTCCTGTTTCAAAATCGTGGGTTTCAATACTTACACCTTTTCCATCAAATATTATGTACATGATTTTTTTAAATACAGAAGCCACGGATATAAGGCCAAATGGCATTCTCCTGTATTGAAGCAATCCTTTGGATGTGATAAATACACATACATTTCAAGTTTTTTGTGTGCAGTTTAATCTGATGTTAAACTGAGGTGGGGTTGAGTGTTGAAAACACCTTTGCCGGGCCCATTGTTGAGATCAGTTCTTGTATATTATGTAGTGGGTGTCTTTCTCGGATTACACATTTCTTAAGTTGCCTTAAGTCAAAACATATCCTGACCTTGCCAGAACCTTTCCTCACTACAACCAGAGGTGATACCCATTCAGATGTATCAATGCTTTCTATAATTCCCTGTTCTTCGAGCTTCCTCAATTCTTATTTCACCTCATCTCTCATAGACAATGGGACACTGTGAGTTTTCTGGGCCACTAGCTTGCAACCCTCTCTAAGTAGTATGTGATGTGTGAACCCTTTCAAACATCCTATCTCATTCTTGAATACCCCATATCATGTTTTATTGGCAGTTTGGTATGAACCCTCAACTGTAAACACAGACTCTTCCGCATTTGTGATCCATTCATACCTTCCGCGACCTCTAGTGTGTCCAGCTCAGGAGGGGGGTGCACCTTTCTTTGATACATTTACACTTCCTTCGGCTTGCCATCCTTTGAAGTTCAAGGTCACCTTAAACCAACTGATCAAGTCGATCCTCACCCCTCCATAGCCTCTTGGATTTATATCCACTTCATGTAAATACTTGGGTCCAAATTCCCTCCATTCCACCTCTGGAATAAGCGCATGCATAGCTCCGGAGTCGACCATCATAATGCTCGGCACCCTATTAAGATGGACAATAGCTTTCAGACTGTCTACCTCTCCTTCTTCACTTCCTGCAGCAGAGATACAATCCTCACCCTCATCACTTTCATCATCACCGATCCAATTAGCTGCAGCATTTCTGTTTCTACAGCACTTAGCTAGGTGCCCTTTCCCATTACAAATTCTGCTAATTATTCTGAGTGCAGGACACATCGGACTATTGGCCCAATGAGAGGGACTGTCACACGTGTAACACGTTCTGATAGTAGTTTGTCCCCTTAGTCTCTGTCTGTCTCGTTCACACTGAAAGTCCATGACAGGCCCTCTTCTGGTCTCTCTATTCATTGACTCCCTGTTTTCACTGTTATATCTGGACTCTGTGTTATCACTGCTACATCTCCTTCTTACACTTTGATTGCCTACCACCGCAATTGAGTCTCCACTGGGTTGCGGTGCAGTGACAGAGGCAGTTTTGACACTGATTTCCTTTACCCTGCCTTCCAAGGTCTTCACACATTTCTCGGTGTGTTCAACTTCTTTGGGCATACGTGAGACAGTCTCCAGTGATGGTACTTCTTCTGTCCATAATTGTTCTCTTACTTTGAGTGATGGTTCTTCTTCTGTTCATAATCTGTCTTACTTTGCTGCTGCTACATTCTAACATAAATTGATCTCTGTGTCTTTCATCCAGTTGTTGATCAAATCTGCAAGTCCTTGCTAGCTTCCACAGAGCTGTGATACATTGCTCTACATGTTCACCCTCTTCTTGTGTATGCTTTCCAAAATTGTATTCCTCCAAAATCGGGCATGTTTTTTTTTCCCCATAATGTTTACACATGTTAAATTGGGCAGATCTTCAAAATTCTCTTGCCCTGCTGGTCCTAAATAATGTAAGAATAAGGATTTATTTCTGTCCACACTATAGTTTGTGCCACATACAACATTGGCATAGCGTTCAAATCCTTTAAGCCACCTCTTCCATGGTAAGACTGGTTCTCCAATGTCCCGTAGGAACATTGCTACTGGGGGCACACTATGCATCACCATCTCTCCTGCACCCCTTCTGGGCAGCCGTGGTGGAACTGGACCTCACTGAAGCTGTGGTGTAGCACTAATGAATGTACATTGACACAATTTGTACAATAAAATGTCACTGTCCATATATTGGTTCTCTGATATTGCCCCAAGGTAATCTGGATGTCTGAAAGGCAGAAAAGGAAACGAAAAAAACATCTTTCCTTTTTTTTAAAGTACTGGGATGAGAAGGAATGCTTCTGTACAGTGTTGTTCACACTTTAGATGCCTGACTTTCTAAAATGTCTGCCCGTCACATGATCAGGCTTCACGTTGATGGGTGCCATCCTCTAATGTTCCCGCTATCTTCGCCTCAGTCTGCAGGCACCCCAAAATTTCCTAGTGCCTGGCCTCCACGTGCTTAGCCTCTACACTGCTTTCTCTCCTCACCTTCCAGAGCCAGCAGCTGACCAGTCCGGATCTCTGCGTGTAACCATTTCTTCTGCAGAGGCAAGGCATGCTGTTCTCTGGGGTAAGCCTCATAGACATTTATAGTGTATAAGGACGGCCGAGCACTCGCTTATGATTACTATTGCTTATTTATTATATGATAACATGGTAAATATAAGTATATGTCAGGATAGGTGGGGGAATGTGAGCCCTGCTCACTGGCACACCTCTAATGGTCATCTGATCTTCTGTGCTTCCTCTTGCGCATACCCTCCCGGCTCAGTATTCCACATTGCGTCGCTGGGTTACACAACGCAATGTGGATCCCATACTACAGATAGCAAAGACAAGGAACATCTCTGTTTACTTAGACCTAGTCCCGTGCCATCTGAATCCAGTCCTGATGAGAAACTCCCAAGGAGGCAAGGTCTATATAACATACATCACAGCTTTGCTACACAGATTCCTGTTTGCCACTGCCAAGACATCTTTGCCTCCAGCAGTACAGAGGACTCGTCTCCATGCCTTTCGACAGGCCAGGGAAACCCAGAGCAAACCCTATCAGGAGGGAGTCTGGGGCTACAAGCAAGAAGCAGAACTGTTTTAATGATACATCTTACATATGCCTCATACACAAGTAGTGGTATGAGGTAGCGGGACATGTAGGTAATGTCTGGCTTAGTTACCTGCAATGTTCATTACTCCTAGCCCCACTCTTCCTTGTCCTACTACATACCTATGAGGCAAGGTGCCTCATACGTCAGCACTGGGACAAGGAAGAGGTACGTGGAGGTAATTCTGGGCCGATGTGCTGATTTTGGGGTTTGGGGCAGGAGGTTGGAGGGAGAAAGGGTGTGTGGGGTGGGCAGGGATTGTGTGATGCATCGTAATGGTTATCCATCTCCAGGCTAAGCAGGCATGATATGTGGTATCAGTGGCTAGAGAGGATTTTGGTGCAGCCAGTCTAGTAATTTCTTAGCTTGGCTTGACTTTTTTTTAACTGGGCATCTCTTATAAAGCAGTCCTGTGAAGTGTAATTACCTGGCTAGACTGGCTTTTGGCTGCTGCCAGACTAGCTGTTCCTTATTGTGGCATTGTATATTTTTCTGGGCATCTGTGATAAAACAACAATGATAAGGGTTGTTGATTCGAATGCAACCATTCTAGGTATGTCTAACTGTGGCCTGGCATGCTTTACTTTAATGTTATTATGTGTCTAGAGTGGGTCTATAATGTGCAGCCAGTTGGACATCTTTTCATTGTGGCATGGCATTTTTAATAGCGGAGCATTAAATTAATGAAAGCCTTGATGTTCCTGTGCACTGTTGGTGACTTGCATGTATTGGATTTTTGGACTGTCGTTACCCTACAAAACAATTCAAAACACTCTGGCTTTGTAGACAATTGTTCTCAGGTAGTGTGTAAAGCATTATAACATATATGCTTCTCCTAGTACAGTGTGCAGCATTCCCCTGAAGCAGCACGTTTGTGCGTATTGCGCAAGTGTGGTAATCTAAGCCTGCCCAGAGTGTAGGCGACCCGTGATTTGTTGCCGAGCTGGGGGGCCCTCAGCATGGCTCACAGGGTGGCCCCCAAATGTTGTGTTACACCACTGAGACAGGGAAGGGCGTGAGCGTGCCAGGCCCACCCAAAATCTGTAACTTCCTGCTCAGCATAGCAGTGTGGGCATTTGCAGATGTCAATGTTGCTGCGGTGGGCACAACTGCATTAGCTTCAGGCCCCACTTACTAGACAATCCTGGCTATGACTCACATGAGAGAGAGCGTGGAGAGAGAGAGATAAAAAAGAAAGAAGAGAAAGAGGAAGAGTGTGAGACAGATAAAATGGACGTATTCTGCAGAGGTCTGTCAACATTTTGGGGTATTTGAAGCCGTGCATGCATGGTGATGAGGGGTTGAAAAAAGGAGGGGTGGAGGCAGGAGAGCCCAGTCAGTAACGTCTTAAAATGTTCTGTTTTCAAGGGCCACTAAAACGTTTTGAATGGTGCGTCATAGACATGCTTTCGATAACATACAGGTCAACAATAATTGGAAATGCTTGAATAAGTTCTAAATCTGAACGTCCGCACCAGTCACCAACACCAGCGTCTTAGAATCCCTATAGAGACCTGGCCTTCCTTATAGGGCATCCCATGTCACTGACCCCCATAGGCATAAAGAGTGACACCCCTGTCACAACCCATTCATTCAACTGTTAATCCAGATGATGATTTAAATCAGTTGCTTTGCAAATGTCTCATCACATAGAATAAGAACATACCATATGTGGAGGGGTGGAGGGGCAGGTCCATGACATTGTGCAGGCCTGTCCTCATGATATGATGCCCTTCCCTGATGAACTCAAAACTCACCCATATGGGCTCTGTTATGGCTCTGACGTGACCATTGACCCAACAATAGCATCTCATTCTCCACCTTGTATCCTTGAGGAACCCACTTTTCTCTGTTCCAAAACCCTGTACAAGTATCCACTCCGACCGATCACCCTCACAAAATAATGTATTATTTATTTATCACTTTCGCCCAAGCGTGCCATATGGAACATTTATATATACCATTATGATTATCCGACACAAAATGGAACTCATTTAATAACCACTAAAGGCGCAGTTGGCATTTCCAGGATTCAAACTGTGACCTGCAGATCACTCACAGATCGCAACAGCGAGCTCTTAAACGCACTGAGCTATCTTGCCGGCAAAACAACTACAGCACAGTTTCTGAGATATGTCTTGCGCCACCATTTTTTCACAATTTGTACAACAGCAACCATGCTCTCCGCCCGCTACCCCAGTAACAATCCACTCACACAGGACACAAAACGCAAAGATACCATGCAAATGAGAGAAGTTGTTCAGTTACGACACAATGGTATAACACAGTATAATGTGTCCACAAAGTATCACTATGTGTGTTTGTAGCAAGAGCGCACTGTTATATTTTAAAAACAAGATTCCCACTCAACAAAATGGATTCCATTGCGCCATTGGGTTGGAAGCACTAAAAATGGAAAACTGCAATAGTTTGCAAAGCAGGTCGGTGGGGGAGATAGGGGGGGGGCCTACAATTCATACATTCCCAAAGCCTGGCTCTTCACCACAGAGAAAGGCTCAGCGACCCTCCATTTAACCCCGAAGCCCCTTCCCACCGAACCTCATCCATTCCTCGCTGGGCGTATGCAGCACAGAAGAATGTTTTTTCTTTGCTATTTGAAAGCCAATGTGAAGGAAAACAGTGTCTGAATAAGGGCGGGAAAGGTACTTGCCGAGTTTCGGAAGCTCAAGTCGGTCGGATCGCAGCAGGCCCGGAAAGTCAGAGGCACCAGTTGTCCCCAATGGAAAGCCGAACTGTGGCACTGTTTTGTGCAGACTGTGCCAGGAGCCACTGGGAGTCTTTCAGAGAGCTGGGGCAACTCTTAGAATGGGGGCACAGTGGGTTCGGCGGCAGTGCGCTTTATGACTGCCAAAAGGTATCAGCCAAAACAAGGGGGCGTGAGAGTGGAAGGAAAAACATGTTTTTCTCTGTCAATCAAGAGAGGAGTGTGGTGGGAAAGCAGAGTCTTGGCAGGAGGTGACAGGGGTTGCAACAGTCACCAAATAACTGAACCACACCAAGGGTAGAAAAAAGGGGCCACCACGTGATGTGGCCCAGACGTGAACACATGTCACCTCCAAAGGACTGTGGGTTTTCAAAAAGAGCAGCGTCTGGTTGGCAGGAATTGTAGTGGTTTTCACTTGTATTTGCATTTTTACTGAGGAGAACATGGCGTTTTGAGAATAAACCCATATTTGTGTGCAAGCAACACTCCTGTAAAACTGGCAGCAAGTGTCACACAATGTGTAGGGCTGAGGTAGAATCCCAGCTGGTGATAATACAGGCGGACAAGGGGCAAGCAAGGGATGTGTGCAGGGGGCTGTCTGTGAAATGACAGTGATGTTAGGGCAGAAGGGGGTCAAGTGGGGCGGATAACGCACCGCAGAAATGCCCTCTCAATGTGAACGAGGTGGATGTGGAGGACCGCCTCCCTGAACACAGGACTGTTGTGGATGTTTTTAATTGCAGGAGCAGGTGTCTCCAGTGGTGGTGGGGGTTGGGGTGGAAAAGGAGCAGAATCGAGAGGATGCCCGCAGGTCAGGGATTGTGTTATTGAGAAGGGCACTAGAAGGAAGGGTGACAGAATCAGCCAGGTTATGGGGTCTAGCCCATTAGATTTCAAGACCGGTAGCAGCAATGTTCAGGGGCATAGGTTGTGCATGGTGCTTGGGAGATGTGGGTGAAGACCAGAGCAAGTTGTAGAAGATGAGAGTTGCACAATTAGAGTCTTGTCAATAAGTGCAAAAGAGTAGAGCGCAAAGATCAGGAGAAGACTCATTCTGTAGTCGAGTTGACTGAGAAGAAGTGAGGAGAGAACAGATTGTCCTTATCTTGAAAGTTCCTGGTTGATCCTAGCAGCAATAGTGATGATTTGGTGGGCCTTAAAATTGCTGTCTGCGAAGAACCCAGGATTGTGATCCTTTGGGGAAGGGTCCAGGAGGCGAGGAAAGGATATTTGCAAGGTAGGAGGGATGGGGCGTTCTGGAAAGTGAGGAAGAAGACTTTGTTGTGTTATCCTCCACTCCTTGTAAACCAAAGTGCCATCCAGGGATGGACATCCAGGAGGTAGTCAGGGATTTTCAGAGAGATCCGATGTGAAAGCAGGAAAGGAAAAGATCTGCGCATCTCCCCAAGGAGGCCATAAGAAAACCTAAAGGAAGAAATGCTCTTCCTGTGGGAGATGTTGTGGAGAGTGAAGACTAGGGGGAGAAGGACAGAGTCTTGGAGGACCACGACATGGGGCAAGGTGGAATAATAGGTTTCCATGTTCCGGGAGATGGAGAAGATTCAGCCAGAGCAGGATACTGCTACGGGCAATCCATGTGAGCACAGTGCAGTGTCTTGGATACTGAATTTAGAGAGGGCTAGAAGAAAAAGGCAATGTATCAGTGTTCAATACTTTGGGGAAGTACAATGGAGGGGGCAGGAGAACTTGATGTGTTGGTCAATAGTGAAGGAGTACGTTTTAACGTGTTTATATGTTGAGTCGTTGTAAGAATGTCTGCATGTTGGCCATTGAAGCCGTAGAGTTTTCTGTAGCAGTATGTTTCGTGGATTATAGGTCAGTCTGAAGGTTTTGCTAGTCCACGGGGCGTGCTGCTCTTCCATATTTGGGCATGGATATGCGTTGGCCTCTGGTGTATGGATCACTTTCTTCTGACTTGTGCTCGTGGGGTTGAAATAGTACCTGAGTGGGTAGCGGTAAACTATCAGAGGGTGCGTGCAGGTGAATATTTACTTTTGGCTGACGGAGCTGCCTTTGTCCAGTATGTGTGATAAGGTGTTTGCAACACTTTGGCGGTGCTGATGCTATGTAGGGTGATATGTAGTTTGCAGGATCAGTGCTGTGTCTGGTGTAATCCATGAAGTTCATTAAACTTGATTGGCCCAATGTTGTGCAATGGACGTTAATGCCGTATTAGTGTGGTGTAACAGCCTAAGTCATGGGTTGTGTTGTTGGAGCGTGACACACATTCCCATTTACGTGGCTTTAGGCTTTGTGTTCATTCTACAGGATAGCAGTGTTCTTGGATCTTCCATGTGCTGGTGTGTTAAGCTCCGCCCAATGCTGCTTCACCTCTTGTTTTGTCTGATAGTGGAACAGATGCTAATATTGTGTTTGGTCTTGTAGAGGATCGCCACAAGGCCTTTGACACTGGGTTGGTTGCTGGAGTGCTGTTTGCCAGAGCCATTGCTGACAGCAGCTTAGAGAAAAACACGGATATCTTGAAGAAAGGGGGAAGAGGTGCTGTGTTCTTTGTAATGGTTAAAATATAGAATGAGCGCAGCAGCCGCAGAGACCTCTCCCGCGGTGGGTGGGACATCTTGGTTGGAGGGCACTTTGTCCATATGATGGGGTGAGGGCTCGACCCAGGCTTGCTAGCTATCCTGCGTTATCAAGGACCATATGAACAGGTGGCAGGATGTGCAACTGGATTTGTTATTTTCTATTTTATTAAAGACAGTGTGTGTGGGTGTGTACTGTAGGGTGCAAGTTCTGCAGCAATGCCGACCAATCAGTAGACAGCATGCTTAATTACATTTAATTTGGTGCTCACCGATAATTGATTTTAATCTTAGTGTAATCTCCAATAAGATAACTATTTTGAGACATACAATGGTGTGTATACTCCACCAAAGGAGCCACCAAAAAAGGAAATTATGTAATTGTAATAACAGTGTAAATTATTTTAAAAACATTGTTTAAAACATTTTATAATGATCGCTTCCAAAATAGATTTTAACTTGCCTTACTGACCAAAGCACATTGTCAAACCTAGAATAACTAAATGAATATTTTACAGAGATATTCTTCCCAAATACCACTATGAGAAAGGTGAAGGGACGAAATGGCAACATTGAGAGTGCCTGGCTGTTTTCAGGAAATCAAAGAGCATTGTAGGAGCATAAGCATGACCCTATATATTTCTATTTGATAATTATGTCAGTGATTCCAGCATACAACCCTTTAATGGCAAAGTACATAAGGCACACTTTACTTGATGTTAATTTCATTGTTTACAAAACTCACCCGAGCAGAAAAAGTGTTTGTAACCATGACCAGATATAGGGCCTTGTCACGAGTTTGGCCTCAGCCCTTAAATGTGGCAGTAGCGCTATTAATACTCCACTTTCTGTCCGTTTTTCGGCACTAATAGGGTGGCGCTAATTGCTCTGGCACTTATAGCGCCCCAACCCGTTGGGTCCAATGAACCCAATGGGGAATGGGAACTTAACGCTGCACTGCTACTCAGGATCTGGCGCTAATAGGGCCGGACCAAGTAGTGGTAACGTTTTTTGTGTTGGCGGTTTCCCGGTGGTATTAACGCCGGGTTTCCGCCAAGGCTCAGATAGAGACAATTGTCATTTGGATCATTTAAGGATTTGGATGCGAGTATTAAAATGGCAGTGGCATCACTACTCTGCCTTTTGTCTTATATCAAGTGAAGTACCTGTTGTATTAATAACATGCATCTAATTTTAGCCACTTTGCTAGGACAAGGCCTTCAACCCTGCCTTTTGAAGACCCATTGTCCAGGCTCCATCAATCCTAAAATATGTTGCGAGCGTAAATGACGGAGATGCGAGATGACATGCGAGATGTAACAAGGCACATGCCAGTGACACATGCCAAGGAACAGTTTGAGATGAACATGTGTGGAGATTATGTTTTGAACATGATTCATGAGCACTTGTGAACCTCACAGATTATGGCTGCATGGACACCATCCGTAAGGGTCAACCATGCTAAGAACACCTAGTACCAAGAGATGTGAGATGACCAGGGCGCACACATTTATTTTCCAGGGGAAACATACAGCAGCAGTGCAACACAACTGGCGACGGAGCGAGCCCAAAGTATTAATACACCTTAGAATGTGCCTAGCAAAATGGCAGATCTGAGGAGCTAAGCATGGATGGGAAATGGCTGACTAGTGCCTGAAGATAACAGTGGTCAAACGCATGGTCACAAAAACACCTAACAGACTGACACCATACCTGTACAGGAACAGTGTGATTTGTGTGACCAAATGGACCATGAGGAAGGAACCTCTGGGGATGCCCCCATGCACTGGTAGAAGTGTACCGAAAAAAAGTAGTGGAACTGTAGTCTTGGCAAGGGAGAGGGTAGGCGGAAGCATAGTGCAACTTTTAGTAAGGTGTTGCAGCTGCGGCATTGCAATCGCCTAGTGATTAAAATCTACCTGTCTCTACTCTCCACCCTCTGCAAGTAATCCAGAACAGGACTGCAAGACTTGTCCTTGGCCTCAAGCCCTGGAATCGTATCTCTCCAGCTCTAAATTCTCTCCATTGGCTCCCAGTGGATACAAGGATTAAATTCAAAACCCTCCGCATTGTCCAAGGCATTCTGGGGCCTGGGTCCAGGATACCTTCAGCTATCCCTCTGTAAATACCTCCCCTCTCGAGCTCTTCACTCCTCTACCTCTAACTCCCTCAGGGTCAGTCGTTTTTCAAAGAAATGTGCTGGGGGTAGATCTCTGTCTTTGGCTGGGGCCTCCCTCTCGAACAGCTTCCCTGCCAGTTCCGGAAGTACTTCAAGACCTTCCTCTTTGCTTCTGCCTTCACGCTCCCCCTCTTCACTGCTGGTCTGGTCTCTCTTGGCACTGTGCACCTGGTCACCCTTTGTCCTCCATGCCCAGGTTCCTGCTTACCTTGCCACCCTCCCGCACTGCCTCCGGGCCACCCCTTGCACTGGGGTCTGTATCTGTACCCATGCAGCCACCCTTTTTCCTTCCTGCACTTATCTGACCTACCCTGTCTGCTGCCTTAAACTCAGCACTTGCCACTTGCTGGCTGCACCACCACTTTTTTTCCTTTTATCATTTATTTATTTATTATTATTTATTCTGTTCTCCTTTTGCTCCGCATTTTCCACTTATCCCCCCTTCCTTGCACATTCCCCTTGCCCTCTCCCATGCATTTGCACATTCTCAATGTCACTGGGCCTAATAAGATCGTTGTTTTTTTCTCCCTTGTTCCCCTCCCTTGCCTTGTCGCGCTCTGAAACACTTGTGTAGGACGCGATAGAAATAAAATATCAATTTAATTCATTAGTGTGACTATAGTCACTATTAACGAAGGCTCCTATTACAACTTTACACTTGCACAGGGACATGAAAGGACAAATCCTCTATATAGAAAGGTGAATATGATCATAAATAGGAAAGGTAAATAGAAAAAAATATAAAGTAGTGGAACACGATTCCTGACCATTCCCGTCCACTTTGATCACTGCCCCCATTGGACAAACGTGCAAGGAACGTGGGGTGGGACAAAGAGGATCCAAAGCCTGAGTAAACACAAGTGAGTAAACCCTGCACAGTATGATAGGCAGAACACAGACTGCATGCATAATTGGTGTGGCTGAGTATTAGGACTCTATGGCTTGCAGGAAATTCCCCCAACCATCCCCTCCACTCATTCATATGGGACAACCACATGGGAGGGCAATGGAGGAGCAAACGTGGTAAACAACCATGTCGGATACAAGACATAGGGCCACATTCCGAGTGCGGCGGTAAGGGGTTAACGGCACCACTAAGGATGGCTGGTTAAACGGGCCCGCTATTTGCTCCTTCCCCATTCCCATTGAGCCCTATGTGATCTTCCTAAAAATAGACGATTAGGAAATATATTCGGGTATAAATAAGGTATGAAGCGTTTCCAGGAAAGCATCCGAGTCCTTTCTTGTATGTATTGCTGGGAACTTATTATGCCATCAAGGGCCAAAGTAGCTGAACGTGTTTCGGGACAAATCATACCTTCTTCAGGAGCAATCTGACAAAAAGTCTGTAAGATTAACAAAACAGCCTAGTTTTAATGATTTATTCTGAATGGTATCATAATTTAAAATATATATATTCAGGAAACCCTGAGATTGATTTACCTTACATGTGTGAGATAGAATGTATTCAATCACACTACAGGTAAGCAGAATGCCAAAGGGAAAACATCTCTCCTTCTTCTAGAGGCATAAAGACAAACACCCAGGTTTTAACGTTATATTAGGCTTAAACGAGATTCAAAATAAATAAGTACAAATGGAAAGGGTATTCTTCTCGTGATGACGTGGGGCTGGGGAGAGGTGGGCAGAGGGGGTCTCTAAGGACCAATGAGAAAGGCATAGTAACAGAGGTATTAGAATATTTCACAGAAAAGTGAAGTGAAACGATGATATGATAATCCCTTGTGATTGTATAGCAAGGAGTATCAACCTTACAGTGCAGCAAAAGCTGTGTAGTAGTATGGAGCCCGGATTCGCAGCAGGGGCGTAGGAGACGCATACAATCTGGAGGGGGCAGGGGACATCTTGGGGACTTTGCTTTATTTATTTATGTATTTATTTATTGTGTTTTAGTCAAAGTACTTGACTTTTCACAAAATTAGAATTAAAATAGCAGTAAGTATTAAATTACAAATATCACTGTGTAAAACAAGAGAAAAGAAGAAAAGAAAATAGAAGAAAATTAAAGGATGCAGCAGCAAAGAACATGTCTTTGTATATTGCATTTCTGGATTTATCATCTGACTATGAGCTCATAGTAAGAGAGAGGAAATAACAATCACTTCCAGTGGGCCACAGCTAGGGCGCCAGCTCGTTAAGAGGCAGATCATCTGTAAGTGGACTCCTGCCAAATAAAGGAGTTGCAGCCTTTTCTACCAACTGCAAGTTGCTAAGTTTTTTTGTGTGGGGCAAGGAGACATGTGTGCCTCTTGGAATGGAAGGATGGGAGTTTCAAAGAAAGAGGAAATCTTGTTTGTACCTCTGAGTAAACCCTGTTATGGGAGTTGAGGGACCAGGTGTTTGATGTTGCTGCTTTGACTGTCCTCGGGGGTGGGGAGGGGTACAGCAAACAAGGAGGATGAGCAATCGCAAGCCCACCCCCTTATAAGCACTCCTGAGATCCGCGGCCGGATGTGTCAGACCTGGGGATGCCTAGTAGGTGAGGTGTATGTGGACCCAGGGGGGGTGGCCAGAGGGGCAGCCCGCTATGTGGGTTGCCCCTCTAGCGCCCCTGCGAGGGCCGGACCAGCTTCTCACAATGAGTCTGGTCCCTCTTATTCCATCTCATGCTGGCTTCAGAGCCTAGCCTTTCTTTGACTTTGTTATTCTGAATGCAGAGCTGGACTCTGTTCCTTTCTCGTTTAACATTTGCTGCAAAGCCTGATCTATTTGATTCTCTCATATGTTACTAGGACGGCAGAGCATGGGTCCTCTGCCGTGTTACATTATTCAAAGAGCCCCTCTGGCCTTTCTTTGCCTCTCCCTTGTCTCACCGCTTGCTTGTTTAATACATACCTCCTTGCTTGAACTCTCAACATATTCTCCCTAACACAGCAATGGCAGCTGCAGTCTGTCTTAAGTTCTATTTGTTCCGTATCTTGAATTGGCTTCTTATTTCCGCGTTTCTTTCGCAAGGGAAAGGCATTTGCCAGTCGCTGCCATGATGGTTCTACCTGGCCATAAGAGGGCAACAGCTAGCCTTTATTGGAAGAACATGGGCATATTATGCCAGAGGCTGGCAACTGCCTTCCTAATGCCTACACACGAGACAACTCTTGCCTTTGTTTCTAACAGTCATTCAGTGGATGAAAAAACACGAGAACGCACATATTGCTTATGAATGAAGGGGATGATGTCACACTTGGTTAAGGCATTTGGATCATGCCAGGAGCTAATTTCCAGCAGCAATTAAGCGATTACCTTTTAGACTTCTGGCTTTAAATTAAGTTAGTATCACCTTGCTCAACAGGGCTCCTGGAGCACAAGGGGTACCCTACTCGTGGGCTGGGATGATTGGAGGGCATTCTTGCCCTGTTTTGGAGCCTGGCCCCTACAGCCATGATGGTGGGAGGGGCCTATTACTTTTGGTTGTACGTACCCGTTGAGGGTGTGCAGACATTGCCTCCTGCTTTAGCCCACTAACAGCTCTGCTTTGCAACTTTATCACACATACCTGTCAGGTGGCATGTAACTCAGTGCTACTAATGTTATCAGCCTCAGAAGTCTGGAATCCTTTGCCACATCAACTAGGGTACAGGCTTGCTACCTGGGATTTACCCATGTCTGAGTCGGCACCTGTCGCTCTGTGGGGAAGACACACGCAGAAAGAGCAGGGCACAGTGCCCTTGTGGGTTTTTCACACTTCTTCCTCGGGGTGGGCACAATTCACTCCGCAGAGAAAGTGGCACATGCTGGGCAACATTCTCCCACTTTGATAATTTCACCCAAAAGAGCGAAATTGGCCATTTGAAATACCTCTGTCGACTTTAAGCACCTTCTTAATGCGAAACAGCAATTAAGGGCATTTGCCAATGCACTCAAGAAGCACAGGACACCCTCTTACTGGAGACACGCCATGCTCACTCATTCTGATCACGAATTGCCATTTATCTGGGGTCATGGTAAATGTATTTATATATTTATTACATGTGTAGCATCACACAAACACCACAAGCATCAAGGCTCAAAGGTAAACTGCATGGAGTGGACCACTGCCATTGGCACACGTTTTTACTTTTCCGCCACAAAATGGAAGATTTTAGCATAAAAGGCAGGTGAAATCACATCGCTTTTCCACTTTGGAAGAGTGTAAATACCTTACGCAATTAGTGATTGCTGGCAGAATTGACAATGGCTTCCTCTGGACTCCACCCGCTTCATTTCCAAGCAGATCCCAGAGGAATCCCTTTCCTTATTTCCAGCATGAGAATCCATGTTGGCAGTAAGGCTGCATTTGTCTGCTGGAGCGGGAAATACAGGGGGTCCTGGTATGTCCTCTCGGCTCCTGAACTCCACCCAGAAAATGCACAAAAATCTGGCTAATTAAAAAAAAAGCGACAGTAATAGTGTTTTCCACCACTTTTTCTGAACCAATTGACCTGGAAAATGCTGTGTTGCATCGGAAGCGGAATGCATTCACTCTACCTATTATCCCACCGGAAGATTAAGCCAGGAAGTGAACACAAGTGTTACATATTCGTTGCACAATCTGCATTTGGAGCATTAACTAACTGAGCTACCTTACAAATGATGATATCTCCTCTGGGGCTTTACCGTCTTAACCCCTTAACTGCCATGGTATTTCCCCACAGTGCCAAGGCCTTTTTTGGTGATTTCGGTATGTCACCATTCAATCCCTTGTAACTTCTTTGTTACATGAGATATCTCGGCCAAAGTTGGCCCCTATTTTCCCACATGTAGGCGGTCATAAAGCCACCCTGGAATCCTAGTTTGCTGTAGGGGGGTGAGACAAAATAACCAAAAAGGAGAACATTTGTTTTTTTTTCTTCAGAAAATGCCAATAAAATGTTGTACAAAGAAGCCTGTGGTGTTTTCCTTGTAAGAGCTAGGAACAAATGGTTTGCTGTGCTGGATTCACCATTTTCCAGGCTTTCAAGAACAGATTGAGTGGAAATCAAAATAACATATTTCGATATGCCAATCAGCCATTTTGTGATAGGTAGGCAATTTTGGCGTTTTTTAGTCCAATAGGACATGTGTGGACAGAATGGAAGAAAAGGGTAGGAAAGCTGAATTGGAGGCCAGAAAGGCATACATTTCTGAAAAGTAGACAATATTCCAAGTTTAGGAAGGGGTGATTTGGGCAGGTTAGGCAACCACTATGAGGGGAAAGATTCCATAGTTTGGGGGGAAATCGGGAAAATTACAGAAAAGAAAACACAATTTCCTCTCTGGTCACCCACTGTAACACGCAGCCAACAACACATGCCTACCTTCCCGCGTTCCCACAGGTTTACCGACGAAAATGTTACCTCACATGTGTGGGTGCACCTACCTGGGTGCAAAGGGAAAAGCCTAAAACACTGGTAACCCCAAGTCTTTTCGCACAGTAGATTTTCAGGAATTTTGCTCATGTGGACAACCTACGGATTTGGGCCTAGGGTGTCGAAGCCACAAAGAAAAACAGGGAACTCCATGCATTTCAGAAAAGAAGACACCCGTGGGAATCCACAGAGGTCTGACTTGCGCAAATTGCCCCATAATTTATGACCCACAATCTCTGACAAAGTCTGAAATTTGGTGGAAAAAACACAATTTTCACTTTGTCTGGGATTGTGGGTAATAAATTCTGGGGCGATTTGCGCAAGTCAGACCTCTGTGGATTCCCACGGGTGTCTTCTTTTTGGAAATGCATGGGGTACCCTGTTTTCCTTTGTGGCTTCAACATCCTAGGCCCAAATCTGTAGGTTGTCTCCCCAAACCCTTTGGTGGTTACCAGTGGTTTAGCCTTTCCCTTTGCACCCAGGTAGGTGCACCCACACATGTTAGGTACCGTTTACGTTCGGACACCTGTGGGAACGCGGAAAGGTAGGACATGTGGAGTTGGCAGCGTGTTTCGGTGGGTGGCAAGAGGGAAATTTCTGAAAATTGTAGTTTTTTCACTAAATTTTAGACTTTGCCGGGGATTGTGGGTAATACATTCTGGGGTGATTCGCGCAAGTCAGACCTCTGTGGATTCCCACGGGTGTCCTCTTTTTGGAAATGCATGGGGTTCCCTGTTTTCCTTGGTGGCTTCGACACCCTAGGCCCAAATCTGTATATTGTCTACATGAGCAAAATCTGCTCTGCCGAAAGGCTTGGGGTTACCAGTGGGTTATCCTTTTCCCTTTGCGACCAGGTAGGTGCACCCACACATGTGAGGTACCGTTTTCGTCAGGACGCCTGTGGGAATGCAGGATTTTAGGACATGTGTTGTTGGCGGTGTGGTTCAGTGGGTGGCCAGAGTGAAATGTCTGAAAATTGTGTTTTTTTTCCACCAAATTTCAGAGACATTTCCCTCTGCCCACCCACTGAAACACATCGCCAACAACAAATGTCCTAACTTCCTGCATCCCCAGGGGTGTCCCGACGAAAACGGTACCTCACATGTGTGGATGCACCTACCTTGGCGCAAAGGGAAAAGGCTAACCCACTGATAACCCCAAGCCTTTCGGCAAAGCAGATTTTGCTCTTGTGGACAACCTACAGATTTAGGCCTAGGGTGTCGAAATCACCAAGGAAAATAGAGAACCCCATGCATTTCTGAAAAGAAGACACCCGTGGGCACCCCCTTTCCACTAAAACATCCATGGTGGTTTAGTTACCCCCACACCCACTCAAAACAAGTTATAATGTATTTTATTTTTGTTTTGCCTCTTTCCTAGGGGCAGATTGTGCTAGCAATCTGCCCCCAGGGAGGGCTACATGAGATGCCCCCATCCATTTGGGGTGGGGTGAGAGGGCCACCTCCCTTTCCTCTAAAAACATCTATGGTGGTTCAGTGGCCCCCGACATCAACCCAAAACAAGTTATAATTTGTTTTATTTTTGTTTTGCCCCTTTTGTAGGGGCAGATGGGCACATGTGTGTGGCCATCTGCCCCTGGGGGGGCAAAACATACTGCCCCAGGCTTAGGGGCTGGCTCTGCCAATATTTGCAGTGGCCTCCCCCGAGCCCAAATGGATGGGGGTATCTCATGTACCCCTTCCTAGGGGTAGAAATCTGCCCCAGGGAAGGCTACATAAGGTGCCCCATCCAGTTAGAATCGGGGGAGAGGGCCACCCACCCTTTCGAGCACAAACAATCCTGATGACATCAAACAATTTGTGATGTCATCAATGACATTTGTGATGTCATCTTTGATGTCCTGGGTGTTAGGCTTAACAGTGCATGGTGGTGGCGCGAGTTATGGTTGCTTAGCTTACCATAACTGGCGAATTTCTGGGGTTTTTCGGTTTTACTTGGAACCATAACGTCCCTTTAACAAAGTTTTTTCACTGAATTTCATAGGTCTTTAGTTGCGCAACTTAACCATAACGTCCCGTTAACAAAGTTTTTTTACTGAATATATATATATATATTTGTTTTGCCCTTCCCTAGGGGCAGATGGGCACATGTGTGTGACCATCTGCCCTCAGGGGGGTGGCAAAACGTACTGCCCCAGGCTTGGGGAGTGGCTCTGCCAATATTTGCAGTGGCCTCTCCCCTCACCCCAAATGGATGGGGGCGTCTCATGTACCCCTTCCTAGGGGCCGAAATCTGTCCCCAGGGAGGGTTACATAAGGTGCCCCCATCCACTTAGGGTGGGGGGGAGAGGGCCAACCCCATTGCAAAAATCCCTGGTGACTAGTGGTCATACCCACCCCACCCAAAACTACATTTTAAAAAAAATATATATATTTTTTGTCTGCCCCCTTTCGCTGGGGGCAGATGATCACCCATCTGCCCCCAGTGTATTGCCCCCATGCTTTGGGGGCCAGAGGGTAGAGGGCAGTTTACATAGTAAGCAGCCCATCCCCCCACTTCAAAAGCAGATCCCTGCACGACACACCAAACACATCTTCTGGGGGGGATAAATGACATTCCATCCCCCCACTTAAAATTGTGGGGGGGGATTTGTCCCCCTATGTCCTACGCCCATGATTCGCAGGTCTGAGTTATCAGTGTCAATCAGCTTGGCCACGGTAAACGTGGCAGAAAAATGGAGACCATAAGTATTGCCGTCTATCACGAAAACGGCGTGATGACGTCCTGACATTGTAGTAACGACACCATGTTAAAAGAGATGGTAAATAAAGCCACGTGTAGGTTTACAAACGGGTAAATAATGTCCAAAAGTATCAAGGTTGAAATTAATTTTCAATATGTTAGGGAAATAAATAAAGTTGGACTCATTATCCACAAGACAGATCAACCTCAACGTCCGAACTTCTACATATACAAATCAAGGGCACTTTCTAAGCAGTCAGTAAAAGGTGAGACTTCACAGAAGCGTTGGTGCACACATTGAACCGATCATTGGGTAAGTATTTCTTCATGCAATATTACTGCGATAAGTGGGCTGTGTTCAAGCATCATAAATAGTGCGCGCTCTTAAGACGAGCAAACAGTAAAACGCGATCATCAAGTGCAGATATTACATTCATTATACAGCTGATCTTCATGCGATCACAATATGAACCCAAAAGATGGTAAAAAAAAACATGCGTGCAGATCTAGATCTAAAAATAACATAGTGTTCCCAAATCAAGCAAAGGAATGTTAAAGAGGTCATTACTACCTACAAGGAATATTGACTGGACTCGTCATGACAACATTTCTAGTAAAGGTACATCAACAGTACAGAGTGTTCCACGTACAATCCCAGATTAGATTATAGTTACAGACAGTGTTAACAATGGTATAAAGGCACCCAGGATAGGTAAGCCAGAGATAAAGATGAGGGTCACCTATATAGGATTTCAAATAATGTGTGGGTTACAAGGAGATTGTTAAATATGTGTCTGCACATTCATAGAAGTTAGGTGACATTGAATTCTTCATTGGTTTAAGGAATCTAATTGATGTATGTCATGGTGTGCACAAGCCCAGTCCCCAATTCACAGACGTCCTTAGAGAATTCTATATACAGTATGATGCAGTTAAACATAGTATTGTATTGTCTATAGTCAGTGATAGTATGTCAACTGCATACTGACTGATGTTAAGGAAAGTTATTAATGTTTAGGTTACAAATCACACATTAAAAGAATGCTAGTACATAAACCACAGAAAATACATTCACCTTGAAGCCACTGTGGAGGTGATTAACCTAAGATTTATTCACAACTCGTGTTGAACCAGTGGCCTGTAGGAATAACAATAAGATCCGAATGCACAGACCTCCTAGCGTTTTCTTTGGAAGGACAATACATTCATGCAGACCTTCATTTCACAAAACTACACAAAAGTTCTGAATGTACCAAACAACACCAATTAAAAACAAAGGAAACTAGGAAAGGCTTTAAAGAGGAGCAGTCCCCACAAAATCCTACTGTTTCCAATGAAAGTATATTAAAGTCTACAGCAAAGATTTGCCTGGCATCATGTCAAAGGTTTAACATATCTGCTGCAGTTCCCACACAGAGAATTATTTTATGCCCTAGAAACCTACATGGGTTGCAACAGATGGACATTAAAATGCACTAATCATCGAACCTAATGACACTCCCAAAGCAAAGGAGTGACTGTCCTTAGCCGGCCAAAGGTCATAAAGTGGACTGTAGTGTATCAGAGCAGGTAGGGGGTGTTAGCACATAAAGCAGGAGGTGGGGGGCAGTAGGGTGTGGTCCATGGCTATTATGATTCTGAAGCTCAAGGGCGCCTAAGGGTTGTGCAGGAAGTACCTTTATCTGTGAGATGATATACAGAAAACTAGGATGACTTCACATACTCAATACAACTTGGCACCATTAAGGTCTCATAAGTAGGGTATGTGAGATACCAGTGAGTCCAGTAATGAAAGGGATTAGCGATACCTGTTCGACATGGAGGCCCCCTGTCCCAGGGGTTGGTCAGGGCAGGTCTCATCTTCTTTCACAGAACACCACTCCATTTTCAATTTCACAGGGGCGCCAGCGCTTACCAAGGCTTCAAAGGGTCCAGCGTGCAGGTGCTTTCCTGGATATGTTCCACAGACAGGCAGGGCCTTTCTGATTTTGAAGAGAGGAAGGCATATGTAGCAAACAATGGCTGTTAGTTCAGGTATAGAACAGTGGATTTATTTATTTGAAGCAGTAATTCAACATCTCAAGTGGCACAGGCAATGAAGAGAGACTCTGCAGCTCAGGCTTTCCATTCTGCCGGTAAAAGGGGTGTCTTGTTGACAATGTGTTTCTGCAATGCTGATGTCTGGGAGTATCAAGCTTTCTTTTGTGTTTGGTTTTGCCTCGAGAACTGAATATGGCAATCTAATGAAAGGCTAGTGTACACATATCCCACCGGGCAAGTCCTCAACTACTAACAGGTTTTATGCAAGATAATGGGGAGAATCAGTGGCTCCCAGGATCCAGCACATGTCAGCAGAATGGCAGGAAGCCAGCATAGTTTCAAGGGACTAGAGCCTAGTTTCTGGTTCTCCATAACTGGGGATCCCCAGGAGAAGCGGAACGTCTGACACGCACTCAAGAACTGATCCCACGCCTCCTGGACAGGCACTGGTGTCACCCTGGGACAAGTGGGCTTTGAGTCCTGGGACCAAGCATGTGTTCTGCCCAGAGAAACACACCCAAAAACCGAAATCCTTTTCCAATTAGAGAGCTTCTGGGAGTTTGGCCAGAGAGGAGGTGGGTGGGCAAACATGTTTTCTATCTTTCTCTCCATCATGGTCATTAATAATATTGTGGTCTGTAAAGATTTTCGAGGAGGGGATTTGGGTAGAGTGGGTTAGCTTGGTGCCCGCAGAGAGCTGCAGGATGTTAAGCCTGAAAGGGACCCCATGATTACAGTAGATAGTGGCCTCAGGAAGGTGACCTGATTAGCCATCGCCACTTCACTCAGCTTCCCACAAAATACTTTTAAGTTCTTTGTCCTGTGCAGCTTAATTACTACACCCATCTTTGGAAGCTGGGCAAATGTCTAGATGGCAATGCATGGCAACTGTTCGGTTAGCTACAAAAATGCAGACTTAGACCAAAAACATCCAGCTAGTTGCAACATACATTATTTTCTTTCATAGTTAAAAGACTATGATCATCAATAACGTCTAAATATTAATCTGTATCCTATAATTCCACTGCCACCAGTCTGCTCTTTATGTAGGATGTTTTAAACGGTTAACATATAATTCAGGGGAACTTTCCACCCACCCCAAACCAGGCACTCCTTTATTTAATAAAGTTCTTTTTATGAATCTGGGACCCCGATTTAATAGCATTGATTCCTAACAGCGTCCCTCCACATTCGGCACAAGAAGCACACAGGGTTGCACAGAAGGTCTATCTATTAATAAAATATAAATAATTGAATCAATTTAAAGATAAATATGTTATGCATCCATGAACTGATAAAACTAACACAATAGTCACCTCAGTTTACAAAGCTGCAGTTATAGAAATAGAGACTTTTGTAAAACACATATCACCATAGGTATACATACATTTAATTAAAAAATTAGTGCGCCTGGACGATAGAAAAAATGCACAAGAGTTCAAGAAGAATAATTCAATTAGTTAAAAAGCAAATGAACTCAAAACATCTCTGCCTATTCAATCCTCTCTACTTCCCCTTTAATCAAAATACCACCCCCTTACACACTAGACATGTCTGAATGTCAACAACATTTTAAAAATACAAATTCAACAAACTACTGGACCTTCCTGTATGTTATGGCTTGTAAAAAAGACAATATATGTTCAACATGTATGTAGTAGGCTAGTTTCCCTTCAGTGATTTCCTTTTTAATTTCTGGGTAAAGATGTACCTCCCCACTTCCAATGGGCACCTTAAACAGCGAGAATATGTGTAGCACATATTCACTCTTTCCCTTTCATCTGGAACCATTAGCTTTAACAACAATATTCTGCTTGACGGTACACCCAGGAATTACTTCAATTATATTCTTTTTCTAGGTATGCAAACAGTGAGATGGATGTCCCCATTTAACTCCCCAATAATTCTTCCATGCTAGACGTCCTAAGGAGACTAGCTGACGCAGGGGGAGAAGGAGAGTACCCCTGCAGACTATCCTAGCCAAAAGGGTACAAGAGCTGACCTGCTTCAGAAGTCTCAGAAGAGGTTGAGTAAACTGACTAACCAAGGGTGAAGAAGAAGAATACCCCTACAGCAAGAATGGTGAAAGAGATCACCCACCTGAGAAGCCTAGGCAAAGGCTAAGGCAAAACCTAGCTAAGATCCTGGTAAAGAGAGACCAGCACAGAAGCAGGACCCCTGAGAGGAAGAGGGGCAAATGCAAAGATTCCCAAAGAGAAGAGGGGCAATAATCCAGGTCCGCTGAGGATGTGAGGGGCAAAGAAAAAAGGGAGACGAAAGGTAAGAAGATAGACTCCTGAAGGATAGGGGGAGTCATGCAGAGAGAGAGAGGGACAGACGAATCATCCGAAGGACTGTCATAGAGAACCAAAGCACAGGACCCAGTGGACCCCTCACCTAGGAGGTCCTGCACCTAGAAGGCAACTACATATCCCAGTGTGAGTGCTTCACATAAGCAGCCCTATTGTTTGTCGATATGAGGAAACCGTAAGAGAAAACATCTGTTCAATTGTTGGACTTTTGTTATTTATGGAAGGACTTTAAATTGAATATTCTACCCTCAATACTTTTCACCCTAGAGAAGGACTTTAACTTTATATTATCCGTTGCACCTTTTGATTTAGCTATTCTGACAACTTCCTTTCAAGCATCTTTGAAGAATTCAAGAGCCTTTATTTTGAGTTAAATGATTTGTTGTGACTGTTGAAGTACACCTACAGTTTGTGTTATTCACACAGGGATGGACTTTTAAGACACCTACGTTCGGACATTTTTCTTTTTTCTTTAAACCCTATTTTAGTTACACCTGCTTAATAAAGTATTACCTTTAAGAAGACCCAAATTCCGAGACCCTTCTATTCGCCATGTTGTCCTACTTGGCACACTTGACATATGAATGACTTCTTATACACTTTAAATGCAGACCTTAATTTATTGTTAGTGGTTTGTACTGAACTATCCTTTCAGCATACACAGAGAGGAGTGTAGATGTCCATTGTACATTTGCATCTATACCCCAACACAGATCCCAGTACAATGTGTGCTTTGCAAGAAACTGCCAGAAGATATGCACTATCAAGGAACTTTCAGTCTAAAGAAATGGTTTTCTGGTGGTGGCCTTAAAAACCACATTTTCTCAGTGTTTCTCTCTTTCTCCCCCCAATAGTACTCATTCCTACGTTCTCCCTTGCGTCTCCACTACTGCTCTCCTCTCCACTTCACTACTACTCCCTTAGTGACCGGCCACTCAATCCCTTCTTTGCATTTCTATTGTCGCTCACACACCTTACTTGCACATTAAAAACACATTAAATGTTTCGCTCACCAACCAATACCTCATCTTCAGTGGAAATTGCCTCCACACTCAGCTTTATCCCCCCCATCTCCCATTGGTCCTATTCCCTGCGCCAATGTCGTCCTGCCTTCCCCACCCAGGAGCTTTTACAGCCATTCAAATCGTTAAAATGGGTGCTGAGCCACGCCCCATTTGCCTCAAGGGTCCACCGCACTGGCCTTATGTCAGCCTGAATTGAAAAATGTTCCTGTTTGTGTCAGAGAGCCATGCCGTGGCTGAATTATAGGTAATCAATTGATTTTCCTTTGAGTTCATGTCAGGAAGCTGTTGCATGGCTGTTTTGAAGAGGTCCAGGTTAGGGAGCCATGCCGCAGCTGCTTGATTATGGCATGCACTGGTGTCATCTACGTAGCATTCATTGTGGCCGCTTATGGTAGCCGCGGCTGTGCACAGTGTGTGTCTAAGAAGATCCTGTGACTGAAGCTGTCTTTCTGGAGGCGCTGGTGGGCTATGATGTTGTGGGTGGTGCACCCTAACCGTTGATAGATGTGGTTTCCTGCATTGAAAACTAAGCAACTATTCAGCATCTTTATCTGGCACATCTTTATCCCTTAGGGAAGGGATAATAAGAATTTGGGCCTTTCCGACTGCTGCCTTCCCCCGTGGGTTAGGAATAGCTCTGGCTTCCATCCTGGTAGGCCTCCTGGCCCAAAGTCACCATCCCCCTATTGACAAGGTCAGTTTGTTGACCTTGTCACAGTAACGTACTCGCAAGTGTCTCAACAAAAACCCAACAAAACAGATCGGCAGACAGGAACCGGTTAATTCCGACCTGCACCCATCAACAGCAAAAGGTTTCACATCTGCCACTGGACACTAATCGTTCTTCGCCCAGTGGAGTAACTTTGATGCACATGTTGGGGGGGACAACGAAGGGGCCCCTGAGGGACCCTCGCGTATGGAAACAAGGCACAATCACCACACACGAACTGATACGCCAGACACAAGGTTGTTTTCCCAAAATCTAGGGTTTATTGCAAAGCAAATAGTCTCAGTTGGCCAACTGGTCCCACGCCCAGCGACGTGTGTCTACCAGACCTCGGGGGATGCAAGAGAGAGAAATTTGTACAACAGTTACATATATACAAAACAAGCATCTAGTAATCAGTAGTGTCACAATTTATACCGCCCCTATTGCATTTACTTTGAACTAGGCACGATGATTGACAATGGTGACGAGTATGGCACCTTCAAACATTCATTTAGTAACAGTTTGCAATTTTGTAAGCTCACAGACATAAGTCTTTGTTTTAAAGAACACAATGCTTCTGTTTCTGCAAGCAAGCTGTGCGTAGGGAGAGACACATTCCAGGCCTTGCTATCTCCTAGTTTCTATTCGTGTGCCGGGGGGTCAACTTGCTCTCCAGAACTCTACCGGGCTCAGGGAAGGGGGGCCGCAAAGAAGAGCATAATTCAAGTCTTTTAATGTTCGCTCTAGCATTTCTAGTGTGTTTACCGAGACTAGCTGGCACCTGCTGTACTGATTAGAATGCCTTGCTACTCCCTCTCCTAGGATATGCGAGGGAGGGGACCAGGCATTTCTGTCTGGGTTACTGCGCTATGTTTCAACATGCCACTTGCGGCCTTGCATTGTGCACCAGTGAAGCAGAATAATATCTCAGCAAAGCAGTTTTACATGAGGCAAAAAGGCAACGTTAGAGAAAACAAGATGGTGATTTCAGTCGCTTTTAAAATGGCCACACCTTAGTCAAGTTTATGGCTATATATTTCTAATACTAAATGCATGAGACGGTTGGTCTTCGGCCAACATAATACATAGCCTTCTGATCGAGGGTTGTCTATTTTTCTAGATCGACAACAAGACATCTGAAGAAAAGGTGCCCAAGACAAATGAATGGGAACAAAAGGGTGTGCCATGAAAGTTGGGGGGACACACACCCCTGCCCCTTCCCCCCCTAAAATTACTCCCATGCTCCCTCTCTTTTTTCTTACAGAGCCACACACAGTAAGGCCACCAAAAGAGGCAAAATTGCACTATACAAGAACACTTGCATTCATTTGCCAGGCAACACTGTCAGTACATTTCTCTAGGATGAAAACTCCTGTTGCCGCTGAGGCACAAGAGCCAAGTCGAGGCCTCAGACATGAAGTTCTCAGTCGATGGGTTTTACCACCTTTTTACCACAAACCTATATGCGGTAAATTGGGGGGTATAGTATATAAAGTGCGGGGTTGTTGGGGATGCAACGGGGGTGTGGAGGTCTCTCCCACGCTTCCCCCCATTATGCGATTTTGAAAAAAGGAGGACAAATCCACGAAACCGAATATGGCACAATGTCATACAACACCCAGAGAATGTGAGGAAACCTAATAGAGCTGCATGCACAACACTTTAGAAAGTGGACAGTGGGGAATGGCTCTGTCACTTTCAAATGATTTTCAATTTCATTCAAAATGGAGCATGGGAACAACTGCTGAATTAAGCTTTTGCACCGCATCGGACATTTCTGTGGAGCCATCAAACTAGGGATCCAGGAAGGCTATGTTTACGTGCCCTCTGCGTGAGAGGAAATGAATGCGAAAACTCTGGCAGGCGAGGCTCCAGGGAGAGTGTCCCGGCAGCCAAAGACCGAGACCTTTCTAAGGTAGATACTGCCAGAAAAAAGAATCTAGCAAGTAGGTCCTGAAAATCCACATCGGAATGCGCATAACCTCATACTGAGGATTCCCCAAGGGGGTACATGCGCCGAGCGTGTCGCTGCACCTGTTACCAGCCTTCACCCATCCAGCCAATCCCTTCCAGCGCCCTCTGCTGCCCGCATGCCAACAAACGCTAGTCACTCAGAAGGCTCGTGAACCCGTTCATAGCTGAGAATCATTATGGGATGTTCCTGTTCTAAAATGCAGGGGGGTGAGGGGATATGCACAGAGGGATTGCAGCTGGTGCATGCCACTAGGCACAGACAGGGACGCGTTCCTCATCTGAGGAGCATTAATGGATGTCGCGTCTATGCCAGCAGCCATGGAGTTCCGCTACATGCAAAGGAGGTTTGCAGGCTCTGGGATCTGACAACTGCAGTGTGTCTGGAAAGATGTCATTACCCTGGGAGCAGCCACAAGTTCAACACTGTGCTGCCAAGAGTGGAAAGAGCATTCTTGACGCAGACGAGTCACCTTGCCTGGATGTATTCTAGATTTGGCCGGTAGAATCTAGAATGTGAGCCTTTGCATGGCTCTCTAAGCACTGAACAGCTCACAAGCCATGCCCATCCTACAGTCTGACAGGTGTGAGGTGGTTTACTGGACCCGCTCTCAGAGTCTGGATGACTGCACTGCTGCACCGACCACCTTTTCTAAGAGATCCCGAAGAGCAGGGGTGTGAAGATGTAAGTGAATGTGCTGCTCACCAGCCGGTCGTACGTACCCTGCTTGCACTGGATGGAAGCTGACTCTCATGCAACCTATGCTGTCTACTTGGAGGCAGCTGGGACTGTGTTAAAGTGTGATGTTATGTTATGTTATTTGGCATTTATATAGCGATCTATATATCATTGGTATGACCTTAAAGCGCAGATGGGTTTAACGCCCTCAGGGACCGTAGTCCAGGTCAGTTGAGCGAGTAAGGTGTCATAGGGTGCTTGGGGGCACCAGTTATGTGTGTAGCTGATGCAATTGCCTTATGGTAGCTGCATCCTAGTATAGGTGCGGAGGTATTGATATCAGTTTAATGTGTGCAGTCTGAAGGGTGGACACCAAGACTGAGTTCTGGCTGTGTTAGGCCTGTGTAGGACGATTATGTGTGCAGCTAGGCCGGTTTGTCATGGGATTTGCTGTGTTTTATTAGAATGATGAGGTGTTCATGGGCTAATGTTCGTAAGTGAGCAGCTAGGACAAAATTGTTCGAGGGGTGTAGCTGCACTCTAATTGTGTGTTGGTGTTTCTCGCGCACCTACTCCCAACTCTGCTGCCACTCCCGAAGAATGCAGCATCTGCCCCGCCAAGGTGATTTTTGACTTGACTTATCCTCCTGACGTGATTTACTGTTTCATCCATTTGCACATCAGTCCTTCCCGGATACAGCCAGGCCCTGCTGTGAATGTTGTGTACCCTACACACTGTGATGAAACTTCCGGGGCACCAGTAGTTCAGTGGTGAATATCGTTTTTTAAACCATCAATCAGCCCCACACCTCTCGTACACCAGACAGGATCCAAACAGACTGGAAACACAAGCAACTTATATACATAAACCTCCTTGTCCAATTTTGGTAATGTGGACGGAATGGCAGGCTTACCTCCGAAAGGTCATGGATCATTGGTTTGTTGCAACCCAGCGAAAATACAATTATTACCCAATGATAAAAGGGACTGTTCAGTCAATGTTGTATACAAATATCTACTTTATTATTATGACAACAGACAGGTCTATCACACTATAAAATACAACCCATCCTGTAAAAGAATGCAGAGGACAGACAGTTTCAAGGAAGGTAAAGGAATGCACTCTGGATACTGACAGGAAGGTAGTCAGTATAGTAATAATCACAATAGTTCAAGGATACTTGGTTTCAACACAAAGGGAAAAATGGGTCATAAAATGTCACTGGGGGCCTTCAGAGAAGCACCACAGGGACAGAACCGCAATGTACCTTGTGCTGTAGGAGTTCTTGCTGCTTGACAGTATCGAGTCGGTTTCACCGACTTTGCAGTTTCTGCAACAGAGACCAAGATGGGAGCCAGCTGCAGGTATCGGGCATTTCGGCAAGCGGTTCTACGTTATTACATTGTGGGACTTTTCATCGCAGGGTTTTTTACCACATATTTTTTTCCCCAAAAACTCTTCTTTTTTTTTGGGGGGGTTACCCGCCGGAACCCCCGTTTCTTTTTTTTTTTTTAAATCACGTACACCCACACCCATTTTAAAAAATGTTTACCCCCCAAAAAAACTATGTTTTTTTTCGAAAAAATAAATGCGGTAAAAAAACCTGCGATGAAAAGTCCTGCTATGTAATAACGGTATACCGAGCAAATCTTGACAGATGGCTGAAGGCTGGTCTACATGACGGCTTGGGGGTCAGGAATCAACAGTCAGCGGTGCAGTTGACTTTCATTTCAGCGCTAGGTACTCAACAGGCTCATAGATGTCCTTTAAGGCAGACGTAGGTAGATGCTTGTCGATGCACTCTGTAAGGAAGGCATGGTATCAAACCTAAGACAGCCACAAGTGACCACAGTTCAAGGGTGTTTATTGAACTTAAATAGGGTTTAAAAAATGCCTATCTAATCCTAAATCTACGGATGGGTACAAGCTACAACCATCATATAATAATAACTTGGTCCTAGTGGTGTCTTATCAAAATAAAAGGTCCTATACTAGTGAACCTGTTGCCAATCCTTACCTCTAAATACAAATAGTGTGGGAAACAATGTTATGGTACCGTATCTTGGCTTCAAAGTTCAATCACTCATCTACTGTTTAATTATGTTAGCTTTGCTTGCCACATATGCTTCATATGCTGTACTCTTCAGTTTTCAGTATACAATGTTGATGCTTGCAAACTTGGATTCCACACAGACCGATCCGGTATCAGTCTCCCCAACTCACCGGCAGTGCTGACTTCACTGGCGCTGCTTTGTTGTAGGAGCCAAGCACAGTACCTAAGCGGCGAACGATTCTCCCCACCTTGACTATCAACGCAGGAGTGCCTTGTGTGAATCTCTGACACACAATGCAGGATTCTTCAGCCTTGATTCCTGGTCTTACGTTCCCTATTCTCAAAGGTTCATGAAAGTAATGCTCTATTGTTGAAAAGGTCAAGGGCACTTCCCTCTGTGCAATCCTCTTCGGTCTTGCCGTCTTTCGCCTTGTATTAAACTGCATCTGCATACCGGCTCTCTGTCCTCACCAAAAAGAGAGCTCACATCTAAGCCTGCATCTCTGCTGCATCTAACAACTCGGCGGAACTCTTTAAAATCTGCAAGGGACTGGCCAATCCTGCCACAGTCTCTACCTCTCCTGTCTCTTCCCAGGCCCTCTGCATGGCACTGGCTTCTCATATCATCTCAAAAACTCAGGACACCCTGTCTTCTCTCTCCTCCTCTCCCCTTCCTCCCTCTACTCCCTGCTCTTCCTCTGGCCCTTCTCAGCCACCTCTCCTCCCTCCTTCTCTGCCTTTCCCCTGTTCTCCCTAGACAAGGTTTCTAGACAAGTCTGATTTATGAAAGTCTCGTCAAAACAGGTTCATCCCTGTTCCTCCAAAACCATCAATGACCACATTGACTCCCTGGCACCTGCCCTCGCCAACTTCTGCAACCACTCCTTCACCACTGGAGTCTTCCCTTCTACCGACACATCCTGCCCAGCTAACACTCACTCAATCTCCATCACTCCTTTCCTGGGCAAACTCTTGGAAACTCTTGGAAAAGCTCGCCATCTCCCAGCTCAATCTGTTGGTTGTCTCCATGATCATCAGTCTGGATTCAGAGCTGCCAGAAGCACAGAAATTGCACTCCTGAACATCCATGAAGACTTGCTCTCCAACCTTGATTCCAACACCCCCTGTGTCCTCATCTTACTTTATCTCTCTTCTCCCTTCGACACGGTCAACTATGCCATCCTGCTCAACTGTCTCTGTGATGAGCTGGGGTTCACCGGTCAGGCCCTGGTGTGGCTGACTTTTTTCCTCTCTGATTGACCCTCCCAGGTTCAACTAGGTTCATTCCTCTCCTCTATCTCTTTCTCTACCTGTGGTGTTCCTCAGGGATCTAACCTCTCTTCCTGGCTGTTCAACCAATACCTGGCACTTCTTGCCCACCACATTGCTGCCGTGCCCTGCCCAAATTTCCAGTGCTATGCGGATGACACTCAGCTCATTTTCAGGCTACCCTCAGCCACCTTTTTTCCCTCTCTTATCTCTGACTGTCTGTCCGCCATCCAGGAGTGTTGTGCCGCCTATGATCTCTGCTGTAATGCCAGTAAGACCGAGATTCTCCTCATCAACACACCCACTCCCTCCTTTCCTGTCACTCTCTGGCCGGCCTCTCTTGGCCCTCTTCCTGCTTCCACCTGTGAGGCTAAAAACCTTGGGGTCATCTTCAACTCCACACTCTCCTTCTCTCCTCACATCTCTGATGTCTCTTACAAGTCACACTACCAGATGCACCTCCTCAGAGGTATTCTCCCTTTCCTCTCCTTCCCCCAGAAGCTCACTGTCTCCAGAGCTCTGGTTCTCTCTAGGCTGGATTACTGCAATAACCTCTTTCTGAATCTGCCTGCTTCTACTCTCCGTCCTCTGCAACTCATCCAGAACAGGACTGCAAGACTTGTCCTTGGCCTCAAGCCCAGGGATCATATTTCTCCAGGACTGAAATCTTTGCACTGGCTCCCAGTGGCTGCAAAGATTAAGTTCAAAACCCTCTGCATTGTCCAAAAGGCCTTCTGGGGCCTAGGTCCAAAATATCTTCAACTCTGTCTTCCTAAATATCTTCCTTCTTGAGCTCTTCACTCATCTGCCTCCAACTCCCTCAGGGTCAGTTGCTTCTCCAAGAAACAAGTTGGTGGTAGATCTCTTTCTTCGGCGGGGGCCTTCCTCTGGAACAGCCTCCCTGCTTCCCTGAAACTTGAGGAGAACCATCTCCAGTTCCGGAAGCACCTCAAAACCTTTCTCTTTGCTTCTGCTTTTTCTCTTGATCTCTTCTGCTTTTTCTCCTCCCTGCTGACTTCCTGGCTGAAACCAAAACCGCAGTCGGGGAAGCAGCCCTATGGCTGCTAGGAACTCGTGCAGAGATCAGGGGTCTCAGCCAGTGATCGGAAAAAATGGATTGGTTGCTTCTCCCACCCCAGGTGCTAATAATTGGTGTATGTCTGGTTGGATAGCTCACTATGTTATGTTATTATGCATATGTATAGCGCCTTACATACCATTGGTATGCTTGCAAAGTGCTGTGGGATTAACACCCTTCGGGAACTGTAGTCCAGGTGAGTGGAGAGATTAGGGTAGTATACTTGGGTGCACTCAGTATGTGTGCAGCCAGTGCAGTTTTCGCGGTGTATAGCTGAATTCTAATGCTGGGCGTGGTGCAGTGATTGTGTGAGATCAGTAGAATGGGCCCAGCAAGGCCGTGACCACTACGCCTGCATTCCGGCAGTGGTGGAGCTTGTGTATGAGATTGTGTGCAGCTAGGCCGATTTTCTTTTTTTTTCTTTGTTGGGTATAGCTGCGTTCTAAAGACAGGCCAGCCTTTCATTCTTCCGAGGTTGATCATTTTGGCTGTAGTGATATTCCAGCATATAGAAGCGGGAGGAATTTGGCATGAATCTCTATACACAAACTGAAATTATTATTCCTTTGGTAACATGGCGGACTGCTCAGTGCAGCATAGTAAGAACACTTGAGCGGGTTTTCCTAAGAAACAGGGAAAAAAAAACACGGAGAAGGTTAAATGTAAAATCCATACATTCATGGCTAAAGGATGGCAGTGAAGCAAGAAGATTGCTTAGATGTTCCGGAAAGCAGCAAGTAAATAGCACAAGCAAGAAGATTGCTTAGATGTTCCGGAAAGCAGCAAGTAAATAGCACAGGAGTAGCTGCAATATGAAGAGTAATGTTTGAATAGCAGTCAGTCAAGGGATAAAGAAGGCTTAAAACCCAAGCACATGAACAAAGACAATTTTCAACAGACAATCTGGGTTCATGCATGTGCAGTTCTTTAGTTTTGCGCTAGAGTACCTACATAATTGTGTCCTGGGCAGTTCATGGGTTAGGCAATATGCACACTCGGTTCTATGTGGTTTTACCGCGCATTTTGTTTCCCCCGGCTCCCAACTCGTTAACTCACCAACCCCCATCTGTCTCCCATCAATATCCCCCATCCCAAAACTCGCCATGGTTTTATTTAATTTTTTATTTTTATTTTTAACAATGCATAGTCAGTGGCTTTTATTGCAGTGGATATTTTGCACTGAAAAATATGTGCAGTAAATATTCTGTAATGAAATGACTAGACGCCGCACATTCTAGAACAGAGCCAGTGCTAAGATGGTAGAAGCGTTCGGTATCAGGGGGAAAAGGAATCATTATGTGACTCATCTGTCATCACACAGACATCAGAGCAATCCAAACGGTTTATAGTGAAAGTTTCGAATACATAGGGCCTCATTACGACCCAGGCGGTAAGTTACCGCCTGGGTTGTACCTTTACCACCATGGCGTAAACTATGTTTACGCCATGGTGGTTGGCGGACTTACCGCCCCATTCCGAGGTTGGCGGGGCGGTAAGTCCCCAATCCCCATTTACCCTTCCCCATTCCCATTTTTGCCCCATAGGGCATAATGGGAGTGGGGAATGCGTTAATTACGCCACCGTAAATTACGGTGGCGTAATTAACATCAAGGTCCCTTAGCGCCATGGATTTTAACACCTGCTAAAAGCAGGTGTTAAAACCTCCACGGCGCTAAGGGACCTCGGAATCAGGCGGTAAGGGTTGGCGCTGTTTACGCCGCCGTAAATCCCCTTACCGCCTGAGTCGTAATGAGGCCCATAGTTTCGAAATGCAATACTTTCAAAACAAAAGGATCGAGAAAAATAAAATTTGAATGCACTTTTTTTTGGGGGGTCCCCCCCCAGACCCTTGTTGTTTGGGGGAAAAACACACATTTTTCCCATACGAAACCCAAAAAAAGACAAAAAAAAGCATTCGAATTTTTTTTCTTCGATCCTTTTGTTTCAAACGTATTGCATTTCGAAACTATGTATTCGAAACTTTGACTGGACACCATCCAAACAGATCATACTCACAACGTCAGTATGATGGGGATCTGAGGACAGCAAAGCCGCAGCGGACTGGGCTCCCCATGGTAATGTTCTGATTATAGATGCCCTGTGGCAAGGGGGCAAGCAAGGGCGAAGGGTATTGGGAGGCTCCCAACACGTGAGCAATGCCTCTTTCACGCACACGCTTAATATAAAACCATACGTATGCTTAGGTTCGCAATGAGCACACGCACTCTACCACATAATAATTGACGCCCACGTTCTCATGAAACTGTAGAGGTCGGGCAATTTATACATAGTTTCCACGGTTCACATGTAGTGCTTTGCAATAGCCTTCCAGTGATGCAAAGCGCTACAAGAGCAACTAACACAGCATACCTCCCAGTCTTACTGGCCCCGGAGGACAGTTGCCATGGCCAACTCCAAAACCTGCACCAAGGTGGCTAATGACATGTTGCCGGCACAGTAGATCCAAGGACATTTTTACATCCAAAATGCCTACGGAGGCGCGGTTGCCGTCACAGCACGTACTTGCCACACTGTTTGGTAGTCAATAATTGATCAATAGAAAGCTTTTGAATTAATCATAATCACTAATATATTTTCTGTGTAGAATCCATTTAATTGTATTTGATCCTATTTGATCCCGCCTGTAGCATTTACAGAAGGGGACCAGCCATACCCAAATCAGTCTTCGCCTTGACACAAATGGCAATGGGCCAACCAGAATTTGTAGGACCTGTCTCCTCTTCGTGGGAACTCAAGCAAACTAGGGCATCATCAGGGAGGTGCAGTTTGATTCACTCAGCAAAGCAAGCAAGTGACACAGGTGGACTCATCAGGGAGGCTTTGCCGATCAGACCGGAGAAAAGACACAAACCCTTTGTTTGGAATTATATACAGCCATATTTTATCCTTTAACATTACTAAGCATCATCACTCATATCAACATTTACTTTCCTTGTGACAGGCAGTTCCCGGTGGAACCTTCCACTCACCCCCTCTTGTCGTATAGCGGTGTGCCCCCCCCTAAGCCGTTGCAGACCTCCCGCTATACCCTATGTTGGGGGTTGATCCCAGAAGGCACCCTTCTCTTGACAGACAGCTTCTGCCTCTTCGCCCCACCCTCCCTTTCTCTGGCCACCTTCCCATTGGACCCACCTGCCAGGCCGAAGCCATCCCAGTCAGAGGCAAGCCGTGCCCTCACCACTGTACCCAACCGGCCACAGGGCCTCCCAGGAGAGGCAAATCACTGACTACATGGTCCTCCTATGCCTTCCACAGGATCTTCGACTAACTGGTCGTGTCGTGTTTATCACGGCCAGAAAGTTCTTCAACAACAAATCGGTTGCTTGGTCTGATAGCGGTACCCCATTATGATGTAGATTGTCTGTTCCTCATACCAAACTGTTGGCTACTACTCACAGTTGACCCCCAGCCCACCGTGCCAGTGAAATGTTCAATTTTCTTGCAGAGACGTTCAGTGGCCTTGCCGACCCTGCCGCCCTCCATCTTGTCCTCAGAATTATTTGTGACCAGGGGATCACCTCCTTTGGGCAAAAGTTACCTAGCCAACCGAATAATGAAACTAGTGCTAGTCTTAGCTCTTTCTGCCCCATCTGGGCTAGGTCATTTCCCCCTATGTGCAGGATTATCAGATCCGGCTCAGGCAAGTGCTGTCTCGCCCTGTTCTCCTTCACAATATTGCACACCTATTCTCATGCCACCCTTGCAGAGCCAGTGTATTTCTGCCTCTGTGATCCTACGCCCCCATGCGGGGTTTCCTTTTGTACTCTCCTCTCCATTTTATGAAAGAGTGCCCGATTACCCACACCACCTGCGTCGGTGCCATCCACTAAGGGTAACAGAAGGGAAAGGCACGTTATTCACAGTAAACATCAGCTCTTACTTTGCCCTCCTTATTGGTGTTAGTTCCTATCTCCCCCTCGCCCCATTCCTTCTGATAACTTTCCCTTGGCCCCTAGTTTCCCTTTGCTGCTAGCAGGCCAAGTGATGCCTTATGTAGCCCTTGTAGGGCACAGACTTCCATCTCCCCAACCACATGATACCTTCTTCCTGTATTCCATGTCCTGCTGTAGTAGTAGTAGTGGCTACCCCTATGCAGAAGGAGTGGGGGACACACCCTAGTTCCCCCAGACCTGCTGCTACAATACAATAAAAGACAATACAATGCAAACATTTTTGGAGGTAGACAAGCCATCCTGGTGCCTGGACATTGGTTCCGCACCGTCCGCTCGGAGTGTGATTAAGTCCCACAGAGCTGCCACCAAACAGAATATTCTGTTTCCATTCCCTGCTATCTCTACTATCGCCTCTTTTCATTCTTGATCTGTCTTTGACTTTCGAATATATATCAGCACTCCAAGATTACCCTTAAAGCTGATGTCAGCGAGGGCCAGCCCTCCCGATGTGTCTTTCTTGGCTGTTCCTACCATCTGCCCCAACCTGAAAGCCCCAAAAAAGGCGGCAGTGACGAAGGTAGCACCAATGCTAGCACCATTTTCTCCAGTTTCTCGGGGTCAAGGTAACATCTTCAGTCGTGTGCCCGACCCCAAACCTCCTACAGCCTGCTAAGGCCTTTTTTTACTGCAAAGTCATATGTGGGGCTTGCCACCCTGTGCAACCCAGCCATAAACCTTATGGCCATCACCTTTCCTTTCGCCGTCCCTGCTGACACACCTGTGTCATGTAGGTGACCCAAGAAAGCAATCACTGAGTCCCTGTGAAATATCTCACCCTTCTGTTATCCTGACAGAATTCCCAATATTCCTAGAATGCTTTCTCAGAGGCTGTCTTGGTCTTCCTAGTCAGTGATCCAGCAATCAGTGGTGCTAATCCGGGGCACCAAAACTCCAGAGGGTGTCGGGGAAGGGAGTCATCCCTATTTATGCCTGTGGCAACCATCTTCGAAATCTCTGCATCTTAAAACGGGACAATGCATCAGCAGTGTAATTGAGAACTCCCGGGATGTGCTTTGCCTGAAAATGCACTCCCCTTTTTGGGCAGAGCAACACCAAATGTTTCAACAGCCTGAGTACCACGGGGCACGATGCACTTTGATTATTAATTACCATTACCCCTGACATGCTGTCTGACCAAAATATCTCATGCTTTCTCCTCAGTCCATTGCCCCAA
The DNA here is from genome assembly GCF_040938575.1 of Ambystoma mexicanum. Lineage (NCBI taxonomy): Eukaryota > Metazoa > Chordata > Amphibia > Caudata > Ambystomatidae > Ambystoma > Ambystoma mexicanum. Next base: position 608,053,163 of record NC_090923.1, on the reverse strand, counting down.
ATTGTCAGTGCCACAATGATAGGGAACAGCTTCAAAAATTGAATATTTCTAGTTAATCCCCTGCTGGCCCACTCACTTGGCAATTTATTCCCAAACCACATGTTCCCTCAAATATTCCCAAAACCCACACTCCCTGCTGTGTCTGTGTATAGCCCAGTCTCTTGGTTGGGCCATGCCTTCTTTGGCCAAACCTGTATTCCATTGGAATCTGTCAGAAAGCTTTGCCAGACTTTAAGGTCTTCTTTAACAGAGGAGGATAATCTTGTATGATGGTGCTTTTCTGTGATCCCTGACATAGCCCATGCTATACCGCGTGAGAATGGATGCACCATCGGGATAATTCTCAGAGTGAAGTTAAGCTGCCCCACCAAATGCTGGAGCTGGTTCAAGGTTACTTTCTTGGCCTGTAAGCGTGCATACACTGATACCTTGAATTCTGTCACCTTCTGCTCCGGTAGGCAGCATGTTGCCTGTTTAGAATCAATCTCTATGCCCCTACTGCTGCCCCGCTGTCAGTTCTTCCCCATGAGCTCAAGTCTGCCGTCAGCATATCTTGTCACTGGTACTTGCATTGTGCTGTATGCCTAACTCCCCATCTCTGTGAGGGGTGCCCATGTGCCAGACCCCGTCGCCCCCAAGTTTAGTTGGGCGGACCCTACCCCCGTTAAGCCCCCAGTAAGTTCAGTACCCCTTGTGTGGCTCCCAGGTGGCACACTCCTTCCAGGAGTCCCCTCGCCCCTGACCTGCCCCACTGTTATGAACCGGGACAGCCGACCCAGCCCTTAAAGCAATACTTTGAGAGGAATGGGGATGCAGAAGATACTCAAACATCAATAATCAAAACGACTCAGAAAGTTGGCAAAGTTGACTGTTTTAATATCAATTATCTAAATCGGGGAGTAAAACGGATATCAACTGACATCTCATAGCATGGTTTCTCAATTTGTTTAATAAAAAACATCATACTTACAATAAAAACTCATCATTGATGACGTTAACCTACGTATTTACTAACGTCATCCTACGTGGCAAACTACAAAAACCTAGTGGCAAATGTGATAGGCTTAGAGGGAACATCTAGGTATATGTTCCATACTAGTTTCAGAAAGTGATAGGCTCCTTAACATCCGGTGGGGCAACTAAGCCCTCCCCTCAAACAGGTCACTATGAACATCACTAAATACACAACATCCCATGGGTTACACAGGCTATAGGGCCCTTAATTACGCAGTCCCCTACAATTGGTTGACACTCTTACATCCGTCAGTACTTTTCCGCCTACGTTAGCAACAGGCAGGCTAAAACCAGGTGCTGGTGAGCTGGTCATAATCATAGCTTCCCACCAATTAGCATATCATCACCTCAGTGGTCTGCACATCAATTAAGGCTTTGAACTTGGCCTTGGAAATGTTCCTTGCTCTGGAGAATACAGGGGAGTACAGGTGCACTCTGCCCTTCTGCGTAGGTGTGGGTCATCATGTTTGTCCAATTTCATCCATCCATGTGACTGAAGACCACAAATTTGAGCTCTGTTGCATTTAAAATACGATTTTTAATAGACCTCTGATGTCTTCCTTGTTTTCGTCCATGCCTTCTGAACAGGAGTTTCATTCTTTCACACAATTGTAACTAATGTCTGCTCATCCCAGTCCGATAAGACCTTGGCTTCTTGGGGCTGATACAGCCTCGCCTTTCTGAGATTCACTCCTGTATTTCAATTGTTTTTTCAACTCCGACACACTAGAAAAGAGGCCTTCCTTCTCTGGTCCAGCTCTGCTATAACACATAGTGGAAACATCCATTCTTTATTTACTCCTATATATGTATACGTTGGTGCATGCCGCAATCTATTCACTATAAAGCTAGCCTCAAGAATACTTTATCTACTTGCTTTTCGTTGCATCTGTACACGTGTAAAATGACTTGATATCTTCATCATTTCTGTAGCAAAAGTTTCTTCATGTCGAGCCTGAGATGTCACTTATCTTTGATACTTTCTTGATGCCTTATAGACTATTTTCATTTTCTTATCTCTGCATCTCTTCCATGTGCATCAGTCTGGCTTTGTGTGATGTCACCAATCTGCTCTTTAATTTATTGGTGTTGCTTCGCTTCTTCTGGGATTTCATTCAAGTGGCCATCATACTGTCTCGTATGCAGATATGGCAATATTGCCTCCAGGATTCTCCTTGGTATCAGTATTTTCACTGGTACTGCACGTGACTCACACTCTGGTTCCCAACATATAGGCAGTATGGGCAAGATGGTTGAGGTGGGTGTACTTGGCTCCTTCTCTACAGTTTGCCCAGGATCTGTCCCCTGTTCTATCCCTCCTCTCTTGACTGCCTTGGCCCATTTCCTTTCCTTGCAGGCAGAAGGCCTCCAATGGGGCCACATTCTTCCTATGGAGTCTGCTCTCTTTGCCCCCCTCTGGCATAACCTGCTGTTACCCCACCTTGCTGCCTGTCCCTTCACCATTCAACCTGGCCATTACTGTGTTGATCCCTTGATCTTGCAGCAAGATCGTACTACAGGCCAACCACTGGAGGGCAGACTTTGCAAATCATGTGACTCTAAGCAGATACAAGCTTCAGAAAGATGATTACTGGTAAGTGACATTTGTCTTATAGGAGGTCACAAAGAACCTGGCCAGCCTTGAGTCCCTCTGTTGGCAAGCAGGCAATGGCAGAGTCAGTTTGCAGTGAAGCTTTAACCATGTATTATACATATTAAAATTATGGAACATCTAGGCTCTGGTATTCAAACATTGCCCGGGATCCCCAACTGGATCAGAACATTGCCCTGCCAGTTCTAAAGGTGTTTGTAGCTTTTGCTTCATAGACTGGCCGGTGACCACTATTGTCCCCTTTCAACTCTGGTATTGAGCTCCACAATTTGGAGAACACTCTGCAGGTCACTCTTTTTTTTCAAATCCCAGATGAACTGAACCATCGACCAATCATACAATCATGGGGCTAGTTAACATGCAGCCATACTTCCACCTTGACCAACATCTTGAATAGGCCACAAGGTGACGTACAGCGCTCAAGCAATGAATGGAGCACCCTGTTACTAATTCGACAGAATTCACAGTAACCTAGATAATAGTAAACTTATAATAGTGTCATTTAGGGCAAGGAGGCCTGACTGTGGCCTGCACTTTAGGCAAGAACCATCACAGACCTGATTCCTGTGCACTGACTGTTAAAGGTTCCTTAAAATCATTGAGAATATATCACACTCTCCAACTACAGGAGACTTCAGTCCAGCTCTTACTGAGGAACAAGGTGCTAAAAATGGGCATTGCGGCTTTTCCATCAGGAATACTGCATACCATAACTCGAGGGGTCTGTAAGTGGTTTGGGGTTACCACAGCTAGGCTGGTAAAACCATTCTCCACATGCAATATTTCTGTGCTAGCTCACGCAGTTTGACATAAATACCATGAGTGTGGTTGGTATAAACAGGATGTGTTTGAAATCTAACCTCCTTTTGCTGTTGCACCATAGTCAAAAGTCACCAAATGTAGCTTGGTATTTGAGGTATTTTCTACCATTAGAAAGAACCTGTGTAATGGGTCCGTTCCAATGGGTAAAGTTAGAAATGAAAGTAAATTCAGCATAATCTGTCTTTCTTCCTACAGAATCGTGGGTCGGCTGAGCAGCATACAAACACACAGAGGTGGACTGGGAACTGAAGGAGGCACTGGAAATAATTACTGGGAACCAAAAGAGACCATGGAAATAATGTTCAAAGTGGCCCCATATGACACATTTTCAGCAAGCACAATGCTTTTCCTATGAGAAAATTTGGAAATACCACACAAAAGAGGCCTAGGGTGCAGAGGCCTTCCAGGAAATCTCCAGAGTTCCCTATAGGCCAGTCCACCCCTGCAAACACACGTGTTGATCATCATCCGGGTGCACAAGTTATTTGCATGGTTCTCGCTGGGCTTCCATATGCAACAATGTGTATAGTAATTCCTAGCACACAACGAACACACTAGGTCGAGTCGGTGCGACATTTTCTGCTTATGCAGCCCGATTGTCTTTCTTTTTGTAACAAAATATAGATGTATCACAATTTGATTATTTTTCACTAAAGATCACATGCAGCCTCTGGATCTAGATTTAAGCAATTTCAGATGAAATGCTTAACACCAGTGCTTAATTTGTAAAAAAAAAATAAGTGCCAGGGCCCAAATAATTTCTAGCACTCCTGTGACGCTGCGGGTGGGCAGTTCCCCACCCATAGCTGCTCCACACAGTGTCGACATGTTTGGGGTTACACTGCAGCTCGCACCTGCTCATTGTGGTTTATGAATGCACTGACTATCACCACTTCATAATTAAAGTGAGTCTGAGACAATAAGTGTCAGTGCTAAAAAATAAGTGCCAGGGCTGAGCACTGGCAAACACCCCCACCAATTAAGCACTGCTTAACACACAAATTGAAAGCTGACATTCAAAGCAGTTTCTAAATGGCATATATGGAGGGGAACGCGGCAAGACGAACAATAAGAAAATAGAAACAGGTATAGTAATAGACCCCTGGCATAAGATGTACAGGTTATCCGCTAGTGTTTTCGCCTGCTTGTTTTCCTGTAACAATTCTCAATTCCCCCCTCCCCTTACTTGTCAATAAAACTGTAAACCTCTGCCACCTACGAGGGTTTTGAATTGCCACACTTTACTTTCATTGCCCTGTAACAATGAAGTAAAGAAGTGTGTTCAAGGAGCTTGATTGTAAAAGCTATGTTAAACTTTAAGACCTTATGATATATAAATATAGGCAACTGAACTTCAGACATTTGACATTTTATGAAGTGTACATGATTCAGGATTTGAGACCTTTCAGTAATAGTAATAGGTTATTTATAACGCACAGAGGTTTTTAAGCGCGGACCGGGGATCGAACCTATGTTTCTAAGCTCGTCTATGCTTCTAAATTGAGCATGTTGCTCCTGAGCTATCTGGCCGAACAGTGTAGGCAGGGGCTGAAAACACCAATTCAATACTAGTGAGCATGTCTGCTCTTATCTGTTATTTGTGTGTCCTGAGGCCCATGGGCATGCGTTGTGTAATAAAACATATATAATAATAATATAGGATAAAAACAATGTATTAAAAATGTAAGTTTTTCTTTCACAGCAGCATGGGTATGACTGTAGGCAATCAATAGAGCCTGTAGCAACAAGGTTATTTGTTGAACTTTTACCTATTTTATTTACTACGCGCTTTATTAAAGGCATGATAACAAAGGTACAACATACAGGTTATGGCAGGTCAGCAAGAACTGTGACTGTTCTAATTGATGGCTGAATTATTGGAAAGGGTCCTGAAGGTGTGAGGGGTGTTCTAGAGGACTATTTGCAAGTCTGTTCCATACATTGTAAAAGTGTGGTTTTCCCAGGACTGGGGCAGGTGAAAGGAGAAAGGGGTGGGGGGGACCTGGCACAGAGGAGTTTGTGGAAGGTGAGACAGAGGTAAACCTGGGGGTGGATTGGAATTCAGGAATGTAGCAAGGGTCTTCTGATTGTTGGCAGACGTTGGCAAGATAGCAGATAAAGTCAAAGAAGGGAATCGCTGATGCAGATCCAGGGGCTTGACAACTCTTTCTACGCCCCATATCTGAGGGCGAAGTGAGCGGGAACTATTTGGATCAGAGTTCTGCTACTTAGACTTTTTTTTCTTTTTTACTTTTAACAGTTCCACTATTTTTTACAACCAATTCTAGCATTCTGCAGCTGTTTTTTGATGTTAAAGCATACTTCTTAATTTGTACCACTCTATAGTAGTTTCAGCTCATCCAGCCGGTCAAGTGGCACAGCGAGTAGTGTGCTCGCTTTGACATCCATGCAGAGCCTGCTAACGCAGGTTCGAATCCTTCTGAGCTTGATAAATGAGCACCACACACCGTGGGTAATAATAAGCAGTGCTCAGATACCTGAGGGTTTGTAGCACTATATAAATGTGAAATTATTATTATCTGAAAACAGATGGAGAAGGTCCTGCACAAACTAAGAAGCTATCTCTCCAGCCATCCCAACTCCCTACTCCACCTTCTCCCTCTGACATGAGTAAAACTTGTCAAGTTGTTATCTCAGGTTAAATGCATAGACATTATATGTGTTTAAGGTCCAGGCCATTCACTGGGGAAGTTATTTTAACATCTGGTGTCTGTGAGATTTACACCTTCATGCCACTGGACAAGTGTGCAGTTGTAGTAGGAGCTTTTAGTGTTTGGACTACTGTAATGTACACCTGTGGATACTTCAATGAAGTTTTATTAGCAGGCTCCAGGTGGCTCACACATGATTGGTTTCTGTGATCAGGTGAAACGTGATCATGCCCAAACTGCTCGCAGGACCGCACTGTGGCTTCCAGTGATGTAGAGAATCCAGATTACAATTCTAGAAGACTACAGATTATTCATCCCTAGCACTATGTCAGAGCAGAGGAGTGAACAGACTTTCAGTCTTAGGGCCCAGGCTTTGAAATAAATGACCACATTCCTTTCATGACACCACGGGCTTTTCTAATTTCAGGCCCCTGTTTTTGAAGCAGCATCTTTTTGGGTGAGTTAAGAAGAGAGGGTAGAGGCGAATGTCTGAGAAAAACGCAGAATATAAATATTCCAGTTGACTGAGCGACTGAGAAAAATGAAAAGCAATACGGGGGACCTCCTCTCTTGCCTGTTCCACCAACCTGGCTGCTAACCTGCTCTGGCTGCTACCTCTTGAACATATATTGTGCCTTGGTCCCCTTTTACCTCCCTCTGTCCCCCCACCGAGTGAGGTCACTGGTCCACTATATTTCTGGGACACTTCTACCACTCTGTTTGCAGAACCCTTACTATTCTATACTGCTAATTGTAATCATGTTATTGTAGCCTTTTGTTGTACAGTGCTTCATTGCTTGGCAGCTTGCTTTACCCTACATACATACATACATAGCTACATATATAAAGAGAATATAGAAGGCTCTGTTAGGCACCGTGAGCCAGCCTACTTGGTGTCAGCAAGATAACACAGGTGCAGAGCAGGCACGCAGGGTCATTGGGCTAACCGGGCTTCAGCCCCCACCAGAAATGTGAGTTGAGGGGCAGGGCTTCTGCACTTGCTTTTTGTTCGGCAGAGAGGGGAGGGAAGCCTTTGCTGAAACTGGCAGAGTTAAAGTTTTACTGTGTTCGTGCAGGAAAATGTATTTGCACAAACGCTGTGAAACTTTAAAGCTCCAAGCTTCGTCTCTCTGAACCAGAACAATCAAATGCATGCATCAGCCCCCTCCCCACGGATGCAAGCCAACATATAACAACGTTATGTGTTCTTTCACATCCGGGGAGGAGGTACCTGGTGTGCACACTTGCTTTTTCTTTAGCAGAGAGGAGAGGGAAGCCTTTCCTTAAACTAGTGGTGTTAAAGAATGGTGCAGTTAGCCCGTTATGCATGTATGCATGTGTGCAAGGGGCATGTATGTGAGTGTGTGCAAATGAGTGTTTGATGTGTGGGTAGCTGGGTCCCCATGTGAATGAGCGTGTGTACAGTGAATGGGAATGCAAGTGAATGTTATGTTTAAATGAGTGAGTGAATCTTGTGTGTGTGCTTAGGTGTAATGCTGGGCCGGCCATGGCGGGTAGAGATGGAGGGTGTGTGGGTGGGTGGGAGATGGACGGGTGGCTAAGGGGGAATTTTGCTAATCATGCCATTTTGGTGGAAGCATGATGTGGCTAGAATGGAATTTTGGTGCAGCCAGTCTAGTCATGTATTACTCTGGCTTAATTTCTTTTACTAGGCATCTATAATAAAGTCGGCATAATTATAATTGTTCTTTTATAATGTGCTTAATACCGGAGACCAATTTAAAGCAAGAGACTAGGATTCAAACCTGTGTTGCTATGCATTGTCTTGCTTCCAAGACAAACTCGTTGCACCTGAGCTATCCTCTCAGCCATGTAATGTGTTACCATGTGTCTTGACTGGAATTTTGGTGTGGTCACTCTATCAATTTCTTTCATTTGACATTTTTTTACGGGGCATCACTTGTAAAGTAAGTATAAGTGTTATTACGTGTCTCGAATGGCCCCCATTGTGCAGCCACTATGGACCTGTTTTCTTATTGTGATATGGCATTTTTAATGGCAAAGCCACCAAACGTATGTCCTTACATGAGGATACTGCCAGATATTGGTAGAGCCTACATGGACATATTTTCTCATAGTATGATTACTGGTATTAGGTGCAAAGGAAACCTTTATGCTCATTTAAGGGAATATTGGCATATTTTGGTGCAGCCAGATTGGAAATGTGTGGGCACAGCCAGCATGAAATTGTTTTTTATACGGGTATATAATGTTATTTATTTATTTACATTTGTATAGCGCACCAAACCCATAGGCATCAAGGCGCTGTTACATACATGTTACTCTCAGTCCTTAGGTCCGGGGCTACTGCTGAAGTACAGGTAAGAGTGTTACAGGCAGGATTACTGGTACAGTGTGAAGCTGTGTGAGTCCAGTCCAGCAGTTACAGGTAGGTTAAATGCAAGTACAGCACAGGCTGCCAAGAGTCAAATCCAGTAGAGACAAGTAGGGTCAATGCAAGTTCAGTGCAGGCTGCGAAGAGTCAAATACAGTAGAGACAAGTAGGTTCCATGCAAGTGCAGTGCGGGCTGCAAAGAGTCAAAATCCAGTAGTTATAGAAACGAGATTCTAGCATATGGGGAAGATAGTGTAAATACATGTGAGGCTGTGCACAAACCAGGGTACATGGAGGAACAGAATGAAATCCTAGGGCATCCTGTCCGGGATAGGGAATGTAAATCCTCTTTGAATGAGGCTCTAAGAAGGGACTGGCATCGGCTGCCGGTTTCCTTTATATTGAGGCAAAGGGGATGGCGTGGCAGGGGGAGCTTGCGGTCGGTAGTGACAGACAAATTGAATGTTTAAGAGGAAGATGGATTGGAAGAGGAAGAATTTATCTTACCTTAGGCTTCATAGTCGATACTCGCTGGTGACCGGAGGAGCTGGTAACAAGCTGATGAAGCTCGTGGTTGACCGCTGTAACAGGAAGCAATAGCCTTCGGATGCGGCCTTTCGATGTGGTCCAGCTGCGCCTCCCAGCTCAAGGTTACTATCCCCATAAGATGTGCAGCCAGCCAATCCGCTCGCTCAGATCCAGAGGCCTGTTCCAAGGCTCTCTGGGTGCAAAGTGGTTCTATGGGCAATGCAGCAGCCATTTTAACATGTCTTTTTACCTCGTGGAAAGTCAATGCTAGTAGTGAAGGTGCAGGGGTCACTGGGGGGACATCTGGATGCCGGGAACATGGACAGACCTAGATGTGCTACTGTGGTCAAAACGTATCTCAGTGCAGGTATTGAAATAAAGATTAGATGAAGGGGTTCCAAAATCAGCGCATGGGTATCTGGCATTACCTACAGAGTGGGATCCAATGCTCAGGTACGAGAACCTAATGCAGAGTGTGCCGCAAATAGAACATCTTCCTGAGATGCAAATCTTTTTGTACATTACATATTGCCCATTATGCTTTAAATGTATTTGTATTTGTATTTATTGGTTTATAAAGCACTTTAAACCAAAGCACTGTACAATTGAACAACTTAATACATAAACATAAACAGTATAACGTAATGCACCTTGACACACATTCATAAAGACACAGCGTTAATGTTGCATAGGGACCAATTGGCCTGGGGATCAGAAGCAGGTCCTGGCAGCGGTTGGTGTCAAGCTAACCTGACTCGACTAGTCTACAATCGGGAGTACAATCGATCCCAGCCATTGGGATCTATAGTAATACTTCTTTTAACAAAAATAATCAAAGCAACCACAAACATTCAAGACCTCCTAAAGTGTCAGTGAAAAGTCATGTCAAGCCTGGGTCAAACACATTTGTAAAATCCTTTATTGGTGCCATGAGCATCAGGGACATTGCATGTGATTGGGCATAATGTATGCAGAAATAAGGTTCTATATGATTACATTGAGGAGATTTGGTCAAATCCAAATCCATTGATTTTATTATTTATTTAGTTTCATTTTATTTTTAGCTATTTGGCTGCAAATATATGGAGGCAGAAACTCCTGTAGCCCCTCTCTGCACCCTCCTGAGCCTCCCCACCTTAATTATTACCCTTTCCCACCCCCACACATATTTTCAGCCAAAATAAATCAATGGATTTGGATTTGATCAAATCTCCTGCGATGAAACCTCCCTATTCCAGTAATAATAGTACATTGCGTTCTTATAAAGCACTTCATGCCAGATTCCTATGACTTCTAAGCGGGTGATAATGTTACATTATTTCACGGGACACAATTTATGATCAAGGGTGGAAGGCTGAGTCGGCCCTGCCACAGGATTCAAACTTGCAAAGTGCATCCATGTCAGAGGCTAGTGCTTAACTAGTGAGCTATCCACCCAGACGTAACAACCTACAACTATACTGATGATGATTCTCACAAGTAATCTATAGCTCTTTCCCACTCAGTTATATTTGTATTTTGGATTTGTATTGTGCATACCTGCCGGGAGGACCACACAGCAAACCTGTATCTGGGCGCAGATGATACTCCAAATGGCTCCAGGGGAAAGGCTCGCTGAAAAAGGAACGCTTTAAATTATTTTCTAAACTTTATAAGGGAATGCAACTGCAAGTAGTCTATCACCACGAGAATGGAATCGAGAACGGGGCACCATCATAAGATTTGTGTCCTCAGATCTAAGCGAATGGATTGGACAAATTGGAGAGTTTTTCAAAGTAACCGTAACGGGATTTGCTAACAACTTAATTGATCTGCACATTGAGGGACAGATCAGCATCCAACAGAAACCCAAGAGTTTTTACTTTGCTAACATACGAAATGGGGACATCCAGAAGGATTGGTGGGAGGGAGGGGAGTCGGAAATCTCTCACAATCTTAAAGAAGATAGAAAGGGCCTAGCAACATAACCTCTGTGTTTAGATGGATTCATTTGGGGACCATTGACGGTTATTGATTGTCTTACGGCTCTTAAACACTCAAGTGCCCCAAAAAAATCAGGAGGGACGGCTGCTTTCACTTAGAACTGCATATGAATGAAATTCCATTTTAAAAAAATGAAGGGAGGCCATTAGAGGCAGCACATAAACATTAAACAGCAAAGGCGAGAGGAGAGACCCCTGTGGGACCCCGAAGTGAGTGGATAGAGGCCAGGAAGTATATGGTCCAAACGTAACCGCTTGCTGTCTCCCTGAAAGAAAGTGTTTAAGCCATGCTAAAGTGGAAGCTTGCATTCCAGTCAGGGCTTCCAGCCGGGATATAGCCTGATCCACAGTATCAAATGCCGCAGACAGATCCAGCATTACCAACAGGGTTAATTCATCAGCATTATCCGTGCGCAGAATATCGTCCCAAACCGTTACCAGTGCAGACTTGGTGCCATGACTGGGATGGAGGCCAGACTGAAGTTCATCGAAGATACAATTACGCTCAATGAAGTCTTGGATCTGATTGGTTGCCAACTTTTCCAATACATCGAGCCTGAGCTATTGGCCGATAGATTTTTCATATGGGTCGGGTCAAGGTTAGATTTTTTTCCAACAATCGGGAGATGGCTACTGATTTAAGAATGTCAGACACAATCCCTTGAGCAAATCTGGAATCTAGAAATGCACACACGGTGATGATTAGTCAGCAATGCAGGGATGGTATCTATTGACAGTTGAGTGGATTTAAGTGCAGCCAACTGTCATTCAACTGTTTCTGGGGCCCATGGAACATTTTAAATTCACCTCCGAGTGAATCGCAGATCCTTTCCAGACCAGACTAGGCAGGGTAGCTGCTTTTTAAAAATTGTCTTAAATCACAGCTACTTTTGCCATAAAAAAGGAATTCAACTCCCTCGCCTGATGTAGAGAGGGTTCCACTGATTGCTGAACACAGTCCGGTGACATCCGATTTTTAATGATCTTAAAAGGTAATTTGGGTTTATTCCCCTGCAGAAATAATTCTGTTATGTCGATAACCAGCTTTGACTTCAAAGATTGCCTTTTTGTAGGTCTTCCGGCTCGTAGATATAAGTACAAGAGAGTCTGAATCTCTTTTTTGAAACCATCTTTATTGCTGTGGTCCTATTTCTCTTTTAATGGCAGTAGATGAGGAGGATACAGTACCTGAGTTTGAACTTTCCTTTCACAGCTACCGGTTTTAGTGGAGCAAAGTGATGACTGACTTGCGATAGGTTTGCAAGGCTTTGATTTTAGAAAATATCAGTTGGCCTTCCCCGCAGGGCTAGAAAGCACTGCCTGCACGGATGGCAGCAGAATGCAGAGTAGGGTATTCTTAGATCTAACTTTAAAAGCTTCTGTAGCTTTAGGCACCTTGTGCTTTTCCGGACGAGAGCAGAGTAAAGAACCTACCAAAAGTAAAAGCCTAATTCCCGTCTGTGATGACCTACAGCACAGAGAACATCTGACTGACCAGAGGGAGAAAGAGAGCTTTGCTCTCTAAGCTATCAGTCTGCAATCTCTATATGCCTAAAATAGGATTCCTAAGCACTTGTGTATGGGCACGATATAAATAAAATATCATATCAGTGTAAGATCCCAATATTCAGAGAGATATTCATGCTCTCTGAGATACACAGCAAATGTAAAAGTACAGAGAAGACAACTCTGCTCTCCCCTCGGTTATCAGCCTAATTTAAACCTGCAATATCTGAGTGCCGGAAGTACAGTGTAAGATCTCACCGATCAGAGAGATAGCTCTGCTCCCTGAGATGTTAGCCTGTAGTGGCTGCCTGCCTACAGACCGTGCTAGAAGTGTACCGAAAAAAGTAGTGGAACTGTGGTCTCGCCAGGGGAGTGGGTAGGTGGCAGCCTAGTGCAACATGTGACAAGGTCTTGCAGCCGGACACTGCAATAGTCTAAGTGACTAGTAACTAAGACTCCTATTCCAACTTTACACTTGCACAGGTACATAAATGGGCAAATCCTCTGTAATAGAATGGTGAATATGGTTGTAAAAAGTAGAGGATTGGTAAACAGAAAAGAATAAAAGTAATGGAACACCGCTCCGGACCGTACCCGCTCACTGCCTACAGCATGGTGTGAAACCAGACTAATCAGTAAAATAGCTCTGCTCTCCCTCGGATATAGGTCTAGTTTGAACCTGTAATATCTGTGTACCTAAAGAAGAGAGAAGATTTGTCTGATCAGAGAGGTGGCCCTACCTAAATCACAGTGTAATGGCGAGAGGTGGTGCTGTTCGCTCAATTGGAAACCTGTAAACCTGTGCAACTGAAGCACTCTGTAAGAGCTGACTAACCAGAGAGAAAGCTCTGCTATCTTAGATAACATTCTGTAACATCTGTGGGCATAATGCCCAGTGTAGATATGTCTGACCGGAGAGGTAGTTCTGCTTTCTCAATGAGTAAGCCTGTAACATCTGAGTACCAAATGCATTTGCAACATCTGTCTGACACTTTCATCACATCTACTTTAAACACGGATCCATTTCAGAATTGAAACTTTGCGATCCAGGTGGAATCGTACCAAAATGTCGCCCTCACAATTACGACAGCCGAAAATGCTGACTTTTAAAAAAACTTTTAGACCCCCCTAACACCACATATATATGGGGGGTATAGAATATATTAATATGGGAGGGCTGTGGGGGGTCTACCCGCGCTTATATATGTGGTGTAAAGGGGTTTTAAAAAAAAACAGAACTTTCGGCCGTCGCAATTGTGTATATTAGTTGTCATTTATATAGCGCCCTTTCCCCATTTGTATGGCCTCAGTGCACTTTGTGGTTGGAATGCCCTCGGTGGCCGCAGTCCATGTGTGGGAGGTTCTAAGTATTTAGATTAAATAGATGCTTGTGTGCATTTTTGCCAGTGTAGGGCTTAGGTGGGCTAGCTAGGCTACAGTAAGCCCCAACATTGTGAAATTAAACAGTCCTCAGATGACTTCAAAGTGGACCTAGGGTCTTATCATGAGTTGGGCGGTGCAGTAAAAACGCAGCAGTAATACCGTTGCCGCTGCATTACCGCACCAACCAACTATGAGCTGGCCACAAAGTTGGAGAATTCTGCCAACTTTACACCCATTTTTGACACAATTACCGTGGCAGAATGACCACCACAGTAATTGCACCAAAAATGCCCCATTCAGTCCAATAAACTCCAGTAAAATGGGCACTTACACCGCCACTTGTTATTCGATGGTAATACCGCCGAACTTTGTGGCAGTAATGCTAATTCCATTGGGCAGTATTCTAGCGGATTTACCACCCGGATAAACTCGTGATGAGGCCCATAGAGTTCTCGTAGTATAGGCAGGTGCACAAGTGAGGAACAGCAGGAGAAGGGGGATGGGTGGATGGGAAGGAGTAATACCTCCAGAATGAGTTGCTGCTGTCATAAAACTCGTGGGGCTGGGAATAGATGAGAGGTCCCGCTGGGGAGGAGGGATGGGATAAATGGATAGTGAAGGCAATAGTGAAATAGTGACTGTATTTCACATTTACTATCCTTGGCACTCGGCCACTTCTGAGCTGCTAGAACCATTTCTAGATTTGAGATATATTATACTTTGGGCATAAATAATGGAGGCCTGTATAATTTGTGTGGAAAATTAAAAGGCTGCAGATTTATTTAACTTATAACGACAATGGGCCTCATTCCGAGATTGGAGGCAGCCATGGCGCTAATAGCGCCATGGCTGCCTCCAATAACGGTACCGAGTCCGCCCTCATTCAATGGGGACCTACCGGTCTAGTCGGACCTTTGCGGGACCGGTAAGTACCCATTGAAAATACCATTCCCCATTCGCGTTGAGCCTCAATAGGTCTCAATGGGAAGGTGCAAATAACGGTACCGCAATTTGTGGTACCGTTGTTTGCTCTATGGACCCTTTGCGGGTCCCGCTTAGGCCGCCTGGTAAAACCAGGCGGCCTTAGCGGGACCCGCAAAGGGACCTCGGAATAGGGTGCAAAGGGATTACCGCCACTGGTGTCCTTACCGATGCCCGGTATCCCTTTGTGCCCAACTCGTAATGAGGCCCAATGTCAAAATTGGGAAACACATTTTTATACATTTCACTGCAAGCGACCAGTTGGATAAAGTTTCACAGGCTCTTTGCTACCCTGGTTATTGCAGTGGTTGAAGTGAGCAGGAGCGGTTGGGAGCAGTGCTCATCTACTTTTTAAATTAAGTTTTAATGTTCATATACTTTAATTTTAAAAAGCAACCATTCCAGAATGGATTTGTTTTAAAATAAAAGTGTAGGAAGAAGTTGAAACTTGCACTTTCAATACACTGCTCTGAGCGTTCCCTTAAATAGCAGGCGCATGTGTTTGGGGGTTTGTATTGTGTGTGAGAAGGGGCGTTGTGATTAGATTTGTGGGGAGTGGGTGCAGGCCAGCAGGGAACATAGTACCACTACTTCTTTCCATGCGCTTCGACCACTGATATTCTGCCTCCTCCTTTTTCAGGTGGACTTAGACTTCAACTTCTGAAACATTTTATTTGCCACAGTCACTACGCACAACTGTGCGGGTGACCCCTTGCTTGGGCTGTAAGAAGTGCTGTTCCAACTATTCATTCTGGGGGAAAGTGTAATTTGTTGTCTGTTATGTGTGTGTCCCTGTCACTTGGCATACAGCATACACCCTCCTGCACTTTATTGCTGCATACTTGTTATTCTCTGTTGAGCTTGGTCACTGGTGTGACGCTGCTCCTGTGACAGAAGAAAAGAGAGACTCTCTGGCACTACCCACCTAGGAAGCTTGCTGGCAGAACCCAGCAGGGAATGCCATGTGCTGGCTGGGTACTGGTTCGGGAGCTGCTGGAGGGGTTCTCTGATTCCGGTATCTCCCTCTGTTCCCTGGGAGATGTTTAGAGGAGGAAGCTTGCTTCCCTCTTGGACATCCTGGTCATCCTTCACTGGCGGAAGCTGTAAGGCAGACTGTACCTTCAGGCAGGGTCCAAATAAGTCCTTCTTCTTACTCCTTTCATAGGCGTCAGATGATATGCCAAAAGGGGGGCTCAGCCCTCCTTTAAAGCCAAATGGGCCCCAGCGATTAGTGCAGGCTAAACCTACCTTAATGAACCAATACTGAGTCCCCACCAACAGTCTTCTGTTATGCATGAGGTCATAACCTGAGTGCTTTGCAACAGGAAAGGTGAGGGGTGACAACATGTACTACTAAGTCCCACCCATCTTACTGTCTGTTGTGGATCAAAGTGTTTCTCTGGTTAATTGAGCTCTCTCTGACTCTTGATCAATGTTTGTGGTGAGAACAGACTTCTGTCTCCATCAATTCACATACCTCTTCCCTCTTTAACGAGCTCTCCCTGCAGGGGTTGCCTACTGTAAACAGTTGTTCCAGACATACCATTCACTGCCCTTCATACAGACGGGTGGGATCTAGCTTCAAGTTGACACATTGCATATCAAAGAGGTGTTGGGTTTCCAGTCCCCTTTTGTCAGTTCTGCATACAAGCCCCTTTGTAAGCATGCTTCAATTAACTCTCATCAGTATGCGCTGCCACCAGCAGAACTTAGACAATAGAGAGGGCGTATCCATGGAGCCTTTGACATTTTAATTAGGCTGGCCATGGCCGAAGTAGGGTGTTGCCTTGCCTATTCCTGAGATGCTTTGATGTACCCATGGCTGTCATATTCCAGCTAAATGTGACAGGCAGGATTGCACCTGTAGGCTGTGTCCCCCCGTAGTACACATGACTATGTGCTTGTTGTGCAGTGAGCAGAGAAAAATGTGTACGGATTAGCCCCATACATTTTCTGAGGGTGATCTGCCATCATTCATTTTTATTACAAAACTTCAATAAAACCCAGGTGAGTGCACACTTCCCGTGCGGATGGTTGAATTCATCAGTGTGTGTGTGTGTGTGTGTGCGTGTGTGACGATTCAACTTCCGGGGCACCGGTGGTTCAGAGATGAATATCGGTTTCTAAACCATCAATCAGCCCCACACCTCTGGTACCCCGGAAGGGATCCAAATAGTTTGCAATACAAGTCAATTATAAACCTCCTTGTCCAATATTGGTAACGTGGACAGAACAGCAGGCTTATCTCTGCAAGGTCGTGGATCATTGGTTAGTTGCAACACCGTGAAAATACAATTATTACCCAATGATAAAAGGGACTGTCCTGTCAAGGTTGTATTAATAATATATACTTTATTATTATTACAACAGACAGTTCTAGTACACTACAAATACAGCCCACACTGTAAAGGAACACAGAGGACAGACTGTTCCATGAAGGAAAGGGAAGCACTCTGGATACTGACAGGTGGGTAGTTGTTAAAGTTATCAGTCTTAGCTGTTCAAGGTTATTTGGTTTCAGCACCAAGGGGCAAAGGGTTGAAACTGTCTCTAGGGGCCTTCAGAGAAGGACCACGTAGACAGAACCATAATGTACATTGTACTTAAGAAGTTCTTGATGCTCAACAGCGTTGAGGTGGTTCAGGGCGCATGGCAGCTCCTGAGACAGAGTTCGAGGTGGGAGATGCTGTGAGTATCAGGCAGCAGGCAGTTCGGCAAGTGAGGCTGGACGGACGGCTGCAGGCTGACCTACATGGTGGCTCGGGCCAAGAATCGTTGTCTCTGTGCTGGTTGGTTGGTCTAGAGCACTGGTCAAGGCGTCTCTGATGGCTCTGGTGACTGCGGCGTGACAAAAATCAGTGGTGCAGCCGGTTGCGGTTCGAGGACTCGAATGTCTTGTAAAGGTCCTTAAAAGATGGACGCTGGTTGATGCTTGTGTGGCACTCCTCCTAGCTTCTTTCCAGGGCTTGTGTCGTCCTTTCAAGGAGGACGGCCCAAAGCTTAGGAGAGTGTTTGCAGGCAACAGCCTTGTCCTTAGTTCAGATACTCTCTGGCACTTCCCACCTAGGAAGCTTGCTGACAGAACCTAGCAGTGCATGCTGTGTGCTGGCTGGGTACCGGTTCTGGAGCTGATGGAGGGGTCCTCTGAGTCTGGTATCTCCCTCTGTTCCCTGGGAGATGTTTAGGGAGGGATCTTGCTTCCCTCTTGGAACTCCTGTCCTTCATTCACTGGTGGAAGATGTAAGTTAGACTGTACCTTCAGCCCAGGTCTAAATTAGTCCTTCTTCTTACTCCTTTCAAAGTCGTCCAACGATTTGCTAAGTAAAGGGTTCAACCCTCTTTTAAAGTCAAATGGGCCCCAGTGATTAGTGCAGGCTAAGCCTACCTTAGTGAACCAATCTTGGGTCCCCACCCACAATCTTCTGTTATGTATGAAGTCAGGACCAGAGTGCTCTGTAACAGGAAAGGTAATGAGTGACAACATAGACCTTAGACCCACCCATCTTCCTGTCTGTTGTAGATCAAAGTGTCTCTCTGGTTAACTGAGCCCTCTGTGACTCTTGATCAAAGTGCAGGTCTCCCTTGAAGTTTGTAATGGGAGCAGACTTCCTGTCTCCCCCAAATCATCCTCCGTCCCTCTGAAAGGGGTTAGCTCTGCACGGATACCAGCGGTAACTAATGGACACAGACATGCCATTCACTGCCTTTGATACAGAGGGGCAAACTAGCTTCAAGATGACACATTGCATACAAAAGGGTTGTTAGCCCTGCCTTCATGTTGTCTGTTCGGCAACCAAGCCTCTTCTCCAGGCTTGCCTTAATTATTACTCATTAGTACACGCTGCCCCCAACCGAACTACCACAATAGGAAGGCAGATCCATGGAGCCTTTGATATTTTAATTAGGCTGCCCATGGCTGGAGGAAGGTGCGCCTTCCCCCGTCTTGAGATGCGTTGATGTACCCGTGGCTGTCACATTCTAGCTGAACATGACATGGGAAGACGGCACCTGTAGGCTGTGTCTTCCCGGAGTACACATGACTATGCGTTTCGTGCGGTGAGCAGAGAAAATGTCTGTGGAATGTCCGCACATATTTTCGGAGGCTGATCTCCCATCATTAATTTTCATTATTAAAAAAAAGAAAACAGGCGAGTGCATACTACCCTTGCTGATGGTCGAATTCCTCACAGTGTGTTGATGTGTGTCACAGATGGACTACCTCAGATCAGAGCTCCCACTGTCTTTTTCAAGAAGGGCTTGATGTGAACATGTAAGCTTGCAGCAGGGACTATATTAACAAAAGGGCTGCCTGGCTCTTCCCTGATCTCTCCGTGTATCAATACATATCAAACACAAAGCTGATCGGGTCAATTCCGGATAAGCATGAACCATTCAAATTCTTGTGTACAATTTATGTATTAAAAGCCTGTGATTAAAAGTAATTCATGCGAGATATAAACCAATACAGTGTTACACAGGAGTGAAAGTATGGTACATTACATATGCATCCAATTGTAATTTAAAACGTAGATTCTCAAAAAATATACAGGCCCTATTACTGAACTAGGGCTAGCTAGCTGCCTTCTTTGCTTGGCGTGTCCAGCACAGTCTGTATGCAGTTTTGTTTACTGTAACCAGTATAATATTTTACTGTAATTGTCAGTGCTATTATTCAATAATGAAACTATTCGTTTTTCTATGGCACTTTATGCCGGATTCCTATTGTTTCTAATATGTAAAAATATTAATAATTGTAAATATGTTGCATTATTTAGAACTCATGCCAGTGACATCACAAGTTGGGCTGTATTCCAGGCTGTAATACCGCCGACTGTAATAGCCCTAGCACCGACCGGTCCGGTGGTATTACCACAGGATCACGGGTTGGGCCTTAACAGTAAATCCCCATTCCTGAATGGGTCCATTGAATCCAATGGGGGATTTTCGGTGCTAATACTGCGGGCTAATACAGCTGGCTGTAATACCACCAAAAACAGGGATTTTCACCTCCAGAAAAAAGCTGGAGGTAAAACAGCCGATTTAGCGCCCAACTGATGATAGGGCCAGCCGTTAAATGAGGTTGTAATACCGTTACCACCGCATTTAAGGGCTACAGCCCAACTCGTGATGAGGCTGGCTGTGTCACAAGACTGCCGACATGAGGCAGCTGCTCGAGGGCCCTCAAAGCGGTAAAGGCTTATTTAAATTGAAAAAGTTCAAAGGCCCTGATGCCGTCCCTTTGTGGGAGCTGGCCCCTTGCTCTCGGTGTCAGTCACTGGGCAGTAGGATACCCTAAGGAATTCTCCATTAGTGAACCAACTAGGAAGTAAAAGGGGTACCTGGAAGCAATTAATTCAGTGAGATATCTATTATACATACATCTATTCGGCGTTATCATTTCTTGGAATAATCCTGAAACCTACTTTCTGCCCATGGAAGTATAGGAAAGTTCTAAGTATGTTTTCTTGGTAACGCTGTTTCAATGCCATGTGTTGCTGACTTCTCGGAAACTTCACAAAAGTAATCCTGTCTGCTAGTGCCACTGCATGTAGGCAGACCTGGCTGAGAAATGTGCAGATCAGCAACATGAACTCAGTGCCCGTGCCACCCTGCTCTGGGGCCCCCTACCAGCTTGGGGCGCTACCTGAATGGCTTGCTCTGGTTTTGGTTGCTGTTTGTCAGTATATCGCGAATGCTGAATGGGGGAGGGGGTTGCAGGAAGGGTCGAGGGAGGGGAGCGAGTGGAGAGAAAGGGCTTACACCTCTCAGCAGTCCTTTCCCGTACGCCTGAGCAACCCCCAGCACCATGAGCGACGCAGGAGTTTGCCTGGGAACTGCTTCGGAGCCCGTGTGTATTGGGGGCACTAACAGAGAGTCCTTTGTGCCGAGTGCCAGAGTACCTTCCCTGTACACAAGGACACATCCATCTCCCTCCCTTCCAAGAGCCTGGCCAGTTCCTCGCATGCCCCCTTCACCCGCCTCACCCTCTGATGCCCAGTCTATGGATGCCCACACCCTCTCATGCAGATCTGTTTGCCAGCTGGGTGAATGATTGACTGCTGGTACCCTCAAGGAAGCAGACTTGACAAATGGTGCCCGTGGGCGTGCAGTGGGGGAGACTGGCAACTCCGGTGCACGTTTATATTGTTTAATGCAGGGGTCAGCCTGCTCCAAAGCTCTCACATGTGGGACCGATGAGGAAAGGAATGTGCAGGGATATAGTGATATGCCCAGGGTCACACGGGTTGGTTCACAGCTGGCTGTCTGGCCACAACCCCTTTCACAAAAGCAATTGCCAGGAAGAAAGCAGGCAATTGATACTAAGGCAGCCTCTGCTGTAAATTGGTGTTAACAGGTAGAGCCAATGCAAGAACATGCTGCTGAGGGGAAAGGGGTAAATAGCAGAGGGGGCACTGGTACCAATGAGATGAGTGGGCAATTGAGCCAGTGTGAAGAGGAGGTGTGGGTTATTCATCCCAGCAGCCAGTGTGAAAGAGCGAGGAGATAGATGCACCTCCCGGAGACAGAGGCAGAGAAACTGACACCACAATTAAAGGTATGTCGCCCTTTGTGTTGGTTTCCTGTGGTGCACTTTGTGCACTTTGTGGCTGCTGCTTATGTTCAAGGGGTAGAGGATAGATGTAATGTAGGGGAGACGTCCAGGAGAAGAGGGACAGGAAGGGAAGGTGAAGAGTGAAGCAAGCATCATGGTGGTATTTAAGGTTGGTTACTTGTTTAGTGCTTCTGGTAACCAAAGACGGCTTCAAAACACTGGAGAGACACAGGGGAAAATGATTGCATGGGAAGAAGAGTAAAGCAGTGAGAGGGGAGTGATGAAGGCAGCATGATACAGTGCTACGTACGAGTGTCGTCTTTTGCACAGAAGAGTTGTAGTCGATCAGTGACAGGGGCATGAGTGTTGAAGTTGCTCGGTGGGACAAGACTTGCAAAGAGGAACCGAATTTTAATGGGAAGTCAACTGGTATGGAGGTAGTGTTTGGAGATTGGGGACAAGCTTGTACGTTTGTAGAGGGTACTGGTGACAAACTTGACACTTACTGTCAGCCGCTACCATTTCTGCTCTTCCACAGTGACAGTCCGTGGAAGTGTCCACTACTTTGGCATTAGTAACCCGCTCCACGGGCTATACCAGAGGGTAATGGCCCAGCAGCCCGAATTAAAGGCACGAGTGAAGGGTGGGCCTTTAACAAGGGTGCCAGGAAGTTACCCCCTGGTATAGCCTGTGTAATGGGTTACTAACACCATTACCACGTCGGGTTGCCAATTCGGTAACCCAGGGTGCTCATATTGGGGTCTTTTCTATGATTGAACGGGACGCCTTATGGCGCCCCGTTCATTCCTAGAAAATACTGTTCCAAGATGGGCAAGGCTGGGCTCCTTGGGAGCTCCTCTTCCATTTCCGTGGCGGCTGGCAAAGGGAGATGGACAGAAGCTGCGGTGGGCGTCATCGCCGCAACGATCAGGTAAGTAAGGCAGGGGACGGGGGTTTGGGATATTTCAAAAAATAAGGGACGGAATGGTGGGTAGAAGATGGCGGGGCGGGGAAGCAGCCTTCAGGTTTCCAATCAATGCAAGCTAAGATTAGCGGTTTCAGCCTGCGATCCACAGCACCTGATTGGCTCCTGCCCTGGGTGCAAATTGACAATTATCCAGTGCACAAGGCAGATTCTGCTGCTGTTTTGCTCAGTGACAGTGGAGTGGACACTTGGCTGCTACTGCTGCTCCCTCCCTATGCTTCACTTCTGAATGACACCACCACCCTCTTTCACTTCCTCTAACTCAGGCCTCCCTTTGTGCAAGGAAATAATGTATGCATGCAATTAGGGCAGGGGATACAGAACCCAAGTGACCACTGGGAGAGGGTGAAGTGGAACAGGGACCAACACCCCAAATAAAGAATGCGGGTGATTTGATCTTGGAGGTATAGACTGGAGTAAGGATGGCAGGCTTCAGTGTATTCAAGCCAACTGGATATTCTAGACAGGTCTTTGGTTTTAGGGTCTAGAGATGGTGGGTGATTGATGCCACTGAATGGATAATGTAGGTAGGTGACTGGGTGCATGAAGCAGAGGACGTGGGTTACTGTTTGCCTTTACTAGAGTAGGTAGCTTGGGAAAAGGGATAGAGAACAGAGGATATGAGCAAGGGGGGAAAGCATGGGTGCCTTTATGCAAAGGTTTACAGACAGTTTGACATGGAGAGTTTTGGGAAGCAGGGTTCTGGAGGCAGCAGGTGAGGTGTAACATAAGATCCTTTATTAAAGTTTGCCATGTAACATCAATTAGGAGAGGGACAGGACAGGAGCTGGGGCAGAGCCCACTGGCTCCCACCACCCAGGCTACATGGCTCCAACTGCCTGGGCTCAGACACTCAAACCACGATACACCAACATGCCAGGCCCTCAGGGAACATTCTCACCATGACATCACTGAGTACAAATAAGCAAGAGGACACAATATAACAAGGAAACACTTCTAGGTATAGCCAATGTATAATTAAGTTATCTTCCTGTAATAGAATTAGATATATAAACATTACAACTAAATAATACATGTGAAGCAGCGCTCAGGCAAACGGGGCCTTAATGCACAAAGAATAACTGCAACTGTGCAATGGGAAGATAACTAGCCATGTGTGTTGGACTTAAAATCCTATGTCTGACCTCTTTTAAGAGGCCAAGGTAACTTTGACCTAGGTAGCGAAGGATAGAAAAGGCTGGATTATGCAAAGAAATCCCAAAAGAGCCAACGCTCAGCCTGCCTGTGGAGGATTCCAACCTACCGCACCACTACAGTCACCCCATAAAGATCCTAGCATCCTCAAGGATCTCTAGGTAGCTTGTTTCGGGGCATTGCTCTAGAGGAGACACAGTTCAAAGCCCACCCACATCTGAGTGACTGTAGTTCACCCAGCTTTTCTGCCTATACCTGGCAGTTAATGACTGTTCCTGCACAGAGAGTGCACAGAAAGACACCTCTGTTCAGGCCATTGGTACAACATACACACCCTAGCACTGACAACTGGGAGTTTCTGAAGGCCCCAAAGCCTCACCACCCCTAAGCCAAAAACACGCTCACGTCATACTCTAGGTGTTGGGGATCTAGCACAGCTGCAACCGCCTGCCCAATGGGACTATCTTCCCTGAGGGCAACCCACCCTGGGTGAAACAGCCCCTCGTTTCTGTGATTGTCTCAAAGCCAGAAAGCCATGGCAATGGTGAACATGCATTTTTCAAGTACAGTTGACTATAACATAACTACAAAATATAATGGGCACTAGGGATGTCATTTGGAGGTCACCAAGGGGTCGCAACTGTGACCCCTGAGGTCTCCCTTGCTACCCCTGTGGTCTCCCTTGCTACCACTAAAAAAAGCTTTTTAAAAAAATGCAAGCTCCTGGGCTGTGGCCAGTGCCATGTGGCTCTTTGCTTCTGGAGTGGCTGGCTTTTTGCTCAAGCCTCTTAAAAAAACATTGGGTTCCAAAAGTGTAACACTTTCAGCAGCGACCCTAAATAAGAAAGAATAGGAATAACAAATAATGTGTCTTTCTGGAATTCGATACAATAATTGCTAGACTCATTTAAGGTTTGTTTCTGGCACACTTCAGGGGCTGAGTGACTGATTTAGTCTGTTCTTAAACACCTCAGCTCAGCCTTTCATTCTTCTGAGGTCGCTAAATGAGTACCAACACAGGTTGGTGATATTGTATGTATATTTGTTCTATATAAAGCGCTTAAGCGTAAGTGCTATATAATAAGACATTATTATCATTTGGCCTTGGACGTCTGGTTGCATTCACAGTAATTTGGTAATATGGGCCTATACACACTGATATTAATGATACATATGGTGATCCATTCTTGTATGAAATGTATATCACATTATAGTGATATTGTAACCATATTTTTCGTAGTGTACTTAGGAACAATGCTATGTGATGCCGCTTCCTGTTTTGTCCAGCGGTGAAAGGTCGTGTTCCATCACTTCCTGTGATGTCATTTTGGGGTGGAGTAAAATTGCATTACTTCCTGTGATGCCATCAGAGGTCAAGGGTCGTGTGATGTCACCTCCGCTACCACTGGCATTTTGGTGAAATAATGTCCCTGGCATACCGAAGAGGCTCTTTTCTCCTCTGGCAAAAGGATTCAGGGCCTTTTGCTTCCACTCGCAAGACTCTTGTCATTGATACATAGCTACCAGGACTTTCACCTTAGCACTCAGTGGCCGAAGTAGTGGAACTAGGCATTTGCCTATTGGCAAAGGGCTACGTAGCCCTTCACCTCAATACCCACTGCCTCAGGTGCTCGGCACAGACATACAATTTATTCTTAGATGCCTTCAATGAGCTCAAGCTATTGCACAACTTGTATCCTAGGCCTGGATACCAGATGAGGCACATATGGAAACAGTGCATTTTACCCTGAGGCTTGTATACCAGGTGAGGCAGCTATGGATGCATAACATTTTACTGCTAGGCCTGGATACCAGATGAGGCAGATATGGATATTTACACTGAGGCTTGTATACCAGGTGAGGCAGCTGTGGATGCATAACATTTTACCCCTAGACCAGGATACCAGATGAGGCAGCTATAGATGCATAACATGTTTTCACTAGGCCTGGATACCAGATGAGGCAGCTATGGCTGCATAACATTGTATCCCTGGGCCTAGCTACCAGATGATGCAGCTATGGATGCAGAACATTTTACCTTTAGGCATGGATACCAGATGAGGCAGCTATGGAGGCATAACATGTTATCACTAGGCCTGGATACCAGATGAGGCAGATATAGATGCAGAACATGTTACCCTTTGGCTTGGAAACTAGATGAGGCAGATATGGATGCATAACATTTTACCCCTAGGCCTGGATACCAGACGAGGCAGCTATGGATGCATAACATTTGACTCCTAGGCCTGGATATCAGATGAGGCAGCTAAGGATGCATAACAATTTACCCCTGGAACTGGCTACCAGATGTGGCAACTATGGATGCATAACATGTTATCCCTTGGCCTGGCTACCATTTCAGGTAGCTATGGATGCATACCATTTTACCCCTAGGCCTGGATACCAGATTAGGCAGCTATGGATGCATAACATTTTATCTCTGGGCTGGCTACCAGATGAGGCAGCTTTGGATTCATAACATATTACCCCTACGCCTGGATACCAGATGAGGCAGCTATGAATGCATAACATTTTACCTCTGGGCCTGGCTACCAGATGAGGCAGCTATGAATGGATAACATTTTATCCCTGGGCCTGGCTACCAGATGAGGCAGCTATGGATGCATAACATGTTACCACTAGGCCTGGATACCAGATGAGGCAGCTATGGATGCATAACATTTTACCACTAGGCCTGGATACCAGATGAGGCAGATATGGATGCAGAATATATTAGCCCATGGACTGGACACCAAATGAGGCAGAGATGGAAGAAGATCCTTTCACCTCTAGGACTGGACACTCATTGAGGAATGTATAGATGCAGATCCCTTTATTTCTTGGACTGCATACTTAAATGATTACCGGTTTTCTATGTGCAGGCAGGAATCTTTACCATATCTCTTCTTAAATTGAAAAATCCCAAAACCCAATGAGGGAGCCAGCGTTTTATATTCTCAGTTGTGCTGCTCTGCCCTTACATCCTGAAGGGAACAACTAAGGGGTCTTAGGACCGGATAGGTGTCATGCACCTATCCGGTCCTAAGCAGCTCCTGTGTCCTTGTAGAATGATCACAGCCAAACAATTCATGAAGTGAGACTGCTGTGTGCCTCTCTGCCACGCCACGTGGTCCTAGAGGTGAACAGACTGTTGCCTCAATGCACTGAGGCTCCTCCACCAATAGAGAGAGAATCGATGTGCTCCTTTGCCACCCAATCTTAGAGGTGAATCCGTCCAAAGACCTGCCCCCACCATAGTACCATCCCTCTGACCCACCCAGTCCTGTATTGCACTCTTGTGTCAAGACGGCCGTGCATCCGGTAACAGCAGTGATGTGTCCTCTATCCCTAGTGCTTTAAATAGAAAAAAAGAAGTGCAGGTAGTCACCAAGCTACGAAGCCGGACACTCTGGCGCAGCGCTTTTGGTGACAACCGTTTCGGCGCGACTCCTTGTGCATAGGTCCCTTTAAGGCACACCCTTTTGTTTGCAGGCAATGTCCAGTGACATTAAATTATTTATTTTATTTATACTTTAATGTGTTAGAGTCAAAGACTTTACACATAATGGAAAATTAAATCATAAAAATGAAAATGCAAATATAGAAAGTTTAAAATATCATATATGCATACAATATAATTCATGATTCTTAAAGTACATGAGATACATGGCTAGGATTCGAATTTCATACTTAATTTACATTCAAAATCAAAGTAAAAATCAAAATCAGAATTCCAAGCAAACAAGCGATCAGGCAAACACCGAGAGTTGTAATGTTTCAAGCTAACAGATAGAGGAGAGAATCATAGGGACAAAACAGTCATACACATGCCAGCAGGATTTCCATGACAGACCTCACTAACAACAGTAGCTGTACAGATGTCATGGCTCTACGTGCGGCACCAGCAGCTGTTCAAATGATAACCAAACACGATAGACGGCCAACTGCAGATTTTTATTTCCTGTGTTCATACACCGAAGCCAGAAGGTGCTCTCACAAATTGAGGACAGATAATGGACATAGTCACACAGGTTTCACAAATTTCCCTTCTCATTTCCCTTTTCTGGTCTCTAATTCTTTTGTCATGTTGGTGGCGTTTGGTGGACTGGAGTACTGCACAATGAAGATGCTCTCTTTTACCACTGCTAGAATGGTGGTGGAGAACCACCCCTCAATTTTGTCCACCGTCATATTTGTTAAATTAGTAGAGGTCATGATATGGTCGGAACAGAAGAGGCTGTTTGCAAGCAAATTATTTTTCTCCAACCAGCTCACTCTGTTGCCAGCATGGTTGACCCGTAGCTTCCCTAACAGGGGGTGAGTAGTAGTAGTCACGTTCATTTCAACCCCTAGGGTTAAGATGCCATGGTCGCTGCGATCAATGGGCTCTATTCACATCTGAAGGTAGCGCTGGATCAGGGCTGGGTTGGCAAGGAAATAATCGAGCGTAGCTTGGTTATTGCCCTCCCTCCATGTGGTCAGGCCCAGTATATTACCCATCAACTGACCATTTAACATAATCAAGTTCCATTCAGTGAGTACGTTCAACCTTTTAACCCCCTGTGAATTCTGCTTATGTAAGGTCAATCTGGAGGTGCTAAAAACATTACTGTTAGGGTCAATACTATAGGGGCATCAAGAATGTGTATTGAAGTCTCCCCCAATGACGACGAAAACCCCATTTCCACACAGCCATCTGGCAAATACATTTGCTAAAGATTTCTGCATACCGTCTGTCTGTGTACCCCATGGTGGGTCATATAGACAGATCACCAGAAGTGAAGACTCAGAGACCCCAGCATTTACTGCAGCTCCTACCACCAAAACCAAATCCTTGGAGTCAGTCTGGACAGTTCTGAGCAGTTTCCGGGGGTGTCTAAACCCCACTAGGAGCCCACCATACGGGCATCCGCGCAGCCCTTTTTTTAGCAAAGACCTGGGTGCTATCAAAGCCGTTGACATGGTAAGGGTCCCGCAGCCAAGTCTCCTGTGAGCCTAGCAATGCTTGCCACATTAAATTATGTGCCAATGAGCACATCCTTTTGTGAAGCAGTGTATCTGAGAACTTTTCACACAAACTTCCAGTTTGCTGTGATGCATTGTGTTACGAAACTTTGAATAGCTATAGTAAAGGAGCCTTTCTTTTTTGGGTATCAACC
Source organism: Ambystoma mexicanum (assembly GCF_040938575.1). Classification (NCBI taxonomy): domain Eukaryota; kingdom Metazoa; phylum Chordata; class Amphibia; order Caudata; family Ambystomatidae; genus Ambystoma; species Ambystoma mexicanum. The sequence continues at coordinate 608,024,455 of NC_090923.1, read as the reverse complement.
TAGCAGATACGATAGCTGTAAACTAAGCTTTAGAAGCAGAGTTTTATTATTGCGCGCTTTCATTGCCTAACGAGAAATTCGGTAGGTTTTTTCCGAATCTCAGACCCTGGGAAATCCAGCCCTATGACCAGCGCTGTTCCCAGCTGTATAGGTTATTCATTTGCTCAGGACTAAACTCGCCTTCACAAGATGTTCCAGCTGGAAACATGTGCTTCGCTGTAAAACACACTTTTACAACACATAAAGAATTCACTCGATGACAGCCAATCTGGTCATACTTTTTCAATCTCCTGTCTTATTGGTCATAACACATAGGTCACAATGTACCTGACAAGTGTGTGTAGGGGTTTCTTTGCTGAAACGCCTGGCATGTGAGCTTTTTTGGTCTGATCCTCACCTCAGGAGATTGGGTGACTGGTGGGTGGCGGTAGAACGTGGTCTGATATCAGAATGGAGAACATGTATATGGAAGGTGGGCTTTTCTTTCTCCCACTCTGAACTAAAACCATCTCTGAACAATATGTAGAGGTAGGGGAGCCAAATAGTTCATGGGTGGGGCCTAGACAGAGCCACGTCATTGGCCCAGCAAGATTATTGAGGTTTAGAATTCCATGGGGATGAAGGGAGCAAACATCAGTTCCATGAAACTTCAAGATGGACCCAGCTGGTATTTGAGTTGTGTCTGTAAGGTGTGTCCAAGTGTAGTCGGGCAGGGGTGCAGGGGGAGTTGATTCTAAGGGCTTTGTTACTATGGCGCCAAACTGTCTCAGGTAAAAGGGACCTTTGGGCAGAGCAATTTCAGACATAAGAGTTCTCGATAGGCTAAGGAACTATGTGGTCTATCATTGAGACCCTGACCCCCCCCCCCATTTATGGAGCCTGTGATGGTTTACTGTTCAGACCCTAGTCTCCTAATTACCCATGTTCATTATGGAGCTAGTGGTGGTTTGCCGTTCAGACCCTAGCCTCCTAACTACTCATGTTCATTATGGAGCTAGTGGTGGTTTGCTGTTCAGACCCTAGCCTCCTAACTACTCATGTTCATTATGGAGCTAGTGGTGGTTTGCCGTTCAGACCCTAGCCTCCTAACTACCCTTGTTCATTTATGGAGCTGGTCGTGGTTTAGCATTTGACCCTAGCCTCCAAACTGCCCTTGCTCATTAATACAGTTAGTGGTGGTTTACTGTTGAGACCATAACCTCCTAACTGCCCCGCCTCAATATAGGCAGTAGTGGTTTACTGTTGAGACCCTAGCCACCAAAGAACTCGTGTTCATTTATGGAGTTAGAGGTGGTTCATCATTCAGACCGTAGCCTCCTAACTACCCTTGTTCATTTTTGGAGCTAGCGGTTGTTTACGGTTGAGACCCTAGCCTTCTTACTGCCCCGGATCAATATAGGTAGTGGTGGTTTAGTGTTGAGACCCTATCCACCAAACAACTCTTGTTCATTTATGGAGTTAGAGGTGGTTTATCATTGAGACCCTAGCCTCCAAACTACCCCTCTTCATTTATGGAGCTAGTGGTGGTTTTTCGTTGAGAGCCTAGCCTCCCAACTACCCTTGGTCATTTATAGAGCTAGTGGTGGTTTATCCTTGAGTCCTTAGCCTTCTAACTGCACTTGCTTATTAATACAGCCAGTGGTGGTTTACTGTTGAGACCCTGGCCTCCTAACTACCCTTATTCATTTATGGAGCTAGTGGTGGTTTACCATTCAGACCATAGCCTCCTAACTAGCCTTGTTCACTTATGGAGCTAGTGGTATTGTACTGTTCATACCCTATTCTCCTAGCTACCCTTGTTAATTTATGGAGCTAGTGGTTGTTTACCGTTCAAACCCTAGACTCCAAACTGCCCATGATCATTGATGGAGCTAGTGGTGGTTTACCGTTGTGACCCTAGCCTCCAAACTGCCCTTGTTCTTTTATAGAGCTAGTGCTGGTCTATCCATGATTCCTTAGACTCCTAACAGCCCTTGCTCATTAATACAGCCAGTGGTGGTTTACTGTTGAGACCCTGGCCTCCTTACTACCCTTGTTCATTTGTGGAGCTAGTGGTAGTTTATTGTTCAAACCCTAGCCTCCTTACTACCCTTGTTCATTTATGGAGCTAGTGGTGGTTTATTGTTCAGACCCTAGCCTCCTAACTACCCTTATTCATTTATAGAGCTAGTGGTGGTTTACCCTTGAGTCCCTTGAGTCCCTAGCCTCCTAACTTCCCTTGCTCATTAATACAGCCAGTGCTGGTGCTAACTACACTTGTTCATTTATGGAGCTAGCAGTGGTTTACCGTTCAGACCCTAGCTTCCTAAATACCCTTGTTCATTTGTGGAGCTAGCGGTGGTTTACCGTTCAGACCCTAGCCTCTTAAATACCCTTGTTCATTTGTGGAGCTAGCGGTGGTTTACCGTTCAGACCCTAGCCTCTTAAATACCCTTGTTCATTTGTGGAGCTAGCGGTGGTTTACCGTTCAGACCCTAGCCTCTTAAATACCCTTGTTCATTTGTGGAGCTAGCGGTGGTTTACCGTTCAGGCCCTAGCCTCCAAACAGCTTTTGTTCATTTATAGAGCCAATGGCTTTTGCTGTACATTTTCTGTTTGTTCTTATATTGTCATGTTAGTTTGTGTTTGTCAAAGGGGGTGGGACACATTGCCTCTTGGCCTAAGCAGTGAGCGATTGTGAGATGCACCTCTGTTGCACAGGTGGAATGTTTGGGTTGGAATGCCAGGGTACCTCCAGGCATGCAGCTGGCTGACTCGTTATGCAGAGCCTGCACTGACGTGATGCCCATAAAGTCCTGTTTCACACGTACCTGTGGCACAACATCCATGTACGTGTCGGTGGCACCGAAGTTCGCTTCAGTTGCATATTACAGAAAATAAATAACCCAGGCGTGGTGTTGCCCCACCCATGTGCGAAGGAGTGTTGTTTATATACTACCCATGCAGGTGAAAGTGGAACTTGGTGCTAGGCCGGAGAACCGTTTAAAGAAAAAAAAACTCTTCATGGTCACAGGCATCCGGAGGGCATTGGCATCAGGGTACATACTCAGCCTGACCACATTTATTCTCAATGGGCATGGTGGCACCAGAAGCTGCCCATAGAGGTATGCGATAATTCGCTGGAGCCCTAAGCATTTGCCCCTTTCTGATCAATGCGATCCCTTGACCATTCTAGACTGAGTGTACAGGTCAGCAAATTATCCAAAAATCCATTCCTAGTCCTCGTTCATTTTTTTTCCTGTATTTATCTTTCATGAGCATTTAACTTTTCAACCTTTTGCCCTCTTCCCTCATCTTCTGCCCTTTTCCTGTTGTCATGCAGACCAAGTTCTGGATGGCCCTGAAGACCTGTTTCTAATGACCTGTTCATGCTTGTATATATGCTTCCCCTTCCCCTCCCGTCCCTCCCCCCTACCTGAAATCCTACACCGTTACTCCCTTCTCCTACCCCCTCCTCTACCCTATCCCCCCCCTTGTAAATAGTTCTACTTATTGTTCTAATTCCCTGTTCATGCTTGTATATAGGTTTCTCTCACTTTTGTACCTGTTGTTATATTGTAAAGCGCTTTGGCTTAAAGCCAAATTCAATAAACATAAACATAAACATGGGAAGACCATACTACACGATGCAGAAAAGTCTCGGTGCTATCAGACCACCACAGACTTATGTCCATACACCTCTTTTAGACATTCTCTCTTCAGCTTAATATATCACATGGGCACTGACCATAAACCCCACACGATGTTATGACATCAAACATTTCCTGCTACTGTGCCAAGGCTGTCGGTTCAGTCTCCTTTCACCCGACTTCCCTTATGTTTCCATTCACTTTCCACTCTCACACAGTCCATCCTGGACCCGACCTCTCTTGGCCCTCCTGTTTGGCATCTCCAGTATTAATATGCTAGTGTTTGTTTTGTTGGAGACAATAAATGCCTTCTCTGACAAAATGTCCCCATGCTTTGGGGCGTCAGTTGAACACATCTTGAATCAATAGCACAGCCTTTAACTACAGCTCAAAATAGCATACATTAAACTGCTCTCAAGCAAACTCCTCTTTATGCACACACATCCGGGAACTCGCTTTTCACTTTTCATTCTCTGCGTTCATGTTTCAGGCTTGTTGTAGTTTCACGCATTCAAGCTTCCACAATCGCTACCCCTCTCCTGTTTACCTGATTAGTTTGTCTCACCCTAGTCATCCTGTATTTGGTACCCTCTTTCTATGTCCCTCTGCCACTTCCTGTTTCGCCCTCTTCTCAGGCTATGGTCCGGAAACACCTGGCGAGGGAACAGTACCCCTCTTTGAAGTCAAGCCTGAGCACTCTGAGACCTCTACCATGTTATGCTATGCTGATTTATATCGCGCGCCGATAGCACCCAAAGGCAGCCTCCAGGCGCTCGATGGTGATTGGGAGCAGTATAAAAACGTTGTACCATTACATGACATATACTGGTAGTGCTGATTAAGGGGAAAAGTAAAAGTCAGAAAAAGTAATAAGGGTGAGGAAAGATGGCAGGGCAGGTTAAGGTGGAGATTGAGGAAGGAGGGTTTCAGCTAAACTGAGAGAGTATGGCAAGGAGGAAGTAAGTAAAGGTGACCGGGCAAAACAAGAGGGTGTAAGGAAACTTAGCAAGGGGAAAATACTTGAGCAAGTAGAGCTCTTCGAAGTCAACCTTTCACATGTTCCCAATAGATTGGAATGGATGAGGGAAATAGGAAAGAAGTAAAGGGGGAATCTTTCCCAAGGAACACCTGTGGAAGGCAAACCCTTTCTATGCTACTGGTAAGGAGCCCAGTAAGAGGTGAAAGCGAAGGACTGGGTGGAGGATTAAAGTAAGAAGGTGAACAGAACAAAGGAGGGGGTAGCAACGAGGGAAGGATGGTGGTGAGGTGGCAATATGCAGGGATCAGAGTGGATTAATGAAGGCTAGAAGACTTCAGCAAGGAGAACAAGTAGAAGTCAGCCACTACTTTCAATGAGTAGGGACGTAAAGGGTGAAGAGAAGAGACGTTTGAGCTAAGAACAGGGGGAGGCCCACTGCTGACCCAGCAGAGGACCTGGAAGGGAGGTGAGAAGCAACACCAGAGGAAAATGAGGAGTGGAATAAGGTGGAAAGCCTTTTGTAAGGTTGGAAACTTGATGCACACTTACCATTCCCTCCTCTGGAGCTGAGACAAAACGGGTGATGTAAGGAAGTTTCAACATAAGTAGGGACATGCATAAAGAAGTAGGGAAATTGAAGTAGGAGGGTAGAAGGGAATAACGATCCACAATACTTAGACGTTTCCTTGCTCCAAGGTCCTCTCGCCCACTTAAGGGCTGTGTCTCCTTGTTGCATTTAGGATTTTGTGGTGATGTCCTCTTCACATGACGTGAGTTCATCTGATCACTAGATTCCGATCTGAGACATTGTTACCCTCTTAGTCCCAATGATATCACGCCCTGTACAAATATACCTACACCATATTGTCCACTCACCCTTCTAAAGGGGCAGCAAGACTTCCATTATCTCATCAGTGGTCCTGATCCCGACACCTGATCTCTCACATTCCCAATACCTATATGCAAGTGTGAGGAATTTGACCATCCACACGTGGTGTGTGCGCTCGCCTGGGATTTTTGATTTTTTTGATAAATAAAAATCAATGATGGGAGATTCACCTCCAAAAATATGTGCGGCCATTCTGCACACATTTTATCTGCTCACCACACGAAACGCATAGTCACGTGCACTCTGGGAAGACACAGATTACAGGCACCGTCTTCCCCTGTCATATTCAGATGGAATATGATAGCCACGGGTACATCAAAGCATCTCAAGAAGGGGGAAGGAACACCTTCCTCCAGCCATGGCCAGCCTAATTAAAATATCAAAGGCTGAATGGATCTGACTTCCTGTTGTGTTTAGTTTGGCTGGCAGCAGTGCATACTAATGTGGCAATAAGCCACGAGGTGGCGGGCCAATACCGTCCCAGGTGGCATTACCTCAGGCGGTATTGGCCCACCACCGAGGGGCTTATTGCCATTAGTACCCCAGCCCGTTAGACCGGGGTACTAATTGCTTTTTTTTCTGTTCCGAAACACGTTTCGTAACAGAAAAAAATTAAATAAAAAAAACGGCAAAAAAAATGGCTGCTGCCATGGAAAGGGAAAACGTACTCCATTTTTTCTTTCCATGGCGGCCATCGGGAGCGGACGTGCTGGGAACAGAAGTGTTCCCAGTGCGTTCGCTTCCAAGAGCAGAAGAAAAAAGAAGGTAAGTGGGGTCGGGAGGGCGGAAGGGAGGGGATGGGGAGGAAGTAAAAAAAAAAAAGAAAATTGTACCGCGGTCTCCAGCGGGAGATGGCCCCGCTCCGAGTCTCCACATGGCTGGAGCCTTCCATCATCCCCCGCCGGAGATCGCAGGATAGAAGGTAAGTCAGCTGGGGTGGGAGGTGGGAGGAGGGAGGGAAAAAAAATTCTTACCTGAGTCCCCGGCGGGGGACGAAGGAAGCCTCCAGCCATGGGGAGGCTCGGAGCGGGGATTGCCCCGTTTCGAGCCTCCTCATTGGCTGAGGGGCTGCCACACCCCCCGCCGGGAACAGAGTAGCCGGCACGCACTGTGTGGACGGGAATACCGTGTGGTATGGCTCGCAAATGAGCCAATCACCACACAGTATTCCTGTTCAGCCGCGCATGCCGGGTACTAATGAGAGATAATTGAGGCAAGGCTGAAGGGGATTGGTTGCAGAACAAGACAATAGGAAAGCAGGGATAACACCCCGTTTGGGTGCAATGTGTCAGCTTGAAGCCAGTTCCCACCGCCCTGTATGAAAGGCAATGAATGGCCTGTCTGGGTCCATCAGTTAACGCAGGTGTCCCTGCAGAGTGGACCCCTTTCAGAGGGACGAAGGATGTACTTTGGGGGAGACAGGGAGTCTGCACCCATCACAAACATCAAGGGAGACCTTCCCTTTAATCAAGAGTTACGGAGGGCTCAGTTAAACAGAGAGACACTTTGATCTACAACAGACAGGAACATGCGTGGGACTTAGGTATGTGTTGTCACCCCTCATCCGTCCTGTTGCAGAGCACTCTTTTCCTGACCTCATGCATAACAGAAGATTGTTGTTTAGGATCCAGGATTGGTTCATTAAGGTGGGCTTAGCCTCCAACAATCACTGGGGCCCATTTGGCTTTAAGAGAGGGCTGAACCCCTTACATGGCAGATCATCCGACGACTTCGAGAGGAGTAAGAAGTACTAATTTGGTCCTGGGCTGAAGGTACAGTCTACCTTACATTTTCCGCCACTGAATGAAGGCCAGGAGTTCCAAGTGGGAAGCAAGATCCCTCCCCTAAACTTCTCCCAGGGAACAGAGGGAGTTACTGAATCCAGATGACCCATCCAGCACCTCCAGAAACAGTACCCAGCCAGCACACAACGTGACCTGCTAGGTTCTGCCAGGAGGCTTCCTAGGTGGGAAATGCCGGAGAGTCTCTGGACAAAGGACAAGGCCATTGCCTGCAAACATTCTCCTGAGGTTTGGGCTGTTGACCTTGAAAGGTTGTTGACACGAGCCCTGCGAAGAAACTAGAAGGAATGCCACACAAACATCAACCAACGTCCATCTTTTAAGGAAATGTTTTGAGACTGTCGGGCCTTCGAACCGCATCCGGCTGCACTGCTGACTGTTGTCATGCCAGACGCCTCGACCAGCGCTCCAGATCCACCAACCAGCAAAGAGACAATGATTCTTGGCCCTGAGCCACCCCGCCGGCCAGCCTGCAGCCATCCGTCCAGCCTCGCTTGTGGAACTGCCTGTCGCCTGATACCCGCAGCTATCTCCCGCCACAAACTCTGTCTCAGAAGCTGCGAAGCACCCTGAAACCACTTCAATGCTGTCGAGCATCAATAACTTCTTAACCACCAGGTACATTGTGGTTCTACCCCCCTGGTCCTTCTCCAAAGGCCCCTACTACCCTTTGCCCCTTGGTGCTGAAACCAATAACCTTGAACAGTATGACTGATTACTTTACCAACTACCCTCCTGGCAGTATGCAGAGTGCACCCCTTTTCTTCGTGAAACTGTCTGTCCTCTCTTTCCCCTTAAAGGGTGGGTTGTATTTGCAGTTTGCTAGAACTGTCTGTTGTAGTAATAATAAAGTAGATATTTATATACAACCTTGACTGGACAGTCCCTTTTATCATTGTTTAATAATTGTATTTATGCTGTGTTGCAACTAACCAACAATCCACCATCTTGCGGAGATAAGCCTGCCGTTCTGTCCACATTACCAAAAATTGAACAAGGGGGTTTATAATTCACCTGTATTCCAATCTGTTCGGATCCCTTCTGGTGTACTATAGGTGTGGGGGTGATTGATGGTTTAGAAACCGTTATTCATCCCAGGACCACTGGTGCCCCGGAAGTTAATTTGTCACAGCAAGGGAGTCTCAACATACGCCAAGGCGCAGTGCCTATTCTAGCTTCCTAAACTAAAGGGCTTACCACAAGTGGTATAATAAATAGCCACCATATCATGGTATTCTGCTGCCAGGGAATGCCATCAGGAAATGCCAGTGGCAGACTTGCCTTTCACTCCTCTACAGGGGGCTAGCAGGGTCAGAATGAGGCATAAATTTGTCTCTGGCACCATTGAAAAAGCGGCCCAGAGTTGCAAATGGCAATTCATTGCTTTCGTGACAGACTGTTTGAGTAGTACCCAATGGGGAGGGTTTTGATAAAATGTGATGCAAAGTGTGCATTTTAAAGAATATTTATTGAGTAACACTGGTCAAAACTATTAGCCGCATAGTGAAGTCACTTATCAAACTGGCCCACATGGGCCAAAAAAAGTGGCCCACTTTGAGCAAACAAAATGGCCCACACTAGCATTTTCCATTTTTGGTTCGGGCATTGCCCTATAGGCCAGTCGAGCATGTGGGCTAGTGGTCGAAAGTGAGGGAGGGAGGTGTAAAGTGGTGCAGGGTATTGCCTCACGGTAAAGAACAAAGGTGGGATGTGTTCAGCAGCATTTATTTGTTATATATACGCGCCATAATACCGCATTCACTACATGCATAGAACTTAGCATACCTCCGACCCCCCAACAAAACATAACATGGTAGTTGGGTCCCTACCAATAAGAGGGTTCCTTTCATCTCAGAGTCGCGAGTGACATGAAAGGCAATTGAAGCTTTGTTCTCATTATCTATCACTTGGAAACCCTGTGTAGATTATATGACATTGTTGCTACCCATGTGTAATTCTGTACATAGTGATATTTAATTCTCCTTCCACCAATAAGCATTGTGATAATAGATGTTGTTGTTTATTGGCACTTAAGATATCATCGGAATGATGAGACAAAAAAAGATATCATCGGAATGAGGAAGTGAGGAGTCTGCCCTGCCAGGCTTTTAACTTGTCAAGTGCAGGTTAGCCCCATGTCAGAGGCAAGGGCTTAACCTATGCACTTTACACCTGAATTGAGTAGGCCATTCCAAGCACCGAAATATGCATTTGCCATTTTTTCGCTATATATCAGCGACTGCCATTATATATTCAAGTAATCTCCTCATTAGTTAGATTCTGTGCAGTTGGTGTGGGAAGGGATGAAATGAGTTCAACGCTCCAGCTTATCTGCTTTGGGGATCATGCACTCCACAGCATTCCATGATGAGGAAGCTGTTTGGAAGAACATTACTTTCCACGAAGCAGGCTAATCGCACCATGTACGTGATAAAAGTTGGCCGTTGAGGGCTATGCCACCAATCAGCCAAAACTCAAAGTAAATAACCATTGACAACAGCAACGGTTTTTGCTTTTGTGAAGGCAGGGGATGGGCATTTGGTAGTATCTGGCAATCAGATATATAACAGGTAGGACATATTGTGAGCACCTGAGCATATGATGTAAGTGTGTGGAAAATGTCTATCCCATACCTATAAGTAAGTCAAAACTGTTGGTCTTGCCATTGCTTGTTTTTACAGGGCTTCAGTGCAAGGAACAGATGCAAGAACTCACATATTGCTTATAAATCAAGTTGCTGATGGCACATTTTGTGATGAATCAACTTCCGGGGGAACCAGTGGTCGAGGGATGAATATCGGTTTCTAAACCATCGATCAGCCCCACATCTCTAGTACACCAGAAGGAATCTGAACAGATTGGCAACACAAGCAAATTATAAACCTCCTTGTCCAATTTTGGTAACGTGGACGGAATGGCAGGCTTATCTCCGCAAGTTCGTGGATCGTTGGTTAGTTGCAACACAGCGAAAATACAATTATTACCCAATGATAAAAGGGACTGTCCAGTCAAGGTTCGATAAAAATATCTGCTTTATTATCACATTAGACAATTCTAGCACACTATAAAATACAACCCACCCTGTAAAGGAATGCAGAGGACATACAGTTTAAAGAAGGAAAAGTGATGCACTCTGGCTACTGACAGGAGGGTAGTCCGTAAAGTAATTAATTGCAACAGTTCAAGGATACTTGGTTTCAGCACAAAAAGGGCAATGGGTCCTCGAATTGTAACTAGGGGCCTCCGGAGAAGGACCAGGGAAACAGAACCACAATGTACCTTGTGCTTGTAGAGATTCTTGGTGCTTGACAGCATCGAGTCAGTTTCAGGGTGCTTTGCAGCTTCTGCAACAGAGTTCAAGACGGGAGACAGCTGCGGGTATCAGGCGGCAGCCAGTTCGGCGAGCGGGCTGGGCAGACAGCTGCAGGCTGGCCTACATAACGGCTCAGGGTCAGGAATCATCTCACTGCTGGTCGGCAGGTCGAAGTGCTGATCGAGGCATCTCGGGCAGCGTTAGCAACTGTGGCATAACAGAAGTCAGCAGTGCAGTCAGTTGCAACTCGAGGGGCTCCACTGGCTTAAAAATGTCTGTTAAGGTGGAAATCGTTGGATGCTTGTCGATGCACTCCTCCTAGCTTCTTCACTGAGCTTGTGTCATTGTTTAAGGCAGAAAGGCACAAAGCTGAGAAGAGTGTTGCAGACAACTGCCTTATCCTTCGTGTGGTTCAGAGACTCTCTGTCACTTCCCACCTAGGAAGCTTTCCGCAGAGCCTAGCAGGGCACGCTGTGTGTTGGCTGGGTACTGGTTCTGGAGTTGTTGGAGGGTCCTCTGGATACAGTATCTCCCTCTGTCCACTATGGGATGTTTAGAGGAGGGATCTTGCTTCCCTCTTTGGAAATCATGGCCTTTATTCACTAGCGGAAAGCTGTAAGGCAGACTGTACCTTCAGCCAGGGTCCAATGATGAGTTCTTCTTGTTACTCCTTGCAAAGTCTTCAGATGAACTGCCCAAATGATGGGCTCAGCCCTCTTTTAAAGCCACGTGGCCTACCTTGATTGGTGTAGGCTAAGCCTACCTTAATGAACCAATCATGGGTATGCACCAACCATTTCCTGTATGCACGAGGTCATCACCAGAATGCTTTGCAAAACAGAAAAGGTAAAGGAGTGAACACATGTCCGACCCATCTTCCAGTCTGTTGTATATCAAAGGGGTTCTCTAGTTTATGGATCTCTCCGTGGTTCCAGATTACGGCGGCAGGTCTCCCTTGAAGCTGCACCTAGACAAGACTTTCGGTCGCCGCCAAACCACATACTCGTACCTTCTGAATTGGGTCGCCCTGAGTGGAAGACTATTGCAAACAGCTGTCCTAGACCTGATGGTTCACTGCCCTTGTTACTAAGAGGCGGGAGCTGGCTTCAGGTTGACACAGATGCATATCAAAGCTTGTTGGGGTTTCCTGTCTCTGTAAACAGGCGAGCACCCACACACTGTGGGGATGGGCGAATTCCTCACACACTCGGTTAAGACATATGTATTGCACCAGTTCCTAATGTAATGATGAAATTAAGCAATGTGCTTAGAAATAGCACTGACAAGCCTTATAGAGCTCAAAGTTTGATGTTACTGCATCATAGAGCTAGTTCAAAGAGATACCAGTAAGGTGTGCTCTGAGCAAGGAGGGCGTAGGAAGTGGGTCGGAATGGCCATAGCAATTAGTATGGCCAGGGGCAGTCAATGGAGCTGTAAATAACCAAACACCTACAAGCTGTGTGCCCCTCCCACATCCCATCTACCTCCTATCTGTACTCTAATTCAATAGTTTCAGCTTGTATGTGGCGCAAAAGCACCACCAAATAGCCAAAACTAACAAGATAGAAGCTGCTAGTCAGTACAGACAAAGCAGACAATGTAACTTGCACTACTGTTAAATATGTCCCGATGGCTACTGTAGAAACAAGCATTGGCAATGCCCACAGTTTGGGCTTTTGTGTAGCCAAGGGAAATAACCTTGCCAAATATTGCCATAGAGGTATTAACTGGCCACTGATATTAGCAGGTGCCTAATGGGATGAATACCTGGGCATATAATAACAGTGCCTGGCAAATGTCTAAAACTTTTACACAAGGCTGAACTGTTGACTTTGCCAAGGCTCATTTTTAAAACTCCTTCAGCAAAGGACACATCCACAGTGCTTATAAATCAGGTTGGCAGAAGACATACCTGATTAAGACCGTTTTATTACACCAGTAGTGGGTTTACACCTCCAATTAAGTCATTAACTCTCAGAAGACTGCTAAGAAAAACACTGGTAGACACTTCAATACAAAGTTAGATGGTAAGGCTTGATTAAAGTGAGCTCAACAACTTCCCATGCAGTGTTTTGGCCAGGAAGGGTCAGAGAAGGGTGGGAATGGCCATAGAGATTAGCATGGCCATGCAATGTCATTGGGTGGGTAAATAACCAAACACCACCTTCAAGCTTTGTGTTCCTCTTCATATGCCATTTCCCCCTAGATGTACACTCTATATCAATCATTTTGGTTTATAGATGGTGCAAGCACCACCTAATACCCCAAACTAAAAATAAGGTTTGCCATCTATACATCACTCACCAACTTAAAAGTCCACAGACACTAAACTATGTTTTATCACACACATTAGCAAGCACTCCTTCAAACTAGCAGGAATTCCATCCCTAATATTTGAGTGCCACGTTCATGCCACATTCTCAGTCGAACCATTGACTGTATTGTATTGTATTCATCATTTATATAGCACCCTTTCCCCATTTGTATGGCCTCAATGCGCTTTGTGGTTGGTAGGCCCTCAGGGACTGAAGTCCATGTATGAGCGATTCTAAGAGTTAATTTTTAAGATGCGTGTGTGCATTTTACCGGGTTACTACTTCGGTGGGCTGGCTAGGCTTCAGTAAGCAACCCGGAGGTCAGGCACATGGGTTGGTGCTGTTGGTGGTTTGGGATAGAGTGTTAGTGCCGGAGATCCAATGTGTACCCAGCTAGACCGAAATGTATATACCGTAAACTTGGTTGGAGTTCATCTTCAATGTCATTTTCCTCCGTCCAACGCGATTGTCTGGTCTCACCAGTTGTGGTCTCCCTAGGTAGAGAGCATGATCGGTGTTAGATAGGCCTGAGGGGATGGCAGAGTGATGTACGATCGTCTGGGGGTGAAGGGAGGGTGCCAAATTGATCAAGGCGTGCCACTGCAAACGCTGTCTGTATCCGTGGAGGTTTAGGTGTGTTGTCGGGTTTAGTCCAGGGTTTCTGTGCATGTATCACAACAGTATAGGGTGCGGGAAGGTTTCAAGAGGAGGAAAGGTGCCAAGTGATTATCAATGTTGAGGACGTGCAGGGGCAGAGAGTTCCAGATGATTGGGCTTGGACGGAGGAGGACTGAATAAATAACACACTGTTAGATTCACTGCGTGTATATATATCGTGTGTCAATGTCAATGTCCTTAAACCAACATTGTACCTGGATACCAATTACTGGAGGAGAAAACCCCACAATCTGTCCGATAAAGTGAGATTTAAAATGAAAAACACACTCCTGGTTATACAACGTAACCACACACACTTGTACACATTCTAGACGTTCACACTAGAAGACCTGCTCCTGTAAAGCGGATTCTGTACCACACACCGACTCGTATTTGTATGAAGTATACTAAGAACACACTGTCGAGCACACGAAAAAGCACAATTGGAAACATAAACACAGACCAACACACAGAAGGTGAGAGAAATACACTGAGGGGGGAGGGGTCGGTCATGTGCACTCATGCATGAACACAAACCAAAGGAATGCAAACATATGCACTGGTATCAGTCATACGGATGCACCGACATGCACTTTCACAGTCTCTCTCTCTCACACACACACGCACGCACGCACTCACGCACGCACGCACGCAAACACATACATAAAGTAGGCACCAACAGGTAGGCTCTCACGCTTAAACGCTTTCCCCACCAGCACTGTGCACACGTCCTTAGCTTTCACTGGGTGGTGGCAGATCTTGGGGCGCATGGAAAGGCCCGCGTGGAGAAACAAGGCCACCGTGGAAAAATTGCCTGTGTCTGAGAGCCAGTGCCTGGGAGGCAATGACACCCGCCCAGTGTGTACTTCTAATATACACGTGTACGCCAGGCAAGCCTCCATGGGAGAAGCTGGCCCCACCTAACTGCAATGAGCTGTTTGCATACCTTATCTCGTGTTTATTTTCAGAGAAAAATTGCAACAGCAGGCAGTTCCGAGCGTGTTCCCTGCGCTACCCTCCAGCCCCTTCCCATCAGTCAGTCCTATGTGTCACTCCGTCCTCCGTCCTACCTCATCCACCGGTCTCCCGCCGCTGGATGCCCCCTGGTGCTGTCAACACCGAAGTCTGATTTGGATCTTTCTCTCTCCACTTTCAGAGAACAACTGACCGGAGCACCCCAGCCGCACCTGGAAAGTAGCGAACAACGGGGTACACGTTGCGAGCCTGACTGCTGATCCGGGGGTCGCCACCAGCTATGGAGTCCGGACACGTCCCCTTGCAGACGGAAATGACGGAATTTGTACCAAACGGCAAGCATGCCGAGGCGATGAGCCTGGGCGCCGCGCTGCCCATCGAGAGTGGCCGGTAAGTGGGGTGGCCTGCGGCGGTCGTTGCTTATGCTTTTGTGATGCTGTATTCTTCAAGGTAGACTTTGCCATAAGCCATGCCATGCCGGCCTGTTTGCCTCAGCTCTGGTGGACCCCAGTCCAGAGTACCGACAGGACCTGTGTTGGTAGGATCCTTGGAGGGGGCACCGCGTCAGTGCTGCCTTCTTATCAAATTCCCTCGGCTGACCCACACTCCACACCTTTTTGCTATTCTCCCAAGCCTGAAACACATTTGCACGGGGATATTTTAAATCCATGTGATTAGATTTTGTAATATGAAATGTATATCGTTATCATGCATTAGGCATAGCAATGTTATACAGGTGAGATACCCTTTCCAGACAGAGTATATGCCACGCCCTGCTCCATAAAACGCTATATGGCTACGCATGCAGTCAGACATTGCATGAACAACCTTCAGTGAGGGCAGAGTGGTGAGGTGAGGGTATGGCAAGTCAAGAGAGCGGGGTTGATATTATGCGGGCCATTAACAGGGTGAGAGAAAGTGTAAACGTAACATCGCTTTGAACCCACTACGGTGGGGACTTGGCACAGAGCAAAAGCACAGCATTATAACACAAGTTCATGCCATAGACCTATTCGGATGCAACATTTTGCTGAAAGACAACACCTCACCCTAATGTCCTACCTTGACTCTTATTAACGGTACTATCGTGCAGGTATTCACCCGCTTCACAATCTGTATTGTTTCCTGGCATTAAAATACTGGGGTTTATTGTTTTTCACACACAATGGTACACCTTTTATCAATCTCTGAAAGGCTGATCCGTTCCTGACAGAAATGTAAAAGTCGGACCCAGAGTATCCATAGCTACCATTAGCCGTCACACAACACACTTATGTTCTTATCAACTTTGGGGTGTTGCTGTTTTGCTCATGTGCTACATGCAGTCTTCAGGCAGGGCCAGCAAAGATGGCTACCTTACTCCGAACCCAGCCGGCACCTGCACACAGAGCATTCTGTAAAGGGCACAAAGCAGCCCTTGCCACCAGGGATGCCTGCAGAGTTGTTGCTGTCCTAGTGGGAAATACACCTACCCCCACATAAGTATTGTCTCCCCCACCCCCGAACTCCCACTAGTTTCCACCACCCAACAAGAGGAAAATTAAATTAACCTTGAAGATCTTTGATATTCGTCTTTTCTCTTAATATAATAAGTTATTTATAACGCGCTTAATACCCAGAGGTTTCTAAGCGCAGACCCGTGGATTGAACCTGTGGTGCGCTGTGTCGTCTTGCTTCCAAGGCGAGCACGTTGCCCGTGAGCTATCCTCCCGAGCGGATTAATGTAAATAACTTTGAAATTCATTTGTACAATCCAGAGTCTCAATGCAAATTCTAGAACCAACTATCAACACTTTCATTGGTGTGAAATGCTAAACATTAATGAAAGGTTTATTGGTATTCCAACATCATGTGATCCGAAAGACTAGCACCAAATTCAGGTGGTCTACAGGCTGTGTGCATGCCATAAAGGAACCTACCAGTTCGTTTGGGATAACCCATGTTGAAGATGCTACAGCAAAGAAGAGATGCCACATTATTATTTTTTCTACTATCTAGCTAATCAGATAACATGTGCAGTACCTCCCAGAAATAGTGGGGCTGCAGTTCTTAAACTACTTCGGCTTGATCCCACTACTTGAAGAATCCTCCTACCAAGAGGATAACTTTGCCAAATGTTCAATACTCAGTCACATGCTAACGCATCATGATTAACTGTATGTAATCGATTGTAAAGACTTCAGCCCTGAAGAAGCTCACTTATGAGTGAAACACGTGTCGGCCAGATGTTTCTTTGTTGATTTATCAAAGGAAACTTATTGAATATTCACATACCAATGTATGGTACATCTGTATATATGGGCAATGATTTGACTCGCTTTCCAGGATTCCATAACTCAACTATTGGGATTTAAATTTGAAGCAATATTTCATTTGGGAGTTAGCGCATCAGATCACAAGATAGTTCTTGTGTAAGATTGTTACTAGTGGCACATGGGGTTTAGGTTATGTGATAGTCACCAGTTATTGCACAATATACTATCAACATACCAGCACCAGGTCATAGGGCGATCTGTACCCACAGGCTCTTGGGTAAATATTACTAACGACAGAGTACTTGTCAATATTGTAATGCACATTGTGATGAATCCATGGACATTAGGCCCAGAGGCTACCTCCAAAACAGTACCTCCTTCTGCCTCCATCAACAGCTTAACTCCATTAGCCAGTAACCCCTGCCTTCCATTTCCCAGGGGTTCCAAAAGACGAACCACAACTAGGAACCCAAAAGAAAAAACGACCCCAAATGTGCAATATGCCATTCATTTCACATTTTAGTTAGGAGAGAGAGACATGGTTTTCAAAGGGGGTTATCATTTGTGAGCCAAGAGGCAACTGTTGTGTTGTGAAATATATTCATATATTAATGGCCACTATTAACACTATAATCACAGCAACACTGCAGTGTACTAAACCACGAGTGAGGCTTTTTGTTTAATGCCATTCACTGTGAACACAATCACTTATCATGTCTTGCAGTTAAGGCACAGTAATGCACAGTAAGACGAAAGTAATTATCCATGATCACACACTTAGTTAAATGCTCAAGTTGGGGTGTGATTTGGGCACTGTGACTTGGCCGCGCCCATTTCCAGGTCTAGTTGTCAATGTGCAATTATTTGTGAATGTTGGACTTTCAAAAACTAAAATAATACTGTCTTGTATGTGGCGCTGAATTTGAAACGGCATAAACCACATGATAAGCAAGCTGCACAATATATCAGGGGCCAGATTACAGAAACTTTGCACTTGTACAAGTGCAAAGTTTGCATGGTATTAGCACTAGGACAAAGCGTGCCCTATTTTTAAAAACACTGGGGGCCTCATTACGACCCAGGTGGTAAGTTACCGCCTGGGTCGTACCCTTACCACCATGGTGTAAACTATGTTTACACCATGGTGGATGGCGGATTTACCGCCCCATTCCAAGGTGAGTGGGGAGGTAAATCCCCATTTCCCATTTACCCTTCCCCATTCCCATTTTTGCCACATAGTGCATAATGGGAGTGGGGAAGGCGCTAATTACGCCACCGTAAATTACGGTGGCGTAATTAGCACCATGGTCCCTTAGCGCCATGGATTTTAACGCCTGCAAAAAGCAGGCGTTAAACTCACCATGGCGCAAAGGGATCTCAGAATCATGCGTTAAGGGTCGGCGCCGTTTACGGCGCCGTCAACCCCTTAACGCCTGACTCGTAATGAGGCCCTGGGACACATTAAAAAACCATTGCATCTCAACAAGTGCAGTTTGGCATATTAAAGGCACCAGGGCTAAGATTGCCCTAGTGCTAAAAAGATACATGTGCAATGCATTTTTGTATTAGGGCAAAGATTGCCCTAGTGCTCATACCATTCCATATTAGCACTAGGGCAAACTTTGCCCTGGTGCAAAATGTAGTGAAAATGCATCTTTTTGCACTAGGGCAATTTTTGTCCTGGTGCTTTCGATATGCCAAACTGCACTTGTTGAGGTGCAATGGTTTTTTAATGTGCCCCAGTGTTTTAAAAAAAAATAGGGCAAGCTTTGCCCTAGTGCTAATACCGTGCAAACTTTGCACTTGCACAAGTGCAACGTTTCTGTAATCTGGCCCCAGATATCCTTATAGACACGTGCTAATCAAAATGAGTAATATTGTAGCTTTATTCTCCGCATAAAAAATGGAAGAGTGTAAGTAAAATAGTGGTTTTACAGCTGTACAGTCACAACCCAGAGTCACGGCCAAAATAAACTGCGATGCACTCAGCTGCTTATACTAGTATTTTGTCACAGGCACGCAGCTTATTCCACAAAAAGGAAAGTGTTTTTTTTTCCATATCAAGACAAACTGCCATGATGGACATAACCTACACAAAGAGTTGTTTTAATTTTTAGATTGTATAATTGTTGCTTTCTAAGGAGAAGACACCGATTGGGTCGCTAAGCAGAGTTTTGTAGGGACGCAGAGACACACATGCACCTACCCCTATGGCAATCACCAGAATGTTCAGAATCATGACACCTCTCACACACAGTGGCCGCTCCAGTTATCACGTTTCTGCTCGTTGTGGCGTTTCCTGCCACGCCCCGCCACTAAAAAGCCTATGAACGAGGTGCACAACATAAAGAGACATGTTAAAGTATTTACCTGGCCATCTGTTCAAACGTGGTTAGGTTAGCACAAGTCTGTGGATCGAGATGCCGCACCACAGCAAAGTCGTACCCATGCTAGAACACACACACAAGAGTGACTACTGACAGACACAGACATAAACCATACCTCGTGCAGCAGTGACCAAGGTCTTTATGGGTCTACTGGATGCAGAGAGGAATGCTGGCTGTGAGGGTCTTGCTTTCAATGGAAATAAAAGACAAGGCAGAAGAGGTCCTGCGTCTCACATTGAGGAGAATTGTAAGTCTCGCGATCTGCCGGATCCAGGCATTCTCTCCACGCCACTCACAGAACTGGCTAATGATTGGTGTAATATATTTAAAGTTGAACAAATGAAGCGGGAATATTTTCTAAAAATGCAAATTTTAGTGGCATACAAACGTTGCACTGCCTAGTGGTGGTGACACCCTTCACACCTCCCCTCCCCCGACTGTGCCTCTGCACGTGTCTAAGTTTGACTGGCCAAGGAACCGGCTCTCTTTACCCCTGCGCCTCTAGAATGTGGCCACCTCTGCAGTCCTCACTTTCAGGGCTAGGACTGTGGGAGACTACAGGGCCACTTTCCCGTGAGATGGCCTCGCCTGACTCGCATGAACCCATTCACCTCTAAGGTCTCTGAGCTAAGAGGGCTCCTTTGAAACCACTGGGGAAAGATGGAGTCTTTGTGCTTCCAGTCCCAGTTGCTGGAGACTGCCACCGTCTCACACGAGGCTATATTAGGTCGCCCAACCCTGCATGCAATGGCAGAAGACAGTGCCTATAAAAAAAGACCCTTATTTGAATCAATTCCAACGTTATAATGTTATGAAGGGCGACTTTTGGGAATAATAGTGGGTCATGTTGCGCACCCTAATTGAAATGAAACCGATACCTTGTGGTTTGGTGCACTATTTAAATCAATAAATAAACAAATAAATGTGTTGATCGTAATATATCATTAAGCAGCACTCATAGAAACAATGTATTGAAATGCTTTCCTTTGACTCTCAAACGGAGGATTGTCACTATCATGTCAATATCATGTCACATCATCACTCAAAGGGCCCATTTCAACAGTGAAAACTTAAATTCTCAAATATATTTTCATACATTTAATTCTTCATAATTTCAGGTTTTGTTCCCACTCGTTTTTTGCCAATAACTTTATTAACCGGGTTAAAACCCAATTGCATTGCCAGACTTTCCCTGTTGCGCCCTTTTCTATAATCACTTTCCTGCTGCCTCCCCTTCCCCTTTCCATCCACCCTCACTACCCAACTTCTACAGGAGAAGTTTCAACCTTATCGGCCAGTACATTCTCTTCGTTCGCGAGACGCCCGCCTGCTTCTCGTTCCACGCTTCCGGCGCCCAAGGATGGGTGGTAGCTCCTTTTCTATCGCGGCAGCCAAGCTATGGAAAGCCCTTCCTTTCCCTCTTCGTGCCATAGAAGACCACCTTGCTTTCCATCGCCTTCTGAAAACCCACCTGTGTTAAGCTGCTACTGAGCCTGTTGTATTCTTTAGCACCAAGATGCCTCTGGCGAAAGCGCGCTATACAAGAACTGATACCATACCATACCCTGTCAGTATTCGCTCCCTTCCTTTTCTTTTTTCCCCCTTCCCCTCACCCCCTCACAACCAATCTCAAAAGTTCACTCTCACCAGACCCATTCCACCCCGTGCCCACTTAGTGGGTTCCCCCTTCCACTTGCTCTTTCTGACGCTGAACACTCTACCATCAGCGAGTCCCTCATCACAGTGCTAGGGAAGGGGTACATGAGCCTTACAGACGGCTGGACAAGCACCTCTCCTGGCCCCAAGTTGCTTTTCTATGACTTCTTCCTTGCTTACTAATCATAGAAATGGGACGTAGCTCCACAGTGAGATGTTGCTGTTTGGTTGTAACAATGCTGAGGGTTTCACCTTGAAATTGGTTTTTGATACATCTCCATTATTTAGTGGAGATTATTAGCAGTCAGAACTTTCCGGGAACAACTTTCCATGGCACACCAGGCAGTAATACGGTCCAATATGTGAATATTTGCTCACCCTTGTTGTTCTGCGAGGTTCCCACTGCTCCTGATCAAACAGAAGAAGGAAGGCACATATTTAGGACCATGGACCCTATAATTTGCCTTCAAATGCTAACAAATAAGTCATGTCCCCATTTCTCCAGCTTTTTGCACGAGCAGGTTAATTACAGTTCAATATTTTGTGCTCCAGAATGGGGGCACAGAAGAAAACCACCGGGCTAAACCAAAGTAAAAAACAAGCCCTCTAGCTCGATCACTAGTGCAGACTTGCCGCAGGGAGTTTTACAGATGTTTGGAGCACATGTGTAAGAGATTTGCGACAGTACATAGATAGTGAAGGAGAAACCTGCTGCTTTTGCACCATGTGGCACGTGTCTGTAACCCCTTCTGCTGGCTTAAGCATTGAACAGAGGTATTTCCAAAGCACCTGATTGGCCAATGCGTCGTTGGGAAGCCCACCAGGCTAATGGGGCCACTATGACTTTGTAAGTGTTATGCCGTGTGTGCTGCCATTGCCCAGTGGTCGAAGTGTACGAAAAGAAGTAGTGGAACTATGTTTCCTGTTGGCCTTCCCCAGCTCCTGAAGGCAAGCCCCTCTACACGCACACTCCGGAGTAAATGCAACCCACTAGGGAAATAGGCCAGGAGGTAGCTTTGCAAGGATAACAAGCTTTACTTGTACAGAATACAAATGCCAGCAAAGAACTCTGCTGCTCGAGAGCGCTCTGGTTTTACATCCGTAAACATGGGTTTATAAACACAGAAATCATCATTCAAGATGAGTTGATGCCACTGACTGAAGGCACCATAGACATGGGCCTGCTCCATAGGGGATGCCAGGCGGTAAATGGCTTGTTCTTCCTCATCGATCTTGATGTATGTGGGTCAGCTGGGCTCATCCGCGCGGTGAAGGTCTGGCCATGCAGAAAAACAGAATGTTTCTGGCTAAACTAAACAACTACGACAGACCATTCATTATGGCTGGCACCTGGGTGGCACAGGAATGTGGTGCCAGGAAGAGGGGAGGATAAAATATAGTCGTACTGTCCCATACACGCAGGGCTTCAATAATACCGCAGTTCCCACACCCAATATCTGCCCCCTGGGGATTGATCTTTGATTCACCCTACCCGGTACCTCGTGTTACAGTAGACGTGTGTTGCTGCTAGAGAAAAATACAGTTGTGTAGGCTTTAGATCTGTGGTGGCCATTTTATGGAGGTTAGGACCTGGGGGTCGAGTGCTTATCAATAATTTAAAGGTGTGCGGGTTGAGTAGGTGGTGTGCGGCTGGCTCCTGCCTGGCTGGGTGGGGCTTAGGTACCTGATGGCAGGTAAGTGGCGATGAATGGACACAGCGCAGAGCATGGTGCTGCCTCATGCTTCTCGCCGGGCACATTATTTGAAGCGATACTAAATATTCGCAACACTGAAGGAACAAGAGGAAAATTGACTTCCATGGAAACAGGGCTCAATTGGAGCCAGCATGTGATGCAGGAATTGTGCGCAGCTTGAGCATGCAGCCTGTCCCTTCTGGGCCTAACACAAAATGGCGTAGTGGGTTGCAGGCATTTCTAGTGCTAAGCACCTACTTCTATGCACTGCAGGGTTTTTGTAAGATACCCGGAGATGCATACTGCTCTCCGCTTGCAGGTTATATTGCCTCATATAGGGTTTGACTTATTTGGAAGCACCTAGGGGGGTGGCATAAACTCATGTCCATCCCAACACTCCCCGCAAATCCCATTGGCGTGCCCCTCCCAGACGCAATCCAAACCCCCAAACAAATGTGCCTGCTTTTTAAGGGAACGTTGAGTGCACTGCATTGAAAGTGCAAGTTTCAACTTCTTCCTACACTATTATTTTAAAACAAATCCATTCCGGAATTGTTTCTTTTTAAAATAAAAGTATTGGAGCGGTAAAACTTAATTAAAAAAAAGTAGAGGAGCACTGCTCCCAACCACTTCGGCCTGCTTCAACCACTGCCATTGCCTGCATTGCTGGATGCCCTCCCTGCTCAAGGGCTCAAGGCAATCATGCAAACTGCACCACTGATGTGAATCCTGTCCATCCTCTTTGCATGGTACCCTCCTGCATGTCCACCAGCTAGCTCAACCGTGCCAAACAGGTGGCTTCATATTGCCCCCCTCCCGTCATGCACCTCCCCATCAAATGCTCAGACTGTGAAGAGTGTGACTATGGCCATTCAAGGGAAGTCCCATGCATGCTGCTTTATTTTATAATGAGGCGATATGCCACGAGTTGGCGAGACGACCCTGTAGATAACGGCCCGCCGCCCAAGTTAAGGGCCCGAGCACAGCACAGTTACTGCAGGGGAGTACAAGTGACTCTCTAAACACATGTGAAAGCAAGTTTGGACTGGAGAGAATGTTGCCAGGCAGCCAATTCCAAGAGCCTGACCTTCTCAAAAGCCTTGCCCTCGAAAACAATGACATTAATCTCATGTGGAGCAAAAATGCAAGCTTTCATTTTTGGTTGCATACCCATAGTTCTTTGATCTGAGGCTCATAACTAGAGGTGAACGTCCGCTGCTAGTTAGCGCTGTAACATGTTTGGCCTGTCAATTGAAATGCTCTATTCTGCTCTTGCATTAGATGATAGAAGTCTTATTTTGGGCGCATTAATTAAACCCACCCTAATATTTATGGTGTTAGGTAAATATATTCTAAAATGGGAAAGGCTACTCATCACCTTTAGCTGATATTTGAGAAACATGGATCACCAATAGGCAAGAGCAAAACAAGTCCAGAGTGAGGAAAGCCTTCGAGGAGCAAACAGTAGAATTTGTATTTCATGCAATTGTGGATTTTGAGCCAGTATAGTCAATGGCCAGGATGAGGCGATCAAATGGGGATGAGTGCTATCAGAGCAACTGTCGCACGTGGTGTCCATGCTGCTGCCATGCAAGGGGAGCCAGTGGCAGAGGCAGCTTTTGGTGCCCAGGGTGTGGAGATTTCATTTTATTTTAATTTTTTTTTTCTCCGCCATACCAGGCCCCCAGGCCCACCAAGCGTCCCTCTCCCACCCCCCACCCTCTTCCTGGTCTCCGCTCCCTCCCGCCTCCCAACCAGCCCACCCCCGCTCTAATTGGGCCGTGAGCCCAGGTATAAAAGGTCTAGCGACCCTCCTCGCACCGGCCCCTGCATCCTGTGCAGAACGCTGGGGCGCAGTAAGAAAGCCCATCTCTGGGCACGCGGAAATCTTTTTTTTTTTCTTTTTTCTCCGCCATACCAGGCCCCCAGGCCCACCAAGCGTCCCTCTCCCACCCCCCACACTCTTCCTGGTGTCCGCCCCCTCCCGCCTCCCAACCCGCCCACCCCCGCTCTAATTGGGCCGTGTGCCCAGGTAGAAAGGGTCTAGCGACCCTCCTCGCACCGGCCCCTGCATCCTGTGCAGATAGCCGGCGCAATGTAAGAAAGCCCATCTCTGGGCATGCGGAAATCTTTTTTTTCTCTGCCATACCAGGCCCCCAGGCCCACCAAGCGTCCCTCTCCCACCCCCACCCTCTTCCTGGTGTCCGCTCCCTCCCGCCTCCCAACCTGCCCACCCCCGCTCTGATTGGGCCGTGAGCCCAGGTAGAAAGGGTCTAGCGACCCTCCTCGCACCGGTCCCTGCATCCTGTGCAGAAAGCCGGCGCGAGGTAAGAAAGCCCATCTCTGGGCACGCGGAAATCTTTTTTTTTCTCCACCATACCAGGCCCCCAGGCCCACCAAGCATCCCTCTCCCACCCCCCACGCTCTTCCTGGTGTCCGCTCCCTCCCGCCTCCCAACCCGCCCACCCCCGCTCTGATTGGGCCGTGAGCCCACGTAGAAAGGGTCTAGCGACCCTCCTCGCACCGGCCCCTGCATCCTGTGCAGAAAGCCGGCGCGAGGTAAGAAAGCCCATCTCTGGGCACGCGGAAATCTTTTTTTTCTCCACCATACCAGGCCCCCAGGTCCACCAAGCGTCCCTCTCCCACCCTCCACCCTCTTCCTGGTGTCCGCTCCCTCCCGCCTCCCAACCCGCCCACCCCCGCTCTGATTGGGCCGTGAGCCCAGGTAGAAAGGGTCTAGCGACCCTCCTCACACCGGGCCCTGCATCCTGTGCAGAAAGCCGGTGCGAGGTAAGAAAGCCCATCTCTGGGCATGCAGAAATCTTTTTTCTCTCTGCCATACCAGGCCCCCAGGCCCACCAAGCATCCCTCTCCCACCCCCACCCTCTTCCTGGTGTCCGCTCCCTCCCACCTCCCAACCCGCCCACCCCTGCTCTGATTGGGCCGTGAGCCCAGGTAGAAAGAGTCTAGCGACCCTCCTCGCACCGGCCCCTGCATCCTGTGCAGAAAGCCGGTGCGATGTAAGAAAGCCCATAACTGGGCATGCGGAAATCTTTATTTATTTATTTATTTTTCCCCACCAAGCGTCCCTCTCCCACCCCCACCCTCTTCCTGGTGTCCGCTTTCTCCCGCCTCCCAACCCGCCCACCCACGCTCTGATTGGGCCGTGAGCCCAGGTAGAAAGGGTCTAGCGACCCTCCTCACACCGGCCCCTGCATCCTGTGCAGAAAGCCGGCGTGCGATGTAAGAAAGCCCATCTCTGGGCACGCGGAAATCTTTCTTTTTTTTTTTTCTCCACCATACCAGGCCCCCAGGCCCACCAAGCGTCCCTCTCCCACCCCCCACCCTCTTCCTGGTGTCTGCTCCCTCCCGCCTCCCAACCCACCCACCCCCGCTCTGATTGGGCCGTGAGCCCTTGATCACTGGTCCTCCCAGGGCAGCCCTCTGCCCATGCAGCCCTGCGGCTAAGGGCCCCAAGGCCAAGGGCGGCTCCAACTGAGGTGGCTCCAGGAATTGTCAGCAGGTGTCCGCAGGGGAAGCCAGTGGCCAGCCGTCAACCAGCAACTACAAGGACCTGTAAGGTAGGGTGGCTTGGGTTGGGGAGAGGTACAACTCTACCATAGATATCTGCCCACTAGGCAAACCAATGTCGATCAATGCAATCACTGCCCATTGCCCCAAACTGCATTGATAGCAGGGCCTCCGTGCCCACATTGCATTATGTGATCCCAAACTGCATTGTTAGGCTTCTCTCCCACTATACAGGTGTCTCAAATTTAGCAGGGCCTCCGCGCCCAAATTGCATTGTGTGATCCCAAACTGCACTATTAGGCCGATGTTAGAATGTGCCACACTCTGCTGAAATCTTAGCTTGCGTCACATGTGATTGTTGGCATATGCCACACTTAGGTGGAATTTCAGAAATGTGATTGTTCGCATATGCCACACTTAGATGGACTTCTTAAGTTTAGTCTGCGTCAAATCTAGACAGAAATGTGATTGTTAGCGTAGGCCACACTTAGATGGAATTTCAGAAATGTGATTGTTAGCATATGCCACAGCTAGATGAATTCTCAAGTTTAGTCTGTGCCGAATCTAGACAGAAATGTGATGTTAGCATATGCCACACCTAGATGAATTCTCAAGTTTAGTCTGCGCCAAATCTAGACAGAAATGTGATTGTTGGCATATGCCACACTTAGATGGAATTCTCAAGCTCAGCCCGCGTCGCATCTAGATAGAAATGTGATTGTTAGCATATGTGATTGTTAGCATGCACCACACTTAGAATTCTGAACCTAGCTTGTGTCGCATCTACATAGAAATGTGACTGTTAGCTTGTGCCACACTAGTATGGAAATCTGAACTTTAGCTCACGTCGCATCTAGACAGAAATGTGACTGTTAGCATCTAGATGGAATCCCACAATTGCAAGGACAGCAATGCCAACTAACCAACCAACAATTCCATCCCTCTGCGTACACTTCTCAAACTATAACCAAACACAACCACAAGCCTTAAACGCAGCAATCTGCATAAACTTCACAACAATGCAACAACAAAACAAACCACACATAGACTTGCACAACAGCACACGACGACTACGGACCATGAAACACCTCAAGCCCAGCCAACGGACCCACCGGGCTGAGGCTGCCAACAGCACATCACTGCTCTCTTGCACTTTTCCAGCTTATTCCCACTAACCCACCCCCTCTGCTCCCCTTTTTCAGTGCCACCAGAGCGCCAGGGGACCACTTCGGTGGTGATAGTGCGCGGTACAAATGTCCTTTAACATTAACATTAACATTTCCTGAAGGAGTACAAAGATTCTAAATGATTCATGGGGTGAGTCCTCACAGGGTGGTGAATGTTTTCAGTGGAGGGTCCTAAATATTTCCTCAAATTAGTGCCTCCAAGCATAGACCAGAAGAATTAGGGGGAGAGCTAGAGTGTCGTCACCCCTTAGATATTGTTTTAAAATGTATGTGCTGAAATAATGCATTATGCAGCCCAATTTATGAAAAAACATTGTGCTGAAATTATGCATTTTCTAGCGCAATTTTTAAGAAAAATAAGATTAAGAAAAGCCATAGCATGTACAATTGTTTCTCTAGGGAAACATGAAAAAATAATTAAATTTCATGGGCAGTCGTGCTCAGTGAGAATTTATAGTGGAGGGAACTAAATATTTTCTGAAATGTGTGCGTGCGGTCGAGCATTCCCACAATAAAGAGGGTTTATCATCCGAGAATTCTTTTTTCCTTAAATGTGCTGAAATTATGCATTTTACAGCACAATTTCTAAGAAAAATGTGATCAAAATACATACAATTTACAGAAGTTTCTCTAGGGGTAACATGAAACATTTCCAATAAATGTCATGATTAATGGACAGTCATGTGTGGTGAATAGAGTGGTAGGGCCTAAATATTTTCTCAAATTAGCATGAGCGACCAAGTGTTGTCAGGGAACACAGAATAATTAAGTAAGATTGGGGGGGCTGCGGGATTCTTTCCGGACATCCCCTGAGAATGTTTTTCTAAAAAAAATGTGCTGAACTGATTAATTGTTCAGCACCTTATTTGACAAAAATGAGGTAAGAAATGTACAGTTAGTTCGCTTGGGTAACACATTTAAAAATCCAGTAAGTGCCATGTCAGCAAAGTACTCTCCATAGGAGCACTTTATACCATTTTCAAGAGGCTGCAACTGTTACCTATCTATGCCAGTATTGGTCACTTTAAATCACATGCATGCAGCTGATGCCAACACCTATCTGTTAGTAAGCATCACTTGCATAGATACGTTGTGGCATCAGCTTCATGCATGTGATTTAAAGGGACCATTAACCTTATATCAACCTATTTATTCCAGCAATGGTCAATTTATCATTTAAAGTGACCATTATTGACATACTTAGGTTGTGACAGCAGCTTCATGCATGAGATTTAACGTCAATGTTCACTTTAAATCACATGTATGAAATTGCTGCTTCAACCTATCAATGCCAGAAATGATCACTGTAAATTGCATGCCTGAAGCTGCTAGCTCAACTTATTAAAGCTAGGAGTCTCTGCAAGGGATATACAGTGACCCAACCTTACATACCCATGCAAACACGTGCAGTCGTATGCAGACACACACAGTTACCTATTCACTCAACTTGTTTTGCACATATACAATGCGCTATATTCAAACACACACGCAAGCATACATAAACAATACACACAATCACAAAACACACACACACACTTACCTTAGGTGATCTCCTCTTCTGTCATTGTGAAGATTTCGACCTTCCGCACAGTGGGTGTATGCTCGCCTGGGTTTTTTTAAAATTTGAAATGAAACTGATTGATGATAGATCAACCTCCGGAAAATGTGTGGGGCTAATCCGCACACATTTTCCTATGCTCACTGCAAGACATATGCATAGACCTGTATTCTTTGGATGGACACAGCCTACAGGTGCATTCCCCCCTGTCATATTTAGTTTGGATCTGACAGGTGGAGTACACAATGCATCTCTAGAAGGGGGAGGGACATACCTTCCCCCTGCCATGGCCAGCCTAATTAACTAGCAAAGGCTCCATGGATCTGCTCTGTCCTTTTGTTGATCCCTGGAGCTGGTGGCAGCATTCACATATTAATCAGAGTTCAATTCAAACAGGCCCACATGGGGCCTGGCTGTAGAGGCTAAAAAAGTAGACTGGAAACACCCAACACCCTTCCATATGCACTGTGTCAACCTGATGTCAGCTCCCACCTTCAGTATCGCCTGACAGGAAAATGTCATGTCTAGGACTGCATGTTTATAGTACTCATCCCCGCAGAGAGACCCCATTCAGAAGGTAAGAGTATGTGGTTTGACAGAGACAGAAAGTCTGGTCTCACCGCAGCTTCAAGGGAGGCCTGTCGCTTTAATTAGGAACCACAGAGAGCTCCATTAAAGAGAGCCCCTTTGATCCACCACAGACAGGAAAATGGGTGGGACTTAGTATTACATGTTTTCACCACTTTAGCTTTTCTGTTGCAAAGCACTCTGGTTATGACCTCACACATACAGGAGATTGTTGGCGGGGACCTAGGATTGGGTAATTAAGGTAGGCTTAGCCTACACCAATCAATGTGACCCATTTGGCTTCAAAAGAGGACTGAGACCCTCTTTTGGCAGATCATCGAAACACTTTGCAAGGAGTAGCAAGAAGAACTCATCACTGGACCCTGGCTGAAGGTACAGTCTGCCTTACATCTTCTGCCAGTGAAGGAAGCCCAGGACCACCAAAGAGGGAAGTAATATCCCTCCCCTAAACATCTCAAAGGGAACAGAGGGAGATACAGAATTCAAAGGACCATCTGCAGCTCCGGAACTGGTGCCCAGCTAGCACACAGCATGCTCTGCTAGGCTCTACAGCAAGCTAAATAGGTGTAAAGTGCCAGAGAGTCTCTGAACCAAACCAAGGGCAAGGCAGCTGCCTGCAAAACTCTCCTCAGCTTTGGCCCATCCCCCTTAAAAAATGACATGAGCCAATGATGGGTCTCCACCAACAATCTTAAGTGATGCTTCAGGTCAGAATCAGAGGGTTTTGCAACAGACAGGGGAAGGATGACAACCTATACTTCTAAGTCCCACCCATCCTCCTGTCTGCTGTACATCAAAGTGTCTCCCTAATTAACTGAGCCCTATGCGGCGTATGATCACAACATGGACCTACTCTGACTGAAAGGAGTGGTTCCAGACAGGACATTCACTGCCTTTTCATACCAAGGAGGGGTGTTAGTACCAGGTTGACAGATTGCATTACAAAGAGGTGTTGGCATCTGGTCTTCATTGTCACTTCCTGTAACCAGGCCTTCCCTGAGGCCTGCTAATTAAAATTCTTCAGTATTTGCCGCCACCAGCAAGGTTTGACAATGGAGATGCAAATCCATGGGGCCCTGAAATTCTAATCAGGCTGCCCACCGCCAAAGGCTTTTGATGTACCCGCAGCTGTCTGGTGTCAGCTACACATGACAGGGGAGGGCGGCGATGGTAAGATGTGTCCTCCCAGAGTATATGAGTATGTTTCTGCTGTGCGGTGAGCATGGAAAATATGTGCGCGAATGGCCCCAGATATTTTCGGAGGATGATCTCCCAACATTCATTCTTTTAAACAAAAAAAGCCCATGCGAGCGCACTCTTCTCGTGTGGATGGTCGAATCCCTCACAGCAGGCCAGCCTGCCACCGTCATCCAGCTTCGCTTGCTGTACTGCCTGCCCCTCGAAACCCGCTGCTGTGTGCCATCTGTAACCATGAGGCTGAACCTGCAAAGCACCCTGAAAACCACTCCACCTTGTTGAGCACCAAGAACTCCTACAGTCCAAGGTACATTGTGGTTCTGTCCCCATGGTCCTCTGGGCCATTTTACAACCCAATTCTCCCTTTTTGTTGAAACCAATATCCTTGAACTATTACAAGTAATTACTAAACTGACTACTCTCCTATCAGTGTCCAGAGTGCATCCCTTTTCCTTCTTTGAAACTGTCAGTTCTCTGCATTCATTTTCAGGGTGGGTTGTATTTTGTAGTGTGCTAGAACTGGGATAGAACTATCCATTGTGATAATTAATAAAGTAGATTTATGTATACAAACATGATTGAGTAATTGTATTTTCGCTGTGTTTCAACGACCAAACGATCCACAACCTTTCGTAGCTAAGCCTGCCATTCTGTCCACGTTACCAAAATTGGACAAGGAGGTTTATAATTTGTTTGCGTTTCCAATCTATTCCGTTCCCATCTGGTGTACTAGAGGTGTGGGGAAGATTGACGGTTTAGAAACCGTTATTCGTGATATGATATGATAAGGCATTTGTAACGCGCCTTTACACAAGTGTTTCAAGGCACGACGAGGCAGGGAGGGGGGAACAAGGGGGAAGGACAGACAACGATCCTACTAGGCCAGGTGTCATTCAGATTGCACAAGTGCAGGGGCAGGGGGAAGGGAAAAAGTGCAGGGGAAAGGGAGAGGGGGAAGTGCTGAACAGGGTAAGTAGAATAAAATAAATAAATAAATAGGGCCAGCTGGTGGCAAGTGCAAGGTAAGTGCAGACAAGTGCTGAGAGGGGGGGGGGGGGGGGCTGTAGGGATGCAGAGACAGTCCCGCAGTGCAGGAGTTGCCAGGGAGGCAGTGCAAGTGTAGAGTGGCTGGGCCAAGGACCGAGGTCGGTGAGAGTGGCCCAGGTGCAGGTTCAGTGCAGTTTCAATGAAGAACTTAGCAGGGGAGAGGGAGAGAGAAAGCAGAAGCAAAGAGGAAGGTTTTGAGGTGCTTCCGGAACCGAAGATGGTTCTCCTCAAGTTTCAGGGAGGCAGGAAGGATGTTCGAGAGGGAGGCCCCTGCCGCAGAGAGAGATCTACCCCCAGGTTGTTGCTTCGAGAAGCGGCTGACCCTGAGGGAGTTGGAGACAGATGAGCGAAGGGCTCGGGAAGGAAGATATTTAGGAAGAGAGAGTTGAAGGTATTTAGGCCCCAGGCCCCAGAAGGCCTTGTGGACAATGCAAAGGGCTTTGAACTTAATCCTCGCAGCCACAGGGAGCCAGTGTAGAGATTTCAGTCCTGGAGAGATATGGTCCCTGGGCTTGAGGCCAAGGACAAGTCTCGCAGTCCTGTTCTGGATGAGTTGCAGAGGGCGGAGAGTGGAGGCAGGCAGATTAAGATAGAGGCTGTTACAGTAGTCCAGCTTCGAGAGAACCAGGGCTCTGGAGACCGTGAGCTTCTGGGGGAAGGAGAGGAAGGGAAGAATACCTCTGAGGAGGTGCAGCTGGTAGTGTGACTTCTTAGAGACGTCAGATATATGAGGAGAGAAGGAGAGTGTGGAGTCGAAGATGACCCCGAGGCTTTTTGCCTTGCAAGTAGGAGCAGGAAGCGGGCCTAGAGAGGCTGGCCAGAGCGCTGCAGGGAAGGAGGGAGTGGGTGTGCCGATGAGTAGAATCTCAGTCTTACTGGCATTAAGGCAGAGGTCATTGGCGGCACACCATTCCTGGATAGCAGACAGACAGTCGGAGATGGGGGAAGGAGAGGAGGAGGCCGAGGGTAGCCTGAAAATGAGCTGGGTATCGTCTGCATAGCACTGAAAGTTGGGGCAGAGAGTGGCGATGCGGTGGGCAAGGAGTGCCAGATACTGGTTGAACAACCAGGGAGAGAGATTAGATCCCTGGGGGACACCACAGGTAGAGAAGAAGATGTCAGAGAGGAAGGACCCCAGTTGGACCTGGGAGGGTCGAATGGAAAGGAAAGAGGTCAGCCACGCCAGAGCCTGACCAGTGATACCCAGGTTATCACGGAGACGGTTGAGCAGGATGGCATGGTTGACAGTATCTAAGGCAGAAGAGAGATCGAGCTGAATGAGAACACACAGAGTGTTGGAGTCGAGGTTCGAGAGCAGGTCCTCACGGATGTTCAGGAGAGCAGTTTCCGTGCTTCTGGCGGCTCTGAAGCCATATTGATGGTCATGAAGACTACCAACAGATTCAGCATGGAGGTTGAGCTGGGAGATGGCCAGTTTCTCCAGGAGCTTGCCCAGGAAGGGAGTGATGGAGATTGGGCGATAGTTAGCCGGGCAGGTGGGGTCGGAAGAGGGTTTCTTAAGAAGAGGGTGCACAAGGGAATGCTTAAGGGGGGATGGGAAGACTCCAGAGGCGAAGGAGTGGTTGCAAAAGCCAGCCAGGGCAGGAGCTAGGGAGTCGATGTGGTCCTTGATAGTTTTGGAGGAGCAGGGGTAAACCTGTTTAGACAAGACTTTCATAGATCGGACTTGTCTGGAAACCTCGTCAGCAGAAAAAAGGGGAAAGGCAGAGAAGGAGGGAGGAGGGGAGGCTGCAGAAGGGCCAGAGGAAGAGCTTCTGGCCCTTCCCTGGACCACTGGTACCCCGGACATTGATTCGTCAGTCATGCCACCAAAATGGGATGAATTTAATCGCACAGCGCTGGCAAGCTCTGGAGTGACTTGGATGCCAAGGGCTGCCGATTGTTCAAGGCCTTCTGAGGTGCACCGCTGCCACTCTGAACAATGCCAACTTGGTTGACAAGCAACCCTGTAATTGACACACTGAGTCTCAAAAGTCGGTGCGCCACTCAAAGGATGAAAAAAATATATATCACAGCTGCTGCTAAATTAGACTGAGCGGCAGCCATGATTTTCTTTTTTTTGTGTAAAAAAAAAGTGCGTTTGGCGAGCTGTGCTGCACACATCACAGTGCCACTCAATGTTTGTATTTATTTTTTTAGATATCAGGGCGAGTACTTACTCAATGGTGAGCATCATACACATGGTTTACAAAAATGCGTGTTCTCTATTTCTTTGTTATAAACATATTTGGAAGGTTACAGTACTAATAGATTTTTGTTTATGAATTGCCCAGACTCATGTAAGGTGGATAAGATTGGTGCCTTTGGACAAATACGAACCTCGCCCCTGACTGTTTAAAAAAAGTCAGGAAGCATGCAACAGCCTTCAGCCTTTTCATTTTAGGGATATGATATGATGTGTCATTTATAACGCGCCTGTATACTAGTGTTTCAGATCCAAACAAGGGAAGGCGACCTCATGACCAAGCTGTGTGATTGCACCCTGTAGAATATAGTGAATGAGCAGGACACACTTGTGCTACAGAACCTGAATGCTGCCTCGAATATAATTCACTACAGACTCTTTCTAGATCACTTGTCATTTTTGTCTATTGTACAGTGTTAAGCCTTAGATTCAGTCACATCTTTTTAAATTACAGAACACATTGTGTTGGCCTTGGAAGTTACAAACCAGTACCTTTTTTAATGTCTGGTTTTGATCAGCTCTGTTCGCCATGTATGTCCCTTATTATCTAATTGGCTGTGCCATGGACTTGATCTCTTGTTCTGTGCAGATGACTTGAATTATGCAATTATGGCATAGAGCTCAGAGAACAACTGAGGGCCGGAGACATGTCTGCCGTGATCAGCAGTGGATAACAAATGAAAGCACAGGTTACAGTCTTTGCACCAAACAGATGTCATAGATGACAAAGAAATCTCTCAAAGTCTTAGACACTGTTTCAAGGATTTTAATTTGTGTTTGTGTGGCCTAGGGCTAACACTCTCTTGCTCGTCTTGTTTTAACCCCCCCGCCCCTAATCCAGGTGTCCATACGCCCTGGTTAGTGCTACCGAATGTTGACCCCCTACAGTCCAAACGCTGTCTTATACTATGGACGGATCCCTAGATGCTGCCTGTCTAATCTCCCGCAGTGCCTTCCTATATGTCCCTACTCTTTCCATCGGTTAGTGTTCTAATGCTATTTGGGATAGTCCATTTCACTTACTCTGTTGGATTCAGGCTAGTTCATACAGGCCTTCGCTCACCTATTGCCTCCTCTCCCTGTTCTCACTATCTCATCCGTCCTCTTACTTCAACTATTAATCCTCGGTCCCTTTGTTGTTTCACGCTAGTTTGCGCCTAGACCCTTTGATGTTACTTCTCCTGCCACTCCACTTCATTACTACTCCTCTCCACTCTCCTTCTACTACTCTCCTCCCACCAACTACTCAACCACCATCCTTTCACCCTGCACCACTCAATGCACATTCACATCTTGCACTAATCTCTCTACCCACTTGTCAAATAAACACGTGCACTCGCACTGCAGAACCACTTCCATTCCTTATCCAATACCTCAAATGCTCCACAAGCTGCTACTCCTTCCTTCCTCTTGCTGGTCTCTTAGTTTTCCTCAACCTCCAAACGTGACCACACCCGAAAAGCCCACGCTTCCGGTTTCCTGTCCCCTGCTTAAATCCTTCTCACATCCATCCTTCCTTGGCCGATCTGGCACTGTCTTTCCCACCTGGGGTGTGTATGTGTAAGGGAAAATCTTGAAAAGGGGGCCAAGCCCTGCCCACTTTCTCAGCATCAAAGATGAAAGCATGGGCAGTCCTGTGTTCCAGTTCGTGCCCTCAGCCCTGTTCAGTGGAAATGCCAGTAAGTCTCTCTATGGTGGCAGGGTATTTTCCCCATCTTTTTGTTCCCATTTGGTACGTGGGGTTTTTGTGCTTGGGGGCAGTCTCACCGGCTACGACATAGAGCTGCAGCTTCTCTGTCATACAGGGCTGGTGCCTCTGGCTTTCTTAGGTGGCTGTGCTTCAGTTCTTGTTGGCATCTTTTGCTTGCTCCTTGACCCTTTTTGGTCACTGATGGAGATGTTTTTATATTCTACTGTGGTTGTGTTCTTGACTTCTAGTGCAGGCATCATGCAAATGACAGAAGGACACTGGCGAGTATCTAATATGAGGCAGCGCTGAAAATAAGGATCTGCAAACAAGCATGCTGGCACAAGAGGGGTGGGACAGGAAGTAGGGCCCAAGTGTGCCCATAGGGCTGGGGCTGCCTCTGATTTCCTGCCTACACTTCTAAACTCCAGTAAGGAAAATGTTCCCAACTCCGGCCAGAGTGCTGGCTTTGTTGCACAGAGCAGATAATAAAGGTGCCGCCAGAAACTATTAGTTTTGGCGAAATATTCAAAGCCAAGAGCCTGGGGTCTGTCTGGTCGAGGCACCTACCAATGTCCAGATGAAAAAGTGGTTTAAAGTTGTTCTTTTACCATCCTTAAATTTAAAAAGAGAGCCGGGCAATAAATCCCAGATAACCTGCCTCCATCCTAACTGATAAACATAAAATTATACATTTTAAACTACACCATGCCTGGTTAGCACGTTAAACACCATTCACACGTAGGAATCCCTCTCCGCCTCCTCGTTGCCTGGAGCCCACCTTCCTCCTTCCCTCCACCCACTCTGATTGGCTGCCCTAGCTTTTCTGGAAACACAGGCCTAATGACCTGAAAGCCGGATTCAGACCCACGCCATTTGGACCACAATCCATGCCCAGGTGAGTGCCCAGATCCCAAACCCATGCGCCAGCTGCGTTTATTTAATTTTAAACTACTCCATGCCTGGTTAGCACGGCAAATGCCATCCACACGTGAGGATCCCTTTCCGCCTCCTCATCGCCTGGAGCCTGCCTTCCTCCCTCCCCCGACCTAATTGGCTGCCCTAGCTTGTTTGGAAAAAGAGACCTGAGAGCCGGATTTGGGTCTGTGCCATTTGCACCACGATCCATGCTCAGGTGGGTGCCCAGATCTGAGACCCATAGCCAGCTGCGTTTGCTTAATTTTAAACTACACCATGCCTGGTTAGCACGGCAAATGCCATCCACACGTTGGGAATCCCTCTCCGCCTCCTCGTTGCCTGGAGCCCGCCTTACCAACCTGATTGGCTGCTCTAGCTTGTTTGAAAACACAAGCCTAATGCTCTGAGAGCCGTATTCGGATCCATGTCATTTGCATCACAATCCATGCCCAGGTGAGTGCCCAGATCCCATACCCATGCGCCAGCTGCGTTTACTTATTTTTAAACTACACCATGCCTTGTTAGCACGGCAAATGCCACCCACACGTTTGAATACTTCTCTGCCTCCTCGATGCCTGGAGCCCACCTTCCTTTCTCCCTCCCCTGACCTGATTGGTCCCTCTCACCTTATAATGGACACCCAGGGCAGCCCTCTGCCCAGCAGCCCCAGCGGCTAAGGGCCCAGAGGCAAAGGGAGGCTCCAACATAGGCGGCTGCAGAAAGTGTCTGCAGGTGTCTGCAGGGGAAGCCAGTGAAACTGGCAACCTGCCATCAACCACCAAAGTAAGTGTGGCATGGGTGGTGGGTAAAGCAATTACTCTACTCCAGAAAAATATGTCACTCTACATTACCTTACCTCAAAACTATGAATGTTAGCAAGCGACACACTTGGACAGAATTGTGATTATTAACATGTAGCCCACTTAGACGGAATTGTGATAATTTGCATGTTACACACTTGGGCGGAATTGTGACTGTTAGCATGTGCCACACTTAGACAGAATTGTGATTATTAGCATGTGCCACACTTAGACGGAATTTTGATAATAAGCATAAGCCACACTAAGACAGAATTGTGAGTGTTAGCAAGTACCATATTTAGATGGAATTTGTGATTATTAGCATGTGCCACACTTAGATGGAATTGTGAGTGTTAGCATGTGCCACACTTAGATGAAATTTGTGATTATTGGCATGTGCCACACCTAGACAGAATTGTGATTGTTGGCATGTGCCACACTTAGACGGAATTGTGATTATTAGCATGTGCCACACTTAGATGGAATTGTGATTATTAGCATGTGCCACACTTAGACGGAATTGTGAGTGTTACCATGTGCCACACTTGGACAGACTTGTGAGTGCTAGGATGTCCCACAATTAGACAGAATTGTGATTATTGGCATGTGCCACACTCAGACGGAATTGTGAATGTTAGCAATCGACGCACTTAGATAGAATCTTTGGTATAGTAGCCTGCGTCGCATCTGGATAGATTTGTGAATGTTAGCAAGCGCCATATTTAGATGGAGTAGTGATTATTAGCATGTGCCATACTTAGACGGAACTATGAATGCTAACATGTGCTCCACCCAGACGGAATAGTAATTATAAGCATGTGCCATACTAAGACAGAACTATGAGTGTTAGAAAGCGACACGCTTAGACAGAATGGTGAATGTCAGCATGTGCCACCCATAGACAGATTTAGGAATATTAACAGAATTGTTAAGATTAGCAATCAACACACTTATATTGAATTCTTGAATAATAGCCTGCGTTGCATCTAGACAGATTTGTAAATACTTGCATACGCCACATTTACATTGAATTGTGAAAGTTAGCAAGCAACACACTTCTATAAATATTAGCAAGTGCGACATCTAGATGGAATTGGGAATTTTAGCCTGCGTCTCATCTAGAAGTATTTGTGTATGTTGGCAAGTGCCACATTTAGATAGATCTGTGAATATTAGCATGTACCACATTTAGATAGAATTGTGAATATTAGCATAATAAAGGATCCCAAGAATCTACGCAGTCTGCCCATGCTTTGAAAGGTTCACTGCGAAACATATAAACCTATTAACGAAAACTCACACAAAATGCTCACAAAACCACCTCTCGCACAGCAAACCTCATGCACTTCACCACACCGCAACAACAAACAAACAACACATAAGCTGCACCAGCGGCAAACGAGGACTGACCCCGATCCGATACTCGCACCAAAGCTCAGCGCACAGTGTATACCGAACTGAAGCTGCCAACAGAACACCACTCCTCTCACTATCCCATTCCCCCTTCATCTTACTAACCCATCCCGCCTTCTCGTTTGCAGATCCGCCTGTGCACCTGGGGACCAACTCCGTTGGTGACGGTGCGCGGTACAAATACCTTTAACATTTAACATTTAACATTACAATTAGGATGCTACGCTCCACTGTTGGCAACTCTCTTAGGATTACAAAAAGCAAATCGAATTTACAACCAGGAGGAAGAGAATATTTGTTTGTCCACCGGCTTTGTATCAGTTTCTTTTCTACATTTCACACATCTCCTCCCTCTTGGCAAACTAGATAAATGGCCAAACCCGTGCTCATTTGGACACAACCTACTTCAATGCGAACTATCGTTTGGAGAATAGTGCCAACATGACAATTAAGACGAGCACGTAGAGGCACTTTATTTTTCAGAAATGCTTTATAAATGTCCAATCAGTCAAGTAAGTAATATTCTCAGAATGGAACCGCAGCAGTTTGGTTGTGGCATGTTGGTTCTTCTGGCTCTTCAGCGCTTTGATGCCCCTGGGTTGAGAACGCTTTATAAATGCATAAATAAATAAATAAATAAATAAATAAATAAATAAATAAATAAATAAATAAGTTACCGTTAAAAGCACTGTAAATATCAAAGTAAAGGCCATTTCTTTGCTGATGGTGATCCAAAACTATACGCAGAGATTTGAGACACACAACCAATCTGCCCCACTCTTGGTGTGTCTTTAATGATGTGGTGAGTTTTCACGGTCTGTAGTTTTGTTTCCAAACCCCTTGTTAATATTTCTGTTTTGCTTCCTGCAGGTTCAATGAGAATCAGAACAACCAAGCAGAACTTGAAGAATTTCTACCTCATGTCAATGACTCGAAAAAGCAGCGCTTCACTGATGTAAGTTGGCGGATTTTAGCCACGCGAGTGGTGGGGTAGACTAGGAGTGGATGTCTCACCTTTCTGTGTAGGACCAGCTGTGGTCCGGCCGATAATCCCCTGTCCAGACTTGTTTGTTCCTTTGAGCTGAAATGGTAGCTAAACATCTGCTGTGCTGCTGTGCTGCTGCTGGTAGATCACTGATTCGCATCTGCTGCGGCGGACCTGGTGGGGGAATGATGCATCGGTGTAAAATGCTGGCTCGGCTAGTACTTGACTAAGCAGTGCTGGGTTAAACACTGGTTTATTTGTTCCTATGCTGTGTTGGGTTCGTTGGTGATTGATCCGTGGTTGCTAATGTAACCTTTCTTTTTAAGGCTAGGTATGGATTTGCTTATGGTTAATTTCTCAATGGGCATTTTGGGGTTATTTGATAGATTACCCGTGACCTGCAAGTTTGTGTTGGCTGGTTCTTGAATTCATGCCCCGTTGGGTTAATTGTTCCCTTGCATGGCACCCTTGTTTTTGTGTGCGTTTGAGTCTTGTCCCAACAGTCGTGAATTCGTTAATGGTTGGAGCACCTATCATTCAGCACAGGGTTAGTATGCAGTATAGTTCCCATTGTTCCTTTAAGTTTTTAATTGTGGCCCCTTGTGCCACCTATTAAGTGAAAACTATTGGCATAGGACTACAGATTATAGTGAGATGGAATGTGAGGATGGACACAGCCTGCAGGTGGTGTTTGGTATTTTGCCCACCCATTGACCACCCTTGACCATGCTAATCCCTATGCCATTCCCATTCCAAAACACACACTCCTACGATCTCTGTGAGCTAGCTCTATCATGCAGGGACATCAAACTATGGCCTTTTTTTTATGGTGCAGCATTGTCCTTTTTAGGCAGTTTTATGAAGGTTAATGGCTTCATTGGAACTGTAAATCGGTTTGTGCTGTTATAAACGTGTCTTAACGAAGAGCGCCTTCATCCACTTGATTTTGAAGAAATAAGTGCATTCTTGCATCTTTTCCTGGTAACAAGAAAGCTTTGGCAATGATGGCTGAAGTGATGTGTCCAGGCGTTAGGATTGCTGCATCTATATCTTTGTGAAGGTTTGGGTTGCTGGTTATCCATTTCTGTGTGTGATTATGAGGGCCGTGGAGGTTGTTTCCTCTTTTTTGCAATTTTGCACTAGTTGGATATGGAAGATGTGTGTGGGTCAGTTGTGGGTGACATTGCTTTCTCATTTGCCTTACTGCATTAGTGCTGTGCGCTTATTGTTCCTTCATCATAATGTGTCGGTGGCTACAGGGTTTTGTGGAATTAATTCCTTTTCATGCATTGTTTGGGTGACTTTGCTTACTTCCAAATTGTAGCCAGAAGGATAGCTCAAGCGAAAGAGGATGATTTCCTGCATCACGTGTTGGATGCCACATTCAGGTCAACTTACCCCTATAGCCCCTCAAGCCAACTGAGCACTACTTTAATATAATCATATCATTGTTTTTTTTATAACACGCTTAATACCATAGAGGCTTCTAAGCGTGGACCAGGATTCGGACCTGTGTTGCTCTGCGCCGTCCTGCATCCAAGACGAGCCCGTTGCCACTGAGCTATGCTACCCGTGCTTTGTGGTCAATAACAATGGTGATAAGTAACATGTGTTACCTAGCGCTCCGAGACTGGATTTCCAGTGACAGCAGCACTTTATAAACAGTAGAATTATTATGTTTGCCCATAATTTGGCTAATGTGTGATTGATTCTCCATCTGGTATCATTATTTTCCTGTGCAGTGTTGTTTTAGTGGCCGGTTGGTTCCTCTTTGAATTCCATTGGCCAGTGTTATAGATTTTGTGGTGGCGGTGATGTTCCTCCATCTTTTCTGTGGGATATCTGCTTAGCCTAGTGCTTGCTTCATCCTAGTGCAATGTTTTTAAGTGGTGTGTTGGGTGGTGGTTGATTCCTTTCAGTGATTCCTGGCTGTGCAGTGCGTTGATTCTTGGGCGTGCAGCGCTGTGTTGATTCCTGGCTGTGCAGTGTGTTGATTCTTGGGCGTGCAGTGCTGTGTTGATTCCTGGCTGTGCAGTGTGTTGATTCTTGGGCGTGCAGTGCTGTGTTGATTCCTGGCTGTGCAGTGTGTTGATTCTTGGGCGTGCAGTGCTTTGTTGATTCCTGGCTGTGCAGTGTGTTGATTCTTGGGCGTGCAGTGCTGTGTTGATTCCTGGCTGTGCAGTGTGTTGATTGTTTGGCCTGCTGTGCTGTGTTGATTCCTGGC
The DNA here is from genome assembly GCF_040938575.1 of Ambystoma mexicanum. Lineage (NCBI taxonomy): Eukaryota > Metazoa > Chordata > Amphibia > Caudata > Ambystomatidae > Ambystoma > Ambystoma mexicanum. Next base: position 607,982,563 of record NC_090923.1, on the reverse strand, counting down.
TGTGCAGTGTGTTGATTGTTTGGCGTGCTGTGCTGTGTTGATTCCTGGCTGTGCAGTGTGTTGATTGTTTGGCGTGCTGTGCTGTGTTGATTCCTGGCTGTGCAGTGTGTTGATTGTTTGGCGTGCAGTGCTGTGTTGATTCCTGGCTGTGCAGTGTGTTGATTCCTGGCTGTGCAGTGTGTTGATTCTTGGGTGTGCAGTGCTGTGTTGATTCCTGGCTGTGCAGTGTGTTGATTCTTGGGCGTGCAGTGCTGTGTTGATTCCTGGCTGTGCAGTGTGTTGATTCTTGGGCGTGCAGTGCTGTGTTGATTCCTGGCTGTGCAGTGTGTTGATTCTTGGGCGTGCAGTGCTTTGTTGATTCCTGGCTGTGCAGTGTGTTGATTCTTGGGTGTGCAGTGCTGTGTTGATTCCTGGCTGTGCAGAGTGTTGATTCTTGGGCGTGCAGTGCTTTGTTGATTCCTGGCTGTGCAGTGTGTTGATTCTTGGGCGTGCAGTGCTGTGTTGATTCCTGGCTGTGCAGTGTGTTGATTATTTGGCGTGCTGTGCTGTGTTGATTCCTGGCAGTGCAGTGTGTTGATTCTTGGGCGTGCAGTGCTTTGTTGATTCCTGGCTGTGCAGTGTGTTGATTCTTGGGCGTGCAGTGCTGTGTTGATTCCTGGCTGTGCAGTGTGTTGATTGTTTGGCGTGCTGTGCTGTGTTGATTCCTGGCTGTGCAGTGTGTTGATTCTTGGGCGTGCAATGCTTTGTTGATTCCTGGCTGTGCAGTGTGTTGATTCTTGGGCGTGCAGTGCTGTGTTGATTCCTGGCTGTGCAGTGAAGGAAGTCTGGATTCGTAATGGGTAGTCACACTTACCGTGCACAAGCACAGGACACAGATCACTGGGTTAATACACGAGAGGGAGAGGATGAGGCAGAGAGGCTGAAAGAGACAGAGACAGACAGAGAGAGAGAGGGAGAGAGCGGGAGAGAGACAGAGAGAGAGTCGTTTGCATATTCTAATTGTATGCCCCCTGTAATCACCCCGCATTTCATCCTTTCGAAGTTGATCAACTCAACACCTAGAAACCCCTTCTATGAACAGCAGGAGTGATTCAGTGTGTCCTGTGCAACTGAACTATCATTGTTGGCAATGTGCTCATTGTGGCTGGTCATCCTATGCTGTAGTTACATTGTTTTCCATGTAACAGTGTACAATCCTAGCCGGTGTTAGTTGGTCTTCTTCAGCCCCTAATTCGATGTTGCTCGTTAAACTAAAAGGGGTCGTGGGTGCTGATTTGTTGATTGCTGTATTGATCAGTGATCGGCTAATCGGCAAATGACTCACAAAATTAATGAATCCTCCAGGATTGAACTTTGGCAACAGCCATTTTCATCAGTTTGTGTTAAGGAGGCAGTGCCAACGAAGTACCTGATAAGGGCACTGAGAAGTGCCTGATTTTATAACCGAGCCTGTCTGGAGGCGGCGCAGACGGTGTGCACACTGGGAGGAAGACAGAAAGTTCTGTGCACCCCATAATGTGCGGCCTGAGCAGGTTTGAAAATGGAGTCTTCTGATCCAAAGCCGGTGGGTTTGCTTGGCTACTGGACCTTTGACTACTCCTGCCAAGATCACTTGGCCTCATTTGTGCACACGGCATTAACATAATCCAACCAAGAATTCTTGGCTAGCAACAGCCATTTGTTCTGGTCATATTTAAAGAGCATGACTATGTCGAAGATTTACATGGGAGTTGTGATGGCAGAAACAATCCCATGTTCTAAATTGAGATTGACGAGAAAAGGTCAAAAAAGTCTCTGTCCTTTTTTCTGATGACAAATCAAGTTGAAATCTATCACTACAAAACAATTGACATTATTTCAGTTTGTAAGAGTCTCAACGCAAAATTTAAATGGCTAGCCCATTTATCCTGGTGCATGCTGAGCCTGAACTAACAATGTAATGTGCATGTTGCCAACACTTCAATGTGCTGGAAGCATGGACATCTCGGGCGAGATGACAGAAAATGTGCACCGGTGCAAGTGCAAAATTGCACGGTAATAGCACTGGGGCAAACTTTGGCCTAGTGCAAATAACAGCGGGTCATATTAAAAATCCTTTCCACCATGACCAGTGTAATTTTGCACATTATATTCACTAGGGCAAAAATTGCACCAGTGCAAAAAATATGAATTGCTCTAGTGCTAACACAGAATGGTATTTGTAGTAGTGGAAAAATGCATTGAAAATGCCTGTGTTTGACTAATGCGTATACCATGCAACATTTCACCCATCGTGGTGAAAAGACTTTTTTCTAATATGGCCTAAAGGCTTGTGCCCTAGCTTTAAAACTGCAACTTTGCAGTTGCACCAGTGCAACGTTTCTGGAATCTGGCTCCTGGCGGAGAAGTGCAAGCAGATCGATGTGCAGTCTGCAAACAAGTGCAGCAGAAAACAGGGAGTCTCACCATTGGCCTCCAGTGGCCTCATCTCTTAGTTTACATTTGATCAAAGTGGAAAGACGTCTGAGAGGGTCATTACCAAGACACAGTCTCTAAAGCGATCCCAGTACCACTCAGCTGGGCCAATCCAAGACTGATGTCAGTAAATGCAAGCACCCCAGCAAGGTGGTATGACGCCACGACGGAGGGCACTCTAGGCTCACAATGCACGATTTGGCAATCCAAGTACAACTTTTTTTTTAAGTGTTTGCTTCGTTCTTCACTTGAATATGTAATGTTGTCTTCAATGGAGGTATTCAGGTCAAGTACTTTTCGTCACTCGATTCCTCCTTGCTGGCAGTGCGCTCTATACATGCAATAAATAAATAAATATAGTGGTATTGCTCAACGCCTTGACATGTCCTTGTTAGAAGAAATGAGACTGGTCACAACAGCAGGCGCCGATGTCTCAGCACAGACCTTCATAGCAAAGGCTTCCCAAGCATCACATGGACCAGCGCAGGGATGTCTACACTCCCAACACAATGAATGCAACACAGTCATGGCTTGAGATGATGCATAGAGATATGGTTGGGCACTCTGTGATTCATTATACATCAACTAATTGGAATCAGCCTTTAATGTGCTGTGATGGCTACTACCATTGATAGTGTATGACGCGCACTTCATTGAACAACAGTGATATGGGGCAGTAGTTCATGTCTTGCTCTGGAGTACTTGATCCTGCTTGAGATGTAACTGCAGTGGGTGGATCAGTGTTGGGTGGTGTTTGGATACTCTGGTCTGCTTGTAATTGCTTGATGACTATGTTGGCCTTTTTGCTCTGTTTGTGGTTGAATGGGGCTTTGTAAATATATTGCCCATATTGGGGATTGTCACGTTGGATACTATATGGTCCTTTGGCTCTTTAGGAGTTGGCATCAGCTGGCGGTCAAACTCTGGCACTACTTTGTATGGCAGCACTAGTGCAATGTTGAAAGTTGTGGTTTTATGGGGCTCGATGCTTCAATTTGGTATAGGGCCAATACTGGTTGTGTGAGCCCAATGGGTCTGTATGATACACGATCCCATAATTCCACACCTGGCTACCCTCCTCTTCAGTCAGGTGGTTACTACTTTAGATGTTGGCATGCCATGATGTTTGACTTCTCATGCACAGCTCGCTTCGCTGGCGTAGTGAACGCAACTAAGAGCGGATCCAGAAAAATAGATGTATGTTAAAGAGGGAGAGGATGGAGCAATAAAGCCCGGTTTTCATTACCCGGAAGTGTTCCCTAGGATGCACCACTCTTGTCTACCTTGCAGCATGCCATGCAGAATTGTCATGTGCATTCTGCAGTCAGGCTTTGGAGACTTTAGGGCTTATTAACATGGTGTATTGCACATGTTGCACAGCCTACTTTTCCTGCACAGCCCCAGATCGTGAACCCAGCGAGGCTTTGCCTCTCGTATGCTCTGTGGGGCAATTAGTGTTCATTGAAAGCTGGAGGCTGCACCTGTTCATGTGTGAAACCTAGCAGCCCGGTGATGCTCCCGTGTGTCTCTGGGCCTTTTGCTGAACTGTCCTTAAACACTTGCTGGCAATGGCTGCTGAAAACGTATTGCCCTTTGCTGGAGAGAAGGTTTAATACTTGAAGGGGTGTGATCAAGCGGTTCGGCCTGGACTGCCCCTTTTGGGGTGGGACCAAATCCGATTTGCATGATTCGCGCCTAGAAACACCTGTGTACTGCCGTGTCATAAATGCCACATCATATCATATCATATGGTCTTTCCCCATGTTGGCAGGGGGAGAACGATGGTCTGGACTCTCCAGAATTTAGGATTAATACCAAACCTTGTAGCCATCACTCCTTTTGTTTTTAATACTTATTGTATTCTGTTGGAAAGTGTTTACGTTGTATATTGGTTGTACTGTTCGTTTCCACTTTGGCTGCAGTTCTACTGACCCTATTGTACGTCTCAGTAAATGATTAGTTGTGAGGTCTCTCTGTGGTATGTTAGACAGTTATGGCTTGATGGTTAGTTTCCGCTTTGCCAGTTTGAGCCGTTTGCAGTCGTGCTTTCTTTTTAATCCACTGGAGATTATTTTGGAGGCTCTGTTAACGCTTGCATTGTGAGATTATATTTCGCTGGGTTTCATGAATCTTCGCTATTCTGGAATGCACAGTGTTGGGCTTGAGTTCTTGTTGAATGCTTGGAATGCTGTGTGGATGGCATTGAAATGTGGGGATGGGTGGTTCATAGCGGGGACAAGTGGTTATGTGTCACGTTGGACATTGGGTGAATTTAAGTTGTGCTCTAGCACCTTGAAGCGTCTTTTGTGTTAGATGGCATTACAATAATGATCTCATACCAAATAATCAGACAAACTCAAAGAATATGGCAAAGTACCACTTTATTATCAATTTAATAAAGCACGGTTGACAGGCAAAAATCAGACTGATGCATGCACTCTCACACAGAAGCTTGATTACATGGAGGTCTTTTACCCCAATATACGTCACTATGATGTCATTCTAAGTGACAAAATACAAAACCTATCAAAGGACGGGATTGGTTACGGGGAACATATCTACTTATAGAATTTATAAGGGTTAGTGTGTCATTGGCTACCCCTTTTCTGTAGGGCATGCCTTGAGCTACCTCTAAAGAAGTATAATACTGGATGATAGCAGACAAAACAGTGGATTGGTCTATGCTACATTGCACTTTCAGTTGTCCGTCGACCCCACTGATTGGTTGACATAGTATCCCAACCTTGGACTTTTGGCTCCTTAGCAGCACGTACATGAAATGAAACCCAGGTGTCGTAATCCCATTAGATTACTCCCTATTTTCCCAATTAGTCCATCATCTCTCATCAGTAGGCCACAAGCCAAAGTCTTCCATTTGTAGTTTGACCTTGTTGCCTGCTCACTCTCCTGCAACATTCAAGGGAGTATGAGCACACCACTATCTTAGCGCCGGGCTCTAATGAATAGCTTTTGTTTTTGACTTCTGGGTCACATGTGAAGAGACCCCGAATTTGTCAATTTCAGCCTTTCATTTACTGCTATTTGATTTAATTATGCAGGGTGCTGTTGCTTCTCTAGGCCTCTAGAGACTTGCTCACTCTATCTAATATGAACTTTGTATACTTTTAATCGACCAACAGCTTGGCTCTCACAGATATTTTTGTTGTCTTCCACCTATAAACAATGTCCCACATTCAGAGCTTGTCCACATATTCCCTGTGTGCTCTGTGCTTATCCTTTGAAAATAACATTCTTAACTCTGGGCCAACTTTGTCTCATCGTTGGCTCTGCACACAAAGCTGATTTCCTCTGTTACATGATTCTTACAGCCTTGGCCTGTCTCTGAGGTAGCTTGGTTAAGTTCAACTTGAACCAGCATCCATTTTCCTACTGTGGCCATCCTTTCCATGTTATTCATTCCTCTATAGGAAGACTCTATATGTTTTCTTTCTACCTTGCATTACTGTGTATTTGCAGTTATTGGTCAGTAAGTTACTTAACCTTCTTTAGATCCATGATAACTTTAACTTTAGTTGCATGTTACTCTTAGTGCTTCAGTTGTTTCTTCTAAGTATGTGCATATTGTTTCAACATAGGTTCATATATCTTCTTTATGACATCACTTCATCCTCATGAGATTTCACTTTAACGTCCATCCATAATATTCATTGTTGCATCATGACATCTTAGCAGGAAACATCCTTCCATGTAACTTTCTTCCATGTGACATCCTTTCACACCTTCAATGTGAGGGTACATTCCTTATGGCATCTGAGTGCATAACGTCTCTCATACACTTGATGCAGTATGGGAACTATGCAAGGTATCCCATTTATTGCTTTTCTCTGACTGTTCCAATATGACTGTGGTGAGGGGGCGTGAACTAGGAAAATTGCATCTACCAGCTCCTCTACAAAGTTGTATTGATTTGGGTACCGAGAGGCTTTGAGTCATGTTAGTGTATACTAAAGTTAATCTGTTAGATTGACATTGTGAAGAAATATTTACATTCCTGTATATAGTTTGAACCATTACTATGGCATGTTGTATGCAAGCAGTCTGTATCACAGAACATACTGTGTTATGGGTCAATGAGCATAATTGGCTTTTGTGACATTGCCGTTAAGGTACAGTGGTCTTGTATAGTGCCCTTCTGCCAATGATATTGGAATCGCTGTGCGTGGCTCTGTAAGAAAATGGTGTGGAAATAGAAACACAACAGGCAGACTGACTACCCCTCTCTCAAGGTCTGGCAACACAACAGGTACAGGTGCTGAGAAGCTGGCATATATATATACAGCTATTGTTTTTTAAGAGAGACAGTTGGTGTACAAAAACCGTAATGCAGATATCAATAAATCTCTTTAATAGTTAAAGATAAAATTTCATAGAAAAAATATACACTTTATAGGCTTTATCATATCCCACTCATTCCATTCATACCAATTCACTCATTCTGTGGCATCCGGGTTCGGCAATTAACATTTTCTTAACACATATTAGTTATTTTTAATATGTATGACAATTGGAAAACACACAATTGGATTTTCTATAGGTCGACATATGTTTCGGCCCCTTTTTCCATAGTCCCATCGTTGTCTACGGTGGTCTAAATAGTCAATGTTGGGCCATCTTCAGGACAGTGATGATTTAGTAAAAGCTTAACGTCTTCACCCTTTTTCCATATGAAAAGCCAAAGCTATAAACATAAGTTAAAAACAAATTACAATGTATACTGGTCTGGTCTCTTTTAATTAATCTCACGATGATGGCTAGATAACTATGCCAGAGAATATGCACCTACCTGTGGCCGAGAACGTAGTTGTGGACCACGGAGAAGAAATAAGAAAATGGAGGGTATTTTCTGTATTACCCTAGTCTATGACCCTAGTGAAAGGAGACAAGACAACGCGGCAAATTACTCCCTTGTAAGTTGAGTATATTGCTATATGGCTGCAGAGCATTTTGTATTAAATTGGCATTGCAGAGCAACCTAACAGATACCTTTTCACAAGTGGGCGGAGCTTCAGATCTCTTTATCTCCATCTCATTTCATGGGCAAGTTTCAAGAGGGACTTGCTTCCTTCGACACTTGAACACGAGGTGTCTGTAAAAGAGAGGTGTTCAATAAATTACCTTATTCAAGTCTAATTTCAACCACATTGCGTTGAAAAGAAAGTCTCAATTAAAATGTGGTGGGAATGCATGGGCTAGTCACAAGGCTACACTCACTTTCAGAGCTACGATCTAAATCAGGAGAGAGGCATATTAGTGTTTGTGTCTATCTATCACAAGGCAGCCTAGAACATCAGTTGCCTGTTACACAACGCGGATTAGCTTGACCGCTACGTGTAATGTAACTGGTAGTATTGGCGCACGTCCCGGGCGGTTCTCTTTGCTGCATGGCGGAGTCTGTGCATAGATTGCTAATGGCGACTCTGTAGAAAAGTGCTGTTCCTCACTTTTATGGTTCATTGGAACGAAACAGCAGGGTGGCTCGGGTAGCGTCTGCTGAATTGTGAGTAAGTGGCATGGACTTTAGTTCGCAGCTTTATGAACGAGCGCTGTTCCTCACCTTTATAATTAGTTGGGACGAAGCAGCGGATTTGCTCGAGCGGCGTCTGCTGACTTGTAAATGAGTCGCGTTCGAGAAGGGGAGGGGCTGAGGCTATTTGAAGATCACGTGTTGCCAGAGAAAACGTGCGACTACGCGGTGCTGACAATGCGAGTTATTTGTAGGTTAATTTTCCCAGCAAGCCTGGATTGAATCATGGACGCTAGCGGGGACTTCAATAAAACTTGTCTTTCAACAGGTGTCTTAATTTTAAATTTTAAATGGCAGGAGCTACGCAGTGTCTTTGTGATAATGCATCGACTTCGCAATAATCTCACTTATGCCAAATGAGTGCATCCTAGTTGTGTAAGATCACAGACAAGAGTGTTGTTTAGTTACGACAGCACGTTATAGGTTTATTTTATTTACTAATGTATCACCACATATTGCGAAATGCAAACCAGGGTCACAATGCCCTTTGGTATAGGTGTCATATTAATATATTATGAGTATATCCCCTCGCATTGCTGTGGAAATAGTGGAAAAAAATGGAGCTATTCAAAGGAAAGCACTCCATTCGATGGCTATATTTAGTCCATTTTGGACTGTTTTCAGATTGTAGATCCACTTTTGTTCCGCTTGGGTCAGGATTTTACCTTTGTTCCCATTGCGGCGAGAGATTTGTATAACTTGAATAACACACCAGAGAAAATCTGTGCATTTATGTTGTTTTTTGGCGAAATGGGCCACTAGTGGTTTATTTTCAACTGCGTTACGAATGCAGGATTTGTGCTCATTTATCCGTTGGCGGACAGGTCGTTTGGTTTTGCCTATGTATACCATATCGCATGGACATATAATGGCATATACCACCCATGGTGTGAGACAGTTAGTGAACTCTTTCAGCTGGATAGTATGGTGACATAAAGTGATTTGTTTCAGAGTGGTTGTCTGTGCACAAACGGAACAATGTCCGCACCGATGATGGCCAGTTAAAAGCGGTAGGCCCCACAATGTTGTTTGTGCAAATTTCTTAGATTTAACGGGTAGGTACGAGTGTACCAAATTATCTTTAATGTTGGATTGCCTTTTAAATGCAAACCTTGGAGTTGAAGGGGTAAAGTCTTCTGTGTAGATCATCTTCCAATGTTTACGTATGATCTTTCTGAAGGTGTTGCTGATCGGACTATAAGTGCTTACACATGTGATCTTATCATCTTGGTGTTTTGGTGCAGGTTCTAACGTACTCGAGCGATTTGTGTGCAACACACGTTTGTATGCTCGTTGTATCGTTTTGTGGGGGTAGCCTCTCTCTTTAAGTCTTGCCTTCAGACTTTTGGCATGAATTTTGTATTGTTGTACATCTGTACAGTTTCTGCGGATGCGCAGGAACTGACCATAAGGTAAACCCTCTTTCAAGCTAAGCGGATGAAAGCTAGTGTAGTTCAACAAAGTATTTTTGTCAGTAGGTTTTCTAAAGAGAACTGTTTCAATAGAGCCTCCTGTAGTTAAGCTTTTACTAAATCATCACTGTCCTGAAGATGGCCCAACATTGACTATTTAGACCACCGTAGACAACGATGGGACTATGGAAAAAGGGGCCGAAACATATGTCGACCTATAGAAAATCCAATTGTGTGTTTTCCAATTGTCATACATATTAAAAATAACTAATATGTGTTAAGAAAATGTTAATTGCCGAACCCGGATGCCACAGAATGAGTGAATTGGTATGAATGGAATGAGTGGGATATGATAAAGCCTATAAAGTGTATATTTTTTCTATGAAATTTTATCTTTAACTATTAAAGAGATTTATTGATATCTGCATTACGGTTTTTGTACACCAACTGTCTCTCTTAAAAAACAATAGCTGTATATATATATGCCAGCTTCTCAGCACCTGTACCTGTTGTGTTGCCAGACCTTGAGAGAGGGGTAGTCAGTCTGCCTGTTGTGTTTCTATTTCCCTTTACTCTCCCTGTTTACAGACCTGACCCCCCGATAACAAAAAAATTTGGGAGTACCCACTATTATACCTACCCAGAAAATGGTGTGGGGCAAAGATTGTGGAATGGCTGACGAGTACCAGTCGGGAGCACCCATTGCATGGGTGCTGGTATGTGTTTAGCTGTGTTCAGGGTTGGTGGAACATACACTGGGCTTGTTCACCGTAAGGGCGGTAACAGAGTTCAGACGGTAGTAAGGGATGCATTGGAGTAGCACATTGATAGGAAAAGGACATGGCGATTTCGGGTTGGCCTGTTAGCTGTTGTAGAATTGGGGATTGATGTTGGTCAATCCTGTCTGCACCATGCTGGATTGGGATGACAGACAAACATTCACTCTTCCAAATTGGACAGTGTTTTCTTTTGCTGCACCCTGTTGGACAATTTTAGCTATCTATTGTGTTGATTTATTACAGTGTTTGTTGATCTGGGTTGCAATTAATTAACTCTTGTTCCTACCTTGCCATGCATGGGTGTCTGGCATAGTGTTTTACAGCATATGTGGCTGTGGTGCAGGATGGATGTTGATTCTGTACACTCTGGGGTAGTGTGACAGCAGGGTATCGCTACATTACTGCGATAAAAACATGCTGAATGTGCATTTACTGCACATTCGGCGTTAACCAAAATACTGAATCCCATTAGACCGAACAAGGGGAGTAGGGGTGGCGCTCCCCTTGTTTGGCATAATGGGTTTGGGGGTTGCGTCGATAGCGGGGGACAGTAAAGTAGAAATCCAAAAATGCATTTTAAAATAGACCCTGCGGCGCCAGTTCCAACCCACCTTAGTGAAAGGGAATTGACATTGCAGGGACAAAGGGTAGTCGGAGGCACACAGAGAAGTGTGCCGCCAAAAGGTAAGTAGGTGTATAAAGGGGTAGCAGGTATGAGGATGCAGGGAAAAGTGATCTATGTGATCACAACGCAGCACGATTTTCGTCTTAAACATTTTCGTTGTTGGAATTTCGGACCGCGCAATGTTCAATGTTGGGTAAATCTGTATACGCTTGATCCGTTTTGTGCTTATGAAGACTGTACCTCAAGGTCTGAGAGTTACTGTGTAACATTTCATTTGTGCAGTTCGAAGGAAAGACGTCCTTTGGCATGTCGGTGTTCAACCTCAGCAACGCCATCATGGGCAGCGGGATCCTGGGGCTAGCGTACGCGATGGCCAACACTGGAATCATTCTCTTCCTGTAAGTACCACTGGTAAAGTCACTGCCTCACTTCTTTGCCTTCCCATGTCTTGCTCACTGCATCCTGCGAGGATCCATCACTCATTAACAGGTGCACCAATGAGATAGCAGTTAGTCTTGGCTAGGGTGACCAGACGTCCCGGTTTTCCCGTTACAGTCTAGAGAAATCGCCCTCCGTCCCATGGTCCCAGGAGTGTTTTAATTTTTTAAACCCTGTCCCGGGATTGGATTGGTGGGTAAGGTCTCGGTTGGGCCCAGCGTTGTTTGTGAATGGGTGTGTATATGCTTTTTGCCCCCCCCTTTTCCTTCCCCTCCCTGGCCACACTCCTCCAATGAGAGGAGTGTGCCTGTGAGCACACTCCCTACCCCCTTTACAGGCCAGAGACATAGAAACAGGACTACGGTTTTATCAGAGTCTGTCTGTATGTTTACCATAGTCCTACTTCTATGTCTGTGGCCTGTCCCGTTTTTGTTTTTTTTATCTGGTCACCCTAGCCTTGGCATAACAGTTCACGCCACACAGCGCCTGCAGAGTTTGACTGTTGCACAGAGAAATGGTCTCCTATTATTCAAATGTCTAGAACTCACAGCACGTTTTTATGTTTCATCATAGAATGTCGCGAAGACTTTAAATGTACGTTGACTTTGAATGTATCTTCTTTCTGAAAGTATACAATCACATGAAATGTCCGAAAGTTAAGACGGTAATGGCTGCACGTTCTTGCTTTAAACATGAGCATATGTAAGTGAAAGGGAGAGCAGCTGTGAGAGGTAGCTACTTTGCCCGGAAGGGACCCGCCGCTCTGTTTGTCAGAATCATTAGTAGTGCATACACACAACTGAGGTATGCGATGTGCAGCACGTGTGTGATTGATGGCCAGTCTGGGGCTGGCCTTGTTCCAGACTGCTACCAGCACCAGACCTGCTCCCTGCTGTCTTTGCTCGTGTCCCGGATAGCACACAAAGAAAGAAGCGGAGAGCAACCATTAGAAGATCTTGAAACGCTTCTTGGCCGGGCCTGGGGACTTAGCAGAGTTGCCACCTGAGGGCTTTTTGGAAGATTTTGCAAATGTATGTATTGCGTTCAGTTTAGGCCCAGCACCTTTGTCTGAACATTGTGGAAGGGGGAGGAGGGCGGGGTCTGCTGGGATACCTTATGTGAATGAAACTATGGGTGTACTTTCAACTTCATCTTCTCCCCAATCACGTTTGATGCATACATGCCAACATGCCCCATTCCAGTGGGGAGATGCTAGTACAGCCATGGGTTTAACATTGCATCCTGGGGCTTGTTTAAAATGGGGAAATCTGGAACTACATGTCCCAAAATGCAAAGTTAAAACGAGCCAGGACTAGACTAGCATCTGCACACAGATGGAGCGGGGTATGTTAGCATGTATGTTGACGGGTGTGAAGATTATCCCTTGCCTTTTTTCAGATTGCACTGGACTTTGCAACTTTGCGGTCCAAGTGAAACCCAAACAACAGAATGAATTTGCACTTGTGGGAACGGAAATAACATCATCTAAATCAGTGAAGACCTTACATCCCACTCCTAATGGTTTGCTTCAAAATATAGTCACTCTACATGATGCTGTGAAAAACTCATCTGCAGAAACCGAACATTTTGGCTGCATGATGCAATCGATCTCCATCGTATAACTAATCAATAAACGAAAACAAAAAGGGGAACACCTAAAACAACTTCATGTCATAGTGAAAAACCAAAGAAGTCAAACTGAAATGACTAAAGCTGATCCAGAGCCCGTGGTTATGTTTAATTCAAAACCGTTCGGCCATCCGCCTTGGGTTTTACGCTTTCCAACGTTTGCAGCCTTTCAAGGGTACGTCGTATGTTGGTATTTGACTGCCTTTCATGGGCAAAGAACTACAGGGATATGGGCTGTGTTTGTTGTTGTCCTGGTCACAGTATTTTGTCTAACAGCCCCCTCTTGGGCATCATGTTATTACTGAGTAACATTCAACACAAGGAAAATGAACCGCATCCTTCTGTAGAAAACCTTTGCTTTGGTGGTGCAAGACGTCCATCACAATTCACAGGGCACGCATGCACACCACTGGCAGACAGGCACACCGCAAACCCACTTGTTTTGTTCCTTGCTCACAATTATCCTAGTGCTGGAGTTGCAAAGCAGTTGGGCATGTCAAAGAATATCCCTGCCATTAAAATGGAGAGTCTACTTTTGGGAAACACTGCAGGGGAGCGATTTCCTTTTGTTGGGTGGGATCTGTTTGCAAGACTGGAAGTCTTAGGTCTAATTTGATGCTGCACAGAGTCGACCCTTGGCCGAGTGCAGGTCCTCTGAAGAGCAGCATTTTGCAAAGGGCTAGATGCTGAATTGCTTCTTTTACGTTGTGTTGTGTTATGTTGCTGTATTTAATAGTGTACAGAATCCACACTATAGTAGTTTCAAAGCGCTGATCTTTATCCCTGTCATATTGTGGCCCCGTCTGGGGAACCGGTGCCTTAGGCCCTCATTACGACCCAGGCGGTAAGGGGTTTACGCCGGCGTAAACAGCGCCGACCCTTACCGCCTGAGTACGAGTTCCCTTAGCGCCATGGCGGATTTAACACCTGCTTTTAGCAGGTGTTAAAATCCATGGCGCTAAGGGACCATGGAGTTAATTACGCCACCGTAATTTACGGTGGCGTAATTAACGCCTTCCCCACTCCCATTATGCCCTATGGGGCAAAAATGGGAATGGGGAAGGGTAAATGGGGATTGGGGACTTACCGCCCCGCCAAGGTCGGAATGGGGCGGTAAATCCGCCAACCACCATGGCGGAATTGCACCCTTAGCGGCATGGACCATGGTGCTAATAGCACCATGGTTCTCCGCCAAGGTCGTAATGAGGGCCTTAGTCTGCTGGGAATGAGAGAGAGAGAGTGAAGAAAGTGCTGTTGTAATACATTTTATTTCTCAATGTAGGGATACGCATTTGATCTTTTAAAGGATGAAAGACTGAGTTCAAATATAGAACTATAGGTGGCACTCAGATCACTGAACGGAGCACTTAACTCACTGAGCTATCTCACTAACAACTCTAACTTCTAAACAAAATGCTGTCCGACATGAAGTTTGCATTCAAAGTGCATTTGGTTTGCCAATGATAGTTTAAAATCTTGATGATTGCAATCGCTTCTATGAAGAATGTTTCAATTGGTCCAAAGTAATGTGGGTTGGGCTGTGATATGTTGATTGGTTCTAGAGGTGCAGTGATCTGTGTGATGTCTGATGGGCGGGGGGGCTGTTTAGTTGCTGTGTGGGTGGGAGTGGTCGATATGTGTATTGTGGGTTGAAAAATGGAAGTTGTACGTGTTAGGGTGGGGAGCAGTCAGTGGACACCTCGATGGCACTGTTGTGGGACACACAATCTTGAAGCCATGAATAGAAAGTAAAGCTTGGCATAGCGCGGCATAAAAAAGACACCACAAGGCGTGAAAGACATACCGCAGCAATACAAGTCATAGAAATGCATTAATCAGGTCTAATAAGGCAGAACAATCTGGTCTCCTCCCAGCACACCTACCACTAACCTTTTCAGGCAGCTCCCATTTCACTTTCTCATTTTGCCCCTGTCACACTCTATGCATGCCTCACTCTCTCTCTCAATCTTTCTCCATTTACTTCTCTCTCCAGTAGACACATTGTACATCATGAGCAACGGGGACCAGGGATTTGGCAGATGCTGTGAGGGCGCAGTCTGTAGACTCCACTCAATACCATAAGTGAAGTGCTGAAGAATTAAGCATTGTTTCTGAGAATGTGCTGCCTGAAACATGAAAACACCAGGTGCTCAATTTTATTATTTGTATACAGTGACGAACAATGCCCTTTTGATTACAAAAGAACGTACAATAGATAAGAAATCAGATTTGATGGGAAGCAGTGAGCTTCTTACAAGGGGGTGAGTTTCAGGGACATTCTGGCCAGGTTGTGGAGGGGAGTAAATGGAACAGTCCCCGGGGACAATACCTTAGTGAGCATACATAGATTAAGGACAATCAACATTTTTAAGTGCAGATAGGCTGTACAGCCAGCTGTGCTCGGAATCTGACCATGTGTTAGTGAGAATTCTCTGTTTAGGCTGAATTTCCTAACCTAGTGAGTCCCCCAGCAGCTTTGCTGGATTTCTGGAGTTTGTTTTTTTCCATCCTGCCAAGGGTGAGACTCTTTTTCTCCCACTCTTGGACATGTATGTGGGTAATTCCTTTGAATGTCAATGTGTTCTATGGGCTATGGGGTCTTTTACCCCATAGGGTCTCATATGTTTTTCTATGTGTGTTACACCGCACCTTACGTGACGTAACACTGGGGCGTCCTAGCGGGCCCCCACCATAGACTCCATACCCGGGGACTGACTACTGATAGAAGAACCCCTTAAGCGTAAGTGGGACCTTCTACTGCCATGCCTTCTCTTCGCTTATAGAGAAGTCCCTCAGGAGGGAGTAGGTTGGTCATCCCGTCAGAGGTCCATTGGCCCTGATTAAGGAGGGGTTGGAGAGTGCTCCTTCCCCCAAGCCAGTCAGAGTGACTGACTACGTGATAGGTCTCCGGAGGAGAATGTCGCACATGATGACGGAAGCAAGCGATAACTTGAAAGCTGGACAAGCATTGGTCAAGCACTGGCACGATCAAAAGGCTAACATGGTTGAGTTCGCTCAAGACCAGCTCGTTCTCGTTATGATCCCAACAAGGCAGAGGGCCTTGCAAGATAAGTGGATGGGACCCTTCAGAGTTGTGGGTAAACTCGGAGAGGTCAACTATCTGGTGGACTTGGGCAATCCCAAGGAGGCTCTGACAGTCTTCCACACTAACCGACTTAAAGCGTATGTCTCACGACCTGATGTAGGAGCGTTGCTTCTAGCATCATCCGAGGAAGAAGAAGAGAGTGAAGCTCTTCCGGATCTCCTCAGAGGCTTATCTTTAGATGAAAAAATTGAAGGAGTAAATCTCTCCTCCAATCTGACACCCGAGCAACAAGAAGAGTGCAAATCTATGTTGAATCAGTTTGCCTCTCTGTTCTCGCTTTCACCAGGCTTGACCCCTTGGGGCCAGCACGACATACTCACTGGTGACTGTCTGCCAGTCAAAAGCAGAGGATACCGCATGTCAGAAAACGTACAAACCCACATCAAAGGTGAGGTCAGCAAGATGCTTGATCTTGGGGTAATAGAGCCCTCTACTAGTCCATGCTCTAGCCCAGTTGTGTTAGTACCAAAGGCCGGATCTAAAGAACTTAGATTCTGCGTGGATTATAGAGCTCTTAATGCAGTCACCAAGACTGATGCCCACCCTTTGCCAAGAACAGATGAGTTGGTGGATAAACTTGGCGCCGCCAATTTCCTCAGCACATTTGACTTAACGTCAGGCTATTGGCAAATAGCCCTGACAGACCATGCCAAGGAGAAAACTGCATTTTCTACCCCCGTTGGCTTATACCAGTTTAAGGTAATGCCTTTCGGATTGAAGAATGCACCTGCTACGTTTCAACGGATGGTAAACCAGATACTGAATGGGTTGGAGGACTTCTGCATGGCATACTTGGATGACATCGCAGTGTTCAGCAATTCCTGGAAAGAACATGTAACCCACCTGAGAGATGTTTTGCAGGCTCTTGGACGAGCCAATCTGACCATAAAGGCGAGTAAATGCCAAATTGGACAGAGTAAGGCAGTCTATCTTGGACATGAGGTAGGAGGTGGAGAAATAAGGCCTTTGCTCAGTAGGATTGAAGCTGTGCAAAATTGGACAACACCGACTACTCAAACCCAAGTGAGAGCCTTCCTAGGCCTCACGGGGTATTACAGGAATTTCATAGAGAACTATGGGACCATAGCTTCTCCACTGAATGTCATCTCCTCGCCCAAATTTCCTAAAAAGGTTAGATGGAACGAGGAGTGCCATCAGGCTTTTGAAAACCTGAAAAAGGCTCTTTGCCAAGCCCCAGTACTCAGAGCTCCTGATTACCGCCAACACTTAATTGTGCAGACAGATGCTTCAAATGTAGGAATAGGTGCTGTACTCAGTCAACTGGATGGGAAAGGTAGGGAGCACCCCATTTTCTTCATCAGCAGCAAGCTGAAGGATCCTGAAACAAGGTGGGCAACAATCGAAAGAGAGTGCTTTGCTATCATGTGGGCTCTGAAGAAGTTTAGGCCATACTTGTATGGTTCTACTTTTGTCATTCAGACTGACCACCAACCCTTGAGATGGTTAATGCAAATGAAAGGGGAAAACCCAAAACTATTGAGATGGTTGATCTGCCTGCAAGGGTTTGATTTCACCATTGAGCACAGGTCAGGGTGTCACCACCAAAATGCTGATGGTCTCTCTAGGATGTATGTCATCGACTAGAGGTATGAGATTCATCCAGGAGTGGATTAAATCCTCCTGCCCCTTAGTCTGGGGGGGGCGAGTGTTAGGGAGAATTCTCTGTTTAGGCTGAATTTCCTAACCTAGTGAGTCCCCCAGTAGCTTTGCTGGATTTCTGGAGTTTGTGTTTACCCCATAGGGTCTCATATGTTTTTCTATGTGTGTTACACCGCACCCTACGTGCCGTAACACTGGGGCGTCCTAGCGGGCCCCCACCATAGACTCCATACCCGGGGACTGACTACTGTCTCCCCGGGCATGTAAAGTCACCATTGGCTTTACTAGACCTAAATTTACCAAAAGAACTAGTACAAACCATCTTATTGTGGACGTACTAGTAGGGGTAATTCAATTACTCCTAGATCTGTTATTCGAGGGGGCACTGTCCCGTCCCCCCTCTTCGAGTTTTGGCTGGTGGCAGTGGAAACTACTTGTTATGTTCGACCCCGAACATAACCCTATGGGATTCGTCCCATTGTTGGAGATTGATACTTTTTCTCGTTAATCTCTAACGTACCACCGATCTACTTATCTTAAATAAGTTTATCGGATGGTATTTTCTGCCAGAACTCGGTTTGTAAAATGGCATCTGTGTTCGTCTCTGTGACTCCTAAACCAAAGGTCGAGCCCTTTGTTCCACTTTTGGCGGGCTCTGTACAGAGACCCTCCAAAGTGGTGCCATTCTGTCTGGGTTACCACAAGGGTGTGGGAGGGGGTTTAGGCACCCTGGACCGAGTTGCCTTGCCAACTCCGGTCGCACTCTGGAGTGATTGGCCCAAGTGGTGAGCCTCCCCGCTCACCACTTAGCATGTGTTGATTGACAGCTAGGCTGAATGAATGGGGTTTTTCTGCATAAAAGCAGGGCTTTTGGGACTGGATCTCCAGAAGTCGCCACAGGACCTAAGAATCCGACGAGGGTAACGCTGAGCCGACCTGCACGACGACACCTCCGGTGGAGCCCTGCGGAACCGACTCACCACTTCCCGACGACAGAGGAGATCTCCCTGCCGGAGAGTCTCTTCCCCTGGCTGGTGGGAACAACCAGTCCCCTTTGCTTTTTATTCGCCTCAGGATGCAGTGGTCGAATTGCCCGTGCAGAGCACCTCGGCAACCGGATAGCCACTACCCCTGTACCGCGACCAAAAGGTGGTGCCTTGTGACGGAGCACTCCGCCGCTGGTCTCTTCCCTGGTGGTGCACCGGACTTCACTTTTCTTCGACGACGAGATTATCTCTACTCTTGGCAAAGACCCGACTTGCATCCACCACCAGGAACAACTGCCCCCGCCGGAGCTGCCCTCCACAACAAGGTACCGTGTCCGCTTGGCTTCCCTTTCGATCGGTTCGAGTGAGGTGTCTTAATCCTCTCCTTTCCGCTGGGTCGCCTCCAAGCTGTCTCACGTATTTTTCTGAACTAGTTCAATCTGCCGATAACAATTTGCTACAAAGACTTGAATGCATTTCCACTAAGAGACTTTTGGGACATATCGCCTTGCCTCTCTCCGAGTGGGCCTGGCCTCTGAACTTTATGATCTATTGTGGTTCTTGCCTTCTTGCCTTGCATTTTCCCCGCAAAGTATTGAACTGTGTTGATTTCGTAACCTGCCTATTTTTCTCTCCCGTCCTAACTAATATTAGAGTGCCATCTAGGTTTAGGCATACACCTCTGTCTGTAAATAAGTGGTGCCGGAATAACCTAGACTTGTCGACATATTGCTAGGGGGATTGATCGTTTCTTCTTCGTAGAGTAATTGTGATTGATTTGTTTGCCGTGATAGTGCCATAGTGTTTTTGATAGATGTTTCGTTATAAATAAATACCTTAATATCTTTACACTGAGTCTCGTTGCGTGTTTGCTTGTCTTACTGTGAAGAATTGCCCTATCTTGTATACTCCACATACTGCTTAACTCTTCTTGAGAGAAGTCTGACTGCTCAGCCACAGCTACCAACAGTGAATCTGTGTGGTGCAGACTGCTACCAAGTGGGTTTACTGCCAAACACCTGTAGTCCTAAATCTTTTGCAGTGGTCCCAGAGGGAACTGCACAGGTTTCCGCCTAACACCATGATGGGTGAAGTGCAAGAGTGGAGGCAGAAAAAGTGAGAAACAGAGGCAGGTTAGAGGCGAGGGAAGAATGATAGCTAGCAGGCAGATGAGAGGTAGGTCAAGAGGGTAACTCGGGGGTGAGGTGGTAGGCTTTCAATTTGGTTCTGACCAAATCTGTGTCAACTGTTTCTCCGATGTCCAGGGGAAGAGAATTTCATGCAGGTGAATCAAGAAGAGTGAATGAGCGGAAGTGAGAGGAAGCACAGGGAGGGCAAGGAGCTACAAGTGTAGCTGAGGAAGCAGAGCAGAGATTACGAGAAGGCTTGTAGAGTTGGGTAGAGGAGGAGAGATACAGTGGTGCCTTTCCGTGTTAGATTTGTGAACCAGCAAAAGAACTGTAAATCTGGCACTGTCTTGCATCATCCGACATCCACCCTGGTGATGTTACAAGGAAGTAGTTGTGAAGTGAGGGAGTTTAGAGAGAGTCCTGGTAGTGAAGTTAATGATCTTGTCAAGAGGATAGAAAGCAGACCAAAGAGGATGCTGGCATAGTAGTCCAGTTTAGAGAAGACAAGAGTGGTTAAGACATGCTTGGCGATGTTGAAAGGACGGAGGTACTGGATTTTCCTAAAATTTAGGAGGGCTGCTATTCCAGTTTTGGAGATAAAACTAGAGAAGGTGTGAGAAGGTCATAGATGACGCAGATCTTTTTAGCTGAAGAAGAGAAAGGGAAGAGTGTCATTTGGAAACTGGATAGACAGAGAAAGAGATGAGCAAGCATTTCGCCGGGAAGAAGAGCACCTCTGTTTTGGTAGAGTTTAACGCCAGAGAGTGCAATGCCATCCAATATTTAATGGCAGAGAGACAGATGGAAATGTTGATAGAGAGAGGCGGGTTCAGGAAAAGAGAAGAAGAAGGAACCACTCATTCTCACTACCAAAGGAGAGAAAGGGCAGAGAGGTTGCTTGGGTTGACCCTTTTGAAGTATCATTGTTCCTCCATATAGTTAATTGACAGTGACTACCTTTTGGGCTTCACAAATGTCATATTGCACAGTTTTATGTGTTGGTTATGTTATCACATTTTCCATTATAGCACTTGCCATGGGATTTTCAGATTTTTGGTATCTTGATTGTTTCTGTCTGTATTTGGGTGTGGGTGTGTGTGTGCGCATTTGTGGGATACATCTCTTTTTGCAATTTGCTTAAGTGTGAATTTGATTTCTTATGTGACACTTTAATTACTATATGCTTTTGTAAATGTATAAAGTATGTGGAAAGGCTTGAAGATAGCTTAGTAAGTATAGTGCTTGTAAGTGTATTCATTCTGATGCTGGTCACAGGTTTGAATCACAGCCAAACTGACTCAGTCTTTCTTTCAATGTTGATAAATTGAGTACACTTTCTTCAGATAACATACATATCTGTTAAGTACAGTGATGAAAATATAAAGAAAGTTATTGTGAGGAATTTGACCATTCGCACAGTAGGTGTGTGCTTGCCTGGACTTTTTTGAAATGTTCAATTAAATGGAATGATGGCAGACCAACCTCTGAAAATGTGTGGGACTAATCCACACATTTTTCTATGCTCACACCACGACAAATGCATAGACCTGTGTACTCAAAGGTGGACACAATTGGGATATGACAGCCAGGCGTACACTATGGCATCTCCAGAAAGGTGGAGGAACAACCTTCCCCCTGCCATGACCAGCCTGATTAACTAACAAAGGCTCCATGGATCAGCCTTGCTCTTTTCTTGGGCACTGCAGCTTGTGGCATTGATTATCATACTAATAGAGTGTACTTCAAACAGGCCTGCAGGGGGCCTGGCTGCAGAGGTTAACAAAGGAGACAGGAAACCCCCAACAACCTTTCATATGTAACTCTGTCAACCTGAAGCCAGCTCCCTCCCGCCCTTAGTGTCATTGACAGAGAACTGTCGTGACTGGGACTGAGTGTTTACAGTAATCTTCCCTGGTAGGGGGACCCCATTCATCAGGCAACAAAATGGGGTTTGCAGGAGCCAGAAAGTCTAATCTCACTGCAGCTTCAAGGGCGACCTGTCGCTTTAAACAGGAACTACAGAGTGATACAATAAGCAGAGAGACTCTTTGACCAACGACAGGCAGGAAGATGGGTGACATGTTTTCACCCCTGTACCTTTCCTGTTGCAAAGCACTCTGGTTAGGACCTCATGCATACAGGAGATTATTGGTGGCGAACCCATTATTGGTTCATTAAGGTGGGCTTAGCCTAAACCAATCACTGTGAGCAACTTGGCTTTAAAAGAGAGCCAAGCCCCTCTTTTGGTAGATTATCTGAAGACTTTGCAAGGAGTAGCAAGATGAAGTCATCATTGAACCCTGGCTGAAGGTACAGTCTGCATTACATCTTCTGCCAGTGAAGGAAGGCCGGGACCTCCAAAGAGGAAAGCAGAATCACTCCCATAAAAGTCTCACAGGGAACAGTGGGAGATACCGAATCCAGAGGACCCTTTAGCCACTCCAGAACTGGTACCCAGCCAGCACACAGCATGTCATGCTAGGCTCTGCAGCAAGCTTCTTAGGTAGGAAGTGCCAGAAGGTCTCTGACCCAACAACCAAGGACAGGGCAGCTCCCTACACCACACTCCTAAGCTTTGGGCCGTCCACCTAAAAGGACGAAACAAGCCAATTGAAGAAGCTGGAAGAAGTGCCTCGATGAGCATCCACCGACGTCTGACTTAAAGGATATTTTCGAGCCAGTCAAGTTCCTCGAGCTGCAACCGACTGCAGCACAGACCAATGTGAAGCCGCAGTCTCGTAAAGACATCCGAGACGTCTCAACCAGTGCTTCAGAACCGCCGACCAGCAATGAGACAATGATTCCTGACCCTGAGCTTCTGTAAAGGCAGGCCTGCAGCTGTTTGTCCACCTTCGCCCACCAAACCGTCTTGCCGCCAGGTACCCGCAGCTGATGCCCATCTTGAACTCTGTCCCAGAGGCCTGCAAAGTGCACTGAAGCCAACTCAACCCCGTCGAGCACCAAGAACGCCTACAGCACAAGATACATTGTGGTTCTGTCCCACTGGTCCTACCCAGAAACTCCTGGAGACATATTAGGACCCATTTCTCCCTTTGTGCTGAAGCCAAGGGCCCTTTAACAGTTGTGGTTATTTACCATACCGACTACCCTCCTGTCAGTATCCAGAGTCCATCCCCTTTTCTTCTTTGGAACTGTCTATCCTCTGCATTCCTTTACAGGATGGGTTGTTTTTTGTAGCGTTGCTAGAACTCTCTTTTGTGTATAAATTAAGTCGATATTTTTGATACAACCTTGACTGGACATACTCTATTATCATTGGACAACAATTTGATTTTCACTGTGTTGTAACTAACCAACGATCCACAACGTTTCAGAGAAGAGCCTGTCGCTCGGTCCACGTACCAGAATTGGACCAGTGTTCCAATCGGTTCGGATCCCTTCTGGTGTATTAGAGGTGTGGAGCAGATTGATGGTTGAGAAACCGATATTTACCACTGGACTACTGGTATCCGAGAAGTTCATTTGTCACAGTTATCAAGCTTTGTATAGGAAAAAAAGAAAATACATCCTAATTGGTTCACTCAGCACATTTCGATACATATTCCTTTATGTGTGTATGTTGGTCCTCTTTGCACCAGGGCACTTTTCCGAACATTTTTAAGTGCATAACAAATTCACAAATGGTTGCGTTTTCAAAAGCATAGAAAACAAACACATTCCATTTCCATGGAACAGACACAGGGGGTGGGAGGGGTGCAATTCATGACAGGGTCAATTGTGACCCTGCCATGCATTTTCTTTTAAGTGTGACAGTTGTGGTCTGAAATGCTTTTCTCACACATTATGCCAAATGAAATTATGACAAGGGAAAGAGTGACAATAACCATCTATGCTGTACAAAAATGAGTCCCTAAGGGGTGCTGTGTAGTCTGAAGGATTTGATCTTACTCTCCCTTCAATCTTCTTTTCTTTCCTGTCTCCCTTCTGTATTCCTATCCACGGCACTTTAGAACCAGCGCAAGGAATCCAGCTAGGTAGTTTGATGTTGCTTTCTCTACAGCATATGACTTCACTCATTGTTCTTGAATCCACTCAAAGTCCACAATCACCAATTAAAACCTTTGTTTCTTGACATGTACTGTTTTATCTGAAGTTTGTTAGTCTCTCATGTTTTGAATTGATTTATATTGTTTTAAGTTCATTGCTCATTACACGGGTTATTGTCTGCAACAAAGCACACATTAACTATTGCCATTATCTATCAATGCTGTCTGATCCTCATGATTATTTTCGATTTAATTTCTTTTACAAATATGTCTTCCTAATGCAATATGGAAATCAAAAATGCACCAATATATGTAAAGCACTTGGGTACACAGAGTGTAGGTGATTGGGGTCGATATGATGTGATTACGAAATCAGTAACCCTCCCCATGCATAACAGATCACACCCAGAATCTGGACCTCATTTTCCTTTTCCAGTGGTACCCTTACTGCTTGCCTTCAAAAGCATAGAAAACAAACACATTCCATTCCATTCCCTCTACCTGTTTGGAACAGACAGGCGGTGGCAGGGGTTCGGGAGGTTAGGGGTGCAATTCATGACAGGGTCTGAAATGCTTCTCTCACACTTGCATTTTGCTGAACGGGGATAGACATGCTTCATTTTTGTTTTGTTTGACAGCCCCTCTGGTGGGCCTCTCACTGTGAAATGAAAGGTGCTCCTTGCACCCATGCTGGTGCACGCTCCAGACACTACTGTAGGCAATGGGAACAGGCCAGCACACCTTGTTTGCTTCTAGATAGCCCTGCACATGTCACTGTTGAGAATTAGGGGACCTAACCAGTTCTCAAACAAACACAAATGTAGCAAACATCCTTTGCACTTCTTTTATTTGCATTATTTTTTTGAGAATTCCACCCCTGGCCTCAAATCCTAGTTTTTCCACTTGACCAAATTGTGTGATCTTTGGCAAAACACCTCTCTTAGATCTAAAAGTGAATTGTTTCAGTTTGACCACCAGCAAGGTGAAACATATACCCCTAAAATGCATCACCGTAAAACCCAAACCTCTGCCCTCTTCACCTTCACACCCTGTCCACTCCAGGCCCTTTTTGACATTCTTGGCTACAGAGTCCATTGTCTTTAATCTGCCACTGCTAACGGCATGATTGGCCCAGTGGCGCAAGGCTCTTCTTGGGCAAATTAGCCAACACTTGCCATATGATGCAAACACCTCTGCAAATGAGGCTGTACCTTACATATTACCATGCCTGGCATATCAGACATTACCTGCTATGAAATAATAGTACTTGGGTGATTGAGGCTGCACTTGGCAAACAATAACAGCATGTGGGCTTTGTGAAGGCTTAGCTTGCATCTATGATGAATGTACATAACACGGCGTTACCTGGGTATTTATAACGCTTAGCATGTTAGAGCGATGCCTAGGAATGAGAGGCTGCATTTAGTATAACCGGCCACATGAGGGTGTTGGTGAAATCAGGTGGCAGTAAGACACATTAAGCTCTATTGGCAAAAAAAGGCAGTTCTACCGACCTATAATGATTCAGCTGGGTGTGCCTCCTGCATATCATGATAGATTCAGGCAGCATCATAGCCAGTGCCTTAAGTGGCACTACAAATCGAGCCGGGGCTCATCGAGGGGGCGTGGCCTAACAACGGGGGTCTTGATGGCCCTTTGGGCCACGCCCCCTTGATGAGCCCTGGCTCAATGGGCTACTGGCACCCCTGCCAGGCAGCCTTTTGTAGAGATTAGCACCCTCTCCCCCATTGGGGAGAGGCTGCTGATCTCTGCATTTATTTTGTATAGGCTTGCCTGGCAGGGGACAGCACCTCGTCTATTCAGCCTTAATGGTGGTGCTGCCCTCTCGCCAGCTGGGGAGGGGCAGCGTCACCATTAAGGCTGAAAGGGTGAGGCCACTGGAAGCAGAGGCCTTTTTCCTAAAGACTGAAACTCCCGCGAATCCGCGGGAGCTTCAGTATTTAGAAAGCAAGGCCTCTGCTTCCAGCGGCCTCACGTTTTCTCCATAATGGTGGCGCCGGCCCACGTGCATCACTTGATTAAAGGGATGCCTCGCAGGTGCGGCGTCACCATTATGGCTAAAAGGCATTTTTTTCTGAAGCCTGAAGCTCTCGCACACGAGCGAGAGCTTCAGGCGGTAGAAAAAAATGCCTTTTTGTGTTGTGGCCGGGGCTGCCAGGGGAGATTAGTGGGCCCCGGCAGGGCCCTGCCTCAAAACGAAATTTTGGAGCCTGCCGGGGCCCAGCCCCGGCAGGCCCCGGCCCACTTAATGCCCTGATCATAGCTATGTTATGCTTGGAACTAAAATATCTACTGAAAGCCAAAGTTTGCTACACCCCTGCCTACTTAAGTGTGGAAAGGGGGGGGGAGTGTTCTCACGTGCTTCAGCTTTTATCAGTGGAAGCGGGAGGCCTGACTTTCAGTTTCGCCTTCCCGTCCTGGGTAGATAGGTTCTCTAACCTATTGCCACCATCTGGCTGCTTTTATTTATCTTATGCATTATACTATCCCATGTACTGCATTTTCTCATGTCCCTCCCCCCCCGCACTTTTCCCTCTCCCCTTCCCATGCACTTGCCTGATCTGAAAGACACCTGGCCTAGTAAGATCGTTGTCTGTCGTCCCTTTTTGTTCTCCCTCTTTTGCCTCGTGGTGCCTTGAAACACTTGTGTATAGGCGCGTTATAAATGCCATATCATATCATATCATAACCAGTTGCCTCATTTATCATTCTGGCAAACCTGGGTGAGCTCACACTCAGCTGAATACCTTAAGCACTAAATAAAAACTGCATAAGCAAATTTGTGTTCCGAGTAAAGGCCATCCTAGTGGAGGATGGCCAAGACAGATGAGACACATTTCTATACGAGGACATGAAATCAGGCGCGGACGCCCAATGGGAATGCCTTGTGGAGTCCATGTGAACTCATTGTTAGCAGCCATAGGTGCCGCATGGCGGGACCTCTGTAAAGGCCTCTCTCCCACTCTGCTTAATGACAGCTCGCCCACAAGTCTCCCTGAATGGCAGCCTTGTGAGCAGTCGCATGCCTCCTCCCCCTGCCCTCCCAGTGCTTTCAGTCAGGAATGTGGTTCGTGCATTCCCTTCTCCCTGTATGGGTCACTGAACTGCACGATGTATGCTTTCAAGGGGCGCTCCTTATTAACGTGGTTGCCAATGCATGGCATATATGGGAAAGGAATGCTAAGCCCCTCTGTGTGCTCCCTGCATTTTCATGGAAGGTGCCCTATAGGAATGCTCAGCACCAGGGTCGGATGAGGACAAAACACGCATTGGCAAAGCCAGTAGTTTTGGCGTTTGTGTAGGATTGGGGTAGGCATGTGTCAGGCACTGTCATGCATTTATTTATTTATTTTGACATTTGTATAGCACGCCTAGCCCAGAGGCATCTTGGCACTTTTTGCTTAAGAAGGATGTTTTCATTGGTTGACTGCATAGGTATTAGGTTACAGAAGTTGCTTGCATATGTTACAGCCCTTAGTTACATTATTTACATCAGAGATTAGGCTTAGGTCATTATATAAAGAATTATGTGGCACTACCGTGTCATAAAACGACAATAGCAGCCAAATTGCCTTAGTACTTGGGCATTTAATGTGAAATGCCTATTTAGTTACAAAAACTGTTTTCCCCAATGTGTTTTTTAAACAGGAATTCAATGTACGGAGTAGATGCGAGGATGCACATATTGCTTAGCTACCCTTGGTGAACACATTTTTTCCTACATCTGGAGTAGGGTGACAGCTGCATTAAGCCATTATCGTCCAGCAGACTGTTGAGAAATACAAATGGCATCAACTTCAAAGCACAGCGCTGGCTCAAAGCGATCCCAGCGGGGGTAGAGGGTATTATTGGCAGGGTGGGGCTGGTAGGTGGTAATGGCCATCAGAACTAGCATGGACATGGGCAAGCAATGGGTGGGGGGAAAAAAGCCTCACAGGATGTGTGTCCCTTCCCATACTCCACCTCCTTCCTATCGTCAATTCCCATGCACGTAGTTGTGGCTTCTAGACGTGCTTGCGGGGCCACCTAATAACGAAAAATGAAAATAAGGCCCCTACACTAACTTTTTTTGGCCCACATTCATGCATCGCAATATGTGAATGTTCAAGGTGAAGAGGGAACGCAAGAACACGCCTCCCGTCCCGGAGGACCCTCCAACAGGAAGAAGCACCAAAAACCATATGGCTGCCGATCGTATGAAAGGGAAATTACATTTAGTAAGATCTGTTGATGCAATATTAGGACGTGTGGTGAATGGCGCATTTTGAAACACACTAGGCCAGTAATGTTAGTCAAATCTATTATCAGCCCAATAAGCAAAGTGATCAAACTGGCCCACACTGTCCAGATCGATGCTGCTGAAGACTTCTTCACAAAGGCTGCTAATTCATGGTAAGACGGATGCGTGACAGCAATGGACACAAGGCCCTTGTCCACAGTGCCTGTCCACCTAGGGCAGGTATGGGCGCACCTCTCAGTCCATTCAATACATAGGATAGCTACCCTTCCCTGCTGCAAGGGGCCTATTATTCCAAGAAAGTAATGCTGTAGGGGCACTCAGCCCCTCTCAGCCGGGCCTGCTCTTCAAGAACAGTCTCAACTTCATAGGAGTACGAACCCCTCCCCCCCTCCATCGCCTCTTCCATTCCAGAAAAAGTAGTAACATATTTTTGTGTTGCTTGTGTTTGTATTGCATGCCCATTGTCTGACTACCTCTGAGTGCTCTCAAGGTTGTAGGGCACTTTATTGCCTTGTAGCCATCAACGGACCTGGACTGTAGCAGCTTGGTCCCCAAGGGCGTTCAACCGGCCAGCACTTTGAGGTCATACCAATGATATATAGAGCGCTATATAAATGCTAAATAACATAACATCACTAGGCTGCAGAGCATATTTGTTAGAAAAGCTTGACGTTCTGTATTTGTAAACTGTAATGTCAAATCAATGAAGTAGGTGTTTCTGGGCTCTGTTCTAATTGGCCTTGTGTGTAGTGTTTTATTCCCCCAAAACCTTTTGGGTCTTACTGGGTGGGGAGATACTTTTCTTTGGTAGGGTGATCTAAGGACTCTGATTGCATGGTAGGGTACTGGGCTGTCTTTTGTCAAGAAGGTAGATAACCATTTGCTTAAGTTATGCTATTTTACGGAGTCCTGCTATGATGTGGCACGCTCTATTTACATGGCTTCTTGGTGCTTTTATTTATTTATTTGGATTTGTAAAGCGCACTAGCAGCCCAAGGGCATCGAGGCGCTGTTGCATGAAATTGTCTTAGATACAGGAGGATTACTTAGCTCATGGTTACAGTGAGCGTGTAACCTAACAGTGATACTTTAGCAGGAGCCATCCATAGGTGGTTACAGATTTGGTTTGTCATACAGTCACAATGAAGGTTACATCTAGTGCTGGGGTGAGATGAGCAGGGCGTGGACACTATGGGAAGGGCAGTGGTGGCTGTATAAATCACATTAACATGGCATACATGTGATGGCACCCTATGGATGCGTGATAGAGATGTGTCTCTAATTGTATCCTACATTTGCCTGTGAGTCAGAGGATTTTTCTGAGGGCCAGGGTGAGGAGGTGTTGCCATCTTTGGGGTCCCGGGAGGAGACACGATGAAGCATTTTGGGATCATCCTGGTTGATTTACTACGTATTCCTGGAGGCCCAGATACGCGCTGTTGGCTTACTCTGTCCTGGATAGTACTAGTGCATTGGCTGGGATTGTTCTGGGGGGAAAGCCAGATATGGCATAATGGGATGGAGAGTTTGTAGTTGGAAGAATCAACTTCTTACAGTTACTTTACATGGGGATCGATTGTGACGTTGTCCAAAAGAGACAAAGGCTATTATTGATCATTGTGGTTGGCTTTGGGCAGGTTTCCAGTTCTTCAGGGAATTAACATGGAGTCGGTTGTTGCAGTATCTCAAACCGTCATTTGAGATTTGGTTGTGCTATGGTTCAGATGGGTCGTCATTATACCTCACGCTTTCTCAATAGTTTAAACCTGTTGTCCCATCCTGAACTCATTACTGCTTAAGAACGTTTGCCTGAAGGAATATTTCTCCCCAGTTCCATATCTGCAGGGTTCAAAATTGCAATCAGCTGGGAGCTATTTAGCTCCTGCTTGTAGCCCAGGAAATCCTGGTTAGTGTGATGCCCACAGCTACCAGGAGCTACGCTTGACTCCCCAGTCAACTGGTACCATAAACACACCTACCTGAAATGATTTGCGTGTGGTTTGGAATGTCTTTAAAGCAGCATTATGACGTACATAGAAGACATTTAAAGGATAATAGGTCAACTATACAAAAGATTAGTGTGCAGCTCACGTGGAAAACAGAACTGTGGCACACTATGTACCACTATGCACTATCTCCTGTTCCACTTAAGTAACTCCCGATGTCTGGGTGATGACTGATACCCAGGGGCTGCATTTAGCTCCTGCTCATCAAATCCTTATTTCAATCCCTGAACTGTTTCTACATGAGCATTGACTGATAAAAACATTTCTGCACAGCCCAAGTGTAACTAAACACCCAAAGGAACGTCTTTTCAGACTGTGTCCTGATACTCCATGGAGGAGGACGTTCTGCTAAGCACAAAAAAGACGCAAAGCATCCAGTGACTAGGGAAGAGAGTGCAATTTATAATTACTGAACATGGCACCAACCACACAGTTCTTCAATGGGGAGAGGTCATCAATATGTCTTCCCACTGGCTGATGACATTTCACGCATCACCAGGGATGCCGGTGACATTTATTTATTCATGTATTGCATTTGGTGGTAGTGCCCAGACCCGAAGGTATCACATCGTTAAAAATTACAGTAAATGATTCAGGTACGTTAGGACAATCGTGTAGATACATAAAAAATAGAGTAATCACCTTAGGCATACTTGTTAAACAAGGCCGTTTTCATTTTTTTGCGGAAGGTGTGGTATGAGGGATCTTCTTGGATAGCGGGGGGGGGCAGGGAGTTCCAGAGGGTGGGGGCAATGCCAGTGAAGCTTACTCCTTCAGCTCTTGGAATTAGAGTAATGAGGCGTTTTCGGTGACTACTTTTTTCAGAAGCTTAGGTGGACCTAAATGTTTCAACTGGTAAGTTGGGTACAATTACAGAGTAAGGTAGCACGAACCGAGAATGCTTGCTGCCCCCACAACCTGAATCTTGTCCATGAAGTTGTTGGGGTTTTTCAGAAGAGATGAGAAGCACAAGGGTCTGGTGGAGTGGTGCTGCTTGATGTAGTGGAAGTGAGGCAGCTGGAAGCCAGTGGATCGAGGTGAGGCACGAGATATGTGGTCTGAGGCAACTACTTACATGGACCGTCCTATTATCATAAAATCTCATTGCTTCGTTTCAGCGATTTCTATGGTCTCTATTCCATCCGCCTGTGCGGAGGGCCTAATAGTCCATCACCAAGGTTGACATTTTTGTTCAGCAAATGCCATCTGTGAGACGCGTGGTTCTTCTTCACCCGAAGACAAGTGGGATAGGTGAAAGGATCATGATAATAATGTGTTATTTATATAACACCTTAATCCAAAGCGCTTTACAGAGCACATATTTACATACAATACCACCCAACCAAAATTGATACTCATTTATCGACCTCAGAGGGATGAAAGGCTGAGTTGGCCTTGCCGGGATTCGAACCTGCGACCTGCAGATCACACTCAGATCGCAGCAGTGAGCGCTCAACCCGCTGAGCTATCTTACCGGCAAATGCTGAAATTCCAGGGCATGGGGGTCACTGAGCAGTTGATTAATACAGTACCAGGCTCAATACAACCCTATTAGTGCATTGTCGTTTTTAGTTTTGGCTTTTAGGTGCTCCTAAAGCAGCACCTATATGTTATGCTATGTGGCATGTATATAGTGCTCTATATATCATTGGTATGACCTCAAAGCTCTGGCTGGTAAATATAATTAAATTTGGCATTACTTATACCAAAACGAATGCATTGGACTACAGCTAGGAGGGAGATGGGATGTGAGGCAGGACACAGCTTGTGGTTGTTGGGTTAGGTTTTTAGCCACCCATTGACTGCCCAAGGCCATGCTACTTCCAATGGGTCTTACCACCCCAACCCTGCTCCTCCCGGCTCAAAACACATACTCCTGCGCTCGCTTAGAGCTGGGTTAATCAAGCAGGAAGATCCAACGGTGTGCTTTATGAACCTGCCTGTGGTATTTCAAAGTTGTCTTCATAGAGTTAATGGCTTAATTGCAGCTATAAATGCGCTACTGTTGCAAGTAGGATTTCAGCCGCTTGCTGTATAAATGGTTTGTGTGTCTCTGCAATAAAGTCCTGGAAAAAACAAGCATTGGCAAAGCCAACAGGTTTAACTTGCGAATAGATACTGCTTTCATATGCTTAGGTACTCACACCATTTTGCAGCTATTACCATCGTATGGCCCGGTAGTACCATTACGGCAGTGCCTAGCAAATGCCTGGCCTATGCCTATAGAAAAGTCACAACTGTTGTACATTGTTTCTAATGGGATGATACACGACTTCTACTGGTGGGCTGAGCTTTTTGTATTCGTGTTCTACCGTGCATCTGCGACATAGGTTTTCTGTAAAGCGCCAACAGTGAGCACAGTTGCATCAAAGCACCTCTGAATCAAAGGAGGCGGGAGTGCGGATCTTCACAGGCTTTGGAAGCATTCAGATTGGTTATTTGCAAGGTAAGGTGCAAACATGGAGAAAAGTGTGGAGCAGGTTATTTCATATCAGTGTAAGGATTAGCAAGTAATTGGATGTAGGAAAGGCAATAGAGTCGAGGTGGACAACAAGTCGCCTAAGTTAAGAGTGAAGTTTTTCGTAAAGAGGAAGATCTTTAGTCTCTTGCAGAAGTGCAGGTGGTCCTCCTGGTGTGATAGGCTACTTCTTTGATGGGTACTTCTCTATTGCTGTGCTGGACTGATTCTACCGTGTGATAAAGTTTTTCTGGTGGTATGCAGTGTATTTCCATTACTCTGGTATTCTGGTTGTACTGGTGTGTTGGTCTTTTCCAACCGGGTTGCTACCCTTTTTTGATGGTGCACTAGACTCTTTGTGCTGTTGTGTAACTTTGCCTTTAACTGTCTATTAGGACCGAACAAGGGGGGTGTGGTAGCCTCCCAGCCAATGAGGAGGCTTGGAACGGGGACCTTACCACACAGGAAAATACCCCGCTCCAAGCCTCCTCAGAGTGGGAGTCGGCCATCTTCCCTCGCCGGGACCAAAGGTAAGTGCACTCCCTGCGTCCCCTCCTCCTTGGGCCCTTTTCCACATATCCGAACCCCTCCTTACCCAAACCTCACTTACCTTAGCTCCTCTGTCCCTCGCTGGCCATGGGAACAAAACTGTTCCCGGGGCATCTCGAGTGCATGATTAGCGACCATGGAAAGGGAGAACAGACTATGTGTGGTCCCTTATGCCTGATCCCTGGCGGACATTTATTTTGCTTTTTTGAAACGGTTTTAACACTGTTTCTCAGCTCGAGATTAAAATGCTAATTGTACCCAGGTACGATGTGCCGGGGTACTAATAGCAATAGAGCCCTCGTCGGGGGGAATTACTGGTCTGGTAATGCCCCCGGGGCTACGTTAAAGCCCTCACTTCGCCCAGGCTTGTAACTATCGCAGCAGGGGCACTACCAGAGCGGTATTGCCCCCTCCCTCGGGTTCTATTGCTTGAGTTGTCTCTGTTTAGGTTTACTAGCATGCTTGTCTATTTCTGCCAGTATACTGTCCTGTTTCTGCTGATATACTATTCAATTTCCAAAATGTACCCTCCTAATTGCTCTGCTGACTTGTCCTATTTCTACTGATGTATTATCACGTTTCTGATGGTTCATTAGCATAATTCTACTGCTTTACGGTCCAGTAACATTTTTAATGGTGTACTTAGTGCTTATTATCCCAGGATTAATGGTGTACCTACGGTGTCCCTGTTCTACCAGAATACTGTTGTAGTTCTACTTATGTACTATTCCGTTTTTAATGGTGCTTTATCCTAATTCCACTGCCGTAGCGTTTTTCCCGTTCTACTGATGTGCTATCATTTTTTTTTTTTACTGGTGTGGTAGTCTACGTCTGCTGTTGTACGTCCCTATTCACATTTCTAATGGTGAACCATTCTTGTTATACTGGTGCAATGTCCTATTTCTACTGATATACCATCCATCCATCCCCTGTCTAGTGGTGTTCTACCCCTACTGGTTTTCTGTTCCATATCTACTGATGTGTTTTCCTAATTCTACAGCGGTACTTCCCTAGCTCTACTGGTCTTTTCCTCTTTCTACTGGTCTGCTCCTCTTTGTACTGGTCTTCTCTTCTTTCTACTGGTATTTTCCTCTTTCTACTGGTCTGCTCCTCTTTGTACTGGTCTTCTCTTCTTTCTACTGGTCTTCTCCTCTTTCTACTGGTCTTCTCCTCTTTTTGCTGGTATGGTAGCCTGTTTATTGTGAAGTGTAAACATAGTTATGCTGGGCTTGCTGGTGGATTCCTATTCATGCTGGTGAAATAGCTCATTCATTTCAGGAGTTTATACATATTTTCACAGGTGTGTTAACCTGTGTATAATTGTGTATTCCCCTACTGCCACGAGGACCTGTTTGTACGTCCTCCTCCTGCAGTTCACCGTGTGTTTTTGCCCTTTCTTGTTGTGTTGTATTAACAGAACAGGTGATGTTTTCCCAGCTTGCAGTGGAATGCCAAGGCCAGAGGTAAACGTTTGATGTTGTTTGAGACCGAGAAGGCGTAGGTGTGTTGGGAGTAGAGAGGGGGGACATGACAAGCCAGTAGCCTTGGGATTTAACAACGCCCACTGTTTGCGACGCTGGCCTATGTACACTCTTGCTTATTAGACTGTGCCCCTCTGAGTACCAATGTGATGTGATGTATACACCTGCGCTTAAACAAATGCAAGAGAAGGAACTCCCAGGCAACGCCTCCTCCCGGCTAGGAACCCCGCTCCCCCGAGGCGTTCTGAGGTACTTGCTACATGCTGCGCTCAGTACTACACCGCCTTCCCATGCCACAGTTTTGTCACCACTGCTTGGCATGTCTCCCCACCGCCAGACTTGAGGGTGGGTGACACATTATCGTGGCCCCCTTTCCTCACAGGCAGCCCAGGAAGTGGCTGAACAAAAGGGTGGCAGATCTGCCAAACCAAACATGCAAAGATAGTAACACACTGAGAATTGAACAGATCTGCCTCATTGGACCAGCAATGCTTGACGTAGTTGCCTTGGAGAATCCTACAACAGCAACACCCCCTTCCCCCAGAGAGATAGTAAAAGATGGCCTGCTACAGGGGGTGATGGCTGAGAGAGGAAAGGAAGGGGCTGGGAGTAAGACTGAGAATGTGAAGGTTGGTAAAGAAAGCGGGAAAGAAAACAGAACAGCCACAAAGACATTAAGAAATACAGAATGTCACCTCCACAATACATCACAACCTGCTATTTATTTATTTACTACGTTACTTAGTTCCTCAGAACTTTACACATAAATTAATCGATAATACATACATACTCAGTCTTATTTCACACTTAACACACTAAAAGTTTAAAAAGCTTTAAAAAAGTTCATCATACAGGTTTCATGTTTAAAAATATTCTGCTATTGTGGATGCTGCTGCCTCAGCTTCTTTAATAAACAAGAAGAAAAATAGCTTCCTGGAATACCCAGAGCCTTAATCAAGATAACTGCCACCTGCAAGGATTGGAGAAGCCGGGGCAATGCCAGCGAGGAGAGAGCCCCAATAATGATATGATGTGATAGGTTATTTATAATGCGCTTAATACCCAGAGGTTTCTAAGCGCGGACCTGGGGATCGAATCTATGGTGCTCCCGGTTGCACGCTGCCCTTGAGCTATCCTCCCGAGAGTGTCTCAATGTCAGCGTACGCTGATGAACATGGAGATCAGCTCGTTGCACACCACACATCACAAGAGGCTACTACTACTCAGTCAAAAACCCTTCTCCAGTTATTAAGTTATTGGGCCAACCTCTTTCTTTCTCCCTTGCCCATGTACGCTGTGGATAAATGCTCTCCTATCCATGTCCTTCTTTTCTGAGAAAATTGCCATCATTTGCAAGGAACTGGCAACTAAGGTACAGCCTGAGGATATTCTTTTTTTACTATGAGGGTTCTTCCCAATAATGTGATCAGCACTTGCTTTCATTACTGAGCCCTTGAAGCCCACAGCTAAAGTTCTGTTATGTTGTTAGTCTTGCAATACGCCCCACATCAGCACCTTAGTGGCCTTAAAGGGGCCTTAAAGCACCAATGTGTGTGTGACTAGATGCCGTCTATTGCTCAGTGTGGGTGGCAGCCGAAACGCGGTCTGTGGATTGAGAGTCAAGAGTGGAAAAGGGCAAAAGTGGGAAAAGCCAGGGAGGCAAAAGCGTACAGACTTAAATCACAAAATGTAGGTGAATGAGAACATAAGAGTGACTGATAGTGATCGCCGGGCTTTGTGAGTGCTTAATGGTGGTTGGACCAGAACACAACGTAAGGCTGGTGATGCCGTGGCAGATTCTAAAGGATTTGCCTCAACCTTACACCTTCTTTCTCAGATTGTAAATCATTCCTGGCACAGGGAATAGTTCTAGATCCATGGGATGAGGCAATGAGTACAACATATTCTAAAAAGGTCTCCTGTTGGCTCATTTCCTGCCTATGATCAGTTTACCTTTCACGGGGCAGATTTTGGTGGGGACAGACTCCTAGCTTCTGTAGAGCCTTAGCTTCTATGTCCTTGCATATCTGGAAATTCTGCTCTGCATAATATCCAAACAGCCACGCTCCTCCTGGCAACTGATGGTGGGTGTGACGCTGCCCGATAACAGGGCGCGCACGCGGCAGTGTGACGTTGCACGCCGCCGCGTGCAACATAAATAAACGGGGCATTTCCTGGCTGCGTCAGAGCGACCGGGAAGCCCGAACCGAGAGGACGTGTCCGAGTGAGTCCTTTGGGGTCTGGGGCTTACGGGAAGCATGGGGGTTTGCAAGCAACCCCCAACAGTGGCGATGAGTGGGGGAAACGATGCCTGGGCCCGGCGGTGACTTGACCCTCAATTTCTTTCTTGATGCAGCAAGGTCGTCTTGAGTCTTCGCTCCGGCCCGCAGGCTGTGCGTTACCCATGCGGCTGGCGGCCATTTTGCAGATCAGGCCGTGAAACTTCTCTGAGCTCCGGTTTGAGCAGAGAGGTGCATCCAGGCATAATTTTTGGCAATCCTGTCAGCAGGCAGTTATACCAGCATTTGATTATGCCCCGTTGGTGATTTTTCATTTTCCTGGGTCTCCTATGTCGAGTGCAAGCAAGGAGGAGGGCTACAATGGCTGGGCCTGCATAGCCCACATCTCTTTCTTGTCCTAATTTCTGGAGCAGGTGGAAGCTGAGGCTTCTCTTCATATTCTTCATCATCAGATTGGTGACCCCACTCAGCTTCATCCTCTTCATCATCACAGAGGTGTATTGCAGCAGCTGTTTCTCCAATGGTGCATGCTGGAGTCATTTGGACTTGGTGTTTGAGTTGCGGCCCCTGTCTTCCATGCTGGGGGTGCCTGTGCGCTCGAACTGATGAGTGATACTGAGGACCAGGACGGAGCGTCGGTGCAGCAGCCTCCACGTGCGCCAGCAGCACTTCAAAGTTTGCTGCCTCCAGTGCAGCCGGCACAGCAGCCTCCAGGTGGTCAGGCAGGTCTTCCGGGTCCTCTACTTCCAGTACAGCCCGCAGCAGCACCTGTTGTTCAGCAGATCCCCCCCGCCATGGCTCAGGTATGTGCACAGGCGGCTCTGCAGCCCATCCCGGAGTTTGATGTATCGGGCCCGCCTTCCAGTTTGGAGCCCAGATGGAGGAGGTGGGTGGACCGCCTGGACATGTACTTTCGGGCTGCCCAGGTGGTGGATGATGACACCCGGCTGGCAACCATGCTGTACTCGGCAGGTCCCTCTGTCCAAGAGACTTTTGAATCGCTTCTGCCAGGGGATGGATCCTATGATCAGGCGAAGGCCGCTCTACAGGCTTACTTTCTACCTCTTGCCAATGCGGATTATGAACGTTTTGTTATGCTCTCTGCCAAACAGAAAGACAATGAGACTCTGGACACTTTCTATGGGTGCCTAAGGCATCTCTCGCTGGCCTGTGCTTGGGGTGATGCTGAGGACATGATCAGGACGATGCTTATCCAGGTGTGTTCATCAGGCAAGCTAAGGCGCCGGGTGTTAAGGGAATCCGGAATCACGCTTCAGCGCATCCTTGAACTGGGGAGGTGCCATGAGGGGTCGGAGGCGAGGGCAGCTAGAATGGAGGCCGGGTCGTGCCCCATCAAGACCGAAGAGGTATGTGCGATGTGGTGAGGTGGCAGGGGCACCCGAAGAACTGGCGGCGTTCCCCAGATCATGCCGGGAGGGCAGGAGAAATCTGCCAAAAATGTGGGTATGACCTGCTCCACCCAGCGGAATGCCCTGCGGTTGGAAAGACCTGTGGATGGTGTGGGCTACCGGATAATTTCTCGAGAGTATGCAAGGCAGCAATGGGGCGGTCCAGTCTCAATCCAGTCTCAATCGCCAGGCTCGACCATCCAACGTCGCTCAGGTGGATCAGACTGAGGAGGATGCCCAGGTGGAGGAAGCGGAAGAAGAGGAGGAAGAGAACATCTTCTTTGTCTCGAGTGTGGGGATCCTGAAAAGTAAGAACAGGAGACAGCCAAGGTGCGTGGTCGAGGTGAACCGATCTCCAGTCCCGGTCCTCGTGGACACTGGGGCATCGGTGAATGTAATGGCCCGTGGACACTATGATGCCATGGACCAGCCCCCCAAGCTGGCTGCTTCCAAGGCCCGCATCTTTGCCTTTGGTGGTGTTGACCCCATCCCTCTGGACGGTGTGTTTGTGGCAAAAGTAGAACACGAGGGCTCCAAATCACAGCACGATTCTACGTGTCACCGGTGAGCACCAATACGTTGTTAAGTTGTGCTGCAGCAGAGGCCCACGGCATCGTCAGCTTCGCATACTCTGTCTATTTAGAGGACATTAATGACTTGCTCGAGAAGTATGCTGCACTGTTCAAGGGGATCGGGCAGATGGCCGGTGACCCAGTGAGGTTACACATTGATGAATCGGTGCAGCCCATTGCCCTGAAACATCGAAGGGTACCGTTTGAACTCCGTGAACATGTCGACGAGGAGCTGGACAATTTGGTCAATCTTGACATTATAGAAAAGGTTGCTGGCCCGACGCCCTCGGTGTCCCCAATAGTGGTGGCATGGAAACCTAAACAACCCGATGCTGTTAGAATCTGCGTCGACATGAGGCTCCCGAACAAGGCCATTAAGAGAGAGAGACACCTCACCCAGACGATCGATGACATCATTGCGGAGGTACAGGGTGCTTGCTTCTTTTTGAAACTGGACCTCCGGGCGGGCTATCACCAGGTTGTCCTCCACCCCGAGTCGAGGTATATTACCACCTTCATGACACACCGAGGGCTATACCGATATAAGAGACTGAGTTTTGGTGTGTCCTCGGTGGCGGAGGTGTTCCAGAACAGTATTCGGGGCGCCCTGGCTGATCTACACAGCATTTTGAACATAAGCGATGACATCCTGGTGTTTGCAAGAACGGAAGTGGACCATCTGAGGCGGTTGGCGAAGACGTTCGGAAGACTACAATCCTTGGGACTCATCCTCCACAAAGAGAAGTGTGAATTTCTGCGACCATCGATAGAATTCTTTGGCTTTGTATTCAAGGAGGGGGGGTGTCTCCTGATCCCAGGAAGGTGCAGGACATAAAGAAGGCGCAGCCTCCGGAGTCCGTGTCTGAGGTGCGAAGTTTCCTGGGCATGGTTACATACTGTGAACGATTCATTAAAAATCTGGCCCCAGATCGGAACTGCTCAGGGCACCGACAAGGAAGGATGCCATCTGGAACTGGGGCCCGCTAGAACAGGCGGCTTTTGATGACATAAAGGGTGCCCTGGCAGCTGAAGACACCATGTAATTTTCGATCCTGCGTTACCGTCAGAAATCATCGTCGACGCCAGCCCATTCGGCCTGGGTGCCGTGCTAACGCAGATTGACAGTGATGGGGGTGTCCGCCTGGTGGCGTATGCCAGCAAGGCCCTGTCCGATGCAGAGCAGCGGTTCTCGCAGATCAAACGTGAGGCGTTGGCAGTACTTTGGGGATGCCGGCACTTCCGGCTCTACGTCCTTGGACGCCCGGTGACGGTGGTGACAGACCACAAGCCGCTGCTTCCCATCCTAGCGGGGTCGTCATCCAAGACACCGGCACGCATTGATAGGTGGATCCTCGCCCTTTTGGAATATGGAGTCACCTGGGTATACCGGCCAGGAGCGGACAACACGGCAGACTATCTCTTCAGACACCCTGGGGCGTCCGCAGGAGAAGACCATGACGCCTGTGCAGAGGAGGCAGAGGAGCACGTCCGGGTAGTGGTGGAGGCGGCCACGCCGAATGCCATGCCTCTCCAGGAGCTGGAGACAGCTGCAGCGGAGGATGAGTGCTTCAAAATCCTAAGACACTCTATGCAACAGGGCTCCTGGAAGTCGGTGCTGGAGGCTCTGGTGGGGCGCATTCAGGAGGCCAGGACCGGACTTGAGCAACTATGGAAGGTCCGGGAGGAGTTATCGTTCTCAACATCCGGCCTTCTACTCCGCGGAGACCGGATTCTGGTGCCCCAATCGAAGGTGGACGAGGTGATCGCCCTGGCACACCGTGGTCACCAGGGCGCCGCCAAGACCACGGCACGCCTACGGCTGAAGGTGTCGTTCCCTGAGCTGGAACGCAAAGTGGATGACTTCGTGGCGGCCATTGTTTGGTGCCAGGCGGCATCTCCCCTACAGCGTGAACCTCCCATAGAGACAATGCCTAGGGGGACGCGCCCTTGGGAAATTGTTCATGCGGACTTTGGGTCCACCACTATGGGCACCCACTTCCTAGTTCTGGTCGACGTGTACTCTAGGTACCCTGAGGTGGAGTTTGTGGACTCTGTGGCGTTTGAGCACGTCGTGGTGGCCGTGGAAAAGGTGTTTGCGGCCCATGGTTTCCCACGCACGCTGTGCTCAGACAACGGGGCGCTCTTCCAGAGCGAACACTTCTCGGAGCTGATGGAGAGCTATGGGGTGGTGCACAGGAAGATTATGCCTCTCTGGCTCCGGGCCAATGGTGAAGCAGAACGGCTCATGAGGACTCTAAATAAGACCTTTAGAATTGCTCAGGAGCAGGGGCAGTCACTCCAGAGAGCCCTGTATCAGTTTCTGAGGGTGTACCGCACCACGCCACATGCATCCACTGGCAGAGGCATTTTTCAAGCGGTGTCCTCAAGGCTTGCTGCCGGAGGCTGCCGGAGGTAGGAGAGAAAGAACCTGGGGTGATCAATGACCAACAAGTCGAGATGGACCGGCGGATGAGAATGGAGCAAGAGAACGTTCGGAGAGGGCTTTGCTCGCAGCGGCTGGAGCCAGGCGATGAGGTCCTCATTCGAAATAGGCATCCCCATGGAAAGCTTTCCCTACCGGATGAGCCGGAACCGCTGGATGTCGTCGCAGTCCGGGGATCCATGGTGACTGCATCGGACGGCTGGTCTGCGGTAACTCACAACCTGAGTTTCTTCAAGAAGCTGCAGGATCCAAGAACTGATCCACCTCCTGATCCAGACCCAGGAGAGGTCCCTGAGGACGAAGGGGAAACACCCTGTCTGCTTGACTCCCCGGCCTGGGGCATGCCCGTGGACAGATCACCCGTGCCGGAGGTGAGCAGGAGGTACCCCCAGAGGGCTGGGCGAGGGAAACCTGCTCACCTCAGCGATTACGTGTTGGGTCACCTGGCTGATGGTCCTAATGATGAGAACTGTTAAGTAAGGGGACCCGGGTGGATGTCAATAAAGGGGTGCTTTGAACATGGGGTTTTGTGAGATGTTATGTATACATTCTGGTTTGGTTTGCAGTGTCTAGTATTAGTATTGTTTATTGTTCTCCCGGAAAAATGAGGAGTGTGGCGCTGCCCGATGACAGGGTGCGCACGTGGCGGAGTGACGTTGCACGCTGCCACGTGCAACATAAATAAACGGGGCATTTCCCGGCCGCGTCAGAGCGATCGGGAAGCCCAAACCGAGAGGACGTGTCGGAGTGAGTCCTTCGGAGTCTGGGGCTTACGGGAGGCGCCGGGGGTCGCAAGCAACCCCTAACAGTGGGGACAGCCGTCTGCTGAACTCACCAGACCTGCAAATGATGTAAGGTATGAAATCAACTTCCTGTGTCCACACCATTATCTGGCTCAATTTCCAAAAAAATGTTCAAGCACAATTTGAATTTCTCCCTTTGTTGTATTTAATCATATGCCTATGCAGGTAATACAATTACTTTTACATTTCAAATATACCTTTAGCATGGATGGACATAATAGAATATGTTTCAAATGTACAGCAAAATGTGTCATGGAGACTCCCCTTCCTCAAATTTCTGTGATGCCATTTGTTCTTCGAACTCTTCAAGTTCACACTTCACAAAATCCAGAGTGACATTAATGATTGTTTGAAGAGTCGGTCTGTACATATATCCCACTGCTCTGCACCACCGGGCAACACTAATCCTCTCCACTAAGGCAATCACAGCCTGGAAGCTGGATGTCTCTGTGGCATGTGGCCTGGTAGACCGTGAAGTACTCCTCACAGTTCCACCATCTTGCCTTGGCTTGGCCGTCCTCCAGATAGATACACATCATATTTCACTGCCACATTTCAATCTGACCAAATGAGCTTGTCCATGCAACTTTCCCCTTCGTCATGATATGAGGTGCGATCGTGTAACCAACCTTGCGTCACCTTTATACCTAGCTGTTGAGGGCCTGTCTTCAAATTGACCACTATGCCGATGAGACACAGTTTTATCTTGATGTTGTCAGAGGGAGATGGCCATTGGCTGATGGGTTGCCTTGATGTAGTCCAATCGTGGATATTAAATGCAAAAGCATTAATGCAAAACCGAATCCCTCCTTCTCTTCACGGTCTTTGAAGTTTGTCCAATTGTGGCCATTTATTCTGAGATGGTATTTCTCCAAACTTAGTTCCACCCGCTCGCTCATTTTGGTTTTATCTTTACTGCAAATTCTCAATTTGACAACACATGCCCAAGAAAATGAAATCATTCACTAGCAAATTACTCTACTCCGGCACAATAAGCCATCTACCACCTGACCTTCTAGATCATTACTACAGGCACTACTTGTATCACACATTGATGGTTGTAGCTCAGTTCTGGTGATGTACAATAACAGCAGATATGGGAAGTGTCAGAGTACTGCAGAAGGACATATAATATGTAGCTATTGTGATGGTGTGGCCCGCCACAAAGAATCATGCTGAATCTTAGAGTATGTCCAAGGGTGTTTATTAAAATGACAGAAGGTCTGAATGGCAATCTTTCACTCTTCCTTTCCACCTCCACCCTTTGATCTTACTTTGTTTCCTACTTCTCCTTTTTGCTAATGCTCATGCCTCCAACTACCCTCTACCTCGGTCTTTACTTCCCTCCTTTCTCACACTCTACTTACCTTCTGCTTACTATTCTTCTGCATATAATCTGTTTCACTCTACATCAGTAGTTACTCCTATTCACCCACTCACTGTCACTCTTGCCACTCTCCATCTATTACTGTTCCTACTTCGTTGCTCACACTGTCTCCTTACTACCTTCCCCTCCCACTACTGTAAATTGTTCTCCCTATTCACTAATGCACACTATCTCCCTCTACTACCCGCTACTACTCTACTACTCTCTTCGCTACTTCCGCTACCTACTGTCCTTACTCCCAACTACCACTACTACTTCACGAACCTCAGGCACATGGTGCCCTGCTCACCCCTCTTCCCTTTCTGCCACTCCTACCACCACCCTTCAATTACTCCCACTCTACCGCTTATACTCACACACTCTAATTTCACACTCGAGCACTACACAGACACCTCCTTAATAATAGCCTTTGCACTCCAATCGCTCTTGCCTCCTCTGGTCTCTCGGATGTCCTCCACCACCACCTGTCCTCACCCAACTAACCCAAACTAAAGCATTCATACAGGCTTACTTAAATACCACACACCCTACCAGGATTGGCCACTTACCTTAACGAATAGCTTACCTGGCTCCAAAGGGTGTAACAGGGGACGGCCATGGGAGGGCTAAAAAGGGCTGGTAAGCCCTGTCCCTTTCCAACATGGACCCTTCTGGGGTCTAGGGGCATTATGTTGCTCAAGGCCTGCAGGGCCTTTTTAAAATTATAATATTCCCTGGTGGCATAGTGAGTTTAAGTACTAGAACACTAAGGGTAAATCTACTTGAACCTTAAACAAGGTTTAATTTCAATTGTTACCGAGAATTACAAAACCATCGTCACACTCAATCACGGTCTATAGAGGAAGTGATTTTTCAAAACACATTTTAATATGTATAAACATTTCATCAGGCTATTATAGCAGTAAAAAAGTTGTTCAGTATGTCAATGGTTCATTCCAAAATCAGAGAAAAGTTCCACTTATTCACTTCCAACAATTAAAAATCAATACCAAGTGTATAAATAAGCTGAAAAAACACATAGGGCATTTTAAATTAGGTAATGCCAATGTACTTGGAGTTTTCTAGTGCTATATCTGCAAACCAGTGTATGAATATTTAATGGCCACTAGGGTGCCAGCAACTAGAAAAATCCAACCACTTGTACCGATAACACACGAAGCTTGGATTGTAAAGTCACCTCAATAGAAGGGTCCTTTTTTAACATCTAAAAACTTGTATAGACAAAAGACACAATATAATGTCAAAATGTGTAACACCGTCTATGTAGGCAATTCTATACACAGATCTAAAAAAACACATGAGACCAGCTCATGCTGTATCAAGGTCGACCGGTTTCATAACCATATCTTATTCTGGTCATCTTCATCAGGACTTTGTTTTGTAAGGTCTTGACTCCCTGTCTGGGATCGCTGTCTTGCACCCTTACGTGTGTATTTCTATTCCTATAGGGTATGAATCAAAGAGAAACAGAAAGTGGAATGGTCACA
Source organism: Ambystoma mexicanum (assembly GCF_040938575.1). Classification (NCBI taxonomy): domain Eukaryota; kingdom Metazoa; phylum Chordata; class Amphibia; order Caudata; family Ambystomatidae; genus Ambystoma; species Ambystoma mexicanum. Next base: position 607,937,736 of record NC_090923.1, on the reverse strand, counting down.
TTGTGTTCCATCCAAACTGCTACTGGTGTATACTACTATGCCTCTATTGCTTATCATAGGTGTATCTAAGGATATCACTAGGCTTACTTGCTATAGTGAACAAATTGATGTGTCCAAAGTAGTGCCTATTACATAAAACATAGGGGGGGCAAGGGTAAGGGGGGGAGGGTGGTTGTGTACATACATGCACGGAGGGACTCCAGAGTCTAAACCACCTTGCCTACAGGTTTAAAGGAAGTGGAATAACCTTATAGCCCCTTCAAGACTGTGCGTGATCTTACCGCACTGTACTGAGAAACGTCACTGCTCAGAAATGTCTGGGAATAGAGCACGCCAAGGCGCTGTGGATACTGAATATCACGCTGTCAACTTAAGCGTTGGCTGGTATAAAGTCTATAAACAAACCAGCAGTCAAAAAAATGCGAGTGAGTCAAGAAGCGTTCATTATTTCTACAAACACAGCAGTTAATGTTATAAAGCTGTATTAGCAGCTTGAAAATGGCTCTTACCTAACTTGCTGTTATGGTGCATGGGACAGAGCAACAATGCGTCTGCGCGGTGCCTCAAAGCCTTGGAAATGCTTTCACTACTAAGCGCCATCCTGCTATGATGCCTATCTACAAAAAAGTGCAATAATTGAAAAAATTAACATTCCTAAACGAGGTGGCAATTTCCAGAATATACTCTTTAGGAGAGAACAAAACTGGATATTTAGGCTTAATACACACAAGAAAGGGCTTAATGAATTTATTCAATGGAACGAGTTAGCCGTTCTCCACACCTAAAAACACCACACAGTGCATAAGATCACTGTAGCATGACAGAACTAGGGGACTAACGCATATATTTACCCTTCCGTACATGTGTATAAGCCCTAATAATGCTTTCCTGAATTGAGGTTACATACATAAATAGGGGGAAGGGGATGCACCGGAGGTATGATCTTAATTAATAGATGATGTAATAAATACAATGCATGTATGTACTTTTTTAGGATTATGATGTACCATCTAGCCTAAGTCTGTTATTCAGCCTGGGTATCCTTTGTTTTGTATATAATACAGCCTCGCCTTCTCCCTCTTTGTAACAACTATGTATGATATGTATTGCCATCATTAACCACAATGCTGCAGCAGTTTGTAAAAACAGATTTCGTGGAAGTGGTAATTTATTTAATGATATATACATATGTATATATAAAGATTTCGTCAGTTTAATAATTGGGTTTTTGATAAGAAAAATGCAAAATTCCTTTTAAAATATATTTTTTGAAAAACTTTTTTTCCAATGTTGAACTGTCCCTCGTGCGTTCACTGAGAAAATAATATAGCAGTATAAGCTGGCTCCTATACCAATATACAAACATAAGCACAGCAAAAATAGTGCATGTGTCATCATTCATGGACATTAAGAATTAGGAATAGATAGGCTCACACACGGGCATAGAGGACTGCTGCTGCCTTTGCAGTTTGTATGGCTCACGTAGCACCTTGCCGACCTACGCCACTCTTGAATGCCTGAATTCGAATTATTTACCACTCGACTTAGGACACGGCACACCATTAGCCCTGACTGTGTCTGTGATACAATTTATTTAATGATTTAATTATTTATAAATCATGGATCACTTAGTAGTGTGCCACCCAGCCCCCCCCCTTTTTAGATCAGAGGACATTTCGAATTTATACATGCCTGATGTATATATATACACACGCTCGCAGCCTGATCCAAGATGGCTGAAAACGTTACCAGAGCAAAGATGGCCGAACAAACATAGAGTTTTTTCCGTGCTTCCTGAAAGCACTTTTTTCTATATAGGCATCATAGCAGGATGGCGCTTAGTAGTGAAAGCATTTCCAAGGCTTTGAGGCACCGCGCAGACGCATTGTTGCTCTGTCCCATGCACCATAACAGCAAGTTAGGTAAGAGCCATTTTCAAGCTGCTAATACAGCTTTATAACATTAACTGCTGTGTTTTAGAAATAATGAACGCTTCTTGACTCACTCGCATTTTTTTGACTGCTGGTTTGTTCATTGTTTATAGACTTTATACCAGCCAACGCTTAAGTTGACAGCGTGATATTGAGTATCCACAGCGCCTTGGCGCGCTCTGTTCCCAGACATTTCTGAGCAGTGACGTTTCTCAGTACAGTGCTGTAAGATCACGCAGTCTTGAAGGGGCTATAAGGTTATTGCACTTCCTTTAAACCTGTAGGCAAGGTGGTTTAGACACTGGAGTCCCTCCATGCATGTATGTACACAACAACCCCCCCGCCTTACCCTTGTCCCCCCTATGTTTTATGTAATAATAGGCACTACTTTGGACACATTAATTTGTTCACTATAGCAAGTAAGCCTAGTGATATCCTTAGATACACCTATGATAAGCAATAGAGGCATAGTAGTATACACCAGTAGCAGTTTGGATGGAACACAATGTGACCATTCCACTTTCTGTTTCTCTTTGATTCATACCCTATAGGAATAGAAATACACACGTAAGGGTGCAAGACAGCGATCCCAGACAGGGAGTCAAGACCTTACGAAACAAAGTCCTGATGAAGATGACCAGAATAAGATATGGTTATGAAACCGGTCGACCTTGATACAGCATGAGCTGGTCTCATGTGTTTTTTTAGATCTGTGTATAGAATTGCCTACATAGACGGTGTTACACATTTTGACATTATATTGTGTCTTTTGTCTATACAAGTTTTTAGATGTTAAAAAAGGACCCTTCCATTGAGGTGTCTTTACAATCCAAGCTTCGTGTGTTATCGGTACAAGTGGTTGGATTTTTCTAGTTGCTGGTACCCTAGTGGCCATTAAATATTCATACACTGGTTTGCAGATATAGCACTAGAAAACTCCAAGTACATTGGCATTATCTAATGTAAAATGCCTTATGTGTTTTTTCAGCTCTTATTTATACACTTGGTACTGATTTCTAATTGTTGGAAGTGAATAAGTGGAACTTTTCTCTGATTTTGGAAAGAACCATTGACATACTGAACAACTTTTTTACTGCTATAATAGCCTTATGAAATGTTTATAAATATTAAAATTTGTTTTGAAAAATCACTTCCTCTATAGACCATGATTGAGTGTGACGATAGTGGGTTTATGGCCATTGTGGTGGCTTTATTTATTTTTTAAAATATTCCCTCATGTGTTAGTGGGGGCTCCTTGTGGTTGCAGACTACCGGTGTTGTGATGGATGTGGCACCCCTTGGTGCCGCATTTGACCTTGCTATGTCCTGTGGCCAGTGTTGTGGCATTTTCCAACACCCCTTGCCAGAGCGGGTACCATGATCTCCAGCCTCAGAGTGCACGTCTCCCCTGGCTGCTGCTCTGCGGCCTGGAGGCAGCCATCACAGTAGGTAAGGTGGGGTGGGGCGGAGGCCTGCCTGCACTCAGGCACCTGTGTTGGGTGAGGGTCAGCTCGACCCCCCTGACAGGGCCACAATGCTGGTTCTGTCTCTCTATGTTAAAACAATGTGAATGAAGCGCCACTGGAAATTGCCATTGAGTAGGTCGGATTTCAAAACTCTATCTAAAAATAGATTCAATAATCGTTGGACCGAGACCGGTGCCGTTAAACCCTTACCGCCCTATTCCGAGTTCCCTTTGCGGGTTGGAACTTAACGCCTGCTTTTTGCAGGCGTTAAAAAACCAACCCGCAAAGGGACCTTGGAGCTAATTACGGCACCGTAATTTACGGTGCCGTAATTAGCCCCTTCCCCATTCCCATTGAGCCCTATGGGGCAAAAATGGGAATGGGGAAGGGCCCCTGGTGAATGGGGAATTACCGACCCCGCCAACCTTGGAATGGGGAGGTAATTCCGCCATTCACCATGGCGGAGTCGGAAAGATAACGGCGTCAACCAAGGCGCTAATAGCGCCTTGGTTAACGCCAGGGTCGGAACGAGGCCCACAGTCTTTGGTTAATTTGAGGAGGCTTTGAGGATGTGCAAAAAGACATGGAATACATTTTTTGATGAATTTCCTCCACCTCTGCCTCATTTAGAATATGTAGATTCTACCGACCTATCACGTGCTGCAGAGCAAAGCCATGGTGTTCAATGGTGTTATTTAAGCAATAGAACCGGAGGGGGGGGCATTACTGGCAGGGTAATGCTCCCAAGGTGAAAGTTAGAAGCCCGAGTGAAGCAAGGGCTTAAACTTAGCCCTGGGGGCATTAGGTGACCGGTAATGCCCTCTGAGAGTTCTATTGCTATTAGTACCCCAGCATGTCGTAACAGGGTACTAATGAAGCAGCGCTGCAACTGTTTCTCGACTCGATGATAAAAAGCAAAATAAATGTCCGCCAAGATTTGGGGAGAAGGGACTACACGTTGTCCCTTCTCCCTTTCCTTGGTGGCCATTAAAATAAATGGGGGGAAAATAAACAAACAAATTGGCCACCAGCCGCAGTCCCTTCTCCCTTTCCATAGCGGCCTGACATGAGAAAGAATAGGAACTGCGAGGGTCGCGTGCTGCATCCCATGTCAGGTAAGCTCTCCTGGTCGGGTAATGACCCGGCGAGGGCCAATCAGATTGATTGTTACAATCTGATTGACCCTCACCAGGTACTAATTATGAGTAACCTGGGCGGGTACTTCAGCCAATGTGAATACTCAGAGGGCAGGCTGTACCTGCTGATACAAGCCTTCGTATTGAACCGTCTCATGGCTGCACACACAACTGCTCCTTCCACTGATTCCTCCTCCCCAGATGTGTATTCCATTTACAATCCTACCCTCTTGCTTCTCCTGCAAACGATGAATTGTGTCACAAGGCTCTTGGCATCAGTGACTCCTGTACATGATCTCCAGTGTTTCCAGTGCGGCTGCTGTTTCCCCCTGTTCCTCCTCCCCTGCTTTATCCATCTCTGTTGCCTCTTATGCTCGTCATGCGTACTACAGCTGCTTGCAGAATGTCTTTTAAAAATAATAGACCTGGTCCTAATCCCTTCCTGGAACAATACAAACGTTTATCTTACGCTTTATAACTCTATTGAGATATTTGCAACAAGCCAGCGGATGTGACCTAGGTCAGAGGGGACCGGTCACCAACAGGAAAAGGGCGGATGCTGCTTCTGAAAGTTGTAATCATCACCTGCTTCTTTATCCGTCTGTAGCTGCATTAATGCTGGACCCTTTGCCAAGATCTCTTAGCCCCGGATGCCCTTCCAGCTCTAGTGATGATGGAATATGCGGACATCTTAGCCCCACCCCTACCCATATTCCATAATGCCTCCCTCTACTCTGGGGTGGGAACATATATTTCTAATCATCTGGCAGCACCTGTGGAAATATGTTGCTATATGTTTTAGCCCAATCAATGTGACCCTGTCCCAAAAAGAGGTGCCATGACTCCTGTAGTTTAATCTTTGAGGTGTAGACGTCCATGATTCTAGGCACAGCGAGCAAGGTCTGTGCATAGCCATGCATCTAATTCACATTGAGAAGCCCAGCAGGTTACAGAACATGTGGAGTGGACAAGCCCAGACAATGCCCGAAGAGAGCCATGCTATGCCTCCCCCACAAGAAACTAATGGGACCCGGGACGTGTCTGGGGCCAGACTACTCCTTTTGGGTCGCTCTTGGCCTAATTTTCATAAGGTTGATCCCCTTCTGTATTTCCCTACAAAGATGGCGGTCAAAAAATAGGCTTTAGACCTGAGCGAATGCGCCTTTTTTTTAAGTGTGTAGTTGTCGACACAATGGATACCTATATTGTGACCATTGCAATATATAATACAATTCTACGTTTTCTCAAATGGTATCCTTTCTTGTGCGCCAGCTAGTGTAGTTTAAGTAGGGTGATTACTTCTGCTTTCTAACAAAATCACAGTGTGTGGTCAACAGCTTTTCCTATCATTGCTTATTTATTTCTTGCATTTTCCTAACAATTTATCCAAATAAGAAGGTACATTTCTTAACCTTGTTTTTCACAAATCTCAAATTTTTCCTTTCTCTCTTTTCTTTCTCTCTACACGTGTTTCACCATTGTTTGATCATGGATTTGTGTAGGTCTTGCTAAGTTGAGATTGTTATCTGTTATTAAAGTCTCCCATTCTCATGCTGTTAGTTGGCCCAGCTGGTTATAGACCTTCAATCTTAGAGGAGATCCGCTTGTCCCTCTCATCGATGATGCCTTCTGTAATTGTATAGATAGCCAAGACTGGTAAGTGATGCCCTGAGTATCTCTATGCTTAAAGGGGTCGGGAGGACAGTTTGTGGGCAATGCGTTTGTCTTGAAAGCAAGACCCCGCAGAGCAACACGGGTTTGAATCCTGGTCCGCGCTAAGAGACTGGTCTCTGGTATTAAGCAGGATACAACATATTAATGAATTGAAGAATCCGTGTCTGAAGCATTTACGCCACTATTTCCTATTCCCAGATGTTTCTCGTGCCCCAGGATAGATATATGGTGGACATTGCTTTACAGTGAGGCACAATGTACCAAATAGGCACTATCCTGCCTGCCTGCAGCATCCAGGGGTTCTCTGGGCACACACTTTTCTGATGGACACATTCATGCATGTTCTGCTGCGGTGCCAGACTTGCAGTACTGGCTCACTTAATGCTCCAATGTTCAGGACTGCCTCTAAACCCATTCAAAGCCTTCAGGACTCGAGGACTCTCTGGTGGACCAACCAAAGCGTGTGCGCTGAAATGATGCAACGCCCACGCATTCAAGGACCGATGAACGCCTTCATCCGATGGATGGACACAAGGGTTCTGAGCTTTAGTGGCCCTTCCACTGTTTTCTGAGCATTCAAAAAGGGCATGCTGCTGAGCGTTTTGTTTTCCTGCATCGTCATGTGGCAAATGTGACACCTCCTGGGAAATGTGGCATTGTGTTCTTACGTGCAGAGGGGGCTTGGTGGTCTGCTGGTCTAATTTACATATGATATAAACAGTGACGCCTTGACCAAAGGCAGAGGAAAGGTCAAACCCAACCAAAACCCCAGTGTGCTGACATGGCTTGGGTTACTGTGTTTTCGGTGTGACAGTGAGATCTCACCCCTGTGGTAGTTCTACTTCCGGTGCTACAGGTCCTGTGGTTCGGGTCCTGGAGAAAAGCACTGGCAAAACTAAGAGTTTTGGATTTTGTATAGGCAAGGGATGGCCATTTGCCAGACACTACCATAACGGTGCTACCTAGCCATAACATGACAACAAATGGACAATGGTATGAGTACCTGGGCATATGATGGCAGTGCCTAGTAAATGCCTTTTATAATGCCTATACAAGAGGCAAACATGTTAGCTTTGTCTTGGAATTCAGTGCAAGGAAAAGCTGTAATTTAAATGGCAGATGGAGGAGTACTATGCATATTTGTATTATGCCCATAGTGTGCATACACTGCAATTAAACCCTTAATTCTCAGCAGATTGTTTAGGAGTAATAGTGGTGGGCAAAACAGTTTGATGATACTGCTTGATATAGGTATATCAACGAGATCCCAGGAGGATGTTTTGAGCAGGTAGATCTGGTAGTGGAATGGGGATGGCCATGGGCATTCAATGAGTGGGTAATTTTGCAGCACCCACAAACTGTGTGTCCCCCTCACATGTAATCACCCCTTGTAGCTGTACTCCAATGCAACAGTTTCAGCTTACAGGTGGCACTTAAGAACCACCTAATAGCTAAAACTAAAAAGAGCCCGATCTACCAGTACCTGAATTCTGCTTCGAGTCTCTTGCCACCACCCAGGGATAAGCTGGCTTGGCAATTGACCTAGTAGGTGGGGCACAGAGGACTGCTGTGTGTATGTATTTGTGTGATTATAGTGCACAGCTGCCTGTGCTGCTCATGAGTGTGTTGACGAAAGGATAGGCGTTACTGATAAAAGTTATATGCAATCTATGGGTTGGACCAGACCGGAATGTAACAGTCTTCTACTGTCTGAACATTATGAGTACTGAGTTTTTAATATTCTCCGGTAGGTGTGATGCTTATCCTCCTCTTGTAAGGTTATTTGTATGTGCTATCAGGCACTTGAAAACAGCAAAGACCAAAGGTTTTCCGGATAACCATCTTAATGTATTTCACTCTGAACTCCATTTACTGCTGACGAGACCAGACTCTTTTGACTGGCGTGGCCCAAGTGGGGCACTGACTTATGCAGGGGTGGAACCTGGGCCCACATAATGATCATAGTTTAGGATAATGAGGTGGCCCCTGGGGTGGCCTATCAGATTCCACGACTAGCACGTGCCACCCCAGGCCTCTCCCATGACACGCTTGTGTAATAATACTATGTTCACATGTTTTCTCTGTTGACGTCCTGAAAACATGGCATGGATGTGGCTCTCGAAGAATGGAGGTGGAAACGCCAAAAGACTTGCAATTTCACGATTTAAAGCATCGAAAGTGGCGCTTTTCAAAGCCTCCACCTTTGGAATACTAGTTTCCAAAGCCAAAAAGCTCCCATTTAGAATTGAAGCAGCTAGGGCGATCTTAGACTGTTCCCATGTAGCCAGAGATGCTGCTACTCTGTGTTGGGGGAATGGATCCGGGCGGGAGGAGGGGGTCCAGAGGTGGGTGGGGGTCTGCAGACAGGCTGTGCCGCTGCTCCTGCATGGCATCTGCTAAAGCAAAGTCACATGTGGCAATATGGTGAACTCCCGGCGCCACAGTTAAGGGGGTTGTCTCTCTACATTATCACATGCCAATTGTGACAATTCTCCCAGGGGCAGGGCCCTCACCTAAAGCATAGGCGGCCAGCGAGTGGCATGGACTTCCCCGTACTGCCTCGCTGATGCTATCACGCAAATTTACATCACATGACTTTTAATCCCAAAAGATGGTCATATGTGTGGTTGTGAATCACATTTGAATGTAAATCTAAGGCCACAGCCTGTTAATAAGCAAAGAGATTATAGCCGGCATAAACAGCCAGCTTCTCGAACCATCTAAGAAGAAGGTGTAGGAGTAACTGCCAAGCTTTAATCAAGTCTGTGCAAAAAGGACGACCGTACTCGTCCTTAGCACTGAAGGGGTTGCATTGAGCAGCTGACAGAGGTTTAAATGGAGTTCAGGGGGGTTGTAAAGCTCGGCATGGGGTCACCATCTGATATTTGTAGCTAACAGTAAACAGCAACCATGACTTTAGGCCACAACCCACAGCGGGCTCCATGGCATCCTGATTTGAAGGGTATATTTGCCCCTTCGGTTGTGAATCTCAGACCTTAGGATGCATTGAAAGATCCCCAGATTCCTTGGCACTTTTTGGCGGTTATCGGCTGTTCCGGGGCTGTTCTGTGGCGGTTATCGGCTTTTCCGGGGCATCTTTAAGTTCCCAATAACTCGACACATCACCTGATTTGCAAAAGCAGCACATTACCCCACGTTTCTTTACATTCATTATGACACAGGGGGCCTCATTACCACCCTAGCGGTACGGGGTAAACAGCGCCGTAAAAGGTGCCGGCGCCATTTACCCCGTACTGCCTCATTACGAGGTCCCCTCGCGGGACCCAGGAAGCGACGCCTGGTCAACCAGGTGTGCTTACCGGGTCCCGCGAGGGGAAGAGGGAGCAAACAACGGGCCACCTCGTAATGGCCCGTTGTTTGCTCCCTCTCCCATTCCCATTCAGCCCTATGGGGGCTGAAATGGGAATGGGGAAGGACCGGGTCCGGGTCCTTGGAGGGAGGAATTACCAGGCCTTCCGAACTCGGAATGGCCCGGCTATTACTCATTCTGAGGACCCGGACCCGAATGCGATTTTGGCGGCAGCCGTGCCGCCAATAGGGGCATGGCTACCGACAAACTCGTAATGAGGGCGTATGTTCCTCTGTTTCATCTGGAGAGTTCAGGTCAAGCATGCATGTGTGTTTGCTTATACAACTATCGCTTTCACGTGTTTTAACTACCAGGGTCGGACTGCGACAAGAAATAGGCCCGGACACCCAAAAAAAAGTGACCCATCCCTCACCTCAAAAAAAGTGGCCCTCGAACCATCATCTGTGAATCGCGTCAATTCACGACTTTACAGAAAATGCTACTTATGGAGGGTTCATGTGTCTGTTGCATGTTGTTATGTTTTGTGTAAACGCTTGAGAAAGTGATAACATTCCTTTTGTTCTTGTTTTAAAAAAAACATCATCACATAGTAAAATACTTATTTTGCAGAACCAGACTCAAATCATGTCTACTCGTTGCCACCAGTAATGAAAATAGAGTTGTATTTAATAATGATGACACAATAACAACACAACTCATACAAACTTTGCATACAGTTCTGTGACAGGGTCCAACGCTCCTGGAAATCCTGCTTCCAGCTTCATGAAAATCCTGTAAATCACTCAATCAAGAGTTCCTACAACAATGCACTTTTATGTGCAACCAGGTCGATTTTGTCCAGATTTTGTAATTGGATAAGCACATTCCGCTCCACAGAAATGAGCATAAAGGATTTGAGGTTGTCCTGGCAGAGGTGGCTTCTTAGGCGGGTTCTATAATTCTTCAATTTCGAAAAACGTCTTTCACATGCTACCTGTGTGCAAGATAAGGTCAAGATGAACTTGTATGCCAAATACAATTGCCGGTAAGCACTACTAAAAAGTTCATACCTTTTTAGAATTGCATAGCAACATATTGCACAGTTACGGCATGTATTGCATTTCTGTACAAAAGGTAGCTCTTCAAAATCTTGTAGTGCTGGATCTTCACTATGTAGGGCTTCAAAGGCATACTCTTCTGGTATGTCCTCCTCAGTTTAGTCCACTTACTTGCAAAGTCTGAGAGTTCTTCCCTTAACCCCTGTAGCGTTATGGTGTCATCCAGTCTTTCAAGCCAGGAGTAAATATTTGTAAGAGCATTGTCGGGTAGACTTTCATTGAAATTTTTGGGATCCAGGCATGCTATATCTGCAGCAAGAGATGAGTGGGTTTTAAAATGACTAGTTAGGCTTTGAAGAATGTTGTCCATAATGGCATAATGTACAGTAACTCTAAACCGGTCTTTTGCCAAGGTGATTGGCTCATCCCTTGCATTCATTCAAGGCATCCTCTTTTTGTGGCACACTCTCCCCTCTGGAAGTGCAGTTCTCACTCGTTTATCATAGCCTCTCTCTTCCAAGTGCACATTGGCCCATTCTGCTAATTTTTCATCCGCAGAATAGACAGAATCAAAATTTCTTGACTGTGCAGCAAGCACTTTTGTAGTGTACGAGACCATTCTTTGTGCCTGGAGGATGTCCATTGCACTTGTCTGGAGGTACTTAGATAATGGGGTTGTCAAATTAAATACTCTGAGATATAACTGAGCTGTGAGCACTGTTTGGAATTTGCACAGAGCCTCAGAAAAGTTTAAAGCTTGGTAACAGACTTTTGCATTGAATTTATCTGTATTTGAGCCAATATTATTGAGTGCAACAACCACATCAATGAACATTGCTTTGTTTGGGTTATTAAAGGAGCCAAAAACCTTCCGTAGTGCTGCATCCTTTGCCCACCACCTGGTTTCTCCTATTATTTGGATTGTGCGGCCTTCCACAGACAGCTCACGCCACACATCCATCCTTTTGTAGGACTCCCTGAAAAAAATGGCACAGGAGATTAACAGGCTAAACAAAGACGTGGATTCATTTGATGCTTGTGTCCCTTCTACAAGTACAAGATTTAATACATGTGCATAGCACCAGACATGTATTTGACCAGGGGATTCCTTACTGAGCCAGGATGTGAGACCATTGTACTGCCCCTGCATATTGGATGCACCATCGGTTGAATTTCCAATGCAATTGCGTAGGTCCAGATCATTACCTTTAATAACACTCTGCACCAACTCAAACAGCCCCTTTCCAGTAGACTAAGTGCAGTTGGTTACTGCTAGCAGGCGTTCATGTACAGTGTCAGTAACATATCTAATAATTATAGAGCACTGATCAGTAACACTCACAACTTGGGTTGAGTCTATCTGAATGGAAAATATTCCTGCTTCCTTTATTTCTTGACAGATTACCATTTTGATCAGTTTGGAAATGGCTTCAATCACATACCCAGGCCTGGTAGCGAGCATGGAGCACCAGGCACTGGGCAGGCAGCACTACAAAGTGGCTGCAGTGCATGCCGCCAAGCAAGGTAACAACGTGTATGTGTTGTTCGCTTGCTTTGATGAATAATTTATGCTGCACAGAGTAGCACAGCCTGAGCCTGCCCGCAATGCGAGCAGCTCCAGCCTTGGCACTGACAGCGGTCTGACGAACAACAAGTTACATTAAAAAAAATGGGACAGTTTGACCACCAGCCAGGCCCGGGCCGCGGCACTGTCCATACACAGTTACATTAAAAAGAAAAAATGGGCCAGCTTGGGCGGGTCTGCCTGCCGCAGCACTGACACTAGTCACTGCTGCCTCTGTAGCTCAGCTGCCTGCAGCAGAGCCACACCGGCACCGCAACAAATGATGTTATAAAAAACCGGCCCAGGGTGGCTTCAAGGAAAACTGGCCCCCAGGTCCTTAAAGTCCATCGGCCATGGGCCGATCGACCGATACAGCCAGTCCGGCCCTGTTAACTACGCTATTTGAAACGTGGGCATTTTCACTGTGGTGTTTCCACCACGTCCGTTTTTGCCAATTAGCATGTTTTTAGAGAGGGGGGATCCCAACCCCCAACTAACAGTCCCCAAACCCTACCACCCCCAATGCCCGGCCCCAACATACACAAGTATATATTTTTGAAAACACCATGTTGTGAAAATGAAACACGGTAAGCAACTACTCTTGTATAGCGCTTAAAATCAACATCCCTAGTCCATGTGCTGGGAGAGCGGGGCATAGTGCGGGAGTTTGTATCGCCATCGCCTTATTTATGAGAAAGAGCAGTTTTGTCCACACGGCCTACTGATGTATTGTGTTCATAGAACTTCTAAAGCTTCCATCGTGTTTACTCTTAGCAGCCAGTGACCCTGGTGTTGATCTTGTAATCTCGGTCAGGTTTGGAAATTCCTGACTATGGTCTATAGCTTTAGTGCTTCAACAAAACGCATGTTTGCCTTAAGCGCAGAAAAACATGTTAGCAAACAGGTTCTGGGTTTTAGTTAGAAATACCATAGGTTTGTTTGGACCTTTGTGATCTGCAATTGCTCCTTGCAACCAATTCACCTTGTGTTTAAAAAAATGTTTTATATTATTTATTTATTTATTTATTTAATTGATTTGTGGTTTCAAATAAACCTTATCAAACATTCATACATTATATCTACAAAAGGGAAGCCTCTCAAATAGAGCAATGTGGGGTAGGGTCCAAGGCAAACGAGGAAATCCGATAGGGTTAGTTGATCAGATCAAATGCATCCTTTAAGAAATGCAACAGGGAAATGGTAGCCGTCAAACTCTCTCCTCTCAACAAGAAGGACTGAATCTCCCTCTCGCCCAGTGTCCTGTATGAATGAAACATTTTAATCACGTGCCTAGTTCTTAGATCCGTCAGACCGTGGCAACATAATCACACATGCTTTAATGATGCCATAGTTTCTTCCTTCCGACAATTTTATATTATTTATAAATTGCTACAGTGCCATTGGCACAACTTCAAGGTGCTACCATACATTTCCAGATAAAAGACATCTATAACGCCTATAGAGATAAACAGTGCCAGGCGAACACAGTCAAACGTTAAAATACAAGTCAGTAACATCATCCAGGCAACCGTCGCAGCGATCAATGAACAAACCCGCTGTTAAGTGTAATGTAATAAAAGAAAATCTTGACGTTTCTCATAGGATCCGGAATATGTCGATAGGCGCCGTTTTTTAAGTTTGACTGATTTTATTGAAAGTTTTCATGAATAGAACAGAAAATACAAGAGTAGACACGTTAATAGCAGAGAAAGAGATAATTGAGTTGATTACAATTTAAAATGGCAATTATATGATACAAAATGTAATAAACTATAATACAATTACTAATCAGATCATGCTAAAATAGGGAATCGATAGGCACTGTTAAGTAGATATCCCAGACACCAGCATCATCAAGAGGGAAGAATGGCTTATGCACACCAGAAAACCAATCAAGCAGCGTCTGTGTTTTGTGGGAAACACAGCATCCCAATGAAAATCAGTAAAGTCTCTGAGGAATAAGGGTGACGTGTGTGACTTGGTAGAAGTTGCATACTGTTGTAGTATTGCCTGAAGTTAGAACAAGGCTGCATAATGACCATTCGGCACACAGCTGCATGTCCGGACCAATAGATTTGGGATGCGTATAAGACTTCTAGATATCCCTGTGTGATATTATAATGAAACTGCTGCGCTGATTTCTTAATCGTACTTCATTGAACAACTACAACCATTGCACGGCTCTGCTGCCGACCTAGTCTATGCCCCTCCGTTTTCCATCACCCGCTCATTATACTTGCATTCTGACATGACAATGCCTTTCAAACATAAGATACAACACAACCTGTTATGAAATGGCCCCTGGGAAAATGTCACCAGTTAGGCACCCCTAAAAGCCTTCCCCCACATATTCTAGAATGGGTATTAATTACTATTCTAACTTCAGTCCTAGAATATTTGGGGAGAGTGCTTGATTTTCGTGAGCACATTTGGGGAAATGTCGCCACCTGGAGATCCTTTTCCAGGCGACTTTATCACTGGAAACCGAAAATGTTGTTCAGTTGGTTGTGGTTTCTGAAGAGTGTTTAGGTTTACCCTTGTGACGTCCTGCAGCTCTCTAAACTTCGAAACTATTCTAACATTAGGGCTATTAATTGCTTCTGCGTATGTAGTGACACCGAACAGCATCACTGGTTACGGAAGGTCCAACGCTACCACCACAACCCGTTGCTAGATGTCCTCAGAGCACATTATCTTAGCATGAGAAGGTTTGCTGACCACATCAGAGGTGGTCAAAAGACCACAGAGTGATGCAGTTCTTTTTGCTTTTGCTACTAAATTTTCACTGGCAATTCAGAAAATGTACCTAGTAGAAAACATATATCACAACCTTTCACCTATATTAATTCCTGTCAATTATTTATGTTAATGTAAAGGGAGGAACAATACTCTTATAATCACAAAAGAGTGTACACTAGATAAGAAATCAGATTTGAAGGGAAGCAGTGAGCTCGTCAAAATGGGGTGAGTGTGTGTGACATTCTGATCGGGTTGTGGAGAGGAGTCAATGGGATAGTCACTTGGCACAATATATGAGTGAACTTACATAGATTACAGACAATCAACATTTGACGTTTTTAAGTGCAGGTAGGTGGTATGGCCAGCTGTGCTACGGATGTGGTCATGATGGATGAAGTGGTAAAGTGGAGGCAGAGAAAGTGAGGGGCAGAGGCAGGTTAAAGGCGAGGGGGAACATTTTAGCTAGCAGGCAGATGAGGTAGCTTAAGACGGTAACTCAGAGGTGAGGAAGTAGACTTTTATTTTAGTTTTAAACAAATCGGTGTGAACTGTTTCGCGGATGTCCGGAGGAAGAGAATTCCAT
This sequence comes from Ambystoma mexicanum, assembly GCF_040938575.1. Taxonomy (NCBI): domain Eukaryota; kingdom Metazoa; phylum Chordata; class Amphibia; order Caudata; family Ambystomatidae; genus Ambystoma; species Ambystoma mexicanum. The sequence goes on along the minus strand of NC_090923.1, from coordinate 607,922,275 downwards.
GCAATTGGAACAAGAAGAGAGAACGAGCGCTAGCAAAAGGAAGCACAGGGAGGGTGAGGTGCCACAAGGGTCATCTCTGAGGCAGAGCAGACATTACGTGAAGGGTTGTAGAGATGAATGGGGAGGATAGATGCAGTGGTGCCTTACCGTGGATAGATTTGTGAACCAGGAGAAAAAATTAATAAGTCTGGTCCTGTTTTGTATCATCAGTCATCCAGCCTGGTGACGGTACAATTAAGTAGGTGTGAAGTGAGGGAGTTCAAAGAGTCCTGATAGCAAAGTTAATGATCTTGTCAAGAGGAGAGAAAGCATAGATTGGGAGACCAAAGAGGATGCTAGCACAGTAGCCCGGTTTAGAGTAGACAATAGTTGGTTAAGAGATGCTTGGCAGTGTTGAAAGGGCAGAGGTGCGTGATTTTCCTAATATTTAGAAGGTTGAGCTAATCTGCCATTGTAGTTTTGGAGATGAAAGTAGAGAAGTTGTGAGGGGTGTCATAGATGATGCTGAATTTTCCAGCTGAAGAAGAGTAGAGAAGAATGTCTTGTGGGAACTGGATAGATATGGGAAGAGATGATAGAGAGCATTTGGTAGAGAAGAAGACCCCCTCTGTTTTGGTAGAGTTTAACATCAGAGAATGCAAAACCATCCAATATTTAATTTTTTTATTTAATTTTAGCTTTTTTAAAGCGCTCACACAGCCCACGGGCATTGAGGTTCTGTTACAGGAATTGTTTTTATTGTTTGCTTAATTGTTTTTTTTTCTTAGTTGCGTATTTATAACACGCTTAAAGTCAGAGAGGTTTCTAAATGTGGACCCAGGGATCGAACCTGTGTTGCTTTGTGTCGTCTTGCTTCCAAGGCGAACACGTTGCCTCTGAGCTATCCTCCCAGGACAATTAATGGCACTCTGCAGCCAATATTTAATAAGTGGTTCAATCAATGGAGAGTTTCTTCCTAAATGTAGGAGCATTTGCTCCTCCAAGATGAGAATGAGTGGGTGACTGTACCCTGCGTGCATGGTCTTTAAGCAGAATATTTGCAAACAAAGTCACTTGTGAGCATGTGAGATAGATTGAAGAAGATAGAACAGGCAATTCAGAGATTGGGACGAGAAGAGTGGGGGTTCTCAAAAGGAGTGGTTAGAGAATGATTAGATGTGGAGGTTTAGATGAAGATAAAGTGACATAGGACCATTGTTTGAGTGGGAGAGGTGGCTAGAGAAGATGGATGACCATTGTATGAATATCCACAAATTAGTGGTACCTGTTAAGTACATTTTTCTAGAGTCCAATTTAGTTTTGGACTCTACAAGACATAACCCTTGGTTTCAAGGCACCAGCTTCTAATATTGGCCTGTACTACCCAAGGTTGGTAGAGTGGCAGAGCAGCCACGATGATGTTTGGATGAGGAATGTGAGCTGTACATCAGTACAAGGAAATTGGAACATACATAGATCCAAAGAAACACTTACACACTTGTAGCTATCAAAAATAGTAATGTATTTTATACATACATAAGGCAGTTATAAACTCCCAGAAATATTGTCTCAACTAGCAACATGAAACGTTCATTTGGAATAGTAAGGAAACAAAGCGGGTTAGTAAATTGTTATATACTTTTCTTATCCACACACAGAGTGACTTGAGTAAAAGTACTTATTTTAAATTAACTGCATTATTTAAGCTTTAGCTAAGTTCAAGAATGTAAAGAGCAACAATCACAGGTAAGCAAAACTAGTAGCAATTCTTATAAGGTTTTGGCAGTCTTTGAAAGGAGTTCTTCAGTTCGGCTTTTGCAGGGAAACAAGCATTGCCCAAGCCAAGAGGTTCAGAGGATTTACTGTTAAGAAACCAGCAGTGCCCAAGTCAATAGGAATGTGACAGTTCTGATGCAAATCGTTGTACCACAAGTAAATAACACGTTAGTTGGTCTTGGAAAAAGTTCAGGAGCTTGGGAGAAGCCTTCCTGGAGGCACACAGAATGTTAGGCTTGAGTGACTGCAAATGGGAAATCATCCAAACAGTAGAAACAGTGCTCCAAAAGCAAAGAATTGACACAAACGTCTATAGGTTAGTTTCTCTTAAGCCCCACAGTACCTTGAGAGTGAAGAAGGTGAAGCAGATGGATGCCTTCTGGATGCACGGCTTCAAACCTGGTCTCCTAGTCCTTGGACGTTGTGACGAAAGGGGGGACCCTGGATGAACTCGTGCAGCGGTAATCGAGAGAGAGACTTGCCGGTACATAAATCCTCATACTCAGTTTGTGGTTTTGGCACTGTTTTCTCAGCACTATTAGTGAATGATCACTGCTGGTTGGAATCTTCTTTGTTTCTCAGTCCTGCACTCTGGTGAGGGGACTTTAAGGAGAGGATTTGTGCTTCTGGAGGTCGACGCGGATGCCACCGAAGTTCCAGTGAGAAGGAAATGCCAAGGAAATGTACTTAAAGGTGCTCGAGGTTCCATGGGTTTATTTAATTCTGCAGCCCAGGAAGGTCGCAGGACATCGGGGGATGATCGAGTATCTTGACACTGGTTATGCCCACCAGCCCAGAGAAGCAAGTCGTCCGTGGCGGAGCTTCTCTGTCCATTAAAAAACAATATCAGGACAGCAATGGTATTTCAGCCATGCTTCTGAGGTTACTGGAGGTGCTCCAGGCGTTTTGGTTGTCTTCTTTGAAGATTCAGCTCCAGTTGTCGACTTAGCCTTCTGTCCCAAAGGACTTGCCTTTTATGCATGAACTCATTCATTCAGTCCTATGGAACTGTCAATCACCTGGGGGTGACTGTCCGTGCAGGACAGCCAGCTGGCCAGTTCAAACTAGTTCCAGCCACGCATACCCTAAGGCAAAGACCAATGAGGTTTCGAGCTCCTCCCTCACTTCCAGCCTCAGCACACGCACTGGAGTCATGGTGGGCTTCACAAAGGGATCTCGCCAAGTGCAAAACTCAGAGGACACAGCCCCACCTAGAATGGTAGAATTGCCAAGAAGGAAGACCACATGAAAAGGTGGGGTGTGCTGATCCTACAAAAAGAAAGGTAAGTACTATCCTTTAGAACATTAGTTCTAAGAAAAAAAGTAATAAAGATTCGGAAGGCATGCCCAGGGGAAATCCCAGCAACACTGCACACAGGGTGCTGGGTGCTGCAACAATTTATTACAGATGGCTGTAGTGAAATACATGGAGGAACGCATGACTCCATCAAAAGTAAAAAGAATACAGTAGCATAAAAATAGGGTTCCCATCTCAAAGCAAAAGAATGAGTGAGTGGTTAAAAGTCCCACTACACAGGTGAGTAAATCAAACAATCCCAGAAGTCCAGCAATAGTGCTGGGAGGTCTCTTAGGTTGAGAGGAAATGGTACAAGAAATTAAAATTCTCCCTAACACTAGCCACTACTTAAACAACCAAGATTATTCCTGCTGCATATCACTCCCCTGAGTATGGGGTGCTATAGGTTAGATGTCGAGGAGAACAGCACCATGGGTTGGAAGACTTTTTTCCTAAGGGCAAGAAATGGGAGGTAAAATTGAGAGCGACCGCATGATGCCTCAGGCATGTGATTAGTCCAAATGTGTCTGTCTTCTTCCTGTCCTTCCTGGTGTGTCCAGAAAGCCACTGAAAGTGTCATGGATCTTCTCTGGTGTGTTTTCAACATTAAAAAACGGATGGTAATCATTCTCTTTTTTACATTCCCGCGGTCAGACAAAGAAATAAAAATTTTTTCACCTAGTTTCCTACAGAAAAAAAATATTCTTTTTGAAGTGTCAATTCCCCATTTGTGAAAGGAGAGGAATGTACAGTTGTCCCTGTGTGCGGCATTATTTGGAATATCTTGGGGGTGATTAAGCCTTATGCTGAGCACCGAATACAAATCTAACCACTGTCACCACACAGATCCATAAATACACACCTTGTGTGAACACAACGTTTAAGGACTTTTGGTTGTTGACCTAGAAAGAGATGGGATGCACATGCTCGTCCATCATAGGAAACATGATTGCTTGTCATCTGTGGTCAAACAACTTTTGGTGGAGTTCAGTCAGTGATTAAGTGGCAACATAGTTTAAAAAGCGATTCAACTCTTTGGTTCTTCATACGATTCAAGCATTTCCCATTGGATGTCACGGTTCTTGGGCCTATACTCTACCTGTCTGCACAGTTGATCCCGTCGTCATGAGAGATTTCTGCCCCTTGAGTTCAAGAGTGCCGTGGGGTCCATCAGTGTATTTTCACCTTCACAAGTCTTGCCTAAAAGTAATTCTCTAAACGGCCTGCAAGACGTTCCATGTAATAATGTCCCCTCAAAAATGTCGCCATCCAAACAATTCACCGAAAAATTGCTGTTATTACATGGAACATGCGGGGGTCACCCTTGCAACACCCAAAACCTTTTTTTTTCAAAGGGGAGTGTGGGGACACCCCTGCAAACCCTGTGTCCCCTGTCCCTATATATATGGTCACTTAAATAATGTTGCCACAAACCTTTCCCGACAACATTATATGCAAGGACCATATATATAGGGATATTATTACCTGATACCCTACAAGATTGGTCCCTGGTCATTTAATCAATTGTTCACTGGCCTAATGTGCAGGCTGTTCTGATCACCTCTGCTCTCAATGGGTAGCCCCAGCCTGTTTTCAGTTCCTCAATACACATTGTTTTACCGAGAGCATGGGGAGGGGGACGAGGTATGGTCTGGCTGGGTTTGACAGTCTCCACTGCATGCAGAATAACTACCATCTGCTATCTTGGTATCTTATCTTTAAGCACTTTTCAGACTGTTCGCCAGAAGTCACGTGATTAATGTCATGACCAGGAGTATGTTTATTGAGAACTGGATTCCTGCAACCTACAATAACTATGCTTTAAAGGCATATGAGAGATTCTGTTAACCATATCTACTGTTTGAGCGAAGCATGTCCTGTGTTATCTGGGACCTGACTCTGTTATCTTGGACCTGATGAGTTCCTCTTAGCTCGTACTGCTTCAAAGTGTTCATCCAAAGTGGTTCTCATGCAGATGAAATATTTTTTTCCTCTGCTTCAAGGTCAAAGTATTTAGGCCCTCTTCCTTTGCGTTCATGTAGTGTTGGCCGCACTTCTTTCTTATCCGAATTATATATTGTGGGCTCTGCTTATGTTAACTTCTCAATGATACCATTAGGTTCTTTGTTGTATAGTAGCTGTTTGAGTCTCAGGTGTTTCAGTTTTCTGTCACACAATCCTTACACGCTCCCCATCCCAGGGCAAATCTACCCAGCTATGATCGGGTTCAGGATCGCCCCTAACATAGGGTGTATAACCACGGCCATGCCACCGGTCTGTGATGTAACTCCATGTCTATCCGTGCCACTGCCTTTCGCCTCTGAGGTGAAACCACATTGCTTGACAGCTGATGGGGCGCATAGGTGGGCTCTCTTCCTTTTATGGCTCACTGTAAGTGACTGAGAGGTCACCACTTTCATCCTGAAATGTCATGGCATGGGTTTCGTGTGCGTCTAGCGACTTTTCGTCGAATGCATCTCGCCGAACAGTGGCCTGCCGGGGAACAACGCATGCGCTTACAGAGCATCCAGGAAGTGGGGCAGGCCTCGGTGGTAGCGGAGGATGCATGTTTGTGTACGAATGTGTAGGATATAGGGGGCGGGAGGGTGGTGGGGTTGTCGGCGGAGGGGTGGGGACTGTCCCCCACAGAACACATAACATGGTTGGATGGGGGGTGGGACGGGAGAAAATTGGTTGTTGGGGTGTCCTCTGCATAAGGAAATGTAAGGGGAGGTGGCGCTGAGAGGGTGAAACTGTTTCCCGGAGCAGGGTGGCCCCGCATTTTGTGTTATGCCAGAGTGAACCCTATCAGGATGACCTCCATAGATGAGTTGGTACTCCAAGACCTGGTTTTGGACCATACCTGTAAGGCAAATAATGTCTCTTCAGCTTCTAGTAGTCTTAAGTGGGCATTATTGAATGCTCCATCTGTTCCAACTCATTGTTTGGACATATCTTATTTTATTAAAGACTCACATCTTGACCTTTCAGTGGTCATAGAAGCCTGGCTTAGAGATCTATGGCAACCATCTATTACTGCTATCCTTACAACAGGTTATTCCATGATTAATTCTAAAAGATTAACCAGAAGTGAAGGAGGTGTTGCCCTGATTTTTAGGGATTCACTGAAAACTAAGTATGTACCCAATTTCTTTAACTTGTATGGTCATGATCCTAGATATATGTGTGCACTACAGCTGAAACTAGATCTGGTTTATCTGGGTTTCACATATTTGGATATTCCCCATAATCATGTCAGGGGGCGGTCCTTAGATTGGATGTGTGCTCATAACATCATCACCTTGGGGAAAGGCCTGGTGACTTGGGTGGATTGGACTGACCAAGCCATTATCTTTTACAATTCATATGAAACACCCTCTTGGCTATCTGAGAAACAACAATCTGGTTATTAACCATAGAGATGCGCGTACATGGTTGTCTGATGTGCTTAATCCTGTTTTTGCGCACATTGGAATTTTCTTAACCTCTCCAGAGGGCATAACAGCATCAGCTTTAGTGCAACTGTATAACTCTACCACCCCCCAAACTATGGCCTAGATTGCACCCATTAGAAATAAAGAAATAAAAGCTTAACATTTGGACAATACATTGTGCAATGGGGCATTAGCACATTTTAAGAATTGTGTCAAAACAAAGGAACATTCCTGGAGACGAAATCCTAACCAGGTACATTGTTTGAGAATTAAACACTTCATATATGTCCAATATAAGGCAGCTGCAATTGAGTCTAAACAGTCCTTTCTGTCAGAGGGGATTTCAGAAGTCTCTAATTCAATGAACGCCTTTTTAAAATTCTTGCAGGAACAGAAGACTTTGTTGTTCAGCATTAAAATCACTGCCTTAGGCTCTAAGGCTTGGTGCAATCAAATGCAGTTGGCTTTTGGCTCCAGAATCCAAGATATCAGCAACGGAATTTCAAACCCCCACACTAGACATGAGTCTTCTATTCATTTGAGAACTGATATGGATACCAACCAAATGGACAACATCGTCAATACTGTCTCCAACATGAAAGGGATTGGTGCAGATGTTAGACAAGTTGTCATGTGAGACAACGTGATGCTCTGTCGTCAATATTGTCCCTAATGATAAAATAATTGGTACTGATGTTAGACATTTAGATACAATACCATCTGAGACAGCTGTTTTAATACATTAGTCATTAGGGACCTCACACTGTTAGACACAAAAAATATAGTATTGAGTTTAAATCTTACAAATGACCCAGGTGACCCATGTAACTCCACAGTCATTATAACGAAAAAGAAATAACGAATGGAATTTATAACAAAAAAGAAATGACGAAAAAACATTATGAAAATATATGCGGGAGTGGAGTAAAGGGTTAAATCTCGTGGGCAAGCAGTTGGGGTGGGTTTTTAGCAGGTGTAAACGGGGGTTTGGCGGGACCCCTCACCCAAAAAGAAAAAAAAATGTGGTATGTTTTGTCGTTATTTTTGTTTCGTTAAAGATTAATTCGTTTTTAGTTGATAAAACCTGTAACCGTAACTCCCAGGTCATTAAATCATGTGTAGTTACACTGTCTCCTAGGATTAAAAAGACATTTCGATTGTCTAAGATTCCTGATAACCTAGATCTTGGTTACTCCCCTGTTAAAAAAAGCCTTCTTTGGTTCGACACACCCATGTCATAATAGACTTATCTTTAATATCCCATTTTTACTAAAAGTGTTGAATACGTCTGCAAGAATCATCTCCAAAATCATTTGGAAACCAAGTTGATATTGGGGGACAGCCAATATGGCTTTTGACCTCACCAGAGCACAGAAGTGGACTTAATGGATGTTAACGACACCATCCTACTAACTTCTGATGAAGGTCACACGAGCATGTTGATGCTTTTGGACCTTTCTGCAGCATAGGATACCCTTGATCACTTGATTTTTATAGAACCGCTTAAGAGGGTCAGCCACAGTATCTGGGACTGCACTGGGTTGGTTTAACACATTTCTCTCCAATGGAATAGCAAAAGTAAAAGTCAAGGAATATTTGTCTGGTCCAGTGGTTATGGCGTGTGCAGCACCGCAGGGTCCTGCTCTCCGCCCTTGCTTTTCAATATGTTAGACTTTGCACAATCTGTTGATTGATCTAGAAGTTATATTCCAGAACTGTGCAGATGACACCCAGATAGTATTCTGGTTACCTGGATCTTATTTTACTAATGTGGCTGCTGGATTCTTGTGTATTACTTCTTCTCATGTTCTTCATAAGGGGCTTCCCAGGCGTGGTGCTCTTGCCAAATCCAACTGTACAATTCATGTCCTTGGACAAGGTTTGGATTTTTGACTCCTCCATGTCTTTAGCACGGAAATCGCAGACTAACAGGTTCCACTTAGTCATGTAATGATGTGAAGACAAATTAGACATTTTATATTGGAAAGTGGATGGTGCACTGCCCACTCTAGCTCGAACCACTATAGGGGCACAACTAGATCACTGTAACTGCCTTTATGTTATGTGGTTTAACCAGACAATCTACTCCATGGTCTCACATTCTACAAAACACTTCAGCTCGTGTCACTCCAAAGAGTAGTAAATGCACAAATTTGTCCCCAGTTCTGAAAAGGCTTCACTGGGTCCCGATTCAATCTAGGAAACTCTGAAGGGCAATGCTCCTGAGTACATAAGAGCGTTTCTTTTGTTTTTCTTCTTTTGCTTTTTGCATTAATCCTACCGACTACTTAGATTGTCACGCCGTTTCTCTCTTGATGTTCTGAAGTTCACTAGATCTAGGGCACATGGACATCCGGTACAATCGTTGGCATTAAACTGTGACATGACCTCGTTTGGAACATCAGGGGAATACCGGGTCCCCTTGACTTTAGAAAAAGATTCTACTGTTTTGACTTTGCCCTTACATTCCTTTCATAACCGATATTAGCACCCGGGGGTGTGAAGGCGCAGCCAATCATGTTTTGCGGATCGTGGGCTGAAACCTGTAATCTTATCCCGCGCTCTCCACGAACACGCAGGCTGCCTCCTCCGAAGCACATAAAAAACCTAATTTAATAGTAAAACATGTATCTGCTAGGTCGTTTTACATATATAGTTCTCACCAACCCATTATAACCGTGTGCTTAACCATTGTGAATGCTATAGTATTTATTGTGTGCAACGTTCTTAATCTTTTGGTATTTTATCAATTTCTTGTAAAGTGCAGCACGCCCAAAGGCCTCAGTGCGCTGTGAGGGTTATTGTTCCTGAGGGTTATTAAGGATTATTATCATATTATCATATTATTATTATTATTTATCATGACGGTCAATTCACATTCTGTATCGCATATTTCTTTGCCAATTAACTTGCCAGTGAAAAGTTCACTAGCCTGTTACTATGCTTAATGATGCAATTACGATGAAATCACGTAGCAGGTTTGCTTTCTGACCAGAACATACACCCAAGAAGCATTCACGTATTTATTGTGCGGCGCCGCAAATAAATATTGCTGTGTAATAACTCTGAGGGAACCCATTGCCAGCAGCAGGAATCAAAATGGCCGGGAATAGAGCATCCATAGCTTGATATGAGCAGCTACCAATTGAACATTTTGACTCTTCCAAATGGCGCAACTACCTCAGTGAAATAGCAGAGAAGACGATCTAGCCAAATCATTTATTTTAAAATGCTCTGTATAATTCGACAGAATCAGATTGGGACATAAAATTGTCTCGGACACCAATGAAAAAGTGTCCCACAGTTGCAAATGGCAATTTCATTCCTTTTGTGACAGACTGTTTGAGTAGTACTCAAGGGCAGATTTTGATCAAATGTGATGTAAATTGTGCATTTTAAAGAATATTTATTCAGTAACATTGGTCAAAACTACTAGCCACATAGTGAAGTAACTTATCAAACTGGCCCACATTGGCCAAAAAGGTGTCCCACTTTGACCCAAAAAACTGGCCCATACTAGAATTTTGCGTTTTTGGTTCGAGGATTGCCCTATAGGCCTGTGCGAGCCTGCTATACAAGGGTTAAATATTGTGAGGAAGTCGACTATCCAGACGGTGGGTGTGACTCACCTGGGTTTTTTGAAATTGTAAAAGAAATTGAATGATGGTAGTCACAGCCTACATGTGCAGTCCCCCTGTCATATTTAGTTGGGATATGACAGCTAAGATTACACCGTATCATTTCTGAAGTTGGAGGGCAAAACCTTCCTCCTGCCATGGCCAGCCTATTTAACTAACAAAGACTCCATGAATCTGCACTGTCCTTTTGTTTAGCACTGCAACTGGTGGCCGTGATTAACACAATAAGTCTACTAATAGAGTATACTTCACACAGGCCAATATGGGGTCTGCAGAGGTTAACAAAGGATACAGGAAACCCCAACAACCTTTGATATGCACTGTCAACTTGAATCCAGCTCCTGCCCTTAGGATCAATGGATAGTGGCATATCATGTCGGAGACTGCATGTTTACAGTAGTCATCCCCAGAGGGGTACCCCATTCAGAAGGTATGAGTATGTGGATTGATAGAGACAGAAAGTCTGTTCTCACCGCAGCTTAAACTGTGACCTGCCGCTTTAATCAGGAACCACAGAGAGCTCCATTAACTAGAGAGACCCTTTGATGCACAACAGACAGGAAGATGGGTGGGACTTAATATTACATGTTTTCACCCGTTTACATTTTCTGTTGCGAAGCACTCTGGTTATGACCTCATGCATACAGGAGAATGTTGGTGGGGATCCAGGATTGGCTCATTAAGGTAGGCTTAGGCTACACCAATCCCTGTGGCCCATTTGGCTTTAAAAGCAGACTGAGCCCCTCTTTTGGGCAGATCATCTGAACACTTTGCAAAGGGTAGCAAGAAGAACTCTGCATTGAACGCTAGTGGAAGGTACAGTCTGTATTACATTTTCTGCCAGTGAGGGAAGACCAGGACATCCAAGAGGGAAGCAAGATCCCTTCCCTAAACATCTCCCAGGGAACAAAAGAAGATATTGAATCCAGAAGACCCTCTGGCAGCTCCAAAACCGGTACCCAGTCAGTACACAGCATGCCCTACTAGGACCTGTAGCAATTTTCCTAGGTGGGAAGGGCCAGAGTGTCTCTGAACCAAACCAAGGACAAGGCACCTGTCTGCAACACTCTCCTCAGCTTTGAGCCATCCACCTTAAAGGACGACACAAGGCCAGTGAAGAAGCTAGGAGGAGTGCATCGACGAGCATCTACCAACATCTGCCGTGAAGGACATTTTTGAGCCAGTTGAGACCCTCAAGCTTCAACCGATTGCATCGCTGACTGTTGGTACACAGCAGTTGCTAAAGTCATCTGAGAGGCCTTGACCAGTGCTTCATGACTGCTGACCAGCACTGAGACAATTCCTGACCTGTGCCACCATGTAGGCCAGTCTGCAGCTGTCCGTCCAGCCTCACTCGCCGAACGGCCTGCCACCTGATACCCGTATCTGTCTCCCATCTTGAACTCTGTTGCAGAATCTGCAAAGCACCCTGAAACCAACTCGACCCTGTCGAGCACCAAGAACATCTACAATACAAGGTACATTGTGGTTATGACCCCCTGGCTCTTCTCTGAAAGCCCTTAGTGACATTTTACGACCCATTACCCCCTTTGTGATGAAACCAGGTATCCTTGAACTAATGAGATTTATTACTTTACTGACTACCCCCATGTCAGTATCCAGAATGCATCCCTTTTCCATCTTTGAAACTGTCTGTCCTCTGCATTCCTTTAAAGGGTGGGTTGTATTTCGTAGTGTGCTAGAACTGTCTGTTGTGATAATAATAAAGTAGATATCTGTGTACAACCTTGACTGTACAGTCCCTTTTATCATTTGGTAATAATTGTATTTTTGCTGTGTTGCAAATAACCAACGATCAACAACCTTTTGGAGATAAACCTGCAGTTCCGTCCATGTTATCAACATTGGAGAAGGATCTTTATAATTGACTTGTGTTGCCAATCTGTTAGGATCACTTCTGGTGTGCCAGAGGTGTGGGGCTGATTGATGGTTTAGAAACCGATATTCATCCCTGGCCCACTGGTGCCCCGGAAGTTGATTCATAACAAATATGGACAGAACTGGGCATGGCTGGCTGTTTCATAATTCAACATGTTTGACACCGGTTATTTCACTTCACTGGTGAGGCCCAGGAAATGGAATGAATAACGAATCCCCGAAGTCTGGTTAAGAAGCTTCCTTTATATGCAGCTGAGAGCCTAGTCCCAATCTAAGGACATTCAAAGCATCAGACTTGATTCATTAGGAGTGGCAGAGTTAACACTATTGAGGAAATGACTAGTGCCAAGACACCCTAAAATGACTGCAGTGCGCTATATAAACCCCAATAAATTCACATAACATGCAAACACAAGTTGTGGGGTGTTAGGAACGTCATTATTGTTTGCAAGGAATGACTGTGAAGGAGTGCAGAGCCGACCGAGCATTGCTCACTGAAACACAGCGCTCGCTACCTGTGTAGCGGTTTGAATGAACGGATGAGGGAGTGAATGAATGCTTAAAATAGTGAGTGAATGGATGCATGAATGATTTTCATAGTGCTGCTCTGCAAACTAAACACCTCCCAGGAGCATCTCTTTTGGAAGATGAGGCGCACAGAGCATTTAGAGAAGGAGTTGATATGTTCTGAAGGTCATTTGGGGAGACCTGGCTATGGTCATGTTTCCTTTAGCAAGGCTCGGACTGGCGTATAGGGCAATAGGCCCATGGCCGAACCAAAAACACAAAATGCTAGTGTGGCTCTGTTTTCTTGGTCAAAGTGGGCCCCTTTTTTGGCTAATTTGGGCCAGTTTGATGAACGAATTCCCTCTGCAGCTAGTAGTTTTGACCAGTGTTGCTGAATAAATATTCTTTAAAAGGCACAAATTGCATCACACTTTATCAAAAAACTCCTCCTTGATTACTACTCAAACAGTGTCACAAAAGGAATGAAGAGCCATTTGCAACGGTGGGCCACATTTTCAGTGATGCCCGAGACAATTTTATGGCCGAGTCCAACCCTGCCTTTGCCTAATTTTGTATGACCTTTATCGGAAGCCAACCAGGGTACTTGACTCTTTTAGCATTATTGTAAACGAGCACTGTGCACCTGCTGTTGTTGCACTCAGTGTACGTGATGGCAAGACACACACCTTTGGGCTTTCTACATATTGGAAGCAGTGCCTTGTACTCGTCGCCAATGTATTTACGTGTGTTCACCCATCTGGAGCAGCGCAACAAGAGGGTGTGGGATGAATATTAACGTTTGCTCCTTAGCATCCTTGATTAATTTGCCATGGCCTGAATTGTTTACCACAACACTTGACACTCTCTTCTTCATAGCCAAACACATGATACCCAGACCACCAATGCCACTAATACATGCCAATCTAAAATCCCTCACTGCATCCATCACACAGAAGTATGCACCTCTGGAACCAACCTACATAGCAATGCACCCTAGTAGTATGGGCACACAAGGTTCCCATCTGGACACAAATGCCTCTGTGCCAGCCGAGGGCAGGTTTTGGCCTGCAGCTCCTATTAGCCATAGCCAGCATAGACAATGAGGGGGTAACATTTGAGTTGTGGGCCACATTGTCTGCGTTGGCCGCGGTGGCTCAGAACTGCTCTTTGTGTTCGACTCCATGCACCTAGAAAGACTTGCACGCAGTACCCTGATTCGGGTTGGGGGTGTTTGATCGTCTGAGAATTGATCACGGCAAACTGTTCGAAAAAAAAACAGCCTGCATGTGATCAATTATCAGATGATCAAACGCGCTCACACCAACCCACCCACCATCCCCCTTCCCTACTTACCTCTTTGCTCGCCGCCTGATCCACTTCAGCCCTGAGATTTCAGATCTGTCACTCTAACGTGGGTCGGATCCAACGCCGCAGGGTCTCTTTTTTCTCATTTCTTTTTTTTCGGTCCCCCGCCTCCAATATTGAGGAAGCGGGGGACACCCCTGCTCCACATGTTCGGTATGTATTAGCCTAATTGTTCGTTTTTATTCGATCGAATGTTACTGGCCAAATTCGGTCAAATGTAACATTCGGTCAAATAAAAACGAACAAATATGCTAATACTCCCTGATTCACAACAGCTGCAAAGTTATCCTACATACCCCCCTGACCCCCCTCCTCACGCACATAACCCACCCCCCTCTCTTTCAGATCTGCCTGGGTGGTTAGAGACCATGCAAATGGCAGCCAGGCACGCCATAAATCCCAGTAACATAACATAATGTAAAACACACAAGTTGCACAAGGTAAAGCATAGGTTCTTCCTTCTGCCTGCTTGTGGAACTCACAGCATGTTAACACTCTTGGCAATTGGTTGCATGGGGCTGCATCAACAGGGCCCGGAAACCCTGAAAAGCCCACACTCAGCACATGTAATGGCTGCCTGTGATTAGGACCATCCGAGAACAGGAGGAGGCATAGCAGGGTGAGTGGCTGCAGCTGGCATGCGCAATTCAGCCCTCTTTGATGTGCACAGGTGGATGACAGCGACTATTTTCAGAGCATCCCGGAGAGCCTTGCCGGCTCTGCTGGGGACCGCCCTTCCGCCCTGCTCCCTGCAGCTCAGATTGTAGAGTTTAGGTCCTAAAATGCGCAGCGACTGTAGGGGTTCAGCACTGATAATATTGTCATAGGACGAAGGTCTATGCACGGGGATCATGGGCAGTTTAAAGAGACAGCCAGAAAGCAGGAAGAAAGGATGAAAGGAGATAGGCTGAGAGGGAGAAAAAGTAGGAATGGAGGAAAGGCTATTATAAAAGGTGATGCAGAGAGGTGGGGGGGCGGGGGCGAGAAAGGAGAGACGAAGCAATGCAGTGAATTGTCCAAGACGCATAGGAACTGCCACATGGGAAAAGGGAGTAAAAATGAAGAGGTGCAAGAGATGGTGGGAGTTTGAGAAACGAAGGAGAGGAAAACGAGAACTGCTGGGGTAAAAATGTCCGGGTGAGAGATGAGCAAGAAAGGGAAGAAGGATGGGTGGAGAGAGTCCAGCTAAATGGGGGCGCAGGGGGTGAGGATGAGGAGTCTGGCTGCATGAGATGTGGCGAGAAAATGAAGCAGGGTTGGAAGGAGCTAGGCAAAACTGTGAAGAAAGGCGAGAGCTAAGCTGAGACATGGATAGAAAGTGATGGAGGGAGGGCTCTGGGGTCCGAGAGGGCAGGACATGTGTTTTCTTTTTGTTTTGAGCCAGTCCTATATATTTATCGTGGAGATAAGTATATAGGACTGCATGTATATGTGTATGCATGTAGGCCATGCAAAGCAAAGTGGCAATAGCAATCCTGAGGTTAAAGGGACTAGTGCGGGCACCTGTAAAGAGATATTGAGAAGATCAGAGTGACGAGAGAGGGATTGGAGACAGAATAAGAGGGGGAGTAGGGAAGGGTGGTGTGTAAATGGGGGCAAAGTGCTGGAGAGTGGAAACCTAGATGAGATACAGTGAGAGAATAAAGGAAGTGAAGTGAGGGGGAAAGCAGGGTGCAAGCAGGGACATCATTTCACCAAAATACCAGGAGTGGCGGAAGTGACATCACATAACCCTTGACCTCTGATGACATCACATGAAGTGATAGCATTTGAACACACCCCCAAGTGACATCACAGGAAGCGATGGACACGTCCTTTCACACCTTGACAAAACAGGAAGTGGCATCACATAGCATTGTTTCTAAGTACACTACGAAAAATATGCTTACGATATCGCTGTAAAGATATACATTTCATACACGAATGGATCACCATATGTATCGTTAATATCAGTCAGTATAGGCTCATATTACCAAATTACTGACGTCCAAGGCCAAACGATAATGGTTTGTTATTATATAGCACTTATGCTTAAGCCTTCAAATATATATATACAATATCACCCAACCTGTGTTGGTACTCATTTATGAACCTCAGCCGGATGAAAGTCTGAGGTGACCTGGCTGGGAGTCAAACCTGCAACCTGCAGATCACATACACATTGCAGCAGCGAGCATTCAACTCACTGAGCTATCTTACCAGCTATAGCTATCAGAAAACCAGCCACTCCAGAAACCAAGAGATGCATGCTGCTGGCCACAGCCCGGGGCCTCAATTTTAAAAAAAAAGAAAAAAAAGTTTGTTTTACTTTTTTTTTAGGGGTAGCAAGGGAGACCACAAGGGTAGCAAGGGAGACCTCGGGTTGCAGGTGCGACCACTGCTGACCCCTAAATTATGTCTCTGGGTGCAAGGTGTGGAAATTGGTCTGGAACAGGTCTGAAGTTTAGAAATGGGCCAAAGAAAGTTAAGAGACACGATCGAGAGACACAGAGTGTTCATGCATGTGAGAGGAGAGAAAGACAACGATGCAATAGGTGAGGAGAGGGCTGTCTGAATAAAGTGAAGCCAGTAGAAAAGAGATTACTGGAATATAATGGGGAAAAGATGAAGAGGAGCAAGATAGCCTGTAGAAAGGGATGGAGTCAGTGGGGATTTGGATAGGGAAGTGGACTATATTTTGTGTTGAGATATATTTTATGTTATGTTGTTTTAAGTTGTGCTATGTTATTCGAATTCATACCCCACACGGTGGGTATTTGCATGGCAGTGCATGTTAGGGCAAAGGGAGGAGAAGGAAAACGCAAGATAGCTTTGCCGTTGTGTTGATGTATGCAGAATGGAAGGTGCCTCTGCTGTGCACACAGGTCTGCTTCTATGTGTTATTTGTCTCCCACGAGCGCCCATCGCTGAAGGTGTGGTATGTAAGTTGATTGTCCAGTAGCAGTATTGAGTTGTTGAACGTCTGTAAGGAATCTATGGCATGCCGTGTGCATGTAGCATGGTTGGCATGCATGTAGTGCATTAGAGTGCAAGATATTGAAGGTATTACTGAGGGAATTAGTAGGAAACCTAATAGGCGCTTTAGCTAGTTTGTCGGGTGCATTGGTAGCCTAATGCTGGGAAAGTGCGACAGTGGCTCGAGGCGGTGAAACCACGTCTTCAAGGATTCCCTAAAAGACAAGTGATTCTCAATCGTGTGGGTTCCCTTTAGGAGTTTCACCCAATGTTAGTGAAAGCCGATCCCTGCATCTCGTTTAGCACCTGCCGTGATTTCGCTCTAGAAGTACATCGTGCCTGTATCTGTGTCCTCCTTAATTGGTACGGGAAGATCGTTCCTTGTGTGAACAGAAAGGCTCTATGTGCGATTCTATGTCATATCATCGACAGTCATTTTTACGACAGACGTTTTTAGGAAAACGTTTTGCCGGAAGAAGTAATTGACTTTTGTAAACATTATTTTGGGGAGGTGCCCCCCAACCCACTCTTCCCCCACCTATTTTAAACTGTTCCTGTCCCCTAACCCCTTAGCTGACCTTTCCCATGCCCCCCCCAAAAGTGTCGATGATTTTTTTCAGCAAAAGTGTTTTCGTAAAAACACCAGTCGAAAAAATGATTGCGATGAAACAACGTCGTACCCTATGCACGAATTTGGTGGGAATAGGATCAGAAGGTTTAGAAAAGATATTGACAACCTGAGTGTGAGTGTGAGGTAAGGACAGAAACGTGGAAAAAGAAGAGGAAGGGGTTAGGATAGATATTCCACTTTTCCGACATGAAGAAATAGGATTTGAACGTTCATGTGCTAATAGGTCGTGTAAATGTGGCCCACGCGCACTACTAGAGCGGGGGTGGGGGAGTCTATAGCTCTGGGTCTTCGGATTGTAGCCCCAGATAGAAGCTCAGGGGCTACAATCAAAAGGCTAGCTAGTCCCGAATCCTGACATTAGCATAGCCCGTATCTTTTACAATCATAGCAACACCCTCCCCACGCCCCCCCACACGGAGTGTACACGTGACCAGTTCACAATGTACACACCAGAGTAAACAATCGGTGCCGGTGAGACCGCTGTGCTTGCATCGCAGGGTTCCAGTGACATCAGACTCCGGGACAACACGCCGTGAGTCACCCGAAGAGCCTGGGTTTGGAAACACGGAGTGGCCTGTAGACAAAGGGCTTATCTTACAGCTTATTTTAGTCTATGGGTTAAATGAAACCAGGTAAAATCAAGATTCCGGGAACATCCACAAAGCGCGTGCAAGCAGAGGGGTAATGGAAGTCCAGCTAGTTGTGAATATGTAAGAGCCCCCATTGTGTGCGGGTGTGTTAAGCGACATTAGTCTATGATAGCATTCAGTTGTGCAGCGAATAATATCAAATAGTACTGGGATATTGTTTTTCATTACCGCAATGTCCCTCTTCCTCGTTACAGTTTTGATTCCTCAAGGTGCTCCAGTTGGCCCTAGGAGGCATAGGAACTTCCGCCTACCCACAATCCTCCTGCATGTTTACCTGTCGTGAATCCTGGGGAGGCCTGCTGGGCTGGTCCCCTTGTTTCCTGTTTTTTTTCCTCCGCTGCTTGGTTTGGAAGATCTGGAATACACTTCCCGTGGTCGCTGCTAGGCTTGGACCATGGCATAGTCCTTTCCTGTCCTCTCCACCCCACAGACCATCAGTGAGTAGGTGGACTCCAGGTAGGGAGCTGGGCCCAAGGCCAGGAGATCACATGGTACGGCTGGGGCACCCTATTTAGTCATCCGAGCCTTCTGGGGGTGCTAGCCGTCTGGCCCTCCCTTCATTTTCCTCCTAGACCTCCAGCATGAAGAATAGCTATTGGGTAAATGGTGCTGGCGGTGCTGAGGCCCACACTTTTACCCTGATGCACCGGGGCATGCATAGCTGGCAAGTTTCCCTGTTCCATGCAGAATCTTTGTGCCGGTCCTATTTTTTACACGCTGCATGCTGGGACTTGTAGGCCCACCCTTGCCATGGGAAAAACAAAACTGCAAGTTCCAGCATGGTACTGGAAGCAAATAACCAGACTGGTAGGAGATGTCATTGCTGCGCAGTGGCACGGCTCTTGATGAGCACAGGAGGGACCAGCACAATTTTGAGCCTTTCCCATGTTATATAAATGCTCTTCAGGAGACTAATGATCCGGGCATGCAGCAGGCTATTGCTGGACCCTCCCACACGCTGTGCTGCCTAGGCAATGGGCCCTCCTGCACTGGCGACTGGCTCAGAGGATTGCTCCGCCTCGTCACCCTGCACGTTTCTTGCGTAGGGGGGTGGAAGGATGACGGCTGGTCCGGTGTCCTAGCCCCTCCTCCTCTGTGGGACTGCTTATACGCTGTGGCATGGTCTTCATTTTTTGGTGTGTCGCTTACCCCATTTAGGACAGTCTCTAGGCACTTTCCCATTCGGGTCTTCTGGGCCAATTGCCGGGACAGTCTCCCCTGCTTAGTGGACGCACCCAACACCAGAATACATTACAACCTCACACTGCGCGGTGTATCGGCTCTGCGTGTGGCTTGGGTTCAGCAGAACATTAATGCTGACTACTGGCTGCACTGCCCCTCGGTGAGGTGCTGCCGTTTGCCACAAAGGCTCCTGTTCTCCGACATGCTTCTCATGTGTCATGGGAGGGTCTTCTTGTCTGATCTGGCACTCTTCTTACTGAGGACAGAAGTGAAGAAGCTAATGATGCTAGGGTGGGATCAGGATGGAGACTTACAACTTGGCATATGTGTACCAGAATGCATTGGATCAATGCGACTTGCGCTGCTGTGCCTTTAGTGGTTTGTGCATCGCATTGCAGTTTGTGCTGCTGACAAAAGCAGTCGTGCTCGGTATAGGGTGACCAGACGTCCTGGTTTTCTGGGGACAGTCCCGGGAAATTGCCCTCCGTCCCAGGGTCCCGGGAGTTTTTTAATTTTATAAACCCCGTCCCAGTATTGGAAGGGTGAGTGGCTACAGTGCCGTTTTTTGCTGGGACATGATTTCGGAATCCCGAAATTGGGCCTAGCGTGACCAGCGTGTGAATAGGGACGTCAATACTTTTCACGCCTCCATTACCTCCCCTTCCCCTCCCGGGCCACTCTCCTCATTGAGAACAGTGTGCCTGTGAGCACACAACCTCCTTAACCCCCGCAACAGACCAGCGACATAGAAGTAGGACTACGGTTGTACTTTAGTCCTACTACTATGTCTATGGCCTGTCCCGTTTAGAGAAAAAAAATCCTAGCTGGACGGTTCATCTCAAGCGAGTTTTGGAGGTTGAAACTCTTGCAGTGGTGAATTGTGTGTGTGTGGGGATCATAATAGGGTCCACATTTTCTAATCAAATGCAGATGTTCAGCCATTTTAGCTGGGTACATTGTGTCTTGCCAGCCAAAAGAGTACCTTACAATCTGCTTCTGTACGACCTGGGTTCCAACTTTTGATTTGACAATGGGGTCAGTCATTTCCACACTGCCACCCTGATTACAAGGAATGCACAGAGTAACTAACACAAGGGATGCCCACACCACTGTGACACCAGGCATTTTAAAGCACACTTGTCCAGGGGGGTTTAAAAAAAGAAAATAGTTGGAATTGTGATTTACAGCCAGGTCTAAACACATCACATCTCAGCAACAGGCACTGAGCCCAGTAAGCTACATTGCAGCTTTACAACGGATGTGAATATCTGATACTGCTCTCAATAACTGCATTAGCAACCCTCAGCGCTTACACCTACATGGATTTAAGGCCAATACTGTTAATATCCAGCCACGGTGCCCCAAGCAGGGAATTATTAGGATACGCATTCGCAAGCTGACGGCTCTAGGAGGGATTCCTCCTGCCCTCGTTCCTAATTCACAACTGGGGCAGTTTTCCTCTTTACCCTCCTATTCTTGGCAGAGTCCGACTGGACCATAAAATTGTCTCGGGCACCAATGAAAAAGTGTCCCACAGTTGCAAATGGAAATTCATTCCTTTTGTGACACTGTTTGAATAGTAGCCAGGGGGAGTTTTTGTTGATAAAGTGTGATGCGAATTATACATTTTAAAGACTATTTATTCAGCAACACTGGTCAAAACTACTAGTCGCAGAGTGAATTAACTCATCAAACTGGCCTAAATTGGCAAAAATGTGGCCCACTTTGACCCAAAAAACAGGCCCACACCAGCATTTTGCTTGTTTGGTTTGGCAATGGGCCTATTGCCGTATAGAGGCAATAACTGTAACTCAGTTTTGTTTTCTGTTCCTTGTAACTAAGTTGTGACCTCTTTTTACTGCTACCTATGTAACTAAATTGTTCACCCCCTTATGTAACCAGTGTCACGATGCTCTCGAGCTGTTGCGCGCTTTACAAATCCGAATAAATAAAACACGGCCAGTCCAAGCCTGATTCTTGGTACCTATACTGGCCGGGTCATAGGGTTTGCCACCCTTTTTGCAAGTTGGCAACATGCATACCCCAGTTCTGAGCACTGCTGGTCGACCAATGCTTTGGGTTACATTGCCACTGGGGTTTGACGACCTAATTCTCTCGGAGGGCTGCTAGATTGCTCACTTGGCACCTCTGCTGAGGGCAGTGGAAGTGAGGGAGCTGTAGCGAATTCTTCTGAATATGTTAACTGTTTGACTGGGGCTTTGCCGATCCATCTTTTGCTTTCAAGCATCGGTATGTTTTGCTATTGAGTATATTTCATGATAACACTCGACAATGCTCCTCCTGGGGTGCAGTCAGAATTGTGTAATTTGATATAGGAATTGTCACACCTGAAAATGTGTTCTTATCTTCTGGTTAGAAGGTACAGTGGTTCTCTCTATGGTTACCAGGGGCAGAGCCAGCCACAAGATTTTGGGGGTGCTGGATGGCAGTTTGGAAAGCTGGTAGTGAGTGGGGCCATTAAACCTATTTATCTTTTGATCCCCACCTGGAGTCCACCAGCCAGGCTGAGTAGATATATGCCTTCCTTTGGGCCATTAGATGCATCTTTCACCCCAATTCACCAGAGGCGTAATAATTGAAAACAAAAGCACACCAGTGTTAGACACTTTCAATTTGTGTCTCAGGTGTTTTGCCCGTTCCTGGATGTATAATACGCAAAATAAAAGCTGAACCACCCGCTGATCATTGAGACCAGAGGCGCAGCCAGGGTAGTGTAACAAGTGGGGCCTGGAGCTAATGTAGTAGGGCTCACCCTAAGGGTGAGCCTGAAGAGGAAACTGGGTTGTTCAGCCCCCGACCGAATTTGTAGGAGCTACCAAGCTTATCGAGGTAAAGCGAACCAACCAAGGTGGGTTCAGAGGGGTTCTCTCCCAGAGAAAAATGTTTAAATAAGGGGTTGAAATGGTGAATTTTACAGTACACTTTCTGTGATACATTAGGTAAAAAGTCACACAGTTAACAATCGGTTTTGTAGTGTAAGACATGAAAAAAGCCCATTAGATGTCAAGTCTTCAAAAATGCAGAGCAGAATTTTCAAACACATTTTCATTATGCCTTTTCTCACTGAATGCCAGTACCATGCAAGTGTAAAAAATATTTTCATGCTGATTGTGACCAAACACGTCCATTCTGGTGCTCCTATATATGCCAGTTTTCCCACATCAGAAAATGCCCATGATGCCAGTAAGGCTCCTATAACAAAACATGCTCATGACATGTAACTGCTGGCTAGATGTCACTTCCGCTACCCCTGGCATTTTAGTGAAATAACGTCCCTGGGGTCTGTGCTCTGCTATAACTAGCTTGTGGTTTGGTGGGTCTGGGACACATCCCTGGTCTTTGGCATGCCTCATAGAGTTAATACTGGGACGAGGAAAAGGGAAATGGTGGTAATCCCTCGATTATTTAACGGTAATGTTTACTGCACATAGTTTTTACTCTTCCTCATCCCAGTACTGACACTTGCTTCCATGTCCCGTGGGTTGGAAGGATTCATTGCTGTCTCTTGTGTATTTTACAAGAGGATTGTGATTGGGTAGTGGGGGGGGGAGGTTCTTTCCCTCCCACTGCAAAGTGATTGATTTAAAAAAAGTTTTGGGAAAGGGCTACTGGCTTGGAGATTGAGCACCTCCTACTCAATACTGGGAAGAGGAACACTAGAACTAGTAGATGTACTGAAGATAACCAGTAAGTAATCTTGGCGTTATGAGAGTTTCATACAAATGCACAGCTGTGGAAGGTGTGAGATGCCTATCCCAGAGCTAGGACTGATGTACGACCACTGACGACGTAAACATATCGGCCACTGGCTTTGAGGTAAGTTATAATGATGCTGAAGGTTGCAAGCATCTCTGCCCCTGGGTCTTAGATCAGTGAGCCAACAAGAGCGTCTAACCCGTTGCTGAGTGGAGTTCCAAATCTACTACAGAGGCAGGTTGGGAGATCAACCTCCGAAAATGTGTGGGGCTAATTCACACACATTTTCTAATGCTTGCTGCACAACAAACACCTAGTCCAGTGTACTCTGGGGGACACAGCCTACAGGCACAGCCCTTCCTGTCACATTTATTTGACAGGTGACAGTGAGGGGTGCACGAAAACATCCGGAGGAGAAGAACAACACCTTCCTCCTCCCATGGCCAGCCTAATTAAATATCAAAGGCTCCAAGGATCTGCCCTGTTCTATTCTCTAAATTCTGTGTGGTGGTGGTGCATACTGATGAGATTTCTTGAAGCAGGCCTGCGAATAGGCCTGGTCACATAACCTAACAATGGGCAGGAAAACCAACACCTCTTTGATATGCAATGTGTCAGCTTGAAGCTAGCTCCCACCCCTCTGTACGAAGCGCAGTGAATGTCATGTCTGGGACAACTGTTTACAGTAGGAAAAATCCCTTTCAGCGGTACGAATTATGTGATTTGAGGGAAATGGAAGTCTGTTCTCACCACAAACTTCAAGGAAGACCTGTGCTTTGATCAAGAACCACAGAGGGCTCAGTTAACCAGAGAGACACTTTGATGTAGAACAGACAGGAAGATGGTTGGGAATGCTTACCTTTCTTAATGCAAAGCACTCTTGTCCTGGCCTCACACATAACAAAAGATTGTTGGTGGGGACCCTGTATTGGTTCCGTAAGGTAGGCTTAGCCTGCACCAATCACCGGGGCCATTTGGCTTTAAAAGAGGGCTGAGCCCCTCAATTGGCAGATCATCTGAGGACTTTGAAAGAAGTAAGAAGAAGGACTAATTTGGAAGCTGGCTGAAGGTACAGTCTGCTTTCTAGCTTCTGCTAGTGAAGGAAGGCCAGGATTTACAAGATGGAAGCAAGATCCCTCCTCTAAACATCTCCCAGGGAACGGATGGAGATATCAGACTCAGTAAACCCGTCCAGCAGCTACAGAACCGGTACCCAGCCAGCACGCAGCATGCCCTGCTAGATTCTGCCAGCAAGCTTCCTAGGTGGGAAGTGCCAGAGAGTCTCTGATCTAAGGACAAGTTCATTGCCTGCAAACACTCACCTCAGCTTGGGGCCGTCCACCTTAAAGGACAACACAAGCCTTGCGAAGAAACCAGGAGGAGTGCCACAACAATCATCAACCACCATCCCTCTTTTAAGGACATTTTCAAGGCATTCGAGCCCTAGAACCACGACCGGCTGCACCACTGGCTTTTGTAACACTGCAGTCACTAAAACCATCCTAGACGCCTCGACAAGTGTTCCAGATCCGCCAATCAGCACAGAGACAACGATTCTTGATCCTGAGCTGCCATGTAGGCCAGCCTGCAGCCATCTGTCCAGCCTCGATTGCCGAACTGCCTGCCGCCTAATACCCGCAGCTGTCTCCCGTCTTGAACTCTGTCGCAGGAGATGCATAACGTCCTGCAACTGAATCGATGCTTTCGAGCATCAAGAACATCTCAAGCACCAGGTACACTGTGGTTCTGTCCCCCGGGTCCTTCTACGAAGGACCCTAGAGACATTTAGGACCCCTTGCTCCCTTGGTGTGGAAACCAAATAACCTTGAATAGTTAAGACTGATTGCTTTACCGACTACCCTCCTATCAGTATCCAGAGTGCATCCCTTTCCTTCGTGAAACTGTCTTTCCTCTGTGTTCCTTTATTGGGTCGGTTTTACTTTGTAATGTACTAGAACTGTTTGTTGTAGTAATAATAATGTAGGTATTTGTATACAACCTTGACTGGACTTTATCATTGGGTAATAATTGTATTTTTGCTGTGTAGGAAGTAACCACCGATCTACGACCTTGCAGAGATAAGCCTGCCATTCCATCCACATTACCACGCGTTACTTCGCCACGCCACAACTTCCGCGTGCGTCATCAGATAATGGCCATGGCACCGTTGTTGCCTTCCAGTTGCTAAGCAATCAAATGCCTGTGGAAGCCTGCTGATTGGCTCCTGCATCGGATTTGTGTAGGCCAGCCCCACCGGAAGGCGTGAGCAGGCTACCTCCTAAGGGCCTCCTCAAAAGGGACAAGCCTGTCTACACAGGTTCCATTTGTAGCTTCGTTTCATCAGGGGAGGGCAGGATCCCTTCCTCCACCGTCTTCTCGGTTTCAGGAGAAGCACATCCAGGAGAACTGAGCCGGACCCTGCTTTGTTCTTTATGCCTACATGAGGTATCGGTCACAGTATCTGAAAGGAGCAACCTGGCCCTGCAGATTTAGCAAATAGATGCCCCGTTACACGCCTGATTCTTTGCCGCGCTAAAACTTCCACATGCGCCATCAGGAAATGGCTGCTGCACCGTTGTTGCTGTCTGGTTGCTAAGCACCAAATGCCCGAGGAGGCCTGCTGATTGGCTCCTGCATCGGATTTGTGTAGGCCAGCCCCACTAGAAGGTGTGAGCCGGCCTACATCCTAAGGGCCTCCTCAAAAGGGCCAAAACTGCCTGCGCCTGTGGCTCGCCGGAGGCGCCGAGGGCCCAGTACCTTTGCTCCATATCTCTATCAACTACAGGGTAAGAAAAATCCTAAGCATGCCCCACAACCTGCCCGTTCTCATTGAACATAATTCTAACCCCGTACTACTTTTGCTACTCCGCCAACATACCCATTGAGCTAAATGATTGTGTCGCTGCTAGTCCTATTACAATCTCCATGCGAACACAGCTGCTTAGATAAAAATGTGAGCGACCGTGGCTTACACACTATGAAGTTCAATAACCTGCTCACATCCGAGTAACCGAACGTTGCATATATGGTGCCCAACACCCACGCCCTGCCTCTGCTTGATGTCTATGGTCGCTCTTGCCCATTGAACCTTGATCACCTGTGCACGTATACATGAGCCCTGAGTCTACTCCTTGATTCGCAATAGCCACCAATGTGTCTATATTACATCCTTGGTATAAGTTCGGCATTCGGATGTTTGATCAGTCTCTTGGTGTAATGAGGTGGTAATTCTATTGAGCCGCTAAATTGGGCTTTAACATGCATTTTCTAACATGCACACGCTACAATGCTCTCTTGTGCACCTTAGCTGGATATCCACTCTTGTGTTAATGCGTGTACATATATAAATGCAAAATGTACTATTGTTCACTCTTGCTCACACGCATGCGGCCGAACCTCATTTTCACTGCCACCATTGCATTATGACTGATGTTATTTAACACTGCCTAGCGTTCTTAAGACCCACACTGTATACTGCCTTGCTGCAGGCATCTTTACACGAGATGACGGCAACCTAGTCTTGTTGCTATGCATATTGAGAGCTGTACTGCCTCAAACATGTTTAGCCTTACCTGATTCTAGACTCAGTAATCTTAATTCTGCAATACAGTGAACTACATACCTGTAAGTGTTGACTACGTTTATTATCTGTCTCTGTACCCAGTTCTACTCCACTCACAACTACAACCACTTGATCTAGTTGAACGTGAAGGATTTTGTACTGCCTCATAGATAGCCTATTTGTCTACTGCTTTAATTACCTTCAGTGGATTATGCCCTCTTATCTGTACTTGTCCCCGCTTAGACGTATATTGCCGGTACCAACCCGTGAATTGCTTGCACGCCGTATGATTTTACCTGCGTGGAACTTCGTCCCTATGTTGCATTTGACCTAGTATAGACACTGTGTAAATTGCGTGATACCCAGGGCCCTCCAGTGCCTTCTGCCAAGAGTGTACAAACTACCAATTAGCTGATGCGATACCACTGTGTAGCACTAAACCCTCGCTCTGCAAATACCTGACTTAAATATGTCTGTAGTGCACTATGTACGACACCACCTGTTTATGCCTACACCTACTGCGTGCCCTACTAGCACTAGGACAATTGACCAGTGTGCTAGGATATAATTATACTACTTCACTTTACTCAACCGTGAGAAATTCTAGTGTACCTATAATGGGTACCATACCCACTACCTCCCCACACCAACTGAACATTAATGCTCAGCATAGCACACCTATCAGACATCCCATAGGGACGATGATAGATACTAAATCCCTACATGACCATTACTACTCTGCTACTCCTGACCAATGTCCACCCACATACCACAAAAAACCTTGGGGTCATCTTCGACTCCACACTCTTCTTCTCTCCTCACATATCCGACGTTTCTAAGAAGTTACACTACCAGCTACACCTCCTCAGAGGTATCCTTCCTTTCCTCTCCTTCCCCCAGAAGCTCACTGTCTCTAGAGCCCTGGTTCTCTCAAAGCTGGACTACTGTAACAGCCTCTATCTAAATCTGCTCGCCTCTACTCTCCGCCCTTTGCAACTCATCCAGAACAGGACTGCAAGACTTGTCCTTGGCCTCAAGCCCAGGGACCGTATCTCTCCAGGACTGAAATCACTGCACTGGCTCCCAGTGACTGCGAGGATCAAGTTCAAAACCCTCTGCATTGTCCACAAGGCCGTCTGGGGCCTTGGGCCAAAATACCTTCAACTCTCTCTTCCTAAATATCTTCCTTCTCGAGCTCTTCGCTCATCCGCCTCTAACTCTCTCAGGGTCAGCCGCTTCTCCAAACAACGAGTTGGGGCAGATCTCTCTCCGCTGCAGGGGCCTCCCTCTGGAACAGCCTTCCTGCCTCCCTGAAACTTGAGGAGAACCATCTCCGGTTCCGGAAGCACCTCAAAACCTTCCTCTTTGCCTCCGCTTTCTCTCCCCCTCTCCCCTGCTAATACTACTGAAACTGCACTGAATCATCTGCAACTGAGCCACTCACCGTTCTCGGTCTTTGGCCCAGCCACTCTCCCCTGTACTGCCTCCATGGCAACCCCTGCACTACGGGACTGTGTCTGTATCCCTACAGCCCCCATTCCCAGCACTTGTCTGCACTTACTTCGCACTTGCCACCAGCTGGCCCTTGTTATTTATCCTGTTTGCTGTATGCTATTAACCCTGTACTGCACTTTCCCCTCTCCCTTTCCCCCTTGCACTTTTCTCTTTCCCTCTACCCTTTGCACTTGCGCGATCTGAATGACACCTGGCCTAGTAGGATCGTTGTCTGTCTCCCCTTGTTCCCCCCCCCTGCCTCGTCGCACCTCGAAACACTTGTGTATAGGCGCGTTACAAATGCCATATCATATCATATCACAATTCAAATCCTAGCTTAATTAAAACCAATCTCCCATGCCATACTCAACTACGAAACATCAGGCTTCACTCAAGATTGACCAGACTCCATGAGCCCCCGATCAGATCCACTATCACCCTATGCCCCCTGAGTGAATGTATATCTAATAAACATAATACTAAGGAAAAAAATAATTACTCTACTACGTCATTCACGCCAAAGACCATTGGTCACTCCTATAAAAACAACCTCTGAGCGAACCCGCTACCTCGCTACCTGCCAAAGCAGCAAGTCAGTGTAAACCTTTGAACCCTACACCTAGTAACAATATCCCAGACATCAAAGGTGCATTAATCAACGCTAGATCTCAAGCAGCACATGCTATCGAGATAGCCGATTTAATACGGTCCGAAGACTATGACTTTCTAGCCATAACAGAGTCATGGCTATATGCAGGTGCTGGCCCTGCCCTCCTGCTCGTAGTCCCATACAATTATACTATACTTAGAGCAGATAGGGTCGACTCCAGAGGAGGAGGAATAGCTCTCATAGCTAAATCTAACTTGGCTATAAGACTAGCCCCTGCACTAGACATCAAATCATGTGAATCACTTACTGCTAAACTTCCCATCTCTGACTCCCAAACGCTTGCCATCCATCCAGGGGAGTTGCTAGGTCTGGAAAAGACCCGGGGCTACGCTGATGTCGGAACTGTTGGGGACTGGGGGCTAGCTAGTCTTTTGGCTGTAGCTCCTGAGATTCTATCCGGGGCTACAACCAAAAGATCAGGGGCTATAGCCCCCTTAGCCCCCCCTAGCAACGCCCCTGCATCCATCTAATCTATAGACCTCCAGTCCCCATCAATGAATTTGAGGAGGATGTCTCTATAATATTATCTGATAATATGAAAACCACCTCTCAAATACTATTACTGGGGGATCTCAACTTGGGCTTCAATGACCCAAGTGACCAGCAAGCTACAGTATTTTCCAATGTGCTTACCGAACTTGGCTTCATCCAAAGGGTGACTCTGCCCTCACACAATAAAGGCAGAACGCTAGATTGGATGGCAGATCTTAATTGCAATGCCTCAATCACCTCCATAACTCCCCAACTATGGACAGACCATTGCCTCCTATCCTTCACTCTTGCAGTTAAACATTGCACCACTAAAAAAAAACTAGTAGCCCCCCCGACCCTTACCAGGAACAAAAAGAACATTACGGCGGATAATCTTATACCACTTATAATACCCTTCCTTAACTCATTACCAGATACTAATGACCCTGTGACATTAGTAGATGAATATAATAATACTATGACCAAAGCTTTAGACATGATCGCCCCATTAAGAATGAGGAAAAGTAAACCCAGAGCTCACCTGAACTCTTGGTTCACTCCGCACCTCAAAACCTCGAGAGCTGAAAAAGGAAAATGCGAAGTCACCAGGAGACAGCTACCTAACAATGAAAATAAAACTAACTTAATCAACATTTCAGCCTTATATAAGAAATAAATAATACACACCAAACAGGAAAAGTATAACAACAGGATTCTTCAAGCAAATTCACGTATTAAGGAACTCTTTGTAATCTTAAAAGAGCTGGAAGCTCCCATTCACCCCACAGGAATGCTTGAAGGACAAACTCTAGTGTTCCAAAATACAGAATGCCTTAACTAATAAAATGATCCTACTTCAGAATAAGATTTCTGAGAAAAAAGCAAACATTCCTAACTCACACACATCTGCCAATACCCCCACGCATTCCACTAAGCTGTCTCAGCGCTTTAGTTTCTCAAAATGTTCAATCCTTGAGGTTGAAAAAATCATCCTATCACTAAAACCTTCAAACTGTCAGTGAGACAAATCCACAGCCCAAATCATCAAAGATGCGGCGAGAGACCTCTCACCTTTCATAACCAAACTAATGAATGCCTCTTTTCTATCTGGCACCATCCACAGCAACTTAAAAGAGTCCTGGGTCCTCCTGAAAAAACAATCACTAGACCCATCCATACCCACCAACTACAGGTCCATCACGACAGTGACATTCTTACTTAAAATATTAGACTGTGTGGCCTACCTTTAGATACAGGAGTACCTAGAGTCCAATCAGCTCCTGGGAATCTGCCAATCTGGTTTCATGCCCCAACACGGTACTGAAACAGTGCTGATTGATCTTAAAACCCAGATCGACAAACTTAAGGACAATGGGAAAACAGCCTTGTTACTTCTCCTTGACCTTTTGGCCGCCTTCGATCCGGTGGACCACAAAGTCCTATGCAATCACCTTGACTCAGCGGCTTACTTCGCTCAGGATGCCATAGTATGGAATCAATTGTTTTTGGGCAACAGGACTATGAGAGTCTTTTCGCCCTCTGCAGCGGCCGATCCTAATCCTATTACATGTGGTGTGCCGCAAGGTTCCTGCGTTTCACCCACAATGTACAATATATTTACTAAGCCCCTATTTGATGATCTGGACCGTCTGGGTGTCACCTACACTAATTATGCAGATGATATCCAGTTCCACATACCGCTTACCAGAGATTATGACAAGGGTGTGGCCTTAGTAAATAAAATATACCTCATCATCCAAGCATGGATTGCCGCCTTAACAGCTCTTAACCTCAACAAACTTGGCCCCAAATACGCCTCCTTTAACATCGATGGCAACCTTATTACAGTTGCAAAGGAGGTAAAAACTCTCGGTTTTTACCCTTACCTTTGTTAAACAGGTCAATGCCATGGCCTTACCCTCTGCATATACTTGTAAACTAATTAGAGCCGGTAAAACTTTTCTATCCAAGGATAGCTGTACCATACTTGCCAGAGCCCTAATTCTATCCAACTTGGACTGCTGCAACTCAGTGTACTTGGGCACTAGTAAACACACTGTTAATAAGATCCAAATTCTCCAGATCAATGCTCCTCTGAGAATGGCACAGGGCATTGCCAGAAGAGAATTCATTTCTGAGGCAAGGAGATAGAACAAATGGCTGTCTATCAGCAACAGAATCCTGCTCAAAACTGATAACTGTTGATTGTTAACTCATAAATGCCTTAGCAATGCTGCCCCTTGTTACCCCGTGGAGAGAATTAACAGAAACATTACCAGCCAACCCACCAGGACTGCTAACTCAGATTGCTTAGTATTACCTAAGTTTAAATTGACAAAAACTGGGGGGATCAGTTTCCCGGTCAAAGCAGTGCAATTTTGTAACCATCTCGCCCCCTCCCTGAAGGCGGATCAAACCTTTCTCAACTTCGGATTTAACACCATTAAATGGCTCAGAGAAAACAACCACTAACCTATCCCAGTGATTGCTGGGATAGGTTAGTGGTCTCAGCCATACCTCATTGGTCTAACTGTATAAAGCATCTGCAAATGTTGGAATATGTTGTATATTAACACTGTACATTTTGTAATCATAGTCCGTATTGATCCTTTTGTGTATATATATATATATATATATATATATATATATATATATATATATATAGATATATATGTGTTTCAATTCCCTAGTTGTATCTCACCTGGGAACCGTTGTACACTTATAACTGTAACCTATGTAACTTTAAGCTGAAATTATTCTTGTATCATCCTGAATTCTGCGCCCTGATACCTCCGGGTCTGGTGCGCATTACAAATTAATAAACAAACAAACAAACCAGAATTGGACAAGTAGGCTTATAATTTACTTGTTTTGCAATCTGTTCTGATCTCTTCTGGTGTACAAGATGTGTGGGGCTGATTGATGGTTTAGAAACCGATATTCATCCCTGGACCACTGGTGCCCCGGAAGTTGATTCGTCACATTGTCTGCTGCCAAGCACCTTCAGATAGTAAGCAGGTTTTGCAGGAAGGGATGACAAATGTTATGTTATTGGGCATTTGTATAGCTTCTTTTTTCCATTGGTATGATCTCAAAGCGCTGTGGGTTGAACGCCCTTGATATGGAAAAAATTATTAACCGAGGGATGTCATGTATGAAAAGGGTCAAGTAATAAAAACCTTGAAGTAGTGTCAGCTACATCTAGTCCAAAATTCCTGTAAAATTGGTTTGTCCAACCTCTGTAATGATATTGGTGGGAGTTTTTAATTCACGCCTTCAGTTTCTCCTCTGGAGGTGGTACAGATGTTCAATGGCAAAGTGCCAAGATGTTTAGTGATGACTCTCCAGTGAGAGCGAAAAATGCCTGCAGTAGTTTTGAGTCCAGTTGGTTGTGGCCAGTGAGGTTAAAAAGGGTTCTCACCTCAAGACGTGATCCTTTCAGGGAGAAACCACAGAAAAATAATGATGTGTTGATTTGTTATTAATAGCACAGAGAAGACCCTGAACAGTAACGTAGCACTTGACATTAACTAAAGCTGTGAATGGAAAGCTGTAATGCAATTGGCCACAGCTAGTTCTGAAGAAAACAGGAAGCAGACAGAAGGCACCAGAACACATTACCAGGCATTAGAAACTTTAAAGAAACCCAAGAACAGACACGGCTGGGTATATGTTACAAAACATCTTATAGTGAGTCTAACATTTGTCATGTAAAAAAGACCTAGGATGAAGTTACTGGTCAGTTGCAGTATTGCTGGGTGATCAGAAAAGGGCAAATGATTAATGCTCCTATGAATTGGCTTATACCTGTGTGGGCGTCTTCATGCACTTAAAGGAAAGCATTGAAATAAGTCTGTGCATGGTTGCGTGATAGGGTTGAGATGTGCTCAAGCATACCCTTGATGGGTGAAGGGTTGCTTGTTCATTAGGTATTACCCTAACCTGGCAGACATCCTAGAGATCAATCTGGGCTTGCCCAGCCGACTGTTGCGATGACAGAACACAGAGGACTCCTGTGGATATCTGGAATACTAGGTGGAAAACGCCACTGTGAGTAGCACCTGGAGCATTCCAAGTGTCAAATGGGATTACCAAATAAATGATCTCAGGCCCAAATAACCGGACAGACTCAAAGAATTTGGCAAAATACTACTTTATTATCAGTTCAATAAAGTAGGATAACCTGATGAACAAACAGATTGTACATCAGCTGTAACATCATCCTACTTGACAAACAGTAAAAACTTCTTAGTGGAGGTATTGGTTAAGGTAACATATATCTGTATAGTTCATATGTGTGTTTGTATCATCATTGGCTACACCTTATCTGGTAGGCACACCTTAAACACCCTCAACTATGTAAAATACAGGTAATAGCATAACAACAGCAGCTGATAGGCTTCTGCAACTATGTTTAGTCCACCATTACATAGGCCCTCATGATTGGTTGGCACTCTCTTCCAACCTTAGACATTCGGCTCATTAGCAGCACGTAAGCAACAAAACCCAGGTCCAGGGGAACGTCAGAAAAATGCCTTTCTTAGCTAATTCGCCTACCATCTCTCATCAGTTAGGCCCTAAACCAAGGCTTCCTCTTTGTAGTTAAGCTTGCTGGCCATTCTCTTCCTCTGAACTTTAAAGGGAGTGAAGGTACATTGCTATTTTCGTCTGGAGCTTTATGAATAGGCCTTGTCTTTTGGTCTTACACCACGTGTGAAGAGACAAAGATTTTGTTCATTTCACCCTTCCATTTAATATTATTTTATTCAATTATATTGGGTGCTATAACTTTTCTTGGCCTCTGGAGATGTCATGGGCACTAGTGTCGCTAGCACTTCCAAGTCACCTTCATATTCCATTCATGGCAAAAAGGGAAAACAGACAGGAGCACTGTGGGTGCGGGCATGGCGAGCAAGGATAGGGTTAATATCCATTTCATCCATTGGTACTCCATACTCCCATAGAATAACATGAGACTTCCTGTTTCCACTAGTATGGATCCTTTTTGTGCCAACCCAGAACTAAGTTGAACACTCTAGTCTTCGGGCGTGGCTCTCTATAAAAGCCACGCCCAATGAGCAACCCATGCTTTGTGTGCTTTCTGTAGCTTTGAGCACACGCTTACCTGGTTCCTGAGACTTCTTCAGCATTCTTCAGTCCTGGTGATCGGCAGAAGAGTCTTCTGCACTGGGATCACCTGTCCTGAAAAGAGAAGAACAGAGACGTAAGCTGACAAGCGGTTTTCTACTCACCTTTTTCAGCGCCTGTCCGGAGGTTTCGCGACTCCTCTTCCACTCGTGGACCGACAAGTCACTCCCGCTCATCTTCTCTGCAAGCTCTTCTGGATTTTCAGTCCCCGAGTGAATCCGGCAACCTGCAAAGAGAAAAAACAAAGCAAAGGTAGGTTAGAACTTAAAGACACATTGTTGGCAAAGACCTTCATAGACAATACGAACCTGAACTCTTTCACACACGCTAACCAAGTGAAGCAACTGGGATTCCAAGGACAGATAGCACTTACTTTATCCAAAAAAGAATCCATTGTGCACATCTGCTATTCCCACAGTACGAAGGTTCCAGTGAGGTAACTGGCCTTGGGACACTCTTTGGGAGCTCCAGAACTCCACTATCCAAAATAAACGGTGGAGTTTACATCGTCGAACCAGCGCAGCAACCAGCAAAACAAGCATCAAGTCAGCGCGACAGCCAGCTCGTCCTGCACTGTAGCGCCCCTGCAGAGGCAGGACAGAGAGCCCGCCATCCGGAACTAAGAGGTGAGCCCCCAGGCACTATATTGCAGCACACAGAGGGGAGAGGGCGTTCCCTGGGTTTGGGTAGCACCACTCACTAACCCGTCATTCTCCTTCCAGGTAAAACTCCCAGTATTCCAGGTGAGAAGAGGGCAGGGCCGAGGTCGGCAAACTCCCTCGCTCCTGCAGAGATTCAGGTGAGCGTGACAGGAGACTTGGTTGCTCCATCTTGCATGCACTTTCTGCATCCTTGATTGTTCAATACTTGGCACTCATAATTATTCACACCCATACTTACTCTGACAGGAATATGTTTTACGTACATGGCTTATCCTCTTCAACTCCTTTTGTTCCTTGCAGTTGCTTCTTGCTGAGGCAATCTTGATCCTGAGCCAAGCAAATACCCTTTGTTCTTACACAGAGGTGTATTCCAGTGCCTGTCAGCTCTGCTGCCTTAGTCTTTCTCCTCGAGGCTTCTCGCTTACTATGGTATGATGCTGACCTCCATTTTCTCAATATGGATGCTTTATTCACATTATATTTCCTACTTTAGCAAGCTTCTATGTTGTCTTATCTACCTTGTGTTTCTGCGTATATACATCTACTACATCTCTTGTCACTTATCTTCTACATGTATATGTATCGTTGCTTCAGTAACATCTTCATTCTTTGAACATCCATAAATCAGATTCAGTACATCTATGTATCTTCTCTTCTTCATGACGTCACTTCTCTTCTGTCTGACTTTACTTATAGTTCTTCTATGTCTAGTGGTGTCTGAAAATCTCATGTCTACCACATCAGTTCAAGGGTACATTTGATACGGTTGTCTGAGCGCATAACATTTTTCATAATTCGATGTGGTATTGGGAATATACCAGGTGTCATGCTGTGATGAATCAACTTCCGGAGTACCAGTGGTTCAGGGATGAATATCGGTTTCTAAACCATCAATCAGCCCTACACCTCTAGTAGACCAGAAGGGATCTGAACAGATTGGAACACAAGTCAATTATAAACCTCCTTGTCCAATTTTGGTAACGTGGACGGAACAGCAGACTTATCGCTGCAAGGTTGTGGATCATTGGTTAGTTGCAACCCAGCGAAAATACAATTATTACCCAATGATAAAAGGGACTATCCAGTCAAGTTTGTATAAAAATATCGACTTTATTATTACTGCAACAGACAGTTCTAGCACACTACAAAATACAACCCACCCTGTAAAGGAACACAGAGGACAGACAGTCTCATAAAGGAAAGGGATGCACTCTGGATACTGACAGGAGGGTAGTTGGTAAAGTAATCAGTCTTACTGTTGAAGGTTATTTGGTTTCAGCACCAAGCGGGCAAAGCTTCGTAACTGTCTCTAGGGTCCTTCGGAGAAGGACGAGGGGGGCAGAACACAATGTACCTGGTGTTGAAGAAGTTCTTGATAATCGACAGTGTTGAGGTGGTTTGGGGGCACTTTGCATTTCCTGAGACAGAGTTCGAGATGGGAGACAGCTGTGGGTATCAGGTGGCAAACAGTTCAGTGAGCGAGGCTGGACAGGCAGCTACAGGCTGGCCAGTGCGGCGTCTCAGGGTCAAGAGTCATTTTGTCTCTGTGCTGGTTGGCAGATCTCGGACGGCTCTGGTGACTGCGGCATGACAACAGTCAGCGGTGCATCCGGTTATGGTTGGAGGGCTCGACTGTCTTGAAAATGTCCTTAAAAGATGGACGCTGGTTGATGCTTATTTGGCACTCCTCCTAGCTTCTTCGCAGAGCTTCTGTCGTCCTTTCAAGGTGCATGGCCCAAAGCTTAGGAGAGTGTTTGCAGGCAACGGCCTTGTCCTTTGTCCAGAGACTCTTCACCACTTCTCACCTGGGAAGCTTGCCCGCAGAACCTAGAAGGGCATGCGGTGTGCTGGTTCGATAACAGTTCTGCAGCTGCTGGATGGGTCCTCCAAGTCTGGTATCTCCCTCTATTCCCTGGGAGATGTTTAGGGGAGGGATCTTGCATTCCCCTTGGAACTCCTGGCCTTCCTTCACTGGCGGAAGATGTAAGGTAGACTGTACCTTCAACCCAGGTCCAAATTAGTCCTTCTTCTTACTCCTTTCAAAGTTGTCAGAGGATCCCATAAGTGAGGGGTTCAGCCCTCTTTTAAAGCCAAATGGGCCCCAGCGATTGGTGCAGTGTAAGAGTACCTTAATGAACCAATCCTGGGTCCACACCAACCATCTTCTGTAATGCATGAGGTCAGGACCAGAGTGCTCTGCAACAGGAACGGTGAGGGGTGACAACATATACCTAAGTCCCACCCATCTTCCTATCTGTTGTAGTTACTTTGGAGGTGTACTTGACACAACAGAAACAGGGTGAATGGTATGAGAGAATGAGTGGTGTGTGAAATGAGGTAGGTATGTCCAGTGTGAATTTTTGCACAGCACAAGTCACTTTATGAAAACAAATAATAGAATGATTATTTGCTTGTAGAAAAGTTTGTGTTTGTATCATGGCGGTTATGATGTTCTGGTCTCACTAGATTTACTTGTGCAGGACAATTGTGTTAAAAAATGTTTTTATAATTGTGTTGATTCAATATTAAAATATGCATTTTTTTTTACAAATATCTGTGTTAGAATCGTCTTCTTATGCCTAACTGAATTGACAGAAGGTGTAGAAGTCTCTTCCCAGTGGGCGAACAGCCAGAAACCACAAGCTTTTTGTTTGATGTTTAAGGGTGTTTCCCCTTGCAGCCAGAGGGTACACTTGTTGGTTTTCTTTCCCCTCTGCCTCTCTCTTGTTAAATTGTAGATCAAAGTGTCCCTCTGGTTAACTGAGCCCTCTATGACGCTTGATCAAAGCGCAGGTCTCCCTTGAAGTTTGTGATGGGAGCAGACTTCCTGTCTCCCCCAAATCACATACTTCTTTCATCTGAAAGGGTTCTGCTCTGCAGGGACACCTGCGGTTACTAATGGAACCAGACATGCCATTCACTGCCTTTCATACAGAGGGGTGGGAACTAGCTTCAAGTTGACACATTGCATACCTAAGGGATGTTAGTCCTGCCTTCCTGTTGTCTGCTCGGCAACCAAGCCTCTTATCAAGGCTTACCTTAATTACCTCTTGTTAGTATGCATTGCCACCAGACGAATTAAACAATAGGAAAGCAGATGCATCGAGCCTTTGATATTTTAATTAGGCTGCCCATGGCTGGAGGAAGGTGTGTCTTCACCCTTCTTGAGATGCTTTGTTAAATCCGTGGCTGTTACATTCATGCTGAACATGACAGGGGAGGATGCCACTTGTAGGATGTGTCCTCCCGGAGTACACGTGACTATGTGTTTCTTGCCGTGAGCAGAGAAAATGTGTGCGGAATGGCCTCACACATTTTCGGAGGTTGATCTCCCATCATTCATTTTCATTATCAAAAAATCAAAAAAGCTCAGGCGAGCGCACTCTCCAGGTGCAGATGGTCGAATTCCTCACACGTGCACAGTGTTCTCTTGCTGTTCTTCCAATATGACAGAGGTGAGGCAGTGGACTCTATAGATGATGTGTACATCTGCCTCTCTACACCACCTTTGCTAGTTGCTACTGTGCATTATTTAGATCTGCGATTTCTGGTGCTACTATTTTCTCCTTGTACATCGCGAGAGCAAAACCCCAGTTCGAGATCGAAATGGGTCGTAAAATAATGGGTCGTTTAATTGTTCAAACGAAACGGCAGCTATTCTGAAGAGTGTACAAGGCTGGGTAATTCTCCCCCCCAAGTGTGTGGTGTCAAAGGTCCGACCAGTATTGGAGCTCCCGTTTTGAACCGGAATTTTTTCTTCCTAGCCAGAAAAGAAACAAAATGGGGTAATTTCATACACTACTATTTAAATGACATGAATGTTCTGCATACATTATTCAACATTATTTAAACCTTCTGCCAATCAATGGCTGCAGACTGAATTCCCTGTCAGAATTGTTTGTGACATTCTATGCAGAGGTTTGTGCAATGCGCAGCATTATTTGTAAAAATCTGCTCAATTCGTTTGCGTCCAGCTAGGCTCGGGTTTATTCTCATGTACTGAGGGGGCCACGTGCCCCACCATAAGGTGCACCCCCCGTGTCTACGCTGAGAAGAAACAGGCCTCCCTAGGTGGAGGCCGGCTCCACAGTTATCCCAGCTGACTGAGGCCACTGGCCTCTTGCGGCAGGTGGGTGTCATGCCACAGGGCAATCACCATTGGCTCATTCCACCGCCCGCCTTTGGCTGTCATTGGTGGGAAATATGGCACTCTTTGAAGCCTGGCCTCTGCTGCTGCACCTGAAGTAAGTGAAAGGTCGGAATCTGTACGTTCACTTAATGATTAACCTGCATTAGACCTACACTGTTATGAGAGGAGAGAGGGCCTCGCGGGGGAATTATCCCCAGCTGCACACGTTCCTGTCTCCACTATGGGCAAGTGAACTGTGTAGACTTAGCTGATGTTTGGCTGAATGTGTAAATCCTCGTATTTTTATTAAGCTCTTTGTACTGGGGCTTGGCATGCATGTCGGGGCTCAAGGGGGTAAACCCATTGTCTCAGGATCTCTGAACTTACCTTGGATTTGAGCTCGTGCCTCCTGGTTCCAGAGCTGGCACTTTGCAACTAGGCTCCATGGCCTTCTCTTTCTGGCTGTGATCTCCACTGTTCTCGCCTGATGTTGGAGTCGGCAATACGTCTGTAGACACCTGTTTAAACATATGCTTAATTTGTGGGGGGGTTTTGCCAGGGCTCAGCCCTGCCACTTTTTTTTTTTACTCCCGGCACTTATTGTCTGAGACTCACTTTTATTATGAAGTGGTGAAATTTTGTGCATCCAACTATACAATTGAATTTCTATTTGCCTTGCCGCACTTGAGTGCACTATTGGGCAGAACCGAACAGTGAATATACAACCGAATTCTTGGTCAAAGTATTTGGGTGCATAATGAGCCAAATATTCGCTTTTTTAAAGCTCTATTGCTCAGAGTTTTGAAAAGCAATACAATATGGGGTCCGCAAAACCACCCCTCAAATTGTTGTAGAGGGGTCAGTGGGCCTTGCCATGGTCGCCCCCAACTTTTTTTGTATTTTTAAACCGCGTGCAACTGGGGTCATCAGGCCTTGCCTCAGCTGCCCCTGATGCTGCACTTTGTTTAAATTTACCTGGTGGCCGTCAGGGAAAGGCCCGGCGACCATCCCCTCCCTCCCCCAGTCACAGATCCTTGCCCGGGCGACCCCCAAAGCGGCTTTGTTAAGAAAAACAAATGCTCAATGGGCACCGCCTGGCCAAACCCTGGCAGTCCCCTAGCAACAGGGGGGCACGGGGCTTACTTTGTGGCTCAGTAGCAGGCTGCAGCAGACAATTAGGAAAAACCTTACTTGGCTTTTGCAGCATGTTCTGCTTTCTATGATTGGCTATCTCACTCAAACACAGAGCGAGATAGCTAATCATCGGAGTCTGAGCAGAGTCAGTTGCAGTCTCTGCAGGTCGGACCCTTTCTCCTGCTCTCCGAGTCTGTTCTTGCTCTCTACTACCTGGGTGGATACAATTACCCAGCTACACCGCGGAGCGGTCGCGGAGTCTGAGCAGAGTCAGTTGCAGTCTCTGCAGGTCGGACCCTTTCTCCTGCTCTCCAAGTCTGTTCTTGCTCTCTACTACCTGGGTGGATACAATTACCCAGCTACGAGTCTGAGCAGAGTCAGTTGCAGTCTCTGCAGTCCCTGACAGGACCGGCAGAGGCATGGCAACCGCCCCTGACCTCCGGCACCAGCAAAGCCCCAACATCGCCAACGACACATTGGATGAAGAAACAATGCGCTTCAGAAGTTCATGGCAACTCCAACCGCCCGCTAGCCTACTGTTTTCTGCCAAACACCCGGTCAAACTGAGACCACAAGCTCTGCTACCCATAAACACCATCTTGACGGGCAGCGACCTAAATCATACATCAACGGGATCACAGCACCCCAAAAAAGCGACAACAACCAGCCAGAAATCCCCAAAGAGGAGCGATCAACCGGGGGCGAACTCTCATTCCCCACTGTCTGAATCTTCAAAAATACAAAAAGCTTCAAGTAAAAGAAAGACCAATGAGGCGGAAGCTACAGCAAAATTTAATTCTGAAAACAAGGCAAACGCCACCGCACACGAGGAACTCGCCTCGACCTACCAGCCCATGACCTGTGACACAGGCTGCCCCGACTGGCCGGCCGGAGGACCGACCACAACGGTTTTGCCTCCACGGGAGCACAGGCTTGGTCAGGAAGCGGCGGCAGAGAGGCAGGCAAAAGCCGCAAAACAAACAAACGGCTGCGCTCTACAAGAACGGGCTCTTACCATGGACATCTACCTGGATCAGAGGATTCCAAGCAGACGAGCAGGATCGCCGTCCCATGCCGCGACCCAGGCTGGGAAGCAGTCCCTGACTCCAAGGGTGGAAGACCCGCAAGGGCGAAATGGAGTGGCAGCTTTAGCGGACTTGGCCACGGAGACTCGCGCCCTGAAACACGCAGGCGGCCTCAAGCCCGCCGGAGCCTCCTGCTCACTACTCCACCCGTCCACGGAACCAGCGGGCGGCTCGCACCTGAGTGAGTCTGAATCCAGCGCATATCTGCTGGCTCCACCGGAGGAGACTAGTGGAACTGCAGAACATCCCGAAGAAAATGAAACGACAGCCGGAGAAATAACTGTTTCCCCTGAGAACGCTGAAGAATGGGAATACATCTATGATCCCAAATCAAGCCCTCAGACAAATAAAAAAAACAGCGGCCAAATTTCAAAGGGTGAACTGACCAACAAAAAAAAATCGCAAAAAAAACAGGACAACAAACCCCAAAAAGACTTGTCCAAACTAAGAAGACACAGCAAAAAGTACCAGTGGAATCCATCCCCAAAACTATGATATGCAACTCCTTAAAGGAACTGTTTGCCAGACAGGGCAAAAGAAAACACAAGGTCCTCACGGAACTAACAGATGATGAAATACTCGAAGACCTGCAACCAGCAGTGAAGACAAGAAAGATTGCCCAAATATTCACAGCCAGCAGGGCTCTAAACACTACAAAAGACAACTCTCCTATAACCTTGGCAGCTGAGCCCGCACAAGCCGAATTGAAAACAGCAACGGGGGCGGACGAACCGCCCCTACTCCAACCACAAATCGACCCTCCGAATCTTCACCAACTAAAGTCTGAGGAGACGTAGAGGCAGTCCCGCCCTGCATCCTCGAACCCAAGAAAGCGGACGAAAGCCTGGAGACAGGCAGGCGAGGGAGCCAAACAACATCCGCGCCGGACCACCCGGAAGTCTTCCTGAAACCCAAACCCTCAAGATCCCAACACCCGAGAATATCCGGAGAAGCAGAATGGCTGCTCTATGGCGGACAAAGTTCGGCGAGAAGATCTTCTATCCCCCACTTCACACGCGAACTCCGAACATCGAACC
Source organism: Ambystoma mexicanum (assembly GCF_040938575.1). Lineage (NCBI taxonomy): Eukaryota > Metazoa > Chordata > Amphibia > Caudata > Ambystomatidae > Ambystoma > Ambystoma mexicanum. Next base: position 607,879,853 of record NC_090923.1, on the reverse strand, counting down.
ATCACCAGGAGCCGAGGATTACCCAAGACTGCGACTGTGAGGCTCCCAACAGAAACCAATCAGGCCTATTGGGAGCGTAGAAAGAAATCCCTACCAAAAAAAACCTAGACTTAACGACAATAATGTCGGCCATAACGATAGGCCTATCGCCATTCGGGAAACTCTACGAGTCCCTAAACGAGACATTAAAAGATCACACCACGCTAATTGCTATGCTCCACACAAAGCTAATCTTCATTGAAGGCTTCATTACCGCGAAAGAAAACTCTATAAAAGCAAGCAAAGACTCCTCTAACCTTACCTATACAAGCTCGGAAGCGAACAAAATGTCAGTAATGGAACCCAAGCCTAAGAGCTCTTGTGTGCACACACAAACTGATGCCCTACAAGGACCCTCTCAATTTGTATTTTCAGGTACTACAACTAAAAATGGCGCGGTCAACTACGATCAAAGTGAAATCATATATATTAGTGAAGAAACATCATGCAGACCGCCCAAACAGCGAATCGAATACACCGAAAAAGAACCATTTCCAAGTCAAAACGGAAATCAAATCGAACCAAACGACAAAGATCAGGCTTACCCGATCTTCTGCCTACAACATGGAACATCGACAGGGAAAACGGACACATCGGAACCTGGGCCCACACTCCAGAAGATCTATCCCTTAAAGGGTAGCCCCTCCATTCCTCAGGACCCTCCTCTCGTTTTTAAGATCACAAATGACTCAGAAACCAAATGCTCACCAAGAACTGTAGAAGACTTCCTGGACGACGACCATCTAATGAACATCAGCGAACATCTAGAAAAGGACCTGACAAGTAGTTCGCAAACTGAAAATGACCAAGTTGAGAAAAGGGAAAATAGGAGTAGTCCACTGTATCAGCAAAAGAGTCCTCCATTCTATACAATGGAAGAACGAAGAAACAATCTTCACCACACTTCAAGACCAAACCAAAACAAAACTAGCCAAAGAAAAGTTTCATTCACCTCAAAATCTGAGCCCCCATCTCTGCACCAAGAAACCCCAAAACTGGAGAACCGACATAAACACAGAGAAAGAGACAGAAAATCAAGCAGAGACGATTCTCGACGTGAATCAAATAAAAAGAGCTCAAAGGATCACCGATCTCAAGAAAACGAGCCGTCAGTGAGACCCCACTACAAATCAAAAACTGAAAAATACCATGACCGACGCCATCCCACCAAAATATCCATTTGGACTCTAAAAATAGAGCAACGGTCAGAAAATCGTGACGAAATAATTCTTAACAGAAAAGGTGTGCTAAACCTCTTTGGCTTCATCCCAGCACTTCGCCAGATTAAATCAGAGGACCTGAAACTAGTGGATCCTTATCATTCTAACCATAGAGCAAAAACAATCTTGCACATCCCTTCAAAGAAAATACAGATGCTAATAACCAACGAAGCAGAGGACTTATCTAAACTTGGCTTTAAGGTGCTCGGAAACCTGACGAAACCTAAAGAACAGAGAGAATCCCAGGAAAACGACCTAAGAACGTCAAAAAGCAAAGCCACTGCGAGTAACAGGATAAAGGACCACCCGATCACTGAGAAACCGTCCCAGGAGCAGGCGGACCTTGGAAGAAGAACCGAAAGGAACCCAAGAAGCGGGACAAACGGGGACCTAAACACTCAAAATAACCAACGGAATTCAGCGAATAATGAAGCATCAAAAAAAGGTACGCCTAAGGCGCTGCAAACAAGCAACTTACCCCCTACAAAACAACCAGTAACCCAACAACTAAATGACAACCCGCAGGGAATCTGGTCCTGGCTGCCAAAAGTACTCGCAAAAAACTTGAATAAATAGCAACTCGAAGGTTGGCAGAGCGCCCAGAACGACACCTTGCCAGCCGACAAATTCCCCACCAATCTAACACTTTGCTCCTGGAACACTCGTGGACACACCCACTTGACGACTCGAAACGACGGCGATTTGGCATCATTCGACGTAATTTGTCTTCAAGAAACATGGCTCGTTGACAAGCTGATCCTGGACGGTTACGACGTAGTCCTGGCACCTGCATAACAAGGCCTTTTAGGCCGTCCATCATCCGGATTACTCATGGCATGCAAAAATGGTGTAGGTTTAAAAATCAAAGAAACCTTGCTGTCAAACCAATCCATACTGGCAGTACTCATCGATCTTGAAGGCTGCGAAAGGACGCCAAGTTCAGAAATAGCGATCTTGAATACCTACTGGAATCCGGCAGCTTTAGACGCTCAAAACTTCACCCACATGATGCAAGAAATAATCGACGAAATTCAGTCAAATCGCCAAGTCTCGTCCTTCATAATCTGTGGAGACCTCAACATCTCCCTCAAAAGCCCCGGCTTAAAAGAGGGAAAAAACTCTGATTCGACTAAAGCAACTCAAAGAGGAAAACTTTGGTGCAAACTGATGACCTCACGGCATATGTTAAACCTCGACACAGTCTTTTCAGAGAAAGACCGTTTGCCGACCTGGGAACAGGGAGTGTCGCGAGCAACAATTGACTACACCTACGTCTCCCGTCCCTTTTTGGACACCGTAACAACCTTCAAGGTGCACAAGACAACAAACAGTGACCACAACCAATTAATAACAACGTGGTCAACCAACTTCAGCAGAACCAGCGACAAACCACTTGGCATTGAAGTAAATAACCAGGGAAATCAAATAAAACTCTCAACATCGGCAGTAAGGAAGCTCACACAAAGATACTACGAAGGGGGTACGTCGGAAGAAAACCCAGATCCTGACTATGTGCCTCTGCTCGTGGCATTTTCTACAAAAAAGTCAGCCCAAACTACCGACACCAGCCATAAACATACCTATGATGCCCAGTTAGCCCAAAAAAGACGTGAATTTCGAAAAATCAAGAGGCAACTGAAGCAAACACAGTCGAGCAACAAGGCGTCAAAACTAGCAGAAGCCTCAAGAAACTACAGAAATTGGGTCAAGAACCACCGCCCAAATCTCTACCAACAAGATTCGGAGAAAGTACTGAAGGCGATTTGCGGCAACAAAGCAAGAGAATTTTGGTCCCTCATAAAAACCACGACATTATCAAAAAAAACCTCCATCATCAATTCAATGGGGGAGCAGAAATGGATCGACCACTTTTCAAAGCTCTTTGAATCTACTGTGAAAACAAGGAAATAATATGAGGCAGGGTAACCAAAAAGGAAACACACCAAACACAGGTTACAAAGGAACATACAAAGCACTTTATTTTATACTGAATCCAGTTACAAAAGAACAGAACACAATTCAGATAGCTATCGACCCTCAGTACAACACAGCAAACTCCGGCGTGGTTCGGTGTGCTCAGTGAGTGCAAATATTCATTGAAACGGTCAGGCTTTTATACATTTCTCCAGCCTGTTGTCCAGCCTTTCTGCAGGTTAACCATTCCATAAATAAGTTACTGCTCTAGGGTCCCTTGCCAGGTCAAATCTAGTTCATCTTAGGTTTATACATTAACAAGAAGAAATGGTAATAATGGATGCTCTAGGCCTAACATTACAATGCGGGACTTAATTTATACAATATAGTTAAGCAGGTGTTCTCATTCAATTATAGATCAGTTTCAGTGATACAGGTAATCCATTGCACACAGGTCAGCAGAAGGACAAGGTCTCAGCTCATGACCCTAACAAGTGGCTTGCAGGCAAGTTATACATTAGCTGTACAGAGGTCATGACAATCAAGTTCTGTTCTGAATAACATAGGCTACCATTTTAGCTCACATGGTGACTTTATAGAGCAAGAATACCTAAAATGGTGGCTTGACCCAAAATGACAGTTTACATGGTTTCTAAGGTCAGGACCTTGCAATGCGAGTTTATTCACATGTAGTTTATAAGCAGCTTGTTAGCAGCTTGGTGTAGGCCAATATACATATATCCATAGCAATAGGAGGCACGATATAATTTCTAGTTTGACACTGCAACAAAGGAGGATGGTGAGCCTAGAGAAAACGACCCCTCGAGCTGGTTATGTTTCGATGACCAAGAAGAAATCTTCGAGACTCTAAAAAAACTAAAAAACTCACGAGCGGTTGGCCCGGATGGGATTTCCAATATGGACCTTAAAAAGAATCCGGCTGAGTAGTCAAAACTACTAAAAAAGATCTTCATGAGATGTGCAAAATCTAAATCCATTCCTCCATCCTGGACCAAGGCAACCATCGTTCCGATCTACAAAAAGGGGGATGTGTGTGACCCCACGAATTTTCGGCCAATCGCCCTCCTAGACTGCATTGGAAAGGTCTTCGGAGCCTTACTGCTGAAAAGGCGGCAAACTTGGACCAAACTTGCACCATGCCACGACCAATTCCAAACTGGCTTAAAAAAAAATGTTGGCACAGCAGCGAACATCCTTGTCATCAGCATTTTAAAAAGCAAGGTCCTTGAAGGAAAACCAAGATCTTTTGTGGCCTTTGTTGACCTTTCCCAGGCCTTTCACCTGGTAGACAGGTCACGACTTTGGTCAAAACTTGAAGGATGGAAATGTCCCAAGGAGATCCTTCTACCACTGAAGGCCCTGCATACAAACACCACTCTCAGAGTACGATTAACCCCGCAAGGTCAAGTTTCAGCAGAAATCCCCACAAGTAGGGGGGTCAAACAAGGTTGTCCTCTTGCTCCGGAGTTATTTCTCGCATATATGGGCGACTACAGTGCAACAGAAGATCTTACAAAAACCTTTCCGCCAAAAATGGCCAAGGTACAAATTAGCCGCCTTATGTACGCCGATGACCTCGCTCTGTTCGACCAGACCCAAATAGGCCTACAGAGACAACTGACAAATCTGTTACACTATACAGTAAAAAACAATCTGCAAATCAACAAAGAAAAAACAAAAATACTAGTTCTAGAATTGGCATCGAAAAGATCGGACAAATTCAAATGGTATCTAGAAGATACAGAGATTGAAAGAACAAAAGAGTTCAAGTACCTGGGCGTGACCCTCGACAGTTCCCGCGCAGAAAGTGCAATGCACGAAAGCCTGAAATTAAAAATCAGAAAACTAGCAGCACAAGGCAAAGCCATAGACCTCAACTCTCAACAATCCCGGTAATTGAATGCTATAAGATGAAAGTAGTACCATCAATTACATACGGAGCCGAAGCAATGCCCCAAATTCCAAAAAAAACTCTGGACAAAGCTGGAAGGGCATTTTTGGAGAAAAGTGTTGTGCTTGCCAAATTCAACCTCAATGCCAGCGATTCGACGAGAATTGAGCCTCCTCTTTTTAGCAGGCACAGTAAATATCAACTCGGTCCTGCTTTATCGCAAGTGCATCGCCCAAGATAAACAAAACATCTACACAATGATTGGCGAGGAGATGAAAATGGACACAGTGAAAATGCTGACAAAATGGAAAACCGAAAATCTAGTTTTAATGGATTCAGTAGCTTGTACATAAGCTGACCTGTCATCAAACCCGGTCAGAGTGACCGAAAAACTTAAAAATCTGGACTGGTCAATCACCATAGCAGATGCCACAGCAAACAAACTTCTAACTCATCTTCCGCATACCCAGTGCAAAGTAAATGAACTCCAGAGGTACATCAAAAAATTCCCTAACAGGGCTTCCAGAAACTACCTACTCAGGATAAGACTGAACTTAATCGAAACAAACGAGATTCGCCACATTCGAGGTATCTCAGAAACAAGCGAATGCCGATTCTGTGGCGCCGAAAAGGAAACAATTCGCCATCTACTAATGGTCTGCCCAAAAAACCAAGCGATAAGATCAGCTTACCTTGACCACCTACTCGCAAATGAACACTTTGACGCGGACCAATGGTGGCTAAGACTGATTGGAGGAGATCGAACAACGTGGCAAATCGCCTTGGTAAAGATCATCTAAGAAACACTGAAAACCCTGGGCATAAGCCCCTGAGGACTTTTGGAAATAAAGGAACGCAATTTTGTAAAGTTCCATTTTGGAACAAACACACAAAAAAAAAATATATAGATAATCATGGAAAGTGGACCAGACGTTCGGCTTCAGGTGAGTACTCTACCACGTATTTGGCCCAAGCTGAAAAGCAAGATTTTGGCCAAATGCTCACTCAGAATCAAAATTTGGTACACCACTTGTTTAGCTACACTTAGAACCGCTACAAATAAATGACCCTCTTATATAGACATCGACAACCATCCTAACCATCCTTCAATATGCTAGGCTTTCAGGGGACACAGATGGATCCCTCAATACACGTCCTGCCATCCACGTACAAATGGAAGGCTTAGTAACTCCCTCCCCTTTGGGCCTCCACTCAAACGACAGTGGCGAAATCGTGGCAGAAATTAGGCAGAGTTATGCACCATGTGTCTTCCTCATTCCCCTCATTATTCCTTCTGGCGCAGTATTGTCCCTAAAGTAGAATATTTATTTATTTATTTTACTAATTTGCATTTTTAAAGCGCTCACACAGCCCGGGGGCATCGAGGCGCTGTTACAGGAATATGTCTTAGTTGCGTATATATAACACGCTTAATACCCAGTGCTTTCTAAGCGTGGACCCGGGGATCGAAACTGCGTGGCTTTGTGTCGCCTTGTTTCCAAGGTGAGCACGTTGCTGCTGAGCTATCCTCCCGGGTATATGGTAAGGCCTTGGAGATGTAGAGTCTAGGCCTGCCGTTGCTTGGCTAGGGGAGTGGCATAACCTGCCCCTAAGCACTCAGGCTAGGGTGAGCTCCGTTAAACTGTGATCTCCTGCTGCTCATCCCCTCTCTTCTGCTGCCCCATCTTCCCATTCTTCTCTTTCTCCTAAGTGCTTTGAGGCAAGCTGTATGTCATTGTTGAGTGCTATGCAAGAAACCTACATAGCTACATATCTGACCTAGCCTTTGACATGCCTGTGCCGCAGGTTATAAAGGTGTCTTTTCTTGTCCTCCTGCTCCCCTCATGTTAGTGTCTCGCACAGCTTACTCCAGTCTCCCTATGCCCATACAGTCGCCTTGTTCCCTGCTGACCGACTCCCCTGGCTTCAAGCATCAACACATCTACTTATTCTCTTCTCTCTAGCCTTATCTATAGCCAATCGCTTATTTTACTCTAGTCTCCCGCTCCCTGCATCCCAGGTTCTCTAGTACATTAGTAACTCCAATCTCCTCCCTTCAGCAGTTCAGCCTCCTGAACCCTTACCGTGGTCTCAACCTCCACACCCACGTCAGCTGTCGCCATAAGGGATTTTCCCATATTCCAAGGCCTTACTCACACAATTATCAATACCTTTTGGACCTATGCCAGGAAAAGGTGTTGGTCAAGGTCTAGAGACATAGCTCACAAAACAAATACTCATAAGAGAAACAAAGCCACGGCCACTGAAAGGATAAAAGCCACATATTCCATCAGCCTGTCACCTTGCAAGGCTATGGAGAGGCACACGCAACATGATTGGATCACTGGACTTTCCAGAGTGTAATGGAGAAACCCTTCTCCTAGAAGGTATGTGGCGTGCTCTAAAAGAGAAGTAGTAGATAGGAGATGTGCTCTAAAGGAGGAATAGTAGAAATGGAGACCTGTGCTTTTGGTATGTATTCTACTGAGTATTGCCATTCACAATATCCACAATCACCCTACGCTTCTTAAGAGTGTTTGTAAAAAGTGCTGGAGGAACAGTCTTTGCTGTTAGTTAAATTGAGTATCGAGATACATAGGAAATCTGAAAACTGAATTGCTAATAACGTTTGACTTGCATGACGGATTTGGCTGAGATTTTGCAAATAAAAGGATTGTCATGGGCCCCCCAGAATGGAAATGTGGGGAAATAGCCATTACAAAATAAAGTTATTAAGCAAGTACTAAAACGCTGTTTTGGCCTTGTCTCCATTCATATTCCGATAGAGGAAAAAGTCAACTTTTTTCTCCAGTGCACAACCAAAACCACTGGATGGAATTGGACTAGGTAGGAAACAACTTGGGCATGACGCGTTGACACGATATCTGGGAAGGGACTGGGGTTCTTGCATCCAGTAGATTTTAAAATATTTCACAGAGAAGGGGGTGCCCCCTACTCCCAAATTTATAACTATATCTCCCATGGTGCTTTGTAGGAGAGAGGCTTTTCAGAAATGAAAAAGCCGCCATTTTTTCTTTGTTCGATGCAAGAGATAACCACAGTTATAATGGGAATAACTGTGGTTAGCCGAAAACGAAAAGTGGAAAAAAATGCCATTTGGAGGAGCAAAAAAAATGAATTGGCATCAGGCTAGAGGTGGGGAAGGGGAAAGAAGACAGTATGTAAAATTGAGGAGGGTGGGGTCCTGATGAACAAATTCAGGCCTCAAACATTATCGTATAGCTGTGGTTATTCTGCGAATAACTGCGGCTATAGGATCTGTAAAAAAAGTGCATCATATGAAAATAACCACAGTTACTGGTTGCATGCGCTTATGGATAACCAGTGTTATGTAGTACATTGCACATATAACTGTGGTTATGGAAAAAAGTAAAACCACAAAAAAAAAGTTGCAATGATTTGATTAATAGGTTGTAAAGAAACATATTGGGGGAACATGTACAGTGGTCATGGCCGAAGGCTATGGCTAGTGGCCCATAAAAAACTGATATAACAAAACCCTTGACATTCACTGAAAATCTTCAGTTAATGTGCAGTAAAGTTGAGCAGATTTAATGCAATGAAACCCTTGAAATTCAGCAGATGTGGAACATGCACTATAATCTCACAGATGCCTGGAATTGACTTTTTTGGTATGTTTAAAAGAGCCACGCCACCCCCACTCTTTCCTGATACTACCTGCCCCTCTTCTCCCTTCATTTGGACCTAATTACTGTCTAAGCCTAGAAAATAATCTTCCATCTATGTTACCACTCATTCGATGTAAATGGTATTTATATTAAATTAACATATATCAGCTCATAGCAACTAACAAAGTTATGCCACTCAGTGCATATTGAATCTTTTGTTTAATATGAAATATTGCAAGTGCTTGTGTGAGCTACACCTTATCCAGCAATTGCTTTGGGTCTTTTGGCAATTACTGCAATTTCTTTCAGCAAGATTTATATATTTTAGACAAATTAAAAAATAAACAATGTACTAACCTTGTGATCTCTCTTATGGGATTCTTGAGAATTGCCTGCTGAACTTCGGTTCTTAAGAGTTCTACCATGCTGAGAAAAACCAGTGGTTATATTAATGATACTTTTAAGAAGTGTGATTAATTTGAATCCTCTGTTGTTAGCATCCTTTGGATTGAAAATGCAGAAATGCAGGTGCCAATGTTCTATTTGTTGATCTGAACACTCCAGTAACTGGATCCATAGTTGACCTTTGGAATCCTGAGAACAATCAATCCATTGTCTGGCAGCCATCTTGGTGTAGCCAGACACCACCAGGGTTGGACTGGGACAAGAAGTATGATGGACACCCAAGAAAAAGTGGCCCACCCCTCGCCTCACGACCCTTGACCTCAAATGACATCACAGGAAGTGATGTAATTTGACCCCACCCGAAAGTGACATCCCAGGAAGCGAATAAAACACGACCTTTCACCCCTTTACAGAACAGGAAGTGGCATCAAATAGCATTGTTCCTAGGTACATTACGAAAAATATGGTTATGATTTCACTAATGTGATATACATTTTATACAAGAATGAATCACCATATGTAGCATTCATATCTGTGTGTATAGATCCATATTGTCAAATTACTGTGAATGCAAGCAGACGTCCAAGGCCAAATGCTAATGTTATGCATAAGCTCTTTTTTTATAGAAGAAATATGCACACAATCACCCAATCTTTGTTGGTACTCATTTAACGACCTCGGAATGATGAAAGGCTGAGATGGCATTGCAGGGATTCGAACCTGCAACCTGGAGATCACACACACACATCGCAGCAGCGAGCTCTCAACCCAATGAGCTATCATATCACCTTTAGTCAAATGAGAAATTATTCTGTAGTGGATACCATTAAACCGGTAACTGAGATTGAACAGCAGACCAGTTAAGTTCATCTGCGGGTCTTGTGCAAAGTTGGCTGCATGCTGCATCAGCATGTGAATGATGCATGCATCATAATTTATGATGCACACATCATGCATGCAAATCAATCATCAAAGCAAGGCAACCTTGCTTTGATGAATTATGCTGTTGTGGGTGCCTTTTGTTTGTTTGTTGTGGCCAGAACCCAGCCCCCAGGGACTACACATGTTTTCGGCCTGGCCTGGCCACGGGCAGTGGCAGATAGCTCAATCCGACTCTGGACACCACTTTTGGCTTTATGTGGATCGATCATGGGGTGCAGCCAGCACACGGCTGAGGTCAGTTGCAAATAGCCTTAATACCAGTTTCTGTTTAGGCAAAACAGATGCTATATGCGAGGAACCATCCTTATGCACCCTGACTGCACTCTGGTCCGTAAGTCAAGCTTCCAGGCACATAACTGTTTGTCTTGCCTGCAGGAATGGGAAATAATGCTTAAGTCTCGATAGGACAGACTGGAGCAGATTATAAACCGCTATGATCACTCTCAAGGGTTATAACATAAATATCCTCCAACTTATTTATGCCTATCTGGATCTGGAGGATCCTATGTTGGATTCGCTGTTGGATAACCTTGAACAAGTATTACGTTCAGAGCCTGTTTTAGGTCATTCATGATTTGAATAACCAAAGAGAGGTAATAACAATCTGGTTTCCAAATAAATGATGTAGATGCCTTATTTACTTCCAATGGTGGGGAACTACTCCTAAAGCAAAAATGAAGCAAACCGAAAAGCAGATGTCTGCCCTAGATGCCATCTGCACTGCTGTGTTTAGCCGTTTAGAGCAGATGGGGCAGTAGCGCAAACCACACACCGGCACTTTACTATTGAATTGTCTGATCTAAAGAGGACATAGAAGATTACAAAGATGTATTTCTATTTATGGTTATGTGTATTTATTAAAGCTGCATGCAACTGTGACAGACAGTGGAGGCATTCAATGAATAAGGCTCATTTGCAATAATATTTTTACTGAATGAGTCATGCCAAGGAGGCGATGGTCTATTATAGGGGGGCGTTGGGAGGAGTACAGAACATAAATAATCCGACATCCAGATGACTAGGACCAGTAATTGAAGAGTGGCAATTTATATGTGGTGGTTCTGGGAGACAAAAGGCATGAGATGCGAGGGTTAGGTGATCCATCTGGGTCTGAAGGTGGGGCTGTAGCCAGGGGCTCCTTCCACTGGTGGGGTTGGACTATTGGTTTGAAGAGTTCCACTGATGGAATGGCTTTGACGTCAGGCACTGGTGCAATGGCTTTAACGTCGGGGGTAAGAACCTTGCAGTGGAGTGGGGCTAGTAAAGAAAAGGAGTGGAAGATACACAGTGTGAGGGAAAGACAAGTTGCAGAGGATGGAGGAGTGCAAAGAAAGGACGTTGGCAAGGTTATGGGGGTTGAGTTCATGGATACGAGGAACAGTAATTTAAAGAGAAAGATTTGGCACTGGAGCTAATCCATGGCAGGGTCTTGTCCTTAGCCATACGTTTGGATTTGGTGTGTCACAAAGAAGGGGACGACGGAGTACCCTCATGCAGGAGTCCGTGCTCCTGAGCACTAGAGTAGAGATCAGAGTTTTATTTGGCTGGTGGGTGAGGTGCTGCTATATGTTTCTGGAGAGTGAGCCTGGCTGCGTGGGCAGTAGATTTGATGAGCTGGAAGAATGTCAGCTCAGTATCAAAGAGAAGCCCAAGATTGCGAGCCATGGGTGAGGGCGTGAGGAAGTCTGGGGTAAAGAAGATAGAAAAATGGAGATGGGTTACTTCGGACTCATGGAGAAAGATGACCTCTCAGAGGAGTTACGCATGAGGCAGCATAGAGCCATAAGGTGATGGATGCTGGTTAGGCAGCTGGTTATGCATTCCGAGACTGGAGGAGTGAACAAGGGTAAAGAGAAACGATCTGGGTGTTATGTGAACCAATGGAAGGAATGCAGTGGTCGAAGTGGGCGGGAGCGTTTGGGATCAGTACTCCTCTACTTATTTTTATTACGTTTTACTGTTCCCATACCTTTTATTTTCAAAGGAAACCGTTCCGGACTGGTTTCGTTTTAAAATAAAAGCGTAGAAAGAAGTTGAAACGTGCACTTCAGTGCACTGCACTGCACATACCATTAAACAGCAGGTGCGTTTGTTTGGGGGACTGGAATGCACGTGGGAGGGGGCGTGATGATGGCAGGCCAGCAGAGAACATAGTGCCACTACCTCTTTACGCACACGTCGAGCACTGATGAAATGAGTTTATCTAGGAATTATATTCCTACTTTTTTCTCACAAGTCGAGGCTTTGTTAGAAACCTGGCCAATCACGACATCCAAGGGAGTGGGGTTCTATTTAAGGTTTTCGCCATGGATCGGCAAAATTTAATCTCCTTACAGAGTGTCAAATTGTATGGGTCCACAAATAAACTCATTGCTTGCCCTTTGAGGACTTGTTCTTAAAACATGAAAATATTGAGCTGCGTCTGAACGCAAATACCTTTACGAATGGACATGTATGCAATGTTTGCATCTCATACAACGTCACTAGAAAAATGAAAACTACATGTAGGAACTCCAGGGGGAATGCAGTTCACCTTGAAGGGGCACTGTCTGTTACCACAATATCGTCGCAAACTGAACACCGCCGCTGAATCCTGGTGCTCCACCACTTACAATGGCCCGCGAGACCTGGCATAACTCTATAAATGAAGGTACAGTTGCGATGAATTTGAAGTATGAGTATTTTACTTCCCACTTTTGAAAGTAGGGAGTTCAAGGATTTTTCGCGACTTGTCGACATGGATAGTTTAAGTCAAGTAAAAAGGTATTTTGATTAAAAAGCACAGTTTTCTTTGTTGTAAGACATCCTTTTTCTTTGGACCAAAGTGCCAAAGGACGAGTATGCTCGTCCTTTTCGCATAGACTTGCATAATAGCCTGGCACTTAAGGGGTTAAATGCCCAGGCAACTTCTGGCGTGTTCATTGGCCACCACTTGCTCCAGAGGATCTACGTTAAAAGATCGTATTTGAAAAGCTCGAGTTACAAAATGGCAGAGCTGACTTGCTCGCATTTTGTAAACTCGAGCTTTTCCAAATGTGCCTCCCCAGCCCATAATGCCGAACCTGGCGAGCGGGGGACACCCCCGCAACCCCTGCTCCCCTTTTTTCTGCATTATGGTTTTTTTTTTTAACCACCCCGAATGCGTACTAAAAGCGCATTCAGCTTTTTATTTACGAGCTTTTGATGCGATACCACTCCAACGAGGCGGAAGAGCCCCTTAGGGCTATATACATCCGCTGTGCCTGACTAGAACTAAAGAATTCACTTTTAGGAGAGGCCTGCTGTCCAAAGGCCGGGATAGTCACATGCCACCTATATCATCCATAGCCTGGCATTACAGTAAAGTGCAGAAATATTATGGCCATGGTCTGTTTGGCATTGTACCTCCCTTTTAAAGTCCAAGGGTCACTCCTTCTGCCCGATTTCCGCACTCCACCCAACGCCTCATATCACATCTACAATGAATGACAACGTGAATCTTTCTTCTCAACTCCTGTGCATTGGCTGCTGCAATAGGCCCTTTTGGGCCCTTTGTTTCCCATGAATTTGTCAGTAGCTGTACTCTGCTCTTGCATTGCATTGTGCTCACCTCCGGCCCTGTGTTTCATTGCATTCCAGCTTTAAATTGCATTTTTCTTGCCTGAGAGCCCTGTATTATATTGAATTTGGTGCACATTGCATTGATGCTCTCTCAGGTGCTTGCCCCCTACAACCTCTGCTCACCATGCTCCTACCAGTCTTCGCCTACATCCTTAATATTTTTTGCTCTCTTTCCCCCATGCCTGCATCACATCCCCCATACCTCCAATCTAACCAACCCACATCTCTCGATCCCTTGCCTTTATTATCTTCCCAAACTCCACTCTGCCCTCTCCTCTATTCCTCTTCTTACCAATGACAACCTTATCTACTTACCTACCATCTCCCATCATCTACTCTTGCAACTACCTCCTCAAACCCTGCCAGTCGTATTGAACACACTCTCACTCTCTGGAATTCCACTTCCTTTGCAAATACATCCTCCTTTCACAAAAATAAATGTAAGCCCATCACCACAAACTCTTGGTGATGGCTATAATGCCCATCACCTGAATGATTGGTGATAGCTATCTCTGAAACACAGATTCCCTCCCATGACACCAGAACCATGGCAGCCCTTAATATAGACTTTGTTTCTCTCTCACTCACTCCCCTGGTCTCTTCAAATAAATGCTGTTGCGTTGACCTCATGATCAGCAAGGACTTATCATTGGCCCCTTCTTGCTTCTGACTTCAAGTCACCATATATATTTTTGTTAGCATAACTCTGCTCATTGTCTTGCTCATTTACCACCCAAATGGCATCCTTAAACTCTTGTCCAAGAAAACATGCCTTCTAAGCCTATGCCCCAAATCTATTGAACCTCCCCTCGTCAGCATCAGACTCGCACCCCTGATCCTACAATTCTGTAAAGAACTCAAGCCCCTCCTCTTCAATAAATCTCTTGGCTTCAACACCTAGGCCATCACATAATAATAATAATAATAATAATAATAATAATAATAATAATAATAATAATAATAATAATAATAACCTTTTACCTGATATGCTCTCAGCTGATGTTCCTTCCATCATAATGGAAGACCACTCCGATATAACAAATAGCCATCCTCTCTAACTTGACACCACTCTCTCTGACAGATCACTAACAGATCACTGACAGATCACTAGTCAACCTACATAACCTTCCAACCCAGACCCAAGGTAACTTCCAGGATCTGAAAATTCCTATCTTACACCCTGATCTCCACTTCTCTCACAATCGATCCCACCACCCCAGAAGACCACTCACCCATTCACTTCACCATCTCTGTTCTCCCTCTACTTTCCTCTCTCTCATCTATCAGGAAATGTAAATTCAAGCCCAACTCCATGGTCCCGTCCCTCGACCACGTCGAAGTCTTGCACAAAGCTAGCTTTCTCTCCTCCACTTGCTCATTCCATTGAACTTGCCTTCATCAAAATCAACTCTACACTGCCCCCACCATTTAATGATCACTATCCTACCCTCTCCTTCTCCCCCTCCTGCTTGTGATCGCAACCATGGATCTATGCAGCCACCCAACTGCTGAGGACAGCCATGCACCACTGCTTATGCTGCTGTTGGAATTATAGAACCTCACTCTCCGGTCAGCCTACAAAGACACTCTTCATACTCTTTCACTACTGTGCTCAGCTAAATCCTCCCACTAACATGATTTCCTTCCTCTGATCCCACCCACACAAAATAGCAATGTGCCTACAGACTATGCTTTCTCTACCCCGCCCCCCCCCCAAATACCCACCCTACATCCTCCCCTCTCTCTGATGATGACTGTGTCTTTTACCTTTCCTCTAATATCACCCAAATATTTGGAAGGTGTCAAGTAAGTCAAAGGTATCCTGCCTTCCTTCTCTCTTCACCCTTCTGGAAAAGCAGTGTACATAGAACGTTTATATACAACTATCACCCAACTCAAGTTGGTAATCATTTATTGACCTCGGAAGGATGAAAGGCTTTGTTGGGCTCGCCAGGATTCGAACATGTGACCTGCAGATCACACACAGATCACACCACCAAGCGCTCAACCCGCTGAGTGATTTTACTGTGCATCTATCTCTCCTATGGCTCCTTCTTGAACTCTAACACCCTTCTCTCGTCCACCACTCACCTTTGACCTCCTAACTCACTGACTAATCGGTCTCTACATCATGCAACTCTAAATCCTCCTCCATCGGAACCCTCGCAGTTGCCATTTCCCAAGGGTCAGTAGACAGCTACTCTAGGTTAGCAAGAATATACTGTAAAATGAGGTGAAGAATGCGAAGAAAAAGAAGAAAAAGGCCAACAATGTGGGCAAAAAATCGAGCTAGAATAACAAAATAAGAGTACAATAGGCTAGTCTCAAGGGGGGGGTTCATGCATCTTGCCAGGGGGGTATCTATATTTTGGAGGATGCACCCTCAGGTGACTCGTAAAGACCAGGAGGCATGTAAAATAATGGATTTGCATTGAAGGAACGGTCTGTTCTGTGTGCAGGCTCTGGCCTCTGAAAGAAATCGGTGCACAATGGAATGTGCCGCTGCCAAGTAATAATAATAATAATAATGATAATAATGTATTTCTTATATAGCGCTACACACCCATGGGTCCCAGAGCGCTCCAATAACAGAAGACATTATTATCCCACAGAGTGGTACTCGTACTGATACTCATGTTTAGGTAGCATTGATGCATCAGCTGCCAACAGTTTGAGTTTGCATGATGATGGTTATAGACAAACCTCTAGTCCTACCCCGGGAACAGCCCCAATGCCTTCCTGCTCTGCTTCCCTGCTTCCATCCTGATGATGGAACGCTGACCCACCAAGACTTCCTGCTTTCTCATGGGGATTCTGGGGTTGCTGGAATCGGCACCCTAGGGCCCCATCTAGGTCCTGGAGAGGCTCGCTCGCCCACAGCCAGTACAGTGCACTCTGCACATGTGCTGGGGGTTCAGACCTCATGGAGAATGTTGTCACTATATCACAACATAATCTGCCCGCAAGACAACTCATTGTAGCTAGATCTGCGTACTTTAACTCAATCATCCAATGTGAAACCTTCAAGCAAAACTGCATCATATTGCACATGCATGTTGACTTCCCCCATGGGGTGAAGGAAACTTTATATGATGATGATTGGATTCAGATCTTTCTAAACATTGTGTGTGTATGAATCAGTGGATCACCCGAAGCATGATCATAAAGACTGGGAATAGTAGCTCTGTTCCTAACCATCTCTGCGAATAGAAAGGTTAATAGGCAGTTTCTTAGATTCAGGTGGAAGTTATTTCCCTTTCTCCAACCAGATTAAATTTAGATACGGCCTCATCCAAAGTGAACATATGAAGTGCAGGTTTTGTAAGCAGGAGGAAACCGTGGAATCACTGTATCACTTATTAAATGTACTAGGTGTCGAATGGCAGTACTATTTTAGCAAATGTGCATATTATGAGTACTCAGAGTTGGAATGACTGCCTGGCTGAGAGAACCACCTCATCTGTGATCACAGTTATGGGATTTGTAAAAAGCTTGCATTTGGAGGATGGTGATTGCCAGGAGTTATAGTGCCGTATGAACAATATCTGTGCTCAAAAAAGAGAAGTGCAACAGGATGGGAAAGATGGCTTAAGGTGATCTTGTTCTGTTTTCCTTGTGTTGGTCACCCTCCTTCTAATACTGTGCATTCTATTGCCTTAATCTTTGGCTTGTTCCTGTTTTATCAATGTTTATGGTTTAAGGAAATGTATAGTCTTAAGAATTTTGTTTTAAACAACATAATATATTTTGAGAATTATGAAATGTTTGAACTTCTATTTTATTCTATTTTGTTTATGATCTTAAGTTTGCTAAAGGTTATTTGCTTAACCATAAAACAATAATTAAAAAAACAATCCTTCAACTACAACCCACATCTAAAACCTGCAATCTATAATCACAATCCACGGTTCCAAATATATATATTTTTAAAATGTATTTTGATTGTTATTTGGCTAAGATCCTTACATTGTAACAAGAAGTAAAAAGACACAAACGGATATAAAACAAGAAAATAACTACAGAAAAAAGTAAACAATTAAAACAACAAGATAATAACAAAACATCCTACCCAGATGCATAATTTCATACATGATTTCATTGAACCGCATACAATTTCAAAGATTTAAAAAAATAAATCACAAGCATGGTAGATGTCATGTTACTACCCAAGCATAATGACCACATTTCATCCTTTGCCCCCAAATCAGATAATTGAGAGCTTGTTGCCAGGTATTTACATATTTGCCCCTGTACTTGAACAGCTGGACAATCCAACAAGATATGTTTCAACCTTTCAATTCGAAATTCATCATTACAGAATCTACACTTTACTTAAGAGGGATCAGCATACCATATCTCACCAATAACGATTTTAGTTCCCAACAGATTAAGTCTAAAGCGTTGGAAGGTTGACCTAACATACCTTGCTGGATTATTTGTCAAATACAGGGCCAAAGCACCCAGTCGCTTATGATCATTCCAAAGGTGTGCCAAAGATGGATAAGCATGCATCAATTCAGTTTTTTGTATCCTATCAAATCATACAGCACTTTTTAACCCTCTCAGGATTATCAACAAGGTCACAAAAGGAGAGAGCCAACTCCTCCAAGAGTGTTTTGATATTACAAGTAAGCCTTGTTCATCCACACACAGGTTTTAGAGTTCAAGATTAACCCTAGATCCACATACAAGGAACCCTCACACGGGCACAGGATCTTATGCATCAAAGATAAGGTCTTCCATTGCCCTCATGCCATTAAAGAGACCATCGCTAGCTTGTATCTCAAAGCGTGTATGGGCACAGAATTCGGAAGACCTAAGACGCATCTCCAAATTACAGCTTCCAGCGATTCTAGGTAACCCACGATCACTAAAGAGTACACATCGATACCATAGAGTATCTTTGGTACAATCTTACCCTCATAGTATTTAATAGCGGGTAAGAGTGAGAACTTGCCAAAACGGGAGTCAACTCTCCCAAGCTGACACGCTAATGTACTTGCACGCATCTTTAGCCACTCCTCTAGTCTATTCTTATGAGGATGGGAAAGCAGCAGAAAGCCCAAATAAATAAGTGAGGACACTCTTTCTACAGGGGATTTACCAATATGCCAATTGTATGAACATGTCACCCCGTGCTTAGTACAGTGTATTATCTTGGTTTTAGATGGATTAATAAAGAGAAGGTGTTTATGACAAACTTCGAGGTGTCGCTGTAATCCCACTGCAGTGCAGTCGAATAAAAGTATGTCATCAGCATACAGCAACCACAAATGGCGAAGATGAAGAGGTTTAGGGGTAATAAGCCCAACAGATTTTAAGTAGTCTACTATATCTGATATATAAATGGCAAACATAAAGGGAGCAACCACACACCCCTGGCTAACGCCACAAAAGGTCTTAATAGGGCGAGAGAGCAGTCCTAGTTGATTCAGTTTGACCCAGACTTCAGAGTTTGAATACAGACCTATCAGCAAGCGCAAAAGATGAAGAGGTATCCCCCATCCATTAAGTTTCATCTATGACAGGTTCTGGTCAACAATGTCGAAGGCGGTAGTTAAGTCGATGGATGCTATAAACACCAATTTATACTTGTCGCCCCAAGAAAGATGTTGCATACTTGTTACAATAGCCCTGTTAAGTGAGGTACTAAGATTCTTCCTGAACCATATTTGCCATTTATCAAGACGGCCAGCCCCGATAGCCCAAGATTTGAGATGGAACAGCAAGATGCTTGAAAAAACCTTGCTATCCACATCTAGCATTGCAATTGGCCTATAATTCATTGGATTAGATTTAAGACCTCTTTTATAAATAGGCACAATGTTCGATTTAGAACAGGATGCAGGAATGATGCTGGTACCTACTATTGACTTAAAGAGGATGGATAACGTAAGAGCCCACAAATAAGGATCTTATTTGAACAGAAAGTTAGACAAGGTATTTGGTCCTGGGGCATGAGACGTGCTGATGCTAAGAATTACCTCCACCATTAGACCCATTATGTCCTCCAGATCACACTGCAAGGACACTTTATTGGGTGCTCCTGGTGACTGGGAAAACAAGGTTGTAAAGTGGGATACCCAGTCGGTTTCAACAACGGCATTTAACTGCTCATAGGTTTGAGGTGAGTCCAGGTTATTAACCACCCTCCAAAACCCCTGTATGTTTTTTATCGCACAGTGATTCCAGCATACCTTCTGCATCAGCCTGGCTCCTTTTTGCCCTATTCTGTCGAGATCAGTTCTTATATGCCTGACACACTTTTTTATTCAAGGAGGTCTTTCTCTCCAATGAGAGATTGATACGATAACTGATTTCACGCACCAGCTTTCTTTTTTCCCGTTTCCGGGTGAACACCTCCAAGCTGAAAACATGCTGATGGGAATCATTATTAGCCAAATAGCCCCTACCAGAAGTGCAAATAGAGACCAGGTGTTTAGCAAAGTTCTCAAAGTGTTCCACAGAGAAGGTATTATACTTCCAATCCAGGGTGGTTGAATTTAGGTAATCCTCAAGGGTTTTATTAACCTTAGCAGCCAATGCAACATTCCACGTGACCTTGCTACCTCAAAGATTCACCTGCAAACCTGTGCACCCATATTCAGGCAGATTATACAGCCCACATTCTACACTGTTGTCTGCTTGCAGAATGCGGTGGTCACTAAGGTGGCAATACACTGCATTAATCTTAACTCAATTTTCATGCAGCAAGTACTCTACAAAGATAAATTCGATTGTTGATTCTGCTTTCCCATTAGACAATGTTGAGGAGATGGGGGTGCCCCCGGGAACACTACTATTTAATGGAGACAGGCCTAAAACCCCAAATGGCTCATGCACATTCATCCATTCTGCTGTTTAGAATAGCATGTGGGATCCAAAAGATCACATTCATACATTGCAGAAAGAGCAACACACTCCGAATTCAGGTCACCCATAACCATGATTTTACCATATCTATGCTCTCCACGTCAGTCATTAATGCAGATTGTGACTTTCTCCAGCAGATCATCCAAAACATGAATCCCCTCATGCCAATACATGTTAAAGATAAGAAGATGTAGGGGGAATAAGCCATTGAGGCAAACGTGGATTATTAAGACACCAAAAAGGAGGCTACAATGCCTGACCACTGTAATTTCTGGACCTGACCTAATCAGGATGCTAAGACCTCCAAACATTCGTCCTAGGGCACCTCTGCTAGTAGCCTGGCTGAATAACCAATAGCCATCGAATGATGGGGAAGATAGGAACAGAGCTTTCCTGCAAACATATAATCCAGACAGATTTAAACATGATACTGACCTCGGGCTTACTTATCAAATTAAAATGCCACCTGATTTTCCAGGACATAACAGACAAGGAGCCAGAAAGTAAGTCCCAACTAATGGCGACGGGTTGAGCCCAATAGCCACGACCAGTCACTTCTCGCTTCTGACGCCCTCATCCTACTACGGAGGGCGAAAAGTTCATCAGCCAGAACATGCTTGCTCACACCCATATTATCAGCACTATTATCCACATGGACTTCGGGGGAAAACTGATTCAGATCAAAGCTCTGAACATGCAGTGCGTCTCGTTCCTTCAACACAGACTCCAGCACAAATTTGGAGCCAAAGTAGACCAAAGCCGGTCTGTTCAATTGATGTAAAAAAAGTCAACCCTATGAAGGTCTCTTATAGTAACGCCCGCTAACCCATGAACGCTTTGAAATTAGCAAAGAATGTTAGATCGATTCAAGACCAGTGCTCGATGATCAGCAAGGACACATTCCAACAAAAGTATGTTACTAGCCTCCTTGTAATTCTTTACTGTGCCAAACTGCTCATTGGTGGTAAGCCACCTAGACCCCACTGAAGGCCCAAGGGGTCGCCAAGCTTCAGAGCGACTTCCAAAGATAGCATTACTCAGGACTCCATCACCCACGCTTTGAAACAGTATTGCTTCCAGTATAAGCGCCTAACAAGTGAACAAAACATGCAAACGACACAGAATCCGGGGCAAGGTCACATTCACAGCCACCACCCCTATTTGGGTCGAGTTCAACCCAACCCAGAACATGATTTGAGGACGCAATACGGACAACATGAAGGTGGAGGACAGGAGTTAAATACAGAGCCAGGCATAAATAGAGTGGCGGGTGCCAATAGGATCAATCCACCCCTCACCTGCAACTAGGACAGGAGCCAGACCCAACTGAGAAGCCTTCACAGTAGGCAAAGGCAGCGGCCCATTCCATGCTTGAACTGATCCACCCCCAAAGGACAGGGTTGGCACTGAATCAATTAATTTGCAAGCATCAGCGCCAAAAACTACATCGCCCACATATAAGTGGGGATAGGCAGTACAAAGGACCCCACCGGTCCGGGTATGGTCTCCATGTCCAAGATCTTCTTTTTCCCCACCATGGGAGACACAACGATGAGATCCTTATCTACTGACTTCAATAAGGTAGATTTCCCCACAGGTTGAGCAAACAGGTTCTTCAAAAAATGTCTTGATGAAAAATTAGCCCATTTCAGCCCTAAACAGTTCTTGGATTTTTTCTTGTTCCTAGAAAGATGAAGGACTTGCTTTCTACCACCCAGCTTAGTAGAACACAGTATTTCATCGTTTGTCTTTTTTTCCAACGAGGAATCTCAGAGAAGTAACCTTTCTTGGTCCTTGTGACTAGACAATCTCTGTGCACTAGCAACATTATTCAGATTTGGAGATTTAGAGAAGCCATTGGACATTATTATCGGACATTCTGCATAGGTCGCAACATCGGTTAGGTTGACCGTCTCCAGTTGAAGGGCCGCAGCGGTCTCTGCAGCTGTAAAATCACGAGGCTCCAGTTGAGATGCGCCACATTGAGGCAATATAATCTCAGCCCCAGTCATTTCTCCCGGGCCCAGGGAGCGGGCACTGTTTGCTGTGCTAACCACACCTGGCGGTCAGCCCTGCTTCAACAAGCAACACTTGAACAAGACCTCCTTCATTGTTGTGTGCAGCTAAATGTTCTCAAATTTAAATAGCAGTGACTCAAGGAAAACTGAGTTGAATTTCACTTCCGCCTTCAAGCCCTCATAAGGGACACCAAGATGCATAGCACTTGCTTTATCTCCACAAGAGAATGCACAGCCGAGATTTCCCGCTCATTTTGTCGAGGGGGGAGCTCCTCAGTATGGCATATGAAAGGCACAATGAGGGAGAATGTGTCAGACATCCCAACAGAAGACTAAGATGAATCAACGTCTGGCACATATCTACCCCGGCAGTGTGTCGTCAAAGCTGAAGCCACCCCACTCCCCCTTTGAGGGGGAAGAGAGACCTACAAGGTCAATCACCTCCTCTGCAATTTCTCAGTATCAAATGCTCCATTGTTGCTGGATTCACAGAAAGTAAGGGGCCTTTCCCCTTAACATGAGACACTGCCTTACCCTTAGAGGGGACATTTCTGGACATTTTTGTGGGACCCATCAGGTCGCGCAGAGCACGCGGAAAGTTCAGGACTTGGGAGGCGTTCACAGGGTTTTTGGCCAACCCTATGTCCCCCAACTCTCCAGATGATGCAAAAATTAAAGGGGAGCCTTGTGGCAGCGACGGTGGTAATGGTAAATTCACGTCCGCAATCATTTCCTCATTGCTTAAAGTCACATTGAGGGACGATTATAGTATCAGTACTGCTCAGGGCACGCGTCAAAGACAGACAGAAAAAAAGTCACACTTAACCCGCTCCACAGGAGGAGACGCCCAAAAGCCCGGCAGCCTGGACTGCCCAGACTGCACCTCTATGCAGCTCTGCACTACTCCGAGGACTGAAAGGGGTTTTTAAAGGACCTCCTCCTCTCCAATAATTTAACAGGTAGCGAAGACAGACTTTCCAGCAAGTAGCAAATAAGCAGCAAAGCAAGGATAGCTGCCCAGACTACACTTCTACTCGGCTCCGCACCGCTCTGTGCCGCTATGCAGACTGAAAGGGGTTTTTAAAGGACCTCCTCCTCTCCAATAATTTAGCAGGTAGTGAATACAGACTTTCCAGCAAGTAGCAAACAAGCAGCAAAGCAAGGATAGCTGCCCAGGCTACACTTCTACTCGGCTCCGCCAAATACATCTATAGTTGCTACAATACAATACAATAAAAAAAGTACTCGACATAGAGAAACGAGAACGTGTATTTTTGTATTTTTGGGAAAATAAATGGGTATGGGAAAAGGTAACAAGGGAAAAATGTACAAGAGGAAAGGGCAATTCTATTCTGTTTTTAATAAAGGAAAATTAACACAAGACTTTAACAGGCACTAAACCAAAACCTTGATAAGGAGAACAGAAAAATGGCTCCAAAAAGACATAAGTATGCAGAGGACCAGCAACAAACACAAAACATTCCTCCAAACTCCTGCCAGGACCTTCCTATTGGATATTCATGGCCTCTGATTGGCTGCACAAACACTGATGGACTCAACTAATCAACAGAGATGGCCCTTATAGGATAAACCTTTTGATGATCAGAAGGTCTGCCACTCCTGATTGGACGTCGAACCATAGCATGAAACCCGCAAGCTTGCCACAAGTTAATCAGGGATCCGTTGTCATTTAAATGTCTGTACTGTTCTCATGGTGGAAATGACTCTTCTCTCAAAGATTGCTTGCTAGCATATGCCCATTTCATGGAAAATCATTTAGGCCTAGTCACTCCCCAATGGTGATGCTTTGCTACTTCCTTGTCAACTACATCCATCTAAGTTCCTGCCTATTAGGAAATAATATAGTTTTATCATTCTAATGTGTGAATCTAGGTGAGGCACACAGTATACAGGTTTCTTATTTATTTTGCAATGTGGGGCTCACAGATAGATCAATTCTCCAGATGACTCTAGCATCCACACGTGGAGTCAAGTCAGAATCCTAAAGCATGGAGTCTGTGCATACGTCTGAAAGCATAGACAAGATGGTCAGTATCTTTAATAAAGTGCTATTTCAAGGCATTCTAGAAGGTGTACGCAGAGGGAATATGTGGAGTATGGCAAGACATTTTGGCTGCATGTTTTTAAAGTGACTAACAAGCCTGTTGATGTGCAGCTGCCATCAGTAACATACATTTATAAATGAGTGGGAAAGGATGACTACGTGTAGATGTAAGGGGGCTCTAAAAGAACGTTTGATATGAGGCATTCACATTAGTGATTATTGACTCTTTACCTTGCATAGAGCAACATCTGTTAATTTCTGCTCACCAAAGAGTGAAAGCTGGATTTCCCACTCCCAACAGAAAAATCTTGCAAACCAAGGTGTAAATGCTTCTCATCATCTGCTACAAACTGCAGATGATAATTACTGGTAATTTCCTTGTGACAGCGCCTCGATGCCCCCAGACTGTTTGCGTGCTCTATAAATCTAATAAATAAATACATAAAATAGATCCTGCCAGTTCGAAATATTGTCAGGCAAGTTCTCTTTCAAGGACTCTAGGTTCTGCAGACAGATGGCCTAGTGATGCATGCAATTGTTTGTGGGTATTAATTTGCAACAGTTGATAGTTATTTCTGCCTTAATTGCTAAATGAATTGATTTGTCCCTAGCGCCTCTAAATTCCCTTTGGCAGTTTCCATATAGGATTCAGAAGCAACTGTTCACTTTATGTCCATGAGATGGTCCTCCAACCAACACACAGGATTCACATGCCAGGGCAGAGAATGGAGTCTTGATTTCAAGATGGGGGGAATCATGTGGTAGTGTGAGTGAGTTGGGACTCCAGAAACAGGAGACCAGATGGAACTAAAGGATCTTTTATCGCAGTTGAGTTGCTGAGGCTTCAGAATCTTAAATGAAGTTTGCGACTCATGAGCACTGGTATATCACCCCAAAGGGAAGGTATAATTAGAAGAGTTAGACAAAATAGTCATTATCTAAGAGGGCTTCTGTCTGAAAGTGTTAAAAGGATAAGTGCATTTACATTTTGGGGGATCTGAACAATCTTGGATAAGAACCTTAAATGCCACCGTTCTGCTTTTTTTTTTACATGACTGAGAACTGTCTACGGGGTGCATCATGATTTGGGTGATTGACTGAGAAAGCTGTTTATGATGTATACATGATATCAAAACTTTAATCCAACAACATGGTCTGGGTGTTTTTGGCATTGTTCAACCGATTGCTGTTTCTGGATTGAAGATAAACTGGAGTGTTGGATTTGTGGTAGAAAACCCTGCAGATGAGGATTGTAACATGGTGGCAAAGGAGTGTTTGATTTAAAGGGCCTCATCACAAGTTGGGCGGTATACTAGCTGTAATACCGGCCAACTGTAATAGCATTATCCCCAACCGGTATGGCGGGATTACCGCCGTATCACAGGTTGGGCATTAACAGTTAATCCCCATTCCCCATGGGGTCCATTGGACCCCATGGGGAATTTTTCAGCGCTAATATGGCACGCTAAAACAGCCAGCGGTAATACTGCTAAAAACAGGGCACTAAATGGGATTTTCACCTCCAGAAAAAAACTGGAGGTAAAACAGCCCATTTAGCGCCCCACTCGTGATGGGGCTGGCCTTTGAATGCAGCCGTAATACCGTTACTGCCGCATTTAAGGGCTACAGCCCAACTCGCGATGAGGCCCAAAGCCTGCTCTTGCTCTTAATTGCTTGTGCAATGTGTAGTTATCATAAGTTGAAGCAGCAATATAACGTTAACATATGGCCTCCTTATTAACTAAACTCATCTGTTCATGCACAAGAAGTAGCCACTGTCTGATACTTCCTCTGGGCTCCCAGCATTTCCCCTTGTGAAGCAGGGTTGCCTGTATAGTCAAACCCTGCCAGTGATTCAATGCAAACGTCAGGAATTCACCAGTTTCAGAGAAAGGGTTTGGCGCTGTGCTAGTCCATTTTTAACATCCAGCAAAACCCAGGTTTTGATACCTTTTTTTGGACTAATTGAAAGCATTATGCTTTTGAAGTCCCAGAGACCTCTGAATCATATGGTGGTAAAGCAATAAATGATCAACAAAAGAAAAAAAACACACTGAGTGGGACATCACTCTTACGTGGAAAAAAGGCCAATGGACTTAGAAGTTGGAAAATCTATTTTCCTTTTTCCACGTAAAAGCGATGTCCAGCTCTCTGTGTGTTTTCACTTGTTACACATTCATCGTGTGACCACCGTGTGATTAAGAGGACTCTGGGCCTTCGAAATCTTAGGAAACTACCATCTTACCATAATACTTTCAGTCAGTCCAATAAAAGGTGTCAAAACTTGAAGTTTGCTTGACCACAGTTTCAGAATGTTCCCATGTTTCCATGTTTCCATATAAGATCTATTGTGAGGAAACTCAACATTGCCAAATATTGAGTTATGCTGCTGCTCTTTCGAGGATAAAACCCTGCTTTTTCAAAGCTGATTGATTTATTTATTCATTTATTAGCATTTATAGAGCGCGCATCTGCCCTTAGACATTGTGGTGCTGTTACAGTGATACTTGCTGGTTACATAGGAAAAAGCATAGAACTTATTGTTAACAGGGTATGCATAAATACAGCACTTTGGTTACACGATCCTGCTGTTCACAGAGTATTAGACCTAACTTAGTTACAAGAGTCGGGTGCTGGTGGGGGGAGGCAGTGGGGTTGCAGAGGCTGTATGAACAAGGTGGTTTTGAGGGTTTTGCGAAAGGTGGAGAGTGCTGGTTCTGCTCTGAGTGTGTTGTGTAGACAGTGGGGTTGCAGAGGCTGTATGAACAAGGTGGTTTTGAGGGTTTTGTGAAAGGTGGAGAGTGCTGGTTCTGCTCAGAGTGTGTTGGGTAGGGCATTCCATAGTTTGGGAGCTATCTGTGGGAAGCTGATGCCTCCTGCGTTAGCTCTTTTGATGGGAGGTACGCGGAGTTGATTAGCATGGTGGCTTCGTTTAGGGCGTCTGGATGGGTCTCTGGTAATGGTGTCTGCTAGGTAAAATGGGGCAGTGAGATTAATGCATTTGTGCGTTAGGGTAAGGATCTTGAAGTTGATCCTTTCCTTAACTGGGAGCCAATGGTTGGCTCGCCTTTCCTGGGTGATGTATTCCCTTTTGGGGATGCTACTGGCTGCGCGAAGTGCGTTGTTTTGTATCATTTGCAGTCTGTGGGGATTTTGGTTTGAGGTGCCTGCAAAGAGAGCATTACAGTAGTCCAGTGTTGCTCCTATCGTGGCCCGGGCAATGGAAAGGCAGTTTTGGGTGGTCCAAAACTGTTTTATGGCTTTATGAGTTTGGTGGTGTGGGCGGAGGCTGAGGCAATGGCGCTGACCTGACGAGTCATCGTGAGGGTCGCGTCCAGGTAGACTCCTAGGGTCTTTACGGAGGTGGAGACAGGTATGATGGTGTTGTCAATGGTGAAATTGATATATTTTTGGTCAAGTTTGGGTAGTATTTTGTTGGGTGTTCTGACCCACGTTTGGACTATTATGCTACAACATTTGGTGCTGTGGGCTTAGGAAATCCAAGATGGCCGAAAAAGCCCACATGTGCGCCAGAATCTATGAAAACCGCGCAGTTTGTGCGCACACCAAAATGGTCGCCTGACTTGCCACCCCCCAGTGCGGGTGTGCTGGGTCAGAAGAGCCATGAGTGAAATGGGGTCCCAAAGAGAAAAACAGCAGTGCCTGTTCACTAGAAAGCACTTTAAAATCACCTTTTGTTTCTCTGAATGCCAGCTCAAGATGCCTATTTTCAAATATTGCAACACATCCAAAAATCTCACTGAACACCAGCGGACATCTGGCAGAATGAAGTATGTGTGCATACTAAATCTGGGAAGATGAAGAGCCCAAAACAATGTTCATAACAAAACTGACTGAGCTATGCATGTCAGCAGCCTAACTGAAACTGGATTAAAACCACCAAAATCAAAATGTTTAAATTAACTGAGTGACCTGCTTTTGAGTGTCACATAGTTTGTAACTGTTAAAATGTCATAGTTTTGAACTTAGAATCAGCATTCTAGCTGCATGTGTAAAAATTGTTAGTTTATTTGAATGCAGAAAACTGGGTAACTAGAAGTGACATTAGCTGGGGCCTGGCTTAAGGAACTGAATTCTGCCTGACATCTACCCCCACAGGAGTTAAAACCTGCTCAGCCACTCTTCCCCTTGCCAAAAGGAGTTGTCACCTCTCTGATTAGATTAGGGGTGGAGCAGCTACTGGGAGTTGAACAAAGGCCTGTCCTGGGCCCAGGCAGATGGTTTATTAGGGTAGTCGTAAATGGCTTCCTTTTGAACAATGGGCCTTCCAGGGCCCAGGCAGATGGTTTATTAGGGGGACCGTAAAATAGCTTCCTCTTGGCAGAAGCTGGGAGGAGCAGGGTCTCTGAGCTTGGCAGAAACTGGATAAACTGGTTTCTACACCATGTGACCCGGGAAATCACACCCCTTTGGGGCCAGAACATAAATCTAAAAAGATGGATCATTCATAGAGCGGACTTGTGAAAAATGTATAAGTAATATCATTATTCTTGTGATTTTTCTGTGCACATTTGAAGACGTGTTAGGACCCGGGGGTATGTTCAGGGGGGTTTTTAGCGGAAAAGAGGATATTACTCTAAATGTATGTATGTTAAAAATCTGACACTCCACCACCTAATGCCCACATGCTTTGCGAACATTTGTGTAAATGCGGGGACAAATCCAATATTGGTAACCCGACCAAAAAGTGAAATATGTTGCCATTTTTTAACCCAAGCCCCAGGAAGAGCAGAGTTTGAACAGGGTATACCTCATGTGATATGTGATGGGTGCATGTAATTTCAAACCACTGTGTATCTATGAAATATGTCTTTAGGTGAAATATAGATTGTGTGTAAAGTTGACAGGGGTGGGTTCTCTGTATCATAAACAGACCTCATCATGATGACACTTCATTTCATTCCCCCAATCAAGGGGAAGAGGAGGAAGTGGCCAATGACAAGTGGAGAGGGGTAGGGCCTAGAAAGCTAGCCTCTCCACCCACTTTCAAAACACATAAAAGCAGACAGTCAGGACAGATAGGGATTCTATTCCACCTGCTGCGGGACGCTGTGCCGGGAAAATCCATACTTTACCTCCATCAACCTCCAGAGAGCCAACCTAGAGACTTCAATCTATCCACCTTCAGAGACCAAGACTTTACTTCAGAATTTGTAGCAGAGAGTTCAACTACAAGCTAAATCCCTCTTTAGCAGGCCTCAAATCATTGCCACTATTCACAGCCAGGCGAGCTGTTTGAATTCTTTGCAAGAACTGTTGCCATTTGCCAGAGAGCAGTGTTGTATCCAGAGAGAGACCAGCTGAACCGGAGACCGCTGTATCCTGACCCACAGACCTGATCAGAACCAGAGACTCAGACCAGACCAGCAGAGTAGAGCTGACCCAGACGCTGTGCGCAGAAACCGTCCGTGGAGAGTGAAGAAAACCTGTTGAACAGATCCGTGGCTAGGCCCATTCCTTTTAAAATTATATTGTGAGTACCTAGCAGAACTGTGCAGAACCAATCTCTTAGTTAAAATAATATAATTCAATCTATTTTAATCTAACCAGAACTGCCTCCTAACTGTCACCTGTCATTTGCAAAGCTGTCACTTGTCATTTTCTAGCTGCAAGCTGTAACCTGTCGCTTTGAACTTTTAAAATTTCAAATCCGAAAAACTACCTTTATTTAATCGTCCGTATCTCTGGAACCGTTTGGGCTAGGAACTTGGTTTAACTTTCCTCTGAAAGCTTAGAATCTCAGCTGTTCAAAAAGCCTGCAAACGACTTCCTACTCCTAATACTTTTGCCGTAATCACGATTCTCGCACTCGCGAATTTTACCGCGATTTGCAATTTGGTTAAAAATCCAGCCACGTGTGTAAACAGCAGCTTCATTGCTTTCCTTTGCCAAAAATTCGTTTAACCTGCTAGTTACTCCTAGATCCTTGCTAAAGTGAGCCTGAACTCATCCCAAGTATATTTCACTCACCCTGAACCTCCTAAAGGGAATTAAAACCATTTTCAGCATATTTCTCACTGCATTGTCACCATATTCAAAGCATTTTGCCTGTGTTTCAAAACTCCTATCTGTTGTATAAGCTGCTGGGGGGGAATTGAACTGAATTCTATTTGATTGCATTCCTAAGAACTGTGTCATCTTCATCTCCTTACAGTGCATAAAAGTTGGGGTGAATTGTCCAAGAAAGTGATTACATTGTCTTTTGCTGAAAT
This sequence comes from Ambystoma mexicanum, assembly GCF_040938575.1. Classification (NCBI taxonomy): domain Eukaryota; kingdom Metazoa; phylum Chordata; class Amphibia; order Caudata; family Ambystomatidae; genus Ambystoma; species Ambystoma mexicanum. Next base: position 607,848,982 of record NC_090923.1, on the reverse strand, counting down.
CCTATCAAGTTATTTTCTGTACTGCATTTCATTCCACATTGCATCCATTTGAAACCATAAAAGTATTGTTGCTATTGTATCCATCCTATAACCACTCATCATTGATTATAAAGAAGTGTGCTAGTGCCGGACTATCCATTATTGATTACTGCTCAGATTAAGTGTGATATTCAATTATTAATTTATTATAAAGTGTGATATATATATTGTTTAAATTATCAAATAAACCGTTTAAACTTGCAAAACAGAACTACTTCGTGGCTCAGTGGGGTCAGGGGGATTCCAAGAGAGGGGTGTTATATAGGGGTAGTCATCCAGAACGCATGAACTGGACGTAAAGATATATCAATAAGGGTTTCCATTCAGTATCCCAGACTAGGCATTGACTTAGCTGTAGTGTTGAATTGAATCCTCTTACAATTTCCTTGGGGCCTAGGAGGATAATCTCAGTTTTGTCCCCATTTAAGGAGAGTCCATTGACTGCCATCCAGGTTTGGATCGTAGAGTAGATTTGATGGAGGGCTGCTGCGTCCTGGTCGTATGAGCCAGTGAGAGGGAGAAGTACTTGCGTATCATCGGCATAGTTTGTGTAGGCTGTGCCGAGCAAATCCAGTTTGTCTAAGAGAGGCTTTGTGAATAGGTTGTAAAGGGTAGGTGCGGTGCATGACCCCTGGGGTACTCCGCAGTGGATGGTGGTGGGTGGTGCATTGGCTTGATCGGAGTAGACCTTCATCACTCTGCCCTCTAGAAAGGATGTTATCCATGAGGTGGCTTTTGTGTAGAAGTGGGCTGCGTTGGATAAGTGGGAGGTCAGGATGTTGTGAACAACCAGGTCAAACGCCGCAGAGAGATCCAGGAGTGCTGGTTTGCCCATGTCCATTATTTTAGTGATTTGTTTTTTTAAGTCTGAAAGGGCAGTTTCTGTGCCATAGCCTTTGCAAAAGCCTGATTGTCTTTTTCCTAGGATGGCATTGGATTCGAGGTAGTGTTGGATTTGGGAGTGGGCAGCTTTGTCAAGGATTTTGAGAAAGAAGGGGACTGTGGTGATGGGTCGGTAATTGTTGGGGGAGGTAGGATCTAGAGATGGGCAGATATCTCCTTTACAGGTGGATGATTTGATGTGTTAGAGGAGGTCCGCTACTTCCTTTTCTGAGACTTCTCTGAAGGAGAAGAGAGGGGTGTTAGGTTGAGGCGTAGAGGTGATGGGGCTGTGCATATTGTCCTGTTTGGGTAGAGCTTTGCGCTGGGATTGCATTTTATCTTGGATTAGATTGATTTTGATAAGGAAGGCTTCCTGAATACTAGAACACCACGTTTCGTGTTTTTTAATTTCGTCTGAACTGGTTGAAGGGGTTACAAGTTCTTTAAAGATCGAGAACATTTCTTTGGATTTTGAGTGGGCAGTGGAGATTCTGCAGTTTAAGGATTCGGATTTGGCTTTAAATATAGCTTTTTTGTATTCGAATTCTGTCTTTGAATTCTGTCAAGGTGGAGGGGTTGGGTGTGGATTGCCACTTAGCTAGGGCCATGTGTTTGTTGGCACGTAGGGTTGAAAGTACTTCTGTGAACCAACAGTTGGTGTGCATGGATGTTTTATCCTTTTTTGTCCTCAAGAGGGGCACTGGATTCTAAGGCTTTGGTGAGGGTGCATGAATAGATGTTGGCAAGAGCGGAGGGGTTATTCACAAATGGGGGTCTGAGTTCTGGGATGTCGAGGAGAGGGAGGAGGTTAGCTTTGGTATGTTTTTTGGAGCTTGGGACTTTAGCTGCAGGGGCGCAGGATAGTATTTTGGGAGGAGGTCTGGTAGGAATGGTGAATTGGATGCAATGGTGATCCGTTCATGGTTGTGGTGCTATATCAATGATGGCGGATGAGCAATTGTGGTCTGCAATCCAGTCAAGGGTGCAACCTTTACTGTGCGTTGGCTCAGTGACTCTGTGGGTGAACCCTAAGTCTGACAGCTCTTTGGCAAATGAGGCGGTTGCTTTGTCCTTTGGGTCAAGCAGGCCTAGGTTGAGGTGTCCAAGTAAGATAGTTTAAGTGGAACATTTTAAGTTGTTTCCTGTGATATAGAGGAGGTGTTTTTGGTAATTAGGGGCTGTGCCAAGTGGTCTGTATGTGATCACAATATTTATGGTGTAGGAGGGGGATAGAGTGAGTTTGGCATGGAGGAGGTCAGCGTTACTATCCCATTGATGGTTGCAGAGTCTGATGGCAAGTGACTCCTTGGCAATAAGATCTACGCCTCTGCCTTTGGATGTCTTCCGATCCTGTCTCAGAATGGTGTAACCTTTGGGGAGGGCTAGAGAGATGGCTGGGCCTGAGGCTTCATGGAACCAGGTTTCCGTGTTGGCCAGAAGGTCGAAGTCATTGAGGGTGATGAGGTCATTGATTTTGAGTGCTTGGGCAGGGAGAGAACAAGAGTTGATAAGGGCACATTTGAGGGTAGGGATGAGCGGGGCTTTTTGGGGGGGCGGGAAGTGGATTGTGGGCAAGGTGTGAGGAAGGGGCCAACATAGGTCTGAGAGGGAGGGGTAGGATTGACACTGGGGAGGGTGAGCGTAATGGGGGGCTGGGTGTGGTGAGTCATCGGGGGTTGTATGTGGACTGATGACTGTTGTAGGTGGGTGAGTGGGGGGGGTATGCAAGTGCGCGAGCTGAGACAGCGGTTTCTAAGGATGGTGGTGATAGGTATGCCTGGGTAAGGATTGGGCTATGAGCGTGCTCTGAGCCCGAAGAGTCTTAATTGTAGAAGGGTTTGATTCTCTGGCCTGGCAAGGTATGGTAGCCGATGAGGTGGATGTGGTAGTTTGGTGTTGTAGTAGAGAGGAATGTGCATCCGTATGTGGCAGCATGCTGGTGGTGAGCCAGTAGATGGCTAGGGTGAGAATTAATGATAGTGTACGGGGGTGATGATGAGGGAGCTGCGTGTGGGTTTACAGGAATGGGTGAGGGCTGGTCTGTGGGTGGAGGTGTGATACATTTGTGTAGTGGGACTGCCGGATTAATCAAACAAATTTGTGCATATTGAGTGCAGGGCATGAGGCAACAATATTGGGCAGATTGGGCAGGCTGTAGTCAATTATTCAGATAGTTCTGTGCCGGTTGGGCAAGCTGCATAAGTCACGGATTAACACTGGACAGCTTAAGACTGGACAGCAATATCTAGAACATAAAAGGGGAATATCTTACTGCATCAAAGGGCATGCAGCAATTACCAGTATAAGGTTCACAGTGATGAATGTTACACATGATAAAGTCGATCATTCAAAACAGCATTGCAGTAGAAGATGCTTACACGAATTCAAATAACATGGGATCAGCGTGTAGTGAAAAGCAAGGCAATAAACAAAGAAATGTAGCATCAGGCGATTCATGCAGAGTGAGCACGGGTGGCCGTATTATAGGTGAATCAAGGCGTGTGCGCTTACTAGGTGGGGGCACTACGGAAGCGATTACCAATAGTGCGTGTTCTAACGGGGAGCTCATTTAAATAAAGCGCACATGATTGGGATTGGGCAGGAGAATTAATAGGGTGGCATAGCGGGCCTTCGCTGTATGACGAGCCGGGGAGGCCACAACGGTGGGACTTGCTGGAATAGAGCAACATGGCCAGTTGGATATCTCAGCTGACCCGCAGTGGCGGGTAGTGCAGGGAGCACGCTAGGGGGCACATGGAAAAGTATACAGTGTGATAGTTTTGTGGCAAGGTTTTTTGTTTTTGTTTTACCGTATGAAGATGAGAGTTCTTGGGGTCCTCTTGTGGGTCTGTAGCAGATGAACAGTAACTCGGCTTTGGAGCGCTAGGGTGGGGGCATGATCCCACGACTCTCCCGGCTTCAACAGGCTTGGGACAGGAGCCTTTTTCCCTGTGCCTTCGTTCCTGGGCCGGCACTCGCCTGCTGGCGCAGTGTGATTGGCTAAAGTGGAAATCCTTAGCCAATCCGCTCGTTTCTGTGGCCCAGATGGTGTCAATAACAAACCTGATTACTGCAAGTGTTCATGAGCTGTACAAAACCTTTCAAAGTTTCAGAAATAGTTCACAACAAATAAACTTGGTGGCAAAAATGTCAGACGATGGAGGGATTTGCCTAAAATATTTAAATTGATAAGCACATGAAAAGGCTCTGGAATATGTGAATTAGTATGTATTGTCAAATATGTAGATATCCTATGTCAGACATTGGAGTGATTTGTGGGGTTGCCAGGGAGGTGGGGAGAGAGGAAAGTGTGGTGAGGAAGTGGATGGTTGAAGGGTGAAAGTGTCTCCCTTAATGTACTGGTTTCTGTGTACAGGGGATACTGTCACTAATGTGACCTTTTAAATGGCATAAGGTAGAAGACCACGGACCCCGGTCTGTAGTTGAGAACAACTAAATAACTTAAAAGCACGCCCCTGAAAAAAAACAGCGAGCTTCCCATAACCGCTGCCACTCTCCTCCACCTTCTCTGACGCCGTGTCCCCAGCCTTTTCAAAAAATGTGGATGCAAAAGGCTGCTGAAGAGACTGTAACCCCTTTAAAGAGCATGTGTCTAAAACCGAGTGTGAGGTAGAATGTTATTTTTGTGCATGAATCTCCCCACTTGCGAGTCCCCCATCACTTTTTGCTTTCCTTGTGATAACTACTCTTTCCAAGGATAGTAGATACTTTCTATCCTGCCTAACTTGTATTTTGTGGCATCGGCACCCCCCCGCCTTATGTGGAGTGCTGAGGAGACACAATGTGTACCCTTTTCCACTTCTCCTGTAACTTTCAAGTTCATCTGAGGGGCTCGTGGCAGTGGATTTTGTTCACCTATTTTTAGTGAAACTTGCAAGCAGGCTGCTGTTGCAGCTGTTGTAAGGGACACATGGGCGAACCTTGACCTAAAATGATGCCTGTCTTCTTTTTTCTCCAAATCTTGATGACTTGTCCTTTCTTGAGCCATCTTCTGCCATGCTGGGTGGCCGAGGTCTTGATAGTTCTTTTGTACTTAGCTGGCTTCCTTGTGAAACCACCCCAAAGCTCTCTGAGTGCCTGAAAGGACAGGACATAGGGGAGGAGAACAAAACTCCCCTGGTCTTTGTCCTACAGTATGGCTGCCTGGATCCAGTTCCAACTTTGGACAAGCCAGCCCCCAGATTTGCATGTATGGCTTCAATGGTGATAGTATGTTCCAGACGTTTTTCCTGCATAAAGCCAAGGGTCCTGGGGCAGTAAGAGAGAGTCGACCCATGGAATGAAGACGTCTGCAGCCACCTACAGCGAACGCCAAGGAGTGCTGAGTGACTGCTACAGCTCCAGCCTTCTCTCGTGATTGACAGGGAAGATCCAGAACGGATTACTTCCTCACCTGGACTGATTGGACCGCACGTGGCAGTCTTGAGGCAACCTGCATTTGAACCATCGCCCGAAAAGCTGCAACCGTTCTGGGCTGCAATTTCCCAATACCCTTTGACCTGAATCGAATCTGCTGTGCATCATCTCCTGAAATGCAGTTTTGGCTGGAACTTTGTGTGCATTCTGCCTGGAATCCAGTGACTCCCGCTCTGAGATCTCTCCCATTCCAAGTCAGGGACTAAGAAACAGAGAGAAGTCTGAGATGTGAAAACCGTCACTGAACTGAAGCCTACGTCGAGTCCAAACAAGCAGTATCATGAGGATCATCTCCTGGGTGTCCCATCCAAAGAAGCTGAATGTCTGCTCCCTGGAAAAGTTCCTTCTTCAGCCTCCAGGCCAATAATCCGAACAGGAGCTGCTGTTGCTTAGCCTGGGGACCCGCACGTGGCACCGTCTTCTTTCTTCAAGAAAAGGTACTGTCCCACTCGTAGGTACTCACCTGGTTGCTTGCTTTGCTGAATCGAGCTTTCTGTGACACATTGAGGTGGACAACTCAAGTGTGTTCTCCCAGGCCTAAGGACCCTGGTCCTTTGTTCTACAATCCTTCACGGGGTCTACCTGACCTCCCTGAACCACCTTTAAACTAAACATTTTACTTACCTGCAACACAGAAGAAACCTGCTATTTTTGTCAACTTTGACAGCATCCGTTTCCTTTATTTTGCTGTCCAGGGACCCTGGTTCCCCAGTGCCGCCTCTGACTCTTGAGACTCTTATCCCTAGATAGGGTTGGACTTCTTAAAGTATAGGCTTCTGAAATGTACCTACCAGTATCTATGTTGGGTTACTAATGTTGGTTGCAAGAATTGATTTACTACTCTGACTACTTACCTGTATTCATCTAAAGTCTACTATTGCCTTGAGTAATGCTTAAATGTCTTACTGTATAAATGTGAATAGGTTTACTTACCTGTAATTCCAATATTACGTTAGTTGCCTTATTGTTCATAATAAATAACCATATTTGTGTACATCTATTATGTACAAGTGTATTCTTGACTATAGGTGTTCCCTGAGTTCTTTGTACTTACTGACAGCCCTTCTCTCTGCTAGACTAAGCCTGGCTGCTCAGCCATTGCTACCAAACATTTTAGGTGGTTCAGGCCAAATCTAATAATTGGAGCCTTGTACACCTAAGATTGAGTCTTCTCTAGTCCTACCATAGGCGGTCTTTAGTAAAACTCCCTAACACCTATGCACAGGGTTTCCAAAGAAATTATTCTAGGAATGCAAACATTATTCAAGACATACAGAATCCGTGTTTACCTTTGGTAAATATTTGAGAGGGACAGTCGTGCAAACAACCTCACAAAAGTTTGAGGGGAGTAGTTTATGGCCGTTTAATATGGCCCCTTGTTGTGTTGCAAACGGATGTGTGTAGCTGCTTGTAAACACAACCCAAACAATGTTTTATTTTTTATTTTAATCAAGTGTAGGTTGTAATTCTTATGTTTTTCAATGTTAGTTTGTGTGCACTTTTCGCGCGATATGTTTTTCACCAAATGTTTATTCCTAAATATATGTTGTGGTTGTAGGTGCTGGTGGGGGCAAGGAAGTGGGGGGGGGGGTGGACTAAAGGGAAGGTTTGGGGGTGACCAACCCATTAAAGTAAAAAAAAAATTGTGAAAAACATATCAAGGAAAAGTGCACACGAATAAAATTTACGGAGAACTGTGTCGGTTGTCGTCCCAATTACCCTCCACACTTTCTTGGAAAAAATGAGCCACTAAATTATGGAGATTCCATTTTAAGGGAACAGGCAAGCTTCTCACACACATAGACACCACCACACCGCACATTTTCCCCATTCTGCAACGTTAATTTGTTACCTACCAAAATATCATGCTCTTTTTCTGTGCCAGTTTCTGTGAAGCCCTTCAGGCAATGTGTTGTGGTCTGAGCATGTTTTGATAAATGCTTGCATTCACGACGTGAATGGGAGCTTTCAGTTAGTTAAACCTCAGTGACTGTCTAATTCTGATCCTAAATGGAATACTGTATCAGCTCACACTTTCTCAGCATGACAATACATCATGCTTGAGGTGTTAGCAATAACTCTGAATCATTTCAACTATAAGATGATATCAGTAGTAGATAAATTGTCCCCTTCAAGGTCTAGAATAGATCTTTCAAACAATTGTCAATCCCAGAGTTTATCTGTGACTTGCTATTATTAAAAAGCAAGGGAGTGCAATTGGAGCGCCAGTGGAGGAAATGTGGGTCCCAGGAGGTGTAAGGTGGGTAATGTCCTTTTCCAATTGTCACAAGCAGCAATATAAAAAAATCTATAACATCTATGAAAATATTTTATTTTGCTGTATATTTTATATTTTGCTAATAAGGATGCACAACCAGACACTATACAATTTGTGTGGCTATGTTGGCCCTGAGGAGAAGTTATACATAAAACATGATTATCTTCCACACTGACATTGTAGAGAACCAAGACGGCAACTGACCAAGTTTTGAGTACAATTGAACAAAAACAACAGTAAATGATGGGTCTACCCTGACCTTGAGGAGAATCTATGTTGAGTAAATTAAATAAAAATCTAAGGCTAAAACATGTACAGTACCAAGGATAATAAAAAGATAAGTGATCCAGGGACGCTTTGAATTATTCAGTTTACTGAAGCACATACTATGTGAACACAGAGAAGATTCACAACCATCATTGCTATGAAGAAACAAAGATGATATAATGAGCCTGTGAAGCAACTTACACAAAATTACATATGGCTGTCTTAAATTAAAATGTTTATCAAGCAAATACCGCACATTTGTTGTGTGTATGTTTTTTCCTTGTTTATAACTTACTGTAAATGTTGCAACATAGGTGACAATTGCATGGTCAAAGATAAATACTATCTTGTCTGGCAGGAGTGTGGGAGAAGGAATTAAGTGAAAATTGGAAGCATACATCATGCTGTTGATGTCCTGTTTGGTTTTGAGACCTATTGTGAACTCACTTACTAGATGTGCCTGTTAAGCAAGAGAGAGAGGATATGCATACCTCTCCCTTCGTCCTCCTTTCAGTTGTTTGCTATCTTCATATCCACACAAAACTGCTTCTTAACCTACCCCCTATCTTTGTGTCCCTCCTGTAGCTTCCTCCTCACTGCAGTAGCCTTGCTGTCCAGCTACTCCATCCACCTGCTGCTGAAATCCTCAGGGATTGTGGGTAAGTGCTTTTGACACAGATACAAAAATATAAGAATATAAGAAGTCTAGGTGAATACGGGCAAAATTATTGGTCTGATTAATATGCTTTTATACTGTACTGAATCACCACTGTGGTAATACCGGAGCCCCGAGACGTATCTGTGCAGTGGCAGTCTGTTCCCCCATCTGTGGGGAATCACAGGCCTAATTGTGTCAATGGGGTGCTACTACATCTCCCTGCACATTTAGGCCTCCATGGGTGGACTTCAGGAGGCACCCTGGCTCCACTGCACATGCCCCTCAGGAACCAGGAAGCTCTCTCTGGTTCCTGTTGTGTTGACTGGTAGTCGGAGGACCATTGTAACAGGCGGACCAGGACTGGGGCTGCAGGTAAGGAAAACTGTTTTATTTTTTGTATGAATGTAAGTTTGTAGGTATTTTGTCTTCTGATTGTGCGAGGGAGGAGGCTACAGAAGAACGTGGGAGCACGTGTGCAGCCACAACATACCATATTTTACTGGGTGCAAAGATAAAGCCAAAATGATAAGTGTTATTACGTCACAAGCCTGGACTATGTTGCTGACCCACTGTGGATATATATTCTTACTGTGACATGGCGTGTTTTAATGATCATCAAGAATAAAGCAATCCTATTACGTGTTATATGCATGTCTAGACTGTCCTAAGTGTTATCATGAGGTTAGACTGGCCTAATTTGGTGCAACCAGTCTGGATATATTTTCTGATGTGGCATTGCATGTTTTACCTCCATCAAGGGTAAAGCCAGTATGAGTGTTCTTACATGGCTAAACTGGCCTATTGTGGAGCAACCTGTCTTGATATGTTTTGTTGTTGTGGCATGGCATTTTTACTGGCAAAGCCAGGAGTAGTATCTTCTTACGTGGGGATACTGACATATATTGGAAGAGCCAGCCTGGGCATGTTTTATTGTAGTATCATTGCTGGCAATATGCACAAAGCAAACTTGTATTTTCTGATATGGGAATGCAGGCCAATATTGGTACAGAAATCATGCAAATGTATAGGTACATCCAGCCTGAAAATAATTGTATTCTGGCATATACTACGGGAAAAGGCATCATGAAAATACATCAGAAAATGCTCTTGTGCACTGTTGTTCACTTTCATCTATTGTTGTTTTTGCATATGAGACCCTACAAAACTAGTTGTAAACTGTGTGACTTTTTACCCAATTTCTTCAGAAAAGTGTGCTGTAAGAATGCTCCATTTTACACCATTATTTCAAAAAATGTTCTGGGGGGGGTCCCCTGTGTCACAGTTGGTTGGTTCTTGCTTCCTCGCTTCGCTTGATCCCGCCCACACGTTTGTGGGAAATATTTATGCACCTCCAATTAAAACATTCACCATCAACCACTGCCCATCAGAGCATCATCACGAACATGAGCACCCGTCTCCACCAATCAGGAAGCTTGGAATGGGGCATTATTAGCATGTATAACACATTTAACAGATGCTATCTCATGTAGTGCTCATCCCCCAGTCTGCATTCTGTAATTCATTTCAGTAAAATAATGACTTACGGCCACTAGCCGCATCACATCCCAAGCACAGGAGATGAAGAGAACGTTAAAAGTCTCCCGGGACAACAGATCTGGTTTGGACAAGGGGTTGGGGGGTGGGTTCAAGTTGGGGTGGGTGGGTAAGGGGGTGGCGAGGGTTGGGGCTTGTTTGCAATGTTCTCATTGAAAAAATGCAAATAAAAAATTAAAGTTTAAAAAAAATAATAATGTATTCAGGTACTTTCTTGGTCCTCCGTCTCTGCTGCACTTCCTTGTGTACTCTGCCTGCAATGGAAAGATCAAAGGAGATCATTTAAGCTCCCTTATTACTGTTCTACCAGGAACTGAGCTAGTATTTCTTTCTGCAAAGACATTCTCATCTTTTTTAAAATGGTTAGATCCCTAGATCTACTTTGCCGGGGAGCTAATGGTGATGTTCAGGTCAGGGGTGGGCAGGGATGGGGTGGTAAAGGCATGACAGGCTTCGGAAATGGGCTTGCGAAAGGGAACCATTACCAGCTGATAATTGCCCTCTCCTCAGATGGTTATTGGCAAAATTCACGGGTTCCTGGAAGATAAAAAGAGTTGGGCTAATACGCCCGAACACTGGTAGTTGTAAGAGTGCCGAGTTAGGGTTTGCTGAGTAAAATGAATGAAAAATGACGGGCTGATATGCCCTAAATTGTATTAGAAAGATTCACTCTAATTAAGCGAGATAACTGTATCATACCTTTTAAAGCAATAACTAACAATGGCGTTGGACAAATGCAAAAGTTATGACGATAAATACGTCGGAGAACTACTTGAAAAAGCAACTTTTCTGGGAGGCCCCGCGGAAGCCACTACTAACATCACGAACTGGGATGAGCTAAGCAATATGAAGAAAAGACTAATAAGAACTGAGCTTCATGGCTCCATTATGCTTGAGTACCTGAGAAAAGGAACATTACCTCAAGGTTTGGTCGTGAGAAATGAGCCAAGGCTCTTTCTAGATAACCCAAGGTTTATACTAGAATGGAGCTATGTGGCCAATAAATGCGGCCGGGACTGGCTGATTTTGATAATAGATACTGCCACAGAAATGACAGAGAAAATACTGATTGACCTTAAGAAACTTGAGGAAGAAATACAGAAAACCATCCCCATTGACCTCTATAAAAAAAAAGTTGATGGTCTCTTGATGGAGATGAACATCTTCAAAGAAGACACTTTGCGTGAACGGGTAAGAAGAATGAATAAAGATCTTACAAACTTCAGCCATGAGAAGGCCTTCCCGTACACACAAGAAATGTATTTCACCCAAGAACCAACCAATGATACCCCGACTCAAGGGGGACAGGGAAGGAAAAAAGTGTCTTTTAGAAATACCTCCTTCAGTTCAAGCGATGGACGTATATTTGGAGATAACACCTCACACCGTGGTCGACCCAATCGACGCAATATGAGGAGAGAAAACAACTCTAGAGGCCGGAGAGGCAATAGGGGAGAGGGGAATCAGGGAGGTAGACCACACGACCAACAACATTTTTTAGAGAAGGCCGTGGAGGCCTGGGATCTGGAACCCCGGGTCACTCGAAGCATGGCAGCCTTGTGGTGAACCTTTCAGACTACCAACCCACAGAACAAGAAATGCAGGTCTTGGAGAAAGGGATGGGCTTTGTGCCGACAAATTTACATAGCCCATTCACGTTCCGACAGGAATTCAGCCAGTTCATGAGGAAAATCCATCTACACCAATTCTTTGAGGACCACGCTTAAGAACAAGAGACCTCTGAATCAGGCCTTTGTAATAAATCCACCTTCTGTATGCCAACAGCAGCCCAGACTCCAGGAGCATTGGTATTCCAAAAACGGGTTCTCAAAGAGATCAAAACCCTAGAACAACAAGCCAAAGGAAAAAAGATCTTCCACAACATCAGCAACAATGAATCCCATGCTATTAAACAACTGTCTAACAATCAAGAAATCGTAATACGCAGGACAGACAAAGGAGGTGCTACAGTGATTCTAAATTGAGCAGATTACATAAGGGAATGCAATCGTCAACTGTTGGACCTCACAAGCTACCAACAACTCACAGAGGATCCCACACCACGCCTATTGAAAACGATTACCCACAAAGCTCTAAAAGCAAAAGAAAGAGGCTGGATTAGTCAGAAAGAATGTGACTTTCTCTTTCTTATCAAAGACAAACCCCAGATTCCACAATTTTATATCTTACCAAAAATACACAAGGCGATGGTCAATCCACCGGGGAGACCAATAGTCTCAGGGGTGAACTCCGTCTTAGAACCCTTATCGCGATTTGCAGATAAATTCCTTCAACCAATGGTGAAGAAGATGACCTCATTTTTACTGGACACCACGCAAATTATATATGAAGTGGAAGATTTTGATTTTGATCCACAAACTGAGTTTCTGGTGCGGTTAGATGTAGTGGCTCTGTACACTAGTATTCCCCAACAATTGTCTTTGGAGGTGCTAGAAGAAAAACTCTTAAGAGACCATACTGTCAAGAACACCCCCGTCTCCTTCATCGTATGGTGTGCGGAAATGGCCCTAGTGGAAAGCTATTTCCACTTTAATGGCGAATTTTTCAAAACAGATACAAGGGACAGCCATGGACGCCACCCTGGCGCCGAGTGTGGCTAACCTGTACATGGAGGGTTTCGAAATGAACATCATCATGAACGATTCCAATCCATTCAAAAGCCACATTAGAAAATGGCGACGATACATAGATGATATTTTTATCATCTGGACTGGCAATAAACATGAACTGGAGCACTTCTTCAAGTGGATTAACCTGCAGAATGGATTCATGAAATTTACACATCAATTCAGTACAATCTCTCTAGACTTTCTAGACATTACCATCTGTGTCGAACCTGAGACAAAAAAACTGCACGTGAAACCATTTAATAAAACAACAGATAGAAACTCCTTGTTACACTACTCCAGTTTTCACCCCCGCCATGTACGTAATAATTTACCATTGGGACAGTTTCTAAAACTGAAAAGGAACACCACCAAAAGTACAGACTACCAGACAGAAGCAGCCAAAATGAAAGACAAATTGGAGAACAGAGGCTATCCGAGAAAGATCACCCAGGACGCCTGGAAACGGGCGAATAACAACAATAGAGATGCCCTCCCAGAATATAGGGAACAACGGACACAGAAAGAAACAAATAAAAGACTCGTTTTTGTCAAAACCTACAACCATCTTTCGAATGGAATCAAAAGAATCATTGGTAAAAATTGGCACCTGTTGGAGAATAGTGACCACCCAATCGCAAGACCCATTATTGCCTTCAAAAGAATTCAGAATGTTAAAGAACACCTGACTAGAAACGACATCAGCAAGAAACCGATGAAGCAAAAGACATTACCACAACAATGGGGGTTCCCAGTATTGACGGGACATACACAATATGGAAATTGCTTATGCTGTACATCCACCTTTAAAAGTACAGCAGTAGACATTGGTCTGCCAACCCTGTGGCAACAGAAAAGCTTCACCAACTGCAATTCTAATATGGTCTGGTGCCCATGCAAAAAAATCTACGTGGGTAAAACGGATAGAAAAATCAAAATCCGGATTGGGGAACATAAAAGCTGCATAAGAAATAGGACTCGGAATGCACCCCTTGTAGACCATTGGATTGAGCACAACCACATGGTGGAAGATATCAGCTGGACAGTTCTATATAAACAGAGGTCAGGGTTGGATAGCAATAAAGACAAAAGAATCCTGTTGAAAAAAGAACAGCAGCTCATTTTTCTTACTGACAGTATGAATAAAGGACTCAACGAGAAAATCGATTGTTGGGTTTGAAGTGTAGAAATCATCAATACGGCAACTGAGTCCTACAATCAGGGCCCTTACCCGATGTGGCACCAGAATACTAATGAAGTGGACACTCAAAACGACGCTGTATATATGTTTATTTTTTTTACAAATCCACGTCTAAGTTGTTTTCTTCTCTCGCCCTGAATTGAATAGGGTATAAGAATAGAACCCACCCAGAGAATGCAGTGAAGATGAGCACCAGCTTGGTTGTTGCAATTCATTAAGGGTTAATCCCTTCACACTTAGGGTAGGCTGGTGCCATATACCCCTCTATCTCTCTTTTTGTTAGTATTGGCAAAATAGCACCTGGGGTGGCTATGGTCGCCAGTGACGATGCTGAAACAACTCCCATATTCTAAGATTTACAGTAGCCGCGGGCTCATCTTGCTCATCACCCACTCACCTTCAACCTCCCATCCACCGTGCATTTCTTAACAACAACAAAAAATACTGTCATTATTTACCTTTTCAGTCCCTGTCTCCATTGGCTTGATTCCACCTCTTTACTCTCTGAGAAGATAAAATAGACTATTTTATTTATTTATCTTTTTATCCTTTTTTTTTTTTACAGGCCAGTTGTCTTGGATTGTGCAAAAACACCCTGGGGGGTGCTTAATAGTTACAAGGGTTTCGTCCATGCGGCAAAGTTATAACACGAAAATTGGAACACTAGCCCAAGTTAGTGAATGTTAGTAACAGAGTCACATTAAGCCGTAGGAGTCCTCAAGAGGAGGGACACCACGTACGGGTGATGGGAGAATCCCTAATGGACAAGTGCATACACAGAAGACAAAAGGATAGAGGTGAATTCTAACACTGCCTATAGTTCCTCTAATTCCTAGGGGGCGCAGTTGGGCCGCTTATCTAAAAGATAATAGAATACCGGAAGGAAAAATCTACCAATTTTTAGTATGCACTTGTCTGTGACTGTGATTAGGGAATAGCAAGAGTGTCTCCTGTGGCCCAATGAAAGTCAAACACAGCATCTGTACAATGCGGGGTGTGAAATGACTTAGCGGTTCCGAGGGAATCGACTCGTGCCTGGAAAAATGGAGAGTCAGCATACGTCAATGCTACAAGCTACATTAGGAAGTGAGCTTCCTCCTAGATACGGGGTGATTTATTGTCAAACAACCTATGGCAGCAGCCTCATGCATGTGATTTAATCATTGTACTGTCATGGGTAGGCTGCAGCCTTATGAAAATGATATAAAGTGCTCATATGTAGTGTACTGTTGATGACATGGCATTTACTGGATTTTGTCATGTGTTAGACTGGAGAACCCACTGTAAATTGTATGGCTTGTTACCTAATTGTCAATTGTGTGGTAAAATGTCTCCACTGAATTATTCTGGGCTCCCACGCTGCGCTCTGTCGCTCGCGGTATTTAGGTGAAATATTTTGAACTCTCCACTCAAAATATTCATGAAATTCATGAAATTCACTGGATATTTGTCATGTTCTCCAGCATGGGGTCTGGCATGGATTCACATGCTCATGAATATTCCCCGTCGTCAGGTCGGGAATCCTCGGTATAGAAAAAAATCAGTATCAGTTTCGTTTCTGATCTGTCTTTCTTAGTAGTAACCAATCACTGGTCTCTGGGTCATACTGCCCCCAGCCAATGACTGCCCTCTCCCTAAGCCCCGCCTCTGGCAGCCATCCTCAGATTTTTACCGCACGTTCAAGTGTTGGGAGTCCTCGTGCTGTAGCTCTCGAGCTTTTGCTGCGTTTTCGCGCTTTTTCAGGTTAAATAGAGCCTCAAGCTCCACCGTTTCTACATCCGATCAACGGGGATCGTTTCGGAGTTTTCTACGCCCCTCAAGGGTGAAGTTTTCGTCGAGTTACGCTTTTGGAGGATTCCAGAAGTTCCGAGGCCTACCCCGGACATGGCCCAGGAGAAAGGAAGCTCGACGCCCGGGAAGCTGCTCAGGACCTGCTCTGGATGCCAGCTTCAGAATGTTTTCAAGGAGGACGAGCATTCGTTATGCCTCTACTGTCTCCATGAGGACAAGACGCACACGGAGAAGGACTGTGCGGTTTGTGGGAACATGTCGGAGCGGACCATGAAGGATCGCCACCTCCGTCTCGCCAACTGGCTGGAAGGGAAGAGCCTGTCGGGCGAGAAGAAGAAAAAGAAGTCCGAGCGGTCTTCTATGTCCTGTGAGGGTGCCCCGGCGATGGGGGCCCAACAAAAGGCTAAGCACCGCGAGTCCGCGGGCACCGGGAGCGCCGAACGGTCGGGCACCTTGGATGCCAGGCAGGGCGCACCCTCCCAGGCGCCATCAACCACGAGCCAACGCTCTGGCTCGGGTAAGAGGAAGTCCGAGAACCCGACGTAGCTTCTGGAGAGACGAGAAACTGGAGAGGCCCGGGTCGATCTTGAAGATTCCGGCAGAGGGGGAGCGAGGCTCGGACCCTCCCCCCAAGGTGAAGGCCCCAGGCGTCCAGAAGGTGGCGATGGCCTTAATTCACCCTGCTAAGACCTCGATTGAGGATGTTGCTGCGGCCCTGGCTCAGCCTGTGGAGGCTACACCAGTGGAGGTGCCCTCAGGACCCAGAGTCTCCCTGCCACCGCGGAGGGAGTCGTCTTTGAGGCCCATTGAGAAGACCCCCACGAAGTCCTTGTTGGAAAAGGTGGGGGAGGGGCTGGTGGCCATCGTGGATACGGACACGACCTCTGAAGAGCTCATCGAAGTCGTGGAAGAGGCCCAGCCCATCGGGAGCCCTCAAGAGCCCTCGCACCGGTCGTTTCCGGCGCCACAGGACACTTCGGCGGCCATTTTGTCAGCGATTCAGTCCTTATGCTCAGAGATAAGGACAAGGTTGCCCCTTCCCCGATGGAGGTACCTGAGCCAGACCCGACGGGGGAACCGTAGCCAGGACCTTCAGAGAGTCGACCGCATAAGAGGAGGAGGACGCATCCTACGCCACCTCTCCCACCTCTGCGGCCTGCTCTGCCTTCCCCCTGGTCTACTACCACGGGGATGATACAGGCACAGACACGGCTACGACAGGTACAGATGACGACGGAGGGGACGACAGGACATGTCCCCCGTCGCCCCCTGCTCGGGCGTCCTTGCCCGACGAGATCGGATCCTTTCATGCCATGATTTCAAGGGCATCCGAGCTTTTCCAGCTCTGCCCAGAAGAAAAGAAGAAAGAAGGGTTCCTTTACCAACGACGCGAGGCTAAAAGGAAGACGGTCCTCGCCGTACCGCTTCTTGATGACATCTGGGATGAGGGGCTCGCCCTCCTCAAGAACCCTGCCACGGCGCCGGCAAAGAGGGACCGGTACGAGAAGAAGTACCGAGTCCCCGACGCTGCCCCCTTGTGCCTTCGGGCACAACCTACCCCGGCGGCAAAGAAGAAAGCTGGGGGGGCATCGGCCTCGACATCAACTTCCCCGCCGGACGGCGAGGGCAGGAAGTTGGACACGATGGGACGACGGATCATCTCATATGCAGCGACGACTATCAAGGCGGCCAACACCCTGGCTATCGTAGCCCGCTACGACAGGGAGTTGTGGTTCAAAATCGCCCCTCTGTTAGACTTCCTTACGGACGCCAAAAGGGCTGAGGCCCTTGAAATCCTAAAGGAGGGGGAGATTGCTTCGGACCACGCCATCACGGTGGCAACGGACATCGCCGACACCGGTTTCCGTCAGTTGGGCAACAGCGTTTGCTTGAGACGACGAGGATGGCTCAAGGCCACGGATTTCCGCCAGGACGTACAAACCAAGGTTTTGGAAATGCCCTTCGACGGGAACAACCTTTTTGGGAAGGCGGTTGATGAGTCCCTTCAGGCCATCAAGACGTACACTGAGACTGCCCGTTCACTGGGAGTGCTCCAACAATGACGGCCGTCCTTTCGGAGCTCCGGAGGCAGACAAGATGCCTCCAAGGGATCCGGCAGTGGCTCCTCCACTTACCACCAAGCGGCAAGATCTTCGTCCCAGGAAGCCTACAGGGGACGTGGCAAGTCAGGTGGTGCCCGTCATCGTCGACAGGGAGGTCAAGGAGGCAAGGCGGCCTCCAAACAAGATTGAATCGTCCATGGGGTCGGGCCCCCGCTGAAGCACCCCGGTAGGAGGCCGGCTGGCGAGGTTCGTCAGCGTGTTGGAGTCCATTTCCACCGACCGCTGGGTGCTGGATGCCATGCCCCAAGGGCACGCCCTCGAGTTTCAGAAGAAGTGCCCTCGCATTCCACCCGTGGCCAGGAAGGAAAATCACGTCCCTCAACTACTGTTAGAAGTAAGGGCGATGTTCAAGAAGGGTGCCATCGAGCTTGTCCCAAAGAGGCTTCGGGGCTCCGAAGTTTACTCAAGGTACTTCCTCGTAAAAAAGAAGACAGGAGGATGGCGCCCCATCCTGGACCTACGACGACTGAACAAGTACATCAAGGCGCAGAAGTTCGTACTTCCACCCATTCTAAAAAGACACCGAAAAAGACACCGAAAGTTCCTCAGGTTCATGGTCCAAGGGCGGCACTACCAGTTCAAGGCCCTCCCATTCGGATTGAAGTCGGCACCCAGGGTGTTCACCAAGTGCCTCGCACCGGTGGCGGCGTGGCTGCGCCTACAGGGGATCCACGTCTACCCCTACCTGGACGACTGGCTCATCCGGGCAAGGACGAGGGAACTCACCGTGGAGCACACTGCGAAGACCATCCAGCTGCTCACGGACCTGGGATTCTCCATCAACTTTCCAAAATCCCACCTGGTTCCGTCGCAAGTCGCCCTGTTTCTGGGAGCCAAGCTCAACACAGTGGCGCGACTGGCCTCGCCGTCGGAGGAAAGGACCAGGACCATTCTGGGCAAGGTGCAGCGTCTGCTGGCCACGGACATGGCCAGGGTAAGATCTATCAAGTCCCGCCTCGGGATGATGTCCTCCTGCATTTATCTGGTGCGCCTTTGCAGGCTTCGGATGCGCCCCTTACAAGAGTTACTCGATGCCCGCTGGGTCCAGTCGACGGGCAGCTTCGAGGACAGGATCCCTTTCAACGAGACGTTCCGTCAGACGATCCGGTGGTGGGGTACCCGCTCCCATCTGGCGGCGGGCACAGACTTTCAGATCCCAGCTCACCAGGTGACGGTGACTACGGACGCCTCCCTGGAAGGTTGGGGAGCGCACACCGGAGATCTTCACGCGAGAGGCCTTTGGCTCCCGGAGGAGAAGTCACTCCACATCAACATTTTGGAGCTCCGCGCAGTGTTCTGGGCCCTCAGGTCTTTTCTTCCGTCCCTCAAGGGCAAGGTGGTGAGGATCTTCACAGACAACACCACCACGATGTTCTACATCCGGAAGCAGGGCAGGACCAGGTCTCTGGTGCCTCTTCATCTGGCAGGGATAAAAAACACGATCGCTGACTCACTCAGCAGGGAGCTGCGCTCTTGCCACGAGTGGGAGCTACGCCAGGATCAAGTGGATCGACTCTCCCGATGATCGGGTGAACCCCAAATCGATCTCTTCATGACGGCGACGAATTCCAAGTGCCAGAGGTTCGCCAGCAGGTTTCCCCAGCCGAGGAGCATGGGCGATGCTTTCTCGTTCCCCTGGGACGGCCTATTTCTTTATGCATTCCCTCCGCTGCCATTGCTACTCCGGCTCATCAACCAGCTCAAGAGGTCCCGGTGCAGGATGATCCTCATCGCACCGGCGTGGCCGAGACAGATCTGGTTCCCGGACCTTCTGGACTTGTCAACGTCCACACCAGTCAAGCTGCTGGCGGATGCAGACCTTCTCTCCAGAGAAGGAGGTGCCATTCTTCACCACAACTCGGAGTCGCTGAACTTGCAGGCCTGCCTCCTGCAGCACTAGAGTTTGGAGAGTACGACATCCCGGCGGACTGCAGAGAGGTTCTTGCAAAGGCCAGGGCGTCCTCAACTCTCAAGTGCTACGGACATAAATGGAAGAGGTTCCCTGTCTGGTGCCGTGCACAGAAGATTAACCCTCTGCGGATTACGGCCCAAGTACTGCCGTACCTACTGTTGCTGGCCAAATCTGGACTGGCTCACTCCATCAAAATACATCTGGCTGCAATCTCCCGATATACCAGGACTGCGGGATGGGCATCCTTGTGGTCTCATCGCCTGGTGAAAGAATTCATGAATGAACTATTCCGATCATTTCCACCGGTGAAGGCTCCTGCCCCAGCGTGGGAACTTACTGTGGTGCTGACCAGGCCCAGGGGGCCCCCATTCGAGCCTATGCATTTGGCGCCTCTGCACGATGAGTGGGAGAGATCCAGGCCCTATCTTGCAAGCCTCCATACTTGACTTTTCATGACACGAGGGTGGTGCTGAGGACACAACCCTCCTTTATGCCCAAGGTGCCGTCGGACTTCCACCTCAACGAGCCCTTGGTGTTGCCAGTTTTCTTCCCGTCGCCTTCGTCGCCGGCCGAGAGGACTTTGCACTCGCTGGATGTAGCTAGAGCGCTGAAGTTCCACGTGGACCGCACGAATAGTTTTCGGAAGACGTCACAGCTGTTTGTGAACTTTGGGACTGCGAATCAAGGGAAGGCTCTCTCGAAGACTTCCATTTCCAGATGGCTCTCCGGCTGCATCATGCACTGTCACCGGTTGACAAACCGACCGCTGCCCGGCCATCCGAGAGCCCATTCGACCAGAACGATCGCTGCTACCACGGCATTCCTGTCTGGTGTGCCCCTGCTAGACATCTGCAGGGCTGCAACGTGGAGGTCGACGCACACCTTCACAAGATTCTACTGCGTCGATCGGGACTCCAGGGAGGAGTCCAGGGTCGGCCAAGCAGTGCTGCGCAACCTCTTCGCCTAAGGTGAGCCTGGTGAGGAGGTAAGAGTTGCTTAATGTTGAGTTGTTGTATTGCTTAATGTTGAGCCTGTTGCCACCTCCCGTGGTTGTGCATGTGTGTACTGCTATGTATTCTCTTATTCATGAGCATGTGAATCCATGCCAGATCCCATGATGTTGTTCTCCAGCATGGGTCTGGCATGGATTCACATGCGAACCCTCCCGCCTACCCCTCTGCGGCTCTTCACTTGTCATACTTCCACTTTACGTGCTACCAAATCTGAGGATGGCTGCCAGAGGCGGGGCTTAGGGAGAGGGCAGTCATTGGCTGGGGGCAGTATGACCCAGAGACCACTGATTGGTTACAACTAAGAAAGACAGATCAGAAACGAAACTGATACTGATTTTTTTCTATACCGAGGATTCCCAGCCTGACGACGGGGAATATTCATGAGCATGTGAATCCATGCCAGACCCATGATGGAGAACAACAGTTACAGGTAAGTAACTTGTTCCTTATCATGTTTCCATAGAGAGACAATTATGAATTCTGGTTTTTCATCCCATTTTTCTTAAATACGGTGCCACAAAATACATGATTTCAGCACATTATTTAAGAAAAACATTATTGGGGGATCCAAACTTCATTGTTTTGAGCTCCCATGCTACGCTCGGTCGCGCGTGCTGATTTGAGGAAACGATTAGGAGCCTCCTCTGTAAACATTAACCATCCTGTGAGGGCTCACCCATGAATCGTTTAGAATCTTAGTGCCTCTTCAGGAGTTAGCTGCCCCACCTTCTCCCCGCATCAAAAGTTGCCTCACCACTCAATGGGAACTGAACAAAGGTATTTGAAGTCAAGGTTTTCCTCAGTCCTCAGTCCTCTCCACATGTTTTCCTCTACTCCAAATCTGGCCCTCGCACATTCAATAGCATCTATTCAAAATACTCTGTCTCTTTGCACAACTAATATGGCTACCAATTCTCCAGTTTGCCATTTGCTCCCATGAACTTGTTCATTGTCATCGCCTCTGTTTTACAGTAACATTGCACATCATCCTTCTGTTATTATTTCTTAAACATTCTCAGAACTAAACTTGTGCTCCCCTCAGTCTGCACCTGTGCACCAACCATTTTCCACTGTAGTTATTTTAACATCTGTAACGCTGTGCTTCTGTCTGGTAGTGGTTGGTTAGTTGGGCCTTCGTAGTCCTTGTTAAGGTCACACTGGGTCCTGCTGTGTACAGCATACATTGTGCTTCAAATTTGGCCTCACCTGGGACCTTAACCAGACCCTAGTAAGGCGCTTATACTCTAAGCACGTAGAGGTATAGAATAAAGTTGCCTTTACAGCGCCCTAATGCCCCAGGGCTAAGGTGCTCTACAAATGTAAAAAATAAATAAACAGGAAGCATTATAGAATGGGGGAGAGCTAAAACATATGTGCATGGTATATCATGGGTCTATATAGACTGTTACTACTTGTGACATTGCAGAAAAGGGGCACAGAATTATTTGGTGATTTACTTTTTGTCATTTATAACTCACCATAATGAAGTCTCTTCAGGGCCACAGGAGATATAATAATAATAATAATAATAATAATAATAATAATTTGTATTATTATTATTAGTAATAGTAATAATTTTTGTTATAACACACTTAATACTGACGAGGATTCTAAGCACAGACCCAGGATTCAAACCTGTGTTGCTCTGCGTCGTCTTGCTTATTATTATTATTAGGTTTTTATAGAACATACTCAAAACGCATAATCCGTGTCCCAGTTCATGAGTATTAAGTCCCACTCAGGGACAGCGGGGTCTTCATTTGGTGGGGGATGCACATTGAAGCCTTGTTCAAATAGGTGAGGCACAGGAAGGGGTCAGCAATTAGGCCTGTTCACAGCTAGACAAGGGGGTTTATTCCAGACCCTAGAAAACATGTAGGTATGACCTTCATTTGCATACAGGTATTTACAGTACAGTGACACACGTTCAGATTAGGAGGATTTCATGTGATTAATCCTGGGGGAGGATCAGGTGGGAAGTGGGTGTTTGAGACACGGATGGACTGGGAACCAAAAGAGGCCCTGGAAATAATGTTCAAAGTGGCCCCATATTACACATTTTCAGTATGTCCAACCCTTTTCCTATGAGAACATTTGGATATACCAGAGAAAAGAGACCCAAGGTGCAGAGGCCTACCGGGAAATCTCCAGAGGTCCCTATAGGCCAGTCCACCTCTGGCTTGAGATGTTCAGTATTCAAGGGCCTTCTTTTGTGGTTTTGTTGGGGCCGCCGATCTGATGGGAGCGCATATTGGAGGTTGGGATACCAGTATGTTTTCCCAAGCGCTTTGTTTTCACTGGAGGCTTATGGTCTCTTTATTATTGATTATCTATGGGTAATGGCAGGGCTTTAAGTGGGGTAAGCAATCGAGGGGGGGCCCTCATTTGGGGGCGTGGCCTAAAACGTACGCAAATCGTAAGGTATGCACACACACATATATATGCATGTTATATATCTGTGTGCGTACCTTACTATGGTTTGTGTACTTTGCAAGCCATCTTTTCTAAACATAGAAATATGTATTTCTATGTTTACAAAAGATGGCTTGCAAAGAACACAAACCATAGTAAGGTACGCACACAGATATGTAACATGCATATATATGTCTGTGTGCATACCTTACGGTTTGCCTACTTTTCAGGCCATTTTTTTAAAAAAACATTTCGGTTTTATAAAAGATGGCTTTGAAAGTACACAATTCAAGCCATCTTTTATAAAGCTTTGACTACGGACAAAATTGTCCGTCGGCAAAGCTTTATAAAAGATGGCTTGAATTGTGTACTTTTCAAGCCATCTTTCATAAACCTCGAAAAATATCAAGGAATCCCCAGGTTCGCCGAGGGTTAAAGACGCCTCGGCGACCTGGGGAAACAAAGGGACAGTAACTGCCTCTGGTGACCCCTCGCGCGAGAGGTCACCAGAGGCAGTTACTATGATTTACAGAAGTGGCAGCCAGGCACAGCATTGCTGTGGCTGGCTGCCACTTCTGTCAGATCGCCTGACTTCATGGCAGGCGCATATCCCGTCGCGGCTGCTGCCGCGACGGGATAATGCATCCCGCCAATGTTGCGTGTGGTGGGACGGGGGCCCCGGCAGGGCCCCGGCTCAGTCCCACTTTTTGGAGACTGCCGGGGCCCGGCCCCGGCAGGCCCCGGCCCACTTAAAGCCCTGGGTAATGGATGGTTTGTTGTAGATTAATCAGATGATTCGCTGCAAGGGTCCTGAGCACAATTCTTTGCTCGACTGGATGTCCGTAGAGCACATATGTGTGAGGCGGGCATGGTCTGCTGATGACCGTGTGAATTTTCTTTGCAAACTCTACTTGTGGAGATCCTCAGGCTAATTACCATGGCGACGTGCCTTTGGGTAATGCTTATGGTTCTTCCTCAACCTACCATTATACAAGCCCTTTCTACAATTGAATCTGCATAGCAGGCAGGTACAGCATCCCGAGATGGAAAGCAATCCGTCATTTGTCGACAGCACCATATCCGGATGTCGCAATGAAATATTGATTTACATGGATAGTTCAATGCAAATACAGTTGGCTGGTAACCAAGCAACCCTAATGAGGAAATTGACCCAGATATTGTTTTGGGAGTCAACGCAGGGTAAACATTATACAGTTGCACATGTATGAATGTATATAAGGGTTTTTTGCTTGTAGCAGACCAGGACCTCAGAGAGCTTTACAGCACCACTGCATGGAAGTAGATACATGCATAGATAATTTCCTTGGCAGAAGACACGGGGTTCATTGAGCTCTGCTTTCTTGCAATTGGCAGAAACTGGGAATTTAAGTGGCAGTGAAACATGGGCAGGTATACAGTTAGTGCAACCTTTTTCTATCTTGTTTTAAAGAAGCAAAATTAAAATCTTAACTTCCTGCCTCCCCATAGCAGTCTTGTATCGGGAAAAACTGATAAGAATGAGCTTGTCACCGCAAAAAATAGTAAAATTGGTTCTGGTTTTCAGAATGAGCAAAAATGTAACATACCATCGTCAAAGAAATTCATCATATATAAATGGTCTCATACATATTAATTATGACTATCCTGAAAATGTGACGCAATTTTTCTCTAGAGTGACAATCCCTATCCTGATTACCAATGTGGCTAGCCCCACCCATAATGCCCACCGACGTCATGATTCTCTGCCAAGGAAGGCAAACATGCGTTGATGTAGACTGCCACCACTACCATTGAATGGAGCCTCTCCGCCATCCTTCATCACTTCAGTCTATATAACGTGCATTCTGTAACAGTGAATGCATTGCTCTCCTTCCTGCTTTCACGACTTGCCTCTTATCTCTTATTTGTTCCCTCTCTGTGCAAGTATTCTGCAGACTCACAAGGTAAAGCAGTGATAACATTAAACACAATAGTTAAATCCTCTCAGACTGCTCCTTTAAAAAAAGTACATAAATATGTCAATCTTTTAAGCAGATCATCCACACTTGTCATTGTCTGTTGGCTTGTCTACAAACTTTTTCTCATACAAATACAAAAGTCAAATCAAAGTTTATAACAAGATCAAAACACAAAAAGCAATGCAGATTCAACCAAATGCACGTTAATAAATAGAAAAAAAACAAATACAGCCAAAAAAGTAATCCTAAAGATGGCAGTTACTCAAAGGAGCATCGTGGCAGGTTGATCGATATCGACCGATGTCTCGTTGCGCAAACATCCAAGTCGATGAACACATGTGAAAAAACAAGCAGCAATTGTGGTCCAGCCAACAGCTGATGTCCTATGTATTGGATGTGAATCTAGTACAGAACTCAAGCTGCAAAACAGTGTTACGAGTAAGAAACGTGTTTCTTCACTCTTCTACAAAATATACCCACTATTCTGTATGGTCCTTTTCCTCCATTTAATGACTGTTCAGTACATGGCCGTGGTCTTTATTTTCTGGATTTGGGTCCCGAGTGAGATTTCTTCCTTACTTTTCGTACTCTAACTTCCCCTCCATTGAGCCGGACTAGAGACACTCCTTCCTAACAGAACCATATATGTCTGAGTCTCCCATGGTGTCTTGCTACAGTCCCAAGTAATATCCTATCCTCACCCAGGTTAACAGGCCACAGGGATGCGGAAGAGAGAGTCACAATCAATCATCACAAAATGCTCAGTGTTTCCCACCAAACTATTGCTAACATGATGGATTATAGCTTCAGCGAAACAATTGGTCGAATTTAAAATAATATATATTTATTTATTTATTTAAACTTTTTTTGCTGCAAACATAACATACGTAGGGGTGAGTTTAGGTGAATAACTAATATGGTATTATGAGGGGCTGTGGTGGGGTCTCCCCCTGCATATTTGTGGCAACATAAACATTCTTTGAAAAGATTCCATGAAATCGTTTTCGACCCAAACAGTGCGACCAGTTCACATGGAACTGCTTCACTTCTTATAGCGTTATTTGCCTGAACATACCTCCTGTGCTGCCCTCTGCTCCATCTAGACTCCCTCTGCATTAATTCATTCCATGATACCATAGCGCCCTGTACAATGGTGCAGACACGTTTTTACACATCTGTAAAAGTGATTGCGTCAAAGTGTAATAACTAACCTTTTCCAGATGGGCAATGAACCTATGCATTACACAGGGTACATAGTGGACTTCATCTACCACAAAGGCCTGAATAACCAGACAATCATTTCTCTGCCATGGTTTGGCCTGACCACTTCTTCACCCCCTTTACCTCTCTTCAATAACACACAATCACTACGAAACCTTCTATTCGGGGCTTCACACTATGAATAGAAGGACAATAGCACACCTATGTGTGCCCTCTGTCTGGAATTTCAAAACACCTTTGCCAATTTAGGTAATTACACCAGCTTACGGTCAGCAAAACTGATACTATTGTACATCACAAAACCAGCAAATCATAACCAGAGGCTGCTCACATTGACTTTACTTCAAAAATAAGCCCCGTAAAAGAAAAGCTAGTGCCATCAACTTACGATAGAGATGCATGGGCTTCAATTGAAATGATCAGTTTACAAACACATCCTCCTAAACTTCAAAGCAATGTTTCTAGCTCAGCCATACCTTTGCTACCGACACGTCCATACCATCAAGAAATGCTGCCCGCTCGTTCCTACTTTCGAGCAGTTCTGCTTGCCGCTCCATACCTTCAAGCAATGGTTCCAGCTTGGCCATATATCCAAGCAACGGTTCCAGCTTGGTCATACATCAAAGCAATGCTTTTAGATTAGCCATACCTCTAAGCAACAATTCCATCTCGTCCATATCTAGAAGCAACATTTCTAGCTCGGCCATACCACCAACCAATACCTCCAGCTTGGCCATATCTCCAAGCAATGCTTCCCTCTGGGCCATACCTCCAAGCAATGCCTCCAGCTCTGCCGTACCTCCAAGCAAAGTTTCATGCTCGGCCATAACTCCAATCAGCGCTTCCAGTTCAGTCAGACCTCCAAGCAACGCCTCCAGCTCTGCCAAACCTAGAAGCAATGCACCCAGCTCTGTCATACCTCCAAATAATGCTTCCCTCTTGGCCAAACCTCCTAGAAATGCTAGCCTTGCCATACCTACAAGCAATAATTACAGCTCGAAATTACCTAGAAGCAATGCTTCCAGCTCGGCCATACCTCCAAGTAACGCTTCAATCTCGGCCATACCTAGGAGCAACGCTTCCAGCTCGGCCATAGTTAGAAACAATGCTCCCAGTTCGGCCATACCTAGAAGCAATGCTCCCAGCTTGGCCCTACCTAGAAGCAATGCTCCCAGCTTGGCCATACCTGGAGGCAAAACTTCCAGTGCAGCCATACCTAGATACAATGCTCTCAACTCGACCATAACTCCAAGTAACGCTTCCAGCTCAACAAAACCTAGAAACAATACTCCCAGCTCGGCCATACCTAGAAGCAATGCTCCTAGCTCGGCCATACCTAGAAGCAATGCTCCCAGCTTGGCCATAACTCCAAGTAACGCTTCAAACTTGGCCATACCTAAAAGCAATGCTTCTAGCTCGGCCATAGCTAGAAGCAATGCTCCCAGCTTGGCCATAACTCCAAGTAACGCTTCAAGCTCGGCCATACCTAGAAGCAATGCTCCCAGCTTGGCCATACCTAGAAGCAATGCTCCCAGCTTGGCCATACCTAGATACAATGTTCCCAGCTCGACCATAACCCCAAGCAATGCTTCAGGCTCAACAGAACCTAGAAACAAGGCTCCCAGCTCGGCCATACCTAGAATCAATGTTTCCAAATTGGCCATATATAGAATCAACGGTTCCAGCCCGGCCGTACCTAGAAGCAACACTTTCAACTCGGCCATTCCTAGAAGCAGTACTTTCCTCTTTGGCCGTACCTAGAAGCAATGCCCCAGGTCTGCAAAACCTAGAAACAATGCGTCCCTCTCTGCAAAATCTCCTAGAAATGCTTCTAGCCTGGCCGTACCTAAAAGCAACACTTCCTACTCGGCCGTTCCGAAAAGCAGTACTTTCCTCTTCGGCCATACCTAGAAGCAATGCCCAGGTCTGCAAAACCTAGAATCAATGCGTCCCTCTCTGCAAAATCTCCTAGAAATGCTTCTAGCGTGGCCATACCCAGAAGCAATGCTTTCATCTCGACCATTCCTCACAGCAATGCTTCCAGCTCGGTCATTACTCCAGGCAAAGCTTCCAGCTCAGCCATACCTTCAAGCAATGCTTCCAGCTCAGCCATACCTTCAAGCAATGCTTCCAGCTCGGCCATACCTAGAAGCAATGCTTCCAGCTTGGCCAGAACTCCAAGCAACACATCCAGCACGGCCAAACCTCCAAGCAACATTTCCAGCTCGGCCATACCTCCAAGCAACGCTTCCAGCACGGCCAGACCTTCAAGCAACATTTCCAGCTCAGTCATACCTCCAAGCAATGCTTCCAGTTTGGCCATACCTGGAGGTAACACTTCCAGCTCAGCCATACCTAGATACAATGCTCCCAACTCGGCCATACTTCCAAGCAACGCTTCCAGCACGGCCAAACCTCCAAGCAACATTTCCAGCTCAGTCATACCTCCAAGCAATGCTTCCAGCTTGGCCATACCTGGAGGTAACACTTCCAGCTCAGCCATACCTAGATACAATGCTCCCAACTCGACCATAACACCAAGTAACGCTTCCAGCTCAACAAAACCTAGAAACAATGCTCCCAGCTCGGCCATACCTAGAAGCAATGCTCCCAGCTTGGCCATACCTAGATACAATGTTCCCAGCTCGACCATAACCCCAAGCAATGCTTCAGGCTCAACAGAACCTAGAAACAAGGCTCCCAGCTCGGCCATACCTAGAATCAATGTTTCCAAATTGGCCATATATAGAATCAACGCTTCCAGCCCGGCCGTACCTAGAAGAAACACTTCCAACTCGGCCGTTCCTAGAAGCAGTACTTCCCGCTTGGGGCGTACCTAGAAGCAATACTTCCTGTTCGGCCATACCTAGAAGCAACGCCCCAGGTCTGCAAAACCTAGAAACAATGTGCCCCTCTCTGCAAAACCTCCTAGAAATGCTTCTAGCCCAGCCATACCTACAAGCAATGCTTTCATCTCGACCATACCTACAAGCAATGCTGCCAGCTCAGCCATTCCTCCAAGAAACGCTTCCAACTCGGCCATACCTCCAAGCAACACTTCCAGCTACGCCATACCTCCAAGTAACGTTTAGAGCTGGGCCATGCCTAGAAGCAACACTTCCAGCTTGGCCGTACCTAGAAGCAAAGCTTCCAGCTCAGCCATACCTTCAAGCAATGCTTCCAGCTCAGCCATACCTTCAAGCAATGCTTCCAGCTCGGCCATACCTAGAAGCAATGCTTCCAGCTTGGCCAGAACTCCAAGCAACACATCCAGCACGGCCAAACCTCCAAGCAACATTTCCAGCTCGGCCATACCTCCAAGCAACGCTTCCAGCACGGCCAGACCTTCAAGCAACATTTCCAGCTCAGTCATACCTCCAAGCAATGCTTCCAGTTTGGCCATACCTGGAGGTAACACTTCCAGCTCAGCCATACCTAGATACAATGCTCCCAACTCGGCCATACTTCCAAGCAACGCTTCCAGCACGGCCAAACCTCCAAGCAACATTTCCAGCTCAGTCATACCTCCAAGCAATGCTTCCAGCTTGGCCATACCTGGAGGTAACACTTCCAGCTCAGCCATACCTAGATACAATGCTCCCAACTCGACCATAACACCAAGTAACGCTTCCAGCTCAACAAAACCTAGAAACAATGCTCCCAGCTCGGCCATACCTAGAAGCAATGCTCCCAGCTTGGCCATACCTAGATACAATGTTCCCAGCTCGACCATAACTCCAAGCAATGCTTCAGGCTCAAACAGAACCTAGAAACAAGGCTCCCAGCTCGGCCATACCTAGAATCAACGCTTCTAAATTGGCCATACATAGAATCACCGCTTCCAGCCCGGCCGTACCTAGAAGCAACACTTTCAACTCGGCCATTCCTAGAAGCAGTACTTTCCTCTTTGGCCGTACCTAGAAGCAATGCCCCAGGTCTGCAAAACCTAGAAACAATGCGTCCCTCTCTGCAAAATCTCCTAGAAATGCTTCTAGCCTGGCCGTACCTAAAAGCAACACTTCCTACTCGGCCGTTCCGAAAAGCAGTACTTTCCTCTTCGGCCATACCTAGAAGCAATGCCCAGGTCTGCAAAACCTAGAATCAATGCGTCCCTCTCTGCAAAATCTCCTAGAAATGCTTCTAGCGTGGCCATACCCAGAAGCAATGCTTTCATCTCGACCATTCCTCACAGCAATGCTTCCAGCTCGGTCATTACTCCAGGCAATGCTTTCAGCTCAGCCATACCTACGAGCAAAGCTTCCAGCTCAGCCATACCTTCAAGCAATGCTTCCAGCTCGGCCATACCTAGGAGCAATGCTTCCAGCTTGGCCCTAACTCCAAGCAACGCATCCAGCACAGCCAAACCTCCAAGCAACATTTCCAGCTTGGCCATACCTCCAAGCAATGCTTCCAGTACGGCCAAACCTCCAAGCAACGCCTCCAGCTCTGCCATACCTCCAAGAAATGCTTCCAGTTCAGCCATACCTAGAAGCAATGCTTGCAGCTTGGCCATAACGCCAAGCAACGCATCCAGCACGGCCAAAACTCTAAGCAACATTGCCAGCTCAGCCATATCACTTTCTTTGAACCATGTTGCATATTTCAAGTGAAAGCAAATCAAAACATCTTTCCAGAAGTGCCCAGAATCACAATCTTCCTCCAAGGAATATATTATTCCTTCGAAAGATCTGAGTAACAATCTATGCTAGGACATGCTATATACAACTATCATGCTTCATCAGGCTTACTTTTTTTCCCCATCCTTTTTTATAACTTTACTTGTATGTATTGAGGGTACAGGTGTTTCAACTAGAAACATATACAAAAGCAACCAACAGTCAGAGGGGCAATGCTGAGTTATGGAGAGTACAATATCGGGAGCACGCAATGGAAGCAGGCCAGAAGCTGATGGCGGGTGAATGTTAAAGACTGGGACCATGCAAACACATACGTCAGAACTGGTCATGAATGGGTTAAAGTTTATAGTATAATATAGTAGAGAGCAGGAGGCAGAAAGGTGAGGGAGGAGGAGTGATGAGGGAGTAGGTAGAAAGAGAACCTTCATGGTTAATGATTTTGAGCTTCAGAACTCGAATGAGTTGACAGATTATTTAACTTGTAGGGTTCCAGTTCAGGTGGGCAAGGAGTGAAAACAAGCATAAGCGAGTGTAAGCAAAGGGAGGATGGTTTACAGAGGGATTATGGAGTGGGGGAGAGTGGGCAGTGAGGGGGCAGTGTAGAGAGAGATGGTGTCTGTTAGGTCGGAGGAGCAAGTCCAGGACCAGCAGTAGAAATGTAAGGAAAGATTGATTTCTAATTGGTTTCTAATTGCTCCAACAAGCCTGAAGAGGGCATTTTGGATGTAGTAGAAGAACAGGGAAGATTGTACATGATACGAGTGGCAAAACTGAGTGCCCTGTTGAGTGGAGATGAGGAGTAGAGAAGAACGCCAAGAAATTGGCAGGCACAGAAGTCCAGGTGACTAAGCACCAAGGTTTAAAAGAGGGTTTTTGTGAATTTATAAGTAAGGAGATTTTCCTGATTTTATACAGGTCGATCATTGCCACAGTGGTGGCTTAGATAATCCATCTATAAAGGTTATGACTGCGGTCAATAAGGACACCACAGTTGTGAGCCTTGGAGAGGGAGAGAGTAAATCAAGTGGAAATGAGATTAGTTGATGAAGTAGACAGGGGTGGACTGGTCTATAGGGAACTCTGGAGGTTTCCCTGTAGGCCTCTGCACCATGGGCCTCTTTCGAGGGGTATTTCTAAATTCTACCATAGGAAAAGTGTTGGGCTTGCTGAAAATGTGTAATATTGCGCCACTAGGACAATTATTTCCAGGGCCTCTTTTGGTTCCCAGTCCACCCATGGAAGAAGGAGGTTATTTGATTATGGAGGCCCAAGAGGAGTTCAACATAGGACAGTAAAGTACCATTGGGTGGGGGGCAGCAGCTAGACATTCAGATGTACAGGCAAAGAGGTCAGGAGTAAAAGTAGAGAAGGAAGAGAAGATGTTGGTATTGTTCACAAAATGGAGATGGGAAAACCCAAAGTTGAAGATGAGTTGCCCGATGGAGGAGGTGTAAAGAGACCAAGGATGGAGCACTAGGGGACGCCAACAGGGAGAAGAGTTGGGTCAGAGGTATCCATGTTTCAAGAGGTAAGAGGCCATCCATTCCATTGCTTTGCCTTGGATGTCAAGGTCACAGAGGGTCTGAAGAAGAAGTCTAGTAAGATTAGGACATTACATAGTTTGGAGTGGTGAGTGAAGGTTTGAAAGTGAGAGAAATCAGTGAGGGTTGAGTGGAATGCCAGGTATGACAATCTGACTAGAGAAGGTCCATGACATCGTCCAAGTATGCGGAGATCCTTTTAAAAACGCGACCATTGAAGACTCTTAGAAGTGAGGGAGGCGAGATACAGGTCAGTAGTAGGTAGGATTGTCCGGGACAGCTAAGGGCTTTTTAAGGAAAGGAAGAATAGTTGTCACCTTGAAGCTGGCTGCAAAAACACCAAGAGAAAGGGAGGGATAAGGAGGGGGAAAGGTGGGAACAGGTGAGAAGTGCAAGCTCCTTAACTATCTGAGAGGCAAACACAACATCAGGGGTGCAAGAGGGGTTGGCAGCCCCGGTCCCGAGGATGGGGACTGCATGAAGCAAGAAAGTTGTGGGTAGGGGAAATAAGCATAACGGGGAGGTAGTAAATATGGAGAGAAGAAAGCAGGGGAGGATAGGAGAGTAGGAAGGGTTTCCCGGATTTTGCAATTTTAGGAGGTTAGAAGTTGGCAAAGTAATTAGCAGAGAGAAGAAGTGATAACTCTGAATGGTGTGTAGTTTAGAGTAACACTCTTTGCCTATCCATATTTTTCCAATAGCCCTACAGTACTACTGGTATTACTGAAGCCCAGCACACATATCTACAAAGCTATCACTGCCATTGTATACTCTGCTGATCCCAATGCACCTCAATTCTTTGGGACAATGGTCA
The DNA here is from genome assembly GCF_040938575.1 of Ambystoma mexicanum. Classification (NCBI taxonomy): domain Eukaryota; kingdom Metazoa; phylum Chordata; class Amphibia; order Caudata; family Ambystomatidae; genus Ambystoma; species Ambystoma mexicanum. Next base: position 607,815,617 of record NC_090923.1, on the reverse strand, counting down.
TCTTTGCTACTTACGATTGAAAAGCATCAAACCTTATATGGCACACAACACCCTCCTTACTACGCCCCCCAAGCATGCTATCGCCCATCAGTGTTTCACTTGCTCTTTCATTCTTCTTCTGCGTAGCAACACTCATGTAGCTGCTGGGCTGATATGTGGTACAATATCTAGATTGTGCAGATGATGTACGAATGATGGCGAAAGTGCACCCTGCAGCTTCTGCAAGCAATTCCACGTGTAGGGCCTTTGTGGTAGACATGTGATCATGGATGGTAAAATGCTCGAAAAACTGATATTATCATGATTGGAGCCACAGCCCAAGACTGCCCAAGGGAAGCATGAAATGACTAACTGGACCCTGCTCCACTCCCATTATCCATGTGGGGAACCTAGGGGTCCCTAAGTGCTGTCATAGGAACCACAGATTGGACTCGTTTTGAAAAATATTTTTCAATGTATACAACTTGTATACAGAATCCATCCTCAGCTTCATGCATATGTGGCACTGCGTATAGGCAAACCTAGCATTAGTTATTTCTTGCCAGCGCTGCCCTAATAGTATATTCCTTGGACTTGCAGCAGCTCCACACCACAGATGCCCGAATGGCAACTAAATCAGACTGTATCTGTATCTGGAGCACTTACCACCTTCCATTGGCGATCTCTTTTAAAGACCATCTTTAAGATGCCATGTATCACACACAAGGTGTTCTATAGATCTGGACCTAACTATTATAAAGGACCAATTTTGCCATTGCATCCTAGTCGTGTCCCTCTGCTCTCGGGGTCACTTTCTTTTGAAACCTAAAACGCTTCATAAAAACAGATTTGTTGATGGATGTTTTTTTGAGAAGGCAACTCATCTCTGTAAAAAACATCCCATCACTCTTAAAATAATTACTGATCCCTTTACGTTTAGAAAACAGCTGAAGACCCCTACCTCGAACCTAAAACATCCAGGTCATGCTAAATTGTATGTTGCTGTTCACAACCCGTGCCAAAAACTCACCCAGCTGTTCTTGCACGTCACAAAAATACAATTACATATTCAGTTTGATAATCCCAGTATTATGTCCTGTGAAATGCTGTTCTATGTAGTTTTACAGAGTTCTTTTTAAAATATATATATATATATATATATTTCTGATGTTTGTTAATCTGCTTAGAATCACATGCTGTGCATAGGTCCGACATCCAGTGGTCACTGCGGAGTATTGCATTTTGTTTTTCGTAGTCGAAAAGGGGACGTCGACAAGGCGGTCTGTAACACTATCCCTATAGTGACGTGCGTTGTACCCACAATCCTTCACGCGTCGAGGTCCCTCAGATTGTTTTTTTCCGCCCAGCTTCTGGTCGCCTTACGCGGAGCTCCTAGAGAGACATTGCAAAATACTTACTACGGACCTCGGTCCTTAATTATACTTTTATATTGTTAAAGATCCCTCCACTCGACGTTAGCTGTGAAGCTGTTTCTCCGCCGAGCAAGTTTTCGACGGAGGGGAAGAGATGGAGGGGATCCTTCGGCGCTGCCGAACACGTGGCCTGGCCTCGCCGGCCAACATACAGTAGGGAGAGTGGGGGTTCGAACTTTTATCTTCTCTTTGAGAATGTCTTTCTTTCTCCCCTATCTTTCCCTTGGGGTTGTTATCACCAGTTATTATTGCCTCAGCTATGGAGAGGACCCCTTTTAAGTTTTGCCCACGCTGTAGGGGCAAATACACTTGGAAGGATAAACACAAGCTCTGTAATCGTTGCTTGCCCCTCGATCATAAGGAGGACAGCTGCGCGGCCTGTAAGCTCTTGAAACCAAGAACTCTAAAAGAACGGAAAGTTAAGAGGTGGGCGGACTACGCTATGTCGAAGTCAGTTTCCTCACCCGCCGCCGCTGTTACAGAAAGTGACGAGGAGGGTGATAACTCGATGTCCGTTTCGGAAGTCATTAACCCCCAGAAAGAGCGCTCGCGCTCCTCGACGTCCGTCCCCGGCCCCGACGGGCTCGGCTCACGCCCTGCTTATGGGGATGAACACCCTGGCGACAAGGACGCACGTAGACCCCATAGGCCTAAGCACACAACCCACGGCTCTTCTTCGTCGAAGACGAAGGATCCATCAGCGCCGAAGGGGACGCAGGGCACTCCGGCGTCTACCTCAGACCGTAAGGGTCTCAAGCCCCACCCGCAAACGCAGCCGCGACCAGCGATTGGGCTTTCATCAAACACGGGCGCTACCTCAAAAACATCCGACGTAACGCTCCATAGAGCGGCCGTCGAGAAACAACGCGTAACGCAGGCAACGTCGACACCAGAGCCCTCTACTGACGAACTCGTTGTCGAGAGCCTGGCGAAAATTGTTTCCGAAGACAAACGTAAGCGGACGACGAAACAGACGTCGAATACCGCACCAAAAGCTATAGAAACGCCAAAAAAGCACAAGAGTAGCCAGGAACTGCCCCCTTCATCTAAGGGCACTTCTGAACTACCGGAGGGCTTTTCTGAGGGCGACGGAAACCTTTCTTCGACGTTGTGGGAGCGTTCTAAGTGTTTGGAAGGTGAAAACACTGATTTCCCCCCTCTAGACTACTCAGGGGTCCCCCATGAGACCCTTGAAAGACTCCATTCTTGTATGGAGAAAATGGAAAGGTTCTTGGGAAGCCAAAACCCACCCACACACAAAAGACCAAGAGAATGGCCCCAGGATGACCCTAGGGTCAAGATCCCTAGGCTGTTTCCCCTTTCTACAGACGTATATGACCTCACTGAAGAGGAGCAATACCTCCAGGAGGATGAGGAGGGTTTGGGTGGAGAGGAAGAACATGAGGAAGAGGGGTTTGAAGAAGATCCTTACACTAGTGCAGGAGTTTGTGAAGAAGATACAGCTACCTCGCAGCCCCGGCAATCCCCATCAGTGCAGCCTTGGCAATCCCCATCTGTGCACTCAGTCCCTGATGCCTCTCACCCTTCTCCTCCCAAGGATTCACCTATTGGAAACACCTCTCCCATAGATGACCAACCTTCACTTAATGCACTATTGCGCAAGGCAGCAGCGCATTTTGAAATAGACACAGGGGAAACTCTTCCTGACATAGACTTTGTAGAAAAAGTTATTAAAGAAAAAGCCCCTGTTAGTCAGTCTATTCCGCTCCTGGCTTCTATAAAGAGAAGAATAACTCCTTCCCTTTCCAATCCTGCATTAGTCAGAGGGGTCAACCCTCGGATAGAAAAGCTCTTCAACCCTTTGTCCTCTGACACCTTGTACATCAGAGGACATTCTATTCCGGACTCCCTTGTAGTTACTAATACAAGAAAAAGAGCGGGGGTACCACTATCCACTAGTGAGGCACCACCTGACAAAGAGGGCAAGAAGCTCTATGCACTTGGGAAGAGAATCACGACCTCCGCAGCCTTCTCAACTAGGATTGCAAATAACAATTCCCTACTAGCTAGCTACGCAGATGCACAGTGGAGCAAGCTGCGCAGCAAAGCAGAGGACGCACCAGAACCCCTGCGTTCACGCCTGTTAGCTATCATCTCAGAGGGAACTCTTGTAAACCAGTGCATCGTAAAGCACTCCTTAGATGCCGCAGAGACGGCTGGCCGTTCCCTGGTTCAGGGAATACTTCTCAAACGCCATGTCTGGCTGCGCAATTCGGGATTTAAGCCGGAAACCCAGGCTTCCCTGATAAATAAGCCCATAGAACAAACACATCTGTTTGGGAAAGCAGTTGATGAGGCCCTAGAACATGCGAAGAAGGAGTTTGATACCATCAAGACTCTTGACCAAATTTCTAGGCCCCCTAACAGACGCGGCTATGGCAATAGACGCTCCTTTCGTGGCCAACGCCAGCAAAACCAACAGCAATTTTACTCTGCTACCAACTGGCCCTCTAACCAGGGTAACAACCAGTCAGTCAAAGAGGCCAACGCCGTGGCAAAGGAAGAGGTTGCGGCTCCAGCCCCAAAGGTTCCACGCCCAATACCAACAAATGACCCGAAGATTCGGTTCCCCTCCCATGCATCACCGGTCGGGGGCCGGCTAACATCGTTCCTATCAGCATGGGAGGAAATATCGTCAGACCGCTGGGTTTTATCCACCATAGCCCACGGATACTGCATCGAATTCAATGGTTCCCCGAAGTACAGACCCCCACGGAACCGACGCATGACACCGGAACACCTCACCATTCTTCTTCAAGAAGTAGAAGAGCTACTGAAAAAAGAAGCTATAGAGGCTGTCCCCCTTCTCAGGTAACAGAAGGTATTTATTCAGTGTACTTCCTTGTACCCAAAAAGGACTTAACTATGCGCCCTGTATTAGATCTGCGCCCGCCGAACAAGTTTGTCAAACCTCAAAAGTTTCGTATGGTGACCTTGCAGGAAGTAATCCCAATGTTATCACAAGGGGATTACATGACAACACTAGACATGAAAGATGCATACTTTCATATTTTAATGTTGCCAGCGCACAGAAAATACCTCAGGTTCAAGATAGAGAACAAGCACTACCAGTTCAGAGTACTACCCTTCGGGATAGCATCTGCACCAAGGGTATTCACGAAAGTACTGGCAGTGGCAGCGGCCCACCTACGCAGGTTATCCATCCCGGTATACCCTTACCTCGACGACTGGCTCATAACAGGGGATTCTTACAAAACATGCTTCTCCAATACCCAAAAGACCGTAGACCTTTTGTCCCAACTGGGCTTCTCCATCAACGAAAAGAAGTCCAGCTTAGACCCCAGCCAAATCAAACAATTCCTAGGGGCTCTAATTCGAACAAAGGACGGCCTCATCTTCCCCTCCAACGAGAGGGTCCAAAACATGCTGTTTCAGATCCCCCATTATGTGGCAGGTCGAGAGGTGACGGTACGCAAAGCAATGCGCTTGCTAGGGATGATGGCGTCATGTATTTATTTGGTACCTCACACGCGCCTGCGCATACGCCCAATGCAAGAGTGGCTCTACAGCCAGTGGTGTCAGGCCAGCGGACAATGGGACGATCTAGTGGTGGTCTCGCAGGCCTTGGTTCTCTCGCTACGGTGGTTGACAAAAGAAAACCTGTTATTAGGGAAAACTTTTGCCACACCCGCAGTGGAAGCCACTCTAACCACAGACGCATCCCTTACAGGATGGGGGGGCTCACCTATCCCATCAGACTGCTCACGGAGCGTGGACTCCGAGCCTAGCATCCAAGCATATAAACCTGCTGGAACTACTAGCGGTGTTCAAAGCACTGAAAGCCTTTCAGGAACACCTACAAGGAAAGACAGTGATGGTCCTCACAGACAGCACCACAGCCATGTACTACCTCAACAAGCAAGGGGGCACTCACTCTCCAGGACTGTCCAAACTGTCCCAGAATATATGGAAGTGGGCTCTCAGACACAACATGTTTCTACTACCACAACATGTACCAGGGGAACTCAATCTGCTAGCAGACAAACTCAGCAGAGACTTCCCCCTACCCGAAGAGTACGAATGGCAATTGCACGAAGACATCGTCTTAGACGTCTTCACGTAATGGGGGTTCCCGGAAATAGACCTGTTCGCAACTCTGGAGAACTCACAATGCCAAAGTTACGCCTCCAGGTACCCCCAGAACCAGTCCAAGGGGAACGGTCTGTCGATTCAATGGTCAGGGAAATTTGTTTACGCCTTTCCCCCGACTCCCCTTCTCAACAAAGTGGTACACAAGATGCACCAGGAGCAGGTTACCATGATACTAGTGGCCCCAATGTGGGCCCGGCAGCCATGGTTCGCTCACTTGATGGAGATGTCCCTATCTCCCCCAGTGAAACTTCCCTGCCCGTACAACATGCTGTCACAGGACAAGGGCAGGACACTGCATCCATGCCCTCAGACCATGAACTTAGCAGCCTGGCTCCTGAGATCATAGAATTTGGACATTTACAACTCCCGCAGAGATGTATGGACATCCTCAGGGAAGCCAGAAAACCTAATACTCGCCACTGCTATTCTAGCAAGTGGAAAAGATTTGTCATCTGGTGTAGAGGTAAGAGCATCAACCCAGTTGACTGCTCTCCCACTAACATTGTTCTGTACTTGAACCATTTACTGGATTCAGGTCTAGTCTTCAATTCCATTAAAGTCCACCTAGCGGCACTTTCTGCATACACCACTTCCCAACTTAAAGTGTCGTGGTGGAAGATACCAGTTATCAAGGCCTTCATGGAGGGGGTAAAGAGAATACACCCTCCGATAGCTAACTCAGCTCCCGGATGGGACTTAAATGTGGTACTTTCTAGACTCATGGGCCCTCCTTTCGAACCCATGCAGAAGGCAACTCTTAAAGACCTCACTCTTAAGACTGCTTTCCTAATAGCTATCACCTCCATTAGGAGAGTAAGTGAACTACAGGCTCTTTCTGTACTAGACCCCTTCGTAACAGTTCACAAGGATAAGGTGGTTCTACGCACACACCCAAGGTTTGCACCAAAATTCATCTCGAAATTTCATGTAAACCAGTCAATAGAACTACCAACGTTCTTTCAAAACCCTTCCAGCTTGGGAGAAAAGAGTCTGCATACACTAGATGTACGCAGCGCTGTCATGTTCTACATGGAAAGAACCAGACCACTGAGAAAGACTAATCAGTTCTTTGTCTCTGTGGCGGCAGGAAGAGAAGGAGATGCAGTTTCAAAGTCCACTATATCTAGATGGATTGTTCAATGCATCACTCTCTGTTACACTCTTGCTAAGAGAGAACTACCCTTCAAGCCAAGAGCACATTCCACTCAAGGCACTGGGGCTTCCATAGCGTTCATTGCAAATGTTCCCCTTGAGTCCATCTGCAAAGCGGCTACCTGGAGTTCTGTACACACCTTTACAAAACACTACTGTCTAGATGCACACTCTAGATCTGACTCCCAGGTGGGACAGGCAGTATTAAGACATATTTTCTCTACTGTTCCTTCTCATAACCCACCGCCAACTCCGGGTACTGCTCGCTAGTCTATGCACAGCATGTGATTCTAAGCAGATTAACAAACATCAGAGGACAATGCATTACTTACCGTAAAAGCATTTCTGATGGTTGTATCTGCTTAGATTCACATGCGCCCACCCTTCCTCCCCGCTCGGATGGAAGGAACATAGACATCCTTTTCTATATTTCTCTCTTTTCTGTACTCACTCACGTCTAGAAGGCTCCCTCAGGGCAGAAAAATACAAACAGAGGGACCTTGATGCGTGAGGGATTGTGGGCACAACGCACGTCACTATAGGGATAGTGTTACAGACACGCCTTGTCGACGTCCCCTTTTCGACTACGAAAAACAAAATGCAATACTCCGCAGTGACCACTGGATGTCGGACCTATGCACAGCATGTGAATCTAAGCAGATACAACCATCAGAAATGCTTTTACGGTAAGTAATGCATTGTCATATATATATATATATATATATATATATATATATATATATATATATATATATATATATATATATATATGTATATATTGCTTTAAAGATAACACAAAGGAAGCAATAACAATAATTGCTACAGCACAACATATACATAAACTCATCAAAGCAATTATATTTACAAGGGGGGCAGACAAGAAAAGAAGAGAGAAAAAGAGAAAAGAAAGAAGAGGGATAACAAGGTTCAGCTAAATATATAAATTATTAAATGTACCTCATATGTCTTCATATCTGTGGTGCTGTCCTTCGCATGAAAAGACGCGCTCTCTCTCTTCTAGAAAGAAGCAACAAACTCAGTAGCCAATCACCCACACGGGGGTCTTCTTCGGTTCTTAACTCTTATTTAGAGGGAATGACACATCCAGGAGTGTGAGGGAAGAAGATGGAAATAGTGTAAATGTCCTCATGCCTGTGTTTATGCGACCTCCGATCCTCGGAGACGGAGCATGTTGTGTTTTTGCTGCCTGTATCTTTGAGGGTAAAGTACTTGATGCCATTGTTAAGGGACCACGGAAATAGAGGCACTAAAGAGCCCTTTGAATGGGCCTTAGAGTTCAGTGGGCTTAACGTTACCTCTACAGCAGCACTGTTTTATGGAACGCCTGGAGGATCAGGTAAAGGGTCATGAGTTAAGACCCTGCATGGGGCTTTTGTGAGAGGTGGACGTGGATAAAGAGCTCAGCTCTCTTCCACCCCAAATGTATATTGATAGCTACTATTTTAACCATGCTTTTTATTGTAGGTATGTCAGGAGCGGTTTTAATAATGGATTGTATTGTTTTATTGTTTTGGATAGCTACAGGTAGATATTGTATGTGTTTAGGAAAAGAGTTTCTCCTTCACTCGTGTTAATCAAATTAGATGTTGCAATGTGTGTGATGACATTAATGTGCCGATTAATACATTTGACTGGCATTCATAGCATTCACAAAATTTGACAACCCCTTTATTGTGGGTCCACTTAAACTATTGTAGTGTACACAATCAGAGCATAGTTCCATTATGTTGGCTGCTGTGATATAGTCGACCACAATATATGGCTGATTTACACCCCCCCCCCTCCGAAGTACATTCCCTATTTGCACAATCACAAAAAGTGGCACAATTTTAAAATTCCCATAAATTACATGAAGGGGACCTCTTATGTTTACACTTTTGTGCAAGCAAGTCCCTTGTGTAATTTTCATAATGTGCACATTTGAGTGAAGAAGGGAGGTGTAATGAAGAAGCATAATCTAATCGCCTTTATGTCTTACTTTTGCAGTACACCATTAAACAGTGTATTCTACCTGCCATTTATGCAAGGCAGGCAGCGTTTACAAGGTATTCCTAGGGAATCCTCCTGCTTTTTGCTTGTGTAAAAAGCAGGCAGATTCCATCGGAATCCATAGCGTTTATGCCAGCATGCAAATGCCATGCTGGCATAAATGCTGGAGTATATGTATAACAGGGAAGAAGGGGGAGGCAGAATTGTAATTTACAAACTGTGTGTCTTGTCTGCCATACAAATGAATGGAATGCATGTGCAGGGCTCGAAATTAAGATTGGATAAGCAGGCGCTAAAAGCAGCTTCTGGGTATCATGACGAATCTCGGGAATTCATCCCTTCTCCACAAGGTGGATCCCCCTGTGAGGCTAGGGAGGTCATCCTGCCCTGCAACACCCTCCCTAAGGGTCAAGGCAAGTGGGGCCTCACAGGGAGAGACTTCCCCTTTGGGGGACACGGTCTCCTGTTACTGTGAGAAACACCCTACAAAGCCATCTAACAGTACCTCTTCAAGCACATCCAGTAAATAAAGCTATGAAGAAACCACCTACATGTATTATCGTTGTCCAAAAACTCTGACACTCCTATGAAAGAAAAAAAAAAACTTTAATGAGACAACGCTCTGTGGATGAATATAGAATGCTGAACCAACAAAGAAGAAGGAAAATTGAATTCTGCTGGGTAAGTCCCACGGCTACATCATAAAGAAAAGGGGATGAGACAGAGGCAAAAGGGGGAAGTCCGCGAGATACAAAACTGCTTGCTGGCTTATATGAAGAAAAGAGTGGACGTGCAGTACCCTGTGGCCGAGACAAAGCAAACTACAGAATTGGACGCTTGGCGTTCCAAGATTGAGAGAAAGCAAAATACAGATAGAAAACTAGAGAAGGGAAATCAACACAGATATCATCTGTGCTTACAGAGAGGGAGACAACCCTGTGCTGGTGTAACCATAACCACAACCAGATGGTGACAGAGAATAGCTCCCTAGAACAAAACAGAGACTCCTTCGCTAATCATAGAGAGGAGAGAAACAAATGCGGATGCAAGACATGTTTATCCAGAAGGAGAACTGAGTGGTGGCGTGACCACAACCGAACTGTGGTGGACCAGGGGTCCTTTGAATAATGCTGATACCACTGTGCTAAGCCAGAAGCAGACTGACTCCAGTGGCAAGCAAGAAACCAGAGAGCTCGATTGTGCAGCGAGGCAAATGGAAAGCAACACAGGATTCATGAGAAGCATTTATTTAATTTTTTTTATTGTTCATGCACACGGTGCTTATACAGCTAAAATAGTTGTTTCAAAGAGCGAATCAGCGCATCCCACCACCCACCGTGTGAAAAATATTGGTCAATTCCCCGTATCTACCATGTTTGACACTGCCAGTTTGTCAACAGTTTTCACAAGTTTGTATTCCCAGTTTACACAGTCCCAGAATACATCTCGTTTGACAATTATTTATTTATTTGTTTCGACAATGTCTGTATACTACACTCAAAATTCGACCCCTTACTTATCATGGAGATTAGGCAGCTTCTTCAGAAATGGTGCTTGTTCATCTCGAACAGAAAGCAGACAGCATATACTCCTGCACTGATACGATTGGTTATTTATAACGCACTTAATACCCAGAGGTTTCTAAGCGCAGCATCAGGGATCAAACCTGTGTTTCTCCGTTTCCTCTTGCTTCCAAGGCGAGCACGTTGCCCCTGAGCTATCCTCCCAAGCCAACATAAAGGCTGGCAGAGCTAAGCGGCTTTTGGACAACCATCCCACTGAAACGTGGCTTTCCACATAACAGGAAACAGAGTGCCTATGATGACATTAGGTGACAACTGCTAAGCGATTAGTGGTGAAAAATGAAGAGCGAACTGAACCATGTAAAGAGCAGTAACAATTAATTAACACATTTCTTTTTCCTTGGGCATCATTATATAAACCTATGCTAAGGACATCCTGCAGTGCACCAGCCTACATGCTCTATGTGCCTAACTACTGTCACTGTCCAAACTGATGCTGGCCCTCATTACGACCCTGGCGGATTTTTTCCGCCATCGACGGACTTTTCGGCCATGGCGTAAAGTCCGTTTACGCCATGGCGGATGGTGGACTTACCGCCCCATTCCGAGGTTGGCGGGGCGGTAAGTCCCCATTGACCCATTTACCCTTCCCCATTCCCATTTCGGCCCCATAGGGCTCAATGGGAGTGGGGAAGGCGTTAATTACGCCACCGTACATTACGGTGGCGTAATTAACACCAAGGTCCCATAGCGCCATGGATTTTTACGCCCGCAAAAAGCGGGCGGAAAAGTGACCATGGCGCTTTGGGAACTCGTAGTTGGCGGTAAGGGGTCGGCGCAGCTAACGCTGGCGTAAACCCCTTACCGCCAGGGTCGTAATGAGGGCCGCTGTCTTTAGCAGGGCCTCTCTGATGCTGATCCTAACATTTGCATATCTGTGTTTTCGACCTTCAGGAATCAGAGCTTATGAACTGCTGGGATTCAGGGCCTTTGGCACGCCCGGGAAGCTGGCTGCAGCCATTGCAATCACACTGCAGAACATTGGGGGTAAGGCACTTTTGCATTATTTCAGAAAATAGACAAGGGGTGTTGTATTATATTGTATTGTATTGTATGTGGTATTTATAAAGCGCACAAGGACCATAAGGTTGAATAATAGTGATTTAAGAGTTGAAGGCAAGTTGCGAAGGAGGTCTAACAAGGCTTGTAGAATTGAGATGGCACTGCTGTGAGGAAAATCACAATACTGGGGTCCTTAGTGATTATACAATGGTACTGCTGCAGCAATGCCTACACTGCTATATCCCTGAAGCACCAGCATGACAGCATTATGATAAAGCTCACATTGCTGGAGCATTACAGCAGTGTGATGTGGTAGCACACACTAGTTCAGTGCCTTAGTAGGGCAAGGCTGTGAGTAAGCCCACACTGCTGTAGTACAGTAGCATCCACATGGCACTTCTGTTACTAGGTACACTTACACTATCCCACATACCACTGCTAGGAGGAAGTGCATTCACACTATCCCATTCCAGTAGGAAATTGCTAGAGTACTAAACATGCTCTGCTGGATGGACCCTGGGACTGTAAGAATCTTACAGCACTCCCATGGCAGTGCTTTTATATGTAAATGTTATTAACTACATTGTAGGCAATATTTCCAGGTACATCCTATACATAATTAAAAGTGCATAGTTCCTTAAGGTGGAAAGGGTGACAAGTACAGGTTGATACTTTTAAAGACCTATTCATATATCATACATTTCAACCAGGCTTGTTTCACTCTTCCAGCCTCTATATTGATTTAAATGGTACGAGGAGACCCACGCCGCTTCGGGCCGGTACTAGTGATGGGGTGGAGGTACAATGAAGCCCTCACTCATATAGCACTGAGGAGGCACTGCAAGGGGTGGAGGGCCCTGTACTCAAAGAAGACTGTGCTGCTCTTCATCAGATTCCTGTGTTGCCCCTCGTGGGCTGGGGGTGGGTTGGTATCTTTTAAGCCTGACTCTCCTAATGGCGATGTGCTCCGACAGCCTCTAACGCGCTCTCTCTTCCCCGCAGCTATGTCCAGCTACCTCTACATCGTGAAGTCGGAGCTACCTCTCGTCATTCAGACCTTCCTGAATCTGGAGGAGAAAACTTCGTAAGTGTTTACACGCGTCTCCCATGCGCCCCATGGGAGCTGCGAACGGGCGTCCTGCTCCCAATCCTGAGCCCCTAATGAAAACAGGGGAACCTGCCCTGGAAATGTGCCCCGTGAGTGAAACTGGTACACCAAATCAGGGTGGAATGAGGAAGGAGGCATACTCTGTGATTTTTCACCCACCAATCCTCTCCGTGTCAGTCCCATGATTTATGACTGCTGCACTAGCCCCCCTGTCTTTGCCCAAGAAGTCACCCTAACTAAGAGGTCCTCAAACTGTGCCGCTGGCACCCCCTGGGGAACCATAGAAGATGTCCAGGTGGGGCATGAGGCTTTTTAATGGACTTCTTTTAATACAAAATATAAGCACCTCTAGGATATTTGGGGTGGGGCTGGAGAAACAATATCTTCACTCAAGGGAGGCTCATCATACACAGGATTTAGATACCCGTACCCTAATCCACAAAGCATGCAGAGATGGTTCTTTGCACAGCAGCATTATCTGCTCACCCACTGGAGCACTGACCAATCAGAAATTGGGAAAACTCCGGAAAGGGTGATGCCCAAAGATGAACACTGGACGCCCATCCCACTCCGTCCACAACAAAAACAGAAACTAGTGTCGCCTTTCATGTCTAAGGGCAGACAGTGAACCACTTTTCCTGTCCCCATTACAGAGCCAACCTCTCTCTGCCTCTCGCGTGGCGATGCTGGCACTACAGCTTTCTACGCAATATGCTGAATGATCACTGGGTGGCACTGATGCGCCGGGGTCTGTCTGTTTCCCAAACTACTGCCATTCACAGAATGGCCACTGGGTGCCTAAGGTTCCACTTGAACATGGGAGGAAGGAAGCCAGCCAAGCAGAAATCCACCAGGACTAGAGCGAATCTTTAATGTTGGTATAATTTGTCATGTGTACTAAACTGCCATTGCTACTAGCCAAGTCCATGCCTTCATTATTGCTATCAATGGAAGGTGCTAAACACACGAATTTCTGTACAAAATCCGAAAGTAATACATCCCCACTCCAACTCTGGTGAAGCAGGACATACTTTGTGCAGGAGGACAGGCTGATTAATCGCTAAAGGGCCTTAAAGACCTTTAGGACAGAACATCATGGTTCGGCTAGGCCAACTGAGGACGAGTGTTGACAGGGTAACAATTGCTAACGAGCCAGCATTGCATGGGCTAGAGGACAATGAGCCTCATTATGAGGTTGCCGGTAAAATCCGCCGCTGGTGGTATTTTTTTGCATTGGTGCTTATCTGCCCCTCACCCAGAAGCTAATGGCTGTAACTTGCCTGATTGCCTAGGGTTATCATTGCTGTCTTACCACTCCCCTCACAGATTCTCAGAATGAGCAATACACTGATAGGCCACTGGGTGTCACTATTATCATTTTGTCTACTGAAACTCACTGAATTTCAGCCTAAACTGGACTGTGGACAGGCTCCTAGAAGTCACTGCTGCATCCCTGTCTGTCTGCAACTTCCTCCACTAGAAGCTCCAACGTGCAGGTCCAGCCACAAGCTGTCACTGCCCCACCAATGCTTTTCTCCATTCCCAACATCACTCTATGCCATACTCTTACTTGCCACTCAGCGCCGGGGCTGCACTGAAGCCTGCAATTCTCAGCCGTGAGTATCTCCTGAACTGCGTGATTACAGTCCGGTGACATTGTTGGAATGCTCATAATTCCATCTAAAGGGGGGTCAAAAGGGACTCTCGGTGTATTAGCTGTTCCTTTCCTCAGGATCCCAGCCTATCACTTCCCACCATTATAAAGTTGAAAAGGAGCAGTTGCGGGTACTAAAGAATGACAAGATTCACCTCCTTGGTGGACTGCATTAAACAAAATGGGTTTCTACAAGGGACAAAGAACAAACGCACAAAATGCACATACTATTAGAACTGACCATTTAAAGGTTGGCATTTGGGAGGCATGTCATTAATTGCCAACATGGCATAGAATTTGGTAAAATGACCCATAAGACTGCCTAGGGATTTCAATCTACGGTTTGAAGAAGAAACTGCCAGCTGTGCTGCACAAAAATAATACATGGCCGCCTGCAATATCTATGCACAAGTATGGAGATAATGTTATTTTTACAGGCTAGTTGTGACATTACAACTGAGCTGTAATAAGAAAATGACATCACAGCCACTCTCTAATCAGTTATTACACTTCAGTTGTGACGTCACAATTCCTGCTACTTGACCCACCAGAGAGAATTCCACCTGTCACTGCAGCACTCAAAGGTGAAAAGCTTTTCAAAATCCTTACTTGCAGAATAGTTTTCTGTGTTACTTTATAGACATTAAGTGACAAGGAACTGTTTATGGTAAAATGTGTCATTTGTGTGCTAATATCATGTGAGCAAGAATCTGCATGTATTCTAAAGCATGAAATACACTTTTTTTTCGATACATTTAATAAAGTGCTTGCACATTTTTCTGCAACAGATTAGGAGCTGCATTTTTGCTTTTTAAAATCCAAACAGATTCAATATTGATTATATGAATCAGCAAATTTTGGATCTCTTACAAATTGTATGCAAGAAGCGCAGTATAAAAGGGAATGTGGTCATGTATTATAAGGAATAAAATATCCCTTACCATACACAAAAAGGATATAGCAAGTGACCTTGAAGTTCTGTGGCCTTCGACCTTCGGCTCTCCTTCCACTATTTGGTCACAAAACTCTTTGGTGACTTGCAGTATCCTTATAACTTACATCAGGCGGTACTTTATCACATATATAGCTGAAAAAAGATGGTAGGGGCACTGGAGATATGAGCATTCTCTCAGCCCAGTGTTCAGGTTGTGAGGACACCTTCCTAAATCTAGATGCCTAGTTTCTTTACCTTCACTCGCCTTTGGGTCGCAGTGGTCAGGCTGACAAGTTCAATTCTTAGGATGGGATTGGTTTATACATGAATCCACAATACTTCACCATTTCTTTGAATAACAGGATCTTCACAGGCAGGTGATTATGAAAATAAGCTTTGTTTCATCGAAGGTTTTTAATGACCATTTGCAGGTGTCCAGTGCGGTTCACCAGTGAAGTCTCCTGGGGCATCCTGGAGAGCTCTACACTACCATTAGGGTCACCCAATATGTCAAACAACAACTGGGAATTTCCAGTACAGAGGTTGATGTTTATAACCCAAGGATACCCGTGTATTTACATAAGCTTCATTGGTTTCCTTCTATGGACATTAGCAGGGTGAACTTCTGATTGGTTGAGTGAGATACTGATTCTAATGGCGAGTGGTACTGAATGATAAGGATGGGACTGAACATTCAAGTTAGGTCCTAATGAGGCAAGAAGCCCCTCAGTGGTGGGCCCACCCTGTAGGTAATGGCACACTGCCCAAGTTAAGGGCCCTAACGCAGCGAGGATCCCTTAACAAGGGTGGCAGACTGTTACCTACAGGGTGGGCCCGCTACCGAGGGGCATGTCACCATTAGTACACGTGTAGTTGTCTACTCGGGTGCTAATGGTGTATATTTAAAATAAAACATAAACTTACCTTAGAAGCACGGGCCGACGCTGTGCAGCACTGTTGGAGAGGAAGTCTGCTTTCTATATTGATGATATTGGAAGTCTTCAAAATTGAAAACGGGCTTCCTGTCCAACAGGACTGCATGGCATCGAGCCACGCTTATAAGGTAAGTTTCTTTTTTTATTTAAAAAAAAAAATTCTTACCACCTGTGTAGGAAACTACACTGGTGCTAAGAGATGAAGTGGGAGGTGCAGCAGGGCTGGGAAGATGGCGCCGGCTGCCCAGGCAGCTCAGAACGTGGGCTTGGACTGTACAGGACAGCTGGTGTTCTAATCCTCCTTACTGACTGGCGCCCCCCTGCAGAGTGCTAATGTTAGTTATAAAATTCCTTTGGAATCACTAATGTACCTTTCTGAAGACAATCGGAGTGTGCTTCTGTTTTCCTCGGCTGCTTGGGACTGCTGCTTGCTGGCGGTCTGGTCCATGCAAGGTGAGAGGTCTGTGGAGGCAGTTTTAGTTCTGAGGTTTTGAGGCACAGGTTCAGGTGGTGATGAAGAGTGTCTTCAATTAAGAAGAGTCACTGTGTTGCCACTGCTGAAGAAGAGCAGTCATGCTGGAACTGGGGTATGGTCTTTACTTTCCAGTCCTTTGTATATTTGCAGTGTTCCTTGCTGTCCTTTATCTCAAGTAGCAAGCACGGGTCTCTAGTATGGTAGTTTGCTATTACACTGGTGTACAGTGCTTAAGGCTCTTCGTGCCCGGTCCTCTCAAGGGCAGGGTAGCAAGACGTCTGGCAAGTCGGGGAGTTTTGAGTGCTTTCAATTTGTCTGGGTCTGTCAAGTCAAGGGTAGGGGTTGCTGGCTTCTCAGTTCCCTCTGGAGACGAATGATGGCCACTGGTAGAGCTTTGCCATCAGATTGGGCCTTGAAAGAGGGCAGGGTTTGTCAAATCTTCCTCGTGATATTTATTAGGCTGTACATCATCTGCACCCTGGCTCTCCCACGCTGGAGACTCCGTTATTGATAACACACCTCACCCTCCTTTTATCTTCTGCATACAGAGAATTTCTCCTGACACGCAGGTAATGCGTGCTTCCAAACTAACCTCACCAAAACCAAAGGTTATTCTTATCTGTCACTCCATCTATCCCACCAGCACTCAACCCCAACCATCTTCTTTACAAAAATATGTGCAGTAGAGCTAGCATTGGCAGAAGGGTGCACTGCAAGACCACTTTACCTTACTCCTGGGATGAGTCCTAGGGTTTGACAACCTAGGATCTAGCCCCCTAGGTTACACAAGGAACTTGTGGCTGAAATGTTCTTTCACCTCCTAACAGTAGTTTGCATCCGTTTTAACATTTGGTTGTCCACCCAATAACCGGTGGAGCTGCCACTTTTAACATTTGCTGGCTTCTTGCAGGGCTTTTTCTCGACTTGTTCGTTCAGGAATGAACACACACTTAAGTCCAAAATTACTTTAATTCTACTTGGAGAATGTATGCAGTGCCATTCATGTTCTAAGTGGCATCAGAGTACTTTACGTAGTACAGGATAAACCTGTCAAGACATTCTAGGTTACAGAATCATGCAGGTATATTTCTACAGACTAGTATGAACTTATGCAAGGCTAAAGGGAACTGGGAATGAAGATACTGGTTTAAAGTATAAAAGGGGATATATAGGAGCATTAAACGTTTTTTGTTGTTCTTCCCTAAAAGTCTGGATTGTGGAGCATATGGTGGCTAGTGGAAATACAAGGCTGTCACCCTCAAATCCCCAAGCTACCTCACTGAAAGACCGAGCATCTGCAGAGGCCTATGATCCACCAGAAGCAATGAAATGCACAGGCATGTACTCGTCTGGTGCATTCAGGAAAGAAACTGAAGACCGGGCTTCTGTGACTATGTACCCACTCTAGAACACCAGACCTGCCCCCTCCCTTCTACATTTGAGGAAGGAGCTGAAGACCATCCTCTTCAAGGAATTACTCCTCCCTAACACCAAGGTCCACACACCCTCCACTGCCCCAGAACGTATCTGGGTCTGGGTCACCTGCTCCCCCCTGGTTGCTTGGAGATACCTTGGCTGTCAGATTGCCCACCATCCCCCACTGTGACTTCCCCTCTCCCTTGCAATCTTTTTCCCTCATCATGACTTGTAAAGCGCTCCTTTGTATTTGTATTTGTATTTGTATTTATTTTATTTGTAAAGCGCCTCCAGGCCCAGAGGCATACGGGCGCATAGGTTAGATCTGGTTACAGTTACAATTTGAAGTAGTCAATAAGGTAAGTTACAGTAAAGTTACAGGTAGGTACAATCTTGGTGATGCAGATGCGTACATACATAGTCTAGTATAAATACATTAATTACAAGAGTATGCCGGTGCCGGTCAATCATGGTGATGAGAGCAGGCGGTTAGGCTGTCAAAGTTGGGAAGCCAACACTTCGTGTTGTGTTTAAATAGGTTAAATGACGGTTCTGCTCGCAAGAGCACAGGGATTGTGTTCCATAATTTAGAGGCTTGTGCAGGGAAGCTGGTACCACCCGAGTTGTGAAGTTTGAATCTCGGTATGGACATGGTGTTAGCTTGTGCTGCTCTAAGTGGTCTTGAAGAGGTGTGAGGTGTAAGTTGGTTGGTGAGGTAGGCTGGTGCGAGGTTGGCCCTAGCTTTGTGAGTAAGGGCCAGAGATTTAAGGGAGTTTCTGTGCTTGACCGGGAGCCAATGTGGTTTGCATCTGGTCTCAGAGATGTGCAACTTTTTAGGGATGTTGAGGGCGGCCATGATGGCATTGTTTTGTATTACTTGCAGTTTGTTTATATTTTTGTGGCTAGGGCCTAAATAAAGGGCATTACAATAGTCTACCTTGGATAGACCTAATGCTCTAGTAAGAGTAATGCAATTGGGGGAGGAGATGAATGGCCTACATGCAGTGATCAGTTTACAGGTGTAAGCGGCTGATGATGCTACTGCATTAGTTTGTTTGGTGAAGGATAAGGTGGCATCGATGTACACAGCAAGGGTTTTGGTGTTATTTGACACGGGGATGAGATTGCCATCTATGGTGAAGGATCTAAATGCGGGTTTGAGATTTTTGAGTTTGGCGTGAGTGCCAAGGATGATCAACTCGGTCTTTTCATCATTGAGACAGAGTCCATGATGTGCCATCCATGCTTGGATTACTGAGTAGATTTCATTATGAGTTTTGCTGTCTGTTTTATAGTTGCCCGAGATAGGAATGAGTATCTGGGTGTCATCCGCGTAATTGGTATACGTGACACTCAGATAGTCAAGGATATCAAAGAGGGGCTTTGTGAATATATTATAGAGTGTCGGGGACACGCACGAGCCTTGTGGGACTCCACAGGGTACTGGTGAGGGTTCAGCAGAATCAGTGGGAGAGAAGACCCTCATGGTTCTGTTTGCCAAGAAGGAACTCATCCAAGCCGTGGCTGCGTCTGAAAAGTGTGCTGCAGTTTTCAGATGGTGACCAAGTCAAAAGCTGCTGACAGGTCAAGCAGTAAGAGGAGTGCAAGTTTGCCATTGTCTTTCAGGATTTGGATCTGGGTAGTGAGATCAATTAATGCAGTTTCCGTGCCTTGTCTCGGTCGGAAACCTGATTGCCTAAGTCCTAGGAGATTGTTTGATTCTAAGTAGTCCTGTATTTGTAAATAGGCTGCTCTGTCCAGTATTTTTAAAAGGAAAGGAACCGTTGTTATCGGCCTATAATTAGATGGGTTGACTGGGTTTTTTTAAGGAGTGGGATGACCCACGCATCTTTTAGGTTATCAGGTACTACTCCAGTTTTGAAGGAGGCATTGATGAGGTTGGTTATGAATGGTGCCAGATCGTGCGCAGCAGCTTTGATGATCGGTGCAGGGCAGGCATCACCTTGGCAATTTGAGGGTTTAAGTTTCCTGATGATGTTTTCTATTTCCCAGATTGAGAGGTGTGAGAAGCTGAAAGGTTTACAGGTTGATTTGAAAGGGGGTGATTTATTAGGCAGTTGTTTATAGTCCGGATCAGCTAGTAGTAGGGATTTTTTTGCATTGATTTTAGATTGTAGGCAAGCTATTTTGTCCAGTAGAGCCTTCTGGATATTACTACACCATAGTGCATCTGTAACACATTTGTCTATGGGTGCAATGGGGGATTCTAGTTCTTTCAAAATCTTAAAAAGTTCCTTAGTATTGGATTCCGCTTGTGTAATCCTTTTATTGTATGTGTCTTTTTTAACAAGAAAGATGGCTTCTTTGTAGCTAAAGGAGGCTATGGTCAGCTCAGTCTTATTGGATGCTGTGGGGTGTTTTTTCCAATGTGCCTCTGCGGTTCTCTTGGATTTGCGTAGTTCTCTTAACTGCGGCTTGAACCAGGTGTTAAGGTGCCGCTGTGGTTTGGGTTTCCGCAATTTTAGCGGGGCAATGGTGTTCAGTGCTTTGAGTATAGCCTGGTTGTAGATATCCACTAAGACTGTGGGGTCAGCATCTGAGTCGATATTGTTCAGGATGGGGAGTAATATCGGTAAGAGTTTATCAGGTGTAATATCTTTCTTATTTCTTGTGCTGGTGGCTGGGGTGATGATAGGCGCCAGGTGAGGTGTGTTGGCTTTGATGGAGAATGTTATTTTGTGATGATCCGACCAAATGCATGGGCCGTTGGGTAGGAGGTCAATAGAGCAATTGAGGTGAGTGAGCCAGTCCAGTGTTCTGCCTTTGATATGAGTGGGCTCGTGAATAATGTGCGTGTGACCCAAGTCAGATAAGGTGTTGTCTAGGTCATGGGCGTTGGTGTTCTTACGGTCGTTAAAACCAAGGTTAAAGTCCCCAAGTAAGATGGTTTGAGAGTTGGGTTTGGTATCTGTGGTTATGAGTGATGCAATGTCCTCTATAAATGAGGAGATGGGACCTGGTGGTCGGTAAATAAGGTGCATAGTTGCTGGATGGTTGGGAGATAGAGGTAGCTTGAAAGACAAGGATTCAGCAGAGGGGATTTGAGCGTCCTGGATGACTTTAATGTCGAATGTGTTTCTGAATATCAGGGCGAGTCCACCTCCCTTGGTTTGAGAAGTGTTTCTGTCACATCTAATAATAGCATAATCATTGGGTATAGCAAGGGCAAGGGATGGACCGGAGGCAGCATTAGGCCAGGTTTCCGTGATTGCAAGGAGATCGAGCTTTTCATGAGATATAAAGTCAGGGATGTCAAGAGTACGGGCAGGAAGAGACCTAGCATTCACCAAGGCTGCTTTAATGAGTTTGTCTTTTTGTGGATATTTTTCGAGTGGTATAGGTAGGTCATGCGAATGGGTCTGGGCTAACTTGTCTGGGTCAGTGGTCGAATTGGCAAGGTTGTGGTCAATATGCGAGTGTTTCATACTGCTGGCTCTTAATTTAAAGTTTCTAGTTAAGATGCTAGGGTGGAAAGAGCATGGAAAGGTAGGTCGACGAGATCTGGAGTTCAATCTAATGTTACTGTTATAAGTGCTAGGGTGGTGGGAGCATGGAATGAACGGTAGGCTAGTTCTAGAATTCAATCTAGTGTTTCTGATAGCAATAGTACAAGGTTGGTTAGGTGTAGGTCTAGTGGCAAAGTGGCGTATCCAGAGTGCTGGATCATCCAAATACAGGTTAGCAGGTGTCATGGTGCTAGGTCATGAAGTGAGGGTGGTGGTTATCATACTTGTACAGATGTAAGTGTCTGGATTAGGATATGGAATGGGTTGACTAGTCCAGCGTCTAGTGTGGATATACAGTAGGTGGATGAGAGTAGGTAAGCACCAATACATGATGTGGGTGGTGTTGCTAATAGGCAAGGGTAGCAAGTGTGGTCTATTCGCGACCATAAGGCACAACACAGGTCAATCAAATGTGGTCTGGAGACCATGAGGCACGATACAATCACGATACATATTTTCTTTCCCGAAGCTAGGTCTGTGCAAATATTATATAATAACAGTAACAGTAATATCACCTTCCAAAGTCTCTACCCTTGAGATGCAGAATTTATCAATGGTGTCCAGGTGACCAGAAATGAGAGATTTGCTGAAGGTAGCCTGAATTCTTACCATTGCAAGATTTGTAAATTACTCTCTTTAATTCAATATGGGTTGGGAGAGAAAGCTACTGTAGTCACTACAGTGATGTTGATATGATCGACTTTGTATTGATTAGTGATCCTGCTAGTAACTGCATGTAGGACATCCTTTCAGGGATTGAAGGTGGATTCATAGAGGCTGATCAGCCGAGTGTTGCCTTCACCAACAGTGTATGGGGAAGAAGGAGGCCTGGGTATTGAATGGAAGCTGTTTCACCTTGGAGAGGAAGCTTAGCCAGACTTGTGCTGCCTGGTGATTATGTTTGTGTTATGTTATGGGCTATGTGTTGGCGCTTGAAGAGAGGGTGGACATGAAGCCAGTAAGGTGCTTGCAAAAAGCAGGCGTTAAATTCCCCAACCCGCAAAGGGACCTCGTAGTAAGGCGGTAAGGGTTTACCGGTACCAGTAAAATACTGGTACCGGTAAACCCTTACCGCCTACCGTGTAATGAGGCCCTGTATGCTTTCATTGCTGGCTTCAGTGGTGCATTTGCGGAAACTGTCAATTCAACTTTGTTCAGGGGGAAAGCTCCTACACTGTTCCACTACTGATCACCATACATGGAGCTCCACAATACACATTCATCCTGACCCAAGGAAATCCACTTAATTCTTGCACTGGGGTCCACTGCCAATACACCCCTTTCCTGGGCTGCAGCACCTCCTGCTATTCCAGTAGAGGACTATCATGCAGGTTTGCCAATACACCTCAGTCCTCACCTGAAGAACTTGCTTTCATCCTAGTTATATCCACGCATACAGCTCCCCCAGCATACCATAATCTTTACTTGCAATGCTTTTTTTAAGACACTCAAAAAGGTGCACAAATGCACCTGGATCCCCAAGAGTAGCACTCTTGTCTACATGAGTATTAACCACTCATATGCTAGTGCACGACTGGTCGGGCCTACAGCAAAGAAGGCAATTCCAGTACCGGCCACCACGAATGCACCTCACTAATAGGGAAATGGCCCCACTTTGACAACCTACCCCAAGTTCCTATTTTCATTCTTCATCTTGTAGATTAGTGTACTTTCAGTAATGCTTACATTCTTGAGCCAGATGATATCAAGCTCACCAGTGCCTGGCAATCTAGCACCAACAGTTGTGCCGGCCAGACAGTGAGTGAATAATATTAGCACCAAATGACTGATGCAGGATCAGCCTTTTCGCCTACAGACTGGTCCAAGTGGCATTTTGCACCGGGTGATCTGTATTTGTTTGTACTTTGTATTCCTTTGAAGAAGAGAGATGTCAATTTCGATCAGGATTGACTTCAATGGCACATTTACTTATGTGTAAGCAGCCACCAGGAAAATGGCGGTGCAGATTACTCTGCACAGTTGCAATGTAAGTCATCTGCTCCCTGGAATCGTGCTGATCTGGCTGAGAGTGCCAAGTTAATTTCTTTGAACCAGCATTAGTTTAAATCTGCTTGTAGGGAAACTATGGTGGAGATGGATAGACAGTTTTCCATGTTCTTGTAAAAGGACAGTGTATACACGAGCATTGGCAAAGCCAATAGTCGTGGCTCTTATATTAGCATTGAATAGGCATTTGTCTGGCACTCTATTACTAAAACTCTGCCCCATTTGTTGCCTACTTAGGCCTTATAGTATCATGATGGCAATTGTTAGAAAATGCCTTTTCCATGCGTACATAAAAGCCAAAACTGTTGACATTGCCAGTGTTTCTTTACAGAAGCCCGCGGTGACCAAGACCAGGGGCGCGGGTGTTGCATCCTGTTTTTGCAGAGATTTTGGCCCAGAAGGGCCTCCGTATGCTTCTGTGGGCTAGGACACACCCCACCTCCAATAAGGACCACTGTTCACCCCACCAGGGCCAAAGCCAGCGGAGGCCAAGGGTGCAGGTTTTGTGTCCCATTTTTGTCACGGTTTTGGCCCAGGAGGGCCTCCGTATGCTGCTGTGGTCTAGACCACACCCCACCTCCAATAAGGACCACTGTTCACTCCGACAAGGAAACAGCTGTTAATTCTGACATTCCTGCTGAATATGATTCAATCAGTAGAACCAGTAGAATGCCACCTGACGTTCAATTTGGTTCTCCATTGTGGGGTAACCCGAGCAAAGATGATGAAAAGAGTCACAAGCCTACTGTTTCCACTTTTATAACTACAACTCTCACCAACTCTACTGCAGACAAGATACAGGGGTCCTGTACAGACAACATTGGTATTGTCATTGATATTACTCCACACACTGTCCCAAATAAATCTGATGTGACTGAAATCAGTGCAGCTCAGACCCTGGCATCATGTAGTATGTTAGCAGAACTGCAGTGGAGGGATGTTGTTGCCTCTAACTGTCATAAGAGATTTCATCGACGAGGAGGAGGCTATGCAGACTCATCATGACCCCCGGTTGTGGGCTAATCCTCCCTGTTCCCTAGCCTGCCATGGAATGACTTTAACCTCTGCCATCCATCAAGATGAGGACGAAAACCCAAGGGTAACAGGATGCAAGTGCGATCTTGTGATAGCTGAACTATCAGCTATAAAAAAAGCGGCTTCTGTCTCTTTTTACAAACCAAAGTAAAGGAGCTGCATTGGGGGGTGCACCAACCTACAACAGAGGCTGCAAAGGGGCCTCCTAGTCTCAGTTATCGCAGGAGGAAGCTTATTGTAATCTGCTGAATAGCCCTAAATTGTCTAATTTGCCCGTACGGAATCCATGTCTGCCTGAGCCAGGGCCTTTGACATCACCTGATCCAGGCCCCCGTGCCGCAACCTTAAGCATTCAAAACACTGCTTCCCGGCCAGCAATAGTGGCCATATGTGGGCAGGCTATCCCTCGAACTATATCTATGCACACTGGTGGCAGTTTGCGTGTAGGATTAGCCAATAGAGAACCCACTTCAGCTACTAATAACACTAGTTTTTGTTGGGTGTCCTGACCCACGTTTGAGCTATCATGCTGCAACATTTGGTGCTGTGGGCTTAGAAAATCCAAGATGGCCAAAAAGCCCACATGTACGCCAGAATAGGAAAACTGTGCAGTACTGGCATGGAAAACATCATGATGGCCAGAACTTCCCAGAAAATGCACAGGGAAATGCATGAAGAATAGGCTGCCACCCATTTTTGCCTATGTTGTGAGAACAGGAGGGCACTGCCTAAAACCACTATTGGGCTACCCACACAGTAGCCTGAAACCATTGGGAATGGCAATGCTGATTGCCAAAAGCAACCTAGAACTGTGGGGAATTCATTTTCTTAAATCCCAAAAATGGTTGCATTACCAGTACTCATCACTATCAGAAAGCCGGAGTTTTAAAACCACCAGACTTTTGTGTAAAACTGAACAAATGAAACAAAACCAGACCAAGGAAAGACTTGCTAAGAGGTGGATACAATGTAAAACTATACTCTGAAATGACTTGAAGGAAGTAATTATTTAATGTGTATGTAAAAATCGTAATAGACTTAAACTGGGGGACAAAAAGTGACATTTAGCTGAAACCTGGCTTAATGAAACTGAATTCTGCCTGACATCTACCCCCACAGGAGTTAGAACCTGCTCAGCCACTCTTCCCCTTGCCAAAAGGAGTTGTCACCTCTCTGATTAGATTAGGGGTGGAGCAGCTACAGGGAGTTGAACAAAGGCCTGTCCTGGGCCCAGGCAGATGGTTTATTAGGGTGGTCGCAAATGGCTTCCTTTTGAACAAAGCCCTCCCTTGACTCAGGCAGATGGTTTATAGGGGAGGTCGTAAAGTGGCTTCCTCTTGGCAGAAACGGGGAGGGGCAGCCCCTCTGAGGACAGGCTGACCTTAAAGAAAGTGGATAGACTGGTTTCTCCACCATGTGACCTGGGAAGACACACCACTGTTGGCCAGAATATGATTTTAAGAAAGATGTATAACTCATGGTGCGGACTTGTCAAAATTATCTAAATGATACCATAATTCTTGTGATTTTTCTGCCCACATTTTAAGAGGTTTTAGGACCTGGTGGTATGATCTGGGGGGTTGCTAGAGGAAAATAGGGTTTCACTCCAAATGTCTGCATGTTAAAAATCTGACACTTCATCAATTAATGGCCACACTCCTTGCGCACATGTGTGTAAATTTTGGTAAATGTCCGATATTGCAAAACCAGTTAAAAAGTGCAAAATGTTGCCATTTCTGAATGCAAGCCCCCAGGAAGAGCAGAGTTTGAACAGAGTATACCTCATGTGATATGTGATGGGTGCATGTAATTTTAAACAACTGTGTATCTGTGCAATATGTATTCGGGTCAAATATAGATTTGTGGGCAAACTGACCAGGGGAGGATCCTCTGACCCATAAAACCTACAGCATCACTCTGACTCACATTTCCTTCCCCCAATCATGGGAGAGGGGAGAATTGGGCCAATGACAGGTAGAGAGGGGCAGGCTTAGCTAGGCCCAGGCACACACCCACTTTCAAAACACATAAAAAGAGACTGTTGGGACAGGTAGAGACATTCAAATCCAGTTGCTGCAACACGCTCTGCCGGACCACACAACATCCAGAAGATACCAGATCCAACACTTAGACTTTAAAACTCCAAAGAACTTGATTCAGAACTCAAAGCAAGGGCCTAAACCCACAAACTGAGAACTCTTCTCAGCAGGCCTCAGCATCCAGCAAACCTAACAGTGGTAGCAGCATCCATGAGCCGTGCAGATCAGCGCTGTGTCCAGAGAAAGCTGTGCAGAAAGATCCAGGAGCTGTGCACAGACGCAGTACCCAGAGATCCAGGAGCCAGGCCAGGAGCAGTGTCAGACCAGCAGAGCAGAGACCAGACGCTGTGCGCAGAGACCGTCCGAGGCGAAACCATAACCGAAGCCATCTTGACCCGATCCGTGAGACCTAGACCTTCCAAATACATTGTGAGTACAGCTAGGATGGTGTGAAACCAAATCTCTTAGTTTACAGTGATATAATTCAATCTATTTAATCTAAGTAGAACTGCCTTCTAACTGTCACCTGCCATTTGCAAAGCTGCATAGCTGTCATTTGTAATTTCTGCAGCTGTAAAGCTGTCACTTGCCACTCTGAGCTTTTAACTTTAAATCCGAAAAATGACCTTTACAAAATTGTTCATATCTTTGGAACCGTTTGGAGAAACTTGGTTTAACTTTCCTCTGAAAGCTTAGAATCTTAGCTTTTCAACGAACCTAGAACCGACTTGCTACTCCTTATACTTTTGCTGTAATCGCGATTCATGCATTCGCGAATTTTGCCGCGATTCGCGATTTGGTTAAAAATCCAGCCACGTGTGAAAACAGCAGCTTCCTTGCTTTCCTTTGCCAAAAATTCATTTAACCTGCTAGTTACTCCTAGAGCATTGTTAAAGGGAGCCTGAGCTCATCCCAAGTATCTTTCACTCACCCTGAACCTCCTAAAGGGAAATAAAACCATTTTCAGCATATTCCTCACTTCGTTGCCAGCACATATAAAAGCATTTTGGGCCTTTGTTTCAACTTCTATCCGTAGTCTAAGCTTGCTGGGGTGAACTGAATTACATTTCATTGCATGTCTGAGAACTGTGTGCTACTCTTCATTTCGTTACATTGCATAAGGGGGGGGGGAGTGGATTGACAGAGAAAAGTGATTACATTGTTTTGTTGAAATCATATTGAGTATTTTCTGTACTGCATTTTCATTCAACATTGCATCCATCTGAACTTATATAAAGCCTTCTCTACCACCTTATTCTTCTGTTCCTATTCACAAGTGTGCTACCTCATCCTTATACTACTCCTGGGTAACCAAATCAGTTTACTAGTAGGACATTATTCACTGTTGATCACTGCTCATGTTTAAGTGTGATATTAATTATTAATTCATTATAAAAGTGTGATATATATATATATACTGTTAATTTTCTTTCAAATAAACCTTTTAAACTTGCAAAACAGAACTACTTCTTGGCTCAGTGGGGTCAGTGGAATTCTAAGAGAGGGATGTTATATAGGGGTAGTCATCCAGAACTCATGAACTGGACATAAAGATATATCAATAAGGGTTTCCATTCAGTATCCCAGACTAGGCATTGACTTAGCTGTAGTGTTGAATTGAATCTTCTTACAAAGTGGGGGCTCGAGCCGGACATCTGGGTTAGATCTATCACTTGTGCAGCTTAATACAGTGTGCTAACTGACAGGATACATACATCTGGTCGGATCACCACGCTGTTTTACGCTGTAAAGCACTCTTCAAACGGACACTCTAAGGAAAAGGTCTGTTTTGCAAAAATAAAATACTAATTTCTGTAAGTCAGGACAGAGATCAATCTCTAGAATGCCGACCTTGGTAGACATGAAAATAGCGAGGGAGCACCTCTTACATAAGCTATTTGTGAGAGGTGAGTGGACTCACCAGGACAAAACGGTCTGGTTGCAGGCCATCGCGCAACAGGTCACTGAAACAGGGTCAGACAAATGGAGAGATCAGGGTCCATTACATGTGGCCCTGAGTGAACTATATATGGCTCCTAAAGCCAAAGATGAACACAATAAGATTGCCAGGATAGCGGCATACCTGTACCTATATATGGGAGACATGCAGGATAAATGTACTGAAAGCCAAGATCTGGCGAATAAGCGACAGATGGCGTTAGAGAAGGTCCAATCTGACCTGGTCTCTTCTGAGCAGAGGCTGCAGGGGAGCCTGGAGTCAGAAAATGATAGTAGGCAGTATATCATTGAAATAAAAGAGGACATGGATAGACTGCAACAGGAGAAGGCTGATCAGGATACCAGATTTCTGGCCTTGCAGTAGGAGTACCAAGAAGGGTTGGACTCCCTTCTGCAGAGCCAGAAAAAGCTGGAGCAACAACTGGACTTCAACAGGGCATGCACAGAACAGGTAGCCACCCTGCAAATTCGATTAGACAGAGAGAAAGAGGAAAGCAATACATTGATTCTGAAAGACCTGGATACCCAGGCAGAGTTTGATCAGGAGCACCAGAAAGCTGGTGCCTTCCAAAGGCAAAGGGACGACCTGGCGGCACAGATGCAGGCTCTTAGTCAGGAAAGGGACACCTTAGGCCAGGAAGTCTGCCACTTAAAAAGGAAAATGGAAGAAAATCACCTGGCCCTCGAGGGACTGGGTGACCTCCAAAAAGAACACCAGAACTTGTTAGAGCACACCAGGAGGGTGGAGGATGCTCTGGCAAGAAAGGAGCAGGCCA
Organism: Ambystoma mexicanum; assembly: GCF_040938575.1. Taxonomy (NCBI): domain Eukaryota; kingdom Metazoa; phylum Chordata; class Amphibia; order Caudata; family Ambystomatidae; genus Ambystoma; species Ambystoma mexicanum. Next base: position 607,786,459 of record NC_090923.1, on the reverse strand, counting down.
ATAGGGACACAGCTCAGGAGGTAACCCTCCTGCAGCAGAGACTGGCCCAGTACTCCAGGACCAATCAGGAGGCACAGAGAGAAAATGAGGCTCTCTGTCAGCACAATGATAGGCTCCAGCAACAGGTAGCGATGCAGGAGAGACTGATAGAGTCGAGTAAGGCCTTAACTGAGGAACTGAAAGCGCAGGCTCTTGCATTGCAACAGGGAGCAGGGCGGATAGAGACCAGGTTCGCTGGGAGAGGGAGACTCCTGAGCATAACCTCAGGAGCCCTAGTACCAGAGGCCTTCATATCTCTCAGTCCCTGGACTCTGCCACCCCCATGTCCCCTCGCGCACATGAGCCCAGGGCCACAGGGTTGGCAGATTACTATCCAACCAGAAGTATGGGGCTCATAGGCCAGTACCTCCCAGGAATGGAGGGGCGGGCATCCAGGTATGGACACCCAAGCACGGTGCAATTTAGTGGGGAACCCCAGGAGAGTAGGCCCATTAAGGGCATCCTGAAAACTATTGCCCAGTTAGGTCAGTGGGGGGGGTACCCATCAAATCCTGGCAGCAAGGAGGAATCTGAAGACTCCTCTCAACGGCACAGGACACAGGAGACCAGGTCCCCACATTCTGCCAGCCATTCCCAGGCTCACAGAATCTGGGAAAACCTGGAAGAGCAGACAGGAACCTCTGGGAGCAGTGCCTCTGAGTCAGAGGATGAATGGACCAGGGTTACCCGAACCAAAACCTGGAGACTGGCCAGGGAGGACGATCCGGAGACCGGGAGCAGAGACCCAATATTCCCATCAGGATCGGCGAGGAGAACCGATCGATCAGTACCGGATGGAGGAAAAGATGCTGAACTGTGCCATTTGCAGAATTGGAAGAAGATTATGCGGACATACCAGTGCGTGGGTCATAACCTTCTGTGCACCCGACTCCCCATCGACTCAAATTCAAAGTGCAGTCGCGTGGGGGGGCTTTGTTGGGTGTCCTGACCCACGTTTGAGCTATCATGCTGCAACATTTGGTGCTGTGGGCTTAGAAAATCCAGGATGGCCAAAAAGCCCACATGTACGCCAGAATAGGAAAACTGTGCAGTACTGGCATGGAAAACATCATGATGGCCAGAACTTCCCAGAAAATGCACACGGAAATGCATGAAGAATAGGCTGCCACCCATTTTTGCCTATGTCGTGAGCACAGGAGGGCACTGCCTTAAACCACTATTGGGCTACCCACACAGTAGCCTGAAACCATTGGGAATGGCAATGCTGATTGCCAAAAGCAACCTAGAACTGTGGGGAATTCATTTTCTTAAATCCCAAAAATGGTTGCATTACCAGTACTCCCCACTATCAGAAAGCCGGCGTTTTAAAACCACCAGACTTTTGTGTAAAACTGAACAAATGAAACAAAACCAGACCAAGGAAAGACTTGCTAAGAGGTGGATACAATGTAAAACTATACTCTGAAATGACTTGAAGGAAGTAATTATTTAATGTGTATGTAAAAATCGTAATAGACTTAAACTGGGGGACAAAAAGTGACATTTAGCTGAAACCTGGCTTAATGAAACTGAATTCTGCCTGACATCTACCCCCACAGGCGTTAAAACCTGCTCAGCCACTCTTCCCCTTGCCAAAAGGAGTTGTCACCTCTCTGATTAGATTAGGGGTAGAGCAGCTACAGGGAGTTGAACAAAGGCCTGTCCTGGGCCCAGGCAGATGGTTTATTAGGGTGGTCGTAAATGGCTTCCTTTTGAACAAAGCCCTTCCTTGACTCAGGCAGATGGTTTATAGGGGAGGTCGTAAAGTGGCTTCCTATTGGCAGAAACGGGGAGGGGCAGCCCCTCTGAGGACAGGCTGACCTTAAAGAAAGTGGATAGACTGGTTTCTCCACCATGTGACCTGGGAAGACACACCCCTGTTGGCCAGAATATGATTTTAAGAAAGATGTATAACTCATGGTGCGGACTTGTCAAAATGATCTAAATGATACCATAATTCTTGTGATTTTTCTGCCCACCTTTTAAGAGGTTTTAGGACCTGGTGGTATGATCTGGGGGGTTGCTAGCGGGAAATAGGGTTTCACTCCAAATGTCTGCATGTTAAAAATCTGACACTTCATCAATTAATGTCCACACTCCTTGCGCACATGTGTGTAAATTTGGGTAAATGTCCGATATTGCAAAACCAGTTAAAAAGTGCAAAATGTTGCCATTTCTGAATGCAAGCCCCCGGGAATTGCAGAGTTTGAACAGAGTATACCTCATGTGATATGTGATGGGTGCATGTAATTTTAAACAACTGTGTATCTGTGCAATATGTATTTGGGTCAAATATAGATTTGTGGGCAAACTGACCAGGGGAGGATTCTCTGACCCATAAAACCCACAGCATCACTCTGACTCACATTTCCTTCCCCCAATCATGGGAGAGGGGAGAATTGGGCCAATGACAGGAAGAGAGGGGCAGGCTTAGCTAGGCCCAGGCACACACCCACTTTCAAAACACATAAAAAGAGACTGCTGGGACAGGTAGAGACATTCAAATCCAGTTGCTGCAACGCGCTCTGCCGGACCACACAACATCCAGAAGATACCAGATCCAACACTTAGACTTTAAAACTCCAAAGAACTTGATTCAGAACTCAAAGCAAGGGCCTAAACCCACAAACTGAGAACTCTTCTCAGCAGGCCTAAGCATCCAGCAAACCTAACAGTGGTAGCAGCATCCAGGAGCCGTGCAGATCAGCGCTGTGTCCAGAGAAAGCTGCGCAGAAAGATCCAGGAGCTGTGCACAGACTCTGTACCCAGAGATCCAGGACCGGGCCAGGAGCAGTGTCAGACCAGTAGAGCAGAGACCAGACGCTGTGCGCAGAGACCGTCCCGGGCGAAACCAGAACCAAAGCCATCTTGACCCGATCCGTGAGACCTAGACCTTCCAAATACATTGTGAGTACAGCTAGGACGGTGTGAAACCAAATCTCTTAGTTTCCAGTGATATAATTCAATCTGTTTGATTTAAGTAGAACTGCCTTCTAACTGTCACCTGCCATTTGCAAAGCTGCATAGCTGTCATTTGTAATTTCTGCAGCTCTATAGCTGTCACTTGCCACTCTGAGCTTTTAACTTTAAATCCGAAAAACAACCTTTACAAAATCATTCATATCTTTGGAACCGTTTGGGCTAGAAATATGGTTTAACATTCCTCTGAAGGCTTAGAATCTTAGCTTTTCAACGAATCTAGAACCGAATTGCTACTCCTTATACTTTTGCCGTAATTGCGATTCACGCATTTGCGAATTTTGCTGCGATTCGCAATTTGGTTAAAAATCCAGCCACGTGTGAAAACAGCAGCTTCCTTGCTTTCCTTTGCCAAAAATTCTTTTAACCTGCTAGTTACTCCTAGAGCATTGTTAAAGGGAGCCTGAGCTCATCCCAAGTATCTTTCACTCACCCTGAACCTCCTAAAGGGAATTAAAACCATTTTCAGCATATTCCTCACTTCATTGCCAGCACATTTAAAAGCATTTTGGGCCTGTGTTTCAACTTCTATCCGTAGTCTAAGCTTGCTGGGGTGAACTGAATTACATTTGATTGCATGTCTGAGAACTGTGTGCTACTCTTCATTTCGTTACATTGCATAAGGGGGGGAGTGGATTGACAGAGAAAAGTGATTACATTGTTTTGTTGAAATCATGAGTATTTTCTGTACTACATTTTCATTCAACATTGCATCCATCTGAACTTATATAAAGCATTCTCTACCACCTTATTCTTCTGTTCCTATTCACAAGTGTGCTACCTCATCCTTATACTACTCCTGGGTAACCAAATCAGTTTATTAGTAGGACATTATTCACTGTTGATCACTGCTCATGTTTAAGTGTGATATTAATTATTAATTCATTATAAAAGTGTGATATATATATATATATACTGTTATTTTTTTTTCAAATAAACCTTTTAAACTGGCAAAACAGAACTACTTCTTGGCTCAGTGGGGTCAGGGGGATTCTAAGAGAGGGGTGTTATATAGGGGTAGTCATCCAGAACTCATGAACTGGACATAAAGATATATCAATAAGGGTTTCCATTCAGTATCCCAGACTAGGCATTGACTTAGCTATAGTGTTGAATTGAATCTTCTTACATTTTACAGCCAGCAGACAACAGCCCCGGCATGGAGTTCCAAAGACAAATATGAGAGTGGGTCGGAAAGGGGGTTTTCAATTTATTCACAGAGTATCTAAAATCTCCTCCAACTATACAGAAGTAAGGGAATTGCTCACCAATAATTGTACTCAGTGGTTTTTAGGGGTGTGTGGCTGCTTGGCCCCAATTTGAGAAGAAATACATTGTAACATACTCTGCTACAATGTGGGATGTAATTACGACTATATATGCATAGAATTAAGGGGCAAATATTTGTTGATGGAATACTTGGCATTCCCAGGAGACGCTGCCCATCACCACGCAGTGCTATTTAAATAAGCGCATATCCCCATTTTAACAGCTCTTACCCTGTGGAAATGAGGTCACAAAACCGATTGTTATCGGGAGCCAATGCATTCCGAGTGAGGAAAATGTACTGGGGTTTTACCAAGGAAAGTGAAGAACTCGCTCAACTGGCCAACAAATGTGATCATAATTGATACAAGGACAGGACACATTAACAATGTATCTGGGGCTTAGATAACATCTTCCCCCTCATGTAGGATGGTTTGTAATTTGAATTGCTGTAATTATTGATGAACTATGTCTTATGTGATATGTTGTACTTTGATGGCTTTACGGCCAAATAAAGTTAATATGATGATGAGCAATGGCATGAGCTATAAAGACCGTATGACTAGGAGTGCTTGGAATGCCCTAAGCCTCTGACACTTGTAACAAAGGTTCCCCATCTCAAGAGTTAACAAAAAACACAGCTCAAATTATGTGCATCCTCACATCAATTCCTTGCACTTAACTCACGTTACATTTTAGCATTGGCAAAGCCAATATTTTTGGCTTTGGTGTATGCAAGGGATAGGCATTTTCCAGGCACTGCCATAATGGTACCATTGTGCAACTGCAATACAATGGTGTGAGTACCTTCTCATATAACAGCAGTGGCAGGCAAATACCTATCTAGTACTTACACACAATCAAAAACTGCTGGCTTTGTCAATGCTAATTATTAACTGAACTTAAATGGAAAGAATAGACACGAGGACTTACATAATGCTTATGTCCAGTGTCTAACCACACTCTTGGGTAAGACAATTCTATTACAGCAGTGCCACATTTACAGCTGCAATGAAACCATTAACTCTCAGACTGCTTAGCATAACCTTTGCAGGCATTATACAGACCAGTGTTTCATGTTACTTCTTGATAAAGCTAGTTCAAAGAGATCCGAAGAGGATGTATTTTGGGTGAGGAGGGGCAGATACTGGGTGTGAATGGCCATAGCAATTTGCATGGTCATGGGCTGTCTATGGGTGTCTACATAACCAAAAACACACCCACAAACTGGGATTCCCTCCTTTTATCCCATCTCTCTCTTATCTGCACTTGAATGCAACATTGTTGGCTTTTAGTTGGCGCTCAAGTACCAACTAATAGCAAAACTAAAAAGTCGTCATTTATTAAATTCGTAGGGACAGTCACCTCTCCCTGAGAAACTGAGAAACTGTGCACTGTGGAATAAATGTTCCTTGGACTTGAAGCTGACGGCCAAGAGGAGCAGGAGGTCTCCCCAGGCTTCTGTATATGGAGCACAGTGCAGCACCTTTAAAAATACACATGCCCGGGCACTGCCTAAGCAGTGTGTGTACATGGGAGGAGGGATCTGCATCAATCTTCATTGAATTGCAGTCGCTATGCCATGCTGCCATGTTCCTTCCATCCCTTCACCTCCCTCTGACGTCCTCACAGCCCCGGGGTCTGCTCCAGACTGTAAGGACTTTGTCCGACAGATGAGATCGCGTTGACATTGGCTGCTCTGTGCAGTACTTCCTGGATTTCACACATACTTCCACCCATTTAATTCCTCATCCACAAACCTGAGAATAACCACATAACGGACCCACGGGAGATGTGTCGGGCTGCTTACGTGATAGCGTGCAGGTAGCCTAGGATGGGCGATGACCGTGCCCGCTGGGATCAGCAGCAGTGCCAGAATAGCTGCCACCGGAGCCACTCCATGCAACAGCCAGGGAGGTAGTGGAAAGGTAACGTGAAAGTCTAGCCCATATCATGTTAGGATAATGTAACAAGAACTCATGTCACTACTAGGAGACAACTGCCCTGAAGCTTAAACCATGTACACAAACCCCACCCCACCTCGTTGCGGCTGTTTCACTGCATTTGAAACGCTTTGGTTTAAGTCACTATATAAAATACGATAAAATACAAATACAAATTTGATGAACGGCCATGTTGATTCATTTTTCTAGGGAGGTTGATATAGAAAAATATATCATGGATTTCTAAGGTATTGCGGGGTGTGGGAGTGAAGGGGGGAGGTATGGACCGGTTTTCTCCCATTAATAAAATGCATCTAAAAATGCAGCCTATAGCTCTGGGTGTGTCCCAGATCTGCGTGCAAAATGGCCTCTTACGGCTGTGTGCCTAGAAAAAGTCAGCGATAGCAACGGTCTCTAATTGCTGCAACAAAATCATGATGTCAGATCATCATTTGCCAAAAGTCTGTGTCAAAAGAATAACTATTGCCCATTGTCCCTGCCTAAGGTCAGCTTCTAGGACATTGTGCAGTGTGTGTTGAGCATGCTTAATCCCATTTGATTCATGCTTTGTTCAGGGGAGTGACGTCATCACATTAAAAAAGGCCTAATATGCCCCATCTTCCTTCGTAATGTTCTGCCGCTTGTTGCCCAATTAGATAGCAAGCTTGATTTAGCAGTCACAATGGACATTGATTGATGGAGACAGATTTCCGGGGAATGAAGGTCAGCAGTGGCCCCTACATGTAAAGCTTAACGTGTAAGAAAATGTTATTGTTTCTGTTTCCATGCCACAATTATTCAGTCGATATAAGAAATACCAACTCTTTTGGCCTCTGGTAATACTGCCAAATGGAATTTTCAGTGCTGCATTTGGTAACCATAACCTACTGCCAGATTCTGGGTTCAAATTCCTCTTTATAGAGTGCCCTTTGTCTCCATCGGGGATGAGTGGAATTAAACATGCCTGGCCCATTCCTCCTTTTGTAAGTGAAGGTAAAGCCTCCCCTCTTGAGCATGTGTTTTTTTTGTTGTGGTGTTTTTGGTTTTAAAAATAGAATTGAGCGGAAAGGTAAAATGGATGGTATTTCCAAACGGGCTGACAGCAACACAAAGCTTATCCCAACAGCACCAGAGGAACTCATTCCATCTGCCGAGCCTTCCTGCAGCAGTCTGGGCACCTACAAGAAGGATCCAGGATCGATCTACGCACTGCTCACTTGACCTTTGACCTCAAAACCATCATCTTTGAAAGGTCTTTACACCTCCAAAAGGAGCTTCAACTGGGTTTTGAGCAACACAGATAACAGATAACATCCCAACAGCACGAAAGGCACTCATTCCATTTTCCTGAGGCTGCCGGCAGAGTTGGCAGCAGGGGCGGCCTGCATCCCAAACCGGCTTTCGCTACTAATCTGGGTACAGCATCCGCCGTTCCCCTCAACCACCTGCATCTCCACCAAGTGGCCAACAGGGTGCCCTGGCCAGGACTCCATTTCCATGCCTGCCCTGCTCTGTAGCCACAGGCTGGTGGCCCTGCCTTCCCACCATTTAATGCTCTTCACCACTTCCAGTACTTGACTCCCTGCTTTGGGGCGAGTCAGCCCCAGGCGACCATTTTTTAATTTAATTTAATTTAACATTTATAAAGCGCTCACACAGCCCACAGGCATCGAGGCGCTGTTACAGGAATTGTTTGTTTTTCTTAGTTGTGTAATTGTATTGTTTTTTTTTTTTTTTTTGTCTTAGTTACGTATTTATAACGCGCTTAAACACCCAGAGGTTTCTAAGCGCAGACCCGGGGATCGAACCTGTTGTTGCTTCGTGTCGTCTTGCTTCCAAGACCCGCACGCTGCCGCTGAGCTAAACTCCCGGGACCATCAAAGTACAAACAGCTAAGGGCAACCTCCAGCCTTTTCCAGCTATTGCTTTTCTGTGTCCTGCAACTTGCTTGCTAGTACCAATTACGTCCTTGCTCATCCCCGCCCTCACCAAGCACTGCTCTTACTATATGCTCCTACTTCTTCTTTGTCTTCCTTCGTTCTCCTCTGCTCAAAGCCATTTAAACTCTTCCTAACCCAAACAGCTTTTCCTTGACGTCAATCCTCTTCTTGCTCACCCACTCTCTCTATTCACAAACCCTTCCTTCTACCACTTCTAGCACCACTTTATTTTGCAGACTCCGCATCGGCATGCTTCTACATCTCACTCTCTTTGCATTGCTCTTTGGAATGCACAATCTGCCTTTAGCAAGACTCCCTTTGCCTCCGACTTCCTTCTTTCCCATTCTCCCTCTCTTGGCCTTATTACTGTTACAGAGGTCTGGATTTCTCTCTCAGACTCTGCAGCCCTTGCTGCCCTTCAATGCCAAGCCTACACCTTCACCCCTCTCGCCCCACTGGACTGGTGGTCGCGTAGGACTGTTCCATTCCAGGGTGAATAGCCCATCCTGGCAAGGAGCCCAGTTAACATTCTGAAAGGCGCTGAAACTGATGCTTTCTCCACGTGGTGTGCACAACCTAGCAACATTTAGCAGAACAAGTGCTGAATCAGCAGAGAAACTCCAGCATCCTCTTTTGAAGATTACAACATTCTGGTTCTGCATTTTGGGCAAAGCCTTCTTAAGAAAGTGGCCCGAATTCTCTAATAAGTGCCTTTGAAGTACTAATAGCAAAATGGTATAGGAGCATTACAGCTCCCTCACCGGCCCCAGCAAATCCTGCACAGTCAAAGCAAGACATTTATTTTTCATTGAGGAAACGCCGTGCCCGTGAGTCAATCAAGTCCTCAAGTCCATTCCTCCTCATCTGGCTCCTGAATGCTCTATTTGTATGAAATGTGTTTGTTTACATTTCTCACACTGTGCCACTGAATATAAATAGCGGACCCACAGATTTGGAATTGAGTTATGGAAAAAGCACTTCAGATCTTGGCAGAGACTGTTAAAGCTGCAGGATGGAGGTAGGCTGTTCAACTAACTTAATCAGGAGCATTTGAGCACTCTGCGATCTGTCACATGTACGTGGCGCATTACAAAACAACAACGACATCACAAATAAGGCTCCTGTCCAATATATAAATAAATAAATAAATAAATAAATAAATAAATAAATAAATAAATAAATAAGGCTAGAGTCAGATGCCAGCAGTGCCAGCCCAGTGTCAATGCCGAGTAATACAGCAGTGTGAGCTCTGGCCAAGCAGTGTCTTGTCATTGCTTAAGGGCTCCAGCAGCGTGATGTTTCTCCTATCAATGTAGTGTGAGGTTAAGCCTAGTAGTGCTGAAGTGCGCTCACTGTAATTTGAGCTGAGCTGCCTCCGTGTAGTGTCCTATTGTTTGGACAGATTGGTGTAGCCACATGTTCGAATGATGAGAAGCCCTGACCCACAGCTACTGTAGGCAACAGAGTTTCGCATAAGTTTTCCCTGTATCATCAAGGGCTGTCGATGGCTAGGGAGCCAAGTGCGCCTCTTGGGAGGGTAACAGGGCTGCTTAGGATCCAGTTAAGGAACACATATAACATTCAATTAGGAAATGTCCACACAGACAATTCATGAAATAGTTTACCTTATCATACGTAAGGGTCGGTAAAATGTTAAGAATGCACCGCCTGCTGACCTCTATCATCAGTGAATCTGTAAATATGTGCTTGCCATTTACATATGGTCCATACAATGTCGTTCATATCTTTATGCTATTCAAGTGTGCACATGTAATGCTGTTACACTGCTGAGCATGTATTACCATTGAACTTGGAACTCGGATGTTCTGGCTCAGGGTCCAAGTTCCATGGAGTGCCAGTTCAAGTGGGCAGGCAGCTGGGGGTCGCTGCTGGAGCGGTCTTAGCCTGATTGACTGAATAGAGTCATTACATTTAACGTGTGCAGAGTATTTCTTACCGCATCAGGTGATCCTCACAACAACCTTTTGAGAAAGAGTCTTCTTTGTTTCTGTAGGTCATGCCCGTACCAGTTGTGAAAATGCTGTAGCTTGGCAACGTCAATGTCGACATTGGCAGACTTGGTTCATTTGTCATGGGTCAAGTGCAGATTAGTACGTTCTGTAGGCAAGCTGATCCGAAGACCCACTGGTAACCGTGCTGATTGGAGGGACAGCAAATTGCTGATGCTGGGCCTGGTGCAGTTGTACTGTTTGCCACTGATGCAGTTATGGTACTGGAAGTTGCAGTTGGTGTTTAGTGGGTGCGGTTCAGGTGAAACTCGTACTTGACAGAGACCCAACAATTCTCGAATTGCTGCTTGCTTGTTGCTTGTTGCTGTGCATTTCTGATGGCCATCCTAGGACCTTGTCCATTACTGTTGTCGAAGTTGTCCCTCAAAGGCACAAATGCAGTGTTTCCTATAATTTATAATATATAATTTGATTTATAATTGGTTATGTATAACGCACTTAATGCCCAGAGGTTTTTAAGCGCGGACCTGGGGACCGAACCTGGGCTGCTCCGTGTCGTCTTGCTTCCAAGAGGATCGCGTATTCCCTGAGCAATCCTCCCTACTAGTGGCTTAAAACCGGATTTTGCCCACAGGTTTAAGGGAGGTTGTAGGGTGGATCATCAAAAGGTGATGCTTTCATCTGAAATGGATGAACATTCTAGGTTACCATCAAACAATAAACTAACTTGTAGTCTTCCTCATTAGTTGGTGTGTTATCCATATCATTCGCCTGACTATTAAATATAACTCTTGATATATCTCAGCACAGCACAAGTGCATTGCTGCTTGAATATTCAGCTGCTAACACATCTCATTACCTTCTATTCCTGCACGGTTCACAGAACGCAAGGGGCAACTGCTGCCTATTCAGTGCCCGTTTACTTGGCGCTATCTTGACAGCGTGTTTTTAAATTCATGGTGACGTCACACCACCGCGTCATAATGAAGTCCATTTGTTTTGGTTGGCTCCATATTTGACCATTCTTACATGCAAATAACCAAAGGAATTTATTTATGCATCACTACCATTTTGTTCATTGTGCTATTGTTCCAGCATTTAGTTATTCAAAATAAAAGCTCTGCGGATTTAATACTTTCTTTTTCAAAATGTCTCCTGAGGCAGCCATCTTGTAGTGGGGAACCCCATTTTTGAGTACTGTAAATGAAAACAAATGGGAATTTTGGATGTAACAAATGGTAGGTCTGCTATCTATTGTGAGTATTTTCCATCAACAGTTGCCATTTACTGCTGTGTATCTGAATTGTTCATCTTCCAAAGAAATCATGGCATTATCCTTATGATGTGGATACATTTTGCCATGTGTCTTTTCATTTAGGCCTTCTCGATCAGTATTTAATCTAAAGAACAAATTGTGTTCACGCTTGAAAAAAAGAGTGTGCTCTACGATAGTCCACTGGAATGACTTTCACTATGATGTTTTAACAGTAAAAGTTCAACCAATGGTGCATTTTCGTTTTTGGCACGGCTACAGGACTTGTGCTCTATTATCCATTTTTTGACAGGTCTAATAGTCATTCCAATTTATCTAAGGTAACACGGACATGTAATCATGTAAATAACATTACTTGAATTACAATTTCGTAAATTCTCTCTGAACCCAGGGTGCGTGCCACCCTATGTCGATCCCTGTGCTTCTTTGGGTTTGTGCACAAACTAAACGCAAGGGTAGTGCCCCTGTACATTTGGTAGGGCCCACAGTCATTGCTGAGCAACTATACCTGTGCTCTTTCTCGCATATAAGTTTACTAGGTGTGATGACCAGAAGAAGGACTCTGACTACATTGGGTCATAGTTAAAGATGTGTATTCAAATAAAAAGCAAAAACGCCAAAACGCTGAGCTAGCCTTCTCGCTATGAGGGAAGTTCCCTATCTAGCAAAAGGAAAGCTAAGAGTGCACGTCAAGTCCAAAGTAAGAAGTCTTCTGTCCGAATCCTAACCAACCAACTGGCCGTACCACTTTACAAACACCTAACTAAAAGGGAAAGGGGAGGCTTGCACAGTTACTTTTCTGAGGTTTATTTCAAATGTCCAAATCCCTCCAGGATTACTGGACAAGACACTTCTGTCTCCGACCTTTGTGACCCAAAAGTCCTGTTGCTCTTTGATAGGTGTCTTGTTTGTTAATTACAGTATTTCAATTAGGGCATCTGCTCGCTCGGGTATTGTAGATTCCTATGGCCTCATGCACTTTGCTGGCTATTTACTTTTACTTGGTTCCCAATACGACATATGTCCGTCCATCTTTAATAGCCTTGTTGGCTATTCCAGCCTTAATATACAATGTTTGTATCACTTTCACGCTGTGTCGGATTCGGTGCTCTGGAAACCAACAGTCATAGGTCTCTTGGGTATCCACAATTTGATAGCGTCTTTCCCTGTCGGTCCTTCTCTCGATGGAAAATACACTTGCTGGGCAGAGCTCAGGGACCTGGGCTCCTTTCTAGTCACTGGTCTCGGAGTCGGTTGCTGGGCGCCAGGCCCATTGCTGCTCTTCAGTAGTCCTGCAACAAGTGGAGATGGTTGTCTTCCCGGCGTGTGTCTTCTACTGACCAGAGCCTCTTGCTTAGTCAATGCACCCGCCATTCAGCCTCTAGCTTGCAGATCTTGCTTTGTTCATGCCACTGATGACTACGCAGCTTGATGTGGCTCTGCCCCTCCAGGATGTCACTTCTACAGAGGCTTTCCTCCGTCCGTGGGAGTCTCTCCTCCATTCACAGTCCGCTCTCTCCTTATACATTGGAGCGAAAGGAATTGTGTCCGTCTTCCATGTTTAATTGCATTCGGGCAACGTTCAGCATTACCTGAAACCAATAGAGAGAAAGAAGGGTCTTTGTTGATTATGCTTGTAACAGGGAGTGCCAATGTCTTCCCAACATCTATATATGCAAACAGGGTTGTTTGGATTTGGATTTTCTTATAGGAATGGGAGTCCTTGTCCTGGATCGGGGTTAGAATTCCGTGATGGAAATGCTCGAGGGAGAAAAGAACGAAGATTATTTTTCCAAATAACCTTCAGTCTTTTCTCCCCATAACATTTCCGACTGAACTCCCTAGCCTTAAAGGGGGTGTCTCCCCTCTGGGGAGAAAGGGCGAATTGTCCAGATTTGTCACATAAGGTATCTCTTAGCTTTATTTTGACATTTATCAGCGAATCTTGGTAACTCATAGTTAGAGTATCCTATGTTGAGGATTGGCCATCATTTTTTTATCTCTTTGCCCTTTTTTTCATCAGAGGGGAGTAGCTAAGCACTGCTGTTATTTGATCTTTTTGACTCTTTCTATTCACATTCTGTCTCAACATAAACCAGTCTCCATTAAACCCTTTAACCCAAAGGTGGAGAAAAATTATAAACCCGCAAATTCAGATCACTTGTACATCCGAGGACAGCTTGTCCCAGTCTCATTAATGATTGTCAAACTAGGAAGAGGCCTAACGCACCTATGTTTTTCCACAGAGTACTCCCCCCGACAAGGAGAGGAGACCTATATGCACTTTTGTTTGTAAAGCAGAAACCTCTGCGTCATAAGTCAGAGGGATGACTGTTATAAGTGCCATGCATGGTCACATGTTTCAGGCTTCTAGTCAGAGAGCCAGGCAACAATGCTAGGGAAACCCATAGAGGAGACAACACTATTTGGCAGGGTGGTGGATGAGATCCTAGAAAGGGACAAAAAAGACCACAATACACTAAAGATCCTGCAGCAGATGTTTGATATATCTTTTCAACCTAGAAGGACAAAGGCTAACCGTCAGGGCAGAATCTAATATATACAGGCAACCCGCCACAACATACCTATTCATTTCCTTTTAGCCAAAGCAAAAAGGCCAGTGTTAGATCTGAGTCCAGCAAACAAATACGTAAAACGCCAACATTTCAGAATGGCATCGCTACAGGAGATAAACCTCCAACCAAGAGCTATTCGTGACAACACTAGACATGAAAGTTGATTACTTTCATATTTCAATGTTCTACAACCACAGAAGAAACCTAAGGTTCAAGGTAGGGAAATGTTACTACCAATTCAAGGTGTTTTGGAATGGCATTTACAAAGGTTCTTGTGGTGATAGCTGCACCCCATCGCAGGGAAAACATTCCTGTTCCCTTTATCCAGACAACTGTCTCATAACAGAGGAGTCATATGCAGTTTTCCTACACAACACATAGAGAACAGTGGACCTACTATTCAGGCTGGACTTCACCATAAACAAAACACAATCAATTCTAGTACCATCCCAGAAGAAGCAGTTTGTGGGAGCTATTATAGATTCAGAACAAGCTATTGTTTACACATCCACGGAAAGGGTGCACGCATTCCTACACCTAATCCTCAGTTACCAGATAGGTGTCCTGTTAGAAATAAGATAGGTCAAGAAGATACCGGGCATGGTGGTGTCTTGCATCTATACAGTGCCGCATTCACTTCTAAACCTGAGGAGCATGCAACAATGGCTATCAGTCCAATGGCCCCAAGTATCGGGCAGGTGGGACAATGTAGTGGTTGTAACTTGCCCTGAAGTGGTGGACAAAAGAAAACCTCTTAAATGGCAGGCCTTTCAAGCTCCCAATGGTGCAGGCTACAATCGCAACAGACGCCTCAATGCTAGGTTGGGAGGCACATTGTCAAGAACTCACTGCACAGGACAGGTAGACTCGGAGAGAAACAACATAGCACAGACACGTACTTGAACTCTTAGCAGAACATATGGCACTGCTTTCTTTCAAAATAAGACTTTACAACAAGAATGTGTAGATCAATACAGACAACACCACAGCCATGGCATACATAAACAAGCAGCGAGGAGCACATTACAAGAACACTGTCAATTCTGGCCTAGGAAATATGACAGTGGTGCATCAAAAGAGAGATTGACATACAGGCACAACGCGAACCAGGAGAACACAATCACCTGGCAGACAGCTTGAGCAGGGCTTTCCTACAAACCACAAATGGGAAGTATACACACTCAAGCTCAAACACATTTTCAAGATGTGGGGAGTGGACCTGTTCACAACAGCACAAGACCAAAACTTCTGAAACTTCCAATCCAGATACCCATTCAAGGGGTCGCTGTGAAATGCCCTGTGGGTGAGTTGGTCAGGGACATTACTGATGCCTTTCCCCTGGCACCACTACTCTGCAAAGCGTTCCACAAGCTACTACAGAAGAGTGCAACATTAATACGAATGCCCCCTTCTAAAGATGGTGATCCAGTCACCTTTCAAACTACACCCAGTTCACAACCTGCTAACACAACAGGGCAAACTAACACATCCTTGCCGACAGACAATTCATTTGGCAGCATGGCTCCTGAAGTCATAGATTTCAGCCACCTGCAATTCCCCCAATATGTATGGAAATATTAAAGGAGTCCAGAAAACCCAATATTGGACGTTGTTATTACAAGTGGAAACTGTTTGCTTACTGGTGCAACCAAAACAGCATTAATCCTATTGGGTGCATACCTACACACATTGTGACATACATCCGTTTTCTTTTTTGGGGTTGGTCTCCATCTCTTTCAAAGCGCTTTTAGCAGTTCTAGCAGCTTACACAACATTTCAGCAGAAGCTATCCTGGTGGAGAGTCCCAGTGGTTAAAGCCTTCGTGGAAGGGGTCAAAAGGATACACCCGCCTGTTGCACACCCACCCCGAGGTTGAATTTAAACATAGTGTTGAAAAGACTCTTGGGTGCACCTTTCGAACCTATGCACAAAGCCGCATTAAGAGACCTCTCTTATAAATTGGCATTTCTGTTGGCCGTTACATCGGGGATGTCATTTGGGGGTCACTAGGAGTCGCAGCTGTGACCCTGTGGTTTCAGCTGCTACCCCTTCCATTCCCCTGGCGACCCCTGTATTAAAAAAAACAAAAAAACATTGTTTTATTATTCTTTTATTGTTTTACGACAGTTTCAAGGTGCGATGAGGCAAGGGAAGGGGAACAGAACGAGAACAGACAGCTATCCTACTAGGCCAAGTGTCATTCAGATCGCGCACGTGCATGGAAAGGGGGGACGGGACAGTGCAGTACATGGGAATAGATAAATAACAATAAGTAAAAGTAACGGCCAGCAAGTGGCAAGTGCAAGGAGATGCAGAAAGCAGGTGCCAAGTGCTCGTAGGGGGACTGTCGGGATACAGAAACAGTCCCCAAGTACGGGGGTTGCCGGCAGGCAGTGCAGGTGGGAGAGACTGGCGAGGAGGGAATGGGTCCGTGATCAGAGTGTGTCGAGGTAATCCAGTGGGGATCCGGTTACAGTCAGGAGGTCAGCAGGAGAGAGGAGGAGAGAAAGCAGAAGCAAAGAGAACGTTTTTGAGGTGTTTCGGGAACTGGAGATGGTTCTCCTCAAGTTTAAGGGAGGCAGGGAGGCTGTTCCAGAGGGAGGCCCCAGCCTAAGAAAGAGATCTACCACCAACTAGTTGCTTGGAGAAGCGAATGACCCTGAGGGAGTCGGAGGCGGATGAGAGAAGAGCTCACGAATGAAGATATTTAGGAAGAGAGAGTTGGAGGTATCGAGGCTCCGTGCCCCAGAAGGGACAATGCATAGGGTTTTGAACTTAATCCTCACAGCCACTGGGAGCCAGTGCAGAGATTTCAGACCTGGAGAGATACGATCACTGGGCTTGAGGCCAATGACAAGTCTTGCAGTCCTGTTCTGGATGAGTTGCAGAGGGCAGAGTGTAAAGGCAGGCAGATTTAGAAAGAGGCTGTTGCAGTAATCCAGCCTAGAGAGAACCAGAGCTCTGGAGACAGTGAGCTTCTGGGGGAAGGAGAGGAATGGAAGAATACCTCTGAGGAGGTGCAGCTGGTAGTGTGACTTCTTAGAGACGTCAGAGATGTAAGGAGAGAAGGAGAGTGTGGAGTCGAAGATGACCCTGGGGTTTTTAACTTTGCAGGTGGGAGCAGGAAAGGGGCAAAAAGAGGCCGGCCAGAGAGCTGCAGGAAAGGAGGGAGCAGGTGTGCTTATGAGAAGAATCTCAGTCTTACTAGCATTAAGGCAGAGGTCATTGGCAGCACACCACTCCTGGATAGCAGACAGACAGTCAGAAATGAGAGAAGGAGAAGAGGAGGCCGAAGGTAGCCTGAGAATGAGCTGAGTGTCATCTGCATAGCACTGAAAGTTAGGGCAGAGAGCAGCGATATGATGGGCAGGGAGTGCCAGGTATTGGTTGAACAGCCAGGGAGAGAGGTTAGACCCCTGGGGATCACCACATGTAGAGAAAAAGATAGTAGACAGCAACAGCAGTGAGGTGAGGCCGTGAGGGTCAGGCAGGGCTGCCTGGCTTCCACCTTGCTACATGCAAGCTCATTTTAGGCAGAAGGCAAGCCCTGCCTGAGCCGCACAAGCCCAGCCACACCCCTGACACACACCACCGATAGAGGAGCCTGTCGCTGCGTTGCCTCCAGTATGAAAATCAGCACTTTCTTTGATGAGGCTAGGCTGTCGAATAGTTGACATTTTTTGGTCCGTTCAGACCTTGAGCAGAGGCAGATATTCAAAAATAATGGCTGTTGGAAAATGCTGTCACACTTGTAATTAGGCCCTTTGCGTTCAGATGTGTTGCAAAGATCTGCTGGTCCCCACAAGTGGAAGATCTCTGAAACCAACTGGGTGTGAAATTCCCACTTGTGGATTTGGGCTGTAACCTGCTGAGTGTGCTTCGGGCTCTGAAGTAAAAGGTCTGAATGTGTTTGCTCTGCTGAGTACCCTCCTCCCACAGGTGAATGGCTGATGAACACAGTTGGGGAGACTTTCTGCCTCTTGCTTGATATTGTCTGTTGACGCCAACATATGTTCTTGATAATAGATTGAAATGCTCGGAGGGACAGAAAAATGCCCTTTACTTCCTGTTTGTGTATTCCCAGCAATCGCGAGCATCCTCAAGGCCTCTGAGTGAATCAATCAATCTCTGAGGTTGGCCCCTGGAAAGGAGCCTCCAGCCTGCCTCTTGGTGTGGACAGTGGGGTAACTATGGGGGTCGGATGCCTCTGCCCTCTGTGATGTGGGGGGACCCGGGGCAATGGGCAGTAGGTACCCTGGTCAATCCCACTATGCACCGGCCACCCATCCAGGCATGTATGCATGCATGCATGACTCTTTTAAACACCCTGCTCGGAAGGCTTTCTGCACACGGAAATCTTCATTGTGGCTTTTCAGGACGTTTGCAGCTTACACCTCCCGCTCTCACACGATGACGAGGCAGATCTACAGAGCGAGGGAAACGTATGGAAACCAGAACGAGTGAAGGGGGTAAGAAAGAGAAGCAGGTGGTAGGAGAGAGATGTGAAAGAAGGATAACGGGTATCCAAAGAGCATCAAATTAAATAGCCAGAAGATGGCACAAACCGTGAGATTGGGACAAAGTGAGAGAGAAGCAAACCGCGAGACACAGATGCACACATTTTGGTGACCCAGTGAGGGCCACAGAAGGGTAGTGAGACAGAGCTGGCCATGATAACTGCAGCGACAAGCACAAATAAACAGTGAGACAAGCAAGCAGAAAAACAGGACAAACAGAAGGGAACATAAAGGAACAGGGGCACACGAAAAGACAGTGAGACAAAGTACTCCAAGCAGAGAGGGGTGACGGCGAGAGAGCGACTCAGAGATGCACAAATCGAGGGGTGGAGCACTGATGAGAGAGTTGGGCAATAAACAGAAAGGGGAATTACAAAAGACAAACATAGAAAGGACCCCAAATCAAAATAACATACAATGGGTGAAGGTGATAGGCGTAGAGGATGAAGAGTGAACGTTTGTGATGGCGTAAGAAGGAGGCTGTATGAGGGAGATAATGAGATGCCCCTAACCCCTTTCAGAGGTTCCTAGTGTGGGGGAGGACATCAAACTTCAAATAATCCCGGATGTCAGTGCTCCTAAAGTGGCTACAGGGAATCCAACCTCCTGTAAAGTAGTTATATATGGAATTTTCCAATGCTGTCCCGCAATGAAGGAGGCTCAATTACTGCCAGACCACCCAAAGGCTTCTGGGAGAACGCTAGAATCTGGCACCAACATAGTGCACACTGGTAACTGTGCTTTCCTTAATAGTAGAGTGTACGCAGGTGATCAAGCAGCAAAAGAGCAATCACTCTGTTAACTTTCAGTTATCACAAACAGACAGAACCAAACCACAAAACATTGCATAAGAAGTTCCACTCCAGAGGAAGATTGGGAAGCAAAAATTGGTGTGAGCGGTTTAGATTAAAGCTCAGGCCACACTTCCACGAAATTAGGGGGCTGAGCGGTCCCAGCAGTGGATAGAGAACAGTTACCCCAGTTAGGTGCAAGACATTACTATGACCCCAATCAGGGCAATGAGAGCAGTGGATTTTCCGCCAGGTTTTTGCTGGTGAATTTCCATTGCGAAGCCCAGGCTGTGCAAACATTCAATACAATTCTTTCTGTCGGGTGTATTTTCAATCCTGGGCTCCGTGTTCCTCACATGTCCTTCATCCTCTCCCCTTGTGCCCTTTGGATTGTAGGGCTGCCTGCTGTAGAAACTTCAGTGTGGGAAAAGCTGTACAAGTCATAAAAAGAGGGGTAAATATATGTATATTTTTAAAAATCAATAAAAAAGCAGGGAAAGATGTCTGAACCCATTCTGTATGTGCAAAGTGTCAGGTACCACAGGGGTAGAGGAGGACTGGTTGGAGAGCTACCACAGGGTGAGCATGGTAGATTCCACACATGGAAAAAAGAAAGGGACCTTTCTGCTGTGCATAAAAGGCTCTAGTCACTCCCACCTGAAAGGACATCCCATTGGCATGGAGGAAAGAGGATGGGCTATAGCAGCGTAGGCATGATTCTGGCACTGTGCAGACTCTGCAACAAAGGTTTTGTAAGGCACCTTTAATTCTTTCAGATGTATTTAGCGACAACTCTATTGAATACTGCAACCCTGGGACTCAGGATCCTGTGTGTATAGCAAGTCTTGTGGACATGAACGCACCTGCTTCATCGCGCCCATTCATGGTGCTTGGCTATCTTCTGTGTACTGCAGTGCGTTCGCAAGATCTGCGTGGTGAAGAGAACACTCACATCCCTCCTAAAAAGTCTGTGTCCAGTCTCCTCACGTCGGCTCAGACTGGACACAGACTTTTTAGGAGGGATTTGAACCCATGAATCTGGGATATGCTACCCAATATACATGGAAATTAGTGTTATCTGTTTATGGATTGATACAAATTTGCGCTGATTTGAGAAAGGCACTGTGTAGTGCTGAAACACATGTAATCCAAAGGGCACTACCGTACATTAACGGTTCGCTGCGTTTAATCTGTTTGCCAAAAAGGTATCACCAAATGTTTGGTTTTGTGTTATTTGGAAGCCTAAAGATAAAATTGCTGAAACACCCTGAATTTGTGTGGCGCATTTTCCTGTGTGTGGGGGAAACAATGTTTTTGCATCTTCAAATAAGAGGTAGGGGGTCATTGCCTTTTTTTTTCCCCACACTTTTGCGACACCGTAGCATTCAACTTGGAATTTGGGGGCAAGACCCAAGAAGGTTGGCATGACCAGACCCCAATAATTATTTTCATTTTTACGTTAGACATTGGTTCCAGCTGCTCCTCAGCTGAAGAGGTACGGAGAAAACAAAGATCCAAACAACCCATCCAGGAAGAACCGAAGAAGAAAGGCTGTCTATATGCCCTGGGAAATCCCACAACCAACCAAAGAACATAGCCCCATTTTACTACTTCAAATACAAGGACTGTCAGCAGAATTGCTGGTGGATACGGGGGCAACCGTGAATGTCATTAGTGAAGAGTGCTATGGCAAAATCCTGAAGGCCCGAGTCTTAAACCTGCAGACGTGAACATATACCCCTATGGATCCAGACCGCCTCTGCCATGCAAAGGTTATTTTCTGGCTGAATGCAAATATAAGGATCAATCCAAGATACTGCCCGTACATGTGTTTGAAGCTGCAGCAGAATATGGATGCATCCTTAGTTTCAGAGCTGCATTAGACATGGGTCTAATTCATATATTGTATCATCTCATGGCACACAAGTACATTGATGCAACCAACAAAATGGAACAGCTGTTTTCCAAGTTATTCAAAGGGTAAGGCAGACTAAGAAATCGAAGTATAATCCTACACATTAACCCAGAAGTGCACCCAGTAGCACAACACTACAGGGGCATTCCTATAAATATTTAGAGCCAAGTAGAAGGAGAGCTTCACCATTTAATTGAACAAGACACCCTTGAACCAGCGACTGGCCCCACCCTGTGGGTCTCACCTATAGTTCTGGTCCCCAAGCAAGGAGCTGCCAACATCAGGAATTGCGTTGAAATGCGCAGACCCAATGAAGCAATCATGAGAGAGCAAC
This sequence comes from Ambystoma mexicanum, assembly GCF_040938575.1. Taxonomy (NCBI): domain Eukaryota; kingdom Metazoa; phylum Chordata; class Amphibia; order Caudata; family Ambystomatidae; genus Ambystoma; species Ambystoma mexicanum. The sequence goes on along the minus strand of NC_090923.1, from coordinate 607,764,916 downwards.
ATCAAACCTCAGGAATTACAAACATGATCCACCTGCTAAACGGTGCTCAAATCTTCTCCAATCTGGACCTCAACAAGGGGCATCATCAGTTAGACCTAAGTTAAGAGTCCAAGTACATAACCACATTTATCACGCATTTGGGCCTTTTCTGGTGCAAGCGGCTGAGTTTTGGCACATCACCAGCCACTGAGAATTTTCAAGGGGAAATTTACAACGCGATCAAGCACATCTGAAATTGCCTAAACTATAGCCATGATATACTAGTGTTCGGAAAAGACAAAGACCTGCATGAAAAGACTTTGGCAAGGGTGTGCATGGCACTAGAGGCAGCAAATCTCAGACTGAACAAGAAGAAATGTAAATTTTGAAAGGGAAATTTATAATTCTTTGGGCATATTTTCTCAGCACAGGGAATGATGCCAGACCCAGAAAATGTGGCTGCGCTCACCAACGCTAAACCGCCTGCAAACGTTTCTGACCTAAGCTATTTTCTAGGTTTTGTCAGCTACTGCACCAGATACAAACAACATTTTGCGTCTGTGAGTGAGCCTCTCAGTGCGCTCACCAGGAAGCAGGTACCTTTCATATGGTCTGAAGCATGCCAAGAAGCATTCGAAACCATACGACTGGGTATTTCATCTGTAGACAACATGGCATACTTCATCACAGCCTGGGAAACTGAGCTCACAGTGGACGCCAGTCCTGTGGGATTGCGAGCCATCCTGGCTCAAGTGGAGTCAGCAGAGTCACTCCAGAGTCACCTGACAAAAGACACATTGTATCATATGCCAGCAGGAGTCTCTCTCCCACCGAACAGGCGTACTCACAGGCCGAAAAGGCACAGCTAGCAGTTGTGTGGGCCTGTGAACACTTCCATTTGTTTCTTTATGGGAAACAATTTACGGTGGTGACTGATCATCAAGCGCTCATATTCATATTTGGAAACCCACATGAAAAGATTCCTCCTCAAATTGCCAGAAAGGCTTCCAGCTCCAGAACTATCAAATCTGCATCATACACAGACCCGGCAAGGAAGAGAGCCCGGCTGATTTTCTATCCCATCATCCAATCACATCAGCGGAGACAAAAGGTATAATTGTAGACAAGTATGTACAATACATAGTGAATGAGGTAACCCCAGAAGGGGTCGACGTCATGCAGATTGCACAGGAATCGGAAAATGACCCAGCCATCCACATCATCCTACGTTGCCTACGATCTGGAAAGTGGAAGCATGCCAAGCAGATGGGGGAAAGTACCCATCACGGAAGGTGAACACATACTCGTAGCCATGGACAATTACTCCTGATATCCAGACATCCAGACATACATATATCACACCATGCCGGCCTTGGATAGAATGTTCACAGTGTATGGAGTACCCTGGATGTCAAAATCTGATAATGGTCCCCCATTCACGGAACAGGACTTTAAGACGTTTGCTGAATATATGGGTTTCAGGAACTGAAAGATCACCCCTCTGTGGACTCAAGCCAATTATAAAGTAGAACATTTCATGAGGACCGTCCAGATGACCCATTTGAAGGGAGAATGAGTAGAGAAGATATTATATCAACTCCTGAGCGACTACCGCAACACCCCACATAGCACCATAGGAAAGGCCCCGTCGGAGATCATTTTTGGGTGAAATGTCAGAACACAACTACCACACATCACCCTGCCTGAGTAGAAATACTCCCACGATCAGGAGGTGACAGAACGAGATACTTACGCTAAAATGAATATGAAACAATATGCTAATAATAGACAACGGACGAAGGGGGGGAACCTCCAAGAAGGGAATATCGTTTTTGTAAGACACCCTTGCACCCACAAACACACTGCAGCATTCAGCAGTCCCCCACTGACTATAACCCATGTCAAGGGACCTCTAATAACGGCTGGGGACAGACCCAGATATCCGTCAATTCCCAGAAACGCTTGAAGGAGAAAGGAGGATGGAGGATGTTGAAACAGGGAGACCAGAAGAGTCGTATGATGGAGAAGTCTGATGATGAAGTTTGGGGTGCTGCAGAACATGCCAGCCCAGAGAGAGCTCTGGAGGTCTCCACAGGACGGCCACAATGAGCCAGAACTAAACACAAGAAACTCATGAAGAAATGGGGTGAAGTTAACTTCATGGTTAAAAAGGGAGAGGTTGTGGTGTCTGCATGGTCATGTGAGATGTCAACTGATGGGAGGGGGACGGAAGGCACAGGGAGCGGGGTGGGCAGAAATGGGGGGGGGTTGGAATTCAGTAAGGTTTAGGAAGGGGAGCAATAAAGATGCCTAAACTTCCAGCCTGTGCCCGCACCTTCTATGGTCCAGGGTAGCGCCGTGCAGAGGCTGGAACTACCAGCGAGTGAAGCACCGACAGTAGTTGACTTTTATAGCACCTTTACAAAAATCCATTGCCTTTAGGTTTGATGACAGAGTGCCTGCACAGATCTGTTTACCGAGTGCTTTCCACATCTCTGTTGTACATCAGTGCTCCAAAAGACAGTGTGGGGGGGGGTATGCGTGGGGGGAGGCAGTGGTGAGAGAGTTCAGCCAATTTACACTTCCAAGATGAATAAAATGAGTGGTGTTGGTTGTGAAATAATTACAGCTATCATTTAAGCGCCTAGAGGCATTTCAGTTTCAGGTGTGGCCCAAGTAGAAAGTAATTATTATTACTATTAACACTGTAGTTATGGGCTACCTGTCGCGTTTCCTGTGCCTCATCTGTGTATAGGTATGCTTGGTTGCTGTTAAGGGACTGTGCGCCTCAATGTGTACACTTGTCAAGTGCAAAGTTAGAACTGTGCATAATTGTGTCCCGTGCACACACCTATGTATCTGACCTCTCCTGAGTGTAGTAATGAGTGTGCACCTCATGGACCTGTGCATAGAAGTGTTGTGAGGGGGGGGTCTCAGGGGGCTATAGCCCCGGGTCTTTTGGTAGTAGCCCAGGATAGAAGCTCAGGGGCTACAGCCAAAAGTCTAGCTAGCCCAGAGTCCTGACATTAGCATAGCCCCAGATCTTTTCCAGGCCTAGGAACACCCCTGCCTGTGCACCATAAAGCTGGAGGCTTCATCGGCTATACACCATGCTGTTACACTTTACCTGTCTATGCACTCCTTGTGCACACCCATACTAATGTGAGCATGTGTGCATGCACAAGGCATTGGTCTGCTTTGTTTTTGTGTGGCATGTGTCCAGTACTGTCCCTGCAACACTGTTCTCGTTTGTTTCTGTATTCCTCAACAGCAGTGCATATTCACATGCCTTGGGCAGTGTTCCTGGTTGATTATATCCTGTGTATAAAGAAATGCCTATGCACGTGTCTGGGCAGTGTTCTCTGTTGTTTATCCTGGATACAATGCTTGTTCTGTTGTGCAATTTCCTCAGGCAGTGTACTTGGGTATCTATATCATGTACACAGCAGTGCGTGGGCCCAGGTTTGGAGCAGTGTTCTCAGGTAATTGTGTCCTGTTTACAGCAGTGCGTGTGCACATGCCTGGGGCAGTGTTCTCCGCTATATATGTACATCCTGTATAAAGGAATGCGTGGAAACTCGTCCGTGCACTTAAACTATGTAGGGTATTTCTGCTGTGCTCCTGGCTCTGTCCAATAATGGACATGCCTCGCATGCAATGGCTGCCCTGTACTGGCCACAGCATTTTAGCTTCCTGCAGTTGGATCTAGAAATATGTTTGCTTGACTACATTAACAGTCACCTGAACACACCCATTAACAGATTTTAAAAAGGAGTCCAAACCTTTTGGTTTTGTCAATTCATGTTTTCAAATGCACGTGAAACATTTCAAAAAGGCCCTTTTGTTTGAATGTGAGAAGGTGTATGTGTGAGCGATTGATGGGTGAATGGGTATCGACGTGACTGAGGGGATCGAAGTTAGGACTGGATAAGCAGGAGCTAAAAGCAGCTCCTGGGTATCCAGCATTAGCCAGGGACCAGGAGCTACCACTGGGGAACAAGGAAGCTAGTACATGGGCGTTCGCAAATCTTACTTGCACATAAGATGCAAACATATCATTGTGTCCATTATTTTTGGCCACATATGTTGTATAGATGTGTCCTAATGTATATTTATAGATTTCACAGAGGTAAATTTACATAGATGTGTTTGTTCGGCATCAAGTGGCCTGGGGAGCCAAAAGTAGCTCCCGGTAGCTATTGGTTACAAGCTAACCAGGCTCTTCCAGGCTACAACCAGGAGTTAAATAGCTCCCAGCTCCTCTCAATTTCGAACTCTGGACTGTGATTATCTTTGTGGGTGGGTACATGTGTAGAGAATGCAGTGTGAGAGAAGGGGTATGTGTAAGTAATTTGTGGGCCAATGTCTGGTGGGCCAATGGGTATGAATGGGTCTGTGTGTGAATGTTCTGGGTGGGTGTCGATGTGGAGAATGCAGTGTGAATGTTCTGGCCTGTTGGCGCAGTCAGAATAGCCATACATCTTACTGTGACATGTCATTTTTTACTGGGCAACTATGATAAAACAAGCATATGTGTTCTTGCATGTCTAGACTGGCCTGAATCAGAGCCAGTTTGGACATGTTTTCCTATTAAGGCATTGCATTTTTAATGGCAAAGCCACCAGGAGTACGTTATATGGGGCTACTGGCATACTGGCAATGCCACCTTGGACATGTTTTCTTATAATATTACTGGCATTAAAGCCAGCATGAGTTTGTTCTTACATGGCAACACAGCACATAATTATGCAGCCACCATGGACCACACAACTGCTAGTGATGAATGTGGACTTCAGGCAGGCCTTGGATCATTATGTTGGTTCAGTCTCCATGTGGCCTGGAGCCAAAGGGGAGGAAACAAATGAGGGTCTCTCTCTCGCTGCGTTCCTTAACGCACTCAATATTTGAGAACTGTCTAGCAAATGAAAATGCTTCAGAAAACTTCCAACACCTTTAAATATATATAACCTGCTACAATCTATTTCTGTTTTGTTTTTTGCAAATCACGACAGGAGATGACTGTAGATTTGTTTGGTTCTGGCTCCGTTTCTAAGGATTACATTTGCTGACACACCTTCTTTCATTTCATGCAACAGTCACATGTATTTTCTTTCCAGGCATCATTTGGCCTTGGACATCAGCTTATATTCACAGTAATTTGGTACTAAGGGTCTATACACACTAATATCAATGCTACATATGTTGATCCATTCTTGTATGAAATGTATATCATATCACAGTGGTATCGTAACCATATTTTCCATAGTGTACTGGGGAGCAATGCTATGTGATGCCACTCCGTTTTGCCAAGGGGTGAAAGGTTGTGTGCCATCACTTTCCGTGATGTCACTTGGGGGTGGGGGGTCAAATGACATCACTTCCTTTGATGTCACCAGAGGTCAAGGGTTGCGTGATGTCAATTCTGCTACCCTTGGTACTTTAGAGAAATGACGTCCCTGCGATATATCCATCAGGAGTGCTTGCGAGCTAGAAGCATTGTTGGTGTCCGAGCACTTCTCCATACAGAAACATAAAGTGCTTTGAATGCACCCTGGCTTCTCTTCCAGATACATCTCAAAATTCCATGTCAACCAGTCCATAGAACTACCATTTTGTTTTCTAATTCACAAAAAAGAGGGAAAAAAGCACTATACATACGGGATGTGTGGAGAGCAGTTATGTTCTATTTAAACAAAACAAAATAACTACGAAAGACAAGAACATTCTTTGTTTATTTTCCTACTGGTAGAGAGGGTGGCCCAGTTACCAAGGCCACCATGTATTGTCAAGTGTATACAACTGTTATTCGCTTGCAAAGAAAGACATTGGGCCTCATTACAGGTCCGGTGGTAACCCTGCCGGTGCTACCGGCGGGCTGCCGCCGGACCCGTAAAGAATTACCGGGAACTGACATCCCAGTGCCACCAGGCTTTTCCAAGTCCGGTGTCCGGGAAGTTAGGCGCCAGTAATTTTGTTAGTCCTGGCAGGCAGGATGTTACCCGCCTGCAGAGTTGTAGTGCGCTGGTCCAGAAACAACGTTGCCGGTAAGCTTACCGGCACTGTTATTTCCGGACTGGCACAATTGTAATGTGCCCCATTCCCTTTTAGACCTAGAGCACATTCCACACACAGCACAGGAGCCAATCTAGTCTTCATTGCCAATGTGCCACTGGAGGGAATTGGCCAGGCTGCAACTTGAGTGCAGTTCATACTTTCACAAAGCACTACTGTGTTGATACACAGGCAAGATCAGATTCACAAGTGGGTCAGGCAATGCTCAAACACCTTTTTCTTCTGTCTCTAGTCGTCCACCACCTGCCTCAGGTACTGCTTGCTAATTTATGTACCGCATTTGTGTCTAATCCGATTCACAAGCTCCAGAAGACAAATACTACTTACCAGTAATCATCTTTCTGAAGCTTATATCTGCTTTGAATACCATGCACCCGCTCTACCACCCAGCAAGAGAGCAATGGGACAGTACAAAAGCTGATGTATAAAATAAAAATGGGGAATAGCATTGCACCCACAACCATTACAACTCACAGGCCATCAAAAGAAACAATCTGAGGACCTTGATGCATGAAGGACACATAGGCTAGGGATAGTGTGACAGGAGTACCCCTGTCAATACCCTATTTTGTGACTTTCTGAAAAAAAAATGTTATACTCTAAACCAACCAATAGAAGATGGCTGAGTATGCAAAGCATGTGATTTTAAGCAGATGCCACTAATCGACTTTCTGAAGATTGTAATATTTGTCATATACATCAAATGAGTATAACACACATTTTCTCAATAAATATCATACAAATTTAATTCCTATGTAACAAAATATCTACAGATGTGTTTAATTTGCAGTTTTAATAGAAGCACTGTGGTGTGAATAGAAATTATAAAAAGGAAATATTAAATAAAACATATATAATACTATCAGAAGGTGTAGGCTACTCTAGGGTGAATTATGGGAGTGGGCAGCAGGCCTTCTAGTGCCATCTTGTTACTCACACACAAATGCCCACTGCCACCTTAAAATCAAGTACACAAACTGTACAATTCTGGGCTGACCACAAGATGGCAGACTGTAACAGAAACAAGCTGCACCTTTTTGATTCAGGTAACTCACGTTTTCCATCCAACTGCAGGGAAATAAAGCATATGAACACTTTGTAGATCTTTAATTATTGGAATATGGTATGAACTGCAACGGAATATGGTAAAAAAAAACATGTTTGGGGAAGTTTGTAAAATGCACCGTTTTGCACCACTTTCCTGGAGCAGAAACCTATACAAAAATCGATGTGATTGCCAATCTATACAGACCTTTAGAGCTGGTATTTTAACTGCTTGTAGTGCTGCTTTCGGTTCCAAATCAGGCCTTTTCCCACCTTGTTATTGTTTTACAGGGACTGGTACCTGAATGGGAACTACCTGGTCGTCATGGTGTCTGTAGGAGTTATATTCCCACTTGCACTAATGAAGCAGCTCGGTGAGTGTAAACAAGCTATTTTGCTGGTGCTAAGCCATCCAAAATCTTTAATCTCTTTTCCTTTGATGATATCTAAATATTAAGTTTTCTTGGAATTACTTTGGCTCCTTGCATGAAAGGCAACATATGTCTGCTCCACCATTTTTCAAATATATCTTTATAAATAAAGCTGGATGTATGTATGTGTGTATGTTTGTCCGGCCATATAAATCCACACCAAATGTTGCATGGATTCCTCTTTTGTCGGGGGCAGGATCATAGTCTGTTTGGATGCAAAAATATGATATGCAAAGAAATGTGTATGTGTGGGTGTATGTTTGTCCGGGCTATACAAATTCACACAGTTGAACCCAATGGTACCAGATTTTGCATGGATTCCCCATTTGTCTGGGGCAAAATTGTAGTCTATGTTTTAGATGCAAAAACTATGCTCCGTAGACACCCTCATTTACTGATGCTCACCCCGATTCACTACAGTAGGTACAAGAAGGAGGAACATTTTGCAAAAGTGTCTAAAGCAAAATATTCTCTATGTTGGTTATTCATTTAAAATGTATTACTACTGTATACAATATGAAACTGTTTATTAAAGCAGTTTTAAAGGGAATAAAAAAATGTAAATTTTACTTTATCACGCCACTCCAAATATGGGAAATGGCAAGGTTACAGTTTACATATGTTCATTCACGAGAGGAGAGCTAATCAATCTTTCTTGGACATTTTCTCAAATGTTCAGAAGCAATTAAGTGAATTAAATATGCCACACAGTAAATAAACATCACTTCAAAAAGCTCTATCTGATGCAAAGTGAAAATCAATATCAAGAGCTTCTGAAACACAACAACAAACAGCAGCGCGACTTGGCAACTAGAGGACAAGAGCAACTTTCTCCAATGCAAATGAGATGCCAGAGCAAACTGAAGCAAGATGTGCTGTCATGAGGACAATAGCAACATCCTCCAGGGCACATGAGACACCAGAGCAAACGGAAGCACGACTTGCCAACAAGAGGACAAGAGCAACATCCTCCAGCTAGTTTATATATAAAATGCTTAGGTATGTTTCTATACTTAGTTGATGCAACTTATCAGTGTTAGGTTGCCCTCTGCTGTCCAAATGGCAAAATGTACCTCTGTGCAGCCTTCCACTTCAACAACAGATATTATTTTAACAAAGCAATTTATCAGTGTTAGTTTGCCCTCTGCTGCTCAAATGGCAAAGTGCACCTCCGTGTGCCCTTCCACTTCAACAACCGCTATCGCTTTTTTTTGTTTTTGTTTTATTGGAAAAAAAGAATTAACCTTTAACAACAAGATGTATAATAACTATTTTTACCATTTCAAACTAAGTTTTCATAAAATTTTAAACTATGTAATACAGAAAAAATATATCACAAGACAGAAAAAAACAAAAAAAGACACATTGTTTAAGAAATTACTAAAACCAAACACATGATACACAAATTCAGAAGCTAAAGAAGAAATTCAGATGAATAACTAACTATGAGTATCAAGGTCAATATTCAACATTTTAACAGATGGAATAACAGCCACAACCATAGAAGTGGTGAACCCAGCCAAACAGTACTTCCAAATGGACTCATCACTTCCCCCTCAAACAAATGAGCAAACCTATTGATAGCATTCCCTCTCAGGCCATGAACAGCTATACAACAAGTTAATAAATGTTTCATAGTTTCTTGGTACTGTTTCTCTTTCCATAACCTAGAAAAAGCAAGCTCTGCTGATTCCAGTCCATATCGTGCCAACATTTCTTTAATGAGCAGTAAATTCCAACAGAACCTTAGAAAGAGATGATGGGTACACATGTCAGGGTAGATCGACAGGAAAGGGGCTAAAGTGCCCCACTTCTTGCAATCTCCCTGAAGCTGAAGCAACGAGGCATATTCATCCATGCACTGTTTGAGCCCAGACGTAGTCACATAGTGCCTATTTGACCTTATTCAGATTTATCAGCAGATTGTCTTCATTACAAACACATTCTGCTATTAAGGCAGAGCAAGATTCTTTAATTTACTGCAATCACTGGACCCATTTTCCAAACAAATTTAATTAAAGTCCTTAAATAGCAATTGTTCAAAAGATCGCAACATTTTCCTATACAAGGAAATATCCCTCCATGCGGCCCTAGCTTTTATAGAACCAATTCCTAATTTGAATTATATTGCAAAAAGTCAGGTTGAGTCAGGGACTCACAGAGACTTCTTCCAGATCAAGGCTTCAAGGTTTGATACAAACTCAATTATGGATAGATCGTAAACTTCAATTCCATATAGGAGTTTTGGAACAATTTCCTCTCCAAAGAAATATATAGTAGAAATCGGGGAAAACTTACCATACCTTGAGTCCACTCTACATAGTTGATTGGATAAAGCAATCGCCCCTGATCGCAACCAGGAGCAAATTGCTATTTTATTACTTTTAGATGTTATAAAGAAGCCAACATATACGATAGTCAACTGGGATCACTTGCTCAGACCAAATTTGCTAGGTAAAAGCCATCTTCTTCTTACGATTGGACAGCTGTATAATTTTAGTCTTAGCTGGATTGATAGTAAGAAAATGGTTGCCCACAAAAGTGGAAAAACCTTCCAGTAGATGTTGGAGGCCTATGGGTGTACAATCAAACATGACAAAATCATCAGAGTAGGCTAACAATATAGGTCTTAACTTATGCAATGTTGGTTTGACAAAAGCTTTAGGGTGTAGGTAGGCTCCTATATCGGCCATATTCAGACTAAACAAAGAGGGGGCCAGGAGACAACCCTGCTGGACCCCCTTGAAGTGGAAATAGATCGTGACATTATTCCATTGTGATTTAGACAAACTTGCATGGTGGAATTATCATGTAGGGAAATTATCAGCCTTAGCAGGCCCCAAGGATTGCCCCAATTATCACGTTTTTGCCATAAGAGATTGTGGTCAACTGAGTCAAAAGCTGCTGTGAGATCCACAGAAGCAAAAAAGCAGGGGTACTGCCCTTCCCATGGCGCTGAAGACATTTAATCAATAGGCCATTTAGGTATGTACCCAAATTGCATCTAAAACCTGTCTGCTATTTTTGAACTCTACCTGTTGAAGTTGTCCATAATTTTAGATGTGAAAGAAGAATGCTAGCAAAAAACTTTGAGTCCAAGATTGAGATTGGTCTATAATTCCATGGATCAGTTCTAGCTCCTTTCTTGAAAATTGAGACTATGTGTGCTTGACTCCATGAGGGCGGCCCAGATCACGCTGTCGAGCGCCCTGATGGAAAACTACAAAGCCATAAAAACCCAGGGGATGAGGGCTCAGCGATGTTTCTTGAAGAAAAATAAGTAGGAGACTTCTAAGCAAATCACATACTTCAATGTTATTAAAAAGATGCTGATGTCCGCAAGTATTAAATGAAACAAGAGAGAGGCCCTGTGGCCCACAAAGACAATTGGGTTCCACGTGATCTTGACCAGAAGCCCTCAATAACTAAGACCAATAGCAGCTAGGTTCAGAAGTCGTGATTTTCCTTTTCAGAGTTTGAACTTCAGTTTCCAATGTATCTGGGTTTGCTACTGACAAACCCCTCTTATCACCAGAGGGACAATCCCCCTCTAATCTAGAGTCATCATACGGTAACAGGTCAAAACTCATCTTTCTCAAATTCTCACATTGCCTAAAGATGATGCAATACACATTTTTTTGATTTAACATACATATCTGAGCGGTCAGTTCTATAAAGATCAATGAGCTCAATCCTATCCAAATCTTTAGTATTGATATTGGCTGAAGCAGGAATCTCTTTCATAAGGCTTAATAGGTTCCTTCGATTCAGCACAGTTGCACAAGAGTCAGGTATAACACTTTCAATTAGGATGGTGAGTGGATAAGGGATAGCACTTTCCTCAAAGCGCTGATGGGGATTCAAGGATCCTACAACACTCAGACCATGTGGACCTGTCAGAAAGGGCATATTGGTACAGCCCCGCTGATGGTTGTTAGCGTAGTGTTCCTGAGAGACACCTACATTAATGGGAAGGTGCACTGTGGAAGCCACAGATGTTAGTTCGAAGAGGATGAAAAAGAGTCTGATCCTGGAGAATAACATTCATTCCGCTTGGGCAAAATTTAACAATAGACTCAGGTCCCATGGAGTATCTGCCGAGCTTAGGTCTATGGACCACACTTGCACAGTTGATGTAGGCAAGGGGGCATTCAACACTGGGCATCCCCACCACCAACTCGAGTGTCCAGAGGAAAAGTTCAGATGAGTCAACAAAGTTAGAATCAAATCTCGCGAGAGGGTACACTGCGTTCAAAGGTGTTGTTGCCGCCACTGGGGTAGTTCAATAGAAAGAAGTTATTTTCTTGTTTTTAGTCTTTTTCCCCCATTGATCCCTGATAGACACAGAGTACAGCTGGGCATGACAGCATCAGAAATTGTGAGTGGAACGATCATCATTATGCCCCCATTCTGCAAATTAGGTAAGGTAAGTAGACAGCAGACAGCACTCACTAGTAACTCTTCCAATGCATGCGCACACCAAGGCGCATGGGTGCCTGAGATATTGAGCCTCCTGGTCCCGAAGAGGGACTAGCAGTGTTGCAGCCAATGGATTGAATGAGTCCTGTTCAGTAAGCCAATAGGCACAATATATTGGCATTCAAAGTAAAACCAATTTAGAGTAGGCTGGAAAATGATTTATGAGGCAGCAGTACTTTGTGGAAATAATATGGGGCAGGTAAGCAGGCAGCACTCACCAGGCACTCTTCTAGTGCGTGCCAAACAGCTATCATTTTAACAAACAGAATGAGCATGGTTCAATGCGGTCACCTTCACCTTCCACTATCACAAACATTCAGATTAATTTTAAGTTATTTCTTTCCATTCCCACTTCTCTTCACACAGGGCACAGCGGTTCCAGTGTCAAAGAACAGTTAATTACCGGCTCAATGTTTCAATCTTTAAAGAGTGATACACCGTAGGACGAATGGCTCCTCGTGAGCTAAAGTTGAAAATAGGTGCTGTAATTATGCTACTACGCAATCTTTTGCCATCAAAGGAACTCTACAGTGGAGCAAAGTTGACAATTATGCATCTACAAAGAGTCATAGTGGCCTTTGTAATCAATGGATTAAGCTTAGGTACTGTTCTTAATTCGCACATACCTCTCATTCCATCTGATACAAATACGCTTTTCAAATTCAAAAGAAGACTGTTTCATATATGTTTAGCCTTTTCAGTGACCATTAATAAGTCACAGGGACCTACCCATAATTCTGATATTTAAGAAGGGGGACAGAAGTGACCCTATGAAATTCCGACCGAAATTGACCTTTAAGATATGCTAGAACGCCATATGTTACTCGGGGAACAGCTAGTAGTTTATAAGAGGAAAACAAGCTTCACCCAAAGTCTCACATAATGTTTATTGCAAGACATAGGACCTCATTACGATTGTGGCGGTAAGGCAACAACGGCGCTGGTAGTGCTACCGGCGCTGTTGTTACCATGGCGCCACATTACGAGTTCTGCTCGCATGTGCCGCTCTGCCTGCCTGGTCAGACCAGGCGTGCAGAGCGACACCCGCAAGCAGAACTGGATGTTAGCAAAGGTACCATTATGAATGGTACCGCTGCTACCATCCTCCCCATTCCCATTGAGCCCCATGGGAGCTCAAATGGGAATGGGGAAGTACCGGTTCCGGGTCCCGTGCAATGGGAATTACCGGGCCCGCCGAGGTCAGAATGGCCTGGTAATTCCCCTTTCGTGGGACCCGAGTCAGACCCAAGTTTGGTGGTAGCCTCCAACCTTGTAATGAGGCCCATAGTGTATTTGCCCATATCTTATCTGTTCATTTGAATGGACCTATTTAATTTCACTTCCACTGTTGAGGAAAAATTGAGTTGTGTAAATACACGTACAAAAATGTTTTTCCAAATTCTTGCTACAACCATCAAACTTCTCTGATCTAAGCCCTAAACTACATTGTCAAGAACCCTAGTAGATCTGAGCAGACTGACTTCTCAGTGGTGTAGGCTGTTATTCAAGACTTTTCACTGCTGGTTCTTTGCTATATTTTCTAAACACATAGGCCAGGTGTACTGGCATTTTGTTTTGAAGTAGCCACGTAGTGGGCAGGGGAAGCAGAATCCCTAAAGGCTATAGACATACAGTTTGTAAAGGCAATTCACAAAGACAAGTGCAGCACTTTCAGTATACTAGTCCCTACAAAGAATTCTTTATAGCCATACCCCAAATCACATATCATATCAAATATATCACAAAGTGCTTACAAACAGATGCTGCAACGTTCATATAAATGTGGTCTTGCCAACCATTTTCAAACATAAACATTTCGACATAGGAATGTTTAAAAGGGGAGAACGTCAAAGGACTTGCAAAAGGGTGCAGATGTTTTACACGCTGAAAACAGCTCTGAACAGAAACAAGGGCTTCTAAGCGCTCTATTGCAGATGTGTTCTTCTCTCCCTCCCCTACACACAGATATTAGGCAGTCAACAAAAATGGCAACCAACGCAATCTCTTTAGTGATCCCCAGTGTCTCCTCTTTACACAAGGTACATTCAAACAATTTTGACAAATGAACGTTCATTGAATGTCTGCCCAAAACCATTCTACAATCATGCAGGCACACGGCTTGTTGTGCAAACTATACGTTAATAACCCCAGTGTCACCAAAGATGCTATAGGCAAGAGCACTGGGCACAGTCATGGCTTTCCATACAGATCTGTACACAGAGTTGCAAGAGGGACTTTCACTATGGCCAATGCAGCGCCGTCTACACAAACTAAATGACCCCAAATCACGTTGGAGTATTATCCTTTCACAGACAGAGTATTACAGTTTCTGCAGGTTCACTTCATAGTGAAACTGCTGGGCTGCTATACACATGTAGGATTCCAGACTGGCAAGATAATGACGCTGGTGGCAACTTCCATCTTTAACCAGTTTAGATAAGAGATCGCTGTTGATGGGGCATGTGCTAGATTGTATTTAAGCTATAGGTGGTGTTCGACAACGTGAACCATCAAATCCTACTCTGACACTTACATTAACAGTGTATTCACCTCTATCCAGGATCAAGCCCTACTTATTAGAACTCAACTAATTAGTCATCTTAACCCATTTCTGTTTTTCTTTAAAACCCATGGCATATGGAGTACTACAGGTATCCACCATCTCCCTGCTTCCATTTAACTTGTATCTGTAGCCTCAGACGTATATAATTTGGCTTATCAGGTTCGACCTTTTGTCTATATACGTCTGAGGCTACAGATACAAGTTGAATAGAAGCTGGGAGATGGTGGATACCATGGTAAACCTTATGTTTTTTTTTCAAGCTAAAAAGACTTGGGGCTCCTTACGAGAATGGCAGTCCAAGAAATCAGTGGTAGTAACAGAATTACCACCACTTTTCCCACTCGGCCATACAACGAGTTTGGCCCTGGATCCTCCCACTTTTTGCTGAATAATCACCAAAATCAGCAGAGTTTTCGCTGGTGATATTACCGCAGCAGTAATTTGGACGAAATCCCCAATGCGGTCCTATTGAATGAAAAGGAATGGGGACTAACACCACCACTTGTAATCTAGTGAGAAATCTGCTGCACCAAGTGGTGTTAATGGTAATTCCGTTGGGCACTATTCCGGCGGATTGACCATAAAAAGTGGGCCCAACTTGTAATGAGGCCGATAAACCTTTTTCTACCTATATATGTTTCCCTCCGGCAAGCAACATAATTGCTTTTATGCATTCTAAATTGGATTTTAGGATAAATGGTTATCAGGGGATCCCTAATTAACTGATGGGCCAGCAGAACTTCAAGATTCGATCCTTCTGGTGTTAAAGTCCCTCCACGGGTTGCCTCTCCTCAGCAGTGCCAGGTTTAAGATGATGTGTCTTATTCACTGATGCCTACATGAGATCAGATTGCCCCTCGTTCCAGGCTTATCCGGTATCATCCCTAAAAGACCCTGTGCTCCACTACAGATATATAGACCTTACTATACCCTACATCAGAAAAAGCATTATTGGCATTAAGCATATCTGGCATATGACGCCATTTGACGGTTACATGTCATTTCATCGCGGGATGTTTTTCACTGGGTTTTTTACTGCAATTTTTTTTTACAAAAAAAACCATCAAATTTTTATTCAATTATTTTTCCACGGGGTCCCACCCCAACCCCCCCATTTTCTTTAATTTGTATTTATTCCCAAACACCCACACCCCATTTATATAAGTTACTAACCCCCAATGGTTTAAAAAAAAAAATTCACAGCAAAAAAAAAACAGCAAAAAAACATCCCACGGTGAAAGGACGTCGTACCCATTTGGCACGCGACACTATGAACTAGTTTGAATTTTTCACTTGTAATTGAATTTTTCCCATTGTAAATGTTGGCCTACAAGCTACAGCACGCAAAGTAAAAAGCCAGAACTGCCGTCATGTCATGCATGATATGGAGCTGCTTCACATCTGAGGTCAAAATATTTTCTGCTATAGCAAATAAACCGTGGACAGTTTTTCCCGAAGCCTTTCAAAAATTACGCAAAAAACTACAGTTCAGCGAAGAAATTGTGGATAAGTTCTAAATGTTATTAGCAGCTTTAACAATTCTGTACTCATCCAGTGGCAGTTTACAAACTACCATGCTAACATTTCAATGTCGGGTATTCTACTGCAGAAAATGCAGAGGCAGAGAGCAAGGAAGGCTGGTGGCGGTCTTATATTCCAACATGCCAATGGTTCTCCATGTTCTTTCCTTGTTTTAAACAGAGTGTTCCACCATCATTGGGTGCATTGTTCTAACATTAATAAGCCACCTTTTCTAGGCTCAGCCCATTAGCAGGTGGTAACATCCATTGGCACTTGTTAAATACCTTTAAATATATACACTCTTTGAAGGCTTTTGGTTTTAGCAGATTGGAAAGCTCAGCGGGTTCGGTGCCGACCCAGGCATCTGTAGGTCACAGGTTTGATCCCCATATGGCTGACAACATTCTTTCATCCTTGACAACTCAGTCTTTTATCCTCCTGATCCAACCCCCATCATCCAGGGCTAAAGAAGTGAGAAATTAACAGTAGAGATGTCCCTACTACCTGGGGTGTGTGCAGCACTGAGAAGCTCTGCTGCAGCAGCAGAATACTTTCCTTAGTGAGCTTTGTAATCATCTTGCTCCAAACAAGATAAAGTAGCACCAGGGGGCAATTTAGATTGAGGTGTTTCATTTAAAAAGCAATTGATACTTCTGATATTGATATTGATTATTTAAGTGAAAGACAACATGTTTCCTATAAGGCAGTCGTGCTGGGTCAGTCTGTAAGGTTATCTTAAAACTTCTAGTAGCCTCACTCTATCAACATCAACATTTGAATGTATAGTTCCATGTTAGTCCATTGTAATCAAGATTCAATTTTATTCCAGAATTATGAATTACAAGATTCCAGCCAACACGTGTTTCAACCCAACCAGGTCTTTCTCAAGGCCAAGAGAGCAATTTTCCCCCTCTACGTGTCTCTAAAATGATAAGGAATTCTGATTGTGCTACTTCCTGAGTAATGCTTTCTGTGGTTATTCTCTCTAGCCAATGGATCATTCTTTAAATTGTGGGATGGCTGTACTACGTTTGGCATGTATATCGGAGAATTGTAGCATCAATTTCCAAATTTCCAAAGATGCATGTCATAACAAATTCGGAAGGTTAGTGTAGGGACATCCAATTTATTAGGGGGTACTTGTGAAGATAATTATAAAGGTTTTTGCTTAATACTGAAGAGGTTTCTAAGCGGAGGCCCGGGATTCTAACCTGTGTTGCTCTGCATCGTCTTGCTTCCAAGACGAGCGCCTTGTCACTGAGCTATACTACCCCGTACCCAAATTGCATACAAATTGTTGTGTGAATGTATGTACATCCTGCTGTGTTCAGCCTGACCATGGTGTTCCGCGTGAAGGATTATAGTCTGTCATTTAAAAATCAATTTTTCCTTCTGATATTGATACAAAGTTGACCTCTCCGCATGGTTAATAATGACCCATATTAAGTGCCCATAGACAATTCCGTTGCACATATGCACTATATTAAAAGTCACATTCTTTACTAAAAAGAATGTAAAGATGGCTTTCAATTCACTTGTGCTGTATTCTAAAGCACTTTATAAATATAGAAAAAATACTCTTTCATACAAACGTGTCCAAGCAGCGACCATAAAACAAGCCATGTTGGGTTTATGGCGACCGTGCTTCACTACCGTAAAAAGGAGTGACAAGTCAATTGCAAGCACAGACCGCCCATGGCGCAGAGCCAGTCAGCCAACGATTAAAACGTCCCCCGCAGCGCTGACCATGTGTCACCGCGATTAAAGAGCAGGCCTGGATGTGCTCATGCCTGGAGCGAGCCTTCCTTCTAATTAGATCAGAATAGAGCGACAGTGGAGTGGGCCTTGTCGAGAAGCAGAAAGAGCGGGGAGAATTAGCCGAGCTTTCAGCACCTCACGCCTGTCACGGACAGAGAGGACTCTTTCTAGGAAGCAGTAGGAAAAATAGAAACACTATCTAGTCACATGTGGTGCTTTACATTTCAGGCACCTTGAGAGCACCAGAAAACACTAACCCCGGACGCAACTACAGCAAAGATTCATGGGCCGGGGCCCTAAAGCTTAAACTAGTACAAGAGGGGGGCTACATTCAGAGGCGATGCGAGTGCGGTAAACCTATTTATGTGGGTCCCCTTCCAGTTCTCCCCAAAGAATATGTGTGTCTAAGTGGTAGCACATTACGTGATATAAAGCACATTGTGGGCCAGTGGCAGTGCCCAAAACCACAAGATTTAAAGGCAAAATTAACAGTTGTGTTGGTAATGCTGCTTTTGTGCAGTGATGCGTGATTGGCTGATCAGATGCTGCTTTATGGTGCCTGGCCTTTTCCTTGTACCATCATCTTTGAGGTGTCAGTGGGCCGCCCGAAGCAAGCCCCTGCAATCTTGTATACATTGTGAGCACTGAAGTTGTGTCCCGGCACCGCATAACTTGAACTAGCATAACATCACACACTACAGCAAACAAAACATAGAAGCTGGAGAAAGAATGAGTGATATTTATGTAAAGAAAGGAAACCTTTGATGTTTCCGAAGCTTAAAGAATTGTCTGCAATGGGTAATTGGGTGGCCTGCAGGACAAGATATTGCAACAATAGCCACCTCTAAATCGTTCTATTTCCCGTTACAACTTATATATAATAATGTATTTCTTATATAGCGCTACACACCCGAGGATCACAGAGTGCTGAAATAACAGAAGACATTATTATGCCACAGAGTGGTCCTCATTTTATCGACCTCAGAAGAATGAAAGGCTGAGTTGACCCTGCCGGGATTCCAACCTGCCACAGGAGGTTGTACATAGATATCAGTGGCGAGCGCTTAGATCTCTGTGCTAAAGCAAAGCTGACCGGCCCACTGACAACATATGTCAACACACAACTCCAGCAGTGAAAGCACACAGGGAACATCATTGAGAAAAGAAACAAGAGACAAGTCTCCCCTAAATTGCACCTAATCACTTCACACATGCTTTAAGCACCACTGTGCAAGACACCACAGACAATCACACAAAAATGTTCACTACTAACTTCAAGCCCACATTAACCACTTCAGGCAACTCGCAAAATATTTCAATCGTTCACACCACTAGGAGGGCTGCCTGTTCAGGTCTGTGCACATGAACATTGCAACGAAGCAGTTGTGCTTGTTCCCTGTTCTCCCACGTTAGTCCCTACCCCAGTGAAGTTTTACTATACAGGAACCAGTAGCATGACTGGGCAGAGGAAAGCGCTGTACTCATGCGCCTGTGTGCCCGACGTCTGGCACCAAGCCACTCCATGGACATCAGCAGGGGAGGGAATGCAGCCAGTCCAGAATCTTTGCGCTACTGACCGGCTGGTAAGAATATATATCTTCCGGTCACATCGAGTGGCATAGACCTGAATCTGGGATGGACCTAGAGTATAGAGATGAACACTGCGCGCGCGGCAGACAGAGGAATTACCTAATCCTATGGTAGGCCTGTGCATAGAGAGGGTCTTGGCAAATGCCCACAAGCAACCATTAGCACCATGCATCATCCAGGGTGCTGATCGCAATTGTTTTAGGAAAATTTGAGCAACATCTACTTCACGTCCCCAATTTTCCTGATATGTAACACTAAGATGGTTGCCATAGCAAATAGTAAAAAGAGTATGCTGGAAGAATGATGGGAAGAGAAGAACAGAGGTGTGGGCTGCAATGAGAGGGCACTGGGATCAGGGCCGGCCTTAAGGGCAGCAGCGCCATGGGTGAATTGGGGCACCCTTTGCCCCCTACGCACCTCTGGTTAACAGGGGGCTGGGTGGAAGGGGGGCAGGGGCCAGGATGGGCCACTTTTTTTTGTTTGTTTTGCTTTTTAACCTCTTCGCTCTGGCGAGGAGGTAATGATATGAATAGGGCTTGTCAGCACCCTATTGTCATTAAATGAGCCCGCCGCCTCGGGTGCATTTAAAGACAATGAGGCGCCTGCCACGCCTTTTGCCACTACGCCAGCTTGGGGGGCCCTTGAAAGACTCCCTCGAGCTGGCGTGGTGGGGGGCTAATGGTGCTTTTTGTCATTAAAGGCGCCCGTGGCGAAGGGGTGCCTTTAATGACAATAGAGTGCTGACAACGGCACCCTATTGTCATTAAATGCGCCCGCCGCTGCAGGCGCATTTAACAGCAAAAGCCTGCCTGCCGCACCTTCTCCCACTATGCCAGCTCGGGGGAGCCCTTGAAAGACTCCCCCGAGCTGGCGTGGCGGGGGCTAATGGCACCCCAGGTCGCCCCCCGCCCTAAGGCCGGCCCTGACTGGGATGAGAACTGAGGAAAAAATGGTGGACCCTGAGACAAAGGCACCGGTAGCCAGAGAGAGTTACTGGCGGATTTCACCAGTGTTCCAGGCAACCTGATTGGTTGGCACTTCACCCTCGAGTAGTAATAATTAAGTGCTAGATGATGGATTCTGGGCACAGCAAAAGAGGACCAGGAAGCAGCATCATTTTGTCATCCCGAAAAACATTAAAAGTGTCCCATTGAAAGGGAGGTGTGAACTGAGTCTCTTTTATGGACTCCCAGTTTTTGCAGCTAGGACGCACTATAATCAAATCATGTGTCCAAGATTACACAATTTGCTTAAGGTGTGATACAAAGATGTTAACCCAGTCTGTAATGTTGGTGCTTGACTATGGACCTTCCGAGCTATGTGCACAAATATCAAGGTTTTGGCTTTCAAGAACTACAATAATACTATCTTATAGAGTTTACTTGCAAAGTACACTAATCACATTATAAAGCAACCTAGCAACATATCATCTTTACAGAAAGATGTATAACCAATAGAGTATCATCAATGCTCTATTTTCCACATATTGAATGGAAGATGACAAATCCCAAAACACAAATATATGAAAAAATGAAAAATCTCTGTTTAACACAACTATATTTGCAGAGTTTAAAGGAACACAATAAAATACAGTTTAGGATAAGGTTGCCTATCTATTGTACATTTTTCTCAGATATTTCCTGTGTTTTATTTATGATGGTGATGGATTAAACTACTCTTTATGTCCTATCATAGTTCTAATCGTTTTAAAATTCATGCATAAAAAAAGGTTTGCCTGATAACAGGAATGTGCTAACAAAATAATTGCCAATTCCTTGTTACACTGCTGACGTCACAGCCCTGACACTGTTTATCATCAGCATCCAGTATTGTTCAAGGCTCTCGATCCCAGCCAAGTCCCATGAGCTGAGGCCCAAAATGTCAGAGGGCTTGGGGAGGATAAAGCTCAATTAGCCCAATGCTATTCGCTGCCTGACATTAACCTTTTATGTAAATGTTTACCTAAGCCACTTAACATGAGAGATAAGGGCACATGTCATTACCACCATACCACAAACACGTAAAAAAAAACTCGAATCTGACAACCTTTCAAAAATCTGAACCTGACCTACTCATGAAAATTATTTCTAAGCAAGTGCTGAAAGCACATTAAACATGCAAGAGACAGGACAACTTGGTCCGAAAGACCTTTACAAACTGGGCAGAAATTGACTGTGTTTCAAACAAATTAACTACCAAAGCACATTGTTAGCATGTGGCACTCAATCCGCAGCCTCAAGCCATTTACAAGTGGACGGAAATAGTACTTGCTAAAAGTTGCAAGTGGCAGGAAAATAATTGCTATCCTAGGCCACCATCCTGTTGGAGTAAGCTGAACCACTAGCCTGGCCTCGTTTGTGGTACGTTCTGCTCTGCCCCTGATCACACCCCTGGAATTGAAACCTCACTCGACCATTCCCTCCACTGCAATTAGGATAATTCAGAACGCTTCTGAATTGCGCTGTGTCCTAGAAGGAGAAACCGAAGAGCCTGCTGTTCAAGGAAGTCTTTAATTAGCACTATATATCACTAAGCAATGGTCAGGCAGACACCTTGGGACCAGACCTGCCTGTGACCATCCCTGTGTGTACACTACCTCTACTACAGTGCTAGGTGTGTGTTTTATAAATACCTTACATACATGCATACATAATTTTGGTGGTTAAACACTACCCTGAAATACCATCGTGGGTGATTCAAGCATATCCCGAACACATCCTCTATTATATGTAAGAACTGAATAAACACAAACGCACAGCAGTCGTTATACAATTAGTGTCTCAGAGCAGAACCTTATAACTAAAGACTCAAAGCTGAGCTTGCAATAGCTCAGTGAGTTAAGCGCTTACTTCAGACATCTGTGTTCACCCCGTAGCCTACAGGGTTAAATTAGAGCTAAAAGAACTTGGCCCTTTAACCTTCCTTTATCAAAATAGTGAGGCCATTCAATCAAGCAGCAAGAACACCTTCTGATAGACCACGTAGAAATTGGAGGAATCCAACATAAAGCAATGCATAAGAAGGTCTTGTTATTAAAGCCTTATAGACCGAGGGAGGGGTCATTATCGCAGGGTAATGACCCGTAGCCAAGTTCCATAAGTTGGAGAAGGGTCTCCCTAAGCGATAATGACCCCTCCCGAGGTCTATGAGGCTATAAGCACATAGCGGTAATAGCAGCAGATATTTTGGAGTTTTGGTGGTGAAGAAAATGTTTTACTTTAATATTGGGTAAACTAAATAAAGTAAAGGCAAAGAGTGATCAATTGGCTGCACTGTAGTCTGCAGCTTCCGCTGCTGCTTGCAGCCTAACCTGACTCTCACTATCAATTGATATTGATTATTTAAGTGAAAGACAACATGTTTCCTATAAGGCAGTCGTGCTGGGTCAGTCTGTAAGGTTATCTTAAAACTTCTAGTAGCCTCACTCTATCAACATCAACATTTGAATGTATAGTTCAATGTTAGTCCATTGTAATCAAGATTCAATTTTATTCCAGAATTATGAATTACTCTCACTATGCGGTCTTCTACTGTTCTGCTATCTTTTACCAGGCTGCTCCCTCTTCTTTGCGGGCTTTCCGCCCCTTCATACTCCCCCAACCCAGCCATGGCCAGGGTCCCTTGCTCTGTGTACAATTACTGGCTTATTTATAATTGCTCTCCTGACGATTAGTTCTGTTTTCCCTTCTTTCCTCGTTCTTTTATGCCTCCCTTTCAACCCTGCAATAAGGCCCACTGTGTCCTAAACCTTCACTTCCTCCGCACCACAGAAACGTGGCTGTCTCCTTCCAGCACTGCTATTCCTGCTGCACTTTCCTCTGCCCAGTCCTTCTTCTGCCATACCCAGGCCTTCTGAAGATGGTGGAGGTAGTCTATCTTCTGTGTCTGCAGCTTCCTCTGCTCTTTCTATGGACCCTTCTTGCTTCTCATCCTTTGAATATCACTGCTCTTGCTTCTCTTGCACTCTTTGACTTTCATTGTTCTCCAGGCCCTGTGTTCACTTTTTGCAATGATCTTGACCTTCTCTCTACTCCTGCCCGCTACTGCCCCTCTCTTCCTCCTGGGTGACTTTAATCTCCATCATTCGGCTACCCATGCAACTCTTCCACTCCCCTCTATTCTTCATTCTTACTCACTACTACAGGTTCTCACTCCACCTTCTCATACATCAGGATCCACACTTGACCTTCTTTCTGCACCATTCCTCCCTCTGCATCAGTTACTGGTCTCCCACACTACAGTTCTGATCACTCCCTTCTTTTTTGTTCCTTTTCTCTTCCTCCTTCCTCTCCAAGCCCTCAATCCTTGTCTACTTTCCATCGCTGGGACTTTCTGTTCTTTGATATCTCTTCTTTTTCTTTCGCTATTGTCTCTACTCTTTCTTCTCTCTCTATCCTTTCCTCTCTTTCAGCTGAGTCGGCCTCTTCTCGTCTCTCTGACGACTTGTCTGATTCTCTAGACCTGCTTTACCCCTCTGCTGCTTTTACCCATTCCTAAGGCTTTCTCAGCCTTGAATGTCACCAGTGGTTGAAATGTACGAAAAGAAGTAGTGGAACTATGTTCCCTACTGGCCTGCACCGCTCCCCACTAACTCCATCACTGCGCCCCCTCCCATGGACAATAAAAACCCCAAACACTTGCGCCTGCTGTATAAGGGAACGTCCAGTGCAAAGTTTCAACTTCTTCCTACACTTTTATTTTAAAACGAAATCATTGCAGAATGGTTTATTTTTAAAATAAAAGTATCGGAACAGTAAAACCTAATGAAAAGACGTAGAGGTGCACCTCTCCTGACCGCTCCCACCCACTTAGACCACTGGATGTCACTGAGTCTCCGGTCCACTCGTTGCGACAGGCTAAACGACGTTGGTGCATGTGCAGGAAGGCAACTGATCTGTCCCTTTTTATCTTCTGTCCACTGTACCTATGACTCTCGGCCACTCTGCGCAAAGCAACTCCCTTTAACTCTCAATTCACCTCACTTGCTGCTCACCCGCATTGTCTTTTCCAGAACTTAAACAGTATTCTTTCCCCTGCTCCTCTTGATCCCATTTTATCTTCTTCCCTTTCATCACCCGATTTTCCTAACTACTTTACTCTCCAAATCTCTCTTCTTCGATCTTCTATTCCCCCTACTCCCTTTTCTCCTACCTTTTCCCTTAGCTGCTCTACTTCTCCATTCCAGTGATGTCTGCATTTCACCCTCTCACTGACGCAGACTTCTCCTCTGCCTTCGCCAGGGCTCATCCCACCTTCTCCCCCGATGATACCCTTCCTTCCCTTTTATTTTCTCTGTTGTATTCAACACTTCTTTCCTTTGTTATTGCCTTCTTCATTGCATCTCTTTCATCTTCCACTGTTCCATCTAAATTCAAGCAAGCCTCAATCCTTCACATCCTGAAAAAACCTTTACTTGATCCCTGTCTGCCTTCAGTTACTGACCCATTTCTCATCTCCCATTTCACTCAAAGCTTCTTGAGTGCTTCGTTTACTCCCAAGTCTACTATTTTATCAACCTGCACACTCTCCTACCTCCTTTCTTGTTAGGCTTAAGGCCACGCCACTCCACCGAAATCTCTCTTATCTGTCACTAATTCACTTCTCTCCTTGCGGCACTCTAAACTTTCCCCTCTTCTTTTACTTCTTGTCTTTCTGCTGTGATTAAGATGGTTGGCCACAGTAATCTTCGTTCCTCTTGCTGAACTGGGCTTTAGAGACTGCATTCTCAACTAGTTTCAGTCTTCACTCTCAGGACGCACTTTCTCTGTCTCTTGGGCTGGTCACTCTTCCGTCATTCTTCCTCTTTCACATGGTGCCCCCCAAGGCTCAGACATTGTCCCTCTCCTTTTTAACCTATAAACCTCTCCTCTTGGCTCTATCATTTCTTCTTTTGGCTTTTCTTATCATCTGTATGCGGATGTCTCGCAAATCTAATTTGCCTTCAATTCCGTCAGTAGCTCTGTTCACTCTTCCTTGACTGCCTGTCTTCTTGCTAATCAGTTTTTTATGTCATCTCACTATTTCCACCTTAATCCCTCGAAAATGAAAGTTCTATTCTTTCCTGCTCTTACTACTCCTCATCCTTCAGTCACGTTACCTCCTTCTATCCTCTCCACCTCTCTATCGGCCCTGTAATCTTTGTGTTATTTTTGATTCTTCACTCTCCTGTTTCGAACCACATCTCTTCTATTACCCGTTATTCCTGTTATCAATTGTTCAACATCTGTTAAGATCGCTGTTTTCTTACATTCTCCTCTAACAAAGTCCTCATTTCCTCTCTAGTTTCCTCTAGACTATTCTACTGCTCCTCCTTTCTTGTTGGCCTTCCGCCATCTCACCTAGCTCCTCTTTGTTCAATCTACCATTCATCTATTTGGGTAGCATTCACTCTATCCCCCCACAAATATATCACTTCAACCCTACACTCTCTACACTGGCTTTCTTTTGAAACTCGTTTACTCTTCAACTTCCTTTGTATTTTCTTCGAGTGTCTTTATGGCCATGCCTTTCCTTTTCTCTCTCTCTTATTCTCTTTCTATTCCCCTCCCCGATCGCTCCGCTACCAATCGCTTTTTCTCTTAACTGTCCCCCGTCCCCCCTGTGCGCCATCCCATTTCTGCTCCTTTGCTCCGCTTGTTACCAAACCTTTGAGGCATTAAGAGTTCAACATTTTCAATAATAAATACAAATACAGTAAATACAAAATACATAGACAACTGCATTAGTAAATTTAATGTGTTTTTATTGTGCAATATTGAAATTAAAAGAGCATCTTATTTTCAAACCTGGGTAAACTGGGAAAGGTTTGACATGAGCATGAATTTGGTGTCATATAAAAATAAACAGTTTCCTTATAACAAAAATGTAAAAAAGCATAAGCATTTTCCCATGTTTTAGCTTTCTCTTTCGCGTGTGTTAAATAGGGTGTTGTACAGCGAAGGGACTGATTCAAGGAATATTTGCCCGGTTCAAAGTGAATTTGCACTGTTGAAAAGTGGCTTTGCACTGACAACAAACACCCCGATTCATGGAACCGTGCAAAGTGTATTTTTGCCGTGCAAAGTCTGGGCAAAGTAATTTTGTACTGCAAAAAGTCCTATGTGCTGACTTTGCCCAGACGTTGCACTGAAAAAATACACTTTGCAAGTTTCCATGAATAAGGGTTTGTGTCGATAGTGTAAAGTACCTCTTAGCAGTGCAAATTCACTTTGAACTGGGCAAATATTCCATGAATCGGGCCCAAAGTTTCTTGTTGAATGAACTTTTACCTGGAAATTGTATTCTTGTTTCCCAGCCTGCTTTTAAAGACATAGGGTGTGATTCATGGAATGGTTGTATACGAATTGTTCGCATTACAACTGTTCGAATTACAATTGACCTTTTCACAATGGACCAAATTGTGAAGGTCAATTGTAACATATATGCGGGGGGAAACCCCCCGCAACCCCCCACCCAAACCCCTTATATGTGTATATATACATATATATATATATATATATATATATATATATATATATATATATATTACCAAAGCGACATATATATATATATATATGCGGTCAATTGTGAAAAGGTCAATTGTGACCCTTTAAAATCGGTCAATTGTTCATTCGAACAATTGTAAACAAACAATTTGGTGTATACCCATGGAATTTCTTGCATGGTGCACATTGACTTTTTACTGCTGCAAAGTGACTTTGCCCTGCCAACAAACACCCTCATTCATGTAGCAGTGCAAAGTGTCTTTTTTTCCATGCAAAGTCACTTTGCACAGCAAAAATACCCTTTGCACTGCTCCACCCCGATTCATGTAGCAGTCCAAAGTGCATTTTTGCCGTGCAAAGTCACTTAGCATGGCAAAAAGACACTTTGCATTGTTGCATGAATCAGGGTGTTTGTTGGCAGTGCAAAGTCACTTTGCACCATGCAAAACATTCCATGAATCAGGCCCTGAATGTTCAGAACGCCGTCAATACCAGTCGTTATTTACTGCACTCTAAGCATTCTGGGTCCGATTCATGTAATATTTGCCCGGTTTAAAGTGAATGTGCACTGCTTAAAAGTGACTTTGCACTACCAACACAAAACCCTGATTCATGGAAAAGTGTAATTTTGCCATGCAAAGTCCGCACAAAGTCATTTTGATCTGCAAAAATGACTATGCGCTGACCTTGCCCGGACTTTGCTCTGCAAAAATACACTTTTCACTGTTCTATGAATCAGTGTTTGTTGCCGGCAGTGCAAAGTCACTTTTCAGCAGTGCAAAGTCACTTTGAACTGGGCAAATATTCCAAGAATCTGGGCCCTCTGAGAGGAGGTCAATAACAATCTGCATGTGCTAATAAAGAATTCCATATAAATGTAAGCGTTATCCCAAAGAACCTGCCTCGGACAGACGCAGCACTTTACTGGCAGAGAGAGAGAGGCCGCTTTGCTCTGATTCAAACGGCAACCCAATCACGGGGAGAGCGGGAGACACTGGCAAACACAGTAACTTCCATAAGCTATAACCACATAAAAACCCAGAATTCACAAAGAAACGTACACACTGAGGGGCACAAGCAGCACTTTTCATACTAAAAATAACCCATGATCTTGCCTTGTACAAAAAGAGGCTAGCATCTTTCATCCAAAACGTAAAAACACATCTTGCGACTATGGAGACAGCTTCGTTTCTTAGTGCTTCAGTTATGGTGTTGTTTTCCAGGGCTCTGCCCTGGAACTTATGTCTGGGCACCGGCACTCATTGTCTCACACTCCGCTTGATTAGAATGTGGTGTTTTGCAACTTGATTATTTTAATCACAATAAACGCAACAAGCAGCAGGAGTTGGAATGAGTCCTATATCTCTGCATCCCTGGGCAGGTAATTGCCATGCATGAACCTAATAATCCACACGTGTGCTCCTCTGCTAGTCATTAATTTAATTTGTGTTTAGTAACAATAAACCGGAAGGTGACCGCTCTTGGCACGTATCCTGGCCATGCCGGCACAGTGCCCCAGTCAGCCAGCCTGATTTGGAGCTGCACTGCTCCTGTAATGAGCGGCAACACTGCTTCAGCAGGGCGAGCGGCTCGGACATGCGGCAAGGGCAGCACCCCAGCAGCTGCAAAAGCGGGGACACTAACTAGTGTCATATGTACTTATACTAATCATATGTGTCGTGTTAGTGGAGTAGCTGGCACGTAGGACCCACAGCCCTAGCTCTTAGGGCCTTTGCAGGTGGGGCCACTCTGTGGGCACAGACAGGGCCTTGTTAATCTACTCGCGGCCCCTTTCTCTTCTGGTATGCACCCAGCATGCAGTATGCTGATACGAAGGTCTTAAACAGAGCGAACATGTGCTGCACTGCTTGACAGCCATGCCCACCAGTTCAGTAATGAATAGGTCTGCATTTGCCCATCACTTTACTATTGGAAGAAGGAACTTTTGTTCTAGTTTCTGTGGATCGACAGTCAACATGTTCCACTTCCCACTTATAGGAGGATCAGAGGTCAATAACTGGGATAACGTGATCAAAGAAGCAGTTAATCCCACTGCAAGACACAACTAGTGTGTTCTGCTATGTTGATTGCGATTTGTAAATCACACATTTGTCCTGGCCAGTGCATGCACCACCCCCAATGAGCTGGTGAAATGACACAGTGGTTGGTGGCAGAAGTGGTTGGCGAACTGCTGGTCTGGAGTGGCACAAGTGTGTTAGGAAAATGTTGACCCTGGCACTTATTTTACAAATTAAGCACTGTTCTTCCCTACAAGCCATATAATAGTAAATAATTACCTCTGCGCGATATTTGGGGATGTTGGTTCTAATGAAATAATTGCTCTACATTTTGGCACACTGGGTTAAATTTATTTTTGCAATCAAACATTACTGTTTGTGGTTGTCCTAATTCCTAAAATAGTTTTTCATTTCAATTGCTCTTTCTGGTGACCATCACAATTCTGTGCCATGAACTTCAGTGGCGTGTCCAGACTCTTTTGGCTGAAGTGGCCCTAGTGGGGCACTGACTTACGCAGGGGTGGCATGGCGTACGAGTGCGCGCACACACACATAATGATCGTAGTTTAGGATAATGTGGTGGCACCTGGAGTGGCCAATCATATTCCAGGGGTAGCATGTGCCACCACAGGCCACTGCCTGGACACCACTCTGATGAACTTGTCTAAGTTCCTGTACTAGTCGTATCCGGAAATCGTTCCCAGATCTCATGCGGCAATTCCATTTGCTGCATCATGGCCTCAGAATGTGAGGTTACAGTTGCTACATCATCAGCATAGAAGCTTACTTTCAGGATTGTTCAGGGAAAAAGAACATATTTTTTGTGTGATACACAATTTGTTTGCAAACGGCTAAACATGTGAGCAGAATTGGGGACTGCAAGGAGCCCAGACATGTTCACCTTTGAATTATGTGTTCAACTTGACTCTAGTTTTAAATAGATTCGGCCAGATTTGGACCATTCGGATTCTGTGGTTCAAACTGCTTGGCACCCATGTGAGATTCAAACGGGGAGGATCGGACATCGCAAGCCGCAGTCTGAGTCTCCTCACAAGGCGGCTTTAGAGACATAAGAATGATTCCAACTAAGACTTGCCCCAGAGGCGTAGGCAGGGTAGGGCTTGAGGGGCAAGGCCCACCCAAAATCTGCAAATGCCCACTCAGCAGCGCTGTGTGGGTATTTACAGATATTTTTGTCAGTGCAGTGGGCCCAACTACATTAGCATCAGGCCCCATTTGCTAGACAATCCTGGCTACGCTTCTGACTTGCCCTCCTTAGAAGAATATTAGATATACGATTCCAAATCATCGTCAGTTATGTACATCCCTGCCCAGTCTGTAAACTTTCAGTATCTGCTCCAACAAGGGGTTGAGGTTGGTGGAGAACTTGGTCCCTCTTTTGTCTGATCTGCTGGACAGGTCTTGTGACCCCACCCACAGTCCCATTAACTGCTGCCATGCGTGCCATTGTGAATTTACCTCTGAGTAATCTAGAGAAACATCTGCCAATATACCTGGAGATGACCCAACTGCTCAGAAAACACATTAAAATAGCACTTTCCAAAGCTTACAACACCTCCAACGTTATGAGCCATAAACACATCAGATGCACACTACACACCGGGCGGCAAGCTGCACTCAATGGACCCATCAGAAAGACACAGGCATAGTCTTTTAACTAGCACCTGCCTGCTCCTTCAAAATGTTGCAGAAAAATGAAAAATGCAATATCTTATCTTCCACACAATTTCATAGTAAGACCCCCATACCACTTCAATCGAAATCAGATTCATGGTCCGATACAGAGGAAAACAAACAAACATTGGTAACAGTTTGTGTGGGCATGGGAAAGGCACTTGACAGGCACTGTTGCAGTGTTATTGTCTGACCATTGGTGGTAGCAGGTGTAAAATGGTGAGTAATTGGGCATCTAATAGCAGTGCCTTGTAAATGCCTAAAACTTATACACAAGCCCAGACTGTTGACTTTGCCATTTCTTGTTTTTAACAGGACTTCTGAACAGGGCAAGCATAGTGCTTACAAATCGCGTGCATAGTGCTTATCAATTGGTGGCTCAAGGCAGACCAGGTGTACAGCTTCAATTAAGTCATTAATTCTCTGGTGACTGCTTTGAAAAAAACACTGGCAGGCACTTTGATTGCAACATTTGATGGTAAATCTGGATTAAAGTGAGTCAAAGAGTTCCCACGAGAAGGTGTTTTGTACAGTGAGGGGCAGGAACTGGGTTGGAATAGCCATGGGGATTAGCATGACAATAAGCAGCCAACGTGTGGGCAAATAGCCAAACACCTACAAGCTAAGTGCCCCTCCTTGTATGCCACTTCACCCTGTCTGTACTCGAATGCAATAGTTTCTGCTTGTAGCCCAAACTAAAAATGGGAAACCTGCCTGTTCTTCAGACCAGTGCCTGAAACCTGCAGTGCTCCAGATTTGCTCTAAGACTCCCATTATCCCTCACCATTGACTAATCAGGCCAGGGCTGCAGGGAGTTGAAGTCCACAAGATCTAGAGAGGCAAAGGTTGCAGACCCCGGGTTTATTCTATTTCCTTAGGGTAAGGAAAATCTAAGGGCACTGTGTCATACAATTAGGGTGATCCTCCATGCCACGGGGACGCAACTTGGACAGTCTTGGCTTTGCCTTCACAAGTTGCCATACGTTGCTTGAGCCATCATTTCCTTAAAGTTAACCAAGATTACAACTCCCAACTGGATTCCTTTCTTAAATTGACATCCAGGTTGGGCAACTGGTGTCCAGGTGACGTGGATTCATTCAGTCACTCCACACATAGCGGCATTTCTAAGTGAAATGAAAAGTGCATCTACAAGTGCTTTGCCAACTTCATAACAGCTACGAGTTAGAAGGGTTATAAAAAGCAGAAAGCTAAGCACCAAATCTCAGGGCACTTGGAAGCAGGAGTCCACCAACGAGGAGACGTTTGAACCTAAGGAAGATGAAAAGCACAACACCACCAGCAAATGGAATGCATTGCGGCCTCAGAAAATGTTTCCCCCAAAAGCACCCGTGGCTGGAGCGAGATTTTGAGCCGTGGTGGTTGAAATGGGCTAGAAAGATTGGGGCTAGCTACATGCTCCCTATATATCTCCCACAGACCTGCCTCTTGGTGGGTGCTACAGGGGACGTATTGCAGAACAAATACCACCAGTGGCAAGTTCCCCCTCCATCAAGTCTTATGCTCCACCAAGAGGACATCTTGGATGTAGGACAAATCATTTCAAGCTGCTGGCAAGGTTTCTAGTAGCTAAACTAATAATTCAGCGGTGTGCAAGCAGTGTGTCTGGTGGAGAACTGGTGGACAGACCGCTGTGCTCTTGCTCCTTTTTGCTTCGTGAGGACTGTTTCCAGTCCGCTTTCTACAGCAACTGAAAATTTTCCATCTTCCATCTACAAAAACACCCCACATGCGCGGAGCGCTGCGTGGTGTGCGAGCAGTGTTTCTGGTGTCCGGAGTCGGGAGTAGCGGTGAGCGGGTCCTACCCCCTTTTGGCTTCTCCCCTTGTGCAGTGAATTTACAACAGTACTGTCTAAATCACTTAACTCACACACGCCCGAGTATAGCCTGCCCAGGTCGTCTTCGAAAATAAACACAGCGTCCCGCAACCTCGTACCTCGGACTTAGCTTCTCTCTACTTTTCCGGACTTGCCACTTTCAATATGGCGCTGCCCACTCCATCCGAAGCAACCCTTGAGAAACGGTGGCTTCAAAGCGACACCCTCTCAAATGAACTTGGGGGTGAAAGTCTCTTGTCGACTGTACCCCGGATTGCTCTGACTAATGACTCAGAAATGAGCCCGATTGTGGCGAATCCACCCAAGATCACAGCGGCTCAAAAATCCTCATTGACAACAAAACGCCATCAAACAACTACATCATTCTGCTCTCAATCAGGTGGCGAAGATAAAATGGGACAAGCATCGGGGTGTGGAGTAGATATATCGGTCCAGGGGGAAATTCCACCCCCCCGCGGACGCCTGGCAGGCGGATGGTGAGGGTGACGGTAAGAGCAAAAGTCAAAACCAAACGGCCGTCACGGAAGAAGAGCGAGTGATCGATCAAATAGATCTACAGACCCCCATCCGTTCCACCGTATTGACGAGTGGTCTCTTGCCCGAGGCGGTCGGAGGACGGCCTCGGCAGGAACCTCAATGGCGGGGGTCGGAAAACGTGTCTCTCGCTACAAAAGACTCCCGGTTACATCAACCTCAAAACCCCCTGACTGTGGAAAACGGGGTGGAAAATAAAATTGGAGATACCGAGAATCAGGTACCTCCACGAATAAATGCCCAAACGACTGTACTGATTCACAGAAGCACCAATCCACACAGTGGAAACCAAATACTACTTTCTCCAACAAACCGGCCTCTAAGATTCGCCTCTAGCGTCTCTTTGGTCTCGGACCAAGAAGATTATCTATAATTTACGATCTTAGGACCTCGGATGAGGAAGCGTGCGAAGCTTGTTCGTCAAAAAAAGAAAGACCCCTGGACCAACCTGCAGCGCCCCCACGGATGGTGAATCAGACCCAGAAACCTGAAGACTTGGTGAATGTGACCACCCCTAAAGATAAAAACCCAATCTTGGCAATGGCTTCCCTAAAGGCTCAGGGAAACTGTAAACAAGTGGAAAACGAGCCCGCCGTCCCTTCAACAATGGAGCCAAACACAAAAGGACCGACAAAAATAAAGTCGACTCCAAATAAAAAATACACGAAAAAACAAAGAAAATTGGAACCCAAAAACCAAGGGAGTGCAAAGTGTCTTTCAACTCCCTTAACATCGTCCTCTCTTAAAGAATACTTCCTGAACCAACACAAAAGGAGGTTGGATCATGATTCGGAACTTTCTGACGCGGAGATCTTGGAGGCGGTACAAGACTCCTTGCCTGCAAGCAAAGCCAGAAAGACCAATCAAAGTTTTTCAAGGCTGGACCCAAAACCAAAGGCACTAGGCCAAAAGGAAATGATTGTTGAAAAAACGACAAGCACAACAGCCCAGGACCTTTGTGCAGAGCTGCCTCCTCATCTGCCAGCTCCTTCAAGCCCTCATAGCAGCAGTGAGAGGCCTCCTAGGTTAGAAGCAAAGGAAACATTAGCGGCTCCCTGGACTCAGGGGGTAGCTAGTCTTCCTTTGGCAAACACTCCATTAGAAGTATGGTGTTCTCCAAAACAGGCAGCGGGACAAATGGAAGATAGACACACATGGACTAAAGCCCATATACCAGAACCCCCAGAAGGCCGTAAAGCAGAGGAAGAACTTTGTGCACAAGATCTATTACTGTCCACAGAACGAAGAAGTACGGACAGAGTTTCTGTCCATACTGGTGACAAGGGTTTCCACACGCCGGTCTCTAGTCGAAGACTTAGTGAAATATCAGCGCCGGCTCAGAAGGACTCCCCCAGCAAAAAAATAGATCTGCTGCAAATAATGTCATCATTTACAATCGCCTTAAACCCCTTTGCTAAGCTATACTGGTCCATCAACGAAACTCTCAAAGATAACACCTCCATGTCATCGACACTGCTGGCCACATTGACCTTCATTGAAGGCTTTATAACAGCCCTGGACAGAAAAAGTACATTATCACTGACGACTATGGAGAAAAAAATTGCCAAATTGGAAGCCTAACTTATGGAAAAGCATAACTCCGCTCAAATCCCATTACCTTCAATCTCTATTGGCTCAAAGACTGGTGAAGGGCCTATCCATAAGGACTTGGCACCCATTTTTGGAATTAAACCATCATGGAACCCATCTGTAACATCTGAATCGAGGACCAAAAAAGAGCGAACAGAGCAGGTGTTGCAAAAAACTAAACCAACTCAAACTCAACAAGCTAAAATCGCGTTGATACTTGAACCAAAGAAAACTGAAGAAAAGTCATCCCACCCACTGCTGGTTTTAGGTTCTGGTACAAAAGGAAAGAAGCATGAGGAGACTAAAGTAAGGAAAACTGAACGCTCTCAAATTATTCCATCTGCTAAACCAGATCATCAGCTTCTGCCTACATCTCCAAAAACGATTGAGGAATTTCAAGAAAATAGTGACCTAATGAACCTGTCCCAGCACCACAATAATTTAGAAGATTCTCAAATCATGGCTATATCACCCCAACCAGAAGCCAAATCGGCTCTTGCAGCTGTAGCAAAAACTATCTTATCGAATGACTCTGAAGAAGTGGAGGATGATAAAGAAGCTCCCATACAAAGGCGCCGGAGAACCGAGGCTGTTGAGGACCAAACGGAACCCAAAACAAATCACAAAATGAGCCTTAGAGATCAAAGAAAAAATAAGGCGATGATCTCAGAAAAACAAACTGAACAACGTGAGATCGCCCGAAGGTCCACGAAGCATGCAGAAAACTCATGGGCGTCAAAAGGATCCAAGGGACTTGATGAAAAACTTGCAGGAACTACAGTTTATAAAATTTAACAAACGTCAACTAAAGAAGGGTACATGGTTCTAAATAGAAAAATGGTTCTCAAAACCGCAGCAAAAATTAAGAATTTACAACATCTGATGACATATGATGTCAAGTTGGTGGAACCTTATCACGGGACCATAGAGCAAAAGTATTCATTCATATAAAAAACAAAGCCCTTGCAGAAATCACCTCAGAAGTTTCCAAAGATTTACATAAATTAGGATTTAACTTGTTCTCAGTATCCAAACAGGCAAGAAAGTAACCAGAAAAAGAAATTCGGAAGAGGGCTTCTCCGGCAAGGGCCCATTACATTTCAAGAACTGAAGCATTGTGTAATCAAAATCGTAGGCAAGACTCCTTGAGAAGCAAAATTACTAAGCATCAGTTGCCGAGCAATGGCCACGAACACACCGATTGGAGAAAAGAAGACAATAGGTTCGAATCCTCATCAAAATGGGAAAACTCCGGTCGGACCCCGCATCACCGAAACAACTACAAAACCATGCAGACTCCAACAGACAGAAACAACTCTATAGACAAATGGGAAGACTCCACGAAAAATCAAATGTGCCAGCAAAAGCGAAAAGTCTCAGAGGGGCCATGGAAGTGGTTGGCGGACACGTTTGGTCGATCCCATAAGAAATAGCAGCGAACAAGAAGTCCTTTAGAGCTTCCGACGTCTACAGTAAAATTGACCCTTAAATCGGCCAATAAAGAACTGGTTATGGCATTGTGGAACCCTAGAGGCTTCAATCATCTGACTCGCCCGAGCGACATAAACTTAGGGAGTTTCGATATCCTGTGTTTACAGGAAACCTGGCTAACAGACACCCCGACATTGGATGGATTTACAATCAAAATTTCTCCAGCCTGTAGATCACTATTGGGAAGACCATCTTCGGGCCTTTTAACGGCTATTCGCACAGGCTCAGGGATTACGCCGAAAACTAAAATTGTTGAAGCATATGGTATGCTCGGAACCCTGACTTCATGGCAGCGCTATTACCCTGAACAGGCTGCATGGATCACTTCAGACCTTGCGATAATAAACCTATACTAGAACACTGAGAGAACATCATCAAAAAAAATTTGCAGCACAGTGGCTGAAGCCATCGACACCATCACCGCAGACTTTGACATTGATAATCTCATAGTTTGCGGTGACTTAAATGCTAAATGCAAAACTCCTGCAATATCTGAAAAACCATTATCGACCCACTGTCTGGCAGACAAAAGAGGTTCTGCATGGTCTAAGTTGATGAAATCAAGAAACCTTTTCAATGCAGCTACGTTAAAGGACTACGAACCCCAGATTCCTATGTGTGAAAGAGATAAATCCTCTGCTACCTTATATCTTTGTAACTGAAGGTCTGATTCCCTTTGTTTCATCTTTCAAAGTTGTGAAAACTCTGGAAAGCTATCACAATCTGCTACAATTAGCTTGGGGAGCACATGTACCGGAAAGGCCGATATACGCTTCGGAAGTAGAGTCAAACAAGCAACAATCCCAATTGCACCTTATGGCTGAGAACATCAGAGCCATAAAGGACAGGCTGAGTATGGATCCTCAGTTCAGAACAACGAGCCCAGTTGCTAAAAGACTAGATTACACACCCCTACTGTCGCCCCACAGGGTGGCTTTCTCAGGAACAAAGGGTAAGAAACCTGCAGATGATCATACCTATGACCGGTTGGTGGTGACCAAGAGACATGAAGTAAGAAATTTGAAAAACTTCGCAATAAGACACCAAACAGCAGAGGCATGGTCCGAATACCAAAAGGGTGCAATCCACTATAAATCGTGGATAAAACATCACATGGCGAGTTTGCCATGCAGAAGTCCCTCGCCTCAAAAAATACAAGAGACTTTTGGAATTTATTAAAAACTACTAACGGCCAAAGAGCACCCTCTATCGCAAATGCAGTCTCAGAACAAAACTGGACGTCGTACTTCAGCGCCTTTTTTCAGCCACCACCTACATCCGCAGATAGGAAAATCCAGCAGTCAGATGATCATTGGATTCCGCTGACCAACGTGGAAGATATCTTGAGAGTAATAACACAACTAAAAACCTCAAGAGCCCGAGGACCTGATGGTCTGTCCAACATTGACATCAAAAAACATCCAGAAGAATGGGCCGCAGTCATAAGGGAAATCTTTATTTACTGCCACAAAACCAAACAGATCCCGGCATCCTGGATGGAGGCGGTATTGGTCCCAATTTTTAAAAAAGGATCTAGGGAAAATCCGTCCAACTATAGACCTATTGCACTGTTGGATATTTTGGGGAAAATATTTGCGACTTTGCTACTCACGCATTTTCAGAAGTGGGCAAGAGCCTCTCCTGCAAGTGATATTTTCCAGACGGGTTTCCAGAAGGGTACAAGGATGACGATAAACATCTTTATCCTAAACATCATCAAAGCAAGGGTGAAATCAGTTGCCCCTAAAGTTCATTTGGCCCTGATCGATTTATCAAAGGCTTTTGATATGGTGGATCGCGAGAAACTCTGGGAAAAACTGAGAACCTGGAACTGCTCGACCCCAATTTTGGATCCAATTATGGCCTTACACACTCAAACTTACATGCAGGTTCGCCTGAGCCAGCAAGGGCACCTGTGAAACAAAATTCTCACCAATCGCAGGGTTAAGCAAGGTTGCCCCCTGGCTCCGGCTCTGTCCATTGGCTTCATAGGCGACTTCCAGTACACCGAAGAAAATATACACTCATTTCCGCCAAAAGTGGGATTGTCAAAAGTACCCAGGTTATGGTACGTGGACGACCTGATCCTGATGGACCAGACAAAAATAGGTCTACAGCGGCAATTATCAAATCTCTCTGCCTATATGAAAGAAAATAACTTAGAAATCAACACTCAGAAAACAAAAATTTTGCTTTTCACCAAATCGATAGTCGACCGTAAAACCCCATTGGCCTGGTTCCTGGAAAACAACAAGTTGGAAGTGGTCAATGAATATAAATATCTTGGGGTGTGGATAGACAATTCCCTGAGAGAAAACACCACTCCGGAGGCCTTTTGGGATAAAACAAGAAACCTGATAGCCCAATTAAAAGCTGTTTATAGAAAATTTTGAAAGTTCTCATGGACACCAGCTTTGAATTGTTATAAGTTAAAAATAGTCCCTGCTCTAGCTTATGGAATGTGCGCAAATTTAAACCTTCCGGAAGAACTATGGCAAAAATTGGAAGGTTTTGTGTGGAAGACGGTATTGGGCCTCCCTAAATCAGCCCCCATGGCGGCAATCCGACGGGACCTTGGTCTTACGTCCCTTGCCTCAACAGTGGAGCAAGGGGCACTTCAACTCTTTAGAAAAATTGTTTCGCCAGACGCCCTCCCCATCTTTCGGGTGGTAGCAGAACAAATCCAAAGAGGAGGGTGTGAACCTCTGTTTGGGTCAAGAAACGGAAAGACAAACTGGAAGAGATAGCCTGCACGGAAGAGCTTCTAATCTCAAATCCTGGCAGAGTGAAAGAAAAAATAGTACAGCAAGATTGGATCTTGACAAATGAAAAAATTCTGTCATATAAACTATTGAAAGATCTCCCGCCTGGACACAATAAACCAAAAACCCCACTGAAGTATT
The DNA here is from genome assembly GCF_040938575.1 of Ambystoma mexicanum. NCBI lineage: Eukaryota > Metazoa > Chordata > Amphibia > Caudata > Ambystomatidae > Ambystoma > Ambystoma mexicanum. Next base: position 607,725,908 of record NC_090923.1, on the reverse strand, counting down.
GCGAAAAATTCCCTGAAAAAGCTTTGAGAATAACGTTCATGCGAGCTCGGTTAAATACCCTACATACAAGGGAAATTCTGTCTATTAGATCAAAATCTACAATAGCCTCATGTCGACTATGTGAGAATGCTGCCCAACTTGAAACTGTGAGACATCTTCTGACGTCCTGTCCCACGCTGTCTTCAGAAAGAGAGGCGTACTTGGCACCGCTATTATCCCATCCATCTGTATTAAGTGAAGAGACGGGTTGGGGTTGGCTTATCTCTGGCGATTCTGCTAGATGGTCGAGGGCCACAGCCAAACTTTTGGACCTTGCTCTAAAAAAAGCAAACCTGGGAAACCTCAAATGTCAAATGGTCATAGATCAGTCTGATGACGACAGCGGGGAATCTGACTTTTGACTTTTGAAAGAAAGAAACCAAGAGCGGTGTCACAAGTAGCCTCATCAGAACTTGTCAGTAAGAACTCTAAAAGTCTTTTGTACAAATCTTTTATTGATTAAATGTAAATAAAAAATAATAATAATAATAATTCAGAGGTAAATGTGTACACCCTTTACTAAAAAATGTCACCAGCTAAAATCACTGCATTAATTCTAAGGGCAGTGATAAAGACCCTGAGGTAAAAATGACACCCCTCTCGTTTGTATTTGGTGACCATTCTTTATTCATCGCCTGTGCAGGTGCCAGTGGCTGGTTTTGGTTTGTGGCCATTTTAGGAACTGCTCTGTGGTGATCTGATGTTGGGTGGTCATTGCCACCCTTTCATGCAGCATTGATTCCTGTTATAAGGATTGCAGTTGATAATGGAATTTCTGGTGGTGGTAAAGAATGTGCTCTGGGCATTTTACCACTGGTGGTGAGCAAGCAGACTGAATTGTATTGCCGGGATGTCTGTAATGAGCAGTATTTTATTCTGGGTGCAATAACCAAATAAAATTAGCAATGTGGGTACCATCATTTCCATAATAAAGACCAGGCAAGTCTCCTGCGATAAATAGTGCATTAGCAAGAGCCCAGCCTTATGAGAACCTGACCGTAATCCCAAAGAACACATTATCAAAAATGGGTACAGTGTGTGCATGGCTGACAGAGCTTCCATTATTCTGCCTTTGCCCTGGACAGCGCTGGGAAATGTGCCCACATTTCGTCATAGCCATTCCCTCTGATTTAGAGGTTGCAGTTTTTAGGGCCTGATCAGCGTTGCCCGGTGATCTCCAGGGCAGGATAAGGGGGTCCCCCTACTCTGTTTTCTGAATGGGCTGTAGAACAACTGGTACACTCATAAACTAGTGAGGGTTGGCTGCCAACAACAGATCTGAGTGCCCAGAGAGCACGAAAGGAGCCTCGTAAATACCAGCGTGCTTACCAGCAGATTAGAAAAGGCCAAGCAGAGTTGTCCAACAGCCATCATTCACCTGCCTGGAAAGAGGTGTGCACCATTCTCCTGGTCAAGGAACAGTAGTGACTGCAGAGCTCAGCAAATAGGAAAAAAGATCATGGCACAGGCTGAATCCCACATCAGGACTGCACAGGATTTCCAGGCCAGAATAGCAGCGGTGAACGGGGAGTGCACACATGTGTAGCAGTCTTTTACTAATTAAGCTTTTAAGAGGGCATTTTCAGAAGCTGAGGGCCTGTATCTTGCCTGGTGCATGCGCCCTCTGTATGCACCCCACAGTGCGCTTGGGACTGTCCAGCGGGTGTCGCATGTAGGAACGAAGCACATTGCAATTCGGAGGCGGCAAGAGTTCTGAGGAGGCACGGGAAAAGCTATGACTTATTCCTAGGCATGCTGGGCAAGCACACACGGATGGTCGTGTTCTCATGATAACCATCCTTCATCTCCATACCTTCCCAAACCATCCTGTCATGATTAAGTAGGCGTTAACTCTCAACTCAGGGAGTTCCTTATCCTCCCCGGCAAAGTGGCGCACACCCAAAGAGTTTATACAGATTCAACTTTATTGAGGCCTCCAACCTGTCTCGCACCACCCCGTCAAGTACCCTCTGTACCACCAATGAGCTAGGAACCAGGCTGGTGTATAATAAGAATATATATTTATTTAAGGTTTGACCAAATTTTATAGCAAGCGAACCATCAGCCACCAACGCCGTGGCACAACACAATGTCACCATTTCAAATGACTTGCACCAATTGATTGACTTATATTTCTAATGAACATACAGATACTAGAAAACACAGATACAATTTAGATATGGACAGTTATCACTTCACATCAGATTTCTTGCAATTTCACCCGCAAACAATATAATTCACACAGTGATTGCTTAGTCTGTTATCACGCTCTTTATTCCCAGCAACCCCCACCCTCCAGGCATCAGTTATATATGACACCTTACGTTGAAGGCAAGGTAAAGGGAGTTGGAACACAGTAGCAACATCGTTTTGGCTTTTTATTAAAAGGTAGGGTTTGACAAATAGACACAATGAAAAAAAATGTTTTTTTTTTATTTGAAAGGCAAAGTCAGGAAAGGAACTCAATGGGAACATCGTTTTGGTCTTTTTATTTGCATGACTTGCAGGGCTTTGAGAAAATACTTTTGGGATGCAAGTAAATAAATGGGAAATGCCGTGCTGCATCCTCTACATTCCCTTGAAGAGCAGCATTTTAGGGTTACTTATTTTGGGATTATGGACACCCCCCTTCGGCACAGAAGACAAGGGTTTCAGAAAGGTCACCAAAGTACTTTATCGTCTATACCATCCCTAACACACTGGGCATGAACATTGTTAGTTTAGAACATTAACAACACTTATCCCGTGATTTTCTATATGGGAATTAATTGAGATAGATTTAATTCAATGCACTAAGGATCATACACAGCTTCCCCCTTCCCCACAATTTAATGGAAATAATTAAGGCAGGCAGGCAGGCAGTTCCCAACACAATTCAATTTAAATGGATAGGGTGATTTTTTATGATTGGAATTAATTTGAGTTGGATTTAGTAAAATGTCCCCAGTTACACCACCCCCACCCACCCACTATGTGAAATGGCAATTAAGGGTGGCAGATCCCCCCCCACACTTTTGTTGGCATTCAGATTAATCTATTTACATGGGAGGTTTTGATTCTGGGGCATCCAGGGAAACAGCAGGGCTCCTCTGAGGGCAGCACAGAACTGGTCAAAGGCTTTGGTCAAGGGTAGTTTCCAGCACCCATACTTCCTCTTGCTCTTCAAATGGCGGGCCCAGCTAGCTTCTAGATTTCCAAGTCTCCGTTTCCCACACAATGTTTAAAGCCCAGCAATAGAGTGAGAAAGGCAAGGGAAAAATCAATAGTCCAAAGAAAGGTTCCAAGATTTGCAAAGTCGAAGAAAGATCAGCCAGTAAATCCCTCTCAGATAGAAACCTCTTATAGGGACATGACAGTATTATCATATTTCCCACGCTACAGATTGGCAAGCTCTCTCCCTCCACACAATACGCCCACTGCCATCTAATACGACAAGGAGTTAGGGGGTGTGAATTTTGGCGGCTGAGTGGGGAGAAAGATTCATCATCCTAAAATGACAAGTCTGTTTAACTTCTTCAGTGTTCTTAAAATCTAACACCATGACAGCTATCCCAATTTTTCAGATAATTGCTGCCACATATATATTTCTGAGTTCTATAGTGTTTGGCGAGTAGGAAAATACATTTTTTATTTCAGCACGCCCTTCCTGGGCAGAGCTACCATTTTTCATGATGTGCACCTGAGCCAAAATAGTCACAAATCTGCCCCTTCCTGATTCAAACCTTACTTCCATAACCTATCATCACAACACATTTCTGTTCCATCAGAATTATGAGAAGGCTGGAATCATAATTTGTCTCATAACTCATAACTCAAGTTGTATTCCAGACGGGCTTCTAATCCCCTGATGAGCTCACTGGGACGTATGATGCACTTTGTATTCAAGAAATTGTATTCAATGTTAGTCGATAGCAATGCACCACAAGTCCCTCAGTTCCCTCAGTTCCACATAGCCCCCACACATTCTTAGCCCCCACACATTCTTAGGTTGAATTTCTCTTCTATGACCTGATCGGGACATCTGGCTGGCCCATGTGATTATGCCCTCCCCTCCTGGATTCCAAAGGTTTTTGTTCGAAGCTAATGTAGAGTTAATGGGGAGGCCTGACCTTGCAGGTCAAATCTGCTGGCTGTGTTATCTGCAAATCCATAATTTGGATCTACTTCTCTGTATATCTTAACATGTAAAAAAAAAAAAAAAAAAATGAAAACCAGACCTTCTCGTAGAGGTCCTCAACCAAAGGTCTTGAGTTTAAATTTTCAAAGGCACATACCTTTCATTTCAGTGAGGAAAACATCAGCAGCATCCATACTTCAGAAATACAGCTGTAAATCGACAAGATGTGCTTAGACGTAACATTTTAGCACTATATATATAGGCCTGCTGTTCAGAAATACAATCTTTCTTTTCTACTATATTAGAACAGAGGTAGATTCATTATGAATCCCATGCACACAGATAGGCCACAGTTAACATAGGAAACCATTATTCACTTTTACAAAAATGAAATAGGCCTTTCTCTTTACAGGCTGTCATTTTATATGATGGAAATTAAGTCTATTCCTTATAAATGCAATCTATCACTTGACTTGATTTCTTAAATGTCAGGCATCATTCGTCTTTTTTTCCCACGTGCACTTCTGTAGTTTTACTTAATTTCTTTCCATTTCACTAGGCCTTATTTCAAAATCACTGTTTCGTACTGGCTTTTATATTTCAATGCAACTCCACATTAGTGCAATTCTCTTAAAATTATGATGCATATTTAGACGTGCCTCAGTGATTTAAATTGAATGGGAATCTCTTTTTTGAATTTATTTTTTGTATTTAATTCTTTATATTTTAAATACAACAACAAAACATTATAATAATATTCTCCAACAAAGAATATAACAGAAATGCCTCTATTAATACACGAAATGGCGAATAAATATACATTATACAGATCATATAAGAAAAAAAAACACCCTACTGGTAAAGTCAGTAAAAATCATTACATTTTCCCCAAATCTTCTCAAAGGAGGTTAATTTGTTTTTCCACAAAAAAATCACCTTTTCAGTCTTAGCAAGTTTAAACATCTCATCAATCCAATCCAATCATCAAATAAAGGTGCTGTTTTAGTTTTACATCCTCGTAGAATCTGGCGCTTGCCCACAATAGAACCCCTGAACAACCATTTCTTTGGAGCAAGGCTCAATTCATATAACTCAACACCAGCTCCCAAAATCAGTGTTTTGAAATCTAGATCCAGACTCACATTTAAAATGTTTATACATGCCTCAGAAATTTCCACCCAGAATCTAGACACTCGCCCACAACTCCACAACATGTGCTCCAACGATCCGGTTTCATGCACAGAACACCAATATTCATCTGTATCTGACAGACCTCTCTTTTAATCTTTCTGGACACCAAAAAACTCGATTAAAAATGTTAATTTGCTGAGTTCTCTTCCCTAAGTTCACGGAACATAAAAGTACATTTTTACACATATTATTCCAAATCTCAGGGGAGATTTCAAATTCAATCCCCTTGCTCCATTCTTCACGCAACCTATCATTATTGTGTTGAATAGCCACAGTCATTTTATATATTCTGCTAACTAGTCCACTCTCTCCTGCCTTTGGTTTTGCTAAAAAAACGGGAATCTCAAACTCACAGAATACCAGGAATGCTGTTATAATAAAGATTACCCACACTAGAATAGTGCAGGGAGTCTTGAGTCTATTAAAGACCCTGGGGCAAGCATTCTGCTTCACTTTCTTTACTAACTGTCACAACAGCAAAACAAACATTTACTTCAAGAACTACAAACCAAAAATTGAAACATGAACACCTCTGAGGGTTTGTAGATCTCTCGAAATAAATGTCCTTTCCAGACCAACATTAGGCTCCTCCTATCCATGCATCTACATGCCCCACCCCCTACTCAGTCCTTCCTCTTTCTTTGATTATAAACGCCATCTCCTTTTCTTGTTCTCGACTACAGACTCTCTGCCATTTCGAACTTGATCAGATCATGAACTGACTAGAACTGTTGAACTCTGTGAATAGCAATAAACCACTTGTGCGGGGTCCATTACCAGATCTGGTAATGCCCTGTGACTGTAACTATGTCCCGGGGCATTACCTGACACATTAATGGCTCCACATCTCCGGGTTTACTGCTTAAATATAGCCCTTCATGCCGGATTCTCCAGCTTCTAAGTACTGTAATAACAAATGTTATTACCCCAGTTTAATATAACTTGGTATATCAACCTTGGTATCATAAAAGGCTAAGTTGGCCCTGCCATAGAATTCAAAACTTGCACAGAGCAGGCTCCACACATGTATGAAAGCAGTGCTTTATTCGTGAGGTATCCGCCCAGACTAGGAGCTTGCTGAGATTACTGGAAATGTCAAACTGAAGCTTAGTATGAACATCAAACTAAGAGGGAATATCAAACTGGGAGCTTACTGGACATGCCAAATTGGGAGCACACCCGCAATGTCACACTAGGGTCTTACTGGGAATGTCACACGGGCAGCTTAGTGGGAATGTGTACTTTTCGGGGAATATCAAACTCTGAGCTTGCAAGGAATACAAACCTAAAAGCTTTCCAGCAATGTCAAACTGGGAGCTTACTGAGGTCACACTGGAAACTTTCAGGGAATGTCAAACTGTGAAACTGTGAGAACACTGGGAATGACAAAACACATGCATATATGGCATAGCACGCCATTTATCAAAAGAATACATGCCACACAAGGCATATTACAATGTGACCTATCACAGTGTAGCATGTTATGGCATGGTTTATCAAAATAATAATTTGGCATTTATGTCGTACTACGAGCCCTCAGGCATCTGAGCGTTGCTTATTATTACCCACAGTGTATGAAAGGCTGAGCTTGGCCCTGCTGGGATTCGAACTTGCATCAACAGACATCAGAGGGAGCGCTCTACTCGCTGTACTATTTGACCAGCTTATGACATGCTATGATTCTTCGCATGCAAATTATTAATGTAACTGGGTTGTTAGAAGTTCCAGCCTGGGACAACATTTATATAAGCCAAAATTTCTTGCTGAGCCATCATAGCCGCCAGCTGCCGCGGCAGTCTCTGAAATGGAATAATGAAAAGTTTAGCATAATGTCTAAGGTTAGCATAATGTCTAAGGCATTCAAATTGACTTCATTTCTGCTGGTGTTTATTCCAGTGCTCACCCTGGTACACATATCATTGTTGCACCGGTTCTAAGACTGTCATCAGTATTTGATCATTGTTATGGGACTACAATTAGCAATGCAGATGCGATGACCCAATTTGTGAAGTCTCGGCACCGGCAGGTGGACCGGAATGGTACTGGTGCTTGAGTTCATATTCTGACATTTCATCAGTGGGAACTCGGCCTTAGATAGTAATTTTACCGGTGCTACAACCAGTGCAAGTTTGGACTTTGCCCCTTGGTACAAGTCGTGTACGTGTGCCATAAAGACACTCTCATAGAAGTACTGTCAGCGGACCATCCTGGATCGGTCTTCGTGCAGGATGACTTGGGTGGGATGGACCTGGCAGTGCATCCCACCTCAGCCAGCCTGCAAGCCAATAGCAGACACTGCCTAGTGGGCAGGCACTTTACTGCTGTGTCCGCTAGTATTGTAGCCTCTCTGCCCATTGAAACCCTGGACCACTATGGAAAACCTTGGCCTCACTTCTTTCTGGCACCAGCAATAGAAGTTACAAAAAACTGGTGGGGATGGGTGCATAAGGCAAGGCAATGTATTGTGATTAAAATAATCAAGTTGCTAAACACCACATCATAATCAAACGGAATGTGAGACAATAAGTGATAGTGAACCTAATGGAAAATGGCCATGACGCGGATCAGAATGGAAACTGGAAATGATGAGTAAAACTTAAGGTAAAGTAGCAATGATGTGCCTAGTCGGTAATCTGCCATAATTCGCCACATGTGCCTAAATGAGCCTGGCCATGATCTGCTAAGTGGATATGAGGTTATTTGATAACTGGGCACAATGAAAACTGGTAACAATGTGGTAAGTGGGTTTGTTGAAAACGAGCAATGATGTCCTAACTAGGCATAATGTAAACTGGGAATGATATGATAGCTGTTTAAATCTACATGCATGAAAACGTCGAAGAGATTAATATTTATTAATCTAAATATGGTGTACCTTCTAGTGGTATTACCTCTGATTAACATCTGTCCTCACCCTAAGAATGTGTGGAATCCCGTGCCCCATGATGGGACTGTGGTTACTGAATGATTGCGCCAAGATGGAATTGATACAGGATGTCATACTTTTGTTGGAGGACATCAACTTTCTAAAAGGATAGACCCGAACTGTGTGTCCTCCCATATGCCAGTCTTGTCACAGGCACAAGAAATGATGATTCATGGGAAATCTGAAACAACGACCACTTGAAAGTATTGCCATTGAACATAAACTATGCGTACAGGGTGTTTCCAAAATGCTTAGCAGTACTGGATCAGCTGTGCACCACAAAATAGAATATGCATGTCCCAGTGGATGATAGGGGTGAAGCAGCTAAGAAGAGGATAACTATATTCAAGAAGTCTCATCGTCAGACAATGAGGAATCTGGTCAGATTATTGAGCACAAGGGCATAACACGGGTCTGCACGGACAGATTGAGATTATTTGCTTCTCGTCACTCCACGACTAAAACCGGTGGTGAGAAGGGCATCGAATCGAAGGAGCATTGTGGGTCGCATGTTCACACCATACATGGCATTGTGGGTCGCATGTTCACAGCATACATGGGTGTTATTACTGATCCGCTCAGGTCAAAAACTTCAAGTTCAGTAGGCAAAATGTGATACTTTGGTCCAGTGGACTATGCATAACATGTGACTCTAAAAACAGATATAACCTACAAAATAAATTCACATGTTGCATACATAGTCAGATGGTGCCAATGCGAGTTACACAATTGGCCAATTGGCTTCTCAACTGATGGACACACGCATGTCCAGGGAGATTGAAGGGAACCTGTGGTTGTTAGAGGAGAGATGTTGGTAGCTAAGCAACCTAAAATGACCATGTAAGGCAGAGTCATTCAAATATGACGAATCTGCATGAATCAATATGGACAGATGTTGACTCAGAAGCAGTGCGGCTGACTGGAAGCAGAGGCAAAGATTATCTTGGGAGGTGCTTTAGCGATCTTTGAAACTTGGGCTTCGAGTCTGAGTTGGCCGCCGTGCCGTGTTTGCCAATAACACCCAATATAAGGTGTACCTTATTTTGACTGTAGCGTTACTGGTGTTTTTTTCCCTGTACTCCATCAGTGACGTTAGTGCACCGCTGCGTCACAATGTTCTCTTGGAAATAGGCAACGAGCCAATAGATACTGTTATCAATGCAGCACTATAATTTCACTCAAGCACCACTGAATTGTGAGTGTTTGTGGTGCAGTGTTTATGGTAGTTAAATCACGGTTCTTAGTGGCACCTGCGTGCTGCTCTTCATGCACCTTTGGGTTCTCCCTTCATGCTGCCTCTAACTCGTGAACGCTGGTGCTGTGAGAAGCCGGCGCAATGGGGAGAACCATCTTTGTAGGACCGGTTCTTCCCTATTGCTTGTGCTTTGTAGTTGCAGACCAAAATCCCCCGCAACAGTCAGCAAGCCTGCAGGTGCAACCATGCTAATTGCGAGAACTGCACCCTGCTCATCCCTGTGTGGGAGTCAGAGGCTGGCCCTCCGTCAGTTTCGAAAATAAAAGTGTTTAAATTAACATCGCATACAATTTCGAATTATACATTCAGTAGACGAAAGCAGCGAACTGGAAAAAAAAAATACAATAACTTGTAGGGCCACATTCAGAGGCCTTGCACACGCAGAGATGGGGAATACCTCTGCAAGGTGCATATACACAGATTCACCAGTGCAGGTGCTGATTCACTGTTGTGAAACTGTGCACCCACGCATTGCAGTCAGGGAGTGGGCAAAACCGACTTGTAAGTGCATCCCTAATTCTGAAAGTGATGTGTTTGCAATGTTGGCATCCCTGCTCTGCTTTCCCCTGCGTTTCTGGGATAGCAGGCACTAGTGAATGCACAATACTGCCCGTAGTCATTTCACGCCGATGACACCATTGATCTGACCAAAACTGAATGAGCGTCGCTATGTCACTTTCACAGTTCAACATCCCAAGCTAAAGTGGAAATAAGAAGAATGCATCCCAGCCCTGGAGGAGGCATGGAGGTGCTGGCCGAGTGTCCCTTGCACCGACACACCGCCCGTTCATCGCTCTGCAGGAGCCCTTCCTGAATCAGGGGCTTGCCAGGTGATATCTGCGGGTGCACAGGTGCACGGAAATATTTCCCTTGAATCTCTGCAACCACACGTGTTTATGGATCCGGGCCATAGTCCATAATGGGAAAACTGCTGGTATGTGAAAATGCAGGCATGGGAAGGATGCAGGCAAATAATGTTGCAGCCAGCAGTAGGGTGGAGAGGGGTATTTGGGGGTGATTCTGTAGAAGTAAATTACCATGGAGTAATTTACTTTGATCAAGCCACATAGAACCATAAGGGCATGCCGACATTTTAACTGTGAAATTCACACACCAGCAGAGTGAGCTATTCCAGGGAAAGGAACTTGAAGAAAGAAGCTGCTAGAGATTAAATCAATTGGGCTACAGGTAGATATGATGATATGATAGGTTATTTATAACGCGCTTAATACCCAAAGGTTTCTAAGGGCGACCCGGGGATCGAACCTGTGGTGCCAGTGTCCCCTTGCTCCCAAGGCAAGCACACTGCACCTGAGGTATCCTCCCGAAACACAGAAGAGTATGATAGCTAGTAAATTCCAAAGCAGTGAAGTCAATCTAAGAAGGAAAAAAGAAAAAGTAAGGCAAATGCATAGTCATTGTATATATGCAGCAATAAAAGCTCACGAGGAAAGGTCCACCACACTCTCGGCAGGGTAACTTATTGGCTTACCAAATGCACTAGTTAATTTTGCAATCACACTCATTTCAAAGTTGACGTTTAAAAAACAAGCATCAGTACATTGAATACAGACACGCATATTCCCCCCTGCACCCCTCTAAAGAAAGAATCATTTTCTGGGGTGAAATGCATGTCTATGAGCTCATTTGCATATACACAATGGTGCGCTGCTCAGTGGCTCTGAACCAGAGGTGACCTTCTAAAGGTGGCCCTGGGTAGCAGTGTGGCTCGTGCGGCTGGTTATCTGAAATGGTCTGTTCTAAACCCAAAATACCAAGGGCCTGATTTACAAAGATGTGTTCAAATGGGACTTTCCCATGTTAAAACATGTTTGCAAATCAGGCCCAAGTGTGTTATTGAGAGGGCCTGCTATGCTCTTTTTGTTTCAGTGTATGTTTTCTTTTTTGTATTTAAATGAAATCAGAGATTTTAACTCTTAGATAGGAAGTCACTGGCAAAGTTTTACCTTATTTGTTGTTGGGTAATAGTATAGTGGCGAGACAAATGTACACCAATGACTATCACCGTACACGAAAATGGCCCTAGTCTTTCTGTTTAAACCGTATAATGTGGCACTATATCCTATATTCCTGAAATAAGACATTGAATGCACCTGTGATATCTACTTGATGCCTGTGGCGGCTTGTGCCGGTGGCCTGCAGTGTAGATGTGGGCTGCATCAGGCAGTGTCATGCCATGGTTCCATTCTCGGTGCTTTCTCTTGCAGGCTACCTGGGATATGCCAGTGGCTTCTCCCTCAGCTGCATGGTCTTCTTCCTCATCTCGGTGAGTATTAGCGAATGTCTGCCTTTAATCGCTGGCCTACGGTGGTCTTCTGCCATCAGTCACATCAGGTGAGTTTCACTCGCAACCACGCTAATGGCCACTCCCTTTTTGGTGGCATCAGATCGTAGCCACATCACTGATTTCACACACAGGAATTTAGCGTCACTCACTGACACATCATTGGCCTCGCAGACTGAACTATAGTCTCACCAGTCTCCATACTGCTAGTCTCACGCAATGGGATGTGATGTCGCCAGAAATTAGCATATCAAGGTGAAATATGCACATATCATTAAATTGGTTTTGCATAACTACCCAAATTGCACAGGACGAATGGCTTTTGGCTTTAATAAAATCAACACATACACAAAACCTAGAAAGGATATTTTCTTCTAATAGTGTTTTTGGGTTGTAGGTCATAGGTTCGACAACAAAAGGATCGACAGGTCAAAGGATCGACACAAAAGGATCAACGGATCAAAGGATCGAATTTCTTTTTTCTTGTTTTTTCACATTTTTTTTTGGGGGGGGGCCCCCACCGAAACCCCGTTTTTGTGGTAAAAACCACTTTTTTTCCCTAAACGAAAACCCCCAAAAATATATAATTAAAAAAAAATCGATCCTTTTGTGTCGATCCTTTGACCTGTCGATCCTTTGAATTAGATCCTTTGATCGGACACCGTGTTTTTGAGCACATTAAAAGATGTGCATGTTTTAAATTCCAAGAACCAATACAAATGCTTTCCGTGGAACTTGCAGTACCGAAATTAGACATTTCACCTTTATTTGTTTGTTATTTTCCATCAGGTTATATAGTGCAGTGGTAAAGTGTCCGGCTGGCAAACCTGATACTGCAGTTCGATCCCGAGGTTGGCTTTAATTCAAAAATTCAAGGGAGAGTTCAATATGTTTGTAATTTTAGCTAGGGGGGGGGGGGGGGGGGGGGGACTGAGTCAACCCTCTGAAAAAAATGGGGGGACTCTGTCTACCCATGACTTTAGCCCTCCAGTCACAAACTATTTTATTTATTCGCATTTTTAAAGCACTCACGCAGTCCGCGGGCACCAAGGCGCTGTTACAGGAATATGTCTTAATTGCATATTTATAATGCACTTAATACCCAGTAAGCGCTGACCCTGGGATCGAACCTGTGCTGCTTCATGTCGTTTTGTTTCCAAGACAAGTTCGTTGCCGCTGAGCTATCCTCCCATGACATACTGCAATGAGGTTTGGCTCATTGTCAAAATATGGGGCACAACTGAGGTGGAGATTCCTTTATAACTCCATCACTTTAGTTGAATCTCATATTTCATGAATAAAATGAATGGCTATGAACTAAGATGGATTCGAAGAGCCAGTCAACAGACTGGAAGGGATCCATACAAGCAGAGGAAAGTAACAAGCTCAAAAACATGTTTGAAACCCAGCAACAAAGTCAGCAGAGGGAGAAACGAATTATGACACTGTGAGAAGCTAGGAAAGAAAAGATGAGAAAGCGGGCTACATCTACTATGCTCATCATCCCCATCCACTGTAAAGAACCTGACAGACTCCAGCTCCTCTGGTCAGGCTTTTTGTAGCAGCTTCCACCGTTAATCTACTCCTCACAAACACAGATCTGCATAGATACAGACACCTTCTCATAAGAGCCCAGTAAAAGGCTCGTTCCTGAGGGTTTCCACATCCTTGTGGTAAAAGCTTGCTTTCTCATCATGTTCAGCCCACCTGCCCCGTTGAGAGAAAAAAAAGGACAGGGGCCATATTATAAGCCTGGTGGTATCCTGGTAAATCTGGCGGGATACCACTAGATGGTATTACCGTAGCTTAGTCTGCCGGAATTACCAGCAGATTGCAAGTGCCGGTAAGTGCGGGTATTCTCCATGGTGGGAATTGCTGGTAATACTGGTATTTTTTGCTGGTGGGGTGCCGGAATTACTGGCAGCCCGGAGCTGCAGCTAATTCCGGCAACCACACTGGCACACTTGGAGTGTGCGCGTGAGCAAATGTGCTGATAAACTGAATTACTGCCACGTTATTTCAGCATCAGGACACTCTTAATGAGGCCCAAAAGCCTTTCTTTCAGATTCTTTGACTCATGGGCAAATGCTGTTCCCCCTTCACACCACTGCTGACACAGAAAAACATTTGAGGCCAAGTATGGGATCAAAAAGTGTTTTCCAATGATCTGTGATAGCTGTGTGGTGGTGCTGAATTACCCCAGAAAGGCCACATAAGCGTGATAATTCTACTCTGAGCAGAGCCATCATGATTTCGCAGTCCGCATTGGCTTAGCATCCATTGGCAATGCTCGAGGTAGGTGAGACTCTACTGCCAGATCCCCACTCTCGGTGTGATCAGCTGATGCGGGAGCAGTACACGGAAATCCCTTATCCATGTTTTTCTCGTTCATCGACATCCCAAGAATGATGGTGTTAATAGACAGTGGTGGAATAGAGACGGGCTGTGAGGTTCAACCAGGAGTTGTGCAGAAGAACCAGGAATAAACATAATAGAGTGAGCATTGAACCAGGAACCAGATAGCAGATCCTGGAATTAGAGCAATATAGGGGGGCTTAAACAAGGAACCTGGATGTAGACCCAGGTATGAGAAGCAGGATTCAGAAAAGAGAACCAGAAAAAGAGCGAAGGAGAGTAGTATAGAACCAGGCAGCAGAGGCAGGAACGATTGAAGTGATAAAGAACCAGGAAGCACACTGTTTTACCAGACAAAATAACAACAGAGGAGGGCTGATTGAGCCAAAAATCAGACAACATAACCAGCAGTTAAAAAAGAAAATATTAAGAATGGCATGAACTGGGCATGAGACAGGAGAACCAGGAATAAGAATAATGTTGAAGATGATCAAACGGGAAATCAGTCGGGGTGAACAAGGAATACGATATAATGGTGGTGAACTGAACGCGGCTAACAGGATTCTCTGTCCCAGAATTTCAGAAAATCTGTTCATTTCTGTGGTATTATTGGTTGATAAACTTTGTCCGGCTTCACAATGCTTTTTTCTTCAACTGAACAGCCATCCCGACATATTCTAGGGCGGGTCTCATTTATAAACAAGCTCCAGTCCTAGAAAATGTGGGGGGAAATCGTTCTCCTGACCAAGGTTTTTCCCTGGTGATATCATCACTGGCTATCGTCTAAGTCTAAGTGGTGGGTCTCCAAGTAGCGCAAACCAATCATTTAAGGTTGCAGATGATTGGAACATGTTTGATGGTTTTTCTTTTAAATACCACAGACAGAAGAATGTCAATTCTTTGCAATAATAACCCAGAAATATCAATCTAATGTCAATATAAAGAATACACATAAAATAAGGTTAAAGTGACAAATGTATCATTAAAATGAATGTAAAAGGTACAATTAACAAAATCAAAAATGAAAACAGAAATAACTAAATTAACTTATAGTAAATTGTAAATTTACTTTTTTAAGCAGCAATACAACATTTTAAAAATAGTATCTATGGGAATTGAAACAAGCCCATAGTTTGTTTGGACTTAAAACCCCAATCATAATATTTATTTATTCAGTTATTAATGTATGTATATGTGTATTGTTTGTATCAAGTTGATATACTATTTTACAATGTGGGTAGACACCTTTCCCACCTGCCCTAATTATGTAGTAACAATACAGGTGATAACCACTTCCAAGCACCTGTGCAAATGTGATGGAGTAATGTGCCTAACTATTTACTGCAGAAGTTATTATTTTCATTTAATGCATGTATTTAATAGTAGTTTCGAATTGTATGCAATTAGCATTATTTAGAGTTTAATTATAATAATTTGGTGAACTCATATATAATTCAAAATGTGCATATTTTTCTGAGGCTTTGCTATTTAAATTTATATTTCTTCATTTTTAATCAGATGTATTTGAGAAACGTAATCTGTTCAATCGGTTTTCTCCCAGAAGTGAATACAGCTCTGCAAAGTGGTATCCTCTCTGGTTACTTTCTTTCACCTGATAGGGGTCATTTCACAAAGGTTTGTGGGCACAGACCTGCCAAGGGCACTTTGCCCTCGCACCTCTGCACCCGCAGAACTCGCATCGTAATTTCAGGATGGGCCTCGCGGAGGGCAGAAGGGGTATGCAGTCCCCAGTCTAGCCTTGCGCACCAGCAATATGCCCCAACACAACCACGTGTGGCATGTGAGTGGTTACGCAGTGACAGACCTCAAGTGGCCCGCCAATGCATGCATTTTTATATGACCCCGGACATTCGTGAGGCGATGATTATGCAGAAATGCTAGGGTGACCAGATTTTCAAAACAAAAAACCGGGACGGCCAACAACATAAAAGAGGGACTACCCCATCGCAGCCCACCAATTACCGCCCCTCTCCCAACACGCCCCCACAACGACCCCCCAACCATATTTCCAGCACTTCTCCTTTCTATAAACTGATTTACAACTCATTTGTGCAGTTTTGTCTGTGAATCGTAGCATGTTAATTGAAAACGAGCGTTAGCTCTAATTGATATCACATGGCTTGCTGTAAAGTTATTTCCAAGCCAGTCTCTGTGGCACAGTCAGTAAGTGTTCTGACTGGTACCTGAGAGGTTGGGGGTTCGAGCCAAACCTCTAAGTAAAAAATTCCGTTATTTTTTTGAAAAATAATTACGGTTTTAATTATCGTAGCCCTCCAAACATGCAAACCCCGGACGCGGTTTCAAAAATGAAAAAACTTTCGGGACCCCGGGACGGAGGGTGATTTCCCCGGACTGTCCCGGGAAAACCCGGACGTCTGGTCACCCTAAGAAATGCGAAAGTGCATCCTGAGAGCAGGGACAAGCAGGGCAGTTCTGCCGAAGATCAAAGCATCCCGAGAGCAGGGACAAGCAGGGCAGTTCTGCCGAAGATCAAAGCATCCCGAGAGCAGGGACAAGCAGGGCAGTTCTGCCGAAGATCAGAGCGCAGCCTGCTGCCGTTTGAAACACTCTGTGCTCTGGGGCAGACCCGCAACTGTCCGCAATCTGCGCATGGGCAGAATCACAAACGTGTGATGCTTTGGCATGGGTAGATTCTGTTTTGTGAATCAGCGCAAAATCAGATTACAGATGTGTGCTGGGAATATGAAAGCATGGTCCGGCCCTACACTGTTCATATGTTTGTAGCTGTGGTTCTTCTCGTCTCGCCGATCCCCCTAGTGTTATGATATTTGTGTGTGCTGTGCTTTTTTAAAACATGCATATGTATGGTTACCTCGAGTGACACTTGATCCGTGTTTGTGGTTATTCAACCCCAGAGGGATATCAACACTCACTCACGTGTTCAGAGTATGTTTTTCCATCAATGGTTGCACTGCATGTTTTGCAGCCAATCACCGAATCGGAATCCCTGTCACGTGTGTTTATGGACTGGATGCTATAAAATGGTAGAATGATCACCAAGAAGCAATAAGGCACCGCTCTACAAATAATGAAATGTAAAGATTTGAATAAAGATGATAACACGGTCAGCCCCCAGGGAGAACGTATGATGATGGAATAAATGCAGCAATTAACAAATTATGTGCTCTGTCCCCCATCTTTGATTCCAGGTCATGTACAAAAAGTTCCATATCCCCTGTCCGCTGCCCGAGAGGGACTTGAATGGCACGTTGATGAGTAACTTCAGCCTGGCAGAGGGGGAGTCCAGTGTCATTTACCAGAATGGGCACACGCCGGCAGCGGAGACCCTGGATAGCATGTGTGCTCCCAGGATGTTCAACATCAATACTCAAGTGAGTTCTTGCCAGCAGAACCTCAGGGCACGGTCGATATCACCTCGCCTTCAGGAACGTGCCCGAAACGTAGAGCGCCTTCGTCGAAAAGGCTATCTGGGTTTTACCAGTTGTCGTACCAGTGTTTGGCTCTGTGTGTCAGTTTGCAAAGTCACTACGAATCGTTTGCAAAGTGAAAATTAGAGCAGGTGCCACTTCCTTGTGTAAAAAGATAAGCAAATCTAATTGTCATTTTGCGATCTAGTCCTTCACCCATTTCATTATTTATTTATTTATTTATTTAAATTCTTATAACACGGCACACGCCCTTGGGCCTCATGGATTCAGCTTCAGTAATGTTATGAGGAAACGTGCCAGCTAACACATTTTGAGAGACATTACCTTATTACGAGTTCGTCGTTGTGGCATTACCACTCCACCGAACTGCAGGTTTGGAGGTAAGGCAGAGGAAAAACCTCCACAAGAACGCTGGAGGTAATTCCTCTGCTTTGCAGTCATAAAAATGCCAAATCGGCTGGATTACGGCCTATGGTAATTCCCCTGAAATCCCCATGGACTCCAATAAATGGGAACTAACACTGCCTACCACCAATTTTAATCCTGCAGGAATTCCATCTGACCAAGTGGTGGTAACGGTAAATCCATTTGGTGGTATCTTGAATTTACTGTCAACATGCCACCGAACTTGTAATGAGGCCCATACATTTGCATGAACCATATGTTCTGGGTGGCATTGTTGTCCTATCAGTAGAACGTGTAATGTATTTTTTGTGTGGGAGAGTACAGAAGTTTGGCATAGTTGATATGTCATGGCACATTCCCCCCAGACCGCATCGGTTTTAGACGCTTCTGCTTTTACCGCAGGAGAGCACGAGAACAATGCTTGACCTTGCTCCAGCAGAAATCTTTGTGTTGGCCTTGCCAAGTCCTGCACCTTCTCAGACTCCTCTCACCTCTGCCATATCCCTGACTCCATCGGCTTATAAAACAGTTCAACGGCCATTCCTTTGACACCCACTGGTCAGCATGCCACTGGGCAACCACTCTGTTTGCACCCACCGCCAAGGATGGTATTCACCCACCATAGTTTCTCAATATAGAAACCCTTCAGTGGCAAAAGGCTCTCAAAAAGGTCAATGTTGTATGTCACAAATGCCACTAACTGCACCTTATGTAACATATCCCTGTGTGTCACATTTCTACAGATAAATGTAATGAAACACATACCATATACTGAAATAATAATTAAACGGAAACAAACATTTATTAACTTCAAAGTAAAAGGCAGAAGTTTCTATGGTGTAGAGGCCGAATATCGATTGCAGCAATTTCATGATGTAATTAACTGTCATAGACTATCAAAGACTCAGGGTCTTGCTATCAAGTGACTGTTTTGGTATCATTTATTGTAGACTGTTATAGAGTGTGGGAGCTGATATCAAGTGCCTGTTTTTTTTTCTGCCCTGTGCTATCATAGAACTTGGGGCTGAAATCAAGAGAGTGCAAGTTCTTTCCAGTATAGACTATCAAAACCTAGTACAGACTTTGGGGTCGGGGCCTATTTTTCAATGACTGAAAGCTCTTGATATCTTAGGTGCTCGAAGACAATGGTAGAGTCATATTGAGCAGCTGTAAATCCTTGATACTGTAAACTGTTGTGGACTTTCATAGACTCAGAGGGCTGATGCCAAGTGTCTACAGGTTCTTTATATCATAGACTATCGTCTAGACACAGGGTGCGGAGATCAAGTAAGTCCAGGTTGTTGATGGCCTTGGGTATCATAGACTCCGAGTGCTGATATTTAGTGACAAGTTTATCATACCACAGATCATCAACGGAGGGCGTTGATATACGTAGTGTTTAGGTTCTTGTTATCACATACAGCTCTACTTTATCAAGGATTCTGGGTGTGGATATGAAGTAACTGTGGGGGTGGAAGGCTTCTTCCTCTTAGGACAGCTCTTTCAACTGACCACACTATAGACTTACTCCGTGGGGGACCATGCAGACCTAACAGTGCGCATAAGCAGTTTCCAGGTTTCCAGCTCCTTACCTGTCACCAAGCCCTACAGCAGCACTAGGGTTACCACCTGCCGCCATTAGTTGGGACGTTGCTAGTTTGTATGCAACTCAGACTGAACGGGTGGGGCAGACGAGAAACATCCACTCTGAACATGCCCTATACATCAGCCCAGCCATCATTGACAGTGAATGGGAGGGGGGAGGGATGGCTCAAAGGCATGGAGTGGGCAATTGCTGGAAGCTACAGTGCCATCGCAGAAGCAGGACTGGAAGGGAGAGCGCAGTATGAGCATCTCTAGCTAGGAAAAGCAGTCTGGAAGTGATGTCAGAGCCAGTCTGGAAGTGATGTCAGAGCCAAAGCAAGCAGTTTCTCTGGCAGCAAGATGCATTTTGAATCAACTGTTTCCATAAGGGGAGAATGTGTGGAACAGATGTGAGCTAGCCACGTTCTGTCGCGGACAGATGCATGTATTGGAGCCTTACGTGTTTGTGTCACTGCTTTACAGACGGCGTACACCATCCCCATCATGGCATTCGCTTTCGTCTGTCACCCTGAAGTGCTCCCCATATACACCGAGCTGAAGGAGTGAGTTTTTGGATGCTCCATAATCTGTTCATTATTCTTTCTTTGGTTCTGTTTTTATCCCATTGTTTTCTTTTTTTGGGTGCTCACCCGTGCTGTGTATTTTATTCACTGTCTTCACCTTTCTGCTTGTACATGTCTTTCTGTGCTCCTCCCATTCTTCCTCTGACTCTCTCTCTCGATTCCTACCTGTGGTCCACTTTTCAATTCTCTTTTGTTCTCTCAATGCGTCTTAAATGAAGGACATTGGATTAGCATGATAGACATAATGGGCAGAGGGAAGAGGCTAGCCTGTCCTCTGTATGTGGTGAAAGGGGTGTTCAACTCCAGGCCTTGATGGACAGGATCCCGTTGGGCTTTCAGGATATCCCTCATTAACATTCATGAGGAAAAATGTGCATACATTTAGAATCATTGTCTGCTAATTTATCCCATGACTATGTATGGTCCTATTTCTAAGGCAGTCCTCAATAGAAGTTTACGTATTAGAAGTGGGAGAGCAGTAATGTTCACTCTGTTCCCGAGGTAAATCCTAACAGTAATAGCATAAGACTTGAATGGACATTTAGTATCAAATTCCTTGGACCTCTGTTAGTGATCCATCCAGAGGGTGATCTAAAATCCAGTGGGTTCTTCACGTTCACACACAGTGAAGGGCTGAGAACTGAACGTGGCTGAAAACTGAGCCCCACTATCATTCCTAATAGATTATGATTGTTATGGTTTATTTATATAGCTCTTCCTGCTGGACTCCCCCAGCTTCTAAGCGCACATCTGGGGATGGAAACCATGATACATGGCATCATCCTGGTCCCAAGGTGAAGAAATCTGGAGGAGGCTGATCACACTCTGCATTCCAAGTGATAATCCCCTACAGAGAGGCCAAAGAACAAATGTGCTTGAATACTGAAGTCCTAGAGATAATTAAAGTCTGTATGATAATGATAATGTAGTCATTATGACGCAAATCCCCGTTTAAACTTTGGAGGGGATGCCTCCACACTGAGGCCTAGGACCATATGGTTAGTGTGACTAGAAACTCTTCCAGTTTAAGAATATTGCCAGGGAAGGAGGGAACCATGATTAGCCAGGTTGCCTGCCCCCTGTTCCCCGGTTTCCCTCTGACCAAAGGGAATGTTTCTAATTTAGAGGCAATCGTATTGGAAGAGGCTTTCATTGGCTTGCTAAATCATTTACACCATTTAGAGGAATGATTGTTGTTCCGTAATATCCTTCCTTTCTTTAACCCTGAATGACCAGAAATCACGACCTCTATCTTCACATTGCAGGCCCTCCAAAAGGAAGATGCAGCATGTCTCCAATATCTCCATATCCGTCATGTACGTCATGTACTTCCTGGCAGCCCTCTTCGGATACCTCACATTCTATGGTACGTTCCGCTGCTTCTACTAGCATTACATGGCGGGGATTTACCACAGACTTACATGGAGGGTGGGTTGGCAGGTGGTTGTGGTGAGGCACTGGTTCTGTTATTTCCAGGCAACAGGTGTTTATTACTCACAGGAGCTATGCAAAAATCCCTAGAATGGTGCTTTTCACGGCTTGGGATCCATGGACATAAAATGAACATTTAAAATATGTGGTTAAAGTTTGGTCTACAGTCCTCAAGGTTAAACACACCTACTTTTAAATAATCATCTGGAACTTAATATAAAATATGCATTCAATGTATAATATGTTCTCAGTGAGAGATAACAAGCTAGTCCCGGTAGATAACGAATGCACCCAGCAGATTAGGCAAATTCTCACAAACACGGCGCATCCATTCAAACCAGACTTACCTTATTATAAGATTCAATTTTCTCTTTTTAAAGGCATTTAACTCAGCAATTACATCTTTCTCTCCTAGGCAACGCTTTGACAGCAGAAAAGGGTACAGATGAAGAATCTGGTTCCTAACAGTGAGATCAGTGGGGCATTAGAGGAGACAATTGGGCCTCATTATAAGTCTGCCGGTCCGATAACAACGGTACCAGTAAGCTTGCCGGTACCGTTTTTACCGGCCTGGCAAACTACGAGTTCTGCTCGCAGGTGCCTTTCTGCCCACCAGGACTGGCCTGCCTGCCGGGCCGGGACACCCGCGATCAGAGCATGTTGGAGCACCAGCATTCTGAATGGTGCCAGTGCATCCAACCTCCCCATTCCCATTGAGCCCTAAGGGGAATGGGAAGCATTTTTTTACGGCGCCCGCGATTGGGCAATTACTGGGTCCGGTGGGGATGTAATGACCCGGTAATTGCCCATTCGCAGGTGCCGGAAAAAATTGCAAGTTTGGCGGCAGCCTGCCGGTTTTACCGACAAGGCGACCATCATACTTGTAATGAGGCCCAATTACTTAAATGCCCGGTTTTCCCCAACCAGCACTAAGCCTAATATTGATCTCTCAATCCAAAAGCACCGAAATGCATTCTTGTGACTAGTTCTCGTAAATGTGATGAAACCCTTAGTGCTAAATGGTCTCCCAGCAACTACTTGTTAGACATTTCAGAGTTTAAAATGCTCAACATCTCAGGAAGTTTATACTCTTTAATCATCAAATCTGAGCACACAAAATCCGATTCTAAAAAAGCTATTTAGCCTTCTAGTGCTATATGTTGTGCCCCATTGTACATAAAAGCCATATTTCGTGATCAAAAATGATTGCATTTGGGTTATACTTAGTGACCAACAATTGTACAAAGTAATGTTTGTAGATCATTTCTAGACTTACCACACAGTCTCCTTATGAGCGTCTATGGCAGAGTTTATGCTGTGAGGTTAGTCTCCCATCATGATAGTCTGGTTTTATACAGAGAATCGTATGTCATATACATGGAATGCATATTCTGTATAAGTGACATAGGACCTCATTATAAGCTTGCTGGTCTGGTAACAACGGTACCGGTAAGCTTGCCGGTACCGTTTTTACCGGACCGGCAAACTATGAGGTCTGCTCGCGGCTGCCTTTCCGTCCGCCAGGTCTGACCTGGCGGGCGGAATGGCACCCTCGAACAGACCATGTCAGATGCACCGGCACCATTCACGAATGGTACCGGTGCATCCAGACTCCCCATTCCCATTGAGTCCAAAGGCACTCAAAGGGGAAGTAATTGTTTCCGGCGCCCAGGAATGGGCAATTACCGGGCATCGATTGTAAATCCTGTCTAGAAAGCATCATTTGCAGCCGGCGTTTACATCTTCTACAAAACCTTTTGTAAAAGTAAAGAGCAAAGGCAATTTCGACTGATTTCGCGCTTAACGTTTGCACCCCATTTTGCGAAAGTGGGAAATTGCGTGCAGTGACCCAGCAGCGCATAAGTGTCACCATTTGCAGTCCATTGCATGAAATGTGATTATTTTTTTTTGTAAAACGATCCAGCCGTTGTAACTTAAAAGAATCCGTTTTATAGTCTCATCTATTTCATCACTTTCTGGGCACCCTACATTCTCAATAATTTCCATTTTATGAGCGCAAAAACAAAGTGACGACCTCCACCCAGGTGTGTGTATGAGTGACAGCCATCTTGGACCACGTATCATTCCACTTCCCCGTCAATAAAAACTACTCTGAAAAACCCTCCTGAGAACATGATTATTTCAAATTCGCTCATTTAGGTTGCTCTCTAGTTTGTGACATACAGAGCCAACATTCATATTAATGTGACATGGCCGAGTGGAAAACAGCATATTTCCATTGTTTATATTTCAAAAGAAGCAGATTATCTAAATCAGTTCATGAAAACGTCTTCAGCACTCTATCATCCTGATCCCTTTCTTCAGTAAATGCTTCCATTCCAAGATGGCCGCCAGGATGTTGGTGCTGATCACACTTTGCCTCCCAGTCTGTGCTGGCCCCTCCCTTGCCACCAGGCATTGGTGTTTTATTTCTTGGGGAAGACACTGGCTCCGTAGGCTGGCTTCGCCGGAGATTGGTACATTTTAAAAGCTCATAACATAACATTTGTTGTCGATAAACACTCTCAGTGTTTGGCCTTCAGGATTTGAATTCCAATCCTGGGGTGTGAGCTTATTTTCTCGGGGGCACCCAGATTCCCTCAACCCGCTCGTAAATATTTTTGTATATTTGCTTTGGGTTCTTCTCTGAAATGAGCGCGTTGGCGTTTACGCATGTAATGTCTCCAAATCATGTCAAGAAGCAATTTATTTATTTGTTGAGGAGGTTTGCATTTAGGGTGAGTGAAATATTGGGCCTGGCTCACAAATCGTTTCCCAATGGGATTTTGCCATTGAAAACGTTTTGTGACTCAGGCCCATGATCTATTTCTATACACCCCACATGCCTACATTTGCGTTCATCCAATAACAGTGTCACGTGTGGCGGATTCCAAGAGTTGACTGATCAACATGTGTCCCTCTGTTCTGTCTCATTGCCCCTCCAGACCAGGTGGATTCAGAGCTGCTGCACACGTACAGCAAAGTGGACCCATTTGACCTGCTCATCCTGTGTGTGCGCGTGGCGGTGCTAGTTGCGGTGACACTCACAGTGCCCATAGTGCTCTTCCCGGTAAGTGTGGCCCCTCTTCTTTTGTAATGCGAATGCTTTACTAAGTGGTTTATAAAATTAGCCACTGATTTATAATCCTTTTGCAGACACCGTAGTGCAGTGACTGGCTTCCGCACTCCTCCACTAAACTCTGTCTGCTTATTGGTACTGGCCATGATGGTGCAGGTTTTATTCCGTCTGGCAGTGTTTAGAAGCATCAGCAGTGATTACCTTGCAAAATGTCAAACGTCAATCCATGAAAAGGAAAGATGAGGGATAGAAGACAATTAAAGAACTAAGGAGAAGCGGTGGGAAGGTATAGTGTATGATGGGTAGAACAGCAAGGGATAGGAGGAATGCACTCAACAGATCAATACTCTATGGAAGGGCAGAATGAGAAAGCAGCACAGAGGGGCATTACATAAGGAAGGGGCAGAATGGAGGAGTGTCTGGAGTAGTTAATACATAGGGAAGATAAGTGAACAATAAAGAGGGAAATAGAATAGATGAAAGAAAAAATAGGGGAACGCAGGAGATAATCGACAAAGGGTAGAAGAAAGGAAAGTGGCAGTACAAGGTAGCGAATAGTAGAAGGTAGGGCGACTATAAGACTGATTCACAAGGAAATGTAGATCAAGGAGGATGAGAATGATTTAGGCGGAAGGAGATGTGCTGAAGTGGGGACATGCTACACTGTATACGGAAGAGAGGATGGCACTCAGGGAAAGAGGTAGGGAATAGTATGGGGAGGGAGTGTAAAGTAGTCAAGGAGAGTATGTGGTAAAAATAAGAGATAGAATAGGGAGATGGGATATTAGAAAGGAAGGCTTGATAATAGTGTGGAGGGACTGCAGGAAAAGGGGCATAAGAACAATGCAATTAAAGACATCATAGGATCAGCTGGACGCAGAACAGTGAAAGAAGAGAGGGGCCAAACAATAGCAAGAAGGGAAGAATTACCAGGATGAGGAAACAAATAGGACAGGTGGGAGACTTAAGGGGGGGAAGTGAATGATTGGCAAGCTACAGGGAAGACATAGCAAGCGAAGACTGAGAATTGCTTTTCGGAGGGAAACATTGACTGGGGTTAGGAAATAAAACGGTGGAGAGAGGCACTGATAGCAGAAAAGAGGGAGTAGATAATTGGCAGGAAAAAGGGGATCATTAGCAGATCTGTGGAAAATGTTAAGAAAAGGAGTGAAAGAATGGATGGAATGCATAGTAAAGAGACATAAATGAATATTAGGTACAGGAACAGAATAATAGAAATTAAGGAATAGAAAACCACAGGGAGTCCCGGGACTATTAGTTTGGAGGTGATAAAGGAATGTCTTTGGTAGAGTGAAGTGCAAAAGCAGTGGCGGATTCATGATGGGAGAATGTGCCCCCTGGTTCTACTTCCAGAGCATCCTCTCTCTGGACCAATGATGTCTCATAACCATACAGACATCTGCCTCCACACACTTTGAGCCCTCTTCATCTTCCTTCTTCAGGTGCGCCGTGCCATCCAGCATATGCTCTTCCAGAACAAGCAGTTCAGCTGGGTGCGTCACACGCTGATTGCCGTCATCCTGCTGACACTCATCAACCTGCTGGTCATTTTCGCACCTACCATCCTTGACATTTTCGGAATCATCGGTGAGTCCTGTTCCTTCCTCCACGGTGACTGTAATGTCGATTTGCTATGTCGATTTGCTATCAAACGTACAAGGTCACGGGCATCTGTGGCAACATCCAATCATCAAATTTAGCATGTTGACGAAAATGCAGGCTTGCAAGTATCTAAGCGAATTATTCTGGTTTATGGAGCCCCCGGCATGCACGTCGCCTGCATCTCAAGTCACGTCACCGCTGTGGTTCGTCATTGGTTTGTGATAAGTGTATCGTCTGGTGTGAGCAGTGAGTCCTTGATGGGATTCTGAAAGGTTGTCATTGATGATAGCAAAGATATTGGCCCTCATTAGGACCTTGGCGGAGGACCATGGCGCTATTAGCACCATGGTCCATGGCGCTAAGTTGCCAACTCCGCCATGGTGGTTGGCGGACTTACCGCCCCATTCCGACCTTGGCGGGGCGGTAAGTCCCCAATCCCCATTTTACCCTTCCCCATTCCCATTTTTGCCCCATAGGGCATAATGGGAGTGGGGAAGGCGTTAATTACGCCACCGTAAATTACGGTGGCGTAATTAACAACAAGGTCCCTTAGCGCCATGGATTTTAACGCCTGCAAAAAGCAGGCGTTAAACTCACCATGGCGCAAAGGGAACCCGTACTCAGGCGGTAAGGGTCGGCGATGTTTACGCCAGCGTAAACCCCTTACCGCCTGGGTCGTAATGAGGGCCATTGTGATTTAGAGAGTTCCCTGAACCCTGAGCTACCCTTATGAGTTTTTCCCTTCTCTACATCTCTTCTGTCATAGCATCGGTTGCCATCCATTTACTATGTTGGGTCTCTGGCCTTACCCTCCCTGTGTTAGCCTAGAATGTTTCTACTGGTCAATAGGACCCCTCATAAGCTATTGAAATGGGTCTCCTTATTCAACATGTATACCTCCTTGTAACCCAATAAACAAAAACAGGCTGAGCAGTAGGTAGCGGGTGTTATATGGAGGTAGCAGTCAGTGTGCCTATATCTGGAATTCTCTAGGAAAGACAATACACATGTATAGTAGTGATCATAATAAACATTCGTGAATGGCCCTTATACATTGCAGAGTCCGGCAGGAAAATCAGCCAGCATGAAAGCCAAGTCCAAGGCCGATTTAAGGACTACCAAGAAACGAAACAAACAAAATTCCATTCAGAGTAGAATAACAAAGTGTATATGTCCCTAGGGCAGGGGTCTGCAACCGGTGGCTCTCCAGATGTTTTGGACCACGTCTCCCATGATCCCACACCATTCACTCTGCTGGCTGGAGCTGATGGATGTTGGAGTTCAAAACAACTGGAGAGCAAAAGGTTGCAGACTCCTGCCCTAAGCAAATTGTTAGCGAGCAAGTAGCTTGCAAAAGAGAATAGAGAGCGCGGAGTGTGACCGGTTTGCAGGAGTAAACTAGTGAACTTGGAGTTAGGCTAGAAATTGAAAGCTTACACTTTTGCGGCATCCGTTGAGCAACAGTGAGGAGCTTTACCTGAGTCCAGACAGGGTTTGGCATTTGACAAGGCACTGGCATGGGCAGGTGATCTTGGGGCAGAAGGTGTTTGGCAAAGTGCAGGACCCAATAGGTGACTGCGTCAAGGAGCAGAACTGAAACAAAGCAGCCGCTGCTACAGGCGGGGACAGAGCGAGACCATGAGAAGGCGAGGCAGTGGGAGGCTAAGGTGTGTATCCTACTATGACCACTAAACGCTGCGAGGCTCTGGTTGACATTAAGCATTCTCAATCAAAGAGGAGTGCAGCTGATCACACGCGGGAATGTGGAAGGTCTAGCGATGGGTTTAGCTGCTGGATTAACACTAGCATACCGCTCACTTTTCTCCTCCCTCCCGCTCCGCTTGAGTGCATTGGCAATGAACTCAAGGTCTTTGGTGAGGTTTTTACTCCCAGATCCGTGGCACCCTGTTATCCCTAGCAGAAAGTGATATCAGAAATATGTGTCTGCTTGTTAAAAGAGAATTCATATAGACTTTTTTCAGCACACTTCCTTTTTGCTTTTTTTCCCTTTTATTTTTCGGATGAATGATTTATTTTTGGTCTTCTGGTGGGCTTATATCACTTTTTACCTTATTTATGTTCTCCAGCATGGGGTCTGGCATGGATTCACATGTTCATGAATATTCCCCGTCGTCAGGCTGGGAATCCTCGGTAAAGAAAAATCAGTATCAGTTTCGCTTCTGATCTGTCTTTCGTAGTAGTAACCAATCACTGATCTCTGCGTCATACTGACCACAGCCAATGACTGCCATCTCCCTAAGCCCCGCCTCTGGCAGCCATCTTCAGATTTTTACCGCACGTTCAAGTGTTGGGATCCTCGTGCTATTGCTCTCGAGCTTTAGTGCATTTTTTTGCGCTTTTCATAGGAAAATTTCTCTTTTTTTGGTCAAAAGAGCCTCAAGCTCCACCGTTTCTTTATCCGATTAACGGGGACCCGTGTCGGATTCTTCTACGCCCCTCAAGGGTGAAGATTTCGTCGAGCCACGCTTTTGGAGGACTCCAGAAGTTTCTCAGGCCCATTTCAGACATGGCCCAGGAGAAGAGAAGCTCGACGCCCGGAAAGCTGTTCAGGGTCTGCCCTGGAGGCCAGCTTCAGAATGTCTTTAAGGAGGACGAACACTCCCTTTGCCTCTACTGCCTGCATGAGGACAAGACGCACGTGGAGAAGGACTGTGCGTTTTGCGGCAATATGTCGGAGCGGACCATGAAGGACAGCCATCTGCGTCTCGCCAACTGGCTGGAAGGGAAGAGCACGTCAGGCGAGAAAAAGAAGTCCGAGCGGTCTTCTAAGACCTTTGAGGGCGCCCCGGCGACGGGGGCCCAACAGAAGGCCAAGCAACCGCGAGTCCGCTGGCACCGGGAGCACCGAACGGTCGGGCTCTACGGTTGCCAGGTAGGGCGCATCCTCCCCGGCGCCATCGACCACGAGCCAACTCTCTGGCTCGGGTAAGAGGAAGGCCGAGCACCCGGCGAAGCTCCTGGAGAGACCCCGGTCGAGCTCGAAGGCCCCATCGGAGGGGGAGCGAGGCAGTGACCCTCCACCCAATGAGAAGGAGGTGAGCGCACCTAAGGTGGTGAAAGCCTTGATCCACCCTGCCAAGGCCTCTATCGAGACAGTCGCGGCGGCCCTGGCTCAGCCTGTGGAGGCTACACCAGTGGAGACCTCGGGGCCCAGAGTCTCCCTGCCACCGCGGAGGGAGTCCTCTTTCATGCCCATCGACAGGACCCTCGTGAAACCTCCGACGGAGAAGAAAAAGGGGGGGCAGGAGGTCGTCGTGGATTCAGCCTCAACTTCTGAAGAGGAGCTGATCGAAGTCTTAAGCCACGGCATTGGCGTGGAAGAAGACCAGCCCGTCGGGAGGGACCCCGACGTCGGAGACGACGATAACGTTGAGGGTGCCGACGAGGCTCCTGACCGCCCATCGGAATCCCCTCAACCAGTGCCGCAAGACAACTTGGCCGCCATTTTGTTGGCTATACAGTCCTTATGCTCCGAGATAAGGACGAGATTGCCGTTACCACCAACGGAGGAACCGCTCCCGACGGGGGACCCGGAGCCAGGCCCTTCTGGGAGCCCTCCTCCTAAGAGAAGAAGGATTCATCCTCCACCTCCTTTTCAACCATCGCGCCCTGCTCAGCCCTCCTCCCCGTCCACGACCCGTGGGGATGATACGGGGACGGACACAGCCGCGACGGGTACAGACGACGAGGTTTACGACGATGATCTTCCGTCGTCACCTCCTCCCCGGGCTTCCCCGGCCAACAAGTTTGGATCGTTTCATGCCTTGATCGCCAGGCCATCCGAGCGTTTCCAGCTCTGCCTGGAAGAAAAGAAGAAAGAAGGTTTCCTTTATCAACGGCGCGAGGCCAAGAGGAAGACGGTCCTCGCTGTACCTCTACTGGACGATATCTGGGATGAGGGTCTCGCCCTCCTCAAGAACCCATCCACAACTCCTGCGAGAAGGGATCGGTACGAGAAGAAGTACCGGGTCCCGGATGCGGCCCGCTTGTGCCTTCGGGCACAGCCGACCCCGGACTCGGTCATCTCCGCGGCGGCCAGGAAGAAAGCGGGGGGGGGCTTCGGCCTCTACGTCAACCTCCCCCCTGGATGGCGAGGGAAAGAAATTGGACACGATGGGGCGCAGAGTCATTTCATCGGCAGCGACGACGATTAAGGCTGCCAATGCCTTGGCTATCGTAGCCCGCTACGACAGGGAGTTGTGGTACAAAATCGCCCCCCTGCTGGACTTCCTACCGGACGACAAGAGGACGGAGGCCCTAGAGATCTTGCAGGAAGGAGAAGTGGCGTCGGACCACACCATTACAATAGCAACGGACATCGCTGACACTGGGTTTCGCCAGTTGGGCAACGGCGTGTGCCTTAGACGGCGTGGATGGCTCAAGGCAACGGACTTCCGGCAGGACGTGCAGACCAGAGTTTTGGACATGCCGTTCGACGGGAGCAACCTGTTTGGGAAAACAGTGGACGATTCCCTACAAGCCATCAAGACGGAGACGGCCCGGGCTCTTGGTGTTCTCCAGCAACGACGGCCGCCCTTTCGGAGCACCAGAGGCAAGCAGGGTGCCTCCAAAGGTTCCGGCGGCGGATATTCCACCTATCGTCAAGCAGCCCGTTCGTCGTCACACGAAGCCTACAGGGGATGAGGCAAGTCGGACGGACCCTGCCGTCATCGCCAGGCAGGACAAGGCGGCAAAGCCTCGTCGAAGCAGGACTGAACCAGCCATGGGGTCGGGCCCCCACCGAAGCATCCCGTTGGGAGGCCGGCTGACAAACTTCGTCAGCGTGTGGGAGTCCATCTCCACTGACCGTTGGGTGCTGGACGCCCTGGCCCAGGGTCACGCGCTCGAGTTTCTAAAGAAGTGCCGTGCGTCCCCCCCGTGGCCAGGAAGGAACATCACGTCCCTCAACTTCTCCTGGAGGTAAAGGCGATGCTCAAGAAAGGCGCCATTGAGCTCATCCCAAAGAGGCTTCGGGGCTCCGGAGTTTACTCAAGATACTACCTCGTGAAGAAGAAGACATGAGGATGGCGTCCCATCCTGGACCTACGACGACTGAACAAATTCATCAAGGCTCAGAAGTTCCGGATGGTCACCCTCCAGCACGTCCTGGGTCAGCTGGAGATGGGCGATTTCCTGTCGTCGTTGGATTTGGAGGATGCTTACTTCCATATCCCCATCCTAAAGGGACACCGAAAGTTTCTCAGATTCGTGGTCCAAGGGCCTCACTACCAGGTCAGAGCCCTTCCCATCGGATTGAGGTCAGCACCCAGGGTGTTCACCAAGTGCCTCGCACCGGTGGCGGCGCGGCTGCGCCTGGAGGGGTTCCACGTCTACCCCTACCTGTACGACTGGCTCATCCGTGCAAAGACAAGGGAACTCGCCGCAGAGCACAAGGCGAGGACCGTCCAACTACTCACGGACCTGGGATTCTCCATAAACTACGCCAAGTCCCACCTGGTGCCCGCGCAAGACGCACTGTTTCTGGGAGCGAAACTCGACACAGTGGCGCTTCTGGCCGCTCTGTCGGAGGAAAGGACGAGGGCCATCTTGGGCAAGGTGCAGCGGATGCTGGTTGCGGACGTGGCCAGGGTGAGGTCCATCAAATCCCTCCTCGGAATGATGTTTTCTTGCATTTTTCTCATCCGCCTGTGCAGGCTTCGGATAGCCCCTTACAGGAGTTCCTGGACGCTCGCTGGATCCAGATGACGGGCAGCTTCGAGGACAGGATCACACTCGACGAGAGCTTCCGACGAGCGATCCGGTGGTGGGGCACCTGCGCGCATCTGACGGCGGGCATGGACTTCCAGACCCCGGGCCACCAGAAGACAGTGACCACGGATGCCTCCCTGGAAGGGTGGGGAGCGCACACCGAGAATCTGCATGCAAGAGGCCTTTGGCTTCCGGCGGAGAAGTCCCTCCATATCAACGTCCTGGAGCTCCGGGCAGTGTTTTGGGCCCTCAGGTCCTTTCTTCCGTTCCTTTAAGGGCAAGGTGGTGAGGATCTTCACCGACAACACCACCACCATGTTCTACATCAGGAAGCAGAGCGGTACTAGATCCCCAGCCCTGTCCAAGGAGGCGCAGGATCTGTGGCATTGGGCCGTCGCCCAAGGGATGTTTCTGGTGCCGTTTCATCTGGCAGGAATAAAAAACACCATCACCGACTCGCTCAGCAGAGAGCTGCGCTCGTGCCACGAGTGGGAACTATGACAGGATCTAGTGGACCGCCTCTTCCGACGGTGGGGCACACCCCAGATCGATCTGTTCGCGACGGCGATGAACTCCAAGTGCCGGAGGTTCGCCAGCAGGTTTCCCCAGCCGAGGAGCATGGGCGATGCTTTCTCGTTCCCCTGGGAGGGCCTGTTTCTATACGCGTTCCCTCCATTGCCGTTGCTGATTCGGCTCATCAACCAGCTCAAGAGGTCACGGTGCAGGATGATCCTCGTCGCACCTGCGTGGCCGAGGCAGATATGGTTCCCGGACCTTCTGGACTTGTCAGCGTCCCCGTCAATCAAGCTGCCAGTGGACACGGATCTTCTCTCCAGGGAAGGAGGCGCCATCCTCTATCACGACCCGAAGTCGCTGAACTTGCAGGCCTGGCTCCTGCAGCGTTAGAGTTTGGAGGTTACGACATACCGGCCAACTGCAGAGAGGTTCTTGCAAAGGCCAAGGCGTCCTCAACTCTTAAATTCTACGGACACAAATGGAAGAGGTTCTCTGTCTGGTGCCACGCACAGAAGATTAACCCTCTACGGATTACGGCCCCTCAAGAACTGCCGTACCTACTGACGCTGGCCAAGGCTGGACTGGTGCACGCTTCCATCAAGATTCATCTTGCTGCGATCTCCCGATACACCAGAACCACGGGACGGACGTCTTTGTGGTCTCATCGTCTGGTGAAAGAATTCATAAAGGGACTGTTCAAATCGTTCCCGCCGGTGAAGGCTCCGGCCCCGGCGTGGAAGCTCAACGTGGTGCTGACCAAGCTCATGGAACCTCCGTTCGAGCATCTGCACTCAGCTCCGTTGAAGTGCTTGTCGTGGAAAACAGCGTTTCTTGTGGCCATCTCCTCTGCATGACGGGTGGGAGAGATCCAGGCCCTTTCCTGCAAGCCCCCGTACTTGACTTTTCACGACACGAGGGTAGTGCTCAGGACGCACCCCTCCTTCATGCCCAAGGTGCCGTCGGACTTCCACCTCAACGAACCCTTGGTGTTGCCTGTTTTCTTCCCGTCGCCTTCGTCGCCAGCTTAGAGGACTTTGCACTCGCTGGACGTGGCTAGAGCGCTGAAGTTCTACGTGGACCGCACGAAGGGTTTTCGGAAGACGTCACAACTTTTTGTGAACTTTGGACCTGTCAATCAGGGTAAGGCTCTCTCGAAGGCTTCCATTTCCAGGTGGCTCTCCGGCTATATCATGTACTGTCATCGGTTGGCAAACCGACCGCTGCCCGGCCGTCCGAGAGCCCATTCCACCAGAGCGATCGCAGCTACCACAGCGTTCCTATCTGGTATGCCCCTGCTGGACATCTGCAGGGTTGCTACATGGAGGTCGACGCACACCTTCACGAAATTCTACTGCGTCGACCGGGATTCCAGGGAGGAGTCCAGGGTCGGCCAAGCAGTGCTGCGCAACCTGTTCGCCTAAGGTGAGCCTGGTGAGAAGGTAAGAGATGCTTAATGTTGAGTTGTTGTATTGCTTAATGTTGAGCCGGTTGCCACCTCCCGTGGTTGTGCATGTGTGTACTGCTATGTATTCTTTTATTCATGAGCATGTGAATCCATGCCAGACCCCATGCTGGAGAAGGAACAAGTTACTTACCTGTAACTGTTGTTCTCCAGCATTGGTCTGGCATGGATTCACATGCGAACCCTCCCGCCTACCCCTCTGCGGCTCTTCACTTGGTCATACTGCCACTTCACGTGCTACCAAATCTGAAGATGGCTGCCAGAGGCGGGGCTTAGGGAGATGGCAGTCATTGGCTGTGGTCAGTATGACACAGAGATCAGTGATTGGTTACTACTACGAAAGACAGATCAGAAACGAAACTGATACTGATTTTTCTTTACCGAGGATTCCCAGCCTGACGATGGGGAATATTCATGAGCATGTGAATCCATGCCAGACCCATGCTGGAGAACAACAGTTACAGGTAAGTAACTTGTTCTGTATACAGTATTTGCTTGGCTCAAACGTCCCCAATCCCCTGGGTTGCCTTTTAAGCACCCCATTGTACCTCATGTATGATTAAATCACCCTACATTGGTATTATAGAGCAGTTGGTGGCAGCTGTACCACGGGTGCAATCAACTGTACTGCATTGGTAGGCCAGTGTGCCTTTTTTTAGCCAATGGGACACCAGTGCAGTTTTTAAAATCTTGATCCCGGTGTAGAATCAGAGTGGGAACTACGTGTGACTGCAATACAGGTTAAAGTAAGACTTCACGCCGTTCTGTTAGTGAACTTCGAACAGTTAATGGGAGGATTACATCTCTATTTTGTAAAAATTGTATTATACAATTAAATCAAATACTAAAAAAAATAATAAAAAAAATCTTGCTTTTGGCTATTTTGTACGTAAGGGCTCCCTTTGTTCAGGGCACCTATGAGATAGCCTTAAAGTGACTTTTTTAACCACGTGTGATCTTTGTGAGCCTACAATGACACCCCCCATGTTGGTTAAAGATGGTTTTAGTCAGTTTAAGTCGGAGTGCGGACTCTAACTTCCTACTGACCAACATGTGACCAACATGTGACCAACATATGACCCTTTGCCTTTGTGACCCTTTGCCTCAAGTCCCCTCTAGTAATTGGAAAGCAGAAGTTGGCAAGAAAGGACAGCGGGTTTCAGCATAAGGACCAATCGAATTTTCGGTAGTTTTGGAGGGCTGCAGGTGAATGCAAAAGTGGAAACTTGCCAAGTTATCCACCAGGTAAGTGATACAAAGAAGGGTTGTTTTGCAAACACACTGGGCACAAAAACAATATGAAATTCAAATGGTTTGTGGTTTAATCAGAAAGCGTTGTAGCCTGACACGTATTTCGAGTGACTGGCTCTTCTACTGAGGTTGGAACTGGAGTGTCCTTTATTTAATCACCATGAATTGGTAAGAGAATGAAGTAACTATAACGTGGGCTCCACTGTGTTGTGCAGTTGCAAGGTAACCATTACATTTGGCGCATGAGCGGACCTGCAGCGTCTCCGCGTCACGTGTGATCTTTGTGAGCCTACAATGACACCCTCCAGGTTTGTTTAAGATGGTTTTGGTCAGTTTAAGTCGGAGTGTGGACTCTAACTTCCTACTGACCAACATGTGACCCTTTGCCTCAAGTCCCCTCTAGTAATTGTTTGCAGTGTTTTTTCAGCTCTGCCTGGTCCCGACTTCTGTCCATTCTCTGCTCGGCTGCTTAGAGGAAGTGGTTGTGCTGACCTACTTATGGAGAGTATCCCACCAATTCTGACAATATTGCTGTTTAAAGCATTTACTTGGCCATACCGGCTAGGTACAGTGGCTTCGGCACATCCCAGATTGGATTTCTTTGCCTCTGGATTTCTAGTCCAGTATTCCTGTGGTCACCCGTTGTCTCCCCACATGTGCTAGTTTAAGCCATCCACACTGAAATCGTTGTCTGGTTTCTTTGCCAATGCCACCAACTGCATACCACCATGATCTTCCACTTGGCTCTGTATTGCGCATTCCATCCAGAATGGGTCTTCAGCTTACTATGTTCAACGTTGCCAGCAGCTGATAGTCCCCATCCTGGGAATGCTTGCTGCTGCCCTGCCTTCACCTTTTATCCACTAGGCGACTAGGAGTCCTCTTTGCAGGTTCCCACGTTTTCCTGTAGTCTTGTTCACCTAGTTTTTCACTTCAGGCTTGAAGGTGGACCTTGGAGGAAGACCCTTTCTTTCTTTCCTTGGTCTTCTGGATTGTTGCTGGCTCAGAGAGCAAGCCCCTGGGTTCCGAGTCCTGGAAACCGCTCCTAAGGAAATAATCCTTGTATTTACAGCATTGTTTTGTGCTGCTGGAGCCGCTCTCATCGAAACAACTAATGTGGGTTCATAAATCAGATTCCTGGGGTGGGCAATTATTCAAGATGCTCACCCTCAGGAGTCCAGGGTTGAGATTCATTGGAAGTGAGTCTCTACTGCATTTTCTGTAGACTTCAATTGGGGGTTCCTGCACTGCTGCATTTTTGTTTGGGGCTTTTGATTCATCGAACAACCTCTGGATCTCTTCTTTGGGGTATCTTCTGGGGTTGTTTGCCAACCCCCTCTGCAACTGTTAGTTAGAACTGACATATCTTCATTAAAGCGGATGGCCCATTGACTTCCCTCCCACTGATTCCTGTATAACCTTTTTAACCTGTACTGGAACTCTTCTAAATTGACACTGAGGTACTTATCGTCCCCTCGACATTTGTCTTGTACACACAAGTGGCTCAGTTATCTCTGGACTAAGAATTATAATTTTAGTACTTAACTGTGATTGCTAAAGCATTTTTAAATTCTTGCTCTGCGTTTCCCTATTGGTGAATATATTTTATCACTGTAGCTAATTTTGGCGATACTGTAAATATTTTGCCTGAGATATATCGCTAAGATAACTGTTGCTAAAATGTCCTCTTAATTCTAGGAAGTCTTTGCCTAAGGTTCGAAAATGTTTCCTGCCTGCCATGGCAATGGTTGATTATCATGTGTACGTTTATATTATTTTAATACACTGCTCCAGGCAGTCCACATAAATGTGGAGTCTTGGAATAGGCCTTAGGGTTATTCAAAGATTATTCTTCCTGTTGGGTACAATATCTACTTCCCTTTTCCTGCCTATGCCTACATATGTTAGGAACTGGCCTCCTCAAATGAGCGCTGTCAGATAGAGGGCTTCAACTGCATGATAGGTTTTGTGGTTCCCTTGTTCTCCCAACACCCTGTTAAATGTATGATGTTTGCCTACCTGTGGTAGTGGGCCCACATGTAGAAAACATGGTAAGGAGTCTTTTCTTAGGCCTTTGTTTTCTTATAATATGCTGGGTATATTTTTAGTACTGTGTTTTATACCCCAAGTACTTATTTGACCTGATATATGTATGTGTGACTTAATCAAATATATATTTTTTCATAATATCACTGTAGTGTTTTTCCTAGAGATGTGTGTAACTAATTGTACCTTTGTGTCAGCCTATTACCCCTGCCTGAGAGTTAAGCCTTGTTGCTCTGTCCACATTGCCTACCTTTGAGAGGTTGGCTTCTCTTTCTTGTCAGGTGTGTTAAGCCCCAATAAGGTCAGTGGTTGTAGTTCTCTCAACAGTGGGCGCTACAAAAACAAACCACCTTAAGGGCCTCATTATACAGATGGCGGTAAGGGTTTACTGGTACCGGTATTTTACCGGTACCGGTTAGGAGATCCCTTTGCGGGTTGGGGAATTTAACGCCTGCTTTTTGCAGGCGTTAAAAACCAACCCGCAAAGGGACCAGGGAGCTAATTACGGTACCGCAATTTGCGGTACCGTAATTAGCGCCTTCCCCATTCCCATAGAGCCCTATGGGGCAAAAATGGGAATGGGGAAGGGCAATGGTGGAAGGGGGAATTACCGCCCGCCAACCTTGGAATAGGGCGGTAATTCCCCTTTCCACCAAGGCGGTGCCGGTATTTTACCGGCATGAACCATGGCGCTAATAGCGCCATGGTTCACCGCCATCCATGTAATGAGGCCCTAAGAGTGTTAAAAACACTGTGGGCCCGATTCATGGAATATTTGCCCGATTCAAAGTGAATTTGCACTGCTGAAAAGTGACTTTACACCACCAACACAAACCCTGATTCATGGAACCATGCAAAGTGTATTTTTGCAGGGCAAAGTCATTTTTAACTGCAAAAATGACTATGCGCTGACTTTGTCCGGACTTTGTACTGCAAAAATACACTTTGCATGGTTCCATGAATCAGGGTTTGTGTTGGCAGTGCAAAGACACTTTGAACCAGGCAAATATTCCAGGAATGGGGCCCTGTGAGTTTGGGTTGAGGGGTGGAGGTTATTGGGAAGTGCCCATTCATATCTAGACAAGCGAGCTCCAGAAACTGCTATGCACTGCTGTTTGAGTTTTCCTGTCCGTGTGTGCAGGTGCTTTAGTCAGCCCAGGTAGGGTGTGTGTGTGTGTGTGTGTGCGCCTTGCACTACACAATGCGCAACATTCCAAGTGCTCTCTATTGCTGTGTCTCTCAAGCTCTCATGTGCAGCACCTGAGCCCTCACTATGCATCGTACAGGTGACCTCCACGCTACATCTATTGTCTCTGGCCTCTCGTCCAGAATAGCCAGTTCTTGGAGCCCTGCATAACGCAATCTTACTCCATCGCCAAAGCACTCCTGCGTCACATCACACACCCCTGCAAGATGGACACTACAACCCTGCTTGTTTTACTGTCAGTCTGAATATTTTCTCTCCCAGGCCAGGAGGCCCACCCACCATGTTACCCGCATGGTCCCAAGGATCTTACAAGGCAAAGATAAACATTGCTATAATTATGCATGCTCTTTGTGGTCATTCTTATTCTGAACCAGCTTTATCTGGCTCAGGAAAAAAAGAACCACTCCCATATGGTGGAGGCAGGAAATTGCAATTCTGAGGGCCTATTATTTTTCAGAGTTCTGGACAAGCCAATAAGGGTAACACAGAGACAGTTTCAGATGGGATTTAGCCAAGGGAGGCAAGGCCATCCTGGCAGTGCTGTATGTTGGCAAAGAGTTGCCAGGAGAGGTGAGGGCTCATTAGAAAGCTGAGACTCAAGGTGCCAAGTTGCCTTGTCCCTTTTTGTCCTGTAGTGTCTTTTCCAACAGCTACAGGTGGGCTTCTACGATGCCATTATTACATGCTTGCAATATTACTCTTTTTAAAGGTATCATATTAATAAAAATATCACTGTGGTTTGAATACACTTGCAGACCTCTTGCTTGTCTCTGGAGGATAGCTCAGGGGCAACGTGCTGGCCTTGGAAGCAAGACGACAAGGAGCAACACAGGTTCGATCCCCGGGTCCGTGTTTAGAAACCTCTGGGTATTAAGCGTGTTATAAATAACCTATCATATCAGTCCACTGGAGTCAGTTTCTTACTAAGAACCCCTATTGACGTCATCCTCGTCTGGGCAGTTAAGAGGATATGACCTGGGAAGCAGGTTCAGGGAGCTCACTGCACCCTGAGAAAGCATTGTGTCTGGGTAGGTTCAGAGCAGCTCTGCAAGGGCAGGATACGGAGCACAAAAGCAGTAGGTGGGTTGTCACCACAGACTGCTATTGCGATTATGCCGTACATATCATCTCTTAAAAATCCAGTAAAGTTCTGACGAGGTCCTAAACCAGCATTCACTACAAGGAGCTTGCAGATAAAAAGCATACAACTTTGGCCTGAAGAAAGGAGTGAAGTGGTCTATATATCGATAGGCTACTACCAACGGGCCATCCCCACGGGATAGTGGGGGACGATTTTTTAGAGGGGGGGGTGCTATATTTGCCTTTTTGACAAGTTAGTGCTCTATGTAGCTGGTATTTTGCCCATTCATATTGCCAGAATGCGTATTAAAATCAACAGTTTGCTGCACATTTTTGCATATTTTAATGGAAAACGTGCCCCTCGGTGCTACTCCTTTAATGGCAAAAAGAAAGAAATATCTACAAGAAACTGTGGTAGACGTTTGTTCTATTTCTGGTATCCCTATCTGTTGTCCCAGTCTGACCCCGCCAACATAGTCCATGTGAAGCTGTACATAGCTGGAGCTGGGGTGACGTCAGAGGCTGCCCTTCCTCCAGGTTCGGCGTCAATGCAGCAGGTTCGGCTACAGTGCAGTGACGCTGAATGCAGTGCTGATAAAGCTCAAGTTCTCGCTGGCTGCATGAGATGTGTTCAATGAGGCATGCATAGTCTCACCTATGACTGGTTACCGCGTAATCATCTTTGGTAATGCTCCAGATTGAGTAGGCTATAGTGGGTCCGTCCAATGAGAGTAGCCTGAGGCAGGTACCCTCTAGTGTCTT
Organism: Ambystoma mexicanum; assembly: GCF_040938575.1. Taxonomy (NCBI): domain Eukaryota; kingdom Metazoa; phylum Chordata; class Amphibia; order Caudata; family Ambystomatidae; genus Ambystoma; species Ambystoma mexicanum. The sequence goes on along the minus strand of NC_090923.1, from coordinate 607,685,529 downwards.
GCTCCATTGACAATGTCCTTCATTTGGAGCATGAATCAGATGGCAATGCTTCTCAATGGGTGCAACATAGCAAAGTAATCCCACAGCAGTGGAGTTGGCAAATGTTAGCCTAACATTCTTCAGGAAGTATCTTCAATTTCAAACACTACATTGTAGTACCCTGGCAAACTGTCTGATCAATGCCTTGGTAACGATCGAATATGGTAGGTTATTTATAACGCACTTAATACCCAGAGGTTTCTATGCGCCGGCCCAGGGATCGAATCTGTGGTGCTCCGTTTTGTCTTACTTCCAAGGCGAGCACGTTGCCCTTGAGCTATCCACCCGAGACGTTTGTGAAACACTCTATTGCCATAGGGCTGTAGTGAGTATTCGGATCTGGTACACAATTTTCATAGTGCCGTAGGGCACGATCAATGCCATGGCGGCATGTTAAGAAAGTGGATTTGGCATAATTTGGTTGCAATTGTAATGCGGAGTGACTGTTTTTGGAAGACTGCATGTAATAAAGTGGTGTATCGAGGCATTTTGTTTATCACACTATGCCAAATTATCATGGAGAGGCAGTGGATTTGGCACACTCTCTTGACACATTTCGATGGCAAGGTTGTGGATTTGTACTCTATATTGTCTTGCTACCGTGGCTCGGCTGTCCATTTATCACACTCTGTTGCTGTAGTGCTGTGGGGAGGTTTGGGATTTAACACATTGGGCCTCATTACAATAGTGGCGGGAACAGTATGAATGGTGCCGGTAAGGTACCAGCACCGTTCATACCGTCCCGTCGCATTAGGAGTTCTGCTTGCGGGTTCTGGACAGCCCGCCAGAGCTTACCTGGCGGACTGTGCGGCACTCGTGAGCAGAACTCGTGATTGCACTGGCACCGTTCGGTGCAACCATGCTCCCCACCGCCTTTTGCCCAATGGGGCGGAATGGGGTTCGGTAGCCCGGCAATACCGCCACCCGCGAATGGACAATTACCGTCCCATTCATCTCGTAATGGGCCGGTTATTGCCCAATCACGGGTGGCGGGGCCGGTAGCGAGCATGGCGGTATCCGAGCCTGCCAGACAGGCACGGCTACCGCCATGCTCGTAATGAGGCCTATTGTTACATTGTCCAAGGCCAGAGTGTGGATTTAGAGCACTATTTTCTAACCTATTTATTTATTAGGCTTGTATGACATAAACAAGGCTGTCAATTCCTCATACAATAATTCATTTGAAAAAAGAAAAATCCCCAAAAAATAAAGCATTAAAAAAGTTCACCCATGCCCATCATCTCTAAGCCACATCACGTTTTGTCATAGACCTGTGAAATAACCTAACAACGTGTTAGCAGTATGACAAAGAAAACATTGTGTTCACACTCTACTGGTTAAGACCGTGCTTCCCGCTCGTCCATATTCCTTAGAGCCACAAGGCATTTACACAACTACTTTCCTCAAATTTCTTATAAGAAGCAGTAGGCTATTATCACATGAGCATCTGAATACCTACTATCCAGACAAACACATTTATCAAGACGTTCACCTTTATAGTTTCAACTCTCCCTAAAAGGATCCTTCTGCATAGTCTCTTGGAGGACTAATCCGGTTTCTGACCATGATGCAGTACAGAGACCACCACCATCCGAGTTATTGAGGGCACTCAAAAACTCCTGGAGAAAGGGGAATCCTGCTTTCTTGCCTTCTCAAACCTCTCTACTGCTTTCAATACCGGTTACCACGAAGCGGCTTCAACATTTGCACCATGTGTATAGACTTTGGTAGAACAGTCTGACAGAGACCAACTTATCCAGATCGGCCCAAACAGATCCCAATGCTGGCCGCAACACATCTTTATCAAGATATTTTGAAAACAGCAATGTAAATATACATGCACTGCATAACGAGCAGCCAAGTGATAAGGCATACAAAACCAAGCCAATCCTTTGCCCAGTAGCAAGGGTTACAGTTATGGATGAATAGCCATGAAACATGTACAAGTAATGCTTGGAATGTTTAGCACTTTGCTCCTGTGTCTATGTCAATGTTAAACATTTGTACTGTATATTGTCTTGTGTCATGTATTTTAAAGATTTTTGATGCATAAGTTGAATACTTACAGAAGCCACGTGGTTTTGGTCTTACCAAAATCGTCCCGGTCAAATTGTTATTGTATTTGCCCTGTGTGTATCCTGTTGTACAGTGCTCCATTGCTTTCATACTAGGTTTACACTTTCTAAATCCCATACATACAAACATAATGTTCAGATGATAGTAATCACATTGATTCAAGGCTGTGATTGCGTGGGCACGATGTTGATGAGCGTTTGATTTTGTAAGGTTTTTGAGAGTTTTGGCAACAAAATGTACATGTTACTGTTAAAAATCAATTGGCCACAGCTTCTGGGGCCAGAGTTTGTGTGTGCAAGTTAATAGGTAGAGATAACAAGCTTGACACAAGACCACTGTGAATCAAGGTCAGCATAACTACACATACACCATTAGCTCAGCAAGGTACACATGTGATGAAATGAATTCCGCCCTGCAGGGCTACAAGGATGAGTAGCGGCTAAACCACCTACTCAGCCCTGGGACTTCTAGAAACACGAATGAACCAAATCATAAAGATGAAACAGGCACAGTTAAGAAAGATACCTATTTTGCCTTTTGTGGTAACGTGTGCCGAGGGAAGGCTATACTCGAGGGGTATGACTGTGATCCAGCAGCAAGCAAACAGCAAAGTAGAACAGTCCAAAATAAAGGCAACGTCAAATAAAGGCTCTACATATATTCTTTAATTAAACACACCATCTGCAATAATAACTAAATGGAAACACACTAGTGGAAAGAACACAGAATATGCAAAGATAGAAGGATGCAGCACTCTGGGTAGTGAAACAGGGGTGTAAGGCAAGTAAAAACCACAATATTTTAAGAAGTCTATATACGGGTGTAAAAATAAATTAAGGGTAACCTAGCAAGTCTCTAGGACCCAAAGCTGGACCAAGGGAGCAGTTACCAGCCAATAATACCTTTCACTGTTCTTGGAGGTTCGATCATGGCTCCTCTGTACTGTTTGTGCAGTTTGCAGCAGGCTCAAATGCATCTGTTGTATTGTTCCAGATGTGTAGCGGTGTTGAGCTGAATTTCCTTGAGGTTAGAAGCAGCATTTGAAGAAGTACAGATCATGAGGGCCACCAGGGTCGGTTTGACTGTCGATGATCGGCAAGGTAATGACACTCTCAGCTGGCATGGAGTGGGGCAAATTGGTTCAATTGAGTGAGACAGTGGTTCGAAGATTGGCCAAGTGCCAAAGGCAGCTTCAGAGGGTCCTGTTTATTCAACAAGCTCGAATCATGGCCTGTGCAGTTCGACAGTGACAACACAGCGTTCCTGGCTTTATTGGCCCTCAGGTGCTGTGAGTACCACTCTGGTGTCTGGAAGGGGTTGGACGATGGTGGTGGGAGGTGAGAGGGAAGGTAGGGGGAGTGTAGTCCTTGTTCTTGGGCTGCCAACTGCCAAGCAGAATGGAGGCTGGCGGCACACACCTTGAGGTGTCCTTCAACACAGTGAGGTCCTGGGCAGAAGTGTGACTGGTCTTGCTCCAGCAGCAGGTCACCCCCAATGTGCCTGCGGATGGGTAGAGAGTAGGGTTTGCCTCTGCCTTGGACACTCAGTCTTCACATCACTGGCAGACTGCTTTGGAAAGTCAACTCTCTCCAATTAATTCTTCCTCAGGTGTTTTATTCAGGAGTGAATCAAACACGGAGTGGGAGGCTTCTTCTTTTATAGGCAAAAGCCCACAGGTAATTGGACTGAAGCAAGCCTTCTTAAATAGGTCCAATCACTGTCCTTAATACCAGTGGTCTTTGCCTTCTGAGATCATATCAAGGTGTGTTTTGCTAAAGGAAGTGGAGCAAAGAGGAAGGAAAGAGAGATGTAGAGAGAAACAAGATGGTGGAATCTTCCTTCAACTATGCTGAGCTCCCACCGCCTACACCAACTCCACCTCCTTCCCTTGTCCATAGCATCAAAGTCCCCTTTGGATTGCAGTGGCCTGGTGTGATGCTAGTCCTTCTGGGATGGGTGTGCTCTTTGATTCCTGATTCTTGGCTGGGAGGCTAGCCAGCGGGATATAGGTCTTACCAGGACTCATAAAGGTTCAAAGAAGAGGTACAGCCATTCAGTCTCCTGTCCTGCATGCTGGCTATCTGACCAGAATACACACACCTCTTCCACACCTTATCAGGGCCCACAGGGCAGCCACATGTATGATGACAATTTGATGTGGCTTTAATAAGTATGAAAGATACTTGCTTGCCCCCATAAGTTATACTTACATGTGACTTATATTTAAAATGTAAAACTCCCACCAACTCTCCTAGGTATCAGTTTTGGGAACAGAGGTATATATTCTAAATGCAGTCCCTGTGCTGTAGGGACTTGGCCATCACTGCAGCAGTCAAGAGGGCACCTATGACCCCTGAACCCACTCTGTGCCACTGAAGAACAGGTGTGGCAGATCAGGATAGTGATTCAGCAGGGCAAAGGTGTACACTATGGTTTTGGCATGGACCTTATGAAAGGGGGATCTGGTTGGCAGATCCCCTTACTGAGATGGAATTACCCACATCATTGTATTAATTTATACAAATCCAGGTCTTCTACACCATTGCCAGATGGCAAATCCTCACAACACCCTAATGTGAGCATTGCATACATTCCTCCCCACCTATTTGTATTTGTACTTATTGCGCAAGAAAGAGAGCGCTCTAATAAAAATGCTGCACACAAGGACAAAAGCTGTGAGTGGAGCACTCTCTATGTAGAGTTCTTTACAGACGGTCAAAGGGATAATTGTGGAGGTTGATAACTTGATAACTAGGTGGAGGAGACAGAAGAGAGCAGTGGGATCATGGAATTGATAAACCACTGACAACAAAAATGATGTATATTATATACAGATATTTACCTTGAGTACAGCTAAATGCTTTTGATGAGGGAAGATGAGCTGGGGAGAGATGGCTCGCCTGTATGTGTCTGGTGTCCCTTAATTATTTGTGGGCAGCTTTAGATGACAGAGGAGAGGCTATTTATTTGTACTTTTAAGTGTTCTGAGATCCAGTAGTGGGGCGCAAACCTACCCTCCTTGCTTTTACAATTATAAACGAATGATGGGTACTATTAAGTGCTACATTTGCAACAAGATACGCATATTTATTTAGGGTGATTACTGTAACATTCTGTTAATGCAGTTTCTTTGTGGGAAACTGATTTTTTAAAGTCATCTCTTTTCTTTAACTATGATGGATCTAATATAGACTGGGCTTCAAAGAATATGTATGTTGGCACACAAATTGCAAAAAGGACCTAGAGGGTCTAGAGATTGCCAACAGTTAATTCAAATGATACTATGCTTTCTCTGTCTGGCAAACTATACTGGGACACAAAATAGGGCCAGGCACCAGAATAAAAGTGGATCAGGGTCAGTAGACAAACTACTAATTCAAGGGACCTGGCCATGAGGATATATAATGATATAATTTTAGGATAATGAAAACCTGTCAGTAACCTAAGATAGGTGTTGCTTCAAAAAATGTCTGACACTCATAACTTGGTGAAATCATGTTCATCGTTCTAAGCAACAAACCCCAATAGCAAGCAGAGGACCATTTTGGTTTTCATGTGACCTCTTCCATGTTCCCAGTCAAACTAGATTCTGACTATGCCAATTTCCTTGTTGCAGACAATACCATTACTGTCCAAAGGAAAGTAAAAACCTTGAGAGTCGTTCTAGATGAGGAGCTATCTATGAAGTCTCATGTTTCCAACATCAGGTCAAGCTGTAGATTGATTAATAAGCAAATCATTTGCGTTCGTCCATTTGTAACAGCTGAAAACTGTGCACTCGTGTCTACAGCGTTGATAAACTCCAGACTTGACTATTGTAACAATCTACTGTCCGGCACTACTGCTGCCAACATTCAATCCTTACAGGTGGCTCAGAACAACGCTGTGCACACCATCTTTAATCATCTCGTCGCACTCATATCTCCTTTTTCAGAAAGATTCTACATTGGCTTCCTGTAAAACATTGCATAACACATAAAGAATTAATGACAACACACAAGTGTTTGTCTTTCAGCAATCCCACCTATCTGTCTGAATGCATTAGCATCAAGACCAATGGAAGAAAGCTTCGATCTTCCACTGCTACTATTCTTGCTCCCCCTAGTTTTAAGATGGCTACATTTGGGGGCACCACTCTTGATGTCCAGGGTCCCCTCCTCTGGAATGCCCTACCGGCTGGGATACGACAGATTCAAAATGATGCCCTTTTTAAGCGTGCCATAAAGACTGGCCTTTTTAATCTGGAGTAACTCACCTCACAGCCTCTATTTCCTCCTGCTGATCTTTTTGTTGTGTGTCTTGTCCTTGTTTCCTGTGCAGTCTTAGGCCTACGGGCATGTGGCGCGTAATAAGAATTTAAATAAATAAACAAATAAACTCTCCGAAATCATAGACATAGACCAAGTTCAACTTCTCAGGCATTTACTCCCCGCAGCCGGCATATAGGTGATCGCACTGCCCATCACGGAGTCATAATTCACATCACTAATGTTGAACTTGTCTACTATTGTCTGTTATCTGATGGAGTGCTTGATTATGTAATGGGGGACCACAGTCCTGTGGAATAGCAGATCACCACCTCAGCGCTTGAAAGCCAGCCCAGTGGCAGTTGAGCACTTTATAAATGCTGCATAACACATGCCAAGCTCTTAGTCTGAGATGCTTGCAATGAAATGGACTGGCTGTTAGATCTTCAAATTCTCTCGTAAAGCTGCAGACAGGCTTTGGGGGCAGTTGTGGTGTGTTTCCCTGTGTTTATCCAATTTATTTTTCCGGTGTCTGCTCTGTTACCCCCTTTGGGTACACTAGAATCTGACCATGAATATTTCCTCATGTTAGATATTAGAAAGAAGCTTCAGATGCATGAGTAAATTAAGTTGTGCCTCCAGCACTGACTGCTGACTAACACATAACCCTCTGTATACTCTTGGGGCATAGATATGTAGATGGATAGGTGTAGTATACACTCTGTCAAAACATATTGATCTAGGGAGCAGCCCAGGTGATGACAGTGTGAATCACTCTGATTATGAAGGGTCAGATGGACTCCCCAATGCTGGGTCTCTGGTCTCCTAAGACTTGCTAGCAAGCAAAGAGCATGGTATGCATCTGCGCAAAAAGGCTACCTCACTATAAAAAGCCAAAAAGGACGATCTTAAATATTTTCACAGTATTCGTCCATCTGGCATCCTGATTCCTGAGAAATTAGATCATCGAAATTGAATCACATCTGTCTCCAACATTAAATGTCATGAAGCCTAAAAGGAAGTTTCCAATAGGTCACTTCAGATCAGTAAAAGGTTTCATTGCTCCAATTGGTATTTCAGGGCTAGGCTTGGCATTTTGATTCCCCTGCTGACATGGTTACTGTACACATATTTTATTGAACTTTTTCCAGTTTTTACTACAAGTAGCATCGTGTGTTGGCTATTAATCTGCCATTGCAACATACAGAAAAAGAGTGTGTAAAAAGACATTGGAACAACGGGAAAGGACCTTGCACTTATTCCAGTCCGAGAATAATGACTCTGGGATATTTTTTATGACAAAAGTAAATTCATGCTTTGGAACTGAATGATGTTAAGCTTTTTAAATGGTCACTTCTAAAGAGGGCATGTAGTGTATACAATGTGTCCCCTGTTGCCGCAGTGTCTCACCCTGAAGCTTTGTAATACTGCTAATCTACAACATTTACAAGAAAACTGTCTTGTAGAAAGTCGAAGAGCTTAGTGTGCACTGAAAATGTCCCCAGGCTGCCAGAGATGCCCCCTTTTCCACTGAAGCCCTCTATGTACTCGTGTTATAGGCCATAGTCAATGTGGAGAGCTCTTCCAATAATGTCACCTGTGTGGAGGTGCCTGGGATATGCACCTACAATGAGCATACCAGTGCAGTTAATATCCTTTAACCCATTAAGTGCCAGGCTATTATGGACGTCTATTAAAAAAGGTTGAGAATACTCATCCATGGCACTTACATGGCCAATACAATTCCTGAGAGAACTTCTCCTTTAACCCCAAAGGGGTTAAAGGAGAAGTTCTCTCAGGAATTGTATTGGCCCAATGGATCGGGCATGTATTTTTGAGCATATATTGATCGATCTGAATATTTTTGCAAATGCATCTTACCTTCTGTTTTCTCACATTTACAAATACACGGGCCGGAAACTGCAATCTTGTGCTATTCTTATCCATTGATCTATCATCCTAAGGTCAAGTGCCTTTGTGGCAGTAAATCAGATCACCCGCCCCTCAAGTTGATAGCAACATATAAAACCGATATGCTCCGGATTCCATCTGGTGAGTGCCCCCCCCTTGCTAGCCCTCTCAGGCATTGTGTGTGCCCAGACCCCTCTCGTTGCGAATCCATCCCTCCTCCCTCGATCCGTGTCCCTCCCACAGCCCGCGAACGATCCCCGCTTCCTGGTTTCCCTGTAGCCCGCCTCCCGACACGCCCACCATTCTCTGATAGGCCATCCAGCCTATTGCACTGAGTCTACCGACTCGTGGCCTTCCTCTGAGCCCCATTCTGCTCCGGATTCCATCTGGTGAGTGCCCCCCCTTGCTAGCCCTCTCAGGCATTGTGTGTGCCCAGACCCCTCTCGTTGCGAATCCATCCCTCCTCCCTCGATCCGTGTCCATCCCGCAGCCCGCGAACAATCCCCGCTTCCTGGTTTCCCTGTAGCCCACCTCCCGACACGCCCACCATTCTCTTATAGGCCATCCAGCCTATTGCACTGAGTCTACCGACTCGTGGCCTTCCTCTGAGCCCCATTCTGCTCCGGATTCCATCTGGTGAGTGCCCCCCCTTGCTAGCCCTCTCAGGCATTGTGTGTGCCCAGACCCCTCTCGTTGCGAATCCATCCCTCCTCCCTCGATCCGTGTCCATCCCGCAGCCCGCGAACAATCCCCGCTTCCTGGTTTCCCTGTAGCCTGCCTCCCGACCCGCCCACCATTCTCTGATAGGCCATCCAGCCTATTGCACTGAGTCTACCGACTCGTGGCCTTCCTCTGAGCCCCATTCTGTTCCGGATTCCATCTGGTGAGTGCCCCCCCCTTGCTAGCCCTCTCAGGCATTGTGTGTGCCCAGACCCCTCTCGTTGCGAACCCATCCCTCCTCCCTCGATCCGTGTCCCTCCCGCAGTCCGCGAACGATCCCCGCTTCCTGGTTTCCCTGTAGCCCGCCTCCCGACCCGCCCACCATTCTCTGATAGGCCATCCAGCCTATTGCACTGAGTCTACCGACTCCTGGCCTTCCTCTGAGCCCCATTCTGCTCCGGATTCCATCTGGTGAGTGCCCCCCCCTTGCTATCCCTCTCAGGCATTGTGTGTGCCCAGACCCCTCTCGTTGCGAATCCATCCCTCCTCCCTCGATCCGTGTCCCTCCCGCAGGCCGCGAACGATCCCCACTTCCTGGTTTCCCTGTAGCCCGCCTCCCGACCCGCCCACCATTCTCTGATAGGCCATCTGGCCTTCTTTCCCAGGCCATTACTGCACCTCCCAGGGCTCTGCCCGTGCAGCCCTGCAGCTAAGGAACTGAGCAAACGACTACTCCTTCAAGGACGACCCCAGATCGTATCTGCAGGTAACCTCAGGAGAAGCAAGAAGCCAACAACAAGTAAGTGTGGCAAGGGCAGGGCCAGAAGCAACTACTTCAAGCCATACTACCCTACCACTCTTCTAACGCAGCATTCAACAACATAAATTCATTATAGTTGCACTCAGAAACTCAGCGTGCATGTAAAAGGGTTACCCAATTGCATCTAGAAGTGTTCCTAATTGCACTTGGAAGTTGTGACCAATAGCCTCTCTGAGAAAGTTGGATTTAGAAGTGTATCCAATTGCATTAGAAGTTGTGACCAATAGCAATAGCCACTCTGAGAAAAGTTGAATTTAGAGGTGTACCCAATTGCATTTAGAAGTAGCGCCCAACAGCCTCTCTGAGAAAAGTTGAACTTAGAAGTGTACCCAATTGCATTTAGAAGCTGTGATCTTTTGCATCTAGAAGTGTACCCAATTGCATTTAGAAAATGTGACCATTTGCATTTAGAAGTGTACCCAATTGCAATTAGAAGCTGTGACCATTTGCATTTAGAAGTGTACCCAATTGCAATTAGAAGTTGCACCCAGTAGCCTCTCTGAGAAAACTTGAACTTAGAGGTGTACCCAATTGCATTTAGAAGCTGTGACCTTTTGCATCTAGAAGTGTACCCAGTTGCATTTAGAAGCTGTGACCATTTGCATTTAGAAGTGTACCCAATTGCAATTAGAAGTTGCGCCCAGTAGCCTCTCTGAAAAAGTTGAATCAGAAGTGTTCCCAATTGCATCTAGAAGTGTACCCAATTGCACTTAGAAGTTGTGACCAATAGCCTCTCTGAAAAAGTTGAATTAGAAGTGTTCCCAATTGCATATAGAAGTGTACCCAATTGCACTTAGAAGTTGTGACCAATAGCCTCTCTGAGAAAGTTGGACTTAGAAGTGTACCCAATTGCATTAGAAGTTGTGACCAATAGCAATAGCCACTCTGAGAAAAGTTGAATTTAGAAGTGTACCCAATTGAATTCTAGAAGTTGTGACCAATCGCCACTCTGAGAAAAGTTGAATTTAGAAGTGTACCCAATTGCATTCTAGAGGTTGTGACCAATAGCCACTCTGAGAAAAGTTGGATTTAGAAGGGTTCCCAATTGCATCTAGAAGTTGTGACCAATAGCCTCTCTGAGAAAAGTTGAATTTAGAAGTGTACCCAATTGCATCTAGAAGCTGTGACCAATTGCATTTAGAGGTTCTGACCAACAGCCTCCCTGAGAAAAGTTGATTTTAGAAGTGCACCCAATTGCATTTAGAAGTTCACCCAATTGCATTTAGAAGTATACCCAATTGCATGTAGAAGGGTACCCAATTGCATTTAGAAGTGTACCCAAGTGCATTTAGAAGCTGTGACAAATTGCATTTAGAAGTTGTGGCCAATAGCCTCTCTGAGAAAAGTTGAATCTAGAAGTGTACCCAATTACATTTAGAAGTACACTCAATTGCATTTAGAAGTTGCGCCCAATAGCCGCTCAGAGAAAAATTGAATCTAGAAGTGTTCCCAATTGCATTTAGAAGTTACGCCCAATAGCCTCTCTGAAAAAAGTTTAATTAGAAGTGTACCCAATTGCATCTAAAAATTGCGCCCAATAGCCTCTCTGAGAAAGTTGAATTTAGAAGTGTAGCCAATTGCATCTAGAAGTGTTCCCAATTGCCTCTCTGAGAAAAGTTGAATCTGGAAGTGTACCCAACTGCATTTTGAAATTGTGACCAATCGCCGCTCTGTGAAAAGTTGAATTTAGAAGTGTACCCAATTGCATTCAGAAGTTGCACCCAATAGCCTCTCTGAGAAAAGTTGAACCTAGAAGTGTGCCTAAAGGCGTGACACACCCGATCCTAGAACTACAATCAGAAAACCCTCCTAAATCAACCTTAAAAGTCTGCACGAATCATGAGCGCACCCACCCCACCAGAGTCTCTCAGAAACGAGCCCCGTGGACCACCCCCACTCTCTGATCTGCCTTCACTCCCGCCCCCTCTGTCCCAAATCACCCCAGGCTCCTCCACACTCGCTTCCACTCCCCTCTCCAAACACCAAGCCAGAGGGGCACGATGGCGAGCCACTTACCCTAAAACCACACATCCCCTGAACCCCACCACCGACCGGCCAGCATTGCCCATACCTCCTCCCCTCACTATCAGACCTGGCACACCCCACCCCGAAATCACCCACCCACCGCCTTGCCCACATACTCCTATCTCCTCCCCCCGACCACACTCTTTCCCCTCCCTAAAAACTGCGCGCCTAGCCCTAGCACGAACCGAAGCTGCTTCCCTCTCCCCCTCTGACCCCCCTACCCTCTCCCACACACCAGTCGCAGTAAAGAGGAAATGCTCCTGGTCCCCCACAATCTCTCAGCACTCCTCGCCTCCCCTGTCTTGACCCACCACCTCTCTCCCGCAATCTCCGCCTTCCCCCTTGGCCTCCCTCTTCCTGAAACCCCTCTCCCTCGATTTCTCATCAACTGCAACTGAAACTCCCAACCGCCCACACCTCTCCCTCAAATCCCCCAACCCAAACCCGATCATCCTATCACACCCAGCCACCTAGCCCCGCCCAAAACCTGCCAATTTTTCCGCCTGCCCACTATTCCCTTCTAGCATCACCCACCTTACCCCCCCGCTCCACTCTCTCCTCCACCGCCCCATCCCGCTCCAGCCCCGAGACCTACCTTGCCTGCCGATGTGAACTGTATCCTATTTAACACCCGTTCTGTAGCAAAAAACAGACATTGCATCTATAACCTCCTCACCTCTGTCAAACCTGACCTAGTTTTCATCACTGAAACCTGGTTCTCTGATGACTTCGGCCCAATCGCTAGTGAAGCCTTTCCCCCTGACTACCTGACTACTCCCTCATCCCACTGAACCGTCCGTCCAGAGGAGGTGGGGTAGAAATCATCTTCAAATCTCTCTTCCGCGCCTCAATCATAGACAACCAACCCTCCATCCCATCCTGCGAATCTCTCCTCGTTAAACTTTCCTTCTCCCCATCGCTCTCACACAGCTTCCTAATAATCTACAGGCCCCCTGGCTACGATAGACAATTCGCAAACAACCTCTGCGATTCCATCGCCACCCTCCAACTAAACCATCCCAACCTCTCCCTCCTTGGTGACTTAAACATATGGCTCGACATCCCCACCAACCCTATGACACACTCCCTGGTTGACGGTTTAGATGCAATTAATCTCCAACCCCACATAAACGGCCCGACCCACTACAAAGGACACACTCTTGATGCCATCTTTAGCTCCAACACCCTGATTCGTTTAAAGCCCCCCATCCCAATCATCTGGTCCGATCACTTCATTCTCTCGTTCGCCATCCACGCACCCGACCCCTTCCCGTACTCGCATCCGAACCTCCGAATTTACGCAAATGCTGGAAAAACCTAATGATCACCCCGGACCTAGCCGAGGCACTCCTCCAATCTCCACCACCCTCCTGCCGTCCCAACAACCAACTAACCCCTGAGGCCTTTGACTCATGGCTCAACGCATCTCTTCTGGGACTCACCCCCCGTGCAAACCATCAACCCGCCGTGGCCCTTTCCCCAGATGGTTCACTCCTGAATTGAAGACCACTAAACGAATTTACAAATACCTAGAACGCAAATGGCAGAAAGAGAAAACCCACGAGAGCAGGACCACCTTGGCCCGACACCTATATCAATACAAGGCCGAAATCTGGAAAGCAAAAAAATCCCACTACAACTCCCGAATCCTTAACTGCAAAACCCAAGCAAAGAACTCCACAAAATCATCTCAGAATTCACCAATCCGGCTTGTAATACAACCGTCGCGACCCCCTCACAATCACTCTGCGACTCACTCTCCCTCCACTTTTACAACACGGTTATCGAAAGAACAAAAACTCTAAATACCAAACTAGCTCTACTACAGCCACCGGGCAACCCTCTGCCCGTACCGGCCAGCCCTTCAGCCGCGACCTCTACGCAACCAACGTTTGAATCTTTTAGTCCAATATCACCAGAACAATTTCTCAAACTTCTATCTGCTCGCAAACCATCTGGATCACCACTGGACCCTTGCCCAGCCACAACCCTCAAAGAAATGTTTGCTTCCACCTGCGCAGGAGAACACGCAAGATCCATCATAAATTCCTCCCTCTCCTCCGTTATGTTTCCCGACGCATTCAAAATAGTTCACGTCAAACCTCTAATTAAAAAACCGTCGCTCGACCCTCTCGAGCCCAAAAACTACCGCCCAATCTCAAACACCAGGTTCCTTGCCAAACTCATTGACCGAATCGCCTACTCTCAACTAAATGCCTTTGTCGAAACCAACAACCTTCTAGACCCCGCCCAATCAGGTTTCAGATCACGTCACGGAACTGAAACCACCCTAACCTCGATCTGGGATGACCTTAAAATGACAGCAGACTCCGCGGGATGCGCCGCACTAATCCTCCTCGACCTATCGGCCGCCTTTGACACGATCAATCACTCAATCCTCCTAGACTGCCTCCACTCCCTAGGAATTCGTGGAACCGCCCTTAAATGGATAGCTTCATTCCTCAAAGACAGGCACCAAATAACGACACTCTCCAGCTTTACCTCACAAGCCCGACTAGTCGACACGGGAGTCCCTCAAGGAGCATGTCTATCCGCCCTCCTGTTCAATCTCTGCCTGATCACCCTCCCACCAATAATTCGCTCACACAATATCCTGTGTTACAACTAAGCCGACGACACTCAACTAATTCTAAAACTCCTGAACTCGAAACCCAACTCCCAACCTGACATGGCATCCTGCCTCCTTAACATAGAACTCTGGATGACCCAAAGCCACCTCCAATTAAACCCCTCCAAAACAGAAATCATGGTCTGCGGCAACTCCGATCTTCTTCCGCACCCACTACCCTGGCCACCCGCCATGGGCAACTCACCGACACCCTCCAACACAGTAAAAAATCTTGGATGCACCCTGGACTCCGACCTAACACTCTCGCGCCAAGTCAATAATGTCTCAAAATCCTGCCACTACCCCCTCAAAAACATTAGCTGCATCCTTCCATTCCTCTCATTTCCCAACAGAGTCTCTGCTGTCCAATCAATCGTCATATCAAGACTCGACTATGGAAACCCCCTATACCTCAGAATTCATGCCTACCAACTAAATAAACTCCAAAGAGCACAAAACGAGGCAGCCAAAATGCTACTTGCGCTCGGTCCAAGAGACCATGTATCCCCAGCCCTTAAGACACTGCACTGGCTTCCAGTAGCCCGTAGGGTGGCTTTCAAAACCTTATGCATCTCCCATCGAGCACTGCATAAAACTGCACCTCAATATCTTCAAGACAAGCTAATACCTTACCACCCCACTCGCACCCTAAGATCAAGCTCAGCCGGCCTCCTAGTAATTCCTAAGACAAACTCTGTCAGGTTAGGCGGATCATCATTCTCAGCCCTGGCCCCAACCCTGTGGAACTCGCTCCCATCCCACATCCGCCTAACTGAGGACTTAACGGCCTTCCGCAAACTACTGAAAACCTGGCTCTTCCCCTAAAACTAATTGGTTCCAAACTAGCTTCATCACAATAACACCGACCCAGCAATCGACTTGAAGCAAGAAATTTACAGCTAAATAAACTCGAATGTAAACTAGAAAGACAGACAATACTAAACGAGCAATGTAGATCAAAACAGTGAAGTGGATAATAGGAATAAATCATTGGGAAACTAGGAGATCTGAACCGATGAAACGGACATAATGAATGAGGAGGGAATGTAATGAATGACATAGATGAAATAGTTGGAACGGATGAAGCGTACAGAACAGATGAACACAATAAGTGGAAGGGTGCAAGAGCGGAGAGCGGATGAGTGTGAAGAGCGGATGAGTCTCGAAAACGGATGAGTGTGTAGAGCGGATGAGTGTGTAGAGCGGATGAGTGTGTAGAGCGGATGAGTGTGTAGAGCGGATGAGTTGTGGAGAGCAGATGAGTGTGGAGAGCAGATGAGTGTGGTGAGCAGATGAGTGTGGAGAGCGGATGAGTGTTGAGAGCTGATGAGTGCGGACGAGTGTAGAGGATTAATGTGGTTGGCGGATGAGTGTGGAGGGGCGATGAGTGTGGAGGGCCGATGAGTGTGGAGGGCGGATGAGCGTGGGGAACGGATGAGTATGGAGAGCGAATGAGTGTGGAGAGCGGATGAGTGCGAAGTGCGGATGAGTCTAGAAAACGGATGAGTGTGTAGAGCGGATGAGTGTGTAGAGCGGATGAGTGTGTAGAGCGGATGAGTGTGTAGAGCGGATGAGTGTGTAGAGCGGATGAGTGTGGAGAGCGGATGAGTGCGGAGAGCGGATGAGTGTTGAGAGCGGATGAGTATAGACGAGTGTAGAGGATTAATGCGGTTCGCGGATGAGTTTGGAGGGCCGACGAGTGTGGAGGGCCGACGAGTGTGGAGGGCGGACGAGTGTGGAGAACGGATGAGTATGGAGAGCGAATGAGTGCAGAGAGCGGATGAGTCTAGAAAACGGATGAGTGTGCAGAGCGCGGATGAGTCTAGAAAACGGATGAGTGTGCAGAGCAGATGAGTGTGGAGAGTGGATGAGTGTGGAGAGCGGATGAGTGTGGAGAGTGGAGGAGTGTGGAGAGCGGAGGAGTGTGGAGAGCGGAGGAGTGTAGAAAGCAGATGAGTGTGGAGAGCGGATGAGTGTGGAGAGCGGATGAGTGTGGAGAGCGGATGAGTGTGGAGAGCGGATGAGTGCAGAGAGCGGATGAGTGTGGACGAGTGTAGAGGATTAATGCGGTTGGCGGATGAGTGTGGAGGGCCGATGAGTATGAAGGGCGGATGAGTGTGGAGAACGGACAAGTACGGAGAACGAATGAGTGGGGAGGGCGGATGAGTATAGAGAGCGGTTGTATGTGAAGAGCAGTTATGTGTGGAGAGCAGAGGGGTATGGGGAAAGGAGGAGCATGGAGAACGGAAGAGAGTTGAGAACTGAGGAGCCTGCAGAGCCGAGGAGAGTGCAGAGCGGAGGAACATGCAGAGGGGAGGAACGTGCAGAGCGACTGAGTGTTGAGAGCGGCCGAGTGTTGAGAGCGGCCGAGTGTGGTGAGCGCCTGAGTGTGGAGAGCGCCTGAGTGTGGAGAGCGGCTGAGTGTGGAGAGCGGCAGAGTGTGTAGAGCGGCTGAGGGTGGAGAGCGGCTGAGGGTGGAGAGCGGCTGAGGGTGGAGAGCAGCTGAGGGTGGAGAGCGGCTGAGGATGGAGAGCGGCTGAGTGTGGAAAGTGGCTGAGTGTAGAAAGCGGCTGAGTGTGGAGAGCGGCTGAGTGAGGAGAACGGCTGAGTGTGGAGGAGCGGCTGAGTACGTACGAGCGGCTGAGTACGTAGAGCAGACGAGTACGTAGAGCGGATGAGTACATAGAGCGGACAAGTATTTGACTGAATATGTGAAGCGGACGAGTGAGCGGTGCGGATGAGTATGTGAAGCAGACGAGTGTGTAGTGCGGATGAGTATGTGGAATAGATGAATGTATAGGGTAGATGGGTAGACTGGACGAATGACTAGACTGGACGAGTGTGTAGAATGGACGACTGTGTAGATAGGATGAGTGTGTAGATTAGACGGATGTGTGGAGCGGACGTATGTTTGGAGCGGACGAGTGTGTGGCACGGATGAGTGTACGCAGAACGGACGAGTGTACGAAGAGCAGATGAGTATAAATGGAACAGATGTGTGCAAGTGGAGCGGAAGAGTATATATGGAGCGAATTATTGTATATGGAGCGGATGAGTGTGAGTACAGAGCAGATGAGTGGCATGATGAGTGTATGGTGCCGATGAACACATAGAACGAACAAGTGTATGGAACAGATGGGTACGTAGAGCAGATGAGTATGATGAACGGACGAGTACGCAGTGCGGAAGAATAATGAATAAAGTGGATGAGTGTGTAGATCAGATGAGCGTACTGAGTGGATAAGCGTACAGTGGGGATGTGTACTCAGAGCGTACGAGTATACAGAGCTGAGGAGTGAGTTGACAGACACGAATACATGCGTGGGGTAAACTGGAGTACTTGCGCGAGAAGGGCAGGAGTGCATGCGTATGGAATACTTGGGAACACACGTGGAGCACACTAGAGAATGAAGGATAGACTAGAGCATGCGTGGTGAACATGAGCGCGTGAGTGTGCAGTGCAATCATGAACGCCTGAAATGACCAAAAATGCATAGAACGAACCTGACCGCTCAGAATTGCATGACATTCGTATTATGCCCTGGAATGCAAGGAACCTTTGAAAGAGCATACCTCATATCACACCCCATGCTTACTCTCTCCTTACACCACCATTCAACTAGAACACAGAGATACTATGACACCATTCGGTATAACTGTTCTCATATCAACATCTGCCGCTCACTCCCCATCATTCTATGTAAACATTGCGGGTCTTACACCCCCAGCCAGGCGTTCTCCTCAGGCCTAACGCTGCCACACTCGGTCTGGATAATTCCGGCCAGATCGAACACATACTCCTGATCTCTCAGTCACCACACCTACCGCTAGGAAGCAGCTACCACAGGAATTCCACACCAGCTGCACACATACCTGGTGGCAAACGCACCTTTGGACTCTCTCTACTCTCTCTCTACTGACCCGAACTTCGGTTCCCAAGGGCCTTCAACCTACCAGCGCCTTCAGACCATACCAATGGTATATAAGGCACTATATAAGTGCAAAATAACATAACATAACATAACACCTCTTCTCATAAAGTTGGTGCACATCCTAGCCAAACTTACCCGGTCATCACCTACGTCATCACATTCTCTAACGCAGAACCAGGAAGATCAACAAACACACACACACACACACACACCATAAAGTTTTACTTTCTTTTGAGAATATAATGATTGCAAGAAAACATTTACTATATGGGATAGTTCTGATGTTTAGTTCAACTGCCATATTCCATTTAAAGGCTTCAGATTACCTTCATCGATCTGTTCTTGAATTGAGAAATCAAAGTTCTGTGTGGTAAAATGTAATGCACTTGTGTTCCATCTTAGTTTTTGTATCGATGCACATGGCATTCCGTTTGTGAGGGGGGAAAAATGTCTCCTTTAACGTTGATATGCAGCACTTTGCCATCCGTGTGTATTCATACCATAAATGCTGGCATGTTGCTCCGTATTGCTTGCAACGAAAATGGGCAAACATGCCTCACGATCATCCCAGACTATGGTTATTACTTTTCCATTACTGATGGTTATCTTCCAGCTCTGGATAAAGAACCTATTCACATGAAGAGTTTATCCATGGCACATGCACATACGAATTACGTAACTATGTAAATTTGGGAAGGCAAAAATGTATGTCATTACCCAATTTGAAATATAAGTGAGACAATAAATCAACATGTTAATGCAAAATTACATTTTTGTTGAAAGTGACATTATGATGTATACTCTTTGCGTCAAATTCAGTATCAATGTTACACGTCATTAATCATGAAGCATATAATTGCATAAATATTAGGTAAACGTTTACTTACATTATTTGCTGATTTTCCATTCTAGCAATGTAAAGTTGAATGACAGTCTCACTCGAAAGCTCTTATGAGAAGAAATAGAACTTTTGTGTGTTATATTTATATGTTTATATTATTATGTATTTATATTATTATATTATTAAAGTGAATCATATCATTACTTTGTGGCTACTCTCAACATTGTGTTTTTGAAAATGTTAGTACGAAGGATTCAGGGACAAATAACAGAGACCCTGTTTCATGTGGTCACTTTCCCAAAACAAGGGGCCTCATTACGAGATTGGAGGTAGCCATGGCGCTACCTCCAACCTCGTAACCTCGTAACCTACTAGCGCCATGGCTGCTAGTAGGGTCCCGCAAATTGACGTACCGTTATTAGCTCCAGAGTCCCTTTGCGTGTCCCGTCCTTAATGCCTGGAAAAACTAGGCGTTAAGGGAGGACCCGCAAAGGGAACTCGTAGTAGGGCGGTAAGGGATTATCCCTTACCGCCCACCTCGTAATGAGGCCCAAGGTCTCGTTTTTGGGAAGAAATACCACAAAATGAACAATATTATCTTCCAGTTTGAATTGTAAGCTGTGATGTGAAAATAAGAAAATGGTTGAACTTATAAAAAGAAGCAAATATTTGCTTTGTTATTTACTATAAATAAACTCATTCTTAATTTAACCTTGTTTAATTATTTAAATCATTTTAACATGCTAGAATTCATGCGGACATAGTGTATATGTTGTCAGCAAATTTTATAGTGCAAATAGATTGTAACTTGTCTTCAAAATCTAATTGATTTTGGTTCTGTCAAGAATGTCTAATTTCTTTCAACCCAATTCAAACAGTGTTATATAGTGACAACACTTTTATCCACAGTTTTATGTGAGTTTGCTACAACAATAACCAGTGGCATCGGGAACAAATGGGGGTGCTTCATATCCCACTGCAAAGGCAATTGCCTGCTTACTGTGACATTACTTTTTTACTGGACGAGTATGATAAGCTTTGTCATAGATGCCCAGAACGGGGGCCGTCTCGCAGCAGTGAAGTTTGGGGAGGTTGCACTGTCTGCTCCTGCAGGATATGATCTGGCAAGGTGATGGCGGCAAGGTGGTGATTCGTACCATGCTTTTTTTATAAGCCACACATAATGTGTGTTGTTGCTTGGCTAGAGTGCAGTTTGTGGCTACCATTTGATCACTTTCTTGCTGTGTCCTGATGGCTTCACTTTTGGGCCTCCTGTCCAGGACAGCAGTGTTGCCATCCATTCTTGCTCAACCTGACTATCTGTAGAACAGTGGTCTGGAGCAGAACATGGCTAGCAGTGTGCTCATATGCTCAATCTCTGCACCCCACATGCACTATGGGTGACACAGTAGGAGCACGCCTCGCGTCGCAATCCTGGATGCTGACTGCACCTGAGGCCCAATAAGTGGCAGAGCCGGATGCAAAGCATGAGCACACAGATCCATGTTCCACCTCTGTCCGAATGTTGCAGGGATAAGGTACAGATTCAAGTCACCGTATGGGTGCAGCAACGATTGTGTGTAAATGTATCATTAATTGTCCATGGTGCATTTAGTGTGAAAAGTAGCACAACTTTTTTCGTGGCATGCCTCCCCAATCTTGAAACTCTGGATAGTCCCCTGATAGTAACGGTTCATAATATACCACCAACACCTACACCCAGGTGACATGTCTGTTCATGTGTTTCCATACGTGCATCCTCTTTAAAGGCAGCCAGCATCAACCATGGGGCAAAACATGTAGTCTTTTATACCTAGGCACCAATAGGTGCCAAGTATTGTGTTTATGCTCTGGCTGTTGGGTGGTGGGTAACATGGTCTCATCAGTGGGTTTGGCATGTTCCAGAGATAGGCTTGAAGGATGCAAGGTATATGGCTTGTGCTTTGTGTGTTGGGAAGGAAGGGTGGGTGGCTGGATGTGAGCTTGGATGTCTGTGTTCTGGATTTTGGGTGTGTTGGATTTCATTTGTATTTTATTTTTTGCATTTTACACTACTTACTGTGAATCAGTCTCTCATATAATGGCATTATTGTTGCAAGAGCTTTTACAATAAAGTGTGAGTCTTTCTTAAAAGTAAATTCAAGCATCACATCAAAACGAAACATAACCGCATCATGCCCAGGAATAGCCAACCCATCTTCACACCTCTCCATAAACACCTCAAACCCAATACAACTTAGACACATGCAACATTCTGTCCATCAGTTACATCATTTCACCCTGGTGACTCTCCCACCTTCTTCAAAATTAGTCGCTGCCCCTATTCCCTCACCTGATAAGTATGTGTTAGTGCTAGCTATCTAGCCAATCCGTATCCTACTTCTCTGCTGGAACAAAAATGCACTAACACATTTAAAAGTCCTCTCTTCATGTCTCCCATGACATGCTATGGTCTTCAAAAGGCTGTTCAAGTACACAGCTCTTCTTGGGCACACCAATGCCGTATATAATAGAGCATGCACTACATTGTATATGGTTGAAAACCATAATACTACAGACATACAGGGAAACAGACAGACAAATAGACAAAAGGGTGTGGGCTACCTGTTTTGGTTACAGGATGGTCTATAGAGCTACAGAGCTGGCCAAAAATGTTAATAGATCACCAGACAAAATGTATACAGATATAGATGGATGCTTAGAGAGTGATGCATAGATAAAGATGCAGAGAGATAAACTTTGAGATTGCTGTATACATACCAATCGATAGAGGCATATATAAATATGCATACATGGAGAAGAATACATTTTGATGGATAGAGAACGATCAAAGTGTATATTTATATATATATATATATATATGAAAACCATAAATATAGATATATTTGTGGGGAGAGATGGATACACTAATTGAGATATGCCTATGGATCAAGGTAAGTAGACAGACACAGATGGACATGTACATTGATATATACAAAGACTCCGGACAGGTTCTATAGACAGACATGATAACACTCTCATTAACTGGTGAAAATGAATTATCCTGTAGGTCGCTGTTCCGCCTTTATTGTGCAGTTCATTGAGGTGCAAATATCTCAGAAATCGTGCATACTAGGGCCTTGAAACTCGCTTTTCAAGGTTACATGGGGACATCTAGTTCTGTTCCTCATGTTGGGACTGGCTGAGAAACAAAATATTTTCTTTCCCTTCACCGGTGAACATGGTTTATGGCTTCGTATGCAGGCACCATCTCGCAAAAATCCTCTGGAAAGCTAATTTCACCTGATGCTGCAAAAAATTGGAAACTTCTGGAATGCTACCTGCCTTCACCTTTGCCTTTCAGGTATAATCACCTTACATACCTTTTTTTGTTTCCCGTCCCGGTGAACATGATTTACGGCTTCGTCGGCAGGTCACAACCAAATTTTGACTTTTGCTGAAATCCGGGTAAAGGGGTGGGGTGTCCAAACGTCATGTAGCGAGTAATGTCAAGGGGGTCCTAAGAGGTATATATGCAAAACTTAGTGCAGATTGGTGAAAGACTGTAGAATTGTATAAGGAACAATGCTTTGCTAAGGGGGTGTCCAAATGGAGTGTAGCCAGTAATGTCAAGAGGGTCCTAACAGGCAACTATTCAAAATTTGGAGCAGATTGGTGAAATGATGTGGAATTGTATAACGAAAAATGCTTCGCGCCACAAACCACACACAACTTTTGACTTTTATATATATTTAGATATCAAAAATATAGGTAGTGTGATGACTCCAAGGATGTCATCACTCAATCCCCAGGGCTGGACCCCCTCCTATTTAGCCAGGGGATGGCAGCCGCTACCTGATCCTGACACTGGAGGTGGCTATATAAGGGATGACCAGCTGGGGGGGGGTGAATCTCAGGAAGACACAATGGCATCAGTGAAGGAAATCACATACCCTGTTTTCTCATTAAAGAATGCTTCCTCAATACCCCATGCCTTAATGGCATATTATTAATGGCATATTATTACCCTCTCTCCCCATCTCTATATAAAGTTGGTGTGTCTAATATCCAAACTCCCACCAGAGAAAATATGCGGGCCACTGAGAGGAGGAAGAGGCAGGGAGTATTGAGGACCACTCCCCAGGCAACTCGATATCCATTTCCTCTGAGTGATTTGAAACCTAACTTGCCCTCCAAAACTATTGAAAGTACCTTTTTCAAAATCTGCATACAATTCATCAAACTTGCCATTTAGAACTTCTAAGAATACCTTCCCATAATCTATCTACACGTTATCACAAGCTGACTTCCCTCTTTCTAAAGATAGAAATACTGCCATGAGGAAGTTGAGCCAAGTTATGAAGATCAGTGTGGGCCCAGATCATAAGCAGCACTTTAGGTTGAGTCCTCTCTTTGCTGGCCGAGGAACAGTTTGCCAAACGCAAGGTCCTTGGAGTCAACTTGATCATTGGAGAAACCGAAGGAGGCAGACTGCAGAGATTGGTATGTGGCAGGAACTCCAATGGAGGAAGGATGCCCTCCTGGTGTACAGCTGTACTGAAGATTAGCCTCCACACTGCTGGAGCCCCGGGGGAGCACGGAATAGGCAGGCGCCATGAAGCAGAGATGGTGAGCCTGAAGGAAAGAAGTGTGTCAGCAAAGAGGTTCACCATGGGAGAAGCCATTCCTGCTACAGCAAACCAGTAAGTCCATCCGAGGGAAAGCACACAGAATTAAATGAAGCAAACAAGAAGGACACGTGTTTGCATTTAAGAAAAGCCCTAGAAATGGAGTATACCAGGCAGACCCAAGGTTCATAATTATCGATATGAGAAAAGCCCTGGCAGGAGAGTATACCAGGCGTTGCAAGTCATGAAAACAAGTGTTTGCATATGAGAGAATCCCAGTATGAGAGTATACTGTGTAAGAACAAATTGGTCAATCTACAAAAAGGATACATCAGAAAATAAATAGAGTGTGATTAGGACATATCAAGGAGTAAGAAGATACCTGGCAGGAGAGTACACCAGGTTGTCTATCAAGATTCAGACTGTAGTCAAGCTACTTCATTAGTTAATTATATTTGATTTAAAGGAACTTAGGGTACCAGTACACATTTGATTGAAGAGAAATCCAGGGGAGTGGAATGCCCACTGGAATTGTGAAGTTTATCCTCCTGGAACTTTTGTGTTGGAGTTAAGTATTTACCTTTTTGAACATTTGCACACCTTCCAAGGCCAAAGACATTTCCCTTTTCACCTTATAGTTGATTTTTAGAATGTGAGGGTCCGAATAGTACTTTGGACACAGGATAGTTTGCTTTGGACATCTTGACAAAGGACCAACCTATTTGTTTTATTTTAGGTAGGGAAAATACCTCTTAGAGCAGGGACAGAGAGACATTTTCCACACCCATTTTCTTTCAAAAAATGTCTATGGCCAAAACCACAAATCACCTGTGTTCGACGCTCATTCCTGACCCTTCCCATTAGAGACAAGCACACACTGATCGACAAGGACAGGCATATAGGGATGGATACAGTGTGATATACAAATGCATGAATACTGATGGAGAAAAAGAAGGGGGTGGATATATAGAGACAGACACATATGAATTGAGATCAATATGTATAAAAACGGTGAAGCTTTTTTTGTCATAGTTGTACTGAAGAATTATGGAACTGCCAGTCCCTACCAATTCAATGTCTCCATGCTTTTGTAATACCGCAGAGAAGTAAACTGCTTTACAATAAAGTGCTTGTTTGTTGCATGATAAAATGCATATATTGACAGACACTTTGCTCTATGATGTGCAAGGCCAGACCATGATACACAATTACTATCAAACACACAACTAATTATTCTTTTCCTATCAGTCCATGTCCTGTCTGCAAGATAATGCCTAATGTGATCTTGGTGTATGGTATCTTATTGAGCATAGTTGTTATGTAGGTTAGGTAGGATTTTCCGTGTGTGCCAGTGCAGAATCACCATCTTCAACACTATTGCAATAACCTCCATTTAAAACCATTTTAAGTTAACCCTTGAGTATGAAGTGTACAATTAAATTATTTATGTTTATACATTTCAATGTAAGAAAACAAATCGTATTCTGTTGTTGTTGTAACCTGTAATTACAAATTCTCCCAAATATGCTTTTGTCAAATCTGTCACCTGACTATAATGATTCAATTTTGGCTGTGGTGTCCTTTCCATCTATGTGCTTTTTCTATAGTTCAATAATTTATAAATACCTATTACAAATGAGAAAAAATAAACTAACCACATGTATATAGACTTTTAATAATACAAATAATGTTCAATGATTTAAAATGAGAACATTTTCATTTATTGTTATAATATCAGTTGATACTATTGAGGCAAATAAATAATGAAAAGGTCATAAACACATTCAGTAATAAATATCAACTAACATTTAATATATATATATATATATCTATGGATGTTGAGTACAAGCAGGAATTGAAATTTTGTTTCTATCACAAAAACTGAGGGAGTTATGGAGGTATTAGTAAATGTTGTTTTTGTATAATAGGAGCGAGAATGGAAAGCAGAAATGCACTTTTAAAAATGACAAATGGGCTTGCTTACACTAGAGGATGACTATGAAGAAGCGAATACCACACAGGAATCTTACAGTCACTGGATCAGGGTGACCCACCTGATAAGGAAACTCGACTTCTTCAGATGAGAAAAGGGTCAGCGCAAAGATAGTTCTCACAATACAGGTTCTGATGGAAAGATAGAACGGGCTGGATAGGGATAAGACAAGGCAAAGATACTCCTAACAATCCTGGTTCTGAATGAAAGATAGGATGGGTCTGAGATAGGGATAAGACTATGCAAAGTACATCCGCTATGAGCCACAGTTCTTCCTATTCATACTCACAGGATAAGTTTTTAAATGGGATCATCAGCTCTGGTCAGGATTGGGTCTGGTGTAGGAAAGACAGCACATCAGGCACGGGACTGGATCCTCTATACCGGTCGCAGGATTGGCACGGAATCTGCTCTCCTACTCTGTGGGTATTTGGATCAGCTGGATGGCGAGTTCCTCAGGCAAGCAAAGTGGTGGCAAGCCAGAGAATTTCTGGATACTGGTTTAAAAGGCCTTCTCACGCCACACAGCGCTTTACTGAGTGGAGAGAATAAAATTGAGGATTTGGGGCCTTGCTGGAAATCAATAGTCTCTATTGCTGGCAAGAGATTTGGCATCTGGATCTGGAAGAATATTTAAAGCTGGATGTAGGATGCTGGATCAGAGTGTTTCGCCGGAATCAGGAAAGTGGCTGGATCTGTGAGTTCCTATGTGTTGTCACCTGTCTCTATGCTATAGAATGATATCACAAAGGGTGTGTGTGTGCTGGATTAGCTAAGCTTGCCCCTGTGAGCTGGGATTGGACCACACTTCATCTCCGCCTTGTAATTTGAGTGATTGGATCAAGGCCCAATGATATCACGTTTTATGATTTGCTTTACAGTCCTCAGAGACCTCCCTTTAGCCACTGGTCTCCAAATCTGATTTTATATTCAATGTGCATTTCTACATTGGTCACCTTTATACAAATCACACACAAAGATGCCATATTTTACATAGCAGCTATTCCTCAAAACCTTACAGTGGTGGGATCTTGTCTCCACTTTCTACAGAATTTTGCCCTTTTCGCTATGAACACAATTTCCAATTTTTATGCAAATTTCCACAAAGGTGCTTGTTTAACATAGGGAAATGAGTGTACATTTTCACAATTCTAACAATAATACATTTTGCATAGAACCACATATCTTGCCATTCCTGTCCAGAACATGTCACACAGTTCTCCCACCTCGTCACACGTGCAGCCAGAAATTATATTAACAACTTCGTCCTTTTTATATTTTTCACCATTTTGAATAGCAAGTTATGAGTCTTTTAAAATGTATTCTTTGTTCATGTTTAGCAACAGATGGTCACTTGGCTCTGCCTCTTTTTGTCTCCCTGCAGTCCAGGGCATCCCCTCCTTGCTTGTTCCT
Source organism: Ambystoma mexicanum (assembly GCF_040938575.1). Lineage (NCBI taxonomy): Eukaryota > Metazoa > Chordata > Amphibia > Caudata > Ambystomatidae > Ambystoma > Ambystoma mexicanum. Next base: position 607,658,336 of record NC_090923.1, on the reverse strand, counting down.
TCCAGAGGCCATTTACAACCCCTTTCACACTTCCAATTTCCTGGGCTGCAGCTTTGTCATTGTCCCTTTCTTTCTGTAGACAAGATGCTGTTCTAACCTGCAATTAACACCTCCCAGTGAGTTTCTGCTGAGAGGAAGACCCGCCTTCTGGGAGAAAAACCTGCCTTTCCAGTTCTGGCAGCGTCAGCCAAGCTAATTAACTTTTAAATTTAGCAAAAACCACATTTGTTGCATCACATACAAATACATTTCTTTCTTGGCCTTAAAATCTGTGGAATCAAAAACACAACTAAAATCTCTTTTCCTATTTGGCAACAATCTTGTTTATGTTTGATAATTCAGCAGAATGTTTAGTTTTACATCATTTTAAAAGCTTCCTCAGTACTCCTCTGACAGCTGTCATTCAGGCAGCCCAGGGTACTGCACCCAGATTTGGCATCGAGGCTGTCAGTTTTCAGACTTTGTATGTTTCACGTTTCATTTGATACATGAATTTTAGCACCAGGCAAGATTGTGAATGTTGCAAAGTGTTGTGTTATAGGCATTTTGGAGTTTTTGGCAACAAAGCAAATGTCATTTGTAGGCACATTTTGATGTTTCACTTGCAAAGTGCTGCTTTTCTCTCTGCACTATGTTTGCTGGTCATGGGACCCACTGGCACATTTCTGCAGGGTGTGCTCTATTCCACTGCACATGTACCATGGGTGGCAGGTTGTGCATCCCTCTTTTTGTGTGCTGAAGCACACGGTTTTTGTAGATTGTTGGCGCGCACAAGGGTTTTGCCGCCATTGTTGCTGTTCCTTTCCCCATAACTGGCAGGGTGATACCGCATAGCATAGCGGAGTGGGTCAATACATCCCACAGCACTATGTTTTGATTTCTGCACCTTATGCCCAGATACTGTGCCCATGCTTGATTTGTGCTCTCTACGCCTAGATATTGCGCACATGCCTGACCTGTGCATTCTATGCTTAGATAGTGTGCCCATGTATAGATCTCTGTGCCTTATGCCCAGATACTGTGCCCATGTTTATATCTTTGTGCTTTATGCCCAGATACTGTGCTCATGCTTGATTTGTGCACCCTACACCTAGATACTGTGCTCATGTATAGATTTCTGTGCCCTATGCCCAGAATACTGTGCCGTGTTTGATTTGTGCGCTCTATGTCTAGATACTGTACCCATGTATAGATTTCTGTGCCTATGCCCAAATACTGTGCCCATGTTTAGATCTCTGCGACCTATGCCCATATACTGTGCCCATGTTTAGATTTATGTGCCCTATGCCCAGATTCTGTGCCCATGTTTATATTTCTACGTTCTGTGCCCAGATACCGTACCTATGTTTAGATATCTGTGCACCATGCCCAGATACTGTGCCCATGTTTATACTTCTACATTCTATGCCTAGATACTGTGACCTTACCTAGACACTGAGCCTGCATAAAGAGCCTTTAGTGAATCCAGGCTTAAGACCCTCAACATAGCATATCTGCCCCAGGCCAGTACCCGAGCGCTTCCCAACATCCTTAACTATAACCTCACCTTAAACCAAAAGAGTCTAGGACCATGTCCAATACTGAATCTCCTACAAATCCACCAATACTCCTGGCCACAACCAGGGAGATGAGCATAACCCAGCTAGGTAGCTCTGCCCCTCACCACAGTCAACAAAGACTGCAAATGGCCACTGTGCTTCCCAATCCACATAATGTTCCTCCAACCCACTTCTTACCAAAGGCACCACCCTTCTTGCCACTTTGCTCCCCTGATGGAACCACCCCAGACCACCTTGAACATCATCGCAAACCACCTACTCCCCACTTAGCCCCATGCACCACCATTTTGAGGAACAAATGACTAGCCTCATGCACTCACCCGCACCTCAAAATGGTATTACCACACCCTACCCACTAGTGACAGAAAGCAATCACCCTCACATAGACATCAGACACCCTCCTCCTCAAACCACCAACAGGGCAATCACTGCAATACTTCTGAGGTCATTGAAACTCCATTAGTCCAACCCTCACACCTAAAAGACAAGCAAAATAATTTAAAACTCCAAAATCTAACATTAGGTACACCGACTGAATTGACACTATGATACATTTGAAAGGAGCTCTTATCAATGCTAGATCGCTCCCAGCCCACACCCTAGACATTGCAGACCCCATTAAAATCAACAACTTAGAAATCCTCGCTATCACGGAAACATGGCTCCACGCAGCTTCGGGAGCTGCCATCTCCCTAGCCATCCCGGAAGGCTACACTATCTACAGGAAAGATAGAAACTACCGCTAAAGGAGGAGGAGTAGCTCACCTCACCAAAAACACCTTTGATCGAAGAATATCTGCAGAATACATCTTCCCATCAGGTGAAGTAATTACCTTGAAAATGGCCCTCACGCACACCTGCACCCTTACTCTCCACATTGTCTACAGACCCTGAGGCCAAATATCTTCTTTTGAAGATGACATCACCTCACTAGTAGCCTCCAACACAAAACCTCTCTAGAAAATAATCATTCTGTGTGACTTTAACCTAGGCCTTAATGACTCCCTTGACTCTCAAGCATATCTCCTTGCCAACTCGATGGTAGCCCAAGGTTTCACACATCACATCTCCCTCCCGACTCATGAAAAAGGACACACTTTAGACTGGCTTGCTGACCACAATTATGTCACTGACATTCTAGCCAACATACCCTGTCCTTGGTCGGACCAATATACCATTCTCTTCCTTACTTCTATAACTACCAAAACTGCCAAACCCATCCTTCTCAGATCTTCAATGCCATCAAGAAGTCAGTAAAACATCAACCAAGACCATATGCTAACCCTCCTGCTCCCAATACCTAACACTCCCCATCCCCACTCGGATCCCACATCATTAGTTACCCTCTACAACAAAACTATCCTAGCAGCTATTGACATAGTAGCTCCATCAAGCGCCAGGAAAGCAAAACCAATAGCGTTTTGCTGAGAAGGACTGTGTCCATGGTCTGGGACTGTGTCAAAGGTGTGTGAGGAAGGTGAAAGACTGAGAAGGAGGACTGTGATGAAGACGAAAGATTATGATGACCAATATGTAGACTGAAAATGATTAATTAGACAAACTATTATAAAGGTCTGTGAAGGGGAAGTACTGTGGTGATCGAGGAATATTATGAAGGTCTGTGATGGAGGAGAATTTATGTGAAGGAGGAGAAGTATTCTGATGGAGAAGGACTGCGATGGAGAAAGAGAAGGACTGTGGTGGATAAGGACTGTGGCAAAAGGCTGTAATGAAGTAGCAAGACTGGCATGCACTGTGATGGAGAAGGATTGTGATGGACTGTGACAAAATGTGACTGTGATGAAGGAAAAGGATTGTTATGAAAGAGAAGAACAGGGCAGATTGTGATGGACTGTGGTCAGAGCGAATGTACTTTGCCACAGTCCTCCGTCCTCATAGGTTCATCAAAGAAGAAAGACTGTGATAAAGGACTGATCTAGGAGCAGAGTTGTGAAGAAGGAATGAGTATGTGAAAAAGGCTACAACAAAAGAAATGTTATGAAGGTCAAGCGCTGTGACAAAGGACAAGGGCAGTGACAAAGAAGTTGCAAGGTAAAAGGAATGATGGAGGCGTAGGACTATGAGGAACAAGGACTGTGATGGGGAACTGTGATGAAGAAGGACTTTGAAGAAGGAAAAGGACTGTGATGAAGAAAAAGGTCTTTGATAAAGTACTCTGATGAAAGACTGCAACAGAGGAAAAAAATAACTATGATGAGAAAATCTGTGATGAACTGTAACAAAGGCGAAGAACTGTGACAGAGAAGATCTGTGACAAACAAGGGCTGTTGTAAAGAAAAGGTCTTTGATAAAGGAAGAATCTGACTAAAGACAAAGTACAAAGATGGTGATGAAGAATTGCAAAACAGAAGGACTGTGAAGAAGGTTTGAAGTGAAGGAGGAGTCGGACAATGTCAAAGGTGAAGCACTATGACTTAGAAGAAATGTGAAAGAGAAGGACACATTGTGATGATGGAGAAAGATTGTGACAAAGGACTGTGATGAAGAATGACTGCTTCTCAACACCCCTTCTCTTGCTTCTCTTTATCCTGGTTTAGGCCACAAGGTTCCACTTATGTGGGCAAACAAAAGAGCTAGAGAGGATGCATACACTAAAATTGGATGCATGCAGGAAGGTAAAGGAGACTGATTAGAAGGTATCTTAAATGCACTACCCAGGTGTCAAACGCATCACTATCACCCACTCCTTTAAATCTGCTCTGAAGCTTCACCTCCTAAGCCTCGAAGGAGCACTCTTAACCAGAGGCATTACTAGGCGTGGCCTGAGGGGGCTATAGCCCCGGGTCTTTTGGTTGTAGCCCCGGATAGAAGCTGAAGGGTTACAACCAAAAAGGCTAGCTAGCCCCCAGTCCCGACAGTCCAAAAATTAGCATAGCCGTGGATCTTTTCCAGACCTAGCAACAACCCTGCTCTTTACTGTCCAGCCCCTCGGTCTGCCTCCACGGCTTCCCTGCCCCTAGCTCTGCACACTTAGGACTGTGTACATACATAATCCTCTCAGGCTTCTCTCTTTTGTGTGTCTTGTCCTGTCCAGTGATAGTGTACTATAAAGGTAGTGGAACGGTGACCCCAGCGGGGGACAGAGTAGGAAGGAAAGGAGCAACGTGCAACACATTTTTCAAGGGTTGCAGTCCTGCTGGTTGACAGCCAATGGAGTTGAAAAAGATGTCTGTTTAGCTACAACTGATATCCGGTGGTAAAATGGAGAATAGTGTTTTAGCTTCACAAATAACAGTTCCGGAATGGTGAAAATGGTTGCAAAAAGTAGTGGAGCTGTTAACAGTAAAAAACAGAAGTAGTGGAACACCACTGCCGACAATTCCCGCTCACTTCGACCACTGGTCCTGTCATCTTGCATTGCCTGGGAGCAAGTGGCATTCCCTCTTATGCATGGCATCTGTTCACAGATTGCCCTGTCGGCTGCTGTACCAATGTAAGTGATTCTGGTTGAAACAGTGTTTTCCCTCAATAAAGTATATAAGTATAGTTTGGCAAAGTTGGAAAGAAATTGAACCATTAATGTGAAGAGGTGAACTGTTAGAGAGAACCTACATTGCTTTGAGCATATGCAACAATGTATTCAAATTGATGTATTTATTTATTAAATAACGTGCGCATACAGCCCTGGGGCATCATGGCGCTGTCACAGGTGACTTGCTTAGGACATATAGTACGGTGGCATGATACAGTTAGGCATTGGTGCAATCAGACAGTGGTAATAGTTACAAGGTAATGCAAGTGTACAAGGTTGATGCAGCAATGACAACACACACTGGTCTGGCCTTCAAGCAGTTACTGTGGTGGCTGACATTGCTTAGGGTCTGGTTAGCTGAAGAGCTTTGTTTTGAGCGCTCTGCAGAATGCAATGTAGTACTTACTTGAAAGCCCCTGCAGCGCCTCCAGTCTTGGCTTCTGCGCGTGACTCTACCAATTGGTGTTTTGCAGGAGCTACCTCGGCCCCGTGCCTGATCTTCATCTTCCCGGCCATCTTTTACATCCGCATCATGCCAAAGGACGAGGAGCCCATGAAGTCCACACCCAAGATACTGGTAGGTGGTGTCTCTTGTTACTGGGCGACTGCCTTTATAGATGGTAGACATAATGCAACTCGAATTGCGCTGCATGATCACATGGGCATGGTCTGCAAGTGTATTCCTAGTTGGGAAACCCAACCTACAAGGTTAAGAGTCAACTTTAAGGAGTGTGGTGTCCAGACTGAGTTCCTAAAACCCTGATGCACAAAAGGGTTCAATGTGCTTTTATGGAAATGTTTTCATCCAAGTAGAATTCATCGAATTTCCTTGATTTTACGAGTCGATTTTGCTGCAGATATATGTGGGGGGAGACCCCCGCAAGGGCCCCTACATTAATTATTCACATACCCCCCCCACATATATATGGGGCAAATTCTACTTCTAATTCTAATGCGACCAACACTCCCTATTCCCACAGAAGCCTGCAGCAGGAAGCGCAACGCTCAGTGCTCCTGGGTTTTGGGGGCACGGTCTGGCATCCACGATCAGACAGGCCTATAAATACAAGTGATGGATGCGGGAGTTGTGTGTCATCTGGGCCACGTGCAGTGGGAGAATGGGTGCTGGAGAGAGCCCCAAAAAGGACAGAAGGAAGGGAGAGATGGGCATAAGACTGAATATTCGGGTGAGCCCTAAATGCTGCCTTCCACAAAATCGGTCTCATGCCTGAAACAGTTGGACAAAGAAAGAACCAGCTTAATTATGGTCATCTAATGAATAAATGTTACATAACGAAAAGAAAATGGTATGGTAGCAGTTCCTTGGTCCTTGACAGCAGGAAGATAAACATGTGTTAGATCGTTTTCATCAAGTCTTCTGGCGAAAGGTTGAAGAACACGAACATCTCTGGGAGTCGACAGCTTTTTCCATCAATTGTTCCAAACTCTCACAAGGGTAACATGGCATAGGAGTCTGGCTTACATCTTAGGAGAGGATAGACTTGGTAGAACGCGCAGCTAGTCATAGACAAGCACACAACGTAAGGATAGTCTGCATAGACTATTTAATGAAAAATGTCCTGATTAAAATGTCGGGTGGCGGAAAAGTCTGCATAAGGTAAGTGCTTTGTTAATCGATCAGAAGTATTACAAAGCTAGTACCTGGTCCAGAAAAGACTGCATACACATGTAAAGTCAGCGGGGGAGGCCAGCGCCTCGTCAGAGGAGGGATGGCTAGATGTGGAGCACCTGTCAGGTGCTGACCATATGATGCAGGTGCTGGGGGTGGTGAGCATTGCCTGAAAAGCATTGCATCTCCAAACGGCCGAGCCCGCGCAGCCTGCTTTCCGCCTCCTCCATCTCGCTAACCACCCCGAGATTCACCAGGAACAGATCAGGGGGGATCATGCTTCACCGTCATGGCGCCTGCACTATGGAACGCGCTTTCCCCTCCCATCAGAAGCAAACCATCCTACGAGACATTCTGCAAACAAATCAAAACCTTTCTGTTTAACAAATACTCTTGACTCGAACCCAATGTGAATATCTGAAACTTTGACTCTCTATTTTCGCATGTACCATCATGGATGTAATCTAGCGCCGTGATTCCTCCGGGTGCTGGGGGCGCTAACAACAAATGCAATAAATAAATAAATAAAGAGGGTGTCAAGCATAATGTGGAGCAGATGAGGGGCAGCCCAGACGTGTCCACAGTCGATTATAAATAGATTGTCGATGGAGCAGGAGGGTGGGAGTAGCTGTGGTGAACTGCACTGAACTAATGCATGAGTAGGAGCCATAGATGAGGTGCTGGAAAATCAGGACTCGGAAGAGGAGTGTGTCCGAACGACCACAGGGGTTTAGGAGTGAGCAGTGGGTGCAGATGCGGAAGCTCGAGAGATGACGAGGAGCCCCAGGAGGAAGACTAGAAGGTGGCACCCCCGCAGCCAGATTATATAGGCAGCATCCCGGTTGGAGCAGAAGGCTCAGCCTTTGCCTGGTGTAGCATAGGAAGCAAGGTGGGCACCATAGTCCCTAGCCATATTCCTTAAGTGCCAGGGGACATCCCCACCAATTGCACCGCTAGCTAATCCTGGGTGTGGCAGTATTTTGATGAACAGGGATGGATGTCCAGTAAGAGGAGTGCACTCTATGCTCCACTCTCTGGAAAAAAGGTAGACAAGTGGAGAAGTGGTCCAAAGATGAGACGCAGGGTAGCAGTGGTGACACCCAATGGCACTGACCCCCAACTACACAGCACTCCCGAACACTGGGGATGGGGAATGTTGTGGCATGTCCTGGGCTGCGGGACATACACCACATCGTCAGGCATGCTGCTGAAATCAGACCACCGTGCAGCATCCATCTGTACCCACCTTGGCACTACCGATGTTAGCCGCCATATGTATCATGTGCGGTGTCGCCTCGTCATCTCCCCTCCCTTTGGTGGAGAACCAGTGGGAGCCACTGAAGCAGCAGTATTGGAACCCATGGGCATAGAGGATTCTGCAGAGGTGACATGTTTCAGCACCATCCTTCTGGCTGGGAAAGAGCAAAGGCACGGGGCAGTCCTGAGGGCATGTCTGTCCTCTGTGGGGGAGCTATAATGCATTTCAGGAGTTCTTCTGTCTGTGGGAGAGCCTGCAAAATGCAGGAAATGACCGCTACACTCTGTGAGAGTTAAAGGTCGAAGCACATTCTTTGCCCTTTGGAAGAGCCTGCAAACCTGCAGGAGTTTCTCTGCTCTGAGCCGAAAAAACTGATGGCATGGCTTTGCTCTATGGGAGAACCTAAACACTGAAGTAACGCCTTAGCTCTGTGGGAAAACCTAAAACGTTGAAGGAAGGAATTTCCTCTGTGTTCGGGGTAGGTGAAACATTGCAGAGTTGACCCTGATTTTCTTGGAGAGCCTGTAAAAATGAAATGCTGGAGCGGCTTAGTGGCTGAGAAATGGGTGTGAGGAAGGCACCTGTTGTGTGTGTTCTACTCAAGAATAATAAAAGCTGCTACTCCTCCCAACAATCACCTTTATGTTGTTCACTGCTGTTACCGGTTCCACTACATCCCCCTTTAACTACCATGCAACCTGACTTGTACTGGGATGCATAACAACATCCTCTGTTTGTCAACTGTCTTGTAGTTGTGGGACTAGTGATGTCTTGGTGTAGTTCTTGTTCTGCTTCATTTTAATTAATGTCACACATATTACACAACATTGCACTGGGTGAGGAATCCTCTGCAATAAGACACACTAGCTGTGACAAAACTAAAGACTCGTTCAGATACAACAATAGCAGAGGGTCAGCTTAGGCTTTCAAAGGTCATTTGGACAAGAACAGCTGGCCTGATGGGCTGCTTACTAAGTCAAAACTGAAACAGATAATCAACCCATCCCAGCTGAGCTGCCATGTATTAAGCAGATACTCATCCACAAACCATTCTGCTGTATGGTGACTGCTGCATGTGGTCTTAGTGCCAGGTGCATGGAGTTGATGGTTATATCACACAGTCTCGTCAGCCTGTCTGAGTATCAGCAATGGTCCCTGATCTCTAGACAGATATATTTGCCCAGCAGGTGGCCCTATCTGATTTTCTTGATAGATGTGAGAGAGTGTGAAATTAGGCAAAAAGCTATTCCATATTCCCCTGCATTGCAGAAATACATGCATCTGTATGCAGAGTCAAGAGCCACACTGTGTCGGCTTCCCTAACCAAATCATGTTCTCGAACTGTATTAGATAGGTACAATTTTAGCAGGTACTGCACTACCTCCCTGTGTGATGAAGCATACATGCTAATACACTGGGTGGCCTCCTCAAATTGTTTTAGTGAGGAACAGACATTAGTCAGTAGCTGCCACTGGGTTGGTGTGAGGTAAGTGCCTTACACTGCCATGATGTGACTGCTACAGTAGTCTGCCACTGCATTTCTCTACTTGCATAGGTGCTCCAGCACATGTAGTGTGGAATTCAAGCTGTTCACAATTATCTGGTGTAGAGGGAGGCTGTGGTGTACCTGATTGTTTGCAGAATGCGTTGCTGGCACTGCATAAGTGACTGAAATGGGGCAGCTATGTGCCACATCAGTCATACCTTCTAGAGGATCCATGGCTGAGGCAATGTGTGAACAAAACTGGTTGAAATGAGTGAGCTAAAGCTTGCCCATGGTCTTAACCTTTCTCATTATAGCAATGTTGTTCAGCCAGTTGTCAGGTGCCACAAATCCCAATTCTAGTCACCAAGGAGTAGGTCACTCAGCCACATCCTCTTCATCCCGGGTACAGAGGTTCATTCCCCAGTGGGATTTTTGTGTGATCAAAGTAGCTTATCAGCGAATGGCGTTCCCCTACTGCTGTATTTGGGAGTCCTGTTGAGTGGTGGAAGGGAATTGACATTTTCCCCTGACAGTGGTCTAGCGCAATCCCAAACGTCATAGTTTTAGAAAAAGAATGTCCTTTGGGGTTTTTACAGTTGCTATTACATTTCCAGCATATGCCCAAAGACAGTTCTTCCAACAACTGAATGTAGTAATAAATCCACAGCAACATATTTGCCAGGTTGGCACCCAGAAGGTAGGCTGACGTGTGATACTATTGTCACATGCTAATATCTCAGTGGCAATAGGCTCCCTAACCTATGGTGCTCTCTCCAGTGAGTCTCCTGCATGAAACCTATGGTGCTCTCTCCTTTGTTCCTCCTGCAGGAAGTCTATGATTTCTTCCTAACCTATGGTGGTCTCTCCATTGCGTCTCCTGCAGGAAGCCTATGATTTCTTCCTAACCTATGGTGCTCTCTCCATTGCGTCTCCTGCAGGAAGCCTATGATTTCTTCCTAACCTATGGTGCTCTCTCCATTGCGTCTCCTGCAGGAAGTCTATGATTTCTTCCTAACCTATGGTGCTCTCTCCATTGTGTCTCCTGCAGGAATCCTATGCTTTGTTCTCTAACCTACGGTGCTCTCTCCCTTGTCTTCCGCAGGAAGCCTATGCTTTCTTCTCTAACCTATGGTGCTCCCTTACCTTGTGTCTCCTGCAGGAATCCTATGCTTTCTACCTAACCTATGATGATCTCTCCATTCTTTCCTGCAGGAAGCCTATGCTTTCTTCCCTAGCCGATGATGATCTCTCCATTGTGTCTCTTGTAGGATGCCTCTGCTTTCTTCTCTAACCTACAGTGCTCTTTCCCTTGTCTCGCGCAGGAAGCATATGCTTTCTTCTCTAACCTATAGTGCTCTCTTCCCTTGTGTCTCCTGCAAGAATCCTATGCTTCCTTCTCTAACCTATGGTGATATCTCCATTCTTTCCTGCAGGAAGCCTATGCTTTCTTCCCTAGCCGATGATGCTCTCTCTATTGTGTCTCCTGCAAGAATCCTAAGCTTCCTTCTCTAACCTATGGTGCTCTCTTCCGTTGTGTCTCCTGCAAGAATCCTATTCCTCCTTCTCTAACCTATGGTGCTCCCTTCCCGTGTGTCTCCTGCAGGAATCCTATGCGTTCTTGCCTAACCTATGGTCGTCTCTCCATTGTGTCTCCTGCAGGAAGCCTATACTTTCTTCCTAACCCATGGTGCTCTCTCCATTGTGTCTCCTGCAGGAATCCTATGCTTTCTTGTCTAATCTATGGAGCTCTCTCCATTTTGTCTACTTCAGGAAGCCTATGTTTTCTTCCTAACCTACAGTGCTCTCTCCCTTGTCTCGTGCAGGAAGTCTATGCTTTATTCTGTAACCTATGGTGCTCTCTTCCCCTGTGTCTCCTGCAAGAATCCTATGCTTCCTTCTCTAACCTATGGTGCTCTCTTCCCTTGTGTCTCTTTCAGGAAGCCTATGCTTTCTTCTCTAGCCTATAGTGCACTCTTCCCTTCTGTCTCCTGCAAGAATCCTATGCTTCCTTCTCTAACCTATGGTGCTCTCTTCCCTTCTGTCTCCTGCAAGAATCCTATGCTTCCTTCTCTAACCTATGGTGATTACGCCATTCTTTCCTGCCGGAAGCCTTTGCTTTCTTCCCTAACCGATGATGCTTTCTCCATTGTGTCTCATGCAGGAAGCCTATCCTTTATTCTGTAACCTATGGTGCTCTCTTCCCCTGTGTCTCCTGCAAGAATCCTATGCTTCCTTCTCTAACCTATGGTGCTCTCTTCCCTTGTGTCTCCTGCAGGAAGCCTATGATTTCTTCTCTAGCCTATAGTGCTCTCTTCCCTTCTGTCTCCTGCAATACTCATATGCTTCCTTCTCTAACCTATGGTGCTCTCTTCCCTGTGTCTCCTGTAGGAAGCCTATGTTTTCTTCTCTAGCCTATAGTGCTCTCTTCCCTTCTGTCTCCTGCAAGAATCCTATGCTTCCTTCTCTAACCTATGGTGCTCTATTCCCTTCTGTCTCCTGCAAGAATCCTATGCTTCCTTCTCTACCCTATGGTGATCATGCCATTTTTTCCTGCAGGAAGCCTATGCTTTATTCTGTAACCTATGGTGCTCTCTTCCGCTGTGTCTACTGCAGGAAGCCTATGCTTTCTTCTCTAGCCTATAGTGCTCTCTTCCCTTCTGTCTCCTGCAAGAATCCTATGCTTCCTTCTCTACCCTATGGTGATCACGCCATTTTTTCCTGCAGGAAGCCTATGCTTTATTCTGTAACCTATGGTGCTCTCTTCCCTGTGTCTCCTGTAGGAAGCCTATGTTCTCTTCTCTAGCCTATAGTGCTCTCTTCCCTTCTGTCTCCTGCAAGAATCCTATGCTTCCTTCTCTAACCTATGGTGCTCTCTTCCCTTCTGTCTCCTGCAAGAATCCTATGCTTCCTTCTCTAACCTATGGTGCTCTATTCCCTACTGTCTCCTGCAAGAATCCTATGCTTCCTTCTCTACCCTATGGTGATCATGCCATTCTTTCCTGCAGGAAGCCTATGCTTTATTCTGTAACCTATGGTGCTCTCTTCCGCTGTGTCTCCTGCAAGAATCCTATGCTTCCTTCTCTAACCTATGGTGCTCTCTTCCCTTGTGTCTCCTGCAGGAAGCCTATGCTTTATTCCCTAACCGATGACGCTCTCTCCATTGTGTCTCATGCAGGAAGCCTATCCTTTATTCTGTAACCTATGGTGCTCTCTTCCCCTGTGTCTCCTGCAAGAATCCTATGCTTCCTTCTCTAACCTATGGTGCTCTCTTCCCTTGTGTCTCCTGCAGGAAGCCTATGCTTTCTTCTCTAACCTATGGTGCTCTCTTCCCTTCTGTCTCCTGCAAGAATCCTATGCTTCCTTCTCTAACCGATGATGCTCTCTCCATTGTGTCTCATGCAGGCAGCCTGTTTTGCAGGCCTCGGAGTCCTCTTCATGATCATGAGTTTGAGCTTCATCATTATTGACTGGACGACCGGAAGCGGCAAACCTGGAGGCAGCCACTAGTCACTGGGACGTTTCCTCGCGTGCTCTCCCTCTGTCACTGCATCACTTCTCCAGAGAGCATGTCATCGCTTCATATTCCAGACAGACTCCTCGTGACAGGACCGCACTTGTGGTGTTGCCGTCCTGGAGGCCACTGGCTGCTGCGACAGAGGGGGAGGCCCTTCTGAAGGCGGGACTGATTGTGATATATCGTATTTTTAGCCAAGGTCCTTTCTTCTTCACAAGTCGTCTTGTTTTTCTATAGTTTGTGTCATTGATGGAAAGGTTACAAGTTAGCAATCTACTTCCACAACGCATCCCGGTGCCCTGTACCCCTCAACTCCTCCTGCCTTATTCTTGAGTGCCGAAGCAGCAATGGCCGCTTTTGTTACATAATACATGTGGACTGGTCAGGCAGAGGCATCACCAGGGACAGTGAAGGTGTGAACCATGCCACAAAGGTAACGCTGTGAATGTTAACGAAACCCCAAACAACTAAACTGTTTTAACTTTATCCGTGGATGTGGGTTCTTGTGCGAGTGTGGACTCCAATTTCCCAAACAGGAATTTTCCATCTTACTGACATCCAGAGGAAAGAGGTGGGGGTTTTCTTCTTTTTTATTTGGACAAAACAAGGCATCACCAACACGAGTTTATAGTCTGTTTTTTTTATCATGGAGCTGGTGTTGAGTGTTAAGTCAGACATAAAAGCATGGTTTAGCTTTTCCTAGAAATTAATGCATTTGATGACGCCATTTTGAAAGGCGCCATATTGCTTACACCCACAATGTTTGATCGCAGGTGCAATTACTGAGGCCATCTTTTATCGGCCACGAGTGGGGGGGGGAGCATGTTTACACATTTAGGGACATTTACCATCGAATCATCACCTCCATGGAACAATGGCAATATCAAACAAGCAGGACGGAGGATGAGGAGTCAGGCCACAAAGAACTTCTCTGTCTTTTAATAGTGAACAACCTAAGAATGTTTTTTACACAATATATATGTGCCCTCTTTCTATTGTAACAATAGCACGAGGACAAATAGCGCGCAGGTCAAAAATGTTTTAACATTTAGAAAGACTTAAACGTATTAATAATTGTGATAAAGTATATTTTATTTGTCATTAATGTTTATCTGATCTGATAACAGCTCAAATGACCTGATGCTCCTACTAGCAGAGCACAAAAATGTCCCATTCTTGACTCGTCCCTGCAGAGTATGGCTGGTCTCTTAGTCCATCATGGCCATGCCACTGATATCCAGCTAGCAGGGGATTTGCGATAAACTCTCTAGGCAGCTCGGAGAAGCTGATAATGTGCTGGTCTCGGTCATTCGTCGCAGTCTCAATGCAGGCCCTGTCTTTACAGTATGACTAACTTGCTAACGTGGAGCCAAGTGTGACTTTCTCATCCCTCCTCAGCCATGTCTAAGCGTAGGGTGACCAGATTTTCAAAATAAAAACCGGGATGGGTGATAGACATAGAAGTAGGACTATTGTGTTAGCTGACAAAAACACAAAAGCCGGACTAAAACAGAAATAGGACTCCAATAAAACGGTAGTCTTACTCCTGTGGCGGTGGTCTGTTCTGGACCAAAATTCGTGAGTTATGTTGCAGGCAGAGAATTCTTGTAAAAAGCAAGCAGAGAGAGTGGTGCCTGGCCCGATTTTGGGATTTGTTAATCGGTTTCCAGCAAAAACCAGGATGGCAACCACCCATTCCTGAAATCCCGGATGGGTTTTTAAAATTTTAAAAACTCTTGAGACACCTGGATCAAAGGGAAAATACCAGGGCAGTCCCGGCAAAGCCGGGACACCTGGTCACCCTACGTAAGTATCCATTTCCTTATTATGTTCGTCCTTTACATTACTCCCACCCTGCTAATATTGGGAAGGAGCGCCTGTGATAGGATATGCCACTGCAGTGAGCGCGAATCCTCTTCCTTTCATCACATAGGGTCGCTCCTTTCATCATGGGAGATTTACTGTTATCCAGCCTGTAGGGACCTGTGAGCCTCTGGTGAAGTGAGAATGGAGGCTCTCTCGTTCCTCCATAAATAGACGGCTTTTACACGCTGGGATCACTGGTAGGATTGCATTGCAATGTTATTCACAGCTAAACAGCATTCACAGTCCATAGTTTCTTTATTACATGTGTTCTTTGTGTGCACGGTGACCATTTCTACCTAATGTTTGGGATAGCTCCATACTACTTAAAAAAATAATTTGATTTGCATCGCACACTTATTTTTATGATGTCCATGCCAAGTTCAAATTAATTGAAAAAGGTGCCTCACTCAACGTGCTGTGGGCGTTGTTTGATTACGCCATTTTTATTTCCGCATTGGCGTGTTTCTGTCCCCTCACTGATATTGAATATTCCTCAGGATACACCAAGGAGTCCTTTATTTTGTGTGATGGTACGGAAGAACGTCTTCAACATAATTCAGCGTTTTCTCTCACAGTTTAGTTTGTCTGTGAGGATGGCATGGCTGTTCTGCTATTACAGTAGTTTTCCGTCATCATATATATGGGTATGGCTTACTGTTAGCTTGTGAGCTTTGACTAATTTTATTGAACCTGCCTTGTATATTCAGTTTTGATGTGTGTTTTGCTTTGTTGTCCACATCGTGTGCCTGTATTTTACATGAGATTAACTGAGGCCTAAGACACATAGAGAGTAAATACTCACGAGGTATGAATGAGTCCTCTCCGGACAGATGCTAAAGCAAAGAAAATACCAGCAATATGTTCAGGTGCCACGAGACAAACTACCTTACTGAGAAGAAGTTCAGTTATAAAATAACTGTATTGAAACTCACCACAGTTGTAGAATATGAATAAGAAGTGTGTAGTGCAAAAGGCTTTTATCAACACTGATGTGCCATCCTGAGGAATTCCGGTTTTAACCTGGGGGTAGAAACATGTCAATGTGAAGAGATGGAATTGTAGCCAATAGCTACCGACGTTGCTCCTATTTCGATCCTTTTGAACCTGGCTATGAAATAACAAATCAAAAACACGTTTATCAAGTTATTTTTTAAGGAAGCACCAAAGCGACACAAACATTGTGTGGAGATGGTGCACACAGACACTCAAAGAGAACGTTTAAGAAAGACATTTTAAAATGTCTTGAATAGTGGATCATTAAGCTGTGAATAACATTGTTATTACATTGTCTATGTGATCTAAGAGGTGGGATATGTGGATGCTTCTTGATAGATCTTGTGATACTCCACCTCCACAGAGAATTCGATTTCATTGTGAATGGATGTTTTTCGCTGTCATTATGGTCCCCACACTGATTTCTGGCGAGCACTATCCACGCAAAGGAGGTGGGGGTAGGGGGAAGAATTCCATTGAACGCCTGGCAGTAGATGGATCCTGCTTTTGTAAATACATCCCCCTTTCAGGGTTTTTTCTAGCATGTTCTTTGCCATTCCCAACCTAGCTTGCAATTGTGCCATGGAATCGTGGCTGCAGTTTCGAGGTTCACACATTTTGGGGAATCGCTCAACTATTGACCCAGTGCACTGACGTGTACACCGGCTTATCATATTCCTGCAGCTTACTTACAAGGTATACTGGCATTGTTTTGTATTTATGTAAATAGATTACGCTCAAGAATACTGTGAAAAAATGTGACAAATAACCCTGTAATGCTGCGCGTGGCCTGGTTGGAGAATTTACAACTCCTGACCCATGTGAGTCTCCATTGGATCAGGGCATAACAGCAAAGTCATGGCCATGCTATAAGTATCTCCAAATCTGGCCGTGATAGGAAATGTTTAATCCAATCATAGGACAAATTAAAACCACATCCTGAGTGGTTTCTTTTAATATGGGTGTTTCAAAATATAGATTATAAAAGGAAGCCTGTTTCTCGGGAGACAAATAACTGTCATGCAGACCGACTCCCTGTAGACTTGTGGGCTGCCAATGTTTTATGAACTTTGAATACTTAAAAAGAAAGCTAGACTGCTCGCTCTCTACCCATTGCATTTTAGAAATAGTTGCCCTACGTTTCTGCGTGATGTGCCCAGACTGGTGTAGACCTAAGGGGCGAGGGCAGCTCTGACTCTTATGGCATCACAGGGTAGTGGTGGGATCATTTAAGCCGGTGTGAAGGGTAGATTGGTTGTGGGTCACAGTATGGTTAATATCAGTTAGGGAGAGAAACCAGACTGTCCTATGTCCTTTGACAGTTGCTCCCGGGTAACAGCCATGTTTACAAAGTGACGCCCTGGATATCCTGAGGGTAAGACGCAGCCATGCTGCCATTCACCCAACAGGAAGCAGCCTATTGAAGAAGAAGGGTCATTGTCTTTACTCATCAGCCAAGATATGCAAAGGTGTACCCAGTGTAGATATGCCATATCTACTGTCATAGAAAGGGCAATAGAATATTCTATCAATGATCCTATTGGCTGCCTCCCAGTGGCAGGGAAATGACATGAAGTTCATCAGTCAGCCAAAAGGAGTCCACTCATTTCCTGAGTGAAGACTGCAACATTATTGATCAACACCGCATTGCCTGCTGCCTCAGCTGACATCATTTGAGGTCTCCTGCTAAGGCCTGAGCCAAGGAAGCATCTTAATTTGCCAGCCAACAAAAAAACCAACCAATGGAAGAGAAGCACACCTATCGATCTCAATCCAGTCAGCTACCAGTGCCTTTCCAAAGGCTGCATCTCTGCTGATCACCCAAAGAGAACACCCCAACAGCTCTGAACAACTTCTGATCCCGCACATACAACCAATGAAAATACGTCCTTTCTACCACCCAACCAATGGAGGCCCACGCTCAGGGTGATACCAGGAGTCAGGGGCATTGCTACGTCTGGAAAAGATCTGGGGCTACACTAATATCGGGATTGTCTGGACTCCGTGCTAGCTAGCCTTTTGGTTGTAGACCCTGAGATTCTATCTCGGGCTACAACCAAAAGACCCGGGGCTATAACCCCCGAACCCCCCCCCAGAACGCCTCTGCCAGGGGTCCCTGGAGAAGAAGAGGCACTCACAGTCAGGGGCCTGGGTTAGTGGGGAAGTGTTTCCTAAAGGTTTGTATTGCATTATCTCTGCAGATTTGTGTTTCGTCACCGAAAGCTGTTTTGGTGTTGCAAAAGCAAATGTATACATGTGTTAAGTGTTCAAGGCATACCGGTAAGTGGAAATGCTGTTTTTCATTGCGTACAATCCCTACCTATAAGTAACAAATAGACTGCACCAGGCAGGATGTTGATATAGAAAGTATGGTTATGTAAAGGGCCTTATTCTCAAATCCCAGGAGAGTGAGAGTGTGCGCATGTGTGCGAGAGTGGGCACGTGTGTGAGAGAGTGTGCATGTGTGTAAGGATGTGCATGTGTGTGCGCGTGTGCGAGGGTGTACATGTGTGTGAGAACGTGTGCGTGTGTGTTTGAGAGAAAGATTGTGCCTAGTGTGCGTGTGAGAGAGTGTATGGTGCGCTTGTAAGCACGCAAGTGAGAGTGTGTGTGTGTAATGGTTTATTTTTGTGTTCAGTCATCTTGTATGAATTGTTCTAAACTTCAAAGAAGGGATAGACATCCCCGGGGGCCCGCACATCCGGCTCCATACACCGTGGCTACTCTGTGCCAGCCCCTTCCTTGGTGATCCGTGGCCTGGCAGGGAGAAGGGGTGGATTGGGTACGCTTTCTCAATGCGGAGGCCTGAAACATGGTTTAGGAAAGGGAGCGCCAGATATGCTCTTCTTTTGGGCGGGGGGAAGGAGGAGGGGGTGGTTGTTCTTGTGCCAGAAAATCTTTGAAATACCTGTGGGGCTGGTCTCTACTTGTGCCATTTTAGTGGGTGGTTCCTCAATCAAGCATTAGGAGAGCATGCTGGATTGGCACAGTAGAGGCTTCAACATGTGTTCCTTCTCCGTTCTTCGCTCTTGCTCATTTCGGCAAGTTGGGCATCCCAAGGCCCTACCACACTGCGCACAAGGCCGCCCCACCTGACTCAGTGACTGGCAATGGGGAGGCAAAGGTTCCTACGAGGACTCGCTGCAGGCCCTCCACAAAAGGGGAACTCGCCTAACCTCTCCCTGCAAAAGAGGTGAGCAGAGACCGTTCAGGCGGACTGCAAGGCAGCGTAGCTTATCGCAGCCCGGTCCAGAAGGGGGACTTCTCTACTTTCTTCAAAAAGAAGGGCGCCCCCAGGGCCCCAATTCAAGGGAAGGGTTGCACAATAATTTCAGAGAGATGCTGTATAGGTATTAGCTGTTATCAAGCTCAACCTTCTACTTCCCTGTGTCTCCCCTATTCTCCCCTGCAACTCCCCCATCCCCCTTTGCACTGTACCTTTCTTTCTAGAGCCCTGAATGGAGCCATTGTGCATGCTGGCACTGTAAAAGTCCCTAATAAAATACATGTATAAGTTATCAGGTCACGTGTTCATATCTGGGCAGATGACATCAAGGAGGCGGGGTTAAAAGAGCCCTATCTTAGTCCTCATTAGGAATGGCTTAGGTCTCGAGAGGAGGAATATATGCCCAGGCAAGCTAATGTGTACTGCCAATGTGCATGCTTGTTGCTGTGCTGGTCTGGGGAAAGCTATAGCTGCAAAATGTCTTCATGGAGAGAGGCATGCCAACACAGTCCCCTATTTTCTCGCTCTCTCACCTATATTTCGAAAGGGCCCCCGAAGGTGCTTGGCCGTACAGGATCTCGTCCTATGCCTCGACCTTGTCTCGGGCCCCCTCCCCTCGGGAGAGCTCTGGCGTGACCCCACTCTGCTGGTGTCCTGCCTGACGCTGCACTGCGCCGTCTGACGGTCTCAGGGCCGCGGATCCTGCCGCTTGTCCAACGTGGCGCAACAAACTCGTAAATCACAAAAACGCCTCAACTTCTGTCCGTGTTCTAGCATGGCAGCGTGATTGGATACCATCCCACGCTTTGTGTTGAGTGGTCGGTTATACCTATAGGGGTTTCCGATGTTTTAGCACCGCTCCCATGCTCGTGCGGTGTGAAAAGGCCCTGAAAAACAAGACTGAGGTAAAAATCAATTCTTTATCAGCTTGAAACTTCTTTTCCCCGCTGCAAAACGCCCACGGTTCCATCCATATTAAAAAGGCATGAAATTGAGCGGCAGTGTGTGCCATTCCCCGAGGAAGCTGTCCTGTGTACTGGTCATTTCCTGACGAAGTGCCACTGTGTACAGACCATTCCCTGAGGAAGCTTCTGTGTGTACATTTCACTACCCGAGGAAGCTGCCGTGTGTACCGGTCATTCCCTGAGGAAGCTGCCGTATGTACACTTCATTCCATGAGGAAGTGGCAGTGTGTACGGGCCATTCCCCGAGGAAGTGGCATGTGTACGGGCCATTCCCTGAGGAAGTGGCAGTTTGTAGGGGGCCATTCCCTGAGGAAGGTGCCTTGTGAACATTTCATTCCCTGAGGAAGCTGCCGTGTGTACATGCCATTCTCCCAGGATGCCTCCGTGTGTACATTTTATTCCCTGAGGAAGTGGCACTGTGTACAGGCCATTCCCTGGGGATGCTGCCGTGTGTACATTTAATTCCCCGAGGAAGCTGCCGTGTGTACTGGTCATTCCCTGAGGAAGTGGCACTGTGTACATTTCATTCCCCAGCATGCTGAGGTGTGTACAGGGCATTCCCTGAGGAAGCTGCCGTGTGTACACTTCATTCCACGAGAAAGTGGCAGTGTGTACGGGCCATTCCCTGAGGAAGTGGCACTTGTACAGACCATTCCCTGAGGAAGCTGCCGTGTGTACATTTCACTACCTGAGGAGGTTCCGTGTGTGGAAGTGGCAGTCTGTACAGGCCATTCCCCGACTGCCATGTGTACATTTCATTCCACGAGGAAGTTTCGTGTGTACACTTAATTCCACGAGAAAGTGGCAGTGTGTACAGGCTATTCACTGAGGAAGTGGCACTGTGTGGGGGTGATTCCCTGAGGAAGGTGCTGTGTGTACATTTCATTCGCAGAGGAAGCTGCCGTGTGTACTGTTAATTCCCTGAGGAAGTGGAAGTGTGTACAGGCCATTCCCTGGGGAAGCAACCGTGTCCACATATCATTCCCTGAGGAAGTTGCAGTGTGTACATTTCATTCCCTGAGGAAGCTGCCGTGTGTACATTTTATTCCCTGAGGAAGTGGCACAGTTTACAGGCCATTCCCTGGGGATGCTGCCGTGTGTACATTTCATTCCCTGAGGAAGCTGCCGTGTGTACTAGTCAATCCATGAGGAAGTAGCACTGTGTACATTTCATTCACCAGGATGCTGCCGTCTGTACATTTCATTCCACGAGGAAGGTGCTGTGTGTGCATTTAATTCCCGGAGGAAACTGCCGTGTGCACATTTCATTCCCCGAGGAAGCGGCAGTGTGTACGGGCCATCCCCTGAGGAAGTGGCACAGTGTACAGGCCATTCCATGAGGAAGTGGCTGTGTGTAGAGTCCATTCTCTGTGGAAGTGGCCGTGTGTCCAAACCATTCCCCGAGGAAGTGGCACTCTGAACAAGCCATTCCCTCAGGAAGGGGCACTGTGTACGGGTCATTCAATGAGGAAGTGGCACTGTGCTCAGGCCACATGCCATTCCCATAGGAAGTGTCCCTGTGCACGGGCCATTCCATGAGGAAGCAGCACTGTGTACATTTCATCCTCCCGACCCCCGACCTTTGAGAGAACACTAAGGCGAAGTGAGACTTCTCATACTTCTGTTGGGTCGACGTCAATGGCAGGATCTGGTACAAGCATCCCCTCCCCACACCCTAAAGACGGTTGCACTTCACTATGCAACACAACTAACAGAATAGGGCTGTCCATCACATGGCGCAGAATCCAACTGCTTAAAATAGAGTCCCAGCGAGGCGGAAGCTGACACCACAAGGAGCAGAAGAGCTCGAAGGGGGCAGCTGTGCCAGACCAACATTGGCCTGTGGATGGATTGCCACTGTTGTGCACCTGCCCGGGCTATGTGTGCTTTGCTTCCAGGTGACCGCGTGTCACATGCGACACTTTCAATATTATGCACCAAAAGGGCTTCCCTCTTCTCCAGTGGGGACTGAGCGATACACAGCAATAAACACAAGAACATGTGCCCACTGGGAATTATTGGAAACTTATTTCTAATGTTACGGAAGGCTAAGCTTCCTGTACCACCAGATAGAGGTTATGAAGTTGCAACCCATTCACACATTGTTACGGTGTTTAAATCCCGTGAAAATGTATGCATTGATGTAAACAAATATCAGACATGCAAAGCAGTTGCTGCTGCTTCCTGACTGTTTCTTTGTTTATTTTCTATTTCTTTTTAAATATGGAATACTACAGGGTTGCCACCTCGTAACCTCTATTTGGAGGTAACTTTAGAAATACGGTTTCAATACTGCCCACTGGGCACATGTTCTTGTGTTTACATGTGACACTGTCAGCCAGTTCTATATTTTCACTCCACAGTCTTTTGCATTCTGCTAGTTTCGTGTGTCCACTTAAGAGTATGGGTCTACATGACTGACTAAAACTGTTACCTATGACATGGGATCGCTTGGTAGCTGCTTCACTATCTTATTTCGTCATTAGTTACTAGTACACTAGTCATGAGGGCCTACATTGCAGAGGTCTGTCATGTTTCTGAGACTAGCTAGGAGGTAGGATTGAGATTTTGGAAAATCAAGAATTGCATGAATGTTAATCATGGTGTGTTGGTGTAGAGGACGACGAAGGGACCCTCAGTTTTCTCTGAATGCAACCTGGGCCTGCAGCTCCTGACCACAAGATCCAGGAGAAATCCATAACAGCAGGCCAAAGAACAAGAGATCCAGGAGACCAGGGCTTCCTGAAGAGGGGGGAATGAGGGAGTGGTGAAGCAAGGAATAATTATTTACTTAAAATGCTGTGTCTCGCGACATTGGTTCATGAATCGGTTCTTGAGGAAAACAATAGCAAATCTCATGGACAGATCGGGGCGCCCATGAGCTGAAAGTAGCCATAGATAGCTTTGGTTTGCCAATGATCATAAAAGTGGCGCATTAAATGCAGACTAGATCAAGGCAGGAGCGAAGGCAGTTTGGTGCTGGGGTAGCCAATAGGACACCAGCGGGAGGCTCTGGGGCACACTGGGCAACAGGTGAGAGCCAGGGGGGACGGCCAGCCCCCTTGGCTCTGCCACTGTGTCAAGGGGCAGGTGCTGTACTGCCACAGTAGGCCAGAGAACAATGGACGTGATAACAAAACAAAAAAACTGTACAGTGGGGTGACAGCACTGCGGTGGCACGGGTGATGCGACGTCTGGCATACATGCATAGCAGGCACAAGTAATGGGCCAACCAGCAGTGGATGCAAATCTCGGTGTTGATGTTATATGTTCCATCTACTTAAGAGACAGAGTTGCACAGGAGCTGGTGTTGCTGAATTCTGTAAGGTTCCCCAGCAAGGTCAGTGAAGGTCAAGCTGCAATCTCTGCCCTGGGAGAGGTGCGTTCAGGGGAACCAGAAGGCATTGGCTCATTTCCGGACTCTTTGCGTTGTAAATGGTGGGGGCTGTGCCTACCCCTCTTCTTCCGGAGGTAACCCCCAGGCTCCCAGGCATATGCTCGACCCCGCAGGTACCTCTAACCTTTCTGTGCCCTAAAGGCTCCCTATACTTTGATTGTTGTAGAAATTTATGTTAATTTATGCTTCCTTTAGTTATACGTTTGAAAATGGAAATGTATTTAAATAACTGAATAAAAATCAGAAATACCAGTAGTGTGACCGCTATTTAACCTTGTCTTCTCACGCTGTGGCGTGCCTCATATCACGTCGTGTGTGTCTAGTTACATTGTAATTACACAGGATATGCCGTCCTGCACCTCCCGTGAGGGTGCAGACTTGTGAGGGCCTAGCATCCTTCATGTTGGCAAACTCTCGAGGGCCTCCATGTTATCACAATTCAGACACAGGTACACGCCCATGGACTGATGTATTATTAGCTGCATGAGGGCACAGCCTCACATGTCATTGCACACATGAGGGTCGCCTCTGTCATCTCGTCTGCACGCGATTGTAACAGCGCTTGCCTTAGCGTCCTGTGCATCGTTATTATGGTACGACGTTGTTACATCGCAAGGATTGTTTCGTGATTGTTCAGTGAAAAAACGAATCGTAAAATATGGGGGGGGGTGAGGGGGTAAAGGGGATATAAGGGGCATAGGGGGTGTGGTAAAGGTACTAGAAAATAGGTAAGGGGTCTTAGGGGGATTCTTCTAAATACAAACACAAACATTGGAAGAGTTTTTTTGTCCGAAAATATTCTGCAAAAAACACCGCCAAATAAGACCTGGCGATCTAAGAGCATAGATCCAACTATTACATTGTTGAGGGCCTCCCACAGACTCGCCTATGTCTTAATACACTATTAATTGCCTCCCGTAGCCTCCCATTATTACTCCAGTGGCCAGATCACAAAGACCCCTGCATGCCAAAACATCCGTCAGGGTTTCCCGCAACATCCTGTACGTTGTTACAATGGCTGAGTCTCCCACAGACCCCTGCATGCCAATAAAGAGTAGAGGACGCGTTACGCCAGTGATCATCATTTCAACCACATCACTGCATGTCATCACACCAGCGAGGGTCTCCCATAGCCCCCTTATCGTCAGTACTCAGTAGAACAGCTCGCTCAGACCCCTGCATACAATGACACCAGTAAGGGTCTTCCACAACTCCCTGTACATTGGTACACCAATTTCCTCTCCTACACACCAATGGCTGCCATTAAAGGTGCTTAGACTCCTGCCCCTTAACACCAGTGGGAATTGCTAACGTGACACTGTGTGTCGTTACACCATTGAGGGTCTCTCCGAGCCCGCTGCACGTTATTATACCATGGTGAACCCTCCAAAACCCACCTGCATTCCATTACACTGATGATTGGGCCTCACTAGTGAGGGGATCTTCCAGACACCTGCATGTGTGATGGCTTCTGAATGACATGACCCCAGTAATGACCTCCCACAACCTTCTATACAGTATTAAGCAAGTGAGGGTCCCCAGAAAAATGGAAGTTTATTAGCAATGGAACAGTGTCAGGGTCGTAAACATTGACAATAGCCACCGTGGCTCTGCTCGCTGGAGATGGACATCTTCATTCCCAATGTTTATGGCTACAAATCCCATAGTGCAGGGATACTCTACAGTATGGATACCCTTGCACGTTGATGAACAGCAGGCTAAGACTTATGACAAATAATACCTGTTTCCGTTTGTCCTGAATCATCTAAACCTTCCTTTTAGTGGAATGTAGACCTCAGTGCTGTGGCTTGACCTGTTGCCAAAGCATATCTGCAGATCATTGTAATCACTGTGGCAGATAACCCATTTATTCAATCCATACTGGCTGTTTCCAAGTCAATGTCCAGTGTCTGGGTAGAAGAAGAGGAAGCAAGCACCATGTTGTCGACAAAACTGATAACAGCTACTACGTGGCTGCCATGTTGGATTGGTGTAGATGATGATACGTCCTGGAAGCTGTCTTGTATTGGTGTCTTGATAAAACGTCATGTTGGAGAGAACATGCAGATTAGGTAGAAATTGTATTCTCTTTTGAACATAGGGGACCTCGAAGAGGTACCACTCTCACCTTGCTGTATTTGCCCAATATTGTAATATTTCAATTGATTAACTTCATCAATACCTTTGTTCATGTAATTCCTACTTTAAAGATGCTTGCAATGGCTAAAACCCAAGATCTTCATTTTGTAGAGATTGACACAAAGGTCATTCCACCTATATTAATTCTCTTAATTGTTCAGTTATTGTTCGAGCCCCACTCTATTTGAGGGATGAGGGATGAGTGCTGCGTTATCCCTGTACAAAAATGCTGGACACAAGTTTTCACCGTCCTTCAGAATGAGTCAATTTACTTGTAGCAAATAAGGAGGTACGTCGGTTACCAACCAATAAAAAAGGAAGCTTAAGCAATCGGTCACCTGATGCTTTGTGTGTTGATCATATTATTCACCTTAATGTCCTTCAGACAGGTATTGGAATGAAGCTTGAGAAAAAAGGATAGTCTATCTCATATTGGTCTAATCTCTTCCAAAGTAGATTCCAATGAATTCCATCAAATACTGACCTCTTGTCAATTAATCCATCATGCAGTTTTAGCAGTAGCTGAGAAAGTACAAAGTTGTGAGTATGGATTAATCATCGTTGAATAAAGCCTACTTGAGGTACAGTAGCAGAACCTAAGCCTTTTATTCAGCCCAGCAGTCAAGATCTTATACAACTGACCTGGAAATGAGCCTATCAGTGTTAACAATAAGTGAGATTTCATTACTGGGCTTGCTTCTTTTTTTATTAATGGGCCTTACCATGTACTCCATTTTCAAGATGCAGAGACTTGCTTTAGAGACAAATAATTGGAGTTATTTTAATGTCCCACAAAAAAATCAATGTGGAATCTTCCATTGGCAATACCATCAAGTCTTACTTTTTTGAATAACTGTGACATATGCTTTTTTGACAAATACTATTAAAACATTCAGGCGATAACCATTGCCATCATTAATGCTTGGTTTCCCACAATCGGTGATATAAGAATTAAGTGATTGGACATACATTCAAATAGTATATTTATGCATATGATCCTATTATATCTGATGATCATTTCAGCCTGCTTTCTGTTACTGGTCTACCAAAACCTGCTTGTAGTATTGCTAAAGGTTGTTTCCTGCACTTCTTATCACACAGATCTCTTAAATGGACTTAGTTATATCTAATCGATTCTTATTGTAGGAAGGTTGTTGTTTATAACAATCGGACACACAGCTTGATTCCTAAATCTGTGTTGTTTCCCTTGACATATGTCTTAGATAACTCTCACCCTCGAGACTATTGGTCCCCATCCCCTGAGGTTAGTTCCTCCCATAGGGAGATAATTTTACAAACCAATTTTAAAGGAAGACCAATGAATATAATTGAAGATAGAACTTTTATCAAGCTATTAAGCAGGAGATATATCATGTTAGTCTCCCAATGATGGAATATCTATCCACGCACAGTGAACATCCATAATATGACCATGGCCTAAACAATTTCCTGATGAGTGCATATATACTTTCAGTGTTTTTCCAAGAGAAACTCCCATTAAGGCGTTGATACCTGTGCCCCTTTATGTATGTTGAGCTAACTTGTCCCTTTACAATGGATCTTAGGTTTTCTCCATTGCCTTTTCCCATAATAATGTCTGCCTTTGTTACTGTATCCCTGTATATTGAAGCTTATATCCTAATGTAGTAAAACGCTCAAATAGAGTGAAACACTGACCTATGAGCAACCCGGATTTCGATCTCCGAATTTTGGGTACTTGTACAATCCCTAAATGTAATCCCTCCGTTTTTTGTATTGTATTATCAGCACACGGTTGTCTGATAGATTTAAACATGTAATATATGTTGGTGACTTTACAATGTATATACATTTCAGTATGTAGTACATGCTGCTATTTTAATAATTGTGGTGATTACCAATGTTCAATGTTTAATATGAATGTATAGTTATAAGAGAGTTACTCTCAATCTAAATAAACTGATTCTTTGATGGAAACTGTGCTGATGTGGTACGCTGAATTATTGTAGTTCCCAGGTACATAGTAGCCGTCAGTGATGGCAGAACAACTGGCGTGATCACAGAACCGCCAGAAGCGCACTGGCGCGTGGATGGTCGGTGGAGGTGCTCGAGCGGAGACTGGACCTGTACCATACTTGCAAGGTTTGCCCTGGAATTACTGGACCATGGAGTGTCTGAACCTGACTCGTCATCTATGCCTTGGAGGTGCAGCAGCCTTTCCCATTGTTATTGTCGCCATCACCTCTGTCCAGACTAACCTTCCTACCTATATGTAAAACTCAATGACCTGGAATGCAATAAAAAATTGCAACCACATCAAACAAAAAGGCCAGCCACAGCTGCAGCAGCACACCAATCAGCCTGCAATGCTGAAATGAGTTTGAACTAAGTAGCCACCAAATAAGTCGAAAGAAAATACTTTATTTAATCGTAAAAATAGATTTTTGGGGCAGAATCCTGGTTCCTCCAGGCAACACATTCTGAAAGACACAGCTGCTATAAAAAAGGGGGACTACATGGCCCAACCACATTACATGTCAACTTGTAAACGTTTGAAGTGACCACGCCATTTTAATGCTACACATATCGAGAACTTCCAAAAGTGAAATAATGATGCAATACTGGGCACAGAGACTGGAACTTTATAAATACAAAATGCCCTCGAGTAACGTCAGATGATCCACAGTGTCAACATGTGTTCAAACCTTTAAACTATGTACACAAATATATGCCACACAATTACGAGGTTTACCTTATACTAATCAAGAGTTTGTTGTCCAATTTAGAAAGAAGGCCAAATATGGCCACTGTGCACCTGCATCCTTTAAGGACCCATGCCTCCAAGAACAGCTCCAAGACCATAGTCCACTCATTCAAAGAAATGTTGCCCATAATGGCCATAGGAAGGGAAAGCAGAATGGGGGTGGGGAGCAATTGGCAACAATTTAGCCCATGAAAATGTACCAAGGTAAGGTGCCAAGGTCACATCGAGACCACACTCTAGTGCTCAGTGAAAGCAGCAACTTTGTTTTTTATCACAAAATGCTTTACTTCCAGTAAGACACAAGCTCAATGCATGTGGAAATAGTGAGACAGGTAAAAGTCAGACTAGTTCTGCAATGTAGTACACATACGTTATTGACCCAAGAAGAACGTGTGCATCTTTTCATCTATGTTTACATCAAATGGGACCTTACTCTGTAAATCGAATAATCCACTGGTCTTCTGCCTGCCCGAGTTCTATATTTCCACCTATTATTTGTGAATGCATCTTCTTCTCTATGCCATAAAACATAAATACAGGCATCAAACCCTCATGGCATTCCTCAAAATGAGTAGCCATTGGAGAGGTGGTTTTGTTTTTTGATGGCTCGTATATGTTCCAAAATGAAAGTTGTACGTGGCGGAATATTATAACCCAATAGCTGCCTAGCACATGCACATATGATGTGCTAAACTATAGAAGAGCTGCAATTGGTCTCCTTCTGGATGGAATACACCAGCTCAAAATAGAATAACAAAACCTTCTTTTGATATGTGTTTCTTAATCACTGGTTTCACACGTTTAGCATCTAAAGAACCCCTTTGATGGTGATGACACTCCTGCCCCTAATGGAGTATTCTATCCTCCAACATGGTAACTAGAGAACAACAAATCATTGAGATTAGGAAGCCTCCTAAATGTGATTGCAGGATTAGCAGCACAATGGAGGCACCGATCGTTGCTCAATAGATGCCAGTTTCTGTACAATATTCTGCATATGGCTTGATGAGCACTCACTTAGGTGGTGATTGAATTGACTTGTACACTGTATTTTTCTCAATATCAATATTTCTATTCTTTCTATAACCTAGAGTAGATCTGATCTTGGGGTGATCGAACCTGAAATATTAGCTGATATAACATTCTGACATGAATATTGTGGGCACGAACCATAGTTTCCACAAGTCTCCATCTATTTATATGCATGGAACTCCAATTGCATCTACAGCGCAAGAATCCCCCCACAGGTTTCCCCCTGATTATAGATGTAGCTAAGCCCGTGCGCGCAAAGGGCGTTCTCAGGAGTAACTGCTGTTGTGCTGTGGCTGCATGGGATTGCCTACACCTCAGCTGTTCATTGGCAGGAGTCTTTCTCCAGAAATCGATTGAAATTGTGTGCGGAAGAAGAAGCAGCATTGCGCTGTTAATCCCCGCCCCCTTTTGAAGCTCCACCCCCTTTTTGCCTTGAGCTCTGCCTCACAAGAAGTGGGCCAACAAAAGATCCTCCCAGGCACCTTTGTGGCGCTAAGCCCGTGCGCGCAAAGGGCGTTCTCAGGAGTAACTGCTGTTGTGCTGTTTGGATGCTTGCTGTGGCTTTTCTAGACACCTTACCTTAAGGGAGAGGTCAGCTGCACTCAGATTGGAGGAAAAGCAATAAGAGGAGCTGCATGACGAAAAGAAGGGGATTCCTGCTGAAACACCAACAGCAGATTTAAGAACCCGCCTCCAGGTAAGACAAAGGTTCACTTCCCTTCTGGAAGTTGAGGTCAACCCCGACCTTTCACTGAAACCAGTGCAAAAGGATATGACTATGCTAAAGCAGTCACGCTTACCTTTCAGTACCAAGAAGCGTAAGAGTCTCTCAGTGGGGGCAGATTTGACAATTCTAAAAACACACCGGCTCCACTACAAGCGGAGGTCAATTTAGAGTTTTCACTCAAACCCCTGGATCCCCACAATGCTTGCGCCATCGATATCCCTACTGAGACTACAAGTTTGCCACCCTTGGTCCCTGGCAAAATCCATCCAGTTGAAGCTTGCAAAGACCAGGGAAGATCGGGAGATAAAGAGGCAAATATCTCCGGAACAAATGGCCAGACCAATTGCCTCACCCCACTTAAAGAGCATGGCACTTGTTTGATCCAAACAAGATTGGAACCGTCTGTGATCCTTGATAAAGTCTTTGATAGGTTGACAACAGAGACTGATATAGAGACTTTAGAGCAAAGTGGAAAACCTAAAGTAAGAGAAGAGGATCGCTCCAACTACACCTCCAGTGGAGAGACACAATTTTGTATACAAGGTGAAGGTGAGCTAGCTGCTAGTCAAACCGCGAAAACTGTTATTGATGTCGATCTAACCGTCCAAACTGGGGATGGGTTGCTCTCACCAATCAAGATTCGGAATGACCAATCAGGCAATACAACTGAAAGTATGAAAGTATGAAAGGGGTGAAACTCAAGACCCCCCTACCAATCTCTATACTGAAAAGTTACCCCTCAATCAAATCCCATGTGCATCTGCAGAAATGGATGCTTCATGGGAAATTGCTGGCCATTGGGACTTGACTGAGCTAGGGCACTTGGATGAGGTCATTCGAGACTCCATTGTCGCCAAGGGGGAAAAATCTCAACAAAAAGCTCTCAAAAACGGAGCCTCAAGGGACTGCACAGATGTTGAACCCGCAGGATTTGACATTTTTCTGCCATATAGGGAAGACGATTAAACCCAAGGATACAAGGATGAAGAGTCCGAAAGCAGTACACACATTGAAGCAATGGCTTCGGTTAACAATAATCCTGGAGACGAAAGAAATCATTATTAGAAATCCATCCAGAAAAGGACAATGGCTACCCAGGAAAGGACAATGGATACCCCCAAACTTGGATGGGGAAACCACCTCGCCCGGCCCTTAGCTGGGAGAGCGAAACCATCTGGTAGCTCAATGGAAAAAGATCATTCAAACTCGCTAGGAGCCAGTCATAGAAATTCTAGTCTTGCAAATAAAATCATGGAAGACATAACAAACCTAACAGGGAAAATCGAAAGAGAGAAAAGGAAAAGCTTTCATAAATGAGAAGATGGAAGCATTAGACAAAGAACAAGCGTCAGGGAGATCTTTCAATTATGAGGCCTCCATCATGATCTCGACTAAGCTTCATGAGAAAAAGACATTAACTAAAATGTCTCAAACATCAGCTTGTGAAGAAAAAAGCCAGCCTCAAATTAATCAGTGGAAAGAGCAAATCTCATAAATAGTTAAGGATGCCTGTAAAGCAGAAAGACAAATGGATACTCAAAAAGTGATCATGGCTTCCTTGAACATCACACTCGCTCCATTTTTAAAACTCTACGAGGTGTTAAAGGACTCTCTTCAAGAAGTAGCCAGCACTAATACAGACATTAAAGAGGCTACTCTGCAAATGGATGCTTCCCTGCTGAGAATGGATATCCAAACTAACAAAGAAGCCGAGCAAACACAACTCTGGTGAAATCGCCTCAGTGAATTAGCGAGAAGAGAAGCAAATGACAAATTACTACTAATGGAGGCAGTCCTTGAGGACTGCAAATTAATGAGAAGTCTCTACAAACAGAAAAATGACCAGGACCACCCAGGAGAGAACATAAAAGGCTAGTAAATGCTCAATGAAACTAAAACAGGTTGACAATACTCACCCTGAACAAACAGGCCAACCACTAGAAGAAGTTATCCTGATCTCTCCTCGAACGAAGGCTGAGGGAAGATGTGCTCTCACACCCAAACCGCATCATTCAAACTATGCCATTTTTGCAGGTGGTAATCCAAATGGCCAGGCCCTCTCGAATGGAAAGGGGGTGCCAAAGAAAAAGCAAGAAAATGGGATAAAAATCAAAAAACGAACCTCTAAAGCAGAAAGTAAATGGCTCAAGAGCTTTCCTGAGGAATCTGAGAACACCACCCAAAAGAGAAAGCACACAATGTGCAAAGAAGCCAAGAAGAGAATTGAAAATGAGCAAGCTGGTTCTGCCAGTGGATGGTAGGGAAAAGACAACCAAAAATACAGTGGCACTAGATGAGGAAGAATGGGACGAGGTGGAGCAAATTGCTGATTTAAGTGACTTAATTGAAATAATGGATAAAAACAGGGAAGAGGAGAAATGGGATAACATCAGTTTATCTGAATGGCAAACCATAGATAACTGGGAAACTGCTGACTTGAGAATGCAACCTAAAGAGCAAAAGACGAGGAAACTCCAAAATGAAAACCTGCCAAAGCTGAATACGAACCCAGAAAAAAAGCCAGATTCTTCAAACAGATGCCCCCTTGGTGAGGGTCAAGGTGACACTATCTATGTCAAAACCCTTGAACAAAAAAGGAAAGAGTATGACATCAAAGATACGTCCGCACGATAGAAACCAGAAAAGGCCAACCTAAATCTAAAAAGCAACACAAAAGAAGAGGAACATACGGAAGAGGATTTGAGTCATGCCCCGCCTGTGCGGACCACCGGAAAATCTAGACCACCTAAAGGATATTTAAAACTGGAAACTACATCAAAAGGTCCAAAAAAGGTGATGTTAAACAGGAGTTATGTGATGACGCTCTGTAATCAAAACCCCGCACTATGTATGATATCAACAGATGATATAAAAATTGTGGAATTCCCACGAGAAAAGCGGATGGACCAAGTAATACTCCACCTAACCTCCAATAGGATTAAACAGAAATTGCTGGAGCCCAGTGACATCCTTAAAAAAAAAGGTTTCCGTCTTGAAATCCTGGAAGAAAACATTGAGCCTAACAGTTTTAAAGAAACAAAGCAGGCAGAAAATGAATACCAGGACATGAGGAAAATACATAACAGGAAAAAAGTCAATGATAAAGATTGCAGCAAAAAAACCAGACTGACCCCAATGGACGACACTAGGAAAGACTCTCGATCAAACGAAAAAGAAGACCAGAAAACAAAAGGGGGAAATCCGTCCATAATGAAGAAAAGCGCTGAGAAATTGAAAACCCTAAGGTCCACCGTGGATAATTCCAGGAACCTGAGCAAGAGCAAAACAAATTCTACTGAGGGGAAAAAGAAGTCCAATGATTGGACATGGATGGCCAGTGCTCTAAACACGAAGAAGAAACAATACATTTATGAGGAGCTCCTAAGATCTGTATACTGTGCCTCATGGGACACCAGAGGCTTCAAACATCCGTTTTCCAAACACAGTAGCTTCTTGGGGCAATATGACCTTATCTCTGTTCAGGAATCCTGGCTGCACGAATCACTAGTGTGTGAGGGATATGAAGTGTTTATAAATCCTGCCAGAAAGGGGCCAAAAGGGAGACCATTTGCGGGTCTTATGATTCTAAAAAAATTAGATAGCCCCCTGCAAGTGCTGGAACACAATATTCCTAACACCTACGTCCAAATATTAACAATAGCATTCAAATCAGAGGAGAAAGAGGGGCCATCAAGGATGCTACTGATTAATTCCTTGGAAAACATGCTGAATCTGGAGGGGTACCTAAAAACCATTACAAATGCCATTGATCAATCTATGAGGGACGAAAAAGATCAGCTGATTCTCCTCAGCGGTGACTTAAAATTGCTGGACATGGAGGGTAAAATCAAAAAGACTGAAAATCTAGTAGGGAAAGAACAAAAATGGATGGAGGAAATGAGAATCCGAGACATGAAGATGCTAAATAGCCAGACGAGAGGCGATCTGTCGGGAGCAAGTACGTGGCACAGTGATAAATCAGGAGCTTGCCTGGACTATTGTTTCGTAGGAGGGAATACTCTTGCATGGATACGTTCATTCATAATAAAGCAGCAAGCTCACAGTGACCACAGTTTACTGGAAACAGAACTTGCCTGGAAAATTAGATCAACCCCAAGGAAAAAAGGCACGATGGAAACTGAGGTGTCTTGGGGGAAGAAATCGATTAAGGCTAAAAAAACAGTTAATACCTAAGCTGGTCCAAGACTACAGCAAGGCCATTGAGAACGGTGAAGAGATGGTAGAATATAAATGGCTCCAATCGAGAACTGATCAGTATGCACTCCTAATTTTCACAAGTGTCTATTTAAAGATGTATCCTAAGAATTACTGCTTTTAAGGTGCGGAGGAGATGAATAACAACCCTGGCATATGGGTTGCAAAAATGTACAAAATAGAACAAGTTCCCAAATCTGGGAACTCCCGTCCTCTGCACTCTATGGGTGGCTCTGTGAGGAGTCCTTATATATTTGATTATTTGTTAGGTAATTGATACAATAGTTTGATTTGTACTAAACTGTAGGTAATTTACTTAGTGACATATATGAATACATATATCAAAACACATTGACACAGTTCGGTATATTTAGAAAAAATCCATTGATTTCATTAGAAGCCCAACGCGTTTCATGAAACAATTCACTTCTTCAGGGGCAGTTTGCATAATTTTTCTTTCTTAAAGTAATCTGGAAGACATAATATTAAAGTACATGCATATTAGTCCCAATAGTTAGAAAAGATAGTGAAATTTCCAATGGTCAAAAAATAACTTTTTTGGGACGATCCATATATTTCCTATTGTCCAACATCTCATTACATTGATGGAAGTTTGAACTTAAGACAGATCATACAGAAGTAATCAGTAGTAACCACATATTCATCAAAGATAAATATATTGACATGTTGTGCGAAAATTACCTAAGGAAAAAGATTCCCTTGTAGATAAATGTTGGCTGTCCTTCATATGGGGAGAGCTGTCAGTCTCCTGTACTTGTAGTGTGGCCTTAGTCCCTAAGTTGTTAACAAGAAAACGTAGGAAAGGAGTCAGGAATAAAGAAACCTGAATCTAGCTATCAAACAGGTTGAGGGAAAAGTAAAAACTTACCACCTTATGTCAGAAGATGGTAAGAAGATAGTGAGTTGAGTAAAGTAAACATCATAAGGGAGCGAAAAGCTTTAAATTTGCTCCCCCCATATCATGCAAAGTTTCCATCGAGCCACTACAGAGACCTTCTGCTGAGATGCAGACTTAACATCTGGAATTCGAGAGAGTTTGTTAAGCGGCTTCACTTAAACACTACAGCTAAGTCAATGCCTAGTCTGGGATGCTGAGGAAAACCCTTATTGATGTATTTTTAGGTCCAGTTCACGTACTCTGGATGACAACCCTTATATAACACCCCTCTCTTAGAATCCTCCTGACCCCACTGAGCCAAGAAGTAGGTCTGTTTTGCTGGTTTAAACGGTTTATTTGAGAAATATATCTATCACACTTTTATAATAAATTAATATTGGATATCACACTTAAAATATGACAGTGATCAACAATGGATAATGTTCTACTGGTAAACTGATTTGGTTACTTAGAAGTAGTATAGAGGATGAGGTAGCTGAAATACTTTATGGTTTCAAGGAAATGCAAGGTGGAATAAATGCAGTACAGAAAATAAACTGATATGGTTTCACAAGAGATAATATGTTCACTTTTCCCCTGGTGGCAATTCACCCCCCCTATATGCAATGCAAGGAGATGGAAGTAACACACACAGTCTTCAGGAATACAATCAAATACAATACGGAATTCAGTTCCCCCCCCAGCAAGCTTAGACAACAGGTATACTTTTTAAAACACGGGCAAGAGTGCTTTGTAATGTGGTGGCAAGGAAGTGAAAAATGCTGAAATTGCTTTTAATTCCCTATAGGAGGTTCAGGGTGAGTGGTAGACACTTTAAATTAGTTCAGGCTCACTTTAGCAATGCTCAACGAATGATTAGCAGATTGCAAACGAATTTTAGCAAAGAGAAGCAAAAAGCTGCTGATTTTTACAGATGAAGAAATCGGGCCAAATCGCAAATCGCGGTAAATTTCGCGAGTGCGTGTCTCGCGATTCTGGAGGCACTATAAAGAGTCACTTTTAGGTCCGTTGGAAAGCCTAGAATCCCAGCTTTAAGATGAAAGTTAAATTTTGTTCCTAGCCCAAACGGTTCAAGAGATACGGACGATTTAATAAAGGTAGATTTTCGGATTTAAAGTAAAACTCAAAATGACAGGTGACAGTTTGCAGCTTTAGAATGACAGATGACAGCTCGCAGCTTTAGAATGACAGATGACAGGATTACTAGGAGGCAGTTCTACTTAGGTTAAAATAGTTTGGATTAGATTATTTTAACTAAGAGATTGGGTTCTGCACAGTTCTGGCGGATACTCACTCCTAATTTTGAAATGAATGGGCCTCGTCAAGGATCTGGTCAGGTTTTGGACTGGACTCCGGTTCTGGTCTCGGCACTTCACAGCGATCTGGGTCAGCTCTCTGGATACAGCGGCCTGTGGTTCTCTGGATCTCTGGTCTGGTCTCTGGTACTCGCCAAAGTTCTCTGGATCGGGTTCTGCTTTCTCTGGGTACTGGCAAAAGTTCTTGGCAAAGAATTCAGACAGCTCGCCCGGCTGTGGAATAGTTTGCAAAAGATTTTGAGGCCTGCTGACAAATACTTTTGCTTGCAGAGGGCCTTCTTGGTTCAAAGTTCTGTAGTATCTGTTTAGCTTGGAAGTCTAAGTGTTGGATCTCTGGATGTGAAGTCGTCGGTCAGCACGCTCCGCAGCAAATGGAATTGAATGTCTCTACCTGTCCCAGTAGTCTCTTTTTATGTGTTTTAAAAAATGGGTGGAGAGGCTGGCATCACTAAGCCTGCCCCTCTCTTGATTTGATAGGTCAATAGATTCTTTGGTCCCTGATTTGGGAAGGGATAGTGTGTCAGAGTGATGTTATTTTTATGACCTGCAGAAATGACACTCCCCTGGTCAATGTGCACACAAATCTATTCCTGATCCAAATACATATTTCCCAGGTACACAGTTGTTTGACATCACATACACACATCATATATTACTAAAGATAGTCCCTGTCCCGACTCTGGCATTTCTAGGAGCTTGCATTAAAAAATGGCAACTTATTGTTGATTTTAGTGGGTTTTGCAACATTGGTTTTTCATCAAAAATTATACAAAGGTACATTTCCCTTCCACATATATCCCAGTAACTTTCCATGTCTCTAGCTTAAATACAGTGTCTACAATATTCATAATTAGCGGGGTGTTGCCCCAGAACATGGTACAAATAAGATTTGGACTCAAATCGTGAGGGCATTTTCCATACTAAGACTCTCAAAGTTGTACATTCCTGTCATTTGGTTACAATAAGTTATCACTGTTTCTATAAAATATATATTTGTTGCAATTCAACTCCCCAAAGTGTTTGGTTCCGTCTCCAGAAGTCTGTGTGGGTCAGTGACCACATGTCTCCCCTTGCTGGCAGAGGGCTGTTGACAGGAAACACTCAAAATTAACATACCCCATTCAACTGAAAGGGGCTATTTCTCTCTCCTCCAGGCTGAAGGGGAAACCCCCTCCCTCTCACTCAGAAGGGCCATGTGATATCCTGCCTCCTGTTGTGAGTCTCTGGGGTGTTAAGAGTTCTCAGCCTCTTGGCCTCTGGGAACAGCAGGTGGCTAAGATTTTCAATTAACCAACAAGCTTTGAAGTCCCTGCCCCTCTTGCAACTCCTGAATACAGTTTCCCTGTCAGAGTTTAGACCGCTAGCACCGCCTTGGGGAATTTGTCGGTACTGCATCCATTTTTGAGTTGTCTTGAATTTGACATGAGATTTTTGCTATTATTTTGATAGGCATCCTTACATTAGAGTGGTGATGTGGAACCCTCCACAAGAAGGTTGTATCTTTGAAGTGGTCTTGTGCCAACTGCGCAATTCTCCTGGATTCTGGCGTGAATGTGGGCGGCGACAGCTCATCCCCACATCCACCCAGTCTATTGATTTAGTTTGTTCTGGGATAGAATAATGGGCGGCGCCAGCTCATCCCCACATCTACCCAATCTAAGGATTCAACATGGGTCAAAACCCTTGACAAGTTAAAAAGGAGAAGAAAGCTAAGGGAAAAGTCAAAATCATTCTGCATGTTCTGTAAAAACAAAGAACACCTGGAATCCATTAGACATGTGATGTTAGCTTGCCCTAAACCGCCAGGTAGCAATGGGAAGCTATACTATCAATAATTCGCTGGCAACAGAGGTGGAGTATTGGGAGAGATTAATGTTAGTCGAAAAAGTTGGCAGAATTGGAGGAATATGGATCGGTGGACGAAGAAAACTCTGAGGGCCCACACTAATCCCTCGTCTCGTCTAAAAACTTGTCTAAAAAAAGGTTTAAGAAAACATCAGTACTTACCAAAAAACAATGAATATTTACGTGATGTGTTAGTATGGAAGACAGGAAAAATGTTAAAGGTTTGGGGGCCGATTCATGGAACAAACGTGCGCCGAAAATCTTCGCGCAAGCAGGCGCAAGCAGACGCAAGCGGAAAAAAACAGGCGCACGCGCGCGCGTGCGATTCATGGAAGTCCCTGCGCGTGTTTACCTCGGGATGTGCGCCAAACCCGTGCATGGCGCACACGTCACTGCAAAATCCCGAAAGAAGTGCGCGACGCGCACAGTGAAAGCGCACAACCTCGGCGCATACACTAGAAAGTGGGCGGAACACGGGGCGTAACGCGCGGAATGGGGAACAACTCGCGAAAACAAGGGCGTAACTGGGGATGTACTGCAGGGAAGCAGACGGAACGCCCACACGCACCCGAACCACACGTATTCATGGAATCGAATAGGGCAAAGCCACGCACAGCGAAAGACACACACAAGCCGATACACGTCTGCCACACGAAGGCAGGCGGTAGCGTCCCTGCGCATTACAAAAGTGGCAACATACAGCAATTGTGCGAGCGGGGCACGTGTATTTCGGGGTTGCGCGGGAAGTTACACACGCGATTGAGCGGGGTACGTGTATTCCGGGGGTTCGCGGGAAGTCACACACGCGATCTGGCCTGGGGGAGCGGGCTATGTGTATTTCAGGGGTTCGCGTGAACATTTTCACGCGATCGGGCCTGGGGGAGCGGGCTACGTGTATTTCAGGGGTTCGCGTGAACTTCTACACGCGATCGGGCCTGGGGGAGCGGGCTGCGTGTATTTCAGGGGTTCACGTGAACATTTACACGCGATCGGGCCTGGGGGAGCGGGCTAAGCGTATTTCGGGGGCGCGCGGGAAGTGACACACGCGATTGAGCGGGGTACGTGTATTTCGGGGGTGCGCGGGAAGTTACACACGCAATTCCATCAGGGTACGTGTATTACAGGTGTGCGCAATATCAACAGGGTACGTGTATTACAGGGGTGCGCGGGGAGCAGCACATGTGAATTGCACGTGTCGGTCCTCCCAGGTGTTCCCTCTACACCCTCCACGGCCCCTGCAGGTGGCTCACACCACAGGGGCCTACCCAGCACATGTCATGCAGGCACCCCACCCACCATGCCCATGCCCACCAGCCAACCCACATGTCAACTTGCACTACTCCCCCACAACGCATTTCCCCCTGCACCCCCAGCCACCAAGGGGAGCCTCCACCAGGCCCCCACCCATGTCTCCCACCACCCCCACCCCCCAGTCACCAGGGGCACCTGCCAGCAGGCCCCCACCCATGTCCAACTCATGTTCCCCACCACCCCCACCCACCAGCACTGTGGGGCACCTGCCAGCAGGCCCCCACCAATGTCCAACTCATGTTCTCCACCACCCCCACCCCCCAGCCACCAGGGGCAGCCTCCACCAGGCACCCACCCATGTCTCACACCACCCCCACCCCTCTAGCAGTGCAGGGGCACCCACCACCAGGCCCCCACCCATGTCTCCCACCACCCCCACCCCCCAGCCACCAGGGGCAGCCTCCACCAGGCCCCCACCCATGTCTCACACCACCCCCACCCCCCAGCCACCAGGGGCAGCCTCCACCAGGCTCCCACCCATGTCTCACACCACCCCCACCCCCCAGCCACCAGGGGCAGCCTCCACCAGGCCCCCACCCATGTCTCCCACCACCCCCACCCCCCAGCACTGTGGGGCACCTGCCAGCAGGCCCCCACCCATGTCCAACTCATGTTCCCCACCACCCCCACCCCCCAGCACTGTGGGGCATCTGCCAGCAGGCCCCCACCCATGTCCAACTCATGTTCTCCACCACCCCCACCCCCCAGCAGTGCAGGGGCAGCCTCCACCAGCCCCCCCCCCCATGTCTCCCACCACCCCCACCCCCCAGCAGTGCAGGGGCACCCACCACCAGGCCCCCACCCATGTCTCCCACCACCCCCAGCCCCCAGCCACCAGGGGCAGCATCCACCAGGCCCACACCCATGTCTCACACCACCCCCACCCCCCAGCACTTTGGGGCACCTGCCAGCAGGCCCCCACCCATGTCCAACTCATGTTCCCCACCACCCCCACCCCCAGCACTGTGGGGCACCTGCCAGCAGGCCCCCACCCATGTCCAACTCATGTTCCCCACCACCCCCACCCACCAGCACTGTGGGGCACCTGCCAGCAGGCCCCCACCCATGTCCAACTCATGTTCCCCACCACCCCCACCCCCCAGCACTGTGGGGCACCTGCCAGCAGGCCCTCACCCATGTCCAACTCATGTTCCCCACCACCCCCACCCCCCAGCACTGTGGGGCACCTGCCAGCAGGCCCCCACCCATGTCCAACTCATGTTCCCCACCACCCCACCCCCGAGCACTGTGGGGCACCTGCCAGCAGGCCCCCACCCATGTCCAACTCATGTTCCCCACCACCCCCACCCCCCAGCACTGTGGGGCACCTGCCAGCAGGCCCCCACCCATGTCCAACTCATGTTCCCCACCACCCCCACCCACCAGCCACCAGGGGCAGCCTCCACCAGGCCCCCCCCTATCTCACACCACCCCCACCCCCCAGCAGTGCAGGGGCAGCCTCCACCAGCTCCCCCCATGTCTCCCACCACCCCCACCCCCCAGCAGTGCAGGGCCACCCACCACCAGGCCCCCACCCATGTCTCCCATCACCCCCACCCCCAGCCACCAGGGGCAGCATCCACCAGGCCCACACCCATGTCTCCCACCACCCCCACCCCCCAGCACTGTGGGGCACCTGCCAGCAGGCCCCCACCCATGTCCAACTCATGTTCCCCACCACCCCCACCCCCCAGCACTGTGGGGCACCTGCCAGCAGGCCCCACCCATGTCTCCCACCACCCCCACCCCCCAGCAGTGCAGGGGCAGCCTCCACCAGGCCCCCCCATGTCTTCCACCACCCCCACCCCCCAGCAGTGCAGGGGCACCCACCACCAGGCCCCCACTCATGTCTCCCACCACCCCCACCCCCCAGCCACCAGGGGCAGCATCCACCAGGCCCCCACCCATGTCCAACTCATGTTCCCCACCACCCCTACCCCCCAGCACTGTGAGGCACCTGCCAGCAGGCCCCACCCATGTCTCCCTCCACCCCCACCCCCCAGCAGTGCAGGGGCAGCCTCCACCAGGCCCCCCCATGTCTTCCACCACCCCCACCCCCCAGCAGTGCAGGGGCACCCACCACTAGGCCCCCACCCATGTCTCCCACCACCCCCAGCCACCAGGGGCAGCATCCACCAGGCCCCCACCCATGTCCAACTCATGTTCCCCACCACCCCCACCCCCCAGCACTGTGGGGCACCTGCCAGCAGGCCCCCACCCATGTCCAACTTATGTTCCCCACCACCCCCACCCCCCAGCACTGTGGGGCACCTGCCAGCAGGCCCCCACCCATGTCCAACTCATGTTCCCCACCACCCCCACCCACCAGCCACCAGGGGCAGCCTCCACCAGCCCCCCCATGTCTCACACCACCCCCAACCCCCAGCAGTGCAGGGGTAGCCTCCACCAGGCCCCCCCCATGTCTCCCACCACCCCCACCCCCCAGCAGTGCAGGGGCACCCACCACCAGGCCCCCACCCATGTCTCCCACCACCCCACCCCCCAGCCACCAGGGGCAGCATCCACCAGGCCCACACCCATGTCTCCCACTACCCCCAACCCCCAGCACTGTGGGGCACCTGCCAGCAGGCCCCCACCCATGTCCAACTCATGTTCCCCACCACCCTCACCCCCCAGCACTGTGGGGCACCTGCCAGCAGGCCCCACCCATGTCACCCACCACCCCCACCCCCCAGCAGTGCAGGGGCAGCCTCCACCAGCCCCCCCCATGTCTCCCACCACCCCCACCCCCCAGCAGTGCAGGGGCACCCACCACCAGGCCCCCATCCATGTCTCCCACCACCCCCACCCCCCAGCCACCAGGGCCACCAACCACCAGGCCCACACCCATGTCTCACACCACCCCCACCCCCCAGCAGTGCAGGGGCAGCCTCCACCAGGCCCCCCATGTCCAACTCATGTTCCCCACCACCCCCACCCCACAGCACTGTGGGCCACCTGCCAGCAGGTCCCCACCCATGTCCAACTCAGGTTCCCCACCACCCCCACCCCCAGCACTGTGGGGCACCGGCCAGCAGGCCCCCACCCATGTCCAACTCATGTTCCCCACCACCCCCACCCCCCAGCAATGTGGGGCACCTGCCAGCAGGCCCCACCCATGTCTCCCACCACCCCCACCCCCCAGCAGTGCAGGGAAAGCCTCCACCAGGCCCCCACCCATGTCTCCCACCACCCCCACCCCCCAGCATTGCAGGGGCAGCCTCCACCAGGCCCCCCATGTCTCCCACCACCCCCACCCCCCAGCAGTGCAGGGGCACCCACCACCAGGCCCCCACCCATGTCTCCCACCACCCCCACCCCCCAGCCACCAGGGGCACCAACCACCAGGCCCCCACCCATGTCTCCCACCACCCCCACCCCCAGCACTGTGGGGCACCTGCCAGCAGGCCCCCACCCATATGCAACTCATGTACCCCTGCACCCCCACCCCCCAGCACTGTGGGGCACCTGCCAGCAGGCCCCCACCCATGTCCAACTCATGTTCCCCACCACCCCCACCCCCCAGCACTGTGGGGCACCTGCCAGCAGGCCCCCACCCATGTCCAACTCATGTTCCCCACCACCCCCACCCCCCAGCACTGTGGGGCACCTGCCAGCAGGCCCCACCCATGTCTCCCACCACCCCACCCCCCAGCAGTGCAGGGGCAGCCTCCACCAGGCCCCCACCCATGTCTCCCACCACCCCCACCCCCCAGCAGTGCAGGGGCAGCCACCACCAGGCCCCCACCCATGTCTCCCACCACCCCCACCCCCAGCCACCAGGGCCACCAACCACCAGGCCCCCACCCATGTCTCCCACCACCCCCACCCCCCAGCACTGTGGGGCACCTGCCAGCAGGCCCCCACCCATGTGCAACTCATGTACCCCTGCACCCCCACCCCCAGCACTGTGGGGCACCTGCCAGCAGGCCCCCACCCATGTCCAACTCATGTTCCCCACCACCCCCACCCCCCAGCACTGTGGGGCACCTGCCAGCAGGCCCCACCCATGTATCCCACCACCCCCACCCCCCAGCCACCAGGGGCAGCATCCACCAGGCCCACACCCATGTCCAACTCATGTTCCCCACCACCCCCACCCCCCAGCAGTGCAGGGGCAGCCTCCACCAGGCCCCCCCATGTCTCCCACCACCCCCACCCCCCAGCAGTGCAGGGGCACCCACCACCAGGCCCCCACCCATGTCTCCCACCACCCCCACCCCCCAGGCACCAGGGGCAGCATCCACCAGGCCCACACCCATGTCTCACACCACCCCCACCCCCCAGCAGTGCAGGGGCAGCCTCCACCAGGCCCCCCCATGTCCAACTCATGTTCCCCACCACCCCCACCCCACAGCACTGTGGGGCACCTGCCAGCAGGTCCCCACCCATGTCCAACTCAGGTTCCCCACCACCCCCACCCCCCAGCAATGTGGGGCACCTGCCAGCAGGCCCCACCCATGTCTCCCACCACCCCCACCCCCCAGCAGTGCAGGGAAACTCTCCACCAGGCCCCCACCCATGTCTCCCACCACCCCCACCCCCCAGCATTGCAGGGGCAGCCTCCACCAGGCCCCCCCATGTCTCCCACCACCCCTACCCCCCAGCAGTGCAGGGGCACCCACCACCAGGCCCCCACCCATGTCTCCCACCACCCCCACCCCCCAGCCACCAGGGGCAGCATCCACCAGGCCCCCACCCATGTCCAACTCATGTTCCCCACCACCCCCACCCCCCAGCACTGTGAGGCACCTGCCAGCAGG
Source organism: Ambystoma mexicanum (assembly GCF_040938575.1). Taxonomy (NCBI): domain Eukaryota; kingdom Metazoa; phylum Chordata; class Amphibia; order Caudata; family Ambystomatidae; genus Ambystoma; species Ambystoma mexicanum. Next base: position 607,613,939 of record NC_090923.1, on the reverse strand, counting down.
CCCCACCCATGTCTCCCTCCACCCCCACCCCCCAGCAGTGCAGGGGCAGCCTCCACCAGGCCCCCCCATGTCTTCCACCACCCCCACCCCCCAGCAGTGCAGGGGCACCCACCACCAGGCCCCCACCCATGTCTCCCACCACCCTCACCCCCCAGCCACCAGGGGCAGCATCCACCAGGCCCCCACCCATGTCCAACTCATGTTCCCCACCACCCCCACCCCCCAGCACTGTGGGGCACCTGCCAGCAGGCCCCCACCCATGTCCAACTTATGTTCCCCACCACCCCCACCCCCCAGCACTGTGGGGCACCTGCCAGCAGGCCCCCACCCATGTCCAACTCATGTTCCCCACCACCCCCACCCACCAGCCACCAGGGGCAGCCTCCACCAGCCCCCCCCATGTCTCACACCACCCCCACCCCCCAGCAGTGCAGGGGTAGCCTCCACCAGGCCCCCCCATGTCTCCCACCACCCCCACCCCCCAGCAGTGCAGGGGCACCCACCACCAGGCCCCCACCCATGTCTCCCACCACCCCACCCCCCAGCCACCAGGGGCAGCATCCACCAGGCCCACACCCATGTCTCCCACTACCCCCAACCCCCAGCACTGTGGGGCACCTGCCAGCAGGCCCCCACCCATGTCCAACTCATGTTCCCCAACACCCTCACCCCCAAGCACTGTGGGGCACCTGCCAGCAGGCCCCACCCATGTCACCCACCACCCCCACCCCCCAGCAGTGCAGGGGCAGCCTCCACCAGGCCCCCCCCCATGTCTCCCACCACCCCCACCCCCCAGCAGTGCAGGGGCACCCACCACCAGGCCCCCATCCATGTCTCCCACCACCCCCACCCCCCAGCCACCAGGGCCACCAACCACCAGGCCCACACCCATGTCTCACACCACCCCCACCCCCCAGCAGTGCAGGGGCAGCCTCCACCAGGCCCCCCCATGTCCAACTCATGTTCCCCACCACCCCCACCCCCCAGCAATGTGGGGCACCTGCCAGCAGGCCCCACCCATGTCTCCCACCACCCCCACCCCCCAGCAGTGCAGGGAAAGCCTCCACCAGGCCCCCACCCATGTCTCCCACCACCCCCACCCCCCAGCATTGCAGGGGCAGCCTCCACCAGGCCCCCCCCATGTCTCCCAACACCCCCACCCCCCAGCAGTGCAGGGGCACCCACCACCAGGCCCCCACCCATGTCTCCCACCACCCCCACCCCCCAGCCACCAGGGGCACCAACCACCAGGCCCCCACCCATGTCTCCCACCACCCCCACCCCCAGCACTGTGGGGCACCGGCCAGCAGGCCCCCACCCATATGCAACTCATGTACCCCTGCACCCCCACCCCCCAGCACTGTGGGGCACCTGCCAGCAGGCCCCCACCCATGTCCAACTCATGTTCCCCACCACCCCCACCCCCCAGCACTGTGGGGCACCTGCCAGCAGGCCCCCACCCATGTCCAACTCATGTTCCCCACCACCCCCACCCCCCAGCACTGTGGGGCACCTGCCAGCAGGCCCCACCCATGTCTCCCACCACCCCACCCCCCAGCAGTGCAGGGGCAGCCTCCACCAGGCCCCCACCCATGTCTCCCACCACCCCCACCCCCCAGCAGTGCAGGGGCACCCACCACCAGGCCCCCACCCATGTCTCCCACCACCCCCACCCCCCAGCCACCAGGGCCACCAACCACCAGGCCCCCACCCATGTCTCCCACCACCCCCACCCCCCAGCACTGTGGGGCACCTGCCAGCAGGCCCCCACCCATGTGCAACTCATGTACCCCTGCACCCCCACCCCCAGCACTGTGGGGCACCTGCCAGCAGGCCCCCACCCATGTCCAACTCATGTTCCCCACCACCCCCACCCCCCAGCACTGTGGGGCACCTGCCAGCAGGCCCCACCCATGTATCCCACCACCCCCACCCCCCAGCCACCAGGGGCAGCATCCACCAGGCCCACACCCATGTCCAACTCATGTTCCCCACCACCCCCACCCCCCAGCAGTGCAGGGGCAGCCTCCACCAGGCCCCCCCATGTCTCCCACCACCCCCACCCCCCAGCAGTGCAGGGGCACCCACCACCAGGCCCCCACCCATGTCTCCCACCACCCCCACCCCCCAGCCACCAGGGGCAGCATCCACCAGGCCCACACCCATGTCTCACACCACCCCCACCCCCCAGCAGTGCAGGGGCAGCCTCCACCAGGCCCCCCCATGTCCAACTCATGTTCCCCACCACCCCCACCCCACAGCACTGTGGGGCACCTGCCAGCAGGTCCCCACCCATGTCCAACTCAGGTTCCCCACCACCCCCACCCCCAGCACTGTGGGGCACCGGCCAGCAGGCCCCCACCCATGTCCAACTCATGTTCCCCACCACCCCCACCCCCCAGCAATCTGGGGCACCTGCCAGCAGGCCCCACCCATGTCTCCCACCACCCCCACCCCCCAGCAGTGCAGGGAAAGCCTCCACCAGGCCCCCACCCATGTCTCCCACCACCCCCACCCCCCAGCATTGCAGGGGCAGCCTCCACCAGGCCCCCCCATGTCTCCCACCACCCCCACCCCCCAGCAGTGCAGGGGCACCCACCACCAGGCCCCCACCCATGTCTCCCACCACCCCCACCCCCCAGCCACCAGGGGCACCAACCACCAGGCCCCCACCCATGTCTCCCACCACCCCCACCCCCAGCACTGTGGGGCACCTGCCAGCAGGCCCCCACCCATATGCAACTCATGTACCCCTGCACCCCCACCCCCCAGCACTGTGGGGCACCTGCCAGCAGGCCCCCGCCCATGTCCAACTCATGTTCCCCACCACCCCCACCCCCCAGCACTGTGGGGCACCTGCCAGCAGGCCCCCACCCATGTCCAACTCATGTTCCCCACCACCCCCACCCCCCAGCACTGTGGGGCACCTGCCAGCAGGCCCCCACCCATGTCCAACTCATGTTCCCCACCACCCCCACCCCCCAGCACTGTGGGGCACCTGCCAGCAGGCCCCACCCATGTCTCCCACCACCCCACCCCCCAGCAGTGCAGGGGCAGCCTCCACCAGGCCCCCACCCATGTCTCCCACCACCCCCACCCCCCAGCAGTGCAGGGGCAGCCTCCACCAGGCCCCCACCCATGTCTCCCACCACCCCCACCCCCCAGCCACCATGGCCAGCCCCCACCAGACCCCCACACATGTCCCCTATCACCCCCAACCCCCATCCACCATGAGCAGCCTCCACCAGGTCCTCACAATCCCCAATCATGTGCGTTATGGTCAGCCTCCACAGCCAAAAAGCCCTACCAAGTAACCCATTCACCCACATGGAAATGGAAATTACATGTTACACCCCCAATGTTCATAAAGCAAATGAACCCATGTCCGTCACACACAATGGTTGCAATTGAATGGGAAAACACCCAACATGACATGCATGAAACCAATGAGATGATACCACACAGTGAAGTATGAAAACAAAATTGTATTAAAAAAAAAAGAATGCAAAAGAAATGAAACAAACTACAATGGCAATGAAAAAAAGATAAGCTGCATGTCCGTTTAAAAAACTAAAAACACCAAATCCTAATCCAAAAAAATGTTGTCCAAAGTCAAATGAAAAATAAAATCAATCCAATGAAGAACTATGTACAAAACTTCCAAGGGTCCATGAGCCCAACTGAACAAAGGAAACCTACAAAAAACCCTAACTAAAATGCAACTATATACAAAAAGTGGAGCAGTGTCCGTCGACTCCAAATCATAAGAACAAACAAAGGAAACCTAAAACTAAAGAACTATATACAAAGGCGGCGGGCAAGTCCAGCGGCTCACTCCGTGGTGTTCCGGGCCAGGGCATCATCGAACTCCTGTTCGATGTCCCGGAGGCGGTCCCGTTCCATGGCCTCGAGGGTCCGCAGGGACGACGCCGTGTCCTCCTCCGACCCCCTGCGGATTGCCTCGAGGCACTCGGCCCGCCTCAGGGCCCTCCGCATGGAGTTCTCCGCCCTGACCATTGTGAGCCGCGCCTCTTCCGCCCGCCGCCGCTCCGCATCTATGGTGTGGCCCAACCGCTGCCACACGGAAGACACTCTCTGTCCTGGGTCCTCCTGCCCTCCGGCCGATGCCTGCCCCTCCGATGTCGAAGGCCCCGAGCCTTCATGGCTCCCACCATGTTGCTGCTGCTGCTCTGCCTCTGCCCGTGCACTGCCTCCTGCTACCTGCACATCCTCCGCCGGCTGGGGTGCAGTCGTAGATGTGGCCACCCCTACTGGACGTCCGACTCCCGACTGTGGCAGGGATGCCTCCTCCACCAGCTCCACAGGGCACCCAGGTGACTGATGGGTGGGAAGATGGCACAGAGGACGACTGGCGCGTAGGGGGTCCAGTTGAGGAGGGGGTCGGAGCAAGCCCCATCAGACAGAGGAATCCGGCCTGGGTGACCTGTCCCAGCAGGCTGACGTGGTCAACGAGCCATTCGAGATGACGTGCAGTCTCTCCATGAAAAGACTGCAGGTCACCTCGCATGGCCCGTTGACGCAACGCCACACCAGCCAGGACAGGCTCAACCCAGACCTGGATAGCCACGTCCGCAGGCAGAGGAAGGCCAGTTGACGTCAGCTCATCCCCTGCCTGAAAACGGGTCTGGACGTAGGCATCCCTGCTGGTGCAAGATGATGCAGGGACAGGATCGGGGACAGGATTGCACACAGGCACCTCCGCGGCGGCCTGTGCTGCCTCCTGTCCCTGGTCCTGCACTGCACCACTAGCACCAGTGGGATCCCCACCTCCAGACCCCGTCTCTGGTGCTTGCACGGCCTCCTCCTCCACCAAACCCCCCACCAACCTGGATGACTCTGTGCCATCTTCCCCTGTTGGGCCCTGTGGGGTCCCAGCTGCCCCTTCTGCTGCCAAGGAGTCCAACTCCAACCTCCGCCTCTTGGACCTCCCCCCGGCAGCTGCGGCCTGGGATGCAGCACCGGACTCCTCACTCCCCGACGAGATGACAACACGGGAGGGGAGCCGGGTCTTGCGTCTCCGGCTGGTGGTGGGATCCCCGCCGCTGTGCTCCACAGCAACTTCTCCGCCCTCTTCATCAGTTGACACTGCAGACAGGGAGAAACAAAACACAGGCATCAGGGCACTGTAATATGGACACATACACACATGACAGTTGCACATGAGTGGCATTGGCAAACCTCAGACATGTCATCACAATCCCTAACACACATGTCATTACAACTCGCACACATGAGCCATACCACAGCCATATCGCAACTGCCACCACCATCCATACACATACAACAGCATGAGCAGCCAAAGGTGAGCCAGACATCACATGCAACACAGGAAGTGCACCACACATGTACACACACCACCACACTTGCATGCATGTGTACACCTCTGCCAAGTGCCGCACTGTTCAGACGGGCATCCATGTCACATCTGCCAATCAGGCTTCCACATACCGCTGTCACATGCATCCATGTTGCATCACTGTTGCACCCTTGTCAAATACCCACACATGCACATGTACACAGTGCTGATACATGCAGCCGAAAAACAACATACATGCGTGACATCACGGACATGTCTACTTACATACACATTCATCCAAACATGTGTGCCCACACAACTGCATTTGGCATGCAAGCCTACACACACAAGCACCATCCATGTCTCACACATTACAGCCCTCGCATGTGTCAGCCCCACGGCCCTGTACACCCCCACCCATACTCGACCCCATACAAACAGATGTGCAACCTGCACACTACCGAATAATCACCACACGCACTGCTCACAATCAGGATGCATGTACACTCACCGCTCGACTCCAGACGGGTCTGCTTCTCTAGGACCTGGACGTGGAGCGCTGGGGATATGCGTTCCAGGACCCTCATCTGTTCTTCCGACAAGTGGCCCCGGCGCCCCTTGGCATCCGCTGCCTTCAAGAGGCGCCGGGCCTTGTTCAGGGTCCTGGACCTGAAGTCCTCCCAGCGCTTCCTGACATGTTGTAAGTCGCGGACTGCCACCCCCTCCACGTTGATGGCAGTCACGATGTCAGTCCAGATCCGAGTCTGTCCTTCCTTGTCAGCGCGGGAACTTCCAAAGAGGGCATCATACTGTCCCAGGACTTGCTCCACCAGGACACCAACTTCGGTGGCACTGAAGCTTGTGCCCCTCTGCCTCTCTGGCCGGGGGTTGTCAGTGGTCACAGATGGTGTTTGCCCCGACATGACAACCCCAGAGGCAGGAGTGGGTGGGCAACTGGGTCCTGGGGCTGGGCTGTGGAGCGATGGAATCCCAGTCGGGAGTCTTCGGTTCCTGCAGGGTTGGTCACAGCAACAGCACCCCTGGCTGATGTGCAGGCAGCAAATGGCAGTGCACGTGGGCACAGGCAGTCAGGCAGCAGCAGATGGCAGGTGGGAGCGTGCTCGGGGCTCTGGGGGGCAGTAGTTCGGCCTTCTGGGCGGGAGCGTGGTCTTCCGTGTGCATACGCGTGGCCAGCTTGATACGGAGTGATTTGGCACGTGAAAAATCTGCACCTCAGCGTGTAATTCGAGGAAAGGCCCTTAGCGCGTAAGCGCGTCTGCACGCATACGCATTTTCATTGGACAGAAGGCCCCTCAAGCGCAAGCGCCCCTGTGACGTGACGCGTACAGACGTGCATGCGATTTCAGCGCGCGTGAAAAACTGCACGTCCGCGTGTAATACGAGGAAAGGGCCATGCGCGTAAGCGCGCGTGGAAACTGCACGTCCGCGTGTAATACGAGGAAAGGGCCTATGCGCGTAAGTGACGTGACGCGCGCGTGCGTTTCCCTCAGCATGGGTTAAAGGTGAGCAGGCCCAGCAGTTCGCTGTACGTGCCTTTCGTGGAGACCGACGTGTGTTGCTGCTTCCTGTTGTTTCGCGCGCCATCAACACTTCACAGCTATCAAGGACGTATCTCTTCTTTTGGCGGGGGTATTGGCTACACGGGTTTTTCTGCATCGCGCTAGTCAGACGGTGAGTCACACATGCTCTTTTTCCCACTGCGGGTGCCCCTGTGTATAGCACCCATTTTCGATGTCATAGTAGCCTGCGTGTCCCACGCGTACGCCTTATTCGTGTTACTGGGTGCCACCGCGTACTGCGGGAGGTTGAATCCACGCACGTAGGCTGCAGGGTTGCGTGCACGGTTTTACTGCAGTTTTGGGGTGCCTGAGCATTGCGTGACCCGTCACCACATCACCGGGGTCACATACAGCCTTGCAGGTGCAGGGGGGCTGTTAACATCTTGCTTCCCACCCCCTTCACCGCAATTGCCCAGGTCAATTGTGGTGTACACCTCCCATTGGCACCACTCCATCTGTGCCAGCACTACTACATCTGTGCCATGGTTGGGAGGCCACCAAAGGTGAGGGGCGCCTCAGCTGGGCGTACTCCTCGTGGCGGGCGTGGTCGGGACGTGGCCGTGGTGACCAGGGAGTAGGGGGACTCCAGGGTGTCCATGGCAGCCATAGAGGGGGAAGAGGCAGGGGTGCGCCACTTGAGCACAATGTTGTGCCATGTGTCGGTGCAGCCATGCCACCACCCCCTGTGGTTCCGGGGGATGCAGCTCTTGCATCTGGCACTGGCATCCATATGTCCCAGCAGTCCGTTCCATCGACTGCCACGGGCCCAAGGGTGGTGGTAGCTGCAGGTGCAGCTGTGGACACTGCCACCCAGGCTCAGGGTCTGCCAGCGCAGGCTGCGTTGGCACTTGAAGAGCCCTTGGTAGATCTCCAACAGGCCAGGGGGAAACCATAGGGGCAGGCCGGGCTGCTCAGACCAAGACACGTGTCCCTGGGGCAGTCATGTCATCTGCTGCCCCGAACAGCCGGGTGTTGGCAAGTGCAGGGGCAGATGCACCCAACAGCACCCCGGTTGTGAGTCTGCCAACCAGGACCGTTGCGGCCAACCACCCTGCCACAGCTGATGTTGCTGCGCAGGGTCCATTAGTGGGCACCCAGCTGCCACTGACACAAGTCAGGCCTCTGGTCATCCCTCCACCTGCCACTCCCTTGGCTCAATCCACCGAACCCACTGGCCATGCTGGTCAGGGCGGCATTAGCCAGCCAGGGTCTGCGCCACAGTCCAAGAGGAGGAAGGTTGCACCTGCAGCACAGGCTGGGACCCCACACACAGCCACGACCTCCTGCACGTCGAGGAAGAAGCCTTTCTGTAAGCAGGAACTGGACTTCCTCGTGGACTACGAGCGGGGCCACAGCCATGACATGCTAGTGGGTGCCAATAGTCAGACCACGGCTGCCCAACGTGACACCCACTGGGAGCATGTTGCGGAACATGTCAGTTCATTCGGCCATGAGGTGCGCACGGCGCAGGAGTGCTAAAAGCGTTGGAATGACATCAAGCGCAGCACTAAGGCCAAGCGTGCCTCAAATTACAACTTGACTCTGGTGACTGGCGGTGGGCCTGCACCAGAGGAGGAAGAACTCACTCCGCATGAGGCTCTCGTTGCGGAGTTCATACCACCTGAATTGGTCGAAGGAGTGGGAGAGAAGCTGGACTTTGATGCCCAGTCCAGTGAGTGTTGATGCGTGTTTGTTGAGGACGTGTGTGTTTCACTTGTGGGATGTGTTGTGCATGATTGCTGCTACATGTGACGTGTACATGGTTCTGATGTGTAAGTAATGCAATGCTACCGTCATGCATGTCTCCTCTGCCTGCATGCGGGACTCCATGTAGGCATGCTCCCTTGCCCCTCCTCCGCCACTCTGCACCCCAGTTCCACCTTTGCACTGGTCTGCTCCAATCTTGCCAATGTGTACTTTCTTGTTCATGTGTCCTGTGTAGATGCTAACTTCCAGCGTGGAATCTGCCAGACATATGCCATGTGGTACAGCCTTAGTACTCGATGCAGGGTATCTCACTTGTACTGTGCATGGGTCAGATGTCCCGCAGGGACATGAGTGCCCATTCATGCTCCATGTGCATTGCACGCATGCCCCTATGTGTCCTTGACTGGATGATGACTGTAATATAAGTCCTTGGTTACATACATTGCCTGCCATCTCATCAGCCTTCCCATGTCAACTGTGCCTCAGTCCTGCGTTGCACACATGTTTAGGCTCTGACAATCTGTGTGGCTCACAGGCCTCAGCCTGTTCAATGGCCAATGACTCTGTCCAACTCTTGTTGTGTCTTCTTCACACGTGGGCGGCCTCCGGAGTTTCCATCATGTGTCCTGCCCACTGTCCCAGCATCATTTGCAGTGTTGTAATTTGAATCACATTAAGCTGTTGATGCCAGTCAACACTGCCTGTCAATACACAGGTGTATGGTCAGCCTTTTGATACCATGCTAGGCATCCCTGCTTTGGTACTGGGGTGGAGGGGTGCTTGGCTTCTAGGCATGGTACACATTGAATGCACAATGCACGTGATGTCTGATTTTGACATTGCACTGTCTTCATATTTCCTGGCACACACCATGTAGTGCTTGTACATGTAGGTAGTGAGTGGCGTACACATTTTCTGCACTGCATAGACCCACTTCCATGGAAACTGCCACCTTTCAACAGGTCTGATCACAGAAGCTATTCAAAGTAGACCCAGCATGCATGCCAGGTCATATGTTGTGTGTCACATGTCTGCCTGATGCCTTTGCTGTCGGTGTGTGTGTGTGTCGTGTGCTTCTGACATGTGTATTGACCTTTTCCTCTCTATTTTTCAGGTGATGACGCAATGGAGGCAGAGGATGGTGTTGTCATGCCAGACACAGGGATGGTAACGCCACATCAACCCGGCACTAGTGGGGGTCGTGGGGTGGTATATCTATATCTCTTCCCTCCCCCTTTGATCACATGAATGATCAACACTCCCATCGTGTTCCCCGTTGCACCTCCTTTCGCAATCCATATTCATAGTACCTCATATATGCTGCCCCCTCCAAACCAGTGCTCTTTCAAAAGTTGGATGTGATATAGAGCATGCTCCTGCAAGATGGTTTTCTTTTGTTATTTGTGTATGTATCTATCTTGTCAGAGGTGTGGTATCATTGACCGCCGCCTTCATATTTGTGAGTATATATTGCACGGCTCTCCTTCCCCTACAATGGATGTGGCGCCCAATAAAGTGCTTTTATCTTTGATATACTATGGATTCTTTTTGAGCAGGCCTCAAACCCGTCTCGCACCCAACTTCCACAAACACCCCGTGTCACAATGGACTAGGAACCAGGCCGTTGTGTATCAATAAGATATTTATTAATTTATTATTTCATGAAATAGGAAAATAATCAAAATACAGAAGCCACCAAAATTATGGCAATACAAATGCAATATACTATCTAGAGCAACCAAGTAGAAAACTCGCTTTTGTTATAATGACAAACAGTAAAATACAATCAGGTTGAAATAGACTGTCACACTCGCTTTTGTTTTTTGTCAAAACAAGAAAATAACAATTCCACACAAAGTGATAGCACCACAATTTAGCACTCCCCCCTGCAACACTCACCCCCAAACATCAGCTAAACTTGATTCCTTTGAATAGAAGGCAGTGGCAAGGAGTGGGAATAGAGAGAGAAGATCGGATTTGGAGTAAAGCCCACTACCACCATATGGGAAGCCAGCAAAGAAAGGGAAAACCTGTTTTTGGAGCAAAATGGAAGAATGGGATTATGATTATTTCTCACAACTGCTAGGGGACAGAATAGAAGGAAATTCCTATTGCTTACACTTAGGAGATAGGGAAAGTTTAGAGAAAGTTTAGAGAATACTATTCAGCACATCAGGGCAAAAATAGAAATGAAGTGGGAAAATCGGTTTTGGGAGAAAGCAAATGCAAAGGGAAAATACAGTGGCAAATAGAAATTCGTTTACACTGGGGTTTACAAGGATAGGCAGCTCAGGGAAGGGATTTAGCTTGCAATAGGAAGATCGGTTTTCAGTGACAAGGACAGAGGCACATAACAGGTAGACTTCTAGGTAAAAGGGATTGCTCACAGTGGGAACAACGGTTTGGGTTTAATAGGACAGATGCAAATGGGAATTTGTTTGGTAATGCATACAATACACTGACAAATTCAGTTTTTAGTTACAAGGAGAATAATTATTTTGAGGCAACACTATAATTACTATAGCAGTTACATAAAAACACCAGGGACACAATGGTTTATTTCGAATTTCAACAATCTTGAACCGTGAATTTCAATGGGGGAATTAATTGATTTACTTCCAAAAAATACTAAGGATTTACACAGACAACTGAGAGGTTTTTCCAAGGAGATATGCTAACATATGCAAGCAAAAAAGAGATTCTTCTATGGGGAGATGACTGGATTACACTGGCAATTTGGGGTTTTCAATGGGGTATTGGATTAACTGTACTACTACAAAAATGAAGGGTGTATGCAATTTTAGGGCTGGGGTTATATGGTACTTACAAAGTAAGCCTTGGTTTAGGATTCAGTGAAGCCAGCTGGATCTCAGGACACTCTGGAAAGAAAGGGCAAGGTTCTGGTAACTGCACTTTCAAAGATGGTATGGTTCAGCAGCCTTCTCTCTGTCCTCCTTTTCACCCGTCCTCGTTTTTTGTGTGTCTGTTCCTGTGTCCTAGTACAGTCCCCCTTATATAGCAGAATTGGCATCACTCATTTTAAAATCTAGGGGGAGTACCCTGTAATTATCCCTGCCACTCAGATAGGACAGTTCACATCCCTCTCTCTGCCCCCTGACAGGACTGGTACACGGGAGGAGAGCACTATCTGTCTGTTTGCATTTACGACCTTCCTTTGTTCTCATTACCACTTTTTTGGCAAAAATGAGTTATGTCTCATAACTTCCATAATTATATTATCCCCTGACATGTGAAATATATATTCAGTTTTAGCTGGTCATAGGGAATTAGGTGAGCCGATCGCCAACTCTGTACGATGTAGCATGGCCATTTGACAAATGTTTGTCCTTTTCATAAAATGTACACCAACACCAATTATGAATCTGCAAATGGTCAAGCATGTTCCTAATTTCATTTTCCATCTTTTCACCAACTGTCAAATATGTCACCTGCTCAGGTGAGCCAGAAAACGAGTCTAACTGGCCATTTCAGTGCCCAAAATCCTAGGTAAATGCAATTTATATATTTAAAACCGCCTGGAAATGACATGAAAAAATGACATAAAACTAAATTAATCCTCATTCTGATTACTGTGAAAAATGCCTGACTGAAATCAGTCTTTTAATGTCAGTTTGGAGTGTCTTGTTTCACCTGTGGGAGGGTCGCTTCATCCCCCACAGTCATCTGTCTTCCTCTGGACTCAGCCTGTGACCATAGATTTTTATGTGTCCCTTTGAAATTGTCAGTTTGCTCTTTGAAGTGGGTGCAGGAAGGGCTCACACCTCCTGGTCATGCTTCAGCCACACTTTGCCTTCTTTGAAATCTCTGGGCTCCTGCCTTCATGTCTGCAGAACAGGGAATTATGATGCCCTCAGCAGCATCAGATTTTATTGCAGGATTGTTATAGGATATGTGTGTCTAGTTGTATAAATATTGTAGCTTGTCATTGGCGAAATTGATGTCTCCCAGCTGTGGGGAAAGGTCAAAAGAAATTATTAGTAAGACATCATCAAGTTCCTATATTGCCCCACACATTGGTCCTTTTTGACATGACAAACACATGTCCATTCACTACTCATTTGGTTACTTATCTTATTTGTTTATATGGTTTCTTCCTTTGTGTACATATTTTTACTCTTGTGTCTTCAGTCACATCTTCATTCTTTAAGTATTCTTATATCGTTCCGGTGCGTTATTGTATCTTCTCCTTATGACATCACTTTACATCTGTCAGGTTCTCTTTACAGCTCCTCGATATTCAGTGGTGTCTGCAAATCTCCTGCTGTCACTTCAATACGAGGGTACATTTAATATGGTTGTCTGAGCACATAACGTCTCTCTTACACTCGATGTGGCATGGGGATGATACATGGTGTCATGCAGTGTCTTTCTGTTACTCACCCATTAGGTCAGAGTTGAGGAGGTGGGGTCTATCTGTCGAGTAGCAGGTAAACATTTTATTGCCAGTTCCCCCGCCCCCTCTAACTGTCGCCAATCTCCATCACTCCCTTCCTGGGCAAACTCCTAGAAAAACTGGCCATCTCCCAGCTTAATCGCCACACTGAATCTGTTGGTTGTCTTCATGACCATCAGTCTGGCTTCAGAGCTGCCAGAAGCACGGAAACTGCTCTCCTGAACATCCGTGAAAACCTGCTTGCAAACCTTGACTGTCCCTCCCAGTTCCAACTTGGGCCCTTCCTCTCTGCTATCTTTTTCTCTACCTGTGGTATCCCTCAGGGGCCTAACCTCTCTCCCTGCTGTTCAACCTACACCTTGCACTTCTTGCCCACCGCATTGCTGCTCTATGCCCAAACTTTCAGTGCTATGCTGATGACACTTAGCTCATGTTCAGGCTACCTTCAGCCACCTCTTCTCTGTCTCTCATCTCTGACTTCCTGCCTGCTATCCAGGAGTGGTGCGCCGCCAATGACCTCTGCCTTAATGCCAGTAAAACTGAGATTCTCCTCATCGGCACACCCACACCCTCCTTTCGTGTCGCTCTCTGGCCAGCCTGTCTTGGCCCTCCTCCTGCTCCAACCTGCGAGACAAAAAACCTCAGGGTCATCTTCGACTCCACACTCTCCTTCTCTCCTCACATCTCTGACGTCTCTAAGAAGTCACACTACCCGCTGCACCTCCTCAGAGGTATTATACCTTTCCTCTCCTTCCCCCAAAAGCAGAGTGTCTCCAGAGCTCTGGTTCTCTCTAGGTTGGACTACTGCAACAGCCTCTTTCTAAATCTGCCTGCCTCTACTCTCTGCCCTCTGCAACTCATCCAGAACAGTGCTGCGTGACTTGTCCTTGGCTTCAAGCCCAGGGATTGTATCTCTCCAGGACTGAAATCTCTCTACTGGCTCCCAGTGGCTGCGAGGATCAAGTTCAAAACCCTCTGCATTGTCCACAAGGCCTTCTGGGGCTTCGAGCCTCAATACCTTCAACTCTCTCTTCCCAAATATCTTCCTTCTCAAGCTCTTCGCTCATCCGCCTCCAACTCCCCCAGGGTAAATCACTTCTCCAAGCAACGAGTTAGATCTCTTTCTTTGGCTGGGGCTTCCCTCTGGAACAGCCTCCCTGCCTCCCTTAAGCTTGAGAACCATCTCCGGTTCAGGAAGCACCTCAAAACTGTTCTCTTTGCTTCTGCCTTTTCTCTTCCTCTCCCCTGCTAACCTCCTGGTGAAGCTGTATCTGCACTGGTTACCTGGCCACCCCCTGATCCTGGGCCCAGGACACCCCCCAGTCACACACACCTGCACTGCCTGCCGAGCTACACCCACACTTGGGGACTGTATCTGTTTCCCTACAGTCCCACTACCAGAACTTGACACCTGATGTCTGCACTCACCTCTGCACTTGCCACCTGATGGCCGTGACTTTTATTTATTGTTATTATTCTATCCCCATGTAGTGCACTGTCCCATCCCCCCTCTCCCCGCATTTTCCCCTTCCCCCTTCCCATGCACTTGCGCGATCTGAATGACACTTGGCCTAGTATGATCGTTGTCTGTCCTCCCTTTGTTCCCCCTCCCTTGCTTCGTTGCGCCTTGAAACACTAGTGTATAGGCATGTTATAAATGCCATATCATATCATATCATGTCATAGTGAAACAGTCAAAGAAAAGTCATAGATAGGACCCCCTGCATCGTTCCTATTCCACATCAAGTGTATGAGAGATGTTATGCACTCAGGCAGCCATACAGAATGTACCCTTCCACTGAAAATGTGGAAGGATGTTGCATGGAAGAAAGCTACATGGATGGATCTCGCCTGCCAAGATGTCAGAATGCATCTATGGGCATCATGTACGGACATTAAAGTGAAATCTGATGAGGATAAAGTGATATCATGAAGAGAATATATGAGCCTATGCTGAAACGATATGAAAATATTAAGTAACAATGTGACTGAAGCACTGAAAGTAACATGAACCTTAAGCTAAAGCAATCAAGGATCAAATGAGAATGAAGCAACTTACTGGCCAATAACACTAAATACGCAGTAACGCAAGGTAGAAAGACAACATATAGAAGCTTGCTATAGAGGAATATGTAACGTGGTAAAGACGGCCACATTAGGAATATGGATGACAGCTCATGTTGAAATTAACCAAGCTACCTCAGAGACAGGCCAAGGCTGTAAGAATTGGGAGACGTGGAAAAACAGCCCCGTGAGCAGACCCGATAATGGGTCAAGGTTGGCCCAGAACGAAGATGCTGTTTTGGGGAATAAGAGCAAAGCAGAAAGGGACTACATGGATAAGCTCTGAAAGTGGGACATTCTTTATAGATGGAAGAAGATGAAAACACCTGTAAGAGCAAACTGCTGCTCATATGAGGTGAGTGAGCAGATTTATAGAGGCCAAGAGCAGTAACAGCACCCTGCATAATTAAATAAAATAGCAGTAAATGGAAGCTGAAATTGACAGATTTGTGATCTTTTCGCACGTGACTCAGAAGTCGAAAACAGGGCCTATTCATTAGAGCCTTAAGCTAAGATAGTGGTGTGCTCACACTCCCTTGAATGTTGCAGGACAGTGAACAGAAACAAGGTCAACTACAAATGGTAGACTTTTGGTGATGGCCTACCGATGGCGGATGATAGACTAATTGGGAAAATGGCGAGCAGTCTGACAGGATTCAAACATCTAGGTTTCGTTTCATGTGCATGCTGCAAAGGAGCTAAAAGTTCAAGGTTGGAATAGAATGCCAACCAATCAGTGGGGTTAGGGGACAATCTAACGTACAATGTTGCAGGAGCCAATCCACTGATGTTTTGTCCGCTATAATCAGTACTATATGCGTTTAGAGGTAGTTCAATTTTTACTCTACAGACAAGGGGTAGCCAATGAAGCACTGATCCTTATATATTCTATAAGTAGATAAGTTCCTTGCACCAATCCCTTCCCTCGATAAGTTTTGTATTTTGCCACATAGAATGAGATCATAGATGACGCATATTGAGGTATAAGACCTCCATGTATCAAACTTGGTTGTGAGTGTGCAAGCATCAGTCTGATGTCTGCCAGTTCACCCTGCTTTATTAAACTAAGAATAAAGTAGTACTTTGCCATAGTCTAAGAGTCTGTCCGATTATCTGGTCTAAGATTTATTATTGTAAATCCATCTAGCACAAAAGATGCTTCAAGGTGCTAGGGCACATTTGGTAGTGGCGCAGATGGGTACAGTGTAGTTGACCTAGGCCAGAACCAGACACCCAGGTCTCAGCTAGTCCCATCATTAGCCAGACGACCACAGAGTTTCCTGTGAAGAGCCACATGTGAAGAAGATTTGGCTGGCAGCTCCCTCTTTGCCTAAATATCTTTCCGGTCCCCGCAGATGCCCCATGGATGAAAGGCAAACTGGTTGGTTGAGGGAGAGTCGATACCGGAGGACTCAAACTGAGTCAAGGATGTAAGTAGAACAAAGAAAGTGATGAAATAGGGGGGAGGAATTGTGTTCTAAGTAATAAGTGTAAAATGTAACAGGATTTCTGGGGGAGTTTATAAAGAGAACTAGATGACTCGATTTCTGATCTCAAGGGGGCAGACGGTAGGCACTAGCTTATTAAAGATTCCTGAGGTAAGCTCTGCGGAAGACTGTGTATCAAACTCCAGATTGGAGTGAAATGGAGATGGGATACATTTACTAAGATAGTAAAGAAAGGTGTCTGCAGTAAAACAAAAATGTAAAGTACACATGAGTGGGGCTATTGAATTGTCAATATAAATCCTTTGTTGTGTCTAGACTGATGAATATAAAACATTAGTAAAAAATTAAAGAGATTTGTGAAAAACGTTTGGCCAAGAGATTGACGTCAATCAGGAAGGGAAAACTTCAAGGAAAGTAATATATGAGTAAATAAGAGATTCTCAATATACTAATAATATAAGAACGATATAATAAAAATTGATAGAAAGTGTAAATGAAGGTGGAAACAAACTATCAGCACATAGTTTTAAAATAAAGTGAGCAGTTAAAATATATCCCAATTTGGGATTATAAACAGTGATTGATGGTGTCTGCTCCAATTGATCGACGAGGTATACTAAATAAAATAAAGAATCGAATAAAACAACGGGTAAGTATCGACAATCGGAACCAATCTGTCAGCATGGGGCATACAACTATTTTACATTTATGTAGGAAATTACTGAGATACACAGTGAAAATAAGGAAATATCATTTGGAATGGTTTAGAAGTACGACCAATAAGACACCCATGCCGTGGCCTCTGGAGGGTTCTCTGTCAAAGGATGTATTATGGCATATGACAACATATTTGCATGCCACATATAAGGGAAAAAATCTGCAGAAAAGGTTGGCCATTTAAGAACTTTGGAAAATGTACCAGAGTGAGAAAGAAGATCCATTATGTAAGGAGTGGATGCTCAATCAGCATTCAGGGGAACATAAAACACCTTTGGGTCTTCTTTACTCTCCTGAAGAGAAGAGCGCACACACAAAGGAAAAGGGATTTGACCGTCTGAAGGAATTAAAAGCATTGGCTGGGTATGTTAATTCAATACATGCACCCCCTGCTTATAGCAGCAAGGATAATGCAGAAGAGAGCAAGAGCAGAGAATGCAAAAATATATTAACATGCAATGAAAGTAAACAGTGTGTTGAGGGAATGGAAAGGTAAAACAGACAAATGGAGATCCAGGAAGAAGCAGGGAAGTAGAAGAAACAAAAGATAAAGTTAAGAAAATAACGATAGTAAAGAATGAATGAGAGGACAAATATTGCATAAGCTAGACGATAAGGGCATTGATCGGGTTCGAAAAAGAGAGGAGAGAGAAGAGCGGGAAAAGAAAGAGAAAGAAGGAAGGGCATACAAAGAAGAGAGGGACAAAGAGTGCAAGCAAAGGGAAGAACAAAGAAGATATGAGGCAAGAAAAGAGAAGGAAAGACTAGAAGAGAAGAAACAGGAAGAGATAGAATCCCAAAGAATGAAGGGCGTAGGTTGCAATGAAGGTGAGAGGAAGATGAATTGAGGGAGATGAGGAGAAGAAGAAATTAATAAGAGTAGGGGATTAAAAGATGATGGAATGTAATATTTATGGCATAGGAGAATAGTGCAGATTGATGCACAATAATGATTGCAGGAGGAGAGAGGGTCACAGCATCCCCATAGGGTGCTGCAAGGAATGCCGTGATCAGCATGGGCTGGTAGGCAGGATGCAGAGGACATAGAGCAAAGGCTTGGGAAGCTATATGGGCAAATGAGGGACAGAGTAAGCTATGAAACCCAAGATAATATAGAAGTATCCCTATAAAAGGGAACCAAAGGTAGATCAGGTGACATCATAACAGATGAGTGTGGAACATTATCTTTAAACAGATTAGGTCTTGACAACGAAGAAGGAGGCAATAGTCACACAAGCTGGGGCATAATGATGTCAGATGAAGAAAGGGAGGAGAAGAACAGGTGCAAAGAGAGGGTGCATGCAGGTTTTCAAAAGAATCAAGTGTAGAAAAGGGATAAAATGGTCAGATTTAGAGGACCCTAAGAGAAGGACAACAGAATCAGCACCTTATGTTGAGCGACCACCAGCACAATTGCGCAGTACAGAAAATATATCCCAGCCATATGTACGTAGGTTAAGACCAATATCGGGAAGGAAACAAATGGACACAGCATAGCAGAGTCCCTGGTTTTTGTGTGTCTATTCCGGTGTCCTAGTACAGTCCCCTTTATGTAGCAGAAATGGCATCACTCATTTTACAATCTAGGGGGAGTACTCTGTAATTATCCCTGCCGCTCGGATAGGACAGTTACCATCCCTCTCTCCGCCCCATATCAGGACTGGTACAGGGGAGGAGAGCACCATCTGTCTGTTTGCATTGATGACCTTCCTTTGTTCTCATTAACACTTTTTTGGCAAACATGAGTTATGTCTCATAACTCCATAATTATATTATCCCCTGACATGTGAAATATATATTCAGTTTTAGCTGGTCATAAGGAATTAGGTGAGTCGATCGCCAACTCTGTACGATGTAGCATGGCCATTTGGCAAATGTTTGTCCTTTTCATAAAATGTACACCAACACCAATTATGAATCTGCAAATGGTCAAGCATGTTCCTAATTTCATTTTCCATCTTTTCACCAACTGTCAAATATGTCACCTGCTCAGATGAGCCAGAAAATGAGTCTAATTGGCCATTTCAGGGCCCAAAATCCTAAGTAAATGCAATTTATATATTTAAAACTGCCTGGAAATGGAAACCAATGAAGCACTGATCCTTACATATTTTATAAGTAGATGTGTTCCTTGCCCCAATCCCTTCCCTCGATAGGTTTTGTATTTTGCCACATAGAATGAGATCATAGATGACGCATAATGAGGTATAAGACCTCCATGTAATCAAACTTGGTTGTGAGTGTGCAAGCATCAGTCCGATGTCTTCCAGTTCACCCTGCTTTATTAAACTGAGAATAACGTAGTATTTTGCCATACTCTAAGAGTCTGTCCGATTATCTGGTCTAAGATTTATTATTGTAATTCCATCTAGCACACAAGATGCTTCAAGGTGCTAGAGCACATTTGGTAGTGGTGCAGATGGGTACGGTGCATTCGACCTAGGCCAGAACCAGACACCCGGGTCTCAGCTAGTCCCACCATTAGCCAGACGACGCAGAGTTTCCTGTGGAGATCAACGCGAAGAGCCACGTGTGAAGAAGATTTGGCTGGCAGCTCCCTCATTGACTAAATATCTGTCTGGTCCCCGCAGACGCCCCATGGAAGAAAGGCGAACTGGTTGGTAGAGGGAGAGTCGATGCAGGAGGACTCGAACTGAGTCAAGGATGTAAGTAGAACAAAGAAAGTAACGAAATAGGGGGAGGAATTGTGTTGTAAGTAATAAGTGTAAAATGTAATAGGATTTCTGGGGAGTTTATAAAGAGAACTAGATGTCTCGATTTCTGATCCCAAGGCGGCAGATGGTACGCACTAGCTTATTAAAGATTCCTGAGGTAAGGTCCGCAGAAGAGTGTCTATCAAACTCTAGATAGGAGTGAAATGGAGATGGGATATATTTACTAAGATAGTAAAGAAAGGTGTCTGCAGTAAAAACATTTTTTAAAGTACACATGTGTGGGGCTATTGAATTGTCAATATAAATCCTTTGTTGTGTCTAGACTGATGAATATCAAACAATAGTAAAAAATTAAAGAGATTTGTGAAAAACGTTTGGCCAAGAGATTGACGTCAATCAGGAAGGGAAAACTTCAAGGAAAGTAATATATGAGTAAATAAGAGATTCTCAATATACTAATAATATAAGAACGATATAATAAAAATTGATAGAAAGTGTAAATGAAGGTGGAAACAAACTATCAGCACATAGAGTTTTCAAATAAAGTGAGTAGTTAAAATATATCCCAATTTGGGATTATAAACAGTGATTGATGGTGTCTGCTCCAATTGATCGACGAGGTATACTTAATAAAATAAAGAACCGAATAAAACAACGGGTAAGTATCGACAATCGGAACCAATCTGTCTTCATGGGGGATATAACTATTTTACATTTATGTAGGAAATTACTGAGATACACAGTGAAAATAAGGAAATATCATTTGGAATGGTTTAGAAGTACGACCAATAAGACACCCATGCCGTGGCCTCTGGAGGGTTCGCTGTCAAAGGATGTATTATGGCATATGACAACATATTTGCATGCCACATATAAGGGAAAAAAGCTGCAGAAAAGGTTGGCCATTTAAGAACTTTGGAAAATGTACCAGAGTGAGAAAGAAGATCCATCATGTAAGGAGTGGATGCTCAATCAGCATACAGGGGAACATAAAACACCTTTGGCTCTCCTTTACTCTTCTGAAGAGAAGAGTGTACACACAAAGGAAAAGGGATCTAACCCTCTGAAGGAATTAAAAGCAGTGACCGGGTATGTTAATTCAATAGATGCACCCGCTGCTTATAGCAGCAAGGATAATGCGGAAGAGCAGAGAACGCAAGAATATATTAATACACTATGAAAGTAAACAGTGTGTTGAGAGTATGGACAGGTAAAACAGACTAATGGAGATCGAGGAAGAAGCAGGGAAGCAGAAGAAACACAATATAAAGTTAAGAAAATAACGATAGTACAGAATGAATGGATGGGAGGACAAATATTGCAAAAGCTAAATGAAAAGGGCATTGATCGGGTTCAAAAAAGAGAGGAGAGAGAAGAGCGGTAAAGGAAAGAGAAAGAAGGAAGGGCATACAAAGAAGAGAGGGACAAAGCGTGCAAGCAAAGGGAAGAACGAAGAAGATATGAGGCAAGAAAAGAGAAGGAAAGACTAGAAGAGAAGAAACAGGAAGAGATAGAATTCCCAAAGAATGAAGGACTTAGGTTGCAATGAAGGCGAGAGGAAGATGAATTGAGGGAGATGAGGAGAAGAAGAAATGAATAAGTGATGACATTTAGGGGGTAATTCATAGAATTCAGCGCACAAGTGGCGCACGCGGCTGGCGCACAGTGTGCGCGTGCGAATCCCTGCGCCAGCCACGTGCGCTAAAATACATTTCCGCGCACAGCGTATTCATGGATTCCAGCCACCAAAACCAGCCGTGGTGCACAGTGGCGCAGCGAGCGTCTGCAGCAGCGCCAGTTACGCCCCCAAGAACGCCCCTTGCGCAGGGAAAAGCCATCAAAATCCCCAATCCAGCGCAAAGTGCTGCGCTAACCCTGTACCAGCACAGCAAGCGGGGTACGTGTATCACTGGGGTGCGCGGGAAGTTTCTCACGTGATTTCAGCTTGGTACGTGTATTACTGGGGTGCGCGGGAAGTTTGACACGCGGTTGGCCCTGTGCGAGTGGGGTACGTGTATTACTGGGGAGCGCGGGAAGTTTCACACGCGAATTCAGCAGGGTACGTGTATTTCAGGGGTGCGCGGGAAGTTTCACACGCGATTCCATCAGGGTACGTGTATTTCAGGGGTGCGTCGTAAGTTCCACACGTGATTCCATCAGGGTACGTGTATATCAGGGGTGCGCGGGAAGTTTCACACGCAATTTCAGCTGGGTACGTGTATTCCAGGGGTGTGCGGGAAGTTCCACACGCGATTCCATCAGGGTACGTGTATATCAGGGATGCGCGGGAAGTTCCACACGCGAATGTCCTGTGTACGTGCATTTCGGGGTGCGTGGGAAGTTTCACACGCAATTTCAGCAGGGTACATGTATTTCAGGGGTTCCGTGGAGTACTACACGTGAATTGGCCGTGTGGGTCCTCCCAGGTGTTCGCTCTACAACCTCCACGGCCCCTGCAGGCAGCCCACACCACGGGGGACTACCCTGCACCCCTGCTCATGTCCCGCAGGCAGCCCATCCACCATGGGCATGCCCCCCAGCCAAGCCACATGTCACCGTGCACTACTGATCAACAATGCATGTCTCCCAGCACCCCCACCCCCCAGCAGTGCAGGGCACCCTCCACCAGGCCCCGCTTCTGTCTCCCAGAACCCCCACCCCCCAGCACTGTGGGGCACCCTCCACCAGGCCCCCATTCATGTCTCCCAGCACCTCTGCGCCCCAGCACTGTGGGGCACCCTCCACCAGGCCCCCACTCATGTCTCCCAGCACCTCCACCCCCCAGCACTGTGGGGCACCTGCCAGCAGGCCCCCACTCATGTCCAACTCATGTCCCCCAGCACCCCCACACCCCAGCACTGTGGGGCACCCTCCACCAGGCCCCCACTCATGTCTCCCAGCACCCCCACCCCCCAGCACTGTGGGGCACCTGCCAGCAGGCCCCCACTCATGTCCCACTCATGTCCCCCTGCACCCCCACCCCCCAGCATCCAGGGGCACCCTCCACCAGGCCCCCACTCATGTCTCCCAGCACCCCCACCCCCCAGCAGTGCAGGGAACGCTCCACCAGGCCCCCAATCATGTCCAACTCATGTCCCCCAGCAACCCCACCCCCCAGCACAGTGAGGCACCCTCCACCAGGCCCCCACTCATGTCTCCCAGCACCCCCAACCCCCAGCACTGTGGGGCACCTCCACCAGGCCCCCACTCATGTCTCCCAGCACCTCCACCCCCCAGCACTGTGGGGCACCCTCCACCAGGCCCCCACTTATGTCTCCCAGCACCCCCACCCCCCAGCACTGTGGGGCACCCTCCACCAGGCCCCCACTCTTGTCTCCCAGCACCTCCACCCCCCAGCACTGTGGGGCACCCTCCACCAGGCCCCCACTCATGTCTCCCAGCACCCCCACCCCCCAGCACTGTGGGGCACCCTCCACCAGGCCCCCACTCATGTCTCCCAGCACCCCCACCCCCCAGCACTGTGGGGCACCTGCCAGCAGGCCCCCACTCATGTCCCACTCATGTCCCCCTGCACCCCCACCCCCCAGCATCCAGGGGCACCCTCCACCAGGCCCCCACTCATGTCTCCCAGCACCCCCACCCCCCAGCAGTGCAGGGCACCCTCACCAGGCCCCCACTCATGTCCCCCTTCACCCCCAACCCCCAGCATCCAGGGGCACCCTCAACCAGGCCCCCATTCATGTCCCACTCATGTCCCCCTGCACCCCCACTCCCCAGCATCCAGGGGCACCCTCCACCAGGCCCCCACTCATGTCTCCCAGCATCCCCACCCCCCAGCAGTGCAGGGCACCCTCCACCAGGCCCCCACCCATGTCCCCCAGCCAACATGTCATCACAATCTAGATCCCTGGCCCTTATGGTCAGCCTCCAAATGCCAAACACCCACCCGAGTATTGCATCCACCCACTTAGAAATGGCAATAACATGATAGACCCCCAATTGCAAGTTTGGAAATTAACACATGCCCCTCACATACACCCAATGGGTGTCAGTGAATGTCAAAACCCATATCATGATATGCATGAAACCAATGAGATGATACTACACATTGAAGTTTGAAGAAAAAATATGTATTAAAAGCAACATAAATTGAATCAAAAATAAACAAACAAAAATGGAAATTAAAAAAAAAACAGCATGTCCGTGAAATAATGCAAAACCACAAATCATAATCCAAAGGAAAGGTGTCCAAAGTCACAGTCCACAAAAGTAAATCCAATGGAAAATTAAAATCGAAAACCATTGCTCCATTGGTAAATCATAAAACAAAATGAAAATCCAATAGTCAACTATATACAGATAAACAATCCAGGGTCCATGATCCCAACAGAAGAAATGAAACCTATCTAATAACACTACCTAATAAAAAAAAACTATATACAAAAATGTGGCCCATTGTCGAAAAGGTCCAAAAAAAATGCAAAACCAAAGGAAACCTAACACTAACTACAGAACTATTTACAAGGGCAGCGGGCTAGTCCGCCGGCTCACTTCGGGATGTTCCGGGCCAGGGCATCATCGAACTCCTGCTCAATGTCCCGGAGGCGGTCCTCCTCCATGGCCCCGAGAGTCTGCAGGGACGTCGACATGTCCACCTCCAACTCCCTGCGGATTTCCTCGAGGCACTCGGCCCGCCTCAGGGCCCTCCGCATGGAGCTCTCCGCCCTGACCATCGTGAGCCGTGCCTCTTCCGCCCGCTGCCGCTCTGCGTCTATGGCATGGCCCAACCGCTGCCACACGGAAGACACTTCCCGTCCTGGGTCCTCCTGCCCTCCGGCCGATGCCTGCCCCTCCGATGTCGAAGGCCCCGAGCCATCATGGCTCCCACCACGTTGTTGCTGCTGCTGTGCCTCTGCCCGTGCACTGCCTCCTGCTGCATGCACATCCTCCGCTGGCTGGGGTGCAGTCGTTGATGTGGCCACCCCTGCTGGACGTCCGACTCCCGACTGTGGCAGGGATGCCTCCTCCACCAGCCTGGCCGCACCGTCAGAGGCAGCTCCACAGGGCACCCAGGTGACTAATGGGTGGGAAGATGGCACGGAGGACGACTGGCGCATAGGGGGTTCAGTTGAGGAGGGGGTCTGAGCAAGCCCCATCAAACGAGGAATGCGGCCTGGGTGACCTGTCCCAGTAGGCCGACGTGGTCAACGAGCCATTCGAGATGACGTGCAGTCTCCTCATGAAAAGACTGCAGGTCACCTTGCATGGCCCGTTGACGCAACGCCACACCAGTCAGGACAGGCTCAACCCGGACCCGGATAGCCACGTCCGCAGGCAGAGGAAGGCCAGTTGTTGTGAGCTCATCCCCTGCCTGAAAACAGGTCTGGACGTAGGCATCCCTGCTGGTGCAGGATGATGCAGTGACAGGATCAGGGACAGGATTGCACACAGGCACCTCCGCGGCGGCCTGTGCTGCCTCCTGTCCCTGGTCCTGCACTGCACCACTAGCGCCAGTGGAATCCCCACCTCCAGACCCCGTCTCTGTTGCTTGCACAGCCGCCTCCTCCTCCTCCACCAAACCCCTCACCAACCTGGATGACTCCGTGCCATCTTCCACTGTTGGGCCCTGTGGGGTCCCAGCTGCCCCTTCTGCTGCCGAGGAGTACAACTCCAACCTCCGCCTCTTGGACCTCCCCCCGGCAGCTGTGGCCCTGGATGCGGTACCGGACTCCTCACTCCCCGACAAAGATCACAACCTGGGAGGGGAGCCGTGCCTTGCGTCTCCGGCTGGTGGTGCGAACCCCGCCGCTGTGCTCCATTGCACCTTCTCCGCCCTCTTCATCAGTTGACGCTGCAGACAGGGAGAAATAAAACACAGGCATCAGGGCACTGTACAATGGACACATACACACATGACAGTTGTACATGAGTGGCATTGGCAAACCTCAGACATGGCATCACAATCGCCAACACACATGTCATTTCAACTTGCACACATGAGCCATAAAACAGCTATATCGCAACTGCCAGCACCATCCATACACATACAACAGCATGAGCAGGCAAAGGTGAGCCAGACATCACATGCAAAACAGGGAGTGCACTACACATGCACCCACACCACCACACTTGCATGCATGTGTACACCTCTGCCAACTGTCGCAGTGTTCAGATGGGCATCCATGCCACATCTGCCAATCAGGCTTCCACATCCCGCTGTCACATGCATCCATGTTGCATCACTGTTGCACCCTTGTCAAATACACACACATACACATGTACACAGTGCTGATACATGCAGCTGAAAACAACATACATGCGTGACATCACGAACATGCCTACTTACATACACATTCATCCAAACATGTGTGCCCACACAACTGCATTTGGCATGCAAGCCTACACACACAAGCACCATCCATGTCTCACACATGACAGCCGTCGCATGTGTTAGCCTCACGGCCCTGTACACCACCACCCATACTCAGCCCCATACAAACAGATGTGCAACCTGCACTGTACTGGCACATCACCACACGCACAGCTCACAATCATGATGCATGTACACTTACCGCTCGACTCCAGACGGGTCTGCCTCTCAAGGACCTGGACGTGGAGCGCTGGGGACCCTCATCTGATCTTCCGACAAGTGGCCCCGGTGCCCCTTAGCATCCGCTGCCTTCAAGAGGCGCCGGGCCTTGTTGAGGGTCCTGGACCTGAAGTCCTCCCAGCGCTTCTTGACATGTTGGAAGTCGCGGACTGCCACCCCCTCTGTGTTGATGGCAGTCACGATGTTCGTCCAGATCCGAGTCCGTCCTTCCTTGTCGGTGTGGGAACTTCCGAAGAGGGCATCATACTGCCCCAGGACTTGCTCCACCAGGACACCAACTTCGGTGGCAGTGAAGCTGGTACCCCTCTGCCTCTCTGGCCGGGGGTTGTCAGTGGTGCCAGATGTTGCAGTGCCCGACATGACAACCCCTGAGGCAGGAGTGGGTGAGAAACTGGGTCCTGGGGCTGGGCTGTGGAGCGACGGAATCCCAGTCGGGAGTCTTCGGTTCCAGCAGGGGTGGTCACAGCAACAGCACCCCTGGCTGATCTGCAGGCAGCAAATGGCAGGGCACGTGGGCAGCAGGCAGTCAGGCAGCAGCAGATGGCAGGTGGGAGCGTGCTCGGGGCTCTGGGGGGCAGTAATTTGGCCTTCTGGGCAGGAGCGTGGTCTTCCGTGTGCTTACGCGTGGCCAGCTTGATATGGAGTGATTTGGCACGTGAAAATTCTGCACGTCAGCATGTAATTCGAGGAAAGGCCCTTAGCGCGTAAGCGCGTCTGCACGCATACGCAATTTCATTGGACAGAAGGCGCCTCTGTGACGTGATGCGCGCAGGCGTGCATGGGCGTTTCAGCGCACGTGAAAAACTGCACGTCCGCGTGTAATCTGAGGAAAGGGCCCATGCGCGTAAGTGACGTGACGCGTGGGCGTTTCCCTCAGCACGGGTTAAAGGTGAGCGGGGCCAGCAGTTCGCTGTACGTGCCTTTCGTGGAGGCCGACGTGTGTTGCTGCTTCCTGTTGTTTCGCGCGCCATCACAACTTCACAGCTATCAAGGACGTGTCTCTTCTTTTGGCGGGGGTATTGGCTATGCATGTTTTTCTGCATCGCGCTAGTCAGACGGTGAGTCGCACATGCTATTTTTCCCACTGCTTGTGCCCCTGTGTATCGCACCCATTTTCGATGTCATAGTAGCCTGCGTGTCCCACGGGTACGCGTTATTCGTGTTACTGGGTGCCACCGCGTACTGCGGGAGGTTGATTCCACACACGTAGGCTGCAGGGTTGCGTGCATGGTTTTACTGCAGTTTTGGGGTGCCTGAGCGTTGCGTGACCCATCACTACATCACCGTGGTCACATACAGCCTTGCAGGTACAGGGGGGCTATTAACATCTTGCTTCCCACCCCCTTCACCCCAATTGCCCGGGTCAATTGTGGTGTACACCTCCCATTGGCACTACTCCATCTGTGCTGGCACTACTACATCTGTGCCATGGTTGGGAGGACACCAAAGGTGAGGGGCGCCTCAGCTGGGCGTACTCCTCGTGGCGGGCGTGGTTGGGGACGTGGCCGTGGTGACCAGGGAGTAGGGGGACTCCAGGGTGTCCAGGGCGGCCACAGAGGGGGAAGAGGCAGGGGTGCGCCACTTGAGCACAATGTTGTGCCATGTGTCGGTGCAGTCATGCCACCAACCCCTGTGGTTCGGGGGGATGCAGCTTCTGCATCTGGCACTGGCGCCCGTGTGACCCGGCAGTCCGTTCCATCGACTGCCTCAGGCCCAAGGGTAGTGGTAGCTGCAGGTGCAGCTGTGGACACCGGCACCCAGGCTCAGGGTCTGCCAGCGCAGGCTGCGTTGGCACTTGAGGAGCCCTTGGTAGATTTCCAACAGGCCAGGAGGGAAACGATAGGGGCAGGCAGGGCTGCTCAGACCAAGACACGTGTCCCTGGGGCAGTCATGTCATCTGCTGCCCCGAACAGCCGGGTGTTGGCAAGTGCAGGGGCAGAAGTTGTGAGTCTGCCAACCAGGACCGTTGCGGTCAAT
The DNA here is from genome assembly GCF_040938575.1 of Ambystoma mexicanum. NCBI lineage: Eukaryota > Metazoa > Chordata > Amphibia > Caudata > Ambystomatidae > Ambystoma > Ambystoma mexicanum. The sequence goes on along the minus strand of NC_090923.1, from coordinate 607,585,469 downwards.
GACCCTGTCACAGCTGATGTTGCTGCGCAGGGTCCATTAGAGGGCACCCAGATGGCACTGACAAAAGTCAGGCCTTTGGTCGTCCCTCCACCTGCCACTCCCTTGGCTCAATCCATCGAACCCACTGGCCACACTGGTCAGGGCGGCATTAGCCAGCCAGGCTCTGAGCCACAGTCCAAGAGGAGGAAGGTTGCACCTGCAGCACAGGCTGGGACCCCACACACAGCCACAACCTCCTGCACGTCGAGGAAGAAGCCTTTCTGCAAGCAGGAACTGGACTTCCTCGTGGGCTACGTGCGGGGCCACAGCCGTGACATGCTAGTGGGTGCCAATAGTCAGACTACGGCTGCCCAACGTGACACCCACTGGAAGCATGTTGCGGAACATATCAGTTCATTCGGCCATGAGGTGCGCACGGCGCAAGAGTGCAAAAAGCGTTGGAATGACATCAAACGCAGCACTAAGGCTAAGCGTGCCTTTAATTACAACTTGACTCTGGTGACTGGTGCTGTGCCTGCACCAGAGGAGGAAGAGCTCACTCCGCATGAGGCATGGCCGTGGTGACCAGGGAGTAGGGGGACTCCAGGGTGTCCATGGCAGCCATAGAGGGGGAAGAGGCAGGGGTGCGCCAATTGAGCACAATGTTGTGCCATGTGTCGGTGCAGCCATGCCACCACCCCCTGTGGTTCCGGGGGATGCAGCTCTTGCATCTGGCACTGGCATCCATATGTCCCAGCAGTCCGTTCCATCGACTGCCACGGGCCCAAGGGTGGTGGTAGCTGCAGGTGCAGCTGTGGACACTGCCACCCAGGCTCAGGGTCTGCCAGCGCAGGCTGCGTTGGCACTTGAAGAGCCCTTGGTAGATCTCCAACAGGCCAGGGGGAAACCATAGGGGCAGGCCGGGCTGCTCAGACCAAGACACGTGTCCCTGGGGCAGTCATGTCATCTGCTGCCCCGAACAGCCGGGTGTTGGCAAGTGCAGGGGCAGATGCACCCAACAGCACCCCGGTTGTGAGTCTGCCAACCAGGACCGTTGCGGCCAACCACCCTGCCACAGCTGATGTTGCTGCGCAGGGTCCATTAGTGGGCACCCAGCTGCCACTGACACAAGTCAGGCCTCTGGTCATCCCTCCACCTGCCACTCCCTTGGCTCAATCCACCGAACCCACTGGCCATGCTGGTCAGGGCGGCATTAGCCAGCCAGGGTCTGCGCCACAGTCCAAGAGGAGGAAGGTTGCACCTGCAGCACAGGCTGGGACCCCACACACAGCCACGACCTCCTGCACGTCGAGGAAGAAGCCTTTCTGTAAGCAGGAACTGGACTTCCTCGTGGACTACGAGCGGGGCCACAGCCATGACATGCTAGTGGGTGCCAATAGTCAGACCACGGCTGCCCAACGTGACACCCACTGGGAGCATGTTGCGGAACATGTCAGTTCATTCGGCCATGAGGTGCGCACGGCGCAGGAGTGCTAAAAGCGTTGGAATGACATCAAGCGCAGCACTAAGGCCAAGCGTGCCTCAAATTACAACTTGACTCTGGTGACTGGCGGTGGGCCTGCACCAGAGGAGGAAGAACTCACTCCGCATGAGGCTCTCGTTGCGGAGTTCATACCACCTGAATTGGTCGAAGGAGTGGGAGAGATGCTGGACTTTGATGCCCAGTCCAGTGAGTGTTGATGCGTGTTTGTTGAGGACGTGTGTGTTTCACTTGTGGGATGTGTTGTGCATGATTGCCACTACATGTGACGTGTACATGGTTCTGATGTGTAAGTAATGCAATGCTTCCGTGATGCATGTCTGCTCTGCTGAATGGTGGACATGTGGAGCAGACAGGGACTGTCCGCATCACCACTATTGCATCCTACTGACATGCTGGTTACAAGTATGCCCCTCCGGTCCATGTTCCAGCTCACTGGCCCTTCTGCATGTGGCGTGGGGTTACCTTCCTCTCAGCCCAGGCACAATGTCATTGCTTGACTGACGTGCATGTCTCCTCTGCCTGCATGCGGGGACTCCATGTAGGCTTGCTCCCTTGCCCCTCCTCCACCACTCTGCACCCCAGTTCCACCTTTGCACTGGTCTGCTTCAATCTTGCCAATGTGTACTTTCCTGTTCATGCGTCCTGTGTAGATGCTAACTTCCAGCGTACAATCTGCCAGACATATGCCGTGTGGTACAGCCTTAGTACTTGATGCAGGGTATCTCACTTGTACTGTGCATAGGTCAGATGTCCCGCAGGGACATGAGTGCCCATTCATGCTCCATGTGCATTGCACGCATGCCCCTATGTGTCCTTGACGGGATGATCACTGTAATACAAGTCCTGGGTGACATACATTGCATTGCATCTCATCAGCCTTCCCATGTCAACTGTGGGTCAGTACTGCGTTGCACACATGTTTAGGGTCTGACAATCTGTGTGGCTCACAGGCCTCAGCCTGTTCAATGGCCAATGACTCTGTCCAACTGTTGTTGTGTCTTCTTCACACGTGGGCGGCCTCCACAGTTTTCATCATGTGTCCTGCTTACTGTCCCATCATCATTTGCAGTGTTGTCACTTGAATCACATTAAGCTGTTGATGCCAGTCAACACTGCCTGTCAATACACAGGTGTATGGTCAGCCTTTTGATACCATGCTAGGCATCGCTGCTTTTGTACTGGGGTGGAGGGGTGCTTGGCTTCTAGATATGGTACACATTGAATGCACAATGCACGTGATGCCTGAATTTGACCTTGCACTGCCTTCACTTTTCCTGACACACACCATGGAGTCCTTGTACATGTAGGTAGTGAGTGGCGTACACATTTTCTGCACTGCAGAGACCCACTTCCATGGAAACTGCCACCTTTCAACAGGTCTGATCACAGAAGCAATTCAAAGTTGACCCAGCATGCATGCCAGGTTATATGTTGTGTGTCACATGTCTGCCTGATGCGTTTGTTTTCAGTGTGTGTGTGTGTTGTGTGCTTCTGACATGTGTAGTGACCTTTTTTCTCTCTATTTTTCAGGTGATGATGCAATGGGGGCGGAGGATGGTGTTGTCATGCCAGACACAGGTTTATTACCACTATATCAACCCGGCACAAGTGGGGGTCGTGGGGTGGTAGGCCACGAAAACACCCAAGTGCTACAGTCCATTTTGTCTCTGGCTGCCTATGAGTCCAGCCTTGATGACGACTCTGACGTCCATGTTGAGTTGGATGAGCATCAAGTCCATGTGTCAGGGGTGAGTGATTCTGATGTGGACACTCCTCTGTCCGCGACACCTGCACTGAGGGATCAGACAGTCTTGGTTCCTCCACCCGTGGTGGATTGGGACGTAGGGTCACCCTCCACACCAGTCACTGATGTGCCTGGGACATCACGTCGACGGGGACATGTAGTCGTGCAGCCGCGGGTGGTGCCAACACAGTGAGGATGCCTGGTCCTTGGGTCCCGCAGGGGTCAAGCCCAGAAACGCAGTCACGCGCACAACCGCTGTATACTGAGTGGGAGCAAGACATGACTGCCAATTCAGAACGGCAGGGGGCAGCAATGGAGAACATCGCTGAGAGCATGGAGCGTGTGGCCCGATCTGTGCTCCCCCCTGCTAGGCAGGTGCTTCTCCAGCAGCAGGCGGCACGTTCCACGGCCCGCTCGCTCAGGCTGGGCATGGCGGCCTCAGACAGGGCACGCCAGGCTGAAATGTCGGCTCTGCGTCAAGCAATTGCTGCTCACGCAGAGGCGCACATGGATGCCCTGAGGGAGGAGTATGCTTCCTCAAATCCACTCTGGGTGTCCTTATGATGTCCCAGAGGCAGCGGGCAGAGGAGAGGTTTGCACAGCTTGAGCGTACCATCTCGGCTGAGCTACAGGCTTGCCGGGAGGTACAGTGGTTGTCCAGCCACGCCTTGCAGGAGGAACTCCGTGTTACACGTGCTACCTTGCAAGAGGAAGCACGTGTATCACGTGAGGTTCTGCATGCAGACCTACGTCACATCGCCACACAGAACCAGGCTCACCCATCCGGCAGACTTCCTGCCGACGAGGGGCAAGCTGCGGCTAGGCGTGGCCAGGCTACTGTGCCACGTCCTCCTTTCCAGGATGAGACAGACTCGGACGACCATCTATCTCCCACATAGGTCAGGCTGTGCAGGTGTTGAGCCCATGGAGGTTTTTTTTTTGGCTCAGCATCATCGCATGTGGGTGTTCAGCAGCACCCTGTACCTCCCCCCTCCTGGGTGCCTCCCCTCCCCCCCGGGTCATATGTGGCCATTTTTGATTTTTCTTTTAGTTTAGTTAGTTATGTTTATGTTTGATAGTTAGTTTAATTAGGTAATGTAGGTTTTTCATAGTTAGTGTTATTACTTAATATAGTTTAAAATTGCTTGTCTATTGTGCTTTCATGTGACAGTGCAGTGATTTGTGGCTTTTGAAGGCATCCACTGTCTGTTCCAGCTGGGCCCTTCAGGCTTGTCTTGTGTATGTGTTTGCTGCTTGGGGTCCTTGACTCACATATGCCACTCCTGCCTCCCTTATCCATGGGCTCGCAAGGATGGTTCGGTGTGACAACCTATTACACAAGGGCTTTGGACTGTCATATCTGTGGCATGTCTGGTGCTGTGTGACTTGTGTTGACACCCCTAGTGAGGATGATTGCAGTATTATTGTCCACTGTTCAGCTTTTGCTAGATGGGGTGTTTCATGATTAATGTGTACATTCATTGCTATGCATTGTGTAGTATGTTTCTTATCTTTACTGTACACGTGTGTCTTGCAATTCATGCCGTAGATAGTGTGTTGCACACTTTGGATGTGAAAGACGGACTGATGGTGTGATTTCTGATGTAAGTCTCTGACATGGTCCAGTAATGAGATGCCTGAAGAGACACACACAGATGACTTTAAAACATTAATCATGTGTTTCATGCCCTTTCTGCAGGGGGATGAGCCTCCAGAGCACCTTTGCCAGCAGACATGGCCCATTGGACATCTGAATTCTGGACACGTTTGTTGGTGCCCACATGCACATGTGAGCACAAGCAGAGGCACAGGGATTGCAGACCTACATCCTAGAACTGCTGACGTGTTCCAAGGAACTCCAGGCAAGGTGAGCAGCACAGGGGGGCCACAACACAGCAAAGCTTGCACCAGGCGAGTTGCACATGCAGGCTTAGTTACAGCACTGAGGGTGAGCTTGGACGAATATTGGTGTTGAAGCACACAATGCAGCTCAGATGTGTTGGTGGACTGATGGCTGTTGATTGTAAGGTTGTCTGGGACACCTGCCGGGGCAGTGGCACATACCCTCCGCTACACCAAGGTCCATTGAGGCACTTGTATCAACCATGTAGCCTTCCGAGACATGGAAAGGGGCAGCTCACAGGGACATACAGCAAGGGACATACTTGGGTGCAGTGCATTTCATTTCCATGTACATTTTGATACATGCACTGCCTACTTTGTTTCGGTCATGGTGGAACACGACTTGTTCTGAAGTCATGCCTTGCTATATGGGTCTGTCTGCTTACCCAGGGAACATTGCATGTTGTGTGAATTGTGACACATTGGTGTTCCATTTGCCACGCACCCACCGGCGGCTGACTTTCTGCATTGACTGTGTATGACCCATCACAGGGGTAATGTTATATATGGGTATGAAGCATCTACACCATATTGTCTGTTTGTAGAGTAGTTTGTTGCTATGGGGCATGTTTGGTGGTGTGTTTTTGTGTTATGGGCACGGACAGATTATTAACTGTGGCTCTCTATGCAGCATTGCAATGCTCCTGTAACCGGACCTGAGAGTGTGCAGGCAGGAGGCCAGCACTCAAAACCAGAGCTAAGTGTCTTGTTGTTTTTCTTTCAAACTGCTCTGCATAGGCTTGCTGGGGGGTGCACTAATGCATGGATGAATGTGGAATTCAATTTGGTATGTTTGTTTTCCCCTAATCACCCGGAGTCCTATCCAATTTTAAAACCTGTACCCTCTACCCTGTGTTCCTGCTTCCCGTACCTATCCAACCAACGTTCCCTAACCCTCTTTCCCGCTGGGGTTGCGGATGCCTGTGTAAGCCCCAAACTTGCAGGCGCCAAAACCCTAGAGGGGGTGGTTCATTCGTGCCACTCCTAAGCCTGGACTACAGAAGGCCATGACAATGATGTCCAAGTTTGTTCGGATTGTGTATGTGTTCATGCAGGTAGTACAGTTTTGCGCATTCCCTACTTTCATGTGTCATTCCTCCTCCCCTCTCCTGCCACTCATTCCAGTTATCCAGTGTGCCAACACCTGTCCCGACTGCATATCCCTGACCCTCCTTCCCCACCAGGGTCTCAGAGGCCTGTGTGAGTTTGACCTTGCAGGCACCCGGGACACGGTGGGGGTGGTTGTTTCCTGCCACTCCGGCGCCTGTACACGGGACCTGTGACAGTACACATCTGTTCATGGTACATCATTGTATGTTATGTACCACACATTGTTCACATCCTGTTGTGACATTGTTTTACTGTGCTACCTTGGTTGTTACAACATTGTGGTAGTAATTGGCCTTTGTGAGGTACTGCTACGTCAAGTCATCTACTGGAGGGTGTTCTGGTTTGTTTTTCTGGCTTGGATTTTGTGATTTTGCAAATGAGGGTGGACTCTGAGGGTGCAGGCACCTTTTTACACACAAGGTGGGAGATGGTGACGAAGGGGAAGGGTGATCCTGTGGCCAGGTGAAATTGAGGGTTGAAGGCTCCATGACCCAGGTGCAGTTGTTCAGTGGGTCACGGTCATTTGTGAGGGAGGGGGGGGGTTGTTGTTGATAGTTGCCTTGCCCTGCAGTGTGATGGGAACCCTGACATTGTAATTGTGGTATCCTATGTACATGTTGTGTTCTGCTGATCAAGGCCTTTTCATGTGTTGTGTTTACCTTTCAGTTGTGAGGGGATAGTTGTGGTGTGACATGCTGGGGTGTACACATGGTGAATGTTCACATGTGATGTGTAGAGGACACTGATGGTCACTTGAATGCACATGCATATGTTGAGTGCATGTCCTTACTGACCCACACACTTGCACTATGATGCACTACATGTACAACCACCCTTGCATATCCACGTGTACACTCTGTTTGCCTTCTGGTGCCCACTGTGTCCTTGCAGCACATGTTCTGTGACCAATTATGGATCCTGTACATGCCTAATTTGCTTTTTGATGTGGTTTGTCGCTTAGATGTGATGCTCAGGGTGTGCATCACACATAATGGCTGTTCACTGTGCTGTGCGCTGAGCAGTGTGTTGCAGGAGTTGGACACAGCACACAGAAGCTGCAGTGTTGATTTTGCAATGCACAATGTGCATGTAGACAGACATTCATTGTTATGTTACGTCTACAACTTTTGTAATGCATTTGGGAATGACTTATTTTGGGTGGGAGTTTGTTGGTCAGTCATTTCATCTGATTCCATGTCAGGCATCATTGTCTGATGCCACTGTACATTTTTGACATGGCAATGTGTACCTTATTGGTACTGTGTTGGTGTATGGGTATTGCTTGCCATGTCATGTTGTGGTTTGGGCGGGTTTGAGTGACATAACAGTGATGTGTGTGATTCACACCTTGCATGTCAGGGTCATCCGCTTCTCAAAGCAACTAGCTGGGGGTAGATCTCTCTCCGCGGCAGGGGCCTCCCTCTGGAACAGCCTTCCTGCCTCACTGGAACTTGAGGAGAACCATCTCCAGTTCCGGAAGCACCTCAAGACCTTCCTCTTTGCTTCTGCTTTCTCTCTCCCTCTCCCTTGCAAAATTCTTCACTGGAACAGCACTGGATCTGCAACTGGGCCACTCTCACCGACCTCAGTCCCTGGCCCAGCCACTCTCCACTTGCACTGCCTCCCTGGCAACCCCTGCACTGCGGGACTGTCTCTCTATCCCTACAGCCCACCTTCACAGCACTTGTCTGCACTTACCTTTGCAGTTGCCACCAGCTGGCCTATTTATTTGTTTTTTAGTCTACTTACCCTGTACTGCACTCCCCCCCACCCTTCCCCTTGCACTTTTCCCTTCCCCCTACCCCTGCACTTGCACAATCTAAATGACACCTGGCCTAGTAGTATCGTTGTCTGTCTTCCCTTGTTCCCCCCTCCCTGCCTCGTCGCACCTTGAAATACTTGTGTATAGGCACGTTACAAATGCCATATCATGTCATGTCATATGTGTGCCTTTTGGTCACACAGGATAGCTTTAGTAGCTAGGGATGCAGACAATGTGGCACTTCCATGGCAACTATCTCAGGGTGGTAGGGTTGTGACAGTTGACTGTCTCTTTGTCATCATCGATTGTCACCTGGTATGTGCCAGGCCTGTGTGCACTCCGCAGGGGTGGGAGTTTAGGTGAAAAATGTGGCCACAAGCTGGGTCCGGGCTTCCTCGCCACGTGCCCTGTCCCCTCCCATGGGCAGCGCCTGTGCCTGTGGTTAGGGATGTGGAGGCACCACCATGTCCACCGGTACACCCTGCCGTGTTGCAACATTGTGCAGGACACATGCTGCCACAATGATCCTGCACACTACTGGGGGTGCATAGAGTAGCTTGCCGCCAGACGGGTCAAGGGAGCGGAAACGTGACTTGAGCACTCCGAATGTGCGCTCCACTATGGCCCTGGTTGCAATATGGGCGGCGTTGTATCTTACCTGGGGTGGTGTGGTGGGGTTCCGGATTGGTGTCATCATGTGGTTGCTCAGAGGGTAGGCACTGTCCCCTGGGGAGGTGTAAATGGTTGTGATTATTGGGGTTTGTGTATTTGTGTGTGACATGCATGCATGTGCAAGGGCATTTGTACTCACCTAGGAGCCATGTGTTGCCATGCTGCCCAGCTTCCAGTGCCCGGCTCAGGGCGGACATTCTGTATATGAAACTGTCATGGGTGGAGCCAGGGTAGTTTGCATAGACAGAGGTGATGATTCCCTTTGCATCGCATACCACCTGTACATTGATGGAATGCCAGTGCTTGCGGTTTCGGTAGATGTGCTCAGTGGCCCTAGGTGGAAGTAGGGCCACATGGGTGCAATCTATGGCACCGAGCACTTTGGGGAAGTGTGCCACCCTGAAAAAATCCAGGACAACGGCCTGCCTTTCTGCGGGTGTTCTGGGCATGTATATGTGCCTGCGGACTGAGGGGCGCGCTGTCATGATTGCCAGTACCTGGTGTAGGCAGCGTGACTGCGTGGCCTGTGAGACCCCCCGCCACTATGGCAGTAGTCCACTGGAATGACCCAGTGGCCAAGAAATGCAGGACATTGAGCACCTTCTCCAAGGGGCTCAATGCTTGGGAGCAAAGGGTGGGGGATGCACGGTCATCTTCGCACTCCCTGACCAGGTCTAGGATGATATGGGGTGGAAACCTATACCTGCCATAGACCTGGTCATCAGGCATCCCAAAAAGGCTTGTCCGTGGTGCGAAAATGCGTGCCCTGGCTATTCTCCTCCTCCTCCGGTGTCCCACGATCAGTGCTGCGACAAATGGGGCATTCATCGTAGCTGTATATACGTGTTTGTTGTTTGCGCGCACTTTTATACTGTGCGCGGGGACGCTTCCGCCTGCCTTCGTGTGGCAGACGCATTGACGCCTGTGTGCGTCTTTTGCCGTGCGCGGGTTTCCCGTATTCGAATCCATGAATACGGGTTGTTCGCGTGCGTGTGGGCGTTCCGTGTAGTTCCCTGCAGTACTTCCCCAGTTACGCCTTCTTTTTCACACGTTATTCCCCATTCCGCGTGTTATTCCCACTGTTCCACCCACTTTGGTTGTGTGCGCCGCGCTATGTGCACTTTTGCTGTGCGCGTAGCGCACGCCGTGTGTGCCCGTTTGCGCCATGGCAGGATTTGGCGCACGGACAGCGGGAAACACGCAGCGTCTTCCTTGAATCGCAGGCATGCGCGTGCGCTGGGTTTCTCACACTTGCGCCACCTTGCGCCTGCTTGCGCTGGGTTTTTTTCGGCGCACGTTTGCTCCATGAATCGACCCCTTAATATTTATGGCATAGGAGAATAGTGCAGATTGATGCACAATAACGATTGCAGGAGGAGAGAGGGTCACAGCATCCCCATAGGGTGCTGCAAGGAATGCCGTGATCAGCATGGGCTGGTAGGCAGGATGCAGAGGACATAGAGCAAAGGCTTGGGAAGCTATATGGGCAAATGAGAGACAGAGTAAGCTATGAAACCCAAGATAATATAGAAGGATCCCTATAAAATGGAACCAAAGGTAGATCAGGTGACATCATAACAGACGAGTATGGAACATTATCTTTAAACAGATTAGATCTTGACAACGAAGAAGGAGGCAATAGTCACACAAGCTGGGGCATAATGATGTCAGATGAAGAAAGGGAGGAGAACGAACGGGTGCAAAGAGAGGGCGCATGCAGGTTTTCAAAATAATCAAGTGTAGAAAAGGCATAAAATGGTCATATTTAGAGGACCCTAAAAGAAGGACAACAGAATCAGCACCTTATGTTGAGCGTCCACCAGCACGATTGCGCAGTACAGAATATATATTCCAGCCACATGTAAGTAGGTTAAGACCAATATCGGGAAGGAAAAAAATGGACACAGCATAGCAGAGCTATGAAGGCAAGGAGTGTAGATAAATATGATTATGAATCATGAATTTCACAATTCCCATTATTAGAGAAGGGGGGAGGACGACCACAATATATACCATTGCCGCATATGGATAAAGATCATTTATGCTGTAAATTGCCAGGTTCAACTTCCAGTGCAGGAAAATGGATTTATGAATTAGAAAGGATGACATCAGGAATGATGTTAGCTATAGTTGACATAAAAGGACTTCTAGCTTCTATTCTAGGGGAGAGTGCTGACAACATTTGGAAGCGAGCAGGATATGCATGTGTGACTGCACAAAACATGACACATGATGGAGCACCATTTAATAATTGCAGAGCAGACATATGGCAAGCGCTCAGATTGCAATTTCCTGATACATCGGATATGCGTGTGATTTTGACTAGGAAAATGGGAGATGATGAAGATCCTGTTGACTTTATTCAAGACATTCAGGGCACATGGCGGCAGGAGACGCGTGAACCATGTGGTAAAACATTAGTATTATTTTACCACATTTTGTGTCGGGGGGCTGCCTGAGCCAGTGCAATGGCAATTTAAAAAACAGGTGGGAACAGAAGCGAAGCTATGGCCACAAATACAATGGACAATCGTGCATTGCTACCGATTAATGCAGGAGAAAAATTAGAAAAAAGCAGAGAACAGAAAGCAGGAGGATGCAAAGTTAGTTCAGAAGAAATTGTTCAAAATAGCCATTGAGGGAGCGTGTTGACAAGTAAAGAAGGAGGAGTGACATAGGAGACACTGTTAGGGCAGCAAAATAACACTAGATAGCCTGCCGATAAGAGCGCATACAGTCTATGACCAAGAGCAAGAGGGAATGGGTCTAGAGTAGTAGGACAAGGTGGATTTCCAAACTCTCAGGGAAGAGGAGGATTTAATGGTGGGCAGCCACAGCAATGTTGGAATTGTGGAAGAATGGATCATATAGCTAGGTCATGCAGAAGCAGAGGAGGCATGCAACAGAATTGGCACACTTCAAGAGAGGGGATGGGTGATGCTCCACAATATAATGCAGAACCGCAGGAATATTATGCCCAAGATCGCACGTATGCTTAGGCTCATGCACTGCAACCCCAAACAATGCAGCTAGCACTACTGCAAATGCAATCACCAAAACAGCAACCACAGCAGGCATCCATGCCAGCACAACAGGCCCAGCTGCAGCAAACACCTATACAGTAGTGTCGGGGGGAAATTCTCCCGGGGTCGGCTGGGGCGTCCGCGGACCTCCGGGCAGGGAGGCCCCAACTCCTCCCGTGTATCCAAAAATGAGTATGAGGCACACGCAAGAAGCAAGGTGATTCTGCTGTTTATTAAACAAAACGGCAGGGATGGGTCAAGGATCGTACGCGTCCGTCCTGACACTCTCTCTCCATTCGTGGGGCTCGCAGGCCCTTTTTACCTCAGTATGACGCGCTACTTGCGTCACCTGGGAAAGTTAGCAAAAAACCTATCGCCACTCTGGATTGGTTCCTCGAGTGGTAGGGTTAGTATAGCATACGTATAGAGAACGCTGTTAGTGGTTGAGGGTCAGTCAGGTGGTATACTTGGGTTGTCCCTTCAATTAGATACATGAAAGTTGTTACATGACGACCCCTGAGGATTGGCTAATGTTAATGGCGTCAGTGATAAGAGCCCCATGTTCTGATTGGTCCGCTCGCGAGCCCCCCAGTATGGGACCATCGCTGTTCCCAGCTCGCGGTGCACCTGTCATTTGCAACAATGTATAACTATGGGAATGTGCAGACAATGCGAGGATTTGTTCATATGCTGGAGGGCAGACTACTCCCACCGCCACAGATGTCCATTGAGTTGCTTAATTGTTGCTGCCTATGTCTCAAAACGTGGGATCCAGGTGCCTCCTTCCTCCGGGGCCTGGTACCCTGTCAGGTTCGGCTTGGTCACGTGAGGAGAGACAGTGGTTGAGGCAGAATTCTGCACATTTAATATTGCATTTTCCACTGTGTGCCTGGCTTAGTTTGCAGGTGTGACATTGGCTTTGGCTTGTGGCATGCGAGTTTGCAACATTGTGCCCTTGACTGTCTGTTCTCGTCGGGCTCATTCTGCAGGGTCAGCAATTGTACTCTTGCTCGTTCAATGTTCATGGAGGCTCTTGCTTGCGGCCTACTTGGGCCTGGTGCATAGGTAGGGATGTTTGATGCACGGCGCTTTAGGTTATGGTATCATATTGCTTTATCCCCAGTATCATGTCTTCGTTATATTTCTCATTGCAATGCATGGGGTAGGAGAAGCGTCAGCAAGCATTTTAGATGAGTTTGTTGTGCGTCTTTCGTTTCTGCATTTTGAAAAACCTATGTGAAAAATAATAAAGATGTGCGTCAGTGGGTGTGTCCGTCACCTACGTCATAGCACTGAATATGTTCTTCGTGTGGATTGGTGTGGGAGTGTCCAGTGTGCATGTTTGCACGGGTTTGCTGACCATTGGCTAGGTCGTCATGGCATCTCTAACGATGTGTTCATTTACTGTTGAATGGTTCAGTCGAGTTCATCCATGCCGCAGGTGTCGGCATGGGCAGGGCAGGCTGGTGGGCACATCCGTATGTTCCTGTACCAGGGTATTTGGTCGTCTGGTAGATAGGCAAACTCCTCTCGTGGCGGGTGTCTGGGCCGCGATCCTCTAGGCCAGGGGCGTGAGGGGATTGGTGGGAGCCTTTTGTTCCATTCTCCCACTTCAGTCCCCCCTCTGGTCGACTTGTCGACCACAAACATATCTTTTTCCTTATCTCCTCTTACTCTCCATATTTTAGTTACTCCTCCCAAATGTCCATAGTGGTTGACATGGTCTTCAAATGACCGATACATATATACACAGGTTCCTCCAGGTGTGCAGTATACCCATTTCCCTATGTAGCTCTTTGGGTTTCTTGGGTTTTCGAGCTTCACAGATGGTGGGTCCAGGTGGTTGGTGATGATCTGTTTGCGCAGTTTTTCTCTCTCTTTTATTATTGTGCCTGTGTGCTGGCCATCATCTGCCGGCATCAAGGGGTGCATACCAACCATTTCGATCATTTCGTCTGTAGTGTGTGCCTTCCGGGCCTTCCAAAATCGTATTATAATCAGTGCAGCTCCAGCCAGTATTATGCATCCAACTATAATCTTCAGTCCGTCCGACAGCCAAGATGGCATCCATGACCATAACATTAAAAACCAGCTGCCATCCTTCTTCACTCCTTTACTTTCTTCCATCATTTTGGAGTGCATCTGGGCCAGTTGTGATACTGCTTCTGTCAGTGTACCATTGTCAGCATCGTTAGCAGGAATGAATGTGCAGCATGATTGTCGTATCTTTGCGCAAACTCCTCCTTCCATTGCTGTAAGGAGGTCCAGTACATATCTGTTCTGTAGTGCTACCATCCTCACTGCTCGCAGTTCCTCTTTTATTGCGTTGAATCCATTTACTGTAGAATTAATTGTCATCATTAGTTCCCATCGAGTTATCTGGAGCCATTTTGCGTTTGCGTAAGCTTGTAGTCCCGGATGTATTATTGAGGAGAAGAACATTGCTGCTCTGCTGAATAGTCTGTGTTCTGGTGGGATTGAAGTGAGTGCAGTTTCTGACCTTCCCCATAGGTAATTTCCTGTCAGAGGTTCTCCTTGTCTTTTCTTTCTATTCAGGACATTGTTGTTGCTGTTGTTTTCGTTCTCTGACCCCTTCTGGGGTTTTACAGATCTCTTCTTCCTCTTGTTTCCTTCATCCATTTTAGGAAAGTTCGCCACGTTCACATGTTTCTGGGGCACCACTAGTGATGGTACATTAACGTGTACCATTGTGCATATACCATTCCACAGAGGGGGCAGTGTGTGGTATGCCTTGTTTCCGCAGGCCCAGTAATGGTCCATTAGTACTGCTTTTCCTGTTCCCCCCTCAGGTAACTCCATCACGCTTGCACAGTTGGTGTTGTATCCCACGTCCACTTCTCCTCTATGTTGGTAGCATATCTTAGGTGCAGACAGCGGCAGTATGCTTATTGGGTCTTCATCCTTCTCTATCCAAGTTAGCATGGGTACGTACTTGACCCAAATCGTCCAACATCTGTTATTGTGTTCAGCAATAGTTGTAATATTTTCTCTTGTTACCATGTTGCTGCCAATCACTCCTATGTCCCATTTGTTGTCCATGTACACCTTCCCTGTTATTGTTACCAGTGGTCTTTCCCAACATCCTTGTTTACCAGGAACTTCAGTGGCGTACCAGTCACATGGTAGGTATTGTAGTGTTACTTTCTTTGTTTCTCCCTTTTCAGGGCCACTTGTTATGTATATGAATGCTTCAGCATGCAGACTGCTCTTGTGGTAACTCAAATAAGTCTTGAGGAAGTTGTTTTCGTATGGATATGTGTCTCACGTTTTCCACACCAGGTTCACCACCGTCCCTTGAAATCTCCCTTTCGTTTGGAACAGTGCCAAGTATATTATACATTGTGCTGTCTTTTCATCTATTTCCGTGGCAACAAATGTTCGAGAGGCGCTTATGGTGTATGGGATCAATGAGCAGACGTAGAAGCTGTCTTCTGTTGTCTGCTTACCTATTTGGGTCATGTGTTGGTACCACATGTTGTTCGAGACGTGTGCTGAATCTGTTATGTAGTTATCAATACCTTTGTTATCTCAGTATGTGCTGCGTTTAACTCTATTTCCCTTATGTGGAATCTTGCAAGTACCACCTGACGTAACACCTGTTGCAGCCGTGGGTGGGGGTATATTAGGTTTGGGTACAGCCAAAATATTGATAGCATAACTTTTCTGCCATACAGAGGCAGCCAAAAACCCGGTGATCATCAAAATCCCTATCATCTTTATTACAGAGGCTAGTCTCACCGGCATTTTGCTCTTACCTTGCTGCAGTCCGGCAGCTTATTCTTGCGACGTTAAAGTTGCCCGCCTGAAAATTCTCAATAGGCTTGTTATTAGGGTTAGTTGTTGTTTTCAAGCTCTCCCTATCAAGTAGTCGTTCAGTGCCCAGGCGAAGAGCTGTTCCCACGCCAGTCTAAGCAATCTGTCTCTTAGGGCAGGCAAGTGTTGGTGAAGATGGGGCATTGATTGTTCTATGGCCAAGATAAATGCTGTGTAGTAGACACGTACCCTCCTTCTTTTCAGGTACTTTGGCCTTTTTATGTGATAGACAAATTGGTGTGATAGAGCTTCAGGGAAGTTATCGTCTGAGGGTAGCATCTACTCCTGGGCAATGAACTTTGTTAGTTATCTGTTTTCTTAGCAATACAATAATACGCGGTACCTGCATGTGCGAGAAAGAAAAAAGGAGAACATTCAAGTGTTTACATGTGTATATGTGCAAGACAATGTCCTTCAATTGGGTGGTTACTGTAGTGGGTAGGGGGTCGATGGGCAGAGGGTTGGGGCTCAACTGGCGGAAGTCTCTTTACTCTTTGATTGTGTGACCATGGGGTGGGCGGTATGGGAATTACCAGTTTCTATTTCAGTAGTTGTCTCTGGGGAATTTGGGGGGTGGCGGGGTATGGAGACACTTAGGTCGTCAGCTGTGGTAGAAGTCTCTTCCTCCGTGGGTGACGCTGTTGCTGTTCTTCCAATGGCCCCGTCGGTGACGCTAGGGCGGGTCTGGAGTTTGCAGATCTTTACGTCGTGTAGGTGATTCCAAGCACGCTTGTCCTGCAACTTTACTGCTCTCGTAGATACCTCCTCTACAAGGTGGGGACCAGTGAAGCGTGGGCTGTTCCACTTTCTATTGAAATTGCGGAGTAGCATGTGGTCACCTTTAGCAATTTTGCACAGTTTTTCCTTTTCCGGTTCTTTATCCGCGTCTTCTTGTTGATCACTCTTAGACCCGCCCCGCGTGCGCTCGAGCTGTTGAGACACAAACACTACACTAGTAATCAAAGAAGACACATATTGGTACATTTCATCACCAAGAACAGTTGCAGTGTTTTCATAGTCTGTGAATGCCCTTGATGTCGGCGTTAGAGGAAGGCGCATTTGTCGTCCGGTCACCACCTCGTGAGGAGTGAGGTGGTGGTCGGAGCCTGGTCTATTCCTCAGCTCAAATAGAGCTAGTGGAAGGCAATACAACCAACTCTTCTTTGTTGTTTGCTGTATCTTTGCAATTGCCTCCTTCAGTAGGCCATTCAGGCGTTCGCATAGACCGTTGGCCTGTGGGTGATATGCACATGCAAATTTATGCTTGATATTCAGTAAGGATGTGATGTGCTGGAACATTTCATTAGCGAAATGCGGGCCATTATCCGACCGCAGTACCTCGCACACTGCCCACCTGGGGAAAACCTCCCTCACAAGAAATTTAGCTGCTCTAAATGCATCTGGATGTGAGCAGGGTCCTGCCTCAATCCACCTGGAGAATGGGCATACTACTACAATCATATACCTATTCCCTTGACATACGTTGATCATATCAACATAGTCAATATGAATGTGCAGGAAGGGTCCCTCTGGCCGGGGTATAGTACCTTTTATCACTTTCAGCGTGTGACCGGCCGTAAACTGTTGACATGTGAGACAATTGCTGATAAAATTTGTCACATGGGAATTTAACTCGGGACAGAACCAATCTTCCCTAATTCGTGCTGCAATAACTTCCTTGCCTGTGTGGGCTGGGTGGTGGAGTTGGCTCAGGGCGGTGTTCAATAGTGCCAATGGCATTACCATCTTTCCAGTGTTACCCTGGCACCATAGTGCGTCAGTTGGTGACATTGTACATCCTCTTTTTACCCATATTTCTTTTTCTGCCATTGGTGCAGCCGCTTGTAACTCCATTATCTGTGTGGCTGGGAGATGGGTGTACCCTTCTCTTATCAACATTTCTTTAGCTATCCCCCTCCCTCTCCCTCTCTCTGACTCTGGGGGGTTCCACATCTCACCAAAATATGCAGCATACTTTGCATGTGCGTCTGCTGCTGCATTTCCTTTTGAGATATGATCTTCTCCGTTAGTGTGTGCGGTACATTTAACCAAAGCTAATTCTTGGGGGTCATTTATTACTTCAATTAGTTCAGCTAATAAGAGAGCATGTTGCACTGGGGTGCCGTCAGCTCTCCTAAACCCTCTTCTCCTCCATTTGGATAATCCTGAGTGGACAGTAGACGTGACATATGCGCTGTCAGAATATATAGTCACTCTTTTGTCAAAGCTTTCCTTCAACGCCAAGATCAGTGCAACCAATTCTGCTGCTTGAGCAGAGTAATGTTGTGGTAATTGTACGCATTTCACCGCCACACACACCAATTCCTCTGTCATTTTTACCACTGCTGCCCCAGTTCTCCTTATCCCATCACTTTGGTCTATTGTTGATGACCCATCAATGAACAAGAGCTCTCCTCCATTTAGCGCGTCCTCTTCAACTTTTCTAGTACATGAGTACATTTCGGTAGTCTGCGTACAATCATGTGCATAGTCTCCTTCCTCAATTACTTCCGCTATAAACCTTGCAGGATTAACTGTGCTGCATCTAACAATTGATAACTCTGGTCTAGATAAAATGATCTCATAACCTGACACCCTCTGCGTTGTTAGTGTGGACTTAGGCTTGTTCAATATTGCAAATAGTGCATGTTCCACAAATAGTGTGGTTGGGCACCCCATTGTAATTGATGATGCTTTCTCTACCGCAAAGGCAGCTGCGGCGAGACCTTGTTCGCAAGGGAAATGTCCTAACATCACAGGATCCAAGTGACCACTGTAAAATGCTACTGGTTTGTAACCCATGCTTGTTTTTGAGCCAACACTGCTTTCATTACTGCTGAGTCGCAATGTGAAAATATAAAGAATTGTCGTTCATAATCTGGGGTGGCCAGTACCGGAGCAGTTGATATTGCATCTTTCAGTTCATCAAAGGCCTCTTTCATTTCCATTGTCCACCCCAATTTTTTCTCCCCTTTGTTAGCTTCTCTTAATGCCTCAAGTAGGGGTCCAATGTATGAGCTGTAATCAAATACCCATGCTCTGCAGTAGTTGCACAGTCTCAGGAACTGCTGCAGTTCCCTCACTGTTTGTGGCAATGGCGTTTTTGATATTGCCTGTGCCCTTTGTGGTGCAATCTTTCTTCCGTTTTGGGATATGAGCTGACCAATGTATAGTACCTGTTCCTGACAGTACTGTAACTTTTCTTTGTCTACCTTGTAACCCTTTTCAGCCAATATTGTCAGCATCTTCAATGAGTCCTCTCTGCATCTTTTTTCGCTTGTGCTGCAAATTATTATATCGTCAACATACTGCAACACTGTGCTTTCCAATTCAATGTTTCCCAAGTCCATCTGTATTACTCTGTTGAAAATTGAGGGTGACTCACAGTACCCTTGTGGCAATCTGGTGTGTTTCCATTTTGTGTTTCTGTACGTGAAGCTTGTTAGATCTTGTGAGTCTGGATGCAGGGGTATTGAGAAAAAGGCATTTTAGAGATCAATCACTGTAAATCGTGATGCCTCTGCTGGAATGCCACACAATATAGTGGCCGGTTTTGCTGCTATGGGGTATTCTGCTTCCACTATGTTGTTCAAGGGCCTGAGGTCCTGGATGAAACGCCAAGACCCTCCTTTAGCTTTGCGCACTGGGTATACGGCTGTGTTACATGGTGATTCTGATGGTACCAATATGCCATTATTTATAAGGGCCGTTATTGTTTCATATATGCCCTCATCTGCCTCTTTTGATAGTGGGTATTGCTTCACTCTAGGGAGTATTGCATCTTTTTTCAATTTTATTCTTACTCCCCCTATACTCTTTATGCACCCCACGTCATAGGGACTAGTAGTCCATAAAGATGTTGGGACTTTTGCCATATCCTCCTCAAAGAAGGGAACTGGGATGGATGTGGGTGTTTCAAGTGCCATTGCAATTCTCTGTGCCACTTGTTTGTATATCACTCTTAGCCATATTTCTACACTCATCATAAACATCATTTCACCTTCTTCCTTTTCTTCTGAAAAGAGCTCCTCATCTGACACCTGGATGAGCCTGCATCCCTCAGCTAGGGCTATCACTGCCCTCCATGCTCTTCCTTCTCTGTCTTGGGCATGTACTGCGATATAATCAGCAGTTGCTATAATGCTCTCCATGCTCACTGAAATCCCCTTTCCTTCTGGTTCATTGGCTGGTGTTTCTAGTCTAAACAATTAGGCTGTTGGCCTCCTCCAGATCTTTCCTTCTATTCCTGGCATCCATGCAAATGCCATGTCTGTTCCGTACTGGAACAGTTCACCATCTACTGGCTCAGCCCTAATCACTGTCTGTCCACAGTATGCTTGCATAATTTATCGTGCAGTGAGCATGTTTATTCCTGGAGTGGAGCAAATTATGCCGTCCTCCGTAAAGGAGATCGTCATATTCAACCTGCTCATTATGTCTCTCCCAAGTATATTTACTGGTGAGGCCCTAGAATATAAAAGCGGGACGGACATGTCATAATCCCCTATTGATAAGGGAATGTCATCAGTAAAGGCAACCAACCCCCTAGCCCCAGAGAATCCTTGGGTGTTCATGGCTTCACCTGACATCTTAAATTTACCTTCCCTTATGCAAGACCGGGTCGCCCCGGTGTCAACAAGGAAGGATAATTTTTTGTCACCTATCATTACCTCTATGCGTGGTTCCTCCGCACTATTAGGTGTTACCGACAGGATGGGACACACCAAGGCCGTATGTGGGCTGTCCTATTGTGGGTATAATGATTGACCACTTCCTGTGTAAGGGTTGTGTGCCAGGACTGTCACCCTTCCCAGTTGTGTTTGCTGTAGTTGTGTATTGGTAGAGGTTATGTTATGGTCTTGAATTTGGGCAGGTTGCTGTACTTGCTGCACTTGGGGTTGTTTTGTTATCGTTACCTGTTGTTGTGGCAGTGAATATGTCTGTGGCTGTTGTTGTGTTACTAGTTGTTGCTGCACATTTCCCGGTTGCAGTGCCTGCTGTTGTTGAATGTCCTGTTGTTCCCTTGTAGGCTCTTGTTGTCCCTGTTCTCCCCATGATGGTGTGCCTGGTCTCATTGTACATGTGCGTGACATGTGCCCTAGTAATCCACAAATCCGGCATACCGGTGGTTCCCTGTTCTGCCATGGAAAGCTCCCTGAATTGTCCTGGTATACTGGTTGCCCGGTGGGGTAGAAATTTCTGAATCCTCCCCCTTGCTGTTGTGTGTTATAGCCGTATCCCCTCCCCCTCATCATTCCTAACCTTCCCCTGTTATAATTATAATATCCAGCTCCTGGCGTTGAGTATCCTCCTCCCATGTTAGTCGTGTATGGTTGGGGTGGTGGCAGCTGTTGTGCTACAATCTGTGATGATTGTATTTGGGAGGGGTCTTGTGCAGCCACTACTTTTGGGGGGTTTTGAGTCGTTGTTGTAGGTGTAGTTATTAGTGCACCTTCCATTGTGTATTTAGTAAGTTTTTTCTGTACCAATTTAGCCTCTTCCGTTTTTCTATCCTCTTCCTTTTGTTTCATCTTTTCTTGCCATGTCCTACAATGATGTACTATCGTCAGTTGTATTTCTGGCCATGCTTTTGCTTCCATCCCCACTACCTTCTTCAGTTGTTTCTGAACTGCTTCTGGAAGCCCTTGTATTAGTATATGATAGAATATCGCTGGTGTTTTGTCCCATTGTTCTCTAGTTTCCATACGCCACTTCTCTTGAATTTCCTGGATATAATCAACAGGATCTTCGTTCTCACGCATCTTGCGTGAGGTAATTGCTCCTATGTCTGATGTGTCTGGGTACTGTACCCTCAGCGCTTGCCATAATGCATGTCTGCAGTTTGCGAATGGTGCCCCATTGTGTGATGTGTTTGTTATTGTGACCCCGGGGAAGCTTGCTCTCTTCCAGATGTCATCTGCTGCATCCCCCAATATTGATATTAGAAGGCCCTTTACATCCCCCACTGCCAGTTTCTGTCCTGCGGTCTGTTTTTCCATTTCATATATCCATTTTCCTACACCTCCACTTAATGATGGGAGCCTGCACTTTATATTTTCCTTGTCTGCATGCTTCCAAGGGACATATTGTGGTCTAACCCCTCCCCTCTCCAGAAGTGGCATTAAGTTGTGTCCTGTTTGACCCCCTGGGTTCCACAAAATCGAGTCTGTGCACCCCTCATCTTCTTCCGTGTGTTCTACATCGTCAATTGGGTCCATATTTCCCCTGCTCGTAACTGTTTCTCCTCCATCTCTTCCCCTTCTTTTATCATTTCCTTTATTTAATGTGGGCGTGTGTATTCGTTCTCCCTGCCTGCGTTCAGGGAGGTCTCTAAGCCTGCCTGCATAGGGTGTCAGTTCGTGGGGGAAGGGTGCGAGTTTAGGTGGGCATGTTGCACGGGATGAGTGTGGGGTGGTGGAGCACGTTGGACGGGGCTGATGAGGGTGTAGCTGCACGTGTCTGCCTTCCAGCCATTCCTCGCTCTTCCCCCTCACTTCCCTCCAGTTCTTCCATTCTCCTGCAGGTCCATGGTGATTCTCTATTTGTCCTGGTGATATATAATTTATCTAGGCTTTCCCTTTCACTATTTCTTCCTTCCTCTCCATTCCTTCTTCTTCCTCACTACAAAAGTCATCCAGCAATTGCAACCCCCAATCTGTCTTTTTCCCCCTAATCGTTACTGTTTTTAAGTCTATTAGATCTGTTCGTCCCATTTCTTCTTTACCAATTGCTCCCCTTTGTGCTGATGTTGTTGCTACTTCAGTTTCTCTGTGTACATACCTCCTTACTTCACCCTCCCCTCTCCTATCTTCTTTTTCCCCTTCATTTTTCTGTGCTATTACTCTACCAATTTCCTCTCTTTTCTTTTATCAATTCCTCCATTACTTCACTACTCATCTTTTCCAATATCCTTTCTTCTTCTTTCTTCCTTTCCCATCTCGCTCTTTCCCACTCTAATATACTCTCTATCATCCTCCCTTCTTCGTATTTCTTTGTCATTTCTGATAGTAATCTCTTCTTCCATATTTCCATTTCTTTTTCTTTCTCTTCTTCCTCTCTTTTCTTGTCACGCAGTGCTGCTCTGGATACCCTTTCTGCTACTGCTTTTACCCTTTCGGCTTCTCTCTTTTGCTCCTCAGTTCGTTCCCTCATTTTTTCCAACTCATTCTTGCTTTCTTTCCTTTCCCGTGCTCTCTCTCTTTCCTCTCTCTCGAGCTGCTTGATCAGTGCATTCTGCTCATCCCTTAATTCTGCTAATCGTTCCTCCAAAATCTCTTCCTTTTGTCGTAACAGCTCTACCTTCTTTCTTTTCCCCTCTTCCACTTTCATTTCACTCTTCCTGGTGTTATCCTCGTCCATTTTCCTTACTACCTCCTCCTCTTCTCCTGTTAATGAACCTCGTAATTTTAATAATACCTGCGCAGCTACCCACTCATCATGTCCTATTCCTGCGATCTGTTCTTAGCCAATCCTCCCCTCCCCTGCGGGCATTTTCGTACGAGCTGATCCCGTCATACTAGTCTGCTCCCTTCCCGTGTGGCCACCTGTAGCTGTATATGGTGGCGGGCTGTATGCCGGGTTCGAGTACCCCTCAGCCGCCCTTAATTGTACTATGTCTCGTAGTTCTGTTAAAGGATATAACCCCCCTTCCTCCTTTTTCACTACCTTCGCTAGGGGTATATTGTCGCTCTGTTCCTTTTTTATTTCCTTTTTGTTTAGGTTGTTACTCTTTTCTCCTCCCTCTTGTCCGTTCCCCGTGTTCTGTGTGTCTTCACTCTCTTTTTCCCCATTCTCTCCTTCCTCCGTTATCTTCTTCTCTTCCGTTGTTTCCCCCATAATGAACATTCCGTTTGGTCCTGGTCGGGACCCTTGGAACATCCTCCATAAGTTAAACACCTCCACGTGGTGTGTCAACTTCTTCCCCTTGTATGTGTTATGCAGATGGGTTAATAGTGAATGTTGGGTATATGGATCGAAACTGCCATTAGGCGGCCATGGTGTCGTCATTTTGTTGTCCGTCCCCTGTGTCCATTCTATGCTGTATTTGATCAGTTTCTCCCTATGGGG
This sequence comes from Ambystoma mexicanum, assembly GCF_040938575.1. Taxonomy (NCBI): domain Eukaryota; kingdom Metazoa; phylum Chordata; class Amphibia; order Caudata; family Ambystomatidae; genus Ambystoma; species Ambystoma mexicanum. Next base: position 607,561,872 of record NC_090923.1, on the reverse strand, counting down.
TGACAGTGTTTTACATATGTGCTGTAGCGGGGTAGTGAGGGTGTTCCCCCACCCTCCCGATCCTATCCCGTATGACATAGTAGCACTTCCCTTGTTATCCTACCCCTATTTGGTAGCGGTTATCTTGCTAACAGTGTACGCTATACAATCTTAGATTTTTACCTGGCCCCGTAATTTTGGGGACTTGCGATTGTCCGCTAAGGAAAAATTGTAAAATATAGCATTTGCATTTGTATATTCTTTTCTTTCTTTTCTTCCTTTACCGATCACCTTTACGGCCCCCTGCGGCCGAGGCGCACGTAGCCCCCTGCGGCTGCGTGCCCCGTGTGACGTTCTTATACAGCCGTCCCACTTTCTTTTACCCCTCCTCCTCTTTCTTCACTTGTCGTAGCCGGCGTTCTCCGTGCGCAGCCACGTCCCCCTTTTCACCTTACCCCGATCTACCCGTTACCGTTTATCTCCGTCTCCACTCCCTTACCATTATTCTCTTCCCCACCACTCTCTGAAAAAATGCCTTGTGTTCGAGATATCCTATGAAAGCCCTACTGGTGACGTCACCGATCTCCTCCAAAACTACTGGTAAGTTCTTCACGTGTTTTTTAAAAGTTCAAAATACGCTTGTAATCTACCCCCGTTAACCCCACAGCTGTCTTCCTGTCACGCCTGGAACAAGCTAATCAACAATATAATCGGACTGCGCCGCTGCGTCGCCTCGCGTGTGATACGCCCCTCGACAGGAGGGCTTAACCAGCCAATTATCTTCCGTATTAGGCAACCAGCTAGCTACCGCCTACAGGGAAACGTCATCTATCTATCGAGTTTCCTGCTCGATCAATAGGGATCCTCATCTACTCATTGATCAATAATCACCAAATCGTAGGAAACCGCACACACACACACCCTTACATGTGGTCGCGACCCAGGCCAATCAGTGTCTACGAGCAGCCGCACGTGATGTTTTCGTGCTCCGCCCCCTCCTCTTCCGTAAAGTAGCGGACTGCTCTCGCACTTGTCCAGCTACCATTCGCTTCACCGTCAACACTAATTTATCAAACCTTCACCACGCACCTGTTTAACACCTCCCGCCTCCCGTATTTTATTCCTCCCCCCTCCCTCACAATTTCACATTGCTTGTTGGGCGTGGCATACTCACCAAGTTCTCTGGATGCGGGGCCGCTCGACTGCGTGCACCCCTCCAAGCGGCTCGCCAACTCCCCTCGTCTGGACCACGTCTGGAGACTCGCCAACCGCGGGCGGGATACTTCTCAACCGGCTCCCGAAGGCCAATATCCGGATTGCGCTGTCCGGTCTTCTCGCAGTTCCGCGATGGTCCTGTAGTCCTCAAAAGGGGGCAGCGGCAGAGGGGGCCGCGCCGCTGGGCCTCCTCGCAACAGGAGCACTCGGAAAAATAAAATAAAAGCAGATCTTAAAGAGATCTCAGCAGTGCCTCCAACTTGTCGGGTGGAAATTCTCCCGGGGTCGGCTGGGCCGTCCGCGGACCTCCGGGCAGGGAGGCCCCAACTCCTCCCGTGTATCCAAAAATGAGTATGAGGCACACGCAAGAAGCAAGGTGATTCTGCTGTTTATTAAACAAAACGGCAGGGATGGGTCAAGGATCGTACGCGTCCGTCCTGACACTCTCTCTCCATTCGTGGGGCTCGCAGGCTCTTTTTACCTCAGTATGACGCGCTACTTGCGTCACCTGGGAAAGTTAGCAAAAAACCTATCGCCACTCTGGATTGGTTCCTCGAGTGGTAGGGTGAGTATAGCATACGTATAGAGAACGCTGTTAGTGGTTGAGGGTCAGTCAGGTGGTATACTTGGGTTGTCCCTTCAATTAGATACATGAAAATTGTTACATGAAGACCCCTGAGGATTGGCTAATGTTAATGGCGTCAGTGATAAGAGCCCCATGTTCTGATTGGTCCGCTCGCGAGCCCCCCAGTCTGGGACCATCGCTGTTCCCAGCTCGCAGTGCACCTGTCATTTGCAACAATGTATAACTATGGGTATGTGCAGACAATGCGAGGATTTGTTCATATGCTGGAGGGCAGACTACTCCCACCGCCGCAGATGTCCATTGAGTCGCTTAATTGTTGCTGCCTATGTCTCAAAACGTGGGATCCAGGCGCCTCCTTCCTCCTGGGCCTGGCACCCTGTCAGGTTCGGCTTGGTCACGTGAGGAGAGACCGTGGTTGAGGCAGAATTCTGCACATTTAATATTGCCTTTTCCACTGTGTGCCTGGCTTAGTTTGCAGGTGCGACCTTGGCTTCGGCTTGTGGCATGCGAGTTTGCAACATTGTGCCCTTGACTGTCTGTTCTCGCCGGGCTCATTCTGCAGGGTCAGCAATTGTACTCTTGCTCGTTCAATGTTCATGGAGGCTCTTGCTTGCGGCCTACTTGGGCCTGGTGCATAGGTGGGGATGTTTGATGCACGGCGCTTTAGGTTATGGTATTGCTTTATCCCCAGTATCATGTCTTCGTTATATTTCTCATTGCAATGCATGGGGTAGGAGAAGCGTCAGCAAGCATTTTAGATGAGTTCTTTGTGCGTCTTGCGTTTCTGCATTTTGAAAAACCTATGTGAAAAATAATAAAGACACGCGTCAGTGGGTGTGTCCGTCACCTACGTCATAGCACTGAATATGTTCTTCGTGTGGATTGGTGTGGGAGTGTCCAGTGTGCATGTTTGCACAGGTGTGCTGACCATTGGCTAGGTCGTCATGGCATCTCTAACGATGTGTTCATTTACTGTTGAATGGTTCAGTCGAGTTCAACCATGCCGCAGGTGTCGGCATGGGCAGGGCAGGCTGGTGGGCAGGCTGGTGGGCACATCCGTATGTTCCTGTACCAGGGTATTTGGTCGTCTGGTAGATAGGCAAACTCCTCTCGTGGCGGGTGTCTGGGCCGCGATCCTCTAGGCCAGGGGCGTGAGGGGATTGGTGGGAGCCTTTTGTTCCATTCTCCCACTTCAGTAGGCTATGGCACCACAATGGAACATGACTTCAGAAACACAACAGGCACCCACACCCAAAAATGGGGAATGTAACTGTGATAGGAGGAACTCCTTTCACAGGTACGGGGATGAATTTGTATGCACAATAGGACAGCCCAAAGAATGACTTGATGTGTTCAGTACTATCAGTGCCACCAGACCCACAAGTGGAACTAAGGGTCAAGGTGATAATGGGAGGCAAGAGATTTTCATTTTTAGTAGACACTGGAGCCACTCGTTCCTGTGTCCGTGAGGGAAAGTATCCATTGTCTGGATTTTCCATGAATGCTCAAGAGTTCTCTAGGGTGTCAAATTTAGTTCCTTTTACAGACGAATAACCAGTTTCTATAGAAGAACATGATATATCAATCCCATTGTTATACTCTAGGCAGAAGCCAGTCAATATTTGGGGAAGTGATTTAATGACAAAGCTTAACATGAAAATATATTTTACTGTTGAAGGAATAGTGTGGTCTACTCCACGGATACACTACATGAATGTAGGAGAGTTTATATTACCTTTTACAGGCAAGAAAGCATTACGAGGAGTGCCTTTAGATCCAGAGGTATTGATGTATGGAGTGAATATTTTACTGTCATGCTTACCCTGGTTAGCAGGTAAAATATTGAGGATACCTGATGAATTTACGTTCAGGCCAGAAATCCCTATGGGCAATGAGGGTGGGCAGATCATTCCATTAGAATTAGAAGCAGCAGTGGTCAGAGAAGAAAGAGTTGTGCTGCATGGGACAGATGGTGAAGGAAGGGGATGGAGAACAGTGATAACCCTCAGTGAAGGATATAGGTTGACAGATTTGACAAACGAAGAACTGTTTAGAGATGACTATTCCGATGATGAACTAGTGTATTTTATAAGTATCATTTATTGGATGAAAGTAAAGAATATTGAAATACTGCAGAGAATGGCATTGGTAAAAAGAAGACCGCCATTTTCTCAGGAAGATTTAGAGAAGGTGCCAGCGATTTTGTGGACCAAGAGCCCATATGATATGGGTTTATTAAAAGGGATAGGGGCAGTTAAAATTAAATTAAAACCAGGAGCTCTTTTACCATGAGCAAAGCAATACCCCATGTCTAGAGAGGCAGATGAAGATATATTTGAGACCTTTTCTGCTTTAATGAAGCAGGGCATATTGGTGCCATCAGAATCGTCATGTAACACGGCTGTGTATCCTGTGAAAAAATCAAAAGGGGTTTGTGGAGATTTTTATCGAGGACCTTCACCCCCTAAATAATATAGTCGAAGGCTGGGTTTCCTCTAGTTGCAAATCCTGCGACGATACCGTGTAACATCCCATCCGCAGCCAAATCTTTCACAGTTGTCGATTTAAAGATTGCATTCTTTTCGAATCCCCTTCATGAAGATTTGACTTTACGTATAGAACGATCCACCTGAAACATACTCATTTGCCTCAGGGATACTGTGAGCCACCTTCCATTTTTAACAGAGTCCTCCAGATGCACTTGAGTAATGTCCAACTTGAAAATGCAAAAATTCAGTATGTGGATGACATTTTGGTGTGTAGTGGGACAGAAGAAAGGTGCAGAGAAGACTCAATTAAACTTTTGACTGTACTCTCAGAGAAAGGATAGAAAGTAGATACGGAGAAATTAAAAAAATTACAAGAATAGGTCTTCTATATAGGACAGTTCATCTCTCACAAAGGGAGAAATGTGACACCTGAAAGAGCAGTAGCAATCATGAAAATGGCAGCACCTAAAACAGTGAAGGAAATGCAACAGTTGTGAGGCCTATGTAATGATTGCAGGGCTTGTGTTTTTGATTACAGCACATACCTTTGACCACTTTTAAAAGGACTTAAAGAAGCACAAGTAGATAAGAGCACAATAACATGGACAGATAAGATGACTGACGGGTTTGAAGAATTGAAGAAAGCAATCAGTAGGGTCCTGTTGGAGATCCCTGATTATAGTGAAGATTTTTATTTATTCTCCCATTCAAATGGAGAAGTCATGACAGCAGTTCTTATGCAGAAGACGAGATTAGGACATGGACATAAACCACTGGCATATTGTAGTGGGATTTTAGATACAGTAATGAAGGGACGCTGTCCCTGTGAGAAATCTTTAGCTGCTGCTGCATCTGCAATTTATTCTTTTTTTTTAAAAAAAACTTTTACTGTTGTTCTTCTATACAAAACTATCTTTACAACAATTCTTGATGTTACTTTTAACACATTAGTGACTTACAAAAACAACATAATACCATAAAACGTTCTAAACAGCAAAAAAGACTCCGACAGCAATGATACTTTGCACAAAACCATATTTACAAGCTAGGTACTGTAGATGTATAGTTTACATGTCCGTGCATTATCACTTCCTCCATAGGGTGTGAAAGTTGAGACTAATAATTTCACCATTGCAATAAAAGTACTTTTAAGATTTCATCTATTACTGAGTGCACTACCACCTCGTCAACCGATATATCTCACTGCTCATCCGCCGATCCATCTAGACGAAATTTCTTACAATTTAGATTCTTCTCAATAACATATAACAGTTGTACTAGATCAATGATCAGTGGAATTCTGATGCCCCACATACATTGTAACCAGAGCATTTCGCTTTGATAACCTGTTATTTCATTTTGATATTTCATCAAGCTAATTTGCCGTGCTTTTGCAAAAAAGACACAATATACAACATAGTGTTTCAAGGTTTCTTTTTGGCGGTTTTTACAAAATCGACAACCTTCATCTTTTAAAAATGCGCTATTTGACCAATTCTTAATCCGCTCTGATGTTGGTAACAAGTTGATTTAAATCTCATATAAAGAGAGAGCATTTTATGCCCAGGACATTGTTTCAGGTAAGGCAAGAGGGGTGACTGTTTGTGCCGAAATTTAGCATACTCTTTCAACAAGGTATATAACCCAATTTTGTCTGAGTTCACTGCCCAGTCATATTGTATAAGCCTCGCCTTTACCACTTGAGGACGTTTTGTTAGATCTTCCCCATCCATGGCTAATAATGCAAGATTCTCTTTACAGCCTTTTCCTGCTTCACCTATAGATGCTGGAACACCCTTCTTTAACATGTTGGCAAGATCTTCATAGAGGGAGTTTGGCAATGGATCTAGCATTTTTGCATAGGACGCAAGCTTACGCCATAGATATTTAGTAGCAAAGGATGTCAGTCCCAATTCATGTATAATAATCGAATTTGGGAGTGACATAGGCAAATGTAATACTGTCTTCCATATTTTCCCCTGAATTTTGTTTAACATTGGACCAATTTCCAGATAGCACAGATCTAAGCCATATATGATAATTGCTTCTACTTTAAGTTTGTAAAAGTCAATCAGAGGAATCATTGAAAAGTTACAGATTCGTGAGTAGATTAATTTCATTTGGGCAATCAATGGCATAGCTTTGATTGAGATTTCTACTTTCCATTTATCAATCGAATCAAAGTTATTCAAGTTATACCCCAAATAGATCATACCCAAAGCAGGTGGAATCGTGAGCCCCCTAATATTCCTTTGGTATCTTACGATCTTTCGGTTGTTTGTGAATACCAAGATATGGGATTTCTTTGGATTTAGCTCGAGATTATGATTCTCACAGAATTCTGCTAAACATTCTAGTTTGTTTTGAAGCCCAAAAGGCGTGAGATCAAACATAATCAAGTCATGCGCGAATGCCAACCAGTCCAAGCTGAGATCCCCTAGTTTAACCGCAAAGGAATTGCACGTTGACCAAATTGTAGCTATCTCAGATAAGTACAAATTGAACAAAGTTGCTGCAAGGTTACAACCTTGCTTTACTCCTATGTAGGTTGGAATAATAGGTGTTAAACTACCTTCCTTGTCAATCTTGATCCTGTAACTTGTGTTGGAATGTAACATTATGATCATTGCTATCAGGTGAGGTGGAATTAGAAGGTCTTGCAACCTTTGCCATAATAGTTGCCTGATTACAGAATCAAATGCCCCGGATATGTCCTCTAGTGCCATATAGATAGGACCCTGACCTTTCTTCCTGGCAAGTTTCAATAGGTGTGCCAGCAAAGTTGCGTTCAACTGTGTACCCATTCCTTTGCGAAACCCGGTTTGGAACCGTGAAAAGATTTTGTATTTTGTGATGAAATCATTTAAGTCCTTTAATATTAGTGCAGCAAAAATCTTTGCGGAAATATCTATTAGCGCTATGGTTCTAAAGTTGGTGGGATCATTCAACGGGCCCTCTTTATGTAGTGGAATTATAATCGCGGTTAACCACGACTCGCGCACTGTCTTTGTTTTGAACACCCCTTCCAACCTCCTTAAGATGATTTTTGCCCATAAATTCGGGTCATCCTTTATGACACACGGTGGAATGCCATCAGGCCCAGCAGCTTTGGAGGGTTTTAGCTTTGCTATTGTAGAGATAAGATCGGTCAATTCCCAAGGACATTTAGCGGGAAGAAACCTGGCCATATCTAAAGTGTGTGACCCGCTACATTTTTGTGGCATAGCATACTTGATCTTATACATTTCGCTCTAGACTTCGCCGCTTACTGAAGAGCATAATTCCGGATTCTCTTTTAAGAGTGGGTCTTTCAGTGTTGCCCAAAATTCCCTGGAGTTTTTCCCAATTAAATTCAGAATTATTTTTTGGTTGATTTTTATATATTTACCAATTTTCATCTGTTTAACATCATTTCTATAACCTGTGAGGATTTTTTTTTCTGATTCACATAATCCACTGTTTCATGAAATGATGTCAACAATTTGCAAATTTCATTATTCTTTTGTTTTTTCCTCGAGGCAATTTCTGCATTATAGCTGCACTTATAGACAATCTGCTTAACTGTTGAACGTTCCTTTACCAAGCTGTCAAGATGACCGCATATCATACACTCATTTTTTCTTTCCCATGCGATAAGATCATACCTTGTCATTGTTTCCACATTTATTTTTACACTGTCTCTGTTGACCAAGTAATTTAGCTGCCTATATAGTCGGAAATTCCACCTGATGGAAAGTGCTTTTCGATCTATCTCCAACAACGCCAAAGCCGGCTTAGCTTCATACAATGGTAAGTTACAGTCAAACAGACACTCCAATATGCAGTGGTCACTTAGATGGGATTGAATAATATTGCAATTTGTTGAAAATTCTACTAATGACTCCGAGATTATCAAATAATCAATCATTGAGCATTTCATGCCACGAAACCAAGTGTATGCATGCACCTTTTGTACAAAGGTTACTACAAACAACTCCGATTCATTCAAGAAGTTTCTCCATATTTGCCCCCTTTCATAAGCCAATATTTCATACATACTGGACGCTATGTCTGTCTTCGCCATTCTAGTGTTGAGATTTGAGTTAAAATCACCACCCATTATGATTTGTGCATTTGGAGCGTCTGTTGCGACTTGTAAGAGTACCGAGTTCATTCTTTCAATAATCACCTCTAAAGTTGTTATCATTGGGTTCCAATACATAGCAATTATAATCAACTGAGATATTACTTGAGCTTTCGATAACACTTCCACCACCAATATATCTGAAGATGTATAGATTTGCGACATCTTGGTGTAATATAAGTGTTTCACAAAAATGGCAAGACCACCAGATGGGCGACCTTGTGTACCTCTTACCGCATGTGAACAAAAGGCTACATATCCTTCTAAATAAATATCTTGGATTGCCATGGTTTCCGGTACTATGATTATTGCTGGTAACTTTGCATATAAGGTATTTTGAAACCAATGCTCGAGATTGTTAAAGCCACAGCAATTCCAAGAATTTATAACTACTACATTGTTTTATTGCTTTTCTTTGGCTGGCATATCACCTATCAAAGTTTTCATGAGTGGTTCGAGCCATGCCAAACTTGAGGCAATTTGAGCAACAGATTCAGATTGCATTCTGATTTTTTAATGGAGGGTTGCAAGCTGATTATCACGATCTTCAGTGACATTATTGTTATGTGACGCTGAGGGCTGATACTCTACAAAAAGTGTGGCGTTTTCCAACGAGTTAAACATGGATAACTCATAACCTAGCATATGGAAGTCTTTTGCATGTTTCCATACTAAGACGGCTATGATGGTGTATTGATATTTACATAGCATCCGACCATTCGAGACATACGGCAATCGAATCCACTCGATGTCGTTAGACACTAGATTACGTAATGCTGGTATCTGATGGAATCCTTTCATCAATGATGCTCGATTTAGGTTTGGTTTGTCCACTTTCGTTGGATCCAACGTCCAACCCATTACCAATTTCATCTCAGGCCCCAAAGCATTGTAATATGTCCATCTATCTGATCCCTCTCCATCAAAAGATGAAGTGGGTAGCATGGACTGCATTTTGGCTGTGTATCTTAGCCCCCCTGCATGACCTGTGAAGTGATCTGTGCAGGATCCTGAGTACCTACAACTTCATTCACATCTTGGCCTGACCTTTTTTCCGGACTTCTGTTTACCAAGGTGTCCCCATCGGAGCCATTACCATGGGGCTCTATTACATCTTGTGATTTTTGGGTTAGGGAGGTTATTTTTTTGTCCATTTTATCAAAAAAGCGCTGTAGCTGCGTTTGTATGAGGATGGGTGTTGGTGATATATTGTCATCTTTTACATTCTCAGCATTGCTGTTAGTTAACTTATCAGAGATATTTTTTATTATGGCCTCCCCTGCGCTTGAGGGAGCAATGTTTAATGGCATGGTGTCAGTTATGCCCATTATGACTTGGCTTTCAAAGTTTAATTGCGTTAGATCTATGTTGTTATCATCCTTAATGTTGCTTTTATGATTTTTTTTGTTGTTGTTGCGTTTTACCTTTCTGTTTTTCCATTGTCATAGCCTTTTTGTTTTTTTCTTTGTTATTATGAGCCATATTGGACCCAACTTGAGTTAGAGAGTTTTGCAAGTCTGCATATTTTTGTCTTTTCAGTGCTTTCGCATGCAGTTTTTTAGCTTTACGAGACATAAAAAAAGTGCTCGGATTTCCATTTCCTGCCTCAACTAAGTTGTCGATACATTCTTGACCCCTCTGAGTAAAATGCGAGTTTAGATCAATCAGATCTGTAAGCGCAGAGGGGCTATCAGGGGCATGTCTTGATGATGCCAACTTTGGCACATCATTTACGTTGACCACTTCGGTCATCTTCTCTGCTGATATTAAATTTGCAGCAAGAACTATCTTTTCTAGGGCCAATATTCTTTCGCGTTGTAGTTTGGCTATCTCCGCATATGGTGGAGTCTGATTTAGGTTCTGGGTCTTAGCATCACTTGTCGTATAAGTTTCAGTGAGGTTAATTTTATCTAAGATCTCAGTTTGAGATGCTATAGACTTTACATTATGTGGCTTTTCAGTTTTTAATTCAGTCACTATTGCTTCTAATTTTTGCATATGATGACGTTTGTCACTCAAGTGTTGCTCAGCCCAGAAAGTGTGGCATTTCTCCTGAGCCATCAAAAAGTCCTCTATTTTACATAATCTCGAATTGATCTCTGATGTTGCTAGACTCAGAGCACCGATCGCCCCATGAGTAAATTCGTGCCCCTTATCCAGCAAATTCAGGATCCTGGTCAACACAGGAAAATTCTGTAGTTCTTGGGGGTTTAAATCCACTAGAGTCTCTTCTGTTGGAAATAACGGTAATGATGAGTTAGGTAGTATGAGTTTTTCTGAGCTTTGCTTCGATGGTAATGGGTCAAAACCCAGTACTGGAGAGTGTGGATAAATTGTATCAGATGGAATGTGTCGTGAATCATGTGTGGGAGAGCTACCAGAGTGTTTTAGATCCCTAGTCCCCCACCCTCTTTCATTTTTTCTCGTTTCCTTTAATTGGTTCAAATTTTCTACTATGGCTGCATGAAAATGAACCTGCTCCCTAAAACCCTGTGACTCTGCAGCAGGTGTTGAGGGTCCATTCGATAATCGTGTTCTACTGTGAAGTTCTGCTAAGACAACTGGGGCAACCAATGAAATATCTATGTTTGGCATGTTACCAGCATCATCATTAACCGCTCCCAATATTGAGCTGTCAGTAATCGGTACGTTATGTATCAAATTTGGTGGATAAGTTATCCCCACCGACCCCTCCCTATGGACTTGGGCCACTATATTCACCTCATTTTCAGTTTCAGGCATTTTAACTTTTTCTGACTCAGATGATGTCAAGGTGAGCCCTTTTGTGTTCAATACTGACTTCAATTGTGAACTGATACTCAGGTTGTCAGCTGTACCCTTTCCCCTTTTCCTGATTTGGTTTACTGTTTCATGGGTGGGGCTCATCATCTGACATGTTCCCTTCAGACAACATTGATGAAGATCCATTTAAGCATCTCTTCCCATTTCGCAGTTTTTTTACCATGCTTGAACTTAAGAACACAATGAAATCTCACCCAGCCGGCTCGGTGCCAATTGCCTAATACGCAGAAAAACTTCTTTGTATGAGCAGTGGCGGACGCCCTAAAGCACCCTGTCGCACCCCGCGCCACGCACCGCGAACAGCAAACAGTACTTGTCTGGTACTTGGTGCGCGGCGCGGGTGCACCAGACTGCTACAAATTAAGGACCCAGGCAACGAGTCTCGTCACAGGGGGCGTGTCCACCAAAACAGGGCACACCTTTAAAAAACAGAAGGAGAAGGCAAAATTAAATGCCTGTAGTTTAGAGCTACACAACCATGTGTGCACAACTATTTGTACGCAGACCGAAAAGCGTGCAGCTTGTGAAACACACAAGTTGTGAAACGCCAAGTTGTGAAACACACGAGTTCAAATGGGACGAACACAATAGGCAGCACAAGGGAGCTTCCGGAGAAAAAGTCACCTTACGGTCAGGCACGCTGGTGTTACCAGCCAAGACGTCCTCCTGGTTAGTCTGCTCACTGCAGCAAGGCAGAAGTGCGGCAACGATAACTCCCGACAAGTCCAATCAAATACAAAGCGGAGGGGCAGCGGCAGCAAACAGTACTTGTCCGGTACTTGGTGCACGGCGCGGGTGCGCCAGACTGCTACAATTTAAGGACCCAGGCAATGTGTCTCATCACAGGGGGCGTGTCCACCAAAACAGGAAACACCTTAGGGTCAGGCACGCTGGTGTTACCAGCCAAGACGTCCTCCTGGCAAGTCTGCCCACTGCAGCAAGGCAGAAGTGCGGCAACGATAACTCCCGACAAGTCCCAACAAGTCCAATCAAATACAAAGCGGAGGGGCAGCGGCAGCAAACAGTACTTGTCCGGTACTTGGACAAGTACTTTTAAAAGCTTTGCATCTGCAATTTAAAAAGCTTCAAGTATACTGATGGGGTGTTCAGTAACATTATTTGTAGAGCATGCATTATTTGCAATTTTAGAAAAACCCAAAAGTACATTGACTACACAAAGAGCATCGGGGTACAAGGTGATATTTTCCAACCCTACGGATAAAATTATTAGATATAAGACAGTGAATCCAGAAACGTTTACAGCAGAACTAGTAGGAGAGGATGATTATGTACATGATTGCATAACGTAAATTGAGAATTATAATAAAATCCCCAAAGTTAGTGAAACTGCTATTGGGAGGGGGGTGTTGTTTGTATTGATGGTTCTTAAAAAATAGACCAGACGACTGGGGAAAGGCATACGGGATCAGTGATAGTGAAACTGATTAGAGAAGGTGAATTTCAGGTTGTAATAAGCATGAGGTTGTCTTCGAATAATTCAGCACAGGCTGCAGAATAATGTGCTCATCAAAGCACTGCTAAGCTTTGAGGATGAGGAAGTGACGGTGTACTCTGACTCTGCCTATGTGATGTCACCTGTGCACGTAAATATGTCATACTGGTAAAGGAGGGGCTTTCTCCATGCAGATGGCACTCCAGTGCAACATGCGGCCTTATCGGATAGGCTTATAGAAGCATTAAGACTTCCATTGATCCTAGCAGTCGTAAAATGCTCAGCATATTCGAAACAAGCAGATTTAATTTCCTGCAGAAACGAAGCCGCAAACATAGAGGCCAAAAAATCAGCCAATTATCCACCCATATCTAGTTTAGAGAAAGAATATATTAAACAAATGACAGGACGATGCATGTTATGATATGATATGATATGATAGGTTAGGTTATTTATAACACGCTTAATACCCAGAGGTTTCTAAGTTCAGACCCAGGGATCAAACATTTGTTGGTCCATGTTGTCTTGCTTCCAAGGCGAGCAGGTTTCCCTGAAGCTATCCTCCCGAGAGGGTTAGTAAAGGAGGGCTTTAGCATGTTGTCTATTGTTCAGTTAATTGAAGTACAAAATCGAGCTCCACAAGAAAAACAAGTTTTATGGAGAAAGCGGGGGTGTTCTTTATCCCCCACCGAGGCAGTTTGGAGGCAGGATAGCAATGGAAAGCCAGTTATGCCTCTAGCATTATTGAGCTTCTCTGCCCAGCACATGCGGCTTGGGAGAGTCTAGCTGCAACAATTGCTAAAGAGTGGTTTCACCTAATCTCCTGGAACATGTGGCACAGTTCATTGTGAATTGCATTGTGTGGCAGAAATGTACTTCAGGACACACTTTGAGAACAGTAAGAGGAGCAATCCCTAGACCCAATGGCCCCTTTCAGAATTTACATATAGCTTATGTAGATATGCTACAAATATGTAACGGCTATAGATATATGCTGGTTGTAGTCTGTCCTTTTTCTCGATGTATAGAGGCACGTCCTTGTATACACCCTGAGGCCTCGCATGCTGCCAAGTTTCTGGTATGCGAGGTGTTTCCCATGTGGGCGCGTGAGAAGTGTTTCGGTATGACAATGGGCCGCATTTTGTGAATTAACCTTTCGAGCAGATAGTTCTTTTGTTAGGAATAAAACACTGATTATCATGTCCTTATCAACATTATTATTATTATTATTATTATTATTATTATTATTATTATTATTATTATTATTATTATTATTAATAATAATTGTATTATAATTATTATTAAAGGTATCTCTGAGAGATTAAACTAGCTCCTTAAAGAGAGGATAGCCAAAATTAAAATTACTTTAAAAAATGGATGGTTGCATTGTCTGTCCCTGGCTTTGTTTACATTAAGAAATCAGCCTGGTTCAGATCACCATCTTATTCCTCATGAGTTGTGACTGGACATTGTATGAGAACCCCATTGACTCCTCGAACTAGGGTAAGAACTGATGCCCACAATGTAGGGATGGAATTAGGTGATGAGATGCATGATTATTTAACAACAATGATTGCAAGTGTTTCTTTCATGTCTCAACAGATCAAGAACAGAAGGGAGAGGTGAAATGGAAGCAACAAAGACTATCAAGTGCTTGAAACAGAAGATTTGCTAAAACCCCCAAGATTTACCCAGGAGACCAGGTGCTAGGGCCCAAATTCCTACGCACCTGGAGTACGCCTCACTTTGAGGGTCCACATGAAGTAGAGGGAGCTAGCCCCACTGCAGTGAGATTGAGGAGGCGAAGAGCATGGCTACATCTACATAACGTCAAACCATTTAAAGGCAAAACATCGGCCCCTCCAAAGACATCCCAAGAGAAGCAAGACAAGTAGTTCTGCATATGCAGACCCGCCAAATGGCTGGAAATGAGAATGAGGAGAAAGAAGTGCACACAAGCACTATAGTTTGGGGTTCAATGTTTTTCAAAACTAACTAAAGATCATTGGTTTCCAGATTTGACAAGGAGAAAATAGACTACCAGAATGCAGCTACCAGAATGTCCGTTTTCATAAACAAATGAATAAGATATATCCCCTTATAGATAAGAATGTTATACAGTACCTAACAATTTATATCATCTATGGCTGAGGAAAATCTACAAGTAGTTTCTAATGGGACTCCAAAATTCAATTTAGGATCTAGATGGTTAATTTTTCTATCATTTCATCAAACATCACATACCTCTTTCCAACACAACTTAATTTTAACATAGTCATTCTTAACCTGAGACATCCATGCGGCAATGACAATATTTAGCTGACTCTGATTATTTAGCCTTGAATAATTTCAGAAGAGTCCAGAAACAAAAAGCCTATAGAAACATATATGACCAATGAGTGAACTGGAAGAAACCCACAATGTCTAACAAGCAGGAACATTTCCCTATCTGTCTGCAAAAAATAAGTTTACAATACCTCATTCCTGGGTGTACATTTGGGAGTCATTTAGTATTATGCAATGTAATTTAGTCATCTTATATAGTGCTATCACTGCCATTTTGCCAACCACTCGATGCTATTATGAACACTCAGTTTCTTAAACACTTTGGAAGCAATATGTCCAGAGGCTTTGAATCATTTCTAAGGGCAATTCGAAATCTGATAGATTGATTGATGGAATGGTGCTTTAAGTTTTTTTTTAATTTCTGCTTTTAAATAAACCTGATATGATTACTGATCTAATGGGACATTTGAGGAAGGCAAACATCACACAAATTGAAATTCCACAGTTTGTGCAAATTCCCCTAAATGTAAGTGATATATTTATGTGGAATAAAGTATCCACAGGAATCCCAGATGCAACCTTGTCTACTCTGAAAGCCTTCCAGCACTCCTCAGCATGTCTCTTTACAGGACATCACCCCCATCATGAAGGAGCTGCACTGGCTATGTCTTCAAGCATGCACCATTTTGAGGACACACACAAAGCGGTCACAACCAAAACACACTCTACATGGCAGAACAACTCACCATCTCCTGAGGCCAACACATCACAAGAAGCCACGAGGTTGGTAGATTAGAAGCAAATAAATGCAAAAGGGAAAAAACCAGGGAAGAGGACTTTTCCTGCTTTTCTCCTTGCCTCTGGAACAAGTGACCAATGCACATTACGCTGCTCCCCCTAGACATCAGGAAGGACCCGAGGACAAAGACCATCTTGTCAATCACTGATTCACACAATCACTCAGCCTATTTTACCCCCACCTGTGCACACCCCATCCTCTGCTCCTTCTACCCTTCCTAGCTACTTCTGCTACTCCTGCACACTACCTGTAACTCTTGAGTGTGACACTCCTATGTGCAGTGCTCCATTGCTTCCTAGCTAGGTTCACACTTTATACATACCAAATTACACACAATATTACTGCAAGGGCCACAGCAGGGCAAGCTTCCCTAACACAGAACAGGTTTAGCATGGGCCACAGCAGTGCAAGCATCGCTCATACAAGGTTGCATTATGGGGAACAGCAGGTCAAGGTTGCCTCTCATGGAACAGGTACAGAAGTGCAAGCTTCACTCACACACAGAGGTACAGCATGGGCCAAGCTGTGCAAGCTTCCCTCACAACATGTTACAGAATGGGCCACATCAGGGCAAGCACCACACTCACAGAATGAGTGCATCAGGTCAAGCCCTTCCCACACAGAACAGGCACAGCAGGAGCACAGCAGGGCAAGCTTCCTTCCAATGGAAAGGTACAGCATGGGCCTCATCAGGGCAAGCTCAGCTCTCACAGAATACATAATGCAGGTCAAGCATCCCTCAAAGACAATGGGGAGAACCATTATAGTGCAACAATCACTCACAAAGGGTCTGGTTTCATCGCATTACGGGGCCAGGCTTTAGACAGCAGAGCTATCCCCTACATCACACATACTGGAGACCCTAAAGGGGGCGCATGTCACAAGGGTGAAGAGGCAAGGATGAAGCTGGAGAAAATGTTGTGCCGCGTGTCAAGAGGATGCATTAAATATGTAGTTTGCCTGAGCGAGCAATAGTCAGGTAAGGGCAAGCGGGATCCATGAAAGGACCTGGTGTCATAAGAAGACAGAAAAGGATCAAGCAACCAAAAGGAGGCCACATGTGAAAAAGATATGTCTAGCCGCACATGTATGTAAGATCAATTTTTGATACTCATCACAGAAACCATACCATCTTGTGTTAATAGGAGGGTGCAAACCAACCAAACACACATTGCCCAAGAAAGGTAGAACCCTCCACCTTAGTCCCCTTTTTGTAGTGTAAATATCTGCTAATGGTTGAGGTGGTTCCTTCCTGCTTCCCGTAAATCCCTTGTTTGGGCAACTCACACCTTGTACACATGATAACCCTTGGCAGCCCCTCTGTATCTTTGGAAGGACAGCCCTGGTATCATTCATTTGTTCTGGGAAAAACGATTTCTAGGAGATCGGGCACAGAGCCGTACTAAGGACAGGACAGAGATAATACAAACACAAGATTGCAGTGTTACTGGACTGCCCGTCCTATCTCCTCATCCCAGCCGCCTCTCTTTCACCGTCTGAATGCTTCTCTACACCTTCTTGAAGGTGTGGCACCAGTTTTGCCATACAGGATGGTGTGCATTGTTTTACAGATAATTTTAAGGAATACAGATTCCACCTTTAATCTTTCCTGCTCCTCATTTCACCTTGCATAGCCCAGAACAGGGTTTCAGCATCATTCTGAAACGCAAGTTATGGAACCACCTTAAAACCAGGAATGGTGGTGGGTGGGGGGGATTTGTTTCATTTCATTTTGGCAAGTGTGCACTGTGTGTGAGAAGTTTGAGGCTTGTGGGAGGCACTGGGGTAGACTTGCGGGAGAAACAACTGGGGATTGTTGCCTCTGCCCCGATTGTCTGACAAAGTTCATTCAATGTCATGGTAGGCAAAAGTCCCAGCTGGCCACTGAACACAGCACCTGACTGAGTTACAGCGAGGTTTAAGACAGCGCTCAACCTGCCAAGCTACATACTAAGGAAGTTGAAAGGGGTGCCTGGGTCTTCCAATCTCACATATTGCTTTCTCTTGACCAAATGTTTCTGTTGCCTATATCCCTTACCACCTATCATTAGGTAATGCATGGAGTCTCCAGTCACCCCTCTTCCTGCATTTGCCAGGTAACACATACTTGTGGCACCTAGGATAAAATGTGTCAGCTTGAGAAAGAGAGTGACAGAGAGACAGACAGGGTGTAACAGTGGCAATGTGAGCAAGTGAAATGGGACCTGTCTGCAAGAGGCTTGTAGAAGCCCGGGGGTTTGGGGGCACCAGGTTGTAAGGCCTTTTCCATGTGGGTCTATGAATTCTTATGGTCTGTGGTAACCTTTGTACCTTTTCTTTCATGACTTGCTATGCCATGTTAATATCTGCTCTAAGTGGTTTTGGGTTTGTTTGCTCATCAAGGTGACTGACTGCGCTCCACACTACCATGCTCAAATGCTACATTCCAAACACAATATGCAAATCAACTAAGCCACCCACACATGGCCATTGAAGGCCCCTCCCAACAGACTTGCAGGATAATACTTCATTAAACATAAAACCATAAATATATTAACTATAATTTCATACCTTTGAACTTTGTTATCCTGATGATGGTCTTAAATTTGAGCCTGTACAGTTAATGATGCACATTGCATCTCTACTATTTTCTCCTTTGGCAACCAATGTGACATAATCCCACCACTGAACCCTTAGCCAGAGTCCTACTACCAGAATCACTTATATGGGTTTCTTGAAGAAAGCTCACGTCTGCATTCAGCCTACACAAGTAATCAAGGGTTTCCTTCATTTTAACTGGCTTAAGGAGACCTTTGAAATCATATGAACTCTTTAAATCAACTCCCTTGTTCGTTTGTTTCATTTCTATTGGTAATATTGTAGCCATACACACCTATCTGAGAAACATACTCTGGCAACAAAACACAGAACTCAAACAGACCATAAAATAGGTTGCAAAAAGTGCTCTATATGCATGTGACAGGACAGTGCGTAGGTAAACACAGATAGATATCCCTCTCCCCTGTGTAAGCCCCAGTTTCTCTCTAGCCAGGTGGCTCTTGTTACTAGACAAAGGAAGTATTTCTTACACTAGTGTTTAGAAATGTCAGCACAGCGAAGCTCAATGATATTGCTTAGCAAAAGAAGTTCTGTTTTCAGACTTCATCCATCTCCTTGTTGTTTCTCTCCAGGCAGGCGTGTGATTCCTTCGTAGCCTGTGATCATTGGTAAAAGTCACCTTTCAAGACCCGAATTCTGAATGTATCATCTGGGACACAGTTAGATCCACAGTCTTGTTTCCTAGGGTTAATGGCAAAACACTCTAATATGCACCATTTCTTTGGCAATGTCCGGATGAAATTAAACTTTGCTGCTTTCAACAAGATTGGAAGGGAATTTTCTGGAGGCTTGATTTATTGTTCATTTTTTTGGTGAGACTTGCATTTAAATGTCATTCCGTGAATTTTGTCAATTGCAAAATATTGAGAAAATCTTATTTTTAGAAGTACACTAATCATTTGTTTCCATATAATCCCTGCAGCCATAACCTCCAATCTCGTCAGATGAAACGCATATGGTGTTTTTCTGCTGATGCCCGATCTCAAACTTGATAAGCATGTTCTTCATGGGAATGGCCAGTCCTACCACAAGTTTCATCTCATTAATGGCATCTTTGTATTGTCAGAACCCGGACCTACACTGGAGTAAAGAGAGCCCCTGAAACAATGCAGTTTCTCCCAAGTTCTGGTGCCCCCTCCCGACATGATTGTCACCAGGCTTGTGTGACAGGCCCCAGGAACTAGGTGTTATCATCTAAGACTATAAGCTAAGGTCACTAACATGGTTCAGAAGGAGCAGGCTGATGTTACTGACGAATTCCCCTAATATCCCTGAGTCCTCTTCGCTGTAAAACAGCGCCAGACAACACTGGCCCCTCAGGGAAACCCTCAGGGAATAAAATCCTGCAATGTTGTGGTCTTGGGATTGGCTGAGCTAGCAGTCGGTTCTAGATGATTTTGAGGATTTAGCGACTACCTGGAGTGTGGAAAACGGATGATTTAGCAAGTGTGTGTTGAATACAGCAGTAGAAGCATGGGATAGAAGAGAGTTATTACCTGTGGTTTTCTTGCAGGCTTCTATAATGTGGGATCTGCCAGGAAAGGTTGGTGAGCGGATGTCTGTACAGATTGAGGTAGTGAGAACAAGAGAAAGAGTGCCACGCGTAGCTTTAGCGAGTTGTGAGCGATCCTACCTTCAGAACTATGTGTAGGTTCCAAACGAATAATCCCTTGTATCGGCCTGCCGAGTGTTGGGTTGAGCACTTGAATACCTACACATCAATATAAAGTAGATGTCACAAGTTGGATAGCGGGTCGGGCTATGTGCAAAAGAATGTGAAAGGGAAAGTCGTACCGATACTAGCCGGCGCGTTCGCAGCTGCTACGGTCTGTGATTTCTCGATGGTTAAGGAACAATAAGAGCGACCACAAGCGGTTCGATCTAGGGGGAAGAGAGATCAAGAAATATTCGGGAAGGATGGAACGCTTCTGAGGCTATTGAATATTAGGCGTGTTTGTACCATTGCTGAGCAACAAAGCCGCATTCCTGGATGAAGGAGCGGCGAGAAGGTTCTGCAAGGTGGGCTGTGCAGGCAAGCGTTTGCATTCTGTAATAAGTATTAAGACAGTTGTGGTAGCTTTGTTGATTGCCTCAGGCCGCCCCTCACTTCACACACGCACCTGTTGGAATAACACACAGACACGTCTGCTCCGTTTAGGGTCCCGGCGGCGAATTAAGCCTTCTGGTGCCTCTTGATTATAACTCGCGGAATGAGGCTTGCGCATGCGTACTAACAGTAATACGCACCGTAACATCCTCCTTTTCTTTAGACAAAAAACGAACAACAACATACTAAAATGCAACAACCCAACATGAGTCAAACTTGTGTTACCATCCCAGCTGTCTAGGCATCGGTGTCCACAATGTAGTCCTGGAATTGAGCTGGACGCCACCTCTCCTCTCTGCTCGGTTATCTCCCGCTGTCGTCGTGCGCCAGACGTGGCGAGTCCATTGATAGAAGATCACTTCCCCCATCTTGACCCTACGTTGTCGGGGCAACATCTGTATTCTCAGGCTCATGGGCCTCTTGAGTTCCTTCAGGTGGGTTGCTTTCGATCTTTTTGAAGTAGGACACATTACGGGTCACAGTTCCTCGTCCGTCCCCTATAGCGATGTCCTTGCCTTGTAGATTTCTGCGACTGCTTTCTTTCTCATTTCTGGCCTGACAATCCTGTCAGACGCGATCATCGTCAATAACACCAGGTTCTCTTCCCTCCACCTCAGGTATCAGACCTCTGGGGCAATGTTTAAACAGTGTCTCTGCTGGTGCTACCCCCATAGACTGGTGCGGGTCGCCCTTTATTCTCTCAGGAATTCCAAAAAATTCTGGCGTAACTCCTCTCCACCATTCAGTGAAAAACTGAATATTTTGTTCAATGTCCACATGAACCTTTCTGCTTCCCTATTAGCTCTTGGCCAGAGAGGTGTCAGTCTCTGATGTCTGATGCCGTGGTTCTCCATGTACTTGGCAACTTGCTGCCCCTGGAACGGCGGGCCATTTTCCATGCAAAGTTTGTATGGGAAGCCATGTGTGGGGAAAATTTTCTCCAGAGCTAGTATGGTATGGTCGCACGCCGTAGACTCCACCAACTCGATCTCCGGGTATCTGGACCATTGATCCACTACAGCTAGAAAGTACATCCCCCGTCCTGTGGACCCAAAGTCTGCGTGCACGGTTCCCCAGGACTGCTCGCTTCTTTCCATGGATTGTATTTTGGGTCCCCTCTCAACTGGGCTGGCCGCTTGGCACAGAATGCATAGGCACACAAATTCGTCCATGCGCCTATCTAGGTCTGTAAACCATACCTTGGCTCTCAAGCATGCTTTAGTTTTCACTACGCCCTGGTGTCCTTTGTGGGTTAGTTCCAGCACTTTCGCTGCAAGGGTGCAAGGAATGACAATTTGCCACCTCCTCAACATTAGTTCCTCTTCAGACATGGAGAGCTCATTTCTGGCCCTCCACAGGGCCTGCAAGTCTTGTTGTGCCCCCGTCTCTCTTCTGGTGTTGATGGCTAACACATCTTTGCAATCCCTGCTGTCCATGGCTGCCTGAATGATCTAAAACACCTCATCACTTTTCGAAGCTGTTACTATCTCTTGAAGTGATAATGCCACAGGCATGGCCGATTCCAGGACATTACGAACCATTTGGATGCAATCAACCACCTCTACGTTTTCTTGCGGATGGCCAGCCCCTGGGTGATGCGATAAGTAGTCAGCAGGGTTGTTGGTGCCTGGTCGGTATTGCAGTTTTACCCCATATTCAATCAGTGACAATATCCACCGCTCAATCCAAAGGGGGGATTCGAGGATCCGCCTGCCTTAATGGGTATCAGCGGTTTGTGGTCTGGGATGACCACCACAGGTTTCCCTAAGATGTATAGTCTGAAGTGTCTACACCCCCACAGGATGGCCAGTGCCTTGCTTTCAATCTGCGAATACCTTCTTTCCATATCTGATAGAGCCTTGCTGGCATATGCGATGGGATGCATCAGTCCTTGGGCATCTGCCTGTAGTAGTACCGCGCCCAGCCCTACTGGGATGGCATCCACCACAATCTCCGACTCCCTCTTGGGATTAAAGTATGCCATTGTTTCCCTGCCCGTTAATGCCGTTTTAATGTCAGTGAACGATTTCTGCTCTCTGGTGGTCCATGCCCAGACGACATCATTCTTGGTAAGTGCCCTCAACGGCTCGGACAGAGACGCCAGGTCGAAGATGAACCGGCCACAGTAGTTCACCATACCTAAGAAACTTCTGACCTCTGAGGGTGTTTCTGGGGTCGCTGCGTTTTCTATGTCCTGCACTTTCTCAGGATCTGGGGATATGCCCCCTACGTGGAAAATAAACCCAAAGAACTCAATTCGGTCCTTGAAAAACTCACATTTTTCCTTGCATAGCATGAGACCTAGGTTTTAGATCCTGTCCAATGTTTTTTCCAGTCTTTTCATGTGTTCCGCTTCTGAGGAAGCAAAGACCAGGATATCGTCGCTTAGGTTTATGACACCTTTTAGACCGGCCAGGGCACCACGAATGACATTTTGAAAAACTTCTGCCGCTGACGATACACCAAAACCTAACCTTTTGAACTGATAGAGTCCCTCGTGGGTAGTGAAAGTAGTAATATAACGGGACTTTGGGTGTAGCTCCAACTAATGATACCCAGAATGGAGGTCCAATTTGGAGAATACTCTGGCCCCTTGTAGTTCGCCTACGATATCATCCAATGTCGGAGTGAGGTGTCTCCCCCGTTTGATCGCCACATTAGGCAGCCGCATATCGACACAAATGCGTACGGCCCCAGGCTGTTTGGGTTTCCGCGCCACCACAATTAGGGAAATTCATGGGGAGGGGCCTTCTACCCTTTTGATGATGTCCATATCCACCAACGCCTGTCATTCTTTTTCGACTTGCGCCCTGAGGTGAAATAGTATTCTCCTGTGCTTTAGCGCCATTGGCCTCACTGACTCATCGATGTGGAGACGGATGGGGTCCCCCTTGAGCTTGCCCACGCCACAGAAAATGTCTGCATAGCATTCCAAGAGGTGATCAATGTCTGTCTGATATACCAACATGGTTAAATGGACAATGCCTAGCGCCTCTGCGGCCGCACAACTCAGTAGTGAATGAGAGTTCACTTCCATGACAATGAATCTGGCCTTTATAGTATTCTGTCCGTGGATGACTGGTGCCACAAAAGCCCCCTTTATAGGTAGGGGCGTGTCTCCCCCAAAGGTGTAGAATCTTGCTTTGGTGTCCTCAAGGCCCGGCAGGCCTGGTAGATCCTCACAATGCTCTGCCACTAAAACAAGACTGATGCTCCCGTGTCGATTAATACTGGGGTTGGGGTGTCCCCAATGTTGACCATGCAGGTAGGTTGTCCATCCCCCTGCTCTCTGCCAGTTCATATGCACATCCAATGTCCACAATTTGTGCTAGCGTTAGGCCTGGCTCACGGAGGATCTGTCTTCTCAGCTTCCCCGAGCGGCACCCCTGAATAAGTTGGTTGCATACCATGCCTTCCCCATTCTTCCACTTGCATGTGCTGGCCAAATGTCTTAACCTCTCACAGAACTGATCCAATGACTCATCCCCCAACTGCTTCTCTGCACACATGACAAACCTGTCCTAATCCATGTTCGCTAGAGGTAGGAAATTAAATCAGAGGTCCGATAGCCATGAATGTCACAAAAATTCATTTTTAACGTAGCACGATCGGCGCACTAGCACCCTTTCGGGCCGCAACCGTCGTGCTCGTTGTGCCAAAATGGCGGCCAACTTGCCGCATAGGAATTTGCACTGCGGAGCGTGTCAGATCATCTCGTTCGGGGTTGGGAATGTCCACTTGAGGAATCCACCCACCCCCACTGAGCACTTCCCTCATTGCCAATGTTAGCTTTTCTGATTGCCCCAGGCCACCCCTCACTTCACACATGCACCTGTTGGAATAACACACGGACACGTCTGTTCCGTTTAGGGTCCCGGCGGCGAATGAAGCCTTCCGGTGCCTCTTTATTGTAACTCGCATGCGCGAGCCAGAACGAGGCTAGTGCATACATACAAACAGTAATGCACGCCGTAACAAGTTTTATCACACAGAGTTAATAGACACAATAGGACAGTGGAAGAAGGCCTAGGAAGCAAACTCACAGAGTGTCTTCTGTAAGGAGTAGTGACGCGTAGAGAACTGGGATCCAGGACCTCATAACAGTTTCTCTGCAACGTAGTGGGAAGAGCCCATCACAGAGAAGAGGCAAATGCTGGAAAACTGCTGGCGCTTCTGGGCGCCATCTTGGAGGGAACTCGGAATATCACCCCAATATGTCTCCAACATCTCCAGAGAGACCAACGACCCCCAAGAGTCCTAAAAGTGGGATATGGGCAGTCCTGGAGGGAGTAGAACCTACAGTGGGAGGAGAACAAAAACATGAATACAACTCTCTATTCTATGACATCCTATACCATAAAGCAAGCCCTTCCAAAGGTGTTCTTCAGTTACCTGAAACAACAAAATACTTTATTAGGCAACTGCTGCAGCAAAGATTTTCAGTGTGATGGGTGTGTACCCAAAGTTAATCCCAGAGCTGTTTAATTGGGACTTGGTTTAGCATAGAATTTAGTTGTGTTCTGCATTGTCACCTTAGTCACCTATGGGAAAGTGTGTGCCTCCCTAGGTTTCACTGTGTCTGAACTAACCCTTGTATGTCAGCCTTTCTAGCAACTACAACTAAAAATATTGTCACCAGTATCCTGGATGAATAGTACCACATATCACCCAATCTCTGTCTTGCGATGTTCCATTTTTGTTGCTCAGGTCTGCTAATTGAGATTATTCAACAGAGCCAGAAGGACATCGCTGGCCTCTCTTGAAATAGTGAAAATCCACCTTGTTTATGGTACTAGCGCAGATATCCTGTGACATGTTCGCAGCTCATTGGAATTGTATCCTGTGCTGGATGCATCTGGTATTACTGTGCATGTCCCATTTGACTGTTGCTGCCACTTCACCACTGTGATGGTTGATATAGCATCCTGCCTGACCTTTGTGGGGGATCCACGGCCGTTGTTGCTTCACTTGCAACCAGAAACTCCATATTCAACCCAGGATTTCTTGGGATGAAGACTGGAGAGGAGCCGTGTGATCGAGGGCAGGGCTGCTATTTTCTCACGGGCTTCCAGTGAAGATAATGGGAACCATAGTCATTAATAATAAGGACTAGGCACTTTTTCCATTTGGCATCCATCAGAGGATGTGGCACCTAACGTGCTACACAGACACCACTGTGACTCCACCCACAAGGCCAATGATGCTGTATGCCTGTGTCTATAATTCCTGTACTACAAGGAAAGTGGTGGAGGAGCGGGGGGACCTGTGCATGGATTGGCCCTTGGAGAGGGGTATGACAATATACCTCCTTCTGCACACCTTTCCAGACCTACCTATGCCCCACAAGTTGAATTTCTTGATGAAATAAGGAGAATGTAAATGAATGACACGCTCCCTTGTGTAATCCGTTAGCCCATACATCTCGTGTAGACCGGTACCACAATGAATGCTGTACTACTTTGGGGTCTACATTAAACCCGTCAGCATGATATATGTGAATGGTTTGATCTCTGCTTCAGTTCAAGAAAGGTTTAGACTTGAGTTTCTGTGATATGTTTTATTCAATATGCCTGATGGATACTTCATTCAGTAAAGTGTCCTGAGGGTCTCCTTTTCTTAATAGTGAAATATTTGCACTCACGTTTGCCTCTAAGGGGAGAACTATAAGTATCACTTGAAACTGACACACTGAACCCTATGGATAATACATCAATGGGAATCTCTGTAACCTACCCTCCTTTGGCTATAGTTAGTTGCTTTAAGAGCCTCATTAAAAACGACCCTTGTGGCATTCCCCTGGAAAGATATACCTTAACGGGATTTCCTGTTAGCGATACATATTTTACATCAGACTTGACAACACCAGTTATTGGTAGAGATCTGCCCACAGACTCCCTGTCCGGGAAATAATCAAATCCAAAACCCTATCAATTGCCCATCGCTGCCTTTCTAACAATGTCCCTTTATAACTAGCCCAGAGACTCAATAAACACAGGCCCGCCAGACCGCTCAGATCCTCACACAGTCACTGACTCCTCATCCCAAGATTCAGATGGTGGCACCAGCTTGCTGGTGGTTGCGCCAATCTCTGGAACAATCTATCACTTTACCTGCGAACCAAACACTCCTACCATCTGTTCAGGACAAAGCTCAAGACACACTTGTTCAATTAACCCTATTCACTGGATGTACTTATTGTTCTCATCGTGCCTGTAACCAGCGCCTAGAAGAGAAGAGGAAGAAATACCACATGACGTCTTCTCTGCCAGTTCTGAGGGAATGTTTATTCTGCACACCATGCATTCACATGGAAATAAAGCCATTACTTGCGGGGTGAAGTGGGATAAGGTCCTTATTTAGGCCTCCCAAAATCACTTGAATCAGGGTGCCATGAAATCAACATGGTTGTCAACAAGATCTGTTAACTCGCCGAGAAGAGACTTTGAAACACTCTCCACCAGTTACGTTTCCTGGATTTCTTGACTTGGTAATGCAACAGGAAGAATTTTCAAATGCCTGCACCATCGATGAGGAATTACTGCAACTCCTCCAGAAATTCTTAGTCTGCCACAAGACTACATAACCCAACGTTTTGCCCAAGTTCAAAGGTAAAAGAACTTGTTCTCAATTTTACTGAAGGAATTTGGTGTTTCATTGGAGCAGGCAAGCCATTATCAATCTCCCTTTACCTTTAGCTTAGCAGAGCACTCCGATAGTAACTCCAACCTGTTTTGGGTCCCCGTCTGCCCTTTTACCCTCCATCCTGGCTCTGAAACATCTCTTCTTTACATGTCTCCTTAGATGACCATTAAAGTAAACAACAAAGGACCCCAGGGGTGGAAGAAAACTTCCACGGCTGATGCAGCACTTATCTAGGGCGTGATTAAGCCCAAAGTGTGATTTTAATATGCTTACGTACACATTTGCATCAATTAGAAATGCAGCCCTTTGGTACGATTCCAACCTATACAATTCTCTACAGATGTCTATGCATTTGGGACTGTGATTGTGCTCTGCTGCACATCTACAGAGCACTTTACCAGAGACTTAGCCTCAAATCTCAGCCCCTTCTCTTCTACAATTCTGCAACCAGGCAAAGAAAGGATCTCCTCCTATACAAGAATTATGTTGGTAGATGCCTACAGAAAAACAGATATTGGAGCCATTTCATGCCCACATTCAAATCCTGAGACTGTCCAAATGAGTATATGGTGTACATGGTAACAAACATTTTAATGATAGGTTGAATGCATTATGAATGTATGGATTCAAGCATGCAATCCTTTTATCACAGACATATTCATCAATTATAAGATGTTTGGTAATTCTTATATTCTCAAAATGTTCAGTGAGTTTATGCAAAGTAGCCATGAACCAATATTGGTGAGGTTTTTCCCTGTCCCCTTTATCATAGGGGCATTTTGAAAGAGTACAATAGGTGTGTACCAGATTGCCCAGCTTGGAAAGATAACTTCCTGTAAGAAAATAATGTTGTTTATTTTAATAGCTTCTTTTGCTGATAATAAGCACTATGTTGTCTAAAGATGTCCTCCCTTTTTGGAAAGGGTAGTTCCCAAATTAAAGGCAATAATTATCTTCTTTTGTGTGGCACTAGGGAAATGTTTAATTCTGTGTGCTGGCCAACGAATCTGCACATGTATTACAGTATGTGCAAAAAGAGCAAATAATAGACAAAGTTGCAGATCCTGCCGCCTGGTTCCCCTGTTCCCGTTAAAAATCTATCAGAAGCTCTGTACTCCCTATGGAGCCTATCTGTGTCTCCCTCACCCCCTTACAGACAATGTACCCTTAGTGATACAGCAACACTTGTACAGGAAACACAAGGTGACAATGTATATCTCCAAATACCAGGCAGGTCTGCACCTCAGGGGTTGCCTCTGTCAATGCTGCTCTCACTTCAGTTTTAAAAAATGAAAAAAACACAAGGGGTGGGGCGTGGCTAAGTGCCGACAAGATGGATGCCTAATCTCTTAGGTACTCCTGACTAGATGGGTTAACTAGCTATTGGGGCCTTTTTTTCTCATAGAAATTGTTTATTACGCATAACAGAGCCTTTCAAGTACTCACACGCTATTATTTGCTATAAATCATTGCTCTGCGTACCTTTGGTGTATTTGTCCAGTGTTTGGAGCCTGCTATGGTGACTGGAACAAAACAGAGTTGCTGGAGCAGAGTAACGCGGCTGGAGCGTACATATCATTCACAAACTTGGGACCTGAGATTAAACCTGGATTCTGTGTTTTTCCAGTGATGTTTGGCGAGAGTCACAGGGGTCATGCCAGTCTTGTAAGTGCGTCAGCTCTCACGCCGCAGTGATTCTTTCTGTTTCTGCCTCGCTGAGGTAATTATCCAGCGTAATGTGTTATGTGATGACGTGTCTTCTTCATACACTTATGTGGCCTACTCATAGCTGACACCTGGTGCCCACTTTATTGATTACATTTAAGAGAAATATATATAGATGTAATTCTCATTCAAACCTTTAACACCTTGCCTGATTTATAACAGGGGTTCATTATTTAAACATTACCACAACTAAAGGGGAATTAAGCATTTCTGCCTGGATTTCTGAGATGTCTACCCTATGTAGAAAACATTAAATGAACTAACTAATATTCAAGCTTCATTTCTATGTTAGATAATCACTCTCAATTCAAGATGATTTTCGCTCATTCAAAAATGAAATTAAAGGCATGGCTGGAAGGATGAATGAGGCAGAATAACATATTTCATTACAGATTGGAGGGACTAGAACATATGCAGCAAAAAGTATTTCAGTTGGAGAATTAAATTATTTATTTGGAAAACAGGAATAGAAGAGACAATATTAGAATATATGGAATTCTGGAAAACACGGAGTGTGAGGATAATATAAAATGCTGAACTGACTCGATACCCCAAGCTCTTGGTATTTCTTTTTCGCCACCTCTTGAATTTCAAAGGGCTCATATGATAGAACCCTGCTTCTCCAACAACAGGTCATGCCCAAGACCTTCAATTGCTTGCCTCCTGCATCCCGCCAAATTCTCTGAGCAGCCAAAAACAGTGACCTTTATCATTTCATGCTAGTAAAATCTATATTTCACCTGATTTTTCAAAAATCGTACAAGATAAAAGGAAAACATTTTCGGAACTGAGACCTGCTTTAAAAAAGCTGGGCATTAGATATGGCATCCTGAATCTAGCTAGAATGTTAAATACTCCACCTCCTGCCACCACTAAGGAATTTACTTAGCCTGATTATCTTTATAAACTTATAACATTCCTTGAATCCTATGCCATGGAAACTTCATCTAGTTAATCATCTTATTCCTTAGTTTGCACGAATCAGAATACCCCTTCAGAGGTTCATAACTCTTCCAAGTGTAACAAGTATAAACCAGGTAAATATAACTTTGTCAGAAATAGATCTGAATCTGAGGCATCTTCCAACTCTTTGGATATCTTTGATAAACCTAGAGACAAATCCAGATCCCTGACGAAACATGCTGATCTCATCTTATCCTCTCCATAAAGTTAACTATTCTAACAAACCTTAACAGTGCTTCCTTTCTCTGTGTTAAGTGGTTCAATGTTTAACTTTGTTATTATGATACAGTTTGGCACTTATTTCAATGTATTCAAGTTAACGGGACATGGCAGCCCATCTTGTTCTTTCTTATTTCTGCCCCAAGAAAGATGTCTTTTGTTTCATATCTCTTCTTTCATTTGCATCATTATATATCCTTTGTATTTCTACAAAGAATTGTATGTAGCCCTATCCATTTCAATATTCTCTATTTTGTGTATCTTCCCTTTCTATAGCAATATCTTTTCAAATTTCAGGTTTCTTATGGTTAACAGTTGTAACATCAAAATATTGGTTTATTTTATGTGCTCATTGTTTTTCTACAAACTTGTTATTGATGTTTATTTTAGGTGTATTTATCAAATGTTCCCACTTTGACGGATGAATATTAACATTTCTACCTGGAATGTCAAAAGTTTGGATCATCCGGTTAAGAGGCAAATGGTTCTAAGTCATTTGGAGAAAAGTAGACAATACTTGCATTCAAGAAACACATCTAGATTCACAAGTCAAAAATAATAAACTTAAAAGATTGTGGGTGGGCCATATTTTCAACTCATCTTCTTTGGGGGAAAAGGGAGGTGTAGCTATATTCATCAATAAACATGCTTCTTGTCAGCTAACACATGAAGAACATGATCCTTTAGGTCGTTGGTCCATTATTGAAACCGCTATGAATAAATTACTAGTCACCATTGTCAATATATATTTTCCTAATGCTCCCAATCCCGATTTTTGGGTTAATTTAAGACAAAACATTGTCAAAAAAGATTATGAACGTCTTATTGTATGTGGTGATTGCAATCAAATTTGCAATTTTACCCTTGACCGTATTATCTGAAATTAAATGTATTCATTCCAAATCACACAAGAAATGTCTAAACTTTAAAGAGAACTTTAATATTATTGATACTTTTTTGTCATCCAGTTCTTAAAGAATTTACTTTGTTCTCCTCTACTCATAAATCTCCTTCTAGGACAGACCACATTTTTGTTAATGCTTTGTTAGCGTCTACAGTTCAACATTCAGAAATTGGCCCTATTTTAATTTCTGATCATGCCCCATTATATTCATTCATTGAATAGAACTTTCAGTCTAACCCTTCTTCGAGGTGGAGATTTAACTCTTTTCTTTTAAAAGATCCTTCTTTCATTAAACAAGTTAATTACTTTTGTACTGAAATATTTAGGGCCCAAGGTACTTCCATAGATAATAACTGAGATGCTTTTAAATCAACACTAAGAGGATTTAATATACAACTTGTAACTGCAAAAAAAGAGAAAATGGAAATATTTGAAATTACTTACTTCAGTAAATCAAAATACTTCAATCCTCTTACTTTAATCATCCCACGGATACTTAATTTAAACTTCTATCAGCTAAACACATTGACTTTAGTAGAATGAGCTCATATAAAGCCGCTGCTCTATGTTTAGAATTAAAGTCAGATATTATGGAGATTCCAATAAGGCAGTCAAATTAATAGCCTCATACCTCAAAAAGAAAAAGGAAAAAACTATCATTACATCTATTATAGATTATCTAGGCTTAAGAATGACAAGCAAATTCATTTTTTAAATTCTATTCTGAACTTTATTCATCTGAGCCTACCCTTAATAATGATAATATTCTAAAATGTCTATATGATAATAAGAAAATTGTCGCAGAACCAACAGATTTATCCTCGCTAGTGATCCCAATCACTTTGCAGAAAATTCAAAAAGCTATCCTGGATCTAAAGTAGGTAAAGCCCTGGTCCAGATGGGTTCCTTATTGATTTGTTTCATTCTTTGCTGATTGAATTGCTCCTAAACTCCTAGAATTATTTGATTATTTCCTTTTCATAGTACGGGAACTTTTGGTGAATCTTTGCTAATTGTATTTCCCAAACCTGATAAAGATGCCTCATTAGTTAAAAACTACCACCCTATCCCTCTCATTAATTAAGACTCTAAAATATTTGCAAAATTACAGGCAACATATTAGAAATTGTTATGCCTAAACTTATTAACATGGATCAATTGGGTTTTATTAAAGAAAATGTGCCTTTTCAAACAAGACTTCTTTTTAATGTTCTTTTTTATGCTCAAACTTCCTCTGAACCTCATGTCCTTCTTAACCTTAATGCTGAACATTCTTTTTATCATTGCTCTTGGGCATTTGTATTTGAATCCCTAAAATGGCATGGCTTTAGCCCTACTTTCTCCAAATTTATAAAACCTTTGTACTGCTCTCCTCGTACTCGACTTTTTATTAATAACACCTTTTCTCAAACCTTTTCAGTTGTACGAGGCAGGCAACAGGGTTGTCGTGTATCAGTGTTGTTGTTTTTCCCAGCACTTGTACTTCTTCTACAAAATATTAGATTCAATGAAAATGTTTTCTGAATATTCCTAAATAATATGTCCATTAAACTATCTGCCTATGCTGATGATGTTTTACTCTATATATCTGACCCTTCCTCCTCTATCCCTACTTTGATGGGTAACATAAATTAATTTTCTGAAGGTTCAGGATATAAACTACACTTTGACAATCTGAAATTGTACCATTAACTAATTTCTGCTCAGCGTCTGATATTCCTTTTTTTGATATGAAATGGTGCACCCCATCCATCAAATATCAAGGTATTCATATCACTTAAAATATTTCAACCACAATATCAATCGATTAGAACATAATTATAGAAACAGTTAACACTCTAATAACTCAATGGTCTCCTTTATTCCTAATTCAGTGGGGTTACTTGAACTCTACAAAAATGACTCTAAGTCCTATTATCCTATATCATGTTTCTATGATTCCGATACCATTTAGCACCATATTATTTTAAAAACTTGATTGACTGCTATCTAAATTTCTTTGGAACAATAAAATGTCTAAAATTGCTTTGAATAACCTTAAGTTCAACAGAGACAATGGTGGATTGAAGTTTCCAGATTTTCCAATTTACCATAAAGGTTTTTTACTATGGCAAATTATTTTTTGGAACAATGAATCACAATTGGAAAATGTTCCTACATAAGTTAAATTGGAAACTGACTTCATAGCACCACTGAACCTTCTCCATTTTCTTTAAACTACATCTTGGCCAGATATTAACAAATATCCTCTATTATATGCTCTTCAAAATGCATGGAATTATATCACAGACACATCACATAATAGGGTGGAGTTTCATAATACTTTCTTTTGGTTTAAAAAATAATTTCCTTTCAAATCAAAACCCCCTGCAGGTAGTTTTACACTGCCATCCCAATCCCACAATTATGTGCATATTTCTATTCCTATTGAATCTGATTTTAAATTGTATACCACTCTTACCAACATCATTGCTAAATCTTAACCTATTAATACTTCAAAAATACCTTCAAAGTGTATTGATCTACGAATACATTCTCCCTCTACTAAAACAGTCACTTAAACTCAATTCCTATCCAATCTAATGATAGGAATAAGCATTGAGAGCTCGATTGGTATTTGCAACCTTCCCCAGAAATATGGAAGAACATTTAGAAACAGTATTTCACTACTTCTGTAGCAGCTAACCTCACTCAATCACATTATTTCATTTTATATAGAGCATACTTAACTCCAGTGAGAATTGCCAAAATGTCTAATATTATCCTGAACAATTGTTGATAATTCCCTTATGCTTTGTGCACTCTATAAATGTTAAATGTTAAATGTTAAATATTAAAGGTATTTGTACCGCGCACCATCACCAATGGAGTTAGTCCCCAGGCGCTCTGTCGGATCTGCAAACGAGAAGGTCGGATGGGTTAGTAAGGTGAAGCAGGAGTAGGATAGTGAGAGGAGTGGTGTTCTGTTGGCAGCTTCAACTCGGCATACACTGGGTGCTGAGCTTTGGTGCGAGTATCTGATCAATGTCAGTCCTCGTGTACTGTTGGTGCGGTTTATGTGTTGTTGCAGTGTTGTGAAGTGTGTCCGGGTTGTTGTGCAAGAGATGGTTTTATGGGATTTTTGAGTGAGATTTTTGTTAGTAGGTTATATGATGTTTAACATGCTAACATCCAGAACTCTGTCCAAATGTGGCACTCGCTAATCTTCCCAATCAGGATGCGTGAAGGGGCTACGCCTGGCAGGGGTTAAGGTTTGTGCGACATGCTCCCTGTGCTATTCTATCTCACCCTGTAAGTGTTCTAATTCTGATGGAGTAAGTATTGTGGGGTTGGGTTTAGGTTGGTGTGACACACTCGCCGTTCTATTCTAATGAGCTCTGTAAGTGTTCTAATTCTGATGGAGTAAGTAATGTGGGTTGGGTGTCTATTCTCCTCCTTGGGTGTTGGAGCAGGTGTCATGGTCTCCTCTTACAAACTTTCTATCTGAATGTGTCTGCTGGGAGTTTGGATATGATATGGCCGGAATGTAAATATGTATTTTCCTTCTGGGAAAACATATGGAAATGTTTGCAGCTTATGTTTGCTTTTCAAGAACCATTAATGTTACATAATCTTATGGTTGATGTCTTAGCTAATCCATATATGAATTCATTACCATCCCCACATTTATTTAACTTTTCTATCTCATTGCTTCAAATTGGAAAATGCAAAAAATCTCTTTTATGACGTGGTGGAATTCAATTTGTTTCCACAGAATTGAAAGAATGCATGCTCTCTCTAATAGAAACCTTGCTAAATTCTATAGCCAATGGGAGTTTGTGCAACTTATTTAGATTCAAACTATTTGTTTTACATTCCATTTAGTTGATCTCTCCCTTCCTACTGTTTCTCATAGTTTGTTTTGTTTGTCTTCCTCTGTGAGTGCTATCATTACTTTCATTGTAAGCTTCATCAATTATGTCTTTCCATTATTATTTCATGTTGAATAATGTATTATTATAGCTTGCTGTGCATATATTCTTGTATTTTGTATTACATATTGTATTTATCTACATTTGTTGTAAATTAAAACTACTCATTTATTATACTTCAAATTTTAATACAAATAATTCCACAGAAAAAAGATAAAAACACATCAACCACTCCATTCAAGAAAATATATATTTTTTTTTGGTTGTGGCTCTTGTGATGAAATACCTGACATAACGTCACTCATCCACAGATAGAGAAATACAAACATAGAGTGAGGGAGCGAGTGAGGAAGTGAGTGAGGGAGAGACATAGAGACAAAGCCAGAAAGATAGAGAGAGACAGAGAGATAGTGATTGTATCCTAAACTACCACTGTCTGTTATTTACAATTAATGATAAAATATGTCATAGGAATGGGTAGAGGATCAAGTAGTAAATCTAACTAAAAAAAGTGTTTGTCTAATGCGCCTTGTGTAACATATTCTGAAAACATCAAGGAATACTTCCTGAATGCAGACCATTAAGCTACAACCATATTGTACCAGAAGCTCGACCAGTCCAACAAAGTGATACTTTATGCAAGTAAAAATTCAACCCTTGTGAAAGAGCAGTTTAACACATGTGAAAAGGCTCCACTAGCTTCCACATGGGAAACTCAATATTAATAGACTCAGATAACACATGATATAACATATCTACATGACTTTAGTGTAGACCCTCACCCAAAACGGCATCCATAAACTACCTTTATTACAGATGAATGCAACAATTCAACCCTGTGGGGAAGTGGTTCTCAGCAACGTGATAAAAGACAGATGCATGTGTATTGTGTTCTATATAGACAGTGACATGAAACTAGAAGAACAGAGAGAGCAGATCCCAACGGGGTACAGGGAGGATGCAGACAAATGCTTCATGCTGAATGGCAGAATTGAAGTTCATGAACTGCAGAGAGGAAAGGTGTCAGCCAACAATGTGGATCCCCATAGCGATAATGTGCTTGTTGTCAGAGACTGAAGCCATAAACATAGGCAGGTAGCAGGGCCACATGAAAGTGGAAGGAGGTGTAAACCACCAAACGCATTTGAAGAGGGAGATTGGCTGAATGGAATACGACTCTGGACTAAGGCGAGACAAGAGAGTATTAACGCAAAGGTTAAATCATGTGAGAGACACCTCACACATGGGACAAGGGATATGGCCTGTAGAACTGTTGTAGCTGAAGCCGGTGGTAATCCTATGTCTGATGTGAAATCAGTTATTAGGCAGGAGGTTACTTCCTGTTCTCAAGCCCAGCATTTCATATTTCCTGTAGCTGTCGATCACACAGCTGGATCAGGGCAACCATGCCCTTCTGGCTCAGTTAGCCTTAAAAAAAGAACTTGTAGTCTTAGTTACTTTTGTGTTGATACACATGCCTGAGATTACTGATGAGAATGTAAGAGGATGTATCCTTGATAAGAGAAACTTCATCATTGCGTGTGTTGAGAAACCTGCAAGGAACAATCCCAGAGAGGCTCTTATGAACAACGCCCTACTGTGGTTCCAACAGAGAATGGGACTGGGGTTATTAGATCATCTATCTGAAGATCCTTCACAGGATTCAAGTGGAGGAATGGTGTTCTCAGCACAAACTGTGCAGTTGGTGGTTGTAGAAGAGGCAACCTCCCATGCTTTCTGAGCATTTGCAAAAATGTTTCAGATAGACCTTCAAGTCTGAAATTAATTGTGAATAGGTTTTATATAACTCAATGAGTGCTTATTTCTTGGGATATGCTAGGGTTGGTGTTTTTGTTAGTTACTGGTATTGAGAAACATGATACACTATTTCAATTTGTGTATTGTACTGGACTAATTCTCTTTGGATAAAATAAGTGTATGTAGGATAGCTCTTTTTTGAGTTGTGGGTATGACCTGAATATTCGTACTGTTTATGCCATAGGGTAAGCTTTCCCTTCATGTATTATTCTGTTTTATTTGTTTTCAGTGGATTGTTTTATTGTGTAGTTATTTTGCTTATATTTTCCTTATTTTTATTTTGTTTCATTAGTGTACTTTCTGCTGTAGTAGAGTTTGTGTTCATTATTTACTCATTTTATTGGTTGTATATGTTTTATGTACGCACTCTGTTGCTTAAAGGCTTGCTGTGCTATACAAATAAACATTACAATACTGTCAAAGTGGTGAGAGAACCAAAGAACCAGGACAGAGTGAGAAGACCAAGTAACCAATAAGCACTTTGGAAGTCCCCAGAATCACCACTGAAGATAGTCACCATTAAACTAAGCTATATCAAGGTGGCTGAAGTGACAATTTACGAGAATGCAACACCAAAAGTAAACATTGGTTGAAAGTGAGAACACTTGCGGTGAAAACAGCAATGTTTACTGACCATTATCTAGCTTGCAACTCCAACAGTGAATCTTGGGGGAAGATAAATCTTACATTGAACCATGAAACTGTTGTGAGGGTTTTCTAGCCCGCACCAAAAAGGAACATTGAATGAATACACCACACCCTCTAAGGCCTATAATAATGAGATCTGTCAAGGAATGCTTATGGTATACATGAATGGATTCTTTCTCTGAAGAAAAATGAATGAAGGTATTGGCTGGTATTGGAAATGAATGGGCAGATGATTAGTACTCTCAGATGGCTACAACATCAGACTAAGAAGCAGCCAAATTGCTGAATTGGTAATGCACACACTCTATTAATGCAACAAATGAACTTGTCGAATTTCTTCCTGACTGGAAATCTAGAGGTATGCTGTGTAGCGCGAGTATATTTTGATTATACAAATAATTGTAATATATGTTAATTATATCTCAGATGGGCATCAGCAATCTAATACCCCCTTGTATAAAGTCCCAAACTTCAATCCTGGGCAAGAAACGGGAAGTTTGCTCAAAAGTCAAATTTATTTAAATAAAGAAATGAAAGGTGAAATGAAAGCGAAGGTGGCCTCCAGCTTTATGCGGGGTAGTCACCACAATGTTACACAGTAAAAGGCTGCTGGTCTACAGAAAGCAAAATTAACCTGCCTGCTTGAAACTCACAATTTTTTTACACACATGCGCTAATTTCACGGAAATGCACAGAAGCGCTATATATACAATTTCCCACAAAAATCTGAAAGGTATTTTAAATTGGATTTAATTGACATTTCACTTATATTTACATGCAGTGAGATGTCACTATTTAGTTCCCATTTAAATCAATGTATTTTGATAACACCTTCCAACACAGTACACTTTTTGGGACTTGGTAGCAAAATAGTTCTAGAGAGCATATGTCAATTCATTTTGGGGAATTCAGATACTTGCTTTTGGTTAATCTTTAAGGGCGCAAAGCCAGGATAAATCTGTATATATGTCCTGAGGGGTGTATCAGTCATCATCAGGTTCCCTTCTGCATGTCCGCTTGTGGAGAGGTTTTCTTCCCCTGGAACATGAGTCTTCCCTTCTGCACCCCATAAGTTGGTCTCCCTCTTTAATCCATCCAATAGAAACAAGTGGTGATCCTTCCTGCAGCTCTTCTCAATGTCAGAATGTTCTCTCCTTTGTACTCGTACTTGTAATCAAGGGGCCGATTCATGGAACAAACGTGCACCGAAAATCTTCGCGCAAGCAGGCGCAAGCGGAAAAAAACAGGCGCACGCGCACGCGTGCGATCCATGGAAGTCCCTGTGCGTGCACACCTCAGGATGTGCGCCAAACCCGTGCATGGCGCACAAGTCACTGCAACATCCCGAAAGGCGTGCGCGACGCGCACAGTGAAAGCGCACAACCTCGGCGCATACACCAGAAAGTGGGCAGAACACGGGGCGTAGCGCACAGAATGGGGAACAACGTGCGAAAATAAGGGCGTAACTGGGGATGTACTGCAGGGAAGCAGACGGAACGCCCACACGCACTCGAACCACACGTATTCATGGAATCAAATAGGGCAAAGCCACGCACAGCCAAAGACACGCACAAGCCGAAACACGTCCGCCACACGAAGGCAGGCGGTAGCGTCCCTGCGCATTACAAAAGTGGCAACATACAGCAATTGGGCCTGTGCGAGCGGGCTACGTGTATTTCAGGGGTTCGCGTGAAGTTTCTCACGCGATCGGGCCTGGGGGAGCGGGCTACGTGTATTTCAGGGGTTCGCGTGAACTTTTTCACGCGATCGGCCCTGGGGGAGCGGGCTATGTGTATTCCAGGAGTGCGCGTGAACTTTTTCACGCGATCGGGCCTGGGGGAGCGGGCTACGTGTATTTCAGGGGTTCGTGTGAACTTTTTCACGCGATCGGGCCTGGGGGAGCGGGCTACGTGTATTTCAGGGGTTCGTGTGAAGTTTCTCACGCGATCGGGCCTGGGAGAGTGGGCTATGTGTATTTCAGGGGTTCGCGTGAACTTTTTCACGCGATCGGCCCTGTGGGAGCGGGCTACGTGTATTTCAGGGGTGCGCGTGAACTTTTTCACGCGATCGGGCCTGGGGGAGCGGGCTACGTGTATTTCAGGGGTTCGCGTGAAGTCTATCACGCGATTGGGCCTGGGGGAGCGGGCTACGTGTATTTCAGGGGTTCGTGTGAAGTTTCTCACGCGATCGGGCCTGGGAGAGCGGGCTATGTGTATTTCAGGGGTTCGCGTGAACTTTTTCACGCGATCGGCCCTGTGGGAGCGGGCTACGTGTATTTCAGGGGTGCGCGTGAACTTTTTCACGCGATCGGGCCTGGGGGAGCGGGCTACGTGTATTTCAGGGGTTCGCGTGAAGTTTCTCACGCGATCGGGCCTGTGGGAGCGGGCTACGTGTATTTCAGGGGTTCGCGTGAACTTCATCACGCGATCGGCCCTGGGGGAGCGGGCTACGTGTATTTCAGGGGTTCGCGTGAACTTATTCACGCGATCGGGCCTGGGGGAGCGGGCTAAGTGTATTTCAGGGGTTCGCGTGAAGTTTTTCACGCGATCGGGCATGGGGGAGCGGGCTACGTGTATTTCAGGGGTTTGCGTGAAGTTCTTCACGCGATCGGGCCTGGGGGAGTGGGCTACGTGTATTTCAGTGGTTCGTGTGAAGTTTCACAAGCGATCGGGTCTGGGGGAGCGGGCTACGTGTATTTCAGGGGTTCGCGTGAAGTTTTTCACGCGATCGGGCCTGGGGGAGCGGGCTATGTGTATTTCAGGGGTTCGCGTGAAGTTTCACACGCGATCGGGTCTGGGGGAGCGGGCTACGTGTATTTCAGGGGTTCGCGTGAAGTTTTTCAAGCGATCGGGCCTGGGGGAGCGGGCTACGTGTATTTCAGGGGTTCGCGTGAAGTTTCACACGCGATCGGGTCTGGGGGAGCGGGCTAAGTGTATATCAGGGGTTCGAGTGAAGTTTCTCACGCGAGGGGGCTACGTGTATTTCAGGGGTTCGCGTGAAGTTTTTCACGCGATCGGGCATGGGGGAGCGGGCTACGTGTATTTCAGGGGTTTGCGTGAAGTTCTTCACGCGATCGGGCCTGGGGGAGTGGGCTACGTGTATTTCAGTGGTTCGTGTGAAGTTTCACAAGCGATCGGGTCTGGGGGAGCTGGCTACGTGTATTTCAGGGGTTCGCGT
This sequence comes from Ambystoma mexicanum, assembly GCF_040938575.1. Classification (NCBI taxonomy): domain Eukaryota; kingdom Metazoa; phylum Chordata; class Amphibia; order Caudata; family Ambystomatidae; genus Ambystoma; species Ambystoma mexicanum. Next base: position 607,521,428 of record NC_090923.1, on the reverse strand, counting down.
GAAGTTTTTCACGCGATCGGGCCTGGGGCAGCGGGCTACGTGTATTTCAGGGGTTCGCGTGAAGTTTCACACGCGATCGGGTCTGGGGGAGCGGGCTAAGTGTATATCAGGGGTTCGCGTGAAGTTTCTCACGCGATCGGGCCTGGGGGAGCGGGATACGTGTATTTCAGGGGTTCGCGTGAACTTTTTCACGCGATCGGCCCTGGGGGAGCGGGCTACGTGTATTGCGGGGGTGCGCGGGGAGCAGCACACGTGAATTGCACGTGTGGGTCCTCCCAGGTGTTCCCTCTACACCCTCCACGGCCCCTGCAGGTGGCTCACACCACAGGGGCCTACCCAGCACATGTTATGCAGGCACCCCATCCACCATGGCCATGCCCACCAGCCAACCCACATGTCAACTTGCACTACTGCCCACCAACGCATGTCCCCCTGCACCCCGAGCCACCAGGGGCAGCCTCCACCAGGCCCCCACCCATGTCTCACACCACCCCCACCCCCCAGCACTGTGGGGCACCTGCCAGCAGGCCCCCACCCATGTCCAACTCATGTTCCCCACCACCCCCACCCCCCAGCAGTGCAGGAGCAGCCTCTACCAGGCCCCCACCCATGTCTGTCACCCCCCCATCCCCCAGCCACCAGGGGTACCCACCACCAGGACCCCACCCATGTCTCCCACCACCCCCACCCCCCAGCAGTGCAGGGGCAGCCTCCACCAGGCCCCCACCCATGTCTCCCACCACCCCCACCCCCCAGTCACCAGGGGCAGCCTCCACCAGGCCCCCACCCATGTCTCCCACCACCCCCACCCCCCAGCAGGGCAGGAGCAGCCTCTACCAGGCCCCCACCCGTGTCTCCCACCCCCGCACCCCCCAGCCACCAGGGGCAGCCTCCACCAGGCCCCCACCCATGTCTCCCACCACCCCCACCCCCCAGCAGTGCAGGAGCAGCTTCCACCAGGCCCCCACCCATGTCTCCCACCACCCCCAACCCCCAGCCACCAGGGGCAGCCTCCACCAGGCCCCCACCCATGTCTCCCACCACCCCCACCCCCCAGCAGTGCAGGAGCAGCCTCCACCAGGCCCCCACCCATGTCTCCTACCACCCCCACCCCCCAGTCACCAGGGGCAGCCTCCACCAGGCCCCCACCCATGTCTCCCACCACCCCCACCCCCCAGCAGTGCAGGAGCAGCCTCTAATAGGCCTCCACCCATGTCTCCCACCCCCCCACCCCCCAGCCACAAGGGGCAGCCTCCACCAGGCCCCCCACCCATGTCTCCCACCACCCCCACCCCCCAGCAGTGCAGGAGCAGCCTCCACCAGGCCCCCACCCATGTCTCCCACCACCCCCACCCCCCAGCCACCAGGGGCAGCCTCCACCAGGCCCTCACCCATGTCTCCCACCACCCCCACCCCCCAGCAGTGCAGGAGCAGCCTCCACCAGGCCCCCACCCATGTCTCCCACCACCCCCGCCCCCCAGCCACCAGGGGCAGCCTCCACCAGGCCCTCACCCATGTCTCCCACCACCCTCACCCCCCAGCAGTGCAGGAGCAGCCTCCACCAGGCCCCCACCCATGTCTCCCACCACCCCCACCCCCCAGTCACTAGGTGCAGCCTCCACCAGGCCCCCACCCATGTCTCCCACCACCCCCACCCCCCAGCAGTGCAGGAGCAGCCTCTACCAGGCCCCCACCCATGTCTCCCAACCCCCCACCCCCCAGCAGTGCAGGGGCAGCCTCCACCAGGCCCCCACCCATGTCTCCCACCACCCCACCCCCCAGCAGTGCAGGGGCAGCCTCCACCAGGCCCCCACCCATGTCTCCCACCACCCCCACCCCCCAGCACTGTGGGTCACCTGCCAGCAGGCCCCCACCCATGTCCAACCTTGTTCCCCACACCCCCACCCCCCAGCATTGTGGGGCACCTGCCAGCAGGCCCCCACCCATGTCCAACTCATGTTCCCCACCACCCCCACCCCCCAGCACCGTGGGGCACCTGCCAGCAGGCCCCCACCCATGTCAAACTCATGTTCCCCACCACCCCCACCCCCCAGCACTGTGGGGCACCTGCCAGCAGGCCCCCACCCATGTGCAACTCATGTTCCCCAGCCAACATGTCATCACAATCTAGATCCCTGGTCCCTATGGCCAGCCTCCAAATGCAAAACACCCACCCGAGTATTGCATCCACCCACTCATAATTTGCAATTACATCACAGAACACCAATTGCAAGTTCCGAAACAAACACATTTCCCTCACATACACCCAATGGGTGTCAGTGAATCTCAAAACACATATCATGAAATGCATGAAACCAATGAGATACCACACATTGAAGTTCACCAAAAATAATATGTATTAAAGGAAACATCAATAGAATAAAAAATGAAGAAACAGAAACGTGAATGTACAAAAATGAAAAGAAGCATGTCGGTCAAAAAAAGCAAAACCAAAAATAAAAATCCAAAGTAATGTCCAAAGTCAATGTCCACAAAACAAAATCCAATGGGAAATAAAAAAGAAAGCCATTGCTCCATGGTTAAAAATAGAAAAAAAAATAAAATCCAACTGTCAACTATGTACATGGGAACAATCCAGGGTCCATTATCCCAACAAAATAAAGGAAACCTATCTAACTACACTAACTAATAAAATGAACTATATACAAAAATGTGGCCAATGTCCGAAAGGTCCAAATAAAATAAAAACAAAAATGAAAACTAACACTACCTAGAAACTATGTACAAGGGCAGCGGGCTAGTTTCACGGCTCACTGTGGATGTTCCGGGCCAGGGCATCATCGAACTCCTCCTCAATGTCCCGGAGGCGGTCCTCCTCCATGGCCCCGAGGGTCCGCAGGGCCGTCAACGTCTCCACCTCCAAACCCCTGCAGATTGCCTCGAGGCACTCGGCCCGCCTCAGGGCCCTCCGCATGGAGTTCTCCACCCTGACCATTGTGAGCAGTGCCTCTTCCACCCGCTGCCGCTCCGCATCTATGGCGTGGCCCAACCGCTGCCACACGGAAGACACTCTCTGTCCTGGGTCCTCCTGCCCTCCGGCCGATGCCTGCCCCTCCGATGTCGAAGGCCCCGAGCCTTCATGGCTCCCACCACGTTGCTGCTGCTGCTGTGCCTCTGCCCGTGCACTGCCTCCTGCTGCCTGCACATCCTCCGCCGGCTGGGGTGCAGTCGTGGATGTGGCCACCCCTGCTGGACGTCCGACTCCCGACTGTGGCAGGGATGCCTCCTCCACCAGCCTGGCCGCACCGTCAGAGGCAGCTCCACAGGGCACCCAGGTGACTGATGGGTGGGAAGATGGCACAGAGGACGACTGGCGCGTAGGGGGTCCAGTTCAGGAGGGGGTCGGAGCAAGCCCCATCAGACGGAGGAATCCGGCCTGGGTGACCTGTCCCAGCAGGCTGACGTGGTCAACAAGCCATTCGAGATGACGTGCAGTCTCTCCATGAAAAGACTGCAGGTCACCTCGCATGGCCCATTGACGCAACACCACACCAGCCAGGACAGGCTCAACCCGGACCTGGATAGCCACGTCCGCAGGCAGAGGAAGGCCAGTTGACGTGAGCTCATCCCCTGCCTGAAAACGGGTCTGGACGTAGGCATCCCTGCTGGTGCAAGATGATGAAGGGACAGGATCGGGACAGGATTGCACACAGGCACCTCCACTGCGGCCTGTGCTGCCTCCTGTCCCTGGTCCTGCACTGCACCACTAGCACCAGTGGGATCCCCACCTCCAGACCCCGTCTCTGGTGCTTGCACGGCCTCCTCCTCCACCAAACCCCTCACCAACCTGGATGACTCCGTGCCATCTTCCCCTGTTGGGCCCTGTGGGGTCCCAGCTGCCCCTTCTGCTGCCGAGGAGTCCAACTCCAACCTCCGCCTCTTGGACCTCCCCCCGGCAGCTGCGGCCTGGGACGCAGCACCGGACTCCTCATTCCCCGACGAGATGACAATCTGGGAGGGGAGCCGGGCCTTGCATCTCCGGCTGGCGGTCGGATCCCCGCCGCTGTGCTCCACAGCACCTTCTCCGCCCTCTTCATCAGTTGACGCTGCAGACAGGGAGAAACAAAACACAGGCATCAGGGCACTGTACAATGGACACATACACACATGACAGTTGTACATGAGTGGCATTGGCAAACCTCAGACATGTCATCACAATCCCCAACACACATGTCATTACAACTCGCACACATGAGCCATACCACAGCCATATCGCAACTGCCACCACCATCCATACACATCCAACAGCATGAGCAGCCAAAGGTGAGCCAGACATCACATGCAACACAGGAAGTGCACCACACATGTACACACACCACCACACTTGCATGCATGGGTACACCTCTGCCAAGTGTCGCACTGTTCAGACGGGCATCCATGTCACATCTCCCAATCAGGCTTCCACATACCGCTGTCACATGCATCCATGTTGCATCACTGTTGCACCCTTGTCAAATACACACACATGCACATGTACACAGTGCTGATACATGCAGCCGAAAACAACATACATGCGTGACATCACGGACATGTCTACTTACATACACATACATCCAAACATGTGTGCCCACACAACTGCATTTGGCATGCAAGCCTACACACACAAGCACCATCCATGTCTCACACATTACAGCCCTCGCATGTGTCAGCCCCACGGTCCTGTACACCCCCACCCATACTCGACCCCATACAAACAGATGTGCAACCTGCACACTACTGAATAATCACCACACGCACTGCTCACAATCAGGATGCATGTACACTCACCACTCGACTCCAGACGGGTCAGGTTCTCAAGGACCTGGACGTGGAGCGCTGGGGATATGTGTTCCAGGACCCTCATCTGTTCTTCCGACAAGTGGCCCCTGTGCCCCTTGGCATCCGCTGCCTTCAAGAGGCGCCGGGCCTTGTTCAGGGTCCTGGACCTGAAGTCCTCCCAGCGCTTCCTGACATGTTGTAAGTCGCGGACTGCCACCCCCTCTGCGTTGATGGCAGTCACGATGTCAGTCCAGATCCGAGTCCGTCCTTCCTTGTCGGCGCGGGAACTTCCGAAGAGGGCATCATACTGCCCCAGGACTTGCTCCACCAGGACACCAACTTCGGTGGCACTGAAGCTGGTGCCCCTCTGCCTCTCTGGCCGGGGGTTGTCAGTGGTCACAGATGGTGTTTGCCCCGACATGACAACCCCAGAGGCAGGAGTGGGTGGGCAACTGGGTCCTGGGTCTGGGCTGTGGAGCGATGGAATCCCAGTCGGGAGTCTTCGGTTCCAGCAGGGGTGGTCACAGCAACAGCACCCCTGGCTGATGTGCAGGCAGCAAATGGCAGTGCACGTGGGCAGCAGGCAGTCAGGCAGCAGCAGATGGCAGGTGGGAGCATGCTCGGGGCTCTGGGGGGCAGTAGTTCGGCCTTCTGGGCAGGAGCGTGGTCTTCCATGTGCTTACGCGTGGCCAGCTTGATACCGAGTGATTTGTCACGTGAAAAATCTGCACGTCAGCGTGTAATTCGAGGAAAGGCCCTTAGCGCGTAAGCGCGTCTGCATGCATACGCATTTTCATTGGACAGAAGGCCCCTCAAGCGCAAGCGCCCGTGTGACGTGACGCGTACAGACGTGCATGGGCATTTCAGCGTGAGTGAAAAACTGCACGTCCGCGTGTAATACGAGGAAAGGCCCTCAGCGCGTATGCACGGCAGCACGCATATGCGATTTCATTGGACCAAAGGCCCTTAGCGCCTGAGCGCGTCTGTGACGTGACGCGCGCAGGTGTTTCCCTCATTGCACGTGATGACAGAACACACGTGGATTTCCACCAATCGCGTGTGAAAGTTCCCGGCACCCCGGAACACACGTACCCAGGCTAATCGCGTGTGGAACTTCCCGCGCACCCCGAAACACACATACCCAGGCCAGTTGCGTGTACGCTCACTCCCTTTCCGATCACACGTGATGACACTCGGACCGTATCCGAATACGGGAAACCCGCGCACAGCAAAAGACTTGCACAGGCGTCAACGCGTCTGCCACACGAAGGCAGGCGGAAGCGTCCCTGCGCACAGCATAAAAGTGCGCGCAAACAACAAACGCGTATATACAGCTACGATGAATGCCCCATTTGTCGCAGCACTGATCGTGGGACACCGCAGGAGGAGGAGAATAGCCAGGGCATGCATTTACGCACCACGGACAAGCCTTTTTGGGATGCCTGACGACCAGGTCTATGGCAGGTATAGGTTTCCACCCCATATCATCCTAGACCTGGTCAGGGAGTGGGAAGATGACCTCACATCCCCCACCCTTTGCTCCCAAGCATTGAGCCCCTTGGAGAAGCTGCTCAATGTCCTGCATTTTTTGGCCACTGGGTCATTTCAGCGGACCACTGCCATAGTGGGGGGGTCTCACAGGCCACGCTGTCACGCTGCCTACACCAGGTACTGGCAATCATGACAGCGCGCCCCTCAGTCCGCAGGCACATATACATGCCCAGAAGACCCGCAGAAAGGCAGGCCGTTGTCCTGGATTTTTTCAGGGTGGCACACTTCCCCAAAGTGCTCGGTGCCATAGATTGCACCCATGTGGCCCTACGTCCAGCTAGGGCCATTGAGCACATCTACCGAAACCACAAGCACTGGCATTCCATCAATGTACAGGTGGTATGTGATGCAAAGGGAATCATCACCTCTGTCTATGCAAACTACCCTGGCTCCACCCATGACAGTTTCATATACAGAATGTCCGCCCTGAACTGGGCCATGGAAGCTGGGCAGCATGGCGACACATGGCTCCTAGGTCAGTACAAATGCCCTTGCACATGCATGCAAGTCACACACAGACAAATATCCAAACCCTAATAATCTCAACTATTATCACCTCCCCAGGGGACAGTGCCTACCCTCTGAGCAACCACATGATGACGCCAATCCGGAACCCCACCACACCACCCCAGGTAAGATACAACGCCGCCCATATTGCAACCAGGGGCATAGTGGAGCGCACATTCGGAGTGCTCAAGTCACGTTTCCACTCCCTTGACCGCTCTGGTGGGCAACTACTCTATGCACCACCAGTAGTGTGCAGGATCATTGTGGCAGCATGTGTCCTGCACAATGTTGCAACACGGCAGGGCGTCCCGGTGGACATGGTGGTGCCCTCACATACCCAACCACAGGCACAGGTGCTGGCCAAGGGAGGGGACAGGGCACGTGGCGAGGAAGCCCGGACCCAGCTTGTGGCCACATTTTTCACCTAAACTCCCACCCCTGCGGAGTGCAAACAGGCCTGGCACATACCAGGTAACAATCGATGATGACAAAGAGACAGTTAACTGTCACAACCCTACCACCCTGAGAAAGTTGCCATGGAAGTGCCACATTGTCTGCATCCCTAGCTACTTAAACACAAGCTATCCTGTGTGACCAAAAGGCACACATATGACATGACATGATATGGGCCATACACAAGTATTCCAAGGCGCAATGAGGCAGGGAGCGGGGAACAAGGGAACACAGAGAACGGTACTACTAGGCCAGGTGTCATTGGGATCGTGCAAGTGCAGGGGTAGAGGGAATCGGAAAAGTGCAAGGGGAAGGGTGGGGGGAGTCCAGTACAGGGGAAGTAGCCCAAAAAAATAATACATAGGTCGCCTGGTGGCAACTACAAAGGTAAGTGCAGACAAGTGCTGGGAAGGGAGGGCTGTAGGGATAGAGAGACAGTACTGCAGTGCAGGGGTTGCCAGGGAGGCAATGCAAGTGGAGAGTGGCTGGGCCAGGGACCGAGGTCGGTGAGAGTGGCCCAGTTGCAGCTCCTGTGCAGTTCCAGTGGAGAATTCTGCAAGGGAGAGGCAGACAGTAAGCAGAAGCAAAGAGGAAGGTCTTGAGGTGCTTCCAGAACTGGAGATGATTCCCCTCAAGTTCAAGTCAGGCCGGAAGTCTGTTCCAGGGGGAGGGCCCTGCTGCGGAGAGAAATCTACCCCCAGCTAGTTGCTCTGAGAAGCGGATGACACGGACAGGCAAGGCATGCATCACACACACCTGCAAACCAGGCCATGGCCATCACTGTCATGTCACTCAAACCCTCCCAAACATCAACATGACATGGCACGCAATACCCATACACCAATGCAGTAACGATAAGGTACACATTGCCATGTCCTAAATGTACAGTGGCATCGGACACTGCTGCCTGACCCGGAATCAGATGAAATGACAGACCAACAAAATCTCCCACCCAAAATAAGTCATTTCCAAATGCATTACAACAGTCGTAGACGTAACATCACAATGAATGCCTGTCTACATGCACATCATGCATTGCAAAATCAACACTGCAGCTCATGTGTGCAGTGTCCTACTCCTGCATCACACTGCTCAGCGCACAGCACAGTGAACAGCCATTGTGTGTGATGCACACCCTGAGCATCACATCTAAGTGACAGACCACGTCAAACATCAAATTAGGCATGTACTGGATCCATGATCAGTCCCAGAACATGTGCTGCCGGGACACAGTGGGCACCAGAAGGCAAACAGTGTACACGTGGATATGCAAGGGTGGGAGTACATTTAGTGCATCAGAGTGCAAGTGTGTGGTTCTGCAAGGACATGCACTCCAAATATGCATGTGCACTCAAGTGACCATCAGTGTTCCCTACACATCACATGTGAACATCCACCATGTGTACACCCCAGCATGTCAAACCACAACTATCCCCTCGCACCTGAAAGGAAAACACAACACATGAACAGGCATTGATCAGCAGAACACAACATGTACATAGGATACCACCATTACTATGTCAGAGTTCCCATCACACTGCAGGGCAAGGCAACTATCAACAACAACCCCCCCCTCACAAATGACCATGACCCAATGAACAACTGCACCTGGGTCATGGAGCCTCCAAACCTCAATTCCACCTGGCCACAGGATCACCTTTACCCTTCGTCACCATTTCCCACCTTGTGTGTAAAAAGATGCCTGAACCCTCAGAATCCACACTCATTTCCAAAATCACAAAATCCAAGGCATAAAAATGAACCCGAACACCCTCCAGTAGATGACTTGACGTAGCAGTACCTCACAAAGGCCAAGTACTACCACAATGATGCAACAACCAAGGTAGCACAGCAAAACAATGTCACGACAGGATGTGAGACATGTGTGGTACATGACATAGGATGATGCACCATGAATGGATGTGTACTGTCACAGGTCCCCTGTACAGGCACGGGAGTGTCACGAAACAACCACCCCCACCATGTCCCGGGTGCCTGCAAGGTTAGACTCACACGGGCCCCTGAGACCCTGGTGGGGAAGGAGGTTCAGGGATATGCAGTCGGGACAGGTGTTGACAAACTGGATGACTGGAATGAGCGGCAGGAGAGGGGAGGAGGAATGACACATGAAACTAGGGAATGCACGAAAATGTACAACCTGCATGAACACATACACAATCCAAACAGACTTGGACATCATTGTCATGGCCTTCTGTAGTCCAGGCTCAGGAGTGGTACGAACCAACCACCCCCTCTAGGGTTTTGGCGCCTGCAAGTTCGGGGCTTACACAGGCATCCGCAACCCCAGTGGGGAAAGAGGGTCAGGGAACGTTGCTTGCATAGGCACGGGAAGCAGGAACACCGGGTAGAGGGTACAGGTTTCAAAATTGCATAGGATCACGGGTGATTAGGGAGAAAAAAACATACCAAATTGAACCACACATACATCCATGCATCAGTACACTCCCCAGCAAGCCTATGCAGAGCAGTTCATAAGTAAAACAACAAGACACTTAGCTCTGGTTTTGAGTGCTGGCCTCCTGCCTGCGCACTCTCAGGTCCGGTTACAGGAGCACTGCAATGCTGCAAAGAGAGACACAGTCAACAACCTGTACGTGCCAATTGCACAAAAACACAACACCAAACATGCCCCATAGCAACAGACTACTCTACAAACAGACAATCTGTGGTTGATGCTTCGTACCCATATATAACATCACCCCTGTGACGGGTCGTACACAGTCAATGCAGTAAGGCAGCCGCTGCTGGGTGCGTGGCATATTGGAAAACCAATGTGTCACAATTCACACAACATGCAATGTTCCCTGGGTAAGCAGACAGACCCATATAGCAAGCCATGACTACAGAGCAAGTTGCGTACCACCATGACCAAAACAAAGTTGGCAGTGCATTTATCATGAAGTACGTGGAAAAGACATTCACTGCACCCGAGTATGTCCCTTGCTGTATGTCCCTGTGAGCTGCCCCTTTCCATGTCTCGGAAGGCTACATGGTTGATACAAGTGGCTCAATGGACCTTGGTGTACCGGAGGGTATGTGCCACTGCCCCTGCATGTGTCCCAGACAACCCTACTATCAGCAGCCATCAGTCCACAAACACATCTGAGCTGCATTGTGTGCTTCAACACCAATATTCGTCTAAGCTCACCCTCAGTGCTGTGACTAAGCCTGCATGTTCTACTCGCTTGGTGCAAGCTTTGCTGTGTCGTGGCCCCCCTGTGATGCTCACCTTGCCTGGAGTTCCTTTGAACATGTCAGCAGTTCTAGGATGTGGGTCTGCAATCACTGTGCCTCTGCTTCTGCACACATGTGCATGTGGGCACCAACAAACGGGTCCAGAATTCCGTTGTCCAATGGGCCATGTCTGCTGGCAAAGGTGCTCTGGAGGCTCATCCCCCTGCAGAAAGGGCATGAAACACATGATTAATGCTTCAAAGTCATCTGTGTGTGTCTCATCAGGCATCTCATTACTTGACCGTGTCAGAGAGTCACATCACTAATCACACCATCAGTCCGTCTTTCACCTCCTACGTGTGGAACACTATCTACAGCATGAATTTCAACAGCCACATGTACAGGAAAGATATGAAACATACTATACAATGCATAGCAATCAATGTCCACATTAATCATGACACACCCCATCTAGCAAAAGCTGAACAGTGGACAATGACACCTAAATCATCCCCACTAGGGGTGTCAACACAAGTCACACAGCACCAGACATGCCACAGATATGACAGTCCAAAGCCCTTGTGTAAAATGCTGTAACACCGAACCATCCTTGCGAGCCCATGGATAAGGGAGGCAGGAGTGGCATATGTGAGTCAAGGAACCCAAGCAGCAAACACATACACAAGACAACCATGAAGGGCCCTGCTGGAACAGACAGTGCATGCCTTCAAAAGCCACAAAGCACGGCACCGTCACATGAAAGCACAATAGACTAGCAATTTTAAACCAAATCAACTATTAACTAATTGCACTAACTATGGAAAACCTACATTACCTATTTAAACTAACTATCAAACAGAAACTTAACTAACTAAACTAAAAGAAAAATCAAAAATGGCCACATACGACCCGGGGGGAGGGGAGGCACCCAGGAAGGGGGAGGTACAGGGTGCTGCTCAACATCCACATGCGATGATGCTGAGCCAAAAAAAAATCCTCCATGGGCTCAACGCCTGCACAGCACGACCTATGTGGGAGATAGATGGTCGTCCGAGTCTGGCTCATCCTGGAAAGGAGGACGTGGCACAGTAGCCTGGCCACGCCTAGCCGCAGCTTGCCCCTCGTCGGCAGCAAGTCTGCCGGACGGGTGAGCCTGGTTCTGTGTGGCGATGTGACGTAGGTCTGCATGCAGAACCTCCCGTGATACACGTGCTTCCTCTTGCAAGGTAGCACGTGTAACACGGAGTTCCTCCTGCAAGGCCTGGCTGGACAACCGCTGCACCTCCCGACAAGCCTGTAGCTCAGCCGAGATGGTACGCTCAAGCTGTGCAAACCTCTCCTCTGCCTGCTGCCTCTGGGACATCATAAGGACACCCAGAGTGGATCTGAGGGAAGCATACTCCTCCCTCAGGGCATCCATGTGCGCCTCTGCGTGAGCAGCAATTGCTTGACGCAGAGACGACATTTCAGCCTGGCGTTCCCTGTCTGAGGCCGCCATGCCCAGCCTGAGCGAGCGGGCCGTGGACCGTGCCGCCTGCTGCTGGAGAAGCACCTGCCTAGCAGTGGGGAGCACATATCGGGCCACGCGCTCCATGCTCTCAGCGATGTTCTCCATTGCTGCCCCCTGCCGTTCGGAATTGGCAGTCATGTCTTGCTCCCACTCAGTATACAGCGGTTGTGCGCGGCGACCGCGTTGCCGGGCTTGACCCCTGCGGGACCCAAGGATCGGGGGTCCTCGCTGTGTTGGCACCGCCTGCGGCTGCACGACTACATGTCCCCGTCGACGTGATGTCCCAGGCACATCAGTGACTGGTGTGGAGGGTGACCCTGCGTGCCGATCCACCACGGGCGGAGGAACCAAGACTGTCTGATCCCTCAGTGCAGGTGTCGCAGACAGAGGAGTGTCCACATCAGAATCACTCACCCCTGACACATGGACTTGATGCTCATCCAACTCAACATGGACGTCAGAGTCGTCATCAAGGCTGGACTCATAGGCAGCCAGAGACAAGATGGACTGCAGCACTTGGGGGTTTTCGTGGCCTACCACCCCACGACCCCCACTAGTGCCGGGTTGATGTGGCGTTACCAACCCTGTGTCTGGCATGACAACACCATCCTCTGCCTCCATTGCGTCATCACCTGAAAAATAGAGAGAAAAAGGTCAATACACATGTCAGAAGCACACAACACACACACACACCGACAGCAAAGGCATCCGGCAGACATGTGACACACAACATATGATCTGGCATGCATGCTGGGTCTACTTTGAATAGCTTCTGTGATCAGACCTGTTGAAAGGTGGCAGTTTCCATGGAAGTGGATCTATGCAGTGCAGAAAATGTGTACGCCCCTCACTACCTACATGTACAAGCACTACATGGTGTGTGCCAGGAAATGTGAAGGCAGTGCAATGTCAAATTCAGACATCACGTGCATTGTGCATTCAATGTGTACCATGTCTAGAAGCCAAGCACCCCTCCACCCCAGTACTAAAGCAGGGATGCCTAGCATGGTATCAAAAGGCTGACCATACACCTGTGTATTGAGAGGCAGTGTTGACTGGCATCAACAGCTTAATGTGATTCAAATTACAACACTGCAAATGATGCTGGGACAGTGGGCAGGACACATGATGGACACTCCGGAGGCCGCCCACGTGTGAAGAAGACACAACAAGAGTTGGGCAGAGTCATTGGCCATTGAACAGGCTGAGGCCTGTGAGCCACACAGATTGTCAGAGCCTAAACATGTGTGCAACGCAGGACTGAGCCACAGTTGACATGGGAAGGCTGATGAGATGGCAGGCAATGTATGTACAGTGATCATCCAGTCAAGGACACATAGGGGCATGCGTGCAATGCACATGGAGCATGAATGGGCACTCATGTCCCTGCGGGACATCTGACCCATGCACAGTACAAGTGAGATACCCTGCATCGAGTACTAAGGCTGTACCACACGGCATATGTCTGGCAGATTCTACGCTGGAAGTTAGCATCTACACAGGACACATGAACAAAAAAGTACACCTTGGCAAGATTGAAGCAGACCAGTGCAAAGGTGGAACTGGGGTGCAGAGTGGCAGAGGAGGGGCAAGGGAGCATGCCTACGTGGAGTCCCGCATGCAGGCAGAGGAGACATGCATGACGGTAGCATTGCATTACTTACACATCAGAACCATGTACACGTCACATGTAGCAGCAATCATGCACAACACATCCCACAAGTGAAACACACACGTCCTCAACAAACACGCATCAACACTCACTGGACTGGGCATCAAAGTCCAGCTTCTCTCCCACTCCTTTGACCAATTCAGGTGGTATGAACTCCGCAACGAGAGCCTCATGCGGAGTGAGTTCTTCCTCCTCTGGTGCAGGCCCACCGCCAGTCACCAGAGTCAAGTTGTAATTTGAGGCACGCTTGGCCTTAGTGCTGCGCTTGATGTCATTGCAACGCTTTTTGCACTCCTGCGCCGTGCGCACCTCATGGCCGAATGAACTGACATGTTCCGCAACATGCTTCCAGTGGGTGTCACGTTGGGCAGCCGTGGTCTGACTATTGGCACCCACTAGCATGTCACGACTGTGGCCACGCACGTAGTCCACGAGGAAGTCCAGTTCCTGCTTACAGAATGGCTTCTTCCTCGACGTGCAGGAGGTCGTGGCTGTGTGTGGGGTCCCAGCCTGTGCTGCAGGTGCAACCTTCCTCCTCTTGGACTGTGGCGCAGACCCTGGCTGGCTAATGCCGCCCTGACCAGTATGCCAGTGGGTTCGGTGGATTGAGCCAAGGGAGTGGCAGGTGGAGGGATGACCAAAGGCCTGACTTGTGTCAGTGGCAGCTGGGTGCCCACTAATGAACCCTGCGCAGCAACATCAGCTGTGGCAGGGTCGTTGGCCGCAACGGTCCTGGTTGGCAGACTCACAACCGGGGTGCTGTTGGGTGCATCTGCCCCTGCACTTGCCAACACCAGGTTGTTCGGGGCAGCAGATGACATGACTGCCACAGGGACACGTGCCTTGGTCTGAGCAGCCCGGCCTGCCCCTATGGTTTCCCCCCTGGCCTGTTGGAGATCTACCAAGGGCTCTTCAAGTGCCAACGCAGCCTGCGCTGGCAGACCCTGAGCCTGGGTGGCGGTGTCCACAGCTGCACCTGCAGCTACCACTACCCTTGGGCCCGTGGCAGTCGATGGAACGGACTGCCGGGTCATATGGGTGCCAGTGCCAGATGCAGGAGCTGCCTCCCCCGGAACCACAGGGGGTGGTGGCATGGCTACACCGACACATGGCACAACATTGTGCTCAAGTGGCGCACCCCTGCCTCTTCCCCCTCTGTGGCTGCCCTGGACACCCTGGAGTCCCCCTACTCCCTGGTCACCACGGCCACGTCCCCGACCATGCCCGCCACGAGGAGTACGCCCAGCTGAGGCGCCCCTCACCTTTGGTGGCCTCCCAACCATGGCACAGATGTAGTAGTGCTGGCACAGATGGAGTGGTGCCAATGGGAGGTGTACACCACAATTGACCTGGGCAATTGGGGTGAAGAAGATGGGAAGCAAGATGTTAACAGCCCCCCTGCACCTGCAAGGCTGTATGTGACCCCGGTGATGTGGTGACGGGTCACGCAACGCTCAGGCACCCCAAAACTACAGTAAAACCGTGCACGCAACCCTGCAGCCTACGTGCGTGGATTCAACCTCCCGCAGTACGCGGTGGCACCCAGTAACACGAATAACGCGTACCCGTGGGACACGCAGGCTACTATGACATCGAAAATGGGTGCGATACACAGGGGCACCCGCAGTGGCAAAAAGAGCTTGTGCGACTCACCGTCTGACTAGCGTGATGCAGAAAAACACGCGTAGCCAATACCCATGCCAAAAGAAGAGATACGTCCTTGATAGCTGTGAAGTTGTGATGGCGCGCGAAACAACAGGAAGCAGCAACACACGTCGGTCTCCACGAAAGGCACGTACAGCGAACTGCTGGGCCCGCTCACCTTTAACCCGTGCTGAGGGAAACGCACGTGCGCGTCACGTCACTTATGCGCATGGGCCCTTTCCTCGTATTACATGCGGACGTGCAGTTTTTCACGCGCGATTACGCGCATGGGCCCTTTCCTCGTATTACACGCGGACGTGCAGTTTCGACACGCGCTTACGCGCATGGCCCTTTCCTCGTATTACATGCGGACGTGCAGTTTTTCACGCGCGCTTACGCGCATGGTCCCTTTCCTCGTATTACACGCGGACGTGCAGTTTCCACGCGCGCTTACGCGCATGGCCCTTTCCTCGTATTACACGCGGACGTGCAGTTTTTCACGCGCGCTGAAATGCCCATGCACGTCTGTATGCGTCACGTCACAGGGGCGCTTGCGCTTGAGGGGCCTTCTGTCCAATGAAAATGCGTATGCGTGCAGACGCGCTTACGCGCTAAGGGCCTTTCCTCGAATTACACGCTGACGTGCAGATTTTTCACGTGCCAAATCACTCCGTATCAAGCTGGCCACGCGTAAGCACACGGAAGACCATGCTCCTGCCCAGAAGGCCGAACTACTGCCCCCCAGAGCCCCGAGCACGCTCCCACCTGCCATCTGCTGCTGCCTGACTGCCTGCTGCCCACATGCACTGCCATTTGCTGCCTGCACATCAGCCAGGGGTGTTGTTGCAGTGACCACCTCTGCTGGAACCGAAGACTCCCGACTGGGATTCCATCGCTCCACAGCCCAGCCCCAGGACCCAGTTGCCCTCCCACTCCTGCCTCTGGGGTTGTCATGTCGGGGCAAACACCATCTGTGACCACTGACAACCCCCGGCCAGAGAGGCAGAGGGGCACCAGCTTCAGTGCCACCGAAGTTGGTGTCCTGGTGGAGCAAGTCCTGGGGCAGTATGATGCCCTCTTCGGAAGTTCCCGCGCCGACAAGGAAGGACGGACTCGGATCTGGACTGACATCGTGACTGCCATCAGCGCGGAGGGGGTGGTAGTCCGCGACTTACAACATGTCAGGAAGCGCTGGAAGGACTTCAGGTCCAGGACCCTGAACAAGGCCCGGCGCCTCTTGAAGGCAGCAGATGCCAAGGGGCGCCGGGGCCACTTGTCGGAAGAACAGATGAGGGTCCTGGAACGCATATCCCCAGGACTCCACGTCCAGGTCCTTGAGAAGCAGACCCGTCTGGAGTCGAGCGGTGAGTGTACATGCATCCTGATTGTGAGCAGTGCGTGTGGTGATTATTCAGTAGTGTGCAGGTTGCACATCTGTTTGTATGGGGTCGAGTATGGGTGGGGGTGTACAGGGCCGTGGGGCTGACACATGCGAGGGCTGTAATGTGTGAGACATGGATGGTGCTTGTGTGTGTAGGCTTGCATGCCAAATGCAGTTGTGTGGGCACACATGTTTGGATGTATGTGTATGTAAGTAGACATGTCCGTGATGTCAAGCATGTATGTTGTTTTCGGCTGCATGTATCAGCACTGTGTACATGTGCATGTGTGTGTATTTGACAAGGGTGCAACAGTGATGCAACATGGATGCATGTGACAGCGGTATGTGGAAGCCTGATTGGCAGATGTGACATGGATGCCCGTCTGAACAGTGCGACACTTGGCAGAGGTGTACACATGCATGCAAGTGTGGTGGTGTGTGTACATGTGTGGTGCACTTCCTGTGTTGCATGTGATGCCTGGCTCACCTTTGGCTGCTCATGCTGTTGTATGTGTATGGATGGTGGTGGCAGTTGTGATATGGCTGTGGTATGGCTCATGTGTGATGACATGTCTGAGGTTTGCCAATGCCACTCATGTACAACTGTCATGTGTGTATGTGTCCATTGTACAGTGCCCTGATGCCTGTGTTTTGTTTCTCCCTGTCTGCAGAGTCAACTGATGAAGAGGGCGGAGAAGGTGCTGTGGAGCACAGCGGCGGGGATCCGACCACCAGCCGGAGACGCAAGGCCCGGCTCCCCTCCCAGGTTGTCATCTCGTCGGGGAGTGAGGAGTCCGGTGCCGCGTCCCAGGCCGCAGCTGCCGGGGGGAGGTCCAAGAGGCGGAGGTTGGAGTTGGACTCCTCGGCAGCAGAAGGGGCAGCTGGGGCCCCACAGGGCCCAACAGGGGAAGATGGCACGGAGTCATCCAGGTTGGTGGGGGGTTTGGTGGAGGAGGAGGCCGCGCAAGCACCAGAGACGGTGTCTGGAGGTGGGGATCCCACTGGTGCTAGTGGTGCAGTGCAGGACCAGGGACTGGAGGCAGCACAGGCCGTCGCGGAGGTGCCTGTGTGCAATCCTGTCCCCGATCCTGTCCCTGCATCATCTTGCACCAGCAGGGATACCTACGTCCAGACCCGTTTTCAGGCAGGGGATGAGCTCACGTCAACTGGCCTTCCTCTGCCTGCGGACGTGGCTATCCAGGTCCGGGTTGAGCCTGTCCTGGCTGGTGTGGCGTTGCGTCAACGGGCCATGCGAGGTGACCTGCAGTCTTTTCATGGAGAGACTGCACGTCATCTCGAATGGCTCGTTGACCACGTCAGCCTGCTGGGACAGGTCACCCAGGCCGGATTCCTCCGTCTGATGGGGCTTGCTCCGACCCCCTCCTCAACTGGACCCCCTACGCGCCAGTTGTCCTCTGTGCCATCTTCCCACCCATCAGTCACCTGGGTGCCCTGTGGAGCTGCCTCTGACGGTGCGGCCAGGCTGGTGGAGGAGGCATCCCTGCCACAGTCGGGAGTCGGACGTCCAGCAGGGGTGGCCACATCTATGACTGCACCCCAGCCGGCAGAGGATGTGCAGGCAGCAGGAGGCAGTGCACGGGCAGAGGCACAGCAGCAGCAGCAACGTGGTGGGAGCCATGAAGGGTCGGGGCCTTCGACATCGGAGGGGCAGGCATCGGCCGGAGGGCAGGATTACCCAGGACAGAGAGTGTCTTCCGTGTGGCAGCGGTTGGGCCACGCCATAGATGCGGAACGGCAGCGGGCGGAAGAGGCACGGCTCACAATGGTCAGGGCGGAGAACTCCATGCGGAGGGCCCTGAGGCGGGCCGAGTGCCTCGAGGCAATCCGCAGGGGTTTGGAGGTGGAGACGTCGACGGCCCTGCGGACCCTCGGGGCCATGGAGGAGGACCGCCTCCGGGACATTGAGGAGGAGTTCGATGATGCCCTGGCCCGGAACATCCACAAGTGAGCCGTGAAACTAGCCCGCTGCCCTTGTACATAGTTTCTAGGTAGTGTCAGGTTTCATTTTTGTTTTTATTTTATTTGGACCTTTCGGACATTGGTCACATTTTTGTATATAGTTTATTTTATTAGTTAGTGTAGTTAGATAGGTTTCCTTTATTTTGTTGGGATAATGGACCCTGGATTGTTCCCATGTACATAGTTGACAGTTGGATTTTATTTTTTTTTTCTATTTTTAACCATGGAGCAATGGCTTTCTTTTTTATTTCCCATTGGATTTTGTTTTGTGGACATTGACTTTGGACATTACTTTGGATTTTTATTTTTGGTTTTGCTTTTTTTGACCGACATGCTTCTTTTCATTTTTGTACATTCACGTTTCTGTTTCTTCATTTTTTATTCTATTGATGGTTCCTTTAATACATATTATTTTTGGTGAACTTCAATGTGTGGTTTCTCATTGGTTTCATGCATTTCATGATATGTGTTTTGAGATTCACTGACACCCATTGGGTGTATGTGAGGGAAATGTGTTTGTTTCGGAACTTGCAATTGGTGTTCTGTGATGTAATTGCAAATTATGAGTGGGTGGATGCAATACTCGGGTGGGTGTTTTGCATTTGGAGGCTAACCATAGGGACCAGGGATCTAGATTGTGATGACATGTTGGCTGGGGAACATGAGTTGCACATGGGTGGGGGCCTGCTGGCAGGTGCCCCACAGTGCTGGGGGGTGGGGGTGGTGGGGAACATGAGTTGGACATGGGTGGGGGCCTGCTGGCAGGTGCCCCACGGTGCTGGGGGGTGGGGGTGGTGGGGAACATGAGTTGGACATGGGTGGGGGCCTGCTGGCAGGTGCCCCACAGTGCTGGGGGGTGGGGGTGGTGTGAGACATGGGTTGGGGCCTAGTGCAGGCTGCCCCTGGTGACTGGAGGGGTGGGGGTGGTGGGAGAGATGGGTGGGGGCCTGGTGGAGGCTGCCCCTGGTGGCTGGGGGGTGGGGGTGGTGGGGAACATGAGTTGGACATGGGTGGGGGCCTGCTGGCAGGTGGCCCACGGTGCTGGGGGTGGGGGTGGTGGGGAACATGAGTTGGACATGGGTGGGGGCCTGGTGGTGGGTGCCCCTGCACTGCTGGGGGGTGGGTGTGGTGGGAGACATGGGTGGGGCCTGGTTTGTGTGTCCCTGGTGACTGGGGGTGCAGGGGGACATGCGTTGGTGGGCAGTAGTGCAAGTTGACATGTGGGTTGGCTGGGGGTCATGGCCATGGTGGATGGTGTGTCTGCAGGACATGTGCAGGGTAGGCCCCTGTGGTGTGAGCCACCTGCAGGGGCCGTGGAGGGTGTAGAGGGAACACCTGGGAGGACCCACACGTGCAATTCACGTGTGGTGCTCCCCGCGCACCCCTGTAATACACGAACCCTGCTGATTTCGCGTGTGGAACTTCCACTGCACCCCGAAATACACTTGCCCTGCTGATATCGCGTGTGGAACTTCACGCGCACCCCTGATATACACGTACCCTGATGGAATCGCATGTAGGACTTCCCTCGCACCCCTGGAATACACGTACCCTGCTGATTTCACGTGTGGAAATTCCCCTGCACCCCGAAATACACGTACCCTGATGGAATCGCATGTGGAACTTCCCGTGCACCCCTGAGATACGCGTACCCTGCTCGCACGGGCCCAATCGCGTGTGGAAATTCCCGCGCACCCCTGAAATACACGTACCCTGCAGAAATCGCATGTGTAACTTCCCCTCCACCCTGAAATACACGTACCCTGCTGATATCGCGTGTGGAACTTCACGCGCACCCCTGAAATACACGTACCCTGCGGAAATCACGTGTGTAACTTCCCCTGCACCCTGAAATACACGTGCCCTGCTGATATCGCGTGTGGAACTTCACACGCACCCCTGATATACACGTACCCTGATGGAATCGCGTGTGGGACTTCCCGCGCACCCCTGGAATACACGTACCCTGATGGAATCGCGTGTGGGACTTCCCGCGCACCCCTGGAATACACGTACCCTGCTGATTTCGCGTGTGGAACTTCCCCCGCACCCCAAAATACACATACCGTGATGGAATCGCGTGTGGAACTTCCCGCGCACCCCTGAGATACGCGTACCCTGCTCGCACGGGCCCAATCGCGTGTGGAAATTCCCGAGCACCCCTGAAATACACGTACCCTGCAGAAATCATGTGTGTAACTTCCTCTGCACCCTGAAATACACGTGCCCTGCTGATATCGCGTGTGGAACTTCACGCGCACCCCTGATATACACGTACTCTGCGGAAATCGCGTGTGTAACTTCCCCTGCACCCTGAAATACACGTACTCTGCTGATATCGCGTGTGGAACTTCACGCGCACCCCTGAAATACACGTACCCTGCGGAAATCGCGTGTGTAACTTCCCCTGCACCCTGAAATACACGTACCCTGCTGATATCGCGTGTGGAACTTCACGTGCACCCCGAAATACACGTACCCTGATGGAATCGCGTGTGGAACTTCCCGCGCACCCCTGAGATACGTGTACCCTGCTCGCACGGGCCCAATCGCGTGTGGAAATTCCCGCGCACCCCTGATATACACGTACCCTGCAGAAATCGCGTGTGTAACTTCCCCTGCACCCTGAAATACACGTGCCCTGCTGATATCGCGTGTGGAACTTCACGCGCACCCCTGATATACACGTACCCTGCGGAAATCGTGTGTGTAACTTCCCCTGCACCCTGAAATACACGTACCCTGCTGATATCGCGTGTGGAACTTCACGCGCACCCCTGAAATACACGTACCCTGCGGAAATCGCGTGTGTAACTTCCCCTGCACCCTGAAATACACGTACCCTGCTGATATCGCGTGTGGAACTTCACGCACACCCCGAAATACACGTACCCTGATGGAATCGCGTGTGGAACTTCACGCGCACCCCTGAAATACACGTACCCTGCGGAAATCACGTGTGTAACTTCCCCTGCACCCTGAAATACATGTACCCTGCTGATATCGCGTGTGGAACTTCACGCGCACCCTGAAATACACGTACCCTGATGGAATCGCGTGTGGAACTTCCCGCGCACCCCTGAGATACGTGTACCCTGCTCGCACGGGGCCAATCGAGTGAGGTGCTTCCCGCGCACCCCAGTGATACACGTAGCCCGCTTGCTGTACTGGTACAGGGTTAGCGCAGCCCTTTGCTCTGGATTGGGTATATTGATGGCTTTTCCCTGCGCGAGAGGCGTTCTTGGGGGCGTAACTGGCGCTGCTGCAGGGTCGCTGCGCCACTGTGCGCCACAGCTGGTTTTGGTGGCTGGAATCCATGAATACGCTGTGCGCGGAAATGGATTTTAGCGCACGCGGCTGGTGCAGTGATTCGCACGCGCACACTGTGCGCCAGCCATGTGCGCCACTTGTGCGCTGAATTCTATGAATTACCCCCTAAATCTCTATAATTCTCACCTCATGCCATAAATATGTTGCAGTATCTTATTGGCTGACCTGTCTCATGATTTGATACTCTTATTGAAAGTACATCCCTCATCTTTATTGGATGGTTATTATTTCTATAATTATGGTCATAAAACGTGTGGGAAAAAAACTACTCCAAATACTTTTGACAACCATTTTGTTTTTCTTTCATAATTTATGACAGAAATATGAAAACATAACAAAACCAAGATGACTAGACTATATTGTCAGATGTACATGTGGATATGCAACATACAATTTGTCATTTTGTTTCATAACATTGATTTATTCCTCATTTTAATAATTATAAATTGTAGACATGTAGAATTTGGTGTCAAATTGAAGAGAAGTCTTTGACTTCGTTTCATGTTCCTAGGTCTTGTTTTTCCTACATTATTCACTTTCTGCATGTAAAGTCAACAGCAATGATGTGCTGCTTTAAAACCAAGCAAGTATAGAGAAATATACATGCTAAGCTTGCCCTGTAATTCATTATTTAATCATGTGATCAGCACATGCATTCTGGTAAACAGATCCACATCACAAGTTCAGTGAGGGCTTGATTAATGTAAGTCAGTTGACAGAGTTCATTGTTCTCATTGCTTTAGTCCAACTCACATGTTGTATTTTATGGAGCTCAGGGTCAATAGGTTGCCAACTAATTCATTATTTTGCCTTTGAAGTTGGCCACAAAATTGCATTGGCTCCAACCAGCTGGTAATTACAGATGTTAAACTCTCAGGAGATTGTAGATTCTGTTTCACTGGTATGTCAGTTTATTTTTATAAGACTATCTACTGGAAGACTTCCTATGGCGAGAGGGATTTTTCTCCAAGTTAAAAGCTTTCCAATTTCAAGCTGAATTGAATACAATGTAATTCCAAATCAATAGAACTATTGCTTCTTCCTTTTCTTCATTTATAACTGTATCATTTTTATATTCAACATTATTTCTCATGATTTAAGTGAAATACATTTCAGGATACAATCCACTAATGAATTAGCTGTGCTTCATTTGAAAGCAAATGACAAGTTAGATTAGCAAATCACAGGTGAAGACATCAAATAAATAAACATATGTTTGGTTGGGGGAAGGATTAGCTACACATTTTGATTTGAGCTGTACTTTTATCATCTCTCACAGTTCAATGGTGGGAGTGGATTTTAAATAATATCTAGGCACTGTAGCTTCATATGGCATTTTCAAGCACTAGAAATACATATCTTTTTCTAATGTATTTTATGTTTTTTCTTTGGTGGTTGGCCTGCAATATGCAAACCTTTCACCAACACTCATATACAAAAGTTAAAAGCTGATGATCATTTTGAAATAGGACCCAAAAAAAACATTCCAAGAAAATTAATCATCCAAAATAAAATCCAGTACACTTTAATAAGAATCTATCGATTCAACATGGCCTAAAAAAACAGATATTTAATCAAGCAGTACGTTCCAAAAAGTACAAGATTATTAATTATTTCAGTCTAAAGGGAGTATCGAACATTTGTTCCAAAAATCTGACCACCCCAATAATCAGAGAAATTCACTCCCCAGACCTAACCTACTCCCATAACTCATACTGGTTAAGTGTTGAGACTTCCCCCAAGAGTTTGCTCAGGTGGCGAAGCCTCATTTCGTTCACACCTTGGCCTTCCAGAACTACATGTTGTAGTGTTTCGGCTACCTTAGCTGTTGTACAAAATCTACAATTTGGATCTCTACTACTGCATGGTCTTCTTACCAACATAATTTTTTTTTTGTGGGATACAGATTTAATTGAAATCTCAAGAATTTCGCATGGTATTGACTGCACAGGAATCTCCCCAGGTATTTTGGGAGGACATCCCTCTCGTGAGATTGCCATGCAGTTACGGGGAACAGTGGAAAACCTGCTCTTTGTTTGCAGTTTATTGCAAAATCTTTCCTCCACAGCCTTTATTTAGTTAGCATAGGGTTCTGGACCAGCATCTCCTCGTTCACGTCCAATTCACTTAGGATGGCTAAGGAGGATGCTTTCCATTTTTCTAACGTTCGTTTGTTCGTTCATTCCCATTTGCAATTACGCCCCTCAAGATTAGAAAGCCTCTTGCAGCCTCAGTCAGTATGCATTTCTGAGACAGAGAAAACGATTTCCAGGTTACCATAGCCTCCAAAGAAAGTAATGCTAGTTTGTGTCTGATGACCTGGATCGGGGCAACCGCAACATTTTCCTCCAAAAAAGGGCTTCAAGTTTTGACCATATATTAGAGGGGGGGTGAACAGGGAACAATCTGCACCATATGTCACTTTCGATACTGCCTTATGATGATAAAAGTTCATTAGCGGGACTAAGGTACATTTTCAAAATCTCTTTAAGAGCACCAAACCCTACCCCGCCAAACATCTTATTTTTGCCAGAAGTGAATCTACTCTTGGTGCATCATTCCTGCTACAGTTTAACAGCATTCCCAAGTATGTAAATGTCTCTACTTTTAGGAGGCATTCCGCAGCAAGAAACCAATTCCCCTGCTTACACCTCTTGCCCTGTAGTGTCTGCATTATTAAGAGCCTGGATTTTGACACATTTATACTCAACCCGTTATCTCCCACATACAAATTGAGTGCATCCAATTTTCTCTGCAGACCCAATAGGGTTTGGTCCAGAAGGACCAAATCACCAGCATTCATGAAGTTGCAAATCAGTTGCCCATTCATTCTTGGAGGAAAACCCCTTGCCTTGCTTAATACATCCCCAATGTCGGAGATGAAAATATTGAACAATGTACGAGCAAGCATACACCTCTGTTTCAGGCTGCTTGATGTTCTTATTGGTCTAGAAAGTAGGCCTGCGCCGTTCAACTGGACCCTTAAAAAAGTTGCTCCCGCAGGGCCAATTGATTGACTGAATCGAAGGCCTGTGCCAAATCTATAAAGGCCAGGCAGACCATCCTGCCTTTTGTCAAAGCTTGGGCCTTCAAATCAATAAGCAGCAGAATGTTGCACCCAGTCCCGATTCCTCGCATAAAACCCGACTGGAGTGGATCGAATCGCCCCCTTTTTAAGGCCCATTCCTCAAATCCCTTCAGGAGTACGGTTGCAAAGAGCTTCCCAATCACGACCAAAAGAGAAATTTGTCTATAATCTCTTGGGTCTTCTATGTCCCCTTTCTTGAAGATTGGGACCATTATCGATAGTTTCCAGGAACTCAGGACCAGCCGAAGTGCCAAAATTTGATTAAATAGGCCCATAATAAATGCTGCCCATGATTCAGGGTCTTTTTCTAGCATGACATTCGTAATCCATTCTGGCCCTGGCACCCTTGAATTACTTGCCTTTTTTTATGCACAACTGTTTTTTCCAACTCAAAGGACCAGCCCCTTCTCATCTCAGTATTTTCGGGTTTTAGTGGACTACAGAGTATGTTAAACAATTGCTCAAAGTGGCCAACCCATGTGTCCTACGAAACAGCTTTGAATTGAACAGCCTGTTGTGAGGACCCAGCTGAGTTAATCAATTTCCAGATATCTACTGTGTTTTTACTGCTCATTTTCTTTAACATTGACACTGCATCCATCTGCAATTGCTTGGCCCTCCTGAACTTAGTCCAGTTCCAGTATACTTGGGATTGAGTCTTCAGGAGTCTCACCCTTTCCTCACCTCATGTTAGTCTTAATTCTTTTGATTTCACGCCTTAGGTAGCGTTTAGCCAAAACTATTTCTCTGTTGTAAACATACTTTCTTGAGAAATCTCTAGACTTAATCACGCCCACCTTTTACTCCAATTCTGTTAAGAGGACTGGATACTCTACAAAGGAGGGCTCATCACTGCCTTCAGCTAGTTCCTTTGCCACCTCAAATTTCTCTGTAAGCTACGTAATTTTTTGGCTTGGTTCAATCTAATTCTATTATGGCCTTGAGCTACTTGAAGGACGTCTGGACCGTACAACATTTGTTTTGCGTTCTAATACACCAAACCATTCTCAAGATTTTATGATCACTATTAACCATTTTAAGGACCTCTAAGGAATTTATCTGTGGAAAAGAGGTTGCTTGAGAGATCAATGTGATCAATGATTGAAGTGGCAGCACCGTTCTTCTAAGTAGCTTTATTCGGCATATCACCTTGAACCTGCCTATTCACGATGTGCCAAACCTTTAAGCCTACCTCCTCCACCCATAGACGCTCTCTTTTGCTCACCACCCTCCAATTTAGACCCCCATTTTTGCCTAGCCCTCATTGGCTCCTGGATAGGCATGTTAAAATCCCCACATATAATGACAGTGTACTCTAGAGCCAACTCAGTGCATTGATCCAGCATACTTTGGAAGTCATTTCGAAGGCTTTATCAGAAATGGCTTCAGGTTGCTAGTAAACGTTGCAAAGTAACAGATCAGTTTGCCTTGTACTTGAGAATTTCGGATACCTAATCAATAGGGCCTGATTGAATAAATTGGTATTAACATGGTCATCACTCTTAAGCCCAGGCCAGACCTTACAGCTGTTAGCAATATGCAAACCGGCCTTCCATTCAGCCTTTTTTTGTTGCAGGATTCACAAAAACAGAATAAACATCTAAACAAGGTTTTTTTATGAACCAACTTTCCTGGAAACACAAAATATCAAATGATTCAAAAGCACAAACATCATTCCCAAACAGGTGTAACCTCTTGTATTCCAGGAGCACAAGATCCAACGTCTTGAGGCCTAAACTTCTTCTAGTTATCATTTCTCGCTATCCGTGACCAGTGTCTTAGCTAGCCAGTCCCAAGATTCCCCTCCCATCCCATTTGCAGACCCGCTGGTGATGGATTCTACCATACTACCCTTGCCCTCTAGGCCACTAATGGTTACTTTGAAGGCGGGTCTCTCATCCCACCGCAGGGTGACTTTTGGACTGTGCAAATCCACCCTGCCCCCCTCTTTTTATCACTGGGTAAAGGAGGACCAACTGTTTTTGCAATGGCCACTGCCCCCCCAGCAACCTGCAACCTCACAGTTTGTTCATCAAGATGCCCCCCTTTGTCGAGTTGGTCGTCAATCAAGTCAAATCCTAAGTGCAGAAGAAGCGCTGAGTCCTCCATCACCCTATCATTTACCAGCTTGGAGGCCAAACACAATGTTACCCTATCAAATCATGTATCACACAGGAATTCTACCGACTCAATATTCTTTGAATGAAATGAGTGGAACCTTGTTATATGCTGAAATAACGTTGACACATTTTCCTGGTTCAACACCAATCTGTCTTTTATGTCCAAAATCCTCGCTAGTTGGACAATTCTCCCATCGTGCCCCGGTGTTGCAGGGGCCCTTCTCCCTGGTCTTCCCCCTCCCAATCTGAAGGATCAAACCCCTCCAGATTCAGTCAGGTCACCCCTGACCAGGATTGTAATGCTATATTACAGCACTGTTCAAGTGTCAGAAACTCTTCTTGATGGTTTGAGACCTTACCAGTTAAGCACTGGGCAATGAACTTACTTGACTCTACTTCCTAGATGCTTGTTATTGACAACCAAGCAGTGTGATGATCCTGGGTTGATCTAAGTTCAATGGGTGGCATCTCCAAATCGCATGAATATGTGGGGAAATTCCTAATCTCACTCATATTGTCTGGAGAGATCTCCTTAATCCCCCGATTCCTGGTTATGTGCCATGCCTTGTGTTGTTGGAATCTAAGTCCAATTCACAGCTTGACTTATTTCTTTTCTGGTTTTAGCTTGTTTTAGGAATTGGGCTTGACTGGAGGAGGAGGGGGGGTTGAAAGCAGCCTTATAGATTTCTTTGAGCCATTGGATTTGACTTTTTTCCCAGCCGACATGTTTTTCATTTTCAATACCTGCTGGGAGTGATTCTTCTGCTTAGCTTCTTTTCTCCTACTCTTTGTGAAGCTTGATTAAGTAGGAGGTTGTTCTTTAGAAATAGAGGTATTACTTTCTTAGATCAAATCCTGCTCGTCTATTGGCAATTCCCTAAATGGCATTTCCCGGAGACAGCCAAGACCCTCTTCCTCTTCTGGTTCTTCTGCCACACCAGCCTCCAAGGATGTAACATCTGAACCAGTTTGTGCGGAGGCATCAACCTGGGTCTCAGTATCAGGCCAATCTTTGTGTGTTAGGTGTCCCTCTTTCCTAAGAGTAGCCTTAGGTCTGGGGAGTACCACCTTCACCTGTGAATGGGCGGACGCTTTCCTCTCCTTAAGTTCCTGGATGACTTTTTCCAAGATGCACTAGATCATTTTTACCTGCTGATCTTGGTTCTTATCCAGGTTTACCTGTACTGCCATAATAAATCCCTCCATGAATATCAGCTTTGTGTGAATCATTGCCAAAAGCGTCACCTGATCCTTTATGGTCTCATTTAGCGATTCGTAGAGTTTAGTAAAAGTTGCCAGAATAATGGATAATGCTGCCGCAGTATTGGAATTTATTGCTACATTCCTATCATCGTTAGCAGGTTTGTCCACCCCACTTTGCTCGATGATCGATTGGGATTCACTCTCACTTGAGTCTTTACGGTTGATCTGCGGGTGCAGTGGACACCTACTCCAGAAAGTGCCTGATATTGTGTCACTCAATTCCCCATACTCTACCAGGAGTGGAACATTCTGTGTGGGGCATGAGCGAATATACTGAAGCCCAGTTGTCGGCAGAACCATGTCCTCCATCGGAAGTGGGACCTGTAGAGTCGTCATTCCTGCAAGATTCAACTGCTGCATGTTCAAAGGAGGTTTGGGGTTCTGCACCAAGGCCATATTTACGCACTGTAAAATAGAGCTATAATTTCCAAACTTCGGTTTACCTGCTTGACCTTCCTCCTGCACTGTCCTGCTCTGCACACACTCCACACAGTCTGATGTTGTAGCCATATGAGAGTCCGCATACTCCAGACCACAGTTGACCTCCAGTGGGTCCCAAGGGTCAGATATATTATCAGTAACTTGAGATTTTGTGGGCGCAGTTACTTCCAAGTTAGATGAGATGTTTAAAGGTTCCAGACCCGAGACTTCTTGATCATTTTTCAAGGCTAATTCTTCTTTAGACCTGGGTCGAACAGACTTCTGAAGATGAGTCCTAACATTTCTCACCAATGGAAATTTGAACAAACTTGAGTTATTATAAGCAGATTGTCTCTTAGGTGAAGTTTTGCCCAGATTTGTAGTTCTTTGAGAAGAGGGCACAGGATTTGTCATGGCGCAAGTCTGTAGAGCTCCAGATTCGACACAGAGGACCATCCTCTTTCCTTCCCTCGGTCGATTGGTTCTTTAAGGCCAAACTTAGTGAGATAAATGTGTGGCTCTTCATCCTCCCTATGGTCCAACGGTCTTAAAGGGGTGAAAAGTCGATTAAAGGGGTGCAGAATTGGTTTATCTCTTCAATTGTCTCATAACAACGGTGTGAGATTCACACAAGGGATAATCAGGCATCTTCTTCTGGACTTCTACTTCAGATGTTACCAATAGTTTTGATTCATTTTGCTTTGTGTGTGTTTCTGGGTCATATTCCAAATGTTCTTTCTGGACTGTTCCAACAGAGTCCTCAGTGTCAATATCAGAATTCTGTATAGGGAGGTCTTCAATGCAACCCTTCCTCCAACACTATCCGTGCTCACACCGTCGCCATCATCATCGCTGGACGCCTCCCTGCCGCCCACCACTGCGCCCACCCACTTTTCGCTTTGTATAATGGGCTCAGGCACCAGCTGGGCTGATCGTAAAGTTGTTTCAAAGGGTTGTGCAGCTAAGAGTTCTGCTTCCTCCATCAATATGAGGCTTTCTGTTCGTTAGCATGGGACTAACTTGTGTTTCAGCAGAGTCAACAGTTTTGATTTGCTGCGGGTACGACCTGACAGCGTTTTAAGGGCAGACGCTGTGTCCATTACTGATATTCACACAAGTTAGAATCTGAGCTCAAATCTGGAAGGTTATGAAGATCAATAGAACAGTCTCAAGAGAGGGGGTGTAGAGGAACAGATGTATCCTTTGTATCCTTTGTATTGAAGACATATGACCATGCCTTGTCTGACATCAGCTATCGTACCAATACCACGGCAAGTATTTGGAAGGAGATATCCATTGAGACAACCTTATTGGATGTACCCTCGATTTGATGACAGACTACAGGAGGAACTCCCTGAAGGAATATGAGAAAGAGCTAAAAGAATTAACTGATGATACCATAAGAAAGTGTGCACGACGTCCCAAGATACTGAATGAAGATGATGTATGGATCCTAGAGGACACATGATGAAGTAAAGAATCGAGTGGACTATCAAAGTGGAAAAGAAGATTACACGTTAATAAAGTGCTGCAGAAAACAGAAGTTCAATTAATGTACAGATGCTGAAACAAAGGTAAATCAAGTCATTGTATAGATTAGCTATGTGTAGTGAATAAAATGCAGGCAAAGCCGCCATTGTATAGAAACTGGACATTGGTGTAATGAAATAAATGAGCCAGAAACCATGAAGGGGGAATGAAAAGTTGTGTCGCAGAAGAATACCAGGGTGCTGAAACTGCGTGGTGAAGCTATCTGGCCTGAAGTCAAGATCCTAGAAATTGAGGTCAGCTATCTACTCTAAAGAGAATGAGTGTGCGGAGGATAAATCCTCTCACGTTAAGGTGCAAGAAAGAACACAAAAGATGCCAAGTTTTAATTCATTTAAAGCATTTAAAAGCTGCAGAATGGACCAAATCATGGTCTCTTGTCACGTGAGTCAACGATGGAAATAGAGTTCGAACTTGGAGTTCCAGACGCGATAGCGAACGCCCTCACTCCCATGCATTCCCAGGACAAGAATACTCTGAGAGGCCAAGTACAAAGACACTTTCATGGTAGAAGGCATGGGTGATGAGAGGTGTGGGGCTAATTGGGTGGTATGATAGCTTTATGTCCTATCTCCCTGCAACTGGGAATTGGCTTATGTGCTGCTAAATTAACCGAATGTTCCAGACATGGTACAAGCGTGCCAACCAATTGTATTAGTCCATATAACGAAGGACCTTATAGCTTAGAAGACCAATAAAACACAGTGTTACTATTTTCGCTTAAATTACATGTTTGAAGTGGTAGGCATAAATTGATAAAGGACAGCCAATAACAATACTAGCTCCTATATGATTGTATATCTAGATGTTTCCCTTAACCAATCCTGACACTTGATAGGTTTTTCACTATTGCCACGTAGTATGATATCACTCTGATGCATAATTGAGTAATTGAATTGTATTTTTTGTGGAAATCATTGAGAGACTGAGCGTACGTCCGTTGATGTTAGTTGTAACCTCCCTGTTTTAGATAATTGTTAATATAATAAAACAGTGACCTAACATCTTTTTGAGTTTGTCCGGTTATTTGGATTATTCTCATGTAATCCCATCCATTAACAGATGCACATTCCAAGGGATATAAGCTCAGGGACAACAGCACAAAGAGTGGCTCAGAATGTGTGTTAATACGCAAATATTACTCGAGTTGACTCACCAGGCACAGGCAACTTCACTCCTTTGGAAGTTAACTTCTGGTGTACTGAACCAGGTTAGCATACAACGGAACTGAGAAGTAACTGGGTCAATGAAGGACCAGAGCAATTATTGAGTGTTGAAAACTTTAAGAGGCACACAGATGAATGTGAACCCAAACTGCAAGCTAGACGTTTATGTTAAACAAGCTCTGACGATGGATAGTATATCCGAAACGTGTCGGTTAAGTGTTGAATAATGACATTGTAACCACGATTGTAAATTGACTTGAATTAGGCTCATGGGAAAGCCATTTGGTGTGTTTATTACTGCACATTAACAAATATACGCAAGGACGACGATAGTCCTATTTCGTGAAACCTTTTTCTTTGGAAATAAGTAATGGAATCTTAATGATGAAATTGAACCTTGCTTTTTAGTATTGTGTTTAAGTATTGAGTTTGAAAGTTTAGTAAAAACTGTTTATGCACTAAGAAAATTGTGTACTTGTTACTTTGAATTGATTTAAAACATAAAGTACTTTTGGGTTAAGTACTATTTAACACATACGAATATTTAGGTTTATCAAAAATAATAGGAGGTCTATTGACCCTCTTAGAGTGCATAGGGGTTACCATTTGGTGACAACAGGATAGATTGGAAGAAGTGAATGCAAATATCCACAATGCACTGCTCAGTTATTCAGGACTGGAGGTGAACTTCCAGGGATGGCTACTGGGTGGCACCTTAGCCTGCTGAAATGGCCTATTCTGCTCTCACAATGTGGGAAGAGTAAGATCTCCTCAACTTCCAACAGCCACTGGAGAAGGGCATGCATCTCCATAGGCTAACGAAACATTCCACTCCCAATAGTATTTTCTCATGTAGCAGCAACGAGAGCAGGAGGATGAATTGCAGGTGTGATTAGCGATGTGACCTTAATACAAGGGGTCATGACACCATAGGTCAAACGAGTATCCTACTCGATACTCCACTGGCACCCTTATCAGTGGGCCCCTAAAAGTAGCAGGTGCTTCCCTCACTTTGTCATTGTAAACTTACCTCAGGTGAATGAAGCAAGTATAAAAAAATATTGAGGTTCACTGTGAGAAATAATATACAAAAACAGGGCTAATGTTGTGTAAAGTGATCTTGTAAAGGACGCCTCTGCCATTTTAGCTGACTCACTGCACAGTGGTGGATGTAGCTCTCTGCTTCACCTAGAGGCTATCTTCACCTTACCTGCACTGTGCCATTTCCTACATGCCCTCTCATGCTGGCCAATATTGTTTGCCTTTCAATGGCACACCTTTGCTAAATCTGTATTACTTCAATTTATTTGTCAAACGGGAAGATGCTGTAAATATTTCAATATTTCATACCTGACCCCCTATAGATAAAATAGGGTGACCAGACGTCACGGTTTTGCCGGGACGGTCTGGGGTATTTGGTGTTCTGTCCCCCTTTCTCGAGATCATGTTCCCATTGGAAACTGCAGTGGTCCCGGTTTCTTCGTAGTACATCTTTACAGCTTGCAGGCAGAAATGCACAATCTCGCACAGAAGAAATGATGCATTTTATTACCTTAGATAGTGTTTGTGATAACCGGGGGCGTAGGAGACACATACAATCTGGGGGGGGGAGTGGCAGGGGACACCTTGGGGACTTGGCTTTTGTGTATGAGGGAAGTCCCCAAGGTGGACTTGAGGGAAGTGAGGTCCGGAAGGTCTCCAGCAAAGCGCAAATTGTAAGCACCAGAACGAAAGTAATATAGAAAGGAACATATTGCCATGTTGTAGGTGCTGACTGGAAAAATGAGGAGTCAATGTCATCTGGAAGTTCGATGCCCCTTTTAAATGAAATATTTGAAAGGCCCTTATGCTGCCCCTGGTGGACCACCTTGTTTTTCCGGTTTTACCCACTTGGCCGTTGACTTGTACCAGCCTCTAGCCCTTGACATAAGTTGCACCATGTTCCCATTTACCCTGTGCCCTTCTTCCCCCAGCCGCTCAAGCAGATCCCTTGGGCCATTTCCATGAGTTAAGTCAATCATGAGGGGAGAAGCTCCCTGCTGTTTTGTTTCATTATGTTGCCATCATTATGTTGCCATGTACATTTTGCTGTCTCAACTCCCATTAAGGTGGTGTTACAGGTCCAATGTTTTGTTTCTAATGTTCAAGTACAAGGGGGTCAGAGGAATGTATGTTTGTAGTGATTTAGGAAGGCAGTAGGCTATTTTTTCAGGCAGGTTTGGTTACTATTTTAGGTGAGGTCAGGTCGCTAGGTGGGTATGCAGAGTATCAAGGTGTGTTTTTTCCCCTAACATCCCTCTACCTATCCAATTTTGTTATCCTAACCCTCTTCCCGGTTTACCTACTTCCACCTACCCATCCACAACCTCTCCCTCCTTCCCCCACTGGAAGCCACGTGGTCACCTGTAATGTATATCATAAGGAACCCGTGGCAACCATGGTGGGAGGGTCACACAGGTTGGGGCCATTAATATGGAACTCCTTTTCATGGGATGCCTGGGATGCTGGCCATATGGTTTCCTCTTTACTCGTCAGAAGATGCTTCAGTATTACATTCATAACACAGCTCCCAAAACGTGTGCAGTTAATTTACATTAGTGCTTAAAAATGCACAGTGCAGCCCTTAATTGCATAGACATCTGGCCATTGCCATATATGCGAGACACGGCTGCCTCTGCAGAGTTTGCGCTTTGCTCATTTGCTGGCACTGTTCGCCAACCACAGGGTACATTTTCTCTGCTTCCCTGACTCTGCTTCCATTCATTTAGGAAAAGTGGCTTTCTTCCAACTAAGCTAGAGCTGTGCATTTATAATTGAATGGTCGGACAATCAAATTGCCCACCAACAAAACACTGCCAATTATATAGTTCTACGTTATAACACGACATGTAATTTTATGCAGGTCAGCTGACCAGGCCCTAATATTCAGCTTGAGCCCCCCACATGCACCCCCGCCGGCCAGGCCCTAACGTGGAAGCTTGAGCCCGCCACATGCACCCCCTGCCAGCCAGGCCCTAACATGGAAGCTTGAGCCCCCCCCAACGACCAGCCCCTGACATGGAAGCGTGAGCCCCCCACATGCACCCCTTGCCGATCAGGCCCTAACATGGAAGCTTCAGCCCCCCACATTCACCCCTCTCTGACCAGGCCCTAACTTGGAAGCTTCAGCCCCCAAGATGCACCCCCCGCCGATCAGGCCCTAACATGGAAGCTTCAGGCCACCACATGCACCCCCCACCAACCAGGCCCCAACATGGAAGGTTCAGCCCCCCACATGCACCCCCCGCCGACCAGGCCCTAACATGGAAGCTTCAACCCCACACATGCACCGCCGTGCTCAGCATTGTCTCACTTATGTGACTATGGGAATGTACATGATACCTTGTTGGGTACAGGTGTTAAAGGGGGCTGGTGGCCGTGTATGCTGAGATCTGGGTAGGCGATTCACCTAGAGTTGTAGTGAATAATCGTTCCTCCTACACTAGGCCACATTTAAAGTATCAGCCTGCAATTATGTTTCAGGTTACTTTTGACACACGTGCAGGCATTTACATTTGATTAACTTCTGCGACCTCCAAAAGCATTATTAATCAGGATACGTCTCGTTGGTTTGCATTGCTTTTCTGCACAGAGTGCTGAGGTCCGTGATTGGGTAACATTTTTAGGGAAGGAGGGAAATCAAGGGGTGGGGCAAGGGGCTACATAACTCCAGAACATTCCGGAGACGTTCATGGCATTCTGACGGCATAGCTCTTTTCAATATGGGGATTGCAGTCTCTTATTCAAAACGGGAAAAGCAAAACCACAAGTCCCAGAACGCAGATGAAAACGGGACTGGATGGGCAACTCACAGAGGATCTGGTGGCTTCTGACATGTGATGCACCTTGTAGGAGGAAGGGCCCACCATTTGATGGGGACAGGGTATGCAATAACGGAGTAAGGCAGAACTGGACTAAGGCAAAGTGTGCCATTCAGTAGCGCCCCGAGACCCAAACCCAGGCAATGATCACTTTTTTCATTTTCAGCACCTTATATGGGTCATGAATGAGGACTGCAGTAATGATGTTAAAGGCTGTGAGGGCCCCTTTGCGTGACTTTCACGTGGCCTGGTAATCTTCGCGGATGTATCCAGCATGTGAGGACCCCTTCAGGTGACTAGAATGCTATGTGGGC
This sequence comes from Ambystoma mexicanum, assembly GCF_040938575.1. Taxonomy (NCBI): domain Eukaryota; kingdom Metazoa; phylum Chordata; class Amphibia; order Caudata; family Ambystomatidae; genus Ambystoma; species Ambystoma mexicanum. The sequence continues at coordinate 607,485,647 of NC_090923.1, read as the reverse complement.
CCGGCCCTGCAGCATTATCTAGCATGTCTGCCAGGTGCACAGCAGGAGGGTCCTCCTTATTGGAAAGATAGGAGTGACTTAGGAAGAGGCAGGGTTGGGTTGCTAGGGTGCAGGGGTCCAGGGAGCTGGGGGGTCCTTGAGGGTGAGGAGTCCCAGAGCACTGTCGGAAGAGGACACCACCTTGTGCCATGCGTGCGTGTCTTGGGCCCTGGTGTGATATAGCCACATGCCCTCTGGGAGAACTCAGCGGTATGGGAGGGACATTATGCGTGCCACTCCAGGGAAGAGACTCAATGTGCAGAAGCCATGGGTGTCGCTTGGCTTGAGCAACACGTTTTGCAGCGTGTTAATCTACGATCCATTCGACTTCCAGGCCCATTTCTTGGCCTGGCCCGGGTGCACTGCCATTGCCTTTGCGGGCGCTAATGGTCTGGAGGACTGGGGCCAAGGGAACCTGACGTTCCCCCCCATGACATCACACACTAGTCACGCTGCCCCCCCATCCAGACAGTCACAACATCACACACACACAGACACTACTACTCAGTCACTTACCTCAGCTAGCTCTGGCTCGAGTCTCTCTCTAGTCTCCCCTCCCTCGCCTCTATAATCAAATGCCGTCGCAGAGTTCTCTGCACGCGTCACTGCCTGGCTGCTCCACTTCGCTCTGGCCTATGGACAAAAGCAGGCTGAGGCTGAACAGCAGTGCACTGCCCAGGGGCACGCGCAGTTTGTTCCGCGGCCTGGGCATGTACCAAATGCGCAGGCACATGGCATGCAGCGAGCGGAAGTACTTTAAGCCTGCAGTCTGCAGAACTTGTACTTTTGCACGGTGACAGCTGCAGCCTGCAAGTCGAGGGTACACGTGGGGGGACAGAGTCCCCCCCAGCTAAAATGATAAACAGTAAATGTCCTCTTTGAATTTATGCATTAAAGACGACCACGGGGATCGAACCATAGTGGTTAGGTTTGTAGGCCGGACACTTCACCACTGCATTATATAACCTGATGAAAAATAAACAACTAAAGGTAAAATGTCTCATTTCGGTTCTGCAATTCGCAGGGAAAACATTTGTATTGGTTCTTGGAGTTTAAAACATGCACATCTTTTAACATTTTCAAAAACACTATTAGAAGAAAAATCCTCTCTGGGCTTTGTGTGTGTGCTGTTTTTATGAAAGTCAAATGACATTCGTCCTCTGCAATTTGGGAGGCTATGCAAAGCAAATGTAATGTGCATATTTCACCTTGATATGCTAATTTCTGGTGACGTCATATCCCATTGCATTTGTTGACGTGTCCCCCCACTTTAATTTTTAGGACTTGACCCTTGACTGCAGAAGTATAATTACATGCTGCACATGTTTACACACTGCATTCACAACACTTACATATTTCACTTACATATTCTGGAGGGGATAAATGCCATTATATTCCCCCCACTTAAAATGGTGGGGGGGATTTGTCTCCCCTGTTCCCCCATGTCCTATGCCCATGGTGATAACGTAATTGTAATATGTGTTTCTATGAACAATAACACTTAAACCCCCTTTTCCTCCAAACGCTACTGAAGTGTAGCGCCTTGACAGCCACGTTCAAGAGTAAGTCCTACGTTTATGTTAGTTGCCCTGTCCCGTTTTATTTTTACTTTTTAAATCTGGTCTCCCTAAATAAACACATTCCAGAGAATGTCTGATCCTGTACCGAGGTGCCAAGTTTCCAAGTTCCATGCCAGCCCTGATTTTTGCTTCCAAATCCATGCTGGAACTTGTAGTTTCATTTTCCCCATTGCAAGGGTGGGTCTACAAGTCCCAGCATGTAGTGTGGAAAAAAAAAACATGAATGGCTCAAAGATTCCTTATGGAACTGAGAAACTTGTCAGGTATGGGGGCATACATTTAACAGCCTATACAAGGCTGGCCGTGTCTATCACCACATATAGAGGCATTTGAAGCCCCCCCTTTGGATTCTGCTTCGAGGGTAGATGTGTGATTCTGTGAAGTAAGGTCAATTTTTGACCTCTTTCTAAGGACCTAACTCACTACTGAGAGTGTTGTCTCCCTCAGCATTACAGTTTGGATCATTAAAATTATAATTGTTCTTTTACATGAACAATGCAAGTGGCTTCTAAGCGCATGTTCGGGATTCGAGCCTATCTTGGCTGCGTTGTCTTGCTTCCGAGATGAACGCCTGCCGCTGGGCTATCCTTCCTCCCCTCATTAGATGGCCTTCAGTTGGCATGCTTTGGCTTGGACCTGGACATGTGGTGCAGGGGAATGACCGATATAGCCAGGCGATGTCGTATGCTGGAGTATAACGTGAGTCTCCTGCTCTATCCGGCGGAAGAGGAGGAGACCTGTCCTATGCCAGCATAATGACTGGACCCTGCAGACTAAACCCTAGTTGTGAAGGTGATGACGAAAGCGCCACAAAAATGGAGGAGGCACCCCCGATAACCTGGGCAGTGTCTCTCACATGTCCTCCCCCCTCGCTGGAGAAGGGGGAGGCGCCGTGCACAGCGCAGCAAAAGGAGGAAAAGCCTGCGAATCTGGCAAGCGCGGCAAAACACTAACGAAGTCCGTGAAAGGGCAAACAAAGGGACGAGATCTGCAAAGGAAGCAGCATCCAGACTCGTCGTGGAGGACTCGCACCCGGGAGATTCACGAAGGAGTTTTTTGTTGTTGGTCTACGATGAGAAGAAGAGAGGCCAGCAGAAGGAGATTCCCGGGACGCCTAGCAGCTGGGAGCAGCACCACGGCAAGGACGAGAAGCTGCGGAACCCTCGTCCGAAGGCAGGCGTAAGCTGAGGAGATCGAGCAGAGCTCGTGGGAGGGGGAGACGCGCAGCAGCCAACACACAGACCGGAACAGCGACGCTGGGGATCAACGATCGGGGGGGCGAAGGTGAGCGGAGCGATCAGAGCTCGTAGGAGAAGAGGACGCGCATCAGCCAGCACGCGGATTGGAGCGGCGAAGCCTGAGGTCAGTGGAGGGGAGCAGTGCACGTCGGAGAAGGCGCGCAGGAGGCTCACCTCCTCTATCGCAGTGAATGGTTTACACGTGAACTGGGGCACCTTGCGCTCGTGGGTTATCTTGGGCTCATGGAGATCGCGGGGAAAGGGCACGCACGCACTTTGGGACAATTGGCTGTTGCCGCCCTACAAACCGAACGGAATCTGGGAGCGGGCCGGGATTACACGTTAGCTGGGACACTGTATGCTCGTTGTTTTACTGTTGACTCATGGAGGCCGCCGGGTGCAAATGCGCGCTCGAACTTTGGGACAGTTGCGCTGTTGTCACCCCGTGAACCGAACGGATTGAAAAAGAGCGCTTGAACGTTTCACTTTATAACCGCTTTTGACATTTGAAGCGGTGACTGAAGGGCAGCACGACAGCCAGAGCACGCGCCTGGGGAGAACACGTGTGCACCGGCTCGGAACAATCGCACACAGCAGCAAGCATGGACATGGAAGCGTTCATCTCGATGGCCAAACTGGTTGTGGCTAAACATGGGAGCAAGTGGATGGAGTCACTGGTTTGTCAGTCAGAAGAGGAGCAGCCGGGTACAAGTGAATGCCTGGAGTCACCGCTGATGTTTCAAAATGAGAAGGACATTCAGGAACTTGAAGGAGAAGGACAAGAGGAGGAGGAAGAGGAGCCATCTGGGAAGAGGAAGCGAGTGATGACCCAAAGGGCTTTGGCAAACAAGGAACAGGCAGCAAGGAACAAGAAAGCCAAAGTGACTGGGGCAAAAAACAAGGGAAGGACACAGGAGGTTGTGGCCGTACCGGCACTTGAACATGTGGAAGCACCAAGGAAGCAGGGAACACCCAGCAGGTCTGCAACCAGACCGGTGGCTGAGAGGGAAGAGGGTCCCACGTCCATGGAGGCGGTAAAAGGTATGGTGATGCAATGTATGCAGGCCTGGGGGAGTGGGGCTAATGGTCAAGTGTTCAGCGGGAATATCAATGCGTTTAACCAGTTGGGAAATGGGGCGGCTGTATTACAGCAGAATGGTGTGGGAACAGGGCCGGGGGCTGGGAGCCCGGGGCTGTACCAGCAACCAGGCAACCCTTCTAACGGGGGGTTCTGGGGCCAGGGAATCAAGGGCGGGGAGTCTGGCCAACATAGGCGTGTCCCTCTACCATGGGTGTGCCAGTGTTAGGGAGCCAAGGGCTGGCCTTGTGGTCAACACCTTCGGCGGTGAATGCGGGAGCACAGCAGCTGAATAGTCAAGGGGGCGGCGTGGTAGTGAATAACAGTACTGGAAACCCCACTGCCACACAGGTTGCACAGATGCAACAGCCCACATCACCAATGGGCACAGTTTCAGTGGTGGGGGGGTCCCGGTGATTCAGCCAGGTTTAGCTGCAGGGGGGGCAGTACAGCCCACCACATGGTGGGGACAGGGTATGGCTAACACAGGGTTACCTCCAGGGCCTAGTCCTAGTCCAATGGTCAATCAGAATGGAGTGTGGGGGACAATGACACAATATGGGAGGGTTATGCCAGGGTTTGCACCAGTTAGGGTGGCGGTTAATTCCTTATCTTGGCACATACCATTGTCAATCAAGGAGAGGGTATGGAGGGAGGAATTCATTGAAATTTTGGAACTGGTGGGGATGGAGCCTCCAGGGAACGGGCTAAAGGAACTGTCAGAAAAAGAAAGGGAGAAGCGGGACAAGGAAACACCCAAGACAGAGGCCACCATGCACAATTGGTTGAAAGCGTTTTTAGATTACACTTCAATAATGTTGGAAAAATACCCTCAGGATGCCTTAGCTATGCTAGACTATGGCCATTACATTCAAGATATTTACTTAAAAACGGGGGGTGAAGGGTGGTTGCAGTACGGTCGTGCATTCCTGTTAAAGATGCAGGTATGGCCGGCCCTGTCTTGGGATGAAATGGATGTGGGTGGTATTGTAGACAAACTGCTACTCACAGGAGAAGGGAGCGAGAAAGCCGCGGTTGAAAAGCCCCAGGCTTGGAGAGGTAGGGGGGGGTCCAATCGGCGCGGGAGGGCGTCTTTTCGTGGGCACTCCTCCTGGAACAGCAGAAGCAGCTACCAGGGGGAGCAAGCGGAATGCTGGAGGGTCAATTCAGAGGAAGGCTGCCCGTTTGGTAAATCCTGCAAGTTTAGGCACCCCCGAGGAAGCTACGGCAAAGACCGCAGCACCACCTCCAGTGAAGGGAAACAAAGGAGCAGCCCGAAAGGGAAAGACAGGGTCAAAAAAGAATGAAGGGGGGAGAAGTAGTTCTGAACCTGCCCTCAAAAGAACATGTAATGGTTTGATTAAAATCGGGTTGCCAACACCGATCAATTTGCAAGCAATGACTCCGTGGTTAGATGTCTATCATAACTTGAGTGACGCCAGAATGTTGTGGGAAGGTTTCAGGTGGGGGTTCAAGATCCCATGCACAGAGGTAAAAATGGGCGTGGAGGCGCTCAATCTGCTCTCCGCGTTGGGGATGCCTGAAGTGGTTGCGCAGAAGGTGGACAAAGAGGTGCTCTTGGGCAGGGTGGCGGGGCTTTTCAGGCAACCACCAATGCCAAACTTGGTGATATCACCACTAGGCTTGGTGCCCAAGAAAGAAGAGGGCAGTACCGCTTGATCCATCATCTCTCCTTTCCCGAGGGGGAGTCAGTCAATGACGGGATTAGTGAGGAAAGGGCCAGGGTACAGTATACTTACTTTGAGGATGCTATAGAGATGGTTAAAGCAGCGGGGAAGGGAGCCCTTATGGGAAAGTCTGACATTGAGTCAGCGTTTCGGTTACTACCCATCTATGCGGAAAGCCACCACTTGTTGGGTTTTAAGGTTGGGCATCTTTACTACTATGACAAGTGTCTACCAATGGGCTGCGCCATCTCCTGTGCCTATTTTGAAATGTTTAGCTCTTTTCTGGAGTTCACAGTGAAGCGAGACTGTCCAGCAGGGTCGGTGGTGCATTATCTCGACAATTTCTTATTTATCGGGAAGGAAGGGTCTGCAGAGTGTAAAAACCTTATGGGCTATTTGAGAGGTTGATGGAGGAAATGGGGGTCCCATTGGCAAAAGACAAAACGGTGGGCCCAGTCACTTGCCTTACCTTTCTGGGAATTGAGATTGATTCTGTAAAAGGGGAATGCAGGTTACCACAGGACAAAGTGGTGAAACTGAAGGGGATTATCAAGGAACTAAGGGGGAAGAAGAAGGGTACCCTGAGGGAGCTCCAGGTCCTAGCAGGCTCCCTCAATTTTGCAGCAAAGGTCATCCTGGTGGGTAAGAGTTTCACCAGGAGCGTGGAGCTGAAAGTAGTAGGTTTGCAGCACGCAAATCAGCACGTTAGGCTCGGGGCTGAGGTTCGGGTGGACCTTGACATGTGGGACTCCTTTATGGACAACTTTAATGGTGTGTTAATATGGCGTAACACAGATGACCGTGAGGGCAGGCGTAAATTGTTTATGGACTCATCAGGAGCTTGGGGGTTCGGGGCAATTCTGGACAAGTGGTGTGGGGTGGCATGGCCAAAGGAATGGCAGAAGAAAGGTGCCACCAAGGACATTACGCTCTTGGAACTCTTCCCCATTGTGGTAGCCTTTAAGCTATGGGGAGAGCAATTGGCAAACAGTAGAATCAGGCTCTGGTCGGCCAATTTAGCGGTGGTCCAAATCATTAACCAAGGTTCCGCCAATGGCAGTAGGGCTTTGCGGCTTTTAAGGGAGCTGCAGCGATGCATGTTGGCACAAAATATAGAGGTGCGAGCCAGGCACATTCCCGGGGTACTGAACACACCGGCTGATGCTCTCTCTCGTTTGCAGTGGGGGAAATTCCGAGAGAGTTGCCCGGGAGCAGAGAAGGAGATGTCCCCATTCAAGGCTCAGTGGTGGGAAATGATTGGGGAAATCTGAGTACCCTCATCCAGACGGCTCTCGCACCTGGCACTACAAGAAGATATAAGGCTTGCTGGGAACGGTACCTGAATTTCAAACCAGAGGTACTGGGTGGAGATCAACAAGGATCGCCAGTAAGGGCCTTTGTTGGCTGGGGCTGGCGCGAAGGAGGATCCAGGTCTTGGATGGCTCACCACCTTGCGGCCATCGCCTACCTCTGCAAACTAAACGGTGAGAGTGACCCTACTAAAGAACACTATATTTGTATGGCGATGAAAGGATGGGCTATGCAAGGGACAGCTAAAGGGGATGAAAGGAGGAACATGGATGTGATCAAGCTGCAGAAGGTGGTGGTGTATCTGGGTCAAGTTTGCCATGGGGATTATGAAGCAGCATTATTCAGAGCAGCCTTTACCTTAGCCTTCTTTGGGGCATTCAGGGTGGGGGAGCTGGTACCAGAGAACAGAGGGGCGAAAGGGGCAAGGTTTTTACAGATACAAGATGTACAATGTTCAGAGCAGCAGGTGACTCTATGGCTGAAAAGTTCAAAGACTGACAAGAAGGCAAGGGGTGTACGTTATCATTGCAGCTCATTCCAGGAAGCGTGATATGTCCAGTCCAAGCAGTGTTGAGTTATCTCATACAAAGACCCCCATCGGTCAAAGAAGCCCCACTACTCATCCACCAGGATGGCTCAGCCTTAAGTCGCTTTCAATTTAAAAGGGTGATGGAGTTGGCTTTAGAAGGAATCGGGGAGACAGTAGGGGTCTTTGGGACACATTCGTTTCGGATAGGAGCAGCCACCTCAGCTGCAGCAATGGGCATGGGTGAAGTGGCGATCAAGCAGATTGGGAGGTGGAGATCGGGCTGTTTCAGAAGATATATTAGACCTGAAAAAATTTGAGGTTTCAGTGTGTTTCTCCTTCTTTTTCACCAGTGCCTGCCCGGAGAAGGAGGAGATCGGTATGGGTGGTAGGACACTCTTTTGTGTCTAGAGCAGGGACAAGCTGGACAGAGGAGCAAGAGAAATTGACGGCAGGCGAATTCAGGATAGGTTGGCACGGGATGCCGGGTATGAAATGGGCTCATTTGCAAGGGCAAATGCACAATTTGCTGAGAAACAAAGAAAAACCAGACATATTGGTTATTCATTTAGGGGGCAATGATCTCACAACCTTGGGGAGAGGGGCTTTGATGCGGGAAATAATGTCTTCATTACAGAAACTGGCGGCTCAATTGGGAGAAACAGAAATTGTCTGGTCTGAAATCATTCCGAGGCCGGAATGGCGAGGTGCAGAGAAACACGCAGTGGTGGAAAGATCCAGGAGAAAACTGAACTGCACAATGGCAAAGTTCTGCAAAGGCAGGGGCTTTGGGCAGATTAGGCATGGTCTGAACAACCTGAAATCCCCAGAGTACTTCCACAAGGATGGGGTACATTTGGCCCAGCTGGGCATGGAGCTGTTCTTTTGGAACATCTGCTCAAAACTACTGGAGCTATAAGGGGAAGGGGGAGCCACGGTGGGCGGTAACCCACTCGTGGCGTGGCAGTGTTTGGCCGGACAAACACATGAGACAGACTCCGGAGGAGCCAGGAGAATGCAGGAAGGGTCTTCGCTCTTCTTAGACCCAGCACCCCTTGGGAGCCTAAGCTGCAGGGGCGTTGGGAAGACAAAACAACTAAGGCTCAGCTTCCCCCAAGGAAACGGCACTCTCCCCGCCCAGGAACACCTGCAGGGGCAGGAGAGGCTCGGACGCAAAGGTTGGGAGAATTGGGCCTACTCGGAACACTTGGGGAAGGAAAGGGGGAAGCCGTCATTTTTGGACACGGAGCAGTCGCCGCATTTTATGAGTCATGTTCCACAAATGTGTGCAGTGTTATTTTTGGTTTGGTTTTTGTGGAATAAATCTGCGGCTCCTTATGCCAAAAACAATCAGGTCTCACTTTACACTTTTCGGTGGGAAATGAGCTTGGGGTATGTTGGTTACCAATGGACAGATGCCAGGGTTATACTGACACTCAGGGTGCAAGCTCTTACCCCAAGGCCAGAGGACGTGGTTTAATGCTTCTCTACCTGTGATACATTGATCCAAGCCTGAATTTTACAGCGCCAAGACGCCCACTGGTGACAGGCGCGCTTAATTAAAACCCTTTTAACATAACATTTTAATAACTCTCAGCGCTATCATCAAAAAGCTATGGTTCTGCCGCCTGGAAGTTATAACAGTGACTCAATGGATGGCACTGCAACATGTAGTTTGCAACCTATCACGTTGGACTTGATCTGGCATGGCTACTACTGGAGCAACATCTGGGTGAAAATAAATGTATGTTTACATTAAGAATTACAAAATTGGATATGATTTATTTCTTTGTACTCCATATTCTTTAAAAAAAAAAAAATAAGGGTGCACTTTAAAATATAGCAAGAAATGAAACATAAGCAGTAGACTTCGGCACTCAGACATGACTAATGTTCAGAACAGATGGTGGGAGGGACCCAGTGCAACGCTTTGCCCTAAAGAGCATGGGCAACATGGCTACTGTGTGAGATGTTTGAAAAGTAGTCTGCAGAGGTCACTATATTGTGCACAGAGGCCTGGACTGGTACAAGGACACTAGGACAATGAAACACGGCTCCGCCAGCCAGGCCATTGTAGGCCAGGAGCGACATAGGCCACTTTAATGGCCTTCTGCCCTTTTCAGATGATATTTTTAAACTTTATGCATGGTCAAAGTGCTTTAAAACGCACAATTTACCACATATTTCCCCCCAAAATATGCGGCCAGATATTGCATAAAGAAATATTGTGAAAAGTCATGCATTGGGAATGTGGGGCACGTTTTTGTTTCTATGCCTTCGACTGTTTCTTGGCCTACCAGAGCCCAATCTCGCCTGTGAACGTCTTTCTTCTCCTCCCTTGATGTTCGATTGTCCCTCCCCTTTTTGAGTCCACTTGCTCGCCTGTTTAATATCTACGTTATTAGCCACTGGCCAACGTTCCAAAATACAACCCTGCAAACACGCTAGAATGCCACAAGGTGTCGCACTCGGCCTTCTAAATCACTCGCCCTTTCCTGAACACCAAAGGATAGCAATTTGTACCCTATTGCCCAGATTTGAAAAAGACACGTTTGAGGGTGCCGAAATACGTGTTATCACTATGGGCCACCATTAAATATGGAAAAAAAGAAGAAAAAAATTAAATAAAATCTGTTTGCGGCGCAGTAATAGATGTGTGCAGAATCCCTTTTTTCTCAGTCTAGCAATAGAATAATTAACATTATTTCCAGGCTGTTATACGGATATTGAAGATACCATATATACATACAAGTATAAACGTTTGACTTTCTAGACAGACAAAGACTGAGCTTGTGTCCTTCGAGCCTGCCCTCGAGGCAAGGTTGCGTTGAGTTCTCGCAGAGCTGGGGGGTGAAAGTCCCTTGCCTGCTTCTCAGAGTTTGATGGCTGGTGGCCACCCCACCCACCAGAGGCGTTGCTGGGGGGGGGGGCTAAGGGGGCTATAGCCCCTGATCTTTTGGTGGTAGCCCCGGATAGAATCTCAGGAGCTACAGCCAAAAGGCTAGCTAGCCCCCAGTCCTGACAGTTCTGACATCAGCGTAGCCCCGGGTCTTTTCCAGGCCTAGCAACACCCCTGCCACCCACCTTTAAAGCTCCCTTTCCTTCCTGTGGCTGGGGAGGAAAATATCAAGTGAACAATTGACCCGTGGCTGGAAATGCTGGCTGCTGATTTACTCACCATCTAACTACATCAGATAGGAGAGCTCTCTGTGTGCATGGATACAAGACTCCACTACAACGTCACACTGCGAGGCTGCTTGCGGTCATACTGACTTCACTACATAGGGCCTCATTACAGGGACGGCGGTGGACCAAGGTGGTATCACCTTGGTCCATGCCGGTAAAATACTGGCACTGCCTTGGTGGAAAGGAGAATTACCGCCCTATTCCAAGGTTGGTGGGGCGGTAATTCCCCCTTCCCCCATTGCCCTTCCCCATTCCCATTTTTGCCCCATAGGGCATAATGGGAATGGGGAAGGTGCTAATTACGGCACCACAAATTGCGGTACTGTAATTAGCTCCCTGGTCCCTTTGCGGGTTGGTTTTTAACGCCTGCAAAAAGCAGGCGTTACATTCTCCAACCCGCAAAGGGACCTCGTAGTAAGGCGGTAAGGGTTTACCGGTACCGGTAAAATACCGGTACCGGTAAACCCTTACCGCCTACCGTGTAATGAGGCCCATAGTCTTTACTGTGTATAGCGCATACTGTGCTCACTACAAGGTTTTGCGCGAGCTTCCACTGATTTCAAGTCATGGCTCTGTGCAAACTCACATTGCCCCCACACCACACTGCAATCTTTAATTCAAGCTCAGTCTGCCCTCACTAAAACGCTGTCTGTACAAGGTCACACTGCGCCCACTACAAGGATTGGTCTAAGGAAACCCACGCTGCCCACATTACAAGACTTTCAACAAGCTGACATTGACTTTACTTTGATGCATTGTACAAACTCACACTGCCCTGACTTCAAGGCATTGTACACGGTCACGCTGACACTGTCCGCAAAATAAGGCTTTGTACAAACACAGGCTGCCCACATTACAAGGCCGTCTACAAGGAGCACTCGCTCGGCATTCACGCTACAGGCTTTAATGGTTCACCTTCCTCTCACTACAACACTCTCTGTGAGCTCACTGTCCTCGTTACAAGGATATGCACACGCTCACGCTGTATTCGTGCAAGATCCTTCTACCCTCATTATAAGTCTGTGACGTGTGCAATCTCTTGCTGCCCTCACTCCAAGGATCTGCAACTCACACTGCTCTTGCAACAAGTCTTTGCGGATGCTCAAACCAACTTCTCTTCGGGGCTTTGCACAATCTCACACACCCTGCCCTCAATGCAAGGATTTCTACAAGACTCTTACTGTATTGCCTTCATTGCTAAACTGTCTGAACACCCTGCCCATAGTATAACGCTCTCATAAACCCAGTAGCAGGAGCATAGCCCAAACCTCTGCCTTGCAGATGAAGAAAACAAGTCCTTCTGCAACACAAACCTCATGCAGCTGGTATCGTCTCATAACGATACTTAATCATACTGATACTACTGCCACCCAATATGACTCCCTCTGTAAGCACTGTGCATGGCCTTGCACAAGGAAAAACGGGCTACAATGGGTTTATTATTTCTCAGTTACTGAGTGCTTAAGACATATTAACATTTCAGAATGCTTTACACAATTGTCAGCTACAGTAACGGCGCAGTCTCAGGGCCAGTAGGGGTAAGAGCCGAACAGCAGCTAGGACCGTACATAGCAGTGCAAATGACAACCTTCTGCCTACAAAGAAAAGAAATCCAACCCAAGCAATTTCCCAAACATGCTGGTATCCCTCGTCTCTTAGTGATATCATACTGCGTCCCAATTTGGCTCACTTTTGTGAGCAAGGCCCAGGAGCATCATGGCTTGGCCTTGCATTGCACAAGGAAAACGGGCCACGGGTATATTTTCCGGCATATTTTCTAATGTAAACGAATGCTAAGCGATTAATGACTCGTTCCAATTCATGGCCCCAAGTTACAGCTCATAAAATGTCTCCTAGGGCTCCCTATACAGTCTCTCCAAGTGGCGAAGAATATCCTATTGCTCAGTGAGGGACTACCCAGCATTGCAAGAGTGTGTGTGGGGGAAGAGGGGCTTGTCCAGCGTACAAATCCTGCTTTTCCCCCAAATGCATGGCACGCAATTCCATATGGTCCCATTCGCGCCCACAAACCGCCCACCCTGCCCTAATCAACTTTGTTGGTAACATTAATGGCCGATGGCATATTAACACAACAAAAAAAAAATAAAACTGGAAATAATTACAAGTGCAGGAAACTCAACTATAAAGAGCTCTGTCCAGACGCTGTGCGGCAAAATACGTGCACATCTCCTAATTTGCACATGGATTGCCCCAGCAGAAATGACTTCACCGAAAAGGACATTGCAAGTATCATTCTTCAAAACCTGGAAGCGCCATTGAAGCAACTTCACAATAGGTTAAGCTACGTGGGAAATAATTCTGTCCTGCAAGATACCTAAAGGCCGTGTCAGAAGCACCGATAAGGGGGGGTGCAAATAAACCGCCTCACAGAGCTTTCCTTATTTTTCCCTTGCCCCTCACCCCTTCGCTGTATTGACTCGTTCTATCTACCTATCACCCACCACGCGAGTGCTAGCCTGGTGAGTTTAAGCGTAGGAGCCCCATATTCCCCATTTGCTTACACTGCAATAGTGCCTTGGACAAGCAACTGCACGTTTAGTATGTTTGTGAATATGCCTATTAAGCAGCAGCAACTCCACGGGGGGCTCATGTCGAAGCTGCAGACTAAATCCTATTAACATTTCTGAAATTATTACAAAATGGTATGCTACGGACCGGTGGTACAGTCTCTCATTATGGCCTGCAGTAACAGCCGACCAAATAAAAAAAATATACGTGGTTACTAAATATATAATATTTAGCAATCACAAAGATCTCTTGCACCTCAGTCACCTGAAAATCCAATGGCTTTGGCTTTCTGCGCAGGCCTAACAATACGCTGCTCCTGCTTGCTTTGTCCAACAGCCAGCAGCAGGGTCAGTGAGGTCGCCCGGGCTGCGATCTGCATCTGCGCAAATCGTGCATCAGAGGGATGATGCAAGCACAGCAAGTGCGGTTCATTCCCCGGGCAGTGCCTGGCCCTAAATGTGCATGCACGCCTCCGTGAGCCCGGCAATGGATAGAAAAGAAATGCACCAGCCACAGCATAGCGAACCCCCCAGGCTTGCCTGGATATTCGTTCGCTAATACGGTACAATCATATTCATGTATCCTTCCTTGGGGACGCAAGTAAAGAGGCCCTATGCCCCTAGGCCTACCGGGGAAAGTCCCGGTGTCCTTGTGGGCCAGTCCAGCTCTGGTGATGTTAAGTTGTCCTGTTCACAGCATGATGAGAGCACAGTAGCAAGCATCCCAGGCAATGGCAATGAATGACGCTCATCCTAATTAGTTAAGCTGTAGCCACTTGTCAATTTTTTTATTGAAGGGGCACAAAAACTTCCTATGAATATGTGGGAGCGACCGTTGGACGCAATGGAGTCCGAGCCAAACAAAGGGGTTTCTGGGAGGGTTCTCAGTCAGAGAATTATTATGAAATAATGGTTTAAAATGGTGCATTATACAGCAAATTGTCTATGAAAACTCCACACAGCATACAGTTGATTTTATAGGACAACATATGAAAAAATCTATTAGATGCCAAGTCACAACAGTGCACAGGAGCATTTTCCAATGCATTTCATGGTGCATTTTCGTAACTAAGTATAGAAAATCATTTCAAGGTCAAACTTAAGAAATCCTAAACATCAACCTAATGCGATCAGAATTATCTACTAACTAGCACTTTCCTGTAAGTTGGAAATGAAAGGTGAAAGGTGTTTGTGTTCAATGGCACTGTGCCCTATTCTATTGCTCTCATAGATACAGGGTCTCTGGCAAGCTTGATATCTCCAGATGTACTTGAAACTGTGAACCAAGAAAGAGTGGAAATCACTGTGTTACCCTCAGACCTCTCCTCTGGGAACCACATAATGTTGATTGAAAGGAAATCTCAGGAGATGGAGTTACTGAAGTAGAAATTAAAATAAGGTGGCATAGACTCACCCATCTGATGATACTTGTGGCTGCTCAGAGCAGATCTGCTTTACTGGAAAATGATTTACTTTGGAGGCTTTTTCTGCTGATAGATTGCGTGAACCAGGTTCACTGAGCCCGAACCTACCACTTGATCAAATTAAAAAGAACGGTCAGTTTTAATAGCTTCTTTCATTTGATTGAAAAAACATCCAGACTAAGTGTGGATTCATCCCAGAGCACTCAAGTCCCTGACATTGCTATCATATCTGTGAAAGAACAAGATGATAGAGAAGGGACTGCTGCAGAACATTAGAGAATTCATTGTCTTCCCAATAACGAGTGGTGTTCCTCTTTGGAGGGAAATCCATTGAAATTCCATCTTTGGCAGACCTCCAGTGAGTATCCAAGGTCAATCCAGGGATAACTTAGTAGATAAAACCAGTGGTTTAGCAACACTACAAAAGAAAGAAGAAGCAATTTTCTTTCCTATTCAAATAAGTAAAGGTAAGGAATCCTTTCTCTCCAATGTTTGTTTAACTCAAGAAAGAAGCTTCATCAGAGAAAGATTGCTTAGGAAATTACAGAAAAATCAGGAGATTCACATATTTCATCAGATAGATAACTGGGAATCTAGACTTGATGCAATATATTCAAAGCACATGATAACCACAGGTGTGTACTGGAGATCAAAATTGGAAACACATGTATGAATCTATCTTTGCATGCAAGGAAAACTCAAAGCGCCAGTACCCATCTGTTCTATTTGTGAAAGGGTGCTTGTGCTACTGCACCCCGTGCTTTATCTATTAATATGTTAAGGATTATGCAGGGACCAATCGGCCCTTGGTCTGTGTTTTCAAGCCAGGGGTCAAATGGGAGGGGTGGTACTCTCAATCAGAGGCTATGAAACAGCTGAAAAGAAGGCTTTCACAAGCTCTGTCCTTGGCCTATCCTACCACAAACAACACATTTTTCTTGGAAGCATGCTTTTTCTGATGTCTGTTTAACTGTTGACTTATGTCAGTAACATGACCAGGTTAATAAAAGTGATCTCGTACATAAGCAAAACAGAAGAATTAGCCAAAAAACAGAAAAACAGAAAAATAAAGAAATGTACATCAAGCACCACACAGGATAAACACAGTTTGTCAATCAAATACTCCTACAAAGAACCAGTAGGGAAAGGTTCTCATGAATGTATCAGAGAACCTAGACTGTTCTTGTTCGCCTCAAAGATCACCTTTAGGTATTGTATTAGACCAGAAATGACTGTATAGTTTTGGCCTTGTCTGAAGCATGTCCACAGGATTTCTGAGTCACTTTGCTGTGCTTCCTTTGCCCATTTTCCCAGATAGGACGTTCTTAGATCTGTCAAACCTGTACAAAATAGTGTAATGTGCTTCAGGGTTTCCGTTACCCCTGGTTTCTTGCAGAATCAGCAGTCAGAGGAGTCAGCTAGTTTGTAAGGCTGTTTGATCGGATTCATTGGAAAGAGATTTAACCTAAAATGGAGAAATTGATTCCTGTACTAGGTGTTAGGAAATTTGATCAGATATTTTGGCAAGGCCCCCTGGGATTTACTTTCACCACTCATTGCCATCGGAAGCTTATAGGAGGTCATATCATCTTGGGTCTTAATCCAATCCTCCTGCCAAAGCTTCCAATTCCCCTTCGCAGGGTTGATGATAAATGTTTCTAGGTTGGCTTTCAGATGTTTCAAGTGGCTTTGACAAACGTTCCATTGCACACCTATTGGGTTGCTGCTGTTCTTCAATTTTACTTCCAAAACTTGATATGGCTTAGAGGGCAACCTGCATTTCCTATACAGTGCCAATGATTTCCATATCAACCTTGTGAGTAGCAAGATCAAGCCCAGTTTGTACCTGTTAATGGAAGTAGGAATAGAATTAGGAAGCCTTAGCATTTTCCTCCAAAATCTCCATTCCAGTGAGGTCCAGATTTCCCAGGGGGTACATAGGAACCCTTCTGTACCATACAATAGAGCCAGGGTAACCATGGCTTTATAAAATATCAGGATCGGGTGTAGTGAACATTTTCCAAATGTCTTATGAAGCAGACGACCCTGTCCTACTAAAGTTCTGAGTTTTGCCGTCAAAGCCAACTAGCGAGAGAGGTCAACCTAACAGTTATTGATCAGAACTCCTAATTAAATCACCTCCTTAATCTGGACAAATGGCTGCTTTTCAACATACTATTTGAACTGAGTTCTTCTTCGGAGACCCTGAGGAACAATTACCATAGTATTGGTTTTGGCTGGATTAAAAGCCAGCCCATTAGAGGATAAATATTCACAGAGACTATCCAAAGATCTTTGTAGGCCAATAGGCTTCGAGTCAAGCAGGACAAGTTCATCCACGTAAAGAAGTCTTGGGAGATGGTGTCCCCCATCTTTGGAGGAAAAGCTCTGCTCATATGCATCTCGATATCTGTGAGAAATAAGTTAAACAAAATCAGGGCCAATGGGTAACCTTGATTTAAACCCCCAAACATATTAATGTCAGAGCTTAGGAGCCCTTGAGCATTGAGGTGATAAGGACACTAGTTGATTGATAGAGTGATTTGATCACCGCCAGAAGGTATGGCGGACAGTTCCATGCCTCCATTTTGAACCACAACAATTTTCAGCCAATGCTATCAAAGGTCTTTGTTAGATCTATAAAAGCTACATAGATGTTCGTGTTGTCCTTGAAAGCTTTACCTTTGTGGAGATTCAGCAAAAACAAATTCAAGCCTGTTCCGACGCCTTTCACAAAGCCTGTTGGGCGTGGATCATCTCTTTCCTTGCAAGAAAACCATATCTGCAGTTGACGCAGGAGGAAAGCTGTAAAGAATTTTCCCAATTAATTCAACAAGGCAATCAGTCGATCGTTTGTCGGGTCAGCTCTACTTCCTTGTTTTTTCGATGGGTACACTTTTAGCTGACCTACAAGAACTCAGAATCTCTCTCGTCTTTTGGACTTGTTTGAAAAGCTCCAAAATAAAAGGCACCCATGCTTCTAGGGATGCCTTAATCATGGAGTTGGATATACCATTCAGACCGAGAGCCCTAGAATGATGAGCATTTTTAAAGAGCACCACGTCCAGAATATCGAGCGAAAAATGCCATCCATATGTTAAGGTAAGCAGGGATAAAAAGGATGTTGTTACTTTTGCTTCAAATAACTTTTGATAAAAGGATGTCGATGAATCTTCGGAAATCACATTTATGAAGGTCGCTGAGCTTAAAGACCCGGGTTCTTTGATAAATTGCCAGATCGTTCTCCCATCTTTTTTTTAGCAAGAGCCACAATCATGCATTTTGCTTCTTTTTGAATGGCCTCTTCTTTGTAATAGGACAACCAGTTCTTATATTTTTGCTTTCTTTTTTTGCTCAGAAGCATTTGTTGTGCATCATGTAGTCCATCTATCTGTAGACGTTTCTTTCCTAAAATGATTCTTTTGTCATAATATGTTTGTGAGGCCGAGACCTAGACCCAGATTTTTGAGCTCGAGATTTGAATCCAAGAAGTATAGGTAGTGTGAGGGGTCAGGGTCGGTGTAAAAGGAAGTGTATGGTTCACAAATGAGACTGAACTACCATTCCCAGCAGGCATGGGGAATTCGTGTAGTTCATACGCGTGCCAGTACCAGCTGGCCGTAATCAAGGAAGTGTTGAAAACTGCCATCCGACGATGCTCCGGTGCTGCTGATTATTGTTTGGAGAGCACGGGCGGTGGCTGCGGAGATGGTACCCGAGGACGCTGGAATCACCGGGTCAAGGCGGTGAGAAAACGGAAGAGGAGTTTGGCCGCGTTTGTTTTCTGGGTCCGGGGCAGCCGCAGGAGGCGCCCGGACAGTCAGTTAAGTGTTATTTGAGTTGCTTGGACATGGAATGCGGGTTGGTTTACACCCGGGTTGCGGCGGTGATTTATGAGGGCCATAAAATACTAAGACGGCCATAAAATCCTTCATGCTGCATTTCTTTTGAGTCCGGACGTTTTTCAAGAGACGTCTGGGCATGCAGTTAAGTGCTACATAAACATTCTTATTTCCTCAGTGTGCTTTAGAGTTCTTTTTGGCTGAAAGAGTTATTTCAGCACTGAAGAGGGTGTCCTGCCTGCAATAAGTCAAAGCGTGGGGTTCACATGTACACCCTGCAACTAGGAGGAACTCGGGAAGGGCTTGGCAAAAGTTCTTCTAATAAGTTTATGTTTTCCTTCGGTGTTATGTTTTATGCATTGTGGCTTCTGAGGTCCTGCTAGGGCATGTGGAAGTCCATTTCCTGTCATGACTGTCCTATATGTGTGCTAAATGCTAATCCAATGTTATGTTATATGTCCAAGAGTGGAATATTGATGTTATGAGTTATTCAAGTAACTATTACTAACTTCCATGTTTCTGTAAGGTGTCAGTGAGTCCACGGAAGTTAAGGTATGCCTTCCAATGTCTAGAGGTTTGGTCAAGGATCAGGGTGTGTGGTAACATTTCCAAGGTATTAAGTCAGGAATTGCTGGGTTAGGTAAAACTGTGCTTTATGTATGCATAGTGGGTTCCCCTTCCTTCCTTTGTCAATCCATCCCCTTTCCCTAACTCCGTCTTCCCCCCATTGGCTGCCACGTGGCTTCCTGAATTTGTTAACTCAGGTGCCTGTGCCAACCACGGTGGGAGGGTCGATCTGTTCGGCTTCTGTGGTTCGGGAGAGGGGATTGATCTCCTCCTCCCTAAGCGTTATTGACAGGTAGGTAGTTCATACCCTATCCTAATGCCAGCTCCCTTGAAAAATGTTGGGGAAAGGATTAGATATCTTGTCTTAACCACAGGCAATTTAAACCTTTAGTCAATTCAACATCCATTGACCATTTGTCTTACTTTGGGTTGGATTCAACGATCCAGGTAAACTTGAGTGAAGCATGATTACCTATAGAAATTAGATATGGTCAAAATAAAATGAGTCAGATGGAACCAGCATTAGCAGATCTACAGGACTGTGTTCAAGGTAAATCTTTGCAGGACAAAGAATGTGCAAATAATGATAGCATGGAGGCCTATCTAGCTCCCCTTCATAAGCTGTATGATTAAATCAGCTACCAGGGAAAGCCCATAGTTTATGTGGATGGATGTTCCTACCATATTAAAGAAAATGATGAGAACAAATTAGTGGCTGGTGTTGGAATGCTTGGGTGAATGTCATGGCCACAGGCCCCAGAACACAAAAACCACAGCATCTAGTGATGGGGGAAATGGGTCACTTGACTCACTTATGACCCTTTTGGACCTATAAACACAGGGGCCCTGGCTGGACTGGCTGGGCCCTTTGACGCCAGGCTCATATAGAGATGTGAGCAGGGACACTTTATTTCAGTGCAGAAGTGCTTTTATTTTACAAGAACTTTCCAGGAGCTGAAAGCCTTTATTCCAGAGAACATCCTCATGTGCTGACTCATCGAGTGTGGCTACCTAGGTCGGGTCTTCATGTGCTGACTCATCGGGTGTGGCAGGCAGGCTGAACCTGTGGGCGTAGCTTCAAAAGCTCAGCTAGATATGCTGCTCCATCCTTAAGGCTGGTGCTTTGCGTTACTGTGCACTTGCGTGCATTATGACGCTCACCCCCGCTTGAACCAGTTTACTTACCTTTGAAACCAGGCGTTCTCCTGCATACTCACCTCCAGGAAACCGGTGCTTCATTGCTTCATCTGCAGACTCATCTCCTGACATCCAGTGATCTTGATCCCAACCCCGCAGCAACGCACTCCGCATTCACGAACTGGAACCCTGTGAAGAAGAAGAAAGACAAGGTTAGAACATCGGGCCTAGGGCCGTGCTGCATTTGTACTCCGTGTGCCCCCTAGTTAACAACTTACCAGCTACTGTACAGCTGCAGCTTCGTTCCTCATTCCCTCCGTCTGTCGCCTCGAGCTCCGCAGCTTCTGCCAGGCCAGCAACATCACCTGCAAGGGAAGAAAATAAAAGGCAATTCAAAGGTTGATTACCTAATAAAGCTGGAAATGATTTGACTGATCAATTAGCTAAAACTGGAGCACTCCAACGGCAATACATTGATATGGAACATCTTCTTGTAGAAATACAAATACCCACTGTAAAACGAGCACAAACACAAGCAGAAAGTGAGCTTTCTACTCTTCAGTGGAGTAGAGATGCTATACATCTAATTACCTCACTGAACGAAGCCCTGATTATTGGAAGGTGTTATCAATATCTTGAAGACCCAGAAAACATTCCATTATCTGAATAAGACTGTCAGGGAAAGGAAGATCTTTGAGTCTTAATGAAGTTGTAGAAAATGTTTAAAATTCAAGATGGACTTTTGGTTAGGAAAGCCTAATCTGGTTATGATCAGTGGGTGCTAGCTACCTCATTTTGAAGCAGAATGTTATCCATGCCCATGATGCATTGGCCTCTAGCCATCTACGATGACAAAAGATGATGAGATCATACATGCGGTACCTTACTGGCCACACATTGGACAGGACCTTGTCCTAAATATATATTTAAATGGTATCTGTGTGTGCTCAGTTCCAACTGAGTTCTGCCACACAGGGCTCCTCTACAACAGAGAGAAAAGACTTACAATGGTCTGATGTTCCGTTTGATTTCATTGGCCAGTGATTCATTCTACACAAGCCAATAAATACATGATTGTTAAATGCATCTTCACCAAGTGGAGAGTATTGTCCCTCTACCCCAAATTGCAAGGCAGAGACTTCAGCTGTGTAATTGATCATGACTTCTTTACTCATTTTGGCCTTCCTCAAAGGATTAAGTCTGAAAGGAGAAGTTGTTTCATGAGTGAAGGAATGACTAAGATGTAGAAAATTTTAGATGTCAAAAGAAAGTTGCATATCATCTGCCTCCTGGCATCTAGTGGGGGTACGGTGCAGAAATATAATAAAAACTATGCTCTAACATCTACCCTTACTTCTTTATGTCTACTTTTGAGCTTTTGACTGGTGGAAAAAGGGTCTTAACTCAACATCTGTTGTACCAAGCACAGGAGCAGAAGTTGATCAACGCTTGTACCACTCATGAATATGCAGAACATCTGTGCAAGCACCTTCTAAATGCTTTTGCCTACCTATGCACACATGTCAGAATTCTCCCTCAAGTTGTTGACGCCATAGCGAAGAAGAAGAATTCTTCCCACTAATGTACCCCTCTGGATCGGAAACCAACATGCAGAGAGATCAATTAATTGAAAGACTGTATCCAAACGAGACACCAATGGCTGCAAAGGAAGGCAATACACACTTTAGTATTTGAAAATGAAGTAACAATACACAGTCTCCCAAGACCCAGACTAACCTGTGCCAAGCTACGTAGTAGCACAATGAGTTCAGGAGTTCATAAGGCACAAAGATAATCGGTATCAGACGGAAGTCTGCAAATTACATAAAGACAGGTAAGCACTAGAAAAATAGATTGAAATAACAGGGACGAGAAGAACTGTTCTTACCGCACTGGATCCTTGAGAGTTCTTAATGATAAGTCGTGAATGCAAACAGATTAAATCCTAATGCCTATACCGCCGGCACGAAGATGCCTAAAGTTCCAATCACCTATCTCGACGGCACGCGGACGCCTATTGTTGAGGCACACAAAGGCAGTCTCTAGTCTGTGTGCTCTGGGGCAAATTGATTAGCCCTGTATGGATGGACGTCCAGCAATACGTGGGGTTTAGTATGGTGTGTCTGGCATCGGAAAAGGAAAAGTAGCAGCAATCTTTTCAAGTGGTTGCAGCATTTGTAAAAACGTGACAAAGCCGGATGGAAAAGAAATCCAAATTGCAATCCGGGTTGTAAGGAGGCAAGCAAGAAGGTACCAAACGATAGCAGAGCAGTCCAGTAGGCGGTCCGGGTTGGCAGGTATCGGGCGATGACGGGGCAAAAACGAAAGCCAGGCAATCCAAGGAACGGTCCAGGTTGTAAGCGTAAACAGGAAAAGTTTATCAAAAGCAAGCAGAAAATCGCCAAGGCAGACAAGGGTAAGGCAAGAGACAAGGTTGTGACAGAGAGAAAAATCAGGTTTGCCAACTTGAATAGCAATAACACAGAGATTCTTAGCGTAGTTCAGAAGCAGCGAGGTTTGAGTAGGAGGAGCTAATAAACACTAAGTCACATGATCATGTCCTTCGTTTCACGGACGCATCATCCTGCGCATGTGCAGAAGACGCCATTGTCTCCATGGTAACTGCCAGCAACCACTGAGCCTGAGATAGCTTGTACGTTTATTGAAGCATGAAGCGGCGGAAATCGGCTACCATGATTCATGCCACCTTGTATAAGATGTGATTGGCTCATGCCCAGATTTCCTTCTAGGTGGAGATTTCACACGAGTCCTTACTGGGATCCTGACAACAGAGGAACCTGGAGATGGCAGCAGTAGGAATAAAATCCCACTATGACATAAATACCTTGATACCATGAATACTGATCAAATATATCTCAAAATACCCACCTCCCCCAATCTGCCCCCCCCCGAGTCTTAGCATCCTAGAATTGCAGTATCCATTAAACCATCATATCTTCCCCCATTGTCCTCGTCCCTCCATCAAGCCACAGTGTGCACCCTCAGTAATAATAGAGGCAGGTTCCAAATCCCATTCAGGTCCTCATCGCCCTGCCAAGACAATCAGTTCCCAGATGCCACCTCTGCCCCTTTACATCCACACTGCCCATAGCAAATAGTATAAATATGATATTACCATGAGGTCAAACACTTAGTTTGTGATCCATGGTTATTGTGGTGCAGCACTGGCACCGGGCACCTTGCAGCCCAAGGAGGTTCTGTCCTGCAGTGATTCTCACCTATCTACAGTTGCCTCTGCACAAAGCCTCAGAGGGAGAGCCAACTGCCCAATGTTTTATCACAGGATTTGCCTCAGATCCCTGTTGCCGCTTTCCAGCTGGTGTTCACCCTTCCTCCATTCAATTGGAGCAGAGGAAGAAGCCCACAGTGGACAGGCTGCAGCAGTAACTGTTGCTCAGTTTATGAGGGAACACTGATCTCCCATTGCCATGTAGGCCGAAGTAAGCAACAGCCACTGCCACATTTCTATTTGGCCCAATGTCTTCGTTTGGGCTAATCTTTTTAGTCCTACACGTCCTATAGCCACGGTGAACTGTGTGCAGTGTGTCATCTGGACTTTAAGATCTGTGCCAGGGTCTGAGAGATCACCTGCATGTTAGACTTACAGTGTACTTGAACCTGCTGAAATATCCCAGTCAATTCATTCTACCTCACTGTGATTCTTGGATTGTGAACAAATATAGGTAATCATTATTTATTTACATGGTGCTCTCACCAATACAATTAGTAGTACCCAACTGAAGTTAGTTCTCATTTATCAACCTCAAAAAAATTAAAGCCTGAGCAGGGATTGAAACATGCAACCTGCAGGCCTAATTTGACAACCAGCTGCCGAATGCCATATTGTTAGTGCTACCTCCATCATGTAATTGTTCAGTGGGACAATCAGCTGTTCTTGTTCCATAACTTCATTCCTTAAAGATGACAAATACTGTATACCTTAGACTGGTCTCCAGCTCTACCAGCCCTTCAGTCTTAGTTTTGTCAGAATTGCTGCCTTGCAGCGCACCACCCGTGCTATTTACCTTCATATTTTTATCTGTCAGCATCTGGGTATTCTGTCAGTCAGGGAGCATGACGACACAGTTACTGTCTCCCTCACTTTTATAGAGTGGGGGTAAACAGCATGTGACAAATGTGACTGGTTTTAGCCAGTTTCTTAACTGCTCTGGAAAGACGCTGAGATCCCACCTACCAGCAGAACTTCCCAGCATGTGGTTCTATGTGTGGATTGGGGCCAGTCCTAAGTCTCATTACTATGAATTTCAGCATTCCATCTGATCCACCACTGGACACTACACACGCGCTCCCTCTCATACAATTGTGTGCCCTCCATCACAATCTCTTCATATCTCTCATATGTATTAGGTCTGTGCATCCATATGCTATTGCTGATTCTCCCCTCCCCCACCTTTTGTGGTGCTTCCCTATCTTCTTCTTCCATGGACTGCAGCCGGGATACCCGCGGTGGGGGCATAAAACGCGGGTTTCTTAAACAATGTACCGGCTCCTTAAGGCCACTTTGGTGTCTGGCGCAGTATAAATACATCAAAACATAACGTATATCACCCACTGTCTGTAAAACCGAATATCTGATCCCTGACATGGATGACATTATCATTATCTTCCCTAAATAACCAACCTTCATAATCCCGACTGCTGGGACAATAGCACATGTTAATGAAGCCGTTTGCACATTTCAGTCCCTGTCAGAAGCTCCAAGCTGTAATGGCTCAGACTCTGCATCCTCGACCCATGTGCATATAGTAGCAATGGCGTATTTTCAATGCACTGAACTTTAAAATGCACACTTTCTGTAGGCCCCATAAATCAGTGAAATTGCACCAGTACTCCCATATGGCGAGTTTCCAGTGAGTACATTTATCAATTTCTATTATGTGTAAATATGCATAACGGTCTAGTTGCCCTAATGCCCCAGGGAGCTTGCATTAACTTTTATAATGGCGTATTAAAAATGCCTTCCAGTTTCATTTTACGACAGTTAGCACAGTCATTGATTTCTATTACCCCCAGTAGCCTCATAAAAACACAAATAGTAGAAAAGACCGTGTAAACAGGCTAATGTGCGTAAAGAAAGACATTTTCAGAGTGTAAATATATTATGTGGTGTATTTTAACCAGTGGTCGAAGTGGGTGGGCGTGTTTGGGAGCGGTGATCCTCTACTTTTTTAAATGAGGTTTTACTGTTCCTATACTTTTATCTTTAAAAGAAACCGTTACGGAATGGCTTTGTTTTAAAATAAAAGTGTAGGAAGAAGTTGAAACTTGCACTTTCAGAGCACTGCACTGAATGTTCCCCTAAATAGCAGGCGCATGTGTTTGGGGGTTTGCATTGTGTGTGGGAGGGGGCGTGGTGATGGGGTTTGTGGGGAGTGGGTGCAGGCCAGCAGGGAACATAGTACCACTTCGACCACTGATTTTAATGGAATTTATGTGCATCAAATCATAAAGTCAATGTACTTCCAACTTAATCTTTTAAAACCTTTATTGCCCCTTATTTCTGGAAAAGATCGTCCCACTGTGGTAGGCATTCTTACAAACTCGAAGCTGGATAACTGTAATGCCCTGCTATCTGGCATTTCAAAACATCAAATCCGACATCTACAGGTGGCTCAGAACTCGGCTATGCATATAATCTCTTCTCTACCATGGAAAGCCTCTATCTCAGAGTTCCAAAGAAGTCTACATTGGCTGCCGGTAAACAACAGATAGAGTCCAAGATATTGTGTCTTGTTTTCAAATGTATTTATGGGCTGGCCCCTTTGTATCTGACCTCTAAGATTGTACCCTACCATCCAACTCGTACTCTACGATCTAACGGTCAGGGACTATTAATAGTTCCTTCCTCCAGAACATCTACGTGGGGAGATAGAAGTTTTTCTTTTCTGGGCCCTCGAATTTGCAACTCTCTCCTGCAATTTTTGTGTGAAATTCAATCTCTATCCAGCTTTTGAAACTTTCTAAAAACCTTTTTGTTCAAATGAAAATTCCTGGTTACGTTTATGAAAGATGTTTACATTCTAGTTGAATTGAAAAATCACATCCATGTCTCGATACAGTTTTGCCAGGCTCCCTTGGGATATGCACATTACAAATACATAAATCACATAGAAAAAAAGATTTTATTGTAAACGATATTGCTCCTTTTCCGTGGTGGAGTAGTAACCTCAAACTAAATCTCACTGAATCCATTGAAAGTTCAACATAGTACATACACCCAATTGTTGTATCTGCTCCTCATTGTCTTGTATTTCACTTACGGTTTTGGACTCAAATAATGTTGAGGGATGTAAGAGTACTACAATTCACGTGCAGCATAATTCGAAGTAGACATGAGATCATAAAATAAAATACATTGAAGTTAAATAAAGTTTAAAAACGTACATGAAGAATAGTATTGATATAATAACACATACCAAGAAATATTGCAATGAATAATTACATAACATGAAAACACATTGAAAAAAAGTAATTTATTTTGTTAGAGGAAGAGTACTTAATCAAATGATTTTCTGTTTATGTTTTTTTTATTTATATATTTTCTTAGTGTGTGCAATTTGAAGTATTTTGTAGAAGTGGTATCCCTGTCTGGAGCCTTTTCTGCAGCTAATTTTATTTTATCATTATGAGGAATTCGACCATCCACATAGTGGCTGTGCGTTCGCCTGGGCTTTTGTTGAAATGTTAAATGATTTGAATGATGGTAGATCAACCTCTGGAAAATGTGTGGTGCTAATCCTCACACATTGTTCCTATGCTCACTGCATGACAAACGCATAGATGTGTGTACTACGGGTGGACACAGCCTACAGGTGCAGCCCCCCTGTCGTATTTAGTTAGGATATGACAGGAAGAGTATGAAATGCATCTCCAGACGGGGAGGCCCAAACCTTCCCCCTGCCATGGCCAACCTGATTAACTAACAAAGGCTCCACTGATAATCCCTGTCCTTTTGTTGAGCCCTGAAGCTTGTGGCAGAAATGTGCATGCTAATCAGAAAGTAATTCAAACAGGCCCACATGGGGCTTGGCTACAGAGGCTAACAAAGGAGACCAGGAACCCCAACAACCTTTCATATGCAATTGTGTCAACCTGATGTCAGCTCCCTTCCTCAGTATCAATTGACAGTGAAATGTCATTTCTGGGACTATGTTTTTACAGTAATCATTCCCACAGGGGGAACCATTCAGAAGGTACGAGTGTGTGGTTTGATAGAGCCAGAAAGTCTGGTCTTGCTGCAGCTTCAAGGGAGACCTTCCACTTTTATCAAAAACCACAGTGAGCTCCATTAACCGGAGGGACCATTTGATCCAAAACAGACAGCAAGATGGGTGGGACTTAGTATCACATGTTTTCACACCTTTACCTTTTCTATTGCAAAACACTATGGTTATGACTTCATGCATACAGGAGATTGTTGGTGGGGCCCCAGATTGGTTATTTACGGTAGGATTAGCCTACACCAATCCATGTGGTCCATTTGGCTTACAAAAAAAGCTCAGCACCTCTTTTGGCATATTATCTGATGACTTTGCAAGGAGTAGCAAGAACTCATCATTGGACCCTGGCTGAAGGTACAGTCTGCCTTATATCTTCTGCCAGTGAAGGAAGGCCACGACCTCTAAGAGGGAAGCAAGATCCCTCCCCTAAACATTACCAAATTCAGAGGACCCTGCAGCAGCTCCAGAACCGGTACCCAGCCAGCACACAACAAGCCCTGCTTTGTTCTGCAGCAAGCTACCTAGGTGTGAAGTGCCAGAGAGACTCTAAACCCGAAACCAAGGACAAGGCATCTGCCTGGAACAGACTACCCATCTTTGGGTCGTCCACCTTAAAGGACATCACAAGCCCGGTGAAGAAGCTAGAAGAATTGTCTCAATGAGCATCTACCGACTTCTGCCTTAAAGTAGATTTTCAAGCAAGTCGAGTCCCTCGAGCTGGAATCAACTGCAATGCTGATTGTTGTTATGCCGCAGTCACTTGAAGCCATCCGAGACATCTCAATCAGTGCTCCAGAACCACCAACCAGCACTGAGACACTGATTCCTGACCCAAAGACGCTGTGCAGGTCAGCCTGCACCCGTCCGTCCAGATTCGCTCGCTGAACTGTTTGCTACCTGATAACCGCAGCTGTCTCCTGTCTGGAATTTTGTAGCAGAAGCTGCAAAGTGCTCTGAAACCAACTCGACCATATCGAGCACCAAGAAGACCTACAAGGACAAGGTGCATTGTGGTTCTGTCCCCCTGGTCCTTCTCAGAAGGCCCCTAGAGACATTTTAAGACCCATTGCTCCCTTTGTGCTGAAGCCTAGTAACACTGAACTGCTGTGATTGTTTACCACACTGAATACCCTCCTGTCAGTATGCAGAGTGCATTCCTTTTACTTCTTTGAAACTGTCTTTCTTCTGCATTCCTTTAAAGGGTGGTTTGTGTTTCGTAGTGTTGCTAGAACTGTCTGTTGTGATAATAATAAAGTAGATATTTGTATACAACATTGACTGGACAGTCCATTTTTTCATAATTCAGTAATAATTGTATTTTTCGCTGTATTGCAACTAACCAATAATCCACAACCTTTCTGAGATAAGCCTGCTGTTCCATTCACGTTACCAAAATTGGACAAGGTGGTTTATAATTTGCTTGTGTTTTCATGTAAAGCGCTTTGGATTAAAGCACTATATAAAATTGAATAAATACAAATATAATCAGTTCGGATCCCTTCTGGTATAGTAGAGGTATGCGGCTGATTGACGGTTTAGAAAGTGATATTCGTCTCTGGACCACTGGTGCCTCGGAAGTTGATTCGTCACAATCATTGTTGAAATACACGTTTTGTTTGCCTGGAAGATGTACTTGACGTCTTATTGTTGTATGTGTAAGGCAACAGCTCCCTCTAGCAGTGATAACAGGTGAAGCTGGCAGGACAGCTTCGGACAAACATACATCTGGCCTTTTATTAGATGCCTCAGTGAAGCCACATTATCAGTTTCTCAAATCCCACTGTATACCCACATTGTCAATGATTTGTATTGATGTATATTATATTTAGAGAACATAAGGACTGTCATTCCTACAAGAAAAGACTAACATAATGCACAATTCAGGGGAGAGAGGCAGCCCCTAAGTAGGGGGCCTAGAAAATCGGGCTGGCTGACTGATTGAGAATAAACTATCTGATGAGGTATGCAGTAATAAAATTGTGGCAAAAATGTCGCCTTTACAAAATGCAGTGGTTTGACCCGGTAAAGGTGTACCCCGTATGCCATTTAAGGGGAGAGGGGCTTGCGGGGATGTCCCCCGCTCACCCTAAATGGTATAATGGGTCTGGGGGTTGCGGGGGTGTCCCCCGCAGCCTTTAGATGGATTGCGGTGGCAAAACCACTGCCTTTTTGCAGCGATTTTTTGTATAAACAGCCATTTTTGCCGAGAATTTAACACATGGAACCACTGATGAGGGGTAGTATAATGGGACAGTGACTGGGGACAGTGATTATGCATGCCCTGTAAGCATACATCCAAAATGCACAACACCTCAATAAGCACACATTGGGCCTCATTCAGAGTCCGGCGCCAACCAATGGCGGTACTGGCGCCTTGGTCGGCACCGGACCCGTACCGGCACCACCCTGGTGGAATTGGAAATTACCGCCCTATTCCGAGTTGACCAGGGTGGTAATTTCCCATTCCCCAGGGCTCTTCCCCATTCCCAAATGAGCCCCCATAGGACTCAATGGGAATGGGGAAATTGCAAATAACGGTGACCGTACTTTACGGTCACCGTTATTGGCTAAAAAGCCCCTTTGCGCCCTCGACCTTAACGCCTGCTAAAAGCAGGCGTTAAGGACGAGGGCGCAAAGGGAACTCGGAATGTGGCGGTAAGGGATTACCGGCACCGGTCTCGTTAACGGTGACCGGTATCCCTTACCGCCATACTCGGAATGAGGCCCATTAACTTTCCGTAATGTTTCACAATATTCAAATTTCCATATTTGTCACAGTGCTTCAAAGTAAATGCAGATGTAAGCCCAGTTTAATTCAATTAATAGAAATGTACAAAAAAAAATAATGCTATTCGGCCCTTCCTCAACTACCTCACTCTCCTTTAGCTTTTACTTTTAGGTGCTGCCTATCTGTAATTTTCTTGTGTACATATATTTTTTATTGTCCAATTTTATTACAAACCTTATACATTTAGAAAGAAGAAGAAAAAAAAGAAAAAAAAATAATTACCAAGTTCAGATTAATATATACAAATACAACATCTCCTGGACACAATTCATAAAATTTCGTACCATAATCTTAAATAAAACCATACAATTATTCAATAAGCTTCACTTTCTTTAAAAGCTGAACACCAACAATTGAAAGCGGTGTAGAACTACCCCTCAAAATGTACCGCCAGAAGTATTCACCATTTAACAAACTGATTTCATTATCAAATCTACTAAAAAAGTCCCCGCCAGGTTCCTGTAACACTGTACATGATATCATCAGATGTTTTCAAGTTTCCAGCGGGTTGCCACAGAATCTACAAATTACACTTTCCCTTTGACCTTGTATGAATAAAAGTTCCCCTTTTAAGATCAAATGAAATCGCCTTCGCATTAATGTTTCTCTAAAACGTCTATCCATGAGCATATCTAGTCAGTGCATATTTCTCTATATGACGTGGACTTACTCCTCTCTTCATATGTCAATATTCAATCTCGGTCCAGGATTTTCATTTTTAACTGGGCCGGTTTGATCAATAAAGTTTCTATGGCGACTTCTTACTTTGCCATAATAGATTGACAGTTTTCTCTGAAAGAGCAGAAGGAGCCTCCCTTCTGACTCTTCATCTGCCCACCCATCAATGTATACAATGTATTTGGCTCGCCCATGATTGGCTCTTGGTATAATAATAGAGTCTTCAAGTGCACCAGGGCCAACAAGGAGTTCAAACCGAGTTCAAATTATAGTATGGTTACCAGGACACATATTGTTAGAGACAATGGGCCTCATCACGACCTCGGCGGTAACCCTTAAATCTGGCGGTAGCGCTATTATCGTCGGATTTAAGGGTCCGCTGAATCGGGGATTCGGCGGATTTCAACCCAGCTCTGAGCTGGTGTGAAATCTGCCAAGAATTTGCGCTAATACTGCCGGCAGGAAATCCGCCGGCGGTATGAGCGTGAAATTTCCCCATTGAGCCCAATGGGGAATGGGGCATTCCCGAATGGGCTCAATAGGGAATGGGGACTTCCAAGTCCGCCCAACTCATGATCCCGCACTATTAGCGCTGGGGGCTATGGCGGTCGCGCTAATAGCCCCCGCGCTAATAGCGCCAGCCCTACCGCCGAGGTCGTGATGAGGCTCAATCTTTTTTTCAAATTCATTCCCTCTAACTTTGTCAACTTCATTTCTTCATACATGCCGGTAACTTCTAGACCATATAATATTGATGGAACAACTTTACTGGTGAAGAACTGGACCAAGGGCTGCACAGTAAACCTACAATATTTCTTCCCGATATAATACATTTGACACGCATACTGTCTCCCCTTGGCCCACAGTGCAGTCCTTCCGATGTTATGTTCCCTTGCCCTAATTAACCCAAATCCTTGGTATTTCACAGTAGGGACAACTGACAATGCAGATAAATCAATGTTCCACTTAAATTTAACTGGTTTGAATGTCTTTCTATTGTAACACAGAATATTAGATTTGTTTGGGTTCACCAGAAGGCTATTTAATTTTACATAGTCTTCAAAACAATGCAAAAGCCTCTGAAGGCCAATAGGGGCCCTATCCATAAGCAGCAGGTCGTCCGCATAGGCCACCCAAAAACAAAGCACCCCACTTATCCTGGGTGGCACAAATGAAGCCTCCTGCAAAAACTCACCCACATTCGAGAGGTAAAAATTGAAGAGGCAGGGAGCCAAGACACATCCCTGCCTCAAACCTTGATCTGTTTTTATAGGGTTAGTCACATCTCCACTTTCATTAAGCCTCACCTCTACCACCTTCTCAATGTGAAGCCCAATCAAGATCTCCAGGATAAAGGTCAGAATGCCCCACCTCAAGAGTTTTGACCACAGTCTAGCTCTGCCCACCTTATCAAAAGCTAGACTCAGATCAGCACTTGCCACATAAATAGGATCAGTCCCCTCACTACTGGCCTGATTAATTAAAGACTGGATCAGCAGGCCACTAGCATCTGTTCAGTCGATCTCTTGAATCCAGTGTGAAATCTAGATAAGCGTTCTGGTGCTATACTACAGTCCTCTATACTCTTTAAGACGCATCTGGCAAAGATTTTGCTCTCTATGTCTAAAACGGCAATCAGCTCGTAGCTCGAAGGCTGTAAACAACTCCCCTTTTTAAAAATAGGAACAATTATTGCATTGTGCCATGTAAAAGGTATTATTTTTTTTTGGTCAAAACATTTTGAAATAGGATGTGTAGCAACAAAGCCCATAAGTCTAGATTATGTTTGAACACCAAATTACAGAGGCCATTTGGGCCTGCGGCACAGGAGTTCGACCATGACTTTTTTAGTAAACATAAGTGGTCGATAGAAATGTCAATGTCCCAGCAATCATTACAAGGCACACTAATGGTTTCACCATTCCCTCCCTTAAGTCTAAGAAATATTTATTCCTAACCTCTTCGGGGATGGAATTTAACATTTACGCATCCATCTTCCCGTACCTTTTGTTAATGGTATTCCATACGTTTTTTCCTGTTTTTTGTACAGTGGCCTCCAACATCAATTCCCCATATCTCCGAAGCAAAAGGTGCCTATGCATTTTTACCCAATTCTTGTAGGATTGCTGTTGGTTTTTTCATTTGGACACTTGTTTCTTTTTGGCTCAATACCTGTGAGCATATTTCTCTAATGCATCTACTCATTTCCTTTTTCCTTACCTGTACCTGGTTTACATAAGCATGCAGGTGATTTTAGTATGAGCACGACCCACGATTTAATGTGACTTTAGAAACCTTGCCCATTATGAACATAGGAAAGGTCGATACCCCCAAGTCCCTCATTTTATTTAATAAAGCAGTAGTCTGCCAGAAATCCTTGAAGAGCCTTTTAATGCTCTCTAAAGTTAACTCAATCTATTCTTTTGAGAATAGATGTCAATATTTCAACAGGCTGTTCTTTCCGGCACGCTAATCTCAATATTAAAATGTATAGCCACTACATCATGATCACTAAACAAGTTACCAACCACCTCAAACCATTCCAGTTCGCTAGACACACCTTCCGAGACGACCATGTAGTCTAACCAAGAATAGAAATCGTCTCTGTGCCAAGTAGGCTTTGGAGGAAAGTCACCCGGGGACTGACCATTGAAAATGTGTACAGCCCATGTTTCCCAAAACTCCTGCCATTGCATGCCCTGGTCGATTTGCCACAATACATATTTGCTTGTGGTGTGCATATCTTTATTTAAGACCATACTAAGGGGAAGACAATGGGAATTGAAATCCCCCACCATTATTATCTCAGCGTCTGGGAATTGTACCTTGTGTACTACTAACATGTTCTTTATGGTCCCCAAAATAAGAGGTAGTGCGCAATGGGACGGGTGCCAGTATACATTCACCAAAAGGATGTGCTTCCGGGCTCGGTTTACTTCCAGCTCCAAATCAACTCCTAGAACCCCCTTAAAGTCGCTTGCAACCAAACTTCCCATAATTCCCAGCCCATGCTTTATGCCAGTGCATAGACCACCCCCCGATGGACATCCTCCATTTCTTCTGGATGCACCTTGTAGGAAAATGAGGAAACCATCCCAGACCAGGTCCTCCATCGCACAGGTTTCTTGCAAACACACAATTTATATAACCATTCAACATTTTCATCACACTCAGGTTCTGGGTTAGCTTGCCAAAACCCCTAACATTCCATGTGGCTAAGTTAATCTTTTGTATGGTTGATACATAAAAGCTGTTTCCCATGATTAGAAGATACTCTGGCTATGGGTGTCACTGGCTAGCCGCGCACCAGAGGGTGGAAAAAACTGCAGACCGGTCTAATTTGTTGTTATCGAATCTGAGTAACGGATCTTCACCTTGCACCCTATCAACCACCCCAGTGGAGCCTGTATTGTTTTCTCCCCAGAGCTCATCTTCGTCCAGATTCATTTATCCCCCTGAAATCCATGGGGACAGCATTGAAACCCATACTCCAGAGTGTTTGCCTTTCGGACAATACACGGTCAAATACTAGTTCTAAACTAAAATGGATGATACAGCCGTTTGGATCCTGTTTGTCTGGGAATTCAACTCTATCAAGGACCACAGAAGACAAAGCCCTTAAATTCTGAATTTCAGCAAAGATTAGCAAGACATTGCTTCTATTTAAACACATAGGATGACCTTGTCCAAAAGTGTGCGTAAGCATAAATTGAAACCCTGTGGTCCTGTTTTGACCCGACAACCACTTCCTACTATGCACATTACTAACAGTGGGTTTGTTGGATTTAAGTCACTCCAATAATGTGGTACTGTTTGCACCCCATTTCGCTAGGGGAGTCGGCAATTAATCTCTGGACAAATTGCTATACTGTTGCACTTCTATCTTACCAGCTGAATGACCCACTCCTTTTGTTGCAAATGACCCACTCCTTTTGTGGCGGGATATGCATACATTGTTTTAACTCACCCAGGTCCAGACTTGCAAAACATCCATCTCCATCTTTCAATCCACCCTCTGCGTTCGGATGTGGTATTGATTCTATGCATTCTCTATGTTCCGGGCTAACATTTTATCCCCCGGGTACCTTACCTATGGAATTCTGCTGTAATACTGAGTGAATTGGCCCCAACCTTGATACTTCTGTGAGCTGTGAGTACTTGGCAAGCCAAATGCAGCCCATCTCCCAATAATAGGTTCCTCCCCACCCAATATACCACATCTACTTTCCTTAGTTCTTGTCTCATTACTCACTACCAGTTTCTGATACCCAGAGTCCACTTTAGGTACATTCTCTATCTGTACATACGGGTCCTTTAGGCCAAAAAGATTTAACCATGTTTCTGTTTTTCCGTGCTCACCATGATTCGATCCTTTCCCTCGTTCTCTATTTCAGAGTTAATAACTTCGTTAATTATAGGAGAGTATGAATGTATTTCATCCCAATATATATGTTCAGTTTGTATTGCGCAAGTACCGCGACACCTACCTGAGTTAATCGGGAGATTATTAGCTCCATTGGGGTGACCCAGATCGCCTTCCATGTTGCCCGTTAACCCTTTGTTCACCGGCAATAAGGGTACAGCCCCCAATGTGGATTCTATACCATTCTGCCCACCCCTTGATGGTGCAGTTATTATCAGTTTTTCAAACAAGTTTCGGGCAGACGTGTTCGTCTTCTTTAATAGTCTCTGTTTTTTTGTTTTCTGTATAAGTCCAACCACGCACCTAGGTGCGCTTGCCATTGACTTCCCATTATACAGTTCCTTATTGTTTCATTCCAGGTCCACCTGTGCAAGTTCCTGTTCCTTAACCAAGATTGGTAAACAAGTATTTGTGCCCATGTTTTGCTCTTCCTTCTGGACTGTGGTCAAACTTACTTCCTCCTCCGAGTCTGTTAAGATTACATTCTGATGGGGGTTAGTAGGGTGTACTGGGAATAGGAAAGTGAGAGTTGGGATGTCATGTTGGCAGCTTCAGTTCGGTTTGCACCGTTCGCTGAGCTTATGTGCAGTTTTCGAGTTTGGTGCGAATTACCATGTGCTGTTGTGCCGGGTTACGTGTTGTTTGTCTGTTGTTGCAATGTGGTGAGGTACTTGTGGGTTGCTGTGCAGAGAAGTGGTTGTGTGAGTTGTATGTGGAAAGTTGAGGTTTTCAGAGTTGGGTTAGCAGGTTTATTCACTGTGAGGAATGAACAGTTAGCTAATCATCGGCATAATGCATTCACTTAGGTGCAAATGCAAGCCTACATATAAGGTTGTTAAAAGAAAGGATCACTGCCCAGTGGTCATAAGTGCAGGAGGACCAGGAAAATCTAGTTGTTATAGTACAGAACGTTCTTCATTCACTCAAATGGTGAAACAGTAGAAAGGTAACTAGAGGACCATTTAAGGCATCGAATAGGCAAGTAACGATAGCCAAAGTTGGATGGTAAGGATGGGGAACACCAATGGCACGTCTCCTAGCCGTCAAGGTACAAGGGCATCTTGTCACAAGAACACACGCTTCACACCAGGCGCAGATTTATTGGAACAACACAGTCCTTATGATGTTAATGTTAAAGAATATTTACACTGCGCACCATCACCACCTGAGTGGTCCCCCAGCGCACTAGCGGATCTGAAAGGGAAAGAGGTTGGATGGGCCAGTAGGACTGAGGAGGAGAAAAGCAAGAGAGGCGTGATGTGCTTTTGGCAGCACCAGCCCAGCCAACACTGCCCGCAGAGCCCATGTGTGCCCCTCGGTTAGTTGCCGCCCTGCGCTGTTGTGTGAGACAATGCGTGGCCTGCCCCGTAGCCGCAGTGAAGTGCATGCGTCCCGCTGTGTCTAGAGGCATGGCTGTGTCTGGCCTGAGCATGAATGGTGAACGCAGAGGGGGGGAGACCTTCTGTAGTGCTGGTTAATATCATCACTATCTAGAGGCGGCGCATGCCAATCTCCACAATTCTATCTGGATGTGACGCATGCTAATCTCCACTATTCTATCTAGATCTGATGCATGCTAATATTCACAATTCTATCTAGATGCAAAGCAAGCTAATCTTCATATTTCTGTCTAGATGCGACACAAGCTAATCTTCACAATCCTGTCAATGTATGACGCAGGCAAATAATCACAATATTGGCTTGCGCAGTCAGAATACCGTCTACCTTGTTGTGAGATGTTGCTATCTAATAGTACTCCTTGATGTGAGACATGGCTAGGCAACATAGTTCACAACCCTGTAAATCTATGTGGGGTAACAGTTGCTAAATAGAAGTTGGTACATGTAGTCTACCTGCAATTTTGTGGTGGGGAAGATAAAATAAGAGAGAAATGAGTCCGTATTGTTGGGTGCAGTGATTGCTGTGCCCTCTGACCGCACCCCACCTATTTTGTCCGTCGCTGCTGGTTGACGGGTGCCTGCTTCCTGCTTCTCCGATGGACATCGGCAGACACCATCTGGAGCTGCTTCATTAGGAGCTGCCCTTGGCCTCAGGGGACCTTAGGCTGCGGGGGCTGCAATGGGCGGGACTGCCCTGAGAGGGTGTGTTAAGTAGGTCTCAAGGCCCAATCAGCGTTCGTGGGCTCGGTGGAGGGTGGGAGCGGAGGGAATCAGGAAGAGGGCCGGGGGCAAAGGCAAACGGATACCAACTCAGTGATTTTTACCAAAAAGTGCTTTTAAATGCAAAGGTGTTCAGGGCTTGAGAGGGGCTCCGCCCTCTATGCCCCCAGTGTTTTTTTTTTCTTTTTCCACCCCTGGAATTATGGTTTTCCCCATTCACTGGTTTTTATGTAGCTGAGGCCCTTGAGAGGAGGATAGTTCTTCAATGTTTACATTAATGTCAGCCATATGTTCTCCCTCTCTAATTCGCGTTTGAAACATCCTGTCTCTTTCCCTCACTAGTCGCATACACAAGCAATACGTTGCCCCTTTGAAAACGAAAAGTGCCCGGATTAAAACTCAAACCTGCTAATGCGCACATTTACCACTAGATGTCAGCGTAGCCCCATAAGATCAGCGCGTTCCTGCTTCTGTACACCTGGAATGTCATTGCATCTACAGCATAGACCAATCGCCATTCAAATCCACATAGTTTCGAGAACTGAGAGGACCAACGTATTTGGCTTATATCTCCTAAAAGAGAGAATGTGTATTTATAAATATCCTTAGATTTAGATCACTATTGTCATCGTGTGTGTTGTTTTCATTGGGTTAGAAATTAAACCCTGAAATAGCTAAGCATATCGAGCAGTCGTGTCTCTACCAAACGTGTTCCTTTTGGTCTAAGCCTGTGGCGATGTGTGCCGTACATAGGTCTTTAAGTGTGCCTGCATCTGCGGCTCACGTCAGAGTGTGGTGTGAGTTCTGCGGGTATTTTTGGGCGGGTGTGTTTTTGCACTGGCATGGGGGACGACAATGATGTATTGCTCAGTAGAGGAATGGAAAGTGGTGGCAAGCCGTTGTTGCCTCGCCGCTCTGCCCCTCACTGCCTGCCTTGCGTACACCTCCCTGCGATACTCCTCTCCCTTTAACATCTCGCATTCCCTTGCACTTCATTTAAGTCCCTCGTGGGGACCCCACGAGGGACTTCATGCAGCTCCACCTGGCTCCAAAATAAAAACACCTTCACACATTTTCTGGGACTGGAATTGGAATAGTACATTATGCCTTGCTAGAACATTCAGGGGGAAAGGGCTAACATATTGTTGTATTCTGACTTGAGTCAGAGCTGCGCAGCGTGCAATGTAACCTGTAAATAAAGCGCGGTAAATGAGACACAGGAGTTTGATCAAATGCGACTGATCATCTTTATTCTCAGCGCGAAACTGGCGCTTGAGGCGGTCACCCTGCCTCTTCCCTGAAACACGCGGGGCGCAGCCCACAACAGTAGGAACAATAGAAATGGGACTTGGCTTCCTGACAACAAACATTAGTAATAAGTAAAAGAGGACACAACATCTTTCCCCCACTTGAACAGTTAAATGGGTTGTCAGTTCATCTCGTCTATCCACCTGGTGAGTTTACGTATGGTTCTTTTAACGGGCCCCGCACTGGCATTGATGTCAGGCTGGGAGAGGTATCGCTGTTGCTGTCGTCTGCGTCGCAATCTTCTCCTGTTTATTCTGAGTCTATGTCTGAGGACTCGTAGGTTACAATCAGGGTTGAGTTCTCAAGTTCCTGGTTTCCCTCAAAGATTTTGAAGAACAAGGAATTTCTCGTGATGGTTCTGTGCGGGCTGGCCGCTGTTATCTTCCACCCATTTGTGTGGGTTACTGTCATGGGGTCGGGTTTGAATGCCAGGGTGTCTTTGGCATTTTGTGTCCGTCTGACGAGCACCTGATCACCTACTTGAATGTGGCTTGGTTTTGCTTGCCTCCGATGATCAGAATATTTTTTCATTTTCTCCTTGCTCGCTTTGTCTTTAGCCCTGGCGTCTTCGATGATGGACACAGGTGGATGGACATGAGGGTTATGGGGAAGTCTTGTCCGTATGACTCGGCCGAACATTAGGGCAGATGGGCAATCACCTGTGGCGCTGTGCGGGGTGTTTCGGTATTCCTGGAGTAGCGTGCAGATGGCTTTCATAAATTACCTATTGGTGATGGAACAGACTTGGTGGGTTCGTTTGAGGCTGCTCATACATTTTTCAGCCATGCCGTTGGCTTGTGGCCACAGTGGCATGATTTTTCTGTGCTGGAAACCCAGGTGTTCTGCGAACATTGCAAAGTCATGACCACTGAAAGGTGGTCCATTGTCCGACTTTACTGTCAATGGGATCCCGTAGTCTGCAAATGTCTTGTCCAATGCTGGTATCACTACCTGCGCACTGATGAAGTGGATAAGGTGTACACTTCTGGGAAGCGGGACATCTCATCTACGATTACTAGTGCATATTTCCCATTGGCCAATGGTCCAAACAAGTCAACTGCCACTTCGTCCCAAACTTGTAATGGCATTTCTGAGGGTTTTAGTGGCGCTGGGAAAGTTTGTGGAGCAACGGCTTGACACGCAATGCACTTGTTCAGAAGTCTTTCCACTTTCTCATCCATTTTTGGAAACCAGACTTTTGGCCTGTGTTGTCTCTTTGTTGATACCACTCCTCGGTGTCCCGAGTGAGCTATGTCTAATATTTGATCTTGTAGGTTGGATGCAATGACAAGCCTGTTTTAATCCCTCTGGAGAGGTGGGCAAGATATGTTGTATGAGTTTGAACGTGCGCAGTTTTTCTTCTTCCTTGTCAGATAGGTTGGGCATGTCATGGCAGGTACCTGATTTTAAGCACTCTTGGACGGTTTCTATGAGTTTGTCATTTTTCGTGGCTTCCAATAGTTGAGCTGTGGATATGGATTTTGGGAGTGCATTGTCAATGAGGTAGCTGAGGTAGCTGATGTGCTGATTTGCTTTTGCTGACTGACGCTCCTCTTGAGGCGGTAGTGGATATCTGTATAGGAAATCTGCGGGGCTATTGTCCTTCCCTGGACGGTGGATGATGTTGAACGAGTATTCTTGCAGCCTCAATCCCCATCAGGCTATTCAAGGTGGCATTTTGGCAGTGGGTTTTCCGTAGATGGTGGTGAGTGCCTGGTGGTCTGTGACGACAGTGAAAGGGCGGCCGTATAAGAAGAGGTGATAGTGTTCACACGCCCATACTACTGCTAATCTTTCCTTTTCTGGTTGGGAGTAAGTGCATTCTGCGGGCGATAGACTCCAGCTCGCATATGCCACTATGTGTTTTGGCGAGTTGGGCGGCGCTCCTGGTCTGGATTGTG
Organism: Ambystoma mexicanum; assembly: GCF_040938575.1. Classification (NCBI taxonomy): domain Eukaryota; kingdom Metazoa; phylum Chordata; class Amphibia; order Caudata; family Ambystomatidae; genus Ambystoma; species Ambystoma mexicanum. The sequence continues at coordinate 607,445,023 of NC_090923.1, read as the reverse complement.
CCAGGATGGCTCCAAGTCCCAAGGGGCTGGCGTCTACTGTGCGTTCCGTGTCGTATTTATGGTCGTAATATGCCATGCATGAGGCAGATGCAATGTGGCGCTTGATTTCCTGGAATGCCTCCTCGCATTCAGTCGTCCAGTGATAGTCTTGGTCTTTTCCTGTGAGAAGTCTTACGGGAGTGCTCACCAATGCAAAATCTTGAATGTATCTCATGCAATAACTGGCCATCCCTAGAAAAGAACATACTGCTGATGTGGAGGTCGGGGTGGGCTCGTCTACCAGTGCTTGAACCTTCTCAGGATCTGGTTGCATGCCTTTGTTCGAGAATATGTGTCCAAGGAATTTTAGCGTGGTTTTGCTAATTTTGCATTTTGCAGGGGTTAAGTGTAAGATGCACGTTCTCCAGCGCCATGCAAACTTGTCTCAGTGTGTCATCATGGCTTTGTTGAGAGGTACCAAATATAAGGATATCATCACTATAATTTGAAACAGTTGGGGATGTGTTTGATTACTTGATAGATCTCATTCTGGAAGATTTCTGCAGCAGATGATACTCCAAAACGTAGTCTCTTGTATCTAAACAAGTCCAGATGTGTAGAAAATGTGGTGATGTACCTTGACAACGGATGTAGTTCAAGTTGATGATAGCCTTTGTTCAAATCAAGCTTTGAGAAGATTGTGGCGCCATGTAAAAGGTGCATCATAAAAGTCATTTGTGGTGCAAGATGCCGTTCTCTTTCAATATCTACGTTTTGGGCGCGCATGTCAACAAAGATGCGTATGCTTGATTTGTTTTCTCTTTTGGGTAATGGTACTATCGGTGAACCCATGGTGTTGGCCCAGATGCTGGCTCAATGAAGTTCTGTTGTAGCAGTGACTGTATTTCATCTTCAACATGTCACTGTATGTTGAGCGAGATGCCCCGGTAGTGTTGAGCTGTCGGCGGTGTCTGTGTGTTAATTTGTAGTTTCATTTGTCTGTCTTTAAGTTGGCCCAGGCCTTTGAAGAGTGATGGGAACATCTGTTGGATCATGTCTTTTGATCTGGAGGTGTAGGCAGGCATGATTTGGTACATAATATTGATTAGACCCATTTGTATGGCTGTCCTGAAACTTAATATGCTTCCACCCGGGACTTCTCCCTTGATAACATAGATTTGTACCTTTTGACGCTGTTCTTTATACTGACATGTGGCAGTGAACATGACTTTACAGTCGAGAGGTTTGTTGGAGCCATATGGCTATATTAGTGTATCAGCTTCTTTTAGCTCTTTCTTCACATCGAGAGACTTGTATACTACGTCATTGATTACGATGACAGTGTCAATTAGAATCTCTAAATTTTGCCCATTCAATTGAAGTAACAATGTTGGGCTGTATTTGACAGCTCTGTTGTTGCCGATGGCATGTACATAGGCCCTTTTCCGATCTCTGCTTAACGACGACAAGTGAGCGGCACGTCTTCCTTTCAGTGATTCATCCAGGTATCTTATTCTTTGTCTTGGTTTCCGGTGCTGGGAATCATGTCTGCTCTTGTAATGGCTGCAGCTGTCTCTCCCTTCTTCCCGTCTCCAGGTCGAGGGTGTGTGATCACGTGATGAGCTATGTGAGCGATGCCTGCTGGTCGCAGTGAATTGACTTGGGCACCGGCGTCGGCTTTCCCGCCTTGAATTTTGACCATCTTGTCTCCAGGATTCTCTGCTGGCATTGTTACTTTGGAAAAATTAGATGTTTTTACAGACAGACTGAAAGTGGTTTTCTCTCCCACATTTGTCGCAGTGGTGACCTATCGCGGGACATGGCCCTACATGGGGAAATCTGAAACCGCATCTGTAGCATTTATTTTGTTCTGTCATGTCGCTTGGGGTGCAAATGGGGCACACGGTTGCCACATTGGCGGTCTGTGTGATCGTGATATTACCAAGAGATTCAGTCTGTAGTGCTAATGCTGAGTCAGCTCTTGCTAGTTGGAGGATTTCTTCCAATGTTCTGTTTTTTTGCAGTAGCTATTTGCGAAATTCAAGGGACCCACATTCTGCGATAGCCTGGTATTTGAGAGCTTCATCAGTGGAATATCTGTCAAAGTCACAATATTTGGCTCTTTTCCTTAATCTCATGATGAAATGGTCCATGCTTTCATTCTTTTCTTGTGTAGTAGTGTGGAAAATGTGTCTTTCGTAATCAACATTTCTTATAGGCACAAAATATGTATTTAATGAGTCAATTATGCCCTGAAAAGACTGTGTTGGTATCAGGCATTTCAAATACAATGTCACGTACCATGGGTCCCAGTGAGTGTAGCAGGATGCCTCGTAAGCGGCGTTCTTCTCTCACCCCAGAGGCATCAATGTAAATTTGAAGTTCCTTCAACCATCTGGCCCTTCTGGGTGCCAGGCTGCTAGTGTCTGACATTTCAAAATGTGGCATTGCTTGTAGTTGTAGGGATTCTGAGTTCCCCTCTTCTCTGGTGTTGACATGTCTGGGAGTGGAGCTGGCCTGGGGGCTTTGAAGCCCACTGTCAGAATTGCCTCCTGACATGATCATATCACCTAGGATTGGCTGGTGAAATTCTGGGACGGGCTGTAAATAATGTCCTACACGTGCTAGCACTGCAGTGCTGCTTGGAGTGGCACGTGTTATAGATGGAGCGAGTTAATTGTGGACAGTACTCCAATTCCTCTGTGGCGGTGGTGGAAATGAAACCTGCAGTGAGGCGAGCACGTGGCGTGATGATAGAACGTTCGCGCGTTGTAAAATTCCTCCACGGCGGCACCGCATGCAAAATGATTTCCTCTGATTCGAAATGAGGCTGTGCGGTTGAGCATTGCTGTGGGTGCGCGTAGCGGCAAGGATGCGTCCCTCGGACCCTGCCAGAGCACGGTTGTGTGTGTTTAGCTGAGAGCGTCTTCTCCCCTTTAATGGATCCTCGTCGCCATTGTTGTATTCTGACTTGAGTCAGAGGTGCGCAGCATGCAATGTAACCAGTAACTAAAGCGCGGTAAATGAAACACAGGAGTTCGATCAAATGCGATTGATCATCTTTATTCTCAGCGCGAAACTGGCACTTGAGGCGGTAACCCTGCCTCTTAACTGAAACACGCGGGGCGTAGCCCACAACAATAGGAACAACAGACATGTGACTTGGCTCCCTGACAACAAACATTAGTAATAAGTAAAAGAGGACACAACACATATCTCCAGCATTTTTCCTTTACTCTTCTTTTTTCAGTTTTTAAAATGTTTTCAAATCTGTCTGCCACATCCTGTCGGGCAGCGCTGGCTCAAGGTGTGCTCAAAGGGTGCGGCCGCACAAGGCCCCCCCCGTGTCACAGAAAGTAAAAGGCGCTGTGATTCTTCAATAGGCGCTGTTTACAAGACACTGAGCTGGAGGCAACATGCCCTTGAACACACTTAACAAGACCAGCAAGGGGCTCAGTTCCAAACAACAGTACTGAGTCCACTGCTGTTCCGCATTTGTAGTAGTCGGGGCGGGCAGGTAGGGGCACACAAGTGTCGCACAGGGGGCTGGCAGACCTGGAGGCCAGCACTGCTGCCGGGATACCGAGTCCCAGGGGACACTAGTGCGAGAGCACTAAGTTGCATAGAACTGAAAGGGTGTGGAGAAAGAAGCAGTGAGGTCTGACCATGGTTTCACGTAATCAGTGAAGAGCCCTGGTGACAGGACTGGTCCTTGAGGCACAATGCAGATCAGTGGGCTGCACAGATAGGGACCCAATGCCCACTCGAGAGCCAAATCCTTGATGCCCAAGCGTTCCTTCAAGCGATTGAGCAAGGTGGTTTAGGACGCAGGGTTAAAGGCGACCAACAAGTCCAGGAAGATGAAGATTGCTGGAGTGCCATTATTGAGAGAAAGCAGTTCATCCCTCATGAACAATAATGAGCGTAGTAGCCAGACTGACATGGAACCATACCAGGGTCAGATTGGACCCTCGGACTCTGGGCCGAAATCGTCGCTCGGGAGTGGGGGCTGGTTTTTGCCCACACCTGGGGTAGTTTTGACCCAAAAATAATGTGGAAAAAAAATATTTTGGAAAAAATATTAGATTTTTGGAAGAAACAAATAACACCTGCAACGGCATAATTCATCAGAGCAAGGTAACAAATGTTACCTTGCTTTTATGTTTCTTTGCATGCATGACCTAAACTGCATCATAAACTATGATGCATGTATCATTCACATGCTGCTGCAGCATGCAAAGTTGAGAGGGCAGGCTGTCACTGTGCCGCCACTACAAGGGGCATGGGGCCCCCTGGAGTTGCTGTGGATAAACTACCAATTTTAGAGTAGAATAAGCATCCATTTCAGACTATGTATTTTGCCTTTCGCAAGTTGCAGTAATAGCATGTTTTTTTTTTCTGTCGTTGTCTCTGTTACGATCATCACAAGACATTCCATCTCAGTGTCCTCGGTCACGTGACAAAATCCTTGTGCCTAAAAGCTTCTGTACAGTCTAGAAATATTTGACCATAGCACATCAAGTGGCCATTGACTTAATTGTGCCACAATGAATGCTTTGTTGTAATGTGTCTATCTTTCCCATCTCCCTGGCATGCTGTTCATGATGTTTGTTTGCATGTATGAGGTAAGGAGTACTCAGAGTATGGCATATCCTGTGAGTGCGCTGCTTTCCCTATTTTGCCAACCTCTGAAGTCTGAAAGTAGTTGCATGCAGGCCTGACATGCGGCCAACTTTGCCCCAGAACGGCAGATTAACTTAACTGGTCTGCTGTTAAATCTCATTTACCAGTTTAATGGTATCCACTACAGAATTATTGCTCATTTTACTATAGCCGATATGATAGCTCAGTGGGTTGAGTGCTTGCTGCTGTGATGTGTGTGTGATCTGCAGGTCCGAATCCCAGCAAGGCCATCTCAGCCTTTCATCCTTCTTAGGTCGATAAATGAGTACCAATACAGGCTGGGTGATATTGTATGCATAATTGCTCTATAAAAAAGAGCTTAAGCGTAAGTGCTATACAAGAACATATTATCATTTGGCCTTGGACGTCTGCTTGAATTCACAGTAATTTGACAATATGGATCTATACACACAGATATTAATGATACATATGGTGACCCATTCTTGTATGAAATGTATATCACATTAGGGAAATCATAACCATATTTTTCGTAGTGTACTTAGGAACAATGCTATGCCACTTCCTGTTTTGTCAAAGGGTGAATGGTGGGCCACTTTTGTTTTAGTGTCCGGTCCTATTTCTTGTCCCAGTCCGACCCTGAACCATACATTTGACCAACTCTGCAACTAATACACGCTTGGAAGTAGTGGATCCTATTTCATGGCTGCTATCTGAGAGGGAAGAGCGGTAGGGAATGCATATCCGCAGCAGACCATGTCCCTGCAGCCTCGTCATTACTTCGGCTCATTTTCATGACGTAATAAAAGAGGTGGAAAGCAATTTCCATTCGAAGGCCAGAACATCCTCCGGGGTTGGGGGATGCAAAGTAAGGCCTAACCAGCCTCTTCGCCCAGCTAGGAAGAGCCGATATGCTAGCATTTATGCCCACTTAAGATTTTGATGCAGCCAGCAGGTTTGAATCCCTATGGATTCTTCCTGTTTCTAATCTTTAAAAGCCAGGTGCAAACTATTGATATAATTATAATGCCGGCTGCCATGGAGGGTGGCATTGCCACTTGCTTTCAGTCAGGAGAGTAAAAGGCGGGTAAGCCTTGGGTTGGAAGGTGCATTATTGGACAGAGAAGCATCTGCTTTAATGACTTTGTTTTACATCAATGGGGTGATGGGCAGTTCAGTGGCCACATACTTAGCACAGCCTCACCACCCTCCTACATACATTGACATTAAGGAAGGAGGTCTTTAATGACAAAAGTCAGAGAATGGGCAATTCTTTTATCAGCCTTTTTGTTTCTATGGAGACAGTGTTGATTTCAATGGACTGCTGGCTGGGTGGTTGTAAATGCTCGGACCTGGCCCTGGTTTGAGCACCCGAGCAATAGCTCTTATTTGGGATCTGCCATTCCACGCTTCTCTAGTGGTTCTCAAAAGTTAGCCTTCAGTCTTGCAGGACAGTTATCTTGTAAGTGAGTAGCTTTCAGAGGGAGGGCTTGTTCAGATAACTAGCTATGTCAATTTAGCCATGTAGGGGAACGTGTACCTTGATGGAATATTCAAAGCGTTGGAACGCCTTTCAGAAAGATACTTTGCTATTTTTTTAAGGTTTTTTTCAAGAAGTTTTTTGAGTCTTTCTTGAGTCTTTTTTGAGTTCCTTGAGTCTACTTTCCTATGAAAGCTTTTTCTCGCCAAATACTTTATTCAACACACATTTCTCAAATTGATATACTTTAGATTAGCAAAAAATGTCCTTGTACTCTTTTAGCTAAGGTTTTTATTTTCCTCGAGCAACCTAATCCCTAGTCACTAACCACAAACCCATAGCAACTATCACCTAGCCCGCCACTTACCCTTAAATCTGGTCATTATTACTAACCATAGCTACTGATCTCTAGCCATCACTTTTACATTCCTGCTATTATCCCCTAGCCTCTTACTCCTTGTCACTGAACAAAAAACCTAGCACCTAACCCCTATTTCTAGCCACAACCCTTAAACCTGACCCATATACACTGACCCTCGTAACAATAACCCAGAATCACTAAACCACATCTAATGACCCATAACCCTATCTCCTAGCTGCTAAACCATAGCTAGTAAATCTTTACAGTGGGCACTGCACGTGGCTCCACCTATGGAGCTCCAACTTCAAAACCTTTCCCCAAGTTTTCTAGGCCTGGAATTGAAATAGGACTAACATAGATCTAGTGTTTTTCGTTAACTCTTCTTAAATCATTTTAAAATGTGGCTCTGTCATGCCCCCAGGTTATGGAATACCCCGCAGGCACACTCTCCCCTTCCCTACTTCTCTCCTCCTTCTCTCCCATTGCACCGGATTGAGGTCTCTAGACAAGTCCTCTCTATGAAAGTCTCCTCCAAACAGGTGCTCCTCTAGAACTATCAAGAACAACATTGCCTCCCTTGCACCTCCCCTTGCTGATTCTGTAACCACTTCTTTACCACTGGCTCCTTCCCTCAACCCCTCAAGCACTTCTGGGCAGGGGAGTTGCTAGGTCTGGAAAAGACCCGGGGCTATGCTGATGTCGGAACTGTTGGGACTGGGGGCTAGCTAGTCTTTTGGCTGTAGCTCCTGAGATTCTATCCGGGGCTACAACCAAAAGATCAGGGGCTATAGCCCCCTTAGCCCCCCTCTAGCAACGCCCCTGCTTCTGGGCAATGCTGTAGTGCCTCACAAAGCGAGGCAGGGTAACTGCTGTTACCATCAGCAGGCCTGGAGAGGGGCAGCACAACCCCCCCTCTCTGCTCCTCTCCTCTTCCCCCTTGTCGTAGAGACATGCAGTCTGCCAAGCACAAGGCTGAGGAAGGGTGAGGTGTAAGTAATCACCTCACCCTTCGTTCATGCAGCCATGGAAGCCAACAGGCAGGCAGGGATCAGGTTCAAAGACCTGCCCCCAGAGGGCCAGACAGTCCGCTATCTGGCCGGGGGCTGACACATAACAGCCCCCACTACTATACATATCGAAGACCCAGGGCTCCCCTGGGTCTTATAAATACAGAGCAGCACGCTCTGAGAAAACACAACTAGTTTGCAGACCCTGAACGGGGACCCAAACACACAGGAGGTGCACTGTTGACTCAGTGCCTTCCAAACCTTTGCTTCTTTAAGCTTCTTTTGAAGTTCGTGGCACTCGCCGCGTCTTTTTTCCTTTAATTGAACATTGCCCTGTTCAAACCGACGGAGAGCGTGCAGCGAAATTGACAAAGAAAACAGTCTCCCGGGAAGAATCATGGAAAGCAGCAAGATCAATTACCTAAGGAGAATTCCTGTAGCATGGCCTGGCGAGGCGGCAATATCTACAAGCATACGTCTTCACAGGGTAAGCGTGCGCACCCGGCTCTGTGAGAGCAGATTGATACTTTGTTTTTCCTACGCGAGTCAAGCCAAAAACAAACATCCACGCCAGCCGCTCCCCCGACAAGTCGCGGGACACACGCTGCCCGGAGATTCTTACGCAAAATAAACACATGAGCTTAAGAGGGAGAGCCCGGCCCGGGAAATCGAAAATTTTTAATGGATAGCTTTCCCAATGACACTTTTAAAGGAATGTCAACAGTTTCATAAGTGAAAGAGGGGGAAGGGGGTTATTTTCACCAAACCTCCAGCGCCAGCAATCGTGAAGGGGTGGCCAAGAATTGACTGCCTTATAAATCACTAGACACTTTCCCAACATGGGAGACAACAAAATTGGGGCAGTGCAACACGAAAAGGGCGGCAATTTGCACGGCAAGAGCGAATTTTCCTGGTCATTTTCAGAAACCTCCCAAAGCATTTGTAAATCTCGCCAGGTCAATAAAATAGACACCACCACCACATTGCTTAAATAATAAGCAGCGCTCAGAATACCTGAAATTTCATACCGCTACATATAGGCCAAACTAGTTTAAAGATGGTTACCAGACAGCCAAGAACAGAAAACTCAATATTTGGGCAACAGCGCAGAGTTTTGCAGTCACAGCAAAACACATTTTTCTTATCTTTCCAAACTAAACAGGTAAAAAGGAAGACATGGGTCCCGAAAGAAAAACCCGGGATGTCAGCACACCAGCACAAAAACCCAAATCCCCACACCTGCGGGCAGCCATAGCAGCAGCAGAACATTACGGTTGGCCTTGGGTGAGGGAGAATATATACGGCCTGCCAAGGGATGAGATAACCATGCCACTCAACCAAGATGACGTCACTACACCGTCAAAAAGACAGAAAGTGACGGATGCCCACAAGAAAGGTAACAAAAAACTGGCTAATCTATGTGAGAATATGTCTGAAATGCAGCAGTTGTTACGGGAAATGAGGGAGAAACAATTACCCAAACTGAAGAGCATGGGGCACCAAACACCAACATAGCTTTAGTACCTAGCATAGTGGCCACCCCCCCTGCAACAGCAACAAGCCAAGCTATCCCAACTCCAGCCGTAGCACAGCCACAAGTGCCAGCTGCAACAATAACTGCCCCCACAGTTGCACCAACAGCAAGCACGGCAGACCCAACAGGGGCCCTTAAGGCTTGGTCAACCCCTACTACATTGGCATTTGGCCAAACGGGAGAGGGCAGCGGCAATACAACAGACATAGCAACGATATGCAATGCCCAATTAGATTTAAAAATGAAATCCTTTCAGAATGAAATACTGATCTGATATAAAAGATGCATGGTATGAAATATTGATACCACAATCAAAGAAGCCATATGGGCCAAAGAATTCATAGAAATCCTTTCATTAATAGAAGCCCAATGCAAAGGAACAGATGCTTTTAGAGACCCCAAAAATATAGAAGAGAAAGCCATAGCCAGAACTGCACAGGTAGAACAGAACTGGGACACCTGGACCCAAGCACATGCCATTTTGGCAACAATCTACTAAGAGAAATTTCCCCATGACGGGAGAAAAATATGGGCCTACATGGACAAAATAAGAGAGGTGAATGTCGCACAAAAAGGGAAGACCTGGCTAGCATACAACATCAGATTTAGAAGGAGCATGTCAGAGAGGCCAGCCATAGAATGGGACGAGGTCCAAAACGATCTGTACATGTTAAAAGCTGAACCCTCAGCGCAGGAGGAGGCCTCCCCGAATCCCTCCGAAAATACCAAAAACACAGGTCCCAGAAATAACGATAATGAAAAACACAAAACGGGAGAACAGCCTTTTTGAAAAAAAACAGCCGTGGGCGGCTAAATCCAATACCAAAGGCAAAACAAGAATCATAGTTCAAAAGCCAACACTCCGTGCAGGAACTTTGGAAAAAACCAATGCTCTTGGGGCAAGGACTGCTGGTACAAACACACTTGCACAAACTGCAACGGTGACCACGCAGCCAGCAACTGCACCAGACTACCAACAAAATACCCAAAAGAATAGTGCCAACCTCCCTGGGTCAACCACTTTTTTGACCCCAGGCAAGACACCAATCAACCCAAACAATTTTAGAGATGCAATACTGAACTACCCAGACAGGGAAATCAGCAAAAACATTTGGCGGGGTTTCTCTGAAGGATATTTCATACCATTTCAGGGCTCAGGGTCACAGAACATCCCACTTAACCTAAAATCAGCCAGGGACAACCCCCACATAGTGGAAAGCAAAATCAAGAAAGAACTACTTTTGGGCAGGATCGCTGGACCTTGGGACCACATGCCTCTCAAAGAGTACATAATATCACTGCTAGGACTGGTCCCCAAAATAGAGCCAAGGAAAATGAGACTAATCCACCACCTATCCCACCCCAAAGGCCTATCCCTAAACGTCGGCATTCCACACACGGAATCCGCAGTTTCCTACACACACTTCCTAGCGGCAGTAAGACTCATCCAGGAATGTGGCAGGAACGCTCTGATGACCAAATTAGACATTGAATCAGCTTTCAGATTATTGCCTGTCCACCCAGACTCCCAACAATGGTTGGGTTTCACCTTCAACAACAAATTCTATGTAGACAGATGCCTGCCGATGGGGTGTGCAGTATCCTGCACCTTATTTGAGCAATTCAGCTCCTTTTTTCAATGGGCTTTTCAAAAACAAAGACCAGGGACCAAAGTAGTCCACTATTTAGATAACTTTATGGTCATGGGCCCAGCGAATTTAACAGAATGCAACAGGGCCCTGGCAAAATTAGAGGAAATGGCCGCCCTCTGGGGCATACCCCTAGCAAAATAGAAAACGACCAAACCAGCCACCAGCATAATCTTCCTAGGCATTGAAATAGACTCTGCACAAGGGCTATGCAGGATCCCCAAAACAAAATTCGCAGAACTCTTGGAGAAGACACAAGCCTTGATAACTAAAGCCAAGGGCACAGTCAAAGAAATGCAATCCTTAGCAGGCAGTCTCAATTTCGCTGCCAGAATCATCACGCAAGGGAGGATATTTTCCAGAAGCCTGGAACTGAAAATCAAATCATTTACCAAACCCCACCTACACATCCGACTAGGCGCAGAGGTGAAACAAGACCTGGAAATTTGGAGGAATTTCTTAATAAAGTTCAACGGGACCGCACTTTGGCGAACACCTTTGAACACATGGGCACAAAGAACAAGTTACTTCTTACCTTGTAACGTTCTTTCGACGGGATGTTCCTCCGACGTATTCCTGATCTTAGATATATCCTTCCAGCTCTGCTGGCCTCGGAAATTTTTTTTTCAGTAGAGGGCGCTGCGCGTCGACGTCCCTCGAGTCGATGTCCCTCGACAGCCGCCGTATCGACGCTCGACGTCATCCTGCCCATAAAGGCCGCGCGCAGCGTCCGTTGCTCAGTTCCGTTTTGAAGCCCACAGTATTACTGTTTGGACTAGACTAATCACCCTGAAGGAGCGTAAGCTGCAACAACAAGGGAAGTAGAACTGCGGGGATGGATGGGAGGGTCGATGAGGAATACGTCGGAGGAACATCCCGTCGAAAGAACGTTACAAGGTAAGAAGTAACTTGTTCTTCGAAGGGATTGTGTCCTCCGACGTATTCCTCATCTTAGATAGGCTCCCATAGCAGTATTCTATATTCGGAGGAGGGAGTACTGACTTCACGCTGTCTTCTATTGATGAATAGAATGTAGTACAGCCCTTCCAAACCTAGTCTCTTGACTAGAGGAGGAATCCAGATTATAAAAACGTGAAAAGGTATGGACAGACGACCATGTGGCGGCCGCACAGATGTCTTTAACCGGCACGCCTCTTTTGAGGGCCGATGAAGCTGCAATACCTCTGGTCGAATGAGCCCTAAGGTTTTGAGGGGGCTCTTTCCCTGCCAGTTTATAACATTCCAGAATGGCTAGAATGATCCATCTGGAAATGGTCTGTTTAGTTATGGGTAACCCCAGCTTGTGACCTGCGTAACCTACAAATAGCTGGTCTGCCTGTCTTATCCTGGTTAGTCTACTAATGTAAAAACTTAAAGCCCTCCTAGGGTCTAGTCTGTGTAACCTCTCTTCCTCTTTCCCTGGGTGAGGAGGAGGATAGAAAGATGGCAGGGTAATCTTCTGAGAGATATGGAACTCAGAAACTACCTTTGGGAGGAAATTAGGCTTCACTTGTAGGACAACCTTGTCTTTGTGAAAGATTGTATGAGGGGGTTTACAAGAAAGAGCTTGTAATTCGCTCACCCTTCTAGCAGATGTGAGTGCTGTTAATAAAACAGTCTTAAGGGTAAGGAATCTTAACGAACAAGAATGGAGAGGTTCGAAAGGTGTACCCATCAGGAAAGTTAGTACTAAGTTTAAATCCCATAGGGGAACTTGGAATGGTCTTGGGGGATAAACATTGGTTAACCCCTTTAGAAACTGTATTACCAAGGGTAATTTGAAATAGGATGGCTCCTCCGCAGTCCGCTTAAAGATAGATAGCGCTGCGAGATAGCCCTTAATGGTACCAACTTGAAGGCCTGAATTTGCCAAATATAGTAAGAAGGACAAAACCATTGGAGTACCACATGAAAATGGGTCGATATTCTGTTCTCTACACCAGCTGCAAAATCTGTTCCAACGGCAGCGGTATAAAGACTTAGTTGCTGGCCTCCTTGCCGAAAGCAACACCTCCATAACATCATCAGGGAGGTCCCAATCCTTGTACCTCAGCCGTTCAGAAGCCAAGCGTGTAGGTTGAGGGTTTTGATGTCCGGATGGAGAACCTGACCTCCCTTCTGAGAGAGAAGATTCTCTCTGAGCGGAAGTCGAATTGGAGGGCAGATGGACAAGTCTAGAAGGTCCGGGTACCACGTTCTCCTGGCCCAATCCGGGGCAATTAGGATCATGGTTCGCCGGAATCTTCTCAACCTCCTGATCATTTGAGGAATGACAGGGACCGGTGGGAACGCGTACAGAAGCGGAAACTCCCAGTCCACTATGAATGCGTCTCCCAGAGCTCCTCTCGGAGGAAATTCCCTTGAGCAGAACAGGTCGCATTTCCTGTTTATGCTGGTGGCGAACAGGTCTACCTGAGGGGTTCCCCAAAGGGCGAAGATCTCTTGAAGGACTTCCTGAGCTAGTTCCCACACGTGGGAGACTGTGTTCTGCCTGCTCAGAGCGTCTGCTGTCAAGTTCTTCTCTCCGGCTAGGTGAACTGCCGATAGAGAGATTCCTTCTTGGATTGCCCAATACCAGAGCTGCATCGCCTCTCTGCACAGGGGTAGTGATCCTACGCCTCCTCTTTTGTTGAGGTAGTGCATGGCCACCGTGTTGTCCGTCATTATCAGGACGTTTTTCCCCTGTAAAACCGGCAGGAAAGCCTTCAACGCAAGTCTGATGGCTCTCAGCTCTAATAGGTTGATGTGTAGTCTGGACTCCGATGGAGACCAACGACCGCTGATGGTCAAGTCGTTGGCGTGGGCTCCCCACCCCGTGAGTGAGGCATCCGTGACTACTGTTATCTCCGGCCAGGGTTGCCAAAACTGTTCTCCTTTCAGAATGTTCTCCTGACAGGCCCACCACTGAAGGTCTCGAGCCACCCTGCCGGGAACCTGAAGAAGATCTGTCATTCTCCCTGAGAATTGTGACCACTGAGTCCTCAGTGCCCACTGGAGGGATCTCATTCTCAGGCGAGCCTCTGGCACAAGGAAAATGCAGGATGCCATGAGGCCCAGCAACCTCAAAAAGTCGAAGGCTGGGAGATGTTGGGCATGTTGGAACTTGGTAACCATCTGTAGAATATCTTGAGCCCTCACCTCTGGTGGCGAGGCTTTTCCCAGGGAAGTGTCCAGGATCGCTCCTATGAACTGGAGTCTCTGCGATGGTTTCATTTGAGACTTCTTTAAATTGAGGGAGAAGCCCAGTTTGTGAAGAGAGTAGCACACGTGATTTAGCTGGATATGAGCTTGCTCCGGAGAAACAGCCCTGATCAGCCAATCGTCCAGGTAGGGGTAGACGTGAATCCCTTCCCTCCTTAGACTTGCAGCCACTACCGACATTAACTTGGTGAAAACCCTCGGGGCGGAGGTCAGCCCAAATGGCAGTACTCGAAATTGATAGTGAGAGTTGCCAATTGCGAACCTCAGGTATTTCTTGTGTTTGAGATGGATAGGCACATGGAAATAAGCGTCCTGAAGGTCCAGAGATACCAACCAGTCCTGGAACTGAAGGGCCTGGAGGATCTGAGAAAGAGTGACCATCTTGAATTTGTCTTTTCTGAGGAATTTGTTCAATTCTCGCAAGTCCAAGATGGGTCTCAGTCCTCCGTCTTTCTTCGGAATGAGAAAGTAAGGGGAATACCAGCCCTTGTTCCTCTCCGCTACAGGTACCGGTTCTATGGCACCTTTCTCTAGCAGGTCTGAAATTTCCTGCAAGAGGAGCGGATCTGGAACTTTCTGAGAGCTGATCCCCGGTGGATGACTCTGAGGTGTACGTAGGAAAGGCAGGCAGTAACCTTGGCCGACTGTTTCCAATGCCCAAGCATCTGACGTGATAGCCTGCCATACCGTCAGATGTTGAGTCAACCTGCCTCCTACAGGTGTCCTGTGAGGGGAGTCCTCAGGGTGGTTTTGGGGCGGCTGATGCAGATGCCGATGGTAAAGAGGCACCTGCTGTTGCTGCGGCTTTAGAGTATCTACCCCGTCCACCTCGGGTAGTTCTTCTTTGACCCCTTTGAGTCGGTCGTCCTCTACCTCTTCCGAATGAGGAGTAGAAGCGAAAGGACTTGCCCCTCGCAGAGGTTCCCGTGGGACGAAAAGGAGTCTGACGGATTGCAGCTCCTAGGGATTTTGCTGCTGCTTTTGAAGTTTGCAGTTTCTCTAAACTGTCATCCGCCTTTTTCCCGAACAAAGAAGAGCCATCAAATGGCATGTTCAAGAGCCTGGCTTGCACATCTGGGGCAAAACCCGACTTTCTCAAACAAGCGAACCGTCTGGTTGATGTACTTGCCGCCATTGCTCTGCTGATACTGTCAGCCGAATCAATGCCCGTCTGGAGGGATTCGCACATAGCGTCTTTACCGTCCTGTATAATATTCAGGAACGCATCCCTTTCTTCTCCCTCCGGGATGCAGTCAGCCGCTGTAGAAGCAAACTCCCAAAGTGTATGGCTGAACCTAGCAAGGGTGCAAGTAGCATTAACAGACTTTAACGCCATGCTACATGCTGAAAAGACTTTCTTTGCCATAGCATCATACTTTTTATCGTCCCTATCCTGTGGGACTGTAGAATAAGCCGTCTTGACATCGGTAGAGGATGCTGCTTGTACCACCAGACTTTCTGGGGATGGATGTTTAGACAAGAACTCTGGGTCTGTGGAAGATACCCTGTATTTTGCAGACAGTTTTTTATTTACTGCTGGTATTACATCTGGGGTTTCCCAGTTTGTCATGATCTTTCTCTGAAGAGCTTTATGAAAGGGCACCACTGGATCTTCTTGTGGGCCTTTATCAAGAATATCCGTGAGGTCATCTTGCTGAAAAGATTGTGAAGGTGTAGACCACCCCATGAACTCCGTAATCCTGGCCATTAAGGCTCTGTAGGGAGTTTCAGCATGCTCCCCCGGGTCTGGTTTAGCAAAATCCACCTCAGGGGAAGTGTCTAACCCACTTGCCTCATTTAAAGAATCATGAAGATCCTTTAATCTGCGCTCTTCAGAGGAAAATTCCTCTCTAACCGGGGGTTACAGGTCCCTGTAACTCAAATGTGTCTTGTTCAGACAAATCACCCTCTTCTAAAATTGAGGATATAGTTCTCAATTGTTCTGAACTCATAAAGGGAGTAAATCCCATTTCCAAGGCAGAGGGTGCCGACGTTGTCATAATTGGCCTCGAGAGTGTCGATGTCGTCGACGCCGACGTCGAAGGCTTCGAGCGTGGCGTCGAAAACAGAGGTGGAGGCCTCGAGGACCTCGACAGAATTGGAATTCTACTCGACACTATCTACGCCATCGACGCCATCGACGTCGAGGGCCTGGGGATCGTCACTGGATGTGTGGACATCGTGACTTTTCTCGGCGTCGACGCCAGTGTCGAGGCCGGCGTCGAGTCGACAGACCCGTGTGTCGAAGGTCTCCTTGACAACGGCGTCGAAGACATCGATGTCGACGGAACCGTCGTCGACGGCGTCGACGGAACCTTCGAGGAAGGTTTGGAGGTCATAGTCCTACTCGAGGGTTCGAGACGCACTCGAGAGGTTTCTTTCGCCGGGTACTGCGACTCGCGGCGTTTTTGACCTTCGGGTCTTTCGACCAGAGCATCGCTCTCGGCAGTCTTCGAGGGGGTCAAGGCCGCGTTCTCGAAGACGCTCATCATATTTTTTCTGAATTCCTCCCATTCAGCCCGGGAACTATGTTTCGTGGGGCAAGGGATTCTTTTTGGCGAAACAGAGGAAGAGGAAGACGGAGAAGGAGATCTTCGACGTCTCCTCTTCGAGTGTTTCGATCTCGAGGAGTGAAGAGACCCACTCCGAGACCTGGAGCGTGGATGGTGACGAGGAGACGAATGTCTCGACTTCGTCGACGAAGAAGAAGCTTTAAAAGTCTTACCTTTCTCCAGCTTCCCCCTACGTTCCTTCAGGGCCTTAGCTGTCATGGACATACAGTCCTCGCACTCCGAACAATGGTGTTCGGCTCCCAAGCACCACAGACAATTTCTGTGAGGATCGGTCAACGACATCTTTTTTCCACAATCTCGCCATTTTTTGAAGCCGGATCGAGGAGTTGTCGGTTCCGACGAGGAAGCCATCGAGTACGGTATCGAATAACTCGAGGTAAATAGTATTTATTAAACTAATAACTGAGCAACGGTATTCCGAGGCACCGAGTAGCGCGGAAAAACGGAACTGAGCAACGGACGCTGCGCGCGGCCTTTATGGGCAGGATGACGTCGAGCGTCGATACGGCGGCTGTCGAGGGACATCGACTCGAGGGACGTCGACGCGCAGCGCCCTCTACTGAAAAAAAAATTTCCGAGGCCAGCAGAGCTGGAAGGATATATCTAAGATGAGGAATACGTCGGAGGACACAATCCCTTCGAAAGAGTCCTTTTTACTGATGCAGCCGGGAGGAAGGGGTTTGGAGCCATACTAGACACAGAGTGGGTGGCAGGACACTGGCCCGAGACATGGCAGCAGGCAGGGTGGACTAAAAACATCACCCTCCTAGAAATATTTCCCATTTGGCTAACATTACACATTTGGGGCAGGCAGCTGGCTAAAACTGAACTCTTGGTGTGGTGCGTCAACATGGCAGTCATAGGCTCCATAAACAGAAGGTCTACCAAATGCCTTTTAGTACTAAAAGTCCTACGAGCCATCACAGCAGTCATATTGCAAGAAAACATTGTGATCAAAGCTAAGCACATTGCTGGGGCAGATAATAACATTGCAGATGCCTTATCTCGCTTTCAGTGGCCAAGATTCCGGGAGCTAGCGCCTCACGCCCAGGAACAGATGACGCCAATACCGGCTGAATGCTGGGAAATAATGGGAAATCAAAAATAACAGCATCAACGCCTGCGCCAGAGAGCTCAGACCAGGATGCACAACAAGAATCAGGCACCTCAAATACGGGCGCCAATAATATAACTGCATCAACGCCAGGGTCAGAGAGCCTTTGCCGGGATGTCCAACAAGAACCAGGCACCTTAAAATCAGGTGCCAACACCTCTCCAGGTTTCCTCACGGAAATGGCAGGGAAAGCAAGGGCAAGCACCAGTGCAGTGCAGTACAGTCAGTGCTTACAGACAGTTTTTAAAGCCACAGGCATAAAACATGTAGAATTAATAACCATGAAAGACATAGAAACCTTTTTAAAATGGGCACATGAACAAGGCTTTAAGAGGGACTGGGCCAAAAGACATCTAGTCGCAGTGTCATATTTTTCTAAAATCCGGGGTGATTCAGACCCCACCCAAAGGGCCCTCATTACCTATGCATTAAAAGGATGGGGCAGATTAGAGGGCACACATGTATACACCCGCTGCCCCCTTGATTTCTGCAAACTGGTACAAATTACAAACCAGCTGGAAGCCATATGTTGGCATCCCTATGAGATCCTGCTGCTCAGAACAGCTTTTTTCCTAGCATACCTCGGTGCTTTCTGTGTGAGTGAACTCATTGCTTCCAGCACCAAGGCCAACAACGGGCTGGGCGTCATGGAAGTCAGGGTCCGACAGGAGAGCATCAGCATAGAAATACAACAATCTAAAACCGGGGCAAAAAGAACTATCAACATTTGTTGTATTGATGAGGAAGTAAACTGCCCAGTATGTATTACCAACCTTTACAATGCACAAAGACCCAAGGTTGGGGGAGGTTCTTGATCCACAAGGACGCCTCAGCACTAAGCTGGTACCAATTTAAAGGGGTGCTGTTGAAAGCAATCAACAATGCGGGGTGGGTCCCCAATGGTTTTGGCAGCCATTCCTTCAGAATAGGTGCCGCCACTTCAGCATGGCAGGGAGGTTTAGCCCTCCCACAGCTGAAAAATATAGGGGGCTGGAAATCAGACTGTTACAAAAGATACATCAGACTGCAATTAATATAGCCAGCCACCCTCACCCTCTCTTTTCTCCCCCCCTTCATACAGAAACACCAGGCGAAGGGAGGACCTCCCTGCAATCAGCATGGATTGTCGGCCACTCTTTTATTTTCAGGACGGGTCGATGGGCAGAGGAGACCAATGAAAGACCACCTTTCAGGAACACCATTGCCTCGTGGTGGGGCTACAGGGGCCTGCGGTGGGCAGAGATCCATGAAACATTAGCAGAGCTGGTCGCATACAGGGACCCGCCCGAATTCCTGATCATACACTTAGGTGGCAATGACCTAGTAACAGTGGGGAGGAGGCAGTAACTCGAGGACATGTGCGCCTCCCTTGCAGGCATCGCACACAACTGGAGAGGAACGGAAATATACTTTTCAGCCATCCTACCTAGGAGGAAATGGCAGGGGGCCAACTGTTATAAATCTGTAGATATTTCCAGATGAAAAATCAACAGGGGGCTAGAGAAATTCTGCACAATAAGAGGACTGGGCTTCATTAAGCACCCAGCCATTACACTGGGCGATCCTGACCTTTTTCACAAAGACGGCACCCACTTATCAACTAAGGGCATGGAACATTTCTTTTGAGAAATTACAGCAACTCTAGCCTCCAGGGGTTGTAAATAAGAGATACTTTCGGGGGAACGCGGTCAGCCGGCAACCTACCCACGTGTGGCGGCATGGGCCAGAGGGGGTAACCCCAAGACCCGGTGCCCAAAAGTATTGTGTATTATGTTATGATATGTGATTATTGTTATTGGCATAACCATATCTGTACAATAAAAACCTACAGCCTTTTATTGCCAACACTTGACAATGTGTGAGGTAAATTATTCTGGGTAAGGGTAGGTTTCGGCTAAGTACTATGATGGATGCATATGGGTTCAGCAGTTATGGGCAATGCTGTAGTGCCTCACAAAGCGAGGCAGGGTAACTGCTGTTACCATCAGCAGGCCTGGAGAGGGGCAGCACAACCTTCCCCCCCTCTCTGCTCCACTCCTCCTCCCCCCTGTCGTAGAGACATGCAGTCTGCCAAGCACAAGGCTCAGGAAGGGTGAGGTGTGAGCAATCACTGCACCCTTCCTTCATGCAGCTAGGTGCTAAGCACCCAAGGAAGCCAACAGGCAGGCAGGGATCAGCTTCAAAGACCTGCCCCCCCCCCAGGGGGCCAGGCAGTCGGCTATCCGGCCGGGGGCTGACACATAACAGCCCCCACTACTATACATATCAAAGACCCAGGGCTCCCCTGGGTCTTATAAATACAGAGCGGCACGCTCTGAGAAAACACAACTAGTTTGTGGACCCTGAACGGAGACCCAAACACACAGGAGGTGCACTGTTAACTCAGTGCCTTCAAAACCTTTGCTTCTTTACCACAAAACCCTCCCACCCTACACAAAACGGGAGAAGAACAAAGGAAAAGAAGTACAGGACACTGTACGGTGTCCACAACAAGTCGTGGGACATAAGAAGGCAGGCACGGGCCAGAGGGGGTAACCCCAAGACCCGGTGCCCAAAAGTATTGTGTATTATCTTATGATATGTGATTATTGTTATTGGCATAACCATATCTGTACAATAAAAACCTACGGCATTTTATTGACAACACTTGACAAACAATGTGTGAGCCAAATTATTCTGGGTAAGGGTAGGTTTCGGCTAAGTACTATGATGCAGGCATATGGGTTCAGCAGTTACTTGTGCATACCCTCTTTAAAACCCCCTCTTCTAACCCCTCCTGTCCTGCTAACTATTGCCCTTTCCTGGGCAAACTCCAGGAGATGCTTGCCAACTCCCAACTCACCCAACACACAGAATCTGTTGGCTGTCTCTGCGACCACTAGTCTGGCTTCAGAGATGCCAGAGGCACGGAAACTGCTCTACTGAACACCTGTGACGACTTGCTCTCTAATCGTGACTCTAACTCTCCTTCCATTCTTATTCTTCTTATTCTTTCCTCGGCCTTCGACACTGGCAATGAAGTCACCCTGACAAATGGGCTCTGTGACATTCTTGGCATCACGAGCCTGCCACTGGACTGGTTGACCTCCTTCCTCTCCAACCGACCTTCCCAGGTTCAACTGGGCCCTTTTCCCTCCCCTATCACACTCTCCACCTGCAGCATTCGTCAGGGCTTTATCCTCTCTCAGTGGATTTTCAACATCTACCTTGCCCCCCAGGCGCACTTGATCTCTTCCTTTTCTCCTCACTTCCAGTGTTATGCAGACAACATGCAGCTGCCCTCAAGATTCCCTTCCCTTCGTCCTCTTCCTCCTCTCTCATCCCTGACTGTGTGACTGTCATTTAATCTTGGTGCGCAGCCAATGATCTCTGCTTTAATGCCAGTAAGACTGAGATCCTTTTCATTGGGACCCCAGCTCTCAACTTCCCTCCCTCTGACTGCCCTTTATGGGCCCCCTCCCCTCACCCTCTTGTGAGGAAAAAAAGCTGGGTGTCATCTTTGACTCCTCTCTTCCTTCTCACCTCATATCGCTGACCTTGCCAAGAAGGCCCACATTCAGCTGCACATCATCAAAGGCATTGTCCCTTTCCTCATCTTCCCCCAGAAAATCAATGTCTTCAGAGCTCTGGTCCTCTCTAGGCTTGACTACTGTAACAGCCGCTTCCTCAATCTTCCTTCATCCTTCCTCTGTCCCCTTTAACTAATCCAGAATAGGCCTGCAATACTTATTCTTGGCCTCAAGCCATTTCTCCAGCCCTAATTTCTCTCCACTGGCATCCGGTTGCTGCTAAAATCAAATTCAAGACTCTCTGTACATCCATAAGGCTTTCTGGTGCCTGTGACCCTGCAACATCCAACTCACTCTCCCTAAATACCTCCCGATAGAGCACTCCGGTCTTCTAGCTCCAACCCTCTGCGAATTAGACGCTTCTCTAGGCAAAGTGTGGGGGGAAGATGTCTCGCCTCTGCAGTAGTCTCTCTCTGGAATGGTCTACCTGCCCCTCTCAGGCTTCAGCCGGATCTCCTCAAGTTCCAGAAGCTCCTCAACACCCTCCTTTTCTCCTCTTACTTCACTCTGCCGCACCCCTGTAAACACCTTATTCTGCCACAATGATGGGCTGTCTGGTTCCCTCTGAGTACTACATAGTCCCTGGCCACCATGCCTAGGTCATCCCTACCCCCTGCACATATCTGCATTCTCTGGCACTTGCCCTTTTGCCTCCCATTAGCTCCCATTGGCACTTGCACGTCTCCCCTTCTCCCTTTTCCCTTCCTACCTGAGCACTTCATTTTTGTGCAGACCGGCACTCCCCGAATCCCCCTCCCTCACACTTTTTGTTCTGCACTTGCACGATCCGAATGTCACAAGGCCTAGTAGAACCGTTATGCATCTTCTCCCTTGAATCCCCCCTTTTTTTTGTCTTGTGGCACATTGAAACACCTTTGTTGTATTGGAGCCTTACACATATCCAATAAATAAACACTTAGCTACTGCACCCAGAATGTGTTCACCCAAGGGAATCCCCCACATGATGCAGCAGCCACATTGGCATACTTGTCCTGCATTGTCAACTGGATGATTGATAACAGTCTATGCCTTAACACATCCTAAATGGAGAGTATTCATTTGGGTCCCTTCTTACTCACAGCCCTGCCCTTTATTTGGTCCAGCATCATGGTAAAAATCTAGGCATTACTTTTGATGGAACTGTCTTCTT
The DNA here is from genome assembly GCF_040938575.1 of Ambystoma mexicanum. NCBI lineage: Eukaryota > Metazoa > Chordata > Amphibia > Caudata > Ambystomatidae > Ambystoma > Ambystoma mexicanum. Next base: position 607,422,765 of record NC_090923.1, on the reverse strand, counting down.
TGCCTCCCAAGTTCAGAACTTCACGAAGAACTCTCACTACCACCCTTACATACTGAAATGCATTCTTCCATAACTAAACATGTCACTCAAAGTGGAGCCCACTAGAGCATTTTTATTCTCACAACTATATTACTTTAAGACCTGTGGTAGGGTGAGGGTCCAGGCACTGTCAGGGAGTCCTGGAACACCTCCCAACCTGCTGAGTGGGGCTACCTGGACATAGGCTAGAGTCATTCCTATCCCAGAGGAGGGGAGGGTGTGTGCAGGGGCTCAAAACAAAACCCCTCCCTCATGTGCCATGCCTGTTAAGCACAGTACCACCCTCTGTTGCACGATAACTCCCAGTACTCTTTCTCGCCAGTGTTGTCTCTGCTCTTTTGCAGGACTGCAAGACCAAGCATGTACTACAATGGCATTGAAACAACCAAATGAATGGGAAAACAGAAATGCTGCAACTAACATGGGCTATTCAATCGCACCACAACCAGAGTGCAGCGCACCAGAAAAACAAACAACTCACTGTGTCAAAAGAAAAACAAACTTCCTGGCCCACATCATGCCAGAAAAACCATCAGACTTTGCAACCAAAACCATGCTGGAAAAGTGGAAGTGACTTAGAAGGATTATTAAAGTGTTTCCCCTGTGGAAAACAAAAGGCACATAACAAATTGGCCTGCACAGTCAGGTGAGTACAGGAGCCAACGGAAGGCATGAGAGGGGTCATAACCCAGAAAAGCACAGTATACAAGGGGAATGAATGGAAGACAGAGTGACAGGGTTTTGGGTGAGGTCAGGATGCGTGAGGGTGGACCGAGAGACCAGAAGGAGGATGGACGACCGAGCAGAGTACTGAGGAGTTGGTGTCAGATGGTGCAGAGTGCTGGTGAAGTATTAGTAATAAGAGAGAGTGGTACCCGTTTGTCAGAAGGAAGAAGTGAGTAAGAGAGTGTTTGTGAAATTGAGGGTACTAGTGAGGGAGAGTAATAGGGAAACAGAAGTGGATGAGTTAGGGTAGTAGATAGAATGAGGCAAGCAGTACTGGAAGAGAGTAAGGATAGTAGAGAGGGGGTTAAGGGAGGGATTTGAGGACAAGGCAGCAGGAGAGAAGTGAGGGGGTTGAGAATAGTGAGAGTGAGTTTTGAGGTAGGTTGAGAGAAAGTTTTTCGAGAAAGGGTGTGCATGACACTATATGTGAAAGGGAGCAGGGCATTATATCCCTGGGAGAGTGAGTAAGGCACTATATCCCAGTGAAAGTGAGCAGGGCATCATAACCCTGGGAGTGTGAGTAGTTCACTATATCCCTGTGAAAGCTAGCAGGGCATTATGTCCCTGGGAGAGTGAGCAAGGCACTATAGCCCTGTGAAAGTGAGCAGGGCATTATATCCCTTGGAGAGTGAGCAGGGCACTATATCCCTTGGAGAGTGAGCAGGGCACTATATCCCTTGAAGGCTGAGCAGGGTGCCATATCCTCAAGTAGTGTAGTGAAGATGGATGAGAGTGGCAGAGTGAGGAGAGTGGGAGTATTGGTGTGAGGAAGGGTGAGAGAAGAGGCGCTAGGAGGAGATAGAGTGAGAGTGTGGATCATCGCAGGGGAACGATAGAGGGGCAGAAGGTCAGAAGGAAGGAGAGGGGGCAGTAGAGCAGGTACAATGGGGAGGAGAAAGCAGTAGTAGGATCAGGGTACGGAGAGGAAGGGGTGAATGAGTGAGAGAGCTGACCAGGGTGTTATCAGCACAATACATAACTTTACTTCTATTGAGACAATCTGGGAAGTGTTAGAATAGGTTACACCTAGAAAAACCCGGAGGGAACCACATAGATACGGGTTTAGCCTTTAGGCCCCCACAGATAGCCAGCATGCATTTATAGAGTTGGTATTACCTATCTCTGTCTTTCATTCACCCCGAGGATTAGGAAAGCCTGAGCCAGGGTGGAGGGAGTCCACATGAGATAAGAGAGAAAGAAAGAGTGAGAGAGAAAGAGAGAGAGGGCAGGCCTTTAGAGTGTACCCCCCAAGTCTATCTAGAATATCGAACCAGCCCTTTGCATATATTTAATTTAAAAAACCTTGAACTGTCTCCCAGTTTCTGTTGATTATTAATGCCATCTGCGACACCTGGTGTCATCCTGGAATCATCCAAGCCCGGATACAGAGGCAAGCCACTACTCAGGAACAGGTGGAAGGTAACCCCTGTCACCAGGACCACACGGTTGTGGACCAGAGCTATACCCAGATCAGTGGTCTGGGACCTATTCCAAGTTGTGGAGTTTAGGGTCCCACCCAGAAGGAAGGCACTGGTCAAGACACGTCTCCGCAAACAGGTTCCGTTGGGTACATATGGAATAATTGCCCCAAGGTTTGATCTGACATGCAAGAGCTTGCTTGACTTTGGTGCCAGAGCCATCATGGGAAGCTAATGAGTTGAAGGATCTAAATATCCTCCTCTTCAACCTGTGGAACCAAACTGAGATTAATAAAGTGGACCAACCTATTGTCCAAAGAGTATGGGAGAAGATCTTGATCCCAGAGAGATGTGGAGGAGATTGTGGAGAGGAGACAGAGAGGGCCAAGACCAGATTGCGCAAGATGGTGGAGACCTCCAAAGAAGTTCAGAACTTGTCACACTTATCAGACATTGCAATGCTGAGATTGGTGGAGGCTCGACAGATGTTCTGCTTATTGGAGCAGGGCAGGAAGGAGCTGATGTCCCTGGAACAAAGTCGGATACTAGACTCATCAAGAGACCCAGGCGTGAAAGGCGAAAACCCTGCTTTAATCTCCCCAGAGGAACTCAGTCCATGGCCCCTATGTGAAGGTGTCTGTGTCCATGGGGTGGCTGATCTATATCCCCATGTGAAGGTGGGCATCCGGATGCTGGAGCAGTCTCATGCTGGTTATCTCTGGACCGCTTGAAGAAGTGCTCTCAGGGAGCTACTGCCCATTATTCAATCATTGCTAAAGATTCCTTTGACCCAACAGGGAAAACAAGTATAACACTTATTACCATCAGTCAGCTAGAGTCCGGGGAGGAGAGGTCACAGGATAAAGTCTGGAGGTATGTGACAGGTTCACAAGCCTGACACTGCAAGGGGGCACCTGGGGCCCCTCTACAGCTCGGACAGGGCAGCTACCTGAATAAAAGCCAGAGACAGCCCTGTCCCAGAGGCATGTTTGGGGGAAGGATCTCCAAATTTAACCTCTCTGTCATGTGCCATGCATGTTTAGCCCCCATTACGACCCTCTGTCACATGATACCTCTGAGTTTTTCAGGACCACAAGACCCAACATCCACTGCAACAGCAGTGAAACAAACAAATGAATGGAAAAAGAGAAGAGCTGCAACAAACATGGACTATAAACCTTCATCCCAACCAAACACTGTATAGCACACCAGAAAAGTAAATAACTAACTCTGGCGAAGGAAAAATGAACTTCCAGACCCACAGAACACCAGCGAAACAGCAGTGACCTCAAACAAAACCATGCTGGAAAATAGAGAGGGGCTTAGAGTTTTTTTTTAAAGCTTTGCCCCTGTGTAGTCTAGATGCTGGGGAAAGATAGGAACAGATTTCCCCCTAGAGTCAGTTGAGTGCTGGAACTAACGGAAGGGGGCAGTCGGAAACAGCAAAAGCACAGTATATGAGTGGAGTGAGTGGAAGACAGAGTGGCAGGTGTTTGTATGAGGTCAGGATAAATTAAGGTGGACCGAGAGAATGAAGGGCAGATGGAGAGCTAATCAGAGCGCTGAGGACTTGGTTGAAGAGTTGGTGCAGAGCACAGGTGAAGCATTGGTAATGAGAGAGAGTGGTACCCGTTTGTGAGAGTGAAGCTTTGAGTGAGCTAGTGTTTGTGACCGTAAAGGTAGTAGTGACTGAAGAGTGGAAGACAAAAGTAGGAGAGTGATTGTAATTGATGCAGAGGGAGGGGGTGCTGTAATAAAGTAGGGATGGGTGTAGAGAGGGGTGCAGGAGGGAGATGTGAGGACAAGGGTGCAGGAGAGAAGTGAGGGTGTTTGAGAATAGTGAGAATGAGTGTATGAGGTCAGTTGAGGTAGAGACAGAGGTTAGTAGTGAATGTTAAGCTGACAGGAGAGGAGCTAGTAGGAGATAGCGTGAGAGAGTGTGATGCGGGAGGGACAGGGGAGAGGGATAGAAGGTGAGAAGGAGAGAGAGCGGGTATTAGAGTGGAGTAGGAGAGGGAGGAGGAAGGAGTAGTAAGATCAGGCAAAGGAGGGAAAGGGAGGAATAAGTGAGAGAAAAGATTAGGGTGTCTGTTATTGGCACAATGAAACAGTTAATTCCATTGAGAAGATCTGGGGAGTGCTAGCATAGGTTATCAACCAGAAGAAACTGGGCCTGAGCTACATTGAGAAGGTTTTGACCTTTAGGCCCTCACTGGTAACCTGTGAGTGTTTAGCTAGTAGTTGTTGCCTATCTACAGTTGGTAGTCACTCTTGTGATTAGCGAAGCCCGAGCTAGTGTGGAGGGAACCCAGGGGAGGTAAGATAGAGAGGGATGGGCCTTAGAGTGTCCCCACCTCAACCTACCCAGAATACCGAACTAGGGGGCGTGGCTTGACGCCAATGAAGATGGACGTGTAGCCTGGTAGCTCCATCCCACATGAAATTAAAATACGGCATTTTTCGCTTTTACTATAATTTTACCTACCTTGTCCTCTCAGCGCTGTGGACCGGACCGCTACCTGGAACTCTAGATTGAAGTTCAGCGCTGTTCCTCGTTCTTCTTCCAGCATCGCGGGCTCTGGAAACCTAATCCCGGCGACCGCTGCAGCCACCATCTGCAATCCACTTCCTCTGAAGTAAGTGTCGGTGTCACGCCTACTGTGACGCGCCGGCTGCCGCCTGGTCGGCCCTCCTCCAGTAACATTGCCGCCTCTGGTGCAGGCGCGCAATTGCATACACTTCAAAACCTTCCTTAAGGAAAGGAAGGGGAGGAAAGAAAAATTTTAAAAAATAAAGCAGAACGTTATTTAATATTTCATTTAACACCACAATATTAAGAGACACTGAGGTACTAACATTTCTATAAATAATGTATCTACAATATCCCTCCTCACAACTGCTACCCTGAGCATTTCCCTTCTATAATTCTCAAGACTATTTTTGATTAATAAAACTTTGAAAAGAATATAGCATTATTCCAAAGGATATTTACCATACATTGCTATAAGAGTAGCACAACCTTTCCTATTTCTGTTCCTCTTTCTAAGTACGGCTGGTAAACATTTGAACTGCTCATGTCCTCACTATATATGAACTACAAATTCAGTATGTTGGAATATGCTGGAAACCATGTGTTACCATAATTCTTAAATGCACCCACTTGTTACTGGATACCTATATTAGTTGGATGCATCTTACTGTTATAAGGCTGGTGGCATTATCAATTTGCGCCTAAGTTTACGCCTTATTTAATAGTGCTCATATTAACCTCATTTATCAGGGGTAGCACTACCTGTATAATATGGACATAATAATTGTAAACGCTGGGTTATAGAGCCTCACATATTAGTCGCTAAGAGTCTCTACAGATCTGTGTTTGCTACTGTAAGCCTTCCTCAAAACAGTTTCCATCTGAAACGGAACTTATAATTGCTTTACCCATAGCCATTTCCAACATCTTTTTACCTCCCAACATTAATATATATAACCAAACTATTTGCAACTGTTCATATATCCATAAATTACAGCTAATAACATGGCTGCTAACAAAAAAACCAATACATCTACTACCAAAGAATCCAATAATCCTGCTTCCAACCTCAAGAGACCCAAAAGTGACTCACCTCCTCCGTTAAGCATCTCTGACCCTGCTATTGATGCAATTTTATCAGAAATTAGATCACTCAAACATTTCATAGAGACTACAAATCTAAAATTACAACAGCTGGATGACAGATGGAAAGGCTTTGAGAACAGAATGTATGAGGTTGAGAAAAGAGTCGGTCTAGTAGAAGAAACTACTCCTAAAGTAGCACAACTTGAAAAATCAATCAAGGATCTTCAAAAACATAACAAAGATTTAGAAAATCATAGCCGACGTAACAACCTCCATATTTCAGGTCTTCCAGAGGGCTCAGAAGGATCTGACATCATTGTCCTTTTGCAAAAATTTCTAACAGCTCTGCCTCACCTACCTACAGATTTAGTGCTTAATATTCAACGTGCTCATAGAATCGGCCAATTAACCACCTCCACCTCTCATCGACCGTCGGCCAGAACACTGATTTTCTATCTTCTAGAATACTCCCAACTTCAACTCTTCATATCTGCTGCACAAAAACGCAAATCTCTCATATGGAATGGCAACAAGATTTACATTTCACAAGATTTGGCTAAATGCACGGCTCAGCGCAGAAAAGTATTTTTATCCTTCCGCCCAGCCTTGAAACAGCTCAATATACGTTATGGTCTATACCACCCTTGTTCTTTTAAAATAACATATGAAGGCTGCACTATAATGTTTGAAGACCCTGCAGAACTTAGAACATTCATACGGTCCATCAAATCCGATAATATGGACACATCCTCTACTGCAAGTACCTTCTCTTCTTTTGTTCCATAAATGCTTTACTTTCTTCTCTTTCCTTACTATTTCAAATATAATGCCATGATTATCTCGTATATATTAACTGTGGGACAGGTGGCCTCATGATGTCCGTCTTCCATCCTGAGTCGCTCTTTTTCCTTTTTGACGACTCAGCGGGTGTCACACCTTCCTACAATTTTATTCTCCCCTAGCTTCCCTTTTCATTTTCTTAAGTCCTCAGGTAATCATTTATGATCAGACTCCCCAAACCTCATCCCACTACACTATGTGTCTTCCTTATGTGTCTTACTCTCGTCAAGTGTTATTCAAGATATTGTTCTTGTTCACCTATTATGTGTATTTATATGATCTCACGTTATTGCTATGTTATCATAAGCTTTACAATGTTACAATGATTTTCACATGTGTCACATGGAATATCAAAGGTGGTAATAACCCCATTAAGAGATGTAAGGTCATTTCTCATCTTAACAAATTCCACCCGTCTATAGCATGTATACAAGAAACGCATCTATCTAACAAAGAAGCATTGAAACTGAAGTCCCGATGGGTTAAGGAAATCATTTCTAGTCCTGCTGTTGCTAAGAAAAATGGTGTAGCTATTCTAATTAGCAGAAAATTACCCTACAAAGTTCTTGAGCAAGGAGCTGATATGGAAGGAAGATGGGTTTGGGTCAAACTAAAAATAGAATCTACACTTGTTACTATTCTGAATATGTATGGTCCCACTAATCCTAACCCCAAGTTTTGGATCTCCATAAAACAACTGATACTTCAAAACAAATTTACAAATCTAATTATGTGTGGGGACATGAATCAGGTCCTTGACCATTTTCTTGATAGAAAATCTAGTTGCCTGTTCAAAAACAGCAAATCACAAAAGTCCTTTTTGGGATGTCTAGCTGAAACTGGCCTTATTGATACTTGGAGGATTTCTCACCCTACCCAACTTGACTGCACCTTCCACTCTTCCGCACATAACACTCTCTCCCGTCTAGACTATATATTCTCTACTAAAAACCTCACAAGAACCATCATTGATTCTAAAATAGGCAATATCATTATTTGAGATAATGCCCCTGTTTGTACCTCTTTCAGTCTTTTAGACGTGCATAAACCGTCATCTTGCTGAAAGCTTAATACTTTTCTCCTACAAGATCCTCAATTCATTCTATCCGTTGAGTCGTTTGTTCAACAATTCTATGCTGATAATCTAGATTGTGATGCATCGGCTGTGAATAATTGGGATGCTTTTAAGGCTGCTTTAAGAGGTTATATTATGGCTTATTCATGTAAAATGAAAGCGCTATGCAAAAAACATCTGGATGAATTTTACTCTCAGCTTACTACAGCTGAACAACATTATTATAGTGACTCCAACCCTAATAACCTTTGTCAGGTATTGTCCATATGCTTCCTTATCAATAAGGAGATTACAGACCTTGCTGCTGGGACTATTCTTAAATATAAAATGAAAATATACCAAACATTCAATAAAGCCAGAAAAGCACTAGCCTCTTACTTGAAAACAAAAAAAGAGGCATTTTTTATCTCTCATATTAAAGACTCATCCGGTACCGTTAAGCACCACCCTAAGGATATTCTAAATTGCTTCAGAGATTTCTATATTAACTTATACATCCCTGAAAATTCTATTCCCCATAACAACATCACATCCTTTTTGATAACATAAACAGATCCTCTTACCCTCAATTAGATTTATCCCATCTAGATAACAAAATTACTATTCTAGAGATTTCCAAAGCAATTAAAGGCTTAGGTCGAGGCAAGGCTCCGGGCCCTGATGGTTTTTCTACTGAATTCTTCGATAGCCTGCCTCAATCCCTCATTCCTAAACTCCTAAATCTATTATCTTACTTTATTTCCCAGAAAGCCTCCCCTGGATCCTTTTCAGAGGTCTTACTCATACTCTTCCCCAAACCTGACAAAGATCCCTCTTTACCCGGAAATTATCGGCCCATCTCTCTTATTAACATTGAAAGCAAAATCTTTGCTAAAATCTTAGCCAATAGGATCGAGTCTTCTCTTCCTTCCCTTGTAAAACCTGATAAAGTTGTCTATGTTAAAGGGTGTAACATTTCTTCCAACGCCAGACTACTTTTAAATGCTATCCGCCTATCAAACAAAAATAGAAAAGATAAGCAGGGCTTGGCTGTCATAGCACTAGATGCAGAAAAGGCCTTTGATCGGGTCAATTGGGACTTCATGTTTCAGGCCCTTCACTGGCACGGTTGTGGCGACAAGTTCATTTCTCTAGTTCGGTTACTTTACTCTTCCCCAAAATCTTCAATATGTATTAATGGCCTAACCACCCCATTTTCTTCCCTTAGCAGAGGCACCAGACAGGGTTGCCCCTTCTAACCCATTTTATATATCCTCTCCTTAGAACCATTATTAGAACTAATCAGATCTAACAAAAATATCCCAGGTATACCAAGTGGTATATCTTTTATTAAAATAGATACTTACGCTGATGACATCCTCATTCTCATTAAGAACCCTAAAATATACCTTCCACATTTACTCAAAGTACTATCTCAATTCAGCTCAGTATCAGGTTACAAACTTAATAAAGACAAATCAGAAATTATGCTCCTCAATCCCTACTGCCTCATACATGACATCGACACCTTTGGTTTTAAATGGTGTAGTTCTTCTATCAAATATCTAGGTTTAAGATTTGCTCCTACTATCCAGGATACCATAAAACTTAATACACAATCTTTATTAATAGACTAAAAGCATTAACATCCAGATGGTCCCCCTTATATCTGTCATGGTGGGGATGACTTGATACGATCAAGATGATGCTATCACCAATAATCTCATCCTATCTACAACTCCTTTTTGTTCCAATATCTCCCTCCTTTTACAAATCTATTTATTCCATATTACTTAATTTCCTTTGGGGAGAGGGCAAAAGCAAAACAATAGCTCTGATTAAATTGAAGGCTCCCTACGATAAAGGATGAGTTAGGTTTCTGGATTTTAAAGCCTATCACACTGCCTTTCTCCTGAAACAATCTAGAAGTTGGTTTGCTTGTCCCATATTATCAGATATTCCCACATGGTGTACCATAGAAAAGCAGTTGGTGTGCCCTGTAGAAATAACTGACCTTATTTATGTATTTAACCATTCCTCGATGGTCATATCAGACCCTATTAGAGCCACAATATCTGCCCTTCAGTTATTTTTATTTCCACATGCAAACTTTCCCACGAAATGCCTTTCCCCCTTCTTATGGCATAATAGTAAGATTCAGATGAATAATAGAACCCTAAACAGAAAATCCTGGTTGAAAAAGGGCATTAGATTTATACAGTAAATCACAAACAGGTCCACTATTCTTTCTTTTTAACAGCTCAAAAATCAGTTCTCCATTCCCAATACAGAATACAATTTCTACAATAAATTAGTTAACTCTTGCTTAGATGCACTTTATAGCTTCTCCAATGATATCTTAACTCTGGATGCCTCAAGACTGCTACAACTTACAATGCCGTCTGACACTAAGGCTTCAAAATTCTACGACATTCTCAGCACATCTCTTGAGTTATGTACTATTCGCCACAAATGGGAAGACGACTTTGGCTACATCTTAGATGATCATACATGGTCTATGCTTTTTTTCCAGAATTAAGCATATCTCTACCTCGGCAAATATCTCTCAGCATTTCATCTTCTTTATACACAGAGCATTCATCACACCTGCTAAACTATTTTCATCCAAGATAAATAACAACGATAACTGTTGGTCATGTGGAGTTGCCTCAGCATCATTTATGCATATGTGTTTTTTGTGTCCCTATACTTTCACGTTTTGGCAACAAGTGTGGAAATACCTTAATTCTATTTTTTTCCTAGATATCCCACTTTCTTTCATAAATATTGTTATGGGAAGGCTTGCTATAACCACCCACTTGCCGTCAGGAGCTTCTAAACTCTATGATCTCTGTATTTGTCTCGCTATGAAAAGCATAACTGCTAATTGGAAAGACTCTCATTCTTTGTGCATCAGAAGCTGGTGGAATAACATTTGTCTCACGCAACGGATGGAACTGTGCATGGCAAATAATCTCAATTCTATACCTAAGTACAATGCTAAATGGTCATTTTTCATTCGTTATCTTTATCACTTTAATGCAACCACACATGGAATGTGACTTCGTTTAATATCTAACACTCCTTGGATGCTCCAAAGGTTTGTTTATATATGAATATTACTCCTGATACTTTACTGAATATTTTTATTATATACTAAAGTGTCTCACTTCTTTACTTAGCTCCCTACGACTTCCTCTTTCACCCTCTCCCCTTCTTCTCTTGTTTGTCCTATGTTTGTCCTGTGTTTGTCCTCCCCCAATTTAATCTATTGTAATGCAGAAATCTATCTATGCTAAGTTGTGCACAACATATGGCTATACATCATTTTTGGTTTGTGTATGTCTTATTAGAAAGGTACATTGTTCCGCAACTATACAAGCAGAATAAGCTTACAGTGCACTTTTTTTTCTTACCTGTTCTATAAAGTCACATTTGTTTAACTATCGTTTAATTGTTTTTTCCAATGGATAACTGCATTATGCTTCAGATACAATGACTTTATTAATGTACACTATATACTTCAATAAAAAAACTATAAAAATTAGAATACCGAACTAGTCCTTTAAAACCCCTTGAACTGTCTCCTAGTGTCTGTGGATTATTTAGGCCATCTAGGACACAGCCTTTGGCAGGGTCTTTCCAAAGCTTAGTACACCACCTCAAAGTAATTTCAAACAAGGCTGCTTGTCTAATCCTGGAACTGAAACCTAGGAATCGTGTGACCCTTGCCACTTCCTACTTATTGACCGGGGGTAGCTTTAGAAACATGTGCACTATCTACTGGGATGATTGGGGAGTCTGTCCTGGCAATCTCCAGCAAAATATCTCCAATCACTGCCTGACAGGGCAGTAAGGTCAGCACTGCCTGCCATCCTTGCTTGTGCCTGGTCCAGGAAACAAATTCTGGACGCAAACTACTAAACACAACAGGAGATTCCTGTGGGACACCCTCCCTGTTGCTCTGAAAGAGTGGGACAATCATTTTACTGTTCCGCAAACGGTTGAAGACCCACTTTTATAAGCTCTCATCTCCCTTTGAAACTCTGGCATATAGGCCACAATGCGCCAGAGGCCAACACATCTGGCTCTCAGCACTTTTGTCTGCACTCACTGGTGTCCTGCACCCGGTAACACCATGTGTATTTCCTTCTTCTGCATTACGTCACATCTTTTTCTTTCTGCTGCACTACTACTACCCCCTTCACTGGGGGTTGCAAGATGTTTAGGGTTCAGAGTCTGCCCTTTCTCCCTCAGCCTTACCCTCCCCAACTTGGGGTATGACGAGGCGACCGCATTTGTAACAACATATCTAAATTTGCAACAACATAAAATAACAACAAATAAATAAATCCAAGGTGTCTTATTGCTTTTATGCCGCGTTTGATTGTGTAACAGCCCCACCTCGCCTGCTCCTATTTAAACCTCTTCCACTTGCCAAAGTGTAACCCAAAAGGCTGGCTCAGCCTTTCATCTATACATGTTGGTATTGACACTCACATTGACAGTCATTCTCCATTTCTAGCAATGTAGCTTGGAAGTGTGAAACTCGGAAGAAACTGGGAGATGTAAATAAATAACAGTTAGCCAGAGGGTATTAGAGATTGAGACAGAAAATGATTGAAGCAGAGGGCCAGAGAGTGACCAGAAACAAATAATAATGTTGATATTCTGGGCAGGTTGGGCTCTTCTGTTGTCACAGAATTGATGAACAACTGCGCCAGGTGAACCGGCAGACAACCGGCAAATAACAATAATAGTAGGAGAGGCACAGTGGTGTGATGGAACCAACTCCTCCTCCTCAGCAATCGAACACCTAACCCACGTAAAAGAATCTGGCAATTAGTTGGGACATAGACTGGTGTTGCAGCTAACCGTTTCTAACACAGCCGCAAGAACCAACAGAAGAAGCCAAATACCTGAGCGAGCGCCCTATCATCAAACCACCTCCAATTGGCGGTGATGGTACCTATAACACACCACTACGGCAAAACAAAAGAGGTGATGGCTGGAAGATCTTTGAATAAATCTTGACCTCTGCATTGGTCTGGGCAACCCTCAAGTCCATCGTTCTTCGCCTGCTGCTATGCCATTAGAGAAAGGGGAAAGACCATATGCAAATCAGGCTTGGTCTCACCCCCAAAGGGGAAGTCCAACCCGAACTGCACAAGACCACAAGCATCCCCAGACATGTTTCGGCCTTGTAGGGCCTCTCCACTGGCCACAGGCATGACTAACCACACACATCAGTAAACAGCAAGGACTACGATAAATTTGGGCATGCTAAACACATAGCGAGTCACTAGCACTGACGCCACCCCTTTCATTCTCAGCGCCCGTTCACATGCATGAACTACATGGCTAGCTTTTCTACCGGAGCCTGGCCAGCCCAGCGGAGCCTTTTTTCAGCCAAATGCAGACACACATCATAATTGTGCTCCTGGACCTCCAACACTCTGGACTTCAGTCCTCACAGAGTGTTCCCACTAACCTTGCATTGCAATTATAATAATGGTACAATTGGAGCTATACAAATGACAAGCACAATACAATGCAATACAGTTTAATACTTCAGCTGAATAATTGTGCCTTTGGGGTCCATTTAATAACGATTGGAGCTGGCCAATCAGGAGGCTAGAAACGCAGGCTGATTGATACTCCCGATCTAGCTCATGTTCTAAGTCACCTGATTGCTGGCTCTGCAGGCTGCCAGCTTCCCCCGCCGCTGCTACAGTAATTTTTACCCCCACACTCCAATCCCCACTCATCTGTTTGCCGCAGAAGCTCCTACAGCTTCTTTCCTTGCTCTGTTTGGCCACCAATAAAAGGGAATTTATTTATTTATTTATTTTATTTAATTTTTAGAACGCGCCAACATGCCCGTGGGCCTCAGGGCGCACACAGAGACAAGACAAAGACAGACAGCCACAGGAGGCAGAAAGGAGAGAGAACTCAACAAATTATTCCAAGTTGAAGAATTGAGTTTTTATGGCACGTTTGAACATGGTATAGCTCTGGATCTGCCGTATCCGGGCTGGAAGTGTGTTCCATTGAAGGGGACCCTGAGCATCAAGAGTGGTACCTCCAAATTTGGCTGTCCTAAATTTGGGGTGTTTAAGAGTGATCGCTGAGGATGAGCAAAGATTCCTCACATTAGGCTAAGTGCTAATCCAAGCTGACAGATATGTAGGACTACTTAGACTGAGGCATTTGTGGGTCATGGTGAGCATCTTGTGTGTTATACGATGCTTAACTGGAAGCCAGTGTAATTTTTTCCTGAAGGTGGAAATATGTGTTTGACGAGATTGATTAAAGATATTACGCACAGCATTATTCTAAGCCACATGTAGTGATTGGATGTTAGAGGCTGTAGTGCCCGCTAGGAGACTGTTACAGTAGTCAAGCCTTGAATTAATCAGTGCTGTAGACAGGAGAGCACAGTTCTCTTCCGATATAAATGGTTGATTGTATCCTATTCTCTTGTTTATAAGACCACAACCAGATTTAATTCTGGAGACGTGGGATTTCATGGAGAGTTCTTCATCAAGAACAACTCCCAAGGTCTTGACTTTCTTTTGGTAATAGTATTGTCTACAATGTGAAAACTAGCATAGTTGGAATCAAGTTTCGTCCGAGTGCTTTTAGATGCCACAATGAGGAGTTCGATCTTTTTGTCGTTCAAGGCTAGAGAGTTACGGGCCATCCGGTCTTGTATGGCTTTGTATATTTTGTTGATGGTTTCCGCAGGGGTAAGGAGTGTCGAAATAGGTAGATCGGGGCGTGTGGTTATTTGGGAATAGTAGATTGGGAGGCATGCGGCTTGCCCCCTATAAAAATACAGCAAACATGTTCTATGCAGCGACATGTCATACATCTATACAAACATATTCAAGAAGGTCCTTACTTGGAACACCAACCTCTGACCACATAGTTCCAGGGAGAAGTGGGGGATGGGAGGTGGTAGAGTTTTTCAGATGGACATGAATGACCCATGTAGTTAGTAGGGACACGCCCACATTACACATTCCAGCAAACCAATGACTTCCTTTCCAGAATGGCAGGATTCTTAATGGGGACCAGTTCAGAGCATGGCGAGCACAAGACACCCCAGATAAGATGCGGCTCAATTCCCACCTCACCCTTACTTTGAAACAGAGAAAATATTTTTTTAAATTTCAGATATCATACTGGTTATAAGAATATCCGAAAGATGGATTCACAACCGGCTTTGGCAAGATACACCGCACATGTCCATATGAAGGCATTATTTAGCTCGGGTTCGCCCTGAGCGCCACTTTATTCATATTTCCCTCTACCACTTATCTTTTCAGACTCCTTCCTGAACTACAAAAACAGAATTGACCTTGAAAAAAGAGCAAAAGTCTGAAACTTTATTTAAGGAAATGTGTTCTCTGGAAAACCCACCCTGAGTAATCATTGACTACTCAATGCAAATATATTTTGGGCATGAGCAATATTTGGTTGGGCATGAAACGTGGTGGCCAAGTGCACACACAATAGTAAGGGCTTATGTGCCAACGGCTCAATAAAGCAGTCGGGAAAGCACTTAGTGGAGTCAATACAACAATGCCAGAAGGAAATTAGAACAACTATTTTCAAGTCAACAAGTGAGCATGATTCGCTATCTCTGTTTTGCATGTGAGCATTGGGTGTGGTTGGTGAAGGCAATTGCCACCCTTTCACTGTGCATTACAAATGGCTTGCTCATTGAAGCATGTCATACGTGCCTTTCCACATTCACACTAAAGCACACAACAATAGGGCTGAAATCATACAATCAATACAGATTAAGGAACAGTATGATCAGGGTTACCAGTGCTATTATTTTAGGACTGGTCCAATTATAAACAAACTCCAGTCCTACAATATTTGGGTAAAGTGTTGGATAGTGCCTTCAAAAAGAATATGGAGTTACCCTCGATGTTTTCACCAGCGATAATATCACTGGATACCCATGCACAGCTGTGCCTCTTCCTTTTGTGTATTTGTCCCTAACTGAGGAATGTGCATTGTGAGAACTGAAGCCTAGGTAGGCTTGTAACACGAGGGTGTTGGCGTCTTCCCCGAAATGACTGGAGCTAAGCAGCCTTTGGACACACTTCGTTTTTCTCTGCATTGAGATTTTGGGACCTTGAACAATGTGGATGTGTGAACTGCAAATTGACTTGTCAGAGTGGAGTACAATGGCTATAAAACATGCAGCATCTGTCCAGAACAAGTAACTGGTTCCCTTGTTCTGCACTGTTTGAAGTCTGAACGTTATAACGACATTTACAGTGATTTAAGAATTTTATGGTGACTATCGAACCATTAAAACATATATGTACATGCCTGATCGAAGGGGAGTTTCGCAGAATGTACATGAAGAATGTTGCCATTCATAATGTATCACTTTGAGGTTTTATTGGCATTTCATCGGTGATGCGCTACAACCCCTACTACATGGTGGTGAAGAAATATACCGTTTTAGAATTTCTTCTGAAGAATGTTCACCCAATTTAGGGCATGAAGAACAGAAACATGTTGGGAATATGGTTTTGTGATATGTTTAGAGTGTGCAATGTTGTTATGTCTTGTCATCAGTGTCCACCATTGATTTAATGTTTTTTTATGAATAATGGAGTTATTCTTATGTATTACATATACCCACTGTGCTTTTTGTACGAGTCTACATTTTAGGTTTTAGATTAATCATCAATACATTGTAAGTGATGAGTTGTTCTAAAAATGTTGCACCAAGTCTATTTTTTCAGCACATTGAGTGCCGGGTAATCATGAGTTCTGTGGGATCTGTCTGATGAGATTATTAGTTTAAAATTGTGCTCATCTATCTCTTTATGGTATTTACATTATTGTGTCTCCTCTGATGGTGGGGATAGATGTTTCTAAATAGGGGATGTGTTTTGTGAACCTATTTTGATTTTCCGTACCAGGGATTACCTCTAGCTAAGAACTGTAGGTCATTCCGCCGCCCTACCGGCAAAAATCGCATAAATCGCTGGTATTAATGGCATCAGTATTACTGATGCCGGTAATACCGGCAAATCACCCATAGAGTCCTATAATGGAGAGTTACCACTGTCACTGGTACTCAGACTCCAATGGACATTCCAACAGACCGAGTGCCAGCAGCGGTAATACAGTTTGCCAGTATCCTGGCGGAACTACAGCCAGGATGCCGGCACACTTGTAATGAGGGTGTTAAGTGTGTGTTTAAGTTGCAAACATTGCCTGATCCAGCAGGATTTTGGTAGGGAGGGGGCTGCATGTAGCTATATTTAAGTTTAGTACTGAGGAATGGAGACATTATTCCAATCAGTCCAGATTGAATATATTTCGCATTTGCATGTTTTAGCGGGAAAAGAGCTGGCGGGCAGGAGACCACAGAGGCTGACAGAAAGGGAGCACTGCGCAGTGTGGTACTTATTGACTGAGAAGGGTAGTTCTCGGGCAATGCTCTCATCTCGTACACCAGAGTAAACTGAGCAGCTTTACCCAATCATGTTACTGGGCCTTGGAGGATGGAGTCTGGCATGAAGCTCACCATAGGAAAGTGCTTTTTGTATACCACTTTACGTAATGTCCAGTATGATGAGTTTCCTTTCCACATCTGGGAAAATGATGGCCAATAAAAGGAGAAT
Source organism: Ambystoma mexicanum (assembly GCF_040938575.1). Taxonomy (NCBI): domain Eukaryota; kingdom Metazoa; phylum Chordata; class Amphibia; order Caudata; family Ambystomatidae; genus Ambystoma; species Ambystoma mexicanum. The sequence continues at coordinate 607,405,410 of NC_090923.1, read as the reverse complement.
CCAGTGGTTCAGAGTTATAGCAATATGAGAGCGTCAAGGGTTGTTAGACAGAGGTAATTTCCATTGCAGGCTGCATGCATAAGAAAGTGGAAAGTGGTGAGAGCATGAAGCTTGGAGCAGTCCCTGAAGGGATGTAAGAAAAGGGTGGAAACTAATCGTGAGGACGCCTCTTGTCTGAGAGAATTCATTCCACGCAAGGATTACCATCACACATATTACAGTGTCTGATGATTTAGTTATTTGATCCATTTGAATTGCAAAATGATGTAACCATTTCAGTTCTGTAACTTCTTTTAATGAGTTCACTAAACTTCAGAATGGAGGGGCATGGGAGGTGGTAGAGTTTTTCAGATGGACATGAATGACACGTGTAGTTAGTTGGGACACGCCCACACAGAGGCGATGCTAAGGGGGTGCTGAGGGGCTATAGCCCCAGGTCTTTTGGTTGTAGCCCCGGATAGAAGCTCTGGGACTACAACCAAAAGGCTATAGCTAGCCCCGAATCCCACACGTCCCGACAATAGTTTAGCCCCTGATCTTTTCCACACCTAGCAACACCCCTGCGCCCACATTACACATTCCAGCAAACCAATGACTTCATTTCCAGAACAGCAGGATCCTTAATGAGGGACCAGTTCAGAGCATGGCGAGCACAAGACACCCCAGATAAGATGCGACTCAATTCCCACCTCACCCTTACTTTGAAACAGAGAAATTATTTTTTAGAATTTCAGATATCATACTGGTTACAAGAATATCAGACAGATGGATTCACAACCGGCTTTGGCAAGATACACCGCACATGTCCATATGAAGGCATTTATCCTTTCAGACTCCTTCCTGAACTCCAAACACAGAATTCACCTTGAAAAAAGAGCAAAAGTCTGAAACTTTATTTGAGGAAATGTTTTCTCTGGAAAATCCACCCTGAGTAATCATTGACTACTCAATGCAAATATATTTTGGGCATGAGCAATATTTGGTTGGGCATGAAACGTGGCGGCCAAGTGCACACACAATAGTAAGGGCTTATGTGCCAACGGCTCAATAAAGCAGTCGGGAAAGCACTTAGTGGAGTCAATGCAACAATGCCAGAAGGAAATTAGAACAACTATTTTCAAGTCAACAAAAGAGCATGATTCGCTTTCCCTATTTTGCACGTGTGCATTGGGTGTGGTTGGTGAAGGCAATTGCCACCCTTTCACTGCGCATACAAATGGCATGCTCGTTGTAGCAAGTCATATGTGCCTTTCCACATTCACACTAAAACACCCAGCTATAGGGCTGAAATCATACGATCAATACAGATTAAGGAACAACATGCTCAGGGTTACCAGTGAATGTGTCGCCAAGTTCACACACTCAATAAAGCAGTCGGGAAAGCACTTCAATGCTACAATGCCAGGAAGAAATTAGAACAACTACTTTCAAGTCAACAAGAGAGCATGATTCGCTTTTCCTGTTTTGAGCGTGTACATTGGGTGTGGTTGGTGAAGGCAATTGCCACCCTTTCACTGTGCATTACAAATGGCTTGCTCATTGAAGCATGTCATACGTGCCTTTCCACATTCACACTAAAGCACACAACTATAGGGCTGAAATCATACGATCAATACAGATTAAGGAACATCATGCTCGCGGTTACCAGTGATGATATTTTAGGACTGGTGCAAGCTCCAGTCCTATAATATTTGGGGAAAGTGTTGGATAGTGCCTTTAAAAAAAATATGGAGTTAGCCTCGATGTTTTCACCAGCGATAATATCACTGGATAACCATGCACCGCTGTGCCTCCACCTTTTGTGTCCTTGCCCCTAACTGAGGAATGTGCATTGTCAGAACTCAAGTCTAGGTAGGCTTCACATGTTGACTAAGGCTCTCTTTGTCATAATATTGTGGAACTGCTGTGAAACTATAGCTTGATAGTGTGCTGCCATCACACTGAAGCAGTAAATTCCGTGTCAAGTAGATCACCATTTATCTCACTGGCAGCCATAACACAACCCTAACATCCCGAAAGACTGCTCTCATGCCAATAACACAACTCTCACAAAAATATGATGATTTTGAAACTAGAGAAGAAACATGACATTGATAACTGCAGTGTGGGAGGATTGGAACAACAATTCATTCTCTAGACTGTACTGTCAGTTTCGAAGTTCATGGGGAATTTCACACTTTCTTCATTTTGCATTTTTAACAACAAACGTGTAACACGTATACCAACACCATACAACTCAGAAGAACCATGAGGAAGGGAGGAAGGTTCAATTAGCAAAACACATGCATGTGTATTCAACGTTCCACATTATAAAGTCATTACTGTTCATGGATTCTGAGGCCAATCAAGTGCCTATGATATGCAGGCATGGTAGATAATTGGTTTGATTGTTCTTTATTGCCAATTGACAGTCAGACTTTGTCACGATCTACGATGCTTTGCAGGAGCTGATTGTGCCTACCACCACCGCTAGGGTCAATAAGCCACCCTGAGAAGGGAAAACTTTTGGGCAATGTGCCAAAAAGTTAGGGGTGTTCTGTTGGCTGGGAAGGTAACCATCCCGGGGGATAAGATACATTATTGGATATTTGGGGGGTGGGGAGTCGCACAGTATAAGATTGCTCTGCATGCATGCTCTTGCGTCTCCTTCACACTCCGGAGACTGGTATAGTGTTTGACACTGCATCAATAAATATATTCAACTTTATTATCACTAGCAGACATAGACAATACGTCCTGAATATGAGGTTCCCTCATTCCCCACAACCATGCACGTGCATTCCTTCAATCAATCGAACACATCAGAATATTGCCTATTCGGCCAGATTCCGTCATCATTTTCCCAATAGTCCGGGCTGGGAACAAAGAAGACTCATGCAGGCCTTGGGCTAGATCACAGAGCTAGTGTGAGTGGGAGATCACTTGGGAAGGGCTGTAGCATGGAATCCAACAGCAGATTACTGTATGGATCAGAGAAGATCAAGAGTAAAGAGGAGAAACAAGGAACCATGGACTCAAAGACCCAGAAAGTGAGTGAAGGGAGAGATGCTGGGTGCGAACTGTATCAGAAGAGAACAATCCGGGTGGAACACGATCATTGCCTAGCAACAAGTTGTACCCCTTTCTTAGTTTGAATTCCTTTATGCTGTTCTTTAACTGGAAGTGACCTAATTGAGTGCAACACGCCATCTTTGAGTGGAGCTGGTTCCGATTTCTTCACCGTGCTTTCTGGCTGCGGATGCAACAATTAGGTTCAGTTTCAATTGCAAAATTAAATGTGCAACATGATTACCGATAGTTGCCTTAATGAAAATTGGGTTTGTATTACCTTTCTTATCACCAACACAATTACACACTTTGCACTGGTCTTAGCGGTGGTGCAGTGACTATATTTGCTGTGGGTGCAGTGGCCATGCAATGACTAAATATAATTGGGGTTGCTCTTAGCACAATCTCCGTTTTTGCACTGTTGGAAGCAACAGAACAATTCATGTACTTGTGTCTGGTCTAAGACAGCACACGGTTCGTCATTACTCCTGCATTTATAATTGTAGTCCTAGAAAAAAAATCAAACATCACTGATCTGAACCCTGGTTCCATGAGACCACCTGAAACAGCACTCGCATAAACTAAGACAAGCACACATGCGGTCACTACGCCAGGCCTTACATTTGTACCTGAAGTTTCACTGCAATTCTGCATCTAGAGTCTGGTTAGTGCATTGGCTATACAGTGAGACATTCAGACTTACCATGATGGAAGTCCCAGACTCAAACTTCTGACAATCCATGATCTGTGATGTCAAGGTATATCACGGGTTGCAATGTCATGGTGTGAGAAGTCACAATTTGTTATATTAAGATCCGACGTGTCATGCCAACTCATGTTTCATGGCATTTTCATAAGCTTTTACTGTAACCATTTTCATAAGTACAAGCGCCTAGATGCCGCTGGGCTTTCTGCGCTATATAACTGCCAAAATAAATAAATAAACATAAATAAATAAATGTCATGATATGTCATGTCCTATGACATTTGATGCTGTGTTGAGTTATAATTTGCCATGTCAACATGTCATGATATGCCAGGATGTCATGTCATATATCATGTCATATTATAGAATGACACACTGCTGTGTCATGATATATTATATCACTGTTTGTCATGGAATGACAGTACCCCATTAAGCTCTTGGAGTAACATTCCAATTGAGATACCATTTTGACTTTGCAGATAAGCTTTTCATTCCCAGTAAGCTCCTAGTTTGACTTTCTACGTGAGGTTGATATTCCTAGTAAGGTCTCTATTTGACATTCCCAGTGATTTCCACAATACAATTAAAGGACTTTCCCACTAAGCTTGACATTCCTAGCAAGCCCCATGTTTGATATTCCCACTAGTGTCATATTTTGACCTTACTGATAAGCTTGACTTTGCAGTAAGATTCCAGTTTGGCATCCCCACTATGCTTGCCATTCCTAATCAAGCACCAAGCTTAATATTTCCATTAAGCTCTAAGTCTGTCATTCCTGCTAGCTTGACATTGCCAGCAAATTCCCAGTTCTACATTCCCAGCAATCCTGGAACTACAAGTAAGCCACCATGAAGGTCGACAAATCTAGTGAGCTCTCCAGTTGTTATTCCTGCTAAATACCCAGTAATTTTCCATTTAACATGGTTCAGATATACTCCCAAATCCGTCCCAAATATCACGTAGAGCCAGTAGGCACTGTAGATATTCTGCAGGGGCAGCTTAAGACGCAGCACATGTCCCTAACCCCCCCTCCCCCACCCATAATGGCAGCCAATGTGGAGGGGCCTGTGACCCATCACACTGAGGCAGGCTCGGACTGGCACATTGGGCAATAGGGCGGTGCCAAATTGCATGCCCAGCATGCTAGTGTGGGCCTGTTCTTTGGGTCAAAATGGGACCGTTTTTTGGCAAAAATGGGCCACTTTCCTTACGTCACTACATGGCTATTAGTTTAGAACAGTGTTACTGAACACATATCCTTTAAAATGCAGATTTTTCTACTCATTTGACCAAACAGTCTCCCTTGGGAACTACTCAAACAGTCTTTAAGAAAAAGAATGAATTGCTATTTGCAACTTTGGCCAATTTTAGGATCCAGTCCGACCCTGGGCAAATAATCTGGGGGGGGGGACAAAGAGTACGATTTTATAAGGTGACAACAGTTTCGATATTGTCACCTACTAAATAACTGCCCAATGCATTGGGGCACATAAACGGCACTGTACCCCATAGCGCTGTCCTCTCCTTCCAAATGTGTGCACATACAGATGACTGCGATGGCCTTTAAATCTGATCCTTCCAAGCTTGGAACGCATGGAGCTTGCCCTGTTGCTTAGCAATTTAAAACATCCATGCATATGGAATGCCCTTGGCGAAACAAAGCGTTGTGCTTGATCCATGCAAGCCCTGTTCAATAAGAAATCACCATAGCAACCAATTTCACAAGTAACTAGCTCTTTGGCGATACAGTGTATAATAGCAATGCCAATTTGTACATGGCCCTTTCTTCTGCCACGGCCGATCATTTCTACTCATGCCTAAGAATATCTCGATCGTTTGTTACTTGCAAGGACCAGGCTAAGCATTGTGTGCAGTTGCCTGAAAAGGCGATATGCGGTGTAATGGCTATGTGTGGAGGAGGTTGGCTGCCTTCTGCTTGCAATAGCAATGTGACACTGAGGCCCTCCGGTCCCCTGTGTGCTGCTGTTCTATGGGAAAGAGATGCTAGTGCGTATCTCTCAACTCACACGCTTTCAGCCTTGTTCTCAGTTTTATAACCCGCCAACCTCCTTAAATGGGCTATCACCCAGCCAAAGTGTAATTCTATGTTTTCACCGACCCAGGGGACTAAAAAGATTGAGGGGTATGGCTTAATTACAATGTTTGCTGCTCAGTGCTTAACTTGTAAGAAAATAAGTGCCAGGGCCAAAATATTTTCTAGGACGCCTGTGACACACCGGGGTGGACACCACCCAGCTCTGCTCCATACACTGTCAACATATTTGGGATTAAAGCTGCAACTCCCACCAGTTCATTGAAGGTGATGAATGTCCTGATTCTGGCAGGGTCTACATAACATATCAGTTATGGCTCAAAATAACATAAATGTTTAAGTGTTTCTTTAAAATACATCATCATTAACATTTTGCTCTAATTCTATCAGCGGCAAGTGAAACATGTTGACCATCTAACCACAGACAAAAGAGCAAACATGCTTCACTCCTACGATGAATTGATGGACAAATACAGCCAATATCATTTCTGAACTCATGTCATTTCCTGTCAAACTCTGCAGCAAGGTCTTCTTGTATAGACACTCCTCTTCGACATTGGCCTTTTCACTGACCTTGTTCCTTCGCTGGGGCTGCTCAATGGTGACTGTCCTGTTGTTGCCAACCCACCCTGCTGTGGCAGTGCTGCTTGTTATTGAAGTAGAGCATTTAAACCAATGGCATGCAGGCTGCGTGGAGCAGTGTGCAGGCAAGGCTAGCATGAGTGACCAGCATTATCACCATCCAACACATTGTTATTCATGAAAATAGATAATTATCCATGACTTGCCAACCTAGGCCACACTGTTGTTGCTGGTTGTGTTGCTATAGGTGACTGACAGTTAAAATATTAAAGTTTCCAAAATACCAGAACATATTTAAACTGGGCTCAGAAATAAGTGCCAGGGCTTACATATATGTCCCGATGCTGAGCCCTGGAAAACACCCCAACAAGTTAAGTACTGTTAATGCTGCTTTGTGAGAAGGGGAGCTGTGATGAAGTCCACTGCCCAACTTTTTATTCAAGGTGTGGGATGGGCCCAGGGGCTGGGTGTGACTCCCTCCTTTGTGATACCTTGATTCTGTTTCCAAGAGTGGTTTTGGGAGGGTCCTCTAGCCAACCCCAGAATTCCAAAGTCACTTAGCAGCTACTCACCACAGAGTGAAAGAAAGTTTAAGTGAGACTTCCAGTATGAATAGACCTTCTCAAACAACACCACCTTTTTTGTTGTAATGGTACAAAAGAAAAGTGCTAAACGTGTTCTACAAATCCCGATGGTAAAGATAAAATGGTCCTCGAAGTGCTAGAGTTGGGAAAATATGCAGCTCGGTTCAGAAACGCTGAATCACTTCACTCTTTCCAGACGCAAACGTGGGTGAGCAATACTGTCTGGGACCATAGGTGGGTTTCTCCAGTTTGGCTGTTTGTAATGGCATTCTAACTTGGGGATGGGCGTGCATGAAAGTTCACATTGCATCTTGAACAGTTTGGGGGCTGAGCAGCAAAGACCACAGGAGAATCGCCATCAATGCAAAATACACAAATCCATTCCTCAGATACAGTTGGGCTTCATCAGCCTTTTAATGGGTCTTAGTGTTTCGGTTGAGGAGGTGTTCTCCAAGCAGCTGAATGAAAAGATTTAAGATGATGGGTGAGAAGATGGATCCTTGTTGTGTCACTGGTCTTGTGACATCACTTACTGATTCCCATTCAGACAAGCTGGTGACTTTAGGTCAGGTATGATGTGGAACATTTCAGCAGGGTATGGTCAAAGCCCAAGTGTGAATCTAGAAAGTTGATCATTTTGTGGACAACAGTGTCAAATGTTGTTGGGAAATTGATGAAGACTGGCAGGGCCAGTACAAGGACTGCAACAACATACTAGAAGCTCTGCAACAAAACCCTGAAAACCAACATCGAAATACATGTCAAAGAGAAACCACGAACCATCAGACATAAACCATCAGCTGCTGTTACATCCAAGAACTTAATATGAGCAAAGGACTCATCAAAAACAGGAGAAAATCTAGCACAAGCCACACACCTAATGTGGCCTAACCCAACTTGGAACTCCAGTCTTCGTCTCAACAACTGTTCACCACAGTGAACGCCACTTAGTACCAGAAGACCATAGCTGAAGCCAACAATTAGACAACAAAAGAATACTCTCTTCAAGGCAGTCCAACAATGCAAAAGCCACATCCCCTATCTTCCAATCCCTCATTCCATTGAGACATCCACCGCCATCAACACTTTCTTCATTGACAAGATCCACTACACGCCAAGCACAGTACACACACATTATCCAACTCATTGGCAGCACGAAACAAAGACATACATCTTTTTATTTTTTTTATTTTATTTATGAATTAGCCAATCAAATCAGCCTCAGATAAAATGTCAACACAGTACGTAGTCAGGAATAAACATACAAAAGAAAACATGAGCCACAATCAAGTCAGATAAAAGCATTCAAATACAAAAGAGAAATAAAACATATGCTAAAATGTCAAATATATCTATCACTTGGGAATCACATAAACATTTAAAGTTAAGTTACAGATAAAATGAACATTAAAAAGTTAAGAAAAATATATGACAACAGTGTTCAACCCAGCGCGATAAGTACTTTAAAAGCATTAAGTGGATTAAGTTCCACGTATGGCGGGATCCTAAATTGAGTTAGGCACTACAAATCAGGGACTCATTTATTAAAATAATCCTTTATGGGAGATTTACAGGGTAATTCATAGAATTTTGCAGAAAAGTGTCGCAAGCGGCTGGCGCAGAGTGTCCGCGTGCGATTGTCTGTGCCAGGCACGTGCGCTAAAACCGATTTCCGCGCACAGCGTATTCATGGATTTTAGGCTCCCAAACCAGCCGTGGCGCAGAGTATCGCAGCGACCCTGCAGCAGCGCCAGTAACGCCCCCAAGAACGCCCTCGCGCAAGGAAAAGCCATCAAAATCGCTAAATCATCGCAAAGGGCTGCGCTAACCATGGACCAGTTTACAGGGCTGCCAAACAAGGAACGCAAAGCGGGTAACGTGCATATCAGGGGTACGCGTGAAGTTATACACGCGATTAGCCAGGGTGCCAGGGTACGTGTATTTCAGGGGTGCGCGGGAAGTTCAACACGCGATAGTCCAGGGAACGTGTATTACAGAGGTACGCGGGAAGTTCAACACGCGATAGTCCAGGGAACGTGTATTACAGGGGTACGCGGGAAGTTCAACACGCGATAGTCCAGGGAACGTGAATTACAGGGGTACGCGGGAAGTTCAACACGCGATTGTCCAGGGAACGTGTATTACAGGGGTACGCGGGAAGTTCAACACGCGATTGTCCAGGGAACGTGTATTACAGGGGTACGCGGGAAGTTCAACACGCGATTGTCCAGGGAACGTGTATTACATGGGTACGCGGGAAGTCTTACATGCGATTAGCCAGGGCACGTGTAATACAGGGGTACGCGGGAATTATCACATGCGATTTGGCAGGGTACGTGAATTACAGGGGTGCGTGGGAATTATCACACGGCAATTTGCTGGGTACGTGTATCACAGGGGTGCGTGGGAATTATCACACGCGATTAGGCTGGGTGGGTCCTCACAGGTGTTCCCTGTACACCCTCCACGGCCCCTGCAGGCAGCCCACAAAACAGGGGACTACCCTGCACACCTGCTCATGTCCCCCTGCACCCCCACCCCCCAGCCACCAGGGGCACCCACCACCAGGCCCCCACCCATGTCTCCTACCACCCCCACCCCCCAGCAGTGCAGGGGCAGCCTCCACCAGGCCCCCACTCATGCCCGACTCATGTCTCCCACCACCCCCACCCCCCAGCACTGTGGGGCACCTGCCAGCAGGCCCCAACCCATGTCACCCACCACCCCCACCCCCCAGCAGTGCAGGGGCATCCTCCACCAGGCCCACACTCATGTCCCCTATCACCCCCACCCCCCCCCGCCACCAGGGGCACCCTCCACCAGGCCCCCACACATGTCTCCCAGCGTGCTATGTGTATTTCAGGGGTGCGCGGGAAGTCCCACTCGCGAATAGCCTGGGCGCGTGTATTTCAGGGGTGCGCGTGAAGTTCCACTCACGAATAGCCTGGGCGCGTGTATTTCAGGGGTGCGCGGGAAGTTCCACACGCGAATAGCCTGGGCGCATGCATTTCAGGGGTGCGCGGGAAGTTTTACACGCGACTTCAGCAGGGTACGTGTATTTCAGGGGTGCGCGGGAATTCTCACACGCGATTTGGCTTGGTACGTGTATTACAGGGGTGCGTGGGAAGTTACACACGCGATTAGGCTGGGTGGGTCCTCACAGGTGTTCCCTGTACACCCTCCACGGCCCCTGCAGGCAGCCCACAAAACAGGGGACTACCCTGCACACCTGCTCATGTCACCCACCAGCCCCACCCCCCACCATCCAGGGGCACCCTCCACCAGGCCCCCACCCATGTCTCCCACCACCCCCACCCCCCAGTCACCAGGGGCAGCCTCCACCAGGCCCCCACTCATGTCTCCCACCACCCCCACCCCCCCAGTCACCAGGGGCAGCCTCCACCAGGCCCCCACTCATGTCCCCCACCCCCCCCACCCCCCAGCAGTGCAGGGGCAGCCTCCACCAGGCCCCCACTCATGTCCCCTATCACCCCCACCCCCCCAGTCACCAGGGGCAGCCCCCACCAGGCCCCCACTCATGTCCCCTATCACCCCACCCCCCCAGTCACCAGGGGCAGCCCCCACCAGGCCCCCACTCATGTCTCCCACCACCCCCACCCCCCAGCCACCAGGGGCACCCACCACCAGGCCCGCACCCATGTCTCCCACCCCCCCACCCCCCCAGCAGTGCAGGGGCAGCCTCCACCAGGCCCCCACCCATGTCCCCTATCACCCCCACCCCCCCAGTCACCAGGGGCAGCCCCCACCAGGCCCCCATTCATTTCTCCCACCACCCCCACCCCCCAGCCACCAGGGGCACCCACCACCAGGCCCGCACCCATGTCTCCCACCACCCCACCCCCCAGCAGTGCAGGGGCAGCCTCCGCCAGGCCCCCACCCATGTCTCCCACCACCCCCACCCCCCAGCAGTGCAGGGGCACCCACCACCAGGCCCCCACTCATGTCCCCTATCACCCCCACCCCTCAGCAGTGCAGGGGAAGCCTCCACCAGGCCCCCACTCATGTCCCCTATCACCCCCACCCCCCCAGTCACCAGGGACAGCCCCCACCAGGCCCCCACTCATGTCCCCTATCACCCCCACCCCCCAGCAGTGCAGGGGCACCCACCACCAGGCCCCCACTCATGTCCCCTATCACCCCCACCCCCCAGCAGTGCAGGGGCAGCCTCCACCAGGCCCCCACTCATGTCCCCTATCACCCCCACCCCCCCAGTCACCAGGGGCACCCACCACCATACACCCCACCAACCTGGATGACTCCGTGCCATCTTCCCTCGTTGGGCCCTGTGGGGTCCCAGCTGCCTCTTCTGCTGCTGAGGAGTCCAACTCCGACCTCCGCCTCTTGGACCTCCCCTTGCCAGCTGCGGCCTGGGACGCGGCACCAGACTCTTCACTCCCCGACGAGATCACAACTTGGGAGGGGATCTGGCCCTTGCGTCTCCGGCTGGTGGTGCGACCCCTGCCGCTGTGCTCCACAGCACCTGCTCCGTCCTCTTCATCAGTTGACGGTGCAGACAGGGAGAAAGAAAACACAGGCATCAGGGCACTGTAAAATGGACTCATACACACATGACAGTTATACAGGAGTGGCATAGGTAAACCTCAGACATGGCATCACAATCCCCAACACACATGTCATTTCAACTTGCACACATGAGCCATACCACAGCCATGATGCAACAGCCAGCACCATCCATTCACATACAACAGCATGTGCAGCCAAAGGTCATCCACACATCACATGCAACATAGGGAGTACACTACACATGCACACATAACACCAAACCTGCATGCATGTGTACACCTCCGCCAACTGTCGCAGTGTCTCCATCGACATCCATGTCACACCTGACAATCATTCCTCCACATCCTGTGCCATGCAAGCCCACACACACAAGCACCATCCATGTGTCACACATGAGACCCCTCGCATGTGTCACCCTCACAGCCCTGTACACCCCCCCTACTTGGCCACATAAAAATACATGTTCAACCTGCACACTCCTGGCACACCACCACACGCACAACTTACTATCAGTATGCATGTACACTTACCGCTCGACTCCAGACGGGTCTGCTTCTCAAGGACATGGATGTGGAGCGCAGGGGATATGCGTTCCAGGACCCTCATCTGATCTTCCGACAAGTGGCCCCGCCTGCCCCTTAGCATCTGCTGCCATCATGAGGCGCCGGGCCTTGTTGAGGGTGCTGGACCTGAAGTCCTCCCAGCGCTTCCTGACACATTAGTAGTCGCGGACTGCCACCTCCTCCGCGTTGATGGCAGTCACGACGTCCATCGGCGCGCAACCTTCCGAAGAGGGCATCATACTGCCCCACGACATGCTCCACCAGGACAACAACTTCCCTGGCACTGAAGCTGGTGCCCCTCTGCCTCCTTGGCCGGGGGTTGCCACTGGTGCCAGATGTCGTAGTGCCCGACATGGCAACCCCAGAGGCAGGAGTGGGTGGGCAACTGGGTCCTGGTGCTGGCCTGTGGGGTGACAGTCGGGAGCCTTTGGTTCCAGCAGGGGTGGTCACAGCAACAGCACCCCTGGCTGATGTGCAGGCAGCAAATGGCAGGGCACGTGGCCAGCAGGCAGTCAGGCAGCAGCAGATGGCAGGTGGGAGCGTGCTCAGGGCTCTGGGGGGACGTAGAGCCACATGGGTGCAGTCGATGGCACCTAGCACTTTGGGGAATCGTGCCACACCGTAAAAATCCTGGCCCGCAGCATGCCTTTCTGCAGGTGTTCTGGGCAGGTATATGTGCCTGCGGACTGATGGGCGTGCAGTGATGATGTCCAAGACCTGGTGTAGGCAGCGTGACTGGGTGGCCTGTGACACCCCACCCACTATGGCACTTGTCCGCTGAAATGATCCAGTGGCTAAGAGGTGCAGTACATTGAGGACCTTCTCCAGGGGGCTGAGTGCTTGGGAGCACAGGGTGGGTGATGTGAGGGCATCCTCCCACTCACTCACCAGGTCCAGTATAATGTGTGGTGGAAACCTGTACCTTCCATACACCTGGTCATCAGGCATCCCGAACAGGCTGGTTCTGGGTGTGAATATTCTGGCCCTGACTCTCCTCCTCCTCCTCCTTTGGTAGCCCACTGCCACTGCTGCTAGGAACGGTATGTTCATCCTGGCATCTGGCTTGTCATTTGATAAGTGCGCAAATTAATGCTTTGCGCGTGACCCCCGCACCCCTGGAATCTCGTTCCCAGTCCAATAGCGTGTGGAAATTCACACGCACCACGGGATACAGGTGCGCTGACGTACTTGCGTGTGTAAGTGCCCGCGCACCCCTGAAATACACGTACATAGGCCAATCGCGTGTAAGCGCACTTTTGTCCAATTACACGCGATGACACTCGGACGTGCAGTATTTTCACGTGTGCTCCGTCATCACGTGCTGAGTGGGGAACACCCGTGCGGGTCACGTCTCAGACGCGCTTACGCGCTTAGGGACTCTGGTCCAATAGAATCGCGTATGCGTGCTGACGCGCTTACGCGCTAAGGGCCTTTCCTCGGATTTCACGCTGACGTGCAGGATTTTCACGTGCCAAATCACTCCGTATCAAGCTGGCCACCCGAAAACACACGGAAGACCACGCTCCTGCCCAGAAGGCCGAGTTACTGCCCCCCAGTGCCCCGAGCAGCCTCCCACGTGCCATCTGCTGCTGCCTGCCTGCCTGCCTGCTGCCACTGTGCCCTGCCATTTGGTGCCTGCACATCAGCCATCTGCAGGGGTCCAGTTGCTGTGTCCACCCCTGCTGGAACTGAAGACTCCCAACTGGGATTACATCGCTCCACAGCCCAGCCCCAGGACCCAGTTGCCCACCCACACCTGCCTCTGGGGTTGCCATGTCGGGCACTTCCACATCTGGCACCAGTGGCAACCCCAGGCCAGAGGGGCAGAGGGGCACCAGCTTCACTGCCACCGAAGTTGGTGTCCTGGTGGAGCATGTCCTGGGGCAGTATGATGCCCTCTTTGGATCGTCCCGCGCCAGCAAGGAAGGACGGGAGAGGATCTGGGCCGACTGTGTGGTTGCCATCAACGCGGAGGGGGTGGCAACCCGCAACGTCCAGAAGATCAAGAAGCGCTGGGAGGACTTGAGGTCCAGGACCCTTGTGAAGGCCCGGCGCCTCGTGGAGGGGGGCCGGGGCCACATGAGTTCCATCCAGAAGAGGGTCCTGGAACGCGTACGCCCAGCGCTCCACGCCCAGATCCTTGAGAGGGAGGCCCGTCTGGAGTTGAGCGGTAAGTGTCCAAGCATTACTGTGTGAGACAGGGCATGTTGCGGTGTGCTGGTTCTATGATACTTGCCTGTATGTGTGCCATAGGCCATGTATGCATGTATGTGTGCAGGGACATCATGGTAATGCATGTGCGACCAGTGATGTGTGACCCACGTGGTTGTTGCATGTGTCCAAATGCGGCATGGGGAGCCCTATGCAGATTTTGAACATGAGAGCATGCCAGTCTCTGTACCTGGACATGGGTGGGGGTGTGGGATGGGTGCTGATGCCAGGTACATATATGGTAGCCATGTCTGTGTGCCTGACCTGCGTGTCTGTGACTTGTGCATGCCATGGATGCATGACACATGTGTGTGACAATGCACAGATTCAGTGAAGCAGCCAACTTACCCTTGTTTTGGCTGTGTTTGGTGTGTTTGGGGCCAGATGGATGTGACTGAGGTGAAGTGTGTGCATGTGATATGCATGAGCCATGATGCATGTGAGTTGCATATCATTGAATGTTTCAAGAGTCCATTGGACATGCATGGAAATATCCATGGCATGCAGCATGCCTGTTACTGTGTGTATTTTGCCTGGACTGACCCATGTGTTGTGGAGGGACATGATGGAAGTGTACTTTGACAGTGGTGCTCATCTGCTATTGCTTCCTGTCTAGGGGACCATTGTGCAGTACCCTGATGCTTGTGTTCTTTGTCTCCCTCTACGCAGCGGCTAGTGAAGAAGAGGGCGGAGACGGCGCTGTGGAGCAAGGCGGCGGGGATGCACCCACGGCTGCAGCGGAAGGGGTGGGTGAGCCCCCACAGGGGCCTGCTACGGCGGGAGACGGTGAGGAGCCATCCAGGTTGGTGGTTTGCACAGAGGAGGAGGAGGCCGCCACTGGGGCACACATGGGGCCTGGTGGGGGCATCCCTGCTGGTGCAAGTGGTGCAGTCCAGGGCCAGGGGCAGGAGGCAACACAGGTCACCGTGGAGGGGCCTGTGCATGTCGCTGTCCCTGACCCTGTGAGTGCACCACCATGCACCAGCAGGGATGCCCCGTCCCAGGCCCGTCCGCAGGTAGTGGGGATGTCCATGTCACCTGACTCCCCTCCACCTGCGGACGTGGGAACCCCTGGCCGTGTGGAGAAGGTCCTGATTGGGGTCGCGATGCGCACGGCTGTGATTCGTGATGCCGTGCGTGCTTCCCGGGAGGAGCACGCACGTCATCACGAAGTGCACCGTGCCGACGTGGCCCAATTGGGATCGGCCATGTTCGGGGGTTTCCTGCATGTGTTGGCCAATGTGGCGGCCCTCTCCTCCTCTGTGCAGGCTATCCACCAGTCGTTCTCCTTGCCGTCTTCCGGGCCAGATGCCACCAGGGCCCCCTGTGGACCTGCCCCGACCAATGCAGCCAGCTCGGTGGGGATCCCATCCCTGCCACAGTTGGGAGTCGGAGGTCCAGCAGGGGTGGACAACACTGCAACTGGACCCCAGCAGATGGAAGATGTGACAGCATCATCAGGCAGGGCACGTGCACGACGGCGTCAGTGGTTTCCATCAGCCTGGATGCCGTCGTGCTGGCAGAGGCAGTGGCGTCGGAGGCAGCAGCAGCCTCGACGTGGGAGGCATAATGGCTCGGGGCCATCAAGATCAGAGGGGCAGCCATCGGCCGGAGGGCAGGGCAACCCTGGGATGGTGGTGTCTTCCGTGTGGGAGGAGTTGGTCCAGCGGATAGGTGCGGAGCGGCAGCGGGCGGAAGAGGAGCGGCTCGCCATGGTCAGGGCGGAGTTCTCCATGCGTCGGGCCTTGAGGCGGGCTGAGTGCCTCGAGGAAGCTCGCAGGGAGTTTGAGCTGAACATGGGGTTATCCCTGCGAGACCTCGGGGCCAGGACAGAGTCCCGCCTCCAGGACATCGACATGGAGTTCGATGATGCCCTGGCCAGCAACATCAACAAGTGAGCCGCAGGACTTGCCCGCTGCCTTTGTATATAGTTATTTAGTTAGTTAGTGTTAGGTTTCCTTTATTTTGTTTTATTATTTTGGACCGCTCGGACAATGGCCACTTTTTTGTATATATTTTTTAGATTAGGTAGTAGTAGGTTTCATTTATGGTGTTGGGCTCATGGACCCTGGAACATTCCTGTATATAGTTTGCTTTTTGTAGATACTTCTTTTTCATTTCTTATTGTGTTCACCATGAGGAAATGTTTTTTCCTTTTTTTTCATACTACATGATATTGCTTTGGACGACATTTATTTTTTTTATTCCTTTGTTTTTTTGATTATGACTTTTGTTCTCGGACATGGACCATTAATTTGCTTATCCACATAGTTGTATGTTTGATTTGTTTACTTATTTTGAATCTATAATACATTTTTTATTTTTACTTTCACTTGTGTTATTTTCTCATTGGTTTCATACATGTCATGATATGTGTTTTGACATTCACTTGCACCCATTGTGTATGTGTGTGTGTCGGGCATGTGTCCATTTACATTGTTGCCATTGGGGTTGTATCATGTAATTGCATTCACTATGTGGGTGGATGCTATCCTTGCCTGGGTGTTTGTGCTGGGTATGCTGCCCATTACTGCCATGATTGTGTATCGTCAGGACCTGGGGCCAGGGGGACATGTGTGGGTGCCTGGTGGAGGTTGCCCCTGCACTGCTGGGGTGTGGGGGTGGTGGGAGACATGAGTGGGTGCCTGGTGGAGGGTGCCCCTGCACTGCTGGGGTGTGGGGGTGGTGGGAGACATGAGTGGGGGCCTGGTGGAGGGTGCCCCTGCACCGCTGGGGTGTGGGGGTGGTGGGAGACATGAGTGGGGGCCTGGTGGAGGGTGCCCCTGCACTGCTGGGGTGTGGGGGTGGTGGAAGACATGAGTGGGGGCCTGGTGGAGGGTGCCCCTGCACCGCTGGGGTGTGGGGGTGGTGGGAGACATGAGTGGGGGCCTGGTGGAGGGTGCCCCTGCACTGCTGGGGTGTGGGGGTGGTGGGAGACATGAGTGGGGGCCTGGTGGAGGGTGCCCCTGCACTGCTGGGGTGTGGGGGTGGTGGGAGACATGAGTGGGGGCCTGGTGGAGGGTGCCCCTGGTGGCTGGGGGGTGGGGGTGATAGGGGACATGAGTGGGGGCCTGGTGGAGGGTGACCCTGGTGGCTGGGGGGTGGGGGTGATAGGGGACATGAGTGGGGGCCTGGTGGAGGGTGACCCTGGTGGCTGGGGGGTGGGGGTGGTGGGAGACATGAGTGGGGGCCTGGTGGAGGGTGCCCCTGCACTGCTGGGGTGTGGGGGTGGTGGGAGACATGAGTGGGGGCCTGGTGGAGGGTGCCCCTGGAGGCTGGGGGGTGGGGGTGATAGGGGACATGAGTGGGGGCCTGGTGGAGGGTGCCCCTGGTGGCTGGGGGGTGGGGGTGGTGGGAGACATGAGTGGGGGCCTGGTGGAGGGTGCCCCTGCACTGCTGGGGTGTGGGGGTGGTGGGAGACATGAGTGGGGCCCTGGTGGAGGGTGACCCTGGTGGCTGGGGGGTGGGGTTGGTGGGTGACATGAGTGGGGGCCTGGTGGAGGGTGACCCTGGTGGCTGGGGGTGTGGGGGTGGTGGTAGACATGAGTGGGGGCCTGGTGGAGGGTGCCCCTGAACTGCTGGGGTGTGGGGGTGGTGGGAGACATGAGTGGGGCCCTGGTGGAGGGTGACCCTGGTGGCTGGGGGGTGGGGGTGGTGGGTGACATGAGTGGGGGCCTGGTGGAGGGTGCCCCTGGTGGCTGGGGGTGTGGGGGTGGTGGTAGACATGAGTGGGGCCTGGTGGAGGGTGCCCCTGCACTGCTGGGGTGTGGGGGTGGTGGGAGACATGAGTGGGGCCCTGGTGGAGGGTGACCCTGGTGGCTGGGGGGTGGGGGTGGTGGGTGACATGAGTGGGGGCCTGGTGGAGGGTGACCCTGGTGGCTGGGGGGTGGGGGTGGTGGGAGACATGAGTGGGGGCCTGGTGGAGGGTGCCCCTGCACTGCTGGGGTGTGGGGGTGGTGGGAGACATGAGTGTGGCCCTGGTGGAGGGTGACCCTGGTGGCTGGGGGATGGGGGTGGTGGGTGACATGAGTGGGGGCCTGGTGGAGGGTGACCCTGGTGGCTGGGGGGTGGGGGTGGTGGGAGACATGAGTGGGGGCCTGGTGGAGGGTGACCCTGCACTGCTGGGGTGTGGGGGTGGTGGGAGACATGAGTTGGACATGGGTGGGGGCCTACTGGCAGGTGCCCCACAGTGCTGGGGGGTGGGGGTGGTGGGGGACATGAGTTGGACATGGGTGGGGGCCTGCTGGCAGGTGCCCCACAGTGCTGGGGGGTGGGGGTGCAAGGGGACATGTGTTGGTGTTCATTAGTTCAAGGAGACATGTGCCTTTGCTGGGGGGCATGCCCATGTTGGGTGGGCTGCCTGCGGGACATGACCAGGGATGCAGGGTAGTCCCCTGTGGTGTGGGCTGCCTGCAGGGGCCGTGGAGGGTGTACAGGGTACACCTGGGAGGACCCACACTGTCAAATCACATGTGGGACTCCCCGGCACCCCTGAAATACAGGTACCGTGCAGAAATCACGTGTAAAACTTCCCGCGCACCCCTGAAATACACGCGCCCAGGCTATTCGCGTGTAAAACTTCCCGCGCACCCCTGAAATACACGCGCCCAGGCTATTCGCGTGTGGAACTTCCCGCGCACCCCTGAAATACATGCGCCCAGGCTATTCGCGTGTAAAACTTCCCGCGCACCCCTGAAATACACGCGCCCAGGCTATTCGCGTGTGGAACTTCCCGCGCACCCCTGAAATACACGCGCCCAGGCTATTCGCGTGTGGAACTCCCCGCGCACCCCTGAAATACACGCGCCCAGGCTATTCGCGTGTGGAACTTCCCGCGCACCCCTGAAATACACGCGCCCAGGCTATTCGCGTGTGGAACTTCCAGCGCACCCCTGAAATACACGCGCCCAGGCTATTCGCGTGTGGAACTTCCCGCGCACCCCTCAAATTCACGCGCCCAGGCTATTCGCGTGTGGAACTTCCCGCGCACCCCTGAAATACACGCGCCTAGGCTATTCGCGTGTGGAACTCCCCGCGCACCCCTGAAATACACGCGCCCAGGCTATTCGCGTGTGGAACTTCCCGCGCACCCCTCAAATTCACGCGCCCAGGCTATTCGCGTGTGGAACTTCCCGCAAACCCCTGAAATACACGCGCCCAGGCTATTCGCGTGTGGAACTTCCCGCGCACCCCTGAAATACACGCGCCCAGGCTATTCGCGTGTGGAACTTCCCGCGCACCCCTCAAATTCACGCGCCCAGGCTATTCGCGTGTGGAACTTCCCGCGAACCCCTGTAATACACGTAGCCCGCTCCCCCAGGCCCGATCGCGTGTGAAACTTCACGCGAACCCCTGAAATACACGTAGCACGCTCCCCCAGGCCCGATCGCGTGAGGAACTTCACGCGAACCCCTGAAATACACGTAGCCCGCTCCCCCAGGCCCGATCGCGTGAGGAACTTCACGCGAACCCCTGTAATACACGTAGCCCGCTCCCCCAGGCCCGATCGTGTGAGGAACTTCACGCGAACCCCTGTAATACACGTAGCCCGCTCCCCCAGGCCCGATCGCGTGAGGAACTTCACGCGAACCCCTGTAATACACGTAGCCCGCTCCCCCAGGCCAGATCGCGTGAGGAACTTCACGCGAACCCCTGTAATACACGTAGCCCGCTCCCCCAGGCCCGATCGCGTGAGGAACTTCACGCGAACCCCTGTGATGCACGTACCCTGCAAATCGCGTGTGACACTTCCCGCGCACCCCGGTATACATGCACACGTATTTTTTGTCAGCGGGTGTCCGTGTTTGTGGGTACCCCTTTGCACGTCATTTTTCCTGGAGGGCCACAGTATGGGACATTCATCATGGCAGGATATAGGTGCTATTTGTTGGCGCACCTTTTGGCGCACATTTCTTACAGCCGCAGAGACGCTACCGCCTCCTTTCTTGTGGCGGTCGTGTTTGTGCCTGTGCGCTGGTTTGAGCGTGCGCTTTTTTCCCCTATTCTATTCCATGAATACGTGTTGTAGGCGAGCGTGTGGGCGTTCCGCGCACTTGTGCCCTGTACTTCCCCCGTGACGCCCACGTTTTGACAAGTTGTTCCCCATTCCGAGTGTTACGCCCGTGTTCCGCCTACTTTTATTGCGTGCGCCGCGCTATGTGCGAATTTCGCTGTGGCCTGTGCGATTTTCGCTGTGACCTGGCACACGCTGTTAGATGGCCTGTGCGCCAACATGCGCCAACGTGCGCCGCGCACTTTTTTATCGCACATCCGCTGGTTTTCTCGCGCACGACCTTCCATGAATCGACGTGCGCTGCTTTTCGTGTGATTTTCGCACTTGCACTGCGATTTTCGCTATTCCACTGCGATTTGCATGTTTTTGCCCACTTGCACCGCGCTAATTATTCCATGAATCGGCCTCTTAATCTCCACATGATGCTTTGGCGAGTCTCGATGCTTCTTTAATTGGGGTGAATCCAGCTGCACCAAAGAATTTTAATACGCCAATTGTTAAATCTACTTCATGACAATTGACCGCTCTATGTAGGAATACATTGGTTGCCATCCAGTCAACATCATGAACATATTTGATAAAATACTTAAGTCTTAACTCTCACAGAGATTTACACCCTGTAATCAGATGTTGCCAGGTTTGCATAAAACCCCCCTCCTGACATAAATCCTAGGTCTTAAGGGCGGTAATTCCTGTCCATACAGCTGCTTTTTCTCCAGACAGGAATATGTTTAACCTAAAGCGTAGAAACTGCTGGTGCCAAAAGGGTTTTGGGAAGTAATCAAGATATCTTGGAAGAAAATTCATTGGCTTATCGATCTGGGTTAAGCTCTTATAGAGACAGTCATCTTTTGAATCATTGTTATCCAATCCCCACGAAAGAAAGAGAATCTTCTTCACCAGAAGGGAGTGGTGGTCAGCAATTCTATGCTTACATTAATGCTTCAGAGAATGCCATATGTGTACAAGCAAAAACTCCCATTGAGTTTAGATATATTCCTAGCCTATACTTCACTGTGGAAGTCTATAAAGGGAGAGCCCCTGGTGGGCAGGAGACGAGACTTAAAAAGAAGTGGTACTCTCCAATGATACCATGCTTCTGGTGAGATGAGATGTGATTCAAAAGCATAGCAGCTTTGCGGACATACGTTGGTAGACATAGTGTCCTGCGCCATATCACTCTCGATGACATTCCAATTTATATCACAGAAAAGACATTACACATCTTGCCCATAAAGTAATGATGGTACTAACTTTAGTTTGAAATAGTCAAACAAGGGTTTAATAGTGAATTGACAAAGCCTTGCATTTAATCATTGTTAGGGAGAATTCTCTGTTTAGGCTGAATTTCCTAACCTAGTGAGTCCCCCAGCAGTTTTGCTGGATTTCTGGAGTTTGTTTTTTCCATCCTGCCAAGAGTGAGACTCTTTTCCTCCCACTCTTGGACATGAATGTGTGTAATTCCTTTGAATATCAATGTGTTCTATGGGCTATGGGGTCTTTTACTCCATAGTGTCTCATATGTTTTTCTATGTGTGTTACACCGCACCCTACATGCCGTAACACTGGGGCGTCCTAGCGGACCTCCACTATAGACTCCATACCCGGGGACTGACTACTGTCTCCCCGGGCATGTAAAGTCACCATTGGCTTTACTATACCTAAATTTACTAACAGAACTAGTACAAACCATATTATTGTGGACGTACTAGCAGGGGTAATTCGATTACTCCTGGATCTGTTACTCGAGGGGGCACTGTCCCGTCCCCCCTCGTCGAGTTTTGGCTGGTGGCAGTGGAAACTACTTGTTATGTTCGACCCCGAACATAACCCTATGGGATTCGTCCCATTGTTGGAGATTGATACTTTTTCTCGTTAATCTCTAACGTACCACCGGTCTATTTATCTTAAATAAGTTTATCGGATGGTATTTTCTGCCAGAACTCGGTTTTTAAAATGGCGTCTGTGTTTCGTCTCTGTGACGCCTAAACCAAAGGTTGAGCCCTTTGTTCCACTTTTGGCGGGCTCTGTACATAGACCCTCTAAAGTGGTGCCATTCTCTCTGGGTTACCACAGGGGCGTGGGAGGGCGTTTAGGCACCCTGGACCGAGTTGCCTTGCCAACTCCGGTCGCACTCTGGAGTGATTGGCCCAAGTGGTGAGCCTCCCCGCTCACCACTTAGCATGTGTTGATTGACAGCTAGGCTGAATGAATGGGGGTTTTCTGCATAAAAGCAGGGCTTTTGGCACTGGATCTTCAGAAGTCGCCACAGGTCCTAAGAATCCGACGAGGGTAACGCTGAGCCGACCTGCACGACGACACCTCCGGTGGAGCCCTGCGGAACTGACTCACCACTTCCCGACGACAGAGGAGATCTCCCTGCCGGAGAATCTCTTCCCCTGGCTGGTGGGAACAACCAGTCCCCTTTGCTTTTTATTCGCCTCAGGATGCAGTGGTCGAATTGCCCGTGCAGAACACCTCGGCAACCGGATAGCCACTACCCCTGTACCGCGACCAAAAGGTGGTGCCTTGTGACGGAGCACTCCGCGGCTGGTCTCTTCCCTGGTGGTGCACCGGACTTCACTTTTCTTCGACAACGAGATCATCTCTACTCTTGGCAAAGACCCGACGTGCATCCACCACCAGGAACAACTGCCCCCGCCAGAGCTGCCCTCCACAACAAGGTACCGTGTCCGCCTGGCTTCCCTTTCGATCGGTTCGAGTGAGGTGTCTTAATCCTCTCCATTCCTTTGGGTCGCCTCCAAGCTTTCTCACGTATTGTTCTGAACTAGTTCAATCTGCCGATAACAATTTGCTACAAAGACTCGAACGCATTTCCACTAGAGACTTTTGGGACATATCGCCTTGCCTCTCTCCGAGTGGGCCTGGCCTCTGAACTTTATGATCTATTGTGGTTCTTGCCTTCTTGCCTTGCATTTTTCCCGTGAAGTATTGAACTGTGTTGATTTCGTAACCTGCCTATTTTTCTCTCCCGTCCTAACTAATATGAGAGTGGCATCTAGGTTGAGGCATACACCTCTGTCTGTAAATAAGTGGTGCCGGTAAAACCTAGACTTGTCGAAATATTGCTAGGGGGATTGATCGTTTCTTCTTCGTAGAGTAATTGTGTTTGATTTGTTTGCTGTGATTGCCATAGTGTTTTTGATAGATGTTTCGTTATAAATAAATACCTTAATATCTTTACACTGAAGCCTTGTTGCGTGTTTGCTTGTCTTACTGTGAAGAATTGTCCTATATTGTATACTCCACATACTGCTTAACTCTTCTTGAGAGAAGTCTGACTGCTCAGCCACAGCTACCAACAGTGAATCTGTGTGGTGCAGACTGCTACCAAGTGGGTTTACAACCAACCACCTGTAGTCCTAAATCTTTTGCAGTGGTCCCAGAGGGAACTGCACAGGTTTCCGCCTAACACTGGTGTACAGCGGTGGGATTTGTATCGAGTATACAGTTTAGAGTGCTTTTCGACACTTTAGGATAACTAACCACAAAACTTAGCTCTAAAAAGCAACTTTCAGAAACATGTCTACGATGGAAACTTACAGTCAAGAGTCCTTGTCAGGTGAAAATACTGAGAGTTTGCGAGCTCTCTGTAAGCAAGAGAATCTTCCTGTAAGAGGCAAGAAGTTAGAACTAATAGAGAGATTGCTGGCGAACCAAAGTCTGGGTACTGGTTCAGAGGAACCAATTTCTCCAGCAAATGTAGATAACAGTGATGGTGTTGATCTAATAATTCTGATGATAGCGATGAAGAGGCTGACGAGGACGGAGAGGCTAACGAAACTGTCTCCCCTGCTCCTCTACCTGCCTTACCAGCTGTGCCTACAGGGCCCATACCTGGTCCCACAAGTAACCCTGCTTATTTTGAACTTGAAAAAATGAAGCTCGAATTAGAATACAAACGGTTCTTGGCTCAATCTGAACGAAACCAAGAGCTGGAGTTCAGACGAATGAATGCCCAGGCTGAGCAGAAGCAAGCTGAGTTAAGACTCAGGGAAATAGAACTTAATCACGAGTTAGAAATGAAAAAGTTGTCTATGGAAAATGCTTCTCTCTCCTCTGGTTCCTCTAGGAGCTCCAGTCCCAAAAGACCCCGGGTGCCGAAGGAATTAGTGGGTATGTATGAACCGAGATTGGATGTGTTGGATTGGTTGAAACTGTTTGAGTACAATCATGGGCTCCAGGACATCACCGGGAATGCTTTGCTTCCCTGGTTGTTCTCTAGGCTCCCTCCTTTTGTGACTGATGTGGTAATGGAATTGGGGGAGGCAGATAAGACGGATTACGAAAGTGTGAAGCTAGCTTTGATAGCTAGATTCGGGAAGACCCCTTCCCAGTATCTTAAGAGGTTTAGAACCATCAAAAAGCATGATGGTACCCCTTGGGCTACCTGGATGAGTGAAGGGTTGAAAAACTTAGAGGGATGGATTAAGGGTTACAAAGTGAACACTTATGAGGGTATGAGGAATCTTTTTATGTTGGAGTCTATTTATGATGCCTGTTCTCCTGAGCTCAGACAGCACTTGGCTGATTCGAAGGAATTGGATTCCCGGAAGCTAGCTAAGGCTGCTGACTTATGGGTTGCCAACAGGGCTACTCATAAGAAATCTGGGACAACTCAGAAAAAGGATGGGGGAAAACAGCCTAAAAAAGACTCAAAAGAGAATTCTAATAACTCAAATTCCAAAGAGGGCCCCAAACAAAACCAGAAGGGTAAGCCACAAGGAAAACCGCTGCAGAATAGTGTGTCTTCTGTTGCCAAATCGGAAGGAGGTCAGAACAAGCCAGCATTCCAGAAAGCATTTGGTGAATGCTTTGTTTGTGGCTCGACTGACCACGTGAAAGGAGATCCCAGATGTAAGGGTAAACCTTCAGGGGTCCAGCTTGTCTCCTTAGCCTTCGCTCCAGAGGAGGAAGTCCGATGGCAAGTGGAAACTTTCTACTGCTAGCTGACGAACCCACTGGAGTCTCAGCCAGCGTTTCTTTAGTATCTCTGGGGTTGTGGGAACAACAGAATTTAGATGTCTATAATTCTGTCCCCGATAATACTAAAGAGTATTATAAGGACAGTGTCCAGGTGAATGGTCAGGAGACTCCTGCCATTAGGGACACTGGGGCCAGCATAACTGTGGTGGATAAATCGTTTTTTCAGGCTGAGGATGTTGCTAAGGCACCCAAACGCCTCACCAAGTTAGCTGGAGGGCCTGTGCAGATGCTTCCCCAATTACCAGTTCTCATCCAGTGTAACGACATGACTGTGAAGATACCTGTCAGCATACAGAGTGAGGTACCAGGACGCGTACTGTTGGGTAACGATTTGAAAACTCTCGGAGTTGTATCGCATACTCCCAGACCTCCTAGTAAACGATTACAGGAGCTAACCAGACCCGCAAGAGAGAGGACCATGCGCGGTACTCTCCAGGAGATGATGAAGAAGGAAATCACTCCTGCTCCACTGGAATTGTCGGCCACTGTCTCCAAGAAATCAGAAGCGAAAGGGCAACCTAAGACTTCTATCCCGAAACCAGCAGCCAGCATTCCAGTGCAGCTAACTGACTTCCCCGCGGTTGTCCAAAGTTACACCCGTAACTCCACCCCCAGCCGAGGCTGAGAGGGAGGTACAACCCTGTGTGGTAGAATTAGACTCTGAGGAAGAGCTAATGGAAGGCCAGGAACTCATTGGAGATCTGGATCCTGTTGACCATCCTGAACTGCAGTCTTTACTGGCAGAAGGTGGGCCCAGCAGGGCAGACTTCAGTAAGGGACAGAGGGAATGTCCAACTCTGGAAGGTCTTCGCCACCAGGCAGAAGCTCAGGCTGAAGGGCAAGTGCCTGGGAAATACAGGTTGCACTGGGAAGATGGCCTCTTCTACAGTGAACCGACCGGGTCTGCACTTGGAGACTACAAACGACTTGTAGTACCCCAAGGGAACAGACCACAGTTCTTGCAGTTAGCCCACGAGATTCCTTTGGCTGGTCACTTGAGTTTCAAGAAGACTAAGGAAAGGCTCTCTCTCTACTTCTATTGGCCGAAGATGGGGGCCGAAGTAGAAAAACACTGCAGGAGCTGCCACACCTGCCAGACCTCTGGTAAGGTTGGCTCCAAGTATGTGGCACCTTTAGTGCCTCTCCCAGTCGTGGGAGTCCCGTTTGAGAGAGTAGGGATTGACATTGTTGGTCCCCTTGATCCTCCAACCTCCTCATGCAACAGGTTTATACTTGTTGTAGTAGACCATGCTACTAGGTATCCTGAGGCAATTCCTATAAGGACTGTTACAGCTCCGGCTGTGGCTAAGGCCCTCGTTGGTATTTTTACTAGGGTCGGGTTTCCTAAGGAAGTAATCTCTGACAGGGGGTCAAACTTTATGTCCCACTACATGAATGCCATGTGGAAAACCTGCGGAGTTACTTACAAGTTCTCAACAGCGTACCACCCACAAACCAATGAGTTGGTAGAACGGTTCAACCGAACCATGAAGAGCATGATAGGTGCTTTAGAAGAACCCCTTAAGCGTAAGTGGGACCTTCTACTGCCATGCCTTCTCTTTGCTTATAGAGAAGTCCCTCAGGAGGGAGTAGGTTACTCTCCCTTCAAACTAGTCTATGGGCATCCCGTCAGAGGTCCATTGGCCCTGATTAAGGAGGGGTTGGAGAGTGCTCCTTCCCCCAAGCCAGTCAGAGTGACTGACTACGTGATAGGTCTCCGGAGGAGAATGTCGCACATGATGACGGAAGCAAGCGATAACTTGAAAGCTCGACAAGCATTGGTCAAGCACTGGCACGATCAAAAGGCTAACATGGTTGAGTTCGCTCAAGACCAGCTCGTTCTCGTTATGATCCCAACAAGGCAGAGGGCCTTGCAAGATAAGTGGATGGGACCCTTCAGAGTTGTGGGTAAACTCGGAGAGGTCAACTATCTGGTGGACTTGGGCAATGCCAAGGAGGCTCCGACAGTCTTCCACACCAACAGACTTAAAGCGTATGTCTCACGACCTGAAGTAGGAGCGTTGCTTCTAGCATCATCCGAGGAAGAAGAAGAGAGTGAAGCTCTTCCGGATCTCCTCAGAGGCTTACCTTTAGATGAAAAAATTGAAGGAGTAAATCTCTCCTCCAATCTGACACCCGAGCAACAAGAAGAGTGCAAATCTATGTTGAATCAGTTTGCCTCTCTGTTCTCGCGTGACCAGGCTTGACCCCTTGGGGCCAGCACGACATACTCACTGGTGACTGTTTGCCAGTCAAAAGCAGAGGATACCGCATGTCAGAAAACGTACAAACCCACATCAAAGGTGAGGTCAGCAAGATGCTTGATCTCGGGGTAATAGAGCCCTCTATTAGTCCATGGTCTAGCCCAGTTGTGTTAGTACCAAAGGCCGGATCTAAAGAACTGAGATTCTGCGTGGATTATAGAGCTCTTAATGCAGTCACCAAGACTGATGCCCACCCTTTGCCAAGAACAGATGAGTTGGTGGATAAACTTGGTGCCGCCAAGTTCCTCAGCACATTTGACTTGACGTCAGGCTATTGGCAAATAGCCCTGACAGACCATGCCAAGGAGAAAACTGCATTTTCTACCCCCGTTGGCTTATACCAGTTTAAGGTAATGCCTTTCGGATTGAAGAATGCACCTGCTACGTTTCAACGGATGGTAAACCAGGTTCTGAATGGGATGGAGGACTTCTGCATGGCATACTTGGATGACATCGCAGTGTTCAGCAATTCCTGGGAAGAACATGTAACCCACCTGAGAGATGTTTTGCAGGCTCTTGGACGAGCCAATCTGACCATAAAGGCAAGTAAATGCCAAATTGGACAGAGTAAAGTAGTCTATCTTGGATATGAGGTAGGAGGTGGAGAAATAAGGGCTTTGCTTAGTAAGATTGAAGCTGTGCAAAATTGGACAACACCGACTACTCAAACCCAAGTGAGAGCCTTCCTAGGCCTCATTAGGTATTACATGAATTTCATAGAGAACTATGGGACCATAGCTTCTCCACTGAATGTCATCTCCTCACCCAAATTTCCTAAAAAGGTTAGATGGAACGAGGAGTGCAATCAGGCTTTTGAAAACCTGAAAAAGGCTCTTTGCCAAGCCCCAGTACTCAGAGCTCCTGATTACCGCCAACACTTCATTGTGCAGACAGATGCTTCAAATGTAGGAATAGGTGCCGTACTCAGTCAACTGGATGGGAAAGGTAGGGGGCACCCCGTTTGCTTCATCAGCCGCAAGCTGAAGGATCCTGAAACAAGGTGGGCAACAATCGAAAGAGAGTGCTTTGCTATCGTGTGGGCTCTGAAGAAGTTTAGGCCGTACTTGTATGGTTCTACTTTTGTCATTCAGACTGACCACCAACCCTTGAGATGGTTAATGCAAATGAAAGGAGAAAACCCAAAACTATTGAGATGGTCAATCTGCCTGCAAGGGTTTGATTTCACCATTGAGCACAGGTCAGGATGTCACCACCAAAATGCTGATGGTCTCTCTAGGATGTATGTCATCGACTAGAGGTATGAGATTCATCCAGGAGTGGATTAAATCCTCCTGTCCCTTAGTCTGGGGGGGGTGAGTGTTAGGGAGATTCTCTGTTTTGGCTGAATTTCCTAACCTAGTGAGTCCCCCAGCAGCTTTGCTGGATTTCTGGAGTTTGTTTTTCCCATCCTGCCAAGAGTGAGACTCTTTTCCTCCCACTCTTGGACATGAATGTGTGTAATTCCTTTGAATATCAATGTGTTCTATGGGCTACGGGGTCTTTTACTCCATAGGGTCTCATATGTTTTTCTATGTGTGTTACACCGCACTCTACGTGCCGTAACACTGGGGCGTCCTAGCGGACCTCCACCATAGACTCCATACCCGGGGACTGACTACTGTCTCCCCGTGCATGTAAAGTCACCATTGGCTTTACTAGACCTAAATTTACTAACAGAACTAGTACAAACCATCTTATTGTGGACGTACTAGCAGGGGTAATTCGTTTACTCCTGGATCTGGTTCTCGAGGGGGCACTGTCCCGTCCCCCCTCGTCGAGTTTTGGCTGGTGGCAGTGGAAACTACTTGTTATGTTCGACCCCGAACATAACCCTATGGGATTTGTCCCATTGTTGGAGATTGATACTTTTTCTCGTTAATCTCTAACGTACCACCGGTCTACTTATCTTAAATAAGTTTATCGGATGGTATTTTCTGTCAGAACTCGGTTTTTAAAATGGCGTCTGTGTTTCGTCTCTGTGACTCCTAAACCAAAGGTTGAGCCCTTTGTTCCACTTTTGGCGGGCTCTGTACAGAGACCCTCCAAAGTGGTGCCATTCTGTCTGGGTTACCACAGGGGTGTGGGAGGGGGTTTAGGCACCCTGGACTGAGTTGCCTTGCCAACTCCGGTCGCACTCTGGAGTGATTGGCCCAAGTGGTGAGCCTCCCCGCTCACCACTTAGCATGTGTTGATTGACAGCTAGGCTGAATGAATGGGGGTTTTCTGCATAAAAGCAGGGCTTTTCGGACTGGATCTTCAGAAGTCGCCACAGGACCTAAGAATCCGACGAGGGTAACGCTGAGCCGACCTGCACGACGACACCTCCGGTGGAGCCCTGCGGAACCGACTCACCACTTCCCAATGACAGAGGAGATCTACCTGCCGGAGAATCTCTTCCCCTGGCTGGTGGGAACAACCAGTCCCCTTTGCTTTTTATTCGCCTCAGGACGCAGTGGTCGAATTGCCCGTGCAGAGCACCTCGGCAACCGGATAGCCACTACCCCTGCACCGTGACCAAAAGGTGATGCCTTGTGATAGAGCACTCCGCGGCTGGTCTCTTCCCTGGTGGTGCACCGGATTTCACTTTTCTTCGACGACGAGATCATCTCTACTCTTGGCAAAGACCCGACGTGCATCCACCACCAGGAACAACTGCCCCCGCTGGAGCTGCCCTCCACAACAAGGTACCGTGTCCGCCTGGCTTCCCTTTCGATCGGTTCAAGTGAGGTGTCTTAATCCTCTCCTTTCCGTTGGGTCGCCTCCAAGCTTTCTCACGTATTGTTCTGAACTAGTTCAATCTGCCGATAACAATTTGCTACAAAGACTCGAACGCATTTCCACTAGAGACTTTTGGGACATATCGCCTTGCCTCTCTCCGAGTGGGCCTGGCCTCTGAACTTTATGATCTATTGTGGTTCTTGCCTTCTTGCCTTGCATTTTTCCCGTGAAGTATTGAACTGTGTTGATTTCGTAACCTGCCTATTTTTCTCTCCCGTCCTAACTAATATTTGTGTGCCATCTAGGTTAAGGCATAAACCTCTGTCTGTAAATAAGTGGTGCCGGTAAAACCTAGACTTGTCGAAATATTGCTAGGGGGATTGATCGTTTCTTCCTCGTAGAGTAATTGTGTTTGATTTGTTTGCCGTGATTGCCATAGTGTTTTTGACAGAGGTTTCGTTATAAATAAATACCTTAATATCTTTACACTGAAGCCTTGTTGCTTGTCTTACTGTGAAGAATTGTCCTATATTGTATACTCCACATACTGCTTAACTCTTCTTGAGAGAAGTCTGACTGCTCAGCCACAGCTACCAACAGTGAATCTGTGTGGTGCAGACTGCTACCAAGTGGGTTTACTGCCAAACACCTGTAGTCCTAAATCTTTTGCAGTGGTCCCAGAGGGAACTGCACAGGTTTCCGCCTAACATTCATTTAAGTTGTGAAGCCCCAAATGCTGCCTTAGATTTAAGTTGGGCAAAAAAGGTAGATCTTTTTGGGTTTGCTGTAAAAAACCATGCCACGTATTTAAATTATTAGTAGGGAGAATACATGTGCCATTTACTGTCTACGTGTATGCAAAAGGCTTACTTGGACAAGTAGAAAACCGTAGGCTCACCGTCTTTTTAGTATTAATGATAGATAATTTTCAAACCTCAATCTTTAGAGGACCTACATCCCTCAAAGTCACCAACTACTCTAATGACATCCTGTCAACCTCCATCCACAAGATCCTCCCCACAGAAGCACTCCATCCAATCATGGTTATCATTAATGCATCCGTCACCTAAGGAATGTTTCCTCTTACCCTCAAAACCAGAAAAATACTACTGTTCCTAAATAACCAACACTACTCCCAAATGACCTCAGCAACTACCTCCTCATCACATACCCACCTTTCCATGGCATATCTTTAAACAAGCCTTAGGCATTCGACTTCAAGCACACATTGACAGCAGAAACCTCCTATATACCTATCAATCTGGCTTCAGCCCAGATGCATTACGGAGGCTGCCACCATCCTAGATGGTGGCCAAATCTGCCTACAGGTGCTCCTCAAGTTCTCTGCCTCTTTCAAAACAGTGGATCATCAAGCCCTAATTGAGGTATTACAAAACTACATGGGAATCAGTGGGACATCCTGCAGAGGTTTACTTCATATATAGAAGGCTGCCATAATTTTATCCACGTGGATAGCTCCAGATCACCCCACCCTAATACATCACCTGTGGAGTCCCATAAGGACCCATTCTCTTGTCCTTCAACTTCTATCTCTACATGGACTCCCTGAGATCCAACCTTGCCAGGCACAATGTTCACATCCACCAATAAGCTGATGATACTCAACTCTACCACAAAGACATCTGACAACTCCTGTACTGCCTCAACCTGATACAGAACTGGATGTCCAGTGCATAACTCAAAATGAACCTCACAGAAGGAAATTCCTCCTTCTTGCCAGTTACACTAAAAACACACACATCCATAGATGGCTGTCTGCCGTCAACCTAGTAGACTTCACCCCACAGCTGACGCCATGAGTCAAGTCCCCAGATACCACATTGACAGCTATCTCTCATTCAACACACGTAGAAAAGAAGAAACAGATAGTTTGGTGCCAACTATGTCTCTTGAGGAAAAATCGTGTCCTTCCTTTCAGACAATAACTTCAAAGTTCTAAAGGTGCATGAAAGCACACGATAAGAAAACTCTTTTAGCAAGGCATCAGACCCCTGGTGACATTGTATTTAAAATAGATGTCATTTTGACACACTTATGGGAGCTCTTGGACTGTGTGCTGCATACAATAACACATGTGCAGCAAAGTATTCCTTTATATTCTTTTATTACATTTATATTATTAGATGAGGTTATGTAGTTTGGATTCATTTGGATTGTGGTGGATGAGCTCAATTAGGTGTACTTGTTAGTTGATGTATTGAGCAAGAGGTCTTCCATGTTAGAATGCACCATTGCTAAAGGCTCTAGATTCTGCCACTCTAGTGTGCTAGGCCACATTTTTAAGATATGATCATTTAATTGAAGGATTATTTTTATTGTCGGACAGAACACTCCTGGCAGCCAAGGTCATGGCAAGAGATGCAGAGCGGTGTTCAGCTAATTGTTGCAAGGGAGAAAGTTCTCAGCGGCCTGAAATGAGACTTGAGACAGCAGGTGCCTTCCCAGATGTTAAACAAATCAATACATAATGGTGGTGAAGGACACAGTGAGACACGGAAGAAAGTCCACACAGTCGCATTGCCAAATTGAAGAACTAGGCTGTGGGCACAGTGCCCCCACTGACAGCATGGCATTTGGTTCAGAGATAAAAGTGCCTTGGTGAAACAAATAAATAGAAGAAATAAATGTCCAGGAGCAGGGCTGCACAAATGCATTTTCATGCAGCCATTCATTGTGAGACGATATCTAAAAGGTCAGATCCAGAGATGTATAAAAAAACTTTAGAGTCTAAGGCTTTCTCATCATGTCTTCGTCTGACTGATTTGTAACACCATTTAGACAGAATTGGATTGTTGAAAAAGTTATTCCTGTGTTCTAAATCCCTATCTCTAAATAAATGTCCCTATATTCTATACTTTGAAGTGAGTCTTTCTGCTTGTTTATCATATTCCCCCTTGTTGTAAAGTTCCTTTGGTAACGGAGGAACTGTGCAAAAGGTGAATGTCTATCTGTGGTCTTTTGGTACATAGTAATTACCAATTTCAGTCCATTTCTGCTGATCCTTAGGTCTAGGAAAGTTGCTTCCTTCTTACTGGCTTCGTGGGTAAATCGTAAGAAAAGATTAAGATCGTTAAGCCAGGTGATGAACTCTGCGAATGTGCTTTCAGTTGCTTGGAATAGCATGAGTACATTGTCGATGTATTGATGCCAAGTTAAGATGTTTTTTGAGAAAGTGTTAATCTGCTTGTATATATGTTTCTCTTCAAAATCAGCCACATATAGATTTGCCAAAATGGGGGCAAACATAGGCCCCATGGCTGTCCCTGATATCTGCTCATAATAGTTTTCTTCTACCAAGAAATAATTCTTGGTTAATGCAATATCTGCAAGTTGCATTATAAACGTGGTAGGCATCACTGTTGGTTGTGGTCAGTTAAGGAGCAGGTTTTCTATGACTTTAAAAATTTCTCTCTGGGGTATTTTTGAATAAAGGGTTTCAATATCCATAGTGACAATTAGGATTTCTTCACTCTCCAAAATGACACTATCCAAGTACAACAGCACTGCCGTGGTGTCCTTAATGTATGATTTCATGCGTGGTACTTCATCCTTCAAGAAGAAATCTACGAGCTGGGACAGGGGTTCTAGTATCGATCCTATCCCTGACACAATTGGGCATCCCGGTGGGGGCAGAATCCCCTTATGTGTTTTGGCAAGGGAGTGGAATGCCGTGCATCTTGGATGTTTTGGACACGGGAAATCCGCCTCCTTCTGGCTAATTTAGCCCTCTCCCTCTGCTTCTTCAATGATTGGATTAATGAGATTTCTCAGTTTTTCTGTCGGGTCCAGACCCAGTCTCTGGTATGTATTTCTGTCCTGTATCAGGTTATTGACCATATTTTGATAGTCCTTGGTGTTCATAAGGACTATCGCTCCGCCTTTGTCTGTGAATTTTATGATTAGTCCTTCGTTATTTTGTAACTCTTTCAGTTCTGTCGATTCACCTCTGTTCATATTTGAGAAGGCCTTTCTTTATTCTTTCTCTATCTCAGGCAGTTTTTCAAGCATTATTTTCTCAAATGTTATCGATTCTGCTGAGACTGCGTGAGGTGGTGGGTAGTAAGATGATTTGTTATGTAAGTTGGTAACATCCTGAGCCCCTTCATATGTGCTCTTCGCGAAGTGTTGTTTCAAGCAGATTTATTTCATAAGTTAGGTCAATTCAATTCATGTTTGAAAACGATCATGTCTTGCTGTAGGAACAAATGACAAGACTTTTTGTAACACATTGAGATGGTCTTGTGTCAGTATAATGTCCGACAAATTGACCACTAATGGCTGTCCTTTGTTAGTCGTGTGTTTCTTTGGTCTTTGATCCCTTATTGTTGTTGGGCGTTGCGCTCGTACCACCCCCTCCCTCGGTTCCTGGTCACCTTGGGTGACTGTTCTTGCCACCAGCCTCTTGGTCTGCCATGTCCTCTTGGTGCCTGGAAACCCTGGCTGTTGCCACTTCTACTTTGTTCTACATCCTCGGAGCGGAGATTCTTGTTAGTTCTTCTGGAGTCCTCATCAGAGCTACCGCTTTAGAAAGCCAAGTTATTTGGCTTGGGTCTGTTTCTTTGTTGGTCGTGTCTCCCTTTCTGTGGGTCATTGCCAGTGTATTGATTATTTGTCTTTTCCAGTTCTTCATAATATTCGTTAGTAGTGTACAGATATTTCTTTTCATGTGAAAAGGATGTTATGTCTTTTTAAATTTTATTATGTTTTGTTAGAGTTACATTCCTTAAACTCCTTCATTGTAGCATCAAGTGCAGCCATACTCTTCAGGTAGTTACCCACTATGGTCTTAGTAGCTAGAGCATCTTGATTACTGATTATTTCATTCATAGGTTTTTCTGAAACTGATTTTGCGGTGTTGATTATTAGGATAATCCAATCCCTCATACACTTATTTGCCACAAAGCTCCAGTCTTTCCTGAATTGTATGTGGTCAAGGAAGATTCCGGGCTGAATTTTAATGATTAGACCATTAGGGTCAATATGAGACCTCAAGTACTCTGTCATTATTGCTCCATGCAATTCAGCTCTTATAAGCTTCTTGCGTAATGCCTCAAGCTCATTTCACTAGTCACCTTTGGTTTCTAAGGCCGTCTGTTGTTCAGCTCCCAGAATTGAGGGGTTTGCTAGTATTCCCTCTACTAGCTCGTCTGCAAAGGCTAAATATGTAGCCTCTGCCATGGTTTATTTATCATCTTTATCTCAATCACATGCACACTAGTTCTAATTCCAGAACATTAACCCCCTTCTCTATTTCACTTACTTTTTGAGTGTTCTCCTGGTACACTAACTCACAGTGGGTCTCACTGTTAGAAGGTATATAAAAAAAACTTTGGAGTCTAAGGCTTTCTCTTCCTGTCTTCGCCTGACTGATTTGTAACACCTTTTAGACAGAATTGGATTGTTGAAAAATGTATTCCTGTGGTCTAAATCCCTATCTCCAAATAAATGTCCCTATATTCTATACTTTGCCCTCTCTCCAGGGGTTGTCGTGGGTTGTCTCTGTTGTTTTCGCCTATCAAGGGTGCAGAGAATACAAAGGGATCTTTCCCTATCCTAGCTCACAACTTTCCTCTCAGCTAAAAAATTGCGCACTTCCTCAAGGTCGATAGTTTACTTTATTGACATTGCCTTCAATCTGTGTGTCCTATTGCACTTAGGTCCTTGGTCTGAATAGTCAAGGAATTTCTAAAACCAAAAACAGCTCTCAACCTTTTGGGGCTGTTTACCTTAACAGATGCTACTATGTTTAGACCGTGTCCACCGCTTTTATTTATGTGGCGCACAGGGTTTAGGTCATCACTCCTGAACCTGTTGTCAACTGGTTTCAGCGGTATCACATTACTTCCCGCTTTCTTCAGGACATACACTGACTTCAGAATTACTCGTCTATATCATTAAATAGCAGAACAGCAAAGCCAAACATCACCAACAACACGAATGATAACTATTCTTGTCCTGTGTGTCCACATTCATGGGTTGTGGACCGTTTTCCCCAGTTTTATGATGGCAGGGTTGCTGGTCAGGTGCCCTAAAGGGGATAAAGGGAAAAAGAGGGGGGTATCTTCAATCTCTTGTGTGCTATATTCTCTCATTGATAAAGCGTGTGGTGAAAGGACAGGGGGGGCTTCTCACTTGTCTTCTTTTATGTGGATCTGGCCTTCTTATGGGGGCTTATCCCAAAATGTGGTTTAGACATCTGTAACAAAAACGTATGTTTCTTTGTTTAACTGCTCTCTGCATAGTAGTTCACCTTTTATCACCACAATGTTTTACCCTCCTGGTGTGTACCTGCATGGTCCGGAATCTGTATTCTCTTGTTCTCTAGTTTTTTTCCGTGAGTCAGCCTTTGTATGTGGCATGGGATGTTCCCAGGCTGCTGCCGTCATGTGATGTTACCCACTATAAAACAAGGGAGATAGACATTGTTTCTATACTGTGAAAACACAGGATATAATTCCTATTCTCTTAAGGAGCTTACTATAGAATATAGGGACATTTAGTTAGAGATAGGGATTTAGACCACAGGAATAACTTTTTCAACAATCCAATTCTGTCTAAACAGATCCAGAGTTGGCAACTTATATTGAGAAGGGAGTTGCAGCTGCAAGGGGGAGAAGGCCAAAGGGCCAATCATGAGGAAGGGATTGTGGTGTTCCATGGGAAGCAACAAGGGTTTGACCTCACTCATTTCCACGCACTGTACCATTCTGTCTTGGTGGGATGCCACAGCCCGCGCTGCCTTAAGAGTTACTGTCCAATTAGGGCAGAGTTATTTATCAATTGCACCTTGAAGAGTGTCAACCAATGGCAAAGTGTAATTTTGTCCTGTCTATTAAATTAGGTCCTGTTTGAGGGGTGGTATTTGTAACGATCACGAGAAAGGAAACTCGCAATCATTATGTTTAATGTATAGTGCTCTTTAGAGCCTTGATGACGAGTACCCAATTGAAATGCTAGTATTAGAATTATTGTTGCATTTGGAGTATATGTTCATTTTGCAGTTTTCCACCTGAAACACTGTGTTGAGCTGTTTTTCGGTTCAGTTTCACTGAGTTGTATGCGTCTCCCAGACGTATTAGCAAATAAAAAGCATTTTTTTCTTGCAAGTTGTGCACTCAATTTTTTATTACTTTTGTGTTCTTTTTTTGATTACCTTGGGCAATGGCACCTTTACACATGCTATACTTTCTCACATGCACGGTGGAAATGCACCACTCACTGGCCTACTCACTTCCACAGTAGCACCAATAAGAAGCATCCTCTACCCTGCATCCCACCTCAACAAATATTTCAATAAGTTTAACAACATTACACCCAACTCATTGAACTCCACCAGTTGCACCTACAAGCATGCATTGACTTTCAGACCAGCTTTATCATTCACAATGCCTTACCTAGCCAACAAAGTCAGCATCTCTGCTGGCTAATGCTCCACAAAAAGCCAGGGCTTGGCCAGGGCTTTGGCCAGGGCTTTAGCCACATTAGAGCTGCAAAAATGCTAAAGAAAAACAAAAAAACAAGTCAACATGCATCTTGACCTACATCCACAGGCTGCGGAACTTCATCAACATTAGAATCGCATCCAACCCAACCTCATGCAATTCAGCAAGGAGCTCGAGA
This sequence comes from Ambystoma mexicanum, assembly GCF_040938575.1. Lineage (NCBI taxonomy): Eukaryota > Metazoa > Chordata > Amphibia > Caudata > Ambystomatidae > Ambystoma > Ambystoma mexicanum. Next base: position 607,367,475 of record NC_090923.1, on the reverse strand, counting down.
CCCTTTTGTTCAAGGATTACCTACTTCACACGACACCCCCAATGACCCTGTATGGCCGATCCAACCTCGTCCCCTAATTACAGCTCCTGTTTCTTCACTGCAATGTAACACTGCAGTTTTGTAACTTATGCCCCCTTTACCTGCATTTCTATTAACCTACTGAGGCACAGCTCTCTGCTGCTTCTCAAAGCTAGGCCCGTGCCCAATACATATCCCAAATGAAATAAATAATACAATATTGTTTTCTGTGAGGATGAATTAAGGTTCCAATAATGATGGTTTTATTTTATATTATGCTATGTTTATGTCATGGTTACTGTTTAATACATTATTCAACTGTAACGTTCGCATAAAGAAAATAAAGTTAACTTTTCTTAAAACGCTCTCCTCATATTTTAAGGGAAAATGTATTTAAATGTTCATATACATGTGTTTATACATACATCTTCTTACCTGTTTGTGAATGATTTGGTGTGGTTTTGTATGAGGGTTTCCACATTATATGATGTTTTTTCAGTGTAGCAATGAAAATTGTCCATATGAGTAGATCACCGATCTGGATTGTTTTAGATGCCACGACGAGTTACAACAACCAAAAAGAAAGGGGACAAGTTGCCTATTCGTCGATAAAGTGAACACAGGTATTTCTTTAATTTGTAGTATCACCAATTGACCGGGTTTTAGGAACCAAATTAATTCGCAATGTAAGTATAAAATAATTCTGCATTAGTGCCTAATTAAAAAAATAACCAACCTGTTCTAGTTGCATGGGAATATATCAAAAAAAGACTCAAAAGACAGTAAATGTGCTGAATAGGATTAATAATTCATTTAGGCTAATTGTGAACTGATTAACGGAACCAATAACAGTTTCATACAAAATCATTAATATGTACATGGACCTTCCAAGACATAAGTGTATCATAATGTTTCATTTCTGAAAGCGCAAGTCTACGCACACCACCTTATTGGACGCACGTCTAAGTACACCCCACATTTTTGGTCGACATGTGTTTGAAACCACCTATTTCCAAAACAATGGGGGTCATTATAGGTTTGCCGATATTCCGCCGGTAATTCCGGCAAGATACCAGCAAACCTACTTGCAGTTTCTGCTATCTGATATCCCGGTATTACCGGTCTATTACAGGTGGCAGAAATGGTGGTAAATCCCGATTCCATGGAGTACCATAGGACTCCATGGAGGGGATTGCAGGAATTACCGGCACTGGAATTACCAGTGCTGGTCATTCCTGCATTATTTTGTCAGTGGGGGTCTGATTTACCTGCATCTCCTTGCTGGAGGTAAATCAGTGACCCCTACAGGCAAACTTGTATTTTTCTTGTGCGGTAAATGTGCTGGTAAGGGATTTACCAGCACTTTTACTAGCATTTTCTACTAAAACGGGAAGATTGTATTGATTCCCCATGACGTGTGTGTGTCTTCAGAGCTATAATACAATTATGAACATTTATAATTATTGTTTGAAGTTACATACTTTTTTCATATTTCGGAACTATTAATATCCTAATTTGTATTCAAAGATTTCCTCTTGTTTTTGTCTTCCTGGAAATAATAAACACATTTTTTCTGGTACACTTGAAAGTGATTTCTTGGTGTTGAGTTCCATTAACTGTGTAGTGTGTGTGGGTGTGTGTGTTATTTTGATTCCATGTTTTGGATATTTTGGTGTGAATTATTTTGTTTCCTGCACGGTATAGTCCTCATGTTGCTGTGTCCATCCAACACCATTTTGTGTGGTACATTTTTAATGGGATTGGTACCTGAAAATGTGTTGCTGTGACACTGTGAGCGGTATGACTTATGATGTGCATATTATTCAAAAACAATGTGTTCAGACACACTACTTATGTGAAATTGCATTCTCTTTTACACAACTTTGTCTTAAGTAGTAAAAACCATGAATGTTCTTACCAATAAACACATATTCATGAGAAGGAGAATGTGCCAGAAAGTGAAGTGATTTGCCTATAGAAAAACGAATCTACGTGCAAAGAAAAAGAGAGAACAGAGTATAACAAAACATGAAATGCTGTTAAAACACATTAAAAGTTGAAGGAAATGGAACAAAACTGACTGACACAATTGTCAGTGGAAACGCTACATCAACATTGCGTCGACATGCATGTGCCAACCCTCTTGGTATTAGCAACAGGGATCTTCGTCAGGATGCACCATCCCTCATGAATATATGCAAAAGATTGATGTGTGTACCCAGTGTTTTGTGTGGTAGATCATCTGGTGGTTTTCTGGAATATTTTTAATTCTACAGTATATTTTTCATTTCACAGACTCATTTTCATTTTGTAGTACATTTTTCTTTTTGTCTTGTTGCTATGATCTGATTGCATATAGCTGGTTAAGCGTGTGTTTCTGTGTGTTTTGGAGTCTGTGGAATTGTTTATGTTGTGAGGAATATTTTTCATTTGTAGAATGCTTTTGATTTAATTTTGTTACTCCAAGTGGTATATTAGGAGAAATGTCTGTTAATGTGTGATTTGCTAAGTCGTGTTCTTTTTTAATCATGTTTTTTTATTGTAAATTTGTTATCATGAACCATCACCAACAAGTAAATCCTAACCAACCAACAGTGGTACAGAGTTACATTCCGTGACAGTCTCTTGTCTTGCATGTACCCACAAACAGTGTACTTGTATTTGTTCTTGTTTTTGATTGGTTGCCTCTACCCCTGCACCTCTAACACCCTCCCTGATCCGCTGTACCACCCCCCACACATCCTCCTACCCGGCACACTGCCACTGATATATATATAAATATATATATATTGAGTAAAAAGTAAAAAAAAACTTTGTTAAAGGGACGTTATGGTTAAGTTGCGCTACTGAAAACATATGAAATTCACTTAAAAAACGTTGTTAACGGGACGTTATGGTTCGAAGTAAAACCGAAAAACCCTTGAAATTCGCCAGTTATGGTAAGCTAAGCAACCTAGACTAACACCCAGGACATCAAAGATGACGTGGCCGTGTAGTTGTGGTTAAGTTGCTGTTTCCAAAGGAAGAGCACTTTTTGGGCGGCTTATAACTTCGCTCCCCATGGACGTATCCTCACCAATCTTTGCAAATAAAGTATATGTCCCACTCTGGATTTATTTGCAAAGTCTGGTGAGGTTTGGTCCAGGGGGGGAAAGGTTATAGGGGGGGTGCCAAAACATCTTTTTTTTCCCATAGACATAATGGGAAAGAACTTTGCTCACACCTACAGCCCAAACCGCTGGACGGATTTTCACCAAATTTGCGGCAGGAGCGGCGGCTTGGTCCCGAAAGTGTGCTTTCTTTAATTTGGTGTAAATCCAGCCATTTTTTTTTAAATGCCAAAAACTAAAGCAAAAAAAAATAGTGATATCTATGTCCGCTCTGCGGACACACTTCCCTGTCCGCTCTGAGGACAGGACACCGGTTGGCTAATTGACTTGCTTCATGTCTGCGGACACCCAACATGTTCGATGATTGGTTGGCGTGAAGCGTGAGGTGCGTCAGAGTTTTGGAAACGCCTGCCATCTTGGGACATTGGTTAGTGTCCGCAGACATCGCGGTAAAAACATATTAAAAACCACAACATTGCACTTGTCAAACTTATCAAATAATCTCTGGGGAGGTGAGGGGTGATGAGGATGGGATGGAATATGGCTGCAAGAAGCAAAAAACAGGTGTTTTTTACCACGAAAGTCTGCGAACAGTTTGGATGGTCGCGAACAGTCCTGAAAAGTATGCGAACATCTCAGCATTACAGGGTTGGTGAAATGCAGTTCTTGGATAGCTTATAACATTGGCGACACTTAATGGAATTGCATGTATATTCCTGGGCTGATTCTGAGTGAGTATGCAAAGTTTGGTGGGATTCTGTCATGAGGGCGCAAAACTAGAGGGTGGGTCCCAAAATAATGTAAAAGCTTATAAATGAGGTGCCATTTGACAAATCATCACTTAATTTGGGAAACTGATAATACATTTAGATAGGAATGTTTTTCTGAAGTTTGGTAGGATTTTGTGAAGAGGGGGCAAAATTAGACGGGGGTCCCAAAATAATGTAAAGGCTTATAAATGAGGTGGCATTTGACAAATCTACACTTCATTTGGCAAACTGATAATAGACCAAGATATACATGTTTTGGCAAAGTTTGGTGGGATTCTGACGAGAGGGAGCAAAATTAGAATGTGGGTCCCAAAATATTGTAAAGGCTTATTAACGTGGTGCCATTTGACAAATCTACACAAAGGTTTGCAAAAGATTATAGATCTAGATTTAGATGTTTTTGTAAAGTCTGAATGGACTTTGTCAAGTGGGGGCTAGGTTATATGACGATTGTATGTGCATACATTTGACACTTTTGAAAAAATAAAACATGGATGGATTTCCAGCAAACTTGCGTAAGGAGCATTGGCAAGGACCTACAAGCATGGTTTTGCAAATGTGCCAGTGTTTTATTATTTGACAAGTGTCATAATGTAGCTACAAAAAATAGCGGTATACCTTTAGTGACTGAGGGGTAGCCAGTGGCCATGGGCAGTGGCCAGATGGTCCGGGTCATGGAATAAGGTCATGATCCAGACAATCTGGCTACTGGCCATGACCACAAGGGACAAAACATGGGATTAAATTGGCCATGTCTACCTGGGTCTGGCTTTGTGGTAAAGTTATTCAAAATTAGGATAGATTTGAAAGGGAAGAAAAATGTTCTTCTGGTAATATGGTCATAGGGTTCTCTTTTTGCCTTCTGCAGGCTGCTATGGAAAGCAAAAAGGGGCCCTGTATGGAACCCTCACCTTCCCTTTCCATGGTGGCCATCCTGGAAAAGGATTTTCCTTCCTACATCTGGACGCCACAGGCATCCCGGTGTTGGAAGAAAAATCCTATTTTTTAGCACCCTGGGTTCCCGCTTTGGGAACCTAGGGTGCTATTGGCCTTCATCCCCCATTTCAGGGGACGGAATGAGGGGATAATGGTCCAGAGACCTCGTTAACCACCTTTCCTTCGCTTGGGCTGATAACTTGGGCTGCTGGGTCGGTACCCACCGTTCCAGTCCCTGGAACAGAGGATGAACGCCACAATATTCCCATTAGCATAGCACCAAATGCAAATGGAAATGTTGGAAAAACTTATTTAGTCTATGTACTTTATGGAGAAATATAAAGTAGATGGAGACTATATATATTTTTTTTTAGTTCTATTTTTTAACTGTGAAAGGTGGTTCCTAAACGAATATGTCGTTTGTTGTTTTTGGATGTATTTCTTTTGGCAGGAGAGCTGAGAATGAAATGTGGGGAGGGAAATGAGGGAAGAGCAACCAAACACCAATATGGAGGGGTAGGTGGACAAGGGAAAATGTTGTGTGTGTGTTATTTCTAAGTTAGGGGGCACTGTTTCTCATGCTCCTTGATTACAGCAGTGGTGGTGGCTCTTGGGGAGGAGGGATGGCATTAGCTGATGTCATTTTAAGATAAATAGCAGTTTTGCTAAAAGTATGTACTAGCTTGTTAATGGATAATGAGTAGGAATAGGTGTTGGAGCTGTGCAGGGGAAATTTTGAAGTTGGAAGTACCTAGATCAGTAGAAAATGCAGTTCGCCAAGCAGAGATCTTATCGTGAAGTGCGGACGGGTTCTCAGACATGCCATCATGCCGCACGCCAGCGTATGGTCATGTGGGACTGTCCAGAAGGTCCGCTATGAAGTCAGATGTTCGTAGACATCTACGGATGCAAAACTAGTTGAAATAGTTGCAAGAAGTGTATAGAAGTGTTAAAAATTATTCCAGATGGTGTGAAAAGGCAGATTTTTAAGTTGAAACTTTGGAAATTGGACACAAATATTGCTATATTGGGTAAGTATGATATTAGTATGTTGTAGGAAAAACCTATGAAATTTAATGAAAACACTTTGTTAAAGGGACGTTATGGTTAAGTTGCACTAATAAAAACCTATGAAATTCATTGAAAAAACTTTGTTAAAGGGACATTGTGGTTAAGTTGCACTAATAAAAACCTATGAAATTCAATGAAAAAACTTTGTTAAAGGGACGTTATGGTTAAGTTGCACTAATAAAAACCTTTCAAATTCACTGAAAAAACTTTGTTAAAGGGACGTTATGGTTAAGTTGGACTAATAAAAACCTATGAAATTCAATGAAAAAACTTTGTTAAAGGGACGTTATGGTTAAGTTGCACTAATAAAAACCTTTCAAATTCACTGAAAAAACTTTGTTAAAGGGACGTTATGGTTAAGTTGGACTAATAAAAACCTATGAAATTCAAAGAAAAAACTTTGTTAAACAGACGTTATGGTTCCAAGTAAAACCGAAAAACCCCTGAAATTCGCCAGTTATGGTGAGCTAAGCAACCATAACTCGCGCCACCACCGTGCACTGCTCTCGTGCTGGACTGCCCCAGGGCAGGACAAAGACTGATATGTTTGGGATATTTCTTCTTTGTGAAAGATAGTGAGCTAAAGACTCTGGGTAAGTCTCTCGTAACCAGGACTAATGTCTGGCAGAGAGACTCCCAGGACCCCCCTTGTTAATTTGACCTGGAAGTCAGCCAGGTAGTCATCCTGTGCCAGGTCAGGTGCCACAATGGGCTGGTCCAACAGGGGCTGAGCTTGGATGGTGTCAGCCACGTTTCCCTCAACCATCGGGGGTGCATGGGTGTCCCTGATTGTTCCTCTACACATGGGGGCATAGGGGCACTCTGCAAATCCTGGCCACATCCCCTACCACGCCCACCACGCCCACCTCTTGAGGGTCGGCCACCTTTGCCTCCCTTACCGCTTGGTCGCCTCCCAACCATGGCACTGATGTTGTTGTGCGCATGGGAGTTGCAGTAAACTATTGTCCTGGGCAATTGGGGGTTAAAGGGGTAGGATACCAGATGGAATTCGTACCCTAGTGCTCTAACAAGGCTGTCTGTGACCTCTGGGGGAATGGGGGAAGATGACAGGTCACGCAACGCACAGGCAGCCCAAAATAAAAAATAAACATGCACGCATCCCCTCGTAGACCATGTGCATGAAAAAATGAACCCCGCACTACGCTGTGACACCCAGAAACATAAAAATATGCATATGCGTAATACACGCAGACTACAATAACCTCTGAAGGGGAACGCGTCACACGGGGCAAGCACAGTTGCTAAGTACGTGCGGAACTCACCGTCTGCCTGGAAAAAGAACGTGAAAAATATGTGTGTGTGCGCGTTGGCAACACCCCCGCCAAAAGAAGAATTGTACGCTGTCTGAGGAGACAGGACAAAAGGAAAAGTGAACTCTGTTTGAGGAAAGAGGCCCAACAAAAAATCAGAAAAGATCTGTCAGAGGTAATAGGGAGCACGAAAATGAAACGCTGTGAAGTATTCGCGTGTGAACCGACAAGAAGTCCAGATTTCACCCACTCGCTCTCCACGAAAAGCACGTACAAGGAAATGGCGTCCTACACGCAGCTTTTAAACCGGCCCACACGTACACATCAGAGACGCGTGTACACGGGCACTTTCCTCCAATTACACGCGATGACACTTGGACGTGCAGTTTTTCCACGTGTGCTCTGTCATCACGTGCTATGAGGGAAACGCCCGCACGCGTAATGTAAGTTACGTACTAAGGGCCTTTGCTCCAATGGAATCATGTGCGTGTGCTGACGTACTTACGTGCTAAGGCCCTTTCCTCGAATTACACGCTGACGTGCAAGAATTTCACGTGCCAAAACACTCCGTATCAAGCTGGCCACGCGAAAACACACAGAAGACCACACTCCTGCCCTGAAGGCCGAATTACTGCCCCCCAGAGCCCCAAGCATGCTCCCACCTGCCATCTGCTGCTGCCTGACTGCCTGCTGCCCACGTGCCCTGCCATTTGCTGCCTGCACGTCAGCCAGGGGTGTAGTTGCTGTGACCACCCCTGCTGGAACCGAAGACTCCCGAATGGGATTCCATCGCTCCACAGCCCAGCCCCAGGACCCAGTTGCCCACCCACTCCTGCCTCTGGGGTTGCCATGTCCAGCACTACTCCATCTGGCAGCACTGGCAACCCCTAGCCAGAGAGGCAGAGGGCCACCAGCTTCAGTGCCACCGAAGTTGGTGTCCTGGTGGAGCAAGTCCTGGGGCAGTATGATGCCCTCTTTGGAAGTTCACGCGCCGACAAGGAAGGACGGACCAGGATCTGGATGAACATTGTGACTGCCATCAACGCGGAGGGAGTAGCAGTCCGTGACTTACAACATGTCAAGAAGCGCTGGGAGAACTTCAGGTCCAGGACCCTCAACACGGCCCGGTGCCTCGCTAAGGCAGCGGATGCCAAGGGGCGCCGGGGCAAGCTGTCAGACCATCAAATGAGGGTCCTGGAATGCATATGCCCAGCGCTCTACGTCCAGATCCTTGAGAGGCAGACCCGTCTGGAGTCGATCGGTAAGTTTACATGCATGTTGATGGTATGCTGTGCGTGTCGTGTTGTGCCAGTAGTGTGCAGGTTGCACATGTGTTTATGTAGGGACATGTAGGGATGTGTATGAACATGGGCGTGTGGCTGCCTCTCAGGTGTGAGACACATTCATGGTGTATGTGTTGGTGAGCATGCTGGGCATATGCAGGTGTGGGAGCACACAGGTTTCAATCTCGCCGTATGTACATTGGCATGGTTGTGGCACGGATGGTGGTTCATAATTCATGTATCTGCACTGTGTACATGTGCATGTATGTGTATTTCACAAGTGTGCAAATGTGATGCATCATGGATGCACATGACACTGATATGGACAAGGATGAATGGCAGAAGTGACATGTATGGCGATCTCTTCACAGAACCAGTTGCAGGAGATGTAGACATGCATGTAAGTGTGATGGCATGTGTGCATGTCTAGTGCACTCCTTGTGTTTCATGTGATGTCTGGCTCACCTTTGGCTGCTCATGCTGTTGTATGTGTATGGATGTTGCTGGCCGTTGTGATATGGCTGTGGAATAGCTCATGTGTGTGAGTTGAAATGACATGTGTGTTGGGGATTGCGATGCCATGTCTGAAGTTTGACACTGCCACTCATGTGGAACTGTCATGTGTGTATCAGTCCATTATACAGTGCCCTGATGCCTGTCTCCTATCTCTCCCTGTCTGCAGCATCAACTGATGAAGAGGGCGGAGAGTGTGCTGTGGAGCACAACGGCAGGGATCGCACCGCCAGCCGAAGATGCAAGGCCCGGCTCCCCTCACAGGTTGTGATCTCGTTGGGGAGTGAGGAGTCTGGTGCCGCGTCCCAGGCCGCAGCTGCCAAAGGTAGGTCCAAGAGGCGGGGTTGGAGTTGGACTCCTCGGCAGCAGAAGGGGGAGCTGAGACCCCACAGGGTCCGACGGAGGAAGATGGCACGGAGTCATCCAGGTTGGTGGGGGGTTTGGTGGAGGAGGAGGCCGTGCAAGGGACAGACATGGGGTCTGGAGGTGCGGATTCCACTGGTGCTAGTGGTGCAGTGCAGGTGCAGGGACAGGAGGCAGCACAGGCCACCGCGGTGGTGCCTGTGTGTAATCCTGTCCGCGATCCTGTGACTGCATCATCCCGCAACAGCAGGGATGCCTACCTCCAGACCCGTTTTCAGGGAGGGGATCTGCTTACAACAACTGGCCTTCCTCTCCCTGCGGACGTAGCTAACTGGGACCAGGTTGAGCCTGTCCTGGGTGGGGTGGTGTTGCGTCAATGGGCCATGCGAGCTGACTTGCAGTCTTTTCATGAGGAGACTGCACGTCTTTTTGGATGGCTCGTTGACCGCGTTGACCTGCTGGGACAGCTCACCAGGGCCGGATTCCTCCATTTTCTGGACCTTGTTACGACCCCCTCCTCAACTGAACCCGCTATGCCCCAGTCGTCCTTCATGCCATCTTCCCACCCATGTATCACCTGAGTACCCTGTGGAGCTGCCTCTGACCCTGCGGCCAGGCTGGTGGAGGGCACATCCCTGCCACAGTCGGGAGTCGGACGTCCAGCAGGGGTGGCCACCTCAACAACTGCACCCCAGCCGGAGGAGTATGTGCAGGCAGCAAGAGCCAGGGCACAGGCAGAGGCACAGCAGCAGCAGCAACAAGGTGGGAGCCATCACGGCTCGGGGTCTTTGACATCGGAGGGGCAGGCATCGGCCAGAGGGCAGGAGGACCCAGGACTGGAAGTGTCTTCCGTGTGGCAGCGGTTAGGCCATGCTATAGATGCGGAGCGGCAGTGGGCAGAAGAGGCACAGCTCACGATGGTCAGGGCGGAGAACTCCATGCGGAGGGCCCTGAGGCAGGCCAAGTGCCTCGAGGCAATTCGCAGGGAGTTGGAGGAGAACATGTCATCGTCCCTGCGAGCCCTCGGTGCCATGGAAGAGGGCCGCCTCCAGGACATTGAGCAGGAGTTCGATGGTGCCCTGGCCTAGGTCATGCAAAAGTGAGCCGTCGGACTAGCCCACTGCCCTTGTAAATAGTTTTTAGAGTTAGGTTTCCTTTATGTTTTCCTTTTATTTGTGGTCAATGGACAATGCCACCCAAATTTGTATATAGTCATAATTTTAGGTAGGTAGGTATGTAGGTTTCATTTGTTTGGTTGGGATCATGGACCCTTTACATCCTTGGACAATGGATTGTATATAGTTTCATCATGTATCCTTTTTTTTTTTTTTGCATTATGGAAATGGAGCAATGGATTTTTTTTTCCCGGACAATGGATTGTAAATAGTTTGCCTATGGATTGATTTTTCTCTTTTTTTTGGTTATGAACATGAAGCAATGGGATTCGCTCATTATCTTGATGCATGTGAAAATGTGGGTTTACACAAGCAATGCCAACCAGTGTATGTGTGTGACGGACATGTGCTGATGTACATAGTTTTGACTTTTGGTTTGTGTCATGAGATCAGCATTTCACTGCTGGGGGTGGGGGTGCAAGGGGACATGAGTGGAGGCCTGCTGGCAGGTGCCCTGCACTGCTGGGGGGTGGGGGTACAGGGAGACATGAGTGGGATATGAGTGGGGGCCTGCTGGCAGGTGCCCCTGCACTGCTGTGGGGTGGGGCTGCAGGGGGACATGAGTGGGGCCTGCTGGCAGGTGCCCCTGCACTGCTGGGGGGTGGGGGTGGAGGGGCCATGAGTGGGGGCCTGCTGGCAGGTGCCCTGCACTGCTGGGTGCAGGGGGTGCAGGGGGTCATGAGTGGGGGCCTGCTGGCAGGTGCCCTGCACTGCTGGGGCGTGGGGGTTCAGGGGACATGAGTGGGGGCCTGCTGGCAGGTGCCCTGCACTGCTGGAGGGTGGGGGTGCAGGGGGACATGAGTGGCGGCCTGCTGGCAGGTGTCCCTGCACTGCTGGGGGGTGGGGGTGCAGGGGGACATGAGTGGGGGCCTGCTGGCAGGTACCCCTGCACTGCTGGGGGGTGGGGGTACAGGGAGACATGAGTGGGGGCCTGCTGGCAGGTGCCCCTGCACTGCTGAGGGGTGGGGGTGCAGGGGGTCATGCGTTGTTGATCAGTAGTGCAAGGTGACATGTGGCTTGGCTGGAGGGCATGCCCATGGTGGATGGGCTGCCTTCGGGACATGACCAGGGGTGCAGGGTAGTCCCCTGTGGTGTGGGCTGCCTGCAGGGTCTGTGGAGGGTGTAGAGGGAACACCTGGGAGGACCCACGCTGCTAAATCACGTGTAGGACTCCCCTGCACCCCCGAAATACACATACCCTGGTGAAATCATGTGTGAGACTTCCCGCAAACCCCATAATACACGTACCCTGCTGAAATTGCGTGTGAGACTTCCCGCGAACCCCAGTTATACACGTACCCTGCTGAAATCGCGTGTGATACTTCCCGCGAATCCCATAATACACGTACCCTGCTGAAATCGCGTGTGAGACTTCCCGCGAACCCCAGTTATACACGTACCCCACTCGCACAGGGCCCTTTCACGTATAAAACCTCCTGCGAACTCCAGTTATACACGTACCCTGCAGAAATGGCATGTGAGACTTCCGGCGAACCCCATAATACACATACCCCGCTCGCACAGAGCCCTTTCGCGTGTCAAACTTCACCCAAACCCCAGGAAGACACGTACCCCACTCGCACAGGCCCTTTCACGTGTGAACCTTCACGCGCACCCCATTAATACACGTTCCCCACTTGGCTTTGCTGTTTGGCAGCCCTGTAAACTGGTCCAGGGTTAGCGCTGCCCTTTGATTTGGGGATTTTGATGGCTTTTCCTTGCGCAAGGGCATTCTTGGGGGGCGTAACTGGCGCTGCTGCAGGGTCGCTGCGCCACTCTGCGCCACAGCTGGTTTTGGAGGCTAAAATCCATGAATACGCTGTGTGCAAAAATCGATTTTAGCACACGCGGCTGGCGCAGACATTTGCACACTGCGCCAGCCTCGTGCGCCAGTTTTGTGCGAAATTCTATGAATTACCCTGTATACCTTTTGTTGTGAAGGTTTTCTTACCAAGTGATACTTGACCATGTGTAAATCCAGTCAGCTTGCAGTTGTTTTTGGTACCATTTGCATTGTAACATAAAAGCATTAGTATCACGTATTTACTATGTGTCTGTATTTGTAAGGTGGAGTAATAATCTGAATTGCAGGTAGTACATAATCTGCCATGGTTTGCATTTTGTACAAGTTGCTGAAACGGAATGGATTCACAGTTAGGTATTGATACATACATGAAGCGTTTATTAGGGATTTGTTCCTGTGCCACATGGTTGCAGAGAGTGCATGTATGTTTCCACATGTATGAAATCTAAAAGATTTCATTTATAGGTATGTTTTTGTTTTCCAGTACTTGTAGCAAGTACATTAGAAATTATTGTGGATCTTCTTGTGAGTTTATGGTGAATTTGACCATTCCAGCACAGTAGTCCAATTCTTGTCTTATTCCATGAACACTGTAGGTGTTGTCAGGATTGTTGGTTGCATTTCTATGAAGGACTAACATTTGCAAACACAATTGGTATGTATTTTGTAAGTAAATATTGTCAATAATTGGTGGCAATTGGAATAGAATATTTATTGCTACATTTGCGTAGCAATTTACACCAGTTATATTTGAAAATTTGAATGGACCTGATAGTTCTGTATCCAAGTCATTTTTTTCGGAGTGTGTGTTGCTTCTTTGAAGAAGTGCTTGAGTTACTTTGAGCAGTAGATTCTTCTTTGGTTGTAGTAATTGATGAAGTATTAGCTTCTTTTACTCTCTTTGGAGGATTTGCAGTGAGATCCTGTTGCGTTTCTGTTTGAAGTAGTTTTCTTTTACAACATTTTGCTTTTTGTGGAACATGATAGGTTTTTAGATGGGAGGAGTACAGTGAACGTAGTCTATTGTATTCTAGAATGCAAGGAATATCAGCATTGACTTTACTTGCATCAAAGTTGATTAGAAATAGTCTGTCAAGTTTACTTAAGCATGATAGTGCTACGTAGCTCGTGCCGTCTATAAAGACTGTGTTCCCAATATCTATCAATGCTTTATCTAGGGTAAGACCTTGTGATTTGTGAATGGTGAATGCGTATGCTAGAGTTAGAGAAGATTGTTTTCTGCTTTCATACATGTTTTTGAAAAGAAGGAATTGGGCTGTTGAGTGTCCTCTCTGTTTAACTTCTGATAGTTTGTCAAAGAGAATATTGACAAACTGAATGTTGTTGTCATGTGGGTATGTTTGAAAGCCAACAACTGTACCAAGTGCTCCATTAACTAGTCCTTGCTCCACGTCAAGGTTACGTTTAAGCATTACTCTACAGTTTAAAGATGATTTTAATATTTTTTCCAAACCAGCTGTGTTGGAGATAGAGTTCTCTAAGGCAATTAGTCTTTTTGTGGCTTGTTGACACATGGGTAGTGTCATACCATGTATGTCCAGTTTGTCTGTGGAGCAAATTTCAATTATTGGTTGCATTTCTTTTTTCAACATTGTTTCATTGAATTTGGAACAGCTTGCAAGAGTTAGCATCAAGGACATACAATTGACATTTTTGTGTGCTCATTTTTCCATGACATCAGTAGCACATGTATTATGGCCATAGAGTGCATGGATGTGCTGGGTTTTTAATATTGATTGTGCTTCTTGAGTACACCAACTCTAATACTTTTTAAAATGTTGGCGTATGTGACGTCTGCAGACTGGCGCATGTTTTCTGTTAATTCTCTGTATTGGAAATGTTGCCAAAGGTTGACATTTCCTATGCTGCTAACAGTTTTACGGCAGTGTTTGTGCCCTAAGGTTTTAAAAATAGGTTCACCTTTCACTGGTGCCAATTGAAGAAGATCTTCGAAAACAATAATGTGTTTTCCTCCAAAGAGCTCTTAGTAGTCTGTTTTGAGTACCTCTTGTAATCTGAGGTGAATCAAAGCCAACATTAGGTTGGAGAGAATGCTCACTTCATCTATTAGTAGCATTTTCATTTGTTTCAAAAGTCTGCATAGTTCCATTGCAGCTTCTGTAGAAAGTTTGTAATAATCTAATTTGTTTTGGTGTTCTACTGGAAGGAGTAGTAATCGGTGTAAAGTGGCACCACCTATGTTGTAGGCAGCTAAACCTGTGGGGGCAGTTACAACAGCTGGCAGTTTGTTGTTTGTCAATTGTTGAAGGAATTTGCTGATGATTTTGATTAAGAATGTTTTTCCTGAACCAGCTTCACCACTGACGTATAGCAGTATAGGTTTGTAGTTTTGGCAGGAACAGTTTTTATTTTCATGTTGTACACCATGTTCAATTTGTTTTGTTACTTCTTGAAAAATGCTATGCTACTCATTGTTCAGTTTTGATTTCAGTAGAGTGAAGTCTTCTGTATTTTCTTCATAGTGACACATGGTGTTTTCTACTTCTGTCATAGCTTATTCTGCCTCATTTGCTATTAGTGGTTGTCCCAGTGGTTCTTGGCTTCCTGTTACAGAAGATTGACTACTGTCGGGAGTGTCCTCATCTAGTTGGGCCTGGAGTTCTTCCTCGTGTTGCTGTTCAATGAGCAACGTTGTTTTGTATTGTGTAAAGTTTACATCTGTTATAGTGCTTTCATTTGCTTTGAAAAAGCGTCTTCATAGAAGTCAAAGATATCTAGTAACTCTTCTTCTTTTCTCCATGGTTTAAAAAGTTGTAGCAGGGACATGTGATATAGTGCTTTATGATGAGGAGTTTTTAATGACAATTTGATATTATTAATTACGCTTCTTTTGGTAAGTTTCACTAAGCTGACTTGACAATTTGTCACTCTGTATCTACCATTGTTTTCATCTGGTTTTATATTATTTTTATATTTGATGTTTTGGGTTATGTGGTATAGACACATGGGGCCTCATTAGGAGTTTCACGGAACGGGTTAACGGGCTCTGCTAATGGAGGTGGACCCGTAAAACCTGTCCCGCGAAATTACGAGGTCCCCTCGTGGGACCCGGTAAGGACGCCCGGCAAAACCAGGCATTGTTACTGGGTCCCACGAGGGGGCGAGGGAGCACACAACAGGCTGCTCGTAATTGGCCTGTTGTTAGCTCCCTCTCCCATTCCCATTGAGCCCTATGGGGCTCAGATGGGAATGGGGAAGGCCCGGGTTCCCAGAGGGAGGAATTACCGGGCCCTCCGTACTCAAAATGTCCCGGTAATTCCCCATTCTGGGAACCCAGTAAAGGAGCCCGGTTTGGCAGCAGCCATGGAGCTAATAGCTCCATGGCTGCCGCCAAACTCGTAATGAGGCCCATGGTTTCCAAAGTGGTACTCCTGTTTGGGTAGTATGTGTCTATTAAATAGTTTTTCAAAATGTCTTGGCTGTTGGGATCATTTTTGGCTATTTTTTCTATGTCCTCATATGATTTGAGAACTCTTTTTCTAGATTTTGCAGGACCAAGACTTAGCCATACTATATTTTCAGATTTTCCATACAAAGCAGTACTGGTTAAACGGTCTGCAGCTTCATAGCAGGCCCATTCTCTATGAGAGAGTATTTTTATGCCTAAACCATACAATTTCAGTGACAGTGTTTTGTCAGATGATAAGTCATCCCAGAGGTCTTGAAGCTCTGTTTTTTTCTGCTTTGGTTAGGTAGGCTGTAACATATCATGCAACTGCAGTGCAATTGTCTGCAATGTACTGCACATCTATGTTTGCATTCCATAAGAGGGCAATGATTGCATTGTAATCATTGATATATTTTGCTTCTTCTGTTCTTTTTATGTAATATGTGTTCTTAGGCGATTTACCTTTGACACTAACTGAAGACATGAAGTTGTTTACTTGACCTGTTGCTGTAACTGGTCTAGGGAAACCAAAGTGGCATTTGGTGTAGTATTTCCCTTCGTTTTTATATTTGCGACGACAATTTTTCCCACATCTATGTCTTTGAAATTGTAAAATGTGTGCATGAAGGTCACTGTGTGTTGTTTGTGAAGGAATTTCACAAGTGACATATTTTTGACAAACTGTAAAACAGTGGCATCACTGTCTTGACCAAATTTAGGAGCATCTTTAATTTATAAAAGCATGTGGATGTGTGGTGCTCCTCTGGCTTGGTATTCTTTTCTCCAAAAGAGGTTTTCCAATTATCTGCGGGGAGGAACAGTTGTATTACAAAAGTGTAACATAGCAATGAAGCGATGATGGAAATATCTTGAAACATTAACAGGATCTAGAAAGCAGAGTTCTCCAGGTGTTAGTATATCTATGTTTGTTTTGTTTTTGTTTGCTATGCGTAGGAAATCATGTAAATCTTCCCATGCATATTCTGCACAACTTAATGTAACAAACCAAGTGGGTGGGCCAAGTATTCTTATCATACAACATACATCTCCGTGACATCAGAACCAGTATTCTTTTGTACCACGTATGTTTGCTAACAGATTTGTAATGCTTGATTGTAGAACCTCATCTTTTTCTTGTACTTTTTGTAGTAATTGTGTAGCTGACATATTTTGAAAATGTGTACCTGATTTCAATGCGTGTGCAGCTCCATAGCATTGAGTTACTAGTTCACTTTCAAAGAGTAGGTGGAATATGTATGCCACATTTTGTCTAAATCTGGGATCTTCAGAATTCATTCATAAAGAGCGGAATTCTTATGCTGTTATCTGAGTGGGTCTATCATCGTACCTTCCTCCTTTCCCAGTAGGAAATAGTAGAGGAAACGCATGTGCTTCTATACTTTTATCCCATATGCTGATTGGTGATCTTTTGGTTTGCCGCATTTGGTACATTTCCAGTGCATCGTTTATGGAGTCTTTAGAGTGTAATGGGTGAATTGTATAATGGTCTAAAATATTGGATACTGTAGCACGATCTAGAAGTTAAGTTGAAATTGACCAGTTTCTGGTGACTCTTGAATAATTTCTGTGGTTTCCCTCAGGTTTTCTTCAATAGTAATTTCTTTGTAGTATACATTATTGTCTTTTAGATATTGCAAGGCTTGTCTAACTTTATGTAAGTTCACGAGTTGATGCCAATTTGTTTTGTCTTTTGTAGGTACACCATTTACTAAGACAATTAAAGATTGATCTATTGGACGTTGCACTCTCGGAGTGTGTACATTTTCTTTCAGATCTAATGGTAAATAAACTACTTTGCCACGACTGCCTTTCACTAATTCAGAGGGAGGTATTTTTGCTGTTTTTGGTTGAAGGCGTATTATTGCCTGAAATGGGTGCACTGTTTCAATTATGATGCTCTCATATAAATTGAGTTGTTGCAGAAATTTTGGTAGTGGGAATATTTCCAAGTTATTTGTGATAACTCGTGAACGACTTTGGTTGTTGTCAAGTTTTGCAGTGCAGTAACAGCAAAGTATTAAGGGTCAGTTATTTCGTATTTGTTTTCTGCTATAAGGTAGAGAGATAATTCAAACCATTTGGAATCTTCACTGTCTTCTATTTTGCATGTTATGTCTACAGTTTGTGTGCTACTTTTATAAAAAGTTATGCAGCAACACACACATACATGGTTTGGTACTTCAGCAGATGTACATTTAAATTTTAGTATTTCTTTTTTGTATGTGTGTAGTAGAAGGTTGCCATCTGTACAATTTTGTGCTAGTCTGTTGTAAAGCTATTGCATTTTGTAAGTGGCTTTCACTTCCAAAATATTTTCTCTGGATATGCTCTATTTCTTTGAGCAGGTCTTTGGCTGTACCATGTAGAAGATTGTTATTTAAATTTGCTAGTGTGAAAGCAGGACTTTTAGCATAGTACATTTTATGGACTAGATTTCTTATAGTTGAATGATGTGTTGATATCATTTTGATATGATGGAAGGTGCTTTTGCAAATAGGTCCTGAAATGCAGGCTAATGAATAACCTTGTGGTCCTGTGTATTTCCGCACTGGACAGGTATCCGAATTTTGTAGTAGTTTCATTTTGAAATTGTCTTTGCCTTTCACATACTGATTGAGGAATGGAGTAAAGATTTGACAGATTATTTGGCAATGTTACACATTGACGTGCACGGCCATTTGTACAATGGACGTTTTGGTTCAGTTGAATGGAGAGGTGATACTGAGTTTTCTGGGAATATGTTTGTAAGCAGCATTTCTTGTTCCATGATGGTATTATTGTTTTTCATACCCACGTCCACTGCTATGCATGGCAATTGTGTTTGTTTGCTTTTGTTTGTATGCTTCTTCATTAAAATATGGTTCTGTGCTTGTGGTGTGACTCCATTCACCTCCACAGATATTTAAGAAGTTATTTTTGTTGACATTTCGTTTATTGAGAAGTCTTTTTTGTAGTTTAGTAGTTTTGCTAGTGGTTTCATTCTGTTTAAAACTAAAACTAAAATAAATAACTTCCTTTTGAGAAGGATTGCACTGTCTATGAGAGCTTTTAAGGGTTGTGCTTGATTTCTCTCCTGTTTTTATAAGATTCTGAAGGACTTTGTGGCGGAATCTTTTTTGTAAAATACTTTTTTTGGTGCGGTTACTTGCCACTACATCAAGATTTATAGGAGCTGTGTTAGTAGTAGTGGTAGCAGAATTCTTGTTAATCACTTATTGTTTCGATTTACATTTTGAAAGAGGAGGCAAAGTTTCTGTACTGGGAGCTTGTTTTGTTTTGCTTAATGACTGTATTAGCTGTTTTGTTTGAACTTTTTGTACACATTTTGCTAGAGATGAATGCTTATTTTGGACACTTTTATTTTGATTTGCTCTACTTCTGTGTTGCTTTCTACGGACTTGCTTTTTGGTAGGTATTCTTTGGGGTCTGTTGGGAAAAAAAGAAGGTATCTGTTGGGCTCTTGTGCAATGTATGTGTGCTGTGTGCAAGAGTGTCTGAGTATGATGGTAAGGATGTATGTGAAGGTGTGTGATTATGAAATAGCCAGCTACAGGTTGGGAAGGCTATACTTATATTTGGGTGTTACTATACTGGGGTTCAGATGGCAATACAAAGTAAGCTAGTGGTGAGGAGAAGCACTAATACTAAATCTAATGGTATAGTATTAAAACAGTTCTTCGTTCTGCAATACTAACATTCTAGGGGCTGATTTATGGATGTTGTGTACCGAAAAACAGGGATGTGTGTACCATTCTGTCCTCAAATCCTTGTTTAAAAAATGGGGATTTGTGGGCAGAATGGCGCACAAATCCCCATTTTTCGGCGCACAAATTTGATGAATCAGCCCCACAGTGTGTTTGAGTAACAATTAGAACATTATGGTAGTACTGTACTTAGTTTTTTGTACAGAACAAGTAGATTTCTTCTGAGTTGTTGTTTGTACTTCAGATGCTGCTGCTTTTCAGGAGAGTGGTCTTCACTGCAATTGTAATAGAAAGAAGTTAGTGAATATGTGTGTTTATAGCACTGTTATTAATTTAGACGTTGATGTTTATGTTTTTGTAGTAGTAGTGTTTTTTGATAACTGTGTGCATGCAGTTTCTTTTGCCTATGTACAGCCTGTATATTTTACTTAGAATCTGTTAGTTGAACATGTTTCGCAAATGAGTATAATACTAAGCGTATGAAACTCACTTGGTTTCTTAAGTTTGTGTTATTGGATGTTATGAGATAGAAGAAATAATTATACACTTATCTAGCTTTTTGTATAGGGTAAATGGCAGAAACTGTATAGAAAAGCATGGAATGTATGCATTTGTGAAGGTGTGTGTAATAAAGCAGAAGGATGTGATGTAGAGGCAGTTGTATTATTTCAGCTGGGAGCTTTTCTAATGATAGCGCCTATCTGTGTGAGTGTATAAAGATGCATGAACTCTTCCTGGCTGTGTGTAGTTTTATAATGCACTACTAAGTGTTTTTATACAATTATACTCTTATTTCTCCCATCTTTTAGTATGAAATTACACTTTGTTAGATAGCTGTGTGTGTAAAAAAGAATTTAGATAGCAGACAGATTTGGAAGTGACAGTTGATTATAGCAGATGGGAAAAATAACAGTAAGTTCATTTTATAGGTTATACAGGTTAAGTGGCAGTTACCCTGTTTATATGCATTTATAAAAGTTGTACATGTACTGTGCAGAAAATATGCATACCTGTAGTTTGTAAGCTGTAAGAAGAAATCTTGGAGACTTGTACAGTAGTTTTTGTAGTAGGTATTTTCCAATGACATGAGACTTGTACTCAGAGTGATCAACAGTACATTTGAAGTGCTGAACTATGATGATGGGGTTAGATGTAGAGTTCTTGGATGTGATTGGTGGATGGTTGTGTGACTGCTTAGCTGTATCCAATGAGGGAATGGCACAGAGAGTGAAGTGGAAAGGGTAGAAGGGCAGTTTGAGAGTTATGTGCTCTGCGGACACTGCGGCTGTCCGCGGACACGGCGAGCCACATCCAGGGTTTTCAAGCAAATCCAGCATGGAAAGGGGACTGTAGGGATTAGCCAATCAGGTGTTGAGGTTGTGGATTTGTGTTGAAAGAGGCTGTGTGTAGTGAAGATGGCAGAGGTGGAGAGAGTCAGGGTGTTGGTGGTTGGAGATATGTTTGTGCATGGTTTGGAGCAGTATGCTACATGCAGGAATGTGGCAAACAGTTTTGATGTTAAAGGAGTGGAGGTGGTGTGGAGCACTGTGCCTGATACCAATGTGTAAGGAATTGTACAAGTTTGTGAAGATATGTGCAGGATGAACAGTCCCCATGTGGTAGTTTTGCACTGTTGTGCTTTGCATTTGGGCTATGTCAGTGTCCCTACTTTGTTGGCAGATTTGAAACACTTGGTTCAAGCGGTAATGAAAGTCCTTCCAAAAGCCAAAGTTATTTTTTCTAGTTTAGTACCTAGGGCAATATGGGACAATAGTTGACATAGTATTTTTTTTGTCCTCAGCAAAACATTGCTATGTGTGCAATCAACCGAGGCATGTTTGCTTCCATGCTTAGAGCTGTTATGTTCTTTTGTAATAATAAGGACATTGATTCTGGTAATGCTGTTTATTTTAAAGAAGATGGCATTTCTTTATCCTTTATGAGAAATGCCATGCTGTTTTGGAAAATAAGGGTTGCTTTGGAGAAGCTTATGTGAAGATTTTAGGAGTAAAATAAGAAAACAAAACAAAAAAATACAAAATAAAAGGTGTCTCGCAAACATCTGCAAAAAACCCAAAAAAAACAGCTATTTTCAGAGCCACCCTCAAAGGGGAAAGGGTGTAAATTATTTAAATTTAAATTCATCACGCTCAGATTTTTCAATATGTCTGTGGGCATGGCGGTTGCCTGCGCACACCGCCTGTTACATACGGGGATTTTGGGGTCGAGAGGCATACAAATGAGAATGAGCAGAGTAAGGGATTGGTCAATGAAGTTTACTGGGTGTGTTTTGTAAGGAGAGTGTTTGTCAGAAAGTCTATTTCCTGAGAGAAAAACAGATAGCTATGGCTGTGTGTATCAGAAAACAGATTATCTGGATTTTGCAAGACTCATGGATACACTGCGGAGTGGCTGCACATCTTGCATTCCCTCATGTGGAAGTGGCATGGAGTGCGTGGAATGAAGTGGCTGGATTTGGTACCTCTTTGTGCTTTTTTGGTGACACAGCGTCATCCAGACATAATTATTATTCATTGTGGAGGGAACAGTTTAGGACATGTGTCTAGAATTTCTTTGCAATTTGCAATGAAAGAAGTACTTGGGAAGGTCATTGACCTGTTTCCAAATTCTCAAGTAATTTTTTCCTCATATTGCGCAGAGACAAATGTGGCTGCGTTCTTCTTTATTTGGTCCAAAAATTGAGAAAGCGAGGCGCAATGTCAATAAGGCCTTTTTAAGAGATGTTGGCATGTCCTCTTTTCACAATGAAAATATTATGTTTTGTAGCACATATATTTTTCGGAGAGATAGAGTACATCTTACTTATGCTGGCAATCAGATTTTTCTGCAAACTATACAAAATGCATTGCAACCTTTTTGGTAATTACATTAATACATTTTGCAGTAGGTGTTAATCATTTGAAGTTTTTGAAACAAAAAAACACCACCAAAAGGCACACCCAAACAAATTCAAATGTCTGCGGACTGTCCGTGCACTTCTAAAAAAATACACAGTGCCCTGCACTATTTATTTGTTACTTCTATTTTTAAACTGTGAAAGGCGTCTCTGAAAAGAGCCTTTTGTTGGGGTTTTTGTTGTTATATATTTTTGGTTTTTTTTTAAACATAACACACAAGGAAACAGGGGAAAGGAGGGTAAGGAAGGGATACCAACCACGGGCATAAGAAAGGGCAGGTGGAGAGAGGAAGATGTAGGACGGGCCTTATTGAGGTAGTGGGCAGACCTTCTCGTGCTCCTTGACCGCACACCCAAAAGCACTCTGAAGATTCTCCCCCCTGCAGAGTACTGCGTCACAGTACACACGCAATATTGTGAACCTCGAAAGGTAAGGCTCAACAACATCATGAATTGCCTGTGAGGCAGCTGGAGGGATCCGCTGTCACACAGAAGTGTCTCTTGTGGTGACAGGAGCAGAAATGGAGGATGCTGTAGAGGAACTCAACCTACAAGGTTTATCACAAGGTACAACCTTGCAAATAACCCCACTGTGGAATGACCTTAGGTGTCGCTTCATTGATGTTGTACCAAAGCTGTATGAGCCAGGCCTTCCACAACTCAGCACCATGTGGCACTGATTGCAGATGACCTTATTCGCACAAGCTTTTGGCACTCCATCAAGAGTGGTAAACAACCACCACACCAAGACTCACGGTGAGTGCTGGTAGTAGGGACTTCCACTACCTCATCCTCTTCATCCTCTTCATATGTCTCCTCTGCATCCTCACGCCTGTTCCCCTCTGCAGGCCCTTGGGGAGGTGGTGGTGGTGGAGGGGTTGGGGGTGGAGATGAAGCTGAAGCAGCCATGGTCGCTATCTGCAGAACAGCAGGCAACAGTCAACAGCAATGCAGTAAATGCAAGAAGAAGCAATGCTCTGTCAGGTAGCCAGAAGCATATGAGGAGCAATTTTAAGGTGTGGCCTTTAATAGGGGTGCTGGTGCATGCTCCACGAGCGAACACCAAAAAAAGGCTCAAAAAGTTCCAAAAAGTATGTAGATCGCCAGGGACATGTGCAATGGTGAATATTTACTGTAAAATACTTTGGATTGTCCAAAAAAGTACTTTTAAAGTGTTTGGGGACCCAGACAATGTCCGTAAATAAGGACACATGCTCAGTGTGGGTGCGGTCACATGATGATGTCACAGACACATCTGCAAAAGGAATGGCTGTCCACAGGACACCAAATGTGCAGGGACTGTTATGCGCATGCGCGCGGGTTTTCTACGGACAGTGTTTGGGTCCTCAAACGAATCAAAAGTGCAGCACACGTGCGACGGACAGTTACGGACAGGCACAATGTTCATAGGACCTGTGGGTGTGGTGCGCATGTGCGCAGATGTTCTACGGACAGTGCGGACACTCTTATTTTAATTATGAACAGTACAAACAGTTGTGTCCTTAGGACACCTACATTTTGGTTAATTACGGACATTGCGGAAATGGAGTGTGTTCTAAGAACAGTTCTATCTTGATTGCGGACAGTACGGACAGGTATAGTGTCCTTAGGACACCTCAATTTTGGTTAATTGCGGACATCCCAGACATCGAGTGTGTTCTAAGAACAGTTCCATTTTGATTGCGGACAGTATGGATAGGTATAGTGTTCTGAGGACACCTCCATTTCCGTTAATTGCGGACATCTCAGACATCGAGTGTGTTCTAAGAACAGTTTCATCTTGATAGCGGACACTACGGACAGGTATAGTGTCCTAGGACACCCCCATTTTGGTTAATTGCGGACATCCCGGACACCGGGTCTGTTCTAAGAACAGTTCCATTTTGATTGCGGACAGTTACGGATAGGTATAGTGTTCTTAGGACGCCTCCATTTTTGTTAATTGCGGACATCCCAGACATCGAGTGTGTTCTAAGAACAGTTCCATTTTTATTGCGGACAGTACGGACAGGCATAGTTTTCTAAGGACACCTCCATTTTGGTTAATTACGGACATCCCAGACATCGAGTAGGTTCTAAGAACAGTTCCATCTTGATTGCGGACAGTACAGACAGGAATAGTGTTCTTAGAACACCCCATTTTGGTTAATTGCAGACATTTCAGACACCTGCGCTGTCCGCGGACACCTTAACTGCCTTTTTAAAAAGAATAAGACACAAAGGAATGAAGTAACAATACACATAATATTTTATTATTATATACAAATATAACATTTATGGAAGAGAGGGGGAAGCAGAAACTGACACAAATACAGGGGAATTAGGGGTTTGGAGAGGATGGATGGGAGGGGATGAAGGGATGGAAGTCTCATCATACATAACGTTTTTCTTGGTGGTGAAGGTTTGGGGATAGTTGACTGGGACATAGAGAGGGGGAACAGGTACATGTGGGACAATGGTATTTAATGTTTTCTTTTATGTGGTCCTCCACAAAATGTTTTAAAAGATTGAAATTTTCCATTAGCATATCCATTTTCTGTTTCATTCGCTGCAGAGCATTTTCTAATGTCTCTTTTGTTATATTATTTTCACTGTTTGTATCGTCTGTTAAAAGAAATATGTTAAGTACACATAAAGTAATGGTTATTAATTAGCTTATATAGAGAAGTCTCTACCATTAGTATCACTGTCTTCACTCATTTCATCACGTGGGAAATGTTCTTCAAGCCATTCCAAAGTACTTGACATTTCTGTGTAAAAATAAATATATTACTTTTAGTGTACCTAATACAGAAAGTTTAGAAATATATAAGAAAAATGAAGTTTACTTACTAGTTTCTGGTAAGTGTTGTTGTTGTGTAGGTCTGCTGTTGCTTCTTCCTGAGCAGTTTCTGTGAGGTAATTATGTTGGAGGCATATCTTTTCTGTTTTGGTATATTCTATTCTAGTACATATGCTATTTAAATGGACGGTTCATGTCTTACTTATATAGGTTCCACTTCTTATTTATTATTACATATAATGTGGGCATGTGATGCTTTTTGAACTTGTTCAGTGTTTATATGGCATGATACAACAATCTAAGATACCCCCTGAGTTTTTGGGTAGTGTTGATGTTGTCCGCGTCCGTCTTCGGACATACACACAGTCCGCAGACATCAAAATCACTAGCACGGGGTTCAGTATATTCTACGTTACATGTATATAAAGTAAGGGAATCCTAGTAAACAGCTATGAAATTCACACTATGTATATCTATATTCAGTAAAAAAAACTTTTGTAAAGGGAGGTTATGGTTAAGTTGCGCTATTAAAAACCTATGAAATTCAGTAAAACAACTTTGTTAAACGGACGTTATGGTTAAGTTGCGCTAGTAAAAACCCATAAAATTCAGTGAAAAAGCTTTGCTACAGGGACGTTATGGTCCCAAGTAAAACCGAAAAACCCCTGAAATTCGCCAGTTATGGTAAGGTAAGCAACCATAACTCGTGCCACCACCGTGCACCGCTAAGACTAACACCCAGGACATCAAAGATGACATCACAAATGTCATCGATGACATCACTGATAACATCACGTGTGCATTTACTTTTCATGAAAACTCTGTACAAGGGATTTTTATTATAATGTTGACAGAAAAAGTGTGAAGGATAATTGGAATAGATATCTTGAGCTATGTAGTGCATTAGGTAATGCATTGATATAAATAGCATGGTATTATAAGGTTCTTTACAGTATACAAAGCTACTCAAGTATAAATATAAGCATTGTGTGCAGCATACATCATGGAAGTGCAATATTCATAATCTTACCATGTTGAATAGTGAAATGAAAAAATGCTTCTTAATAGAGTTTTGTGACTGTGCAACATGTAACAAGTAGCTAATAAAACCACTTACTACATAATTTCATTATTACATACAAAACACAACGACACAACAACACATACAAATATGAGTATATCTAGAGAAAGTGAAGTATGCAAAAAAGCAGCAGTAGAAGCAGAAAGTGTTCACAACCTAAGTGATTATCTTTATGCACAGAAAGAGTTTCTCTGCTTCAAACCTACTATTTCTGCACCCTAAAGAAACTAATGAAAATACAAATATGAGCACATCCAGAGAAAGTACAGTAATAAAATAACAGCAAAACAATAAGAAAGTGTTGATAACCTTACTGATTGTGTATTTTTCCTATGTACATGTTTTATAGGTTGTGAGTGGACCCTAAGTGAATTATTGTAAGAACATATTTAAAGTGTAAGTCTACAAATATAGTACTTTTTGATTTTTTTGTTCCTAACTATTACTGCCTATGGCGTCCCGGTGTAGGAAGGAAAATCCGTTTCCAACATGGCCACCATAGAAAGAGAAGGCGAGGGATCCATACAGGGCCCTCTTCTCTTTCCATGGCAGCCTGCAGAATGCAAAAAGAGAACCCTATGACCATATTACCACAAACACATTTTTCTTCCCTTTCAGATTTACCCTAATTTCGAATAACTTCACCACAAAGCTAGTCCCAAGTGGACATGGCCACTTTAATCCTATGTTTTGTCCCATGTGGTCATGGCCAGTAGCCAGATTGGCCGGATCATGACCTTATTCCATGAACCGTACAATCTGGCCACTGCCCATGGCCACAGGCTATCCTTCAGTCACTAAAGGTATACCGCTATTTTTTGTAACACTTGTCAAATAATAAAACACTGGCACATTTACAAAGGCATGCTTGTAGATCCTTGCCAAGGCGCCTTACGCAAGTTTGCTGGAAATCCACCCACGTTTTATTTTTTCAAAAGTGTCAAATGAAAGCACATACAATCGTCATATAACCTAGCCCTCACTTCACAAAATCCATTCAGACTTTACGAAAACATTTGTATCTAGGTCTTTAATCTTTTTGTAAACCTTTGTGTAGATTTGTCAAATGGCACCATATTTATAAGCCTTTACATTATTTTGGCACCCCCTCCAATTTTGCCCACTATGGACAAAATCCAACCAAACTTCACAAAAACATTTATATCTAGATCTATTATCAGTTTGCCAAATTAAGTGTAGATTAGTCAAATGGCACCTCATTTATAAGCCATTACATTATTTTGGGACCCCCCTCTGATTTTCCCCCCCTCATGACAGAATCCCACCAAACTTTGTAAACTCATTCGAAATCAGGTCAGAAATATCCCATCCCATCCGCATCACCCCTCATCTCCCCAGAGATTAATTGAAAAGTTTCACAAGTGCAATGCTAAGAATATATTATTGTCCCGAGGGTTCGGGCATGTATTTATATACATACGTTGATCCATCGCACAAACATTTCCAATGCACCTTACTTTAGTTTTCCTCTTTTGTAAACATGCGAAATCTGGCAGCAAGGCGCGGCCATCTTGTGCTAATCTTATCCATTGCTGCATCGGCCTAAGGTAAACTGCCCTGACGTCACTAAATCATATGCCCTGCCCCTGAGCCTCACATCACCAAACCTAGTGATATTCTCCACCTTTCTCAGTGACGTTCCTCATCAGCGTAGCCAAATGTGCCCATAATCACCTGTTTTCTATTAAACCGTACTTTAATAGAAAACAACAACACTGTACAATTTGTAAAGTACTTTTATTTCACAATAAACGCTCCGAGAACATCCGACTATTGCCATATTAAATCAAATTGCAAATTTGTTTCTTCGCTTGCGATCCAAAATGTTTATCGTGAGGCACGCGTTGTTCTTTTTGCTTACACAAGGTGTTCGTTTTCGGTAAAAGAAGTGCTTGGGTCGCACAGTGAATTCCAGTGCTTCTGCATCAACTTGGGGCTAGACCACCGTAAAGGATGTTATGTTGCTCCAAATCGCTAGTACAGCGTAAGGGCATATGGGCCCTTGGCGATCTTCACAAAAAAGAGTCACTGTGGTCCAGTTGTTCACAACTATGTGCAGCTGCCGGTTAAAAAATCTGTCAGTTGGCATCTGGAATCTAAGACAATGACAGAATGGCAGGATGTAACTGTTTCGAAAACATAACAGAAATGTGTCTCACTAGCCTATTTTTATTACAATTTATCTATTGACTTATTAATTCGGCATGGAGTTTAAACTAACAATTAGCACAGACATGAAACAATCTCAACAGAAAGAAAGCAACGTGGAAAGTGGTACACAATTCGAGATGGTCATACATGACATTTTAATTAAATATTAGCGTTGAACCTGGGGGAACCGAGTGGTGGTCTACATGCTCCTCGATGCTGGACTCCCCATATGCACATTATAAAGATCACTACACACAAAGGTTGACTTGAGTTTCATTGCAATATGCCACACAGAACAAACTAATAGAATGTAACCCAGAAATAATGGCCAGATAATAATAAGTTGATGCTCGTTCGGGTATACAATCGTCGAAAATCCAACTTACATTATATTCACCATTTCCATTCTCTTTGCATAACTCAGACCATAACGCACACTGCGTTTGCACCAACGATTCTTCAGAAACTGAATTTACATGTTCCTTAGCTCAGTTTTGGAATGCATAACCTTATCATATCTTGCATTATTACAAACCTCCTTTCATTCAATTCCTTTCGGAATGGTCCCTTTCTCTCAAGGTCAAAAAACAATTGACCCTTATACTGTGTGTCCTATGCGTGGGCTTCCTTAGCTCGCAAGTAAAAATTCAAAGCTGGTGACCTTCACTCACAATCAACATACATTCTTAGTTTGCAACAACTTGCCTTACCGTATCCATGAGAACTGTTATTCTGATGCACGTGCATCATGCACTGCAGGTGGCTGCCTGCGGTGCCAGGCTCTAGGGGGCGCCAGTCTGACTCCATTATTATTTTAATTACATTTTAACACAGACATCATTAGCCCTTTTTTTGCCGTGCTCTGGGTGTAGCACCAGCACATCAATTTATAAATATCAAGCGTTTTAAGTAAGAGTGTAAAATATCCTGAAATTGCTTCTATTTAATATTAATAAATATTGGGCAACCAATATAAACAATATAGAGGAATGGGCATTCTGAATGTAGTATTACTCTACAATACCACAAGGTATGGTTGGGGTTGCAGACTGCAGAAGCAACAATATATGTTTACAAGTCGACAATTCCATGATTATACATCTCCATCCCTTGAATGCCAAAATGCAATCTCTTTTATTGTGGAACACCTCCAAATCTACCATGTGTCGCGACAAAAAAACACCTGTTTTTTTGCTTCTTACAGCCATATCCCATCCCATCCTCATCACCCCTCACCCCCCCAAAGATTATTTGATAAGTTTAACAAGTGCAATGTTGTGTTTTTTAATTTGGTTTTACCGCGTAATGTTGTGTGTTTTTATCCAACGCACCTCACACTTCATCCCAGCCAATCAGCGAACACGTCGCATGTACGGGGACATGACGCAAGCCGATTACCCAATCAGTGTCCTGTCTGCGCAGCGAACAGGGAAGTGTGTCCACGGAGTGGATATAGATATCACTAATTTTTTGTGACCTACCTTATAGTCATTTAGGATTTTCACCAAATTTACAAAAGCACACTTTCGGGACCATGCCGCTGCTCCTGCCGCAAATTTAGTGAAAATCCGTACAGCGGTTTGGGCACTAGGCGTGAGCAAGGTTTTTTCCCCATTCAGTTTATGGGAACAAAATACATTTTGGGACCCCCGTATAACTTTCCCTCCCCTAGACCAAACCTCACCAAACTGTGCAAAAACATTCAGAGTGGGCCATATACTTTTTTTGCAAAGTTTGGTGTGGATTCGTCCAAGGGGAGCGAAGTTATAAACCACCCAAAAAGTGTTCTTCCTATTGGATTAGAAACTTAACCATAACTAGCGGGAATAATAATAGGGCCATGAGATTTATGTAGCCGGATGGAGTCTGTCTAGTCTGTCGTGTCTGTCTTATGGTTTTCTTTCCTGACGTCACGAGGTAAGAACATTTTGGGGGGATAGCATGAAAATTGTGCAATTGCATACATAAAATGTTGTATGACAAGAATTGATGATTGTTGTTTGAAAACGCAAAAGTACATTTTTTGTGAAAAACGGGATGAGCTTGCGATGATTGGTGCGCGCTCATATTGTTGATTTTCTTTGCAAAATATAAAAGATAACAAAGTGTTATATGAGAAGAAGATAAACCGTTTTAAGCATGGAAGACGTAACATCGATAGTACACTTGTGCAAACAATTGCCAAAACATGAACCTAAGTTGAAAAAGTACAGGAACCGCCTACAAAATGTTTATGCCATGGCCCTAAGGCGGATCGCTATCTAAAACGGTCCTGCAACACATAACTACATATTTACATGCCACGTATACTGGGAAACAGGGTCGGACTGGGGCAAGACATAGGCCCGGACAACCAAAAAAAAAATGGCCCACCCCTCGCCTCAAAAAAGTGGCCCACCCCACGCTTCAAAAAAAGTGGCCCTCAAACCATCATCCATGAAGCGCGTCAATTCATGACTTCACAGAAAATGCTACTTATGGAGGGTTCATGTGTCTGTTTCATTACAACATATAAAATAACATAACTTTGCATACAGTTCTGTGACAGGGTCCACAGCTCTGAGCTGGAGTAGCATGAACACGACCTTTCACCCCTTGACAAAACAGGAAGTGGCATCAAATAGCATTGCTCATAAGTACACTACGAAAAATATGGTTATGATTTCACTAATGTGATATACATTTCATACAAGAATGGATCACCATATGTACCATTAATATATGTGTGTATAGATCCATATTGTCAAATTACTGTGAATGCAAGCAGACGTCCAATGCCAAATGATATTATGTTATTGTATAGCACTTACGCTTAAGCTCTTTTTTATAGAACAAATATGCATACAATATCACCCAACTTGTGTTGGTACTCATGTATCGACCTCAGAAGGATGAAAGGCTGAGATGGTTCGAACCTACAACCTGCAGATCACACACACATCGCAGCAGTGAGCACTCAACCCACTGAGCTATCAAATCGGCTAGAGTAAAATGAGCAATTATTCTGTAGTGTGGATACCATTAAACTGGTAACTGAGATTTAACAGCAGACCAGTTTAGCTCATATGCATGTCTGGTGCAAATTTGGCTGCATGTGACACATGCGTGCATCTACTTTTCAGGCTTCAGAGGTTGGCATAATAGGGAAAGCAGCGTACTCATAGGACATTGAATACTCTGAGCACTCATTACCTCATACATGCAAACAAACATTCTGAACAGCATGCCAGGGTGATGGGAAAAATAGCCACATTACAACAAAGCATTCATTGTGGCACAATGAAGTCAATGGTAAGCCACTTGATGTGCTATCCCACACCAGTTGCGCCTAATGAACTACCCAATACTTTGAGTATTGCCATAGCACCAGTGTTGTGCGGTTTTGGTTAAGTGTGGTTTTGCGTTCTGTTGGGAGTGTATCTGAAAACAGAGGACAGGAAAAGAGGGTTGGAACCCTTCTCATATGTCACCCATGGAAGTTTATGCCAGCACATTTAGAACTCCTTCATGGCCATTCTAATAGAAGACCAGGCAAATCCCTAAAATGGTGGTGATGCTGCTATAGCCTAACAGGGACCTTTTCTAATTCTATACCACAGTAACACCTGAATCCCATTGGCTGTTCCTGATAGTCCTTAATGCTTCTACACTCCAACACACTTTGCCAATCTACAGAATGAAAGTGTAAGTGTTGTGCACAATCGTAGCAAATGATTCAAAGTCATAATTGTGCAGTCTATAGCTGCATTGTATTGATTTGCCTTTGACTGAAATAGAGTAAACCACAGTATGGCTATGTAAGCAGTGATTGCTTTCGTCTCCTTTTCTGCCTTCACCACCACGGCTTATACTCCAAGATGTAACAGTGTGGGTTTTTTTCAGCCCCAATGGTTGAAATGTTCTGGGTCGGGCAGATGAAGTTAGCTGGAGTGTCCCCCCAATCCATTATTTTATTTGTAGTTCCGGGGGTGGGGTAAACCTGGTGCTGTTAGTGGGAGAATGCTGCGGGAGGGTGGGAGGAGGTTACTGTCCCGGCTTGCAGCAGATTGGCGACAATTCCCTATACTAAACCCTTCTGCTGGACCCCTAAGCCTTCGCCTGTATCCTGCCACATCCGTCTATGCCAAGCATTGTGGAGCAGCCACTCTAACACGTACAACGCAGTGTTAATCTCCCAAGCTAGCCCAGGGCGATTTGCACATACACACATGCAAGCATTAGGACCACAACAGTTACCCATATTTTGAGGGGGTGAGGAGGGGAGGGTGAGGAGGGGAGGGTTCGGATGCCAGGTTGGAATGAATGCCAGTTAGGGCCATAGGGCAACTCAAGGCGCCCCCCCAGCACGGCTGACCAAGCAGTCTGGTCTTGCACTGCAAGCCATCCCGTGTCCTCCCTCAAGAGTTCCACCTACCGGATCGATCTTCCTTCGTGTCGACTCAAACTGGTAGCCTACACATCACAGCTAGATCCGAGGGATGGGACCATTATTTAGCACATAACTAGGCTACCATGTCCCACAGAAAGCCTTGCATACGTATAATGTTTAAAACTCCCCCATTCCAACACCCTCACGTAACATCAATTACATCCAGCCGGAATCAAGGCCTTTCTTTGGACAAAATCAGTTTTTTATTTTACACAAGCTTTTAGGCACAAGGATTTTGTCAAGTGACTGAGGACACAGAGATGGAATGTCTTGTATGATCGTAACAGAGACAACAGCAGAAAAAACATGCTATTACCGTAACTTGCGAAAAGCAAAATACATAGTCACGCTTACCGAGGGAGATCCCGCCTACCATACCATTGGGATTGCTTAGGGGTCTTCCCCTGTGGGGTCCCAGGCAGGCACCCTATGCCTCCTGAGTCCTGAGTGGAGCGAAGCGGACACAGAAATCGTTCCGACGAAAGCAGCTCACTGCTGCAAGTTGCAATTTATGGTGCCGGCGGCAGTGGTGGTGTGCGGTGGAGAGGCGAGCAGAGTCTGTTACAAATCACTGGGAGGGAGCGGGCCAGGCTGAGGCAGCCCCGCTCAGCCCTGCTGCTCCCTCCCAGTGTTTTGTAGCACTGACTGCTGCTGGCGCCAAGGTGTCGCGGGCCGAGGCAGTTAGCCGCGGGTCCGCCACATTTATCAAAGAAAGGTAACACTCCAGTGTTACCTTTCTCTGCATCTGTGGCCAGCAGTGGGGCTGCAATTGCAAAGGATCTGTAAGTTACTTACTTACAGATCCTTTGCAACTTGCATCCGCCCGGCGAGGCCGAGGCCCTGGGGGCTGGTTCCTGAAGTGTGAAGTCCACACCTGGGCTGAAACCGGCCCACGTGGGCTTCAGGAACCGGCCCCCAGGTCTCCAGCCATGATTTTGCATCGGGTACGGGCCGATTGGCCGACAACCCAATCCGACGCTGCTGGGAAAAAGTTAGATAAACGCCTAGCTAGTTTAGAACTTTGGAAGATGTACCAAGAGGAAAAGGAGGAGGAGACACTGATAGATTGGATACTTAACATATGCACAGAGGGGGTGAAACGCCTTCCCCCATCACCCGCCCGGTCTGAAACGAAAAGTGAAGCCAGTAAAGATGAAGGATTATACCCGTTGAGGGAGCTTAAAGCAGCCACGGGATATAGTAACCTGGCATATGAGTCACCTACGCATAGTAGTGATGAAAGCCTAGAGAAAGATAGAGATTGAGATATCACCTCCAAACTCCCGAGGGACAAGGAGAGACGCGAAAAGGAAAAAGGAGATCACACACAAGCAAGTTCATCTCTAGATACAAGTAAAGAGGGAACGAGATAGAAAGGAGATGAGGAGAGAACTGATGAGATGGCATTCACACAGAACGAATGGATGGGAGGTCAGATTTTATTGAAACTCGATGGTAAAGGCATTGAGGATGTGAGACAAAAGAGAGAGTCATATGATTCAAAAAGGAAAGAGAATGAAAAGGAAAAAGGATTGAGGGATGAAAGAATCAGGAAAAAAGATAGATAAAGGCGAGAGCAGTTGTATCGTGAAGAATAAGAAAGGAAATGCGATCACAAGCCAAGAGCAGCTAATGATCAGGACAGGTAATAACGAAAGAGAATAGAAGAAGAAGAACAAAAGATACGGGAAAAAAGAAAAAAGCGACAAAGGGATGAGGAAATACGAAGGGCAAATGAACATAGAGATTCGAGGAAACAGGAAGAAGATAGGGTCAGAGAGGAAGCGAGGAAGCGCAGAGAATTCGATGACGACACAGAACGTAAGCAAAGACAGAGAGCACGAGATCTTGAATATCTGGAAAGGGAGGTTAAAAAACCTGATCCAGTATTAGACTGGGAAGATATAGAAGAATTCTTATCTGAGTATGATTCAGTACTAGGCACGTTTAGGGCAAATATGGAAGATGACTTCGACACCAGAAGCATCGGAAAGACAATCGATAGAATATATGATGAAATGGGGCTAGAACAGGTACCCCAAGGGAAAGGAGAGGACGAGCGTCTGGAGAGCACTCAGTTGTATGACACTGAAGACGCCTCCCGAAGTAGCAGAAATAGAGAACTGTCCTTGGATAGGTTGACACTAAACAGGAACGAGGAAGATGAGAGGAGTTGCACAAGTTGGGCACAGACAATATCAGATGCAGAAAGAGAGGAATATGAGGAAAAAGAAGATGAGAGAAGACACAAAAAACAGTTCTCTAGAGGAAAGAGAATAAGATGGTCAGATTCCAGTGAGTCTGCACCTAAGGCATCAGAGTCAGCCACACAATCAGACCAACACGAAGGAGTATCTTACGGTGAGAGGGGGGTGTCTCCAGCACCCTATGTGAACAGACTAAGGACATTGCCAGGTAGACAGCGATGCAGGAACATTACCACTGCAGTGGATAGGAAAATGATGAGGGAAGAAAAGGAGTGCCATGTGTTACAATTCCTGTTACTCGAAAAAGGAGGAACGAGGCCACCGTATATACCCTGGCCACACATGGATCGAGAAAATCTGAAAAAATAAGCTTCCAATGTTGACATCGGGAGCGGAAAATGGATACATGAGCTAGAAAAAATGACGGGAGGGAACACGTTAGCTATAGGGGATATTAAGGGTCTTTTAATTGGCAAACTTGGTGATAGAGCTGGCGATGTGTGGGCACGTGCAGGTTACCCTGGCGTAACTACAGTTAATACTGCGCACGATGGAGCTCTGTTTAACAATTGCAGAGCCGCGGTATGGAAAGCATTATGATTGCTATACACGGATACTTCTGACATGGGAGCTATAATGACATGTAAGATGAATGAGTCAGAGGATCCTTTGCTTTACATCCAGAATTTCAAAGATGCATGGGTGTTGGAAACTTGCGTTTCTTGGGGGAAATCCATACCCGTGTTTTACCATATTTTATGCCAAGGCCTGCCAGATCAAATACAGAAGCAGCTCAAGAAATTGGTAGGAACAGAAGCCAAACCATGGTCTGAAATACAGTTGTTTTTTAAAACCATTCAAGTGACGACATAAAATGGACAGTACTACTTACACTAAAAGGAAACGACATAACAAAGAAGAAACATCTTCTACTAGAAAAAGAACAGAGACTTATTTTCCAAACTAAAAGTGATGAACTAGGGCTAAACGAAGCCATTGAATGGCACAAGATTTAAGCGCCAGATACCACTTTTCTATATAGGGTTTAATGTGCTCCTCAATAGCTAATTATCACCCCGTGGTTGCTACTTATACACAAAAAGCTATGTAATTAGATTACATTCTTGCTTACGTTTTATTGTTATCAGGATAGATATTCAGAGAATGTATAGTGGAATCTATTTCTTTATACACAACACCGCCTTTTGTACCCTTTGTTTTAAGTGTGTTTTAGACATTTAAAACAACCGGTATTAGTAAACACTACCGGCACTAATAAAAACTAAAAAAGGACTAGTAAGCCTATATTAAACCCTCTACCCAAGATGGCGCCCGCGATCGAGACAGCGCCAGGCAGAGGATCCAGGAAAAGGAAGGACGCTAGTGCACAGACTAACTAAAACAGGTAACCCGCTGTTTCCCAACCGTTTATAATCTATTTAAAATCAATATAGACTAAAAAAACGCGATATTAACGGAAATATGCCAGCTGCTTTAGAAACATTTAGAGTTATTAAAACGACCATTCACGTCCTATCTACAGATTCAATAAAGGATCTCGTCTACACAGACCTTAAATTGAACTGTCCGCATTCAGAAAATGGAAAAAAGAATACGGACACACCTGCCTTAAGCCATACATGAGCCAAAGACCACCTGATAACTAATACAGGTAAGCGATTCATTAATATGAAGAGAATCCTTTATTTCTATCAACAAACCACTAATTTACAGCTAATCTCAAATGCTATAATAGATCCAATTCCCGTGTTTTTTAGGCTCTGGCCCCTACTACCGATTTCGACTAATGAGAACATTCCGTTCCCACCCGCTTAACATAAACGATTAGACGCGGCTTGAACTTTCCAAGCCCCTATCTATAAAGAACGACTTTTGAAGTTACAAATTCTCATTTTATGAGGTAAGCCTTGTCCTACTGTTCCCTCAGTGCACTTTTCTACATGAACAGAGCCAACCTGTTAGTAACTTTCACCAAATTATGCATATTAACTTTGCAGGTCGTAATATAATTCAACTTGGAGCTATTAATAGACCTAGGAGATCGAAAACCTGCTTAACTCAGGATCCTTACCTCCTCAAGAGCCACTTGCTCCTGACAGGACTAGGTAAATTATTACTCTCGCTCTGTCTTGTAAATTGAAATTATTACAGAACCAATTGGAATATTTATATCCCTTTCTTTTCTGTTTTTTGTTTCATATCAACAGTTGCAGAAGGCAGATCCAACCACGCCATGCAATACCAGTAATAGGAATTGATATCCGATGACAAATGTATTAAATACACCTCCTACTGATGTTTGTTTTTACTGTAAGGAATGATTTAGATACAGTAACACTACTCCTGAAGAAAGTTCCCAGAATCACCAGAGAACTGAAACATGTCGAGTTCTATCTAACCATCTAGTGTAACATCTACTAGCTTGACGAAATAACTGCCCCATAATAGGGCTTGAGGATCTTTGCAAGTGTAAAATCTTTTTTCTGCATAGATCAACATATCCATTTTAAGCTTCTAGATATTTGATATCAAAATATACAAATTAATGTGTCATGACTAAACAGTCTTTCTCTTTTTAGCCATTGTGTGTATGTTTTATTGTACCAAATGAATGGGGTCGTCCCATCATTTCTTATCTCAAAATGTATTTTTTCTACAAATTATTGAATTAAAATATGACTTTAAATGTACCATTTACAGCTTTGATTTAATGAACACAACTGTAAACTGTTGATATGTGTTAACTACCTCCTGATGTTTTGAAATATTGACCCACCCCCAATATAAGGTAGAACGACTACTTAGGTAGTTCTATTGGGTTTCCCTAAAGACGTGTATCTGAAATACAGTTGACCATAGCTTACTATTGCAGGCTGCTGCAAGAGAAAAATCGCAAAAAAGAGGCTGCACGAAAAGCTGAAGAGGCAAAATTAGTGCAGAAGAAATTAACAAAATATGCCATTGAAGGGGCAATGATAACTAGCAGAGACGGATCGAACATACAGCATGTCAATAATCAAAGACTGGTTGATCCAGGCAATAATAGGTTTTACACCAGAGGGGGAGACTTTCGAAGAAGAAGTTTCCAGAGTAATCAGGGAGGTTTCCAGAGTAATCAGGGAGGTTTTCAAAACATGCAAAATGGCAATCAGGATATGTCAAATGGGCAAATAATCAGACCACCGCCAATATGTTGGACGTGTGGGATGACAGGGCATCTAGCATGCACATGCAGAAGCCAAGGCATGGTGCAAAACGACCAAGGAACAAGAGTAGGGATGGTGAATCCACCTGTGTTTTTACAGCCGGGTGGAAATGGAGTTGCACAAAATCACACGTTGCAAAAGCAAGCGCCGGGAGCAGAGCAAAGCTTGCAACGAAGAGATTATGACAAATTTTCCACAAGGACAGTCTCAACAGTCACTGATGCAACTGTTACAGACAACAAGTACAGGGCAGGTACTGAATTCTGGAATGAGAAATAACAATGGTGATGGAGGAAGTCCATTCACTCAACATGGGACAAAGGTATATATGGACTAGGACAGCTCACTGGGAAACATGATGTGTTTTATTAGTGACACCAAACCCTAAGGAGGAACCAAGGGTAGATGTCGCTATAGGGGATAAAGAATATTCCTTCTTAGTTGACACTGGTGCAACACGCTCATGTATACGTAAAGGCAGGTTTTCCTTGTCTAGCAATGCCATAAATACTCAGGGCTTCACAGGAGCAACAGGACATGTTCCTTTTACCAAAGAACTTCCAGTCTCCATAGGAGAATGTGACGTGAATGTGCCACTGCTATATTCAAGGCAAACCACAGTGAATATATTGGGACGAGACCTAATGATGAAGTTAAACATGACAATCTCGTTCACGGAGAAGGGCATAGTATGTTCAACTCCAGGAATGCATTATTTGAACGTATGCGAAATGATTAGAGCATACGCAGGACAAACGACTATGAGAGCTGTTTCATTGGAACCAGAAATATAAGCGCATGGAGTGCGTATATTAATGGCAGGGCTACCAGGCCTTGCAGGCAAAACAATGAGAACCCCCAATGAGTTTTTATTTAGGCCAAGAATACCTATGCATGATGAAAAGGGAAACGTGTTTCCCTTGGCAATACACACAGCCATAGTGCGATAAAAGATGGCACTGATTGATGGTTGTGACGACAAAGGCAGACAATGGTGTGCTGTAATCGCCATTGAGGAAGGATACAGATTGACTGACATCATTGATGTCAATCTGTTTGAAGAACAAACAGGTGTAGATGAAACAACAGTTGAGGTTAATCTCATTTATTGGGTGAAAATGATCAAAAGAGAAGTGACCCAGAAAATGACACTGGCACAAAAACGTCCTGATTATTTTGAAGACGACATGGCAAAAGTGCCTGTCTCAGTGTGGACTACAGGCCCTTATGACGTAGGCTTGTAGAAAGGAGTGGGGGAAGTAAGGATTAAATTGAAACCAGGAGCAATTTTACCAAAAGCATGACAATATCCCATGTCTAGGGAAGCAGATGAAGGGATTTTTTAAACAATTTCTGCTATGATGGAGCAGGGCATCTTAGTCACGTCAGAGTTGTCAGGCAACACTGTGGTTTATCTGATTAAAAAATCAAAGCGAGGGTCTTGGTGTTTAATCCAAGATCTAAGGCCGATAAATGATATTGTAGAGGATGAGTTCCCTCTAGTCCCTAACCCGTCCACAATACTATGTAATATACCCATTGAGGCAAAATATTTCACAGTGATTGACATGAAAAACACATTTTTCTCAATCCCATTGCACAAAGACACACAAGATTTGATGTCATTCACGTTCAGACAAATGCGTCTGAAAAGTACCAGGTACCTCATGGGTACTGCAAGCCTCTGTCAATTTTCAACAGAGTCCTGCAGATGGACCTAAGCAATATTGCACTAGAGAGTGTTGTCTTGCAATATGTGGCCAACATCTTAATTTGCAGCATGACAGAGGAGACGTGCAGACATTATTCTCTTCAGCTATTGACTGTCATTGCTGAGACAGTATATTCAGTTGACAAAGATAAGTTACAATACGGTCAATAAGAAGTGCTGCACATAGGCCAACTGATCTCACATGAGGGAAAAAGGGTTACCCCTGAAAGGACTGAAGCAATATTGAACACAGCCAAGCCACACACGATAAAACGAATGCAGAGTTTTCTAGGATTATGCAATTATGTCAGGGCATAGTCTTTGACTACAGCTCTTATACCAAGGCCTAAAGAGCACAGGGGACGAAAGAAAAACTTGAGTGGACCGAAACCATGTAAGAAGGGTTTAACAAACTAAAAAAGGCCATTTGCATGGCACCAGTTTTAGGAATTCCCAATTATGCAGAGGAATTCTACCTGTTTTCACACATGAATGGCAGTGTTATGATAGCAGTACTCACACAGAGAACCAAGTTGGGGTACAAGCCCCTGGCATGCAACAGTGGGAATTTGGACCCAGTAATGAGAGGTCACTTCCCATATGAACAAAGTTTAGCTGCCGGAGAATTCGCCATAGAGAAGGCTACGTTATTCGTCGAGCATGCATTATTTGCCATTCTAGAGAAACCGAAAGGCACATTGACACCTCAGAGGGCTTCTGCCTATGAAGTGAACATATCAAATCCATCGATTAAGATAATTCAATGTAAGATAGTGAACCCAGCTATGTTTATAGCAGAGCCAGTCACTGAAGGAAAGCCAATCCATGACTGCATGAAGTATGAAGAATTTTAGAATGAGATTCCCAGAGTGAAAGATAATGCATTGGCAGAAAGAAATCGTCTTCATTGACGGTTCTTCAAGAATCGATCAAAATGATGGGCAGAGATATACAGGCACCGCTGTGATAAAGCACACGGCAAATGGAGAATTTCGAGTACTCATTAGTGCACAATTACATCTCATTATTCAGTACAAGCTGCAAAATTATTGGCGATGATACTCGCACTCGAGAATCACGCAGACCAGGAAGTGATGGTGTACAGCGAATCCGCCTATTTGACATCAAAAGTGCACGAAGGCCTAGCGCGCTGGAAAAGGAGGGGCTACATCTGAGCGGATGGCACGCCAGTGCAGCATGCAGCCTTATTGGATAAGCTCATTAAGGCACTACAACTCTCAGTGTGCCGCCCACAAGAAAGGGACATATTTTATCTCATGCGGAAATCAAGCAGCAGACACGGAAGCCAAACGTGTGATGACCAAAGATGAAACAATAATGAATGTGAAAATAACGAAGTGAACCTGAAGGTTATAGTCATATGGAGAAAACCCAGTTAATGGAGCTCCAAAGGGAGGCACCACAGGAGGAGAAAACCCGTTGGAAGCGGCGAGGGTGTTCTTTAAATGCCTCTGAGAGCTTGCAGCGACAAGACAGCACTGGTAAACCTGTGTCGCCTATAGCCCTATTGAAAATAACACTGGAACAGTTACACTATCCAGCACACACGACAAAAGTGAATCTAGCAGTGACAATTGCTGAAGGTTTATACCGAATTTAACAGAGCATGTTGCATTTTCTATGGTGAACTGTGTAATCTGCCAACAGTTCACGGGTGGGCATACACTATGTGTAATTAGAGGAGTCATCCCAAGGCCCAATGGACCTTTTCAGCACTTGCATGTCGATTATGTCGACATGATTCAAGTATGTAACGGGTACAGGCACCTAATTGTTGTGGTGTGTCCATTCTCTAGATGGATAGAAGCAGGTCCATGTACACACCCAGACTATACCTGTGCAGCCAAATTTCTAGTGAGGGAGGTATTTCCCAGATGGGGAGTATGTGAGGTCATAAGGTCAGATAATGGTCCTCACTTTGTTAATGCAGTATTTGAACAGATTAGCTTGTTGCTTGGTATAAAGTTTTCTTTGGCGTATCATCCCAAAGGAAATAGGATATGCGAGAAGCTCAATGGCTGTTAAAGGAAAGGATAGCCAAGTTGAAGTTTAAAGAAGGGATGGCTGCACTGCCTTCCAGTGGCACTGCATGCGCTCTGAAACAAGCCTGGTTCTGACCACCATCTCATGCTGCACAAAATCATAACAGGCAGAAGGATGCACACGCCATTTACCCCCAGAGATAGAGTATGATGTGAGGGTCAGCCAACAGGGGAAGTGTTAGGACCAGAAATGCAAAATGACTTGAATTGCATGACATTGTGTCTTACTGTAATTTCAGGACGACAAAAAGGGTGCAGGGCAGCACAGAACACAGAAGGAGATACTACAACAGACCAAATTCAAGGTTTACATGTTGCACAACTGTTCCCTGGGGACACAGTCCTGGTGAGGAACCACACGAGAAGAAAGTGGGACGAGCCAAGGTTCAACTGTCCCTTCAGAGTGGAGGACGTTACTCCATCTGCAGTCAAGTTACAGGGAAGAAGAGCTTGGATCTTCGTGGTGACATCAAGCCATACATCGGAGACGACTCTCTGCCCTCACCCCAATGTGTAGAGACTACAGACGACGGGGAAGAACAACATCACGTGCAGACGAGATCCATGATGAGGAAGAATGACACAAAACCAGCAAAGCAAAGGCAAAGAACTTTTGTGCAAAGTAGTGGCTTAATTTTGGACATTTCCTCTGAGAAAAATAAGGGGATAAGGACATATACACTGATACTCCGTGCATCCTAGTCGCAGGGTGAAGAAGAAAATTGCACGTATAAGCCACAACATAGTCTGTTGACTTTGGACTGAGGCATACTGAAGCCTTCATAAAAAAGGATATGCCAAATTTTGATTGAGGACACATACATTGGACGAAAATAGAGTATCCAGACTCTTTCAACACAAAGACTTTATTTGGACTCACCTGGTGTTGCACAGTAGTGACATCACTAAAGACGTTTTGATCTTCGAGTTAGTATTGAGATCGTACCCATCGTTAGTGGGAAGACTCATTAACATAACCAAATCTCTTTAAGATCCTGAAAATGAAAAGACAATAAAGAGGCTGATCACTGTTATTCCAAAGCAGTTCCTTTTGCTTCTGGAATACAGGGAGGACAAGACAAATGTCCATGTCACCAGAAGATAGCAGATTGGCAAGAAACATATTATTTTGCCTAATTGAGGACTTTCCAGAGCTTGTGGGGAGACCTGCCAGTGTTGACGTTCTCACTTTCATCAGAGACCCAGCGAACTCTACACAAATGAGCATGCTCCTGCACGGTATTGTGATGCAAGTCGAACTTTCTAATCATCATCAGAATTCCCGGATAAGATTGTAAATTTTCCGACGAGGGACAGATCGAAAAAGTGTTGCCAGAAACGTCACTCTTGTTTATGCTGACAAGGACATGACATGTCTTCTGGAGTGAAACAGATAAGAGGAATTGACTGGGAGTTTGTTTATTTTAAACACGCACAGTAAAGGCTTGCTGAACTTATTACCTTATTTGACATGTTCGTATACAGAAAAGAGAACTGTTCCAGAGACAAGAGACAATCTATTATTCAGGCAAAGAAGGGCAATCGTTCCAGAATCTGCAACCTACAAGCAGAGACAGCAGAGTCCAGATCTAACGATATTACCTAGAATGTATTAAAGAGTTTGTTTTATTTCCTTAGATGATCGAGATGGGCAACCAAAACAGCAATCTTGTTATACCTCAGGAGGAGAGGCGCTCGTATTGTCCCGGAACTAAGTGTTGTAGGTTAACCTATAGAGGAATCATGTACCTATGCATTGTATTCATCATTGTTTTATTGTCACTGACAATTCAAACTGCATTTTGTATTGGTGCACAATGTGTTCTGATCCCAGTGCACCCAACTAATGATGTAAGCTTGAAACCCGCAAAGGGACCCAGACCGTACATAGTCATTCCAGTCCCTAGAAGGTCTGATAGCGGAATGAGTGAACTTGAGATGGATGTGATTAGCAATGACACACACACACTTTTGGTAACAAGCAAGTCAGGTCAGCAGAACAAGCATGAGAAAAGGTT
Source organism: Ambystoma mexicanum (assembly GCF_040938575.1). NCBI lineage: Eukaryota > Metazoa > Chordata > Amphibia > Caudata > Ambystomatidae > Ambystoma > Ambystoma mexicanum. The sequence continues at coordinate 607,323,399 of NC_090923.1, read as the reverse complement.
AATGAAAGACACACACACGCAAACGATGAGTGCACATACACCAGGTCTAGTGTCAATAACTGCAGAACCACCGTCCAAAGAATCGGAGAAGTTTGGGCAACCTACAATAAAAAGTTCCATGCCAAGTGAAGCCAAAGGACAAATGGAGAAAACTGAACTTTTAAAGAGACAAGAGGAGTTGGAGAATAAACAAACAGAGACAGCATTGACAAGCACCCACAATCCAGCAATGAAAGGGACAAGTGTAAGTCCTGCAAAACTGACAAGTGCGGAAATGATAGCAGAATCAATATGGCCGTTCATAGCCAGCGCCAGGAAAAGACAAGGGGACAAGGAATGAACTACCAGACTGTCTCCTACTCAAATGGTACAGATGAGAATGCCTGGACCATGGATGAAGATGCCTGAGAATCCCCCAGCGAGAAGAAGCTATATGGATGCTATTAAGGATGTGATGATAGCAAACTACATGTAAACCTTGAGAATTAGGAGAAGCACACAAGAGGACAACAACAAACTAACTGACTACCTGGACAGCACAGCACACTTGGGAAATAACATCTGGTACCAACACATGAAAGAAGTTGGAAAACGAAATTCTGAGGAAGAATGCTTTGTTTGTGCACTCTTACCTTACAGCATGGGGAAGTCGAAGATCTTTGTAGCTGTGGAAATTGATGTCCAGACAGCCCACTGTCTATCACACATAGCAATGTGCAAGACCAGAGGCCAGTTCATGGGAAGTGATGCTTCACTCAAATGGGCACCTGAAGCAACTGATCCCAATGAAGATGATTATGTCCAAGACATAAAGACAAGAAACAATGGAAAAATGAAGAACGTTGTGATCAGATATGAGAAGACTGGAGTTAAAGGAGCGGAGATCAGAAGAGAGTGAAGCCAAAAACTGAAAGTTCAAGGTAAAACTCAAGAAGAAGCTCGGAGTTGGAAGGATAGAGGCCAAATGCAAACAGTGCTTTCACCAGACGGATAGGAGAAAGGAGTAGTGATCTGCAGAGCATGGATGGTCATCGGTCATTACCAGGGTACCATTGACATAGTACAGAACAGATGCAAGCCCTTATGGCTGAGAATTGCTAAACTATTGACATGGGTCGAGGACAGAGGAGGACCTTTTTAGATAGTACCATTGGAGAGCCCGAAATTCTATTTCAGAAATAATGGCACAAGAAAAATAGGAGAGAATCAGAATTGTGGCCGAGTCTTTGACACTCCAGGAAAAGTACATGGTACTGAAGTGATCATGGATCATTATTGGGCATGTGGATCCAAAGCATATATCAGAAAAATTGGGGAGGTACATGCACACTGGTGAATACCCATGTTCCAGTGTTCGTGATCCCAAAAAGTGATTTAAATATTGACAGTTTTCCAAAAGAAGATGCTCACCTGAGAAAGAAGAGATCTGTGTAACTGATGAGCTGAATGAAGAGAGAGAATTACTTTTCTGCTAAATCAGAAGAAGCCTTTCATCCGATCCCCTATGAACACATGTTGTTCAGCCTAATCTCGTCAGTGTTCATGACATTTCTGATGCCAAGAGTTCAGGTTGGAGCAAATACTAAATGGTTGCAGATAACCAGATGGAAGTTACTGCAGACCATCAACACGACCATAAAAGGATTCAATGCAATCAAGGAAGAGTTAAGGGCGATTTGACTAATGACTCTCCAGAAGAGATATGTCCTTGACATGATCACAGCTATGGATGGAGGTGTTTGTGCAAAAATTGGAGAATCATGTTGCACATTTATACCATCTCATGATGACCAAACTACAGAATCAGATGATTGATGAATCTGACAAAGATGACAATGACAGCTGGTTTGGTTCACTGTTTTCATGGATTCTGCAATGGATGGAAGATGCATTCAAATTCCTAGGAGCCCTAGCAGTGATGATATTGCTTGGATTCTGTGTTATCAAGATAATAAAATCCTGGTGCCAGCAAACTACAAAAAAGGCCATAGGGATGAAGATCATGATTGATGTCGAGTCAGGATGGAAGCCTAAGGACCTGACTGATGAAGAAATAAGAGACTTTGTGAAAGCCAGCATTTATGCACCTGAAAGAACAAAGTTTCGATATCCAAGGAAACATAGAAATTATGTGGGAAAATGGATCTATTGTAGTCCAAGTGGACAATGCCAACTAATGACTTGGAACAAAGATGAGCATGTAAGAACAGGAGGAAGCTTGAAGTGAGTGATAAAGATATAGACCGCAAAGAGATATTTCTTCAAACCTCTATGTGTGGACCCAGAAGATGAAGTAAAATCGGATTCAGAGTATGAAGTAAAGGTGGATACTTATTTATTTATTTATTTATTTTATTACATTTGTTATACGCCCAGACCCGGGGGTATCACGGCGTAGTTACAGACAATGGGATAATGCAATCTTAGAATGAGCATAGAGGTGTACAGGTATAACAATCAAAAATATACAATAGTAGGAATCAACAATATACACTAATATACAAAGTAGTCAGGTGAAATAATTGATTGGAGGGGGTTAGTGCACTGGTTCAGTTAGAACTTGTTGAAGAGCCAAGTCTTCAGAAGGCTTTTGAATTTGGGGAATGAGGTTTCATTCATAATGTAGGTAGGTAGCGCATTCCAATATCGTGGGGCCAGTATTTTGAAGCTGCTGCCCCCTGCTTTCTCTCTTTTGTATCTGGGGGTTTCAAGGAATGCGTTTTTGTTGGACCTGAGGAGTCTGGTCTGGGGCTTCATCATGACTGTGTTGTTGAGGTATTTGGGCGCTTTGTTAGCCCTGCATTTGTGGGTGATGCTCAGGGTTTTAAATTGAATTCTGGCTTGTATGGGGAGCCAGTGGTGGTCTCTTCTGGTGTTGGATATATGTTCAGATTTTTTGATGCCTAAAGCTGCTCTGAGGGCTTTGTTTTGCATGAGTTGAAGTTTAGCTATGTTGGCTTTGGAGGTGCCAAGGAATAGGATATTACAATAGTCTAGCTTAGACAGTATGAGTGCTCTGGCTAGAGTAACACAGTTGCTGGTAGAGAGGAATTTACGGCTGAGGGAGATGAGTTTAGAGATGTAGGAAGTGGATGAGGCTAATGTGTTTACTTGTTTAGACATGGATAGTGTGGCATCTAAGTACACGCCGAGGGTCTTGACTTGTTTAAGAACAGGGATAATGGTTCCATCGATGGTGAATGATTTAAAGGCGGGCTCAAGGGTGTTGATTTTGCTGGAGGAGCCTAGTATGAGGAGCTCGGTTTTGTCGTCGTTGAGACAGAGGCTGTTGTTAGCCATCCAGTTTTGGATGAGTGAGTAGATTTGGTTAACCAGGAGGGAGTCTTGTTCATGGTTGCCTGAGAGAGGAATGAGGATTTGGGTGTCATCGGCGAAATTAGTATAGATGACACCCAGGGCATCCAAGGCTGCAAATAATAGCTTGGTGTAGGCATTGTACAAAGTGGGGGATAGGCAGGAGCCTTGCGGCACACCTGCAGGGACAGACACTGGGTCTGCTGATTCTTTGCCGATGGATACTCTGGAAGTCCTATCAGCCAAGAAGGATTTGATCCAGTTGGTAGCGTTCTGAGCTAGGTTGAAGTTGTTTGCTAGAGTGTTACAGAGTTTGTCGTGGTCAACCAGATCGAAGGCCGCTGAGAGGTCCAAGAGCATCAGAAGGCAGAGTTTACCTGCTTCTCTGGTGGTATCCATTTGGATCTTCAGATCAAGGAGGGCTGTCTCTGTGCTATGGTTGGGGCGGAAACCTGACTGGCGATCTCCTAGTAGGTGATGTTGTTCGAAGTGGTTCTGAAGTTGGCAGTAGGCTATTTTGTCGATTATTTTTAGGAGAAATGGGACCGTTGTGATGGGTCGGTAGTTAGTGGGTATTGTTGGGTCCAGGGAAGGTTTTTTTAGAAGTGGTGTCACCCAAGCTTTTTTGATACTGGTGGGGACTGTGTTTGTGAGGAAGGAGGCGTTGATGAATTCAGTGATGATAGGTGTGAGAGTGGGGGCGCATAGTTTCACTAGATGGGATGGGAATTGGTCTTCCTTGCAGTTGGAGGCTTTGAGTTTCGTTATAGTGTCAAAGACTTCTTTGTTAGTCACTGGTGAGAATTGGAATGGGGGACCAGTAGTGGCGTTTGAGGTGGTCGTTGATATGGTGGGAGGAGTTTTGTCAGCTAGGAGTATTTTTTTACTATCGATTTTATTTTGTAGTAGGAGGATTTTGGATGAGAGTGCGTTTTGAATGGTGGTGCACCAGTCTTTGCTAGCGTTTGAAGGTGCTGAGATTTGACAGGGGTTTTCGAGCTCTCTAAGAATGGTAAAGAGTTCTTTGCTGTCTGAGGACGCGTTAGCAATGCGGAGGTTGAAGGCATTGGCTTTTTGAGTGATTATTGCTGATTTGTAAATTTTGTTGGCTTCGGCGAAGGCTGATGCCGATTCTGGGGTGTTGTTTTTCTTATGGAGGTGTTCAAGTGATCTTTTTGTGCGTCTTAAGGCTATAAATTCTTCATTAAACCAAAAGCAGGAGCGTTTATCAGGTCTACGGGTTTTAGTGGTGATGGGTGCAAGTAGGTCGATGGTTTGGGTGAGGCATTGTTGGTATTGTTCTGCTAGATAGGAGGGGTTGTTGGTGCCTAGAACCATATGGGCAAAGGAGGCACTCAGGGCTGGAATGAGTTTGTCGGAAGAGAGCTTTTTGATATTTCTAGTCTCAAATGTTTCTGGTTTTTTAGGGGTGATGTGTTCGGTACTGGTGTTGTCTATGGTGAAGTTGATTGCATAGTGGTCTGACCAGTTGATTGGGAGGATGGAGTCAATGGTGACTCGAGAGTTAAGAGTGAGAAGCCAGTCTAAGGTTCTTCCTTTTGAGTGGGTGGGTTTATCTACCAGTTGTATGAAGTTCATCTCTGACATGGCTGTATAAAATGTAGATGCTTCTGAGTCGAGGGGGTCATTGTATCCTAGGTTAAAGTCACCGAGGACTATGCATTTGGTTTTAGGCTTGATGAGGGGCGTTAGGAGTAGTGGGATGTCCAAGTCAGGGTGTGTGTTTTTGTTAGGTGATCTGTACACCACTAGTAGGTTGGTGGTGCTTTTGGGGTTGGAGGTATACTTGACTAATAGGAGTTCATAACCTTGTATCTGTTCTATTGGGCATTCTCTGATTTCCAGGGAGGTTTTGGCTATTATGGCAACTCCGCCTCCTTGGGTATTTGTCCTGTCAGTTCTCAGGATGCTGAATCCTGGGGGAATAGCAAGGGCTAGAAGTGGTCCTGCTGCTGGGTGAAGCCAGGTTTCAGTGACCACCAGCATATCAAGGTGTTGGTCTTCTATGAGGTCATGGATATCTATAGCATGGGCACCTAGTGAACGGGCATTGATGAGTGTAGTTTTGAGGGTGGAGGTGGGGGCCGGGAGTGGTGTGTTACCTTCGAAGGGGGAAGAGTCAGTGGTTTTGTTATTGGTTTGGTGTTTGAGTGGTGCGTTGTGGAATCTTTTGTGTTGGAAATTAGTAGGTGTGGTGTTTAGTTTGGTCAGTGTATTGGGTGAAGTGGTGAGTGAGGTAGCTCGTAGGGACATTTTGGTTCTAGACATGAGTCTATAGAGTCTTTCAATGCCCAGGATGGGTGAGGTTGTGTCATTAATGCAGATGGGTATGGTGTGATTGTGTGTAGGCGGGTTAGGACTAAGGCACGGATGTCTGAGGTTGCTACCTTCTTGATGGTGATGGGCGTAGTGTGTGCCTGAGGAGATGGTATGGGGAAGGGGGGGAGTGTGGGGAGGAAAGGGGTGGGGCAGGGGATGGGGAAGTGGCGTGGACAACCTGGTCTAACTAATCCATCACCAACCTTGATGAAGTGTCCTCTGGTGCATGGTGTAATATTAGGGACTATACAAAAAGGGAACATGATGATGGTGAGGAGTGCTAGCATTATATTGGTGGGTGCTGGGTGGGTAGAGCTAGAGTTCAGTGAGCTGTCTGGGCACCTGGACTGGGAGCAGTAATCCAGTACAGGCAGGCTGTGCTCTAATGCAATCACAGCATCAGCCTGGGTAGCTAGTAGGGTGCACGGGCAGTGGGTCACCTGGAATTGATATTGGTAATCAGGCAGAGAAGCATAGGTCACTAGCAGTATGCACAGGCGATGGGGCGCCTAAGTTCGAATATAGCAGTTCAAGGCACAAAACATAACAGGGTGCACAGGCAGTAGGTCACCTAGATTTGATTTTAGCAGTTCAAGGCATAAAACATAACAGGGTGCACAGGCAGTGGGTCACCTAGATTTGATTTTAGCAGTTCAAGGCATAAAACATAGCAGGGTGCACAGGCAGTGGGTCACCTAGATTTGATTTTAGCAGTTCAAGGCATAAAACAAAACAGGGTGCACAGGCAATGGGTCACCTAGATTTGATTTTAGCAGTTCAAGGCATAAAACATAACAGGGTGCACAGGCAATGGGTCACCTAGATTTGATTTTAGCAGTTCAAGGCATAAAACATAACAGGGTGCACAGGCCGTGGGTCACTAGCAGAGTGCACAGGGGGTGGATGGGTGACCTAGAGTCGAATTAGTTAGCATAGTGAGGAGTTGCATTATATAGCAAATTGGGGATTGTGCTTTGCTAGAGGAGGGGCTGTGTGTGGGAGCAAGGAGGTATAGAGTTCCAACTTTAAATAGTCGATTATGCGGCACAGTAGCAGTGGCAGCTTACCTGGAGCGGGGAGGGCAGAGGTGCGGGTCCCAGGCTCCTTTTGTGCTGATCCAGGGCTGATTTTCCACACTACCAGGTGTGGGGCTGGTTCCAGGAGCGCCACAGAGCGCAAACAGGAGCAAACAGGCTCGACTGGCCTTAAGAGGCCTTTGGATGGCCGCCGGCTCTTCCGCCTGCCGGCGGATGTTTGTATTTTTGTGTAGAATACGAAAGCGCGTTGCCTAGCAACGTGGAGGCGTCTCAGCCTCGTTTTCGTGCCGCATCGCGCCCGACATTTAGAATTAGGTAAATGTCGGCGCGTGCGGTCCCAGGGAAACACTGGGGGCCAGGGATGCCGTAGAGGTGATGGGGTGCCCAGGCAGGGCTGGATGCAGCATTTGTTGGTGGCTGCAGGCGGGGGGGCGGGCTGCTGTGAAAGGTGAAAGTGGTCAATGAATCGCCCAGAGGGGGGAGCGTAGAGGAGATACAAATCACGATTCACACTCAAACTGCCCATTTTGAAGAAACCAGGAACATTCACACCGAAATATGTGACATATGATGAACAAATAAACCAGCAGAGAGCCGCAGTTGGGCTCTGTCCAGTACCTATCAGAAGGACAGCACCTGTTGAAGTACCGACACCTAAGAAAACCTGGACAGTAAGGTACCCATTGAGAAACCCATATAGACAAATGATACAGAATGACTATTGTCAGAATACAATACCTGAAGAAGCTAAAAAGATGCTGAAGGAAGACGAATGATGACGTCATAAGAACCTGGACTGACTCACATATAGAAGATATGATGACCTATGAACGATAAAAAGAGACGAAACACCATGAATAAGTGACATCCTGAGCCTAAAAGTGAAATAAGTGATGTAAAGATGTCAGAAAGTACTCCACATGCACAATGAAGATATTCAGTTAGTTTAAACGTGTACATATGCAAAGTAACCGCAAGAAGCACAGAAATTGTGAGGCTTGCTTATGCTTAGTAGTAAGGTAGATTGCGGCAAGCTCCACCTATACATATATGTACCTCAAGGAGCACTTTATATAAGTATACTTCCACTATGCACAAGAGCAGAATCAACCAATGGTTACTAAAGGTCTCAAGAGGAGAGTTTTGCAGCAAACAAATCGAGAATTAAAGACGGAGAGAAACTCAGACGAAGACAATCATGCCAAGAAGCCAAGGTCATATCGGCTGAAATAGCCCAACAGTGGATACAATTAATAAGAAGAACAGAGTATCTTGTTCAGGAAGGTCAAGATAAGCCACAGATGGCAGTCGGCTGGCAGAATTAAATCATATACACGAAATTGCATGAAGAATAAGATGATTTCATGATGTCGGAATCACTTGACCAGGCAAGCTGAGGGGATGAAACTTTCACACCTACGCATGGACCTTGGCCATGCACAGACGCCTTAACTAACCCAGACAAAGAAGCAGACTCGAGGCCAGCCACAAAGAAATAATTGACACATGACCACTGATGTGATGATTGATTGTAGCAATAATTGGAGGGAAGCTGGGGGTTGCAGACGAACTCCCTGCACCTGGCCGGCTATTCTGCATGCTGCTAAGCAAGTGGAAAAGTATGAGTGGGGTAGATGCCAACCCAATCATAATGGACCATGTAATCTAGGGTCCTATAGTTAGTAGAGCCAATGAGGCATTCTACTTTAGCCATTTTTAAGGAAGGGCTTAGTTGCCCCACCTAACATTGTTTATCCAATTCCCTCTCCCTGGTACCATATACAGATATAGTGCCTATATTAAAGTTACCTTCCTAGAACCAATCAAATTGCATGCCAAACTTTGAGAGGTACATGTCAGTAGTGATGAGTTTTTGGTATAAATACCATAGTTTTTCTTAAATTAATTGGAGTTGAAGCGAGAATGAAGATCGAGTAAAACTGGCAAGGCTACCTCCAAACCGGCAAGAAGGTCTGGCACCCATGAATGGGCAATTACCGGGGTATTCTGGCCCCACCCGACCTGGTAATTGCCCATTTGGTGGTGTCAAAGCCGCTAAATCCCCGTTCCCATTGAGCCGCATAGGGCTCAATGGGAATGGGGATGCCTGTAGCACCGGCACGGTTCATTACCATGCCAGTGTTTCAGGCTTGCTGTGCTTGCGGGGGCCTTTCATTCCACCATGGTAGACCTGGCAGAATGAAAGGCACCTGCAAGCACAACTTGGAGTTTTCCGGTCCAGATACAATGGCACCGGTAAGCTTACTGGTACCGTTGTATCCGGACTGGCAACCTTGTAATGAGGCCCAATATTTATAAAGTGCATTGGTAGCCCGAAGGCATAATGGCGCTATAACCGCAGAAATGTATGAATAGACTAGGTAGAGCAGAGTGCTCCCCCACATAGATAGGTTGAGTGCCTTCCATTTGAGCATCTCTTCCCCAATGTTGTTCCCCCCCACATAGATAGGTTGAGTGCCTTCCATTTGAGCATCTCTTCCCCAATGTTGTTCCATATCATCTCTGTGTTACTCTTCACCATATCTACCAGACCCTGATTTACATTCATCCCAAGATATTTTATTCCCCTGTCTACCCAAAGAACATTGTAATCGGACATGCTTGCCTTAGTGGTATTCTTGTTCAGTGGCAGCACTTCACACTTATCCCAGTTTATCTTGTAACCAGAGAAGGGAGAGAAGGCCTGCAACACCTGTATCAGGGACGCTATGGAGGAGCCAGTGTTTGCTAGCGTGAGCATAATATCATCCGCATACAAGAGAGTTTTTACCTCCCCTACCGGCGTCTGTATCCCAGTATGCTTTTGTTCTCCCTTATGGCTGAGGACAGGGGTTCCAGAGCCAGTGTGAACAAGAACGGCAAGAGTGGGAAGCTTTGACGCATTCCTATCATGATCCTGAAGGGTTCTGTGATGTGCCCGTAAACATTCACCCTCGCACTCAGTTGGGAGCATAGCATCTTAACCTTCCTGATGAATTCCTCATTCAAGCCAAAGCATTCAAGCGTCCTTAACAGGTACCCCCACTACACCCTGTCAAAAGCTTTCTCCGAATCGAGGCAGTGTGCCACCCCGAGTCTGCCCATCCTTTCCTGCCATAGGGTGTGCAACAGCTGCCTCATACTATCTTTGGCTAACCAGCACAGCATTTATCTTATCTCCGTGTCATGCACCAGCTTTGTTATAACCGTTTGGAGCCATTTTGCGAGCACTTTGTATAGTATCTTAAGATCAGCATTGATCAATAATATTGACCATTATCTAGCATGTTGGGTCACGCCCTGGCTTGGGCAGCACTATTATTAACATCCTATTGAATTCTGGGTCTAGATCACCTCCTCCATCGCTTCATTACAAATACTTGTCAGCAGTTCTGAAATTTTGCCCCTCCCTCCCCTCCTTATAAAACTCTGCAGGAAACCCATCTTCACCTGGGGCTTTACCTGCACTAATTTCTTTAATGGCCACTTGAACTTCCTCCACTAAGAATGGGGCCCCCAACACCTCCTTACCCTTGCTACTTAGGGTGGGGGGAGCTATGGTACTCATCAAACCATGCTGATCTAAGGGGGCTTCAGCCATGTAGAGGCTCTCATAAAACTTGCAGAATGCTTTGCCTATCCCATCAGGGTCTGTGATGTTTCCCACCCGTGACTTCATCCCTAATGAGATCAATATCTGTCTGATCCACCCTCTGTTTCAGCTGGGCTGCTAACAAGCGCCCCACCTTTTCCCCCTGCTCGTAATGGGTTGTTTAACGCTCACCTGGTATCCACGGGGATGTCACTCAGCCTGTTCTGACCTCTTCCAACCTCAAACCCTTCCCTGGAGGCTATTCGACTGGAGACTGGGCATGAAACACAGGATTGGTAGAGTTTAACTACCTATTGTCTCTGTGTGCTTGAACCCCTTCTTCCCAGGGGTCCAACCCTTCCCTTTGATCCACAGCTCACCTTGCTTTCTTGTATAGTGTGCTCTCCATCCTGCTTTCAGCACAGGGGTGCGTTGATTGATGCAGGCTCGTTGCTGCCTAGTTACTTTACTTGCAAGATTCCGACAGGTGAGTATAATGAGTCTTTTGAACAGTTCTCTAACTTCGTTCCTTTCCTTCCTTAGATGATGGCCGGCGTCCGGGGATGGCGGCGTGCTGCTGAGATGAGTAGAGCTGAAGGTGAGTGAGAGCGCGATGCACCCCTTTCGTATTTGCATTGAACTGATTTCTTTTTCTGTGTCTTCTAGGTGCCGCAACGCTTTCAGCGTGGATGCCAGTTATGAAGAATAAATGCAGTGGGTAAGCACAGTATGCGGCACCTCTAGATGTTTCCACGCTAACCTGGAGTGTCTTTTCCCTCTTCAGGTGGATGAGAAGTTCCGGAGACAGAGTTCCCCCAGAGCGGCTTGGATTCAGGTAAGCGTTTGAAGCTTGTACAGTATTTAAAAATAAGCAAAGATTTGCAGAATGCTTACTAATACCTTTTTTCTGTTCTTTTCCCTTTTCCTTAGGAAGCGGCGTGCCGGGATGGGAATGACACCGCCGAAGATGCCCGCAGAACAGAATGAGCGATGAATGATGGGCCGAAGCGCTGCAAGGTAAGGCTGTTCCTAACAGTGTTCTTGTTCTTGCAGGAGCTGAGCGCAGAAGAAAGATGCAGGCCTACTGGAGACCGATCCGAACATGTGAGTGTCACGCTGCAGGTGCAGAAAATGCAAAGCATGTTTCTCAGCCTGGGTGTGGCTTAAATAGTCTCTGGGTATCCCAGGTGTCTCTGGGCTGAACCACACCCAAAAGACTAGACCACACATGCAGTTCTGGGAACCGAAATATGTGGGGGCATCCATCTTGTCCCCATCAATGCACTACGAGTCCAATCCCCAATGTTATCCTATGGGAGTGAGTGAGTCTGGTGCCACAAGCGCCAAGTCTGACTCCAAGTGGGTCTTTGGAGGGATGGAGAGGCCCTTGAGGGCCATGTAGGTGATCGTGGCCTGGCTCCAGCCAGACATCTTGGAGGGGTGGGGAAATGAGGGGCAGGAATCATGACAGGTTGCCTTCAAATGAAACAGGACATGCTCTGACTTCTTTTTAAACAGTGCATTTAGATCATTATTCACTCTCTTGCTCCAGCTGTGCCTGCCTATCCTATCATCCCTCTTCCACTTGGAGCTCTTTTGCATCAACATCCCCCTTACATATGCTTTCCCAGCTGCCCATCGGCTGCTCGCCTTCTCCACTGATCCCTCGTTGAAAGCCAAATACCCCTCTACCATGTCCCTAAGGACTTACTTGTCTCAGGGGTGTTTAATCAAGCTAGTGTTCATTTTCCATCTCTGTGCATGTAGCCTAACTTTCATTATGTCACTACTAGATTGATTTTCTCATGGTCTTGAACCGGGGTACTCGACCCAGCCCTTTAAAACGAGGTAGCAATACTTTGAGATGTATGGGGATGCAGAAGATACTCAAACACCAATAATCAAACAAACTCAGGAAGTTGGCAAATCAAAGCTGTTTTATTTGCAATTGTCTAAAACAGGGAGTTACAACGAACATTGACAATTCACATGATCTTCTTGCTGTATCTCAATCTTATAAAAAAGCATCTTATACAGCAAAAACTCATCATCCTACGTGGCAAAATACAAAAACCAATTGGAGAAAGTGATTGAGTCTAAGGGAACATCTAGGTATAAGTGCGCAAGTATTGACATCAGTGGTGGACCCTGGCTAGCTGCTGCTGGACTTTTAAAATGCTACGTTTTGGGCGTTATTTTTGCAGAAACTGACTGCTTGCCTGCATGCTGTTGAGCCCGTTGTAGTATCCTATAGGTGATCAAGGATGTCTGTGTGAGTGCATGGGCCTTGCAGAATGCTCTAGTGGAGATTGGAGTGTTGGGGCACCTGGGAACACCCGTCTGCTAATACCATTTTGTACCTTTAAGGAGGAAAAAAGGAGGAGCCACCTGTAGCCAGCACAACACCCAAAAGCGCCCACTCCAGCGTAAGCGGAGCGGAAGCGGTGCGCAAGTGGTGTTATCGGTATTGCCGGTGGGAAAGCTGACAAGGAGCAAGGTGGCAATTGTAATAAGATGCGGTGGAGAGGAGCTGCACTATGTGAGCAAGTATGCGTGCGACCAGTGTCTCAACTGACCCGGAGGAGGACTCCCGATGAAAAACATGCCAACAGGTAAGACAGCGCCTAACCTCCTGCCCAGCTGTGCAATCCCTGTAGCCATCACCAGCGCGACAGAGACATAAAGCCCCCCCCCAAGCCTCACACAAACCCGACTCCCGTTTAGGAGTTTGATCTCTGGGGGTGAAGAACTTGACTCTTTAGAAGTAGGCATTGGGGGAGGCAGGGATGAGGAACCCATGCGGGTGCCGGAAACTGAAGTTTCGCTAAAAACTGCGCCCGCTGAGAACACACAGCAGGCTGAATCTCAGCAGGGAGGCAGGGAGGCAGGGATGAGGACCTTATGCGGGTGCCAGAAAGTGAAGTTTTGCTAAAGACTGTACCCGCTGAGAACATGCAGCAGACTGAATCTCAGCAGAAAGAATCCTCAGTGTTGATTCAGCCTCTAATAACATAGAGGAAGACAACCTGGATGACAAAAGTAGCCATAAGTCTGGAACGATCAATACTGTGCCTGCTCTCTCTCAGGAAAGGATAACAAACAAGAAAGACAAAAGTCCATGAAATAGAGATATTACTGAACGTCTAGGGGAGATGCCAGAACAAATACAACAGCCGACCTTAAATAAACTAGCTCAGCTGTCTATTGCGTCTGATACAATAAAAGAAATGACCATACCTACAACTGAAGAGCCCGAGGCTGAAAGACACACCTCTGCACCTGGAATCAATGGGAGCCCTATTAAGGGAAAAGATACCATCCTACAACAAATAAGAGAAAAAAATCTGATCGAAATCCAGAAGGGAAAAAACAATGATGAACAAGAGGTGGACCTGCGAGAAGAGATGATCGACCCTGAGGCAGAGTCAGCACAGACAGAAGGTGACCAGACAACGCAGAAGAATGAACATAATGGAGAAATACAGCCTCAATTAGATGAGCACTTGAATATTTGTTCTTTATCTAACACAATCGTCTATGAAGAAGACAGGGGAGATCATTCTAAGCCCCTTAAATGAACCAAACTGGCAGGAAGATCAATGGCAGGACTCAATACAGCAAGCCATAACTCCACCATCTACAGAGTTGGCAAAAGCTTGCTCTAAGAGCCCCTGGAAACTAGGTACGGAGAAGGAAAAAAGGGGGCGAATGGAGCCCTTGGCTGTGGAAGAGGAATATAGCCGAAACCAGGCAAGCAGAAGCTATGTAGCTACAAACCATAGACGCAATAGCCCAGAATCACCCACTCGGAAAAACTCAACCTTGGCCAACAAATTAATCCAAGATATCTCAAACCTAACAGGAAAAATCATGAGAGAAAAAAGGCAGAGTTTCTCTTTTATTATGGAGAAGATCGCTGCGCTGGATGCAAAGGAGCAGCTCAGTCCGGCCACCCCGAGGGGCCTATTTCAGAAGGAAACGATTAACCAAACTAAAGGGCTTATGACTAATAGCTCACTGGATGGGACAACTACAAGATTGGAACATACCACTCAGCCTCTGTTGGTCGACGACGTGAGCTTGAGGAAACTTAGCGAACATTGCAACAAAGGGAGGATGGAGGATCTTGCGCATATCCAAAATGTAATAATGGCAGCGCTGAATACAACGTTGGCCCCCTATTTGAAACTTTATGAAACTCTAAATGACAATGTAACTTCGACCTACGCAATGAATTTGGAAATGAAGGAGCAAATCAAAACTGGTGGGTTTCACAGAAAGATTGGACGTAAGGCTCGAGAAGGAGTCAGAGACCTCGTGCCAGTGGCAGAATCGCCTTTGTGATCTGGCTCACCAAGACTCGAATGACAAACATCTGCCAATGGAAGCTATCTTAGAAGATCATAAATGGATATGGAAGTCCTGCAAGCTGAGGGCAACAGTAAATGAAATCCCTAAAGATATGCAGAAGAACAACCTACCAACTAAGGATACAAAACTAGATCAGGGACCTGAACTAAAAGAATCAAGGAAACGAAAAGGGGGGGCCAATGATCTTGGGAAAGGAGCAACAGGGCACAAAGCAAAAGAAAACAGTCACCGGCAATACTTCAGGTGATAAGAACCCAGTATCAACATACTCTATATTCCAAGAGGCAAATATACTTCCCCAGGCGATGATAAAAGAGAAAGAGAACACTTTACCTGCATCCCCACGCCACATTGCCAATAAGAAAATGAAAAAACAAGCAATAAAAAGAAAAGCAAATGGATCCCGAACGTTCTTAAGAAATATAAGAACTCCATCACGGGAAGATACAAGACCTCCCTCTAAGAAACCAAGGCGCGAAATGACATTAAGTAATCTCCAGCATCAAGACTTTCGACACGAACAAGCCACTGAAAGAAAGGATGAGATACATTCAAGATCAATAGTCAATCTGGACGCCTCTGAATGCCTGAGTGATCTTATCGAAGTTATCAAAGATAAATTCGAGGATGAGCCATGGGCGAATATCAGCATGTCGGATTGGCAAGTGATTGACAAATATTCAAATCTAGAGGAATTAAAGGAAAAAAATATAAAAGATAAGTCTACTGTTAATAAAAAGGAGACAAGGAGGAAAGGGACGAAGGTAAGCACCGAAGCACGGAGAACTTACAGTAAGGACACAAGGATGACAAGTTGGCTGAGGGATCTAGAAGATCAAAGGACCTCACGCTGAAAACTTCATTCATCTAAGCAGGAGGAATCTGAAAATCGAAGTTATACAAAGAGCCAGGGGCCCCGAAAAACAGAAATCATAGACTTGATGAGGGGAAGCAATAAGAAATCGCAAATAAAACAGGACACCAGAAGAATGGGGAGAGAGGCTTTAAAGGAGAAGATATCCAAATCCTTTAAATTAAAACTAGAAAGGCTCACCAAAAATCACAAAAAAATCCTGCTAAACAGGAAAAATACAACGACCCTGATAAACATGTTGTTAGTGAAAGAGAAACTACAGCCGGAAGATATTGTAATCATTGAATTTCTAAATGACAGAAGGATGGATTTGATTATGATGCATCTCAGATCTGAGAGAGTAAGAGATATGGTGTGGCAAACAAAAAATACTTTAAGGGAACTAGGCTTGAAGTTTAGCTTAGTGGACAATAAGGAGATTAAACGGAAAAACAAAGAGAATTCGCAATATGGTGAAAATTTGCATAACCAAAATAAAAGGCAGATGGAGAAAAACTTAACTAAGGGTGGTCATAAAAAATTCTCAAACGACATACAAGAGAATATTACACAAATGAAGGTAAAGTGGACCGAGAGACTCCCCGAAACTGACCGAAAGAGGACTAGTCAGAAAATAATGGAGAATTCTGTGACAAAAATGAAATACACTGTGGACAACTCAGGAAAACAATGGCTACAAAGCAAAGCAGAACCCACTAAAGAAACTATAGGGGAGAGCAGTGCCAGGGCATCAAAACCCACATTGGAAAAAAAGAAACAATAGGAATCACAGCCCAAGCGAGGACCCCTACTAGCCTCATGGAACACCACAGGGTTTGGCCATTTGTACTCTGGTGAATGTGAATTTTTGGAAAAGTATGAAATCATATGCATACAGGAATCCTGGGTAAGATCTAGGCCCGTATGTGAAGGATATCAAATATGCATGAATCCAGCCTTAAAAGGTCCATTGGGACGGCGAAGAGCGGGCCTCTTGGCATTAATTAAAAAGGACGTTGACCTAGAGATTATCGAATATCTAAATCCAAATCCATACACTCAAATGGTCAAATTGATTAAAAACAGAGGACAAAGGGAAATAAGATTGCTCCTAATAAATACATATTGGAGTCCCACAGACTGTGAAATAGAGCAGTACTTAACAAAGATCATGGAAATGATTGACACATCAATGTATGAAGAACCAAGTCAACTGAATCTAATATGCGGAGACCTGAATCTAAAGCTCTTGGACTCCTTGGGAAGGTTGAGACAAAAATAATATCTAGAAACATCGGAATTGAGATGGATTCGGGAAATTAATATACGAGACATGACAATGCTAAATGGGCAGATTACAGGAGACATCCCACGTGCAAATACGTGGTTCTGTGCCAAAAAGAATGCCTACCTAGACTATTGTTTCGTGGCTGAAAATACAATTAAATGGATAAAATCAATGCATGTAAAGAAACAAACTACGAGTGACCACGCACTCCTAGAGGTAGAACATGTATGGCCCTCTAAGGAACTGACAAACCCCTTGAAGCAACAAGCTGAACTGACATAGGGCAGGAATAGAGTATGCCTTAAAACCACTGATATTCCTCAGCTGGCGGCAAACCTGGATAACAACATAAGGAAGAATCAAAATGGCAACACAGTGGAATACAGATGGCTCCTGAAAGATTTTGAGGTGAAGAGAGACACAAATAAGTCTACAAGCTTAACAAGGAAACATGCATACAATAGCGAGGTGGCAAAAAAGAAAAGGGAATATCGAGCTGAAATACATAGAATAAACCGAAGTAACCCATCGGATAAAACACAATTGCTGAGGCTGACAAAGCAGAGATATAAGAACTGGTTTAAAGCGACCAAAATTTGGAGAGCGCAGTGTGACGCAGAAAAGATGCTGGCTGCGATTGCAGCTGCCAATGCTCGTTCCCTTTGGGAAATAATAAACAAACGAGATGACCTACAACCTGCATTAACCAACAACCAAGTATCTAAAGAAAACTGGGTGAATCACTACACTGCACTCGTTAAGGAGGAGATGATTATAACATCACCTAGCAAGAAGCCTAACTCGAAACCCTACCCATTGATATAGACAAAGTGGATATATCATTAAGACTTACTCAATTGAGCTCCTCAAGAGCAGCTGGCCCGAATGGAATATCGAATAAGATGTTAAAAGAAAATAAGGAGTGGGCGGATTTCATACTGATCCTTTTTCAACAGATCTTGCAAGAGAGAGTAATACCTGCATCTTGGAAAGAAGCACTGATAGTTCCAATTTTCAAAAAGGGGGACCGTACTAACCCCAGGAACTACAGACCAATATCTCTGCTGGACTCTATTGGCAAAATCTTTTCATCTATCCTGTTAAGAGATCTAAAGAAGCGGGCATTGAGTACTGGCATTTTGGATAAACGCCAGACGGCCTTCATGAAGGGGGTGGGTACCTCCCTTAATCTGTTCCTGTTAAATCTACTGAAAGGCCGGGCCTTGGAATCAAAGGGGAACATTTACCTAGGCTTTATAGACCTCGAGCAAGCGTTTGACGCAGTGAGCAGAGAGCGGCTGTGGACAAAATTAAAAAAATGTAATTGCCCGTAAGACATATTAGAAGCAGTCCAAGAGCTGTACACGAATACAACAATTAAGATAATTGTCTCAAAAGGGGGAGACACCACAGAAAAGATCTTGATGACAAAGGGCATTAAACAGGGCTGTGCCTTAGCCCCCTTTTTATTTGTCCTGTATATGGCGGACATGCAAACCTCACAGGAAAATATAAGAGCTTTTCCACCGAAATTAGAAGGAGCAGAACTTCCATGGGTCTTGTATGCGGACAATATCGTCTTTATCGATCAGACGGCAATAGGGCTTCCATTGAGAATCAAGGAATTTAAAAACTATCTGGATAAAAATAAAATGAAAATCAACATTGAAAAATCCATGATTCTCATAATGCAAAAAACAATAGGTAGAAGGATCCCTTTTTCCTGGTCAATTGAAAATCAGGCCCCAAAAATTGTGGATACCATGATCTATCTGGGAGTCAAGTTAAACAAAAACAGCAACACACAAGCTCAACTGAATTTCCTTAAGGAAAGACTTGTTAAACTAACTAATCAGGGGAGAGCACTGCACCGGAGATATGGCGTATACTCTATGATATCGATTATAACATTCTGGAAACAAAAAGTTACACCTATCCTTACACACAGAGCTGAGACCCTCTTAAATTTACCATGGGAAGCATGGGGAAAATTCAAGGGGTATTTCTGGAGAAAAATTTTAAGACTACTGAACTGTCTGAAAATGGCAACAATCATGCACAAATTGAGGTTGCAATCCATGGCCTCAATAATACTTTGGAAAACAATCTCCCTATTCCGGAAATGTATCCTGGAAAAACCATCAATCCCATTTGAAATACTGGTAGCTCACCCGAACACCAATGAGGATAAACTCCTCGGAGCATGGAAGCAAAAATGTCTTGACCAACTCCAGCATAATAACATCAACTTAGAAATGCTTAAAACAAATCCTGAAAAGGCAAAGAGATGCCTAAAATAGAGAGACTGGCTAGAAACAGACACACTAAAGGCAGAGAATGGATACTGTCTCAACATTGTATGGGAAAGGAAAGCTCTGAATCATCTCCCTTCATATATTATAAAATTTCCATCTCCTCACTACAGAGATCTGTTGATGCGATGTCGACTGAACCTATTACCATCAAAGGAGGTGAAATTTCTAAGGAAACAGATAAGTGAACAAGAGACTATGCGCTTTTGTAAAAATGGGGAAAGGATGGAATCAACAAGGCACTTGGCGTTATCATGTCCGAAACTACAAAATTTAAGAAGAAAATATTTGAAGATGGTACCCACACGAACGGAGCACAGTACAGAAGAGGAGTGGTGGGAACGCTTAATGACGTTCGATAAAATCGGCCAGACTCTAGATGTACTGATGTTAGTAGAACGGACATACACAGAAATAAGAAAAGATGACAAAGATGATGACCTGACCTCTAAAGTGGAGGAAGAAGGAGGAACTTCAAGGTCACTGAGAAAGATTTTCTCCTGTACTGTACTGTACTGTTCTCTGCCTTGGAGATGCAAAGGATTATTACATGTAACATTTGTTAAAGGTTGACAATTTGATTAACCAATAAAACAATTAAAAAAAATAATAATAAGTTCAATACTTGTCTAAGAGCGTGATAGGATCTGTAGCATCAGGTGGGGCAACCAAGCCCTCCCCTCAAACAGGTCACTATGAATGTCATCATGTACATGATGTCCCATTGGTTACACAAACTATAGGGCTCTTTACTAAGTGGCCCTCTATAATTGGTTGGCACCCTTACATCCGTCAGTACTTTTCCACATACGCCTGCAGCACTCAGGCTGGACTCCAGGTGCTGGTGGGTTGGTCTTGACCATTGCTTCCCACCAATTAGTATTCTATCCATCATCACACTGCAGTCTGCCAGTCAATTACCCCTTTGAAGATTGGCCTTGAGTTTGTTCTTCATGCCTGAGAATAAAAAGGAGCATAGCATACTCTATCTCCTTGCGCAGGCGTAGCACATCACGATTGTCCATTTTCAGCCCTCCACATGACTGAAGACCATGGTTTTGACCTTTGGTGCATTTAAAATACTATTATTTAATGAACCTCTGACGTCTTCTGAACAGGAGTTTGTTCTTTCACATGTCTGAAGCTACCGTCTGAACATTCCGGGCCCAGAGCAGCCTTGGCTTCTTGGGGTGGTCCAGCCAACCCTTTTTTTGATTCACTTCTATAATTTGATTGCTTTTCAGCTGCGACACACTGGAATAGCCTACCTTTTCTGGTCCAGCTCTGCTAAAATGCTCAGTGGAATTGGCCATAGTTCACTCACTTTTATATATATATGTATGTTGGTGTATGCAGCAATCTATTCACTACATAGCTATCCTTAAGAATACTTTCATTACAAGGCAGGTGGTAGCCGTGTCCTTATTAAGGGCACGGCTGCCGCCGGTAATTATTTTTTTCCAGAGCCCAAAAAAGGGCAATAACCGGGTCATGTTGACCTTGGCGGACCCAGTAATTGCCCTTTTCTGGGCTCCGGAACACATTATTCCCCATTCACATTTGAGCCCCAATGGGCTAAATGGGAATGGGGAAGATGGTAGCAGCGTTACCGTCCATAATGGTACCATTGCTACCATCTAGCACTGCTCGCGGGTGCTGCTCTGCACGCCTGGTCTGGCCAGGTGCGCAGAGCGACACCCGCGAGCAGTGCTCGTAATGTGCGGCATGGTAACAACGGCACTGTTAGCACTACAGGCGCCGTTGTTGCATCACCACCACATTTGTAATGAGGCCCTTTCTCTACTTGCGTTTCTTTGCATCTGTGCATGTGTAAAATGACTTGATATCTTCATCGTCTCTGTAGCATAAACATCTTCATTTCGATCCAGAAATGTTGCTGATCTTCATTACTTTCTTAACACCTCACAGAATGTTTATGTTCTCTTGCCTCTGCATCTCTTCTGGGTGTGTCAGTCTTGCTTCGTGTGACGTCACCAATCTGCCCTTTCGCTCACTTTTCCCACTTCTTCTGGTATTTCATTCAAATGGCTGTTATATTGTTGTGTATGCAGGTATGGCTTTCTTAATGGGAACCTTGCTTCCAGGATTCTCTTTGGTATTGATATCTTCACAGGCACTGCACATATTTCACATTCTGGTTCCCAGCATATAGGCAACATGGTAACAATGCTTGTGGTGGGGGTACTTTCCTCTTTCTGTACACTCCCCCCTCTGGGTGATTCATCAACCACTCAACCATCATCCTTCACATCTAGACATCCTTTTCTGAAGAAATGCTTTTTCGGGACCCATATCTTTATTACTCCTTTCAGGCATCAAGTTTGTCATTGTCCCAGGTCATAAGCATGCACTGTCCACTTGGACTGCAGTAGATCCATTTCCCCACATACTTCTTATGGTTCTTTCGGTACAGGAATTTCATTCCCTCAGGTGCATGGATGCTGGCTTTCACATAATCTCTGATTTCTTCATCTGTTAGCCCTTAGTTTCCCATCCTGATTCAACATCAATCATGATCTTCATTCCTGTAGCTTTCTTTGCAGTCTTCTTGCATTGTGAGATAGACAATCTGATTACACAGAATACAAGCAACAATATCACTATTAGGGCTCCAAGGAACTTGAACATATCTGCCATCCATTGTGGAACCCACGAAAAGAGTGACCCAAACCAACTGTCATCAGCAATATCTTCTACTTCGTCTACCATCTAGACGTGTATCTTCGTCAGCATCCCTATGTGTCAATAAGTCAAAAAGGGATGAGGGTGTCAATCCCCTCTCCCGAACCAAAGAAGCCGAATAGATCGACCCTCCCACCGTGGATGGCACGGGTACCTGAATACTAAAAGCTACAGGAAACTACGTGGCAGCCGATGGGGGGAAGACAGAGTTAGGGAAAGGGGATGGACTGACAAAGGGAAGGTAGGGTAAGAAACATACACGTATAACAAAGCCAAAACTTATAATAACTTACACCTGAAAAACCAGATCCTGCCTCTATATCCCATAAATTCTTCTCAAAACTCCTAGCCCTATCCGATTACTGCATGTCATACCGAGAATACATTTAAGCTTGCATATTCATAAGACTAACACAGCACTGTACATATGAGGGTTAGTGATCATGACTTGACTTACACAAAACACCAGCCACCCACTACTCCTACACAACTGACATAAGCATGATGGCACAAACTAGGGAATTCCCTGTACTGACATATACAGAGACACATGGCCCTAATGGGCAAGCAGAAGCCACAATACACCAGACATAATACAATACTTGGAACATGAAGCTTTCCCACTCAGCCTCTTGAGTGAGTATGGCAATGGATTATGTCTGTGCAGCCCTGTAGACATAACCCAACATGCATTGAGTATCCTATGCAAGTTTTTTGCATCAGTGATATTTTTGCATACCAACACTGCCACCAGCATATCAATATATTGCAAGGATAATGTTTGCCATTTGGGCAGCACTTAACAGAATGCTCGGACACCTCCCGAGGCTGTCGGAGCCTGAAGTAATGCAGCTAAATTGAGCCTGGCCACCTTCACTCACCGCCGCGACCCAGGCTGTCACATAGGAACGTAATACAGGCACAGTTATTGGAAACACACTTAACTTAATGCTCGGATGCCTCGTAAGGCACTTCCGAGCCTGAACTAATGAAGCGAAGTTGCACCTGGTCGCCTCCCTTCACTGCCGCGACCAAGGCATCAAGCAGCACGACTCCCAAACAGATCTCAGGCACTCGGCAGGCAATAGTAGATGTCTGCATTCATCAAGCGGGCCCCAGCCTCACTGCATAGTTAGCCTGTCCATCCGCCGCCGCCCATGCTCCATAACATCAATCAACTGCACCGGAGCGCTGGCAGTTGGCGGTTATAAGCCCAACCCCTAATTGCCTGCAGCTGCTTAGCGGCGCTCAGGCTGAACTACATTCCTGTCCCATTGCCTACTGGGAATTGTAGTTTTCAGCCATTCGTCTTATTTTCACACGCTTTTTCTGCCCCAAACCCTTCATTCTGACACTATGGCCTCTGTTAAGGTGCCTTTCTCATAATTGTGAGAAGGTATAATTGTGCAACAGGATTCTCCAATTTTGAGACAAACACCTCATCCATGGCTGTAATCATGTCCAGGATGTATCAATTCTGAAGAGTCATCAGTCATATGGCTCTCAGCTCTTCCCTGATAGCATTGGAACCCTTTATGGTAGTGTTGTCTACAACAGATCCCATTTGGCTATCTGGAACCACTTAGTATTTGCTGCTGTCTGGATTCTTGGCATGAAGATTATCGCGAATAACGATGAAGTCTGACTGAACAATCTGTGCTCATATGGAATGGAGTCAAAAGCTTCTATTGACTTGGCTGAAAAATAGTTCTCTCTCTTCACTCGATTTATCAGCTCCACCAATCTCTCTTTCCTCAGGTGAGCATCTGCCTTTGGAAATTTACCAGTGTTCAGGTCACATTTAGGAATCACCAAAGCTGGAACATGCCAATTTACTATAGAACATAATCCTCCCCAATCCTTGGGCAGCTTCATATAAGCTCTGGATCCACAAGGCCAGTAGCGATCCATTATCACTGCAGTTCCAATGCTCATTCCTGGTGCCTCAAAAATGTGACCACAATTCTGGTTCTCCCCAACTTTTCTTGTGCCATTGTTTTGAAACACAGCTTTGCACTTTCCAGAGGCACTATCTTCAACGGCCCTCCTTTGTCTTCGACCCATGTCAAAAAAAGTTTTGCAAGTTTTGACCATAATGGTTTACACAGTTTTTCCAAATTCTCAACAGTTGGCTTGTAACACCAACTATTACCCAATCTCTGCATATTACCACACCTTCTTCCCAACCATCTGGAGAAAATGTACTGAACCCCATATTTGCATTTGTCCTTTCCTTCCATCTTCAAATTTCTTCTGCAGATTTACCTGGACTATCAAGTCTTCTGTTTACTTTCCATCTGATTCCAGCTTCTCTTACTCGAGGATGTTTGTATCTTATCACGTGATTTTTCTTATGCACTCTTAGTCTTGCCTTTGTGTCTTGAACATAGTCATCTTCAGCCGGATCTGTCTATTTAGTTGCCCATTTTAGATAGGCTGTTCGGCCCATGAATTGACCTCTTGTTCGCCAGTATGCAATGTGTGATAGACAATGTGCTGTCAGGACATCTATTTCAATAGCTATGAACATCTTAGACTTCCCCATACTATAAGGCAGGAGTGCACATACATAGCATTCCTCCTTTGAGATTCTCCTTTCCACTTCTTTAATATGCTGATACCACATGTTGTTTCCCAAATGTGCTGTAGTATCCAGGTAATCATTCAAGTCATGATCATCCTCTCTAGTACTTCCCTGATGTCTCCCTCTTGTCTCATGAGCTTTCTTAATCATCTTATGAAGTATTTAATCATAATTCCTTCTCAGTTGGGGAATCATAGGAACATTTATCAGTGTACTTACATGTTTTACGGGTGTAGTCACAATTACATAAGGCCTTGGTTGTCTCGTAGTTGCCACATCTGTACCCTCCTGCAGCATAGGAAGATACAAAGGGATCCTTACTCTATTTGGGTCCACATAATAGACAGTACGTAGTGTAAGTGAGAGAAGAAACACAATAAACAAGATGCAGGTATAAATAATATACCAATAGACCCATTTGGCGCAGCAATATCTTCTTGCTTGTCGTGGTGGCCTCTCAGTATGAGCCTTGTTACTATTGCTATCAATCTTGCCCATTCTTAATCTTTTTTAAGGAAGGAAAAATAAAACTTTATTCGGGCAACACTATAAAATACTCTGGCAGCCTCTGGCTTTGCTCCACAAGCTCTTCAAGCAGCTGGCCGATTGCAGGGTGATTAACAGGATTCCTGATGTACACAAAGGAGTCATCCTTTCATCAAACCAAATGTGGATGTACTTCCAGTAAGTAATAGAAGGCCAAGGATAGTACATTCTGAATGTATTCCCTCGAAAAAATCCCCTTCAGGATGCTCCCGGCATTGCTTTCGGAATATAAAAAAACATTCTCTTTAATGTCACGTAGCAATTGATTAAGCGTCAATAGATTTCTTGGACCTCTCAGGAATGTACAAACATCAGTTTGCCTTCCAACAAGATGAGGATGTTCTTCAATCAGGAAATAAAAAAAACATTCCAGCTAGTCTGTGAGCATTGTCCTCAGATAGGGGCATTTGCGTTTTCCAAACTGTACTCAGGAAGCTGGAGAACGTGCTCTATTATGGCTGCAAGCAATCTCCTCACTATTGGACCATTTTTAGGATCCCGCAGGAACAGATGAACACTAACAGTTCTCCCCACAAGCGCAAGGGATGCACGAAGAATGAAGCGAAAAACAGTAAGAATGATCCAGTGAACGTGGCCATCAGGCACTACCATGGGTGCCTCCAAAAAGAAACTCAGTGAGAAAGGAATTGGGGATCTGTTCTGTCTTCCAGTCGTAGAAAAGGAATTCCAAATCTGGCATCTTTTCCTTCTCGATCAAGACTCTAAACGTATCTCAGTCCAATGTCAACAAGCTCCTGCGGCTCAAGAACAAATTGCTTTTTCTTTCACTGCTTATTTTGTAGCCGATCACTGGGTAAAAGTCTAGGCAGTAGCAAATTATCTTGTCTGGTTGCTGTATGGTCTTCATCTATGTTCTGAGCCTGACACCCCATCCGCTTTAGTTGTTCTACAATGACAGAGATACTTGTAGTCATACACGTTAAATAGGCATGTAGCTCATTTCCTAACAATTCTTCTGTTGTCTGGGCATCACTTCTAGCTGGATAGAGGATTGAGGGGTGACCTCATTTGCCTCCCTGCCACTATTTCATGGGATGTAAAATGGTGGTCAGAGTCTGGCTGATTCCTTAATGCATATAATGCAAGGGGCAGGCAATGTAACCATCATTTCTTCAATGTAAGCTTCAATTTAGATAGCCGTTCCTTAAGCAGGCTGTTGAGTATCTCATAAATCCCATTCGTTTGCTAGTGATAAGCCATAGAGAACTTGTACTTTATACTAAGCAAAAAGCTTATTTGCTGAAAGACTTTGTTTACAAAATGGGGACCATTATCTCATCTTAATACTTCACATATTCCCTATCTAGGAAATACTTCTCGTACTAAATATTTCACTACGCAGGTGGAATCTGGATGTGTACACGAACCAGCTTCAATACACCTTGAAGAGGACATACTACCACTATCATATATCTGTATCCATTATAGATCTGTAGCATATCCACATAGTTGATGTGTAAATGCTGAAAGGGACCATTAAGTCGCAGGATAACTCCTCTGACTGTAAGCAGCGTGTGCCGAGCAGAAAACATTTGACATGTGATGCAGTTCACTAAATAAAATCATTCTGTGTTCTAACAGGTTCAATACGAACCAGTCCTCCGCAATAGTAGCTGCAAGGCTTTCTGTAGTGACATGCTCAGGGTAGTGCAGCTGTTCCAATGCCACCCTTAATAAGTCTACAGGTATCACTGGTTTACCAGTGCTTTCCTGATGCCACAATGCTTTGGAAGGGGTTAAAAAACACCCCCTCCCTGTCCAGAGATCTTTCTCATCCTGTGGTGCTCCTCCTTGAATTTCCAAAAATTGAGTTTTAGACAAACTGTTAAAACTGTCATTCACACTCATCATCACCACCATTCTTTCAATCACATCAGGCATATCAAAGTTCATAATTTCCACTGAACATGCAACTCGTTTTGCTTCTTCATCTGCGGCTTGATTTACATGTGAAATAAAGTCTGTTCTCTTAGTGTGAACTGCGCATTTGATGACCGCGATGGCTACTGGAAGCTGCAATGCTCTACTAAGTCTGTCCAATAAGGCGGCGTATTATACTGGAGTGCCATCTGCTCTGAGATAACCCCTTCTTCTCCAACATGCTAGCCCTGTGTGTATTGTCAACGTCACATAGGCGGAGTCACTGTACACCGTTACTTCCTGGTCTGCATTTTTCGCGAGCGGGACAATCAGTGCCGCTAATTTTCCAGCCTGTGCTGAAAAGTGAGACGTAGTTGTGCACTTATCAATACTTCAAACTCCACATTGGCCTGTGCTTTACCACAGCAGCACCTGTATATCTTTGCCCATCATTTTGATTGGTTTTTGAAGAACCGTCAATAAAGAGGATATCCCCAGCTGCTAAAGCATTTCTTTGACCCTTGGGATCTCATCATAACATTTCTCATAATTCGAGCAATCATGTGCATGTTCATCTTCTATCAGTGGTTCAGCTACAAACATGGCGGGATTCACTATTCTACATCTGATTATTTTGATAGCTGGATTCTATATGACCACCTCAAAGCAAAAGCCATTTCAGACATCAAAGTACCCTTAGGCTTTTCCAACATAGCAAACAAAGCATGTTCAACAAAGAACGTCATGGAACACCCCATCACTATGCTGGCAGCTTTCTCAATGGTGAAAAATTGTTCGCAAAGGAAGTGAACCCTCATTACTGGGTCCAAAATCCAACTGTAGTATGCTAGAGGCTTTTACCCCAACATGGTTCTCTGCGTGAGTACTGCTGTCATGACTGTACCATTTGTATGGAAAAATAAGAAGAATTCCTCAGCATAATTGGGAATCCCCTAGACTGGGGCTTTGCAAATTGCTTTTTTCAACTCATCAAACCCTTCCTCCATTTCCTCAGTCCAGACAATTTTTTCCTGACTTGCCTGTGCCTTTTTCAGAGCCTGTAACAAGGGTCTTACATATTAACTATAATTCAATATCCATGCTGTAACATAATTGCATAGTCCCAAAAATATTTGCAAGTGCTTTATCGTGTGTGGCTTCACTGTTTTCAAAATTGCCTCATCCCTTTCAGGTGTAACTTTCTTTCCTTCATGAAAGATGAACTGCCCTATGTGAAACACCTCTTCTTGGCAATACTGCAATGTCTCCTTGTCCATTTTATATCATTTCTCTGCTAGAATAATCATTAGCTGAATAGAATCATGTCTACGTTCTTCCTCTGAGGTGCTGCAGACTAAAATGTCATCCACGTATTGCAACACAACACTTTGCAAATCAAGATTACTCAAGTCCATCTGCAGGACTCTATTGAAAATCGATGGGGACTCACAGTACCCCTGAGGTAATCTCGTGCTTTTTAACTTAGTCTGTCTGAACATAAATGACATCAGATCTAGAGAATCCTTATGCAATGGGATTGAGAAAAACGCATTTTTCATGTCAATCACAGTGAAATATCATGCCTCAACAGGGATACTACACAAGATCGTCGCTGGATAAGATACTAGAGGAAACTCGGCCTCTAAAATCTGATGAATTGAGCACAATTCCTGAATTAAACGCCACAACCCCCCATTAGATATTTAATTAGATACACTGCAGTGTTACATGGTGACCATGACGTCACTAAGATGCCTTGATCCATCATGGCGGATATCGTCTTAAAAATACTCTTGTCTGCCTCTCGAGACATAGGATACTGTCGTACTTGAGGCAAAATTGCTCCTGGCTTCAATTTAATCTTAACTTCTCCAATCCCTTTCAATAGGCCTACATCATAAGGGCCTGTAGTCCATAGTGAAACTGGCACATGACATGTCTTTATCAAAAAATGTAGGACGTTGCTGTGCAATCCTCATCTTTTGAGGTACTGCACGTCTTATTGCCCTCACCCAATAAGTGATACTCATTTCAAATACTACTTCATCATCTGATGGGTGGTCCCTAAACATATCCTTGTCAGTGACTTCATTCAATCACGGTGCTCCATCGTCTGCCTTCATTATTAACTCCTTCAAATATAGCTATTTCTCCTCACACTATAGCTGCTTGTAACTCTAAGGGAATGATGTGTCCCCGCTCTTCAGCCATAGGTATCCTTGACCTAAATAAAAACTCATCAGGTATTCTCACAGTCTTACCCACTAAACCAGGTAACCATGTTAACAAAATGTGTACCCCTTAGTGAAAGACCTCTGGTTCTAACTGTACCCCTCGTATGGCTATTTGCCCTGTAAATGCCATCATAAATTCACTTGCATTAAAATAATGGATTCCTGGCGTTGAACACACTATGCCTTCATCAGTAAACAAAATCATCATGTTCAATTTTGTCATTAAATCTCGACCTAGTATATTAACTGGTGTCTGCCTCGAATACAATAATGGCACAGACACAGACATATCACATTCTCTTATAGAGACTGGCAATCTTTCAGTGAAAGGAACTCTACTTGTAGCTCCTGTGAAACCTTGAGCATTCATGGCATTTCCAGATAATGTAAATTTCCCCTCTCGTATACATGAGCGTGTTGCACCTGTGTCTACCAAAAAAGAAGCAGATTTGCCTCCTATAGTGACATCAACCCTCAGCTCCTCATGGGGATTGGGAGCCACAGATAGCATTGAACACATCAAGTCACCCAGCGAGCTGTCCTATTGTGGGTACATGCTTATTCCCGTGCCTGTGAAAGAATTCCCTCCCTATCTGATCTGACAGCCCTTGACATAATATACAGTAGATTACAGGTATAGATTTTCCCCACAGTTCCCGCCTTTCCAAACTCCATTCCTCCTGAAAATTCTGAATGTAAACAAGAGGATCTTCCCCTTCCTTAATTTTCCATGCCATTATAGCTCCCATATCTGAAGTATCTGAATATTACTCTCTAAGCACTTTCCAGACTGCCGCTCTACAGTTATTCAACGGCGCTCCATCATGAGCCGTGTTCTGTGCGGTAACACTCGAGTATCTGTCTCTTGACCAAATGTCATTGGCTCTCTCCCCAAGGATAGCAGCTAGAAGACCTTTAATGTCTCCTATAGCTAACATGTTTCCACCTGTCATTTTCTCTAACTCATGTATCCATTTCCCAGCACCGGAAGTTAAACTCTGAAGTTTACACCTTAAATTATCCTTATCCCTCTGTGGCCATGGTATATACTGCAGTCTGGCCCCTCCTTTTTGTAACAAAGGAAACTGCGAGATTCCGAACTCACATTCATCCCCCATCATCTGTCTGCCCTTAGCAGGGACAATGGTTCTGCACCACCTTCTTCCTGGTAGTGACCATAACCTGCTCACATAAGGTTGCAAGTCCCCCCTCTCACCGTGGGATAGCCCTCTAGGTCAATCTAGCCACGCCAGAGGTTCTGATGTCTGGAATTTAGGTAGGTCTAGATCTGAGCATCTTACCTCTTTGTCTGTTGAAGAACATCCTTCAGGACTATCTGCGTTATCTCCCTCATCCGCACTGAAGATTTTTCTATCCTTGTCTGAAATATCCTGTTCTCAACTCGTGTGACGTCCCTCCTTCTCATCTCGGAGTTAACCTGTCCAAAGACAATGATATATGCTCGAGATTGTGCAAACTTCCTTCCTTGCCGTGCAACTGCATACTTTCAAGTTGATCGGATTTTTCCTTTCCTTTCAGCTCTTTCTTGGCAATCATCTCATGATAGACCTTATCAATTTTGTCCCCAATGCTTCTTATATCAAAGGCATCCTCCAGATTTGCTGTAGACAGACCTGGTATTGGCTCATGTTCTGGGAATAATTCTTCTATGTCTGTCCATGCTACTACTGGATTAGGCTCCATTAATTCTTTCTCTATGCCATCAATGTTGCGTGCCCTTTGCCTTCTCTTGCATTCCATTTCTTTGTCAAGTTCTCTTTGTTTCCTTGTTTCTCCTCTTACCTTTTCCTCTTCCTGTCTTTTCTCCACTCTTCTCTTGCTTGCCCTACGTATCTCTTCATCTCTATGTCTTTGCATTCTTTTATCTCTTAGGTTCTGCTCTTCCTCTTTCTTTCTTTCTAGCATATCCTGTTCTTCAATTGCTCTCTGCTTGTTATCATATTTCCTTTGCTCCTCTGCTCTTTCCTGCTTTCTCAGCTGTTCACCTTCATACAGCTGTTCACGACTTTGTCTATCCTTTCTTTTAGCCTAATCTGTTTTCAATCAATCCTCTCATTCTTTATCTTTCTTATCTTGTTCGTCTCAATCTTCCCTTTGCCTTATTTCCTCAATGCTCTTTCCATCAATTTTGAGCAAAATCTGACCACCCATCCATTCGTTCTGTATGAGTGCTATCCCGTCAGCTTTATCTTTTTCTCCTTTCCATCTCTTTATTTCCCGCCCTATATCTAAGGATGTACATGGTCGACCACTTCTCTCCTTGGCCCATGGGACTTTAGGAATCACATTTCTTTCTGGAGTCTTTTCTGGACTCTCGTCGCTGCTATGTGCAGGCGACTCATATGCCGGACTGCTGTACCCTATTGCTGCCTTAAGCTCTCTCAATGAGTATAATCCTTCATTCTTCGTACTATCGTCATTTATTTCAGACTTGGCGCACCCCCTCTTTGAACTGGTTAAGCATCCAGGCCCTCATTACGACCCTGGCGGAGAGGGGTTTACGCCAGCGTAATGCATGGCGTACCTCTCCGCCAGATTAGGACTTTCCGTAGCGCCATGGTGATTTTTACGCCCGGATTTTCCGGGCGGAAAAATCCATGGCGCTACGGGACCCCTCGTTAATTACGCCACCGTATTCTACGGTGGCGTAATTAACGCCTTCCCCACTCCCATTATACCCTATGGGGCAAAAATGGGAATGGGGAAGGGTAAATGGGGATTGGGGATTTACCGCCCCGCCAAGGTCGGAATGGGGCGGTAAGTCCGCCAACCCCCATGGCGGAGTTGGCAGCTCTGCGCCATGGTCCATGGTGCAAATTGCACCATGGATCTCCGCCAGGGTCGTAATGAGGGCCCCAGTCTTCAGGAGCTGGATCTTCCCTTTCCTTCTGGTACATTTTCCAGAGCTCTAAGCTCGCTAGCCTCTTTTCTAACTTTTTTCCAGTGTATGCTGCGTGCAAATATGTCATCATGTGTTGCAAAACTGCTTTTGATAGTCATCCCCCTTGTTCATGCCTTGGCCATGGCATGAACATCTTATCTACCGTGCCCTTAACCCATTCTGCACTGTACTGTGTAAGCTTGGGTTGTGTTTTGGCAACTCACTGTTGTTTTTACACTTTATAAATGTGTTTCAGAAGAATTACACAATATGAGCTTTGCACCAATCGCCACAGCTCCAAGCCTTTTATATCACGTTCTATTTCAATCTACTTGTTCACTAAACAGCATCAATTCAATTAATTAAATAAATAAATAATTTCCAAATCTGTATGCTTTCTTTTCACGTCTCTTAAATGTTTCACTATCTCTTCATCACATACACATTATACAATACATAAAACCAACAGATGAACTGACAGACTTGTCTGGCCTATGTATATCTCAGTCTATGCTCCTCGTGACTACTTCTCTATTCACGCTCTTCGTGATTATCCTTGCCCTCAATAAAATACTCAGACGGAGTGTGAGTCGTTCCCTTTAGACAATATTTAAATTTGTCCATAGTCTACGTCATCCACTTTCGGGACTCTGGATACGATCCCTTCTAACGTCCCTATGACGCAGGATTCTGGGCTTAACCTAACTGGGACGCTCCTCATCTCACATTTCCTTAATTGCTTGAAGATCCTCGTCTCAAGTCAATTACTTAATAACTCGATGCTCATCATCTCAAGCTATTTATCCCAACCACCATCTGTTACTTATTTCCCCTTATCACTCTCTTCACTCGCTGCCCGTTCATGTTTTGCCACCTCACTCAGTCTACTCACCATTCACGTTTTCAAGTTCCAACTCTCGGGATCATCACCTCCTCAACCAGCTGCTTCAGCTTTCCGTCCGCTCAGCTTCCTGTAACAACCGGGAGGGGATTCTGTATGAAACTGAGGGACCCGTCCCACAGTTCTGCAATCTGCACTTGCAAGATTCTTTAAATTAATTACCGCTATCTAAACGGAGCAGAGGACGTCTGATATTGCTGGGACCCCAAAGCTTACTAGGTCGACAGTTCTTTAACCATCATCTTTCGGCTACCATGTGAACTGGGGTACTGGGACCAGCCCTTTAAGATGAGGTAGCAATACTTTGAGATGGATGGGGATGCAGAAGATACTCAAACATCAATAATCAAACTAACTCAGGAAGTCGGCAAATCAAAGCTGTTTTATTTGCAATTGTTTAAAACAGGGAGTTACAACGATCATCGACAATTTGTTCGATCTTCTCGCTCTCTCTCAATCTTATAAAAAAAAGCATCATATATAGCACAAACTCGTCATCCTACGTGGCAAACTACAAAAACCTTTTGGAGAAAGTGATTGAGTCTAAGGGAACATCTAGGTATAAGTTCTATACTAGTCTAAGATAATGATAGGGTCTCTAGTGTCAGGTAGGGCAACTAAGCCCTCCCCTCATACAGGTCACTATGAACGTCATCAAATACACAACCTCCAATTGGTTACAAAAACTATAGGGCTCTTTACTACGTGGCCCTCTATAATTGATTGACACCCTTACGTATGTCAGTACCTTTCCACATACGTCAGCAGCACAGAGGCTGGCCTCCACGTGCTGGTGGGTTGGTCTTGACCATAACTTCCCACCAATTCGTATTCTATCCATCATCACACTGCTGTCTACCAATCAATTAGCCTTTTGACGATTGGCCTTGAGTTTGTTCGTCATGCCTGAGAATAAAAGGGAGTATAGAATACTCTATCTCTTTGCGTAGGCCTAGCATGTCACGATTGTCCATTTTCAGCCCTCCACGTGACTGAAGACCATGGTTTTGAGCTTTGGTGCCTTTAAAATACTATTATTTAATGAAACTCTGACATCTTCAGAACAGGAGTTTGTTCTTTCACACGTTTGTAGCGCCTGTCTGATCATTCCGGCCCAGGGTGGCCATGGCTTCTTGGGGCTGGTCCATGCCGCAATCTATTCACTACATAGCTATCCTTAAGAATACTTTGTCTACTTGCGTTTCTTTGCATCTGTACATGTGTACACTGTACACTTGATATCTTCATCGTCTATGTGGCATAAACATCTTCATTTCGATCTCGAAATGTTGCTTATCTTCGTTACTTTCTTAACACCTCATAGAATGTTTATGTTCTCTTGCCTCTGCATCTCTTCTGAGCGTGTCAGTCTTGCTTCGTGTGATATCACCAATCTGCCCTTTCGCTCACTTTTCCCACTTCTTCTGGTATTTCATTTAAATGGCCGTCATAGTGTCATGTATGCAGGTATGGCTTTCCTAATGGGAACCTTGTTTCCAGGATTCTCCTTGGTATTGGTATCTTCACTGGCACTGCACATATTTCACATTCTGGTTCCCAGCATATAGGCAACATGGGAGCGATGCTTGAGGTGGGGGTACTTGGCTCCTTCTCTACAGTCTGACCCCCCCTCCCGGTAAGATAACACACCGTATCATATTCTGGATATAAAAGTAATATCGGGACAAAGAATGAACGATCACCTGTGGCACGTCATTTCACCACTAACAGACACACAGTGGTACAATTACGTTTTCAGATACCTGAAATTGTCACAAAAGCACCAAGAGGGGGCAATCATGCCAAAAGATTGGACCAGCGCGAATTGTACTGGATTGACAAACTGGACAGTATGAATCCGTATGGAATGACTGAAGACTTCCACTTAGGGGCTTTTCTGTAAATCATCACCATAATACACATAACCAATTAATACCAAGACTAGGAGAGACCTGATTTAAGTTCAGGGATTATGTAGATCATGTCACACTAGTAAGTGGTTGTATTAACACATAATATACTGTTAAGGTTGCTTTAACTTATGTATAATTTGTTTCACCTTATGAATAATTACTGTTAAAATGTGCTATCTATCTCTTATGCATAAATACACTCAATTTGTGACTGAGCATATTTTACTAGATTGTGAGCAGGTTTGCCCGAAGGTTGACTAAAGAAAACATGTGCATAAGTTTACTAGGTGTTAGCCACTATTTTTTCCTCGTGGTACTAACTTACCCTTGTTGGACCTTGATCAGTCCTCCTTTAGATCATACAAGATCTCTACATCTAGTCACCTTACTCCCTGGGTACAAACTGTACTCGTAGCCTTCCCTAACATGAATGCACTATAACACCTACTAATTACTCAAATGGTGTCCACACTTACTACAGTATATAG
The DNA here is from genome assembly GCF_040938575.1 of Ambystoma mexicanum. Classification (NCBI taxonomy): domain Eukaryota; kingdom Metazoa; phylum Chordata; class Amphibia; order Caudata; family Ambystomatidae; genus Ambystoma; species Ambystoma mexicanum. The sequence goes on along the minus strand of NC_090923.1, from coordinate 607,288,139 downwards.
TGTACTCCACCTAGCATCTGCTATTTGACATTACCCCACTTATTCCTCACATCCTTTGACTGTGGTCCAGTCTGCTCATAGCCCACATTGGATGAATTACGGACCAGTACTTACCTCTATGAATATGTCTTCCACTTTTACTAATGTGTCAGACCACATCCATCCTAAGACGGGTCTGCTCTTAATCCAGAACACAGCCCGATTGCGATGATTGGCGAGATGACGTCACGCGACGCATTTAAGTGGTGACATCAAATGTTTACATGTGACATCACGACGTGCGTGACGTCACCACGTTGTTTTGACGCCCGGCGCCATTTTTTATACCCGCATTCGCGAGTCTATAATGCAACAGGATCCGTGGAAAACGAGTGGTTTTCTGCTTAGTGGCCGTCCTTGATGGATCCACAGCCCAACATTGATGGTGTACTCCAGCAGGTAAGCCTGACAGTGGGTCTTACACCTTCTATTCCAGAACTTTTGTTATAAAAAACGAACCAACAAGCAGGATTTTTTACCTTTTTCCCCATTACCTTTTGTCTCGCCACATTAGGAGACAGTCTGAATTCCTTTTAATACCAATCATGCCTAAGAGACTGTTTGGATAACAGAGCTTTTTTGTCTGCAAGTTCCTTGCATACTTATTAACCTGTGGCAGCTATTTTGGCAGGTAAGCTGCCTCTACTTCTTATCCATTTTTGACCCATTTATGATTCTTAAATTCTGTTCCCTTATGCAACTAGAACTCCATTGGTGTCTGGTTTTCTATTTCCCATAACCTTTGGTTATACCCTGAACCTTGACACACCGGGACTGGTGGTACCCTTACTTCTAAGCAGGATTTCTGGACACCCAGAGAATGAAGGTATTCCCTCCTCTATCCCTCTTCTCTATTATTTTCCAACTAATATGTTTAAGATACCTAGGTACTAAGGAGACTCATTATTTATAGGTGACCTACTGGAAAGGGATTTTGAACTAACTGCTGTCATTAGACAACCTCTGGGCAACATAGCGAGGTAGGAAACACTACAATGTATGACAGACGCAATTATTTACTAATAACTGTGTAATATACTCCTTATATATTCTGAGAACCATGATTTCTCTTATAGATATCCTGTTAAATTCTACATTGAAGCTTAGAAAACGAAGAAGCTCTATGGACTTCAATAGACTTTGAGAAACCCCAAAACCCACTCCTGATGAAGGGATTTTTCCCGAAACACATAGAGTGTTTTGTATCATCACCTGTGAAAAAGAACAGAGATTGCTACATATCTTGTACATTCATGTATTATATTTGAGTTACTTGTTTACAAATGACGATGTATGTTAATACGTGAAACTGTGCAAGCACAAAAAGAATAATATTTGTGAATAAACAAATAATTGTTTTTTAGAAACATCAGTGAAAATGATCTGCTTTAATTACTGATAATGTAGAGCTATTTGTGTAAAATTATCTTTAACCCCGACTTTGTAGATATACCTAATACTCATTATACTGAAGAACAAAATCATTATTGGAACTATTCCTTTACAAAAGAATTTTCCCTCAGAGGTTTTCCAATATTGCTACATAGAATCTTTCTTTAAACAACAAATCTTTTGACTGTCCATTGACAGTAACCTTGAGTGTGCAGGGGACACGAGGGATCCACATCCTGTGGATACCCTCCCTCTTTTTCAGTTTTTCCCAAACTCACAACCTAGTGTCAGGGTTGTGTCTCTCTCCTCTGCACCTCACTATTAGTCTAAAGATTATGAACCAGGTTTACTTCTGAATTAGTTAGGTGTGCATATGTGTTCTTTTCTCCCCCATCATATTCTGGATAGGCCTGGCTGACAACAAAAATAGTTGATGCAGGACCTTGTGCCATGCACCCACAATGTGAAGATGAAATCTCTGTCTGAGGGGTTGAGCAGCCTCCAAGAATCGCATAGTCCATGGTCTTCCATTAACTGCTCCAGGTGCCCTCTATCTTTTTAGTTCCCATCCTTAGGGTTGGCAGATTTATCCAGGAAGAGGTCTACTAGCAAGTTCCAATCCCCCACTAACAGCACCGGGCCTTTGCAGATCTCCGCTATCCCTCTAAAAAGATCTGCAAAGAAGATGTGTTTGTCTGTCGTGGGGGCGTAAGTTGAGCCAATGTCTATGCTAGCATTACGTATATGTATCTTAATTGCAACAATCCTCCTGCTCCACAGTTCAGTCACTTCTAGCTTACTGAGATGTGTCTCCAGTAATAGCGCAATGTCTGCTTTTTTGGTGCTAAATATTGGAGAGCTTTCTTCCTTTAAATATACTGCCCTGGGCCATTGACATTCATCGATAACATTTGGAGGCCTCTACCCGTTGTCGCTGACATCATTGTTTATAGATCCTGTAGTTAGTGAAGGTGTGCCCAATGCCCCCTTTCCCTCCCAAGACAAACCAGTCACCCTTGTCCCCTCCTCCCCCTCCTGGTGGTGCCACCCAGGCCCTTTCTTGCCATCTCTTTCATCTGCTTCTCACTAGGAATGAGGTCCTGATTCCACCCCCCTGGCCATCTGTTGTTCTCCTGCACATGTGGAGTTTGTGCCTGGCTGCTGTCCATTCCATTAGGTAGGTGCACTTTCTGTGCATTACTGCACCTCCAGGGGAATTATTGAACGTAAAAAATCGAAATTTGAAAAAAAAGAAGAAAAAGAAAAAAAAGAGGAAATTTGCATAAAATTGTTGGAAAGGACTGTTTTATTTGGCATTTTCATTGTGCAGCCATTTTTTGAGCTTTTTAATACCTGGAGCTGCCTTGCCATTTTGAAAGCCCATGTTTTTCCCTACTATTGCTGCTTATTTGACTCTTTTTGGCCCTTCCAAGATGGCCGCCGTAGTTTTCTTTGCTGTGTAGGCAGGTTGTGCTGAACCACCTCTCCCTCTGCTGCACTCCCATTGGCTGCTGAGTGTTTTCTTCCATCCAATCAGGGACCGACAAGCTTCAGCCGGCCCTCTCAGCAAAGGCCCACTTCCAAGGCCCCTGTCTGCTCCCTGTCTGCTTCCGGAACGCTATTTGGGCTCCTCCCTGCACCTTAACCACAATGATGCTGCCACCTCTCTCCTCTAAGAAATGAAATCTGGGCTGCCTTGACTTTGCCACCTCCAGAACTATGGGTTAGTTCCCTCATTATGGACTCACTCCTACTGCCTCTGACTATCACTGTTCTTTATGCTTGTTAATCCCATGTTGTCATCCTGATGCGCAGTGCTTCCTAAAACCCTTTGCTAACATCCGATTCCAAGATTGCAAAACTCAAATCTTGCTGTTTTTGCTTTGTGCTTAAAAGTCTGTTTTTGCTTTGTGCTAAAAAGACAAATCTTGCTGTTTTTGCTTTGTGCTAAAAATACAAATCTTGCTGTTTTTGCTTTGTGCTAAAAAGTCAAATCTTGCTGTTGTTGGTTTGTGCTAAAAAGACAAATCTTGCTGTTTTTGCTTTGGCTAAAAAGTCATATCTTGCTGTTTTTGCTTTGTGCTGAAAAGTAAAATCTTACTGTTTTTGCTTTGTGCTAAAAAGTCAAATCTTGCTGTTTTTGCTTTGTGCTAAAAAGTCAAATCTTGCTGTTTTTGCTTTGTGCTAAAAAGTCAAATCTTGCTGGCCATTGCAAAATTCTATGTATTTTGCTTGTATACCGTTTCTTCTCTGTAAATTGCCAGCCCAGTGATCTCACCACTCTCTTTTGTTCCACACCTACCTGCCTTAGCCTCCCCAGTATCTCCATCCTCTCCTCATTTCCACCCCAATGGCGCTTTCTGTTTCTCCTATCTTTTCCAATTGCTTCGCCATTGACTATCCTTCCCTTCTCACTAAGTCTGGTAGGAAGAAGTTCAAAAAGGATATCTCGGCCTCTAACCATGGTCTTCCTATCGCCGACACCTACTCCAGAGCTTCCGCCAGACAAACCCTTACCAACATCATCTTTGTCATTCCTTCGCCAGATCTATGGACTCCTCATATGGTCTGTGTGCTCTGCCCTATCTCCCCCTCTCCCATTAATGGTGGCACTCGCTGGGAAGTTCTCATGGCTTCCTTCGACTCCTCTAAAGTCATCATTAATGTCTACCTAAATGGCACTGTCATGGTCCAAGGCCCTCTGGCCAATCTCCTCCTCTTTGATAGGCGCTTCCCTCGCCTCATCAATTTCATCTCATCTCCTGCTGTTCCCTCCTCTTCCCCATTGGCTACCTTGCCCTCTCTCTCCTCTTCTGATCCTGCTAGGGCTCTTTCTCCTCCGCAGGGCATACCTCTGATCTGTACCCCTCCCCGCAAGGTCTTTAAGGCTGGCAACCTTCTTCATATTGCCAATCTCAACTCTCGCTCTGCCGTCAAACACTCCTCTGACATCTGCCACCTCCTTGAAGAACTAGACCTTGATGTCCTTGGTATTACTGAGACATGATTCATGGCCAGCTCTGTCACTAGTTTTGACACTCTCCTCCCTGATGGCTACAAGATCCTCTCAGCACCCAGATCTTCCCGGTCCAGTGGGGGGGTAGCCCTGATCTTTCCTGAGTGGATTCCTGCCTCAATCATTCCCACTCAGACCTACTCCTTTTTTGAATGCCTTGTCTGCAGGCTTTCTCTCTCACCTACCCATTCTCTTACTGTGGTTACCATCTACAGGCCTCCTGGTCAAATCACCTAATTTCTCTCTGAGTGGGCAGACCTCTCCTCCTCCCTCCTGGCCTCTACCACTCAACTCCTCCTCCTCAGTGACCTAAATATACATTTAGACTCTCCTTGCCCCTCCTCTGTACTCTTCAGTGACCTCTGCGACTCCCTCTCCCTGTCCATCCTCCCCTCTGGCCCGACTCACTCTGCAGGGCACACACTCGATGTCTTGATCTCCTCTGACCTCCCCCTCTCCATCCCTCTCTCCACTCCTCTCTCCTGGAGAGATCACTCCCTCCTCTCATCTCATCTCTCCCTCTCTTCCCCACAAGCCAAGCCTACCCCAACACTGCCACCTACCTTCTCAGACATCTGGCCCATGAAGCATATGTCAGTTGAGGTTTTTGCCGCCACTTTCTTTGGCTGTCTCACATCCTGACACTGCCCTGTCTCTGCTCTGCTCTTCAATTTCTGATACGCTTGATGCTCTTGCCCCTGTCATGAGGATCCGTTTGAAGTCCAAAGCCAAGTGCAATTCCTGGTATGACTCTGACCTAGCTACTCTTAAACGTAAGTGTAGGGCAGCTGAGAGGAAATGGAGGACTTCCTGTTCATCCTCTCACAATCTGGCCTGTTGCCTGCTACAAAGGCAATACCGACTCTCTGTCCTCACCAAGAAGAGAGTCCACATTCGGGCTTGTGTCTCTGCGGCATCTAACAACTCAGCCAAACTCTTTAAAATCTGCAAGGAGCTGGCCAACCCTGCTGCAGTCTCTACCCCTCCTGTTGCCTCCCAGGCTCTTTGCAATGCCCTTGCCTCTCACTTCATTTAAAAAACCCGGGACATCCTGTCCAACCTCTCCACCCACACCACTCCTCTCCCCTCTCCATCTGTGTTTGCTGACCCTCCTTTAGCCACCCTCCCACCATCCTTCTCGTCCTTTCCTCTTTTCCCCCCTGACGAGGTTGCTAGACATGTCCGATCTATGAAAGCCTTGTCAAAACAGGTTCATCCCTGTTCCTCTAAAACCATCAAGGACCACATTGACACCCTCGCTCTGGCCTTTTTTGCAACCACTCCTTTGCCTCGGGATCCTTCCCCTCCCATCTGAAGCACTTCTTTGTGCATCCTCTTCTCAAGAAACCCACAGCTGATCCTTCCTGTCCAGCTAACTATCGCCCAATTTCTATTACTCCCTTTCTTGGCAAACTCCTGGAAAAGTTGGCCATCTCTCAGCTTAACCTTCATTCCATTTCTGTTGGCTGTCTCCATGACCATCAGTCTGGCTTCAGAGCTGCCAGAAGCACAGAAACTGCTCTCCTGAACATCCGTGAAGATCTGCTCTCCAACCTTGACTCTAACATTCCCTCTGTCCTCATCCTCCTCGATCTCTCTTCTGCCTTCGACAAGGTCAAACATACCATCCTGCTCAACCGTCTCCGTGAAAACTTGGGTATCACTGATCAGGCTCTGGCTGACCTCTTTCCTCTCAGATCGACCCTCCCAGGTCCAACTTAGGTCCTTCCTTTCATCTATCTTCCTCTCTACACGTGGTGTTCCCCAGGGGTCTAACCTCTCACCCTGGCTTTTCAACCAACACCTGGCAATTCTCGCCCACTGCATTGCCACTTTCTGCTCAAATTTCCAGTGCTATGCTGACAACACTCAACTCATTTTCAGGCTGCCCTCTGCCATCTCCTCTCCCTCTCTCATCTCTGATTGCCTAACTGCCATTCAAGATTGGTGTTCCGCCAATGATCTTTGTCTGAATGCCAGCAAGACTGAGATCCTCCTCATCGGCACACCTTCACCATCCTTTCCCCTCACTCTCTGGCCGGCCTCCCTTTGTCCTCCTCCTACCCCCACCTGCAAGGCTAAGAACCTCGGGGTCATCTTTGACTCCACCCTTTCCTTCTCCGCCCACATCTCTGAGGTCTCTAAAAAGTAAATTTTGACTGCACCTCTTCAGAGGTACTTTTCCTTTCCTCTCCTTCCCCCAGAAGCTCATGGTATCCCAAGCTCTGGTTCTCTTTAATCACACTGGTCCAATTAAAGTTTGAATATGCATATTAAGAACTCAGATCGAAAACGAGTTTTAAACTGAGGAATGTAAATAATGTAGATAGACATGAACAAATGCATCCTTTGCGTTTGATCATTTTAGATAATAATTCTCCAATTATTGTGCATAAACTGATCAATTGTGGTATAATAGCCCTAAACATTCTGATCGGACACTCATCGGATGAAGTACATCACAACTTTATTCCAGAATGAACTCCATCTTTACAGTGGAGTGAACAGCTTAATGACTGGGACACAATCTAGTCCATCCATGCCATTAAAGTAAGTACTCACCTGGTTAGGAATAAGAAAATACAACGCTCACTAAGACGAAGAGAGTTTGGGATGTGGATGAGCAGTAGCTCTGTGAAATGATTCCTGTGGAACTTACATTGGAGTGGTGCACTGTGTCTGGTAGTCTCCACATAGTTATAAATGTGGTTAGACACTGCATTGAAAAGCACTGGAGTAGTGATGGAGGAGAAAGACGTGTTGATAGATGGCTGGGTTGTTGGGCTCTCAGTGGTCTCTTCAAAATGCATAAGATCCGGGGTGGGGCGAGTTTTCAAAATGTTGGGAAGAGGAGCTGGAGGACAGTTTTACATATCGGGTTGCAAGGTGGGAAGATGGGTTCATGAGTGACCATCAAATACTCAATGGAACTCCTAGGGGCTAGGACCAGTCAGTGCCACATTTATTCTTCAGGGACAGAGCTCATGTAAGAGCACATGTCGGGAAGGCATCCTGGCACACATGGGGACCAGCAGGGCTGCTGTGTCTGTTGGCAGATGGAGGTGCTAATGGCAACATCTTCCACAGCAAATTTAACATCCCTGGCAGCCCAGCAACCAAGTCAAAGAAATAAGATATGCACTGCCTACTGCCTTTTCATCACTCTGAACCTTACACAGCACATAAAAGACCCAACTCACAGGAACATTAATATCCTTGACCTCATCATTGCCAACCTACCCACTCTCCATCACATCATCACAGCTCTCCAATCCCACTCGACTGGTCATGCCATCTGGCAATCCCCTTTAAAATTAGTCACACCAGTCAAGCAAACCTATCAAACAAGCCTTCAGATAATTCCAGAAATTCCCAATGGTTTCTTTAACAGACGATCTTGCCAAACTCAACCTCACATGGGCTAATCTACCTCTGATGCACGAGGACTGCGACTCACTTCTCCAAAAACTCAAATACACTCCCACACCCAACATCAACCACCATGCCCCAGTGAAACAACAAACCCTCAAGCCTAAACCTTCTGAACCCTGGTACACTCAAGCAATGAAATTAACCATCATTTTCCGTGCATCTGAGATCACACTGCTCAACAAACCATGTGCTACATGCTGATGACTGATCACCACTGCCAAGGCAAACTATTACAGACACCATTGCCAAGCTTAACAATGAAAGAAGAGCCCTCTTCAAAGCCATCCAGCACTGCATCAACGCTATGCCCAACTCACATGTACTGCACCCCATTGGAAAATCCACTGCCATCTATCCTTTCTTCATCAACAATATCAATATGATCTACCAACACAAAAACACCAACCCTACAACTGACAGCACATTACACATCCCATCTCTCAAAACCAAATCTACCGGGACAACTTTCAAAACACTTACTAAGGAAAACATCACTGTCACTCTAGCATTCCTCAAGGCCACATCATATATAGACGTTGTTCTACCTGCCCCCGTATTAAAAATGCTACCAACTGAAGCTGCCAATTGAAGCACTCCTCCCATATCTGAAAATCATCAACAGCTCCCTAACTTCATGTACGTTTCCCTTGACCCTCAAGACTGTGACCCTCCGTTAGGGTGTTCTGGTTACGCCATGGGGTCTGGTGTCCTATCCTTAGGTTGCTCTATATCAGACCATCTTACTTCCTTGTCCATCGGCAGACATCCCTCGGGACGGCATGCACTCACTCCCTCCTCCTCACGGAAAGTTTTGCTCTCTTCATCTGACATATCTAGTCCCAAAGTAGTCAGGCTTTCGTCTCTTTCATCCCTATTTAAGGTCAGCATGTCTAAGGACAATGCTCTATGCTCGAGACTACATGGACTTCCTTCCTCACCTTGTGATTGGGCGACTATAGATCTATCTTCTTTTCCCGTTCTCCCCGATTCGCCTCTTGCTCTCAAATCTTGATAGGCTCTATCAATCCTATCGCTGATACTCCCTATCTTGAAGTTCTTATCAAAATGTTACTTTAGATAGCCCTGACGTTGCTCCCTGCGATGGGAGGAACTCCTGTAGATTTATCCTAAGTGGTCTTGTCGTTGCTTCCTGAGACAGGGGGACCTTCTCTATATGACTCCATGTTATTACTGGACCCGACTCCATTAACTCTTTCTGAATGCGATTAATATTGTGTTCCCTTTGCTTCTTTTTTGCTCCATTTTTTCATCTAATTCTCTTCGCTTTCTCGGTTCTCGTCTAACCCTTTCCTCTTCTTGTCTTTTCTGTTCTCTTCTTTCATTTTCTCTACGCTCTTCTTCTTCCCTTCATCTTTGCATTCTTTTATCCCTTAATTTCTGCACTTCCTCCTCTTGACTCTTCTTCTCTTGCCTATCTAGTTCTTCGATTGCTCTCTACCTGTTGTCATACTTCCTTTCTTCCTCTGCTCCTTCTTCCTTCTTTTGCTGCTCCTCTTGATACATCTGTTCTCGCCTTTGTCTATTCTTTCTCTTATATTCATCCTCCTTCAGTCTCCTTTCTCGTTCCCTGTCTTTTCTATCCTGTTTGTCTTGATTTTCCCTTTGCCTAACTTCCTCAATACTTTTTCCATTGAGCTTGAGCAATATCTGTCTACCTATCCATTTGTTCTGTTAGAGCGTTACCCCGTCAGCTTTACCCTTTTCTCCTTTCCATCTCTTAATCTCCCGTTCTAAATCTGGGGTCATGTTGTTCGCTTTTCTCCTCTTTGTCTTGTAAGACCTTAAAGTTAGTCTCCGTTGGACTATCGTCACTGCAATAAGCAGGCGGTTCATATATTTGATTACTATTTCATGTAGCCGTCTTCAGTTCCCTTAACGTATCTAATTCTACATCTCCTGTACTATTGCCATTTACTTCAGGTGAGGTAAGGGGAGCAGAAGGCTCAGCACCTTCCTCCCTACACTGGTTAAGCATCAAGTCCTCAGGTGGTGGGTCTTCCTGCTCTACCTGATACATCTTCCAGATTTCTAAAATAGCAAAAAAAAATTCCCTGTGTATGCAGTGTGCAAGTATGTGGTCATGTGTTGCAAAACCGCCTTTGACAGCGATGCCCCTTGTGGTCATTACATGAACATTTTGTCTGCTGTATCATTTACCCACTCCGCACTATACTGTTTGAGCTTGGGTGCGTGTTTGGCAGTGTCTTGCAAATGTGAATCAGTGGAGTAACATCCCCCATTGTGACAAATCTCAATTGACTGTCGATAATTTCAGTTGATTTACACAGAATACATTATAGAAAAACAACAAATAGTAGCGCACACCCCCTTCGCCACTCAAAGGCTCTACTATTCAATTATCTCAACCTATCTGTTCAGTCTGCGCCAACAATGATTAAAAGATTGATAACAACGTTTTATCTCTTCTTTAACCTCACAGTTTTGCTTTTGTCGTTCTTTGACACTTCTTTTCAATTTCAAAATACACAAACAGACAGGCTAGTCGACTTTACATGTATCTCATCATAATATTCCTTGTCTTTCAGCCCCTAAAATACCACGATTGGAGTATGAGTCATTCCCTCTCATAAACCTATTTATGTGCCGCCTCAGTACCCACTTGGGTTTTGAAATGACTCCTTCTAAAGCGGCTTGAGCTAGGAAACCGGGCTCTACAGAACACTCCTCGTTGAAACACTTCTCATTTACCCCCAAACAACCCCTGTCACTTTCTTCTATTATCACAATCCCATCCACTTTATTTTGCCAGTCCCCTTAATCTACTCACCATTAGCTTTTCAGCTCCAGACCTTCGGGATCGCCCCCTCCTCCAATCAGCCACCGTCACCTTCCGTCCACTCAATGCCTGTAGAAACCAGGAGGGATTTCGCCAAAGAGGGATCTGTCCCACCTGTATCGATTTTCTTGCAAGTGTTCTATATCGGCCGCTCTATTAGACAATATATTTAGAGGGTCCCTTACTTTTTTGCGATAAGACCCCAAATGGCTCGTCCTTTATAAATTATTCTTCAACTGTATATTTCCAGTTAATCGTGGACCATTAAATCAATAGCATTTACAACAAATAAGCCTGATTACTTGATACCAAAAATATAATTTTTTTATTCTATTTATATAAAGAATAAACACATTATCACATATAAAAATTCAATTTTAGTTTTTTTGTTTTCATGGGGCATCGCCTAATTCTTTTTCTTAAGTTCTCTGCATTTATCAATCTAAAGATTTCGCTCAATCAATATTGCAGTCAGTCTATTTCATCTATTTCTTATTTCAATGGTTAGAGCCTAATTCGACAAATCTATTTGACTGCTCTCCCACTTTGTCAGATAACAAGCAGAATAGTCATTTAAACAGTGTTCAAAAGATTTGTGAACAATACTCATTCATCCAAACTTACTACATACACATCAACACCCAACATGTTTCATTCCTCAAACAACTTTCACTCCACAGTATTTACAAAATTCATTAGGGGTACAATAGACTAAAGTTTCTTCTTTAGAAATTGGAAAAAATGTATAATGTTTGGTCCTGTTCCTCACTTAATTTTCTTTGGTTTTGGAGCTAGCTAGTGTTTCTACCTGCAAAAAGCAAGCAAAAAAGGGCTTGTTTCAATAATTAACAAACCTCATTGTATATTAATTGAAACATCTTGAACATATTCAAATTATGGTTACAGAGGAGCTGGATAACTCCTTTCTTCCCTTAGTCTTTTAACGCACTCCTGATAGTAATCTTGTGTTGTTATTACAGCCTTTTAATGTCTCGGTCTCTAATGGTCGCGCATTTGTCTTCTACTTAGTCATTCTTTCCAGCATTACTTCAATTTTGCCCTTCTTTGTTAATTTGTTTGTCACTGTGTTTCCCTTAGCTCTGGACCTATTTTGCTACATTTATAAGCGGTACAAACTCACATACAGAGTCCCAGCATTGTTCTTACCTCTGATGTTCGGCAGGTTGTTTATTCATTGGCTGGATCCATCATCCCACTGCTTAGCAAGTGTTTCTCTTTACGTATTGCATGTTTTTTTTTTATTTTCACAAATGTGCGCTGTCTTTATGGCTCAATTCCTGGAACTTGTATGTGAGGGAACATCAGGGCATAAAAGTGGGTGGAATATTTATAACCACCAGTTTAATCATGGTCCTTTGCTCAGCTCGCAATCTGCTCAATGACTTAAACAGTATAATGTCTCTCTACGGGTTCATATCTCTTGTTCATTAAACTATGGCCCTTACCATGAAGACACACCATTCTTTATCATGAATGTTGGTCTTTGGTCTAGCTGTTGAGTCAATTACGACACATCTGCTATCTTCGTACCGAAGTTCTATCTCGTCTCGCGGACCCTTTACGGAGCAGCGGCTAACTTCCTACCAAAGCTCTATCTCGTATTACGTTTCCTTACGCCGCACTGCAAGAAAGCATGAAAACAACATGTGGACTGGTTTGGAGTTTATATCTACATTGTAGCCCGCTGTTCATACAATCAGTCTTGCCGTGTTTTGCTAAGCTTAATTAATAGTGATTACTGGCTGACTTACCTATTTTTCTAGCTTATCGTCTTATCGCCAGGTGTTCCGTCAACGTCTCGCCGCTCTCTGTTCTCCTTGCGGTCGGTATGGTGGACTTCTCCTTAACAGCCCCAGTAGGAACTTAAGAGTCTCCATATCTCACTTCTTTTATGCTGTTTTTGTTTCTGCTTTCTGTTTTCTCTCCACCTCTTCCATATTGTGTGGAGCATCGGCCTATATGTCACTATGTACTCTGAAGGTCCTTTACTCTAGTCTTCCAATTTACTCACATGTTGCCTTGGTTACTAGGTCAAGAATGCTGTTTTCCTTTGTTCCCAATTATTTTGCCACGTACGGCAAGTTGTCTAATCTAATCAACCTCTTTGACTCACATGGACATTTTAGACTTTTAGCATGATTTATGGAGTTCTTTTAAACTTAGATTCTTCATCTCTTTCCTCTTGTCAGAAATAACCCCTATAATGCCGGACCTTAAGTCTATTGCGTAGGTTATCGTGATCTAAGTCATAACTGCTTGTCACAGACTCCTGCCTTCCAATCCACAATGGTAGATGTCTCATATCACACGTCTCATTGTAATTATGCTCCTCAGTTTACCACAGTATATTTCTCCTCTGTGTGCATTAGTCCGATCTCTCATTAAGTCCCAACTCCATACTTTTTATCAAATAGATTCATTCATTTTCTCAGGAGTTTGCTCTTGTCCATATTGGTATCATTACAGGATTTGATTTGATATACCACTGACCAAGGTAGTTTGTCTGCCTTATGCATATATTCCACGAAATGTCCTACTAGTGGCGCTGTATGAGTCCTTTTTTTAATGCAGCTCTTATGTTCCATTATACGTGTTTTAGCTTTCCTTTTGGTTTTACCAATATAGATCTTCTTATATGAACACCATATGTCATTCCGCATTATCTGATCTTTTATCATCCTACTCCTCCGGAAGGCAATCAGGGGTCTCTCCACCGGTGTTTTCACTTTTTCCAAGATTTTCCAATTTCAATTTACTATTTTCTTGATGCGATTTGACAAACTACTGTAGGTGTTAACAAACATAAGATTGTCTCTCTTTTCTTCTGTTTTTTTTTGTTATATTCTAAAAGGGCCTCTCGGTTGTTATTATCTGCTATTTTGATCACCTTTTTAGTCAAATCGGGTGGATAGCCTCTTCTGTGCAGATTTTCTCATAGGTTTTGATCCTCTTCTTTGTAGTCGGTTCTCTTTGTGCTGTTTCTCTTTAGCCAGAAAAATTGTCCAAATGGTAGGTTGTTGCGGATATGGTGCGGATGGAAGCTTGTGTAGTGTAGGAACGAGTTGCGATTTGTTGATTTCTTGTAAGGTTTTACAAATAGTGTTTCACTCTCAGGATCGCTCTTTATGGTTAGGTCTAGGTAGTTTAATTCCTTATTGCTAAGATTATGTGTAAAGGTGAGATGCCTGTCTTGTTGGTTCATCCAGGCTATGAACTGTAAGGCCGCCTTCTCTTCACCTTTCCAAAGGATAAACACGTCATCTATATACCTTCGCCACAGTCAAAGGTTTCGTATATAGGGATTTGTGTTTTTGTAGATGTGGTGCTCCTCTAATCCTTCCGTGTACAAATTAGTGATACTAGGGGCCAAAGTTGCCCACATAGCTGTGCCTTAGATTTCCTTATAATATTGGCCGATTAAATGGAAGTAGTTTTCTATCAAGGCTACTTCTGCACACTACAATATGAATGATGTTGGTGCCCTAGTATTAATTCTTTCCACTAATAAACGTTCCTCTAGGGCCTATGATGACACTCTTTGTGGGATGTTAGTATAGAGTGCTACGATTTCCAGGCTTATCAACAATTCTTCATTAGGTTTAAATTATATGCCTTCCACATCTTTAATGATCTGTGTCATGTCTTTTATGAATGAGGCCATCTTCCTCACCATGGGTCGCATGTGAAAGTGGGTGGATTTTGACAAAGGTTCCAGGACTGAATCAATTCCTGAGACTATTGGTCTCCCTGGTGGACTAGTGAGGGACTTGTGATCTTTGGGAGGGTGTAGAATTGTAGGAACCTTGGTCTCTCAGTTTGTAAGAATTCTGCTATCTCAGCTCTCCACAGGAAACTTTGCGATCCTCTGTCTAGATAGTAGAGGGTATCCGATTTTCCAAAATTTCGAAAAACCTACTAACTGACGGATCTGAACCATCCTCTTTCTGCTACCAAGTGGAGTGTAGGCCCTTTAAGACGAGGTAGCACTATGTGGGATGGATGGGGATGCAGATCTTACTCTTGCACCAATAATCAGACCGACTCAGGAAGTTGGCAAGCACGACTGTTTTAGTTGCAATTGTCTAAAACAGGGAGTACAATAGGCATCAACGGACGCTGTACTGTCATAAGTCTCTTTTCATGAAAAAACACATATTTATAACAACAATTCGTCATCATCAACATCATACTACATGGAAAAATAAGAAAACCTACTAGGGGATGTGATAGGCTTTAGGGGAACATCTAAGTATACTTTCTATGGGGTATGGAATTGTGATTGGGTCTCTAAGGTCAGGTAGCCAGTTAAGCCCACCCCTAGTGCAAGTCATCTTCTGTGTCATATTAATACACGTTTCATTGGCTTGTATACTATAGGGCTCTTTGCTACATGGCCCTCTTTCATTGGTTGGCACGCTTGTACCCTTCTGGAATATTCCACTCGCTAGCAGTACCCCAGGTGCTGGAGGGTTGGCTTGGTCATGCCTCCCCACCCAATTAGCCCAACATCCATCCTTACTCCCACTGTCTGCCATTCAATTAGTCCTTTGAACTCGGCCTTGCAAAGGATCACTATGCCTGAGAATAAAAGGGAGTGTGAGCATGGCCTTATCTTCTGGTCTCGGTATAGCTTGCCCAAAGTTTATTTTCATCTCGCCATGTGACAGGAGGCCGCGTTTTGAGCTCTTTCGTTGTATTTAATACTATTAAATTGATGAAACCTGGCACGTCTAGTGTTTTTCCATTACAACTCAACAGTAGCCCGTCTTGCGTCTCATGCTCATTGTATCTCCTTGGATAGATAACCAGTTTCTTGGCTCCTCCAACCCTTGACTCTGGGCCAGACAAGCCTTCTCGAATCTTCCTTCACCGTCAGCCTTTTCACTTTACTGCGCCACACTTTCAGCCCTTCTGTTCACAGAGTCCAAGTTTGCTAAAATGCGTCGTGGAACATCCAAATTCTGTACACACTTATATATATATTGGCAGCACCAACTGCAGTCTATTCCCTGCGTATAGCCAGCCTCATGATTACTTAGTCTACTTGCGTTACTGTATCTGTACAATTATAAAATGGCTTTGCATTTTCTTCAGTGCTCTCTGCACAGGCAATCTTCATTTTGCTTGTGAAATGTTGCTCGATTATTTAATTCGCCTTCAGATTCTATAAGGTCTGTTCACCTTCTTCATTGGCATCTCTTTTGGGTACGTCATTTCTGCTTTATGTGATGTCACCAGTCTTCTCTTTCACTCAACTTCACACTTCTTCCGGAATTTCCTTTAGAAGACTGTAATTTCTTCATGGGTACATTATATAGGGTTTCGCAATGGATCATTTTTTCGCAGTATAGGTACCATTATTGGCTTTGCGCATGTTGCAATTTTCAGCTGCCAACATATAGGCAAAATGGTGGCGGGTCTTCCGGTAGAGGCACTTGGCTCCTCCTCTACACTAACATTTAATGGCCAATTGTCAATATGTAGTTTGACTTCAGCCCACTTGCCCTCCAGGACTGTGGCAACATTAAATATGTTAGGGGACAATGTTTTTCTTAAAATAAGATTGCATAAGACAGCTGTTTCTTTCATGTTCATACGCTGGAGAGAAGATGGATGCTGCAACCCAATATCTTTTTAATGTCCCTGATTCAAGTGTGACTCTTGTAAAATAGCTTTGTAATAGTGCTCTTGCTACAAATGAGCAAGGACCTTGAATCGTTTGATTGGATTTGCAACACCATGAACAGTCCAAGTTAGATTTGTTTTTAAAATCATCATGGGTTAATGAGTTGCAAGTTATGACATATATGTCATATACCATGTGAAGCCCAGAAATCTAAACCATGCATCGTATGCCTGCCTTCGACAAGAGTTGTCTACCAAGCAAATACTAGAAAATGATGAGATTTTGAAATTTCTTTAAGTTTAGGTACGGTTCTCATCTGTTGCCAACGCGGCATTCCCTGCAAGGGGATGTGGAAAGGAAGGAGTAGAAACATGAAGAATGGTACTTAGATTTCCCATACTAATAAGAAGAAGAATCACAATGATACAGTTATTTGCCAGTCTAGAACAAAATAAACTCTTCCACGTAATTCAAACCATATTTTAACTTTTGTTTGTGGTAGCTTTGACATACCACTGTGAGGGAGGGACAGAACCAATATCACACCACAAATGAGTACTTGGTGTTAATGAAGGGACTGTGATGATGCTGTGACAGTGTCCAACAGAGTAAGCTGTCATCTGTGTGCACTTGTTCGAGCCTTATTACAAGTTTTCCGGAATCCTGCCTGTATACCGTCAAACTGTAATACCCTTTCTGACACTTGGTGTGCCAGAATTAGTGGCAGATTCCAAGTGGTGGAAATGCTGGTAAATCTCCATTCCATGAGGTTCGATTGCACGTCATGGATGAATTTGCCGGTCCGGCACCATGATTACTGGGCCAGTAATAATGGCAGTTTTTTGCTGGTAGGGTGGCGGATATACCTCCAGCTTATAACTGGAGGTATATCCGCCACCCTACCGGCCAATTTGGAGTTGGCCGATCCGGAAAAGTGCTGCTATACGTTATTACCGGCACTTTATTTCTGGACTGAACAACTTGTAATGACAGCCACTATGTAACTATGTTGAGTAGAGCATATGAGGGTGATATAATTCAAGGTTTTGTCAATACGCAGTGTACATAGGGTACCACATCACCACTCATTTCAATTCTTTCATGCAACAAGGTTTTAAAGGCTTTTATGTATACTCATAAGACATCAGGGTCATTCAAGGAGTCGGTTTTCCCTCCACAGGGTATCCTCAACATTGCAGGACTGAACAGGCCATGCATAACACCAGGGATCATTGCACAGGTCTCATGGATAGAAAAGGCTTGCTGACTTTCACTGTGCCATTTAAGAAGTAGTGATAAATGTATCTATTAAAAACCATTCATTTAAGTTGACCAATGCTTTTAGCTGCCCTCAGGATATCTACAATCTTGATACATATGAGTAGGTTTATTATAATAACTCCAAGTTTGGCTTTAGGATCAGTCAATACTTTTAGGCCTAACTTAAGAACCTCTGGATGTCAACACACAAGGGAGTTGTTAGGGCCAGTAATTTTGTTAAAAATGTATTCATGAATCGTTCCAAATAATCTCTGCATCAATTTTCTGCAGTGACACACATTCTTAAATTATTCCATCAACTGAGATTTGTACCGTTCTAAAGCTGTTTCTGTAGTTTTTCAATTACTTGATCCATTTCCTGTAATTTGCTCACTTCATCCTCACACGCCATAACTCTGGTGTTTTCTGCATTAAAACGTATTGAGCCTGGACTTTCTATCTTTCATATCCCTGCAAATTCCTGCATTGTGTTTATTTGCTTGTACCATGAAGGGTTCAAAGGGATTAATTCAGCCATTCGTTCCATCATGGATGGTTTTGATATAGTATTGGAGGGTGGTGTGTGTTCTGATTCTAGATTGTTGCCAGCTTGCAACATTGTGGCAATTATTTTGAGAACTGTTTCATGATGGCTCATTCTTAAGTTGGGACTAGGGCATATTTTATGAGATTCAATTGATGTGTTTAATAATGTGATAACAGCTTTATGAGCATGAGGCCCCTGCTAGGAAGATGGGTGATACATCATGTGTTCTTGTAGAACATGTAACATGTTCCAGGGGTTGGGAGGATTGCTCAGGGGACATGCCTTTGTCTTGGAAGCAAGACAACGTAGAGCCCGGTCCCCTTAGAGACTGGTCTCCAGAGCGTTATGAAATATTAATTAATTACATTTCCATGTGAGGGAGGAGTGTGAGTTATATTCACGGGTGATGATTGTTCTAAGTGTCTCTGCTTGTTATTTAATTCACTGCAAAATATTTCTTGTGAATGTGCATCCAACCAGTTTTGTGTTACGCTCACCTGATATCCCCGGGGGCGTCTATAAGGCTCTGAGATCTGAAACCCTGGATGCGTAGTTGCCCAGTGCTGAATAATGAATCTGCAATTACAGAAGGGAGGATTGATGATAACTGTCTCTAATGGGTGAATCTCCGACCTCCCTCTGACTGATTCCCTTCCCACTGGGTTCTTTTCTCACCTTAGTTGTTTGTAGGGTGAGCTATCCATCCTGCCTTTCTTGTGCAGGGGTACTTTTTGTTTGTTTGCGAGCTGCCCAAGTTGCTTCAATGGTGCAGTATGCCTTCCTTGGGCCCAGGCCTGCTGTAACCCTGAATCTGCTGGTAGGCAGGTAGGTCTGCTAATTGTAAGTCTTTGTTCTGTTTATGGTGGGAATCCGTTACTGTCTTTAACTCTGTCTTTTCAGGTGCAAATGTCTTGATGCTGGCGTGCCGGATGGAGAGGCACGTTTTCTAGAGAAAGCACGAAGCGCAGCGCCTTTATTGTCTTTTAAAGCTAACCTGTGTTTTCTTCTTCTTCTCCTCACAGGCCGCTGTGGTGCTGCGAGTGAATGAGAGCGCGATGAAAAACAGGACCCCGGTACCCGTTAAGGTAAGTACAGCTCTGTGCGGTTGTTTAATATTGAAAACAAACCTAAATATGTCTCTTTTCCTTTGCAGATGTTGCTGTGGTGCTCCGGATGGAAGCGTGGCGTAGCGCGATGGAATTCAGGTAAGACTGATGGAATTCGATGCTTTGGAAGCGCGCGTTCTAATATTGTTTTTCCCTTTCTCGTTATTGCAGGTCGCAATGTTCGAACAGCAGCTGTGGTAGCAGTTCGCCGGAAGTCCTTAAGCTAGTACTCACAGGTGAGTGATGTTTCTTCTTCTCTCGGTTTCCACAGATTGCAGCCCAGTTGAGATGCTGAGTGCTGGATGGTGTTTTCTCAGGTGGCAGAATAATCTTGTTCTTGTTCTTGCAGGATTACAGGAAGATGCTGAAGACCAGGAGCTGGACACGGTGACCGTCAAGCTGCGGGTTGCAGAATAACTCGAAGCGTGTTCTGCAGTCAGGGTGCGGTTTAGATAGCCCAGCTAAAGTAGTACCAGGAAAAGTAGTTCCAGGCCTGCCACACCCAAAACACTAGACCGCATGGCTTGGTTCTTAGAACTAGACTGTGTGGGAGCTTCCATGTTGGATTTAAAGGCCCTTGTACATAAATGGGACCTAGTTTTAACAGCCCTTACTTCCTACACATGAGCCTGGTGCCAAAGGCGCCTGGACTGGCTGCTGTAGCCCTTTTGCAGTGGTTTTAAGGCCCTCAGGGTTCTGGTGGGAGTCTGCTTGAGGCACAACTTGTGCACCCTCATAGTGGTCATGACATTTTGTCATGCTTTATAAAGTGTACTACGTGGTAAAATAATATATAAACAGAGAATTGGCCTATGCCGCATATGTATGGCAGTACATGCGTATATATATATATATATGTGTATATATAGTGAAAACACGTTATTAAAGGGATGTTATGGTTACGTTGCACTGCTAAGACTAACACCTTGGACATCAAAGAATTTCAATGGTTTTTATAAATGAAAATATTTCATAATATTACACCACTGTATGAAAGATATATGACAGTACTATAAACATTGTGTAAATTAAAAAAATATTCTACCGACCATGCAGCAGTTTAAGAGTCTGCAGACTATACCTTGTGTCCGTGGACATACCTGGAAGCAGGTGTCAGCAACCAACCCCAAAAAAACAGGGGACAACACCATTTTCATGTTTCGTTTTGACACAAACAATATACATACACCAACATTACAAACAATTGATACAAATGAAAGATACATTTACACAGATGGGGAGCAGGTGCAAGTGGATCTAGGTCACCTGGCCTAAGCCCCACCTACCTGTTGCCACTCTTTTGGCCTTATCCCCGCCCACCTGGTTCCTTTCTGGTTGCCGCTCTTTTGGCCTAAGCCTCACCCACCTGGTGCCTTCCTGGTTGTCGCTATTTTGGCCCAAGCCCCGCCCACCTGCTGCCTGCCTGGTTGCCACTCTTTTTCCCTACTTAAGCAGCCCTCCAGCCTCTTTTCCTTTTCAGATCGGGAGCAGGTGCAAGGGGATCTAGGTCACCTAGTGCCTTCCTGGTTGCTGCTCTTTTGGCCTAAGCCCAGCTTCTTAGCCCTGACTCTTCCTTTTGCTCTTAACTCTTAGATAAAGGGTATCTCTCGGCGGGCGTCCGAAACTAAGGGCAGACGAAGAAAAGGGCAATTCATGTTTTGGTCTGTTTGGACCAGAAGTACCAGGGACTGAACCCCTGCCCAACATCTGTTTACTCCCTCTGTCCCCACAGGCCTACCCTACTCTGGTCCCCTGTGATGTTCCGTTGTGCCCCCCTTCTTGCATACAGCAGTTGCCTGTTTTGCTTGATTCTTTTACCCTGCTTCACGCCCCCCGTCCAATCCGCTCCTCCCCCTACATCCTACCTCTCCAGGAGTCTGTACTGATACATTCTGGTTCACCATCAACGCCTTTTGCAAATGCTTGGATTTGACTTTTATGGACTTCATTGACTCACGCTTCATCACCCTTTCTCAACTCTCATGCTGGACATCCCCTGCATCGTGTACTCATGGTGGTCCTGAATCATGCTGTTCCCATTTTCCTCTTGAATGCTGGCTTGTATTTGCTGTTCTCTTGCAACATTATGTGTTATTACTGTCTTCTGCAATTGTATTCTCTCTCCCCTCTTGCTTCTCCACTTGTTCACTGCTCACTCTCTGTTCTCTCCTCCTCTCCCTTTCTCCCTTTTCCTATCTCCTCCCCTCCTCCCCTTACTTTCTTCTATGCACTTACTCTATCAGAATGGTCCTTGTCCTAGCATGATAGCAACCTTGTTTGTCTCCTCTCCCTAACTTACCAATCCACCCCCCCCAGCACTATCTGAAATGTCAGGCCTAGTACGTTAGTTGCTTGTTTTGTTCCTCCCCTCCCTTTCTGCACCCCTCTCCCTCACCTTTTGTTAATCTCCAGCTCTACCAGAAATGTTGTCAGGCTTAGCACGGTAGTCGCCGGTCTGTTTCCATTTCCTTCCCACCCTCCCCCTCCCTTCCTTATCTATGTCTTAGCTCTTGCACTATCTGAAATGTAGCCAGGCCAAGTATGATAGTTAATTTCACATTCTTATTGTTCATGGCCTATAAGAATGTCATTGTATTTTACCTTGTTCCCTCTCTTGCCTTGAAGCGCTTTGAAACGCATTGTGTATAGGCGCTATATAAATAAACTATATCACACACTTATATGTCTCCAAATGTAAGAAATATTTGTTTACACATAGGACAATATTATGGATTAGACCAAATAGTAAATATAATTGTATACCTTAAGTAAGCAATGCAGTTGTGCACCTTTTAGGAACTGAAGCACAATAACACAACACAAGAAAACAAACTCTCTAAACCTAGTAAGTAAATATTCCCTTCCTTTGTAAATGTGTTCCATAGCAACTAAATATTTTTATAATAATGTATTCATAACTACAATTATTCACTATATATTTCCACAGAAATAGCAAACACACTTGAATGGCTAGAGGAGTACTTCCCTAAAGATGACATGAGTGATGAACAATCTATTAATGGTGAACACACATACATATGTTAAAATGCACTGAAATAATGCATGTTGAGAATCAGTTATTAAATCACATCTTTTTGATATATTTTATTTTCCACAAAGTCCAAAAATAAAAACATGAAGACAGTAATCATGAGGAAGCAATTCTAAATAGTAACAAAGGACAAATAGAAACTGTTGAAGCCAAAATTAATAAATTATGCACTCTGATGTCTGAAGTAAAAAATCAAGTTGCAGAATTGTCTAATTACGTAAAGAATCATGTGATCCATGATATTGATTTTCATTGCCTCACATGTAACTATGACCCTTTTCCTGAACAATCACCCCAATCATTGCCAGAACATTATCATAATAAATATTTTGATGGAATTTCTAACACCAATTCTCCCAATCATGAAATCGTTCAACTTCCAAATTCCCCTATTAATGTTTCCCAATCTGCTTCCCCATCCCTTTCTTAAAATAAATAATTATAAATGTAAGCTGTATAAGTTAGGCCCACAAATATTTTTCATTGTAAAAATATAATGTAAATATAACAATATAATGTTGCAATGTTTGTAAAAAAAATAATAATTTAAATGCCATTTTAATGTCTTCGGACTATAATAATGTCTGTGTCTGCATATTTACATACAAGTGACACTGTACAGATGTTTCGGTGCCTGTGAACCTACTGCCTAGTCTGCAGAGGAAACTACGCACTTTCAATGTGTCCATGAACGTCATTGTCAGGGTGCGGACGCCTCACTGTGTATACAATACATCATAGGTCACGTGAGGTCATCATGTGATTGCTTCTGTGGCCATCTTTAAATTCAACTTTCGTCTCTTTAGGGACTTTAACCCCTTAATTGCTAAGGATAAGTATGTTCATCCTATTTGCATTGACTTACATCGAGTTCAGCATTTAAGGGGTTAAAGTTCAAACTTTGCCCTTGCACACCTTGTAGCACCATTGGCAGAACTTCTATGAACTTTTAACAATTTGTTATGCACCTTTTCCTGTACCGGAGGTCCACGGTTTTGTTACGTCATCGCAGACAACCCTGGACATCATCACGTGACCATGCCTGTGCAGCGTGATGACGTATCCTTGCTCACTGTTTGCGCTTTGCAGACATCTTTACATTCAATTTTCAGCCACTCTATGGACTTTCAAGTTAAAACTCTGCCCTTAGACAGCTCCCAGTAGCATTGCTACTTCATTCCTAATCTTTTTAGAACTTCTCAAGGCCTTATATGGATGCTGATGTCCACGGAGAGGACGGTAGTCCATGGACATTTCAAGGAAAATGGCATCTGCAACAGCCATCCCTCCTCCTCCTCCACAGCGGCCACCACAACCACAACCACCTGGAGGACCTGGACAGGGGAACAGGGGACCTGAGCAGATGACATGCAGGAGTAAGAGGAAGAAGAAGATGTAGTGGAGGAAGTGCATACTACCTCGGATGAGCAGAAGAAGTCGTGGGTGTTGTGGTTTTTCACCACTGTTGGATTAGTACCAAAGGATCAGGCTGTCTTTGTGCCCTAAACTGTGTGCAAAATTGTACTCAGTCATGGACAAAAGGGGCAGTACTCCTCTGGTACTAACTACATACACTTCCATACCCACACCTTCCACCTGGCGGCCCAGAGAAAGGAGCTCCCCTACTCAGGAAGTGGGATTACTTTGGCCACTACACCCTCCTTGACCACTCCTGTTACCACTCGGGACACTGCAGTGAGACTTAATATTTATCATGCCATCTCGCAGGTGATACAGGAGGCTGTCGACCCGTACCTTGCGCAGTCAACAATACTTTGTATGTGCTGTGACACAATCATTTGCAGGGGGGAGGGCATCCAAAGCGTCTTTGAGGTGGCTAGAGTAGGCCCATGAAAAGGATTGCCCTGGCCTTAGTTTGGTATGCAGCCCTACATCTTCCTTTGTCCACCTGTCCCTCCCTTATGGTGTTTGGTGCCCCTTTCCTCCTACCCTCCCTCCTTTGGTTTCTCTTTCCCTCTGTGAAAAAAAACAAAAAAAAACAAAAGCAAAAAAAAGGTTCCTCATGGAACCGCCTTTCAAAGTTTAAAAATAAAATGAGAAAAAATACTCTTATCCACTCCATCTACTTTATTTTTATACTTAAAGTAGTAAGAGTCTATAAAAATATCTAACATTTTCATCAGCATTACATTTTCTACTTAAGGAAATTGAAGACAATTTGCACAGCAAAAAAAAGAAAAGATGACAGTCATACATTTCTGTCCCAAACCCCTTTTCACTGCTATACCAAATATTAACATGAAGTGTAACATGTGTGGGCTTCCCACGTATATTACAGTACCATAACAAAGTGACTCACGCCCTTGTCCGAAGTCATATAGTCCACGGATAGTAAAACTGTCTGCAGACTTTTCGGAGAATTTAAAAGGGGGGACTTAAACTGAATTTACTTTTTTTAATTCTATAATGGTGGCTCTTAAAAGAACCTTTTTAATTGTTGTTTTCTTGTTTTCATTAAAATACCCTTTTTGTTTTTTTGTTTTTTTTATTTACTATAGTAACAAACGATGTACTGTACTTATTTTTTCATAACTTTTGCAAAAACTGCTTCAAACATTTTTGTGTGTTTTTGGTTTTTATGTACTATAGCTATTAAAAGATATTTTACTACATATTTCATGTGTTCCCTTTTCATTTAGTCACAAAAACAGTTTCAAGGAATTCTGAAAATTTGAAAGAAAAATCTAATTCCCAACATCTGATAAGTGTACATACAGATTTATTCACATTCCGCCTGGCCTTTTCAATTTGTGGGCTAAGCAAGTTTGAACATTTCCATATTTGCCTTTCAGGTATTCTTGAAAACCTTTTTTTCGAACCTGGAATCAGTTCCATTAGCCTTTGAACGTATCCTTCATGGAAAACTGCAACGATACTCCAGTCACATACCCCAAACTGTTGCCTCCAAAATGTACTATAATAATGTCAGAATGTTTAAACCAAACCATATTCTCGCACAACAGTAGCAATGCAGCCCAGTTTAATCCTCAAACTCCATACCAGGAGACTTCCACTTCTTCTAACTCAAGATTAGCAGAGATGCCTCAGTGCTCTGTGTAAACCTTTAACCAATGTACCCATCAATCTTCCAGCATCCACACACTCTGCTTCTTCATAGCTATAGCCATCGTTCCTCCATTTCACACAAGAAATAAAACACTTGCTACCCTATCCTCCTGTACACTTTAACTCCTCCTCCACAACCATCAAACCTGATTGACTACTTCCCGATGTCTGCGGATGTCTGTGACTGCCTACAGTCTCTGCAGTCTGCTTTCCATGCAGGACATTCTTAAAATACACGGATGGCACGTGCGAGTATGCAGACTATCGCGGTGTCCACAGACACTGTCAAACAGGGCAGCCCTTCTATCCTATCAAGGACAATATTGCTTCTCTAGTTCCCTCCATGGCTGAATTCTGTAAACACTCTTTTGCCACTGTCTCCTTTGCTTCATCTCTCAAGTACTCCCTTGTGCATTGCCTCCTAAAAAAGCCATCTGCTGACCCTTCCTGCCCAGCTAACTGCTGCCCTATCTCCACTGCCCCTCTCTTTGGCAAACTCTTGGAGAACAAGTCTGCCTTCAGAGCATCCAGAGGCACATAAACATCCCTCCTCAACACCCGTGATTATCTGCTCTCAAACCATGATTCCAACTCTCCATCTGCCCTTATTCACCTTGATCTGTCCTCTACCTTTGACATGGTCAATCATTCCATCCTCATTAATAGGCTCTGTGACACCCTCGGCATCACGGACTGGATACTGGACTGGTTAACTCTTTCATCTTGAATCAGCCCTCACAAGTGCAACTGGGCCTCTTTCTCTCCTCTGCTTCACTCTCAACTTGTGGTGTCCCTCTCTCCTCACTGAGCCCTCTTCAACTAATCCAGAATAGGACCGCAAGACTTATCCTTGGACTTAAACCCAGGGACCGCATCTCTCCAGCCCTAAAATCTCTCCACTGGCTCCCGGTGGTTACAAGGATCAAATTTAAGACCCTCTGCACCATCCACAAGGCTTTCAGAGGCCTGGGACCCTGAACATTTAACTCTCTTTCCCTAAATACCGCCCTGCTAAAGTCTTTCGGTCCGCTAGCTCCAACTCTCTGCATGTCAGACGTTTCTGCAAGCAGAGAGTGGAGGTAGATCTTTCTCTTCAGCTGGAGCTCCCTGCCCCTCTCTGTCTTGAGCTGGATCTCCTTAAGTTCTGTTAGCTCTTCAAGACCTTCCTATTCTCCACCTCCTTCCCTCTCCCCATCCCCTGCTAGTCTCCCACTCTGCGACGACTGGATGCCTCTGTCCCTTTTGAGTCTCCCAGAGTTCAGGCCCTCCTTGTCCAGTCCTCCCTTCTCACCCCTTCCCACCAGCACTTGCCCTCGGGCACCCTTTCCTGATTAGAATTCTGTGATGGTCCTCCCCACCCCATTGCACTATTACCTTACCACTAGGTTCTCCTTGCACTAGCCCTCCTGGGCACCCCTTGCACTTGCCCAGCTTCGGGAGCCCCCTCCCTCCAGCACTTCTCCCTCTTCTCCATACCCATCCTTCAGTGGCCTTAGTCCTTCCCCTGCACTTCTTGTTAGTGCACTTGCACGATTCGAATGTCACAAGGCCTAGTAGGACCGTTATTGTTGTTTTTCTCCTTTGTCCCCCCCTCCCTCTTTTGTCTTGTGGTGCCTGGAAACACTTTCTGCTTCATAGGCGCCATACAAAATAAACAAATAAATACCCTTTTTACTTTTATGTTTTTAACACTCCCTCATTGGCTACTTTGAAACAGTCACACATCCATCCACCAATCACATCCAACAACTCTACATGTAACCCTGTCACCTCAGTTCAACACTTCAGATATACATTTCAACTCTCAGAGTACATGTTTCCTGTTATTCACAGCCCCCTGCATCAAAAACGACTTTGAAACAGTCCCAGATTTCAATTTGAAGATTCAACAATATCAACATCTAACAGGACATAGCACAGATATGCTTCTGTTTTTAAAAGTAATTTTCTTCACCACCTTTATAAATATGCATACAGAGTTGCTGCCACTCACCCTGCAATAAGCATCTCAATAAGCATATGCTCTTTTCTAACCACTGCTATCAAATGCCATGTATTGCAACATTCTGCACCTGCTCACATTAAGTGGCAGTTACTTACAAATACTGCTAACATGTTGGACTTCCTCACACTAACACTTAACAGTGTTCTACAAATCTTTTGCGACTGCATTTCCCTTACTTGTAAAACACGTTACAAATGGTGCAGCTCTAAATGCACGTATGCATTTTTTATATTCAATATAATGCTCCTAAAAGCAAACATTTTTAAAACAACAGCCTTTTTCCTGACGTGCAAAAGTCATATTTTCCAACCTTTGCTATTACATTTTTCATAGTGCCATCTTCTCACATTAACTACAACTTAGTAGTACCATACTGTTTGCCAACTACATTTCCAAAAATATTAACATTGTTACACTACTGCTGTACCTGCACACTGTAGATTTCTTATTAAAATACAAATGAATGGGGGGCGCTGTTGAACAGCCAGCAAAATGGCTGCTTAGCCCATTAGCTCCATGTGGACCTGGCACATATCCGCCACCATCAGCGGTTTGCCTGCATCTCTCTGCCCGAAATCAGCATCGGAGTGTGTCCGACACCACCCTCACCATCTGGTGGCCTTCTCAGGAAGAAACGCGGCCCATGACACCAGCCACGACTGACAACAGTCCACGGCCTGGCCGCGTGTATGGCATCAGGTTGTATCGTGCCCCCTTCCCCGTGTTGAGCCTGGTGCCTGCGGCCAAGGAGGGCGCCGCTCACTGACTGATCACTGGGGGCTCGCCTCACTGGGCCCTGTGCCACGTCATCAAGGCCGCGCTGCTGCGGCTGGGGCTGCGGGGACTCTGCCGAGGCCGTCTGGTGGCCGCGTTGTTGCCCGGGGGTGGTGCGGCTTCCCAGCTCGCATCGGAGGCTCGCCACGGCCGCCCATCATCTCTGCCCTACCCCGATCTCGCTGGCCTGGCGGCCCTCTGGACAGCCTGGGTCGAGCGCGGGAGCGGGCTGCTGGAGCCTCCCAATGCACCCTCCACTCTGTGCCTCCGGCGCGCCCTGGCCTGGGCTGCGGCCCGGGAGGTATACACACCTGCTGCAGCTGGTGCAACAGTGAAACAAGGATTGATCCCCGCGAGCTGGACTGAACGTGCTCACGGGGCAGGTGAGGAGCTGGGGGGCTGCATTTGTTTATCTCTGCCTTGTTCTGCTGGCTCCTTGTGGATCCCATCGCCACTGCAGCTCCCATCAGACCACGGCCCCAGCACTGTTTATAACTACTGCTCAGCGCTGGGAGCAAGTAGCAGGCTCTTCCATCCGCCCATTTAGCATTGTTGTTTTGGTCTCTTGGCGGGGTCTGGCCCACTGGAGGAGCCTCCTTACATGGACAATTTGTGCCCACATTCACGCTAATCAGCATTACCACGTCGGACTGGGGTACCACACAGACACCCTTCTTATATCCAGCGCTGGATGCACTGTGGGCAGCAGCTACCCACTGAGACTTAGCTGTACTCACTACCACCCCTTCTGCCTCTTGGTGCCCCCGCTTTCCTCCTCATTGCCACAGTTTCTGCTTTCTGGGCACCATCAAGCTGATACACACCCTTGGCCACCCATATCGCCACACGTATTACTGGCACAGACACTCTCGCGCCCCGACCTGCACTAGACAGGTCTAATTGGTCAAGAGGAACTGGCAAGGGGGTGCTATGGATAAGTTCACTAAAGCTGTGCCAAGGGCTGAGGCCGGAAACACGCCACCCACTCAGGAGGAACCCGAGGCTGAACGACATCCAGGCACACTGGTCCGAGATCTCACCACGATGATGGAATCCATGGCCAAGAATTTCGCCTCTTTCCATGAGAAGCTGGACGATATCAATGCTAACGTCGTCTCACTCAAATCTCGAGTTGACCAAGCCGGGACTAGGATCACTGAAGTGGAAAATAGGATAGGCACAAATGAAGATGCAACACACACACTCCAGGAAACGATCGCCACCCTATCCCGTGACATGAAGGGCGTGAAGGCAAAATGCGATGACTTGGAGTCCCGCTCCCATAGGAACAACCTACGCATTGTCAGGGTCCCGGAGAACGCTCTTAAGGGGCGCATGGAGGATGCAGTGGAGAATCTACTTAGGGAGCTGCTGGGCAACCCCGCCTTATCCCCATACTTCACGGTTGACCGTGCCCATCGGGCCCTATCGCCACGTCCCAAACCAGGCGACTTTCCCAGGCCTAACATCGCCAGAATTCTCAATTATAGGGACAGGGATCTCATTCTTCGCCTATCACGTGAGAAAGGGGACTTGCGCCTCGATGCCCACACCATCAGTATTTTCCCCACTTTTCTGTGGGGGTGCAACAGGAAAGGCGTCAGTCCCTTGGCGTCAAAAAATTACTCAGAGAGCGCAACATCCCCTACGCAATACTGTTCCCGGCACGACTCAAGATCACATACAAAGAAAAACTGTACTTTTTCAGGGTCCCAGATGAAGCGGTGAAGTTCATCGAGTCGCAGATACCTCTCCATAACCCCGGAGGCGCCCATGCAGACAATGACTGAGCACAATCTGGCATTATTCCTTGGTGCCCATATCTGTTTGATAATGTTTGGTCCCTATGTGCTGATGGCAATAACGGTCATTTACCTATTCACTCATGGTTCCCTGATACACACAACTAGGTACCTAGTCGGCTTCCACCCCACTGCCTTTACGCACTCATTATCCTAGTTCCTGGAGCCGACTATGCGTGCTGTTTTATCCTTTGGCCAACCTCTGGCCTGGCCTGCTTACTGGTATCAGGCATTGCGTGATTGATGCAGGTACCGCAGACGCTCGCACGGTCTTAGTGCGCGCTGTCTCCTCCTTCGCTCAAACGCCAACCACACGGTTGGGCCTGTAATGAAGTGAACCCATGTTGGGTTTTCACCACTACCCCCCTGCTTAAGGGAGGTGCTGGTTTATTGGGGTGGGGGGGACGTTAACACTGCCTGTTGGGGGAAGGTGGTGAGGACAGGGGGAGGAGTTGGTTGGGGGAGTTATGTTAATAATGGCAGAAGTATACCGGCACACCGCACTACACCGAGGCACCCTTGGATCTATAGCACTGACTGCAGACACGGGCCGCAACGGCGCAGCTGGGATGTGCCCTAGACTCTTGAAATGCCCACTACTATAATGTCCTGGATAGTCCGGGGCCTGAGCAATCACACCAAGGCCCGTAAAATCATGGCCTACGTCCTAAGACATGGTTGTAAGACACTACTTCTACGAGAAACACACTCAGAGGGCCCCGTGGCAATGAACATGGCATCATCCTGGTGTCCTAACAGATACTACACCTCCTACTCCTCACGGGCCAGGGGGGTGCTGACTATCATACATAAATCCATCAAATTTGTACTGCACAAGAGTTACAGTGATCCTGATGGCAGATATGTAGTACTGCATTGCACAATCGTAAACAGAGAATATCGCCTCGTAAACACATACGGGTCTAATGTGGACACTCCTGACTTTATGGATGGGGTGTGTCCATACTCCTGGGATACGTGGGAATTCCAATCATCTGGGGAGGGGACATGAACTTAATTTTAAATACGAGCCTGGACAGGACTGGGAAGGCACCCAGGCCCCTGTCCGGCGCGCAGACTACTGACACATTGCTCAACACTCAACATCCATGACGCCTGGAGACTGCTACACCCACTATCTTGTGAATATACTCACTATTCCTCCGTTCACGACAGTTCTTCCAGAATCAACCTTTTCCTGGTGTCAAGCGAAATAGTGGGGAGGATCGGGGGAGCTCAAATACTGACTCGTACCCTTTCAGATCATGCCCGATCACCCTATCATTGGAATTGGGAATGCCTGTGCCAACATTCAACACATGGCGATTTAAATCGGCCGCGCTGCGGGACATCGTGTTCAAGGCTGATATCCTGGCTGACATTGAGTCCTTTTTTGAGCTAAACACTCGCCAGGCCACTACTATTGGGATACGATGGGACGCCTTCAAGGCCTTCATTAGAGGTATGTCCATATCCAAAGAGGCAGGGGTATTGATGACAATTAGAGTGGCCCTCAGCCGCTCCGAGGCCAGATTGCAGGAACTGGAGCGGGAGTGTGCAACATCTGCCAACCCATCCACACTCGCCCTAATCAGTGATAAACTCCAGGCATTCAACACACACGCAACCAGATAAGTTCTATATTTTAGCTGCCCTCTTGCTGCGCTGAAGTATGGGGAGGGCGATAGGCCCGGTAGAACACTAGCTGCCCTGGCGTGGAGGTAGTGGGGGCAGGCCCAGATCACTTGCATCAAAGACAGACAAGGCGCCACTCAATGGGCAGACCAGCAGATACTTGACGCCTTCGCCCAGTTCTACACAAACCTCTACGGCCAACCCCCGAACATAACGAACAGCACATGAAGGATCTCCTTGACCAAATTCCCACTACAAGTATCCCCCCTGGCACTAGGGACCAACTAGATGCCCCGCTCTGCCTAGACGAGATAGTTACCGACATCTCGGATCTCCCCAAGGGTAAGGTCCCCGGGCCCGACAGACTCACGTCCGAATTCATCCAACTCCTGTACACCTCCCCAGTGGCCAGGGTATGGGTCAACTCCCTAACGTCCGCACTGATCCCGCTCTCTAGAGGGACCCGCCAGGGCTGCCCATTCTCCCCTATCCTGTTTGCATTGGCGATAGAGCCCATGGCGGACCACATCAGAACATGCCACTCCCACAGAGGGATTTGACTAAAAGACACTCCCGAAATTATATCTCTTTATGCGGATGACGTACTACTGTACGTCAGGAATCCCTCTGTCCACTGGATCCAATGTTGCGGAACATCACTCGTATTGGCACTCACTCGGGGTTCACAGTTAACTATACCAAGTCTGAGATCTTCCCACTCACTAGCTCTACCCAACGCTGGCCACCGAATATCCACTCCGCTGGTCGCCCACTGGAATTAGATATCTGGGGGTTCACGTGTTCCTCACAAAGGACACATTGTTGACTGACAACTATCAAGCAGTGGTGAATTTAGCCGAAACCAAACTGGCACGCTGGCGCCCTCTCCCTTTGTCACTTGCTGGGAGACTTTCACTGATCAAGATGGTGCTTCTTCCCAAGTTTTTGTACACATTCTGCAATGTACCCAAGTGGCCAGGGGGGACATACTTTGCGAACCTACACAAGATGTGCGCGCAGTTCCTGTGGCATTCCGGGGCGGTATGCAAGAAATGGATGGCCATAACCCTACCATATGAGAGAGGGGGATTTACTGCCCCCAACATAACATTATATTGGCTAGCAGCTCAGACCCAATACGCCTCTCACTGGTATCCGGGCACCCCCCCACCCACACGTCAAGTTGGAATCCCTTGCAGCGGATGGCATTAATGTAATGACACTCATATTGCATCGACAGTACATACCTGACTCGCCCATAGACCCAGTCGGCACCACCATACATGCATGGGGTAGGTTATTCAGAATGACAGCAAAACAGTACTACAAGTGGCTCCCTATCTGGGGGTTACCAGGGCTGGAGCCTACGCATGATGTAGCCCTTTGCAACGCTGCAGCTCCCTGGGGTACCAGACATTAACTGACTTCTACCCTGACGGGCAGTTTATATATCCACAGACATGGAGGCCAGGCCACTCCGGGTCGGCACTAGAACTGCTGCAATACCACAGGCTCTGCGCTGCTTTCCGTGCTGCATGGCCCGACTTCCCTGATGAGCCCCCCGATGAGCCCCCCGACTCTCCTGGGAATCGCATCCATCACTAACTCTGGAGGTGCCCGAGGCGTGGTCTCCTCATTGTATAAGCTGCCGCTGGCAAGCACCCCAGCTCCGCCTGCCAGGGCGCGGGAGAGTGGCCGGAGGAACTGGACTTGGATGTCTCCGACCATGTATGGGGGAAGATGTGCCCGCAGACTAATAGAGTGTCCCTTAACTTCCCCTACCGCGCCATGCAGTTCAAGCTATTGCATAGGCTGTACTACACCCCACTCAGGATCTCCAGATTCACGCCTACTGGTCCACACTCATGCCTCCGGTGCAATATGAAAAGAGCTGATCACCTACATATGTTCTGAATATGCAAGAAATTCGGGGAATTTTGGGAAAGAATACTTGCGACATTATCAGAGATCACTGAAAGTGTTCTTGACCCGGACCCCCTGGGGGTGCTGTTTGGAGTGTGGAAAGCTAGGAGGGCTGAGTGCATGACTAAATTCTTAAACATAAGTTGTATTGTGGCCAAGAAATGCTTTCTCCAGAACTGGAAGAATCCCTCTCCCCCCACATTTCAGAAATGGTTGAACTTGCTTACCTAGTCCCTGAATTGGGAAGAGTACCTTGACATGCTCCCCAATCACTCACGCCACAAGAATATATGGACTGCATTTAACAGCTGTCTCAACAACCAGGAGGAGAGCGTGCCGGAGAGTGGCTCCTCCCAGGTGCATTAGTGTGGTGATTGTGTGGAACTGGACATTGCGTTTTCGATTTCCTCTCCTTATTATTGGCCTGAGTTATGGTATAATGGTCTTATGACAGTCACTGAGTGATTCTATGTACTTATCAATTGTAGATGATTCCTCCTGTGTTAGTGCGTGTTGTATGCCTCTGTCAACAAAAATAAAAAACATTTTTAAAAAAAAATACAAATGAACATAGGCATTCCTAAAACACATTGGCTTTCCTTACATCTAAATACACAGTGCTTTACACACAACACTTCCACGTTTCATGTAGTGGCACAATATTACACCTCATCA
Organism: Ambystoma mexicanum; assembly: GCF_040938575.1. Classification (NCBI taxonomy): domain Eukaryota; kingdom Metazoa; phylum Chordata; class Amphibia; order Caudata; family Ambystomatidae; genus Ambystoma; species Ambystoma mexicanum. Next base: position 607,253,929 of record NC_090923.1, on the reverse strand, counting down.
CAAGTGCCCCTTAACACAGTGGCTACAATACTTTGCAAATACATGTTTCTTACTTTAAAAACACACAAATATGGCACATGTGCCAATGTATGTTTACATGTTTTCCCTTTTAACACATTCCTACTAAAAACATGCAAACCTAAACACAACACTTTTCCCTACATAAAAAAAGACTAGTGTTTTCCAACCACTACTGTAATATACGATATAATAACAACATACACTGCTACAACTGCAAGGTTCCATGGTATTATCTCTAGGCCACATTTTACCCTACGTTATAAAAACACTCCTACACATAATAAATCCATTGCACAATGACAAGTGCAGTTTCAACATTAAAAGCACCAGGGCAAAAATTGCTCTATTGCAAAAAAACATGTTTCATGCATTTTTGCATCAGGGCAAACTGATGCAAACTTGTCACTGCTGCAAAAACACACTAAAAATGCATCCTTTTTACACTATGCCAATGTTTACACTGTTCCTTATACTATGCCAAACTACACTAGTCATGGTTCAATCATTTTATAATGTATTCCACTGTTTTGAAAAATAAGGCCCACGTTGCCCTACTGCTAATACCGCGCACCTTTCCACTTCAACCAGTTCAAAGGTTATATAATCTCACCCCAGATTGTAACAACATAGTTAACACACTTTAGCGCTCCACATATAAAACAACTGTATTCACTGTTTTTTCCAATGACTGCTCCTACTTCAATAAATAACAACCTTTTGCTGCTAAAATACTTCACCATTACCACATATACCAACTAATTTTCTTTTACAATTACAGGGAAAAAAAAGATTGACAAACACAGATACCGAACAAAGAAAACTCTTCACGTCCTACAAAGTAAGTATATTAATATAGCACGTATATCTCTCTAATTAAAGTAACATACTTTCACTATGTATTAGCCTAAAGTATTCTTTTCTGCTCATCAATATTGTATTTCACTCTTACTCATACCATGGCAGCATTCACACTATTTCTAATCCTATCTCAACATTGATATTTATTCAATGTTCCACCAACAACATATTGTCTAACAAAACAACTGTCTTTCACAAACTTCTGTACCCCAATTTCATTTCTTTATTCTTCCCTACCCCTATCGACCTCACGTCTTCAATTCCAAACCAAAAACCTTCACACTCATTGAATTCCAAAAGACTAATACACATTACCACTCATGCACACTCTTCCTCACCCCTTTACAATTACACCCACACAACCGTCATACCTGTATGCTAAATCACACCTTTACAGCAACCACTGCTTTCCTCAACACAGCATAATATTCCTACTTATTAAATCACATCATCACTCCCTGCCTCACTAAAACCAATACTGCTGAACATTTTCTACTATCAATACGTTATCACCATTCCCCATCACATGAATATACTTTTTTCATTGACCACCCGATTTCCAAACCCATCACACCTATACAACCGCTTACTAGTACAACCTTCCCAACCACACCTATCATCCTATCATCCCACTACACAATCGCACAGCACTCTTTTTCATCCCTCTACAATTACACCCACAGACCCATCATTTTTATACAATAAACTATGCATAAACATTCCACAACTTTCAAACACACATTTTCTTTTTTTGCCAACAGACACAACAGAATGCTTACTAAAAACCAATTAAAATATAGAGCAGATAAAAATAAGAACAAGCCATATAGTCACCCTTCACTAAAACAATTTATAAAAAACATTCATTTGGAACATCTAGGAACCTCACTAAACTAAACTATACCAGTCAGTAGTACAAAACATAAGCCCTCTGTTTAAAAAATTAAAAGTAAAATAAATTTACAAATCAAATCTAAAAATTATCCTAACACTATATCTACCAATGTTAGCGTAACCACAGCAAAATATTCCAAAAAGGCAATTTTACAAAAAGAAATCCACTGTAGTGTTCTTAACAATCTCATTAAAAAATCTAAGAAGTCACGTTCTATGCTTACAGACTACTGCAGAAAATGAATCGTCAAAGCTTTCATTGACAGCAGATTCAAACTAAAGAAAAAGTTCTTCATATTGATTTCAAACGGCATAAAAACACTATCTAAATGAATCAATAAACTAAAGAAATGACTTCCAAACATGCGCAATGTCAATATACCTACCATTTCCAACTTCTGTGAAGGTGAATGGTTTCATGCAAGCAGTACAGAACCATATTTCAATGAAGACGCTTATAAACAAGAACAAATAAATCCAATTGCCATAGACAATAATGGGTGAGGCTATGAAGTGGTATCAGACACCATTATGGTAAAAGAAACCCTTATCGAAAAATCTACCCCAACAACTTTCAACCAATTCTTGCTTTTGACCAAACAAGCCGTCCAGTGTGCATATGGACCTGCAGCTCAATATGTAACGTACGCCAACAATCGTTCAAATGTTTCTACAATTCCTCAATCACCATATGAAACTAAAAGACAAAAGCAGAATTAAAACTTTACAAACCAAAGGCTTCTGCTGAGTATGCATCCACAATGGACTGAAAGGACATTCATGAGCCTGCATTTCTGGAAATGCTTGCAAAAGCACCTTCCATCACATGAAAATGATAGCAATACACCATTCCACTAGGCAAAACCTTATCCATAGATTGTATTATACAAAAAGTCCTGCTCGAGAACGGAAAAAATTATACAACATTTTCCTACATGGAAAAGCCACAGAACTCCTTCCAGAAATTATCACCAATAACTATATTTCAGCTATAAGGCCATAAGAGTACATCATGACACATACAAGTCAAAAACAATAACAATAACAAATAAAATATTCCCTCCTTGCTCTGAGTTACTCGTATAGCGTGCTGAGTGGCCTGCTTGTGTCTGAGCCAGTGTGTATTTCCATTGATCAATCCTTCTCCCCGATGGTACAGCCCAGCTGTCTCCCTACTTAGCAAACTGGTTTGATCCCAGGGGAGTTTGCCCTCAGGCCTTTTTCCCAATAGGACTGTGTTTGCGCCCGTGAGGATAGGCCAGCTCTGACAAGTTGCAGCGTGTGCGTCCATAGGCCCCTCAGGATATGTCTACCTTCAATCATCGTATTAACTGGGGTGGCATCTCCTGATGAAGCTCAGTGCACTTCTTCCCAGGCTTAGCACCCTGAAGTCAATCTGGACATAGTCATGGGCACTGTCCCCCTGATAGACCACCCTGGTGAACCTTCAAGTATTTTCCTTTGTTACAAATAAGCAACCCCAAACAACATGAATTCTGTGAATACACTTATTCATAAGGCCTCCCTGGGTTCATGGTTGTTATGCGGCAGTTTGGGGACCCTGTGCAAGTAGATTGCCCCATCCCTGCCAGAGACTGTTGCCTTGCTACAAATGGCAGTACGAATGATTGACCCATGATCTTCTCCACTAATTGGCTTTCTTGTGGGAGCGTTGGACCCAGGGCCGCCTTCCGCCCCAATGGCAACCCGCCTGGCAGAAAGCTGCGAGAGTGGGTGGGGAGTGGGCTTTTGTGTGCCTGGACAGTGGTTATGCCCCCTTAAAGCTATAGCAGCCAGTTACCCCCATGTTAATGAGTGTGCTTCCATTTTTCACGCATTCATTAAGTCCACCGGTATACCTCGGCATGACAAGATCAAGGTTTGCTATTGTCAAACACAAAGTGGTATTGGTAACTGGTACTGATGGCAGGACATTTGGCAAGGCGATTAAGTCCCCCTGATTCTCCCTAGGATGGTTAGAGCCTCCTCCTTGGTTCCTCCTTTCCCTTGTTGTCCCAGTAGCAACAAAAGTAAGTGTTTTATGGACAGCAGTTGAAACAAGAACATGTTACATTTGCAAGCATTGGCCCCTTGATCATCCACAGCATCCTGATCAATATGGGGCATTGATATTAGGCCAGAGAAAGAAGGGATAACACCAGCTTAAATAGGATGGGGGTAGTTGACACCAGAATGTAATATGCCATTTGCCCCTGTGAGATCTACCAGCGCTGCACATCCACAGGTCCCATAATAGTCTTTTTTGCAGGAGCCCTCCTCCACCCCTCCTTCCCCAGGGGATGTTGGGTTCAATGCATTTCATTATTGTTGGGGTAGTTTGGGACGTGCTAGCAGGCAACCGTGTTTTACCACCCCTCCCTGTACTTGCTGCTGCAGGCTCCTGGGAATGGGTGCCTGTGATTTCAGCGTTGATCCACTGGGGCTGGCTGGGGTTACAGCCAGGAGAAGATGGTGCTATTGTTTTGGGCATACGGGTTACATGTATGTTTGCTGCAGTGACATTAGCATGAGTTTTTGGGCTTCCCTTCCCTACAAGTGGGCATAATCTATACCAGGCCAGGGGGGTGATCTTCTGCCCCCCCAGGCAATACATAGATGTCTACTTCATGTCCTGGTGCATGTGACTGCAAACTGCACCAGTATTCCTTCAGCCGTGATCTGAGTTGGGCGTGTTGCACTTAATGAGCTTGTATGTTTGGAGCATAGCGTTGCCACCCAGGGGTCAAGATTTACAGGGATCTTAATAGACCCTAAGAATTGATGGATCTCACTAATAAGAGAATGTGCCTGCCCCAGTAAGTTTAAGTTGGTGACTGACATATCTGTTGTGGCTCCTATTAGTGGGCATAGGGAGGGGGTGATAGGGATTTTTATATTCGATAAAATCAGGGGTAGAAATAGAGGTACATAAGTCATTTTAGTGTCCATATTGGTGTCCAGATCAGATTGTCCTCTGCAGCCTGAATTCATGATGCTGTCACAAAATTGTACAGGATTGCAGGTATGTTTGCAACCATTTATTACAGCAGTGTGGTTACCCTCCCCAGCGCCCCCCACAGCCTGCCAGCTCACCTCCTTTTCAATTGTAGAGGCAATCTGTGGACTCTGCCGTGTGGGTTCATCTTCTCCTCCCTCCCAGCTCTCCCACAGTTCTCCACATTGAAAGGCCTTAAGGGCCAAACTTCACTTGCAATCAGGGCCTCCACCCTCAGACGCCAGGCGCCTTTCCCCACGCAGGCTTCACCCTGCAGGAGGAGGCTGGGTTCCTTAATTGACAGGGAGCGTGGCCAGGAGGCAGCTTCAGGGGATCCAGCAGCGGCAAAACGTGAGAAATAGAACACATCCAAAGTAAATATTTTGGAACTGAAGTTGACGTAGAAAATTCAGTTACTTTAGAAAACATTAGCGAAAACCGCAATAAACAACAATCTACTTACAAACACATACAAAAAAGAAATAGCAAATTTCAAAACCCATGTGCTGAAATACCAGACTAAGGGCCTCATTACACGGATGGCAGAGAACCATGGCGCTATTAGCGCCATGGTTCATGCCGGTAAAATACCGGCACCGCCTTGGCGGAAAGGGGAATTACCGCCCTATTCCAAGTTTGGCTGGGCGGTAATCCCCCCTTCCACCATTGCCCTTCCCAATCCCATTTTTGCCCCATAGGGCTCAATGGGAATGGGGAAGGCGCTAATTACGGTACCGCAAATTGCGGTACCGTAATTAGCTCCCTGGGTCCCTTTGCGGGTTGGTTTTTTAACGCCTACAAAAAGCAGGCGTTAAATCCCGCTACCCGCAAAAGTACCTCGTAGTAAGGCGGTAAGGATTTACCGGTACCGGTATTTTACCGGTAAATCCTTACCGCCAACTGTGTAATGAGGCCCTAAGGGCGGTATCCCGGCGGTAATACCGTCCAAATTGCGTTAGCACCAACCGGTACAGTGCTACTAGCGCTGGATCACGGGTTGGGTGTTAACAGTAAATACCCTTTCCCCATTGGGTCCTTTGCACTGAATGCGGCATTGTTCACGCAAATGCCACGCACTAATACAGCCGGCTGTTATTGAGCTGAAAACAGGGCACAAAATAGGATTTTTGTCTCCGTAAAAAAAGCTGGAGGTAAAACAGCCCATTTAAAGCCCAACTTGTGATCGGGTCAGCACTTAAATGCAGTGGTAATAGCATTACCGCCGCATTTAAGGGCTAAAGCCCAACTCGTGATGAGGCCCAAAGGATGTGTCTGTTGACACAGATAGTAGATAAGGCCTACAAAATGCAGGTCAATGAGGAATACCAATGGTTCCAATTAGCTTTATATCTAACAGCAGAAAATAAATACAAAATTACTGATCCCTCAACAGTTTGCACATACTGCAATACATAGTTTGACAATAATGAAATACCATCGCAGGCTAGAACTAATAACTTATAAATGTTTCCGCTTCCTAAAGCTCTCCAACAATTTAGCTTGTATGAGAGCATCATAATCCAAACAGCACACCCATTTCAAGCTATAATACGCCTTTATTCCAAAACTGCCAAATTGCCTGAAAAGTTACTCAAAGGCATTTGGGGCAAAGTCGCATATTTGCCGTTAGATGTTAAATAAAATGTGGAAACTCTAGGAGTCGGGCGCCTACTTTGACTAAAATAGGAGCAAGGGAAAATATACCTGCAGCAGAGCGAACTTGCCGAATATGTAAATCTCCTGTGTGCCTAGAGACCGCTAGACATGTACTAACACAATGCAGAGCACTCAAGAAGACTATTGCTCATTTTTTGGGTGAATTTGTGCATGATCTGCTTTATATACCCAAATTCAGATTCTGGCAGTACTGTACCAACACATCGAACATGCATTTATTCATAGCCCTATACAATGTCTGGCAACAGATAGAACATGAAGTGGAAAATTGAGTGAACTTTAACATTGATCTCTACGTAGTAACTTGAGGGCGTATGCAAACCCGGCAAAGCCGTTTAAAAGCATGTAATTAATAATATGAAGGTCTCCAGTGACCATATCTATCTCTCTTCTATTTAGACGCACATTTTCTCTTATTTCCTTTGCATTTTGCCTCAGATGTTATTAATAGTGATTTTTAGATGTGGTGATTTTATGTGTATGATTTTATATATATGTATGATTTTTTTGTTTATGTCTATTAATATATGTGTAAAGTTTGAATTTATTTTCATACTATATCACATTAAAGAATTTGATTTGATTTGATAGAACAATCTTTGATTGTACTAGTCAATGGTGTAACAACAAAAGACAAAAAAATGTGGCAGCAACTAGTTGACTTAAACAAAGTTAGACAAGCCCTAGAATATCATAAAGAAAACAATGAATACAACAAAGGTATAAAAATAGAAGATAACCTAATAGAACCACCCAAACAATTGAAGATTCACCACAAACTGGACGGTTTGAATGTGTGGATCCTGTTACTGAAGCCCATATTTTAGACCAGTATACAATTCACCCACTACATTACAAGGACACCAAAGAAAACACATTAGAAGCAGATCAAATGCACCAAGCCATAGGATATCCAATGAGCATATGGGAGAACAGTGCAGAAGCATACTCTTTTCACCTACTGTTCCTAAAGGAAAGTGAGGAAGATATGATGAAAGAGCCACACAAATTACTGCATCAGAATATCGATCTTTACGGATGTATTCTGACGACCCAAGATTCAGACAAAATGTAGAATACAGTTTCCACCTCCTGTTCAAATATAAACTAGAAACTCTATATTATGGGGTTGCACACACATTAAAAACAGGCTCTCATGTCTTAAACATGTCACCTGCTCAACTGGTTCAAAAGATAACAGACAAAGATGAAGTTTTGCAGTCAAGTATCACAAATCTCTTGGCAAATATGCATCATACAAAAGAATAACGGTTCCGACATCACGCTGATGTACATTGCTGAGGAATCTAGGCCCACCCAAATGGTTTGTTACTTTAAGTTGTGCAGAATATGCATGGGATGACTTGTGTGACGTCCTACACACTGCAAACCAAAATAAAGAGGAAATAGACATAAAAACCTTAGGAGACCATGTCAATGTTTCAAGATACGTTCACCATTGCTTCATTGTCATGCTGCACTTCAGTCTGCAATAAATGTACCCTTCCACTCGGAGAAGTACAAACTTCTTTTGGAGAAAATACCATCAATCCAGATGAGCACCACACATTCACATGCTTTTGAGGATAAAGGATGCTCCCAAATGTGGCCATGACAGTGATGCCAATGTTTTGCAATTCATAAAAAAAAAAAATACCTGTGATATTCCTTCAGAAACCACATATATTGACCTAGGTACATGAATCGCACGCTTCCAAAAACATAAGTGTGGTAAATACTGCCGACGTTGATATAAAAACAAAGGTAAATACTATACCAAATGTTGCTTTGGCTTCCCTACAACAGTTTCCATCAAAGGACAAATACATAGCTTGATGTCTTCTGTTAGACACAGTGTAAAAGGTAAATCCCCTAAAACACATACAACATTAAAAGAGATGAGGCATCTGTTATATATTGTATATGTTATCTTATACTGTACATCGTTCACCTTTGTCTTGCACATGGAACCTTATCAATAGGCAGTGACATCGTAGAATGTCACAGCAATAGAATGTGATGATATGATCTTGTGGCAGTTAGAGGCTGGCAGAGGATGAAGGAGGACTGCAGCCCTTATAGGATTTTATTCAAATAAAGATCTTTACTTACTTCAGCTTGCAATTATTTTATTATAATGGCGACCAGCTGTCTTTTACCTGGGCTGCACTAAAGTAGCAGTGAGAACCCATGGAAGGAGCGTGGTGGCCACATTTGATGGCAACCTGATCTCATTTAACGTGATGTCCAATTTGCATCAAGACCTAGGAGAAGTGATGTCAGCCTAAAGTGTATCCTTACAGGCACGTTGCAAGTCAGAACCCACAGCAAAGGTAATCCACATGTGAGAGGCCGCGTTGGGTTTATGCCATGCTTGCTCTACTCAGGAACTAGTGTTGGGTGTCCCACGAAGCTTGTTGCAAGTCCAAAAGGGCTCCAGGACTGCACCTGCATTAGGCGTTATAAGGGCCTGCACTACTGATTTTGTCAGTAAAAGAGGTGCATGCACTGGCGCGAGAACACACTGCTCCCACCAGCGTCGCATCAAGCTGCAGCTAACACAATCGCAAATGTGATCTTAGAGGAAGGGACCTCCGAACGTCCCGAAAACGTGGGGGCCACTTTGTATATGGAGCGGTTCCAAGGCGCCCATAAACTGCATCACCCAGGATATCGAGATCCATGGACACGCTATTTAAAGCTGGATTAGTGTGTATTAACACAGTCAAGAATATTTCAAAGGAGTTGTGACTTCCAACGTTGCATAACAGATACACAAGCTATAAGAAAAGTAAACAAACAAAATAAAACAAAGTAATTGGTGACATAACTCTCTGCAAATGAGTCACAAGGTAAAATCACCTGTGGCAATATAAACATGGCTAATATCCCTGGCCCAGCACTATTTCTACCCTAAGGTGCTGGCGAGCCTGCAGCTTGATGAAATGACTCAAAGGAGAATTTTTAAAAAATGTTCCTCGCTGTATATGGCCCAAATTACTCTGTAGAAAGAAAGGATGCACTTTTATACCATTGCCTGGGCCATGGAGAAGAACAAGTTTTAAAGGGAGTTCCAGATCCCGTTGTTGAGGAAGGACTGAGCCTGAGCTCATTTGAGAATAGTATATTGAAACTAGACAAACACTATGAAATAAAAGAAAACAAGATTCTCACAAGATACAGTTTCATCACCAGGTAACAAAGGTAAGATGAAAGACTTGAAGAATTTCTCACTGTCTTCAGAGGTTTGGTGGTTAAATGTCAGTTTAAGCCCTGCTGCAGAGAGGAACATTTAAGAGATCAACTGATAATACAATGTGCTGAGGATAAGGTGAGTGAAGAACTATGCACTAGAGACAGATCCAGATCTTGAAAGAGCCATGGAGATAGACAAACAGGTGGAACACATGTTGTCGTGCATCAAGGAGTTGGCCATTGTAAACAATGGAACCATGGATGACGTGAAGAAAGGGGTAGAACAGACAGAAATCAGTTTTGTGAGAAAGGAGAGATTGTCTAGCAAATCGCCATACAAAAAGGATGTTAGTAATCCTAGGGACAATGGAGGTCATTACGAGTTTGGGTTCTCTGAATGGGGATTTACCGGGTCATTCCAACCTTGGAGGACCCGGTAAATCCCCATTCAGAAAACCATTCCCCATTCCCATTCGAGACCCCATAGGGCTCAATGGGAATGGGGAGGGAGCTTTGCGGGCCCGTTATTACCTCCCTGGTCCCTTAGTGGCTCCTGCTAAGGACGGCTGGTTTTAGCAGCTGGCCTTAGTGGGACCCGCTAAGGGACCTCAGAATTCAGCGGTAAGGGGTTAACGCCACTGGCATCCTTACCGGTGCCTTTAACCCCTTACGCCACACTCGTAATAAGGCCCAATGACTGGAAAGAAAAAGGAAAGTATTTGGACAGGAGATCCAGAGGAACGGGCAGAGGAATGGCAATTAACCAAACAGAAGTGACCACTGGTCGTGGTGAATTCCAACCCTTCAGGTGTTGCTACAGATGTGGTAGCACTGAACATTTGACAAGGGACAGAGAATATATGCCTGTCCAAGTTGAGTGCAGATGGTGAGGTACAATGGGTCACCTCTCAAAGTGTTGTATGTATTGGGGCGGCAATGTAGCAATTGTAAAGGAGGACATGTATCATTTTCAAGAGGTGTATATGGGTTTGGATGTGGTACAGGTCATAAATGCGGTTTATGAAATTAAAATAAAAAAACATAGGACCATAATTGGGGTCAATGGGATAGGAATTGAGATGCTGGTTGACAGCGGTGCAGATTACACAATATTGAGCAAATAGTCGTGGGGAGCTAAACTTTCCAATTTTGTGTTGAAGGAAGCGAGTGTACGACCGAATGCTTATGGTGAAAACCCCATAATGATTATAGGTGAATTAAATGCAAAACTGTCATTCAGGGACAAGTGTACCATAAGCAAGGCATACGTTAGAAGCGTTTCAGGAAATCTATTATCCTGGAGTTGTCAAGCCACCTTGGGGATGAAGTTAGACTGTAATGGTAGAGAACAAGTTCATGGTGGTTGTAATTTGATCATGTCGGAGCCCAAGGAACTAGTAGAGTGTGAAGTAGCCAAGTGGGCTCCCAATGTATTTAGGAATGAAGTGGGATGTCTCAAAGGTGACATACATAAAATCAAACTTAAGGAAGCGTCAGTACCATATGCGGACCAACTCAGATCAGTTCAATTGGCATGTAGGAAGGAGGCTGGAGCAGAGTTAAATGGGATTCAGAAAGAGGGTATTATTGAGAGATGTGAGGCATCTGAGTGGGTGAATCCCATTGTCATTGTCAAAAAACAAAAAGGAACGATCAGGTTATGCACAGACCTAAGGGAGGTCAACAAAAACATTGTGACAGAGAGGTTTCCATTACCAAACATTGATGAGATGATTTGAGTGCTTCAAAGGTGTGTTCACTATTAGACCTTAAATCTGTGTATCATCAAGTATGCATCAAGTATGCATGCATCCAATGTCACACGATATACTAACTACATTTTACCAAGATGATATTTTAATGTGGGGCAGAGACGGGAATGAACATGATGTGAGGTTGATGGAAGTGCCAAGAAAGCTGGTAGATTCTGGATTGACGTTGACTATGGTAAGTTTGCCAAGACACAAGTGGGTATAGCATTTTCGGCAGAAGGTGTTCATCCCAAATTGAGCACAGTCAAAGCCATTGTTGATATGACGTTGAGCGTTAGAGCCCTTTTGATAGCACGCATGCAATGGATGGGATGCAGAATAACTCTGACACAAACTAATAGAAGCAACTCAGGAAGATGGCAAAGTATTTTTCTGTTTTATTATCAATTATCTAAATGATAGCATATGCATCCACGGCTCTTAAAGAAGTAGAAACCTGCTACTCAGCAATAGAACAGGAAGCTTTGGTGGTTTTATGGGCCATAATGAAATTCAAGTTTTTTTTTGTATGGAAGGGCATTTGTTGTGCGGACTGACCACAAATCATTTGTGGCAATTTTAAATAAAAAGTACTTTATGGAGTATCGAGAATAATTTCCAACAGGGTATAGAATTTGTAGTGGAAGATATCCACAATGTGGTTGTGCCTTTTGAACGTATGCTGGACACAAGCCCAAGACATTGTTGACTCCAGGTTGGATGGGACACTCTGAAATTGTGGTGTTGGATGTCAAGACAGTTCGAGAGAGGATGAAAGCTTTTTGGGGGGCATCTAAGAGGTGATATGATGACAAATAACAGCCTTCCAGCTGTTGTAACAGCCCACACAGGTCTAGCTGCCTACAACATAGGAGGTGTAACTTTATACCAACTACATCTTCTCCTAGTTGAACAGCAAAACAAATTAGAATACAACAAATTGTCAGCAGAAGCTGCTACTGGAGTAAGCAGAATTCTGCAACAAATGGAAATCCACCTTGTTGATGAAATAACCATGGTTTTCAATCTGATGCTAGCTTTAATTCATCTCAGAATGCAGGAAGTCCTAAAAATGGACTACGAACAACTGTTTGGAAACCTCCTACAGTTAACACAAGTAAAAGGTCAACCCATTTTCAAAATATTAGGACACAAATAAATGCCGTAATAAACTCAGCAGCATTAGGACTGTAAATCTCTAGCAACATTTTTGCTACAGAGAACTAACTCAAAACATGCATCAGTCTGCAGATCTAACCTATGCTAACATTTAAAAAAGCATTAGAACTGGTCTGCTTACTAAAGATGCAACATCCATCTTAGAAACTTGAGTAATAAATGAGCTGTATGGACAAAAGACATATGCCCCTGATGTCATGGAACAATTAACTTAGAAAAATCTAAAATGCATATGCTTAATGCCAACGCTTGCAAGCTGTAGTCAATTCAACAATGCAATGTTGAAAAACAAAATGCAACCCATAGTGCATATCACATCCATAGACAAACTAGAAGTGCATGGCATGACACTCCCTATTTTTCAACAAGCAACAGCATGACTAAATAGCTTAGAAAAGTGTATCTCTAACACATCTGGATTAGAAAAACTATTAACTGTGTCTAAACTGTAGAGTAATTCTAAAAAGTAACCTTGACGTAGAACAAGGTTTAGTCAATGGAGCAATTGGTACAGTTGTTGGCTTCCAGACATATCCATGTGACAACAACATTCAGTTTGTCAACATCCACTTTGACAAACCTGCAGAAGAATAGGCTGCACAATAGCACATTTCCGTCTTTGCCAAGACGTATGCACGCAGAGAACAATTCTCTCTATCTCTTGCAAATGCTGTCACTATTCACAAGTCATAAGGTCTAACTCTAACTACACACTAGGTCTAACTCTAGACAATACACTGATCAACATTCGCAGGACAGCCTTCAATGAAGGTATAAGTTAAGTAGCACGTTCACTTCTCCATACACTGAATGGTCTATTCCTAGTTTACTTTGATGCAACCGAAGTCAGCACTGACATACATAGCATCCTAGATTACAAGTGCCTACGTGCATTGTACACCCCATCTAGATATGTACCCTGTACCTCAAAATGCAAAACCATTTAAAGAAAACTAATTATAACAGATGTTATACCAGATCTCACTACAATACCACTAACATAACAAATAACAGCTGCTAGCCGATCAAATTATACAAGCACAAAACTCTCTAGTCCAAAAACAACTGCACGTCCATCAAAAGACACAGAGAGAAATGTTTCTTGTTCAACAATAACTACAGGCCCATCAAAGGATACAGAGGCACAACTCTCTGGTCCTTTTAAATTCCAAAGCACAACTGGAGTAAATTGCTATCTTCTCTTCCAATTTTGACCAATTTACTTTAATGGGTCAGACCAATTGTGTTTGCAAATGCTCGTCCTTCATACAAATGCCACAACTAATCCTGGCAGCTGCTACAGTATCTCAGGTATAAGGGAAGAATTGGAATACTGTGCAGGAATGGTAAAATTCACCAGAAACACACAAGAAAATCCACAAGAATTCCTAATGCACTTACTATAAGTACTAGAAACCCAAAGCATCCCTATAAATGAAGTCTTCCAGATTACATACACATGGAAACATGCATGCACTCTCTGCAACCATGTTTCACAAGAGCACATCCCGAATTAAAGATTTGTGTATGTATCCATATCAAATTCTGAATGCATTCCATTTCACCAGCTTCTGCAGAACAGAAATCATGGCATATTATGCTCTTTTTAAAATTCAGACAATCGCTCCGGCATACAGATAAATTCACATGGCCAATATGTCATACTAATGCTTCGACGGTACAATGCAGATGGTACCAAAAATAACTGTAAGCTCACTAGCTTTACACATGGCCAAGTATATCTTGGCAAGAAAACCTTCACAACAGTAGGCATAATCTACCACACTGGTCCCACAACCACTGCAGGCCACGACACTGCATATGTCAAAAATATAAGTGTTTGGTTTGAATGTAACAACACTTCCGTTACTTCAAAACATAGGTTACCAGCAGATCTAAAAAATGCCTACCTAATATTCTTGCAACCCAAGGGAACTCACTAAAGTACAGTACAATACACAGTCTGAATATGCCAACAGATCTAACTACTTTATACATACCCTTCAATACAACACACTTTAACCATGCCATCAAACTTATACTTACATAATACATCCATAGAACAACAATAGTACTCTTAAAATCCAATACAGTTAGACTATGCCAGCGGGTATCTAACTACTTTAAACACACCCTTCATTACAATACACTTCACACATGCTATCACAGAACCATATAAATGCCACAAACTGCTTCTCTGTACCAAACACAAATGCTGTACAACACATAGTGCATACAATGTACTATGTGAGAGGGTCAAAAAGTAAATCTAGATGTACAACTGTGTGTAATTAAATGTTTCAAATTGTGTTGTTTAACAAATTATATTGTTTTTCTTCACAGAGAAACAACCACAGACTTGTTACCATATTTAATTAATTATCCATACCCAGTATCAATTACACTACGCATATTACTGTACCCATAAGGACAAACTATTATTGCCATAAGCAGTGTCCACAATTCTGCTGGCATTATAAATACCATATACACTTCAACAATATCCTTCCACCATACTACAAATACTGTATACTCACCCTAGACTAGCTATAATTACTATACACATATTACTGTGGCCATGGCCAGTGTCCAGATTGATACTACCCCTAGAGTACCCATAATTACCATACACATATCACTATGGCCGTAGCCAGTGTCCAGATTGATACTTCCCCCACTAGAGTAGCTATAATTACTATGTACATATTACTGTGGCTGTAGCCAGTGTCCAGATTGATAATCCCCCTAGAGTACCTATAATTACTATACACATATTACTGTGGCCATGGCCAGTGCCCCCAAGAATCTGAACACTGGCCGCGACCACAATAGATTTCAAACATATCATAAATACACACAACTAACAACTATATTTTTATTCCAGACACACACGCATATTACTCACACTTACACGGAACCCTTCCCAACCCCAATAGTGTCCATGGACACATGTCTGTGTCTGCGGACACATGTTCACCCATGTCTGCAGCTTGGCATACGCAGCGGAAAGTAAAATTGACCACGGCACCTGCATGACCTTTGGCTCCATCTTAACTATTTTCCATTCCCGCAACCTTCTCGAACACTGTTTCAGTCACAAAAAAGTTTGACGCAGCTCACCTTTTCAACAGCCAAACAGTGTGCGGTCTAGCGGTACAGAGAGGCCTGGGGACACTGAACCAGGAAATAAGTCTGAGGACTGGACGCAGATATCACTAAATTGTTTGACCTACTTTTTGGCCATTTATTTCAAAACTGCTGGACGGATTTACACCAAATTTGCGAAAGCATGCTTTTTGGACCAAGCAGTCACTCCGCGCACACGTTTGGTGCAAATCCATCCAGCGGTTTGGGCTGTAAGCATGACCACAATTATTTTCAGATTATGTCTTTGAGCATTTCAAACATTTTGGGTCCCCCCCATATCTTTGTCCCACTTGACGAAACTGTACCAAACTTTGTAAAATCATTCCGAGGTGGCCATATACTTTGTTTTCACAGTTTAGTGAGGACTCTTCAAATGGTGCCAATGTTATAAGCTGCCCAAAAACTGCACATCCTATGGGTTGAGCAACTTAACCATAACTACACAGCTGCTACTGCAGGCCGTGAAATGTAGTCCCATGCTCTGATCATTTGCAACATGGATGCCCCTGGTCCATGTTCATGGACTCGCTGTCATAAGAACAAAAACTGGTGAGAACATTTTTGGCTAACATGGTAGCCATTTCTGGAGACAGTGACAGTAACCACTGTATGTGACCTGTGGCAGAGCAGGAAATGATGGTCATTCATTGATTGATCTCTAAATGTTCATAGACCTTTGATCACTCTGTGAGGAGGTCTACATAATCTGTCTTCAATATAGCCACATTGAAGGACAATGCTGTTGCCCTTCAGCAGTATTCTAGGCTTCCATAAGGTCTACAGATGATTTTACATGTTGCCTCACAATGCTCTGACAGTTTAGATTCACAGAATACCTTTCACATTTGAGCGAGGTATTGGTGCTCCTGTGACTTAGGTTTTTGTAATGCTCCTAACAGCGTTTTTTGATTGTGTGTCATACTGATTATGGAAGGGGCCCTTGCAGAGGGGCACTCAACTGCCCTAAAATTATATTGACTTTTTCAATAGCTTGGTTCTGTTGTGCAACAACTCCATAGTAGTCAGATGAAAAATAATTATAAAAAAAAGATGTCAAAAATGGTAAGGTCCATTATCTATTGTTTCATTAGTGCTATTTACCAATCATAGCACGTTTCAAATTAAAGCTGGATTACTTCTGTATATATGCCAACCCATGTTTCAACCACCTTATCTTTATCAAGGCATTAATGCTGAATAACATTACACATTGACAAGTTAAACATCATAATATAAATAGCAATTGTGTGTACAAAGTCCATGTGAATTGTATACACATTAAATGAGATTTGGTGTCATGCATATATCACAGCAAATGATCAATATATAAAATAAATAAGACCAACGAAAATAAATATAAATAATAAGATTAAATCATGGAGCGAGAGAAGGAAAGAGGAAGAAAATGGAGTTAGTATGACATTGGTAAGATGTTAACAGCCTGTTATATTGATACTTATAATAATAAACAGCTTTCCATTTTCCATGTGACTTAGTTATTTGTAATATTTCAGTTGCATCTCTGCTTTGTGCATACATCTAAATAATGCAGATTAAAAATAATACCTATGTGATTATGATTGTTTTGAACAGAAAAGTGTGCCCTAGCATAGAAATGCAAATACTTTTACCTAATGTTAGTCCTATGTTTGGTTCACCTTTGAATAGCTACTTGTTCTTAGTTTTCCCTAATTCCTGTTATCCTGATGAGTAGAAATAATTATATTCTTCAAATGTTATGGCTTACCAATAGTATAGCGAAATGGTTTGCAAATGTTATTATAAAAGCTCCAAGGTCACATCCTGCTAACTATATAATAAAGATTCTGTAAAAGGGTTGCCCAGCCTTACCTACTGCTGGGGGGTGCGGAGTGCAAGGGGACATGAGTGGGGGCCTGCTGGAAGGTGCCCCTAGTGCTGGGGGTGTGGGGGTGCAGGGGGACATGAGTGGGACATGAGTGGGGGCCTGTTGGCAGGTGCCCTGCACTGCTGGGGGGTGGGGGTGCAAGGGGACATGAGTGGGACATTAGTGGGGGCCTGCTGGCAGGTGCCCCTCAGTGCTGGGGGGTGGGGGTGCAAGGGGACATGAGTGGGGGCCTGCTGGCAGGCGCCCTGCACTGCTGGGGGGTGGTGGGTGCAAGGGGACATGAGTGGGACATGAGTGGGGGCCTGCTGGCAGGTGCCCTGCACTGCTGGGGGGTGGGGGTGCAAGGGAACATGAGTGGGACATGAGTGGGGGCCTGCTGGCAGGTGCCCCTCAGTGCTGGGGGATGGGGGTGCAAGGGGACATGAGTGGAGGCCTGCTGGCAGCTGCCCTGCACTGCTGGGGAGTGGGGGGCCAGGGGGACATGAGTGGGACATGAGTGGGGGCCTGCTGGCAGGTGCCCTGCACTGCTGGGGGGTGGGGGTGCAAGGGGACATGAGTGGGGGCCTGCTGGCAGGTGCCCCTCAGTGCTGCGGGGTGGGGGTGCAAGGAGATATGAGTGGGGGCCTGCTGGCAGGCACCCTGCACTGCTGGGGGGTGGTGGGTGCAAGGGGACATAAGTGGAACATGAGTGGGGGCCTGCTGGCAGGTTCCCTGCACTGCTGGGGGGTGGGGGTGCAAGGGAACATGGGTGGGACATGAGTGGGGGCCTGCTGGCAGGTGCCCCTCAGTGCTGGGGGGTGGGGGTGCAAGGGGACATGAGTGGGGGGCTGCTGCAGGTGCCCTGCACTGCTTGGGGGTGGGGATGCTAGGGGACATAAGTGGGGGCCTGTTGGCAGGTGCCCCTCAGTGCTGGGGGTGGGGGTGCAGTGGGACATGAGTGGGACATGAGTGGGGGCCTGCTGGCAGGTGCCCTGCACTGCTAGGGTGTGGGGTGCAAGGGGACATGAGTGGGACATGAGTGGGCGCCTGCTGGCAGGTTCCCCTCAGTGCTGGGGGGTGGGGGTGCAAGGGGACATGAGTGGGGGGCTGCTGCAGGTGCCCTGCACTGCTGGGGGGTGGGGGTGCAAGGGGACATGAATGGGACATGAGTGGGGGCCTGCTGGAAGGTGCCCTGACTGCTGGGGGGTGGGGGTGCAAGGGGACATGAGTGGGACATGAGGGGGGCATGCTGGCAGGTGCCCCTCAGTGCTGGGGTTGGGGGTTTAAGGGGACAAAAGTGGGGGCCTGCTGGAAGGTGCCCTGCACTGCTGGGGGGTGGTGATGCAAGGGGGCATGAGTGGGACATGAGTGGGGGACTGCTGGCAGGTGCCCTGCACTGCTGGGAGGTGGGGGTGCAAGGGGGCATGAGTGGGACATGAGTGGGGGCCTGCTGGCAGGTGCCCTGCACTGCTGGGGGGTGGGGGTGCAAGGGGACATGAGTGGGGGCCTGCTCCCAGGTGCCCTGCACTGCTGGGGGGTGGGGGTGCAAGGGGACATGAGTGGGGGCCTGTTGGCAGGTGCCCCTCACTGCTGGGGGGTGGGGGTGCAAGGGGACATGAGTGGGGGCCTGCTGGCAGGTGCCCTGCACTGCTGGGGGTGGGGGTGCAAGGGGAGATTAGTGGGACATGAGTGGGGGCCTGCTGGCAGGTGCTCTGCACTGCTGGGGAGTGGGGGTGCAAGGGGACATGAGTGGGAGCATGCTGGCAGGTGCCCCTCAGTGCTGGGGGGTGGGGGCGCAAGGGGACATGAGTGGGGGCCTGCTGGCAGGCTCCCTGCACTGCTGGGGGGTGGTGGGTGCAAGGGGACATAAGTGGGACATGAGTGGGGGCCTGCTGGCAGGTGCCCTGCTGGCAGGTGCCCCTCAGTGCTAGGGGGTGGGGGTGCAAGGGGACATGAGTGGGGGCCTGCTGGCAGGTGCCCCTCAGTGCTGGGGGGTGGGGGTGCAGGGGGACATGAGTGGAACATGAGTGGGGGCCGGCTGGCAGGTGCCCTGCACTGCTGGGGGGTGGGGGTGCAAGGGGACATGAGTGGGACATGAGTGGGGGCCTGCTGGCAGGTTCCCCTCAGTGCTGGGGGGTGGGGGTGCAAGGGGACATGAGTGGAGGGCTGCTGCAGGTGCCCTGCACTGCTGGGGGGTGGGGGTGCAAGGGGACATACGTGGGGGCCTGTTGGCAGGTGCCCCTCAGTGCTGGGGGTGGGGGTGCAGGGGGACATGAGTGGGACATGAGTGGGGGCCTGCTGGCAGGTGCCCTGCACTGCTAGGGTGTTGGGTGCAAGGGGACATGAGTGGGACATGAGTGGGGGCCTGCTGGCAGGTTCCCCTCAGTGCTGGGGGGTGGGGGTGCAAGGGGACATGAGTGGGGGGCTGCTGCAGGTGTCCTGCACTGCTGGGGGGTGGGGGTGCAAGGGGACATGAATGGGGGCCTGCTGGCAGGTACCATGCAGTGCTGGGGGTGGGGGTGCAAGGGGACATGAGTGGGTGTCTGCTGGCAGGTGCCCTGCACTGCTGGGGGGTGGGGGTGCAAGGGGACATGAGTGGGGGCCTGCTGGCAGGTGCCCTGCACTGCTGGGGGGTGGGGGTGCAAGGGGACATGAGTGGGACATGAGTGGGGGCATGCTGGCAGGTGCCCCTCAGTGCTGGGGTTGGGGGTGCAAGGGGACAAAAGTGGGGGCCTGCTAGAAGGTGCCCTGCACTGCTGGGGGGTGGTGATGCAAGGGGGCATGAGTGGGGGCCTGCTGGCAGGCGCCCTGCACTGCTGGGGCGTGTTGGGTGCAAGGGAACATAAGTGGGACATGAGTGGGGGCCTGCTGGCAGGTGCCCTGCACTGCTGGGGGGTGGGGGTGCAAGGGAACATGAGTGGGACATGAGTGGGGGCCTGCTGGCAGGTGCCCCTCAGTGCTAGGGGGTGGGGGTGCAAGGGGACATGAGTGGGGGCCTGCTGGCAGGTGCCCTGCACTGCTGGGGGATGGGGGTGCAAGGGGACATGAGTGGGACATGAGTGGGGGCCTGCTGGCAGGTTCCCCTCAATGCTGGGGTGTGGGGGTGCAAGGGGACATGAGTGGGGGGCTGCTGCAGGTGCCCTGCACTGCTGGGGGATGGGGGTGCAAGGGGACATGAGTGGGGGCCTGTTGGCAGGTGCCCCTCACTGCTGGGGGGTGGGGGTGCAAGGGGACATGAGTGGGGGCCTGCTGGCAGGTGCCCTGCACTGCTGGGGGGTGGGGGTGCAAGGGGACATTAGTGGGACATGAGTGGGGGCCTGCTGGCAGGTGCCCTGCACTGCTGGGGAGTGGGGGTGCAAGGGGACATGAGTGGGAGCATGCTGGCAGGTGCCCCTCAGTGCTGGGGGGTGGGGGCGCAAGGGGACATGAGTGCGGGCCTGTTGGCAGGTGCCCCTCAGTGCTGGGGGGTGGGGGTGCAAGGGGACATGAGTGGGGGCCTGCTGGCAGGTGCCCCTCAGTGCTGGGGGTTGGGGGCGCAAGGGGACATGAGTGGGGGCCTGTTGGCAGGTGCCCCTCAGTGCTGGGGGTGGGGGTGCAAGGGGACATGAGTGGGGGGCTGCTGCAGGTGCCCTGCACTGCTGGGGGGTGGGGGTGCTAGGGGACATAAGTGGGGGCCTGTTGGCAGGTGCCCCTCAGTGCTGGGGGTGGGGGTGCAGTTGGACATGAGTGGGACATGAGTGGGGGCCTGCTGGCAGGTGCCCTGCACTGCTAGGGTGTGGGGTGCAAGGGGACATGAGTGGGACATGAGTGGGCGCCTGCTGGCAGGTTCCCCTCAGTGCTGGGGGGTGGGGGTGCAAGGGGACATGAGTGGGGGGCTGCTGCAGGTGCCCTGCACTGCTGGGGGGTGGGGGTGCAAGGGGACATGAATGGGACATGAATGGGGGCCTGCTGGCAGGTACCATGCACTGCTGGGGGTGGGGGTGCAAGGGGACATGAGTGGGGGTCTGCTGGAAGGTGCCCTGCACTGCTGGGGGGTGGGGGTGCAAGGGGACATGAGTGGGACATGAGTGGGGGCCTGCTGGCAGGTGCCCTGCACTGCTGGGGGGTGGGGGTGCAAGGGGACATGAGTGGGTCATGAGGGGGGCATGCTGGCAGGTGCCCCTCAGTGCTGGGGTTGGGGGTTTAAGGGGACAAAAGTGGGGGCCTGCTGGAAGGTGCCCTGCACTGCTGGGGGGTGGTGATGCAAGGGGGCATGAGTGGGACATGAGTGGGGGACTGCTGGCAGGTGCCCTGCACTGCTGGGAGGTGGGGGTGCAAGGGGACATGAGTGGGACATGAGTGGGGGCCTGCTGGTAGGTGCCCTGCACTGCTGGGGGGTGGGGGTGCAAGGGGACATGAGTGGGGGCCTGCTCCCAGGTGCCCTGCACTGCTGGGGGGTGGGGGTGCAAGGGGACATGAGTGGGGGCCTGTTGGCAGGTGCCCCTCACTGCTGGGGGGTGGGGGTGCAAGGGGACATGAGTGGGGGCCTGCTGGCAGGTGCCCTGCACTGCTGGGGGTGGGGGTGCAAGGGGACATTAGTGGGACATGAGTGGGGGCCTGCTGGCAGGTGCTCTGCACTGCTGGGGAGTGGGGGTGCAAGGGGACATGAGTGGGAGCATGCTGGCAGGTGCCCCTCAGTGCTGGGGGGTGGGGGCGCAAGGGGACATGAGTGGGGGCCTGCTGGCAGGCTCCCTGCACTGCTGGGGGGTGGTGGGTGCAAGGGGACATAAGTGGGACATGAGTGGGGGCCTGCAGGCAGGTGCCCTGCTGGCAGGTGCCCCTCAGTGCTAGGGGGTGGGGGTGCAAGGGGACATGAGTGGGGGCCTGCTGGCAGGTGCCCCTCAGTGCTGGGGGGTGGGGTTGCAGGGGGACATGAGTGGAACATGAGTGGGGCCTGCTGGCAGGTGCCCTGCACTGCTGGGGGGTGGGGGTGCAAGGGGACATGAGTGGGACATGAGTGGGGGCCTGCTGGCAGGTTCCCCTCAGTGCTGGGGGGTGGGGGTGCAAGGGGACATGAGTGGAGGGCTGCTGCAGGTGCCCTGCACTGCTGGGGGGTGGGGGTGCAAGGGGACATAAGTGGGGGCCTGTTGGCAGGTGCCCCTCAGTGCTGGGGGTGGGGGTGCAGGGGGACATGAGTGGGACATGAGTGGGGGCCTGCTGGCAGGTGCCCTGCACTGCTAGGGTGTGGGGTGCAAGGGGACATGAGTGGGACATGAGTGGGGGCCTGCTGGCAGGTTCCCCTCAGTGTTGGGGGGTGGGGGTGCAAGGGGACATGAGTGGGGGGCTGCTGCAGGTGCCCTGCACTGCTGGGGGGTGGGGGTGTAAGGGGACATGAATGGGGGCCTGCTGGCAGGTACCATGCAGTGCTGGGGGTGGGGGTGCAAGGGGACATGAGTGGGTGTCTGCTGGCAGGTGCCCTGCACTGCTGGGGGGTGGGGGTGCAAGGGGACATGAGTGGGGGCCTGCTGGCAGGTGCCCTGCACTGCTGGGGGGTGGGGGTGCAAGGGGACATGAGTGGGACATGAGTGGGGGCATGCTGGCAGGTGTCCCTCAGTGCTGGGGTTGGGGGTGCAAGGGGACAAAAGTGGGGGCCTGCTAGAAGGTGCCCTGCACTGCTGGGGGTTGGTGATGCAAGGGGGCATGAGTGGGGGCCTGCTGGCAGGTGCCCTGCACTGCTGGGGCGTGGTGGGTGCAAGGGAACATAAGTGGGACATGAGTGGGGGCCTGCTGGCAGGTGCCCTGCACTGCTGGGGGGTGGGGGTGCAAGGGAACATGAGTGGGACATGAGTGGGGGCCTGCTGGCAGGTGCCCCTCAGTGCTAGGGGGTGGGGGTGCAAGGGGACATGAGTGGGGGCCTGCTGGCAGGTGCCCTGCACTGCTGGGGGATGGGGGTGCAAGGGGACATGAGTGGGACATGAGTGGGGGCCTGCTGGCAGGTTCCCCTCAGTGCTGGGGTGTGGGGGTGCAAGGGGACATGAGTGGGGGGCTGCTGCAGGTGCCCTGCACTGCTGGGGGGTGGGAGTGCAAGGGGACATAAGTGGGGGCCTGTTGGCAGGTGCCCCTCAGTGCTGGGGGTGGGGGTGCAGGGGGACATGAGTGGGACATGAGTGGGGGCCTGCTGGCAGGTACCCTGCACTGCTAGGGTGTGGGGTGCAAGGGGACATGAGTGGGACATGAGTGGGGGCCTGCTGGCAGGTTCCCCTCAGTGCTGGGGGTGGGGGTGCAAGGGGACATCAGTGGGGGGCTGCTGCAGGTGCCCTGCACTGCTGTGGGGTGGGGGTGCAAGGGGACATGAGTGGGGGCCTGCTGGCAGGTGCCCTGCACTGCTGGGGGGTGCAAGGGGACATGAGTGGGACATGAGTGGGGGCATGCTGGCAGGTGCCCCTCAGTGCTGGGGTTGGGGGTGCAAGGGGACAAAAGTGGGGGCCTGCTAGAAGGTGCCCTGCACTGCTGGGGGATGGTGATGCAAGTTGCATGAGTGGGACATGAGTGGGGGCCTGCTGGCAGGTGCCCTGCACTGCTGGGGGGTGGGAGTGCAAGGGGACATGAGTGGACATGAGTGGGGGCCTGCTGGCAGGTGCCATGCACTGCTGGGGGGTGGGGGTGCAAGGGGACATGAGTGGGGGCCTGCAGGCAGGTGCCCTGCACTGCTGGGGGATGGGGGTGCAAGGGGACATGAGTGGGGGCCTGTTGGCAGGTGCCCCTCACTGCTGGGGGGTGGGGGTGCAAGGGGACATGAGTGGGGGCCTGCTGGCAGGTGCCCTGCACTGCTGGGGGGTGGGGGTGCAAGGGGACATTAGTAGGACATGAGTGGGGGCCTGCTGGCAGGTGCCCTGCACTGCTGGGGAGTGGGGGTGCAAGGGGACATGAGTGGGAGCATGCTGGCAGGTGCCCCTCAGTGCTGGGGGGTGGGGGCGCAAGGGGACATGAGTGTGGGCCTGTTGGCAGGTGCCCCTCAGTGCTGGGGGGTGGGGGTGCAAGGGGACATGAGTGGGGGCCTGCTGGCAGGTGCCCCTCAGTGCTGGGGGTTGGGGGCGCAAGGGGACATGAGTGGGGGCCTGTTGGCAGGTGCCCCTCAGTGCTGGGGGGTGGGGGTGCAAGGGGAAATGAGTGGGGACCTGCTGGCAGGTACCCTGCACTGCTGGGGGGTGGGTGTTCAAGGGGACATGAGTGGGACATGAGTGGGGGCCTGTTGGCAGGTGCCCTGCACTGCTGGGGGGTGGGGGTGCAAGGGGACATGAGTGGGACATGAGTGGGGGCCTGCTGGCAGGTGCCCTGCACTGCTGGGGGGTGGGGGTGGAGGGGGTCATGCATTGGTGATCAGTAGTGCAAGGTGACATGTGGCTTGGCTGGGGGTCATGCCCATGGTGGATGGGCTGCCTGCGGGACATGACCAGGGGTGCAGGGTAGTCCCCTGTGGTGTGGGCTGCCTGCAGGGGCCGTGGAAGGTGTAGCGGGAACACCTGGGAGGACCCACACTGCCAATTCACGTGTAGGACTCCCCTGCACCCCAGATATACACGTACCCCACTCGCACAGGGCCTGTCGCGTGTGAAACTTCCCGCACACCCCCGAAATACACGTTCCCCGCTCGCCCAAGGCCAATCGCGTGTGAAAATTCCCGCGCACCCCAGATTTACACGTACCCAGGTCAATCGCGTGTGAAACTTCATGCGAACCCCAGGAATACACGCACCCCACTCGCACAGGACCTATCGCGTGTGAAACTTCCCGCGCACCCCTGAAATACACGCACACTTTATTTTTGACACAGCGGGTGTTCGTGTTTGTCGCATACCCCTTTGCACATCATTTGTCCTAGAGGGCCACACTATGGGACAATCATCAGAGCTGTATATACGTGCTTTTTGTTAGCGCACATTTTGGCACACATTTTTTTCATGCGCAGGGACGCTACCACCTGCCTTTGTGCGGCGTACGTGTTTAGGCCTGTGCGCGTCTTCGCCGGTGTGCTGGTTTGCCCTATTCGATTCCATGAATACGTGTTGTAGGCGAGTGTGTGGGCGTTCCGCGCACTTGCCTCCTGTACTTCCCCCGTGATGCCCACATTTTCATGCATTGTTCCCCATTCCGCGTGTCACGCCCCGTGTTACGCCTACTTTTGTTATGTGCGCTGCGCTATGTGTGCTTTTGCTGTGGCCTTAGTGCACGCTGTTAGATGACCTGTGCGCTGGCGTGCACCGCGCAGATTTTCAGCGCACATCCCAGATTTTACTTGCGCACGGACTTCCTGCGATTTTCGCACTTGCACTGCGATTCGCATGGTTTCGCACGCTTGCGCTGGAATTTTCAGCGCACATTAATTCCATGAATCGGCCAGTATATTGAATTATTGGAAGAGGACGACAGGAAATTGCCATGGAATGAAGAGTGGGCCGTTTCCCTTTTAAATTGAATTGTACTTTCTTAGTTGCAGCATTCAACAGAGTATTGCTAATTACATTAGTTGGTTGAGTCCTTAAATCAGTAATTTTAGTGATAGCTGCTTCAATGAGTTGAATGATTTCCAGGCCTAGTAGTGCATGAGGTTGCAAGTTACTTTTAGTAAACATGTGGGGTTCAGTATTGGAAGACTAATGTAGATAACTGGGTTTTATTTCATAATTTTGGTGTTTTTTCATTGGAGTCCTTTAGTATACGTATCAGGACGTGTGGAGGTAATTTTTGAAGGAGCACCTATTTTAAAATTAGCTCCTTCGAGAAGTGGTGAGATCGTCAAACATTTGGTAAGAAGTTTTTGTGTCGATTGAATGGACATGTATTCATTGACCGCCTGTCTGATTTCTTTACAATGTTCAAGATGTTTGTTTGAGAGAATCGTCAATGGTTTTCGTTAGACCACTATTTGCTGTTGCATTGGAGGTAATTGGTTGGAAGTCATTGGCCCTCATTACGACCCTGGCGGAAAGTGACTGACCGGACCGCCACAGCGTAAATAGCGTTTCCGCCATTGCACGATGGAGCAAAGTGCGGCCCATTCCGACCCATCGGGCACGAGCACCACGGCATGGCGGAAGTGCAAAGTCCGCGATGGCGGAAATGACCCCAAAACGGCCCACACCGCCGCCGTACGGCGCCCTAGGTGCAATACCGCCACCCATCACAGCGGACACCGCAGTGTGCGCCTACCGGAAAGTACGTTGACCGGAAATATACGGAAACGGAAGTTAAAACATGGGCCCGGAACGGGAAACATCCCGCCGTACACCTATAAAACCACTAAAACCACACAACCACTAAAAACACTACCCAGAGACACACCCCAACCCGTCATCCACCCTAGCGAAACCAAGAAAAATGGGAAAAGTAGCGAAGAAAGCGTGCGACCGCAAGCGGCAGGTCCACTTCTCCCGTGAGGAACTCACCGTGCTAACAGAGACCCTCCAGGAGAATGCTGCCGTCGTCTTCTGCACGCAAATGACCAGGACGGCACTTGCAAACAAGAAGGCCATATGGGCTCTGGTGGCACTGCGGGTAAGTGCGGTGGGGACGATACCCCGCACCCTACAGCAATGCCGAAAGCGATGGGACGACCTGCGGATACGCGTCCGCAGCATACTCTCTGCCAACAGCAACATTGCCACAGCCACCGGGGGAGGTCCTGAATCACCCATCAAGTTGACCCCCTGGGAAGAAATCTGTGCCTCCACCATCGGAATGGAGAGCATAGAGGGAGTCGGAGGGATGGAGAAAGGAGTGCAGACATCCGAAGATTCAGGTAGGTGGGCCAAATAAAACAATGCTAAATCCACAATGTCCAATCATGTGAAGTACCATGTGTCCACATAGTGCAACAGAAACACATGTCCAGGAGAACGTCCACACACATCGGCCTGATAGCGCACTTTAAAACTCACAATAAATACATAAATAATTAAAAACCCCTAAAACACCCACTACACGTGCAGCAGGCACACCCTAACTGCAGGCTGCCAAACAACTGCACCCTCACTCCACACACAAATGAAAGCACCTCCAAGGCCCCGACCCAAATCACCCTCAGGTACCACCCCAATGCATGTGATACAATGCCATTCCAATACCCACTGACCCATTAATAACCCTCGCCCTCCTTTACTCCACCACAGGGTCCGATCCAAACGACGAGCATCAGGACACCCCTACCAGCACACCTGCAAAGAGGGCCAAGACCAACGGCCAAAGACCCTCCACCTCAGCTGCACGCATCAAGACACGGCAGCAGCACAAATCAGGTGGCAGCACAGAGGAGGGAACATCAACAGGCACCCCAGCAGCCAGCATGCCCACAACACCACCACCACAGGTCCCCCCAACGGATGCCACAGAAGGCACTGCCTCTGGTGGTAGCAGCACCATAGGTGACACCCCATTGATGGCAGCATGCTCCGACACAGAAGACGGGGATGTGGAAGTCAGATCCATCCATGACCTGTCCCAATCCCCCTGTCTGTCCCATCCCGTACAACATGAGGATACCACGCAGGGGCACCCACAAGACGACGACTGGCCATCCCCCACAAGCCCTGTGGCAAGGCAACATGAGGTCAACAGCCCCTCTGTGACACCCCCGCAAATGGCCATGGCCCAGCAGAGGCAACAGTCCCTCGACCAGTTAATCGTGCAACAGCAGCAACTGGCCACGCTCCTCAAGGACCATGCCGATGAATGTGGGGGCACTAAGGCAGACATAGAAACCTCAACTGAGACACTTAGGGCAGAAATGGTGAGAAGTACAGAGACACTAAGGGCACAAATGGAGAGTAGCACCGAGAGCCTGAGAGTCCAAATGGAGACTAGCACCGAGAGCCTGAGAGTCCAAATGGAGAGTGGCACCGAGAGCCTGAGAGTCCAAATGGAGAGAAGCACCGAGAGCCTGAGGGGGGAACTGCATGCGACGTCCACAGACGTATGTGCCGAACTTGCCGCAGTGCGCCGTGTGCTCACTGAGCTCTCACAAACCCTTAGGGACATGCATGGACGTGAGCAGGCAGAGACATCATCCGTTGCAAGTTCCGTCCAGGGCAGCCCCCAACGTAGATCTGGGAGGAACCTGCGCTCCACAGGCAGGGGTGCCCCTGATACCCGCAGAGGGGGCTTGCAATAGCGACAGCCCACTGACAATGAGCATCTTTGGACACTGGTGTTCGGGGGGGAGGTAGGAGGGTGGAGGGGGTGTGTTGGGCTCACTTGGGTGGCGGGTCGATAGGGTGTTCAATATGATATCACATATGCCATAAACAGTGCACGATCAACCAATATGATGTGTGGACAATGATCATTGTGTACTAGGCCATCATAGGCGTACAGTCCATATTGTGCATGTACCAGACACACACAGTGCCACGAGTACCGTGTCCATGTATCAGCCACCTGGCGTGAGTGCTAGAAGCATGCATCAATGAGATGCTGACGAATGTCACGGCCCTCCGGTGCCTCGCAGACTCCTTGAGGTGCTGCCACATCCCCACCCTCATCATGACCATCATCAGGTGCTTGCAGTTCTGCGTCAGGGGGCATGGGCACATTTCTACGTACGCACATGTTGTGGAGCATGACACATGCCATCACCATCTTTGCAACCTTCTCATGGCGGTACAGGAGTGCCCCGCCAGACCTGCTGAGGCAGCGGAAACGAGTCTTCAGTAGGCCGAATGCCTGTTCAATGACTACACGGGTACGTGAGTGGGCATGGTTGTAGTCCTCCTCATGCTGGTCCCGTGGGTTCCGGACTGGTGTGAGGAGCCATCTCTTCAGTGGATATCCAGCATCACCTGCATGTGGACGATAAACGGATTATGTGGAATGCCATTGCTACGTACGCACACCACCCCCCCCCTTCCTGCCAGGTCATTGCCGAATCACATACCCCACATTATCATGCATGTAATGAGACTCACCGAGTAGCCAGGATCTGTTCCCTGCGTGTCACTCCATGTAGCGTGGTATTGTAGAGTTCCTCAAGACCATAGAATCATGGGTTGATCCAGGGAATCGGGCACAACAATGTGTAATGATCCTGTTGGAGTCACACACCATTTGTACATTCAGGGAATGAAATTGTTTTCGGTTGCGGTACTGGGCCTCCATGGCATGTGGGACGACCAATTCAACATGGGTGCAGTCGATGGCACCAATGCAACCCGGTATGCCGCCAAGTGCATGGAATCCCACTTTCGTGTTTGTGATTTCCTGCTCCGAGCGTGGTAGGGAGATGTAGTCGTCTGCGTGCTGCAGGAGGGCATCGAGCACTTGCAATAGTGTCCGTGAGAACAGTGGCTGAGAAATGCCATGCAACTGTCCGACTGTGTGCTGGTAGGTGCCTGTGGCCAGGAAGTGGAGTACAGACACCACCTTCAGTAGGGGTGGGATGGCGGTTGGGCTATCTATCATGCTGACAAGGTCAGCCTGTGTCATGTCCACAATGGCGGCTATGGTGTCCCGGTCCAAACGGTAGAGGGTGTGGATCTGCTCATCAGTGAGGTTGAACGGATGTGCTCGGAGGCGTGGGATTGCGGCCTGCCTGCGTGGTGGTAGTGGCTGTGCTGGCGGCCCTTGCTGGCCCTGCCTTGCCCTCCTCCTCCTCCTGCGTCTCCTCCGTGCGGCCGGTTGTAGTTGGTGTTCGTCTTCTTCTTGGAGTTGGAGTACTTGCAGTGCTATCAGGTCCCCCAGGGCCAACATCGCGAGTCCTGCCGGTAGCATTTCGGAGTGGGTGTGGTTGTGGGAGGAGACTGGGTGTGCAATTTATGTGTTTTCAGGCTGTATGGCCTCCACCTGTGGTGATTCATTCCACCTGTGCAAGCTGCTCTCCCCTTTGGCCGAGCACGTCCCGCACACAACGCTGCAATTCGGTAATGGCATCTTGCTATTGCAATCATGTATTTGTACCCGATGGCCGTGTAACATTTGTTGATATGTACATTCGGCTATGGTCCCATTGTTTCACATACAATCTTTGCCGTCGCGAACAGACTTGTGAAGGGTCAGTGGAACGTAGTACTCGAGTAACGGTGGGCCCTCATGCATCACTGTACCGAGTTGCACCGACGGGCGGGGCGTCCCATTTGTGGGTGAAGGCAGTTGCCATTTTCACACACAGCCGCACTAGATGGATTAATTTGTGATTTCAAACGGCCACAGATGCCTTTTCGACGTGATGTTGCAAATGAGGAATTCGAAGGGCGGCGCTTTCGGTTTTCAGCTCGCGGCGAGGAGATGCCCACAGGTCTGACTGCAAATATAACATTCTATTGTTCAATGTCCTTGAGACAGGGGCCATGGCGAGGAAGCAATGATTGATATGAATAGTTTGGGATGCGCAATAGCGACGTGGGCGATGAGGCCGGACGTTCCCAAATACATGTTACTTCACAACACTGGAATTACGGGCTGGGGCACTGTGGATTTTGCAGGCTGCATAACGCACAGACTCAATGGATATTTCTAATGTTATGTGAGTAAATGTTCTGGCGTTTTTATACCGGGATGAGGGAATGATGAATGGATGCATGGGCAGATGATTTGATACTGAGTTTGCCATGTTCAGGGCTTCTTGGAATCTATCCGCCTCCCCTGCGCTATGTGATGCAGGGCTGCCATAGTGGGACCATCGTCTATCTGGCCTTGTTGAGCCCTCCCTTTCTCGACGCGCCTTCAGACACTTGTGTCCATGCACGTTAACAATCCCATCTGATGGATTCTGTTTTCACAGACGCATGCACAGGTACACTCGTTTGTGATGGTGTTTACACCTCGATATAGATGGTTATGAGTCGCAAGTGGTTTTGGGGTGGTGATGATCCTTTGGAGTGGGCTAGCATGCATATGGCTGTGGATTCAGTGTGATCATTGAAGTGAGTTGTTCGGATGTAGTTCTGATGGCCATTCTGTTCTTTTTCTTTTCTTTTGGTTGACAGGTATCTCCTCCCCTTTTGCCACTGCCATCTGTATGCCACTCCTGCAGATGGGTTTTACTCCCGACACCTGCTGCTTCGTGTTAATCAGTGGAGCAGCATTACGATCTTATGGGACGATCGCCAATGGGCCACATGCCCTTACGCAGTACTGGTGGCTCGGAGCAACATTTCGGCCTTTCAGCTGGACTAGTGCCTCCCCATTGGGCCGGCCCTGCGGTTCTGTGCGCTTCCATGTTGCCTTTTCGTACGTGAATGTGGCTCTGTGTACCATGATGGAACAGGGCGTCACACAAGTAGTGGCTGGTCATTTCTTGCGGATGCAGCCCACAATGGTGAAATGTGTTTTGGAGTTCATGGCCTGATGGCTGTATGGGCTTGGTGATTTTGTTGTGCATTAAATTTCTATTCTGATTTGGCCCGTGTAGCGTTCTTCTTTGCAAGTGATGTGGCATATTCCTATTTGGGGAGCGATGTATTGTGAGGAGATCTGCATTGGGTTCCAGCTTCGGAGTTTAGTTGCGTGGTACTGTACTGGGCGCGTTTGCCTACGAAGCCCGTGAGGTCAGGGATGGGGGCTGCCAATATGACTGTTTGAATGTTGTCATGCTCAGGGGCGGGGGATTGGGTTTTGTGTAACAGATGCCGGTCAGCCAGGTGGACTGGTGGAATTATGTGATTTTAGGAATATTGCTGGTCGCAGGTGCCTGTGTTTGCGTGCGTTTCTTGGTGGGGGACTGTGGTCATGTCCATTGGGATGGCTTCTGTATTCGTGCCATCTGTGCCCTGCAGCTCCCATTGGCCCCTCTTGTGTTTCATTTGTTCGTTGGCATGCATGGGTGACTTGTACATTTCACTGGTTGCATTGTGACTTCATTGCACCTACGGGGAGTTGTACTTTGTGGGCAGGGAGCGGTGTACAGGCACTCAGTGGGGCCGTTTACGGTTGATTCGCGATGCCGTACTTCTCACCATGGCGGAATGGTACATTCCGCCATGCTTGATGGCGTTAGGTACATGTCCGCTAGGGTCGGAATTGGCGTACCCTTGCGCCATGGTGGTGTTTACGGTTTGGCATGGCGCGTGCGCGCGTGCTTGGTGCAGTTAGCGTTGGCGTTCACTACGATGTCGCTAATGGCTTCGTACTTTGCGGTGACGGGTCATAGTCGCACCGAGCGCTATTCGATGGCGGTATTGCATTTCCGCCATCGTTTTTCGATTTCCGCCAGGGTCGTAATGAGGGCCATTGTCAGTAGTGACTGAAGCGGTTATAGCTTCTACCAAATCATCAAGAGGAACGTGTTTGGGAATCTTTGGTTTACTATTGATCGGTAAAGTATTTTTTTTGTTTTGTGTTTGTTGATAGTATTTTTGTTTAATCGCCTGAGGGGCCTGCATGGGCTTGATGTTATTAGGTTGGTGTAAAGTCTTGATGAATTGTTTGATTTGCGATGAGCGTTTGGAACACACTTTGTATTTTTGACATTCTTGTTTTTTTTTCTGTTAAATTCTTTGTCAAGATAATTCAGTCTTTTTGTTTTGTTTTTTCCAAATTTCTGGTCACAAAAATAGTATAAGAAAGTTTAGGAATTTGTTCAGGTGATATTGTTACATTATTTTTCGGCAGTTTTGTTAAAGTCGGATCAGATGGTATCAAGTTCTGATCAAAGATAATCTCAGGGATTTAAGGAATTGGCAGTGAAGATGGAAACTCTATTATGGAGTTCGAAGTTTGTTTCTGATTGCACAAACTTTGGGAGACTTTGGTTTGGGTAGCAGTTGAGATCGTACTTATAGAAGCTTTATTAGACTTAGAAGGGATATCCATTCTGTGGCTTAAGGTGTCAGAGATGGTGCTTTTCCACTTTAGGATTTGGGTGATTTGACTCGCTTGGGTGGACAACTTAGTGTCAAGCGTTTCAAAGAGCTTGGAAATTGTTTGAATTGCCAAGTTCATTGATTTCAAAGTTATTTATAGGAGTTTAGCAACAGGTTCTATATTGTCGGGTGGACCAGGACTCGTTGTTGATGTGCGGGGCTGGTGCGGAGTGGAAAGCAGAAAAGAAATAGCCGTGGGTGAATTCAAGCAACTAGAATCTTGATATAATTCTGGTGATTTCGACAGATTTTATGGTAAAACATGATTTGAGAAACAGGACTCGTTTAAATCCAAATCTATAACCGCTGGTGCTGAAGGAACAACTTGCTGTAGATTTAAATCATCAGTTACAGGAGCAATTAAAGCATTGACTAAGAGCACACTGTCAGACAACGTTATATTACTAATGTTTTCATGAAATTTGCAATTGACCATTGATTTGAGTACATTGATCTAGTCAGTAAGGCAAGGGCAGGGAGGGAGATCTTATACCGGCCATAGGTGAACTCAAGCAGTTTGGTTCAGAATAGTACGAGTGAATATCCACATGCTTCAGCAACTTTTCTACACATGTCCCCTTGCACCCCCACCCCCCAGCAGTGCAGGGCACCTGCCAGCAGGCTCCCACTCATGTCCCACTCATGTCCCCTTGTGTTAGGCGGAAACCTATGCAGTTCCCTCTGGGACCACTGCAAAAAATTTAGGACTACAGGCGTTGGCGGTGAACCCACTTGGTAGCAGTCTGCACCACACAGATTCACGTGGTAGCTGTGGCTGAGCAGTCAGACTTCTCTCAAGTAAAGTTGAGCAGTATGTGGAGTATACACAATAGGGCAATTCTTCAAAGCAAGACAAGCAAACACGCAACAAGGCTTAGTGTAAAGATATTAAGGTATTTATTTATAACAGAACGTCTATGAAAAACACTAAGGCAAATCACGGCAAACAAATCAAACACAATTACTCTGCGAAGTAGACAATCAATCCCCCTAACAATATCGACAACTCTAGGTTCTACTGGTACCACTTATTTTCAGACAGAGGTGTATATCTCAAATCAGATGACACTCGAATATTAGTTAGGACGGGAGAGAAAAAGATAGGCAGGTTACGAAATCAACACAGTTCGATCCTAGCTGATAAAATGCAAGGCAGGAAGGCAAGGATCACAATAGATTGTTAAGTTCAGAGGCCAGGCCCACTCGGAGAGAGGCAAGACACGATGTCCCAAAAAGTCTCTAGTGGAGATGCATTCAAGTCTGTATCGCAAATTGTTATCGGTGGATTGAACCAGTTCAGAATAAAGAATGAGAAAAGCTTGGAGGCGACCCCACGGAACGGAGAGGATTAAGACACCTCACTCAAACCGATCGAAAGGGAAAGCCAGGCGGACACGGTACCTTGTTGTGGATGGCAGCTCCGGCGGGGGCAGTTGTTCCTGGTGGTGGATGCACGTCGGGTCTTTGCCAAGAGTAGAGATGATCTCGTCGTCGAAGAAAAAAAAGAAGTCTGGTGCACCACCAGGGAAGAGACCAGCCGCGGAGTGCTCCGTCACAAGGCACCACCTTTCGCGGTTCAGGGGGTAGTGGCTATCCGGTTGCCGAGGTGCTCTGCACGGGCAATTTGACCACTGCGTCCTGAGGTGAATAA
Source organism: Ambystoma mexicanum (assembly GCF_040938575.1). Taxonomy (NCBI): domain Eukaryota; kingdom Metazoa; phylum Chordata; class Amphibia; order Caudata; family Ambystomatidae; genus Ambystoma; species Ambystoma mexicanum. The sequence goes on along the minus strand of NC_090923.1, from coordinate 607,218,885 downwards.
AAAGCAAAGGGGACTGGTTGTTCCCACCAGTCAGGGGAAGAGACTCTCCGGCAGGGAGATCTCCTCTGTCGTCGGGAAGTGGTGAGTCGGTTCCGCAGGGCTCCACCTGAGGTGTCGTCTTGCAGGTCGGCTCAGCGTTACCCTCCTCGGATTCTTAGGTCCTGTGGCGACTTCTGAAGATCCAGTCCCAAAAGCCCTGTTTTTATGCAGAAAACCCCCATTCATTCAGCCTAGCTGTCAATCAACACATGCTAAGTGGTGAGCGGGAAGGCTCACTACCTGGGCCAATCACTCCAGAGTGCGACCGGAGTTGGCAAGGCAACTCGGTCCAGGCTGCCTAAACCCCCTCCCACACCCCTGTGGTAACCCAGACAGAATGGCACCACTTTGGAGGGTCTCTGTACAGGGACAGTGCCCCCTCGAGTAACAGATCCAGGAGTAATCGAATTACCCCTACTAGTACGTCCACAATAAAATGGTTTGTACTAGTTCTGTTAGTAAATTTAGGTCTAGTAAAGCCAATGGTGACTTTACATGCCCGGGGAGACAGTAGTCAGTCCCCGGGTATGGAGTCTATGGTGGGGGAACCGCTAGGACGCCCCGTGTTACGGCACGTAGGGTGCGGTGTAACACACATAGAAAAACATATGAGACCCTATGGAGTAAAAGACCCCATAGCCCATCGAACACATTGACATTTCAAAGGAATTACACACATACATGTCCAAGAGTGGGAGAAAAGAGTCTCACTCTTGGCAGGATGGAAAAAACAAACTCCAGAAATCCAGCAAAGCTGCTGGGGGACTCACTAGGTTAGGAAATTCAGGCTAAACAGAGAATTCTCCCTAACACTTTGCACCCCCAGCAGTGCAGGACACCTGCCAGCAGTCCCACACTCATGTCCCACTCATGTCCCCTTGCACCCCCACCCCCCAGCAGTGCAGGGCACCTGCCAGCAGGCCCCCACTCATGTCCCACTCATGTCTCCTTGCACCCCCACCCCCAGAAGTGCAGGGCACTTGCCAGCAGGCCCCCACTCATGTCCCCTTGCACCCCCACCCCCAGCAGTGCAGGGCACCTGCCAGCAGGCCCCCACTCATGTCCCACTCATGTCTCCTTGCACCCCCACCCCCCAGCAGTGCAGGGCACCTGCCAGCAGGCCCCCACTCATGTCCCACTCATATCAGCTTGCACACCCACCCCCCAGAAGTACAGGGCACCTGCCAGCAGGCCCCCACTCATGTCCCCTTCTACCCCCACCCCCCAGCACTGAGGGGCACCTGCCAGAAGGCCCCCACTCATGTCCCACTCATGTCCCCTTGCACCCCCACCCTGAGCAGTGCAGGGCACCTGCCAGCAGGCCCCCACTCATGTCCCCTTGTGCCCCCACCCCCCAGCAGTGCACGGCACCTGCCAGCAGGCCCCCACTCATGTCCCCTTGCACCCCCACCCCTCAGCACTGAGGGGCACCTGCCAGCAGGCCCCCACTCATGTCCCACTCATGTCTTCTTGCACCCCAACCCCCCAGCAGTGCAGGGCACCTGCCAGCAGGCCCCCACTCATGTCCCTCTCATGTCCCCCTGTCCTCTCACCCCCCAGCACTGAGTGGCACCTGCCAGCAGGCTCCCACTCATGTCCCCTTGCACCCCCACCCCCCAGCAGTGAGGGGCACCTGCCAACAGGCCCCCACTCATGTCCCCTTGCACCCCCACCCCCCAGCAGTGCAGGGCACCTGCCAGCAGGCCCCCACTCATGTCCCCTTGCTCCCCCACCTCCCAGCACTGAGGGGCACCTGCCAGCAGGCCCCCACTCATGTCCCACTCATGTCCCCTTGCACCCCCACCCCCCAGCAGTGCAGGACACCTGCCAGCAGGCCCCTACTCATGTCCACTTGCACCCCCACCTCCCAGCACTGAGGGGCACCTGCCAGCAGGCCCCCACCCATGTCCCACTCATGTCCCCTTGCACCGCCACCCCCCAGCAGTGCAGGGCACTTTCCAGCAGGCCCCCACTCATGTCCCCTTGCACCCCAACCCCCCAGCAGTGCAGGGCACCTGCCAGCAGGCCCCCACCCATGTCCCCTTGCACCTCCACTGCCCAGCACTGAGGGGCACCTGCCAGAAGGCCCCCACTCATGTCCTACTCATGTCCCCTTGCACCCCCACACCCCAGCAGTGCAGGGCACCTGCCAGCAGGCCCCCCACTCATGTCCCCTTGCACACCCACCCCCCAGCAGTGCAGGGCACCTGCCAGCAGGCCCCACACATGTCCCACTCATGTCCCCTGGCACCCCCACCCCCCAGCATTGAGGGGTACCTGCCAGCAGGCCCCCACTCATGTCCCCTTGAACCCCCAACCCCAGCAGTGAGGGGCACCTGCCAACAGGCCCCACTCATGTCCCCTTGCACCCCATCCCCCTGTAATGCATGGCACCTGCCAGCAGTCCCCCACTCATGTCCCACTCATGTCCCCTTGCACACCCACCCCCCAGCAGTGCAGGGCACCTGCCAGCAGGCCCCCACTCATGTCCCCTTGCACCCCCACCCCCCAGCAGTGCAGGGCACCTGCCAGCAGGCCACCACTCATGTCCACTTGAACCCCCACTCCCCAGCACTGAGGGACACCTGCCAGCAGGCCCCCACTCATGTCCCCTTGCACCCCCACCCCCCAGCAGTGAGGGGCACCTGCCAGCAGGCCCCCACTCATGTCCCCTTGCACCCCCACCCCCCAGCAGTGAGGGGCACCTGCCAACAGGCCCCCTCATGTCCCCTTGAACCCCCACCCCCAGCAGTGCAGGGCACCTGCCAGCAGGCCCCCACTCATGTCCCCTTGCACCCCCACCACCCAGCACTGAGGAGCACCTGCCAGCAGGCCCCCACTCATGTGCCCTTGCACCCCCACCCCCCAACAAGTATAGGGCAGCTGCCAGCAGGCTCCCACTCATGTCCTCTTGCATCCCCACCCCCCAGCAGTGCAGGAACTTTCCAGCAGGCCCCCACTCATGTCCCACTCATGTCCTCTTTCACCCCCATAAACCCAGCAGGCAGTGCAGGGCACCTGCCAGCAGGCCCCCACTCATGTCCCCTTGCACCCCCAACCCCAGAACTGAGGGGCACCTGCCAGCAGACCCCCACTCATGTCCCACTCATGTCCCCTTGTACCCCCACCCCCCAGCAGTGCAGGGCACCTGCCAGCAGGACCCCACTCATGTCCCACTCATGTCCCACTCATGTCCCCCTATACCCCCACCCGCAGCACTGAGGGGCACCTGCCAGCAGGCCCCCACTCATGTCCCCTTGCACCCCCACCCCCCAGCACTGAGGGGCACCTGCCAGCAGGCCCCCACTCATGTCCCACTCATGTCCCCTTTAACCCCCACCCCCCAGCAGTGCATGGCACCTGCCAGCAGGCCCCCACTCATGACCCACTCATGTCCCCTTGCACCCCCAACCCCCAGTGGTGCAGGGCACTTGCCAGCAGGCCCCCACTCATGTCCCCTTGCACCCCCAGCCCCCAGCAGTGCAGGGCACCTGCCAGTAGGCCCCCACTCATGTCCCACTCATGTCCCCTTGCACCCCCACCCCCCAGCAGTGCAGGGCACCTGCCAGCAGGCCCCCACTCATGTCCCACTCATGTCCGCTTGCACATCCACCCCCAGCAGTACAGGGCACCTGCCAGCAGGCCCCCACTCATGTCCCCTTGCACCCCCACCCCCCAGCACTGAGGGGCACCTGCCAGAAGGCCCCCACTCATGTCCCACTCATGTCCCCTTGCACCCCCACCCCCCAGCAGTGCAGGGCACCTGCCAGCAGGCCCCCACTCATGTCCCCTTGCACCCCCACCCCCCAGCAGTGCAGGGCACTTGGCAGAAGGCCCCCACTCATGTCCCCTTGCACCCCCAGCCCCCAGCAGTGCAGGTCACCTGCCAGCAGGACCCCACTCATGTCCCACTCATGTCCCCTTGCACCCCCCAGCAGTGCAGGGCACTTGCCAGCAGGCCCCCACTCATGTCCCACTCATGTCCGCTTGCACACCCACCCCCCAGCAGTACAGGGCACCTGCCAGCAGGCCCCCACTCATGTCCCCTTGCACCCCCACCCCCAGCACTGAGGGGCACCTGCCAGAAGGCCCTCACTCATGTCCTCTTGCACCCCCACCTCCCAGCAGTGCAGGGCACCTGCCAGCAGGCACCCACTCATGTCCCCTTGCACCCCCACCCCCCAGCAGTGCAGGGCACCTGCCAGCAGGCCCCCTCTCATGTCCCCTTGCACCCCCACCCCCCAGCACTGAGGGGCACCTGCCAGCAGGCCCCCACTCATGTCCCAGTCATTCCCCTTGCACCCCCACCCCCAGCAGTGCAGGGCACCTGCCAGCAGGCCCCCACTGATGTCGCACTCATGTCCCCCTGCCCGTCCACCCCCCAGCACTGAGTGGCACCTGCCAGCAGCCTCCCACTCATGTTCCCTTGCACCCCCGACCCCCCAGCAGTGAGGGGCACCTGCCAACAGGCCCCCACTCATGTCCCTGTGCACCCCCACCCCCCAGCAGTGCAGGGCACCTGCCAGCAGGCCCCCACTCATGTCCCCTTGCACCCCCACCTCCCAGCACTGACGGGCACCTGCCCGCAGGCCCCCACTCACGTCCCACTCAACTTCCCTTGCACCCCCACCCCCCAGCAGTGAAGGGCACCTGCCAGCAGGCCCCCACTCATGTCCCCTTGCACCCCAACCCCCCAGCAGTACAGGGCACCTGCCAGCAGGCCCCCACCCATGTCCCCTTGCACCCCCACTGCCCAGCACTGAGGGGCACCTGCCAGCAGGCCCCCACTCATGTCCCACTCATGTCCCCTTGCATCCCCACCCCCCAGCAGTGCAGGGCACCTTCCAGCAGGCCCCCCACTCATGTCCCCTTGCACACCCACCCCCCAGCAGTGTAGGGCACCTGTCAGCAGGCCCCACTCATGTCCCACTCATGTCCCCTGGCACCCCCACCCCCAGCACTGAGGGGCACCTGCCAGCAGGCCCCCACTCATGTCCCCTTGAACCCCCACCCCCCAGTAGTGAGGGGCACCTACCAACAGGCCCCCACTCATGTCCCCTTGCACCCCACCTCCCAGCAATGCAGGGCACATGCCAGAAGTCCCCCACTCATGTCATACTCATGTCCCCTTGCACACCCACCCCCCAGCAGTGCAGGGCACCTGCCAGCAGGCCCCCACTCATGTCCCTTGCACCACCATCCCCCAGCAGTGCAGGGCACCTGCCAGCAGGCCCCCACTCATGTCCCATTCATGTCCCCTTGCACCCCCACCAACCCAGCAGCCAGTGCAGGGTACCTGCCAGCAGGCTCCCACTCATGTCCACCTGCACCCCCACCCCCCAGCACTGAGAGGCACCTGCCAGCAGGCCCCCACTCATGTCCCCTTGCACCCCCACCCCCCAGCACCGAGGGGCACCTGCCAGCAGGCCCCCACTCATGTCCCCTTGCACACCCACCCCCCAGCAGTGCAGGGCACCTGCCAGCAGGCCCCCACTCATGTCCCTTGCACCACCATCCCCCAGCAGTGCAGGGCACCTGCCAGCAGGCCCCCACTCATGTCCCATTCATGTCCCCTTGCACCCCCACCAACCCAGCAGCCAGTGCAGGGTACCTGCCAGCAGGCTCCCACTCATGTCCACCTGCACCCCCACCCCCCAGCACTGAGAGGCACCTGCCAGCAGGCCCCCACACATGTCCCCTTGCACCCCCACCCCCCAGCACTGAGGGGCACCTGCCAGAAGGCCCCCACTCATGTCCCACTCATGTTCCCTTGCACCCTCACCCCCCAGCAGTACAGGGCACCTGCCAGCAGGCTCCCACTCATGTCCCACTCATGTACCCTTGTACCCCCACACCCCAGCACTGAGGGGCACCTGCCAGAAGGCCCCCACTCATGTCCCCTTGCACCCCCACCCCCCAGCACTGAGGGGCACCTGCCAGCAGGCCCCCACTCATGGTCCACTCATGTCCCCTTGCACCCCACCCCCCACCACTGAGTGGCACCTGCCAGCAGGCTCCCACTCATGTCCCCTTGCACCCCCACCCCCCAGCAGTGAGGGGCACCTGCCAACAGGCCCCCACTCATGTCCCCCTACACCCCCACCCCCCAGCAGTGCAGGGCACCTGCCAGCAGGCCCCCACTCATGTCCCCTTGCACCCCCACCCCCAGCACTGAGGAGCACCTGCCAGCAGGCCCCCACTCATGTCCCACTCATGTCCCCTTGCACCCCCACCCCCCAGCAGTGCAGAGCACCTGCCAGCAGGCCCCCACTCATGTCTCCTTGCACCCCAACCCCCCAGCAGTGCAGGGCACCTGCCAGCAGGCCCCCACTCATGTCCCCTTGCACCACCACCGCCCAGCTCTGAGGGGCACCTGCCAGAAGGCCCCCACTCATGTCCCCTTGCCCCTCCACCCCCAGCAGTGCAGGGCAGCTGCCAGCAGGCCCCCAATCTTGTCCCACTCATGTCCCCTTGCACCCCACCCCCCAGCAGTGCAGGGCACCTGCCAGCAGGCCCCCACTCATGTCCCCTTGCACCCCCACCCCCCGGCAGTGCAGGGCACCTGCCAGCAGGCCCCCACTCATGTCCCACTCATGTCCCCCTGCACCCCCACCCCCCAGCACTGAGGGCACCTGTCAGGAGACCCCCAATCATGTCCCCTTGCACCCCCACTCCCCAGCAGTGAGGGGCACCTGCCAACAGACCCCCACTCATGTCCCCTACACCCCCACCCCCCAGCAGTGCAGGGCACCTGCCAGCAGGCCCCCACTCATGTCCCCTTGCACCCCCACCCCCTTGCACTGAGGGGCACCTGCCAGCAGGCCCCCACTCATGTCCCACTCATGTCCCCTTGCACCCCAACCCCCCAGCAGTGCAGGGCACCTGCCAGCAGGCCCCCAATCATGTCCCCTTGCATCCCCACCCCCCAGCAGTGCAGGGCACCTGCCAGCAGGCCCCCACTCATGTCCCCTTGCACCCCCCAACCCCCAGCAGTGCAGTGCACCTGCCAGCAGGCCCCCACTCATGTCCCCTTGCACCCCCACCCCCCAGCACTGAAGGGCCCTGCCAGCTGGCCCCCTCTCTTGTCCCACTCATGTCCCCTTGCACCCCCAACCCCCAGCAGTGCAGGGCACCTGCCAGCAGGCCCCCACTCATGTGCCACTCATGTCCCCTTGCACACCCACCCCCCAGCAGTGCAGGGCACCTGCCAGCAGGCCCCCACTCATGTCCCCTTGCACCCCCTTCCCCCCCAGCACTGAGGGGCCCCTGCCAGCAGGCCCCCACTCATGTCCCACTCATGTCCGTTTGCACCCCACCCCCCAGCAGTGCAGGGCACCTGCCAGCATGCCCCCACTCATGTCCCACTCATGTCCCCCTGCACCCCCACGCACCAGCACTGATGGGCACCTGCCAGCAGGCCCCCACTCATGTCCCCTTGCACCCCCACCCCTCAGCAGTGAGGGGCACCTGTCAACAGTCCCCCACTCATGTCCCCTTGCACCCCCACCCCCCAGCAGTGCAGGGCACCTACCAGCAGGCCCCCACTCATGTCCCACTCATGTCCCCTTGCACCCCCACCCCCCAGCACTGATGGGCACCAGCCAGCAGGCCCCCACTCAGGTCCCCTTGCACCCCCACCCCCCAGCAGTGCAGGGCACCTGCCAGCAGGCCCCCACTCATGTCCCACTCATGTACCCTTGCACCCCCACCCCCCAGCAGTGCAGGGTACCTACCAGCAGGCCCCCACTCATGTCCCCTTGTACCCCCACCCCCCAGCAGTGAGGGACATCTCTCAACAGGCCCCCACACATGTCCCCTTCCACCTCCACCCCCCAGAAGTGCAGGGCACCTGCCAGCAGGACCCCACTCATGTCCCCTTGCACCCCACCCCCCAACAAGTGCAGAGCAGCTGCCAGCAGGCCCCCACTCATGTCCTCTTGCATCGCCACCCCCCAGCAGTGCAGGGCAACTGCCAGCAGGCCCCCACTCATGTCCCACTCATATCCCCTCGCACCCCCAACCCCCAGCAGTGCAGTGCACCTGCCAGCAGGTCCCCACTCATGTCCCCTTGCACCCACACCCCCCAGCACTGAGGGGCACCTGCCAGCAGGCCCCCACTCATGTCCCACACATGTCCCCTTGCACACCCACCCCCCAGCAGTGCAGGGCACCTGCCAGCAGGCCCCCACTCATGTCCCCTTGCACCCCTACCCCTCAGCAGTGCAGGGCACCTGCCAGCAGGCCCCCACTCATGTCCCCTTGCACCCCCACCCCCCAGCAGTGCAGGACAGCTGCCAGCAGGCCCCCAATCATGTCCCACTAATGTCCCCTTGCACCCCCACCCCCCAGCAGTGCAGGGCACCTGCCAGCAGGCCCCCACTCATGTCCCACTCATGTCCCCTTGCACCCCACCCCCCAGCACTGAGAGACACCGGCCAGCAGGCCCCCACTCATGTCCCACTCATGTCCCCATGCACCCCCACCCCCCAGCAGTGCAGGGTACCTGCCAGCAGGCCCCCACTTATGTCCCACTCATGTCCCCTTGCACCCCCACCCCCCAGCAGTGCAGGGCACCTACCAGCAGGCCCCCACTCATGTCCCACTCATGTCCCCTTGCACCCCCACCCCCCAGCACTGATGGGCACCTCCCAGCAGGCCCCCACTCATGTCCCTTTGCACCCCCACCCCCCAGCAGTGAGGGATACCTCTCAACAGGCCCCCACTCATGTCCCCTTCAACCCCCACCCCCCAGAAGTGCAGGGCACCTGCCAGCAGGCCCCCACTCATGTCCCCTTGTACCCCACCCCCCAACAAGTGCAGAGCAGCTGCCAGCTGCCCCCACTCATGTCCTCTTGCATCCCCACCCCCCAGCAGTGCAGGGCCCCTGCCAGCAGGCCCCCACTCATGTCCCACTCATATCCCCTCGCACCCCCAACCCCCAGCAGTGCAGTGCACCTGCCAGCAGGTCCCCACTCATGTCCCCTTGCACCCCCACCCCCCAGCACTGAGGGGCACCTGCCAGCAGGCCCCCACTCATGTCCCACTCATGTCCCCCTGCGCCCCCACCCCCCAGCAGTGCAGGGCACCTGCCAGCAGGCGCCCACTCATGTCCCCTTGCACCCCCACCCCTCAGCAGTGCAGGGCACCTTCCAGCAGGCCCCCACTCATGTCCCCTTGCACCCCCACCCCCCAGCAGTGCAGGGCAGCTGCCAGCAGGCCCCCACTCATGTCCCCTTGCACCCCGACGCCCCAGCAGTGAGGGGCACCTGCCAACAGGCCCCCACTCATGTCCCCTTTCACCCCCACCCCCCAGCAGTGCAGGGCACCTGCCAGCAGGCCCCCACTCATGTCCCCTTGCACCCCCACCACCCAGCAGTGCAGGGCAGCTGCCAGCAGGCCCCCACTCATGTCCCCTTGCATCCCCACCCCCCAGCAGTGCAGGGCACCTGCCAGCTGGCCCCCACTCATGTCCCACTCATGTCCCCTTGCACCCCCCCAATCCCCAGCAGTGCAGTGCACCTGCCAGCAGGCCCCCACTCATGTCCCCTTGCACCCCCAACCCCCAGCACTGAAGGGCCCTGCCAGCAGGCCCCCACTCTTGTCCCACTCATGTCCCCTTGCACCCCCACCCCCCAGCAGTGCAGGTCACCTGACAGCAGGCCCCCACTCATGACCCACTCATGTCCCCTTGCACCCCCACCCCCCAGCAGTGCAGGGCAGATCCAGCAGGCCCCCATCATGTCCCACTCATGTCCCCTTGCACACCCACCCCCCTACAGTACAGGGCACCTGCCAGCAGGCCCCCACTCATGTCCCCTTGCACCCCCACCCCCCAGCACTGAGGGGCACCTGCCAGAAGGCCCCCACTCATGTCCCACTCATGTTCCCTTGCACCCCCACCCCCATCAGAACAGGGCACCTGCCAGCAGGCTCCCACTCATGTCCCACTCCTGTACCCTTGTACCTCCACACCCCAGCAGTGCAGGGCACCTGTCAGCAGGCCCCCACTCATGTCCCTTGCACCCCCACCCCCCAGCACTGAGGGGCACCTGCCAGCAGGCCCCCACTCATGTTCCACTCATGTCCCCTTGCACCCCCAACCCCCACCACTGAGGGGCACCTGCCAGCAGGCTTCCACTCATGTCCCCTTGCACCCCCACCCCCCAGCAGTGAGGGGCACCTGCCAACAGACCCCCACTCATGTACCGCTACACCCCCACCCCCCAGCAGTGCAGGGGACCTGCCAGCAGGCCCCCACTCATGTCCCCTTGCACCCCCACCCCCAGCACTGAGGGGCACCTGCCAGCAGGCCCCTACTCATGTCCCACTCATGTCCCCTTGCACCCCCACCCACCAGCAGTGCAGGGTACCTGCCAGCAGGCCCCCACTCATGTCTCCTTGCAAACCAACCCCCCAGCAGTGCAGGGCACCTGCCAGCAGCCCCCCACTCATGTCTCCTTGCACCACCACCGCCCAGCTCTGAGGGACACCTGCCAGCAGGCCCCCACTCATATCCCCTTGCATCCCCACTCCCCAGCAGTGCAGGGCAGCTGCCAGCAGGCCCCCAATCATGTCCCACTCATGTCCCCATGCAACCCCACCCCCCAGCAGTGCAGGGCACCTGCCAGCAGGCCCCCACTCATGTCCCCTTGCACCCCCACCCCCCAGCAGTGCAGGGCACCTGCCAGCAGGCCCCCACTCATGTCCCACTCATGTCCCCCTGCACCCCCACCCCCCAGCACTGAGGGGCACCTGCCAGCAGACCCCCACTCATGTCCCCTTGCACCCCCACCCCCCAGCAGTGAGGGGCACCTGCCAACAGGCCCCCACTCATGCCCCCTTGCACCCCCATCCCCCAGCAGTGCAGGGCACCTGCCAGCAGGCCCTCACTCATGTCCCCTTGCACCCCCACCCCCCTAGCAGTGCAAGGCACCTGCCAGCAGTCCCCCACTCATGTCCCACTCATGTCCCCATGCACCCCCAACCCCCAGCAGTGCAGGGCACTTGCCAGCAGGCCCCCACTCATGTCCCCTTGCACCCCCAGCCCCCAGCAGTACAGGACACCTGCCAGCAAGCCCCCACTCATGTCCCACTCATGTCCCCTGGCACCCCCACCCCCCAGCAGCGCAGGGCACCTGCCAGCAGGCCCCCACTGATGTCCCACTCATGTCCGCTTGCACACCCACCCCCCAGCAGTACAGGGCACCTGCCAGCAGGCCCTCACTCATGTCCCCTTGCACCCCCACCCCCCAGCACTGAGGGGCACCTGCCAGAAGGCCCCCACTCATGTCCCACTTATGTCCCCTTGCACCCCCAGCAGTGCAGGGCAGCTGCCAGCAGGCCCCCACTCATGTCCCCTTGCACCCCAACGCCCCAGCAGTGAGGGGCACCTGCCAACAGGCCCCCACTCATGTCCCCTTGCACCCCCACCCCCCAGCAGTGCAGGGCACCTGCCAGCAGGCCCCCACTCATGTCCCCTTGCACCCCCACCACCCAGCAGTGCAGGGCAGCTGCCAGCAGGCCCCCACTCATGTCCCTTGCATCCCCACCCCCCAGCAGTGCAGGGCACCTGCCAGCTGGCCCCCACTCATGTCCCACTCATGTCCCCTTTCGCCCCCCAACCCCCAGCAGTGCAGTGCACCTGCCAGCAGGCCCCCACTCATGTCCCCTTGCACCCCCAACCCCCAGCACTGAAGGGCCCTGCCAGCAGGCCTACACTCTTGTCCCACTCATGTACCCTTGCACCCCCACCCCCCAGCAGTGCAGGTCACCTGCCAGCAGGCCCCCACTCATGTCCCACTCATGTCCCCTTGCACCCCCACCCCCCAGCAGTGCAGGGCAGCTCCAGCAGGCCCCCATCATGTCCCACTCATGTCCCCTTGCACACCCACCCCCCTACAGTACAGGGCACCTGCCAGCAGGCCCCCACTCATGTCCGCTTGCACCCCCACCCCCCAGCACTGAGGGACACCTGCCAGAAGGCCCCCACTCATGTCCCACTCATGTTCCCTTGCACCCCCACCCCCATCAGTACAGGGCACCTGCCAGCAGGCTCCCACTCATGTCCCACTCATGTACCCTTGTACCTCCACACCCCAGCAGTGCAGGGCACCTGCCAGCAGGTCCCCACTCATGTCCCCTTGCACCCCCACCCCCCAGTACTGAGGGGCACCTGCCAGCAGGCCCCCACTCATGTTCCACTCATGTCCCCTTGCACTCCCAACCCCCACCAATGAGGGGCACCTGCCAACAGGCCCCCACTCATGTACCCCTACACCCCCGCCCCCCAGCAGTGCAGGGCACCTGCCAGCAGGCCCCCACTCATGTCCCCTTGCACCCCACCCCCAGCACTGAGGGGCACCTGCCAGCAGGCCCCCACTCATGTCCCACTCATGTCCCCTTGCACCCCCACCCACCAGCAGTGCAGGGCACCTGCCAGCAGGCCCCCGCTCATGTCTCCTTGCACCCCAACCCCCCAGCAGTGCAGGGCACCTGCCAGCAGGCCCCCACTCATGTCCCCTTGCACCACCACCGCCCAGCTCTGAGGGACACCTGCCAGCAGGCCCCCACTCATGTCCCCTTGCATCCCCACTCCCCAGCAGTGCAGGGCAGCTGCCAGCAGGCCCCCAATCATGTCCCACTCATGTCCCCTTGCAACCCCACCCCCCAGCAGTGCAGGGCACCTGCCAGCAGGCCCCCACTCATGTCCCCTTGCACCCCCACCCCCCAGCAGTGCAGGGCACCTGCCAGCAGGCCCCCACTCATGTCCCACTCATGTCTCCCTGCACCCCCACCCCCCAGCACTGAGGGGCACCTGCCAGCAGGCCCCCACTCATGTCCCCTTGCACCCCCACCCCCCAACAGTGAGGGGCACCTGCCAACAGGCCCCCACTCATGTCCCCTTGCACCCCACCCCCCAGCAGTGCAGGGCACCTGCCAGCAGGCCCTCACTCATGTCCCCTTGCACCCCCACCCCCCCAGCACTGAGGGGCACCTGCCAGCAGGCCCCCACTCATGTCCCCTTGCACCCCCACCACCCAGCAGTGCAGGGCACCTGCCAGCAGACCCCCACTCATGTCCCACTCATGTCCCCTTGCACCCCCACCCCCCAGCAGTGCAGGGCACTTGCCAGCAGGCCCCCACTCATGTCCCCTTGCACCCCCAGCCCCCAGCAGTGCAGGACCCCTGCCAGCAATCCCCCACTCATGTCCCACTCATGTCCCCTGGCACCCCCACCCCCCAGCAGCGCAGGGCACCTACCAGCAGGCCCCCACTCATGTCCCACTCATGTCCGCTTGCACACCCACCCCCCAGCAGTACAGGGCACCTGCCAGCAGGCCCTCACTCATGTCCCCTTGCACCCCCACCCCCCAGCACTGAGGGGCACCTGCCAGAAGGCCCCCACTCATGTCCCACTTATGTCCCCTTGCACCCCCACCCCCCAGCAGTGCAGGACACCTGCCAGCAGGCCCCCACTCATGTCCCCCTGCACCGCCACCCCCCAGCAGTGCAGGGCACCTGCCAGCAGGCCCCCACTCATGTCCCCTTGCACCCCCACCCCCCGGCACTAAGGGGCACCTGCCAGCAGGCCCCCACTAATGTCCCACTCATGTCCCCTTGCACCCCCACCCCCCAGCAGTGCAGGGCACCTGCCAGCAGGCCCCCACTGATGTCCCACTCAAGTCCCCTTGCCTCACCACCCCCCAGCACTGAGAGGCACCTGCCAGCAGGCTCCCACTCATGTTCCCTTGCACCCCCACCACCCAGCAGTGAGGGGCACCTGCCAACAGGCCCCCACTCATGTTGCTGTGCACCCCCACCCCCCAGCAGTGCAGGGCACCTGCCAGCAGGCCCCCACTCATGACCCCTTGCACCCCCACCTCCCAGCACTGAGGGGCACCTGCCAGCAGGCCCCCACTCATGTCCCACTCATGTCCCCTTGCACCCCCACCCCCAGCAGTGCAGGGCACCTGCCAGCAGGCCCCACTCATGTCCCACTCATGTCCCCTTGCACCCCCACCCCCCAGCAGTGCAGGGCACCTGCCAGCAGGCCCCCACTCATGTCCCACTCATGTCCCCTTGCACACCCACCCCCCAGCAGTGCAGGGCACCTGCCAGCAGGCCCCCACTCATGTCCCCTTGCATCCCCACCCCCCAGCAGTGCAGGGCACCTGCCAGCAGCCCCCCACTCATGTCCCGCTCATGTCCCCTTGCACCCCCCAACCCCCAGCAGTGCAGTGCACCTGCCAGCAGGCCCCCACTCATGCCCCCTTGCACCCCCACCCCCCAGCACTAAAGGGCCCTGCCAGCTGGCCCCCACTCTTGTCCCACTCATGTCCCCTTGCACCCCACCCCCCAGCAGTGCAGGGCACCTGCCAGCAGGCCCCCACTCATGTGCCACTCATGTCCCCTTGCACCCCCACCCCCCAGCAGTGCAGGGCAGCTGCCAGCAGGCCCCAACTCATGTCCCACTCATGTCCCCTTGCACACCCACCCCCCAACAGTATAGGGCACTTGCCAGCAGGCCCCTACTCATGTCCCCTTGCACCCCACCCCCCAGCACTGAGGGGCACCTGCCAGAAGGCCCCCACTCATGTCCCACTCATGTTCCCTTGCACCCTCACCCCCCAGCAGTACAGGGCACCTGCCAGCAGGCTCCCACTCATGTCCCACTCATGTACCCTTGTACCCCCACACTCCAGCACTGAGGGGCACCTGCCAGAAGGCCCCCACTCATGTCCCCTTGCACCCCCACCCCCCAGCACTGAGGGGCACCTGCCAGCAGGCCCCCACTCATGTTCCACTCATGTCCCCTTGCACCCCACCCCCCACCACTGAGGGGCACCTGCCAGCAGGCTCCCACTCATGTCCCCTTGCACCCCCACCCCCAGCAGTGAGGGGCACCTGCCAACAGGCCCCCACTCATGTCCCCCTACACCCCCACCCCCCAGCAGTGCAGGGCACCTGCCAGCAGGCCCCCACTCATGTCCCCTTGCACCCCCACCCCCAGCACTGAGGGGCACCTGCCAGCAGGCCCCCACTCATGTCCCACTCATGTGCCCTTGCACCCCCACCCCCCAGCAGTGCAGGGCACCTGCCAGCAGGCCCCCACTCATGTCTCCTTGCACCCCAACCCCCCAGCAGTGCAGGGCACCTGCCAGCAGGCCCCCACTCATGTCCCCTTGCACCACCACCGCCCAGCTCTGAGGGGCACCTGCCAGCAGGCCCCCACTCATGTCCCCTTACCCCCCCACCCCCCAGCAGTGCAGGGCAGCTGCCAGCAGGCCCCCAATCATGTCCCACTCATGTCCCCTTGCACCCCACCCCCCAGCAGTGCAGGGCACCAGCCAGCAGGCCCCCACTCATGTCCCCTTGTACCCCCACCCCCCAGCAGTGCAGGGCACCTGCCAGCAGGCCCCCACTCATGTCCCCTTGCACCCCCACCCCCAGCACTGAGGGGCACCTGCCAGCAGGCCCCCACTCATGTCCCACTCATGTCCCCTTGCACCCCCACCCACCAGCAGTGCAGGGCACCTGCCAGCAGGCCCCCACTCATGTCTCCTTGCAAACCAACCCCCCAGCAGTGCAGGGCACCTGCCAGCAGCCCCCCACTCATGTCTCCTTGCACCACCACCGCCCAGCTCTGAGGGACACCTGCCAGCAGGCCCCCACTCATGTCCCCTTGCATCCCCACTCCCCAGCAGTGCAGGGCAGCTGCCAGCAGGCCCCCAATCATGTCCCACTCATGTCCCCTTGCAACCCCACCCCCCAGCAGTGCAGGGCACCAGCCAGCAGGCCCACACTCATGTCCCCTTGCACCCCCACCCCCCAGCAGTGCAGGGCACCTGCCAGCAGGCCCCCACTCATGTCCCACTCATGTCCCCCTGCACCCCCACCCCCCAGCACTGAGGGGCACCTGCCAGCAGACCCCCACTCATGTCCCCTTGCACCCCCACCCCCCAGCAGTGAGGGGCACCTGCCAACAGGCCCCCACTCATGCCCCCTTGCACCCCCATCCCCCAGCAGTGCAGGGCACCTGCCAGCAGGCCCTCACTCATGTCCCCTTGTACCCCCACCCCCCCAGCAGTGCAAGGCACCTGCCAGCAGTCCCCCACTCATGTCCCACTCATGTTCCCATGCACCCCCAACCCCCAGCAGTGCAGGGCACTTGCCAGCAGGCCCCCACTCATGTCCCCTTGCACCCCCAGCCCCCAGCAGTGCAGGACACCTGCCAGCAAGCCCCCACTCATGTCCCACTCATGTCCCCTGGCACCCCCACCCCCCAGCAGCGCAGGGCACCTGCCAGCAGGCCCCCACTGATGTCCCACTCATGTCCGCTTGCACACCCACCCCCCAGCAGTGCAGGGCACCTGCCAGCAGGCCCCCACTCATGTCCCCTTGCATCCCCACCCCCCAGCAGTGCAGGGCACCTGCCAGCAGCCCCCCACTCATGTCCCACTCATGTCCCCTTGCACCCCCCAACCCCCAGCAGTGCAGTGCACCTGCCAGCAGGCCCCCACTCATGCCCCCTTGCACCCCCACCCCCCAGCACTAAAGGGCCCTGCCAGCTGGCCCCCACTCTTGTCCCACTCATGTCCCCTTGCACCCCACCCCCCAGCAGTGCAGGGCACCTGCCAGCAGGCCCCCACTCATGTGCCACTCATGTCCCCTTGCACCCCCACCCCCCAGCAGTGCAGGGCAGCTGCCAGCAGGCGCCCACTCATGTCCCACTCATGTCCCCTTGCACACCCACCCCCCAACAGTATAGGGCACTTGCCAGCAGGCCCCTACTCATGTCCCCTTGCACCCCACCCCCCAGCACTGAGGGGCACCTGCCAGAAGGCCCCCACTCATGTCCCACTCATGTTCCCTTGCACCCTCACCCCCCAGCAGTACAGGGCACCTGCCAGCAGGCTCCCACTCATGTCCCACTCATGTACCCTTGTACCCCCACACTCCAGCACTGAGGGGCACCTGCCAGAAGGCCCCCACTCATGTCCCCTTGCACCCCCACCCCCCAGCACTGAGGGGCACCTGCCAGCAGGCCCCCACTCATGTTCCACTCATGTCCCCTTGCACCCCACCCCCCACCACTGAGGGGCACCTGCCAGCAGGCTCCCACTCATGTCCCCTTGCACCCCCACCCCCAGCAGTGAGGGGCACCTGCCAACAGGCCCCCACTCATGTCCCCCTACACCCCCACCCCCCAGCAGTGCAGGGCACCTGCCAGCAGGCCCCCACTCATGTCCCCTTGCACCCCCACCCCCAGCACTGAGGGGCACCTGCCAGCAGGCCCCCACTCATGTCCCACTCATGTCCCCTTGCACCCCCACCCCCCAGCAGTGCAGGGCACCTGCCAGCAGGCCCCCACTCATGTCTCCTTGCACCCCAACCCCCCAGCAGTGCAGGGCACCTGCCAGCAGGCCCCCACTCATGTCCCCTTGCACCACCACCGCCCAGCTCTGAGGGGCACCTGCCAGCAGGCCCCCACTCCTGTCCCCTTACCCCCCACCCCCCAGCAGTGCAGGGCAGCTGCCAGCAGGTCCCCAATCATGTCCCACTCATGTCCCCTTGCACCCCACCCCCCAGCAGTGCAGGGCACCTGCCAGCAGGCCCCCACTCATGTCCCCTTGCACCCCCACCCCCCAGCAGTGCAGGGCACCTGCCAGCAGGCCCCCACTCATGTTCCACTCATGTCCCCTTGCACCCCCAACCCCCACCACTGAGGGGCACCTGCCAGCAGGCTTCCACTCATGTCCCCTTGCACCCCCACCCCCCAGCAGTGAGGGGCACCTGCCAACAGGCCCCCACTCATGTACCCCTACACCCCCACCCCCCAGCAGTGCAGGGCACCTGCCAGCAGGCCCCCACTCATGTCCCCTTGCACCCCCACCCCCCAGCAGTGCAGGGCACCTGCCAGCAGCCCCCCACTCATGTCTCCTTGCACCACCACCGCCCAGCTCTGAGGGACACCTGCCAGCAGGCCCCCACTCATGTCCCCTTGCATCCCCACTCCCCAGCAGTGCAGGGCACCTGCCAGCAGGCCCCCACTCATGTCCCACTCATGTCCCCTTGCACCCCCACCCACCAGCAGTGCAGGGCACCTGCCAGCAGGCCCCCACTCATGTCTCCTTGCAAACCAACCCCCCAGCAGTGCAGGGCACCTGCCAGCAGCCCCCCACTCATGTCTCCTTGCACCACCACCGCCCAGCTCTGAGGGACACCTGCCAGCAGGCCCCCACTCATGTCCCCTTGCATCCCCACTCCCCAGCAGTGCAGGGCAGCTGCCAGCAGGCCCCCAATCATGTCCCACTCATGTCCCCTTGCAACCCCACCCCCCAGCAGTGCAGGGCACCAGCCAGCAGGCCCCCAATCATGTCCCCTTGCACCCCCACCCCCCAGCAGTGCAGGGCACCTGCCAGCAGGCCCCCACTCATGTCCCACTCATGTCCCCCTGCACCCCCACCCCCCAGCACTGAGGGGCACCTGCCAGCAGACCCCCACTCATGTCCCCTTGCACCCCCACCCCCCAGCAGTGAGGGGCACCTGCCAACAGGCCCCCACTCATGCCCCCTTGCACCCCCATCCCCCAGCAGTGCAGGGCACCTGCCAGCAGGCCCTCACTCATGTCCCCTTGCACCCCCACCCCCCCAGCAGTGCAAGGCACCTGCCAGCAGTCCCCACTCATGTCCCACTCATGTCCCCATGCACCCCCAACCCCCAGCAGTGCAGGGCACTTGCCAGCAGGCCCCCACTCATGTCCCCTTGCACCCCCAGCCCCCAGCAGTGCAGGACACCTGCCAGCAAGCCCCCACTCATGTCCCACGCATGTCCCCTGGCACCCCCACCCCCCAGCAGCGCAGGGCACCTGCCAGCAGGCCCCCACTGATGTCCCACTCATGTCCGCTTGCACACCCACCCCCCAGCAGTACAGGGCACCTGCCAGCAGGCCCTCACTCATGTCCCCTTGCACCCAAACCCCCCAACACTGAGGAGCACCTGCCAGAAGGCCCCCACTCATGTCCCACTTATGTCCCCTTGCACCCCCACCCCCCAGCAGTGCAGGGCAGCTGCCAGCAGGCCCCCACTCATGTCCCCTTGCACCCCGACGCCCCAGCAGTGAGGGGCACCTGCCAACAGGCCCCCACTCATGTCCCCTTGCACCCCCACCCCCCAGCAGTGCAGGACACCTGCCAGCAGGCCCCCACTCATGTCCCCTTGCACCCCCACCACCCAGCAGTGCAGGGCAGCTGCCAGCAGGCCCCCACTCATGTCCCTTGCATCCCCACCCCCCCAGCAGTGCAGGGCACCTGCCAGCTGGCCCCCACTCATGTCCCACTCATGTACCCTTGCACCCCCAACCCCCAGCACTGAAGGGCCCTGCCAGCAGGCCCCCACTCATGTCCCCTTGCACCCCCACCCCCCAGCAGTGCAGGTCACCTGCCAGCAGGCCCCCACTCATGTCCCACTCATGTCCCCTTGCACCCCCACCCCCCAGCAGTGCAGGGCAGCTCCAGCAGGCCCCCATCATGTCCCACTCATGTCCCCTTGCACACCCACCCCCCTACAGTACAGGGCACCTGCCAGCAGGCCCCCACTCATGTCCGCTTGCACCCCCACCCCCCAGCACTGAGGGACACCTGCCAGAAGGCCCCCACTCATGTCCCACTCATGTTCCCTTGCACCCCCACGCCCATCAGTACAGGGCACCTGCCAGCAGGCTCCCACTCATGTCCCACTCATGTACCCTTGTACCTCCACACCCCAGCAGTGCAGGGCACCTGCCAGCAGGTCCCCACTCATGTCCCCTTGCACCCCCACCCCCCAGTACTGAGGGGCACCTGCCAGAAGGCCCCCACTCATGTTCCACTCATGTCCCCTTGCACTCCCAACCCCTACCAATGAGGGGCACCTGCCAACAGGCCCCCACTCATGTACCCCTACACCCCCACCCCCCAGCAGTGCAGGGCACCTGCCAGCAGGCCCCCACTCATGTCCCCTTGCACCCCACCCCCAGCACTGAGGGGCACCTGCCAGCAGGCCCCCACTCATGTCCCACTCATGTCCCCTTGCACCCCCACCCACCAGCAGTGCAGGGCACCTGCCAGCAGGCCCCCACTCATGTCTCCTTGCATCCCAACCCCCCAGCAGTGCAGGGCACCTGCCAGCAGGCCCCCACTCATGTCCCCTTGCACCACCACCGCCCAGCTCTGAGGGACACCTGCCAGCAGGCCCCCACTCATGTCCCCTTGCATCCCCACTCCCCAGCAGTGCAGGGCAGCTGCCAGCAGGCCCCAAATCATGTCCCACTCATGTCCCCTTGCAACCCCACCCCCCAGCAGTGCAGGGCACCTGCCAGCAGGCCCCCACTCATGTCCCCTTGCACCCCCACCCCCCAGCAGTGCAGGGCACCTGCCAGCAGGCCCCCACTCATGTCCCACTCATGTCTCCCTGCACCCCCACCCCCCAGCACTGAGGGGCACCTGCCAGCAGACCCCCACTCATGTCCCCTTGCACCCCCACCCCCCAACAGTGAGGGGCACCTGCCAACAGGCCCCCACTCATGTCCCCTTGCACCCCCATCCCCCAGCAGTGCAGGGCACCTGCCAGCAGGCCCTCACTCAGGTCCCCTTGCACCCCCACCCCCCCAGCACTGAGGGGCACCTGCCAGCAGGCCCCCACTCATGTCCCCTTGCACCCCCACCACCCAGCTGTGCAGGGCACCTGCCAGCAGTCCCCCACTCATGTCCCACTCATGTCCCCTTGCACCCCCACCCCCCAGCAGTGCAGGGCACTTGCCAGCAGGCCCCCACTCATGTCCCCTTGCACCCCCAGCCCCCAGCAGTGCAGGACACCTGCCAGCAATCCCCCACTCATGTCCCCTGGCACCCCCACCCCCCAGCAGCGCAGGGCACCTACCAGCAGGCCCCCACTCATGTCCCACTCATGTCCGCTTGCACACCCACCCCCCAGCAGTACAGGGCACCTGCCAGCAGGCCCTCACTCATGTCCCCTTGCACCCCCACCCCCCAGCACTGAGGGGCACCTGCCAGAAGGCCCCCACTCATGTCCCACTTATGTCCCCTTGCACCCCCACCCCCCAGCAGTGCAGGACACCTGCCAGCAGGCCCCCACTCATGTCCCCCTGCACCGCCACCCCCCAGCAGTGCAGGGCACCTGCCAGCAGGCCCCCACTCATGTCCCCTTGCACCCCCACCCCCCGGCACTAAGGGGCACCTGCCAGCAGGCCCCCACTAATGTCCCACTCATGTCCCCTTGCACCCCCACCCCCCAGCAGTGCAGGGCACCTGCCAGCAGGCCCCCACTGATGTCCCAGTCAAGTCCCCTTGCCTCCCCACCCCCCAGCACTGAGAGGCACCTGCCAGCAGGCTCCCACTCATGTTCCCTTGCACCCCCACCACCCAGCAGTGAGGGGCACCTGCCAACAGGCCCCCACTCATGTTGCTGTCCACCCCCACCCCCCAGCAGTGCAGGGCACCTGCCAGCAGGCCCCCACTCATGACCCCTTGCACCCCCACCTCCCAGCACTGAGGGGCACCTGCCAGCAGGCCCCCACTCATGTCCCACTCATGTCTCCCTGCACCCCCACCCCCCAGCACTGAGGGGCACCTGCCAGCAGACCCCCACTCATGTCCCCTTGCACCCCCACCCCCCAAAAGTGAGGGGCACCTGCCAACAGGCCCCCACTCATGTCCCCTTGCACCCCCATCCCCCAGCAGTGCAGGGCACCTGCCAGCAGGCCCTCACTCATGTCCCCTTGCACCCCCACCCCCCCAGCACTGAGGGGCACTGCCAGCAGGCCCCCACTCATGTCCCCTTGCACCCCCACCACCCAGCAGTGCAGGGCACCTGCCAGCAGTCCCCCACTCATGTCCCACTCATGTCCCCTTGCACCCCCACCCCCCAGCACCCCCACTCATGTCCCACTCATGTCCCCTTGCACCCCCACCCCCAGCAGTGCAGGGCACCTGCCAGCAGGCCCCACTCATGTCCCACTCATGTCCCCTTGCACCCCCACCCCCCAGCAGTGCAGGGCACCTGCCAGCAGGCCCCCACTCATGTCCCACTCATGTCCCCTTGCACACCCACCCCCCAGCAGTGCAGGGCACCTGCCAGCAGGCCCCCACTCATGTCCCCTTGCATCCCCACCCCCCAGCAGTGCAGGGCACCTGCCAGCAGCCCCCCACTCATGTCCCACTCATGTCCCCTTGCACCCCCCAACCCCCAGCAGTGCAGTGCACCTGCCAGCAGGCCCCCACTCATGCCCCCTTGCACCCCCACACCCCAGCACTAAAGGGCCCTGCCAGCTGGCCCCCACTCTTGTCCCACTCATGTCCCCTTGCACCCCACCCCCCAGCAGTGCAGGGCACCTGCCAGCAGGCCCCCACTCATGTGCCACTCATGTCCCCTTGCACCCCCACCCCCCAGCAGTGCAGGGCAGCTGCCAGCAGGCCCCCACTCATGTCCCACTCATGTCCCCTTGCACACCCACCCCCCAGCAGTACAGGGCACCTGCCAGCAGGCCCTCACTCATGTCCCCTTGCACCCCCACCCCCCAGCACTGAGGGGCACCTGCCAGAAGGCCCCCACTCATGTCCCACTCATGTCCCCATGCAACCCCACCCCCCAGCAGTGCAGGGCACCTGCCAGCAGGCCCCCACTCATGTCCCCTTGCACCCCCACCCCCCAGCAGTGCAGGGCACCTGCCAGCAGGCCCCCACTCATGTCCCACTCATGTCCCCCTGCACCCCCACCCCCCAGCACTGAGGGGCACCTGCCAGCAGACCCCCACTCATGTCCCCTTGCACCCCCACCCCCCAGCAGTGAGGGGCACCTGCCAACAGGCCCCCACTCATGCCCCCTTGCACCCCCATCCCCCAGCAGTGCAGGGCACCTGCCAGCAGGCCCCCACTCATGTCCCCTTGCATCCCCACCCCCCAGCAGTGCAGGGCACCTGCCAGCAGCCCCCCACTCATGTCCCACTCATGTCCCCATGCACCCCCAACCCCCAGCAGTGCAGGGCACTTGCCAGCAGGCCCCCACTCATGTCCCCTTGCACCCCCAGCCCCCAGCAGTGCAGGACACCTGCCAGCAAGCCCCCACTCATGTCCCACTCATGTCCCCTGGCACCCCCACCCCCCAGCAGCGCAGGGCACCTGCCAGCAGGCCCCCACTGATGTCCCACTCATGTCCGCTTGCACACCCACCCCCCAGCAGTACAGGGCACCTGCCAGCAGGCCCTCACTCATGTCCCCTTGCACCCCCACCCCCCAGCACTGAGGGGCACCTGCCAGAAGGCCCCCACTCATGTCCCACTTATGTCCCCTTGCACCCCCAGCAGTGCAGGGCAGCTGCCAGCAGGCCCCCACTCATGTCCCCTTGCACCCCAACGCCCCAGCAGTGAGGGGCACCTGCCAACAGGCCCCCACTCATGTCCCCTTGCACCCCCACCCCCCAGCAGTGCAGGGCACCTGCCAGCAGGCCCCCACTCATGTCCCCTTGCACCCCCACCACCCAGCAGTGCAGGGCAGCTGCCAGCAGGCCCCCACTCATGTCCCTTGCATCCCCACCCCCCAGCAGTGCAGGGCACCTGCCAGCTGGCCCCCACTCATGTCCCACTCATGTCCCCTTGCGCCCCCCAACCCCCAGCAGTGCAGTGCACCTGCCAGCAGGCCCCCACTCATGTCCCCTTGCACCCCCAACCCCCAGCACTGAAGGGCCCTGCCAGCAGGCCTACACTCTTGTCCCACTCATGTACCCTTGCACCCCCACCCCCCAGCAGTGCAGGTCACCTGCCAGCAGGCCCCCACTCATGTCCCACTCATGTCCCCTTGCACCCCCACCCCCCAGCAGTGCAGGGCAGCTCCAGCAGGCCCCCATCATGTCCCACTCATGTCCCCTTGCACACCCACCCCCCTACAGTACAGGGCACCTGCCAGCAGGCCCCCACTCATGTCCGCTTGCACCCCCACCCCCCAGCACTGAGGGACACCTGCCAGAAGGCCCCCACTCATGTCCCACTCATGTTCCCTTGCACCCCCACCCCCATCAGTACAGGGCACCTGCCAGCAGGCTCCCACTCATGTCCCACTCATGTACCCTTGTACCTCCACACCCCAGCAGTGCAGGGCACCTGCCAGCAGGTCCCCACTCATGTCCCCTTGCACCCCCACCCCCCAGTACTGAGGGGCACCTGCCAGCAGGCCCCCACTCATGTTCCACTCATGTCCCCTTGCACTCCCAACCCCCACCAATGAGGGGCACCTGCCAACAGGCCCCCACTCATGTACCCCTACACCCCCACCCCCCAGCAGTGCAGGGCACCTGCCAGCAGGCCCCCACTCATGTCCCCTTGCACCCCCACCCCCCAGCAGTGCAGGGCACCTGCCAGCAGGCCCCCACTCATGTTCCACTCATGTCCCCTTGCACCCCCAACCCCCACCACTGAGGGGCACCTGCCAGCAGGCTTCCACTCATGTCCCCTTGCACCCCCACCCCCCAGCAGTGAGGGGCACCTGCCAACAGGCCCCCACTCATGTACCCCTACCCCCACCCCCCAGCAGTGCAGGGCACCTGCCAGCAGGCCCCCACTCATGTCCCCTTGCACCCCCACCCCCCAGCAGTGCAGGGCACCTGCCAGCAGCCCCCCACTCATGTCTCCTTGCACCACCACCGCCCAGCTCTGAGGGACACCTGCCAGCAGGCCCCCACTCATGTCCCCTTGCATCCCCACTCCCCAGCAGTGCAGGGCACCTGCCAGCAGGCCCCCACTCATGTCCCACTCATGTCCCCTTGCACCCCCACCCACCAGCAGTGCAGGGCACCTGCCAGCAGGCCCCCACTCATGTCTCCTTGCAAACCAACCCCCCAGCAGTGCAGGGCACCTGCCAGCAGCCCCCACTCATGTCTCCTTGCACCACCACCGCCCAGCTCTGAGGGACACCTGCCAGCAGGCCCCCACTCATGTCCCCTTGCATCCCCACTCCCCAGCAGTGCAGGGCAGCTGCCAGCAGGCCCCCAATCATGTCCCACTCATGTCCCCTTGCAACCCCACCCCCCAGCAGTGCAGGGCACCAGCCAGCAGGCCCCCAATCATGTCCCCTTGCACCCCCACCCCCCAGCAGTGCAGGGCACCTGCCAGCAGGCCCCCACTCATGTCCCACTCATGTCCCCCTGCACCCCCACCCCCCAGCACTGAGGGGCACCTGCCAGCAGACCCCCACTCATGTCCCCTTGCACCCCCACCCCCCAGCAGTGAGGGGCACCTGCCAACAGGCCCCCACTCATGCCCCCTTGCACCCCCATCCCCCAGCAGTGCAGGGCACCTGCCAGCAGGCCCTCACTCATGTCCCCTTGCACCCCCACCCCCCCCAGCAGTGCAAGGCACCTGCCAGCAGTCCCCACTCATGTCCCACTCATGTCCCCATGCACCCCCAACCCCCAGCAGTGCAGGGCACTTGCCAGCAGGCCCCCACTCATGTCCCCTTGCACCCCCAGCCCCCAGCAGTGCAGGACACCTGCCAGCAAGCCCCCACTCATGTCCCACGCATGTCCCCTGGCACCCCCACCCCCCAGCAGCGCAGGGCACCTGCCAGCAGGCCCCCACTGATGTCCCACTCATGTCCACTTGCACACCCACCCCCCAGCAGTACAGGGCACCTGCCAGCAGGCCCTCACTCATGTCCCCTTGCACCCAAACCCCCCAACACTGAGGAGCACCTGCCAGAAGGCCCCCACTCATGTCCCACTTATGTCCCCTTGCACCCCCACCCCCCAGCAGTGCAGGGCAGCTGCCAGCAGGCCCCCACTCATGTCCCCTTGCACCCCGACGCCCCAGCAGTGAGGGGCACCTGCCAACAGGCCCCCACTCATGTCCCCTTGCACCCCCACCCCCCAGCAGTGCAGGACACCTGCCAGCAGGCCTCCACTCATGTCCCCTTGCACCCCCACCACCCAGCAGTGCAGGGCAGCTGCCAGCAGGCCCCCACTCATGTCCCTTGCATCCCCACCCCCCAGCAGTGCAGGGCACCTGCCAGCTGGCCCCCACTCATGTCCCACTCATGTACCCTTGCACCCCCAACCCCCAGCACTGAAGGGCCCTGCCAGCAGGCCCCCACTCATGTCCCCTTGCACCCCCACCCCCCAGCAGTGCAGGTCACCTGCCAGCAGGCCCCCACTCATGTCCCACTCATGTCCCCTTGCACCCCCACCCCCCAGCAGTGCAGGGCAGCTCCAGCAGGCCCCCATCATGTCCCACTCATGTCCCCTTGCACACCCACCCCCCTACAGTACAGGGCACCTGCCAGCAGGCCCCCACTCATGTCCGCTTGCACCCCCACCCCCCAGCACTGAGGGACACCTGCCAGAAGGCCCCCACTCATGTCCCACTCATGTTCCCTTGCACCCCCACGCCCATCAGTACAGGGCACCTGCCAGCAGGCTCCCACTCATGTCCCACTCATGTACCCTTGTACCTCCACACCCCAGCAGTGCAGGGCACCTGCCAGCAGGTCCCCACTCATGTCCCCTTGCACCCCCACCCCCCAGTACTGAGGGGCACCTGCCAGAAGGCCCCCACTCATGTTCCACTCATGTCCCCTTGCACTCCCAACCCCCACCAATGAGGGGCACCTGCCAACAGGCCCCCACTCATGTACCCCTACACCCCCACCCCCCAGCAGTGCAGGGCACCTGCCAGCAGGCCCCCACTCATGTCCCCTTGCACCCAACCCCCAGCACTGAGGGGCACCTGCCAGCAGGCCCCCACTCATGTCCCACTCATGTCCCCTTGCACCCCCACCCACCAGCAGTGCAGGGCACCTGCCAGCAGGCCCCCACTCATGTCTCCTTGCATCCCAACCCCCCAGCAGTGCAGGGCACCTGCCAGCAGGCCCCCACTCATGTCCCCTTGCACCACCACCGCCCAGCTCTGAGGGACACCTGCCAGCAGGCCCCCACTCATGTCCCCTTGCATCCCCACTCCCCAGCAGTGCAGGGCAGCTGCCAGCAGGCCCCCAATCATGTCCCACTCATGTCCCCTTGCAACCCCACCCCCCAGCAGTGCAGGGCACCTGCCAGCAGGCCCCCACTCATGTCCCCTTGCACCCCCACCCCCCAGCAGTGCAGGGCACCTGCCAGCAGGCCCCCACTCATGTCCCACTCATGTCTCCCTGCACCCCCACCCCCCAGCACTGAGGGGCACCTGCCAGCAGACCCCCACTCATGTCCCCTTGCACCCCCACCCCCCAACAGTGAGGGGCACCTGCCAACAGGCCCCCACTCATGTCCCCTTGCACCCCCATCCCCCAGCAGTGCAGGGCACCTGCCAGCAGGCCCTCACTCATGTCCCCTTGCACCCCCACCCCCCCAGCACTGAGGGGCACCTGCCAGCAGGCCCCCACTCATGTACCCTTGCACCCCCACCACCCAGCTGTGCAGGGCACCTGCCAGCAGTCCCCCACTCATGTCCCACTCATGTCCCCTTGCACCCCCACCCCCCAGCAGTGCAGGGCACTTGCCAGCAGGCCCCCACTCATGTCCCCTTGCACCCCCAGCCCCCAGCAGTGCAGGACACCTGCCAGCAATCCCCCACTCATGTCCCCTGGCACCCCCACCCCCCAGAAGCGCAGGGCACCTACCAGCAGGCCCCCACTCATGTCCCACTCATGTCCGCTTGCACACCCACCCCCCAGCAGTACAGGGCACCTGCCAGCAGGCCCTCACTCATGTCCCCTTGCACCCCCACCCCCCAGCACTGAGGGGCACCTGCCAGAAGGCCCCCACTCATGTCCCACTTATGTCCCCTTGCACCCCCACCCCCCAGCAGTGCAGGACACCTGCCAGCAGGCCCCCACTCATGTCCCCCTGCACCGCCACCCCCCAGCAGTGCAGGGCACCTGCCAGCAGGCCCCCACTCATGTCCCCTTGCACCCCCACCCCCCGGCACTAAGGGGCACCTGCCAGCAGGCCCCCACTAATGTCCCACTCATGTCCCCTTGCACCCCCACCCCCCAGCAGTGCAGGGCACCTGCCAGCAGGCCCCCACTGATGTCCCACTCAAGTCCCCTTGCCTCCCCACCCCCCAGCACTGAGAGGCACCTGCCAGCAGGCTCCCACTCATGTTCCCTTGCACCCCCACCACCCAGCAGTGAGGGGCACCTGCCAACAGGCCCCCACTCATGTTGCTGTCCACCCCCACCCCCCAGCAGTGCAGGGCACCTGCCAGCAGGCCCCCACTCATGACCCCTTGCACCCCCACCTCCCAGCACTGAGGGGCACCTGCCAGCAGGCCCCCACTCATGTCCCACTCATGTCTCCCTGCACCCCCACGCCCCAGCACTGAGGGGCACCTGCCAGCAGACCCCCACTCATGTCCCCTTGCACCCCCACCCCCCAAAAGTGAGGGGCACCTGCCAACAGGCCCCCACTCATGTCCCCTTGCACCCCCATCCCCCAGCAGTGCAGGGCACCTGCCAGCAGGCCCTCACTCATGTCCCCTTGCACCCCCACCCCCCCAGCACTGAGGGGCACCTGCCAGCAGGCCCCCACTCATGTCCCCTTGCACCCCCACCACCCAGCAGTGCAGGGCACCTGCCAGCAGTCCCCCACTCATGTCCCACTCATGTCCCCTTGCACCCCCACCCCCCAGCAGTGCAGGGCACCTGCCAGCAGGCCCCCACTCATGTCCCACTCATGTCCCCTTGCACACCCACCCCCCAGCAGTGCAGGGCACCTGCCAGCAGGCCCCCACTCATGTCCCCTTGCATCCCCACCCCCCAGCAGTGCAGGGCACCTGCCAGCAGCCCCCCACTCATGTCCCACTCATGTCCCCTTGCACCCCCACCCCCAGCAGTGCAGGGCACCTGCCAGCAGGCCCCACTCATGTCCCACTCATGTCCCCTTGCACCCCCACCCCCCAGCAGTGCAGGGCACCTGCCAGCAGGCCCCCACTCATGTCCCACTCATGTCCCCTTGCACACCCACCCCCCAGCAGTGCAGGGCATCTGCCAGCAGGCCCCCACTCATGTCCCCTTGCATCCCCACCCCCCAGCAGTGCAGGGCACCTGCCAGCAGCCCCCCACTCATGTCCCACTCATGTCCCCTTGCACCCCCCAACCCCCAGCAGTGCAGTGCACCTGCCAGCAGGCCCCCACTCATGCCCCCTTGCACCCCCACACCCCAGCACTAAAGGGCCCTGCCAGCTGGCCCCCACTCTTGTCCCACTCATGTCCCCTTGCACCCCACCCCCCAGCAGTGCAGGGCACCTGCCAGCAGGCCCCCACTCATGTGCCACTCATGTCCCCTTGCACCCCCACCCCCCAGCAGTGCAGGGCAGCTGCCAGCAGGCCCCCACTCATGTCCCACTCATGTCCCCTTGCACACCCACCCCCCAGCAGTACAGGGCACCTGCCAGCAGGCCCTCACTCATGTCCCCTTGCACCCCCACCCCCCAGCACTGAGGGGCACCTGCCAGAAGGCCCCCACTCATGTCCCACTTATGTCCCCTTGCACCCCCACCCCCCAGCAGTGCAGGACACCTGCCAGCAGGCCCCCACTCATGGCCCCCTGCACCGCCACCCCCCAGCAGTGCAGGGCACCTGCCAGCAGGCCCCCACTCATGTCCCCTTGCACCCCCACCCCCCGGCACTAAGGGGCACCTGCCAGCAGGCCCCCACTAATGTCCCACTCATGTCCCCTTGCACCCCCACCCCCCAGCAGTGCAGGGCACCTGCCAGCAGGCCCCCACTGATGTCCCACTCAAGTCCCCTTGCCTCCCCACCCCCCAGCACTGAGAGGCACCTGCCAGCAGGCTCCCACTCATGTTCCCTTGCACCCCCACCACCCAGCAGTGAGGGGCACCTGCCAACAGGCCCCCACTCATGTCGCTGTGCACCCCCACCCCCCAGCAGTGCAGGGCACCTGCCAGCAGGCCCCCACTCATGACCCCTTGCACCCCCACCTCCCAGCACTGAGGGGCACCTGCCAGCAGGCCCCCACTCATGTCCCACTCATGTCCCCTTGCACCCCCACCCCCAGCAGTGCAGGGCACCTGCCAGCAGGCCCCACTCATGTCCCACTCATGTCCCCTTGCACCCCCACCCCCCAGCAGTGCAGGGCACCTGCCAGCAGGCCCCCACTCATGTCCCACTCATGTCCCCTTGCACACCCACCCCCCAGCAGTGCAGGGCACCTGCCAGCAGGCCCCCACTCATGTCCCCTTGCATCCCCACCCCCCAGCAGTGCAGGGCACCTGCCAGCAGCCCCCCACTCATGTCCCACTCATGTCCCCTTGCACCCCCCAACCCCCAGCAGTGCAGTGCACCTGCCAGCAGGCCCCCACTCATGCCCCCTTGCACCCCCACCCCCCAGCACTAAAGGGCCCTGCCAGCTGGCCCCCACTCTTGTCCCACTCATGTCCCCTTGCACCCCACCCCCCAGCAGTGCAGGGCACCTGCCAGCAGGCCCCCACTCATGTGCCACTCATGTCCCCTTGCACCCCCACCCCCCAGCAGTGCAGGGCACCTGCCAGCAGGCCCCCACTGATGTCCCACTCAAGTCCCCTTGCCTCCCCACCCCCAAGCACTGAGAGGCACCTGCCAGCAGGCTCCCACTCATGTTCCCTTGCACCCCCACCACCCAGCAGTGAGGGGCACCTGCCAACAGGCCCCCACTCATGTCGCTGTGCACCCCCACCCCCCAGCAGTGCAGGGCACCTGCCAGCAGGCCCCCACTCATGACCCCTTGCACCCCCACCTCCCAGCACTGAGGGGCACCTGCCAGCAGGCCCCCACTCATGTCCCACTCATGTCCCCTTGCACCCCCACCCCCAGCAGTGCAGGGCACCTGCCAGCAGGCCCCACTCATGTCCCCTTGCACCCCCACCCCCCAGCAGAGCAGGGCACCTGCCAGCAGGCCCCCACTCATGTCCCACTCATGTCCCCTTGCACACCCACCCCCCAGCAGTGCAGGGCACCTGCCAGCAGGCCCCCACTCATGTCCCCTTGCATCCCCACCCCCCAGCAGTGCAGGGCACCTGCCAGCAGCCCCCCACTCATGTCCCACTCATGTCCCCTTGCACCCCCCAACCCCCAGCAGTGCAGTGCACCTGCCAGCTGGCCCCCACTCATGCCCCCTTGCACCCCCACCCCCCAGCACTAAAGGGCCCTGCCAGCTGGCCCCCACTCTTGTCCCACTCATGTCCCCTTGCACCCCACCCCCCAGCAGTGCAGGGCACCTGCCAGCAGGCCCCCACTCATGTGCCACTCATGTCCCCTTGCACCCCCACCCCCCAGCAGTGCAGGGCAGCTGCCAGCAGGCCCCCACTCATGTCCCACTCATGTCCCCTTGCACACCCACCCCCCAACAGTATAGGGACTTGCCAGCAGGCCCCTACTCATGTCCCCTTGCACCCCACCCCCCAGCACTGAGGGGCACCTGCCAGCAGGCCCCCACTCATGTTCCACTCATGTCCCCTTGCACCCCACCCCCCACCACTGAGGGGCACCTGCCAGCAGGCTCCCACTCATGTCCCCTTGGACCCCCACCCCCCAGCACTGAGGGGCACCTGCCAGCAGGCCCCCACTCATGTTCCACTCATGTCCCCTTGCACCCCACCCCCCACCACTGAGGGGCACCTGCCAGCAGGCTCCCACTCATGTCCCCTTGGACCCCCAACCCCAGCAGTGAGGGGCACCTGCCAACAGGCCCCCACTCATGTCCCCATACACCCCCACCCCCCAGCAGTGCAGGGCACCTGCCAGCAGGCCCCCACTCATGTCCCCTTGCACCCCCACCCCCAGCACTGAGGGGCACCTGCCAGCAGGCCCCCACTCATGTCCCACGCATGTCCCCTTGCACCCCCACCCCCCAGCAGTGCAGGGCACCTGCCAGCAGGCCCCCACTCATGTCTCCTTGCACCCCAACCCCCCAGCAGTGCAGGGCACCTGCCAGCAGGCCCCCACTCATGTCCCCTTGCACCACCACCTCCCAGCTCTGAGGGGCACCTGCCAGCAGGCCCCCACTCATGTCCCCTTACCCCCCCACCCCCCAGCAGTGCAGGGCAGCTGCCAGCAGGCCCCCAATCATGTCCCACTCATGTCCCCTTGCACCCCACCCCCCAGCAGTGCAGGGCACCTGCCAGCAGGCCCCCACTCATGTCCCCTTGCACCCCCACCCCCCAGCAGTGCAGGGCACCTGCCAGCAGGCCCCCACTCATGTCCCACTCATGTCCCCCTGCACCCCCACCCCCCAGCACTGAGGGCACCTGCCAGGAGACCCCCACTCATGTCCCCTTGCACCCCAACCCCCCAGCAGTGAGGGGCACCTGCCAACAGACCCCCACTCATGTCCCCTACACCCCCACCCCCAGCAGTGCAGGGCACCTGCCAGCAGGCCCCCACTCATGTCCCCTTGCACCCCCACCCCCTAGCACTGAGGGGCACCTGCCAGCAGGCCCCCACTCATGTCTCCTTGCACCCCAACCCCCCAGCAGTGCAGGGCACCTGCCAGCAGGCCCCCACTCATGTCCCCTTGCACCACCACCGCCCAGCTCTGAGGGGCACCTGTCAGCAGGCCCCCACTCATGTCCCCTTACCCCCCACCCCCAGCAGTGCAGGGCAGCTGCCAGCAGGCCCCCAATCATGTCCCACTCATGTCCCCTTGCACCCCACCCCCCAGCAGTGCAGGGCACCTGCCAGCAGGCCCCCACTCATGTCCCCTTGCACCCCCACCCCCCAGCAGTGCAGGGCACCTGCCAGCAGGCCCCCACTCATGTCCCACTCATGTCCCCCTGCACCCCCACCCCCCAGCACTGAGGGCACCTGCCAGGAGACCCCCACTCATGTCCCCTTGCACCCCCACCCCCCAGCAGTGAGGGGCACCTGCCAACAGACCCCCACTCATGTCCTCTACACCCCCACCCCCCAGCAGTGCAGGGCACCTGCCAGCAGGCCCCCACTCATGTCCCCTTGCACCCCCACCCCCTAGCACTGAGGGGCACCTGCCAGCAGGCCCCCACTCATGTCCCACTCATGTCCCCTTGCACCCCCACCCCCCAGCAGTGCAGGGCACCTGCCAGCAGGCCCCCTCTCATGTCTCCTTGCACCCCAACCCCCCAGCAGTGCAGGGCACCTGCCAGCAGGCCCCCACTCATGTCCCCTTGCATCCCCACCCCCCAGCAGTGCAGGGCACCTGCCAGCAGGCCCCCACTCATGTCCCACTCATGTCCCCTTGCACCCCCCAACCCCCAGCAGTGCAGTGCACCTGCCAGCAGGCCCCCACTCATGTCCCTTGCACCCCCACCCCCCAGCACTGAAGGGCCCTGCCAGCAGGCCCCCACTCATGTGCCACTCATGCCCCCTTGCACCCCCACCCCCAGCAGTGCAGGGCAGTTGCCAGCAGGCCCCCACTCATGTCCCACTCATGTCCCCTTGCACACCCACCCCCCAACAGTACAGGGCAATTGCCAGCAGGCCCCTACTCATGTCCCCTTGCACCCCCACCCCCCAGCACTGAGGGGCACCTGCCAGAAGGCCCCCACTCATGTCCCACTCATGTTCCCCTGCACCCCCACCCCCCAGCAGTACAGGGCACCTGCCAGCAGGCTCCCACACATGTCCCACTCATGTACCCTTGTACCCCCACACCCCAGCAGTGCAGGGCACCTGCCAGCAGGCCCCCACTCATGTCCCCTTGCACCCCCACCCCCCAGCACTGAGGGGCACCTGCCAGGAGGCCCCCACTCATGTTCCACTCATGTCCACTTGCACCCCACCCCCCACCACTGAGGGGCACCTGCCAGGAGGCCCCCACTCATGTTCCACTCATTTCCCTTTGCACCCCCACCCCCCAGCGCTGAGGAGCCCTGCCAGCTGACCCCCTCTCTTGTCCCACACATGTCCCCTTGCACCCCCACCCCCCAGCAGTGCAGGGCACCTGCCAGCAGGCCCCACTCATGTGCCACTGATGCCCCCTTGAACCCCCACCCACCAGCAGTGCAGGGCAGCTGCCAGCAGGCCCCCACTCATGTCCCACTCATGTCCCCTTGCACACCCACCCCCCAACAGTACAGGGCAATTGCCAGCAGGCCCCTACTCATGTCCCCTTGCACCCCCAAACCCCAGCAGTGCAGGGCACCTGCCAGCAGGCCCCCACTCATGTGCCACTCATGTCCCCTTGCACCCCCAGCCCCCAGCAGTGCAGGGCAGCTGCCAGCAGGCCCCCACTCATGTCCCACTCATGTCCCCTTGCACACCCAACCCCCAACAGTACAGGGCACTTGCCAGCAGTCCCCTACTCATGTCCCCTTGCACCCCACCCTCCAGCAATGAGGGGCACCTGCCAGAAGGCCCCCACTCATGTCCCACTCATGTTCCCTTGCACCCTCACCCCCCAGCAGTACAGGCCACCTGCCAGCAGGCTCCCACTCAAGTCCCACTCATGTACCCTTGTATCCCCACCCCCAGCAGTGCAGGGCACCTGCCAGCAGGCCCCCTCTCATGTCTCCTTGCACCCCAACCCCCCAGCAGTGCAGGGCACCTGCCAGCAGGCCCCCACTCATGTCCCCTTGCATCCCCACCCCCCAGCAGTGCAGGGCACCTGCCAGCAGGCCCCCACTCATGTCCCACTCATGTCCCCTTGCACCCCCCAACCCCCAGCAGTGCAGTGCACCTGCCAGCAGGCCCCCACTCATGTCCCCTTGCACCCCCACCCCCCAGCACTGAAGGGCCCTGCCAGCAGGCCCCCACTCATGTGCCACTCATGCCCCCTTGCACCCCCACACCCCAGCAGTGCAGGGCACCTGCCAGCAGGCCCCCACTCATGTCCCCTTGCACCCCCACCCCCCAGCACTGAGGGGCACCTGCCAGCAGGCCCCCACTCATGTTCCACTCATGTCCACTTGCACCCCACCCCCCACCACTGAGGGGCACCTGCCAGGAGGCCCCCACTCATGTTCCACTCATTTCCCCTTGCACCCCCACCCCCCAGCGCTGAGGAGCCCTGCCAGCTGACCCCCTCTCTTGTCCCACACATGTCCCCTTGCACCCCCACCCCCCAGCAGTGCAGGGCACCTGCCAGCAGGCCCCACTCATGTGCCACTGATGCCCCCTTGCACCCCCACCCACCAGCAGTGCAGGGCAGCTGCCAGCAGGCCCCCACTCATGTCCCACTCATGTCCCCTTGCACACCCACCCCCCAACAGTACAGGGCAATTGCCAGCAGGCCCCTACTCATGTCCCCTTGCACCCCCAAACCCCAGCAGTGCAGGGCACCTGCCAGCAGGCCCCCACTCATGTGCCACTCATGTCCCCTTGCACCCCCAGCCCCCAGCAGTGCAGGGCAGCTGCCAGCAGGCCCCCACTCATGTCCCACTCATGTCCCCTTGCACACCCAACCCCCAACAGTACAGGGTACTTGCCAGCAGTCCCCTACTCATGTCCCCTTGCACCCCACCCTCCAGCAATGAGGGGCACCTGCCAGAAGGCCCCCACTCATGTCCCACTCATGTTCCCTTGCACCCTCACCCCCCAGCAGTACAGGCCACCTGCCAGCAGGCTCCCACTCAAGTCCCACTCATGTACCCTTGTATCCCCACACCCCAGCACTGAGGGGCACCTGCCAGCAGGCCCCCTCTCATGTCTCCTTGCACCCCAACCCCCCAGCAGTGCAGGGCACCTGCCAGCAGGCCCCCACTCATGTCCCCTTGCATCCCCACCCCCCAGCAGTGCAGGGCACCTGCCAGCAGGCCCCCACTCATGTCCCACTCATGTCCCCTTGCACCCTCCAACCCCCAGCAGTGCAGTGCACCTGCCAGCAGGCCCCCACTCATGTCCCCTTGCACCCCCACCCCCCAGCACTGAAGGGCCCTGCCAGCAGGCCCCCACTCATGTGCCACTCATGCCCCCTTGCACCCCCACCCCCCAGCAGTGCAGGGCACCAGCCAGCAGGCCCCCACTCATGTCCCCTTGCACCCCCACCCCCCAGCAGTGCAGGGCACCTGCCAGCAGGCCCCCACTCATGTCCCACTCATGTCCCCCTGCACCCCCACCCCCCAGCACTGAGGGGCACCTGCCAGCAGACCCCCACTCATGTCCCCTTGCACCCCCACCCCCCAGCAGTGAGGGGCACCTGCCAACAGGCCCCCACTCATGCCCCCTTGCACCCCCATCCCCCAGCAGTGCAGGGCACCTGCCAGCAGGCCCTCACTCATGTCCCCTTGCACCCCCACCCCCCCAGCAGTGCAAGGCACCTGCCAGCAGTCCCCCACTCATGTCCCACTCATGTTCCCATGCACCCCCAACCCCCAGCAGTGCAGGGCACTTGCCAGCAGGCCCCCACTCATGTCCCCTTGCACCCCCAGCCCCCAGCAGTGCAGGACACCTGCCAGCAAGCCCCCACTCATGTCCCCTGGCACCCCCACCCCCCAGCAGCGCAGGGCACCTGCCAGCAGGCCCCCACTGATGTCCCACTCATGTCCGCTTGCACACCCACCCCCCAGCAGTGCAGGGCACCTGCCAGCAGGCCCCCACTCATGTCCCCTTGCATCCCCACCCCCCAGCAGTGCAGGGCACCTGCCAGCAGCCCCCCACTCATGTCCCACTCATGTCCCCTTGCACCCCCCAACCCCCAGCTGTGCAGTGCACCTGCCAGCAGGCCCCCACTCATGCCCCCTTGCACCCCCACCCCCCAGCACTAAAGGGCCCTGCCAGCTGGCCCCCACTCTTGTCCCACTCATGTCCCCTTGCACCCCACCCCCCAGCAGTGCAGGGCACCTGCCAGCAGGCCCCCACTCATGTGCCACTCATGTCCCCTTGCACCCCCACCCCCCAGCAGTGCAGGGCAGCTGCCAGCAGGCGCCCACTCATGTCCCACTCATGTCCCCTTGCAGACCCACCCCCAACAGTATAGGGCACTTGCCAGCAGGCCCCTACTCATGTCCCCTTGCACCCCACCCCCCAGCACTGAGGGGCACCTGCCAGAAGGCCCCCACTCATGTCCCACTCATGTTCCCTTGCACCCTCACCCCCCAGCAGTACAGGGCACCTGCCAGCAGGCTCCCACTCATGTCCCACTCATGTACCCTTGTACCCCCACACTCCAGCACTGAGGGGCACCTGCCAGAAGGCCCCCACTCATGTCCCCTTGCACCCCCACCCCCCAGCACTGAGGGGCACCTGCCAGCAGGCCCCCACTCATGTTCCACTCATGTCCCCTTGCACCCCACCCCCCACCACTGAGGGGCACCTGCCAGCAGGCTCCCACTCATGTCCCCTTGCACCCCCACCCCCAGCAGTGAGGGGCACCTGCCAACAGGCCCCCACTCATGTCCCCCTACACCCCCACCCCCCAGCAGTGCAGGGCACCTGCCAACAGGCCCCCACTCATGTCCCCTTGCACCCCCACCCCCAGCACTGAGGGGCACCTGCCAGCAGGCCCCCACTCATGTCCCACTCATGTCCCCTTGCACCCCCACCCCCCAGCAGTGCAGGGCACCTGCCAGCAGGCCCCCACTCATGTCTCCTTGCACCCCAACCCCCCAGCAGTGCAGGGCACCTGCCAGCAGGCCCCCACTCATGTCCCCTTGCACCACCACCGCCCAGCTCTGAGGGGCACCTGCCAGCAGGCCCCCACTCATGTCCCCTTACCCCCCACCCCCCAGCAGTGCAGGGCAGCTGCCAGCAGGTCCCCAATCATGTCCCACTCATGTCCCCTTGCACCCCACCCCCCAGCAGTGCAGGGCACCTGCCAGCAGGCCCCCACACATGTCCCCTTGCACCCCCACCCCCCAGCAGTGCAGGGCACCTGCCAGCAGGCCCCCACTCATGTTCCACTCATGTCCCCTTGCACCCCCAACCCCCACCACTGAGGGGCACCTGCCAGCAGGCTTCCACTCATGTCCCCTTGCACCCCCACCCCCCAGCAGTGAGGGGCACCTGCCAACAGGCCCCCACTCATGTACCCCTACACCCCCACCCCCCAGCAGTGCAGGGCACCTGCCAGCAGGCCCCCACTCATGTCCCCTTGCACCCCCACCCCCCAGCAGTGCAGGGCACCTGCCAGCAGCCCCCCACTCATGTCTCCTTGCACCACCACCGCCCAGCTCTGAGGGACACCTGCCAGCAGGCCCCCACTCATGTCCCCTTGCATCCCCACTCCCCAGCAGTGCAGGGCACCTGCCAGCAGGCCCCCACTCATGTCCCACTCATGTCCCCTTGCACCCCCACCCACCAGCAGTGCAGGGCACCTGCCAGCAGGCCCCCAATCATGTCCCCTTGCACCCCCACCCCCCAGCAGTGCAGGGCACCTGCCAGCAGGCCCCCACTCATGTCCCACTCATGTCCCCCTGCACCCCCACCCCCCAGCACTGAGGGGCACCTGCCAGCAGACCCCCACTCATGTCCCCTTGCACCCCCACCCCCCAGCAGTGAGGGGCACCTGCCAACAGGCCCCCACTCATGCCCCCTTGCACCCCCATCCCCCAGCAGTGCAGGGCACCTGCCAGCAGGCCCTCACTCATGTCCCCTTGCACCCCCACCCCCCCAGCAGTGCAAGGCACCTGCCAGCAGTCCCCACTCATGTCCCACTCATGTCCCCATGCACCCACAACCCCCAGCAGTGCAGGGCACTTGCCAGCTGGCCCCCACTCATGTCCCCTTGCACCCCCAGCCCCCAGCAGTGCAGGACACCTGCCAGCAAGCCCCCACTCATGTCCCACTCATGTCCCCTGGCACCCCCACCCCCCAGCAGCGCAGGGCACCTGCCAGCAGGCCCCCACTGATGTCCCACTCATGTCCGCTTGCACACCCACCCCCCAGCAGTACAGGGCACCTGCCAGCAGGCCCTCACTCATGTCCCCTTGCACCCCCACCCCCCAGCACTGAGGGGCACCTGCCAGAAGGCCCCCACTCATGTCCCACTTATGTCCCCTTGCACCCCCACCCCCCAGCAGTGCAGGGCAGCTGCCAGCAGGCCCCCACTCATGTCCCCTTGCACCCCGACGCCCCAGCAGTGAGGGGCACCTGCCAACAGGCCCCCACTCATGTCCCCTTGCACCCCCACCCCCCAGCAGTGCAGGACACCTGCCAGCAGGCCCCCACTCATGTCCCCTTGCACCCCCACCACCCAGCAGTGCAGGGCAGCTGCCAGCAGGCCCCCACTCATGTCCCTTGCATCCCCACCCCCCAGCAGTGCAGGGCACCTGCCAGCTGGCCCCCACTCATGTCCCACTCATGTCCCCTTGCACCCCCAACCCCCAGCACTGAAGGGCCCTGCCAGCAGGCCCCCACTCATGTCCCCTTGCACCCCCACCCCCCAGCAGTGCAGGTCACCTGCCAGCAGGCCCCCACTCATGTCCCACTCATGTCCCCTTGCACCCCAACCCCCCAGCAGTGCAGGGCAGCTCCAGCAGGCCCCCATCATGTCCCACTCATGTCCCCTTGCACACCCACCCCCCTACAGTACAGGGCACCTGCCAGCAGGCCCCCACTCATGTCCGCTTGCACCCCCACCCCCCAGCACTGAGGGACACCTGCCAGAAGGCCCCCACTCATGTCCCACTCATGTTCCCTTGCACCCCCACGCCCATCAGTACAGGGCACCTGCCAGCAGGCTCCCACTCATGTCCCACTCATGTACCCTTGTACCTCCACACCCCAGCAGTGCAGGGCACCTGCCAGCAGGTCCCCACTCATGTCCCCTTGCACCCCCACCCCCCAGTACTGAGGGGCACCTGCCAGCAGGCCCCCACTCATGTTCCACTCATGTCCCCTTGCACTACCAACCCCCACCAATGAGGGGCACCTGCCAACAGGCCCCCAATCATGTACCCCTACACCCCCACCCCCCAGCAGTGCAGGGCACCTGCCAGCAGGCCCCCACTCATGTCCCCTTGCACCCCACCCCCAGCACTGAGGGGCACCTGCCAGCAGGCCCCCACTCATGTCCCACTCATGTCCCCTTGCACCCCCACCCACCAGCAGTGCAGGGCACCTGCCAGCAGGCCCCCACTCATGTCTCCTTGCATCCCAACCCCCCAGCAGTGCAGGGCACCTGCCAGCAGGCCCTCACTCATGTCCCCTTGCACCACCACCGCCCAGCTCTGAGGGACACCTGCCAGCAGGCCCCCACTCATGTCCCCTTGCATCCCCACTCCCCAGCAGTGCAGGGCAGCTGCCAGCAGGCCCCCAATCATGTCCCACTCATGTCCCCTTGCAACCCCACCCCCCAGCAGTGCAGGGCACCTGCCAGCAGGCCCCCACTCATGTCCCCTTGCACCCCCACCCCCCAGCAGTGCAGGGCACCTGCCAGCAGGCCCCCACTCATGTCCCACTCATGTCTCCCTGCACCCCCACCCCCCAGCACTGAGGGGCACCTGCCAGCAGACCCCCACTCATGTCCCCTTGCACCCCCACCCCCCAACAGTGAGGGGCACCTGCCAACAGGCCCCCACTCATGTCCCCTTGCACCCCCATCCCCCAGCAGTGCAGGGCACCTGCCAGCAGGCCCTCACTCATGTCCCCTTGCACCCCCACCCCCCCAGCACTGAGGGGCACCTGCCAGCAGGCCCCCACTCATGTCCCCTTGCACCCCCACCACCCAGCAGTGCAGGGCACCTGCCAGCAGTCCCCCACTCATGTCCCACTCATGTCCCCTTGCACCCCCACCCCCCAGCAGTGCAGGGCACTTGCCAGCAGGCCCCCACTCATGTCCCCTTGCACCCCCAGCCCCCAGCAGTGCAGGACACCTGCCAGCAATCCCCCACTCATGTCCCCTGGCACCCCCACCCCCCAGCAGCGCAGGGCACCTACCAGCAGGCCCCCACTCATGTCCCACTCATGTCCGCTTGCACACCCACCCCCCAGCAGTACAGGGCACCTGCCAGCAGGCCCTCACTCATGTCCCCTTGCACCCCCACCCCCCAGCACTGAGGGGCACCTGCCAGAAGGCCCCCACTCATGTCCCACTTATGTCCCCTTGCACCCCCACCCCCCAGCAGTGCAGGACACCTGCCAGCAGGCCCCCACTCATGTCCCCCTGCACCGCCACCCCCCAGCAGTGCAGGACACCTGCCAGCAGGCCCCCACTCATGTCCCCCTGCACCGCCACCCCCCAGCACTGAGGGGCACCTGCCAGCAGGCCCCCACTCATGTCCCACTCATGTCCCCTTGCACCCCCACCCACCAGCAGTGCAGGGCACCTGCCAGCAGGCCCCCACTCATGTCTCCTTGCATCCCAACCCCCCAGCAGTGCAGGGCACCTGCCAGCAGGCCCTCACTCATGTCCCCTTGCACCACCACCGCCCAGCTCTGAGGGACACCTGCCAGCAGGCCCCCACTCATGTCCCCTTGCATCCCCACTCCCCAGCAGTGCAGGGCAGCTGCCAGCAGGCCCCCAATCATGTCCCACTCATGTCCCCTTGCAACCCCACCCCCCAGCAGTGCAGGGCACCTGCCAGCAGGCCCCCACTCATGTCCCCTTGCACCCCCACCCCCCAGCAGTGCAGGGCACCTGCCAGCAGGCCCCCACTCATGTCCCACTCATGTCTCCCTGCACCCCCACCCCCCAGCACTGAGGGGCACCTGCCAGCAGACCCCCACTCATGTCCCCTTGCACCCCCACCCCCCAACAGTGAGGGGCACCTGCCAACAGGCCCCCACTCATGTCCCCTTGCACCCCCATCCCCCAGCAGTGCAGGGCACCTGCCAGCAGGCCCTCACTCATGTCCCCTTGCACCCCCACCCCCCCAGCACTGAGGGGCACCTGCCAGCAGGCCCCCACTCATGTCCCCTTGCACCCCCACCACCCAGCAGTGCAGGGCACCTGCCAGCAGTCCCCCACTCATGTCCCACTCATGTCCCCTTGCACCCCCACCCCCCAGCAGTGCAGGGCACTTGCCAGCAGGCCCCCACTCATGTCCCCTTGCACCCCCAGCCCCCAGCAGTGCAGGACACCTGCCAGCAATCCCCCACTCATGTCCCCTGGCACCCCCACCCCCCAGCAGCGCAGGGCACCTACCAGCAGGCCCCCACTCATGTCCCACTCATGTCCGCTTGCACACCCACCCCCCAGCAGTACAGGGCACCTGCCAGCAGGCCCTCACTCATGTCCCCTTGCACCCCCACCCCCCAGCACTGAGGGGCACCTGCCAGAAGGCCCCCACTCATGTCCCACTTATGTCCCCTTGAACCCCCACCCCCCAGCAGTGCAGGACACCTGCCAGCAGGCCCCCACTCATGTCCCCCTGCACCCCCACCCCCCGGCACTAAGGGGCACCTGCCAGAAGGCCCCCACTCATGTCCCACTTATGTCCCCTTGAACCCCCACCCCCCAGCAGTACAGGGCACCTGCCAGCAGGCCCTCACTCATGTCCCCTTGCACCCCCACCCCCCGGCACTAAGGGGCACCTGCCAGCAGGCCCCCACTCATGTCCCCCTGCACCCCCACCCCCCGGCACTAAGGGGCACCTGCCAGAAGGCCCCCACTCATGTCCCACTTATGTCCCCTTGAACCCCCACCCCCCAGCAGTACAGGGCACCTGCCAGCAGGCCCTCACTCATGTCCCCTTGCACACCCACCCCCCAGCAGTACAGGGCACCTGCCAGCAGGCCCTCACTCATGTCCCCTTGCACCCCCACCCCCCAGCACTGAGGGGCACCTGCCAGAAGGCCCCCACTCATGTCCCACTTATGTCCCCTTGCACACCCACCCCCCAGCAGTACAGGGCACCTGCCAGCAGGCCCTCACTCATGTCCCCTTGCACCCCCACCCCCCAGCACTGAGGGGCACCTGCCAGAAGGCCCCCACTCATGTCCCACTTATGTCCCCTTGAACCCCCACCCCCCAGCAGTACAGGGCACCTGCCAGCAGGCCCTCACTCATGTCCCCTTGCACCCCCACCCCCCGGCACTAAGGGGCACCTGCCAGCAGGCCCTCACTAATGTCCCACTCATGTCCCCTTGCACCCCCACCCCCCAGCAGTGCAGGGCACCTGCCAGCAGGCCCCCACTGATGTCCCACTCAAGTCCCCTTGCCTCCCCACCCCCCAGCACTGAGAGGCACCTGCCAGCAGGCTCCCACTCATGTTCCCTTGCACCCCCACCACCCAGCAGTGAGGGGCACCTGCCAACAGGCCCCCACTCATGTCGCTGTGCACCCCCACCCCCCAGCAGTGCAGGGCACCTGCCAGCAGGCCCCCACTCATGACCCCTTGCACCCCCACCTCCCAGCACTGAGGGGCACCTGCCAGCAGGCCCCCACTCATGTCCCACTCATGTCCCCTTGCACCCCCACCCCCAGCAGTGCAGGGCACCTGCCAGCAGGCCCCACTCATGTCCCACTCATGTCCCCTTGCACCCCCACCCCCCAGCAGTGCAGGGCACCTGCCAGCAGGCCCCCACTCATGTCCCACTCATGTCCCCTTGCACACCCACCCCCCAGCAGTGCAGGGCACCTGCCAGCAGGCCCCCACTCATGTCCCCTTGCATCCCCACCCCCCAGCAGTGCAGGGCACCTGCCAGCAGCCCCCCACTCATGTCCCACTCATGTCCCCTTGCACCCCCCAACCCCCAGCAGTGCAGTGCACCTGCCAGCAGGCCCCCACTCATGCCCCCTTGCACCCCCACCCCCCAGCACTAAAGGGCCCTGCCAGCTGGCCCCCACTCTTGTCCCACTCATGTCCCCTTGCACCCCACCCCCCAGCAGTGCAGGGCACCTGCCAGCAGGCCCCCACTCATGTGCCACTCATGTCCCCTTGCACCCCCACCCCCCAGCAGTGCAGGGCACCTGCCAGCAGGCCCCCACTGATGTCCCACTCAAGTCCCCTTGCCTCCCCACCCCCAAGCACTGAGAGGCACCTGCCAGCAGGCTCCCACTCATGTTCCCTTGCACCCCCACCACCCAGCAGTGAGGGGCACCTGCCAACAGGCCCCCACTCATGTCGCTGTGCACCCCCACCCCCCAGCAGTGCAGGGCACCTGCCAGCAGGCCCCCACTCATGACCCCTTGCACCCCCACCTCCCAGCACTGAGGGGCACCTGCCAGCAGGCCCCCACTCATGTCCCACTCATGTCCCCTTGCACCCCCACCCCCAGCAGTGCAGGGCACCTGCCAGCAGGCCCCACTCATGTCCCACTCATGTCCCCTTGCACCCCCACCCCCCAGCAGAGCAGGGCACCTGCCAGCAGGCCCCCACTCATGTCCCACTCATGTCCCCTTGCACACCCACCCCCCAGCAGTGCAGGGCACCTGCCAGCAGGCCCCCACTCATGTCCCCTTGCATCCCCACCCCCCAGCAGTGCAGGGCACCTGCCAGCAGCCCCCCACTCATGTCTCACTCATGTCCCCTTGCACCCCCCAACCCCCAGCAGTGCAGTGCACCTGCCAGCAGGCCCCCACTCATGCCCCCTTGCACCCCCACCCCCCAGCACTAAAGGGCCCTGCCAGCTGGCCCCCACTCTTGTCCCACTCATGTCCCCTTGCACCCCACCCCCCAGCAGTGCAGGGCACCTGCCAGCAGGCCCCCACTCATGCCCCCTTGCACCCCCACCCCCAGCACTGAGGGGCACCTGCCAGCAGGCCCCCACTCATGTCCCACTCATGTCCCCTTGCACCCCCACCCCCCAGCAGTGCAGGGCACCTGCCAGCAGGCCCCCACTCATGTCTCCTTGCACCCCAACCCCCCAGCAGTGCAGGGCACCTGCCAGCAGGCCCCCACTCATGTCCCCTTGCACCACCACCGCCCAGCTCTGAGGGGCACCTGCCAGCAGGCCCCCACTCATGTCCCCTTACCCCCCACCCCCCAGCAGTGCAGGGCAGCTGCCAGCAGGTCCCCAATCATG
This sequence comes from Ambystoma mexicanum, assembly GCF_040938575.1. Taxonomy (NCBI): domain Eukaryota; kingdom Metazoa; phylum Chordata; class Amphibia; order Caudata; family Ambystomatidae; genus Ambystoma; species Ambystoma mexicanum. Next base: position 607,173,991 of record NC_090923.1, on the reverse strand, counting down.
TCCCACTCATGTCCCCTTGCACCCCACCCCCCAGCAGTGCAGGGCACCTGCCAGCAGGCCCCCACACATGTCCCCTTGCACCCCCACCCCCCAGCAGTGCAGGGCACCTGCCAGCAGGCCCCCACTCATGTTCCACTCATGTCCCCTTGCACCCCCAACCCCCACCACTGAGGGGCACCTGCCAGCAGGCTTCCACTCATGTCCCCTTGCACCCCCACCCCCCAGCAGTGAGGGGCACCTGCCAACAGGCCCCCACTCATGTACCCCTACACCCCCACCCCCCAGCAGTGCAGGGGCACCTGCCAGCAGGCCCCCACTCATGTCCCCTTGCACCCCCACCCCCCAGCAGTGCAGGGCACCTGCCAGCAGCCCCCCACTCATGTCTCCTTGCACCACCACCGCCCCAGCTCAGGGACACCTGCCAGCAGGCCCCCACTCATGTCCCCTTGCATCCCCACTCCCCAGCAGTGCAGGGCACCTGCCAGCAGGCCCCCACTCATGTCCCACTCATGTCCCCTTGCACCCCCACCCACCAGCAGTGCAGGGCACCTGCCAGCAGGCCCCCAATCATGTCCCCTTGCACCCCCACCCCCCAGCAGTGCAGGGCACCTGCCAGCAGGCCCCCACTCATGTCCCACTCATGTCCCCCTGCACCCCCACCCCCCAGCACTGAGGGGCACCTGCCAGCAGACCCCCACTCATGTCCCCTTGCACCCCCACCCCCCAGCAGTGAGGGGCACCTGCCAACAGGCCCCCACTCATGCCCCCTTGCACCCCCATCCCCCAGCAGTGCAGGGCACCTGCCAGCAGGCCCTCACTCATGTCCCCTTGCACCCCCACCCCCCCAGCAGTGCAAGGCACCTGCCAGCAGTCCCCACTCATGTCCCACTCATGTCCCCATGCACCCACAACCCCCAGCAGTGCAGGGCACTTGCCAGCAGGCCCCCACTCATGTCCCCTTGCACCCCCAGCCCCCAGCAGTGCAGGACACCTGCCAGCAAGCCCCCACTCATGTCCCACTCATGTCCCCTGGCACCCCCACCCCCCAGCAGCGCAGGGCACCTGCCAGCAGGCCCCCACTGATGTCCCACTCATGTCCGCTTGCACACCCACCCCCCAGCAGTACAGGGCACCTGCCAGCAGGCCCTCACTCATGTCCCCTTGCACCCCCACCCCCCAGCACTGAGGGGCACCTGCCAGAAGGCCCCCACTCATGTCCCACTTATGTCCCCTTGCACCCCCACCCCCCAGCAGTGCAGGGCAGCTGCCAGCAGGCCCCCACTCATGTCCCCTTGCACCCCGACGCCCCAGCAGTGAGGGGCACCTGCCAACAGGCCCCCACTCATGTCCCCTTGCACCCCCACCCCCCAGCAGTGCAGGACACCTGCCAGCAGGCCCCCACTCATGTCCCCTTGCACCCCCACCACCCAGCAGTGCAGGGCAGCTGCCAGCAGGCCCCCACTCATGTCCCTTGCATCCCCACCCCCCAGCAGTGCAGGGCACCTGCCAGCTGGCCCCCACTCATGTCCCACTCATGTCCCCTTGCACCCCCAACCCCCAGCACTGAAGGGCCCTGCCAGCAGGCCCCCACTCATGTCCCCTTGCACCCCCACCCCCCAGCAGTGCAGGTCACCTGCCAGCAGGCCCCCACTCATGTCCCACTCATGTCCCCTTGCACCCCAACCCCCCAGCAGTGCAGGGCAGCTCCAGCAGGCCCCCATCATGTCCCACTCATGTCCCCTTGCACACCCACCCCCCTACAGTACAGGGCACCTGCCAGCAGGCCCCCACTCATGTCCGCTTGCACCCCCACCCCCCAGCACTGAGGGACACCTGCCAGAAGGCCCCCACTCATGTCCCACTCATGTTCCCTTGCACCCCCACGCCCATCAGTACAGGGCACCTGCCAGCAGGCTCCCACTCATGTCCCACTCATGTACCCTTGTACCTCCACACCCCAGCAGTGCAGGGCACCTGCCAGCAGGTCCCCACTCATGTCCCCTTGCACCCCCACCCCCCAGTACTGAGGGGCACCTGCCAGCAGGCCCCCACTCATGTTCCACTCATGTCCCCTTGCACTACCAACCCCCACCAATGAGGGGCACCTGCCAACAGGCCCCCAATCATGTACCCCTACACCCCCACCCCCCAGCAGTGCAGGGCACCTGCCAGCAGGCCCCCACTCATGTCCCCTTGCACCCCACCCCCAGCACTGAGGGGCACCTGCCAGCAGGCCCCCACTCATGTCCCACTCATGTCCCCTTGCACCCCCACCCACCAGCAGTGCAGGGCACCTGCCAGCAGGCCCCCACTCATGTCTCCTTGCATCCCAACCCCCCAGCAGTGCAGGGCACCTGCCAGCAGGCCCTCACTCATGTCCCCTTGCACCACCACCGCCCAGCTCTGAGGGACACCTGCCAGCAGGCCCCCACTCATGTCCCCTTGCATCCCCACTCCCCAGCAGTGCAGGGCAGCTGCCAGCAGGCCCCCAATCATGTCCCACTCATGTCCCCTTGCAACCCCACCCCCCAGCAGTGCAGGGCACCTGCCAGCAGGCCCCCACTCATGTCCCCTTGCACCCCCACCCCCCAGCAGTGCAGGGCACCTGCCAGCAGGCCCCCACTCATGTCCCACTCATGTCTCCCTGCACCCCCACCCCCCAGCACTGAGGGGCACCTGCCAGCAGACCCCCACTCATGTCCCCTTGCACCCCCACCCCCCAACAGTGAGGGGCACCTGCCAACAGGCCCCCACTCATGTCCCCTTGCACCCCCATCCCCCAGCAGTGCAGGGCACCTGCCAGCAGGCCCTCACTCATGTCCCCTTGCACCCCCACCCCCCCAGCACTGAGGGGCACCTGCCAGCAGGCCCCCACTCATGTCCCCTTGCACCCCCACCACCCAGCAGTGCAGGGCACCTGCCAGCAGTCCCCCACTCATGTCCCACTCATGTCCCCTTGCACCCCCACCCCCCAGCAGTGCAGGGCACTTGCCAGCAGGCCCCCACTCATGTCCCCTTGCACCCCCAGCCCCCAGCAGTGCAGGACACCTGCCAGCAATCCCCCACTCATGTCCCCTGGCACCCCCACCCCCCAGCAGCGCAGGGCACCTACCAGCAGGCCCCCACTCATGTCCCACTCATGTCCGCTTGCACACCCACCCCCCAGCAGTACAGGGCACCTGCCAGCAGGCCCTCACTCATGTCCCCTTGCACCCCCACCCCCCAGCACTGAGGGGCACCTGCCAGAAGGCCCCCACTCATGTCCCACTTATGTCCCCTTGCACCCCCACCCCCCAGCAGTGCAGGACACCTGCCAGCAGGCCCCCACTCATGTCCCCCTGCACCGCCACCCCCCAGCAGTGCAGGACACCTGCCAGCAGGCCCCCACTCATGTCCCCCTGCACCGCCACCCCCCAGCACTGAGGGGCACCTGCCAGCAGGCCCCCACTCATGTCCCACTCATGTCCCCTTGCACCCCCACCCACCAGCAGTGCAGGGCACCTGCCAGCAGGCCCCCACTCATGTCTCCTTGCATCCCAACCCCCCAGCAGTGCAGGGCACCTGCCAGCAGGCCCTCACTCATGTCCCCTTGCACCACCACCGCCCAGCTCTGAGGGACACCTGCCAGCAGGCCCCCACTCATGTCCCCTTGCATCCCCACTCCCCAGCAGTGCAGGGCAGCTGCCAGCAGGCCCCCAATCATGTCCCACTCATGTCCCCTTGCAACCCCACCCCCCAGCAGTGCAGGGCACCTGCCAGCAGGCCCCCACTCATGTCCCCTTGCACCCCCACCCCCCAGCAGTGCAGGGCACCTGCCAGCAGGCCCCCACTCATGTCCCACTCATGTCTCCCTGCACCCCCACCCCCCAGCACTGAGGGGCACCTGCCAGCAGACCCCCACTCATGTCCCCTTGCACCCCCACCCCCCAACAGTGAGGGGCACCTGCCAACAGGCCCCCACTCATGTCCCCTTGCACCCCCATCCCCCAGCAGTGCAGGGCACCTGCCAGCAGGCCCTCACTCATGTCCCCTTGCACCCCCACCCCCCCAGCACTGAGGGGCACCTGCCAGCAGGCCCCCACTCATGTCCCCTTGCACCCCCACCACCCAGCAGTGCAGGGCACCTGCCAGCAGTCCCCCACTCATGTCCCACTCATGTCCCCTTGCACCCCCACCCCCCAGCAGTGCAGGGCACTTGCCAGCAGGCCCCCACTCATGTCCCCTTGCACCCCCAGCCCCCAGCAGTGCAGGACACCTGCCAGCAATCCCCCACTCATGTCCCCTGGCACCCCCACCCCCCAGCAGCGCAGGGCACCTACCAGCAGGCCCCCACTCATGTCCCACTCATGTCCGCTTGCACACCCACCCCCCAGCAGTACAGGGCACCTGCCAGCAGGCCCTCACTCATGTCCCCTTGCACCCCCACCCCCCAGCACTGAGGGGCACCTGCCAGAAGGCCCCCACTCATGTCCCACTTATGTCCCCTTGCACCCCCACCCCCCAGCAGTGCAGGACACCTGCCAGCAGGCCCCCACTCATGTCCCCCTGCACCGCCACCCCCCAGCAGTGCAGGACACCTGCCAGCAGGCCCCCACTCATGTCCCCCTGCACCGCCACCCCCCAGCACTGAGGGGCACCTGCCAGCAGGCCCCCACTCATGTCCCACTCATGTCCCCTTGCACCCCCACCCACCAGCAGTGCAGGGCACCTGCCAGCAGGCCCCCACTCATGTCTCCTTGCATCCCAACCCCCCAGCAGTGCAGGGCACCTGCCAGCAGGCCCTCACTCATGTCCCCTTGCACCACCACCGCCCAGCTCTGAGGGACACCTGCCAGCAGGCCCCCACTCATGTCCCCTTGCATCCCCACTCCCCAGCAGTGCAGGGCAGCTGCCAGCAGGCCCCCAATCATGTCCCACTCATGTCCCCTTGCAACCCCACCCCCCAGCAGTGCAGGGCACCTGCCAGCAGGCCCCCACTCATGTCCCCTTGCACCCCCACCCCCCAGCAGTGCAGGGCACCTGCCAGCAGGCCCCCACTCATGTCCCACTCATGTCTCCCTGCACCCCCACCCCCCAGCACTGAGGGGCACCTGCCAGCAGACCCCCACTCATGTCCCCTTGCACCCCCACCCCCCAACAGTGAGGGGCACCTGCCAACAGGCCCCCACTCATGTCCCCTTGCACCCCCATCCCCCAGCAGTGCAGGGCACCTGCCAGCAGGCCCTCACTCATGTCCCCTTGCACCCCCACCCCCCCAGCACTGAGGGGCACCTGCCAGCAGGCCCCCACTCATGTCCCCTTGCACCCCCACCACCCAGCAGTGCAGGGCACCTGCCAGCAGTCCCCCACTCATGTCCCACTCATGTCCCCTTGCACCCCCACCCCCCAGCAGTGCAGGGCACTTGCCAGCAGGCCCCCACTCATGTCCCCTTGCACCCCCAGCCCCCAGCAGTGCAGGACACCTGCCAGCAATCCCCCACTCATGTCCCCTGGCACCCCCACCCCCCAGCAGCGCAGGGCACCTACCAGCAGGCCCCCACTCATGTCCCACTCATGTCCGCTTGCACACCCACCCCCCAGCAGTACAGGGCACCTGCCAGCAGGCCCTCACTCATGTCCCCTTGCACCCCCACCCCCCAGCACTGAGGGGCACCTGCCAGAAGGCCCCCACTCATGTCCCACTTATGTCCCCTTGCACCCCCACCCCCCAGCAGTGCAGGACACCTGCCAGCAGGCCCCCACTCATGTCCCCCTGCACCGCCACCCCCCAGCAGTGCAGGGCACCTGCCAGCAGGCCCCCACTCATGTCCCCTTGCACCCCCACCCCCCGGCACTAAGGGGCACCTGCCAGCAGGCCCCCACTAATGTCCCACTCATGTCCCCTTGCACCCCCACCCCCCAGCAGTGCAGGGCACCTGCCAGCAGGCCCCCACTGATGTCCCACTCAAGTCCCCTTGCCTCCCCACCCCCCAGCACTGAGAGGCACCTGCCAGCAGGCTCCCACTCATGTTCCCTTGCACCCCCACCACCCAGCAGTGAGGGGCACCTGCCAACAGGCCCCCACTCATGTCGCTGTGCACCCCCACCCCCCAGCAGTGCAGGGCACCTGCCAGCAGGCCCCCACTCATGACCCCTTGCACCCCCACCTCCCAGCACTGAGGGGCACCTGCCAGCAGGCCCCCACTCATGTCCCACTCATGTCTCCCTGCACCCCCACCCCCCAGCACTGAGGGGCACCTGCCAGCAGACCCCCACTCATGTCCCCTTGCACCCCCACCCCCCAAAAGTGAGGGGCACCTGCCAACAGGCCCCCACTCATGTCCCCTTGCACCCCCATCCCCCAGCAGTGCAGGGCACCTGCCAGCAGGCCCTCACTCATGTCCCCTTGCACCCCCACCCCCCCAGCACTGAGGGGCACCTGCCAGCAGGCCCCCACTCATGTCCCCTTGCACCCCCACCACCCAGCAGTGCAGGGCACCTGCCAGCAGTCCCCCACTCATGTCACACTCATGTCCCCTTGCACCCCCACCCCCCAGCATCCCCACTCATGTCCCACTCATGTCCCCTTGCACCCCCACCCCCAGCAGTGCAGGGCACCTGCCAGCAGGCCCCACTCATGTCCCACTCATGTCCCCTTGCACCCCCACCCCCCAGCAGTGCAGGGCACCTGCCAGCAGGCCCCCACTCATGTCCCACTCATGTCCCCTTGCACACCCACCCCCCAGCAGTGCAGGGCACCTGCCAGCAGGCCCCCACTCATGTCCCCTTGCATCCCCACCCCCCAGCAGTGCAGGGCACCTGCCAGCAGCCCCCCACTCATGTCCCACTCATGTCCCCTTGCACCCCCCAACCCCCAGCAGTGCAGTGCACCTGCCAGCAGGCCCCCACTCATGCCCCCTTGCACCCCCACCCCCCAGCACTAAAGGGCCCTGCCAGCTGGCCCCCACTCTTGTCCCACTCATGTCCCCTTGCACCCCACCCCCCAGCAGTGCAGGGCACCTGCCAGCAGGCCCCCACTCATGTGCCACTCATGTCCCCTTGCACCCCCACCCCCCAGCAGTGCAGGGCAGCTGCCAGCAGGCCCCCACTCATGTCCCACTCATGTCCCCTTGCACACCCACCCCCCAGCAGTACAGGGCACCTGCCAGCAGGCCCTCACTCATGTCCCCTTGCACCCCCACCCCCCAGCACTGAGGGGCACCTGCCAGAAGGCCCCCACTCATGTCCCACTTATGTCCCCTTGCACCCCCACCCCCAGCAGTGCAGGACACCTGCCAGCAGGCCCCCACTCATGTCCCCCTGCACCGCCACCTCCCAGCAGTGCAGGGCACCTGCCAGCAGGCCCCCACTCATGTCCCCTTGCACCCCCACCCCCCGGCACTAAGGGGCACCTGCCAGCAGGCCCTCACTAATGTCCCACTCATGTCCCCTTGCACCCCCACCCCCCAGCAGTGCAGGGCACCTGCCAGCAGGCCCCCACTGATGTCCCACTCAAGTCCCCTTGCCTCCCCACCCCCCAGCACTGAGAGGCACCTGCCAGCAGGCTCCCACTCATGTTCCCTTGCACCCCCACCACCCAGCAGTGAGGGGCACCTGCCAACAGGCCCCCACTCATGTCGCTGTGCACCCCCACCCCCCAGCAGTGCAGGGCACCTGCCAGCAGGCCCCCACTCATGACCCCTTGCACCCCCACCTCCCAGCACTGAGGGGCACCTGCCAGCAGGCCCCCACTCATGTCCCACTCATGTCCCCTTGCACCCCCACCCCCAGCAGTGCAGGGCACCTGCCAGCAGGCCCCACTCATGTCCCACTCATGTCCCCTTGCACCCCCACCCCCCAGCAGTGCAGGGCACCTGCCAGCAGGCCCCCACTCATGTCCCACTCATGTCCCCTTGCACACCCACCCCCCAGCAGTGCAGGGCACCTGCCAGCAGGCCCCCACTCATGTCCCCTTGCATCCCCACCCCCCAGCAGTGCAGGGCACCTGCCAGCAGCCCCCCACTCATGTCCCACTCATGTCCCCTTGCACCCCCCAACCCCCAGCAGTGCAGTGCACCTGCCAGCAGGCCCCCACTCATGCCCCCTTGCACCCCCACCCCCCAGCACTAAAGGGCCCTGCCAGCTGGCCCCCACTCTTGTCCCACTCATGTCCCCTTGCACCCCACCCCCCAGCAGTGCAGGGCACCTGCCAGCAGGCCCCCACTCATGTGCCACTCATGTCCCCTTGCACCCCCACCCCCCAGCAGTGCAGGGCACCTGCCAGCAGGCCCCCACTGATGTCCCACTCAAGTCCCCTTGCCTCCCCACCCCCAAGCACTGAGAGGCACCTGCCAGCAGGCTCCCACTCATGTTCCCTTGCACCCCACCACCCAGCAGTGAGGGGCACCTGCCAACAGGCCCCCACTCATGTCGCTGTGCACCCCCACCCCCCAGCAGTGCAGGGCACCTGCCAGCAGGCCCTCACTCATGTCCCCTTGCACCCCCACCCCCCAGCACTGAGGGGCACCTGCCAGCAGGCCCCCACTCATGTCCCCTTGCACCCCCACCACCCAGCAGTGCAGGGCACCTGCCAGCAGTCCCCCACTCATGTCCCACTCATGTCCCCTTGCACCCCCACCCCCCAGCAGTGCAGGGCACTTGCCAGCAGGCCCCCACTCATGTCCCCTTGCACCCCCAGCCCCCAGCAGTGCAGGACACCTGCCAGCAATCCCCCACTCATGTCCCCTGGCACCCCCACCCCCCAGCAGCGCAGGGCACCTACCAGCAGGCCCCCACTCATGTCCCACTCATGTCCGCTTGCACACCCACCCCCCAGCAGTACAGGGCACCTGCCAGCAGGCCCTCACTCATGTCCCCTTGCACCCCCACCCCCCAGCACTGAGGGGCACCTGCCAGAAGGCCCCCACTCATGTCCCACTTATGTCCCCTTGCACCCCCACCCCCCAGCAGTGCAGGACACCTGCCAGCAGGCCCCCACTCATGTCCCCCTGCACCGCCACCCCCCAGCAGTGCAGGGCACCTGCCAGCAGGCCCCCACTCATGTCCCCTTGCACCCCCACCCCCCGGCACTAAGGGGCACCTGCCAGCAGGCCCCCACTAATGTCCCACTCATGTCCCCTTGCACCCCCACCCCCAGCAGTGCAGGGCACCTGCCAGCAGGCCCCCACTGATGTCCCACTCAAGTCCCCTTGCCTCCCCACCCCCCAGCACTGAGAGGCACCTGCCAGCAGGCTCCCACTCATGTTCCCTTGCACCCCCACCACCCAGCAGTGAGGGGCACCTGCCAACAGGCCCCCACTCATGTCGCTGTGCACCCCCACCCCCCATCAGTGCAGGGCACCTGCCAGCAGGCCCCCACTCATGACCCCTTGCACCCCCACCTCCCAGCACTGAGGGGCACCTGCCAGCAGGCCCCCACTCATGTCCCACTCATGTCTCCCTGCACCCCCACCCCCCAGCACTGAGGGGCACCTGCCAGCAGAACCCCACTCATGTCCCCTTGCACCCCCACCCCCCAAAAGTGAGGGACACCTGCCAACAGGCCCCCACTCATGTCCCCTTGCACCCCCATCCCCCAGCAGTGCAGGGCACCTGCCAGCAGGCCCTCACTCATGTCCCCTTGCACCCCCACCCCCCCAGCACTGAGGGGCACCTGCCAGCAGGCCCCCACTCATGTCCCCTTGCACCCCCACCACCCAGCAGTGCAGGGCACCTGCCAGCAGTCCCCCACTCATGTCCCACTCATGTCCCCTTGCACCCCCACCCCCCAGCATCCCCACTCATGTCCCACTCATGTCCCCTTGCACCCCCACCCCCAGCAGTGCAGGGCACCTGCCAGCAGGCCCCACTCATGTCCCACTCATGTCCCCTTGCACCCCCACCCCCCAGCAGTGCAGGGCACCTGCCAGCAGGCCCCCACTCATGTCCCACTCATGTCCCCTTGCACACCCACCCCCCAGCAGTGCAGGGCACCTGCCAGCAGGCCCCCACTCATGTCCCCTTGCATCCCCACCCCCCAGCAGTGCAGGGCACCTGCCAGCAGCCCCCCACTCATGTCCCACTCATGTCCCCTTGCACCCCCCAACCCCCAGCAGTGCAGTGCACCTGCCAGCAGGCCCCCACTCATGCCCCCTTGCACCCCCACCCCCCAGCACTAAAGGGCCCTGCCAGCTGGCCCCCACTCTTGTCCCACTCATGTCCCCTTGCACCCCACCCCCCAGCAGTGCAGGGCACCTGCCAGCAGGCCCCCACTCATGTGCCACTCATGTCCCCTTGCACCCCCACCCCCCAGCAGTGCAGGGCAGCTGCCAGCAGGCCCCCACTCATGTCCCACTCATGTCCCCTTGCACACCCACCCCCCAGCAGTACAGGGCACCTGCCAGCAGGCCCTCACTCATGTCCCCTTGCACCCCCACCCCCCAGCACTGAGGGGCACCTGCCAGAAGGCCCCCACTCATGTCCCACTTATGTCCCCTTGCACCCCCTCCCCCCAGCAGTGCAGGACACCTGCCAGCAGGCCCCCACTCATGTCCCCCTGCACCGCCACCTCCCAGCAGTGCAGGGCACCTGCCAGCAGGCCCCCACTCATGTCCCCTTGCACCCCCACCCCCCGGCACTAAGGGGCACCTGCCAGCAGGCCCTCACTAATGTCCCACTCATGTCCCCTTGCACCCCCACCCCCCAGCAGTGCAGGGCACCTGCCAGCAGGCCCCCACTGATGTCCCACTCAAGTCCCCTTGCCTCCCCACCCCCCAGCACTGAGAGGCACCTGCCAGCAGGCTCCCACTCATGTTCCCTTGCACCCCCACCACCCAGCAGTGAGGGGCACCTGCCAACAGGCCCCCACTCATGTCGCTGTGCACCCCCACCCCCCAGCAGTGCAGAGCACCTGCCAGCAGGCCCCCACTCATGACCCCTTGCACCCCCACCTCCCAGCACTGAGGGGCACCTGCCAGCAGGCCCCCACTCATGTCCCACTCATGTCCCCTTGCACCCCCACCCCCAGCAGTGCAGGGCACCTGCCAGCAGGCCCCACTCATGTCCCACTCATGTCCCCTTGCACCCCCACCCCCCAGCAGTGCAGGGCACCTGCCAGCAGGCCCCCACTCATGTCCCACTCATGTCCCCTTGCACACCCACCCCCCAGCAGTGCAGGGCACCTGCCAGCAGGCCCCCACTCATGTCCCCTTGCATCCCCACCCCCCAGCAGTGCAGGGCACCTGCCAGCAGCCCCCCACTCATGTCCCACTCATGTCCCCTTGCACCCCCCAACCCCCAGCAGTGCAGTGCACCTGCCAGCAGGCCCCCACTCATGCCCCCTTGCACCCCCACCCCCCAGCACTAAAGGGCCCTGCCAGCTGGCCCCCACTCTTGTCCCACTCATGTCCCCTTGCACCCCACCCCCCAGCAGTGCAGGGCACCTGCCAGCAGGCCCCCACTCATGTGCCACTCATGTCCCCTTGCACCCCCACCCCCCAGCAGTGCAGGGCACCTGCCAGCAGGCCCCCACTGATGTCCCACTCAAGTCCCCTTGCCTCCCCACCCCCAAGCACTGAGAGGCACCTGCCAGCAGGCTCCCACTCATGTTCCCTTGCACCCCCACCACCCAGCAGTGAGGGGCACCTGCCAACAGGCCCCCACTCATGTCGCTGTGCACCCCCACCCCCCAGCAGTGCAGGGCACCTGCCAGCAGGCCCCCACTCATGACCCCTTGCACCCCCACCTCCCAGCACTGAGGGGCACCTGCCAGCAGGCCCCCACTCATGTCCCACTCATGTCCCCTTGCACCCCCACCCCCAGCAGTGCAGGGCACCTGCCAGCAGGCCCCACTCATGTCCCACTCATGTCCCCTTGCACCCCCACCCCCCAGCAGAGCAGGGCACCTGCCAGCAGGCCCCCACTCATGTCCCACTCATGTCCCCTTGCACACCCACCCCCCAGCAGTGCAGGGCACCTGCCAGCAGGCCCCCACTCATGTCCCCTTGCATCCCCACCCCCCAGCAGTGCAGGGCACCTGCCAGCAGCCCCCCACTCATGTCTCACTCATGTCCCCTTGCACCCCCCAACCCCCAGCAGTGCAGTGCACCTGCCAGCAGGCCCCCACTCATGCCCCCTTGCACCCCCACCCCCCAGCACTAAAGGGCCCTGCCAGCTGGCCCCCACTCTTGTCCCACTCATGTCCCCTTGCACCCCACCCCCCAGCAGTGCAGGGCACCTGCCAGCAGGCCCCCACTCATGTGCCACTCATGTCCCCTTGCACCCCCACCCCCCAGCAGTGCAGGGCAGCTGCCAGCAGGCCCCCACTCATGTCCCACTCATGTCCCCTTGCACACCCACCCCCCAACAGTATAGGGCACTTGCCAGCAGGCCCCTACTCATGTCCCCTTGCACCCCACCCCCCAGCACTGAGGGGCACCTGCCAGAAGGCCCCCACTCATGTCCCACTCATGTTCCCTTGCACCCTCACCCCCCAGCAGTACAGGGCACCTGCCAGCAGGCTCCCACTCATGTCCCACTCATGTACCCTTGTACCCCCACACTCCAGCACTGAGGGGCACCTGCCAGAAGACCCCCACTCATGTCCCCTTGCACCCCCACCCCCCAGCACTGAGGGGCACCTGCCAGCAGGCCCCCACTCATGTTCCACTCATGTCCCCTTGCACCCCACCCCCCACCACTGAGGGGCACCTGCCAGCAGGCTCCCACTCATGTCCCCTTGGACCCCCACCCCCAGCAGTGAGGGGCACCTGCCAACAGGCCCCCACTCATGTCCCCATACACCCCCACCCCCCCAGCAGTGCAGGGCACCTGCCAGCAGGCCCCCACTCATGTCCCCTTGCACCCCCACCCCCAGCACTGAGGGGCACCTGCCAGCAGGCCCCCACTCATGTCCCACGCATGTCCCCTTGCACCCCCACCCCCCAGCAGTGCAGGGCACCTGCCAGCAGGCCCCCACTCATGTCTCCTTGCACCCCAACCCCCCAGCAGTGCAGGGCACCTGCCAGCAGGCCCCCACTCATGTCCCCTTGCACCACCACCTCCCAGCTCTGAGGGGCACCTGCCAGCAGGCCCCCACTCATGTCCCCTTACCCCCCCACCCCCCAGCAGTGCAGGGCAGCTGCCAGCAGGCCCCCAATCATGTCCCACTCATGTCCCCTTGCACCCCACCCCCCAGCAGTGCAGGGCACCTGCCAGCAGGCCCCCACTCATGTCCCCTTGCACCCCCACCCCCCAGCAGTGCAGGGCACCTGCCAGCAGGCCCCCACTCATGTCCCACTCATGTCCCCCTGCACCCCCACCCCCCAGCACTGAGGGCACCTGCCAGGAGACCCCCACTCATGTCCCCTTGCACCCCAACCCCCCAGCAGTGAGGGGCACCTGCCAACAGACCCCCACTCATGTCCCCTACACCCCCACCCCCAGCAGTGCAGGGCACCTGCCAGCAGGCCCCCACTCATGTCCCCTTGCACCCCCACCCCCTAGCACTGAGGGGCACCTGCCAGCAGGCCCCCACTCATGTCTCCTTGCACCCCAACCCCCCAGCAGTGCAGGGCACCTGCCAGCAGGCCCCCACTCATGTCCCCTTGCACCACCACCGCCCAGCTCTGAGGGGCACCTGTCAGCAGGCCCCCACTCATGTCCCCTTACCCCCCACCCCCAGCAGTGCAGGGCAGCTGCCAGCAGGCCCCCAATCATGTCCCACTCATGTCCCCTTGCACCCCACCCCCCAGCAGTGCAGGGCACCTGCCAGCAGGCCCCCACTCATGTCCCCTTGCACCCCCACCCCCCAGCAGTGCAGGGCACCTGCCAGCAGGCCCCCACTCATGTCCCATTCATGTCCCCCTGCACCCCCACCCCCCAGCACTGAGGGCACCTGCCAGGAGACCCCCACTCATGTCCCCTTGCACCCCCACCCCCCAGCAGTGAGGGGCACCTGCCAACAGACCCCCACTCATGTCCCCTATACCCCCACCCCCCAGCAGTGCAGGGCACCTGCCAGCAGGCCCCCACTCATGTCCCCTTGCACCCCCACCCCCTAGCACTGAGGGGCACCTGCCAGCAGGCCCCCACTCATGTCCCACTCATGTCCCCTTGCACCCCCACCCCCCAGCAGTGCAGGGCACCTGCCAGCAGGCCCCCTCTCATGTCTCCTTGCACCCCAACCCCCCAGCAGTGCAGGGCACCTGCCAGCAGGCCCCCACTCATGTCCCCTTGCATCCCCACCCCCCAGCAGTGCAGGGCACCTGCCAGCAGGCCCCCACTCATGTCCCACTCATGTCCCCTTGCACCCCCCAACCCCCAGCAGTGCAGTGCACCTGCCAGCAGGCCCCCACTCATGTCCCCTTGCACCCCCACCCCCCAGCACTGAAGGGCCCTGCCAGCAGGCCCCCACTCATGTGCCACTCATGCCCCTTGCACCCCCACCCCCAGCAGTGCAGGGCAGTTGCCAGCAGGCCCCCACTCATGTCCCACTCATGTCCCCTTGCACACCCACCCCCCAACAGTACAGGGCAATTGCCAGCAGGCCCCTACTCATGTCCCCTTGCACCCCCACCCCCCAGCACTGAGGGGCACCTGCCAGAAGGCCCCCACTCATGTCCCACTCATGTTCCCTTGCACCCCCACCCCCCAGCAGTACAGGGCACCTGCCAGCAGGCTCCCACACATGTCCCACTCATGTACCCTTGTACCCCCACACCCCAGCAGTGCAGGGCACCTGCCAGCAGGCCCCCACTCATGTCCCCTTGCACCCCCACCCCCCAGCACTGAGGGGCACCTGCCAGCAGGCCCCCACTCATGTTCCACTCATGTCCACTTGCACCCCACCCCCCACCACTGAGGGGCACCTGCCAGGAGGCCCCCACTCATGTTCCACTCATTTCCCCTTGCACCCCCACCCCCCAGCGCTGAGGAGCCCTGCCAGCTGACCCCCTCTCTTGTCCCACACATGTCCCCTTGCACCCCCACCCCCCAGCAGTGCAGGGCACCTGCCAGCAGGCCCCACTCATGTGCCACTGATGCCCCCTTGCACCCCCACCCCCCAGCAGTGCAGGGCAGCTGCCAGCAGGCCCCCACTCATGTCCCACTCATGTCCCCTTGCACACCCACCCCCCAACAGTACAGGGCAATTGCCAGCAGGCCCCTACTCATGTCCCCTTGCACCCCCAAACCCCAGCAGTGCAGGGCACCTGCCAGCAGGCCCCCACTCATGTGCTACTCATGTCCCCTTGCACCCCCAGCCCCCAGCAGTGCAGGGCAGCTGCCAGCAGGCCCCCACTCATGTCCCACTCATGTCCCCTTGCACACCCAACCCCCAACAGTACAGGGCACTTGCCAGCAGTCCCCTACTCATGTCCCCTTGCACCCCACCCTCCAGCAATGAGGGGCACCTGCCAGAAGGCCCCCACTCATGTCCCACTCATGTTCCCTTGCACCCTCACCCCCCAGCAGTACAGGCCACCTGCCAGCAGGCTCCCACTCAAGTCCCACTCATGTACCCTTGTATCCCCACACCCCAGCACTGAGGGGCACCTGCCAGCAGGCCCCCTCTCATGTCTCCTTGCACCCCAACCCCCCAGCAGTGCAGGGCACCTGCCAGCAGGCCCCCACTCATGTCCCCTTGCATCCCCACCCCCCAGCAGTGCAGGGCACCTGCCAGCAGGCCCCCACTCATGTCCCCACTCATGTCCCCTTGCACCCTCCAACCCCCAGCAGTGCAGTGCACCTGCCAGCAGGCCCCCACTCATGTCCCCTTGCACCCCCACCCCCCAGCACTGAAGGGCCCTGCCAGCAGGCCCCCACTCATGTGCCACTCATGCCCCCTTGCACCCCCACCCCCCAGCAGTGCAGGGCAGTTGCCAGCAGGCCCCCACTCATGTCCCACTCATGTCCCCTTGCACACCCACCCCCCAACAGTACAGGGCAATTGCCAGCAGGCCCCTACTCATGTCCCCTTGCACCCCCACCCCCAGCACTGAGGGGCACCTGCCAGAAGGCCCCCACTCATGTCCCACTCATGTTCCCTTGCACCCCCACCCCCCAGCAGTACAGGGCACCTGCCAGCAGGCTCCCACACATGTCCCACTCATGTACCCTTGTACCCCCACACCCCAGCAGTGCAGGGCACCTGCCAGCAGGCCCCCACTCATGTCCCCTTGCACCCCCACCCCCCAGCACTGAGGGGCTCCTGCCAGCAGGCCCCCACTCATGTTCCACTCATGTCCACTTGCACCCCACCCCCCACCACTGAGGGGCACCTGCCAGGAGGCCCCCACTCATGTTCCACTCATGTCCCCTTGCACCCCCCACCCCCAGCACTGAGGAGCCCTGCCAGCTGACCCCCTCTCTTGTCCCACACATGTCCCCTTGCACCCCCACCCCCCAGCAGTGCAGGGCACCTGCCAGCAGGCCCCCACTCATGTGCCACTGATGCCCCCTTGCACCCCCACCCCCCAGCAGTGCAGGGCAGCTGCCAGCAGGCCCCCACTCATGTCCCACTCATGTCCCCTTGCACACCCACCCCCCAACAGTACAGGGCAATTGCCAGCAGGCCCCTTACTCATGTCCCCTTGCACCCCCAAACCCCAGCAGTGCAGGGCACCTGCCAGCAGGCCCCCACTCATGTGCCACTCATGTCCCCTTGCACACCCAACCCCCAACAGTACAGGGCACTTGCCAGCAGTCCCCTACTCATGTCCCCTTGCACCCCACCCTCCAGCAATGAGGGGCACCTGCCAGAAGGCCCCCACTCATGTCCCACTCATGTTCCCTTGCACCCTCACCCCCCAGCAGTACAGGCCACCTGCCAGCAGGCTCCCACTCAAGTCCCACTCATGTACCCTTGTACCCCCACACCCCAGCACTGAGGGGCACCTGCCAGAAGGCCCCCACTCATGTCCCCTTGCACCCCCACCCCCCAGCACTGAGGGGCACCTGCCAGCAGGCCCCCACTCATGTTCCACTCCTGTCCCCTTGCACTCCACCCCCCACCACTGAGGGGCACCTGCCAGCAGGCTCCCACTCATGTCCCCTTGTACCCCCACCCCCCAGCAGTGAGGGGCACCTGCCAGCAGGCCCCCACTCATGTCCCCTTGCACCCCCACCCCCAGCACTGAGGGGCACCTGCCAGCAGGCCCCCACTCATGTCCCACTCATGTCCCCTTGCACCCCCACCCCCCAGCAGTGCAGGGCACCTGCCAGCAGGCCCCCACTCATGTCTCTTTGCACCCCAACCCCCCAGCAGTGCAGGGCACCTGCCAGCAGGCCCCCACTCATGTCCCCTTGCACCACCACCGCCCAGCTCTGAGGGGCACCTGCCAGCAGGCCCCCACTTATGTCCCCTTGCCCCTCCACCCCCAGCAGTGCAGGGCAGCTGCCAGCAGGCCCCCAATCATGTCCCACTCATGTCCCCTTGCACCCCACCCCCCAGCAGTGCAGGGCACCTGCCAGCAGGCCCCCACTCATGTCCCCTTGCACCCCCACCCCCCAGCAGTGCAGGGAACCTGCCAGCAGGCCCCCACTCATGTCCCACTCATGTCCCCCTGCACCCCCACCCCCCAGCACTGGAGGCACCTGCCAGGAGACCCCCACTCATGTCCCCTTGCACCCCCTCCCCCCAGCAGTGAGGGGCACCTGCCAACAGACCCCCACTCATGTCCCCTACACCCCCACCCCCCAGCAGTGCAGGGCACCTGCCAGCAGGCCCCCCCTCATGTCCCCTTGCACCCCACCCCCTAGCACTGAGGGGCACCTGCCAGCAGGCCCCCACTCATGTCCCACTCATGTACCCTTGTACCCCCACACCCCAGCACTGAGGGGCACCTGCCAGAAGGCCCCCACTCATGTCCCCTTGCACCCCCACCCCCCAGCACTGAGGGGCACCTGCCAGCAGGCCCCCACTCATGGTCCACTCATGTCCCCTTGCACCCCACCCCCCACCACTGAGGGGCACCTGCCAGCAGGCTCCCACTCATGTCCCCTTGCACCCCCACCCCCCAGCAGTGAGGGGCACCTGCCAACAGGCCCCCACTCATGTCCCCCTACACCCCCACCCCCCAGCAGTGCAGGGCACCTGCCAGCAGGCCCCCACTCATGTCCCCTTGCACCCTCACCCCCAGCACTGAGGAGCACCTGCCAGCAGGCCCCCACTCATGTCCCCACTCATGTCCCCTTGCACCCCCACCCCCCAGCAGTGCAGGGCACCTACCAGCAGGCCCCCACTCATGTCTCTTGCACCCCAACCCCCCAGCAGTGCAGGGCACCTGCCAGCAGGCCCCCACTCATGTCCCCTTGCACCACCACCGCCCAGCTCTGAGGGGCACCTGCCAGAAGGCCCCCACTCATGTCCCCTTGCCCCTCCACCCCAGCAGTGCAGGGCAGCTGCCAGCAGGCCCCCAATCTTGTCCCACTCATGTCCCCTTGCACCCCACCCCCCAGCAGTGCAGGGCACCTGCAAGCAGGCCCCCACTCATGTCCCCTTGCACCCCCACCCCCCGGCAGTGCAGGGCACCTGCCAGCAGGCCCCCACTCATGTCCCACTCATGTCCCCCTGCACCCCCACCCCCCAGCACTGAGGGCACCTGCCAGGAGACCCCCACTCATGTCCCCTTGCACCCCCACTCCCCAGCAGTGAGGGGCACCTGCCAACAGACCCCCACTCATGTCCCCTACACCCCCGCCCCCCAGCAGTGCAGGGCACCTGCCAGCAGGCCCCCACTCATGTCCCCTTGCACCCCCACCCCCTAGCACTGAGGGGCACCTGCCAGCAGGCCCCCACTCATGTCCCACTCATGCCCCCTTGCACCCCAACCCCCCAGCAGTGCAGGGCACCTGCCAGCAGGCCCCCAATCATGTCCCCTTGCATCCCCACCCCCAGCAGTGCAGGGCACCTGCCAGCAGGCCCCCACTCATGTCCCCTTGCACCCCCCAACCCCCAGCAGTGCAGTGCACCTGCCAGCAGGCCCCCACTCATGTCCCCTTGCACCCCCACCCCCCAGCACTGAAGGGCCCTGCCAGCTGGCCCCCTCTCTTGTCCCACTCATGTCCCCTTGCACCCCCACCCCCCAGCAGTGCAGGGCACCTGCCAACAGGCCCCCACTCATGTGCCACTCATGCCCCCTTGCACCCCCACCCCCCAGCAGTGCAGGGCAGCTGCCAGCAGGCCCCACTCATGTCCCACTCATGTCCCCTTGCACACCCACCCCCAACAGTACAGGACAATTGCCAGCAGGCCCTACTCATGTCCCCTTGCACCCCCACCCCCCAGCACTGAGGGGCACCTGCCAGAAGGCCCCCACTCATGTCCCACTCATGTTCCCTTGAACCCCCACCCCCAGCAGTACAGGGCACCTGCCAGCAGGCTCCCACACATGTCCCACTCATGTACCCTTGTACCCCCACACCCCAGCAGTGCAGGGCACCTGCCAGCAGGCCCCCACTCATGTCCCCTTGCACCCCCACCCCCCAGCACTGAGGGGCACCTGCCAGCAGGCCCCCACTCATGTTCCACTCATGTCCCCTTGCACCCCACCCCCCACCACTGAGGGGCACCTGCCAGGAGGCCCCCACTCATATTCCACTCATGTCCCCTTGCACCCCACCCCCCCAGCACTGAGGGGCCCTGCCAGCTGGCCCCCTCTCTTGTCCCACGCATGTCCCCTTGCACCCCCACCCCCAGCAGTGCAGGGCACCTGCCAGCAGGCACCCACTCATGTGCCACTCATGCCCCCTTGCACCCCCACCCCCCAGCAGTGCAGGGCAGCTGCCAGCAGGCCCCCACTCATGTCCCACTCATGTCCCTTTGCACACCCACCCCCCAACAGTACAGGGCAATTGCCAGCAGGCCCCTTCTCATGTCCCCTTGCACCCCCAAACCCCAGCAGTGCAGGGCACCTGCCAGCAGGCCCCCACTCATGTGCCACTCATGTCCCCTTGCACCCCCACCCCCAGCAGTGCAGGGCAGCTGCCAGCAGGCCCCCACTCATGTCCCACTCATGTCCCCTTGCACACCCACCCCCTAACAGTACAGGGCACTTGCCAGCAGGCCCCTACTCATGTCCCCTTGCACCCCCACCCCCCAGCAATGAGGGGCACCTGCCAGAAGGCCCCCACTCATGTCCCACTCATGTTCCCGTGCACCCTCACCCCCAGCAGTACAGGGCACCTGCCAGCAGGCTCCCACTCATGTCCCACTCATGTACCCTTGTACCCCCACACCCCAGCACTGAGGGGCACCTGCCAGAAGGCCCCCACTCATGTCCCCTTGCACCCCCACCCCCCAGCACTGAGGGGCACCTGCCAGCAGGCCCCCACTCATGTTCCACTCATGTCCCCTTGCACCCCACCCCCCACCACTGAGGGGCACCTGCCAGCAGGGTCCCACTCATGTCCCCTTGCACCCCCACCCCCCAGCAGTGAGGGGCACCTGCCAACAGGCCCCCACTCATGTCCCCCTACACCCCCACCCCCCAGCAGTGCAGGGCACCTGCCAGCAGGCCCCCACTCATGTCCCCTTGCACCCCAAGCACTGAGGGGCACCTGCCAGCAGGCCCCCACTCATGTCCCACTCATGTCCCCTTGCACCCCCACCCCCCAGCAGTGCAGGGCACCTGCCAGCAGGCCCCCACTCATGTCTCCTTGCACCCCAACCCCCAGCAGTGCAGGGCACCTGCCAGCAGGCCCCCACTCATGTCCCCTTGCACCACCACCGCCCAGCTCTGAGGGGCACCTGCCAGCAGGCCCCCACTCATGTCCCCTTCCCCCCCACCCCCCAGCAGTGCAGGGCAGCTGCCAGCAGGCCCCCAATCATGTCCCACTCATGTCCCCTTGCACCCCACCCCCCAGCAGTGCAGGGCACCTGCCAGCAGGCCCCCACTCATGTCCCCTTGCACCCCCACCCCCCAGCAGTGCAGGGCACCTGCCAGCAGGCCCCCACTCATGTCCCACTCATGTCCCCCTGCACCCCCACCCCCCAGCACTGAGGGCACCTGCCAGGAGACCCCCACTCATGTCCTCTTGCACCCCCACCCCCCAGCACTGGAGGCACCTGCCAGGAGACCCCCACTCATGTCCCCTTGCACCCCCTCCCCCCAGCAGTGAGGGGCACCTGCCAACAGACCCCCACTCATGTCCCCTACACCCCCACCCCCAGCAGTGCAGGGCACCTGCCAGCAGGCTCCCCCTCATGTCCCCTTGCACCCCCACACCCTAGCACTGAGGGGCACCTGCCAGCAGGCCCCCACTCATGTACCCTTGTACCCCCACACCCCAGCACTGAGGGGCACCTGCCAGAAGGCCCCCACTCATGTCCCCTTGCACCCCCACCCCCCAGCACTGAGGGGCACCTGCCAGCAGGCCCCCACTCATGGTCCACTCATGTCCCCTTGCACCCCACCCCCCACCACTGAGGGGCACCTGCCAGCAGGCTCCCACTCATGTCCCCTTGCACCCCCACCCCCCAGCAGTGAGGGGCACCTGCCAACAGGCCCCCACTCATGTCCCCCTACACCCCCACCCCCCAGCAGTGCAGGGCACCTGCCAGCAGGCCCCCACTCATGTCCCCTTGCACCCCCACCCCCAGCACTGAGGAGCACCTGCCAGCAGGCCCCCACTCATGTCCCACTCATGTCCCCTTGCACCCCCACCCCCCAGCAGTGCAGGGCACCTGCCAGCAGGCCCCCACTCATGTCTCCTTGCACCCCAACCCCCCAGCAGTGCAGGGCACCTGCCAGCAGGCCCCCACTCATGTCCCCTTGCACCACCACCGCCCAGCTCTGAGGGGCACCTGCCAGAAGGCCCCCACTCATGTCCCCTTGCCCCTCCACCCCCAGCAGTGCAGGGCAGCTGCCAGCAGGCCCCCAATCTTGTCCCACTCATGTCCCCTTGCACCCCACCCCCCAGCAGTGCAGGGCACCTGCAAGCAGGCCCCCACTCATGTCCCCTTGCACCCCCACCCCCCGGCAGTGCAGGGCACCTGCCAGCAGGCCCCCACTCATGTCCCACTCATGTCCCCCTGCACCCCCACCACCCAGCACTGAGGGCACCTGCCAGGAGACCCCCACTCATGTCCCCTTGCACCCCCACTCCCCAGCAGTGAGGGGCACCTGCCAACAGACCCCCACTCATGTCCCCTACACCCCCACCCCCCAGCAGTGCAGGGCACCTGCCAGCAGGCCCCCACTCATGTCCCCTTGCACCCCCACCCCCTAGCACTGAGGGGCACCTGCCAGCAGGCCCCCACTCATGTCCCACTCATGTCCCCTTGCACCCCAACCCCCCAGCAGTGCAGGGCACCTGCCAGCAGGCCCCCAATCATGTCCCCTTGCATCCCCACCCCCCAGCAGTGCAGGGCACCTGCCAGCAGGCCCCCACTCATGTCCCCTTGCACCCCCCAACCCCCAGCAGTGCAGTGCACCTGCCAGCAGGCCCCCACTCATGTCCCCTTGCACCCCCACCCCCCAGCACTGAAGGGCCCTGCCAGCTGGCCCCCTCTCTTGTCCCACTCATGTCCCCTTGCACCCCCACCCCCCAGCATTGCAGGGCACCTGCCAACAGGCCCCCACTCATGTGCCACTCATGCCCCCTTGCACCCCCACCCCCCAGCAGTGCAGGGCAGCTGCCAGCAGGCCCCACTCATGTCCCACTCATGTCCCCTTGCACACCCACCCCCCAACAGTACAGGGCAATTGCCAGCAGGCCCCTACTCATGTCCCCTTGCACCCCCACCCCCCAGCACTGAGGGGCACCTGCCAGAAGGCCCCCACTCATGTCCCACTCATGTTCCCTTGAACCCCCACCCCCCAGCAGTACAGGGCACCTGCCAGCAGGCTCCCACACATGTCCCACTCATGTACCCTTGTACCCCCACACCCCAGCAGTGCAGGGCACCTGCCAGCAGGCCCCCACTCATGTCCCCTTGCACCCCCACCCCCCAGCACTGAGGGGCACCTGCCAGCAGGCCCCCACTCATGTTCCACTCATGTCCCCTTGCACCCCACCCCCCACCACTGAGGGGCACCTGCCAGGAGGCCCCCACTCATGTTCCACTCATGTCCCCTTGCACCCCCAACCCCCCAGCACTGAGGGGCCCTGCCAGCTGGCCCCCTCTCTTGTCCCACTCATGTCCCCTTGCCACCCCCCAGCAGTGCAGGGCACCTGCCAGCAGGCACCCACTCATGTGCCACTCATGCCCCCTTGCACCCCCACCCCCCAGCAGTGCAGGGCAGCTGCCAGCAGGCCCCCACTCATGTCCCCTTGCACCCCCACCCCCCAGCAGTGCAGGGCACCTGCCAGCAGGCCCCCACTCATGTCTCCTTGCACCCCAACCCCCCAGCAGTGCAGGGCACCTGCCAGCAGGCCCCCACTCATGTCCCCTTGCACCACCACCGCCCAGCTCTGAGGGGCACCTGCCAGCAGGCCCCACTCATGTCCCCTTCCCCCCCACCCCCCAGCAGTGCAGGGCAGCTGCCAGCAGGCCCCCAATCATGTCCCACTCATGTCCCCTTGCACCCACCCCCCAGCAGTGCAGGGCACCTGCCAGCAGGCCCCCACTCATGTCCCCTTGCACCCCCACCACCCAGCAGTGCAGGGCACCTGCCAGCAGGCCCCCACTCATGTCTCCTTGCACCCCCACCCCCCAGCAGTGCAGGGCACCTGCCAGCAGGCCCCCACTCATGTCCCCTTGCACCCCCACCCCCCAGCAGTGCAGGGCACCTGCCAGCAGGCCCCCACTCATGTCCCACTCATGTCCCCCTGCACCCCCACCCCCAGCACTGAGGGCACCTGCCAGGAGACCCCCACTCATGTCCCCTTGCACCCCCACCCCCCAGCACTGAGGGACACCTGCCAGCAGGCCCCCACTCATGTCCCACTCATGTCCCCTTGCACCCCCAGCCCCCAGCAGTGCAGAGCACCTGCCAGCAGGCCCCCCACTCATGTCCCCTTGCACCCCCACCCCCCAGCAGTGCAGGGCACCTGCCAGCAGGCCCACTCATGTCCCCTTGCACCCCCACACCCCAGCACTGAGGGGCACCTGCCAACAGGCCCCCACTCATGTCCCCTTGCACCCCCACCCCCCAGCACTGAGGGGCACCTGCCAGCAGGCCCCCACTCATGTCCCATTGCAACCCCACCCCCCAGCAGTGCAGGGCACCTGCCAGCACGCCCCCAAACATGTCCCACTCATGTCCCCGAGCACCCCCACCCCCCAGCAGTGCAGGGTACCTACCAGCAGGCCCCCACTCATGTCCCCTTCTACCCCCACCCCCCAGCTGTGTGGGACATCTCTCAACAGGCCCCCACTCATGTCCCCTTCCACCTCCACCCCCAGAAGTGCAGGGCACCTGCCAGCAGGACCCCACTCATGTCCCCTTGCACCCCACCCCCCAACAAGTGCAGAGCAGCTGCCAGCAGACCCCACTCATGTCCTCTTGCATCCCCACCCCCCAGCAGTGCAGGGCAACTGCCAGCAGGCCCCACTCATGTCCCACTCATATCCCCTCGCACCCCCAACCCCCAGCAGTGCAGTGCACCTGCCAGCAGGTCCCCACTCATGTCCCCTTGCACCCACACCCCCCAGCACTGAGGGGCACCTGCCAGCAGGCCCCACTCATGTCCCACACATGTCCCCTTGCGCACCCACCCCCCAGCAGTGCAGGGCACCTGTCAGCAGGCCCCCACTCATGTCCCCTTGCACCCCCACCCCTCAGCAGTGCAGGGCACCTGCCAGCAGGCCCCCACTCATGTCCCCTTGCACCCCCACCCCCCAGCAGTGCAGGACAGCTGCCAGCAGGCCCCCAATCATGTCCCACTAATGTCCCCTTGCACCCCCACCCCCCAGCAGTGCAGGGCACCTGCCAGCAGGCCCCCACTCATGTCCCCTTGCGCCCCCAACCCCAGAAC
This sequence comes from Ambystoma mexicanum, assembly GCF_040938575.1. NCBI lineage: Eukaryota > Metazoa > Chordata > Amphibia > Caudata > Ambystomatidae > Ambystoma > Ambystoma mexicanum. Next base: position 607,149,094 of record NC_090923.1, on the reverse strand, counting down.
CGAGGGGCACCTGCCAACAGACCCCCACTCATGTCCCACTCATGTCCCCTTGCACCCCACCCCCCAGCACTGAGGGACACCGGCCAGCAGGCCCCCACTCATGTCCCACTCATGTCCCCATGCACCCCCACCCCCCAGCAGTGCAGGGTACCTGCCAGCAGGCCCCCACTTATGTCCCACTCATGTCCCCTTGCACCCCCACCCCCCAGCAGTGCAGGGCACCTACCAGCAGGCCCCCACTCATGTCCCACTCATGTCCCCTTGCACCCCCACCCCCCAGCACTGATGGGCACCTCCCAGCAGGCCCCCACTCATGTCCCCTTCCACCCCCACCCCCCAGCAGTGAGGGATACCTCTCAACCGGCCCCCACTCATGTCCCCTTCAACCCCCATCCCCCAGAAGTGCAGGGCACCTGCCAGCAGGCCCCCACTCATGTCCCCTTGTACCCCACCCCCCAACAAGTGCAGAGCAGCTGCCAGCTGCCCCCACTCATGTCCTCTTGCATCCCCACTCCCCAGCAGTGCAGGGCACCTGCCAGCAGGCCCCCACTCATGTCCCACTCATATCCCCTCGCACCCCCAACCCCCAGCAGTGCAGTGCACCTGCCAGCAGGCGCCCACTCATGTCCCCTTGCACCCCCACCCCTCAGCAGTGCAGGGCACCTTCCAGCAGGCCCCCACTCATGTCCCCTTGCACCCCCACCCCCCAGCAGTGCAGGGCAGCTGCCAGCAGGCCCCCACTCATGTCCCCTTGCACCCCGACGCCCCAGCAGTGAGGGGCACCTGCCAACAGGCCCCCACTCATGTCCCTTCAACCCCACCCCCCAGCAGTGCAGGGCACCTGCCAGCAGGCCCCCACTCATGTCCCCTTGCACCCCCACCACCCAGCAGTGCAGGGCAGCTGCCAGCAGGCCCCCACTCATGTCCCCTTGCATCCCCACCCCCCAGCAGTGCAGGGCACCTGCCAGCTGGCCCCACTTATGTCCCACTCATGTCCCTTGCACCCCCAACCCCCAGCAGTGCAGTGCACCTGCCAGCAGGCCCCCACTCATGTCCCCTTGCACCCCCAACCCCCAGCACTGAAGGGCCCTGCCAGCAGGCCCCCACTCTTGTCCCACTCATGTCCCCTTGCACCCCCACCCCCCAGCAGTGCAGGTCACCTGACAGCAGGCCTCCACTCATGTCCCACTCATGTCCCCTTGCACCCCCATCCCCTACAGTACAGGGCACCTGCCAGCAGGCCCCCACTCATGTCCCCTTGCACCCCCACCCCCCAGCACTGAGGGGCACCTGCCAGAAGGCCCCCACTCATGTCCCACTCATGTTCCCTTGCACCCCCACCCCCCACCCCCATCAGTACAGGGCACCTGCCAGCAGGCTTCCACTCATGTCCCCTTGCACCCCCACCCCCCAGCAGTCAGGGGCACCTGCCAACAGGCCCCCACTCATGTACCCCTACACCCCCACCCCCCAGCAGTGCAGGGCACCTGCCAGCAGGCCCCCACTCATGTCCCCTTGCACCCCCACCCCCAGCACTGAGGGGCACCTGCCAGCAGGCCCCCACTCATGTCCCACTCATGTCCCCTTGCACCCCCACCCACCAGCAGTGCAGGGCACCTGCCAGCAGGCCCCCACTCATGTCTCCTTGCACCCCCAACCCCCCAGCAGTGCAGGGCACCTGCCAGCAGCCCCCCACTCATGTTTCCTTGCACCACCACCGCTCAGCTCTGAGGGACACCTGCCAGCAGGCCCCCACTCATGTCCCCTTGCATCCCCACTCCCCAGCAGTGCAGGGCAGCTGCCAGCAGGCCCCCAATCATGTCCCACTCATGTCCCCTTGCAACCCCACCCCCCAGCAGTGCAGGGCACCTGCCAGCAGGCCCCCACTCATGTCCCCTTGCACCCCCACCCCCCAGCAGTGCAGGGCACCTGCCAGCAGGCCCCCACTCATGTCCCACTCATGTCCCCCTGCACCCCCACCCCCCAGCACTGAGGGGCACCTGCCAGCAGACCCCCACTCATGTCCCCTTGCACCCCCACCCCCCAGCAGTGAGGGGCACCTGCCAACAGGCCCCCACTCATGTCCCCTTGCACCCCCATCCCCCAGCAGTGCAGGGCACCTGCCAGCAGGCCCTCACTCATGTCCCCTTGCACCCCCACCCCCCCAGCAGTGCAGGGCACCTGCCAGCAGTCCCCCACTCATGTCCCACTCATGTCCCCATGCACCCCCAACCCCCAGCAGTGCAGGGCACTTGCCAGCAGGCCCCCACTCATGTCCCCTTGCACCCCCAGCAGTGCAGGACACCTGCCAGCAAGCCCCCACTCATGTCCCACTCATGTCCCCTGGCACCCCCACCCCCCAGCAGCGCAGGGCACCTGCCAGCAGGCCCTCACTGATGTCCCACTCATGTCCGCTTGCACACCCACCCCCCAGCAGTACAGGGCACCTGCCAGCAGGCCCTCACTCATGTCCCCTTGCACCCCCACCCCCCAGCACTGAGGGGCACCTGCCAGAAGGCCCCCACTCATGTCCCACTTATGTCCCCTTGCACCCCCACCCCCCAGCAGTGCAGGGCAGCTGCCAGCAGGCCCCCACTCATGTCCCCTTGCACCCCGACGCCCCAGCAGTGAGGGGCACCTGCCAACAGGCCCCCACTCATGTCCCCTTGCACCCCCACCCCCCAGCAGTGCAGGGCACCTGCCAGCAGTCCCCCACTCATGTCCCCTTACACCCCCACCACCCAACAGTGCAGGGCAGCTGCCAGCAGGCCCCCACTCATGTCCCCTTGCATCCCCACCCCCCAGCAGTGCAGGGCACCTGCCAGCTGGCCCCCACTCATGTCCCACTCATGTCCCCTTGCACCCCCCAACCCCCAGCAGTGCAGTGCACCTGCCAGCAGGCCCCCACTCATGTCCCCTTGCACCCCCAACCCCCAGCACTGAGGGGCACCTGCCAGAAGGCCCCCCACTCATGTCCCCTTGCACCCCCACCCCCCAGCACTGAGGGGCACCTGCCAGAAGGCCCCCACTCATGTCCCATTCATGTTCCCTTGCACCCCCACACCCCAGCAGTGCAGGGCACCTGCCAGCAGGCCCCCACTCATGTCCCCTTGCACCCCCACCCCCCAGTACTGAGGGGCACCTGCCAGCAGGCCCCCACTCATGTTCCACTCATGTCCCCTTGCACTCCCAACCCCAACCAATGAGGGGCACCTGCCAGCAGGCTTCCACTCATGTCCCCTAACACGCCCACCCCTCAGCAGTGAGGGGCACCTGCCAACAGGCCCCCACTCATGTACCCCTACACCCCCACCCCCCAGCAGTGCAGGGCACCTGCCAGCAGGCCCCCACTCATGTCCCCTTGCACCCCACCCCCAGCACTGAGGGGCACCTGCCAGCAGGCCCCCACTCATGTCCCACTCATGTCCCCTTGCACCCCCACCCACCAGCAGTGCAGGGCACCTGCCAGCACGCCCCCACTCATGTCTCCTTGCACCCCAACCCCCCAGCAGTGCAGGGCACCTGCCAGCAGGCCCCCACTCATGTCCCCTTGCACCACCACCGCCCAGCTCTGAGGGACACCTGCCAGCAGGCCCCCACTCATGTCCCCTTCCATCCCCACTCCCCAGCAGTGCAGGGCAGCTGCCAGCAGGCCCCCAATCATGTCCCACTCATGTCCCCTTGCAACCCTACCCCCCAGCAGTGCAGGGCACCTGCCAGCAGGCCCCCACTCATGTCCCCTTGCACCCCCACCCCCCAGCAGTGCAGGGCACCTGCCAGCAGGCCCCCACTCATGTCCCACTCATGTCCCCCTGCACCCCCACCCCCCAGCACTGAGGGGCACCTGCCAGCAGACCCCCACTCATGTCCCCTTGCACCCCCACCCCCCAACAGTGAGGGGCACCTGCCAACAGGCCCCCACTCATGTCCCCTTGCACCCCCATCCCCCAGCAGTGCAGGGCACCTGCCAGCAGGCCCTCACTCATGTCCCCTTGCACCCCCACCCCCCCAGCACTGAGGGGCACCTGCCAGCAGGCCCCCACTCATGTCCCCTTGCACCCCCACCACCCAGCAGTGCAGGGCACCTGCCAGCAGTCCCCCACTCATGTCCCACTCATGTCCCCTTGCACCCCCACCCCCCAGCAGTGCAGGGCACTTGCCAGCAGGCCCCCACTCATGTCCCCTTGCACCCACAGCCCCCAGCAGTGCAGGACACCTGCCAGCAATCCCCCACTCATGTCCCACTCATGTCCCCTGGCACCCCCACCCCCCAGCAGCGCAGGGCACCTGCCAGCAGGCCCCCACTCATGTCCCACTCATGTCCGCTTGCACACCCACCCCCCAGCAGTACAGGGCACCTGCCAGCAGGCCCTCACTCATGTCCCCTTGAACCCCCACCCCCCAGCACTGAGGGGCACCTGCCAGAAGGCCCCCACTCATGTCCCACTTATGTCCCCTTGCACCCCCACCCCCCAGCAGTGCAGGACACCTGCCAGCAGGCCCCCACTCATGTCCCCCTGCACCGCCACCACCCAGCAGTGCAGGGCACCTGCCAGCAGGCCCCCACTGATGTCCCCTTGCACCCCCACCCCCCGGCACTAAGGGGCACCTGCCAGAAGGCCCCCACTAATGTCCCACTCATGTCCCCTTGCACCCCCACCCCCCAGCAGTGCAGGGCACCTGCCAGCAGGCCCCCACTGATGTCCCACTCAAGTCCCCTTGCCTCCCCACCCCCCAGCACTGAGAGGCACCTGCCAGCAGGCTCCCACTCATGTTCCCTTGCACCCCCACCACCCAGCAGTGAGGGGCACCTGCCAACAGGCCCCCACTCATGTCGCTGTGCACCCCCACCCCCCAGCAGTGCAGGGCACCTGCCAGCAGGCCCCCACTCATGACCCCTTGCACCCCCACCTCCCAGCACTGAGGGGCACCTGCCAGCAGGCCCCCACTCATGTCCCCTTGCACCCCCACCCCCAGCAGTGCAGGGCACCTGCCAGCAGGCCCCACTCATGTCCCACTCATGTCCCCTTGCACCCCCACCCCCCCAGCAGTGCAGGGCACCTGCCAGCAGGCCCCCACTCATGTCCCCTTGCAACCCCACCCCCCAGCAGTGCAGGGCACCTGCCAGCAGGCCCCCACTCATGTCCCCTTGCACCCCCACCCCCCAGCAGTGCAGGGCACCTGCCAGCAGGCCCCCACTCATGTCCCACTCATGTCCCCCTGCACCCCCACCCCCCAGCACTGAGGGGCACCTGCCAGCAGACCCCCACTCATGTCCCCTTGCACCCCCACCCCCCAACAGTGAGGGGCACCTGCCAACAGGCCCCCACTCATGTCCCCTTGCACCCCCATCCCCCAGCAGTGCAGGGCACCTGCCAGCAGGCCCTCACTCATGTCCCCTTGCACCCCCACCCCCCCAGCACCGAGGGGCACCTGCCAGCAGGCCCCCACTCATGTCCCCTTGCACCCCCACCACCCAGCAGTGCAGGGCACCTGCCAGCAGTCCCCCACTCATGTCCCACTCATGTCCCCTTGCACCCCCACCCCCCAGCAGTGCAGGGCACTTGCCAGCAGGCCCCCACTCATGTCCCCTTGCACCCACAGCCCCCAGCAGTGCAGGACACCTGCCAGCAATCCCCCACTCATGTCCCACTCATGTCCCCTGGCACCCCCACCCCCCAGCAGCGCAGGGCACCTGCCAGCAGGCCCCCACTCATGTCCCACTCATGTCCGCTTGCACACCCACCCCCCAGCAGTACAGGGCACCTGCCAGCAGGCCCTCACTCATGTCCCCTTGCACCCCCACCCCCCAGCACTGAGGGGCACCTGCCAAAAGGCCCCCACTCATGTCCCACTTATGTCCCCTTGCACCCCCACCCCCCAGCAGTGCAGGACACCTGCCAGCAGGCCCCCACTCATGTCCCCCTGCACCGCCACCCCCCAGCAGTGCAGGGCACCTGCCAGCAGGCCCCACTGATGTCCCCTTGCACCCCCACCCCCCGGCACTAAGGGGCACCTGCCAGAAGGCCCCCACTAATGTCCCACTCATGTCCCCTTGCACCCCCACCCCCCAGCAGTGCAGGGCACCTGCCAGCAGGCCCCCACTGATGTCCCACTCAAGTCCCCTTGCCTCCCCACCCCCCAGCACTGAGAGGCACCTGCCAGCAGGCTCCCACTCATGTTCCCTTGCACCCCCACCACCCAGCAGTGAGGGGCACCTTCCAACAGGCCCCCACTCATGTCGCTGTGCACCCCCACCCCCCAGCAGTGCAGGGCACCTGCCAGCAGGCCCCCACTCATGACCCCTTGCACCCCCACCTCCCAGCACTGAGGGGCACCTGCCAGCAGGCCCCCACTCATGTCCCCTTGCACCCCCACCCCCAGCAGTGCAGGGCACCTGCCAGCAGGCCCCACTCATGTCCCACTCATGTCCCCTTGCACCCCCACCCCCCAGCAGTGCAGGGCACATGCCAGCAGGCCCCCACTCATGTCCCACTCATGTCCCCTTGCACACCCACCCCCCAGCAGTTCAGGGCACCTGCCAGCAGGCCCCCACTCATGTCCCCTTGCATCCCCACCCCCCAGCAGTGCAGGGCACCTGCCAGCAGGCCCCCACTCATGTCCCACTCATGTCCCCTTGCACCCCCCAACCCCCAGCAGTGCAGTGCACCTGCCAGCAGGCCCCCACTCATGCCCCCTTGCACCCCCACCCCCCAGTACTAAAGGGCCCTGCCAGCTGGCCCCCACTCTTGTCCCACTCATGTCCCCTTGCACCCCACCCCCCAGCAGTGCAGGGCACCTGCCAGCAGGCCCCCACTCATGTCCCACTCATGTCCCCTTGCACCCCCCAACCCCCAGCAGTGCAGTGCACCTGCCAGCAGGCCCCCACTCATGTCCCCTTGCACCCCCACCCGCCAGCACTGAAGGGTCCTGCCAGCTGGCCCCCTCTCTTGTCCCACTCATGTCCCCTTGCACCCCCACCCCCCAGCAGTGCAGGGCACCTGCCAGCAGGCCCCCACTCATGTCCCACTCATGTCCCCTTGCACACCCACCCCCCAACAGTACAGGGCAATTGCCAGCAGGCCCCCACTCATGTCCCACTCATGTCCCCTTGCACACCCACCCCCCAACAGTACAGGGCAATTGCCAGCAGGCCCCTACTCATGTCCCCTTGCACCCCCACCCCCCAGCAGTGCAGGGCAGCTGCCAGCAGGCCCCCACTCATGTCCCACTCATGTCCCCTTGCACACCCACCCCCCAACAGTACAGGGCAATTGCCAGCAGGCCCCTACTCATGTCCCCTTGCACCCCCACCCCCCAGCACTGAGGGGCACCTGCCAGAAGGCCCCCACTCATGTCCCACTCATGTTCCCTTGCACCCCCACCCCCCAGCAGTACAGGGCACCTGCCAGCAGGCTCCCACACATGTCCCACTCATGTACCCTTGTACCCCCACACCCCAGCAGTGCAGGGCACCTGCCAGCAGGCCCCCACTCATGTCCCCTTGCACCCCCACCCCCCAGCACTGAGGGGCACCTGCCAGAAGGCCCCCACTCATGTCCCCTTGCACCCCCACCCCCCAGCACTGAGGGGCACCTGCCAGCAGGCCCCCACTCATGTTCCACTCATGTCCCCTTGCACCCCACCCCCCACCACTGAGGGGCACCTGCCAGCAGGCTCCCACTCATGTCCCCTTGCACCACCACCCCCCAGCAGTGAGGGGCACCTGCCAACAGGCCCCCACTCATGTCCCCCTACACCCCCACCCCCCAGCAGTGCAGGGCACCTGCCAGCAGGCCCCCACTCATGTCCCCATGCACCCCCACCCCCAGCACTGAGGGGCACCTGCCAGCAGGCCCCCACTCATGTCCCACTCATGTCCCCTTGCACCCCCACCCCCCAGCAGTGCAGGGAACCTGCCAGCAGGCCCCCACTCATGTCTCCTTGCACCCCAACCCCCCAGCAGTGCAGGGCACCTGCCAGCAGGCCCCCACTCATGTCCCCTTGCACCACCACCGACAAGCTCTGAGGGGCACCTGCCAGCAGGCCCCCACTCATGTCCCCTTGCCCCCCACCCCCCAGCAGTGCAGGGCAGCTGCCAGCAGGCCCCCAATCATGTCCCACTCATGTCCCCTTGCACCCCACCCCCCAGCAGTGCAGGGCACCTGCCAGCAGGCCCCCACTCATGTCCCCTTGCACCCCCACCCCCCAGCAGTGCAGGGCACCTGCCAGCAGGCCCCCACTCATGTCCCACTCATGTCCCCCTGCACCCCCAGCACCCAGCACTGAGGGCACCTGCCAGGAGACCCCCAATCATGTCCCCTTGCATCCCCACCCCCCAGCAGTGAGGGGCACCTGCCAACAGACCCCCACTCATGTCCCCTACACCCCCACCCCCCAGCAATGCAGGGCACCTGCCAGCAGGCCCCCACTCATGTCCCCTTGCACCCCCACCCCCCAGCACTGAGGGGCACCTGCCAGCAGGCCCCCACTCATGTTCCACTCATGTCCCCTTGCACCCCACCCCCCACCACTGAGGGGCACCTGCCAGGAGGCCCCCACTCCTGTTCCACTCATGTCCCCTTGCACCCCCACCCCCCAGCACTGAGGGACACCTGCCAGAAGGCCCCCACTCATGTCCCACTCATGTTCCCTTGCACCCTCACCCCCCAGCAGTACAGGGCACCTGCCAGCAGGCTCCCACTCATGTCCCACTCATGTACCCTTGTACCCCCACACCCCAGCACTGAGGGGCACCTGCCAGCAGGCCCCCACTCATGTTCCACTCATGTCCCCTTGCACCCCCCCCCCACCACTGAGGGGCACCTGCCAGGAGGCCCCCACTCCTGTTCCACTCATGTCCCCTTGCACCCCCACCCCCCAGCACTGAGGGGCCCTGCCAGCTGGCCCCCTCTCTTGTCCCACTCATGTCCCCTTGCACCCCCACCCCCAGCAGTGCAGGGCACCTGCCAGCAGGCCCCCACTCATGTCCTACTCATGTCCCCTTGCACACCCACCCCCCAACAGTACAGGGCAATTGCCAGCAGGCCCCTTCTCATGTCCCCTTGCACCCCCAAACCCCAGCAGTGCAGGGCACCTGCCAGCAGGCCCCCACTCATGTGCCACTCATGTCCCCTTGCACCCCCACCCCCCAGCAGTGCAGGGCAGCTGCCAGCAGGCCCCCACTCATGTCCCACTCATGTCCCCTTGCACCCTCACCCCCCAGCAGTACAGGGCACCTGCCAGCAGGCTCCCACTCATGTCCCACTCATGTACCCTTGTACCCCCACACCCCAGCACTGAGGGGCACCTGCCAGAAGGCCCCCACTCATGTCCCCTTGCACCCCCACCCCCCAGCACTGAGGGGCACCTGCCAGCAGGCCCCCACTCATGTTCCACTCATGTCCCCTTGCACCCCACCCCCCACCACTGAGGGGCACCTGCCAGCAGGCTCCCACTCATGTCCCCTTGCACCCCCACCCCCCAGCAGTGAGGGGCACCTGCCAACAGGCCCCCACTCATGTCCCACTCATGTCCCCTTGCACCCCCACCCCCCAGCAGTGCAGGGCACCTGCCAGCAGGCCCCCACTCATGTCTCCTTGCACCCCAACCCCCCAGCAGTGCAGGGCACCTGCCGGCAGGCCCCCACTCATGTCCCCTTGCACCACCACCGCGCAGCTCTGAGGGGCACCTGCCAGCAGACCCCCACTCATGTCCCCTTGCCCCCCCACCCTCCAGCAGTGCAGGGCAGCTGCCAGCAGGCCCCCAATCATGTCCCACTCATGTCCCCTTGCACCCCACCCCCCAGCAGTGTAGGGCACCTGCCAGCAGGCCCCCACTCATGTCCCCTTGCACCCCCACCCCCCAGCAGTGCAGGGCACCTGCCAGCAGGCCCCCACTCATGTCCCACTCATGTCCCCCTGCACCCCCACCCCCCAGCACTGAGGGCAACTGCCAGGAGACCCCCACTCATGTCCCCTTGCACCCCCACCCCCCAGCAGTGAGGGGCACCTGCCAACAGACCCCCACTCATGTCCCCTACACCCCCACCCCCCAGCAGTGCAGGGAACCTGCCAGCAGGCCCCCACTCATGTCCCCATGCACCCCCACCCCCTAGCACTGAGGGGCACCTGCCAGCAGGCCCCACTCATGTCCCACTCATGTCCCCTTGCACCCCCACCCCCCAGCAGTGCAGGGCACCTGCCAGCAGGCCCCCACTCATGTCTCCTTGCACCCCAACCCCCCAGCAGTGCAGGGCACCTGCCAGCAGGCCCCCACTCATGTCCCCTTGCTTCCCCACCCCCCAGCAGTGCAGGGCACCTGCCAGCAGGCCCCCACTCATGTCCCCTTGCACCCCCACCCCCCAGCAGTGCAGGGCACCTGCCAGCAGGCCCCCACTCATGTCCCACTCATGTCCCCCTGCACCCCCACCCCCCAGCACTGAGGGCACCTGCCAGGAGACCCCCACTCATGTCCCCTTGCACCCCCACCCCCCAGCACTGGAGGCACCTGCCAGGAGACCCCCACTCATGTCCCCTTGCACCCCCTCCCCCCAGCAGTGAGGGGCACCTGCCAACAGTCCCCCACTCATGTCCCCTACACCCCCACCCCCCAGCAGTGCAGGGCACCTGCCAGCAGGCTCCCCCTCATGTCCCCTTGCACCCCCACACCCTAGCACTGAGGGGCACCTGCCAGCAGGCCCCCACTCATGTCCCACTCATGTACCCTTGTACCCCCACACCCCAGCACTGAGGGGCACCTGCCAGAAGGCCCCCACTCATGTCCCCTTGCACCCCCACCCCCCAGCACTGAGGGGCACCTGCCAGCAGGCCCCCACTCATGTCCCACTCATGTACCCTTGTACCCCCACACCCCAGCACTGAGGGGCACCTGCCAGAAGGCTCCCCCTCATGTCCCCTTGCACCCCCACACCCTAGCACTGAGGGGCACCTGCCAGCAGGCCCCCACTCATGTCCCACTCATGTACCCTTGTACCCCCACACCCCAGCACTGAGGGGCACCTGCCAGCAGGCTCCCACTCATGTCCCCTTGCACCCCCACCCCCCAGCAGTGAGGGGCACCTGCCAACAGGCCCCCACTCATGTCCCCCTACACCCCCACCCCCCAGCAGTGCAGGGCACCTGCCAGCAGGCCCCCACTCATGTCCCCTTGCACCCCCACCCCCAGCACTGAGGAGCACCTGCCAGCAGGCCCCCACTCATGTCCCACTCATGTCCCCTTGCACCCCCACCCCCCAGCAGTGCAGGGCACCTGCCAGCAGGCCCCCACTCATGTCTCCTTGCACCCCAACCCCCCAGCAGTGCAGGGCACCTGCCAGCAGGCCCCCACTCATGTCCCCTTGCACCACCACGCCCAGCTCTGAGGGGCACCTGCCAGAAGGCCCCCACTCATGTCCCCTTGCCCCTCCACCCCCAGCAGTGCAGGGCAGCTGCCAGCAGGCCCCCAATCTTGTCCCACTCATGTCCCCTTGCACCCCACCCCCCAGCAGTGCAGGGCACCTGCAAGCAGGCCCCCACTCATGTCCCCTTGCACCCCCACCCCCCGGCAGTGCAGGGCACCTGCCAGCAGGCCCCCACTCATGTCCCACTCATGTCCCCCTGCACCCCCACCCCCCAGCAATGAGGGCACCTGCCAGGAGACCCCCACTCATGTCCCCTTGCACCCCCACTCCCCAGCAGTGAGGGGCACCTGCCAACAGACCACCACTCATGTCCCCTACACCCCCACCCCCCAGCAGTGCAGGGCACCTGCCAGCAGGCCCCCACTCATGTCCCCTTGCACCCCCACCCCCTAGCACTGAGGGGCACCTGCCAGCAGGCCCCCACTCATGTCCCACTCATGTCCCCTTGCACCCCAACCCCCCAGCAGTGCAGGGCACCTGCCAGCAGGCCCCCAATCATGTCCCCTTGCATCCCCACCCCCCAGCAGTGCAGGGCACCTGCCAGCAGGCCCCCACTCATGTCCCCTTGCACCCCCCAACCCCCAGCAGTGCAGTGCACCTGCCAGCAGGCCCCCACTCATGTCCCCTTCCACCCCCACCCCCCAGCACTGAAGGGCCCTGCCAGCTGGCCCCCTCTCTTGTCCCACTCATGTCCCCTTGCACCCCCACCCCCCAGCATTGCAGGGCACCTGCCAACAGGCCCCCACTCATGTGCCACTCATGCCCCCTTGCACCCCCACCCCCCAGCAGTGCAGGGCAGCTGCCAGCAGGCCCCACTCATGTCCCACTCATGTCCCCTTGCACACCCACCCCCCAACAGTACAGGGCAATTGCCAGCAGGCCCCTACTCATGTCCCCTTGCACCCCCACCCCCCAGCACTGAGGGGCACCTGCCAGAAGGCCCCCACTCATGTCCCACTCATGTTCCCTTGAACCCCCACCCCCCAGCAGTACAGGGCACCTGCCAGCAGGCTCCCACACATGTCCCACTCATGTACCCTTGTACCCCCACACCCCAGCAGTGCAGGGCACCTGCCAGCAGGCCCCCACTCATGTCCCCTTGCACCCCCACCCCCCAGCACTGAGGGGCACCTGCCAGCAGGCCCCCACTCATGTTCCACTCATGTCCCCTTGCACCCCATCCCCCACCACTGAGGGGCACCTGCCAGGAGGCCCCCACTCATGTTCCACTCATGTCCCCTTGCACCCCCACCCCCCCAGCACTGAGGGGCCCTGCCAGCTGGCCCCCTCTCTTGTCCCACTCATGTCCCCTTGCACCCCCACCCCCCAGCAGTGCAGGGCACCTGCCAGCAGGCACCCACTCATGTGCCACTCATGCCCCCTTGCACCCCCACCCCCCAGCAGTGCAGGGCAGCTGCCAGCAGGCCCCCACTCATGTCCCCTTGCACCCCCACCCCCCAGCAGTGCAGGGCACCTGCCAGCAGGCCCCCACTCATGTCTCCTTGCACCCCAACCCCCCAGCAGTGCAGGGCACCTGCCAGCAGGCCCCCACTCATGTCCCCTTGCACCACCACCGCCCAGCTCTGAGGGGCACCTGCCAGCAGGCCCCCACTCATGTCCCCTTCCCCCCCCACCCCCCAGCAGTGCAGGGCAGCTGCCAGCAGGCCCCCAATCATGTCCCACTCATGTCCCCTTGCACCCCACCCCCCAGCAGTGCAGGGCACCTGCCAGCAGGCCCCCACTCATGTCCCCTTGCACCCCCACCCCCCAGCAGTGCAGGGCACCTGCCAGCAGGCCCCCACTCATGTCTCCTTGCACCCCAACCCCCCAGCAGTGCAGGGCACCTGCCAGCAGGCCCCCACTCATGTCCCCTTGCACCACCACCGCCCAGCTCTGAGGGGCACCTGCCAGCAGGCCCCCACTCATGTCCCCTTCCCCCCCCACCCCCCACCAGTGCAGGGCAGCTGCCAGCAGGCCCCCAATCATGTCCCACTCATGTCCCCTTGCACCCCACCCCCCAGCAGTGCAGGGTACCTGCCAGCAGGCCCCCACTCATGTCCCCTTGCACCCCCACCCCCCAGCAGTGCAGGGCACCTGCCAGCAGGCCCCCACTCATGCATGTCCCACTCATGTCCCCCTGCACCCCCACCCCCCAGCACTGAGGGCACCTGCCAGGAGACCCCCACTCATGTCCCCTTGCACCCCCACCCCCCAGCACTGAGGGACACCTGCCAGCAGGCCCCCACTCATGTCCCACTCATGTCCCCTTGCACCCCCAGCCCCCAGCAGTGCAGAGCACCTGCCAGCAGGCCCCCACTCATGTCCCCTTGCACCCCCACCCCCCAGCAGTGCAGGGCACCTGCCAGCAGGCCCCACTCATGTCCCCTTGCACCCCCACACCCCAGCACTGAGGGGCACCTGCCAACAGGCCCCCACTCATGTCCCCTTGCACCCCCACCCCCCAGCACTGAGGGGCACCTGCCAGCAGGCCCCCACTCATGTCCCATTGCAACCCCACCCCCCAGCAGTGCAGGGCACCTGCCAGCACGCCCCCAAACATGTCCCACTCATGTCCCCGAGCACCCCCACCCCCCAGCAGTGCAGGGTACCTACCAGCAGGCCCCCACTCATGTCCCCTTCTACCCCCACCCCCCAGCTGTGAGGGACATCTCTCAACAGGCCCCCACTCATGTCCCCTTCCACCTCCACCCCCCAGAAGTGCAGGGCACCTGCCAGCAGGACCCCACTCATGTCCCCTTGCACCCCACCCCCCGACAAGTGCAGAGCAGCTGCCAGCAGACCCCACTCATGTCCTCTTGCATCCCCACCCCCCAGCAGTGCAGGGCAACTGCCAGCAGGCCCCCACTCATGTCCCACTCATATCCCCTCGCACCCCCAACCCCCAGCAGTGCAGTGCACCTGCCAGCAGGTCCCCACTCATGTCCCCTTGCACCCACACCCCCCAGCACTGAGGGGCACCTGCCAGCAGGCCCCCACTCATGTCCCACACATGTCCCCTTGCGCACCCACCCCCCAGCAGTGCAGGGCACCTGCCAGCAGGCCCCCACTCATGTCCCCTTGCACCCCCACCCCTCAGCAGTGCAGGGCACCTGCCAGCAGGCCCCCACTCATGTCCCCTTGCACCCCCACCCCCCAGCAGTGCAGGACAGCTGCCAGCAGGCCCCCAATCATGTCCCACTAATGTCCCCTTGCACCCCCACCCCCCAGCAGTGCAGGGCACCTGCCAGCAGGCCCCCACTCATGTCCCCTTGCGCCCCCAACCCCAGAACCGAGGGGCACCTGCCAACGGACCCCCACTCATGTCCCACTCATGTCCCCTTGCACCCCACCCCCCAGCACTGAGGGACACCGGCCAGCAGGCCCCCACTCATGTCCCACTCATGTCCCCATGCACCCCCACCCCCCAGCAGTGCAGGGTACCTGCCAGCAGGCCCCCACTTATGTCCCACTCATGTCCCCTTGCACCCCCACCCCCCAGCAGTGCAGGGCACCTACCAGCAGGCCCCCACTCATGTCCCACTCATGTCCCCTTGCACCCCCACCCCCCAGCACTGATGGGCACCTCCCAGCAGGCCCCCACTCATGTCCCCTTCCACCCCCACCCCCCAGCAGTGAGGGATACCTCTCAACAGGCCCCCACTCATGTCCCCTTCAACCCCCACCCCCCAGAAGTGCAGGGCACCTGCCAGCAGGCCCCCACTCATGTCCCCTTGTACCCCACCCCCCAACAAGTGCAGAGCAGCTGCCAGCTGCCCCCACTCATGTCCTCTTGCATCCCCACTCCCCAGCAGTGCAGGGCACCTGCCAGCAGGCCCCCACTCATGTCCCACTCATATCCCCTCGCACCCCCAACCCCCAGCAGTGCAGTGCACCTGCCAGCAGGCACCCACTCATGTCCCCTTGCACCCCCACCCCTCAGCAGTGCAGGGCACCTTCCAGCAGGCCCCCACTCATGTCCCCTTGCACCCCCACCCCCCAGCAGTGCAGGGCAGCTGCCAGCAGGCCCCCACTCATGTCCCCTTGCACCCCGACGCCCCAGCAGTGAGGGGCATCTGCCAACAGGCCCCCACTCATGTCCCCTTGCACCCCCACCCCCCAGCAGTGCAGGGCACCTGCCAGCAGGCCCCCACTCATGTCCCCTTGCACCCCCACCACCCAGCAGTGCAGGGCAGCTGCCAGCAGGCCCCCACTCATGTCCCCTTGCATCCCCACCCCCCAGCAGTGCAGGGCACCTGCCAGCTGGCCCCCACTTATGTCCCACTCATGTCCCCTTGCACCCCCCAACCCCAGCAGTGCAGTGCACCTGCCAGCAGGCCCCCACTCATGTCCCCTTGCACCCCCAACCCCCAGCACTGAAGGGCCCTGCCAGCAGGCCCCCACTCTTGTCCCACTCATGTCCCCTTGCACCCCCACCCCCCAGCAGTGCAGGTCACCTGACAGCAGGCCCCCACTCATGTCCCACTCATGTCCCCTTGCACCCCCATCCCCTACAGTACAGGGCACCTGCCAGCAGGCCCCCACTCATGTCCCCTTGCACCCCCACCCCCCAGCACTGAGGGGCACCTGCCAGAAGGCCCCCACTCATGTCCCACTCATGTTCCCTTGCACCCCCACCCCCCCACCCCCATCAGTACAGGGCACCTGCCAGCAGGCTTCCACTCATGTCCCCTTGCACCCCCACCCCCCCAGCAGTCAGGGGCACCTGCCAACAGGCCCCCACTCATGTACCCCTACACCCCCACCCCCCAGCAGTGCAGGGCACCTGCCAGCAGGCCCCCACTCATGTCCCCTTGCACCCCCACCCCCAGCACTGAGGGGCACCTGCCAGCAGGCCCCCACTCATGTCCCACTCATGTCCCCTTGCGCCCCCACCCACCAGCAGTGCAGGGCACCTGCCAGCAGGCCCCCACTCATGTCTCCTTGCACCCCAACCCCCCAGCAGTGCAGGGCACCTGCCAGCAGCCCCCCACTCATGTTTCCTTGCACCACCACCGCTCAGCTCTGAGGGACACCTGCCAGCAGGCCCCCACTCATGTCCCCTTGCATCCCCACTCCCCAGCAGTGCAGGGCAGCTGCCAGCAGGCCCCTAATCATGTCTCACTCATGTCCCCTTGCAACCCCACCCCCCAGCAGTGCAGGGCACCTGCCAGCAGGCCCCCACTCATGTCCCCTTGCACCCCCACCCCCCAGCAGTGCAGGGCACCTGCCAGCAGGCCCCCACTCATGTCCCACTCATGTCCCCCTGCACCCCCACCCCCCAGCACTGAGGGGCACCTGCCAGCAGACCCCCACTCATGTCCCCTTGCACCCCCACCCCCCAGCAGTGAGGGGCACCTGCCAACAGGCCCCCACTCATGTCCCGTTGCACCCCCATCCCCCAGCAGTGCAGGGCACCTGCCAGCAGGCCCTCACTCATGTCCCCTTGCACCCCCACCCCCCCAGCAGTGCAGGGCACCTGCCAGCAGTCCCCCACTCATGTCCCACTCATGTCCCCATGCACCCCCAACCCCCAGCAGTGCAGGGCACTTGCCAGCAGGCCCCCACTCATGTCCCCTTGCACCCCCAGCAGTGCAGGACACCTGCCAGCAAGCCCCCACTCATGTCCCACTCATGTCCCCTGGCACCCCCACCCCCCAGCAGCGCAGGGCACCTGCCAGCAGGCCCTCACTGATGTCCCACTCATGTCCGCTTGCACACCCACCCCCCAGCAGTACAGGGCACCTGCCAGCAGGCCCTCACTCATGTCCCCTTGCACCCCCCACCCCCCAGCACTGAGGGGCACCTGCCAGAAGGCCCCCACTCATGTCCCACTTATGTCCCCTTGCACCCCCACCCCCCAGCAGTGCAGGGCAGCTGCCAGCAGGCCCCCACTCATGTCCCCTTGCACCCCGACGCCCCAGCAGTGAGGGGCACCTGCCAACAGGCCCACACTCATGTCCCCTTGCACCCCCACCCCCCAGCAGTGCAGGGCACCTGCCAGCAGTCCCCCACTCATGTCCCCTTACACCCCCACCACCCAACAGTGCAGGGCAGCTGCCAGCAGGCCCCCACTCATGTCCCCTTGCATCCCCACCCCCCAGCAGTGCAGGGCACCTGCCAGCTGGCCCCCACTCATGTCCCACTCATGTCCCCTTGCACCCCCCAACCCCCAGCAGTGCAGTGCACCTGCCAGCAGGCCCCCACTCATGTCCCCTTGCACCCCAACACCCAGCACTGAGGGGCACCTGCCAGAAGGCCCCCACTCATGTCCCCTTGCAACCCCACCCCCCAGCACTGAGGGGCACCTGCCAGAAGGCCCCCACTCATGTCCCACTCATGTTCCCTTGCACCCCCACACCCCAGCAGTGCAGGGCACCTGCCAGCAGGCCCCCACTCATGTCCCCTTGCACCCCCACCCCCCAGTACTGAGGGGCACCTGCCAGCAGGCCCCCACTCATGTTCCACTCATGTCCCCTTGCACTCCCAACCCCCACCAATGAGGGGCACCTGCCAGCAGGCTTCCACTCATGTCCCCTAACACGCCCACCCCTCAGCAGTGAGGGGCACCTGCCAACAGGCCCCCACTCATGTACCCCTACACCCCCACCCCCCAGCAGTGCAGGGCACCTGCCAGCAGGCCCCCACTCATGTCCCCTTGCACCCCACCCCCAGCACTGAGGGGCACCTGCCAGCAGGCCCCCACTCATGTCCCACTCATGTCCCCTTGCACCCCCACCCACCAGCAGTGCAGGGCACCTGCCAGCAGGCCCCCACTCATGTCTCCTTGCACCCCAACCCCCCAGCAGTGCAGGGCACCTGCCAGCAGGCCCCCACTCATGTCCCCTTGCACCACCACCGCCCAGCTCTGAGGGACACCTGCCAGCAGGCCCCCACTCATGTCCCCTTCCATCCCCACTCCCCAGCAGTGCAGGGCAGCTGCCAGCAGGCCCCCAATCATGTCCCACTCATGTCCCCTTGCAACCCTACCCCCCAGCAGTGCAGGGCACCTGCCAGCAGGCCCCCACTCATGTCCCCTTGCACCCCCACCCCCCAGCAGTGCAGGGCACCTGCCAGCAGGCCCCCACTCATGTCCCACTCATGTCCCCCTGCACCCCCACCCCCCAGCACTGAGGGGCACCTGCCAGCAGACCCCCACTCATGTCCCCTTGCACCCCCACCCCCCAACAGTGAGGGGCACCTGCCAACAGGCCCCCACTCATGTCCCCTTGCACCCCCATCCCCCAGCAGTGCAGGGCACCTGCCAGCAGGCCCTCACTCATGTCCCCTTGCACCCCCACCCCCCCAGCACTGAGGGGCACCTGCCAGCAGGCCCCCACTCATGTCCCCTTGCACCCCCACCACCCAGCAGTGCAGGGCACCTGCCAGCAGTCCCCCACTCATGTCCCACTCATGTCCCCTTGCACCCCCACCCCCAGCAGTGCAGGGCACTTGCCAGCAGGCCCCCACTCATGTCCCCTTGCACCCACAGCCCCCAGCAGTGCAGGACACCTGCCAGCAATCCCCCACTCATGTCCCACTCATGTCCCCTGGCACCCCCACCCCCCAGCAGCGCAGGGCACCTGCCAGCAGGCCCCCACTCATGTCCCACTCATGTCCGCTTGCACACCCACCCCCCAGCAGTACAGGGCACCTGCCAGCAGGCCCTCACTCATGTCCCCTTGAACCCCCACCCCCAGCACTGAGGGGCACCTGCCAGAAGGCCCCACTCACGTCCCACTTATGTCCCCTTGCACCCCCACCCCCCAGCAGTGCAGGACACCTGCCGGCAGGCCCCCACTCATGTCCCCCTGCACCGCCA
This sequence comes from Ambystoma mexicanum, assembly GCF_040938575.1. Taxonomy (NCBI): domain Eukaryota; kingdom Metazoa; phylum Chordata; class Amphibia; order Caudata; family Ambystomatidae; genus Ambystoma; species Ambystoma mexicanum. The sequence goes on along the minus strand of NC_090923.1, from coordinate 607,129,853 downwards.
CCACCCAGCAGTGCAGGGCACCTGCCAGCAGGCCCCCACTGATGTCCCCTTGCACCCCCACCCCCCGGCACTAAGGGGCACCTGCCAGAAGGCCCCCACTAATGTCCCACTCATGTCCCCTTGCACCCCCACCCCCCAGCAGTGCAGGGCACCTGCCAGCAGGCCCCCACTGATGTCCCACTCAAGTCCCCTTGCCTCCCCACCCCCCAGCACTGAGAGGCACCTGCCAGCAGGCTCCCACTCATGTTCCCTTGCACCCCCACCACCCAGCAGTGAGGGGCACCTGCCAACAGGCCCCCACTCATGTCGCTGTGCACCCCCACCCCCCAGCAGTGCAGGGCACCTGCCAGCAGGCCCCCACTCATGACCCCTTGCACCCCCACCTCCCAGCACTGAGGGGCACCTGCCAGCAGGCCCCCACTCATGTCCCCTTGCACCCCCACCCCCAGCAGTGCAGGGCACCTGCCAGCAGGCCCCACTCATGTCCCACTCATGTCCCCTTGCACCCCCACCCCCCCAGCAGTGCAGGGCACCTGCCAGCAGGCCCCCACTCATGTCCCCTTGCAACCCCACCCCCCAGCAGTGCAGGGCACCTGCCAGCAGGCCCCCACTCATGTCCCCTTGCACCCCCAGCAGTGCAGGGCACCTGCCAGCAGGCCCCCACTCATGTCCCACTCATGTCCCCCTGCACCCCCACCCCCCAGCACTGAGGGGCACCTGCCAGCAGACCCCCACTCATGTCCCCTTGCACCCCCACCCCCCAACAGTGAGGGGCACCTGCCAACAGGCCCCCACTCATGTCCCCTTGCACCCCCATCCCCCAGCAGTGCAGGGCACCTGCCAGCAGGCCCTCACTCATGTCCCCTTGCACCCCCACCCCCCCAGCACCGAGGGGCACCTGCCAGCAGGCCCCCACTCATGTCCCCTTGCACCCCCACCACCCAGCAGTGCAGGGCACCTGCCAGCAGTCCCCCACTCATGTCCCACTCATGTCCCCTTGCACCCCCACCCCCCAGCAGTGCAGGGCACTTGCCAGCAGGCCCCCACTCATGTCCCCTTGCACCCACAGCCCCCAGCAGTGCAGGACACCTGCCAGCAATCCCCCACTCATGTCCCACTCATGTCCCCTGGCACCCCCACCCCCCAGCAGCGCAGGGCACCTGCCAGCAGGCCCCCACTCATGTCCCACTCATGTCCGCTTGCACACCCACCCCCCAGCAGTACAGGGCACCTGCCAGCAGGCCCTCACTCATGTCCCCTTGCACCCCCACCCCCCAGCACTGAGGGGCACCTGCCAAAAGGCCCCCACTCATGTCCCACTTATGTCCCCTTGCACCCCCACCCCCCAGCAGTGCAGGACACCTGCCAGCAGGCCCCCACTCATGTCCCCCTGCACCGCCACCCCCCAGCAGTGCAGGGCACCTGCCAGCAGGCCCCACTGATGTCCCCTTGCACCCCCACCCCCCGGCACTAAGGGGCACCTGCCAGAAGGCCCAAACTAATGTCCCACTCATGTCCCCTTGCACCCCCACCCCCAGCAGTGCAGGGCACCTGCCAGCAGGCCCCCACTGATGTCCCACTCAAGTCCCCTTGCCTCCCCACCCCCCAGCACTGAGAGGCACCTGCCAGCAGGCTCCCACTCATGTTCCCTTGCACCCCCACCACCCAGCAGTGAGGGGCACCTGCCAACAGGCCCCCACTCATGTTGCTGTGCACCCCCACCCCCCAGCAGTGCAGGGCACCTGCCAGCAGGCCCCCACTCATGACCCCTTGCACCCCCACCTCCCAGCACTGAGGGGCACCTGCCAGCAGGCCCCCACTCATGTCCCCTTGCACCCCCACCCCCAGCAGTGCAGGGCACCTGCCAGCAGGCCCCACTCATGTCCCACTCATGTCCCCTTGCACCCCCACCCCCCAGCAGTGCAGGGCACATGCCAGCAGGCCCCCACTCATGTCCCACTCATGTCCCCTTGCACACCCACCCCCCAGCAGTGCAGGGCACCTGCCAGCAGGCCCCCACTCATGTCCCCTTGCATCCCCACCCCCCAGCAGTGCAGGGCACCTGCCAGCAGGCCCCCACTCATGTCCCACTCATGTCCCCTTGCACCCCCCAACCCCCAGCAGTGCAGTGCACCTGCCAGCAGGCCCCCACTCATGCCCCCTTGCACCCCCACCCCCCAGTACTAAAGGGCCCTGCCAGCTGGCCCCCACTCTTGTCCCACTCATGTCCCCTTGCACCCCACCCCCCAGCAGTGCAGGGCACCTGCCAGCAGGCCCCCACTCATGTCCCACTCATGTCCCCTTGTACCCCCCAACCCCCAGCAGTGCAGTGCACCTGCCAGCAGGCCCCCACTCATGTCCCCTTGCACCCCCACCCGCCAGCACTGAAGGGTCCTGCCAGCTGGCCCCCTCTCTTGTCCCACTCATGTCCCCTTGCACCCCCACCCCCCAGCAGTGCAGGGCACCTGCCAGCAGGCCCCCACTCATGTCCCACTCATGTCCCCTTGCACACCCACCCCCCAACAGTACAGGGCAATTGCCAGCAGGCCCCCACTCATGTCCCACTCATGTCCCCTTGCACACCCACCCCCCAACAGTACAGGGCAATTGCCAGCAGGCCCCTACTCATGTCCCCTTGCACCCCCACCCCCCAGCAGTGCAGGGCAGCTGCCAGCAGGCCCCCACTCATGTCCCACTCATGTCCCCTTGCACACCCACCCCCCAACAGTACAGGGCAATTGCCAGCAGGCCCCTACTCATGTCCCCTTGCACCCCCACCCCCCAGCACTGAGGGGCACCTGCCAGAAGGCCCCCACTCATGTCCCACTCATGTTCCCTTGCACCCCCACCCCCCAGCAGTACAGGGCACCTGCCAGCAGGCTCCCACACATGTCCCACTCATGTACCCTTGTACCCCCACACCCCAGCAGTGCAGGGCACCTGCCAGCAGGCCCCCACTCATGTCCCCTTGCACCCCCACCCCCCAGCACTGAGGGGCACCTGCCAGAAGGCCCCCACTCATGTCCCCTTGCACCCCCACCCCCCAGCACTGAGGGGCACCTGCCAGCAGGCCCCCACTCATGTTCCACTCATGTCCCCTTGCACCCCACCCCCCACCACTGAGGGGCACCTGCCAGCAGGCTCCCACTCATGTCCCCTTGCACCACCACCCCCCAGCAGTGAGGGGCACCTGCCAACAGGCCCCCACTCATGTCCCCCTACACCCCCACCCCCCAGCAGTGCAGGGCACCTGCCAGCAGGCCCCCACTCATGTCCCCTTGCACCCCCACCCCCAGCACTGAGGGGCACCTGCCAGCAGGCCCCCACTCATGTCCCACTCATGTCCCCTTGCACCCCCACCCCCCAGCAGTGCAGGGAACCTGCCAGCAGGCCCCCACTCATGTCTCCTTGCACCCCAACCCCCCAGCAGTGCAGGGCACCTGCCAGCAGGCCCCCACTCATGTCCCCTTGCACCACCACCGCCCAGCTCTGAGGGGCACCTGCCAGCAGGCCCCCACTGATGTCCCCTTGCCCCCCACCCCCCAGCAGTGCAGGGCAGCTGCCAGCAGGCCCCCAATCATGTCCCACTCATGTCCCCTTGCACCCCACCCCCCAGCAGTGCAGGGCACCTGCCAGCAGGCCCCCACTCATGTCCCCTTGCACCCCCCACCCCCCAGCAGTGCAGGGCACCTGCCAGCAGGCCCCCACTCATGTCCCACTCATGTCCCCCTGCACCCCCAGCACCCAGCACTGAGGGCACCTGCCAGGAGACCCCCAATCATGTCCCCTTGCATCCCCACCCCCCAGCAGTGAGGGGCACCTGCCAACAGACCCCCACTCATGTCCCCTACACCCCCACCCCCCAGCAATGCAGGGCACCTGCCAGCAGGCCCCCACTCATGTCCCCTTGCACCCCCACCCCCCAGCACTGAGGGGCACCTGCCAGCAGGCCCCCACTCATGTTCCACTCATGTCCCCTTGCACCCCACCCCCCACCACTGAGGGGAACCTGCCAGGAGGCCCCCACTCCTGTTCCACTCATGTCCCCTTGCACCCCCACCCCCCAGCACTGAGGGACACCTGCCAGAAGGCCCCCACTCATGTCCCACTCATGTTCCCTTGCACCCTCACCCCCCAGCAGTACAGGGCACCTGCCAGCAGGCTCCCACTCATGTCCCACTCATGTACCCTTGTACCCCCACACCCCAGCACTGAGGGGCACCTGCCAGCAGGCCCCCACTCATGTTCCACTCATGTCCCCTTGCACCCCCCCCACCACTGAGGGGCACCTGCCAGGAGGCCCCCACTCCTGTTCCACTCATGTCCCCTTGCACCCCCAGCACTGAGGGGCCCTGCCAGCTGGCCCCCTCTCTTGTCCCACTCATGTCCCCTTGCACCCCCACCCCCCAGCAGTGCAGGGCACCTGCCAGCAGGCCCCCACTCATGTCCTACTCATGTCCCCTTGCACACCCACCCCCCAACAGTACAGGGCAATTGCCAGCAGGCCCCTTCTCATGTCCCCTTGCACCCCCAAACCCCAGCAGTGCAGGGCACCTGCCAGCAGGCCCCCACTCATGTGCCACTCATGTCCCCTTGCACCCCCACCCCCCAGCAGTGCAGGGCAGCTGCCAGCAGGCCCCCACTCATGTCCCACTCATGTCCCCTTGCACCCTCACCCCCCAGCAGTACAGGGCACCTGCCAGCAGGCTCCCACTCATGTCCCACTCATGTACCCTTGTACCCCCACACCCCAGCACTGAGGGGCACCTGCCAGAAGGCCCCCACTCATGTCCCCTTGCACCCCCACCCCCCAGCACTGAGGGGCACCTGCCAGCAGGCCCCCACTCATGTTCCACTCATGTCCCCTTGCACCCCACCCCCCACCACTGAGGGGCACCTGCCAGCAGGCTCCCACTCATGTCCCCTTGCACCCCCACCCCCCAGCAGTGAGGGGCACCTGCCAACAGGCCCCCACTCATGTCCCACTCATGTCCCCTTGCACCCCCACCCCCCAGCAGTGCAGGGCACCTGCCAGCAGGCCCCCGCTCATGTCTCCTTGCACCCCAACCCCCCAGCAGTGCAGGGCACCTGCCGGCAGGCCCCCACTCATGTCCCCTTGCACCACCACCGCGCAGCTCTGAGGGGCACCTGCCAGCAGGCCCCCACTCATGTCCCCTTGCCCCCCCACCCTCCAGCAGTGCAGGGCAGCTGCCAGAAGGCCCCCAATCATGTCCCACTCATGTCCCCTTGCACCCCACCCCCCAGCAGTGTAGGGCACCTGCCAGCAGGCCCCCACTCATGTCCCCTTGCACCCCCACCCCCCAGCAGTGCAGGGAATCTGCCAGCAGGCCCCCACTCATGTCCCACTCATGTCCCCCTGCACCCCCACCCCCCAGCACTGAGGGCACCTGCCAGGAGACCCCCACTCATGTCCCCTTGCACCCCCACCCCCCAGCAGTGAGGGGCACCTGCCAACAGACCCCCACTCATGTCCCCTACACCCCCACCCCCCAGCAGTGCAGGGAACCTGCCAGCAGGCCCCCACTCATGTCCCCATGCACCCCCACCCCCTAGCACTGAGGGGCACCTGCCAGCAGGCCCCCACTCATGTCCCACTCATGTCCCCTTGCACCCCCACCCCCCAGCAGTGCAGGGCACCTGCCAGCAGGCCCCCACTCATGTCTCCTTGCACCCCAACCCCCCAGCAGTGCAGGGCACCTGCCAGCAGGCCCCCACTCATGTCCCCTTGCTTCCCCACCCCCCAGCAGTGCAGGGCACCTGCCAGCAGGCCCCCACTCATGTCCCACTCATGTCCCCTTGCACCCCCCAACCCCCAGCAGTGCAGTGCATGTGCCAGCAGGCCCCCACTCATGTCCCCTTGCACCCCCACCCCCAGCACTGAAGGGCCCTGCCAGCTGGCCCCCTCTCTTGTCCCACTCATGTCCCCTTGCACCCCCACCCCCCAGCAGTGCAGGGCACCTGCCAGCAGGCCCCCACTCATGTGCCACTCATGCCCCCTTGCACCCCCACCCCCAGCAGTGCAGGGCAGCTGCCAGCATGCCCCCACTCATGTCCCCATGCACACCCACCCCCCAACAGTACAGGGCTATAGCCATCAGGCCCCTACTCATGTCCCCTTGCACCCCCACCCCCAGCACTGAGGGGCACCTGCCATAAGGCCCCCACTCATGTTTCCTTGCACCCCCACCCCCCAGCAGTACAGGGCACCTGCCAGCAGTCTCCCACACATGTCCCACTCATGTACCCTTGTACCCCCACACCCCAGCAGTGCAGGGCACCTGCCAGCAGGCCTCCACTCATGTCCCCTTGCACCCCCACCCCCCAGCACTGAGGGGCACCTGCCAGCAGGCCCCCACTCATGTTCCACTCATGTCCCCTTGCACCCCACCCCCCAGCAGTGCAGGGCACCTGCCAGCAGGCCCCCACTCATGTGTCCTTGCACCCCAACCCCCAGCAGTGCAGGGCACCTGCCAGCAGGCCCCCACTCATGTCCCCTTGCCCCCCGACCCCCCAGCAGTGCAGGGCAGCTGCCAGCAGGCCCCCAATCATGTCCCACTTATGTCCCCTTTCACCCCACACCCCAGCAGTGCAGGGCACCTACCAGCAGGCCCCCACTCATGTCCCCTTGCACCCCCACCCCCCAGCAGTGCAGGGCACCTGCCAGCAGGCCCCCACTCATGTCCCCTTGCACCCCCACCCCCCAGCAGTGCAGGGCACCTGCCAGCAGGCCCCCACTCATGTCCCACTCATGTCCCCCTGCACCCCCACCCCCCAGCACTGAGGGCACCTGCCAGCAGACCCCCACTCATGTCCCCCTACACCCCCACCCCCCAGCAGTGCAGGGCACCTGCCAGCAGGTCCCCACTCATGTCCCCTTGCACCCCCACCCCCCAGCACTGAGGGGCACCTGCCAGCAGGCCCCCACTCATGTCCCACTCATGTCCCCTTGCACCCCCACCCCCCAGCAGTGCAGGGCACCTGTCAGCAGGCCCCCACTCATGTCTCCATGCACCCCAACCCCCCAGCAGTGCAGGGCACCTGCCAGCAGGCCCCCACTCATGTCCCCTTGCACCACCACCGCCCAGCTCTGAGGGGCACCTGCCAGCAGGCCCCCACTCCTGTCCCCTTGCCCCCCCCACCCTCCAGCAGTGCAGGGCAGCTGCCAGCAGGCCCCCACTCATGTCCCCTTGCATCCCCACCCCCCAGCAGTGCAGGGCACCTGCCAGCTGGCCCCCACTCATGTCCCACTCATGTCCCCTTGCACCCCCAACCCCCAGCAGTGCAGGGCAGCTGCCAGCAGGCCCCCACTCATGTCCCCTTGCATCCCCACCCCCCAGCAGTGCAGGGCACCTGCCAGCTGGCCCCCACTCATGTCCCCTTGCACCCCCCCAACCCCCAGCAGTGCAGTGCACCTGCCAGCAGGCCCCCACTCATGTCCCCTTGCACCCCCACACCCCAGCACTGAAGGGCCCTGCCAGCAGGCCCCCACTAATGTCCCACTCATGTCCCCTTGCACCCTCACCCCCCAGCAGTGCAGGGGGCACCTGCCAGCAGGCCCCCACTCATGTCCCACTCATGTCCCCTTGCACCCCCACCCCCCAACAGTGCGGGGCAGCTGCCAGCAGGCCCCCACTCATGTCCCACTCATGTCCCCTTGCACACCCACCCCCCAACAGTACAGGGCACCTGCCAGCAGGCCCCCACTCATGTCCCCTTGCACCCCCACCCCCCAGCACTGAGGGGCACCTGCCAGAAGACCCCCACTCATGTCCCACTCATGTTCCCTTGCACCCCCACCCGCCAGCAGTACAGGGCACCTACCAGCAGGCTCCCACTCATGTCCCACTCATGTACCCTTGTACCCCCACACCCCAGCAGTGCAGGGCACCTGCCAGCAGGCCCCCACTCATGTCCCCTTGCACCCCCACCCCCCAGCAGTGCAGGGCACCTGCCAGCAAGCCCCACTCATGTCCCACTCATGTCCCCTGGAACACCCACCCCCCAGCAGTGCAGGGCACCTGCCAGCAGGCCCCCACTCATGTCCCACTCATGTCCCCTTGCACCCCGCCCCCCCAGCAGTGAGGGGCACCTGCCAGCAGGCCCCCACTCATGTCCTCTTGCACCCCCACCCCTCAGCAGTGAGGGGAACCTGCCAGCAGGCCCCCACTCATGTCCCCTTGCACCCCCATCCCCCAGCAGTGCAAGGCACCTGCCAGCAGGCCCCCACTCATGTCCCCTTGCACCCCCATCCCCCGGCAGTGCAGGGCACCTGCCAGCAGGCCCCCACTCATGTCCCACTCATGTCCCCTTGCACCCCCACCCCCCAGCAGTGCAGGGCACCTGCCAGCAAGCCCCACTCATGTCCCACTCATGTCCCCTGGAACACCCACCCCCCATCAGTGCAGGGTACCTGCCAGCAGGCCCCACTCATGTCCCACTCATGTCCCCTTGCACCCCCGCCCACCAGCAGTGAGGGGCACCTGCCAGCAGGCCCCCACTCATGTCCTCTTGCACCCCCACCCCCCAGCAGTGAGGGGCACCTGCCAACAGGCCCCCACTCATGTCCCCCTACACCCCCACCCCCCAGCAGTGCAGGGCACCTGCCAGCAGGCCCCCACTCATGGCCCCTTGCACCCCCACCCCCTAGCACTGAGGGGCACCTGCCAGCAGGCTCCCACTCATGTCCCACTCATGTCCCCTTGCACCCCCACTCCCCAGCAGTGCAGGGCACCTGCAAGCAGGCCCCCACTCATGTCTCCTTGCACCCCAACCCCCCAGCAGTGCAGGGCACCTGCCAGCAGGCCCCCATTCATGTCCCCTTGCATCCCCACCCCCCAGCAGTGCAGGGCACCTGCCAGCAGGCCCCCACTCATGTCCCACTCATGTCCCCTTGCACCCCCCAACCCCCAGCAGTGCAGTGCACCTGCCAGCAGGCCCCAACTCATGTGCCCTTGCACCCCCATCCCCCAGCACTGAAGGGCCCTGCCAGCTGGCCCCCTCTCTTGTCCCACTCATGTCCCCTTGCACCCCCACCCCCCAGCAGTGCAGGGCACCTGCCAGCAGGCCCCCACTCATGTGCCACTCATGCCCCCTTGCACCCCCACCCCCCAGCAGTGCAGGGCAGATGCCAGCAGGCCCCCACTCATGTCCCACTCATGTCCCCTTGCACACCCACCCCCAACAGTACAGGGCAATCGCCAGTAGGCCCCTACTCATGTCCCCTTTCACCCCCACCCCCCAGCACTGAGGGGCACCTGCCAGAAGGCCCCCACTCATGTCCCACTCATGTTCCCTTGCACCCCCACCCCCCAGCAGTACAGGGCACCTGCCAGCAGGCTCCCACTCATGTCCCACTCATGTACCCTTGTTCCCCCACACCCCAGCAGTGCAGGGCACCTGCCAGCAGGCCCCCACTCATGTCCCCTTGCACCCCCACCCCCCAGCACTGAGGGGCACCTGTCAGCAGGCCCCCACTCATGTTCCACTCATGTCCCCTTGCACCCCACCCCCCACCACTGAGGGGCACCTGCCAGGAGGCTCCCACTCATGTCCCCTTGCACCCCCACCCCCCAGCAGTGAGGGGCACCTGCCAACAGGCCCCCACTCATGTCCCCCTACACCCCCACCCCGCAGCAGTGCAGGGCACCTGCCAGCAGGCCCCCACTCATGTCCCCTTGCACCCCCAACCCCCAGCACTGAGGGGCACCTGCCAGCAGGCCCCCACTCATGTCCCACTCATGTCCCCTTGCACCCCCATCCCCCAGCAGTGCAGGGTACCTGCCAGCAGGCCCCCACTCATGTCCCACTCATGTTCCCTTGCACCCCCACCCCCCAGCAGTGCAGGGCACCTGCCAGCAAGCCCCACTCATGTCCCACTCATGTCCCCTGGAACACCCACCCCCCAGCAGTGCAGGGCACCTGCCAGCAGGCCCCCACTCATGTCCCACTCATGTCCCCTTGCACCCCCGCCCCCCAGCAGTGAGGGGCACCTGCCAGCAGGCCCCCACTCATGTCCTCTTGCACCCCCACCCCCCAGCAGTGAGGGGCACCTGCCAACAGGCCCCCACTCATATCCCCCTACACCCCCACCCCCCAGTAGTGCAGGGCACCTGCCAGCAGGCCCCCACTCATGTCCCCTTGCACCCCCACCCCCTTGCACTGAGGGGCACCTGCCAGCAGGCCCCCACTCATGTCCCACTCATGTCCTCTTGCACCCCACCCCCCAGCAGTGCAGGGCACCTGCCAGCAGGCCCCCACTCATGTCTCCTTGCACCCCAACCCCCCAGCAGTGCAGGGCACCTGCCAGCAGGCCCCCACTCATGTCCCCTTGCACCCCCACCCCCCAGCACTGAGGGGCACCTGCCAGAAGACCTCCACTCATGTCGCACTCATGTTCCCTTGCACCCCCACCCGCCAGCAGTACAGGGCACCTACCAGCAGGCTCCCACTCATGTCCCACTCATGTACCCTTGTACCCCCACACCCCAGCAGTGCAGGGCACCTGCCAGCATGCCCCCACTCATGTCCCCTTGCACCCCCATCCCCCAGCACTGAGGGGCACCTGCCAGCAGGCCCCCTCATGTTACACTCATGTCCCCTTGCACCCCCACCCCCACCACTGAGGGGCACCAGCAAGCAGGCTCTCACTCATGTCTCCTTGCAACCCCACCCCCCAGCAGCGAGGGGCACATGCCAACAGGCCCCCACTCATGTCCCCCTGCACCCCCACCCCCCAGCAGTGCAGGGCACCTGCCAGCAGGCCCCCACTCATGTCCCCTTGTACCCCCACCCCCCAGCACTGAGGGGCACCTGCCAGCAGGCCCCACTCATGTCCCACTCATGTCCCCTTGCACCCCCACCCCCCAGCACTGCAGGGCACCTGCCAGCAGGCCCCCACTCATGTCCCCTTGCACCCCCACCCCCCAGCACTGAGGGGCACCTGCCAGAAGACCCCCACTCATGTCCCACTCATGTTCCCTTGCACCCCCACCCCCCAGCAGTGCAGGGCACCTGCCAGCAAGCCCCACTCATGTCCCACTCATGTCCCCTGGAACACCCACCCCCCAGCAGTGCAGGGCACCTGCCAGCAGGCCCCCACTCATGTCCCACTCATGTCCCCTTGCACCCCGCCCCCCAGCAGTGAGGGGCACCTGCCAGCAGGCCCCCACTCATGTCCTCTTGCACCCCCACCCCTCAGCAGTGAGGGGGACCTGCCAGCAGGCCCCCACTCATGTCCCCTTGCACCCCCATCCCCCAGCAGTGCAAAGCACCTGCCAGCAGGCCCCCACTCATGTCCCCTTGCACCCCCATCCCCCAGCAGTGCAGGGCACCTGCCAGCAGGCCCCCACTCATGTCCCACTCATGTCCCCTTGCACCCCCACCCCCCAGCAGTGCAGGGCACCTGCCAGCAAACCCCACTCATGTCCCCTGGAACACCCACCCCCCATCAGTGCAGGGTACCTGCCAGCAGGCCCCACTCATGTCCCACTCATGTCCCCTTGCACCCCCGCCCACCAGCAGTGAGGGGCACCTGCCAGCAGGCCCCCACTCATGTCCTCTTGCACCCCCACCCCCCAGCAGTGAGGGGCACCTGCCAGCAGGCCCCCACTCATGGCCCCTTGCACCCCCACCCCCTAGCACTGAGGGGCACCTGCCAGCAGGCTCCCACTCATGTCCCACTCATGTCCCCTTGCACCCCCACTCCCCAGCAGTGCAGGGCACCTGCAAGCAGGCCCCCACTCATGTCTCCTTGCACCCCAACCCCCCAGCAGTGCAGGGCACCTGCCAGCAGGCCCCCATTCATGTCCCCTTGCATCTCCACACCCCAGCAGTGCAGGGCACCTGCCAGCAGGCCCCCACTCATGTCCCACTCATGTCCCCTTGCACCCCCCAACCCCCAGCAGTGCAGTGCACCTGCCAGCAGGCCCCCACTCATGTCCCCTTGCACCCCCACCCCCCAGCAGTGCAGGGCACCTGCCAGCAGGCCCCCACTCATGTGCCACTCATGCCCCCTTGCACCCCCACCCCCCAGCAGTGCAGGGCAGATGCCAGCAGGCCCCCACTCATGTCCCACTCATGTCCCCTTGCACCCCCATCCCCCAGCACTGAAGGGCCCTGCCAGCTGGCCCCCTCTCTTGTCCCACTCATGTCCCCTTTCACCCCCACCCCCCAGCACTGAGGGGCACCTGCCAGAAGGCCCCCACTCATGTCCCACTCATGTTCCCTTGCACCCCCACCCCCCAGCAGTACAGGGCACCTGCCAGCAGGCTCCCACTCATGTCCCACTCATGTACCCTTGTACCCCCACACCCCAGCAGTGCAGGGCACCTGCCAGCAGGCCCCCACTCATGTCCCCTTGCACCCCCACCCCCCAGCACTGAGGGGCACCTGCCAGCAGGCCCCCACTCATGTTCCACTCATGTCCCCTTGCACCCCACCCCCCACCACTGAGGGGCACCTGCCAGGAGGCTCCCACTCATGTCCCCTTGCACCCCCACCCCCCAGCAGTGAGGGGCACCTGCCAACAGGCCCCCACTCATGTCCCCCTACACCCCCACCCCGCAGCAGTGCAGGGCACCTGCCAGCAGGCCCCCACTCATGTCCCCTTGCACCCCCAACCCCCAGCACTGAGGGGCACCTGCCAGCAGGCCCCCACTCATGTCCCACTCATGTCCCCTTGCACCCCCATCCCCCAGCAGTGCAGGGTACCTGCCAGCAGGCCCCCACTCATGTCCCACTCATGTTCCCTTGCACCCCCACCCCCCAGCAGTGCAGGGCACCTGCCAGCAAGCCCCACTCATGTCCCACTCATGTCCCCTGGAACACCCACCCCCCAGCAGTGCAGGGCACCTGCCAGCAGGCCTCCACTCATGTCCCACTCATGTCCCCTTGCACCCCCGCCCCCAGCAGTGAGGGGCACCTGCCAGCAGGCCCCCACTCATGTCCTCTTGCACCCCCACCCCCCAGCAGTGAGGGGCACCTGCCAACAGGCCCCCACTCATATCCCCCTACACCCCCACTCCCCAGCAGTGCAGGGCACCTGCCAGCAGGCCCCCACTCATGTCCCCTTGCACCCCCACCCCCTTGCACTGAGGGGCACCTGCCAGCAGGCCCCCACTCATGTCCCACTCATGTCCCCTTGCACCCCCACCCCCCAGCAGTGCAGGGCACCTGCCAGCAGGCCCCCACTCATGTCTCCTTGCACCCCAACCCCCCAGCAAGGCAGGGCACCTGCCAGCAGGCCCCCACTCATGTCCCCTTGCATCCCCACCCCCCAGCAGTGCAGGGCACCTGCCAGCAGGCCCCCACTCATGTCCCACGCATGTCCCCTTGCACCCCCCAACCCCCAGCAGTGCAGTGCACCTGCCAGCAGGCCCCCACTCATGTCCCCTTGCACCCCCACCCCCCAGCACTGAAGGGCCCTGCGTGCTGGCCCCCTCTCTTGTCCCACTCATGTCCCCTTGCACCCCCACCCCCCAGCAGTGCAGGGCACCTGCCAGCAGGCCCCCACTCATGTGCCACTCATGCCCCCTTGCACCCCCACCCCCCAGCAGTGCAGGGCAGCTGCCAGCAGGCCCCCACTCATGTCCCACTCATGTCCCCTTGCACACCCACCCCCAACAGTACAGGGCAATCGCCAGCAGGCCCCTACTCATGTCCCCTTGCACCCCCACCCCCCAGCACTGAGGGGCACCTGCCAGAAGGCCCCCACTCATGTCCCACTCATGTTCCCTTGCACCCCCATCCCCCAGCAGTACAGGGCACCTGCCAGCAGGCTCCCTCTCATGTCCCACTCATGTACCCTTGTACCCCCACACCCCAGCAGTGCAGGGCACCTGTCAGCAGGCCCCCACTCATGTCCCCTTGTACCCCCACCCCCCAGCACTGAGGGGCACCTGCCAGCAGGTCCCCACTCATGTTCCACTCATGTCCCCTTGCACCCCACCCCCCACCACTGAGGGGCACCTGCCAGGAGTCTCCCACTCATGTCCTCTTGCACCCCCACCCCCCAGCAGTGAGGGGCACCTGCCAACAGGCCCCCACTCATGTCCCCCTACACCCCCACCCCGCAGCAGTGCAGGGCACCTGCCAGCAGGCCCCCACTCATGTCCCCTTGCACCCCCACCCCCCAGCACTGAGGGGCACCTGCCAGCAGGCCCCCACTCATGTCCCACTCATGTCCCCTTGCACCCCCAACCCCCAGCAGTGCAGGGCACCTGCCAGCAGGCCCCCACTCATGTCTCCTTGCACCCCAACCCCCAGCAGTGCAGGGCACCTGCCAGCAGGCCCCCACTCATGTCCCCTTGCACCACCACCGCCAAGCTCTGAGGGGCACCTGCCAGCAGGCCCCCACTCATGTCCCCTTGCCCCCCCACCCCCAGCAGTGCAGGGCAGCTGCCAGCAGGCCCCAATCATGTCCCACTCATGTCCCCTTGCACCCCACCCCCCAGCAGTGCAGGGCACCTACCAGCAGGCCCCCACTCATGTCCCCTTGCACCCCCACCCCCCAGCAGTGCAGGGCACCTGCCAGCATGCCCCCACTCATGTCCCACTCATGTCCCACTGCACCCACACCCCCCAGCACTGAGGGCACCTGCCAGCAGACCCCCACTCATGTCCCCTTGCACCCCCACCCCCCAGCAGTGAGGGGCACCTGCCAACAGGCCCCCACTCATGTCCCCCTACACCCCCACCCCCCAGCAGTGCAGTGCACCTGCCAGCAGGCCCCCACTCATGTCCCCTTGCACCCCCAACCCCCAGCACTGAGGAGCACCTGCCAGCAGGCCCCCACTCATGTCCCACTCATGTCCCCTTGCACCCCCACCCCCCAGCAGTGCAGGGCACCTGCCAGCAGGCCCCCACTCATGTCTCCTTGCACCCCAACCCCTCAGCAGTGCAGGGCACCTGCCAGCAGGCCCCCACTCATGTCCCACTCATGTCCCCTTCACCCTCACCCCCCAGCAGTGCAGGGGGCACCTGCCAGCAGGCCCCCACTCATGTCCCACTCATGTCCCCTTGCACCCCCACCCCCCAGCACTGAGGGGCACCTGCCAGAAGACCCCCACTCATGTCCCACTCATGTTCCCTTGCACCCCCACCCGCCAGCATTACAGGGCACCTGCCAGCAGGCTCCCACACATGTCCCACTAATGTACCCTTGTACCCCCAGACCCCAGCAGTGCAGGGCACCTGCCAGCATGCCCCCACTCATGTCCCCTTGCACCCCCACCCCCAGCACTGAAGGGCACCTGCCAGCAGCCCCCCTCATGTTACACTCATGTCCCCTTGCACCCCCACCCCCCACCACTGAGGGGCACCAGCAAGCAGGCTCCCACTCATGTCTCCTTGCAACCCCACCCCCCAGCAGTGAGGGGCACCTGCCCACAGCCCCCACTCATGTCCCCCTGCACCCCCACCCCCCAGCCAGTGCAGGGCACCTGCCAGCAGGCCCCCACTCATGTCCCCTTGCACCCCCACCACCCAGCACTGAGGGCACCTGTCAGCAGGCCCCACTCATGTCCCACTCATGTCCCCTTGCACCCCCACCCCCCAGCAGTGCAGGGCACCTGCCAGCAGCCCCCCACTCATGTCCCCTTGCACCCCAACCCCCAGCAGTGCAGGGCACCTGCCAGCAGGCCCCCCACTCATGTCCCCTTGCACCACCACCGCCCAGCTCTGAGGCGCACCTGCCAGCAGGCCCCCACTCATGTCCCCTTGCACCCCCACCCCCCAGCAGTGCAGGGCACCTGCCAGCAGGCCCCCCACTCATGTCCCCTTGCACCCCCACCCCCCAGCAGTGCAGGGCACCTGCCAGCAAGCCCCACTTATGCCTCACTCATGTCCCCTGGAACACCCACCCCCCCAGCAGTACAGGGCACCTGCCAGCAGGCCCCCACTCATGTCCCACTCATGTCCCCTTGCACCCCCGCCCCCCAGCAGTGAGGGGCACCTGCCAGCAGGCCCCCACCCATGTCCTCTTGCACCCCCACCCCTCATGTCCCCTTGCACCCCCGCCCCCCAGCAGTGAGGGGCACCTGCCAGCAGGCCCCCACCCATGTCCTCTTGCACCCCCACCCCTCAGCAGTGAGGGGAACCTGCCAGCAGGCCCCCACTCATGTCCCCTTGCACCCCCATCCCCCAGCAGTGCAGGGCACCTGCCAGCAGGCCCCCACTCATGTCCCACTCATGTCCCCTTGCACCCCCACCCCCCAGCAGTACAGGGCACCTGCCAGCAGGCCCCACCCACTCATGTCCCCTTGCACCCCCACCCCCCAGCAGTGCAGGGCACCTGCCAGCATGCCCCCACTCATGTCCCCTTGCACCCCCAGCCCCCAGCACTGAGAGGCACCTGCCAGCAGGCCCCCACTCATGTCCCACTCATGTCCCCTTGCACCCCCACCCCTACCCCCAGCCGTGCAGGGCACCTGCCAGCAGCCCCCCACTCATGTCCCACTCATGTCCCCTTGCACCCCCCCCAGCAGTGCAGGGCACCTGCCAGCATGCCCCCACTCATGTCCCCTTGCACCCCCAGCCCCCAGCACTGAGAGGCACCTGCCAGCAGGCCCCCACTCATGTCCCACTCATGTCCCCTTGCACCCCCACCCCCACCCCCAGCCGTGCAGGGCACCTGCCAGCAGCCCCCCACTCATGTCCCACTCATGTCCCCTTGCACCCCCCCCAGCAGTGCAGGGCACCTGCCAGCAGGCCCGCACTCATGTCCCCTTGCACCCCCCCAGCAGTGCAGGGCACCTGCCAGCAGGCCCCCACTCATGTCCCCTTGCACCCCCAACCCCCAGCACTGAGGGGCACCTGCCAGCAGGCCCCCACTCATGTCCCACTCATGTCCCCTTGCACCCCCACCTCCCAGCAGTGCAGGGCACCTGCCAGCAGGCCCCCACTCATGTCCCACTCCTGTCCCCTTGCACCCCCACCTCCAGCACTGAGGGGCACCTGCCAGCAGGCCCCCACTCATGTCCCCTTGCACCCCCACCCCCAGCAGTGAGGGGCACCTGCCAACAGGCCCCCACTCATGTCCCCTTGCACCCCCAGCCCCTAGCAGTGCAGGGCACCTGCCAGCAGGCCCCACTCATGTCCCCTTGCACCCCCACCACCCAGCACTGAAGGGCACCTGCCAGCAGGCCCCCACTCATGTCCCACTCATGTCCCCTTGCACCCCCCAACCCCCAGCAGTGCAGTGCACCTGCCAGCAGGCCCCCACTCATGTCCCCTTGCACCCCCATCCCCCTGCACTGAAGGGCCCTGCCAGCTGGCCCCCTCTCTTGTCCCACTCATGTCCCCTTGCACCCCCACCCCCCAGCAGTGCAGGGCACCTGCCAGCAGGCCCCCACTCATGTGCCACTCATGCCCCCTTGCACCCCCACCCCCCAGCAGTGCAGGGCAGATGCCAGCAGGCCCCCACTCATGTCCTACTCATGTCCCCTTGCACACCCACCCCCAACAGTACAGGGCAATCGCCAGCAGGCCCCTACTCATGTCCCCTTTCACCCCCACCCCCCAGCACTGAGGGGCACCTGCCAGAAGGCCCCCACTCATGTCCCACTCATGTTCCCTTGCACCCCCACCCCCCAGCAGTACAGGGCACCTGCCGGCAGGCTCCCACTCATGTCCCACTCCATGTACCCTTGTACCCCCACACCCCAGCAGTGCAGGGCACCTGCCAGCAGGCCCCCACTCATGTCCCCTTGCACCCCCACCCCCCAGCACTGAGGGGCACCTGCCAGCAGGCCCCCACTCATGTTCCACTCATGTCCCCTTGCACCCCACCCCCCACCACTGAGGGGCACCTGCCAGGAGGCTCCCACTCATGTCCCCTTGCACCCCCACCCCCCAGCAGTGAGGGGCACCTGCCAACAGGCCCTCACTCATGTCCCCCTACACCCCCACCCCGCAGCAGTGCAGGGCACCTGCCAGCAGGCCCCCACTCATGTCCCCTTGCACCCCCAACCCCCAGCACTGAGGGGCACCTGCCAGCAGGCCCCCACTCATGTCCCACTCATGTCCCCTTGCACCCCCATCCCCCAGCAGTGCAGGGTACCTGCCAGCAGGCCCCCACTCATGTCCCACTCATGTTCCCTTGCACCCCCACCCCCCAGCAGTGCAGGGCACCTGCCAGCAAGCCCCACTCATGTCCCACTCATGTCCCCTGGAACACCCACCCCCCAGCAGTGCAGGGCACCTGCCAGCAGGCCCCCACTCATGTCCCACTCATGTCCCCTTGCACCCCCGCCCCCCAGCAGTGAGGGGCACCTGCCAGCAGGCCCCCACTCATGTCCTCTTGCACCCCCACCCCCCAGCAGTGAGGCGCACCTGCCAACAGACCCCCACTCATATCCCCCTACACCCCCACTCCCCAGCAGTGCAGGGCACCTGCCAGCAGGCCCCCACTCATGTCCCCTTGCACCCCCACCCCCTTGCACTGAGGGGCACCTGCCAGCAGCCCCCACTCATGTCCCACTCATGTCCCCTTGCACCCCCACCCCCCCAGCAGTGCAGGGCACCTGCCAGCAGGCCTCCACTCATGTCTCCTTGCACCCCAACCCCCCAGCAGTGCAGGGCACCTGCCAGCAGGCCCCCACTCATGTCCCCTTGCATCCCCACCCCCCAGCAGTGCAGGGCACCTGCCAGCAGGCCCCCACTCATGTCCCACTCATGTCCCCTTGCACCCCCCAACCCCCAGCAGTGCAGTGCACCTGCCAGCAGGCCCCCACTCATGTCCCCTTGCACCCCCACCCCCCAGCACTGAAGGGCCCTGCGTGCTGGCCCCCTCTCTTGTCCCACTCATGTCCCCTTGCACCCCCACCCCCCAGCAGTGCAGGGCACCTGCCAGCAGGCCCCCACTCATGTGCCACTCATGCCCCCTTGCACCCCCACCCCCCAGCAGTGCAGGGCAGCTGCCAGCAGGCCCCCACTCATGTCCCTCTCATGTCCCCTTGCACACCCACCCCCAACAGTACAGGGCAATCGCCAGCAGGCCCCTACTCATGTCCCCTTGCACCCCCACCCCCCAGCACTGAGGGGCACCTGCCAGAAGGCCCCCACTCATGTCCCACTCATGTTCCCTTGCACCCCCACCCCCCAGCAGTACAGGGCACCTGCCAGCAGGCTCCCACTCATGTCCCACTCAATGTACCCTTGTACCCCCACACCCCAGCAGTGCAGGGCACCTGTCAGCAGGCCCCCACTCATGTCCCCTTGTACCCCCACCCCCCAGCACTGAGGGGCACCTGCCAGCAGGTCCCCACTCATGTTCCACTCATGTCCCCTTGCACCCCACCCCCCACCACTGAGGGGCACCTGCCAGGAGGCTCCCACTCATGTCTCTTGCACCCCCACCCCCCCAGCAGTGAGGGGCACCTGCCAACAGGCCCCCACTCATGTCCCCCTACACCCCCACCCCGCAGCAGTGCAGGGCACCTGCCAGCAGGCCCCCACTCATGTCCCCTTGCACCCCCACCCCCCAGCACTGAGGGGCACCTGCCAGCAGGCCCCCACTCATGTCCCACTCATGTCCCCTTGCACCCCCAACCCCCAGCAGTGCAGGGCACCTGCCAGCAGGCCCCCACTCATGTCTCCTTGCACCCCAACCCCCCAGCAGTGCAGGGCACCTGCCAGCAGGCCCCCACTCATGTCCCCTTGCACCACCACCGCCCAGCTCTGAGGGGCACCTGCCAGCAGGCCCCCACTCATGTCCCCTTGCCCTCCCACCCCCAGCAGTGCAGGGCAGCTGCCAGCAGGCCCCAATCATGTCCCACTCATGTCCCCTTGCACCCCACCCCCCAGCAGTGCAGGGCACCTACTAGCAGGCCCCCACTCATGTCCCCTTGCACCCCCACCCCCCAGCAGTGCAGGGCACCTGCCAGCATGCCCCCACTCATGTCCCACTCATGTCCCCCTGCACCCCACACCCCCCAGCACTGAGGGCACCTGCCAGCAGACCCCCACTCATGTCCCCTTGCACCCCCACCCCCCAGCAGTGAGGGGCACCTGCCAACAGGCCCCCACTCATGTCCCCCTACACCCCCACCCCCCAGCAGTGCAGTGCACCTGCCAGCAGGCCCCCACTCATGTCCCCTTGCACCCCCACCCCCCAGCACTGAGGAGCACCTGCCAGCAGGCCCCCACTCATGTCCCACTCATGTCCCCTTGCACCCCCACCTCCCAGCAGTGCAGGGCACCTGCCAGCAGGCCCCCACTCATGTCCCACTCCTGTCCCCTTGCACCCCCACCTCCAGCACTGAGGGGCACCTGCCAGCAGGCCCCCACTCATGTCCCCTTGCACCCCACCCCCAGCAGTGAGGGGCACCTGCCAACAGGCCCCCACTCATGTCCCCTTGCACCCCCAGCCCCTAGCAGTGCAGGGCACCTGCCAGCAGGCCCCCACTCATGTCCCCTTGCACCCCCACCACCCAGCACTGAAGGGCCCTGCCAGCTGGCCCCCTCTCTTGTCCCACTCATGTCCCCTTGCACCCCCACCCCCCAGCAGTGCAGGGCACCTGCCAGCAGGCCCCCACTCATGTGCCACTCATGCCCCCTTGCACCCCCCACCCCCCAGCAGTGCAGGGCAGATGCCAGCAGGCCCCCACTCATGTCCTACTCATGTCCCCCTTGCACACCCACCCCCAACAGTACAGGGCAATCGCCAGCAGGCCCCACTCATGTCCCCTTTCACCCCCCACCCCCCAGCACCTGAGGGGCACCTGCCAGAAGGCCCCCCACT